>NC_090343.1:30958227-33358227 GCF_035084215.1 Heptranchias perlo | reverse complement strand
TCTATCTTTCTTTCTTTCTTTCTTTCCTTCTATCTTTCTTCTTTCTTCTTTCTTTCTTTCCTTCTATCTTTCTTTCTTTCCTTTCTTTCTTTCTTCTTCTATCTTTCTTTCTTTCTTTCTTTCCTTCTATCTTTCTTTCTTTCTTTCTTTCCTTCTATCTTTCCTTCTATCTTTCTTTCTTTCTTTCCTTCTTCTTTCTTTCCTTCTATCTTTCTTTCTTTCTTTCCTTCTATCTTTCCTTCTATCTTCTTTCTTTTCTTTCTTTCCTTCTTTCTTTCTTTCTTTCTTCTTCTTTCTTTCCTTCTATCTTTCTTCTTCTTTCTTTCTTTCCTTCTATCTTTCTTCTTTCTTCTTTCCTTCTATCTTTCTTTCTTTCTCTTTCCTTCTATCTTCTTCTTTCTTTCCTTCTTTCTTCTTCTTTCCTTTCTTCCTTCTTTCTATCTTTCTTTCTTTCCTTCTATCTTTCTTTCTTTCTTCTTTCCTTCTATCTTTCTTTCTTTCCTTCTATCTTCTTCTTTCTTTCTTCTCTTTCTATCTTCTTCTTTCTTTCCTTCTATCTTTCTTTCTTTCCTTCTATCTTTCTTTCTTTCTTTCTTTCCTTCTATCTTTCTTCTTTCTTTCTTTCTTCCTTCTATCTTTCTTTCTTCCTTCTATCTTTCTTCTTCTATCTATCTATCTTTCTTTCTTTCCTTCTTTCTTCTTTCTTTCTTTCTTTCTTTCTTTCTTTCTTTCTTTCCTTCTTTCTTCTTTCCTTCTATCTTTCTTTCTTTCTTTCTTCTTCTTTCTTTCTTCTTTCTTTCCTTCTATCTTTCTTTCTTTCTTTCCTTCTATCTTCTTTCTTTCCTTCTATCTTCTTTCTTTCTTTCCTCTTCTATCTTTCTTTCCTTCTATCTTTCTTTCTTTCTTTCTTTCTCTATCTTTCTTTCTTTCTTTCTTTCTTCCTTCTGTCTTTCTTCTTTCTTTCTTTCCTTCTATCTTTCTTTCTTCTTCTTTCCTTCTATCTTTCTTTCTTTCCTTCTATCTTTCCTTCTATCTATCTATCTTCTTTCTTTCCTTCTTTCTTTCCTTCTTTCTTTCTTTCTTCTTTCTTTCTTTCTTCTTCTTTCTTTCTTCTTTCTTCTTTCCTTCTATCTTTCTTCTTCTTTCTTTCTTTCTTTCTTTCCTTCTATCTTTCTTTCCTTCTATCTTTCTTTCTTTCTTTCTTTCTTCTTTCTTTCTTTCTTTCTTTCCTTCTTCTTTCTTTCCTTCTTTCTTTCCTTTCTATCTTCTTCTTTCTTTCTTTCCTTCTATCTTTCTTTCTTTCTTTCCTTCTATCTTTCTTTCTTTCTTTCTTTCCTTCTATCTTTCTTTCTTTCTTTCTTCTTCTTTCTTTCTTTCCTTCTATCTTTCTTTCTTCTTTCTTCTTCTTCTTTCTTCCTTCTATCTTTCTTCTTTCTTTCTTTCTTCTATCTTTCTTCTTTCTTCCTTCTTTCTTCTTTCTTCTTCTTTCCTTTCTTTCCTTCTATCTTTCTTCTTTCTTTCTTTCTTCTTTCTTTCTTTCTTTCCTTCTATCTTTCTTCTTTCCTTCTTTCCTTCTATCTTTCTTTCTTTCCTTCTTTCCTTCTATCTTCTTTCTTCCTTCTTTCTTTCTTTCCTTCTATCTTTCTTTCTTTCTTCTTTCCTTCTATCTTTCTTTCTTCTTCTTTCCTTCTATCTTTCCTTCTTTCTTTCTTTCTTTCTTTCTTTCCTTCTATCTTTCTTTCTTTCTTTCCTTCTTTCTTCTTTCCTTCTATCTTTCTTTCTTTCTTTCCTTCTATCTTTCCTTCTATCTTTCTTTCTTTCTTTCCTTCTTTCTTTCTTCTTCTTCTTCTTTCTTTCCTTCTATCTTCCTTCTATCTTCTTTCTTTCCTTCTATCTTTCTTTCTTTCCTTCTATATTTCCTTCTATCTATCTTCTTCTTTCTTTCTTCTTTCTTTCCTTCTATCTTTCCTTATCTTCTATCTTTCTTTCTTTCTTTCTTTCTTCTTCCTTCTTTCCTTCTTTCTTTCTTTCTTCTTTCTTTCTTTCTTCTTTCCTTCTTTCTTTCTTCTTCTTTCTTCTTTCTTTCTTTCCTTCTATCTTTCTTTCTTTCTTTCCTTCTATCTTTCTTTCTTTCTTTCTTTCCTTCTATCTTTCTTTCTTTCTTTCCTTCTATCTTTCTTTCTTTCTTTCCTTCTATCTTTCTTTCTTTCCTTCTATCTTTCTTCTTTCTTTCTTTCCTCTATCTTTCTTTCCTTCTATCTTTCTTCTTTCTTTCTTTCTTTCTATCTTCTTCTTTCTTTCTTTCCTTCTATCTTTCTTTCCTTCTTTCCTTCTATCTTCTTTCTTCCTTCTTTCCTTCTATCTTTCTTTCTTTCTTCTTCTTTCTTTCTTTCTTTCCTTCTATCTTTCTTTCTTTCCTTCTTTCCTTCTATCTTTCTTTCTTTCTTTCTTTCCTTCTATCTTTCCTTCTTTCTTTCTTTCTTTCTTTCTTTCCTTCTATCTTTCTTTCTTTCTTTCTTTCTTTCTTTCTTTCCTTCTATCTTTCTTTCTTTCTTTCCTTCTATCTTTCCTTCTATCTTTCTTTCTTTCTTTCCTTCTTTCTTTCTTTCCTTCTATCTTTCTTTCTTTCCTTCTATCTTTCTTCTATCTTCTTCTTTCCTTCTATCTTTCTTTCTTTCTTTCTTTCCTTCTATCTTTCTTTCTTTCCTTCTTTCCTTCTATCTTTCTTTCTTTCTTCTTTTCCTTCTATCTTCTTTCTTTCCTTCTTTCCTTCTATCTTTCTTTCTTTCCTTCTATCTTTCTTTCTTTCTTTCTTTCTTTCTTTCTTTCCTTCTATCTTTCTTTCCTTCTATCTTTCTTTCTTTCTTTCTTTCTTCTTCTTTCTTTCTTTCTTTCCTTCTATCTTTCTTTCTTTCTTTTCTTTCCTTCTATCTTTCTTTCTTTCCTTCTTTCTTTCTTTCTTTCTTTCTTTCTTTCTCTTCTTTCTTTCTTTCTTTCCTTCTATCTTTCTTTCTTTCTTTCCTTCTATCTTTCTTTCTTTCTTCCTTCTATCTTTCTTTCTTTCCTTCTATCTTTCTTTCTTTCCTTCTATCTTTCTTTCTTTCTTTCTTTCTTTCCTTCTATCTTTCTTCTTTCTTTCTTTCTTTCCTTCTATCTTTCTTCTTTCTTCTTTCTTTCTTTCCTTCTATCTTTCCTTCTTTCCTTTCTTTCTTCTTCTTTCTTTCTTTCCTTCTTTCTTTCCTTCTATCTTTCTTTCTTTCTTCTATCTTTCTTTCTTTCTTTCTTTCTTTCTTTCTTTCCTTCTATCTTCTTTCTTCTTCTTTCTTCTTTCTTTCTTTCCTTCTATCTTCTTTCTTTCTTTCCTTCTATCTTTCTTTCTTTCTTTCTTTCCTTCTATCTTTCTTCTTTCTTTCTTTCTTTCTTTCTTTCTTTCCTTCTATCTTTCTTTCTTCTTTCCTTCTATCTTCTTTCTTTCCTTCTTCTTCTTCTTTCTTTCTTTCTTTCTTCTTTCCTTCTATCTTTCTTTCTTTCTTCTTTCTTCTATCTTTCTTTCTTTCTTTCTTTCCTTCTATCTTTCCTTCTTTCTTTCTTTCTTTCTTTCTTTCCTTCTATCTTTCTTTCTTTCTTCCTTCTTTCTTCTTTCTTCTATCTTTCTTTCTTTCTTTCCTTCTATCTTTCCTTCTATCTTTCTTTCTTTCTTTCCTTCTTTCTTTCTTTCCTTCTATCTTCTTTCTTTCCTTCTATCTTTCCTTCTATCTTTCTTTCTTTCCTTCTATCTTTCTTTCTTTCTTTCTTTCCTTCTATCTTTCTTTCTTTCCTTCTTTCCTTCTATCTTTCTTTCTTTCCTTCTTTCTTCTATCTTTCTTTCTTTCCTTCTTTCCTTCTATCTTTCTTTCTTTCCTTCTATCTTTCTTTCTTTCCTTCTTTCCTTCTATCTTTCTTTCTTTCCTTCTATCTTTCTTTCTTTCCTTTCCTTCTATCTTTCTTTCTTTCCTTCTATCTTTCTTTCTTTCCTTCTATCTTTCTTTCTTTCTTTCTTTCCTTCTATCTTTCCTTCTTTCTTTCTTTCTTCCTTCTATCTTTCTTCTTTCCTTCTATCTTTCCTTCTATCTATCTATCTATCTTTCTTCTTTCCTTCTTTCCTTCTTTCTTTCTTTCCTTCTTTCTTTCTTTCTTTCTTTCCTTCTTTCTTTCTTTCCTTCTATCTTTCTTTCTTTCTTTCCTTCTATCTTTCTTTCTTTCTTTCTTTCCTTCTATCTTTCTTTCTTTCTTTCCTTCTATCTTTCTTTCTTTCCTTCTATCTTTCTTTCTTTCTTTCTTTCCTTCTATCTTTCTTTCCTTCTATCTTTCTTTCTTTCTTTCTTTCCTTCTATCTTTCTTTCTTTCTTTCTTCTTTCCTTCTATCTTTCTTTCTTTCTTTCTTTCCTTCTATCTTTCTTCTTTCTTTCTTTCCTCTATCTTCTTTCTTTCCTTCTATCTTTCCTTCTATCTTCTTCTTTCTTTCTTTCCTTCTATCTTTCTTCTATCTATCTTTCTTTCTTTCTTTCTTTCCTTCTATCTTTCTTTCTTTCCTTCTATATTTCCTTCTATCTATCTATCTATCTTTCTTTCTTTCTTTCTTTCCTTCTATCTTTCCTTCTATCTATCTATCTTTCTTTCTTTCTTTCTTTCTTTCTTTCCTTCTTTCCTTCTTTCTTTCTTTCCTTCTTTCTTTCTTTCCTTCTTTCCTTCTTTCTTTCTTCCTTCTTCTTCTTTCTTTCTTTCCTTCTATCTTTCTTTCTTTCTTTCTTTCCTTCTATCTTTCTTTCTTTCTTTCCTTCTATCTTTCTTTCTTTCCTTCTATCTTTCTTTCTTTCTTTCTTTCCTTCTATCTTTCTTTCCTTCTATCTTTCCTTCTTTCTTTCTTTCTTTCTATCTTTCTTTCTTTCTTTCCTTCTTTCTTTCTTTCCTTCTATCTTTCCTTCTATCTTTCCTTCTATCTTTCTTTCTTTCTTCTTTCTTTCTTTCTTTCTTTCTTTCCTTCTATCTTTCTTTCCTTCTTTCCTTCTATCTTTCTTTCTTTCCTTCTTTCCTTCTATCTTTCTTTCTTTCTTTCTTTCTTTCTTTCCTTCTATCTTTCTTTCTTTCCTTCTTTCCTTCTATCTTTCTTTCTTTCTTTCTTTCCTTCTATCTTTCCTTCTTTCTTTCTTTCTTTCTTTCTTTCCTTCTATCTTTCTTTCTTTCTTTCCTTCTTTCTTTCTTTCCTTCTATCTTTCTTTCTTTCTTTCCTTCTATCTTTCCTTCTATCTTTCTTTCTTTCTTTCCTTCTTTCTTTCTTTCCTTCTATCTTTCTTTCTTTCCTTCTATCTTTCCTTCTATCTTTCTTTCTTTCCTTCTATCTTTCTTTCTTTCCTTCTATATTTCCTTCTATCTATCTATCTATCTTTCTTTCTTTCTTTCTTTCCTTCTATCTTTCCTTCTATCTATCTATCTTTCTTTCTTTCTTCTTTCTTTCTTTCCTTCTTCCTTCTTTCTTTCTTTCCTTCTTTCTTTCTTTCTTCTTTCCTTCTTTCTTTCTTTCCTTCTTTCCTTCTTTCTTTCTTTCCTTCTATCTTTCTTTCTTTCTTTCCTTCTATCTTTCTTTCTTTCTTTCTTTCCTTCTATCTTTCTTTCTTTCTTTCCTTCTATCTTTCTTTCTTTCTTTCCTTCTATCTTTCTTTCTTTCCTTCTATCTTTCTTTCTTTCTTTCTTTCCTTCTATCTTTCTTTCCTTCTATCTTTCCTTCTTTCTTTCTTTCTTTCTATCTTTCTTTCTTTCTTTCTTTCCTTCTATCTTTCTTTCCTTCTTTCCTTCTATCTTTCTTTCTTTCCTTCTTTCCTTCTATCTTTCTTTCTTTCTTTCTTTCTTTCTTTCTTTCTTTCCTTCTATCTTTCTTTCTTTCCTTCTTTCCTTCTATCTTTCTTTCTTTCTTTCTTTCCTTCTATCTTTCCTTCTTTCTTTCTTTCTTTCTTTCTTTCCTTCTATCTTTCTTTCTTTCTTTCCTTCTTTCTTTCTTTCCTTCTATCTTTCTTTCTTTCTTTCCTTCTATCTTTCCTTCTATCTTTCTTTCTTTCTTTCCTTCTTTCTTTCTTTCCTTCTATCTTTCTTTCTTTCCTTCTATCTTTCCTTCTATCTTTCTTTCTTTCCTTCTATCTTTCTTTCTTTCTTTCTTTCCTTCTATCTTTCTTTCTTTCCTTCTTTCCTTCTATCTTTCTTTCTTTCCTTCTTTCCTTCTATCTTTCTTTCTTTCCTTCTTTCCTTCTATCTTTCTTTCTTTCCTTCTATCTTTCTTTCTTTCCTTCTTTCCTTCTATCTTTCTTTCTTTCCTTCTATCTTTCTTTCTTTCTTTCCTTCTATCTTTCTTTCTTTCCTTCTATCTTTCTTTCTTTCCTTCTATCTTTCTTTCTTTCTTTCTTTCTTTCTTTCTTTCCTTCTATCTTTCCTTCTTTCTTTCTTTCTTCCCTTCTATCTTTCTTTCTTTCCTTCTATCTTTCCTTCTATCTATCTATCTATCTTTCTTTCTTTCCTTCTTTCCTTCTTTCTTTCTTTCCTTCTTTCTTTCTTTCTTTCTTTCCTTCTTTCTTTCTTTCCTTCTATCTTTCTTTCTTTCTTTCCTTCTATCTTTCTTTCTTTCTTTCTTTCCTTCTATCTTTCTTTCTTTCTTTCCTTCTATCTTTCTTTCTTTCCTTCTATCTTTCTTTCTTTCTTTCTTTCCTTCTATCTTTCTTTCTTTCTTTCTTTCCTTCTATCTTTCTTTCCTTCTATCTTTCTTTCTTTCTTTCTTTCCTTCTATCTTTCTTTCTTTCTTTCTTTCTTTCCTTCTATCTTTCTTTCTTTCTTTCTTTCCTTCTATCTTTCTTTCTTTCTTTCTTTCCTTCTATCTTTCTTTCTTTCTTTCTTTCCTCTATCTTTCTTTCTTTCCTTCTATCTTTCCTTCTATCTATCTATCTTTCTTTCTTTCCTTCTATCTTTCCTTCTATCTATCTTTCTTTCTTTCTTTCTTTCCTTCTATCTTTCTTTCTTTCCTTCTATATTTCCTTCTATCTATCTATCTATCTTTCTTTCTTTCTTTCTTTCCTTCTATCTTTCCTTCTATCTATCTATCTTTCTTTCTTTCTTTCTTTCTTTCCTTCTTTCCTTCTTTCTTTCTTTCCTTCTTTCTTTCTTTCCTTCTTTCCTTCTTTCTTTCTTTCCTTCTATCTTTCTTTCTTTCTTTCCTTCTATCTTTCTTTCTTTCTTTCTTTCCTTCTATCTTTCTTTCTTTCTTTCCTTCTATCTTTCTTTCTTTCCTTCTATCTTTCTTTCTTTCTTTCTTTCCTTCTATCTTTCTTTCCTTCTATCTTTCTTTCTTTCTTTCTTTCCTTCTATCTTTCTTTCTTTCTTTCTTTCTTTCCTTCTATCTTTCTTTCTTTCTTTCTTTCCTTCGATCTTTCTTTCTTTCTTTCTTTCCTTCTATCTTTCTTTCTTTCTTTCTTTCCTCTATCTTTCTTTCTTTCCTTCTATCTTTCCTTCTATCTATCTATCTTTCTTTCTTTCCTTCTATCTTTCCTTCTATCTATCTTTCTTTCTTTCTTTCTTTCCTTCTATCTTTCTTTCTTTCCTTCTATATTTCCTTCTATCTATCTATCTATCTTTCTTTCTTTCTTTCTTTCCTTCTATCTTTCCTTCTATCTATCTATCTTTCTTTCTTTCTTTCTTTCTTTCTTTCCTTCTTTCCTTCTTTCTTTCTTTCCTTCTTTCTTTCTTTCCTTCTTTCTTTCTTTCCTTCTTTCTTTCTTTCCTTCTATCTTTCTTTCTTTCTTTCTTTCCTTCTGTCTTTCTTTCTTTCTTTCTTTCCTTCTATCTTTCTTTCTTTCTTTCTTTCCTTCTATCTTTCTTTCTTTCTTTCTTTCTTTCTTTCTTTCTTTCTTTCCTTCTATCTTTCTTTCTTTCTTTCTTTCCTTCTATCTTTCTTTCCTTCTTTCTTTCTTTCTTTCCTTCTATCTTTCTTTCTTTCTTTCTTTCCTTCTATCTTTCTTTCTTTCTTTCTTTCTATCTTTCTTTCTTTCTTTCTTTCCTTCTATCTTTCTTTCTTTCTTTCTTTCCTTCTATCTTTCTTTCTTTCTTTCTTTCCTTCTATCTTTCTTTCTTTCTTTCTTTCTTTCTTTCTTTCTTTCCTTCTATCTTTCTTTCTTTCTTTCTTTCCTTCTATCTTTCTTTCTTTCTTTCCTTCTATCTTTCTTTCTTTCCTTCTATCTTTCCTTCTATCTATCTATCTTTCTTTCTTTCTTTCCTTCTATCTTTCCTTCTTTCTTTCTTTCCTTCTTTCTTTCTTTCTTTCTTTCTTTCCTTCTTTCTGTCTTTCTTTCCTTCCTTCCTTCCTCCCTTCTTTCTTTCTTTCTTTCTTCCTTTCTTTCTTTCTTTCTTTCCTTCTTTCTGTCTTTCTTTCCTTCCTTCCTTCCTCCCTTCTTTCTTTCTTTCTTTCCTTCTATCTATCTATCTTTCTTTCTTTCCTTCTATCTTTGTTTCTTTCTTTCTT
This sequence comes from Heptranchias perlo, assembly GCF_035084215.1. Lineage (NCBI taxonomy): Eukaryota > Metazoa > Chordata > Chondrichthyes > Hexanchiformes > Hexanchidae > Heptranchias > Heptranchias perlo. Next base: position 33,349,691 of record NC_090343.1, on the reverse strand, counting down.
TCTTTCCTTCTATCTTTCTTTCTTTCTTTCTTTCTTTCCTTCTATCTTTCTTTCTTTCTTTCTTTCCTTCTATCTTTCTTTCTTTCTTTCTTTCCTTCTATCTTTCTTTCTTTCTATCTTTCTTTCTTTCTTTCCTTCTATCTTTCTTTCTTTCTTTCTTTCCTTCTATCTTTCTTTCTTTCCTTCTATCTTTCTTTCTTTCTTTCTTTCTTTCTTTCTTTCCTTCTATCTTTCTTTCTTTCTTTCTTTCTTTCCTTCTATCTTTCTTTCTTTCCTTCTATCTTTCTTTCTTTCTTTCCTTCTATCTTTCTTTCTTTCTTTCCTTCTATCTTTCTTTCTTTCTTTCCTTCTATCTATCTATCTTTCTTTCTTTCTTTCTTTCTTTCTTTCTTTCTTTCTTTCTTTCCTTCTATCTTTCTTTCTTTCTTTCCTTCTATCTTTCTTTCTTTCTTTCCTTCTATCTTTCTTTCTTTCTTTCCTTCTATCTTTCTTTCTTTCTTTCCTTCTATCTTTCTTTCTTTCTTTCCTTCTATCTTTCTTTCTTTCCTTCTATCTTTCTTTCTTTCCTTCTATCTTTCTTTCTTTCCTTCTATCTTTCCTTCTATCTTTCCTTCTATCTATCTATCTTTCTTTCTTTCCTTCTATCTTTCCTTCTATCTTTCTTTCTTTCCTTCTATCTTTCTTTCTTTCTTTCTTTCTTTCCTTCTTTCTTTCTTTCTTTCCTTCTTTCTTTCCTTCTTTCCTTCTTTCTTTCTTTCTATATATATAGTTACACGGCAATTTGTCTGCAAAACAGTCACTGCACTTCAAAGTAACTCATTGGGGGTGATTTCACGAGGCAAATGCGGGTGCATTGGAGGCGGGGGGGGCTCCGAAAATCGGGCAAATCCAGTTTGGGTTCAGAAGCCGGCTCCAACCCGATGACATCCGAGTTTCTGCAGGCGGGCGACCTGAAAACAGAAGACCCGCATGACAGTTAAAGAGCCAAATGTATTTCATTGAGATACTTAAGGCACTTTACCTGTGACAGATTAAGTAGTTAGAAAGATTTTTAACTTACTTGTGCGGCTTGCCAACCGCTTCTGATTCATGCCTGGTGAAACCTGCACTGATGTCTGATATCCGATGACCCCCTCTTCACCCTCCCGATGTCCTTCTCTTCACCCTCCTGACCTTCCCATCTTTTCCCCCCTCCCGATCTTCCGCTCTCCCCGCGCCCCCCGCGCCCCCCCCCCCAAATCGTTCCCTCTCCCTCCCACCCCCCGGTCTTCCAGTCCAGCACCAGATCTTCCATTCTTCGCCCCCCCCCGCCGGACTTCCGTTCCAGCGCCAGATGACGTCTGGCTCTCTCTTTCTCCCCCCCCCCACCCCCTCCCCACCCCTCATGTTGCAGCTCCTGACTGCAGCCAGCCTGTCCATCAGGCTAGCTGCCGGGCACGAAACCCGGAGAGGAAGTCAACCATTATCAATCAATGTGCGATCGGGTCGGAAACGATAAGTTTGATTCATGCGGGTTTGCCATGCGCCCAATCGCGCCCCCGCTGCCATCCCGCCTCCCCACTAATATCGGGGCCATTGTAAGTGAAGCACCTTTAGTGATAAGGTCCTGAATAAAATCAAGTCTTTGTTTAATTTAATTCCTAGCAGAATTGAAGATTTTTAACGCAAGTTTTTGTTTTATTCGGTTGGCACGGAACTTGGCACGTAAACGGAGTGACATTTTCTTATTCGGGGTAGGAACTGTGGATATGATAGTTTGCGATGAAGTCATTAAAAAAGAAAGAACGTGCATTTATATAGCGCCTTTCACAAACTCAGGACGTCCCAAAGCGCTTTACAGCCAATGAAGTAGTTTTTGAAGTGTAGTCAGTGTTGTAATGTTGGACACACGGCGGCCAATTTGCGCACAGCAAGATCCCCCAAACAGCAATGTGATAATGATCAGATAAGCTGTTTTAGTGATGTTGGTTGAGGGATAAATATTAGCCAGGACACCAGGAATTAGGAATTGGGATGAGGCTGCTTCAATTCACTTTTGGGTTAGTAAAAGGGGGCTTTCACCCCATCAGCCAGGGTTTGATTCAAAGTCAGCCCAGAGATTAAATGAAAGCAGATTACCCAGCACAGACCAGGGATTGAATTTGGGATTTTCAAGCTTCATATGGCTCAGTAATACACCATGCAGGTAGGAGGAGGGAGGGGGGTCAGAGTTTATCCTTTAAATGCTCAGCTTAGACCATTACTACAGAAAGCAATATATGATTTTTATATCTCTTGTGCTACAAAGTAATTTTTAAGTGTTCCCAAATAAAGTAGTTGATTTCTGAAGGAAAATGAGTTTACGTATTCACATAGTTTCCTTACGTTTATTCTATAAAAAATGATGGCAAGGCCAATGTTCCAGTAAACGAGCTGTAAGCTTCAGGGATACCTGTGATGCCCAAAGTGAAACTGACATGAGTTTGATATCTAAAAAAGAATACATAGATTTTATAAACTTCCTGGAATCTTCTAATGATTCCTCAATTAGACTACCGCCTTGAAATCACTCCTAACTATCTATTTTTCTCCATTTAATCTGTAAATGCGGAAGGTGTACATCCATCTAATACTAGACAAAGGTACTCAAGTATCTTTGAGCATTAGCTTCATACTTTGGTTGGTATCCTTTCTGCAGTATTCAGCTATTCAAATGTGATCTGCAGCTCTCTGGAATATCATCTGCTCAGGGTTTCCAGGCTTATTTGCAACAGCACCAAAAGACTGGACAACAGTGAACAGTTCTCAAAAATATAATTTGAAACATGTTGTCAATCGTCCTTTCTCTAAATCTCAATGTTAAAAAGATAAGTTGTGAGATTTTGTTCATTCTGGGATTGTAAGTAGATATATTGCAATGAATAGTGTGCAGCTATTGTTTTATAATCAGCTTGAGGATAAAAACAGCTATTACAGTACACCAGTCATGTAATGCTGTGAATGTCAAAACACTTGAATTTTGCTCTCTGTTTGTAATATCCTTTATCCTGCATAATAAAACATACACTGATCAATCTTTTTGGATCAAGAAATGTTCTTATTTAGTGAAGGGGAAATTATCCAAGGTTTCTGCTTTTGATCATTATCCAGTGACCCCTGCTGGAATGTGTGTGTGTGTGTGTGTGAGAGAGAGAGGGAGATAGAGAGGAGGGGGGTAATTTGGGTGAGGACAAGATCAGTGTGGTTGGATTACCTTTCCCCCCCCCCTTCCCTTCCACCCCGAGTCAAATGAGCTGCTGCTATTCACTATCTAGACTCACACTTCAAGAACGGTTGTTTGGTTGCAATACAGCACTTTTACTGATCGCTGTGGAAGTGTACCTCCGCATAAGTCAACAAGAAAGAGAGAAAAGTGGAGGAGAGTAAAGGATTTTTAAAAGATGAGAATGGGAGAAAAAGAGAAAATTAGGCTAACACAATAAATAGAAATGAAACGTAACAGCCAGTTATGTGCACTTCACAGCAGAGATCACTAGAGAACAATCAGGGTCAGCTGTTGCTCAGTCGGTAGCACTGTTTCCTCTGAGTCAGGAGGTCATGGGTTCAAGTCCCACTCCATGGGCTTGAGCACAAAACCTAGGCTGACACTCCAGTGCAGTATTGAAGGAGTGCTGCACTGTTGGAGATGCCATCTTACGGATGAGACGTTAAACCGAAGCTCCGTCTGCCCTCCCAGGTGGATGTAAACGATCCCATGGCACTACTTTGAAGAAGAACAGGGGAGTTCTCCCCAGTGTCGTGGCCAAATATTTTATCTCTCAACCAACATCATTAAGAACAGATTATCTGGCCATTTATCTCATTGTTGCTTGTGGGACCTTGCTGAGCACAAATTGGCTGCCGTGTTTCCTACATTGCAACAGGGATGTCCTGAGGTCGTGAAAGGCGCTATATAAATGCAAGTTCTTTCTTTCCAGTGGCTGACTTTTTCCCCCTTCTCTCCTTAGTCCAGAGGTGCTGAGACCGATTGTAGCACCACAATTGTTGCCCTAGCTGAGACTAACTAATTTACCACATCCTCAAATTGAACCCGGGGCCTCCTCGCCTGCATGGCCTATTCCTACATCAATATATTTACTTACTAGGCTATCGGGAAATTGTTTATTACTATGATAGGACTTTGCTTCAGTGACACAGTCCAGGAGCTGAAAGTCTTTCTCAAAACTGTACGGCCCAGGGACCCATTCTATCTCTGCATAAAATTCTGCTGCTGTTTGCGAAATCTAATGCTATTTGAAGATTTCAAACTGTTTAATTTTATAATGGGAGATTTAGATAAGCTAAATGTATTAAAATTTTATAACAGAAAATAGCTCACTTACAAAATAGTGAACTGGGTATGTCATGTAATGGCAATAATAAACAAGGAGCGGTTAGCAAATAAGGTCAGTGGGTAAAGTAGACGGTCATGAGTGATATAAGATACACCATGAAATAGTTTGGTTTTTCCCTCTTCCACTGAAAGTCAGGCTGGGATGCATTTCCAGAGGCGCTGGCAACTCTCCAATACCCTTGCTAAGACTGGTGCATTCTCTGCCAAGTGTTTCATGAGTTGCCAATGACAGAACCACAAACTGGCACTGCCAGTTTTTCCTTCTCTTGAATAGAAAATATGGGCTTCCTACCAGTGATTTAGCTGGTGTGCCAGGTCTGTGCTGTGCTGAGTTAAATGATCGAGGGGGTCATAACATTGGCCTCAACTCCTCTGGGTTTGGCAGGCTCTTGATAATTATCCAGTAAATTCTGGAAGTGCTCAAATGTGGGAATTGGGCGTAAACTGGTAGGCTCAGATAAGGAACGGTCATTTGGGCAAGGTACTGAAGGGAGAACGACTGCAACCTGTGGGACCCTATCCCAGTAAGGAGTCAGCACCTTCAGGAGAGGATTTGGAGTTATTTGTTATCACAATGTCTATCTACTAGGGTCTGGATACAAATTGAGAAGCTGGCAGAGGTGAGTGCTAGGTGATCCTACAGCACAAATCTGCAACCTCCTGGCTTGTAAGCAAGCTCCTTGACTATTACAATACTAAAAGATAATATCAGTAAGGACACTTGTGGAAAATCACCAGAGCTAAAACATCTATCCACGCTTGGATTTGTTTCAGACTAAGCCATGGTCTTACTGAATAGCTGGCAGGCTCGAGGGGCCGTGTGGCCAATCCTGCTCCTATTTCTTATGTTTACTGACTCCTGTGTCATCCCCTTTGATGTAGATCTGGCCACTCTGCTGCAGAAACCAATAAAAATAAAACAACAAATTTTCAATGTTAGCATTTGAAAAAAAATCCATCATTTGTAGGATGTGTTTGAAATATATGACACCAGTGTCAGGGATTTTACGATTTGAGGCATGTCACTGGAGGTCTATTCTTCTGACATGTCCTCTCATGCAGCCAACCATGATCCTAAAATCCTGTACAGTGCAATAACACACAATACTATTTAAGATGGATTATGGTCAGGCATCAGTACTTCATCTCCATAAAGGGGATAAAATGGCATATCTCAGATTTCATCAAATTTTTCACTACATTTCCGAATTCGTTTTCCTATGAAGTGAATGAAGCATTAATTCCCCAACAGGTGTAATTCAAATCCCCATGTCATTTGTTAAAGAATGTTTACTTGAAGATATTAATCGCTCCAGAGAACTGAGAAATACTGGGGTTGCCACAGCTTAATGGAGCATACAGATTTAGGATGTGTTCACACTGCCCCTTCCAATGAAATCTGACACTCCTTAAAATGTATCATCCTTTGTCACCGTTTAAGGGTTTAATGAAGCATGCCGTTTCTAATCCAGTTGCTGGGCACCATTGATTTGGAAAGAACAATAATTGTAAAGAAACAGTGCAAAATCTTGCCCACATCAGTTTTTTGAAATCCCCCTCTTTTGTCTGATTTTTAAATAGCGAAATGGGAGGCTCTGCATTTATTTCTGACCATCTGTTTATCATTACCTAACCCCATTTACTGTCCCCTTCAGAGAAGCTGCCACATATAGACAATGGCCTCAAGTTCTACCCGTTCTTAGATTCACTGTAATTTTATAAAACCAAGGCTGGGAATTTCCTGGCAGCCGTTTCCCACTGACTTGCCGGCCGTTTTGATCGGGATGGTGGCGTGCTAATGAGGCCCGGCCGTTAATATCGGCCACGCCTCCCTGCTACTGCTCGCTAAGCTGCGTTCCAGGCTGGGAGTTAAAATCGAGCCCTGTGAGTCTTGGCAGACTATTCGATCATGCAGAGCATCACACCTGGGCCAATTCTGTTCTCACCTGATGTTCAGATAGGTACATTTTTCCAGCAGGGGTCACTAAATAACAATAAGTGGTGGGGACCCTGGCTGATTTAGTAAAAAAAGTGTTCCCTCTCTCTATCCCACAGACACTGAAGACCACTGTAATGCCCCGACCATCATCCCCTCTGAGATTAATTCAGTAAAACGGGGGGATTGAATCTGGTATCTTCCTGGCCTGTGTGACTCGGTTTCACACCAGGCAGTGGCATTTAGTTAATGGAGCCATCCGGGGAACCTCAAATCTCATTCATATCATTGTGTGGTGCAGCACATAGACACACCAACACACCGTGACACTAGGCCAGTAAAAGTGTTAAATGTACAGTGTCACCTTTTGGAGTTCATGGACGTTCCAATTAACTGAAGGATCAGGTTAAACAAAGCAACATAAAGCTTAAATTAACATGTGATTTCTGTGGAGCCCTTTAACCTCTGAAACAGCGCGTTGTGCTAACTGGAAAGCATTTAGTACGACATAGGGGTCTACAAGGTCACTACTCAAAACAGCCACAGGTGACGTGCCTGTGGAACTTTGATCTACTGGAGTGAAGAGGACTAAATGCCTCATCTATTACCAAGTGCTTCATAGTATCAGTACCTTCATGTATGACTGGTTATATTGGAGATACATAGTATTGTACAATATTTATAAACAAAAAAAAATCTCAAATGGGCTAAATTGTACTTAACACAATGACAGCAAGTGTTTGTAAAAGAACTTTTCTCCCAACTTTCTCCCTCATTTCATGCTGGGGTACCTGGGTACTCTCCAGGACCTTATCCAAGTGGTCATTCATCATGTGTGAGCCTAGACAGTGAGTGCCAACAGGCTATGTTATCGTAGGAGCATCACCAGCCAACCCATTCCTATCCTCACCATTTTCCAGCAGGGGTCACTGGGTGGCTATTTTCCCCTGGTTTGCTTTCCAATTGGTAGCCTAGAGGAGCTGAGGGCACTTGTGTCCCCATTGTCACCAAATCTGTATTCTAATCTGTTTTAATACAGTCAATATTTTGTGTCAACAGTAGTTTTACTAACAAATCTAGAAAAAAACATTTGTTTAGTAATTCCCCAATATTTGATAGACACAAAGCCAGAAAACCAGCCAGCTAAAGTGCTTTCACCTTTTGTTGAGGTGTGAATTTTGCTCTTCACTAGTTTCAGCCTCCAAGGTGGTCATTTTTGAAAACTAAACCATCTATTCCACAAATGTGTAGTTCCTAGTGCTGGCATTGGGCATGGATGGTGTGAGAGAATCTGACCCTGAACTGGTTCAGTGGGTAACTCGCCCAATAAAAAATGTCCATGATTGTGAGTCAATTGGAGCCACTTAACGTGGCTTCCGGGTTTGCTGTCCGAAAGCTGCGCAGCGGGCGGACTGCGCACCCGCATCACAAGCTGTCAGGTGGAGGTGCTCTATTTAAAGAGAGAGTCCTCCAATGGCTTCTCCTGGAACAAACACCCACGCACCACAATGGAGCAGCACAGGGGCAAGGCTGCTCCAAGGTTCAATGATGCCTCACTCCAGGATAGGGTGAGGAGGAGGGATGTATTTTACCCAGCGGATGAGAGGAAGTGGTCTGCCTCTGCCACCAAGAAGGCTGGGTATAAGGTGGCAGAGGAGGTCACCAGCAGCAGCAACATATCCCGCACCTAGATCCAGTGCAGGAAGCACTTCAATGACCTAACTAGGTCAGCCAAAGTGAGTACACTTACTGATTCTCCTACATTCCTTCTTCCACATCACCGCCCCTGCCCCCCAACTCATTCTGCACTGCCAACACTACTCTATCACATCACTCCTCACACCCACTTAAGGCTCATCCTCAACTTACCTGCACTTCCTCACCTCCCCATTAGTCACCCCACCACTACCACTCAACCCAATCCTCATACAATGTCATGGCTCTGCCTCATGCTCACCCTCTGATGCATATATTTCACCATCACCCGCACCCAAACCAATGCATTCATCAGTTGACCATGTCACCATCACTCACACACGCATCTGTACTTTCTTCCCTTATAGGAGAACAGAGCTCAGAATGCACGGGAGAGGGCGAGGACCGGAGGGGGGCCACAACAAATCGTCATTCTCACAGAGGCGGAGCAGGAGGCGCTGAAGCTCAGCCGAACCCTTGAGTGCCTGTCCCTCGGGGACACCGAGACTGGCACCCGACAAACGTCTAGTGACAAAACTTTAACATTCAGCACACACAATTTGAATTGATGTTAACATGCCTTGCCATTTTCAGCACCTCAGTATGCCCCTCACAGCATGACATATCTGTGATGATGCTTAATATTGCCTTCTGTTCTCTTACAGGACCTTCAGCAACTGCTGTGACGGCAGAGGGCGATTCCTCAGAGGACCTGCCGGCCTCTGAGGTGCACCGTCACATCTTAGCGAGCCATCCACCAGCGCAGGTACACACACCTCAGTGGGTCCTAGTCTCAGTTAGTTGGGTTGGGTTGGCACCTGATGAGTTACCACACACGTGTGAACATGAGCAGACACTGGGGGCAGGGGCAGCTGCGAAGAGTCCACGTCGGTGGGAGCACTCCTCTCCAGCTCTGCTCAGCTGGACCACAGATGCTGAACACTAGGGGCCATCCTTCAAAAGGAGAATGATCGAGGGGCATCAGCACATCTGCAAGGTGCTGGAACAGGTGCCACGTGCATTCTCCACAATAGCATAGGGGATGGAGGAGTCCAACTCCTGCATGAGTGGAATGGTGGCACAGGGACGTGAACAACTCCCTGAGATACTGTCACAGGTAAGTGTGGGAATGTCTGCGATGGCGAGAAGGCTAGCCTCCATTGAGCTTCAAACACGGCTCATCAATGAGTCCATTGAGGCCCTGACAATGGCCGTTCAGACTCACAGTGAACAACATTTTGCCACCTTAAACGGGCGGGCAGATACATTAGCACTGGCCTTACAAGGCTTCACACATGTCCTCCAAACTGTTATCCAGCAGAGTGGTAGGAGTGATGTGGGCATAGCCCAGGGGAGGGATGATGGCGAAAGAGGACATGGAAGTGGGGATGCCACTCAAAGCGCTCCCACGTCTCACCCATTGCCCCCCTCTCAACCAGTACCCGCAATGCTGTCTCCTCTCTAGGTGGCCGAGTCTGCCCCTGCACAAGTGCAGGTGGAGCAGTCTTTGGAGGGGCCCTCACGGGCACCAAAACACAGAGGGCTTAGGCCCAAAGCATCTAAGCGGTCAGGGCATGAACAAGAGCAACCTGCCACTACCTCTGCTGCAGCCTCAGGGGATGCAACACGTAGAAGTAGTCGGAAGAGAAAGGCGAAGGTTTTGAAAGCACGAAGGGTGCTTGACAAGCACAAGGGTGTTAGACGCTGAGTCGTGTTTTTTAGCTTTTTGATAAACTCACATTAAATATTATGATTGTCACCACCACTGCCACATTTTGGCCATGCTTGACTGGCTTTTCTAATAGGGCCCTTTCGTGAGGTTCACCATGAGCGGCGACACTTGATGCCACCCATTGGGTCACTTTACAGTGGGTGTATATGTAGTTGCAGGACTGTTTTGTGCAGGGAGGGGTGGGGGAACTGATGTGGGTGCTGCTCTATCCAGGTGGTGTGAGGACTGGACTTGTCACAATTTCTGATGTTAGGAGAACCATTCACATATCAGTGACTCCCTGGCCTCACGAGCAGCTGCTCTGCCCATGGGTTGCTCCTGCTCCTGCTCCTCCTCCTCCTCCACCTCCTCATCCTCAATGTGGGTGGCAGATGTGGATGGGGCCTCCTCAAGCGGCACCCCTCTCTGTTGCGCCACTACTATAATTGTCTGGTGCATATTGAAGCGCTCCCCCAGAACGATCAAAGCTCCTAAATTGCATCTTGTGCAGCCCTATAGCATGCTCAATTGTAGAGCTGGTGGTGATGTGGCTGTCGTTATATCGACGCTGTTGCTCAGTGATGGGGTTCCTCAGAGGTGATATGAGCCACGTTGCAGGGGGTATCCCTTGTCCCCGAGAAGCCAGCCCTTAAGAGTGTTGGGTGCATGGAAGAGGTGCGGGATGTTGGATTCCCAGAGGATGAAGGAATTGTGGCAGCTGCCAGGGAATCTGGCGCACACGTGAAGGAATCTTTTGCGGTGGTCACAAACGAGCTGAGTGTTAATGCAGTGATACCCCTTCCTGTTGATGAACAGTCCTGGCTCATGTGGAGGTGCTCATATTGCTTTATGGGTGCAATCGATGCACCCATGGGAAGCCAGCCACGGAGTGGAATCCCGCTGCCCTCTCCGTCTGGCTGAGGTCGTCCGTGGGGAAGTTAATGTATTGCGAGGCCCTGCGAAACAAGCTGTCGGTGACCTGCCTTATGCACTTGTGTCCAGACGACTGAGAGACCCTGGCGATGTTCCCGGTGGCACCTTGGAATGATCCGGAGGTGAAGAAGTTGAGGGCAGTGGTGACTTTGACAGTGACAGGTAAGAAGATGCTGCTCGGCTCAGCTGAGAGCAGCTCGGCATGAAGGAGGCTACAGATGTCTGCGGTTACCTGGCGACTGACTCTGAGCCTCCGTACGTGCTGCTCCTCAGAGAGGTCCAGGAAGCTGAGCCTCGGTCTGTCGACCCTGTGGTGAGGGTCGTGCCTCCTGTGACATCGCTCTCTCTGTTGATGCCCTCTGTGCTCTTGTGCAGGTGCCTGTGGCGCTGCACTATGTTGTGGAGCTCCAAGTGGCGAGGCTGGTAATGTTTCTCCTCCTCGGATGTAGTGGTGAATGCAGCCATGGCGCCCCCCATCCTGATGGTGTGAGTTTGAGGAGGTCCACAAAGTAGTCAAATATGTTTGAACAGAAGAATTTTGAGTGGAAAGTAAGAATTTTCAGTGAAAACACTAAGATCTTGCAGCCAAAACTTTGTCTGAAAGAACTGAATGCCCTGCTGCAATAAGTGACCTTTTCTCCCCATCTGTCAAATAAGCATTTGAATGTCTCACTGGCTGCTGGCTGAAACACGTCTATTGCAACACGGAGTGTTTCCCACAGCACGGGAAACACGCTGAGGATGCTTCAAAATCGCACCCCTGCCAAAATGTAGAGAAAATTAAGTACTTCATGTACTTAAACTATCTCAACAACTGTGTAAAATAACATCCTGCCGGCTTTAATTGCCGGTGGGACTTACGCATTTGGGAGGCGCACGTGCATCCAGACGCGCCAGTGGGGAACCTGGATGTCTGCAGGTGGGAGCCAGGCTCCGAACCTAAACGGAATTTTCCCAATTTTCGGAGCTCCCCCACCGCCCCCAACACACCCGCAATTTCCCGTGAAAATTGAGCCCAATATGTCAGTGTGCAAGGATCATGGTGCTTTTATTCCATGACATATGCACACTGATACACTAATCTGGCCAATGATGGAGGCCGTAGTAAGGGTGTGAGAGATCCATGAGAAAATGGGTCAGTTGCAATGAACCGTGTGGAAGCTGGAACTTTTATATTTGACATGCACGAGACTGTGTACCACTGGTCAACAACAACAGAATAGTGTAAAAATGTCTCTGTGTGTGGCACAAACCAAACTAGTTTCCTTATTTGTCAATTTATTTGTAAGCACAAGCAGTCATTTCCTGTTAATAAATCTGGCTGACTGGTTTATAAATAAATTTCAGAATTTGCTGTCAAATGTCGATGATTCTCCCAATCTTGCCTAACTAAGCCCTGTACCAAAAAGAAAAACACACTTTTTCTGAATTTCAAAATGGTGTGAATTAATCATTAAGACACAAGCAAGTATGTTACTGAACAATGACTGCATTTAATAGGATTGGTAAAGATCAGTGTTATTCCACACACCAATGACAAATCTGTTACTGAGGGAAGTGCCCTGCAGAGAGGAATATTACTGGAAACAGCTTGGGCTGTTCTTGGTTGCTTCAACATCAGGTATGGATCTATAAAGCTTGGTGAGTGATAAAGTTCTTTAAGCCTGATCTAAAGGCTCCCTAATAGCTGAGATGGCAACTGCATTAGCCAGCGTGGAAGTGGGCTACACAAACCAGAATGGTGCCAGCAGGGTTGATGGTAAGACTGTCTTGGTTGGCCTCATTGGTAGTTCCCACTACTGTAAAGTACATGTGTGTGGATATCTGGTGAGGGCAGAATTGGGCTTAGTTTTGATTCCCCATGATTTAAATTACCTGCTAACCTGCATAAATTAATGTCTTCATTAGGGGAGAACATTTTTAGAAAAAAATCAAAAATGAAAGCCTCATCTGAGCTCTCCAAAAATGATAATTGTGGGGCAGAGTACAATTAACTTTCAGGCCCTTATCAATTTGACAAACATAATATGTAGTTTGTGGCAAGTGAAATTTCTTAACAGCCTGTTCCGATAACTCTGCTGAAATGCTTTCCATTCACCACATGTATGTTCATGTTGAAGCAGACATTGTATCTGATGCACAGCTCGAGCTTGGGCTCTTTTTGTCACCTAAAAATTATTTTACAATTTTGTATCAATATCAACATCATTTTCATTGCCTCTGTTTCTAAACTTACTAAGGTCAATGTGTCAGTGCTCTTAGAAACCCTAATTGCATTCTGTGAAAATCAGTTACTTGTGCAAATAAGGAAACTATCTGTACGAGGCATAACACAGACATATTCAATCCAAAGTCTAGATTTTCAGTGGGGTCACTTAGAAGAGCATGAGGCAACATACAATTAGTGACCTTTTTCACAGGCTGTTAGAGTTGTATTTTCAGCAATTCTTTAAAACATTGAAATATATCAGATAGGACATTGCTTCCAATTTTACTGCTCACACGTACCCTTTTCACTGGTCAGTTTAGTCTTGAGAATTGCATGCATTTCATTCATGAAATGCTTCACGGTTGTGGTACTTTAATATATGACAAAGAAATGAAAATGGTAGTCTAGAAAAATGTATGCTTGCACCATGTGGAGCTCAGATTATTCAAATAATATGCTTGTGTTGGTGAAAGTTAAACCTCAAGTGAAAAGATGAGTTGACCTTTTCAACATCACACAATTGTGAAATTGCAACTTAATTTTAGGTTAGTTCCTAGTAAGTGTTATATTCTCTGACGATATTGTTGCTTTGGATGGAAGTTTCAACCTCATGTTTATACTATTTTATTCTTTGTTCCACCATTTTCTCTTCCCTCCTGAAGGTGGTGACTCTTGCTGGGATACTGTTCCAGAGACATTGGCAACACTGTGGAACAGGAAATCTGGCAATTTTTCTGTCTTGTTAGCAACATCCTATTTGACCCTAAGATGAGCTTCCGATCATATATCCGCTCCATCACCAAGACCGCCTACTTCCACCTCCATAACATCGCTCGTCTCTGCCCCTGCCTCAGCTCATCTGCTGCTGAAATCCTCATCCACGCCTTTGTAACCTCTAGACTCGACTATACCAATGCTCTCCTGGCCGGCCTCCCACCTTGCACCCTCCTTAAACTTGAGCTCATCCAAAACTCTGCTGCTCATATCCTAACTTACAACAAGTCCCGTTCACCACTCAACCCTGTGCTCGCTGACCTACATTGGCTCCCGGTCCGGCAATGCCTCGATTTTAAAATTCTCATCCTTGTTTTCAAATCCCTCCATGGCCTTTGTCCCTCCCTATCTCTGTAACCTCCTCCAGCCCTACAACCCTCCGAGAACTCTGTGCTCCTCCAATTCTGGCCTCTTGCACATTCCTGGATTTAAACTCTCCACCATGTGTTCATCTGCCTAGGCCCTAAGCTCTGGAATTCCCACTCGAAACCTTTCCGCCTTTCTACCTCTCTATCCTTCTTTAAGATGCTCCTTACTCTTACCTCTTTGAGCATTCTTTTGGTCACCTGTCCTAATAACCCCTTATGTGGCTCGGTGTCACATTTTGTTTGATAACGCTCCTGTGAAGCACCTTGGGACGTTTTACTACGTTAAAGGTGCTATATAAAGTTGTTGTTGTTCAGTACTGAGACCAACTGTAAGGAAAAAAATTGCATTTATTTAGTGCCTTTCATATTCTCAGGACATCCCAAAGAGCTTCACAGCTAACAAAGTACTTTTGAAGTATAGTCACTGTCGTAATGTAGGCAAATGCATCAGCCAATTTGTGCATAGCAAGGTACCACAAACAACAATAAGATAAATGATCAGATGATCAGTTTTAGTGGAGTTGGTTGAGGGATAAATGTTGGTCAGGACACCAGAAGAACTCCCCTGCTCTTTTTCAAATAGTGCAATGGGATCTTTTATGTCCACCTGAGAGGGCAGATGGGGCCTCCATTGTAGTGTCCCAGCAAAGATGAGCTAACTCAGCAGAGACCAGGATCGATCCTAGAACCTCACCTGACTTGTGCGGCTGAGTACCATTTACCCACTGAACTGTTGGGGAGCACCTATGCCAATTTATATGGACTGTGCCATTCTGATTTTACCAGTATGCATCGCTGTAGTGTTAAACCATACAGACCAGCGGGCCCTATATTTGAATCTTTTTCTGTGCCGAGTTAACTGATTACGGCCCAGATAACAATTGGGTGAGAACAGAATTGGATTCAACTTTGATGTCCGCCACAGATAAATAGCCTGATGCTCACTGTCTGGGCTTGCACATGAAGAATTATCTCTTGGTCACTACTGGAAGGGACTTGATAACTTAATTCTGTTTGTGAATTATGAAGCTATTGTTTCAGTGATAGCATTCTTGCCTCTGAGTCAGAGGGTCGTGGGTTAAAGTTCCACTTCGGGATTTGAGCATATAATGTAGGCTCTCACTTCAGTGCAATATTGAGGGAATACTACATTAGTAGAAATGTCATCTTTCAGATAAGACATTAAACAGAGGCTCTGGCTGGCCTCTCAGATGGATGTAAAAGATCCCATGGCACTATTTGAAGACGAGCAGGAAGTCTCCTGGCATCCTAGTCAACATTTATCCCTCAACTAACATCACTAAAACAGATTAATTGGTCATTCATCGCATTGTTGTTTATGGGCCTTGCTATGTGCAAATTGACTGCCACTTTTAATGACAAAATAAGAGTAACCAGTTCAAAAGCAATTTATTGCCTGGAAGGTGCTTTGGGATGTCCTAGGGACATGGAAGGTGCTATAGAAATGTAAGTTCTTTCTCTCTTGTGAAATGAACTTAGTAATACATCCTTCGTATGGTTCCCTACATTACAACAGTGACTACACTTCATAAAGTACTTAATTGGCAGTAAAGTGCTTTAGAATGTCCTGCGATTGTGAAAGACGCTATATAAATGCAAGTTCATTCTTTCTTTCTTCCTTTTACCAGCTAGTGGAATGAGCCTTTGCCTTAGTGGTAGCATTCCTGCTTGAGTCAGAAGGTTTGAACCGCGCTGCAGACAGTCTCAGTGAGTACAGACCCGAGCTCCGGCTCTGAATTCTGGGTTTGACATCCAGTAGGATACACGAGTCTGGTGGGTCTGAGTGGCCTCCCCTCATTGTATGGGTTGTGGGAGCCCATAAAACCTTCCCACCGTTTGGACTAACCACCCAATCGGCTGGTGTAAAGATGATTATGGTCATGGAAGTAGGCTTCATTTTGTGGCCAGTCAGATGTTAATCAGCCTGTGAATCCTTCCACTATTCTCCAAGGAATGAGTGCAAAGATACAAAAATAATAACCTGCTAGTAACATTCACTTTAGCCTTGTGTTCAGGAATGGATGTTGATTGTTGGATGTAAAATGATGCTGGTCACCTTGACATAGGTCACTATCTTCGGGGTAACTATTTCTGTAGCCTAGTGGCACAGTGCATCAACAAGACGAGCCAGCCTTATTTAAACAAGGTGTCTTGCAGGCACTGAGTGATTAAATTTTGGACACGACATCAGGTAACTTTGTCAAAGCCAAGCTGCTCACTCCAGTGTTGCCGGAATAGGATGTTTGCACTTCAATGTCAAAGCGATACATGTACCAGAAGAGAAAATGATGTTGCTGCAGGTGGAGATAGGTTAATGTTCAAGAATCGGACGATTCAAACTATGTCAGTCATACTTTATGCAAGTCTTGAAACAAAGTGACATTTTTATTGATAACACATTAAATTATGTTTCATTATATTCTTTCATCCATGCAACGCCAGTATCCTGTTATGCTACCAAGTTCACACCAGAATGACCCTATTAAAGTGCTCTACTGCAGGATGAGTCTGGCAATGTAAGCCCTTTGTGTTAGTATAGAAAACAAATCCCTCTGCCTGTTGCTATAATACGAGTACCCTAATAATATAAGTACTGAAGTTGAACACAGTTTCCCCCTCCTCTTCTCCCCCCCCCCCCCCCATACATACCCACACGTCTGCAGATATGGAACAGAGTGGGGTGACTTGTCACTGTATAGATGACCGGACTCACTCATTGCCTGCACCTTGATATTTTGAAGATCACAGATCTGTAGCCTGGTAAATACTGCAGACTTCAGGCTGGCATGTAACACAGTGAGGCTCTTGGAGTCACTCTAGGTACCAATGTGATACAAGACTGTATCAGTTGAAGAGTTAAGAATAGTTATTGTACTTATACATAATTCTGGGTTTTAAAAAAAAAGGCATGTGGAATGTAATTATTTTAGGGAAAGAAATTGTGTTTTTAACTCCTAATTTGCCTTTAATAACTTGTATATAGAATATAAATTCTGATGAAATGTAATTGCATCCTGGTTTTAAAAAAATGTGCAATAATTTGTCAGTAGTTCTTGGCGACAAGTTTCAGGAAAGTCCAGTATAATGAACCTTCCCTGGCCCCTGACCCAGGGAGCAGTTGACCTTTGTAACCTTGCTTGGGCCTCTTTTATGAGGTTTTTGTGCTCTGGCCAGATGGCCAAACTATCAAACGGTTTATGAGAAAATTGCCTTCTAAATTCTGCTTGTTGCATGTTTCTTCCAATCTTAATGTGAACTATCAGCCCAAAAAGCTTTAAATTGAAAACACAAAAGGTGTTATGGAGTCAAAGCAGGCACCAAGAGGGCACCTTGTATATTATGGTCAGCTGGTCGCGCAGGCCTTGGATTCCACAGCTGAATTCCAGATGACAGGTCATACAAAAACTTTAGGAACAAATGATCAATAGTGTTTCTTTCTCCTCATTCTTTCAAGTTCTTGGGTCAGGTTCAGCAATAATAGCAAAATATAATTTGTTATGCTTTCAAATTACATTATTTCTTGTTTTATAGCACATTGCAGATTCTGAATGTACTGGAGAATGGAGAAAAATTTCTCTCGTGTGTGTATATATATATATACATGTAATATATATATATTTTAAGAATATTAAAACTGGTGGCGACTTTAACTGAATCATACATTTTATTAACCCTTGTAATGCTGATTAACAGCTGATGCTTTGGCAAGCATTTTGAGGGTTAAGTGGCAGATAATATAATCAATGAATTTCTGCAAGTCCAATCTATCATCTTTCACACATTTCAGCATTCTGTATAGTTCATATTTGTTAATCCATCATCCTGTATTTTTACAGCAATGTTTATTACTGACAAATGTGCCAAGCTGATTGAGTTATGACAGTACATTACAAGAATATTAAAGCTGGGGTGAAAAGGTGATTTCTTTATAACAGCTGTAATTTATCCTTGGCTTTAGTTGACCCTTTGATTTTAGCCTGGCTCTGGATATAGTATTCCTACTGATTGCATTATAATAGCCCTTAGGGGTCATGCTGCATTCCAGACCCCTGGAATCAGTTAGAATAATGGCAGATGACCATATGTGCAGGTCTAAAGGAATGATAATAGGACACAACAGAAACACCAATGGCTATAGGCAAACATTTGGAGAACCACTTACTTATTTTCAGTTGGGTTCAGTTTAAAGAAATTGTAGCCCCTTTTTCTTGACTTGCCTAAGGTGTAATTCAAAACTTCAGAAGTCACAATAACTTTTAACATGTCATCATCTGCACTAAGTTTCATGCGAGTCTTTTAATTCAGTATAAGTGCTACAGTACAATTTTGATTAAAATACTTTTCTAAAGCCAGGGTGGGTTGTCATACACTTGTAATCAGTTTTGCAGTGTCAGAAATGAATAGTGTGAATACTCAGCTGAGCTTCTTTGGGAAGAGTTAACCACTGTAGGGATAAAAAACGGATAGCTTTACTATCTCACTCCCATTAAGCTCATCGCCTTCTGTTCCTCAAATGGTATAATCTCATTGTCAGTGGTCCACCTGACTCACTATAGCTTTATTTGCACTACGAGTGACTGCTAAATGTGCTGAATGGAAGTATGACATTTGCAAAACTGGTAGTGGTTGCGAGCAACATTGCAAGACATTGCAGCATTATCACTAAGAACAGTAGAGTGCAAGCTTCGTGGCCTATTGATTAGCTCGTTCAGTCAGAAGAGGTTAATTAGTTAAATCTCAGCAATTTTGGGCCTATAAATCTGCTTCTTAGAGGTCGTACCTTTACAATATAGCATCCCTTTATATTCATTCTCATCTTGAGTAACATTTTAGCACAATGTATTGGAAGCCATAATGCAATAAAAGTGAGTGACATCAAAGCACAAATACAGTAATGTTGATCAGGTAAGTATTGGGTGATGTGAACTCTTTTCAACTGACTCATTTGCGTCTGGTCTTTTTCTGTATTGCTGACACATCACCCCTCCCCCACTCCATTATGCAAACAATCCAACTCTCAATAAGTAGTATTCTGCCTGAGTAATTTCTAAGATGTTAGAGTATGTGATTTTACTTCAAGAGAAGAAAATTGTAAAAAAAGAACATGTTTTTAAAGGATGCTGTTAATCAAACCTCGTCACTGCCTGCTCAGACATGTGCCTTCTGCGGGACATCTGGAGTTTTTGAAACCTGTGTCATAAAGCTTCAAAGGCTGGATGGTTTTAACATCTACATTTTTAAAAAATAGAATGGCTTAACTAGAATTTCAAAAACGCCATGGAAAATAATGGGAATAGTGGCTTGTGATAAGCTTTGAAATGGTTAATTTTGGCAAAAGTAGAACATGGATTGTCCTAACATATGTATTCTCTCACAGAATTAGGTATCCTCTATGTGCACACTCGGGAAATTGTCAATGATTTTTTTAGACAAGTTTTCTCCCCACAGCTCCTGAAGGTGCTGGGGCACGGTTCCACCAGTGCCAGCAGTACTCGGATACCTCCCACAACTGACCACTCTTTCTGTGCAAGCTTAGACAGTGAGTGTTGACAGATATTTAATCATAAATATGCATTCACAGGCAAGCCGAATCTTGCCTTCACCCGGTGTCCCGACACACAAACTTTCTTGCACGGGTCACTGTAAAGCGATTAGAAGCAGGACCATGGACTGAATTTTGCTGAACACTGAGCTCAGTTGTAGTACTCAAACCAGGGTTGGCCTTCGTCCTGTGTTTTTACAAAGAGTTCTATACTAGGCATCTCCTCCAAATATTGTCTCTCACACACATCGACAGATGGTCTCCACTTGCCTCCCTCTTGCAATCTCTTTGGTTCTAGGTCACATGCAGTTGCCATGTGCTGCTGGCCTGTATCGTTGTGCATGCTGCCCCAGCAACACCTCACAGAAGCTTCTGCAGCAAGGGACGGCAGGGATGGACAGCGCTGCGCTGGAGCAGGAGTCAATTCTTATTAGTTTTAGCTGGTGTCATTTGTGATTTTTGGGCATGGAGTCAGCTTGTCATGATGATGATAGACCTGCATCCTCCCCTCCTCTCTCTTCCCCCTCCCCCCCCCCCCCCACCCCATATACCGGAAGTCCCACTTTCTTTATACAATAACCCTGTTCCTGTTGGTGCAGTTCCACACTGGATGACAAACTTACTAATTGAGCCATAGGCAATGTTCTTTAGAAGAGTTTCAAATGGGAGATCTTTTAATGCCAGGAGGCTGGGTTCCCTATGAATTTCAATTTCCCAGCACTTCAATCAGGTTTGGGACTCGTCGGACACACAGAACTGAGACTTGCAGCTCATTGTATTTTTTCTAGGTGGCTCAGACCTCCCCTGGCTGCTGCTGGAACTGATCAAACGCCTTTGCTTTAAACAGTGCCATTTAAATGAATTAAATTAAAATAAGTGTTAATTAACTATGATATTACGTTTAGTCAGCTGCTAGATATGATGAAATCCATTGTTTTTAATTGTACATGAATTTGAAGATGTGTTGATTAAAGTGTTAATATTGCTTCACATGCCATTATGATACAGCAGAACAATGGAAATGAGCTGGAAGGGGCCATGCATTAGAATTCCTCACTGTTACCTTGGCAGAACGGATGTATATGCTATGGGGTACATGGCACGTGCTTCCCTGTGCTCACGATTGCGAAAGGTAGCATGGAGCATGATCAGAGCAGGATACACAGCCTGATAACTCAATTTTGATGTGTTCATTTCAGCTGAGTTTATTCCTAAACCATAGATAGCTGCTTTTATATTGCAGTCTCGGTCTTGGGAGGACAAGCCAACAGTGCTGCTGTCTCACATTTACCTTTGAGTGTGGTGGTGCTGTGATAGGTACTTTTAGTGTTAAAGGTGTCAAATTGTGTGTTGCACAATAGTTGCTTTTTTATAGTTAGAGTACGTTATCCCAGGTGAAGAAATTTCACCGAGTCATATTTTTCCAAAGCTCTCTAGGTTCAGGAATTGTGCCGTTTGGATTGGAAAATTGCAAATGTCACTCCTTTATTTAAGAAGAGAAAGAGGGAGAAACCAGGTAACCACAGATCTGTCAGTTTAGCATCAGTTGTGGGGAAGTTGCTGAAATCTACCATCAGAGACAGAGGGGGGAATTTTAACTCCCCACGACAGGCAGGTCAGTGGCAGGGGGGTAGGTTAAAATTTCAAAAATCTGAAACCTGACCCCAAGCAGCCTCGAACGCGCCGACTTTCAGTTTAACGGAGGTGCGTTGGGGGACGGGCGAGTAATATACTCTCGAGAGGCAGGTCGGTAATTTAAATATGTTAATGAGGCTGTGTGCCTCAGGTTTTAGCAGACTTTTACATTTCCCAGGGCTCGGGAAACCCGACAGCTGAAGGCAGCGGAGAACAGCTAGATCCAGCAGGTAAGTGCCTTTCCTGGGCTGGTTGTGGGCCAGGAGGAGCAGGGGTGCTTCCCCTGGCCCCTGAAGTTAACCCAGAATGTCCTCCCTCCCGGCGATCTGCCGACCCCCCACCCACCCAGCGACCCACCGTCACACCACCGCGATCCACTGACCACCCCCACCCCATGCCCCAGTCAAGGCTGCCCCCGCGATATCCCCCTGACCTCCCACCCCCCCCCCACCCCCACTCGATCTATCCCTCCTTCCCTCCTCTCTGCTCCCTAGCTGTGAGTTTGTTCTCTGACTGGCAGGGATCTGTACTGGGGCCTCAGCTGTTCACCATGTATATTAATATCATGGATGAAGAAATAGAGAGTTGAGTATCCAAGTTTGCAGATGCACTAAGTTAGGAGGCACACTGAGTTGTGTGGATGGAAGCAGCAAGTTACAAAGGGACATAGACAAGATTAATTGAGTGGGCAAAGCTATGGCGAATGGAGCTCAATGTGGGGAAGTATGAGGTCATCCACTTTGGATCTGAGAAACACAAATTGGTATATTTTTTAATGGTGAGCAATTAGGAGCTGTGGAGGAGCAAAGAGGCTTGGATGTCCATGCACACGAATCACTAAAAGCTAGTGGATAATTGCAAATAGCAATTGAAAAGGCTAATGGAATGTTGGCCTTTATCTCAAGGGGACTGGAATAAAAAGGGGAGAAAGTTATACTTCAGTTGTATAGAGCCTTGGTCAGACCCCATCGAGAGTATTGTGTTCACCGCACCTCAGGAAGGATATGTTGGCCTTGGGTTCAGCACAGATTCACCAGAATGATACCAGGGGTTAAAGGGTTAAATTATGAAGGCTGGTTGCATAAACTTGGCCTGTTTTCTCTGGAGTATAGAAGATTGAGGGGTGATCGCGAAGACTGGTAAATGGAGTTGAGGTACAGATCAGCCATGATCTAACTGCATGGCGGAACAGGCTCGAGGGGCTGAACAGCCTCCTCCATGTTCCTATGTTCCTATAGCCCATTGGCTTGTTAAGCAGTACATTGCTAGACAGGTTCCATAAATTTGGTTTGTATTCCCTAGAGTTTAGAAGGTTGCAGGGTGACCTAATCGAGGTCTTTAAAATGATAAAGTGATTCAACAGGGGAGATACAGAAAAAACTATTTCTTCTAAAAGAAAGACTTGCATTTATATAGTGCCTTTCATAACCTCAGGATGTCCCAGAGAACTTTACAGCCAATGAAGTAGTTTCATAGTATGATGCAGCACAGAAGGAGGCTATTCTGCCCATCGTGACTGTGCCGGATCTTTGGAAAGAGCTATCCAGCTAGTCCCACTCCACTGCTCTTTCCCCATAGCCCTGTAAATTTTTTACCTTCAAGTATTCATCCAATTCCCTTTTGAAAGTTAATATTAAATCTGCTTCCAGATCATTCCAGATCATAACAACTCGCCGCGTGAAAAAATGGTTCCTTATGTCGCCTCTGGATCTTTAGCCAATCACCTTAAATCTGTGTCCTCTGGTTACTGACCCTTCTGCCAATGGAAACAGTTTCTCCTTATTTACTCTATCAAAACTGTTCATCATCTTGAGTACTTCTATCAAATCTCTTCTTCGCCTTCTCCGCTCTAAGGAGAACAACCCTAGCTTCTCCAGTGTCTCCACATAACTGAAGTCCCTCATCCCTGGTACCATTCTGGTAAATCTTTGCACCCTCTCCAAGGCCTTGACATCCTTCCTAAAGTGTGGTGCCCAGAATTGAACACAATACTCCAGCTGTGCCTAACCAGCCATCCTACAACTCATCCGTTTCATCCTGGATCACAATGTCTTCACCTTCGATAACCAGTTCTTTACCCAAACACACGGAACAGCCATGGGGACCAAATTCGCACCCCAATACGCCAACATTTTCATGCACAAGTTCGAGCAGGACTTCTTCACTGCACAAGACCTCCAACCAACACTATACACCAGATACATCGACGATATTTTCTTTCTATGGACCCACGGCAAGGAATCACTAAAGAGACTACACGATAACATCAACAAGTTCCATCCCACCATCAAGCTCACCATGGACTACTCCTCAGAATCAGTTTCTTTCTTGGACACACGAATCTCCATCAAAGACGGGCACCTCAGCACCTCACTCTACCGCAAGCCCACGGACAACCTCACGATGCTCCACTTTTCCAGCTTCCACCCTAACCACGTCAAAGAGGCCATCCCCTATGGACAGGCCCTGCGAATACACAGGGTCTGCTCAGACGAGGAGGAACGCGATGGACACCTACAGACGCTGAAAGACGCCCTAGTAAGAACGGGATATGACGCTCGACTCATCGATCGACAGTTCCGACGGGCCACAGCAAAAAATCGCATAGACCTCCTCAGGAGACTAACACGGGATGCAACCAACAGAGTACCCTTTGTCGTCCAGTACTTCCCCGGAGCGGAGAAACTACGCCATGTTCTCCGCAGCCTTCAACATGTCATCAATGAGGACAAACACCTCGCTATGGCCATCCCCACACCTCCACTACTCGCCTTTAAACAGCCACCCAACCTCAAACAGACCATCGTTCGCAGCAAATTACCTAGCTTTCAAGAGAACAGCGTCCACGACACCACACAACCCTGCCACGGTAACCTCTGCAAGACATGCCAGATCATCGACACAGATACCACCATCACACGAGAGGACACCACCCACCAGGTGCATGGTTCATACTCCTGTGACTCGGCCAACGTTGTCTACCTCATACGTTGCAGGAAAGGATGCCCCAGAGCATGGTACATTGGCGAGACCATGCAGACGCTGCGACAACGGATGAACGGACACCGCGCAACAATCGCCAAACAGGAGGGTTCCCTCCCAGTCGGGGAACACTTCAGCAGTCATGGACATTCATCCACCGACCTTCGGGTAAGCGTTCTCCAAGGCGGCCTTCGAGACACACGACAACGCAAAATCGTCGAGCAGAAATTGATAGCCAAGTTCCGCACCCATGAGGACGGCCTCAACCGGGATCTTGGGTTCATGTCACGCTACACGTTACCCCACCAGCGAACAAATGTTATCTGTTTTTAATATAACGGGTCAGTTGCTGTCTTTTCTATGTTTCTACCTCTCTATCTCTGTTTTTTTTTGTTTGTTGGTTTTTTGTTTTTTTTTTGGTGATTTGTATATTCTGTGAGACCTGGCAGGTAACACCTGTCTGTCTGCACACTGATTGCCTTGGCAACGGGCAGTTGAAAAAACTGTCTGTACTCACCAAGCATTGTTCTGTGAATTATAAATGCGATTTCATTTCGAGGACTTCATTTCACATCGTTCACCTGAGGAAGGGGGAAGCCTCCGAAAGCTTGTGAATTTAAAATAAAATTGCTGGACTATAACTTGGTGTTGTAAAATTGTTTACAATTGTAAAGATTTAACATAACTTCCTTGCTTTTGTACTCTATGCCTCTGTTAATAAAGCCCAGTATCTCATGTGCTTTTTTAACAGCCTTCTGTTGAAATGTAGTCACTGAGGTAAAATTTATATTGTTTTTTTTTAAACAGAGAGGCTATATACATGTTTGTATCCATGTGTGTGAGAGAGTGTGAGGAAATGATAGTGTCCTGATTACTTTTGTCTTGTTCTATAAATGTGTATTAAACAGAGAGAGAGAGATTGAGTCAGTGAAAGAGTGTGTGCTTTTGTCATGTTACTTCATTTGGATACTACAATGCTTATCTGTAAATATCTTGTGTGATCTTGTGAATTTTCAGAACAAAAAGTTACATTTTGAAGGCAACTAATTATCTCAGACTGACAGGTAGAAAAAGTTAAATGTTAATCACGTACAGGAAGGGAGAGAGAAATACACAAATAGAGAGAAAGGCAGACAAGCAAGTTTTTTTCCCTCATTCTAATTTGATATCTGTCTTTAAAAAGTACAAGTTGAAAGCAACTAAAGTCTCTTTGAGGGAAACAGATAGGAACGAAGGGATGAAGAAAGTGGGTAGTAAGTGGGAGTGAGGTAAGAATGGATGGAGGGGAAGGTCTGAGGTAAGTGATATAGAGCAAGGGAGAGAGGAGAGTACAGGGCTGAGTGGGTCATTGAAAGAGGAAGAGGTAAGGGTAGCAATAGAAATGAGGGGTTAATGGGATGTTGAAGGGATGGGGATAGGATGGGAGAGAGGGGAAAGCATGAGTGATTGGGGGAGCAGCTGGGATGAGAGCTGTACAGTTTCCACACAATCCGCACCCGAATGTAGCCTTCCGTTCCTTTCCTCGCCATACCGTGCCATACGACCCATCACTCCACTCAAAAGGAAAGAAGAATTAAAAAATATACGGAGAGAAAAGCAGATGAGGATAGAGAAGAAACAAAAAGAAGTGTTATGAGGAGAGAAGCAGCTGAGAAGAAAAAAAAGAGAGAAGTAGAGAGGAGAGTTGGAGAGAGTATGAATCAGCAACATGAAGGCATCAGAAACAAGTAAGACAGTTCTCCAACTTACTGTTTGCAACACCATGGGATATCAACTAGTATAACATCATACACACATATTAAAAAAAAAACTGGGTTTAATATGAGTTAAAATGTCTTGTACGATTTAATTGTTTTTCTATAAGTTATATGCTATAATTATATTCTAACTTTATTTGTTATTTACATGTTGCTTGTGTTTTTTAACTTACAGTAATTCTAGATCATTTTTTGATCCAATCTCTTCTGTCATTGGAGATTGCACTTTCAAAACAGTTAGTCATTTTGTGTAGCAGAATAGTATCCTTCATGTTTAATGAAAAAAAAACCATAATTTATACAAAAAAAAGCTGAGGAAAATTAATCCTTCTGTTGGAGCACATCAAGGATATTTTTATGATGTTTTTGTTTTAAAGGCCTTAGTTGGGCAAAAGCCAAGATGCATAACTTCTTCAATAACTTGCAATGTTTCTATTCAAATCTTTGTTTGTCGGAGCAAAATCTGCTTCCATCACCATATCCCATCCTCCTGTTAATTTTCTCCAGACTTTCACTGATCGATTTTTGCCCACATGCAATGCACATTCCCTGGCCTGTGCTGCTCAAACCTGTCACTTACAGTCACATGCAAATGATGCATTTTACTCATCCTTCTGGAAAGGTGTATTAGCTTCAGTGTCTTCCAAATATGACATCAGGGACTCGTGAGAACTTGCAAATCAAACTCGTGTCCTTCCAGTCTGAAATGCAGCAAGCTCGACTGTACGCCAACCATTGATAAGATATTTTTTGATTGGCAAGTGCATCGACATCAGGTAACAAGAAGACAGCATAGGATTAAAAATGTTGACTTTTTCTTTAAGTAACAGGTACCATTTTAGGAAAATCTTATAGCTATATTTTGGCCTGTTAGTCATAAAGGGCAACCTTGAAATCTAGCAAAAGCTGACCTGCAGCTTCAAGAAAGCTGAGGCTCAAAAACAGCTCTGAATGTAGGCCTTGAGTGAAAGTGCAGTGGGACACAGGCTTGTCATTCCTTAAGCCAGAGGTACACCCAACATTCCTTTGCAGGAGGAGACATGTGGAGTACAGAAAAGCAGTTTACAGCTGTGATGAGTTGAAAATGTTGGGTGATATGCCTCCACCTCTGGAAAATTATGATTTTTAACATTCTATCTGGAAAAGTTACAGATATTTTAAAGAAAATGAAAGAAAGATTTGCATTTATATAGTGCCTTTCACAACCTCAGGAGTTCCCAAAGCGCTTTCCATGCAATGAAGTACTTTTGAAGTGTGGTCACTGTTGTAATGTAGCAAACGCAGCAGCCAATTTGAACAGAGTAAGGTCCCACAAACAGCAATGTGGCAATGACCAGATAATCTGTTTTAGTGATGTTGGTTGAGGGATAAAAATTGGCCAGGACACCGGGGAGAACTCCCCTGGTCTTCTTGGAAATAGTGCCAAGTGATCTTTTACGTCCACCTAAGAGGGCAGTCGGGGCCTCGATTTAATGTCTCATCTGAAAGACAGATATTAAATAAATAAATATATATCTATATATAATATATATATATATATATATATATATATAAAATGAACGTAGTTATAGGAACTTCAGTACAACTTTACAGGATCCAGTTTCTTTCACTGGAAATCTAACCCCAGAAAAAACCATGTTAATTTATGAACTGAACTATTTTCTAACTTGCGACGTACAATAATCTCAACCAGCAATGTATTCTATTGCTGCAGGACAAAGCTGGCTCACTATCATACCTGCCCTTGTCCCAGAATCTTTGACAGCCAATTGGCAGGTGCAGGATTACCTTGAATGAAATTATTTTAATTATTTTAAATAACCAATTTTTAAAGCAATTTCAGGAAGAGGTAAAGGTGAGTCAGTATGTCAAAACAAAACCTTAGAACCAAGTTCTGATGAAGGGACGCACCAAAACATTAACCTGTCTTTTCCTCTTTTAGATGGTGAACAACCTGCTGTGTATTTCAAACATTTTGTTTTTAAAACCTTAAAAACTTATGAGGCTAGAATGTATTGGTCTGGTTGGTTGATACTGACAACCTCCAATCCTAGTAAAAATAATTCATTTCTCTTGTGAAATATTAACATGCAGACAGGGTTGATTGACAGTTTAAAATACTGAGGATTGGCATGTATGATTAGTACATGTGCTGAAGTGAGATGGTGCATTGGCTGCTTTTACCTGTTATGAATAGGCTTTTAAGACTTTGAGAGTTTTGTTATATGATTATTAGCTGTTAATTGTGATTAACGGGGCATGATTCAGAACAAAGAGTACAAGGTCCCCTTAGATCACTGGTGTGCACTATAGTTGAAAAAACTACTTGTATTCATTTCTAGTTGCAAATAGGAACTGCATCGACATGTAAATTGGCCACGTTTTCTACTGTAAAGCTTTTATACTGATGTGGTTTAGTTCAGGTTCTGGGAGACCTGCATCCATGAAGTGGTTCCTGGTGTTTACATTGCTAAATCTGGCTCCCTTGTCCCACGGCAGATTTATAGAACAAAGGATAGAAATTGAACCTCGTTGTGCCTGTTTGGGCATAAAATGGGCACGAAGAGGCTTAATTTCAAGCCAAATTTGCATTGGGTCATTTTTCAGGCATACCTGGCGGCCGCTTAAAACAGTGATAGGTGCTTTGCATGTGTAAATGAGGGACCTAATGCCTGTTTTAGGCCCCCTTGCCAAAATGGACTGCGATGAGCAGGGCAGGAGATGGGCCTGGCATGCTAAGGACTTGTCAGCAGCTGCTGCGGCCTAAACAACGTCCGCCAACCAAAGGTGAGGTTTAAAAACTGTTCTTATAGAGCCAGGAGGAGCAGGAATGCTCCTGCTCGCCCTGGTTCCACAGTCCTCCTGAGGGCTGCTGCCAGCCTGCGATGGGCTCCCCTTTCGTTCTCCTTCCACCCACCCCCACTCTGGCACATGCATGAGGGCCACTGCCGGAAAGGCAGGTGGCCCGAAATTTGAGCCGGCAGAAAGGCGAGCTACCTACGGAGGTGCATCAGATTATTTAGAATAAAGCCATATTGATTTTAACTGCTGGCCCTCATAAAGTTGGTTGACTACCTGCCCCCCAGCAACTTTCCCACTCAGGTTGGAGTTAAAATCGCAGTCAAGGTCCGATGACATCATCAGACTCCGATCTCCGTTTTTAAAGAAGGACCCGGCTGAGGTCAGGCAGGTGTCTTTGCCGCCTGCTCATAAGCACAGGTTAAAATTGAAGACATTGGGATCCAGGCGGGACATCAGCGGGTAAGTCATCCGGTCGATTGTAACCGCTCACCTGCCAGGCGGGTAGGGTTAAAATCGACCCCCTGGATTCAATCCCTGTTTTGGACTAAGTTAGCCAATCTCAGTTGATGCAGCAGTGTGGTTCTACAATTGCCCTCAGTATTTCTAGGCTAAGGAGCGGAAATATCATTTAGGTGTCCCGCTCCCAATTGGTGTCCAGGGGCTTCTACTGGAAAGTACACAAGTGTGAATGTCAGCTGAGGACAGAATCAGGTTAGCCTTACAGTTGAATAGGCTGCTAGTGCTCACTGTCAAGGCAGACATTAAGAATAATCGCCTTGGCAAAGTAGCAGACGGCAATCTACGCCCATGAACCATTTCCCAATATGAGTTAGTGCCTTTAAAAAAAGAGGCTAGAAAATGAAAAAGAATAGGTTCACAGCTGGACTTTAAAAGATGAGTTTCTGCCCTGCTGATGGCTCAATGAGTTTATCTAGTGAATACTTAGGCCATGAAAGTCTCAGGTTTGTACTGAGTTAAGTGACCCCAGCAGGGGTACTACAATTAGCCTCAGTGCTCCTGGGTTAAGAAGAGGGAAAAAATCAGCCAAGATTCCTGTTCTTTATTGCTACCTTGTGAGCCCTGCTGGTAGTCAGTACGTGTAGACACCAGGTGAGGATGGGATTGGGCGCAGCTGTGATGCCCCTTGTAGTTGAATAACTTGCTGACACTCACCATTAAGGCTTATAGATGAACAATAGTAGCTTAGATACTTGATGCTGGTGGAGCTATACGCAGCACAGGTCTTGACGAGATGGGCTAAGGGAAGTTGGAGAGAAATTCCATAACCTCCTCTAAATGCTTTTAGACTTTCCTGTTTATCACAAACCCTACACCCACTTCTACAGGAAGCACTGATCACTTGTTTTCCTATAATTCCTGACCTTTTAACCCTTTCTGTGTGGTGACTGAGTTTGATTTTATCCCTGTTTAAAGGTACATCAAAGTCTCCTTTGAGATGTAAAGATGTGCTAAGGGCTAATTTGTTCCAGATGAATGAAGGCCTTTAAACAAAAACATTTTATGAGCACCTAGCAGTGAAAGGGTAAAAGAAGGACTGTCATCATCTTATCCTGCTGAACAAACAAAAACTTGTGATTATGGTTAATGCAACAAATGTGATTCCCCTAAACAAAACAACTGACACCAAATGTTTGACGTTTTGTCATCTCATGGCACTTGCTAAAACAATAGCGTTCAAAAAGTTAAGATCCTGAGCACATGGCTAAATATATATTAAAATTGTACTACGGGCTGCCTGTTGCTTTTCTTTCCCTGGATTATTCCCCTGATGTTATAACGTAAATCCGTTTATATTTATACTATCCAATGGAATAATTTTCTGAGAGGGTTAATATAATTTTGGTAACACATTTGAAGATGTAAATTTAGGATTGTGGAGACTTCATAAAGATGCCCAATTATTGTACAGAATGGGGTTGGTGTTAATGCCACTACTGTTCCATTTGCGCCTAAAAATAGGACGATAGTAGGACCAAAATAGTGAAGCATCGATTTACATTCAAGGTCCCGCCCTTTCCGATTTGCAGGTCAACCCTGATCCTGGCGGCCAAAGCTCTCCCTGGAAATGGGCTGGAGCCTCATGAACGCATGGTAACTGGGGTCAGATGACTCCCAATGCCACTTTCGACACTGCCCACTGGATTACTGCAAGTTCCTGCTCCCGTCCACCAAACAGGGACGGTAAAAGCCAGGAGATGGCCATTCTGAGCATCAGTTAAAGGGATCCTCGGCTGCAGTCAAGGAAAGCTGGAAGCAGGTTTGGCACAATTATTTTTTTGTAATTGCTTTTGGGTTTCATAGAATCATAGAAAGGTTACAGCACGGAAGGAGGCCATTCAGCCCATCGAGTCCGTGCCGGCTATATGCAAGAGCAATCCAGCTGGTCCCACTCCTCCGCCCTTTCCCCGTAGCCCTGCAGTTTTTTTCCTTTCAAGTACTTATCCAGTTCCCTTTTGAAGCCATGATTGAATCTGCTTCCACCACCCCCTCGGGCAGTGTATTCCAGATCTTAACCACTCGCTGTGTAAAAAAGCTTTTCCTCATGTCACCTTTTGGTTCTTTTGCCAATCACCTTAAATCTATGTCCTCTGGTCCTTGACCCTTCCGCCAAAGGGAACAGTTTCTCTCTATCTACTCTGTCTAGACCCTTCACGATTTTGACTACCTCTATCAAATCTCCTCACAATTGTCTTTGTTCCAGGGAGGACATCCCCAGCTTCTCCAGTCTATCCACGTAACTAAAGTCCCTCATCCCTGGAATCATTCTAGTAAATATCTTCTGCACCCTTTCTAAGGCCTTCACATCTTTCCTGAAGTGTGGTGCCCAGAGCTAGACACAATACTCCAGTTGTGGCCGAACCAGTGTTTTATAAAGGTTCATCATGACTTCCATACTTTTGTACTCTATGCCTCTATTTATAAAGCCCAGATCCCGTATGCTTTTTTAACCACTTTCTCAATCTGCCCTGCCACCCTCAACAATTTGTGCACATATACCCCCAGATCTCTCTGTTCCTGTACCCCCTTTAGAGTTGTGCCTTCTAGTTTATATTGCCTCTCCTCGTTCTTCCCACTGAAATGTATCACTTCGCATTTTTCTGTGTTAAATTTCATCTGCCATGTGTCCGCCCATGCCACCAGCCTGTCTGCATCCTCTTGAAGTCTATCACTATCCTCCTCACTGTTTACTACCCTTCCAAGTTTTGTGTCATCTGCAAATTTTGAAATTGTGCCCTGTACACCCAAGTCCAAGTCATTAATATATATCAAGAAAAGCAGTGATCCCAGCACTGACCCCTGGGGAGCACCACTGTACACCTCCCTCCAGTCTGAACAACTGTTCACCACTACTCTCTGTTTCCTGTCCCTTAGCCAATTCTGTATCCATGTTGTTACTGCCCCCTTTATTCCATGGGCTGCAATCTTGATGATAAGCCGACCATGCGGCACTTTATCAAATGCCTTTTGAAAGTCCATATACACCATGTCAACTGTATTGCCCTCATCTATCCTCTCTGTTACCTCATCAAAAAAACTCTATCAGGTTAGTTAAACACGATTTTCCTTTAACAAATCTGTGCTTGCTTAAAGGCTTCCAACAATGAATGTAGGTGCTATCAAAAATGTTGCCTCCTCCTCAAGACTAGTGCTTCCTTCCACTCCCATTGAGCTGATGGCTCCTTTCCACGAGGAAAGTGATCTCCATATTTTTCTCTTGCAAATGAGGCCTCTGACACATGTTTGATGGATCTATGGACAACTGACTGATTGATTTAGCATGTGTCACCGGTGATGGCTTGGAAGGTTCCGGTGGCATAAAAGTTTAATGCAGTAGTGACCTTCAGCCACAAAAAGGACCATGTCTGTGATACCAGTTGTCTGCAGGTTGGCCTGGAGGAGATGGGATAGCTATGTGGCAGCCTCCTTTGTCAAGCAACAGTGCTATAGATGGGTCATCTCTGATTTGCCCAGGTAGGACTGTCTGTATCTGTAAATATGGGCCATGTTGTAACAGTGGGTGTGGACATATTGCCTGAAGCAAAGTCATTTTTGCCTTTGTTGTCTCCTCATAAACTCATCTTCCTCACCTAAATCATAGAGTGCAGTTGGAACCCTCAAAGAAATTCCCATCCTCAGCACTTTGTTTGCTGCAAGTTAAATTTCAGCTGTAAGCAAAAATACCGTCGGAAAACAATTGGCAAATAAGTCTTGCAATGTAAAAATTCAGACCTCCACCACAACAGGAAATTATCCAGTGAGGAAGAGGCAGTAAAAAATAAATGCTTATTCAAGAAACAGAAGAAATCTCCGAACAATTTAATGGCCATCTTAAGCCAAGTCAATTGACTAGTCATCCAGTCATTTTATATGGGCAAGGAGCACACTAGGGCTGGCTCAGGTGACAGGAACCAATTACAATATTACCATTTAAATGAGGTTAGCTCCAATGCAACCTTAATGTGCTTGGCCAGTTTCACCGCAAGATGCGGCACACTGCCAATGAGGCGTGCAGATCTGTACGTCCGTTTTTATGACCACTGGTAGTAAGTCTCTATGCTGCTTTGTTTTTACACTTATTTCCAGCAGAGGTTGGTGGGCAGTTATCAAAAATGCGATTAGTGGCTGATTTGCCCCCAAAATAAGCTGGCAAATTGTAATGCCCCATTATTACCCAAGCTGAAATCAGCTACCTCAGCACAGAGAGATAGAGAGAGAGAGAGAGCTCTTGGCATAGAAATTCCCAGTAAAACAAAACAAAACAAAACCATACTATTCAAATAGCTCTTCCTTTCAGCACAGAAATGAGCCTGGCATTATACCTTTATCCAAAATACAATGCACCATCCTACTTTAAAAATTACTATTTTAAAATCTCCTTCAGGAGACAATGATAATTCCTTTCCTCAACATTTTACATTTTACCCAGTGATTTGTAAAGGGAAGGAAAGAAAACACATGGATCACCAGATTGGAATTCATTTCATTTCGACAATCTCAGTTGTTATGGCGCAGCCCTGCCCAGGACTTAACTTTCACCTTTGTGGTCACTGATTGAAATTCTGGTGAATGTCGATTCCAACCCGCTAACCAATATGTGCCACACCACTAGGTGGGGTGTCACACCATAGAAAACTGGCACACCATCCATTACCCTGAAAACCAGCTGATAAGCCAGAGTGGAATGTGTCCCGTTGGTCAGTAGAGAACAGACCTTGCAAACTGAGGTTGAAGACTCCACTGAGTGCTCAGGCATGAGATGTAACTAAATTTGCTGGGGATTCTGATGCTGATTTAGATCTCCAAAAGCTTTGGATTGTCACAAGCCCTTAATTTACTCTGATACCTAAATATTTAGTTAATTGCTATGTTTTGTAAAATAGACAACAACAACTTGCATTCATAAAGCTTCTTTTTAACATAGCAAAACATGCCAAGGAGCTTCAAAGTTGGGTGTCAGGTGTATATATATAACATGCACATCCATTTGTCCCACCTGAACTAGAATGGGACCAGAGTCCTAGCAGAAAGGATAAATAAGGCTTTAAACTAGCAAGAAGGGCGGAGGGATCTGGTAGCAATAACAAAAGCTTAAGGAACAAATACAGTTATAAAACAGAAGTATAAATGGACTGTTAAAAATGAAGTAAAAGGAACAATCATTAAAGATGAATTAAACTACCTGTACAGCATTGTACACAGCATCCAAATTAAAACGGGGGAACTGGAGGCAATAATTTGTAGTGAGGAACCAAATGTAGCAGGAATAATTGAAACATGGCTACATAAAGAACAGGACTGGCAGCAAAATATTGCAGGTTATAACATAATCAGAAAGGATGGGGAAGGAAGAAGGGTGGGGGTGGAGTAGCTGTACTAATTAGAAATAACATAATGGCAGTAGAAAGTGTCATAACTAACAGAAGGATAGAAACAGAATCCATATGGATTGAAATAAAAGATAAGAAGGGATCGATCACGCTAATAAGGATATACTACAGACCACCTAATGGTGGAAAGGATGTAGAGGAAGAAATATGTAAGCAAAATGTGAAATGAGTGAAGGACATAGAATAATAATCATGGGAGATTTTAACTATCCTCAAATAAACTGGCGAGAAGAGATAGGTAAAGGGGAATGGAGTTTTTACAATGTGTGCAGGACTCCTTTCTTAGCCAGCATGTAAAAAGCCCAACAAGAGTGGAAGCACTGCTGGATCTAGTAATGGGAAAAGAACCAGAACAGATAAAAGAAGTAAGCATGGGGGGACATCTAGACAATAGCGATCACAACATAATAAGATTTAAGATAAAGATTCAGGAGAACATAAGTGAGGCAAAAACCAAAGTAATAAATTTCGAAAAAAGCTGATTTTCAGGGGATGAGAATGGAACTAAGGAAAATAAACTGGAAAAACTTACTGATAAACAAAGAAATAGAACAGCAGTGGGAAACATTTAAAACGGTGATCAATAGAGTCCAGGAGAAATATATCCCACTAAAAAGCAAGAACAAACTAGCCAGTAATGATACACCATGGATGAATAAAGAAATAAGGACAAAATTGAAACTAAAGAAAAAGGCATACACTAAATACATAGACAACGAAGGAGAGGATGACAAAAGGGAATATGAAAAGGTTAAGAAAGAAGTTTTAAAAAATTAGGAATGCAGAGAGAAACTAAAATTAAATTATCAAGGAATATAAAACAAATAGTAAAGTATTCTACAGACACATAAATAACAAAATGAAAATCAGGATAGGGATAGGGCCACTGAGGGATACACATGATAAACTCACAAGTAATGACAGTGAAATGGCAGTAACATTAAATAATCACTTTGCCTCAGTATTTACCAGGTAGACTAACATACTGGGCATGACATTAGAAGAAAAGATCAAAAAAGATATAAAGACATTTAAGATATAAAGGGAGGAGATAATTGATAAACTAATCAAACTTAGAGAGGATAAAACCCCTGGTCTGGCTAGATTGCATCCACGCATATTAAAAGAAGTTAGGGAAGAGATAGCAGAGACACTATTAGATTTATATATAGAGAGAGAGATGGATATATAAAAATTCATTAGAAAAGAGAATAGTGCCTGAGGACTGGCTAATGTGATTCCTATGGGGAAGCTAGATAAACACATGAGGGAAAAAGGAATAGAAGAATATGCTGATCGGGTTAGAAGAAATGGGGAGGGAGGAGGCTCGTCTGGAGCATAAACACTGGCATTGACCTGTTGGGTTGAATGGCCTATTTCTGTGCTGTCCAATCTATGTAATATTATTTATGTAGTTCAGAAATGGGGTTATCAGCCTCAAAATAAGGGCAAAAATCAGAGTTATACAAAAGCAAAATCAATAGCAATAAGACATAGGGAAAGGGTCAATGAACCAAGACCACATTGTTTTACTAACATCTTTAACATAACCTGCAATAAAAGAATATTGTGAGGAAAGGGGGCAGCATCATTGCTTTGTGTGGACCTTAAAATAAGACATTTTGAAAAGTGGCAATATATTGAATTCTGGGTAAAGATAAAGTAGAACACTACAAATCGCAGACTCATAACTCTGTGCAATTTTTCTAACTAAAGAAAGAATTTTCTGGAATTATGGCCAGTTCTGATGTCCATTCGAATCCATGTTCCCACTCCTGATGCTATCCAGCAAGTGCTATTGGACAGTGTATGTATATGGGAATTGGGTGAGAACAGGATTGGACCTCTCTGATGCCTTCCAGAGTAGAATAATCTGATGGCACTTGCTGTCAAGGCTTATACATGAAGAGTAGATCTTTGGACAAAGTATTAGAGGAAGGTTGGCACCATTGAACCTATTCTGTAAGCATCAGTAAGTGCCTTCAGGAAATGAGACAAGAAAATTAGAGCAGGAAAATAAGGCTTTGTATTGGCTGTGTGCATTTGTAGGACAGTTTTTAGCATGTCAGCTGAAGTTGTCATGGGGAGCTAGGAGGACTACGAAGATAAGATACATCAAAGTATGACCTGACAGCTGTGACATTGTGCAGGCCACTCTCCTGAGAGTTTATAGACCGGATTGACAGGCAGGATTAAACCCAGTAATTGTAATAAACAATAGCTGAACTATGATTGAGGGCTGCCACCTGGGAGAGACTAGCAACTGGGAGGGGGAGAGCTGGGAAAAGAGTGCGGATAAATTTGAGCTGATTTTTTTTTTCTTCTCTGTCAGCCCAGATGTGTTGAGGCCAATTGTATTATACTGTGTCTTGAGATCAGCTAAACAACAACAACATACAACAACTTGCATTTTTATATATACATTGAATCCAGGACCTTCCTGGTCTGTATTTCTGCTTTTCATGACCAGGGCCACCAGCTCTAGACATGTGAGTCCCACACAACCAGCAGCAACCTCAAAGTATACTTGCCAAAATCTGTAATAACCCAATTTCTGTAACTTAAGCTGTTTTTTTTAACCCATTCTCCAGTTGTTGGACTCTGAAGCCAAGTTCAGCATCCATACTGACACCTTGGCTGAGCTCAGCTAACTCAGCACAAACTGAAGAACTTTCTGATCTGTAGCATGGTATCATTACAGATAGTGCATTTTGTTAATTGTATCCATATGATTTATATCAATTGGTGTTAATTGTATTCAGTTGGTGCATATCAATTGGGGACTCTCTTGTATCCATTTATATGAGAGCTTATTTCGGATGTGGTGTGGGTAATGTGAATCTCCCTGAATAAAGGCTTGGAATCAATTGAAGACCAGGCTCTAGTAATCTATCCTTCACCACCTGGCTATCCAATTTATTACACATTTATCTGCTGATCGACCAGTGGAGTACTTCTAGCATCCTGCATATTAATACCATACTGTGACACAATGCCTCTACGATACTGTCATAGTATGTCACAAATGTGACTGTGACTGTGGTAAACTATCCCTCCTCATTGTTCTTGACCTGTCTGCAGCCTTTGACACGGTTGACCACACCATCCTCCTCCATCGCCACTCCTTCATCGTCCAGCTGGGTGGGACTGCCCCTGGCTGGTTCCATTTCTATCTATCCAGTCGTAGCCAGAGAATCACCTGCAATGGCTTCTCTTCCCGCTCCCGCACCTTTTATCTCTGGAATCCCCCAAGGATCTATCCTTAGTCCCCTCCTATTTCTCATCTTTATGCTGCCCCTCGGCGACATCATCTGAAAACACAACATCAGTTTCCACATGGATGTCAACGACGCCCAGCTCTACCTCACCACTCTCGACCCCTCCACTGTCTCTGATTTGTCCGACATCCAGTATTGGATGAGCAGGCATTTCCTCCAACTAAATATTGGGAAGCCATTGTCTTCGAACCCCACCATAAACTCTGTTCCCTAGCCACCGACTCCATCCCTCTCCCTGGCCACTGTCTGAGGCTGAACCAAACCCTTTGCAATGTTGCCATCCTATTTGGTCCTGAGGTGAACTTCCGATCCCAAAGCCACTCCATCACCAAGACCGCCTACTTCCACCTCCATATCTTCGCCCGTCTCCGCCGCTGCCTCAGCTCATCTGCTGCTGAAACCCTCATCCATGCCTTTGTTACCTCGAGACTTAGCTATACCAATGCTCTCCTGGCTGGCCTCCAACCTTGCACCCACCGTAAGTTTGAACTCATTCAAAATTCAGCTGCCCGTATCCTAACTCATACCAAATCCAATTCACTTATCACCCCTGTGCTCGCTGACCTACACTGGCAACTGGTCGGGCATCACCTTAATTTTAAAATTCTCATCCTTGTTTTCAAATGCCTCCATGGCCTCACCCCTCCCTATCTCTGTAACCTCCTCCAACCCTACAACCCTCTGAGATCTCTGTGCTTCTCCAATTCTGGCCTCTTGCACAACCCCAATTTTAATCGCACCATTATTGGCGGCCGTGCCTTCAGTTGCCTAGACCCTAAATTCTGGAATTAGCTCTCCACCTTGCTACCTCTCTCTCCTCCTTTTAAGGGGCTCCTTAATACCTACCTCTTTGACCAAGCTTTTGGTCACCTGTCCTAATATCTCCTTATGTGGCTCTGTCAAATTTTGTTTGATAACGCTCCTCTGAAGTGCCTTGTGATGTTTTACTGAGTTAAAGTCGCTATATAAATGCAAGTTGTTGTTGTTGTTGTTGTTATAATGTGAAGCTGTCATACAGCAATAATTTGAAAGTTTAATACTGCCATATAATAATGCCATATTACTGTACTGTGATACCAGAATACTATATAGTTCTCCCTTCACTTTCTCAAACCTTGCTAGTTGTTGTGTGATGTATAACATAATAACTGCACTGTCTCTGTGGTAGCATTCTCGCCTCTGAGTCAGAAGGTTGTGGGTTCAAGTCCCACTTCAGAGATTTGAGCCCAAAATCTAGGCTGACACTCCAATGCAGTACTGAAGGAGCACTGCTCTGTCAGAGGTGCTGTCTTTTGAATGACATGCCAAACTGAGGTCCTATGTGCCCTCTTAGATGGACGTAAAAGATCTCATGACACTATTTCGAAGAGCAGGGGTGTTCTTCCCGGTGTCCTGGCCAATATTTATCCCTCAACCAACATTGCTAAAAAAGCAGATTATCTGGTCATTATCATATTGCTGTTTGTGGGACCTTGCTGTGCTCAAACTGGCTGCCATGTTTCCTACATCACAACAGTGATTACATTTCAAAAAAGTACTTTGGGACATCCTGAGGTCATGAAAAGTGCTATATAAGGGCAAGTCTTTCTTTATTTTTAAGTAAATTCAACCTTGAAAGTCGGGAACTCTTGCTTACAAGAAATTAGATGGTGTGGCATCAGAGAGTAGCTAGTCAACAAATGTCAAAGCTGGAGCATAACGATGTAGGCTCCTTACAATTTTCCTTTTCTATTCTTCTGAAAGTAGTGATTTGTGCTAGGGTTGGTCCTAACAGCCCTCTGACAGCCCAGTCTAGTGACCATTCTTCGCATGTTGCCCAGACAATGAATATCAACAAGTTGTTTTGCCATGTGGACATCCGAATTAAGACCAATCATATTTTCATCTGATGTCCACACATGCTAACTTTCCAAAAAAGATTCACTGTATAGAGATAAGAGTGGGCACCTGCCATCGGTGAGAATGCAGAGACCAATTGCAGTTTGCCTACTGAGATCATCCAACTTGGTACAGACCAGTGATTGACCTCGGTACTTCCTGTTTTGTATCACTGAATATTACAACGGGCAGTGCATTTAAGAACTGAACTATCAGATGCCACCCTCCCTCCTGCCCTTTGCAATTTTTACATTGTTTTGTTTTTAATAGTTCTGATAAAAGCATATTCTTGATAGAAACCATTTTCTTCACAAGAGCACATTGATAAGTTAGATATTTGTGATAAGTCTAATGCCATCAAGTAATAATGCTGAAAGTACTGATTGCTCCCCTGATGGTAATTCTGAGATGCAATGTGCCACTAATCTGATATCTGCCATGAACAACTTGCAGACTTGTCGTATGGATTTGCTTTGAGCTTGTTGCCAGCCAACTGATGGGGCTCATGCTCCAGACTCTTGGTTTGCAAGGGAGGGTGTTGGTGACTATTTGCATGGTTGATTTGTGACTCTGTGCACTGGTGCTGTGGGGATGGGGCTGCAAGACATGTTAATTTGGCATGTGGCAGTTGTAGCTGTCTGTACTGCACTTGACTGGCTGGTTGATCATGCACATGAAGTGGTCGAGCTTCTGGGGAAGGCTGTTCTCTTTCTTTATATAGGTGCATTGGCACAGGCTTAATGGGAGGCGGAGAGGAACTGCTATCTTTCCCAAACTAGGAGCTGCTCCTGTGTTGACAGGCCTCCATGCCCATTGCCACGTGGATCACTTACATGATCACTTACAGCTCGTGTGTGCTGAGGGAGGGAGAGTTTGACTCAACTGAGACTGATGAAAGGTACCTGAGGACACTAACATGGGTCACAGCCCTCATCTTAAATGAATAATAGATACATTTATCTTTTGGAGTTTTGGTGTTTATTTTTACCGATGCTTCATTTGCACTAAATTCATTTTATCAGTGTATCATTTGCCTCCCTGTAAGATTTCTCTATTCTATCAGTACTTTCAATGAGACTTCTGTTATTGAGAACCATATTTATAGTAAATAACTACTTTAGAATGTCAAACACCATGCATCATCTCTGTTTAATTATAGGGTATGAATGGTGTTCTTTTTATATGGTCACCGAGTCTGAAAAAAAATACTGTAATATGCAATGTTGGTAAATTTTCATATCTATTATTGTCCCTTGCAGACATTCAGAAATTTTAATAGTTCCTTTGTGGTCAATGTGATAAGCTGGTCATAGTATAGTGGAAACATAAGTGGTCAGGTTCTGCACAATTCTGCAGCTACAATTTAAAATGTTGAGTATAAGCTGCTAATTTAAAACTAAAGTTATTAATCAACCGTCTTCATAAATGTAACAGTAACACAGCTCAGTTGCCAAGGTAACTCATGGTGGTCGGGGTGAAAAACAACAACAACTTGCATTTATATAGTGCCTTTAACATAGTAAAAAGTCCCAAGGCGCTTCACAGGAGTATTAGCAACCAAAATTTGACACCGAGCCACATAAGGAGATGTTAGGTCAGGTGACCAAAAGCTTGGTCAAAGAGGTAAGTTTTAAGGAGTGTCTTAAAGGAGGAGAGAGAGGCAGAGAGGCGGAGAGGTTTAGGGAAGCAATTCCAGAGCTTAGAACCTAGGCAGCTGAAAACACGGCCGCCAATGGTAGAGCGATGAAAATCGGGAATGTGCAAGAGGCCAGAATTGGAGGAGTGCAGAGATCTCTGAGGGCTGTAGGGCTGGAGGAGGTTACAGAGATGGGGAGGGGTGAGGTCATGGAGGCATTTGAAAACAAGGATGAGAATTTTAAAATCGAGGCATTGCCAGACCGGGAGCGCAAGGATGATGGGTGAACGGGACTTGGTGCGAGTTAGGATGTGGGCAGCAGAATTTTGGATGAGCTCAAGTTTATGGAGGGTGGAAGATGGGAGGCCAGCCAGGAGAGCATTGAAATAGTCTAGAGGTAATAAAGGCATGAATGAGGGTTTCGGCAGCAGATGAGTTGAGGCAGGGTTGGAAGCAGGCAATGTTACGGAGGTGGAAGTAGGCGGCCTTGGTGATAGAGCGGATATGGGATCAAAGGTTATTTCAGGGTCAAAAAGGACTCTAAGGTTGCAAATGGTCTGGTTCAGCCTTAGGCAGTGGCCAGGGAGAGGGATGGAGTTGGTGTCTAGGGAACGGAGTTTGTGGTGGGGACTGAAGACAGTGGCTTCGGTCTTCCCAATATTTAGTTGGAGAAAATTTCTGCTCATCCAGTACAGGATGTCGGATAAGCATAATGCCTAATCAAAGGTAAACAATTTTACAACACCAAGTTATAGTCCAACAAATTTATTTTAAATTCCACAAGCTTTCGGAGGCTTCCTTCCTTCCTCAGGTTTCCACACCGTTCACCTGAGGAAGGAGGAAGCCTCCGAAAGCTTGTGGAATTTAAAATAAATTTGTTGGACTATAACTTGGTGTTGTAAAATTGTTTACAATTGTCAACCCCAGTCCATCACCGGCATCTCCACATCATAATCAAAGGTAGTGGAGGGGTCAAGAGAGGTGGTTGTGAGATAGAGCTGGGTGTCGTCAGCATACATGTGGAACCTGACATTGTGTTTTTGGATGATGTCACCGAGGGGCAACATGTAGATGAGAAATAGGAGGGGGCCAAGGATAGATCTTTAGGGGATTTCAGAGGTAACCGTGTGGGAGCGGGAAGAGAAGCCATTGCAGGTGATTTCCCTGGCTACGACTGAATAGATAGGAATGGAACCAGGTGAAGGCGATCCCACCCAGCTGGACGATGGAGGAGAGGCGTCGGAGGAGAATGGTGTGGCAACCGTGTCAAAGGCTGCAGACAGGTCGAGAAGGATGAGGAGGGATAGTTTACCATGGTTACAGTCACATAGGATGTCATTTGTGACTTTGATAAGGGCCATTTCAGTGCTGTGGCAGGGGTGGAAACCTGATTGGAGGGGTTCAAACATGGAGTTGCGGGAAAGATGGGCACGGATTTGGGAGGTGACAACACAGTTCAAGGACTTTGGAGAGGAAAGGGAGGTTGGAGATGGGGGAGTAGTTTGCAAGAACAGAGGGGTCAAGGGTGGTTTTTTTGAGGAGAGGGGTGATGACAGCAAATTTGAAGGGGAGGGGGACAGTACCTGAGGAGAGGAACCGTTATCGATATCAGCTAACATGGGGACCAGGAAGGGAAGTTGGGTGGTCACCAATTTGGTGGGAGCAACACCTGGATGCAGAGTTTGTCTCTGAAACTGCAAATATCAAACCTGTGCAGTGTAAAGTGATGTATTGATGCACTGTGTGTGAATCAACAGATATTAAAGGGGCTACACTATTTACCCACAATACACCCCAAGAATAAGTTACTGTAGCAATCAAGAACAGCTTGATCTGCAAAGATACTACTTCCCACATCAATTTTCGCAAAAAATATAGTTATAAGAAAAGTTGGGGAGGAGTAAAGGCCATTCGGCCCATCGAAGTTCATCCCTCTAACACATCATGATATCTAATAGTATTTTATATCATAGTGTTTGCCTCTAGTACATTGTTTGGTAGATTATCGAAATATTTTGCATTCATTGTTATAAGAGGGCTATCCTAACATTGATTTTTAAAATTTACATTTCATTAATTTCCATCTATGTTCAGTGATCCTAATTTCTTGGCTTACTTTGAAGTAATAACCTGTGTTTGCCCTATCTGCACCATTTAAGTTAATATCTTATATTTTTCAGTGAGGTCCTCTCTTATCATTCTTCTTTATAAACTGTAACAAGCCGATACCAAATGAATGCTCCCAGTGGGGAACGTGTCCACTGGCCACACATAGCAGGAATTTGCTGGCATGCTACCCTTGATCATCCAATATGACTGGCCAGC
This sequence comes from Heptranchias perlo, assembly GCF_035084215.1. Taxonomy (NCBI): domain Eukaryota; kingdom Metazoa; phylum Chordata; class Chondrichthyes; order Hexanchiformes; family Hexanchidae; genus Heptranchias; species Heptranchias perlo. The sequence goes on along the minus strand of NC_090343.1, from coordinate 33,305,928 downwards.
TGGTGAATCTCCCCTCGGTAGCGTACATTTGTAAAATTGACCCTTAAAGCTTACGCATCTCTAATCCACTCTCATTAGTTCGATTGGGATCAGTGTTGTTGCTCTTTTCTGTTCGCTTTCTCATGCAATTATTTCTTTTTTGTGGTGGTGTGACCAAAACTCAGCACAGTATTCTTAAAAACAACAACATGCATTTATATAGTGTCTTTAACATAGAAAAAAGGCACTTCACAGAGATTAACAGACAAAAATGGATGCCGAGATAAAGTATTAAAAAGGGTGATCAAAACCTTGGTCAAAGACGTAGGTTTTGAGGGGGGTCTTAAAGGAGGAGAGGGAGGTAGAGAGGCTGTGGGATTTGGGGAGGGAATTCCAGAGCATGGGGCCTATTCAGCTGAAGGCACGGTCACCAATGGTGGGGCGAAGAGAAGAGGGAGGATTCATAAGAGGTCACAGTCAGAAGAATGGAGAATTCTGAGGGTGTTGTAGAGCTGGAGAAGTTTACAGAGGGCAAAACCAAGAAAGGATTTAAACACTAGGATGAAAATTTTAAATTGGAGACACTGGGGGACCGGGAGCCAATGTAGGTCAGCAAGGACAGGAGTGATGGATGAGCGAGACTTGGTGCAGGATAGGATATGGACAGCAGAGTTTTAGATAATCTGTAGTATACAGAGTATGGAGGAAGCAACACCAGCCAGTAGAGCATTGGAATGGTCGCATCTGGTTGGTAATAAAGGTTTGGATGTGAGGGTAGTAAGGGAGATGAGGAATGGTCAGAGAAAGCCTTGTTGGTGATTAAGATCTCAGAAATGGAGGGACAACAAAAAATGGCAAGGTTGAAGGGATGGGACAGTTTATGTAAAAGGTGAGATTGGGTGAGGATAAGAGGGCAGAGAAGACAAAGCAAAGGGTCCTAAGGGAGACTGAACTCACTGAGGATGATGAGTCACAGTGCAGAGGCTAAGGGAGGAGATCGCAACGAGGAAGCCAATGTAAGGCTTGCAGGGCTAGTACACAATGATAATTTTATGTGAAAGGCAGGAGGGATGGAAGAAGCTGAAGTTCCATAAAGTAGAGGGGAACACCAAAGTGGGACTTGGTAATCAGAGGTATGCCATGACTGAGGTGGTTTGGGATGGAATGTGTAGCTAGAAGAGGGAGCTTCAGCGAGGAACAAGAAATCATTGCCTGCAAGCTAGGTTTCTGTAAGCACCAAGATGCCTCCATGATGAAGTCATGAATAGCAAGGACCTTGTTTGTGAGGGATAAAATACCTGAGCCATCAGGGCCATGCAGGCTCAACTGATTTTGAACCCATATCCTAAAAATAAATGAATGAATGGTGCTTTAATGCCTGGCATGTACAAAACATTGTAGATGGTCTGTTTATTGTGTGAGATGTGTAAGGAATTTACTCCATGATCTGCTGATCTCATCTCTATCCATATTATATAGTACTATATTCAGGTTATGTAATAGTTTTTTGTTAATATCTAGTTGAAAAGCCAAGTCCCATAGTGCAGGACAGCATCAAGATTGGGGAAAAATAGGAAATAAGACAAGTTAAACTAGAAAGTAGTGATTGATTAGACGATGTGATGCTTATGTTTTAACTCTGTAGATTGTGGAATGAGGAAAAGACTGAGGTAATTGAGGAGTTCCACAGTTTTGAAGTACTGGGAGACAGTTAGAGTAGGAAACCATGTGATGAATCTTGATCATACATGCCAACCTAGAAATCCAGCAACAATTGACAAAACCCCCAAAAAACTGACTGCTTAAAACAACCCTAAATATTGGCCTCATGATATGTGAAGCCAAGAAGCTGGACTGAAAGTCACTGGGACACATCTTAAAGCTACAAGTGTACTGTTACGATTTTGATCACTTTTATTGGAGCATACAAAAGCAGAGTATCCATCAGTGGTGAATTTAGAAATCGAGGGGGGTGTAGTGTTCGATGTCTGAGATTTATTTTCCGTTTGGTATGAAGGAATATAACCTACCTCCTTTAAAACTTAGGATTTTGATATGGTACATTTTCTGGCATCTCTCTCTCTCTCTCTCTCTATATATATATATATATATATATATGTATGTATTACTACTCTAACTCCACTTTCTATGTTATTTCCAAAACCTGGCAATTTTGCAACTGCAATGACAAGAATGCTCAAATAAAGCTAGTTATTGCATTCACATCAGGAAACACTCTCCTTAATGCAAAAACAGTGGTTGCAATCCCCCATAAAATTCCTTTGACACGAATGAAAAGTTTTTTAAAAGCTCCATTTCAGCTGCTTAGTTATTCGAGATAACTTCTTTGGATATAAACACTAAATAAATATACCTGTACTGTGACTCTCAGAAACATCAGCTTATCTTAACAATTTCTGCCTTCAGTTCATGCTCAAATGACAGTGGGGGAAAAAGTAACTTCTGATTGGTTCTAGCGGCCTTCATTCCTGCCCTCCAGCTGTTTGGATTGGCAGCCTTCAATACCACTGAAAAAAAGACTTTTCTTATGAAATGTTGACATGCAGACACACGGCCAAAACATTGAGTCTGAGCTTACAAAGCCAATGACTGGTATGCATGATCTTTTTTATTCTTAATTTACCTTATTGTTTCCTTTTTTATTGTTGAAAGGTGTCGTCCAGGTCACTATTTTTCATGTTGGAAATGTTTTTAACTTGCAGATTGGTAATTCCTTCTTCATTGATAATGGGTCAGAATAATGTCAAGGATGAGAACTTGCAATGTTTGCATGATTGCAGATATCTTTAGATATAATCATTCCACTGTGATGTAGTAAGTTCCTAGAGAGTTGAAAGTGCTTCATTTTTGAATGGTCACAAAACTTATGAGAGTTTAATTGCACACTGCAAAAGAATGTCATTCCTTCATCACAACATATGAACGGGTTTGGGAAGTAGGAAGCCAAGAAACACAGGGTGTTACGGCATTCTGGAGATAAGAGCCATTGAATAGTCAAAGATCTGAATACAGTTGAGCTCACTGAATGTTATATCTAATTTGCCAGACAAATTTCTGATATCAAACAGGTTGGACCAAATAGCAGGGCCAAGCAAACTGTTGTATCAACGATTCGCATGCAAACCATTTAACAACCACTGATCTGGATTTCAATGTTCGATTTAAGGATAATTTGAAATGTATAATCGGAAAATGCATGACTTGGTAATTACTATTTCTCAAATCAACTTTACTTCTTAAACACTTATTTACTTATGGAAGAATGGTACCAATTTTGATTGTTCTATTAATTTCCCTTATCGTTGCCAATTTAACCCCTTGTCTCCTTTCCTGAAGGTGTTGGCTCCTTGCTGTAGGTTACAGTGCCACAGTTACTGGGTTCCCTCTAGTACCTTTCCCCAGTGGGCATTATTCATGGCTCTACATTGGCTGAGTGTTGCCATGCTATTCAGCATTGGAGCATGACAGCAAAACCAAATCATGCTCTCACCGAACATCCAAATGTGCACTTTCAGCAGGGATCACTGATTCTCTTCACCGCAACGCCCACCCCACCCCCAACCGAGAAGCATTGGGTCCATCTGTAGCACTTCTATTGACATCCCACTGAGATCAGTGACCAAATCTGGGAGCTTCTTGTTGTGTATAGCTCAGTTCCTTATTAGGTAAACTCACTGAGTCATTAGCTGAGCTGTGCTGAATTTCAAACTCATGTTACGTTGCTTTTATGAAAGTTGAGGATTAACCAATTCTAAACTAGCTTTCACTGACATTACATTCAAGTAGTTTTCTTGTTTTAATGACCAGTTCACTGAATTGTGTAATTTAATGGTACAAAGCAGTTTATTCTCCACTCAACTGGCCAGATCAATGAGTTTACTGATAAAATTAAGCATTTGGTTCCTTCAAGAGAATATGGCCACTTATATTTACACTGTGTGTACAATTCATGGAAATTAGCGAGTAAACTATTCTGTAGATTCTCTTTGTGCCTGGCATTAGATATTAGGTATAAAGGCTTCAGTAAGGCAGATGTTGAGAAACGGTTTTCATACTTGTTTTGTGGCTGCAAACCACACATATGATGCACATAGATCATTTATGCAGAGGAACTGCGAGGTCTCAGTGGAAGCATTTCTGTTTATTCATATTATTAGGTTTTCCACATCCTGGCATTCATAGCACAACAATAATAGCCCAGCGCACAATAGGACCTGCACTATTGCCTGAGACCTAAAAATGTGTTTATAAGAAATGAACCTTTTCATCAAAGCTGCTTTGTTATTAATAAACTTGAGGTTAAGTGACAGTGAGATGGGACTTGCCTGATATTGAAGCTGATGCAAAGTATAGGTTGTTTGATGGTTTTAGTCAGAGCAGCACTATACTGATATTTAATAGTCTCTTGCACACTGATAGTGTTGCGAGTGGTTAGCATGATTGGCCTCACATAGCAGTGTAGCAATTACATTAGTATTTTGACTCCTTATCTCTCCTGATGGTGGTGACTGATGCTGGGGTGCACTGCAGTATAACTGGAATTGAGGCCACGATCAAAAAGTTGCATTGGTCTGGACATGTGGTTTGCATGCGTCATTATAAAATACCCAATATGGTGAGCTGCAATCCGGATATTGTAATAGAGCTGGGCACATAAAACTCCATAAAGACACACTAAAGGCCACCTTGGAATCTTGCGTTATTAACCCCGACATCTGGGAAGACACACAGTGGCGTCATGCTTGCCGGGTAGGTTTGAATGAATTTGAGGCAGTGAGGTTGTGAGATCTGGATGCCAAGCACCTGGCACACAAGGCAACTCATCTATCTGCCTCAACTGGCTTTCAATGTCAGCCAGTGGCTCAGTGGTAGCACTCTCGCCTCTGAGTCAAAAGGTTGTGGGTTCAAGTCCCACTCCAGAGACTTGAGCACATAATCTAGGCTGACATTCCAGTGCAGTACTGAGGGAGTGCTGCACTGTCAGAGTGCAGTCTTTCGGATGAGACGTTAAACCGATGTCCAGTCTGCTCTCTCAGGTGGACGTAAAAGATCCCATGGCACTATTTCGAAGAAGAACCAGTGAGTTCTCCCTGGTGTCCTGGTCAATGTTTATCCCTTAACCAACACCTAAAAACAGATTGTCCAGTCATTATCACATTGCTGCTTGCTGTGTGCAAATTGGCTGCCGTGTTTTCTACAATACAATAGTGACTACACTTCAAAAGTACTTCATTGGCTGTAAAGCGCTTTGGGACGTTTTGAGTTCATGAAAGGAGCTAAAAAAAATGCAAATCCTTCTTTCTTTTCCAATGCAATATGTGCATCCAGGATTGGAGCAATCAGGAGTTGGAACCCTGACTGATTCTCCTTCTTCCCCGACCCAAAGGTGCTGAAGCCAATTGTAGCACCCTACTCCTACTTTAGCTGAAATAAATGATCTCAGCATAAACCAGGGATCAAAATGAAGCTTTTCCGATGTGTATGACTCAATATCACACCGCATTTACCCACTAAGCCATCAGGCACACACTTCATTTATTTTCTATTTTATCTTTCACACTGTAATATATAAACTTATACTAAATGTACATATCCCACATAATGTCCTAGATGTATTTTATGTTAAAAGGCCATTATTATCAGAGTTTTGGTGCAGCATGACTCAATCTGCTCTGAAAACTGTAACTCACAGTATTCATAGTGGCTCCAGGATTGTTTGTATCTGCTGCAGCACAATCCACGGTGATGCAGTTTGCGCATGGATGTCCTAGTTTTTCTGTCAACTTCCTCTCTTGAACGCATGGGTGCCAAGTGCCCATGGAACCAAGCAGTGGGTGTCAGCAGGCTGTCTGACGATGAGAGGTATCAGTGTTGACCCTGATGCGTCCCTTCCCCACACATGCCTTTCCAGCAGAGATCAGTGGATTGCAAATGTGAGTGGGGATGCTGATTGATTCCCCCCTCCCCTCCAAACCAGGGATACTGTGGCCAAATGAAGCACCCCTAATGCCATCCCAGCTGAGATCAGCCAATTCAAAACAGACCAGGAAGATTGCAGATTTGGTCTGTGCTGATTTCACTGATTTCCTCCACGGTGCTGGTAGGAACATTACAATTGGTCTGAGTGCTCTGGATCAAGAAGGAGAAAATCAACCTAGGTTTCAATTCCTCATCACCATCCAGCAATCCCTGCAAGTGTGTGGATATCAGTTGAGGATAGGATTGGGCTTATCTGTGATACCTTCCCAATTGAAAAGCCTGGCGACACTCATCGTCAGGAGTAATTGGGGTAAAAATTGGTCATGGCCCATTTTTGGGCGCATAACCAATGGTGCACAGACACCGTACACCCCAACCGGGAGGCCCGAAACTCACCCGACATTGGGCCTCAGGCTTCATTGTAGTAATCAGGGTGAGCTGCCAGTGCTTGTCGCACTTCCAGAGGCAGCTCGCCCATTATAAGGGTTTCAATTTTGAGCCGTCTGCCTTACAGACAGTGGCCCTAAGGTAATTTCTGGGAGAGGGCTGGAAGGGCTACGAGAGGGGGACTGATTGAGGGACGACAGTGACTCTCAGGTGTGCTGTGGATCTGGGAGGAGCACTTCTGCCCCCCTGGCTCCACAGGAATGTTTTATTAAAAAAAACTTGAGCTTTTGGTGGCAGCCGCTGCTTAGGTCGCAGTGACCGCTGAAGAATCCTGAACGGAGCAGGTCCAGAGCTTGCTGAGTTCATCGCCGACCAATTTGGTGCAGGGGTCCTGAAACAGGCACCGGGCCCCTCACGGAAGTGGCTTAACTGATTCAGCCTGGTGCCATGGGCACCAGTACCCCTGGCACTGATCAAACGCAGGACATTGCTCCCCAAAATTGGCCCTCCTTGCGCCCTTTTTACATTTATAAAATGAACCCAATGAGGTCCAATTTCTATTTCTATGCCTTCAGGAAGGGAGGAGAGAAAATTAATTAGAGAAAAACACAACAGCAAAACAGCTTGTAAAAGAGCCTACTTGGGAAACTTACAAATTTTCGACCTGCAATAGATATTCTTTTGCATTCGGTGTTACCGGTTCCTTCCATAAGCTGACTCCATGCCCCTTACAAACAGGAATTTACCTCTCCTGCCCACATCTAGTCACACAACAGCATGACGCATGGGTTGCAACAATGAGGCAGGATACTGCGATCTTGCACGTGCCCGTACGTCTGCGTGTGCACATCTTTCCTATCTTCCGAAAGGTTGACTGATAGTCCAGTGACACAAAGTGAATTATAAACCAACAAGCTGATTTATTTTACATCATAACATATACAGTGAATTTTAATCTGTTTCATAAAGCTTCTCGTAACATAGAAGATAACTCACCACGCCACACTATCCCTGTTAGTAGGCAAAATCCACTTTTCTGACTAGTAATTATTTGAACTAACTGGGGCCAAACATAAGAAGGAGGTTTTCTCCCTCTGTGTCTCACTTCCATTCCCGGTAACTGCAGACTATCCTTTCCCAGCGAGGCAGGAATACAAAGGCTTGGCCTCTCACCTGCCCCAAGCTCCATCTGTCTGGGGATTGGCCAGTTGAGCTCCCAATCAAAATCATGGTTGCTTTTCTCAGTATGAATGTAAGGAATCTTACAACACCAGGTGAAAGTCCAACAATTTTATTTTAAAATCACAAGCTTTCGGAGATTATCTCCTTCGTCAGGTGAGTGAGTGAGTGAGTGGAAGGTTCTCAAATCACATATCTTATATTAGGCTGGGACATGCTCACACCAATCAAAGATGTCGTTGGTGTTCAGACAGGTTAGCCACAGAAAACAGTTCTGAATACACAATGGGTCAGGTTACAAAGCCAGAGAGAGAAAGAGACCCGAAAGGCAAAGAGAGAGAGAGAGAATGTCCAGTTGAATTAAAAACAGATAACTTTTTTTTTCCCTGCTTACGTGCAGCGTGACATGAACCCGAGATCCCGGTTGAGGCCGTCCTCATGGGTGCGGAACTTGGCTATCAATTTCTGCTCGACAATTTTGCGTTGTCGTGTGTCTCGAAGGCCGCCTTGGAGAACGCTTACCCGAAGATCGGTGGCTGAATGTCCTTGACTGCTGAAGTGTTCCCCGACTGGGAGGGAACCCTCCTGTCTGGCGATTGTTGCGCGGTGTCCGTTCATCCTTTGTCGCAGTGTCTGAATGGTCTCGCCAATGTACCATGCTCCAGGGCATCCTTTCCTGCAATGTATGAGGTAGACGACGTTGGCCGAGTCACAGGAGTATGAACCATGTACCTGGTGGGTGGGGTCCTCCCGTGTGATGGTGGTATCTGTGTCGATGATCTGGCATGTCTTGCAGAGGTTACCGTGGCAGGGTTGTGTGGTGTCGTGGACGCTGTTCTCCTGAAAGCTAGGTAATTTGCTGCGAACGATGATCTGTTTGAGGTTGGGTGGCTGTTTGAAGGCGAGTAGTGGAGGCGTGGGGCTGGCCTCAGCAAGGTGTTCGTCGTCATCGATGACATGTTGAAGGCTGCGGAGAACATGGTGTAGTTTTTCCGCTCCAGGGAATTACTGGACGACGAAGGGTGCTCTGTTGGTTGCGTCCCGTGTTTGTCTTCTGAGGAGGTCTATGCGATTCTTCGCTGTGGCCCGTCGGAACTGTCGCTCGACAAGTCGAGCATCATATCCCGTTCTGACGAGGGCGTCTTTCAGCGTCTGTAGGTGTCCATCGCGTTCCTCCTCGTCTGAGCAGATCCTGTGTATTCGCAGGGCCTGTCCATGGGGGATGGCCTCTTTGATGTGGTTAGGGTGGAAGCTGGAAAAGTGGAGCATCGTGAGATTGTCCGTGGGCTTGCGGTAGAGTGAGGTGCTGAGGTGCCCGTCTTTGATGGAGATTTGTGTGTCCAAGAAAGAAACCGATACTGAGGAGTAGTCCATGGTGAGTTTGATGTTGGGATGGAACTTGTTGATGTTATCGTGTAGTCTCTTTAGTGATTCTTTGCCGTGGGTCCATAGGAAGAAAATGTCGTCGATGTATCTGGTGTATAGCGTTGGTTGGAGGTCCTGTGCAGTGAAGAAGTCGTGCTCGAACTTGTGCATGAAAATATTGGCGTATTGGGGTGCGAATTTGGTCCCCATGACTGTTCCGTGTGTTTGGGTAAAGAACTGGTTATCGAAGGGGAAGACATTGTGATCCAGGATGAAACGGATGAGTTGTAGGATGGTGTCTGGAGATTGGCTGTTGTTGGTGTTGAGTACTTCCTATGGACCCACGGCGAAGAATCACTGAAGAGACTACACGATAACATCAACAAGTTCTATCCCACCATCAAACTCACCATGGACTACTCCTCAGAATCGGTTTCTTTCTTGGACACACAAATCTCCATCAAAGACGGGCACCTCAGCACCTCACTCTACCGCAAGCCCACGGACAACCTCACGATGCTCCACTTTTCCAGCTTCCGCCCTAACCACGTCAAAGAGGCCATCCCCTATGGACAGGCCCTACGAATACACAGGATCTGATCAGACGAGGAGGAATGCGATGGACACCTACAGACGCTGAAAGACGCCCTCGTAAGAACGGGATATGATGCTCGACTTGTCGATCGACAGTTCCGACGGGCCACAGCGAAGAATCGCATAGACCTCCTCAGAAGACAAACATGGGACACAACCAACAGAGTACCCTTCGTCGTCTAGTACTTCCCCGGAGCGGAGAAACTACGCCATGTTCTCTGCAGCCTTCAACATGTCATCGATGACGACGAACACCTTGCTGAGGCCATCCCCATGCCTCCACTACTCGCCTTCAAACAGCCACTCAACCTCAAACAGACCATTGTTCGCAGCAAATTACCCAGCTTTCAGGAGAACAGCGTCCACGACACCACACAACCCTGCCACGGCAATCTCTGCAAGACATGCCAGATCATCGACACGGATCCACCATCACACGAGAGGACACCACCCACCAGGTACATGGTTCATACTCCTGTGACTCGGCCAACGTTGTCTACCTCATGTGTTGCAGGAAAGGATGCCCCGGAGCATGGTACATTGGCGAGACCATGCAGACACTGCGACAACGGATGAACGGACACCGCGCAACAATCGCCAGACAGGAGGATTCCCTTCCAGTCGGAGAGCACTTTAGCAGTCAAGGACATTCAGCCACCGATCTTCGGGTAAGCGTTCTCCAAGGCGGCCTTCGAGACACACGACAACGCAAAATCGTCGAGCAGAAATTGATAGCCAAGTTCCGCACCCATTAGGACGGCCTCAACCGGGATCTTGGGTTCATGTCACGCTACACGTAAGCAGGGAAAAAAAAAGGTTATCTGTTTTTAATACAACTGGACAGTCTCTCTCTCTCTCTCTGCCTTTCGGGTCTCTTTCTCTCTCTGGCTTTGTAACCTGACCTATTGTGTATTCAGAACTGTTTTCTGTGGCTAACCTGTCTGAACACCAACGACACCTTTGATTGGTGTGAGCGTGTCCCAGCCTAATATAAGATATGTGATTTGAGAACCTTTCACTCACTCACTCACCTGACGAAGGAGATAATCTCCGAAAGCTTGTGATTTTAAAATAAAATTGTTGGACTATAACCTGGCGTTGTAAGATTCCTTACATATGTCCACCCCAGTCCATCACCGGCATCTCCACATCATTTCTCAGTATGCACTTCTCTGGAAGCTACCCCTCCTCCCAATGAATTTATATGAATTAAGCCATTTCGACATATTGACCTAGAACATCCTTGGAGCTGCTTCATGCCCTGCCCTGTAACTTTGCCAGAGGTGTGGTGTAAATTCCATTTACATGCTCAAATGAGGCTTCCCTTACACTTCTCGTGAAGTTACTCCAGCCACGTGGGAATAGCTCCGAGGAAATTCCGAGCCATTGTGCATGCATGTTTATTTGAATATCGTAACAAACCTTCATTGTCTGAAGCTGATGTGGTATGTGGGAACACCACTTCACTAGCCGGTTCGCCTGCATCTAATCCACATTCCCAAAAGTTTCTGTGTTCTGTAGATGTATCCTCATGTGCGGACTTCAACTTAATAGCAACGTCTTGATATAGTTTCCCCAAAATTCTCCGAGGTCAAATAATCACAAATCCTGAAATGTGACTGAGAAACCTACATTAGATGCATGAGGGGTACCTGAGGATGCCATCATATAATGTGTCGGTATCATACAATAATGCCAGGTGTATCTCATATTATAGCTCTATCACATTATGTGAGCCATGTCTTTTTATCCTTACCCATTGTCAAAACATTTCAAATAACTTTTTAGTGAACTTTTTAACACAAATGTCAGTGCATTTTTTAATTTATCTTTAAAACTTTGATCATTTACGATCTTTCAAATGGTGTTTTAAATATGTTCTTTTGACCAAACTCTTTTAGATCAATTAATCAAACAATTTGAACAGGTTTTAGTTTAAAGATGCCGTGTTGTATGTAATAAGTTACCTTTCTCGGGTTTTTGACAAATTTTCCTGCCCTCTTCTTTTCTAAAGGGATTGGCTGCTTGCTGGGTTGTGGTTGGACAGACACCAGTCACCCTGCAATACCTTGCCCAAGAGGCCATTTTTTATGTCTGAGCCTTGAGAGTGACTGTGGGGAGGCTATTTTTCCATGGGGGCATCACAGCCAAGCCCGATCCTGTTGTTACCTGATGTGCACTTTCTAGCAGGATATCGATCAGAAGCAGAAACCCTGGCTACTTTACCCCTTTCTTGCACTGGGCCCTGAAGCCAATTCTAGCCCTGGCTGCAATCAGCTTACACGGCAAAAAAAGGCAATCATATCTGGACCACATTGATCTGAATGACTCAGCTGCTCACTGGGTAAACTGACTTGAAACATCAGGACACCCAGTCATTTTACTACTATAGTTTGTATAAAATAAGGATAAATTGATTGAGAATATACTGTTCTGCATGTAACTAATATGGCGCAATAAGCAATTTAACTACTTAAAAAAAAATTATACAAAGGAACTATCAATTGTGTGTAACCCAATCTATTTTTCTGTCTGCACCTTGTCTTTGCTCATTATATCCAGTCTTCTATTTTTAATGGAATTCATTGTTTGTTCACAAAATGTTGATTGTCTTTAGCAATGAACTGGTTAATCTGTTTATCATAATGGAAAGGTAAAATTGATCACAATTATGAGAGGTGAAGCATGCTGTACATAATTCAGAATGTGATTGTTATGCCATGTAATCTAATCTGGGTAAAAATACATTCCCTTAATAAAATTAGAGGACAGAATATAATGGGTACAGACAGGAAAATGTATTGGATTTACAAATCCAATTCACTTAAAGGAATATTGTTGTCCTGATAATTCAGGTAAGATAACTTTCTCAGTATGTAAACACATCACAGATGATATGATTAGATGAATGGTTGTGTCTATCAGAATCATTTTCTAAGATATATCTGTTACAACTTGAAGTTTTTTTAACCATCAGATCATGCTGTGTCTGCTGCAGTGCAATATGATGCCTTGTGAGGTGGACAGTTTAAAGGACTTGGCTAACCTACAAAACTAAACACCCCATAAAGACACTGTCTGTTGAATACCATAATTGCACTCATTATTATGCTGCATTCTTACTCTCATCATTTAAATTTTATTTGTTATTTAATTAACTTCCAACCCTTGTACTTGTGTGAAGAACTAGGTGGAACTAAAATGTTGATGGAGATCTATAAATATTTTATCCAGCTTCATTATTTTCTCCAATTGTATCTCCTTCCCCCCTGAGGATGTTGACTTAAGATGAAATACGGTTCTATTGGTGCCCGCTGACATCAAATACAGTCCCAAATGTCCATTTTTCACGGATGTGTTGCCTGTCTGATTGACTGTGAGCCAAGCCCAATCCTGTTCTCGCACATCCACACACATCCACATTCCAGGAGTAACCAAAAAACGATCAGGAGCAGGAACCCTACCTGTGTTTTTTTCTCACTGTGCTCATATAGTATCCACACATATCGACTTTCCAGCAGGGTTTCTGTTTTACTTGGGCGCAGGAACCCTGGTTGACTTTTTTTCGTGAATACTGAAGCTAATCGTTGTCTTCCCAATGAGATCAGTTAACTCAGCATATATTCTAGATTGGACCTAGAACCCTACTGGTCTATGTGACTCAGTACAATTTTATGATACATTTATCTACTGAGCCATCAAGGAATTTGGATTATGCTTTAAACTGAATTTAGAAAACAAATAGACAGTTGCCCTGAATCAGATCCTTTTTTTCCCAAATCATATTTTATGATGTGGTAATACTGTGTAATTGTAGCAAATAATATAAAAAATTTTCATTGTAGTCATGCAATCTTATAATGAATTTCTCTCTCTCAGACGATGTTGCAAATGGTTACCTCTCTTCAGCCACTGTCCCCTTACCGTTCAAAACTGCAGTCATCACCCTCCTCCTCAAAAAATCCAACCTCTACTCTTCTGTCCTCACTAACCTCCATTTCCTCTCCAATGTCCTTGAACATGTTGTTACCTCTGAGATCCATGCCCACCTCTCCCACAATTCCTTGTTTCAATCTCTCCAATCAGATTTCTGCCCCTCCGAAAGCATCCAAAACAGCCCCAACCAAAGTCATGAACAGGTTCTCTGTGACCCAGATGCATTATCCCTTCTCATCCTCCTTGACCTCTCTGCAGACTTTGACACAGTTGTTTACATGATCCTCTTTCACCTCCTCTCCTCCATGGAACAGTTCAGTTGAACAGCCCTTACTGGTTCCACTCTTACCTACCCAGCTATAGCCAGAGCATCTTCAGCAAATGCTTCTCTTCCCACCCCAGCACATTGACCTCTGGAGTCCCCTAGGAATTTATTCTTGGCCCCTTCTCTTCCTCACGTACATGCTGCTTCTTGACAACATCATCCAAAGCCATGGGGTCAAGTTCCACAAGTACACGAATGGCACCCAGCTCTTCATCTCCACCACCTCTTACGACTCTTCCACTGAAACTATGCTGTCTGACTTGATTATCCAACATCCAGCCTTGAATGAGTTGTAACTTCCTCCACCTAAACATTGGGAAAACCAAAGCCATTGTTGTCATCTCCTGCCACAAATTCTGTACCTCACCACTATTTGCAACTTTGGTGTTCTGTGCAACCCTGTGCAGTGTGGTTCACTGGTAGCATTCTTGCCTCTGAGTCAGAAGGTTGTGAGTTCAAGCCCCATTCCAGAGACTTGATCACATAATCTAGGGTGACACTCCAGTGCAGTACCAAGGGAGTGCTGCACTTTCGGAGGTGCCGTTCTTCGGATGAGACGTTAAACCAAGGCCCTGTCTGCCCCCTCAGGTGGACGTAAAATATCCCATGGTACTATTTCGAAGAGGAGCAGGGGATTTCTCCATGGTGATCTGACTAATATTTGTCCCTTAAAAAAATTATCTGGTCATTATCACATTGCTGTTTGCGGGACATTGCTGTTTGCAGGACCTTGCTGTGCACAAAGTGGCTGCCGCGTTTCCTACATTACAACAGTGACTACATTTCAAAAGTATTTCATTGGCTATAAAATGCTTTGGGATGTCCTGAGGTTGTGAACGGCGCTATATAAATACAAGTCATTCTTTTTGCTAAGCTTCCGACCTCATATCCTCCCCATCACAAAGACCCCCGACTTCCACCTAACATCGCCCACCTTCGCCACTGCCTTAACCCACCTGTCACTGAAACCGTTATTCATGCCTTTGTCACCTCCAGACTCGATTACTTCAATGTTCTCCTGATCGGTCTCCCATCCTCCTCCCTCCGTAAACTTCAGCTCATCCAAAACTGCTCTCTGTATCCTATCCCTCACCTAGTCCTGCTCACCCATCACCCTCACCTTACCGACCCGCATTGGCTCCCGGTCCTCCAATGCTCCAATTCTCATCCTGGTATTCATCCGTGCCTTCACCCCACCTTTTTTCTGTAACTCCCTCCAATTCTACAACCCCCACTTCATATTCTCTGTTCCTCTGACTTCAGCGTCTTGTGCATCCTCCCCGCCCTCTTCACCCCTCCATTGGTGATTGTGTTTCAGCCTCCTTGGTCTCTCTGGAATGCCCATCCTAAACTCCTCTGCCTCGCCACCTCCTTCTCCTCCTTTAGTATCCTCCTTAAAACCCACATTTTTGACCAAGCTTTTGGCCAGCCCTCCTAATCGCCCCTTCTTTGGCTTGGATTCCATTTTCCTTACACCCATGTGAAGCACCTTGGGATGTTTTTCTGCTCTAAAGGCACTATTTAAATGTAAGTTGTTTGTTTTACGGTGTGCCAAAATATGCAAATTCCTCTGTAGGGCTAATTCATTTTATGACATTGCTTTTTTCCTGCTTGATAGAAGTCCACTGTGTTCAGCAAATGTTAGAAATTATTGCTTATTCTGGAGATGTTATTTTTGGATTGTAATATGCATTCATGCTTGTGCACATAATGTTCTGCTCTGTATTGCATAGTTTACCAATTTGTCACAAGCAATGTGACAAAAGAGCAGCAGGACATTAGACAACACACTGTGCAAGCCTGTGGCTGACACTGAATACAATCCATTTCATTCACCAGCACTTCAAGCCCCACCCACAGCTGCCATGTACTATATCTAATTGGCACCATTATTCACAACAACAAAACATCTGTCCAGTGGCCGCTGCTTGGAAGGCTTTGGTCATTTAAGTTTGAGTTCAAGGAAGTCAGATGACCCACGGCTAACACCATTGTATGTCAGTCCCTTTTGACAAATGGTTTAATGAGTTACTGGTAAAGAAAACCTGAAAGTTTAAGAAACAAAACTCTATTCTAGGTTTTGAAATCTTTGTGGTAACATTTGTGTTTTGTAGATACCCTTAGGCTCTCATTTAAAACTGCAGTCGATCCTTTGGAAAAGGGATATGTGGGCAGTTTCACATCAACACAATTACCTGAATGGGGAAATGCTGGTTTAATGCAATACTGTGAATAAAAAGTCACAGATTTATACCATTCAATGAATGCAAATTATTTAAATAACTTTTAAAAGAGAAGAGATTATGTACATTAAAGTGGACCTTGTGCAGTTATTAATTAGGATGTACTAGGTCATTCTATAACTTTGGGAACCATAGGAAATGCTTGTACTGAAGGGCTATTGCAGCAGAAATGGTAACAAACAGCCTTTTTAAAAAGACCACATGCTCCTTGGTGGCTTATTAAGTTTATCCAGTGAGTAGCTGAGGCATACAGACAAGGAAGGTCCCAGGTTTGATTCACAGTATTCAACGAGCTTAGCTGATCTCAGGCAGGGCAGCAGAAGGGACACTGCAATTGGCTTCAGTGCCCTCTGTATGGGGGGAGGTCGAGGTTCCAACTCCTGATTGTTATCCAGCAAATTGTTCTGGAAGCGCTTGTGTGTAGGCTTTTGGTGAGGATAGGATCGGTCTTGTCTGTGATGCTCCAATAGTCAAATAGCCCACTGACACATATTGATTCTGTCCTTAGCTTTAATAAATTCACTGAGCCATCAGGGGAGCTCCCACTCATCCATTTTTGAATGCACAAGTGCAGTCAAGTAACACTGGTCTCTGCAGATTTCAGTGGTACACAGTACAGTACTAAGCTGATTGATAAGCCACTTTCCTGAATGGACTGCCCCCTCTCCATAGCAACTGCGTTAACTCCACAGCACTCTGGTTGGGGGGTGGGTGGGTGGTGAGACACGATGAAAACAGTATTACTGCAGGTGCTGCTGCAAACTCACCATCTGCTCCAGAAACTGGGGCAAAAATCAATTTTGATTGGTTAATGAGATATTTTGGCTAATATGCTGTATTAGTGTTTGTAATAGTTAGTAGTGTTATAGTGTGTGTGAGTTTTTAGATTTGACTATTTGTCTAGCTACTTGTCTATTTATCCATCTCTCTGCCTATCCGTCTTTCTGCTTATCCCCCTCTCTGCCTTTCAGTCTCTCTGTCGGACTATCACTCTTTCTATCTATATCAGCCTATCTATCTGCCTACCTGCCTATCTACCTCTCTACCTATCCATCTACCTATCTGCCTGTCTCTATCCATCTATCCAACTATCTGTCTGTGGTCTTTCTATCTGTCAGTCTAACTATCTGCCTCTCTATCTGTCTATCTGTTAAGAATACACAATATTGACACCCCCCATTAGGCGAGCTACCAATGAATTGTATTGAAATGTATTGGCAGCCGCCTATTTTGTTTAAATTAATCAAAGGGACCAATTTGGGACATTAGTTGCGTCCATGTAATCTGACATGCGCTCAAAAATGGGCTTAAATCAATTTCAAAACCCCATGTCTGTCTCTACAAATTAATTCAGTCTTCAAAAGACCATTGCAAGACCTTAATGAGAAATAAATATCAGCTCAGTACAGGTAACATACACGGAATACTGGGCTCCGCATCCCAAACTAACCATGAACAGCACCACAAGAGATTTACAAGTGTCTTTAATGGGAGAAGGGAATGCAATAGCACAGCTTCAGTTCTCCGATATGCTCAAGAAAGAACTTTTAATTATCTATTAACATTATTCATCTGTTCTGTTAATACATACTAATAAATACTTAGCCTTAATCACTAGCACAATTACTATAATAATGTACAAATTTTGTAAATTTCATTACTCTGGTGAGACTAGAAAATTTGATCCTTACTGATGATCTGGATTTGAATGTCAGTTGAACTCCGCTTCTATTTTAAGATGCTTTTATGTTATAAATATGCAAAGCTGATGGTGTAGAGGGTTCTCCCTCCTTCCGCTGCACTTGGAAATCTATTTTCTGGTGACAGCAGAGATCTATTTTTTGGGTCTTGTGAACTGCTGTCAGATTTTCCACCTTTGCTTTTGGGCTGGTTTCTGATGGAGATTTGATGGACATCTAAAGGGGGGATAATGGTGCAGGAAGGCTGGTATAGAACCACTTTCCCAAAGCCAGAGCAGGAATATAAAAACCCATTTAGGTTATTTCAGATATCCCCCAACCCCATTTCATATCAACATTACTGAAATGTACGACAGTGATGTACCTTTAAAATACTGAAATTCTATTTCCTACATGCTAAGCTGGCACAGAAACAAATATTGCTACTAGTTATGGGAAGTCACATAATGGTGCATATCACTAAGAGTACGGAAGGGGGGGAAGTGGAGACCGTGACAGGATTTCACTTCACAGTTTAAGCTAAAATGACTGTACCTTCAAAGTACTTGGAAAACAAAATTGTGCTCTGCAATAAATAATTTTGAAAATAATATAATCTGTGAGGTACTGAAGCTATGATAGAAATCACAGAGTAGTTTCATGGATGTGGTTTACCTATTATGATGACCACCTATCCTGTACTTTGTAATAATTCCTGTAGATTATGAATAAATTACCTGCATTCATGTGACAGAAGCCTTCTGTTAGAATTTTTTATTCTACTGCACCAGTGAACACAATCCCATTGAAATAGTAGACTGTCCAGTATAAAGGACTGATGTGGTGTAAATCCAATTCACTGACCAGGTGTCGCGTGCCAGCAGAACCAGTGCTGCAGCAAGTAAAGTATATAGCCTTGTAATAAATTGGTTATACACTTAGCAGGAGCAGATTGTATAACCACTGTAACACAGATCTACAATGTGGAAAGACTTGAAACCTGTTAAACATACAGCCAATTTCTCAATTTGTTTAGGAGTTCATACTTAAAGAAAGGTACAGAAGTGATAATGCAGTAAAAAATTAATTTATCTGGTAGCATACAGCCCTATATTTACAATAATACAATTGCAATAATAACTAGGATATTTACACTGGCTAGCCTCTAGAAAACAGATGAATAATTAACAGAACTTTCAGCAGTGGTAATGTGAATGTTGATTCCCAAACCATACAGTTATCAGGAAATGACTTTATATTACAATTAGCAGAATAGATGTATGTAGAAATCAATAATATAAAAGGCTATATTAACAGGTACACATTTGATAAGGTAAGTAGAGTAAATCATGAAAAGAAATTGTAAATATGAAACTGATAGCGGATTAAATGAAAATGAAAGCAGCTCAAAAGCGTGGCTAGGTATAAATGCATTATTGAAGTTTTATTAATGTTATGACTTTGTCATCTTGGCTCAGTTGGTAGCAGTGTTGTCAGAAGATTGTGGGTTTGGACCTGAGCACATAATCTAGACTGACACTTCAGTGCAGTACTGATGGACTGCTGCATTATCGGAGGTGCTGCCTTTTGGTCTGCCTGCTACGTGAACATGAAAAGTCCCATGGAATTATTTGACAAAAAGGAGGGGAGGTCTTTCAGTGTCTGGGCCAACATTCCTTCCTCTACCAATAGCACCAAAACCAGATTATCTAAGTCATTTATTCATTTGCTATTTGTGGGACCTTGATTGTAAATTGCTGCCGTGTTTGCCTACATAAGAGTGATTGCAATTCAATAAATAATCTACCACTTGGAAAGCACTTTGGGACATCATGATGCTGTGAAAGGCACAAAATAAAAGGCAAGTATTTTCGTTCTTGTCTTTTATTGAAAGCACTATAGAGCCTTAATGTCCCAAACTGTTATAAACTCCTCTTACCCACAAAAGCTAAAATAACGTTAAATATATATATATATATATCAGTGAAACTGATCTGTCCTAAGGATAGATTTTTTTATTTTTTAGTTCTCATTGTGAACTTAATTTTTTTGATTAAGTGTTTAGTCCCTGAATGGGGGTGGGGGGGCACCTGATAATGTGCTAACAACCACTGAGAAAACTGAAATGCAATAAATCTCTATTGTGACTGAGTTTACAAAACAACTTCAGAAAATATATTCTGCATTTATTTTGTTGTGTTCTGCTTTTTAAAGCTTTCTGCAATTCTGTGATTGATGAGGTGAACAAACAACCGAATGTTAGGGCCTTGCCAATTATACTCTAGAACTGGCCACTAGGAGATGTGCAAGGTTACGCCAAGAAGATTCTCTCTTTCTCTCTCTCCCTCTCTCATTTTCATTCTCTCCCTGTGGGGAAGTATCTTGTCTCCCACTGATGGCCTGACTAAGAACTTCTTATTTTGGTAAATTGTGACAGAACATTTCAGTATCTGCCAATTGGATTTAATCATCACTCTGCTTTAAGATCTGAATGAAAAGTGACCACACAATAAAGGTCATTTCTAACAACACAGTCTAGTTGTATGAGTAAAACAAGGTTTGGCCTGGACTTCATGTAATTTTATCCAACACTGACTCACTCTGTCAGACTCGGAATTGAATTCACACCCAATTTACCAGCCAGAGTCAACAGCATAATTCAGAGGGTTAGGCAGTGCAAAGCTTCTTTATCAAATGTGTGGGTTCATATAATTTTGCAAGGTTATTTACTCTTCTAAGAGGGGCAAGTGTTCCCCAGTCAGTGTAGCTCCTCACACTTCTGCCAAGAGGGTGAGTTTCTAGATCTTTGCTTGTGCCCACTTTGGCTTGGGGGGATCATGGAGGTGAGCCAGTGAAATTCTTCTATCCAATTATCTTTCCTCTCTCTCCATCTTCCTCCACTTTATGCTGCCCCTGCAGGCACAACTCAGATCGGGAATGGAGTCCAGTGGGGCATTGAACATGCATGTACCCACTCCCTAGTGTTGAGCATTCGTGGTCTAATTGCCAATTTCCTCACTTGCCCTCTTCTTCTGAGATATTGACTCCTTGCTGGGGTACAGGTCCACAGGTACTGAACACCCTCTGGTAACTCGTCCAAGTGGCCGTTATTCACGTGTAAGCCTTGCTAGTGAATGTTGGAAAACTGTTAACTGTAGGGGAGCAAGGCAGCTGAACACCATCCTGTTCTCATCTGATATCCACACACATGCACTTTCAGCAGGAGTCACTGGATAGCAATCAGGAGAGCAACTATAGGTGGTTTTCCCCTCCCGTATGAGAGGTGCTAGATGAGATCAGCTAAAAATGTTTTCATACTGCACTAGTGGCAGTGGCTTCTGACACGTGGATCTTGCACAGCCATCTGCAACTGGAAAGTAAATTTACCGGGATTCATTAAAGCCACCAGCTGGAAAAATCTGTATTGCCATGTCAGTAGCCGGCACCACTAGAGTGGATCTGAGCACAATATAAAAGCAAATTAACACAGTAAAGATTGAGGCCTGTGCCTGGGATCTTCCTGGTCTGTATGGCTCAGCTCCTCACCTACAGTCACTTAGCCATTGGAGGAGTGAATAATCCATTTTTTAAGGAGATATACATTTATAAAAAATTAAGTCAATTTAGTTTGCCCCGAGCTGTCAAAAATGATAGATTTAAAAATTGTATCCTGAATTATTAATAACCAAGAAGCCAGTATAAGATGACTTTAGTCAATGCTACCTGCTGTGACTGGTATGGTCAGCTCTGAGTATTGTCTCTTTTTCTCAATGTACATATGTTCTTTGAGGAATATAATTCCTTTAATTACAGGAAATGAACACCACACATACTGCTGTTACATCTGCATTCCAATTGTGGTGCCGAGGTTTTGATATGAAGCCTTGTTTATAGGGAGTGAGTGCATGCAGGTGCTCATAATAGAGCTGGTACTAATCCAGCCCACTCCATGTGAAATAGTTCAAGCATCTGGCATATTTCTCACCCTTCAAACACTGCTTTTCAGAACATCAATCTTTTTTTTCTTTCTTTTTTTTAAAAGGATTTTTCTCTTTTTTTTTAACCCACCCCCAAATCTAAATGCCTTAAAGCCACACAAAAAGATTGTATTCAGGATGAGCAGTGGAGCATGTGTGCTGTGCCTGATGTCTCCCATGCAGCAGCAGTTTCTCCTTTCCCATTCTCAATCCTCTTCACAGTTGTTGTAATGTATTATCCTCACTGAAACAGAAATCCAGCATATGTACTTTGGACAGGTCACACCCTCAGCCTCCTATAGGGCAACTTATAGGAGTTGAGGCAATGGTCATCTCAATTTAGAATAAAAAAAGAACCAATAACATCAAGGGATAAAAAGATATCAGTCCAATAAAAGGCTTTAACGTTTGTCATAAGAAATCATGGGGCTTCCCAATTGCTCAGCAAGTATTTTCAGTAATTGGTCATACAGTCCAGAAAGGCCCTAGTTTGTGCTGTTATGACTGATCTCAGCCAAGCAGTGGGAAGGGCATTACAAATTACATCAATGCCTTTAGGTTAGAGGGGAGAAAATTGGTCAGGATTCTTGTTCCTGATCACCAGCCAGTGACTCTTATTGGAACTGGACATGTATGGCCATTGGATGATTGGAGTTGATTGTCGCTCACCCTGGCCCCCACATGCTCCCCCCCACCCCCCCATCACCCCACACAGGGGAGTTCGCCCCAGTGTCCTGGCCAACATTTATCCCTCAACAAACATCACTAACAACTGATTAACTGGTCATTATCTCATTGCTGTTTGTGGGAGCTTGCTGTGCGCACATTGGCTGCTGCATTTCGTACATTACAACAGTGACTACACTTCAAAAAAAGTACATCATTGGCTGTAAAGCTCTTTGGAATGTCCTGAGGTCATGAAAAACGCTACATAAATGCAAATTCATTATTTCTTACTTGTTGTATCTTCCCTGGTGCACAGATGCTGATATCAAATGCATTGCCTCCACTGCCACTGCAGCTGAGATCAGCTAATTCAACACAACCTGGAGATTAAATGTTTAGGGTATGGAATTAAAAAAAAATCTTGGTTCTATTCAGGGTCTAAAATATTTGTTAAACCAGAGAAGAATGAGGGTATTTATTGTATCTGTGTGATATATATCAATTAGTGTTAATTGTATTCAGGTGGTGGGTATCAACTGGGGACTCTCATATCCATTTATAGAAGGGAGCTTATCTAGGGGGTGCTGGGTATGTAATGGGGATCTCCGAGAATAAAGGCTTGGAAGCAACTGAAGACTAGGCTCTAGTATTGTATCCTTCACCACCTGGCTATCCAGTTTATTACAGAGGAGACTCAATGATTCAGCAGATGATTGCAAATGTGGTGTTATACTGAACCATACAGAGCAGGAATGTGCCAAGCTCAGTGTCTGGGTTGTGCTGAGTTGGCTGACCTCACTCAGGGCAGTGGTAGGGTGCTACATTGGTCTCAGTCCTCTGGGCTAAGCAGGGTTATAATCAGTCAAGTTAAAAGCACTGCCTGATGTCAAATTAAGTTATCAAGACCAGAAGGTCCCAAAATCAATTCCTGGTCTACACTGAGTTGGTTGATCTCCTGCAAAGCTGTAGTTAGGGAACTATATTTGGGCTCAGCACCCTTAGGTGAGAGAGAGGAAAATTGGCCATGGTTGTGGTTCTTGATTGTTACCCAATGATGTGCTGGAAATTGAAGATGTGGAAATTTGGCAGAGATATCTGGGCTTGACTGGGATACTGCCATGTCCAAATAGACTTCCTGCACCTGCTCTCTGGGCTCATACATGAAGAATAACCATTTAGGCAAGGACCTGGATAGCTAGGTGAGCTCCTGGAGAAGTGCTGTTCACTTAGAACAGTATCTGAGCAGGACTAGTTACCTTCAAGAAAAAAATGGGGGGAAAATAGTCAAAATAATAATGGGGCAGAAATTGCTTGGAATGGTGAACCAACTCCACAGATTTATACTAACCCACTAACTTACTTCGGGCACTTCCTCAAATAGGAAGCGGAGAAGAGCTCAGCGTCAGTTCAAGTGAAGCTAGGACCTATGGGATAAATGAGAGGAGCACACTCTCCCCTCGACCAATCAGATTGCAGCATTTTTGACAAACTACGTAACTCTCTCTGCAGGCTTGGAACATGAAAATCAAGAAGTGAAAGATACAACATTAAAATCATTGTAAAAACAGTTACAGACAGCAAAAAAAACAAAGGATAACAAATAATTGAATTAAATAAAAGAAACAGAAGGGAAAAGTAAAAAAAAATGTTTTTAATTTCTTAATTTAAATTTTTTTTATGACCAAAAACTATTAAAATAAGGAGTAATGAGATTTCACATTTTTAATAGTTAATTTTTAGTTGTTTGGCAGTCACTAAGACTATTAAAACTTAGTTTAGACCTGGTATTTTTAAGCGTACCTTTTTTGTGGCGATATTAGTTATTTTCCAGCTGGGCAGATGAGCAAGTTGGCGCTTTTTCAATGATTTCACTGATTGCAGCCTGTGATATACCTTTAATTCAAAGCTTTCATATCGCAGGCAAACCAATAGAAGCAAGTTCCAGATTTTCACGTTTCACTGCGCATGTGCAAACCCCGGAAGTTGCTCCTCCATTTTGCCACTAACAACAGTGAACGCCGTTCAGCTCGCCATTATTTTACAAGCAATTTCTGCCCCAATGAATTAGATCACAATTTTATGTGTACCTAAACAAATAATCCCCAAAGCAGCTTTTTTAGTTTTGCCTTTACTTGTTCTGTTGAAGGTTATTGAAGTATTATTGTTGACAATAATTAGCTGTGATTTTCAACATAATAGAGATTGTCCATATGATTCTCCTTTTATCTAGCGACCTCTGCTAGAATGTGTGGGTGTGAGAATGTTCAGTAAGGAGATAAACAAGGCCTAATCGACCATTGGAACATTACAGTCAAACTTGACATCTGCATGCACACACACACACTATCCAGCAGTGGTCACTGAACATAAGTCAGAGGTGGGAAACCTGGATCAGTTTTCCCACTTTTAGCTCAGGGGATTGTGTTGTAATGCTTTAATTGCCTTGGTTGAGATTAATTCTATTCACATAGATCAGGGATTGGACCTGGAACCTTCCTGGTCTCTACAGCTCAACAGTGGTGCATTTATTCAATCATTTGAGGGGGACAGGGGTGGTGAGGCAGGGGGTTGGTGGACCTCTGAAAATGTCAGGCAATGTAAGCAATAATCCTGTAGTCTCAATCACTGCCTTGCTTATTATCCTCTGCAAGAATAGTTCATTTTATCCAGCGTTTTACCCAGTGAAATACTGCTTTTTTTTTTGTGTGGTAATTTACAAATACTATATTACTGCTCAGGCTAAATATGGCAAAAATCAGTATGAAATGATCAGTCTTAGAACTTACCAAGCTTTTAGATTAAGGCAGGTGGCTGTTGAACTCAAAGGACAAATACTCAAAACTGGCTTTAGAAACTTACCACGGTATCATTTTAAACATGTGCATTGAGGCTTTTGGTACAATGGGGTAGATTTTGACATTGTGCGATAGTGTGAAATGGGTGATTTCTGCGAATCGGCAGCCCGTTTTACATCTTTCCCGATTTTTATTGCCATTGACTGCAATGGAATTAAAAATGGGGAGAGATGTAAAACAAGCTGCCGATTCATTATCAATCCTTTTATACTATCCAACAAAGTCAAAATCTACCCCAATCTTTATACCACTGCTATAATATATTATTCAGAAAAAGCTGTATATTTTTATTTCATGAATGTTTTCTGTTCTGAGGTTGAAAATATTTCTGCAATACAACTTCTAGTTGAAATTAGAAACTTATAGGGAATTCTTTTCCTCAATGACATGAGAGAACCCATCCACATATTGTAAAGGATACAAAGCTCTTTCAGCGCTCAAAAGGTTAGTGGCTGCTTAATTCATGAGTACATTCCATTTAGCTTGATCTGCTAACCCAGTGGTTGTGGTCTCATTAGCAGTTTCCTATTTAATCTGGATGCAGATCCTGTTCAATTAAATGACAAGCCTTTTGTATGTGGAACCTGAGAAAAATCAGCTGTTTACTTTTGTTGAGATTAATTTTGTTCATTATTATTTTAGCAATGTTAATTCATGATCACAGCAGCATGGTTGAAAAAAGAAGCACAATTTAACTCAAGGTTAGCTTTCAGGAGGGCTCTGTTTCAAGAATACAAAATACCAAACTAATGAAGGTAATCGGCAGGACAGGTTTCACTGTAAATGCAAACAGACATATATTCATTTGCTTTAAACTCTTGTTTTATATCCATAGCTGCATATTAATTCTGCTTGTTCAGAATATTACTGGTGGACAGATATATTACATTTACCACAACTTACTACAAACTTTCTTTTAAACTGCCTCAATAATCAACAGATGGATTTTACTTACAACCAAGAAGTTCCTCACAACACTGGGTCTACAACCATAATAATGGGGTTTATATCATTTGTAGAATCTGTCTCTCAAGTCCCTGTCCCCTCCTCTTATCCCTTAGGAGAAAAATGGAAAGACAATTTAATTTGTTTTGTAAAAGTCCTGCGGGATTTTTCCAAATATATGACAATTCTTCAACTTATTCCAAGAATTTTCAATAGATTATCCTACATGATATTTCCGAAAGGAATAATTTTGCTTAACGCACTTACACAATGTTTATTTTGGTGCCAAGAGAGTAATTTGTGCTATTGAGTGTTCAATTAAATGATGGAAATCAATACAGTGTGACAGTCTGGAAGATTTCAAAAGGCATGTTTGTGAATAAATGTGATTGACTAAAAGATTCTGTAGAAATCAATTGGATCAGCAGTCAGAGCAGTGCTCCCACAATAAAACTATGCAGAGTGGGACTTAAAGCAGAAAAGATACTATGATTTCACACAGCACTTTCTTTTGTTTAGAAAAAGCCAGAAGATAGAATTAAGTAAACCTATAAACAAATAAGCCAAGTAAAGAAGATATTCTAGAAAGTATGTGCTGATTTGTTATGTAATCCAATATATGACTTGCCCCTTTATTACAATGTATTGAAGCCAGCACATAGATTAATTTCGGTTTCTTCGGTGAATAGCACTAGGTAAGGAAAAGGCCGTTCAGTGAACGCAGAGTTTCAATGTCTTGTAAATATGTTCAGTTAAGTGTTAAAGTTGTACTGATGTGATTGTAAAAGCTTAGAACATGGTTGCACACAAAGCTGATGACATTTTACAGGTTACAATGTACTATTCCAAGGCAGAGGTTATGCTGTTGCGGGGGAGGGGGGATAGTGATAGGGTGTGGAAATGGGAGAGGTTCACATCTACACAAAAGAATTGGAAAGTATTTTGTAAGAGATCCACTCAGAAACAATAAAATGAATGTTTCCTAGAAAATAAATGTGTTTTCAGGTAGGTAACTAAATAAATGTGTTCCCTCACATACTGCAGTTATATAAGTATATTTGTGCATGTAAAAGATACCTTTACAACTCACCTGTTCAGCATATGGATTTTTATAATGAGAACCAAGAAAAATATAAAACTTAAAATATTAAATTACTTTCCTTCTTTAACAAATATCTTTGCCATAGTACTCAGTGTTACTAAAGGTTGTGCTTAAATAAACATTTAAATTCAGGACTTTTATTCAGAATCTCATTCCAAACTTGAATAATATAATTATTCCAGAATTTCTGTTGTTTATATGATTAATTTTTTGCTTTTGTTTTGAGTTCGAAGGTAAAGATAAGTAAAAGAAATGCAGTTGGCATTAATATTTAGTATATGGTGGCTGTTTATTTTACTGTAATAGTAATTTCCCCCTGGTGTAGAGTGACACTGAAAATGTGTAATTTCCCAAATGCTCTGTAGTTGCTTTATGGATGAGGAGCTGGGGAGGTTGGGCGACAGAACTTAGTGCAGCTTAGAATGCCAACAACAACATTCTTGATGCAAGATTTATGAAAGGTGGAGCTTCTGAGATAGATGAAAGTGTTGGGTAGTCAAGCCTGATGGTGACAAATGCATCAGTCAGAGTTTTGGTGGCACTGGGCCTCGCTCCTCCCTATCTCTGTAACCTCCACCAGCCCTACAATCCTCCAAGATCTCTGCGCTCCTCCAATTCTGGCCTCTTGCACATCCCCGATTTTAATCGCTCCACCATTGGTGGCTGTGCCTTCAGCTGTCTAGGCCCTAAGCTCTGGAATTCCCTCCCTAAACCTCTCCGCCTCTCGACCTCTCTCTGCTCCTTTGAGATGCTCCTTACAAACTACCTCTTTGACCAAGCCTGTCCTAATATCTCTTTATGTAGCTCGGTGTAAAATTTTGTTTCATAATCGCTTCGTGAAGCACCTTGGCTCTATATGCAAGTTGTTGTTGCTATCATTGTTGAGGTAAGGCAGAGGTAGGTGTTGTTACCGAGGTGGAAACAAGTGGCCTTGCTGGTAGCTAGAATGTAGGGTTTGAAGCTCAACTCAGGTTCAAACGATGAGCAAGCAGCTGAGCAGGGGGATAGAATCATACACTAAGGTACTGAGCTTTTCCTGGGAGCTAATTACAATAACTGGTCTTGCCAATGCTAAATTGAAGAATGTTCTTACTCATGCACAATTTGAAATCGGACAAGCAGTGATGATTGTGGAGTCAAAAGTGGTGGCAGAGAAGCACACCTTGGTGCTGTCAGTGTACATATGAAAACTCATAGGAAGCCTATAGCTGATGCAGCCCAGAGGCAGCATGTAGATGAGGAAAAGGGGGCAAAGGATGGAACCTTGGGGGCATACCTGACGTGACTGTGGGGCTGGGAGGAGAAGACACTGCAGGAGATGTGCTGGCTATGTTGGGTCAGATAGAAATGGAACCAAGGGAAGGCATAACCACAGAGGTGGACTACAGAGGAGAAATGATGGAGGAGGATGCAGTAGTCAACCATATTGACTGCTGCAGAGAAGTTGAGGACAAAGAGGAATAGCACACCATGGTCACAGTCACAGAGAAGGTGCCCAGTGACTTTAATCAGACTTTAGTCTTCACGCTGTGGTCAGGATGGAAGCCAGGCTCAAGGGACTCAGAAAGGAGCAATGGGTGAGATGGGCACAAAGCTGGATGGTGACAATACATTTGAGGATCTTAGAGGGGAAGAGGAGATTGGAGGTAGAGTGGTAGTCAGAGAGGACAGAGGGGTTGAAGGTCAGCTTTTTGAGGAGGGGCTAATGACAGTAGCTTTGAAGTGTAGGGAAATAGAGCCATCAATAATGTCAGCAAACATTGGGCTAATATAAGATATTAGTGCAGTGAAGAGTTGGGTCAGGAGGGGATTGAGGAGGCAGGAAATGTGCATTGTGAAGGATATGAGCTTTGAGTGCAGAGGGAGAAGATATGAGGTTGGAGTAAGGGTGCAGATGCTCGGAGGCTGGGAGGAGTGACGGCACCTGCCAAATGGATAATCTCAATCCTCTAACACTTGATGTTGGAGATGAGGATGGGAGGAGCAGAGGGATTGAATTTAAAGAGATGGCTAGTTGTTAAAAAGAGGTGTCCGGAGTTGACCTTACCCTACAGGACAAAGTTGGAGGAATTGGCTGTGATAAAGGAGGTTCGATATTGCTTGAGGTGAGGCAACCAGATCAGGCCAATCATACACCGTGAACTCAACCCTGGATTTAAGAGGACTGAGGTAGGAATTCTACCTGGGAAATGATTGGTTTGGTCGAATGTGAGAGAATTTGAGGACATTGAAGGCACAGGAAAGGGAATGGATAAATAGGTCAATAACAGCAGTGGTGTTTAATGGGCAGAGATCTAGAAGAGAGGAAATTAAGTTTGAATGGGGCTACTTTTTTTCCTTAGGGGCAGAGATGATTTTGGGGTGGTTGGAGGCTGGCAGGGAACTGGTGATGTTGAGAGAAATAAGGAAGTGAGCAAAGATGGCCATGTCAATGATGACGATTCTGGAGGAGACAAAGCCGTAGGAGATGACAAGTTGGAGGGCGTAGTCCTGGGTGTGGGTGAGGGATGTGATGAACAGGGTGAGCTTCACAGCACAGGAGAGCAGAAAAATCAGAAGTGAGAAAGAAGTGCGATTCAGGTGAACATCAAATACTTTAGCTGCCATTTGAGCCCAAGAGATTGTACTAATTTGCCAGGATATAGGGTTGGATTCCTTTAGTTGGTGGTTTAATAGACTGGCTGATGCCCAAGATTTCAAGAGTTTCATTATTTCTTGTTGGCACTGTGATGGCGTAAAACCATGGCTATGATTAAATAAGTCCTGGCTTTGTGTTGGAAACAATGCTACAGTGGAGCCAATCACATGTATGTTTTTGTTGCAAATTCTTTTTTCTCTTTTTAAAGATATAAACTATGAAGCCAAGAATTTGATTTATCTACAATGCATGATTTGCTTTCTGCAGCTTCAGCTATAGTGTTCCTTTCCTTCTTGGTGAACTCATCAGGAAGGTGACAAGTATCAGAGGACTCTGTTGACATTGACTTTGTAAAGGAGTGCACCTTCAGGGAGTGAAGCTTGGCATGGAGCAAGATCAGCAACCTCCTGTTTATTTCCTGCAGCTATCTTAATTGGATCCAGTAAATTAATTAATTGGATTCAGTCAAATAACACCCACTCACATCTTAAGGGATAGAATGTCTTGTGTTGGTGGAAAAAAAATGACATTTTACCTAAATTTCCTTGTAATAATCCATCTGTTGTCTATTCAATGGAGTAATATTGGTGCTGAAAACTGGTGATGAGCTAACTGTTTCTCAGTTGGAACAATTGCCTATGTAACTGGAGAGGGCAGCTAAGATAGTAAATGCGCTACTCAGTGCTAAACTGAGCTGTGCAGAGCAGAAAGGTCCTAGATTTGATGCCTGGGTTGTGCTGAGGTATGTGATCTCAGCAAGAGTTTTACAAATGGCCTCAGTACCCCTGGGCTAGGGAGGAGGGGGGGTAAAATAAACAGCTGGGACTACTGCACTTGATCGCTATCGAGAGGTTCTTTTCAGCACAATCAATGTTAAAATTGGGTGAGGAAAATAACAGGATTGGTTGTGATTGATTCACCCCAAATAGCCAGTGGACATGAACTGTAGAGGCTCACACATAACAAAAAGGACCATAGTATTAGTCGATGGTTTAAGAAGAGGAGGGACAAAAAAATTATTGGAAAAATAAATCTCTGCGAAGTTACTGAATGATATCCTTATCCTCACGAATGCTACTTTCCCAAACAATTCAGTAACATCATCACGTTCAGATACTGTGCTTACAGATGGATGATTGATGCCTGTGAACTCTTTCTCCAACCAAAAAACACCATTATTTTACCGGGACCATCCACTCCATAAGGACCATGAGCAATCCCCATTTTTAAAAAAATATCGGCACTTGCATTTTTAAAAGTTCAAAATGTTTGATTCTAACAAACCTTCAAAGCAAATCAAAATAGTTGACTGCAATCTATTCGCAACGTCTTTCCCCGTAAATATATTTCTATATTCCATAATGAAATATTCAGCGTGGAGCGGCGGCACATAAATACTTGGCCTGCAGTCGTATGGCACCATTCCACACACCGCTCCTTATTCTGTATTCCAAATGGTGAGGAAAATGATAAGTGAGAACTTCAGAGATGTATACTAGTGATTAGCTTTAATGCCATTTATAGCATGATGAGACATGTGCGTTTAAATGCTAAAAGCTGGTGTACCAGACTAGGATGTTCTCTGCAGTACTCCGCACTGGCATTGTGCAATTCTCCTGGAAACAATTATTTTAGAATTAAATGTTTGTTCTTTTTTGATCTTTAAAAGTGAAGCTTTCTGAATGAGATGCTGTAAATAACATTTAAAAAGGAACTTTGTCATTCAAAGAACTATAAAAGAGCCTTTTATGATTGCGAAGCAATAGCACATTGGAGGTCCAAAGCACTCCTCCATGGAATTGTAGGACATGTGCTTGATGGCACGTTCACATTGGAAATTTAGTCTCAGCTTGCCATCAGGGGGGATCATGAGTAAAGGCCAGGTACTCTCCCACACGGTGGAGAGTCAGTCCCTGTATGAGCCACTATCGTACAGCTATGATATAGCTACGCTGGTTATAGAATAACACTGGTGGAGTCCAAGAGCAGGTCAACAACAATTTGCACTTATATAGTACCTTTTAACATAGTGAAAGGTTCCTTGTCATTCACAAGGGGACTGAGCAGCAGTTGGTAGAAGAGTTTGGAAAGATAACCAAAGGCATGGGAAAATAAGTAGATTTCGAGGAGGCTTTTGAAGGAAGGGAGATGTGTAGAAAGGTGAAGGGGTTTAGAAATAGAATTCTGGACTGCAATGGCATGATGCCTGAAGGTTCTGCCACCAATGGTGGAGCAAAAGGAGGAGGAGAGGAGCATAGTAGACCAGAGTTGGGAGAGTGAAAGCCGAGATGTTTGGATGAGTTGGATTTGTGTAGGGTGGAGCTAAGGAGAGCATAGGACAAGTACAGCTCAATATCACACTGCATGGTGCATATACCCAGTGAGTATTGGGAGAACTGATTGGATACTGTTTGGAGAGATATATAAAAATAAAA
Source organism: Heptranchias perlo (assembly GCF_035084215.1). Classification (NCBI taxonomy): domain Eukaryota; kingdom Metazoa; phylum Chordata; class Chondrichthyes; order Hexanchiformes; family Hexanchidae; genus Heptranchias; species Heptranchias perlo. The sequence continues at coordinate 33,273,623 of NC_090343.1, read as the reverse complement.
TGAATATACTAAGTTTTATATCATTCAGGCAGGCATGGAAGAAGTATCTTTACTCATATTGTTCAAGTGCACCTTCTGCCATGTTGATTTAGCAGTGGCATTAAAGGTAATGTCTGTGGATTGGACCAGCAAAACTTCCAGACTGAATATATGGGTTAACTAGGAGAATTCTGATATTAAACTCAACTTACTGTCCTGCAAGTAGTTATGTATCTCTCTAATTGCTCAATTATATATTTATTTTTGCAGTCTGTCTCAATGAAAATGTGGGAGTCCAGATGTAATAAAGAAATACACATTGTGATTAATTTGATATAATAAACGTTCAATGGTAAACTGTTGGATTATAGTGTGCTACTGAAGTTCAAGAATATCAACCAACCAGGAATATTAGTGGATTTGATCAGTAAGAAGCATTGCACCATTCTGAGTTTAATTGTCTTTAACAAAAAGTGAAAAACTGCAGGTGCTGGAAATCTGAAACAAAAACAGAAAACCTCAGCAGGTCAGTCAGCATCTGTGGAGAGAACAGATAAGGTGACGTTGAAGGGAAGACAAAAGTAGAAATGGAAGCATGAAAAATTGGCTTCAGTGACCCAGAAATTCACACTGGCCCACTCTCCAAAATGGGGAGGTAGTCTGGAGATGAGAGCCTTGGGGTGCGTTTATATTTCAGCAGCACTTTGGGGAGGCCACACTGTACCAGAGTCCCACTGTCGCTCTTCACCATGTACACTTCCACCTGATGTTGTTCTCCATTAGGTAGGTGGTAGATACAGAGATCTAGTGGCAGCTACTAAGACCAGTGTAAAAGTGGGTTTTCACTGCCACTAGAATAAAGCATGACAGCAAGTTACTAAATATAGCCTGTGGTGAGTGAACCATGAGTTTACCATCGGCTATGGTTTTTAAATTTAAAAGTACCTTTAAAAAGGGGGAAAGGGGGGTGGAAATGGGGGAAAGCATAATTTAAAACCAGCTGAGTCTTATAATGGACCCTGGATTTTCTTCCTGCATAAAATCAACTGCCTGCTGCCCTGAGAATGAATTGGTTACGTTTATATGAATAACCCTATACATTCTAAATATGAAGTTGTGGTTTTTTATCCCTCACAGAGCAGCATCCTTCCTGATATTTTTAATTTATGTTTTTCTTCAACCTTTGTTTTCTGCTGGAGTCCTACACTGATGCAAATGGGAGTCTTTTTTATATTTTAAAATTACAATGTGGAGCATTAATTTCTTTGTATGCTCCTCATGGTTATTTTCTCTAAAAGCAATGGGGAATTGAGCCCTTAATTCCTTAACAAGTATTCTTAACCACTGAAGATTGCTTTTCACAAACTAAGGGGTATATTTTACTCTGTTTTACCACTAAATAACAACATTAACTGTACTTCAACATAATTTATTGTGATGGGCTTTAGGATATTTTTGAGATGTGATAAAATGCTATGTAAATTAAAATCTTTCTTTTACTGAAATGTCATTTTAAACATCTCCAGTTTAGTAAAATAAATTTTCATTTACTTTACACACAGAATAATATATACTCTCATAAATTTGGTTTGACAGTGTCTCTGTGGTTCAGTGGTTTTCCTGTTTTTGGACCTTTGTCTCACAGGTATCACATGCTTAAATTAGGCTAACTTTATATTCGGATCAAATAGCCCATTGATCATATTCTATGTCAGTGTAATTTACTTTATTTTGTAAAATGGGTCTTGTTTAATAAATACAACTACTGTACTTAGGATCGATGCTAAGTGGCATGTTTTTACAGGAGGAGAAAGAGTGCAAAGGTCTCCTGAACTTGAGAGTTAAAAATCCTGTTTTAAAATTATGATGTTCTATAAAGATTCAAAAAACATTCTGGGTCAAAATCTTGGAACTCCCTACCTAACAGCACTGTGGGAGCACCTTTACCACACGGACAGCAGCGGTTCAATAAGGCGCTCACCACCACCTTCTCAAGGGCCACTAGAGATGGGCAATAAATGCTGGCCTTGCCTGTGACGCCCACATCCCGAGAATGCATTTTTAAAAACATCTAAATCAGAGTTTTGGGCACTTCCCAATTGCTCAGCTGGATAAGACAGTGGGAAGCTGAAGTACACAGAATGGGAATGTCCCAAAATTTCATCCCTGATTTATGCAGAGTCCGCTGATCTCAGCAGAGGAGACAGTAAATCACTACAATTGGCTTCAGTGTTCCTGAGTTAGTGAGAGGAAAATCAGCCTGGGTTTTTGCTCATGATTATTATCCAATGACTCCTGGTGGAAGTGCGCTTGTAAGGACATCAAGTGAGGACAAGATTATGTTCAGTGGTGATGCCCCTTGCAGTTGAATAGATTGTTGTCACTTATCAGGCTAATGGATGAATAATGACCACTGGGGTGAGAAAACAGAAAGTGACCAACACTCATAGAGCCAAACTCTAGCAAGGAGAAAAAAGGAAAAATTGGCAGGGAAAAAAACTTAATTTTTCTTTTACTAAATATCAAAGATGTTTTATTCTTTGAAGAGAAAAAGAACAATGTATTTTCAGCTTTCAGAAACTTCAGTGTAAATAAAATGATGCCGTTATAAACCAGTGCTGCTACCATACTCTTGTTGAACAAATGTAATGAAAATGTGTTTCTTATTCACTGAACAAATCCTCACATAGCCCTAACAAAAACTGAACACAGTCAGGAATTCCTCAAAACTGCAAACACTTGATTGATGATGGCATTAAAAAAATCACATGCTTCATTTAAAAACAGACACTTCTAAAAGATGAACAGCTAGGGAGATGGTTAGCAGATCACACTATAATACATACATTTGAATATTGGGCAACAGATGTTAAGCATGAGAAAGAAAAGGAGCTTTGCTTTTCACTGTTTTCTCCCAAGGAACCATTTGTTTGGTTGCCATGACAAAGCTAATAAGAGTTTATCATTTTCCCATGCTCAATCCATACAAATGTGGGATTGTGAATTTTACCTGTGAAAATGAATAGATTCAACCATTACTGGAGTACAGACTTGTCCAGTGTTCAGTAGGCAGAACTGCCATTATGGTACACAAATTATTCCTGCAGCAGTTATATTAACAGGAATGTTGCTCAGTCCAATTGAGCAAATAAAGATTCATTGTATATCTGCATGATTTCACTCCAAATCACACATGGGAATGTCTAACACTAAGACAAACAATGGCAATTTGGACTTTCCTAATAATTTTAAATGTTATTCCCTGATGCAAAAAAGACCAGTGCTGTTGTGTAAATGTGTAAGCTGTGCAAGTACTTCCCTTCACAATGCACAGCTCCATTTACATGACCAGATGGGATTCAATTCACTCTACAACAAAGCAGATTTGCTTGAGAAGAACTTGCAGTTTGTTGCGCTGGACTATTTATGACTGGGTGCTTGGTACACAGCGCACAACATGGGGAAGTTGTATGCAGACATGCATTGCTGTTACATTTTGAGGATTTCTTTACTTTCTTTATGCTGGGTATTTTAGTTTCCATGTTTCAAGATACTTTTGTAGGTGAACATTCCTTACATCCCAGAGTAACTGTTTCCACTTGGCCAGATTTAGGTAAATTCGTAGAATGAAGAATCCCAGTTCAGCTATTGCTTTTATCATGTGTTCCTCCTTGTCATTGGAAGGTGACAAAATAATATTATACCAGCCTTTGACTTGGGACTTAATTTCCAAATGAATTTATTAAACAGTAAAAGAACAATTGAATAATAGTGGTAACACATGTATTTTGTACAGTGGTTAAGCACAGAGAGGTCCTTGTATGACAGAAAACAATGAATAGTTTGCAGCTAAACTATGATACAAAGTATATTCTGATATAAAGGTTCTTTTCCTTTTCTCACCATCTATCTGGTCTGATTATTTCTCTTGGAAGCTAACCGACTGACTCCCCAGTTAGTAAAAGATAGGTTGATAAAACGTCACCGAGACCAAGCAAATTTATATAACTGTGAACTTAATAATAAAAGTGCCAATGAACCATATCTATTAACATATTAAAAATCTTGCAACTGTGTGCATTTCCTGTCAATTTTTTCCACCAAGTTCTATGTCAATATTTATAATGGAATCTGCCTTTGTAAATTTGTTACACTGCAGCACCTCGGATGAGGGAGAATGTAATTTACAGTTTGGTAAGTTTACATATGCAGTTTCCATTATAAATGTGGACATAAGAATTTACTGGAAAAAGTTGACAGGAAGTGCATACAGATGCAGTATTTTTATGCATTAATAGATGTGATTAAAGGTGCCAATCAAACAAATTTATTAATATATTGAAAATCTTGCATCTGCATGCACTTTCTGTCAACCTTTTCCATTTTAACTTTCTATATCCATATTTATAATGAAAACTGCCCATGTAAACGTGTCATGCTGTAAATTATACTCTTTTCCCCCAGGGGAGGTGCTGCTGCATGACAAAGTTAAAATGGAAGTATATAAAAAATAAAGGATAGAACATATGACTTTAAAATGGGGACTGAATTACATCTGTGGACTGTTGTCCAATTATGCACTGCCCTCTATTCCTGCTTTATTTGAGTACGTTTCTGAAAGCTAACTGTTACATATACCTGCTAATTGTAGAAGATTTCAAGGTTCCAGAATTTGCAGCAATATGGCCCGTCTTCAATTTGCTCAATTAGTTATAAGTTTGGTTGATATACAGTTGGCACTGGGGAGGGAGAGGAAGGAAGGTGATTGATCCGATGTTTGCTTTCTATATATAAATGTCTTATGTTGCTGGGGAGAGGTTTGGCTGCAGAAATAGATATCTTTCAACAAAGACTAAGTAATAACATCTCCATTGCAAACAAGGCTGTGATTCAAGAGTTGCTGTGGTCTAAGCTGAAACCTAAACTCCAGTTCAGTTGAGTACAATTCGCCCATTGAATACTGGGAATTGTAGTCCTCCTCTTCTCCAAGCAATTCCCTTCCCATTTCTCCAGTCCTGTCCATAGCCACAGACCATTGCTGTGGTTCCACAGGTGCCAGAAGCCTTCTAGTGCATCACTCAAGTGGCGATGAACCTAAACAGTGAGCTTCAGAGAAACATCAAAGATAAGCCTAATCCTGGCTTCACTCGATGTTCACAGACTTGCACTTTCCAGCATAGGCCCATTGGTGAGACACTAAACCCAATTGCAGTGTCGTTATCAGAGCTCCAGCTAATCCACGAGCTCAGCACAGACCACTGATTGACACCTGCAAATGTCCTGATGTGTCTACCTTAGTTCCATACCACAAGATGTATTTACCCACTGAGCTTATTGAGTTCCACAGCTGATGATCTTTGAAAATGAGTTAACTGCTATTGTAGCAATCATCTGTACAGCTGAGGTGAATTAAGCCACAGTGTACTGGTTGGTCTATACTGAGGCCTAGTGCCATAATTCATATTTAGTGCATGAATCTGTGCCAGTGCATTGAGTGGAGCTGACCCATTTATATTACATGACATTATTGGGGCAGCTTCATGGGGGTAAATGTTTTCACTTTCTCATGATTTTTCATCCATCATGCCAGACGCAGTTTATATGCACAATTTTAATTTTTTTTCTCCTTTTTTCGCAGAGGCTCGATTTCAATTGATATCAGGGTCAGTTTGACCTTTTATCGATGTTAGATAAGTAAGCTGTATGAGCACCTAGGTGGGTACAATTTTTGAGCTTAAGTCCTCTGATACGGTCGAAAGAACAGGTGTAAATAGAGAGCATTGCAGTGATAAACAGTGGTGATGCTGCTTATCTACAGACACAGCCTGTAATATTAAGTTGGTCACGTTTTAGACATTTATTATATTATGTAATTATCCAGCTTTTATTCGCTGTTCTCATCCAATACAGGGACGCACTACAATACACTCAACATTCCTAGACTCCTCATCTACACCTTTGTTACCTCTAGACTTGACTATTTCAATGCTCTCCTGGCCGGCTTGCCCATCTTCTACCGTCCATAAACTTGAGCTCATCCAAATCTCTGCTGCCCATGTCCTAACTCGCACCAAGTCCTGTTCACCCATCACCCCTGTACTCGCTGACTTACATTGGCTCCTGGTCCGGGAACGCCTCGATTTTAAAATCCACATGTGACTCACTTGCTGTTGCTAAATTTCTGGGCTCGCCCATAAAGAATGATCGTTTGACTGACGGACTGGAGCTCTGCTGGAACCCGTGGAACCTACAACAGCTTGAGTTTGTACCTTCGAGAGAGAACTAGAGGGAACTAGTTAGGATATTAACCCACTGATACATATTTTTAAAAAAACATTTTTTGGGGCGAACAAATAAAATCATTTTTATAAGAAATGTAAAAGTAAAATTTAAACTTAATACAAAACTATGACACTCATGACACACATGTAATATACTGTGCAGTGATTACAAGTAACATGACTATGGTTTGTACAAGTTGAGGTTTATTTTTCTTATATTTTACTACCTCTTTTTTAAAAAAGCTGTATCTACTCCCCTAATGTGTCAGTGTATTTATCCAGTGCATAGCTGAGCCATACAGATCGAGAAGGTCCTAGATTCAATCCTTAGACTGTGCTGAGTTAGCCAATCTCAACCAAGACAGTGGTAGCAATACATAAAATTGGCCTCAGCGTTCTTGGGCTAGGGAAGGGAAAATTGGTGAGGAACCTTGCTTTCATCCCTATCCAGTGTGCCCTGCTGGAAATGCACATTTGAGGCCAGGATCAGTTTTGACTGTGATGCTCCCACAGTTGAATAGCCTGACAATGCTCACAGTCAAGACTGAACATGAATAATTGCCACTGGAGGGAACATTTCTAATGCATCCACATTCTTTCATCTTATCCTTTCCTTGGGTAGATCAAAATAAAGGTAGGTCACAGAGGTGAACGCGTAATATTCGAATGTACTGCACCACCCAATCTTTTTTAAGGTCTCTTCGTTCAGAAGGTGTTTTTTATCCTTTTCAAAATGGAGTATTTCTGGTTTCCATATTACGTTTTAAAATGTCTTTTCTCAAACCGTGTGCAGTAGCTGGCATTTTCCGCTTCAGCAATCCTGGCACATGCCAGGAGCATATATTGGGACATTCTGCACCCCAGGTCATGATTTTCCAACCATTGAATGAATAGTGGGAAAACATGGTGCAGGAGTGCCTGTGGCAGGAGTGCTGAAAGAGCAAATCCCAGCCAGTGTTTTCACCGTTAACAACAACCAGTACCTCCAGCACAGGGGGAGGAGGGGAGAATATTGAGAAACAACTTGAGAAAATTGCTTCATCTATCATTTTGAAATGTTACTATCAGTTTCCGGATGTTATTTATAGCAGGATGGCCATCTCAGGAGGGTACTTTGTATAGTGCAATAAAAAGACACTTTTACATTGGAAATTTACAGTGGGACACTCATCAGTTCAGGGTTACCTTGTAATGGCATGAAAGAGCTAATTCAATAGAAATTTACAGTTGTAGTCAGCTCAGGGTTATCTTGCAATGATGCATGGCATTACTTCCTGAGGACAATGCATTGTTCATTTTCATATGTGCTATTGGCTGTTCTGTTCCTGTTTCTTTGTGGTTTTGGCACTTTGTGTGCATGATTAATTTCCATTTGTGCACCATGGTTAGGGCCTGTTGTTCTATATCCTATATGCTAATATTAGTCTTTTGTTTTCATGCTCTTTCATTCCATTTTGTTTTATCATGGGCATGTTTTATTTCTTTCAATCTCTGACCAGTGCTCTTTGTGATCTATTCCACCCCCTTTAAACCCAAATCCTTTGTATATCCAAGGAATGGGGACTGTAATAACAGGAACTTTGTAAGGCCCAGATGGAGAGAGAACATTATTTCCTGTCCATTTCTAGTCAATAGGTTGAAAATCTAGCCCAATTTCTTTGTAAGTCCAATATTCCAGAAGAACTGTGTTTACCTTTTGATTTGAAGGGTGGCAGGTGGTCCCAAGGACACCAGTACAGTGAGATGGTTCTGTGAGCAGCAGACAGAAAGAACCCTAACAGTTTGTTCACAAGAGATGAGTTTTGACTCTCAGGGGTGCTGAAGCAGATCAGCACCTGTCATTTGGATTTATTTTCATCCACATTTTCCATTCACTCCAAGATTATGCACCCAGTATCCAGAATTATCTTACGATTGGGCAAGTCCAGATATATGGAGCCTGTTGGGTGAAAATAAATTCACATCTAATCTGTGGTAAAGTAAAAGGTGCAGTTTATTAAAACAGAGCTCTGGGAGAAGGGTCTCTGACCCCACGGTCTGTGCGAGCACCTTCTCCCCGATCAACAAGATTCACAAGCTTATATACAGTACAAGACTGGAGCACACCGATAGCAGTTACTACATTACTTATTCCTTAGCCAATCCGTGGCTTAGGCTCCGTGGCAACATTCAAAAACAACCTAATTATAACTTTACATCGTTAGCTAAGCCCCTTCTTTTAGTTCTGTCTTTTATCCAGTTATCTGGACAGTAGGGTCCATTTTTGCTGTATCGTGGCTTTTGGCCGATCTGAGTCGGTGACTCGTGATTGGACATGGCTCAAAGGTTAATCAAATATACCCTGCATACACTCACGTGACAGTTGCTACTTCATAACCCGATTGTTCTGCAAATTTTAACCTTGTCTCCACATGCTTAATCACTTTTGTCTCAACTGAAACTAGGTTGTCATGCTGTGTTGCTTGACTGCAACATTCAGCTGGTTCAAATTCCAACCCATCAGAGCCTACTCTAGCATTCTACTGAGCTTGTAGGGTTGTAGCTGTAGCATTGGATAGGAATACTGTAATGTATAGTGCCCGTCCACCAGTACAATTGCATAGGCACCAACAACTTCCAAGTGGTCGTTCTTCATATGTGAGGCTAATAGATGAGCCTGTGTGTGGTGAGGACTGTATCAAGCTTGGCTGTGATGCTCTCCATAGTTGAACAGCTAGCCAACGCTCACTGCCTAGAAAGCCCACTTTGGCTGGGTACTGGAGAGCAAGCTATGGAATCATCGGGCTAATTCCTCAATGTTGCATTTGGGGAATGGTTGCAGGCAGACTGTAAGCTGCATTCCATTCAGCTTTCCAATGGCAAACCTTGATTTGAAGGTGGAAGAGGAGTTCAGTCGGAGGAAGGAAAAGCAGATACCTCGGGTCTAGCACCTGCAATCAACCCAGGAACTATGTTCTATGACCCAGGCACATCTACTTGACCACATCTGAGGGATTTGACTGGTAGGCTTGGCCAAATGCAGGTGCCACCACACAGCCTCCCTGGTGAAGCGGAAACAGCAAAGGAGTCCCTGGGTCATAGAACATAGTTCCTGAGCTGATTGTAGGTGGGCACCAGGCACCTGAGTTGCAAGCGTGCCTGTCTTTCTTCTCTCCGCATGAACCCATATTCCTCCTCCAAATTCACAACAGCCAGTAGTAGTTCCAATAGAGTGTCTACAATGAGCAGTGTAATTGTTGTTGAGGTTGGCAGCTCATGACCGGGACAATACAGAGGCTGGCAGTCAATGCAAAAGGCATTCTGTGGTGCAAAAATCAACAGCAACCAGAAGAAAACTATTGCACAAGCAATTATGCAAAAACAGCAGCATAGCTAATCAAAAACACAGCATCAAGGATAACAGCGAGGGAGCAGCCCAGTGCTCATTTTAAATGGGCAAATAGTGCACAAAGTGTTGTCAGGCAAAAGTCCGTGAGGAATTTGCTGTGGATGAACATACATTTATTTGCATGATTCTCGGGGCTATAATGAGCCCCACACAAACCTGAAATGCGCCTCAATAAACCTTCCAACTACTTCTCCCACCTCAGTACAGTGGATTCCCTCCCCCTTTTATGAGACGGTCTTATTTGGAACAGATAAGGAGCAACAATCAGAAGCCCACCTGACAGCTGCTGAAGAAGTTCATCTGGTCTTCTGAGAATGAAGTTCTAACGACCATTTCCCTTCCACAGAGCAAGAATTCCCCCCTCCCCCCTCACTCGACCATATAACTATTCCATCCCACCTTGAGTAAAGAGAACAGTCTTACAGTCAAACCAGGATCCTCCCCCTATCCCAGACCATCATTCTTCATATCCTCACCTGTTCTCCCTGTTCCTCAATAATGCTGCTTGGCACCTGGGTGCTACCCTTTTACTGGCTCCCTCCAAGGCAGACTGCAGCGATGCTTGGGTTGCCGCATGGGGTGCCTCAATAATCTCAGCCATGACACTGCAGCATAAACTCATTCACAGAGGATGGAATCCTTAAATAAACATGATGACCACTGATATGCAAATCACAGCTTCTGGCAGGCATAAATTAAAATTGAATCGCAATTCATCAGAAGTTGGAGCAATAAAAATCTTACCCCATTACCGTTAAAATTCATCTGAGTGTCTGAGTGCTTCCTACCCCTTTAACATTGCTGCTGCCTTTAAGGCTCACGTAGCACCGGACCTTTCCCTCAGTTTGTTTACTGCAATCAATGGAACACATCCCTCTCATTGCTATTGGGTGCCTACTGGAAAATCATACTCTGTTTCGGCATCGGCACCCCCCCCTCCCCCTCAGGAAGTCAATGCTGGGAGAGGAGGATTGGCCCTGATCTCTTGCCATTGGATGACAGGTTTCCAGCACAGACCTCAGTGCCCTCACTTATAAAATCAATTTTTGGTGGGGGTGCAGAGTGAGTTGTGAGGTTGAGGCTATAATGTAAGGGAATAGCTATCCGTTGAGAAATTGAGCCAAGGATTCTCAGTGACATGTGACCGATACAATAATATTACTAACTTATTTATGCCAGCTGTTAATCACTCTTTGAGATGTGGGCATCATTGGCAAGGCTGACATTTATTGCCCATCCCTAGTTGCCCTTGAGAAGGTGGTGGAGGGCCGACTTCTTGAATTGTTGCAGTTCTTGTGATGAAGGTACTCCCATAATGCTATTACATAGGGAGTTTCAGGATTTTGACCCAGCGACAATGACGACACATGCTACTTAATATATTACCAACAGAATAAAGGATAGCAGCAGAAATTGATTATAAAGCTGTAATGTAATAGGTGGTTTAGATGACATTCTAAACTTTATGAACTTCATCTAAACCTTGAGATAGGATTACAGCTTTGAAATCAGCCCTGTTATCTGATAATAAAAATACTGGACAACAAAATAAAAGCATCTATTAAGTTTACAATTACTGTTTTGGCTAAAATGCAGCTTTTTATTCTGTTGATTTGAGAATGCTACTAATGAGTTTGACAGCTTAGCTAACTACTGAAGTAACGTAAGGAATCTTACAACACCAGGTTATAGTCCAACAGTTTCATTTGAAAATCACAAGCTTTCGGAGGCTTTCTCCTTCGTCAGGTGAGTGTCGAGACTCATTGAAAATTACCGCATATATAGTCACAGAACAATGCCTGGCGATTACAGATAATCTTTCCAACTGCCCGTTATCAAGGCCATCAAATTAATTGTGATGTGGAGATGCCGGTGATGGACTGGGGTTGACAAATGTAAGGAATCTTACAACACCAGGTTATAGTCCAACAATTTTATTTGAAAATCACAAGCTTTTGGAGGCTTTCTCCTTCGTCAGGTGAAGTGTGGGATTCCTTGAAGGTTGACGCATTTATAGTCGGAGAACAATACCTGGTGATTATAGATAATCTTTCCAACTGCCCGTTGTTAAGGCAATCAAAGTGTTCAGACAGAGAGATGTTACATACAGGACCACCGAATATACAAATGGCCAGAACAAAAGACAGAGAGAGAAAGAGAGAGAGAAACATCCGAAAGGAAGAGAAAGAGAGAGAATGACCCGTTGTAATAAAAACAGATAACTTTTTTTTGCTGGTGGGGTTACGTGTAGCGTGACATGAACCCAAGATCCCGGTTGAGGCCGTCCTCATGGGTGCGGAACTTGGCTATCAATTTCTGCTCGACGATTTTGCGTTGTCATGTGTCTTGGAGAACGCTTACCCGAAAATCGGTGGCTGAATGTCCTTGACTGCTGAAGTGTTCCACGACTGGGAGGGAACCCTCCTGTCTGGCGATTGTTGTGCGGTGTCCGTTCATCCGTTGTCGCAGTGTCTGCATGGTCTCGCCAATGTACCATGCTCCGGGGCATCCTTTCCTGCAACGTATGAGGTAGACAACGTTGGCCGAGTCACAGGAGTATGAACCATGTACCTGGTGGGTGGTGTCCTCTCGTGTGATGGTGGTATCTGTGTCGATGATCTGGCATGTCTTGCAGAGGTTACCGTGGCAGGGTTGTGTGGTGTCGTGGACGCTGTTCTCCTGAAGGCTGGGTAATTTGCTGCGAACGATGGTTTGTTTGAGGTTAGGTGGCTGTTTGAAGGCAAATAGTGGAGGTGTGGGGATGGCCTGAGCGAGGTGTTCGTCATCATCGATGACATGTTGAAGGCTGCGGAGAACATGGCGTAGTTTCTCCGCTCCGGGGAAGTACTGGACGACGAAGAGTACTCTGTTGGTTGCGTCCCGTGTTAGTCTTCTGAGGAGGTCTATGCGATTCTTCGCTGTGGCCCGTCGGAACTGTCGATCGACGAGTCGAGCGTCATATTCCGTTCTTACGAGGGCGTCTTTCAGCGTCTGTAGGTGTCCATCGCGTTCCTCCTCGCCTGAGCAGATCCTGTGTATTCGCAGGGCCTGTCCATAGGGGATGGCCTCTTTGACGTGGTTAGGGTGGAAGCTGGAAAAGTGGAGCATCGTGAGGTTGTCCGTGGGCTTGCGGTAGAGTGAGGTGCTGAGGTGCCCGTCTTTGATGGAGATTCGTGTGTCCAAGAAAGAAACCGATTCTGAGGAGTAGTCCATGGTGAGCTTGATGGTGGGATGGAACTTGTTGATGTTATCGTGTAATCTCTTCAGTGATTCTTCGCCGTGGGTCCATAGGAAGAAAATGTCGTCGATGTATCTGGTGTATAGCGTTGGTTGGAGGTCCTGTGCAGTGAAGAAGTCGTGCTCGAACTTGTGCATGAAAATGTTGGTGTATTGGGGTGCGAATTTGGTCTCCATGGCTGTTCCGTGTGTTTGGGTAAAGAACTGGTTATCGAAGGTGAAGAAATTGTGATCCAGGATGAAGCGGATGAGTTGTAGGATGGCGTCTGGAGATTGGCTGTTGTTGGTGTTGAGTATTGATGCTGTCATCCTGGGGGATACTGGTGTATAGTGCCGAGATGTCCATCGTGGTGAGAAGTGTTCCTGGTTCAACTGGTCCGTGGGTGCTGAGTTTTTGTAGGAAGTCTGTAGTGTCGCGACAGAAGCTGGGGGTTCCCTGTACGATGGGTTTCAGGATGCCCTCGACGTATCCAGAGAGGTTCTCACACAAGGTTCCGTTGCCTGAATTAACAGCAATATAATGCTATTAACAGAAAAGTTTAACCATCTCTTTCTACCAAAACTTCTCATTGTGTATTGACAGTAAAGCATTTTAAAGAAAGAAAGACTTGCATTTATATATCGTCTTATATGACCTTAGGACACCCCAAAGTGCTTTACAACCACTTAAGTACTTTTGAAATGTAGTCTCAGTTGTAATGTAGGAAACACAGCAGGCAATTTGCAACAAATGTCCCTCAAACAGCAACCTGATCTTTTGTTTTAGGTGTTGGTTGAGGGATAAATGTTGGCCAGGACACCGGGAGAACTCCCCTGCTCTTTTTCAAATAGCGCTGTGGGATCTTTAACGTTCTGAAAGATGTCACCTCCAACAGTGCAGCACTCCTTCAGTACTGTACTAAAGTGTCATCCTAGAATATGTGCTCAAATCTCTGGAGTGGACTTGAACCCACATCCTTCTGACTCAGGGGCAAGAGTGCGACCACTGACACCATCCTTGTGAGAAATTTTAGTGAGAATGTTATCTTTATCATCATATCTTTATTAGTGGGATGTAAAACAACTCAGAACTTTTATTCCTGTGAGTTTTTGTGTGAGGGGAGGGTTTGAGATTGATCGGAAAAGGAACAAAACTTTTTTTTAAAATGGTTCAAAATGTCTTACGAGGCATCACAGGTAGGACTTGGTCTTGGTAGGACATGGTCTCCCACATGGTGGATTTTTAAACTCTAGGGAGTCCCCAAATGGAAGCCAAACATTTCTCCATAGGGAGGGAAAGCCAACAGTTGAATCATCCTGGCAGTCAGGTACAAAGCAGCACTGGTATAGTTTCAGCTGTAGTTTCCTACCTCATCATTCTAGTCATGATGTTTGCTGGGGATGGCTGAACATTTTCTTCCCCTTCACCACCATCACCAAAACAAATTTGATATTGACTTCAGTGATCATACAAACGCTGGTGATATGGGGAAGATAAAGTAAATGCACCTTTGAATGGCGCTAATTTCCACACTCGGGGTAGACCTTAAGCAGTCTATGTTAATAGTCATATTGTCAGTTTGCCCACAGCGTGTGAGGGGCTATGGCTATGACAGGCAGCTCTCTGTGGCCTGGCTGTATTCCAGCTCCCGATATTTGTGCATAGCTGCTGCAGACTGAATTTGTGTTTCTGTGTCATTTGGTAATATTAAATCCAAATGAAGGAGTGTTGGCAGAAAAATTTTACAACTCACTAAATGGTTCTATTTTTAATGTTTATTGTGCATTTGGCACTTCAGTACCATATTAACAATGACCTTCATTAAAGATCATAACACTATGCTGCTTTACATGTGCCACTAATAGGAGTTTTTATGAGGGGCTCATTGCATAGGTTGAGATAAAATCTAAGTTCATTTGCATTGCACCATTTAACATGGTCAAGTTCCATACTTAAAGTTGTCATAGTTTTCACAATACAAGTTTTCTACTAATCTATCAGCCATGGCTCAGTGGTAGCACTCTCGCCTCTGAGTCAGAAGCTTGTAGGTTCAAGTCCCATTCCACAGATTTGAGCACAAAATCTAGGTTGACACTCTAGTGCAGTATTGAGGGTGCGCTGTACTGCTGGAGGTGCCGTCTTTTGGATGTGATGTTAAACCGAGGCCCTGTCTGCCCTCTCAGGTGGACGTAAAAGATCCCATAGCACTATTTTGAAGAAGAGCAGGGGCGATCTCCCCGGTCTCCTGGCCAATATTTATCCCTCAATCAACATTATTAAAACGGATTATCTAGTCATTATCACATTGCTGATGGTGGCACCTTGCTGTTTGCAATTTGGCTGCTGCGTTTCCTACATTCCAACAGTGACTGCACTCCAAAAAAGCACCTCATTGTCTGTAAAGCACTTTGGGATGCCCTGGGGTCTTGAGAGGTGATATATAAATGCAAGTCCTTTCGTTCTCTAAACATCGGTTAAAAGGAGAATTTCCCACATGTTTCAAATGCTCCAAACCAAGGGATTCAGGTTACAAAGGTAATCTGATCTGTGAGGTTAGATTACATCCTTGGAACTCCTTTAGCATTGTAGAGTGCATAGCAAAAGATCCTTGGTTCGATCCCTGGTCTATGCTGAATCAGTTGTTCATAGCTGGTGCAGCAGTTCGAGCACAATGGTTTGCCTTGGTGCCTCTGAGCTAGGGAGAAAGTAAAGCAGCCAAGTTTCTTTTACTTTGCACTTAGACATCACATCCTATTTCAGGAAAGCACTTCCATGCTTATGTACATCCCAGCAGATCCATTGCCCCTCACAAACTGTCCCCAAACCAAGTCCAGTGTCCAGGAACTCTAATCCAGACATCAACCTTGTGGACATTGCCATACTTGTTACTTCCCATTCAATGGATCAACATTAAGAACCAAAATTGCATCAGAAGAATGATTTTCCTGCTGCTGCCAAAACGACACTGAAATAAATGAGTATAAAAATTGCATTATTCATTTTGTCTTGAATACATGTTGCTGCCGATGAAATGCTGAAAGGGATGGTTAGTTGATCCTGTTATGTATTAAAGCATTGTGAGGGTATTGTTATTGGATGCTCATGGTGTTCAATTGAGTTTGAATATATTACATTCAGCAAGAGTACTGTGTTTTAAACTCAACTTTTATGTGTGTATTTTCTCTCAAAAGTAATTTAGCAAAAGTCATAAATAAACATATGAACCGTTGCTGATAAAATTGATTTCTTCCTCCCATTGATCAACATGACTAAATGTTACTGATGGGAGGTGGACAGTAAACAGCAAGAAGTGAACTATAAAAATAGTAATGTCTTCTTGTCACTTTGGCATAAACGCAGTGTACCCAATAAATGCACATGTTGCAGACACCTCCAGTGCTAATTGTTCATTGCATTGATAGATCCCATTTGCTCATTTACAATGTGATAATGAAAACCTCAGCTCCAACAGAAAGCTTTTGCCAAATGGTATGTAAAGCTGCACAGCCCACAAATGAATGTCGGGCTTTTCAAGCTTACTTCACACGCCAAAAGTTGCTTTTGAAGTATTGAGATTTGTACATTTCTGATCAGGATCTTGAACATCATGTTTTGATTGCAAAATGGCACTCGCCTCCATTCTGCATCACTGCTTTTTGGCTCTGTGATTTGCAAGAACTAGCAGCATAGAAAGGTCAACAATATCTGTGAATAAAACACACTGCTCAAGACCTCAATTACTCCAACACATTGGGGGTGATTTTAACCCCCAAGAACGGGTGCGTTGGGGACAGGTGGGAGTTGAAAATAGTTGTTTTTTGGGTCCCAACCGCAACCTGGCTTTATTTCCGGGTTTAACATATGCGCGTAAAAGTACAAGCTTCTCACTGCGAACGCAAAGTCCGAAAATTTTGTGGCTGCGACCCAAAAAACAACTATTTTCAACTCCCACTCGCCCCCAACCCACCCGTTCTTGGGGTTTAAAATCACCCCCGTTGTTTTTGAAAAAAATCCTCTAAATGCATTGCACTTCAAGTGCAATATCCAATGTGTAAGGTACTTTGATAAGAAATTTTAAAAGCTTTAGATGTATTTGTGTGGCATCAGAGCGTTAAGGTGCAATTTGAACTCGCATCAGTACAAACCGTCAGCTCTCAAAATTAACTGTGGATTTCAAACCAAAGTAACTGCACTGTGGGTGCAGTATTATGGGCTCAGTGTGATCTTCAGGTGTCCAGTTTTGATCTGTGCAAATTGTCTCTAGGCAACAGCAGATACTAAATTAAAGATGCAACGTCACCACATTGCTATCCATCCTATGGACCTGCATGATTGAATTTGAAAAGTCAGATGTTTACAATAGTTTAAACATTTTGAGGCGTGGTCCTTTATCTAAGTGGTTCCTGGACTGAGCTACATCAGAGTTGTTCAGTGCATCATTTTTGAGAGCTTCATTATTTTTTTCTTTTCATTTCCTTTGTGAATTCAGTGATTATTTTTTGAGATACATGTATAGATATCGAGTTAATACATGATGAAATGTAAGGGATGCTTTTCCAAATGTTTGCCACCACGGAGGGAGGTCTTGTTTTCTAGCCTTGTATATGAGGAATTTGCCAGAACCTTGCCCATGATGTTCCATCCATTGATTTTAATTCAAATGGATAGAAAGCCATGGGACATTTGCCCACAATTTCCAGATATGTGCGACTGGTGGATTAAATTCCATGCTGGTATCCTTCAAAGTCAGAGTATGTATTGTCAACAGGAATCCCATGTTAGGATTTGGTGAAAAAAATATAATTTCTACATTCCTTTTTTTAAAAAAAAAATTCTGTTGATTATTTTTGCTTAAATCATGATTGCTGCATCCCCAATGGCTCAGTGAGTTCAGGCATTGCCCAATGTAGTACTGAACCTGGGAGCCTGAACTTGAGGCTTTAATGCCCTTACTGCCACACTGACTGAGATCACTAGGTCAGTACAGACCGTGAGTTAAATCTGGGACCTTGTGTGTGGCTCGAAGGCACACTGCCTTTATCAAGTGATGTGGAGATGCCGGTGATGGACTGGGGTTGACAATTGTAAACAATTTTACAACACCAAGTTAGAGTCCAACAATTTTATTTGAAATTCACATGCTTTCGGAGGCTTCCTCCTTCCTCAGGTGAATGTTGTGGAAATGAAATCCTCGAACCCTTCGCATTTATAAATCATAGAACAATACCTGGTGATTACAGACAGTCTTTCCAACTGCCCGTTGCCAAGGCAATCACAGTGTGCAGACAGAGAGGTGTTACCTACAAGGCCACCGAATGTACAAACACCCAAAAAAAAACAGAGAGAGGCAGAAACATAGAAACATCCGGAAGGAAGAGAAAGACAGCAAATGACCCATTATATTAAAACCAGATAACATTTGTTCGCTGGTGGGGTTACGTGTAGCGTGACATGAACCCAAGATCCCGGTTGAGGCCGTCCTCATGGGTGCGGAACTTGGCTATCAATTTCTGCTCGACGATTTTGCGTTGTCGTGTGTCTCGAAGGCCGCCTTGGAGTACGCTTACCCGAAGGTCGGTGGCTGAATGTCCTTGACTGCTGAAGTGTTCCCCGACTGGGAGGGAACCCTCCTGTCTGGCGATTGTTGCGCGGTGTCCGTTCATCCGTTGTCGCAGCGTCTGCATGGTCTCGCCAATGTACCATGCTCTGGGGCATCCTTTCCTGCAACGTATGAGGTAGACAACGTTGGCCGAGTCACAGGAGTATGAACCATGCACCTGGTGGGTGGTGTCCTCTCGTGTGATGGTGGTATCTGTGTCGATGATCTGGCATGTCTTGCAGAGGTTACTGTGGCAGGGTTGTGTGGTATCGTGGACGCTGTTCTCCTGAAAGCTGGGTAATTTGCTGCGAACGATGGTCTGTTTGAGGTTGGGTGGCTGTTTGAAGGCGAGTAGTGGAGGTGTGGGGATGGCCATAGCGAGGTGTTCGTCATCATTGATGACATGTTGAAGGCTGCGGAGAACATGGCGCAGTTTCTCTGCTCCGGGGAAGTACTGGACGACGAAGGGTACTCTGTTGGTTGCGTCCCGTGTTAGTCTTCTGAGGAGGTCTATGCGATTTTTCGCTGTGGCCCGTCGGAACTGTCGATCGATGAGTCAAGCGTCATATCCCGTTCTTACTAGGGCGTCTTTCAGCGTCTGTAGGTGTCCATCGCGTTCCTCCTCGTCTGAGCAGACCCTGTGTATTCGCAGGGCCTGTCCATAGGGGATGGCCTCTTTGACGTGGTTAGGGTGGAAGCTGGAAAAGTGGAGCATCGTGAGGTTGTCCGTGGGCTTGCGGTAGAGTGAGGTGCTGAGGTGCCCGTCTTTGATGGAGATTCGTGTGTCCAAGAAAGAAACTGATTCTGAGGAGTAGTCCATGGTGAGCTTGATGGTGGGGTGGAACTTGTTGATGTTATCGTGTCGTCTCTTTAGTGATTCCTTGCCGTGGGTCCATAGAAAGAAAATGTCGTCGATGTATCTGGTGTATAGTGTTGGTTGGAGGTCCTGTGCAGTGAAGAAGTCCTGCTCGAACTTGTGCATGAAAATGTTGGCGTATTGGGGTGCGAATTTGGTCCCCATGGCTGTTCCGTGTGTTTGGGTAAAGAACTGGTTGTCGAAGGTGAAGACATTGTGATCCAGGATGAAGCAGATGAGTTGTAGGATGGTGTCTGGAGATTGGCTGTTGTTGGTGTTGAGTATTGATGCTGTTGCAGCGATGCCGTCATCGTGGGGAGATACTGGTGTAGAGTGCAGAGACGTCCATCGTGGTGAGAAGTGTTCCTGGTTCAACTGGTCCATGGGTGCTGAGTTTTTGTAGGAAGTCTGTAGTGTCGCGACAGAAGCTGGGGGTTCCCTGTACGATGGGTTTCAGGATGCCCTCGATGTATCCAGAGAGATTCTCACACAGGGTTCCGTTGCCTGATACGATAGGACGTCCGGGTGTGTTGGCTTTGTGTATCTTTGGGAGGCAGTAGAAGTCGCCCACGCGGGGAGTACGTGGGATGAGAGCGCGTAGGATGCTTTGAAGGTCTGGATCGAAGGTCTTGATCAGTTTGTTGAGCTGGTGGGTGTGTTCTTTGGTCGGATCTGCGGGTAACCGTCTGTAGTGTTCCTGGTTGTCCAGTTGTCGGTATGCTTCTTTGCAATAGTCCGTTCTGTTCTGTATGACGATGGCTCCTCCTTTGTCCGCTGGTTTGATGACGATGTTGCGGTTGGTCTTGAGAGCTTTGATGGCGTTGCGTTGTGCTCGGGTGACATTCTGGACTGTCTTCTGAGTGCGGCTGATGAATCTGGCATTGACGCATTTCCTGACAGCTTGAGCATACATGTCAAGCTGAGGGCAGCGACCCTCCGGAGGAGTCCAGTGTGACTCTTTCCTCTTCGGTTGCTGTACCGCGGATCCCTCTGTCTGCTGTTCCGGATCGTTGATTGTCTCATTGGGTTCGCTGCTGAAATCTTGGGGTTTGTGGAAGAATTCCCGGAGTCTCATTCTCCTGATGAATTCCTCTGTGTCCACCGCGAGACTAATGGGGTCCATTTTGGTAGTGGGGCAGAAATTGAGCCCTCGGCTGAGAACTTTGATTTCGTCCGGTTGAAGGGTGTGGTCGGACAAATTGTAAGAACGGGATATGACGCTCGACTCATCGATCGACAGTTCCGACGGGCCACAGCGAAAAATCGCATAGACCTCCTCAAAGACTAACACGGGACGCAACCAACAGAGTACCCTTCGTCGTCCAGTACTTCCCCGGAGCAGAGAAACTACGCCATGTTCTCCGCAGCCTTCAACATGTCATCAATGATGACGATCACCTCGCTATGGCCATCCCCACACCTCCACTACTCGCCTTCAAACAGCCACCCAACCTCAAACAGACCATCGTTTGCAGCAAATTACCCAGCTTTCAGGAGAACAGCGTCCACGACACCACACAACCCTGCCACGGTAACCTCTGCAAGACATGCCAGATCATCGACACAGATACCACCATCACACAAGAGGACACCACGCACCAGGTGCATGGTTCATACTCCTGTGACTCGGCCAACGTTGTCTACCTCATACGTTGCAGGAAAGGATGCCCCAGAGCATGGTACATTGGCGAGACCATGCAGATGCTGCGACAACGGATGAACGGACACCGCGCAACATTCGCCAGACAGGAGGGTTCCCTCCCAGTCATGGAACACTTCAGCAGTCAAGGACATTCAGCCACCGACCTTCGGGTAAGCATACTCCAAGGCGGCCTTCGCGACACACGACAACGCAAAATCGTCGAGCAGAAATTGATAGCCAAGTTCCGCACCCATGAGGACAGCCTCAACCGGGATCTTGGGTTCATGTCACGCTACACGTAACCCCACCAGCGAACAAATGTTATCTGGTTTTAATATAACGGGTCATTTGCTGTCTTTCTCTTCCTTCCGGATGTTTCTATGTTTCTGCCTCTCTCTGTTTTTTTTTGGGTGTTTGTATATTCGGTGGCCTTGTAGGTAACACCTCTCTGTCTGCACACTGTGATTGCCTTGGCAACGGGCAGTTGGAAAGCCTGTCTGTAATCACCAGGTATTGTTCTATGATTTATAAATGCGAAGGGTTCGAGGATTTCATTTCCACAACATTCACCTGAGGAAGGAGGAAGCCTCCGAAAGCTTGTGAATTTCAAATAAAATTGTTGGACTATAACTTGGTGTTGTAAAATTGTTTACAATTTATCAAGTGAGCCATTGAAGGATCTTAGGGTTGCCAATTCTTGTTGGACATATTCCTGGAGGTATCATTGCTTGACCTCCTGCCTGCAACTGCCCCACCTTTTGCAATCTCCAATATTTTTCTAACTAATAAATGAAAATGTACAAAGAAAATGAAAAAAAAAACACTTTTTTTTAAATGCCTGTATGATTTTCCTCCTGCGTTAATCTTTAATCCCTGGAGACTCCAGGGCAATCCTGGAGAGTTGGCAATCCTAAGAGCCCCATATTATATCTTAAACATTTTGGAAAACCATTAATAGGTCAGGCCAATTCCAGTCACTAAGAGCGACAGCAGCAAACCAACTGGCTAGAATAAAACAGTTGACACACATAAGAATGCAAATTAGGCCGTACCAAGCAAGTAACCCTTGTACTTTCACACTCTTCTGACAAGATCATTGCACGAATAAGTTACTTTATAAACTGTGCTTGTGTAATTCAAAGCTGAAGGTGATTGTACCACTGCAAAATGTCAAATTGTACACTTACACTGTAAGAAAAAAAGACATCAGCATTCATTTGAGTGCTTGTTTTGCAATATTTTACAATGTCATGAATGTAACACATCTTCGGATGAGTTGCAAACCCAAGTTTGTACCAAATATACCGTGAAACGCAGTTTTAAAAAAATTGCCAAATTTCTATGACATGTTGCACTGTATTGGTGATGTCAAAAACTATGATTGTAAAGATCAAAAGAATAACAATGAATATTGGAAATCTGAAATAAAAAGTCAAAATTGCAGGACATATGTGTATGTGACTATCTCCAGAAAGCTGGCAAAAAGCTGATCAATAGCTTTAAAAAAGTTGGCACAGCCCCCAAATAACTGACAACACAAAAATACCTTACATATGAGCCTATGATATTACCAATAATTACACAAAGTGCTGTGTAACTTAAGCTGTAGGTATACCCAATATTCCTCTACTCATATTGAAGAAAATAAACTACAAGTACATGAAAGTCTGGAGAGAAAAGGAGTGTTGAAGACACAACATTTATTTTCTAAGATGGCTTGTTTCCCCCCCAGAAAAAAAATTGAACTTTTACATTAAAAATGGTGCATTCTGTTTAATTTTTAGATTTCACTTTTAGTCTAAAAAAAGGGTAAAATAAGTCACATTTGGCTTTTCAACTGACGAATCAGACCATCACTTTCCCAAAAGCTACAAATTGGTCCCTTTCACCCTTCTTCAGACACAGCCCCCCATTCACAGAGAGACTCTCCCTTTCTGACACCTTCCAGTTCGAAGATGTTGGGGTAGATTTTGACTTTGTGCAATAGTGTAAAGCGGGTGATAGCGAATGGGCAGCCCGTTTTACATCTCTCCCTGATTTTTATTTCCATTGAAGTCACTGGACCAGCAGTCCTCTGGTACTCCAGCTCCAGCAGCAATTCTTCATACGTGATCA
The DNA here is from genome assembly GCF_035084215.1 of Heptranchias perlo. Lineage (NCBI taxonomy): Eukaryota > Metazoa > Chordata > Chondrichthyes > Hexanchiformes > Hexanchidae > Heptranchias > Heptranchias perlo. The sequence continues at coordinate 33,250,546 of NC_090343.1, read as the reverse complement.
TAGACAGTAGGTGTTAGTGGACTATTTTGCTGTTAAGAGTGTCACAGCTGAGAACAAACCTAACCACACACACACGCACACACACACACACACACACACACACCGACACCTGAGATCACTGGGCATTGATCTGGAGTGGAAACACTGTCCACTTTTTCACTCCCCATCCTGGGGTTCAGAGGCTAATTAAAGTAACACCACTGCTGTGCTCCAGCCATCAGTTAACTCAGCATGGACTGAAGCCACTTTTACATTGGTGCTTGTTTACTTTGGTTTTATGAGCTGACTCCCTGCTTTTACACTGAGTCAGAAGATTGTGGATTCAAGCCCCACTCCAGAAACTTGAGCACATAATCTAGGCTTACACTTCAGTGCATTACTGAGGGAGTGCTGCATTGTCAAAAGTTCTGTCTTACAGATGAGACATTGAACTGAGGCTCTGTCTGCCTCAGGTGGATATAAAAGATCATTATTCAAAGAAGAGCAGAGTAGTTTTCCCGATGAACATTTATCCCTCGAGTAAGTCCACCAAAAATGGATTAATTGATCATTTGTCTCATTGCTGTTTTTGGGACCTTGCTGTGCACAAAGTGGCTGCCAGGTTTTCCTACAAAACAACAGTGACTACACTTAAAGAAATCGTAAGTCATTGGCTATAAAGCATTTTGGGACATCCTGAGGTCAAGAAAGATGCTGTACATATGGAAGTGCTTTCTTTCATTTTTTTCTTTACAGTACTAGATACAGCTTCCTTATTCCAATGGCAGAATCAAAGACCCAGTTTTTTGTGAGTCCACAATTCTGCCACTGAGATAAAAAGGCCAGATTCAGCAGTGCAAACACTGGGGAGTCGGCTCATGGTATCCAGCAATCTGAACGAAAATGCCTCATGAGTCTAATCTGGGACCTTCCTAGTTGGTATGGATTACTATCATCCAAGGGGTGCATTTACCCACTTGGCTATGCCATTAAAGGTTTTACTGATTTTTAGACTTTTTTTCCCTTGCTTTTTCCACTAACTTTTTTCTCTCTTCTCCTCTTCCTTCCAAAAGGTATTAACTCATTGCTGAGGTACAGTTCCACAGGCTCTCAAATACCTCACCTAAGTTGCCATTATTCAACTGTGAGCCTAGGGAGTGAGTATCAGTAAACTATTACAGGAGCATCACAGTCAAGCTTTATCCATTGTAAAGAATCTTACAACACCAGGTTATAGTCCAACTGTTTTATTTGAAAATCACAAGCTTTCGGAGGCTTTCTCCTTCGTCAGGTGAGCGAGTGTGGGATTCCATGGAAGGTTACCGCATTTATATTCAGAGGAATATAAATGCGGTTTATACTAGTAAGAACAGGATATGATGCTCGACTCATCGATCGACAGTTCCGACGGGCCACAGCGAAAAATCGCGTAGACCTCCTCAGAAGACTAACACGGGACGCAACCAACAGAGTACCCTTCGTCGTCCAGTACTTCCCCAGAGCGGAGAAACTACGCCATGTTCTCCGCAGCCTTCAACATGTCATCAATGAAGACGAACACCTCGCTATGGCCATCCCCACACCTCCACTACTCGCCTTTAAACAGCCACCCAACCTCAAACAAACCATCGTTCGCAGCAAATTACCCAGCTTTCAGGAGAACAGCGTCCACGACACCACACAACCCTGCCACGGTAACCTCTGCAAGACATGCCAGATCATCGACACAGATACCACCATCACACGAGAGGACACCACCCACCAGGTGCATGGTTCATATTCCTGTGACTCGGCCAACGTTGTCTACCTCATACGTTGCAGGAAAAGATGCCCCAGAGCATGGTACATTGGCGAGACCATGCAGACGCTGCGACAACGGATGAACGGACACCGCGCAACAATCGCCAGACAGGAGGGTTCTCTCCCTGTCGGGGAACACTTCAGCAGTCATGGACATTCAGCCACCGACCTTCGGGTAAGCATACTCCAAGGCGGCCTTCGAGACACACGACAACGCAAAATCGTCGAGCAGAAATTGATAGCCAAGTTCCGCACCCATGAGGACGGCCTCAACCGGGATCTTGGGTTCATGTCACGCTACACGTAACCCCACCAGCGAACAAATGTTATCTGTTTTTAATATAACGGGTCATTGACTGTCTTCCTTCTCTCTCTCTCTCTTTTTTTTGGGGGGTTTGTATATTCGGTGGCCTTTTAGGTGACACCTTTCTGTCTGCTCACTGTGATTGCCTTGGCAACGGGCAGTAATCACCGGGCATTGTTCTGTGATTTTCAAATGCGAAGGATTCGAGGGTTTCATTTCCACATCGTTTACCTGAGGAAGGAGGAAGCCTCCGAAAGCTTGTGGAATTTAAAATAAATTTGTTGGACTATAACTTGGTGTTGTAAAATTGTTTACAATTGTCAACCCCAGTCCATCACCGGCATCTCCACATCTTGGTTTGCTTAGGTCTGACACATTGTCAGACTCACTGGGGTTGAACTTCCTCTTGGTAGCGCTGAACAGACTGAATTGCATCGGCCGCCTGTTATACGCCCCAGTTGATATTCAGTTCTATTTAAGTCAATGGAACGGAATACCGGGCGGGGAGTATAATGAGCCGATACAATACTGCCTGTTTTGCACTGCCACCCAAAATAAATTTCTATCCCAATAACTCTTCCAACCTGGGTCTGCTCATTATATTAGCAATTGGTGTTCAAAATCTATTTTTAAAAAATCATATAATCTTTGTGTCATAATAAGAATCCCTCTCAGGTAATATGGGGATTGACACTATAATGCATTGTGCCATGGTGTGATTGGATGGAATTTCCCATGTGGTAAGTTCCTGATTGTGGTCGTGTTTTCTGGCGTAGGCTTTGCATCAAAGGGCTGGATGCTTCTCCAATGGGGTGGGAGGCAAAATTCAAGCTCCTCCGAGGCTCACAATAAAACTCTGGCCTGCTGCCAGCACGTTTGAGCCACACCCCCGCCTCCCAGCTCAGTGTAGGAGCCAGCTGATTTTCCACCCTCCTGACTGGCAAGATGCAACAGGGCATCCATTTCGTGCCCTCGGGCAGCATTGAAATGAGGTTTAAAGCCGAATTTGGCTCCGGCCTCAGGCCAGCGCGGACTGGTGCATTAAGCCATTGCTCTGCTGACTTTGGGCCCGTTTGGGCGCAAGAAAAATTTCTCGGCAATTTTAAAAATGGCATTTTCAAAATGGATGCATTATTATTGGTATTAGAATTTGAGATAGAGATACACCTAGGGAGATGCTGCCCAGTTTTGGATTGCATAGTCCAGCTTTTGACACGGCTGTCTGGAAATTTCTAAGATGTAAAACTAGTTGGATGCTTCCAGCGAGGAGCAATTGTTTAAATGGCAGAAAACCAGGAGCTTCCTGCCTGTGATATACCAAACAACACTTTCTATGAGCACCAAACTCACTGGGACTGGTTGATCGGGGAATCAGCCATCTGATTTTTTAAATTTCAATTTACTTCTGAGTTTTATAATGTGGAGACATCTGTTATGAAAGAATTTTCATCAGCATTAAAAAACTTCAGCCACCATCACCCAATCTCCTGCCCACTACTCTCCTGCCCTCATTTGATTTTTGACTTGGCAAAACGATTTAAAACCCTATCCCAAGAATAACAGACGTTACATTCGTTTTATTGAAGGATCTAACATGAACTGTTTAAGGATTTCTTTTTAAATTAATAAACTAAGATGAAAGGCCAAAGTCCACAGTGCAGGACATCACCAAGGCTGAAAAGAGTAAAAGAGAACACAAGATAAAGAAAGAATTTACATTTACCTTACCATGCCCTCAGGACATCCCAAAGTGCTTTACAACTAATGGATTATTTTTTAAGTGCAGTCACTGTTAAGTATGCAAACATGTCAACCAATTTTATACACAGCAAAGTCCCATAAACAGCAAATCAATGAATGTTTGGTTAATTTGTTTTCTTGGTGGTGTTAGTTCAGGAAGGAATGTTAGCCAAGACATCGGGAGAACTCCCTACTTTTTCTTGAATAGTGACACGGAATCTTTTACGTCCACCTGAATAAGGAGACAATGCCTCTGTTTAACGTGTCATCTGAAAAATGGGGAGCACCATCTTGATGTAAACCTTTTTTGTTTGAGGAGGGAGTAGAATAATTTTTGCCACAGAGATGTCACATGTTTGGAATGCAATGATACATTTTGATTTGTGTTTCCCCTAACATACTATTTTTTCTTGAATTTGGAGTCTTTTTAATATAGTGGGTGTGGTTAAAAGTAGTTGAATGTATTGTTTTAATTAACTACAGGGCCTGAGGTTAAGGATGCTAATACTTTAGATATAAAACTTCCATATGTGGCAACTACAATAAAAAATTATTGTGTAACATACAAAAGTGATAGTTTTTTGTCAGTATATCAATGATAATTGTAAACAGAAATTGATCTAAAAATATAACAACAACCTACATTTATATAGAAAACATAGAAAAAGGTCCTAAGGTGCTTTACAGAGGTGTAATCAGACAGAAATTATGCCAAGCCAAAGAAGGAGATATTTGGAGGGGTGACTAAAAGCTTGATCAAACAAATGGGTTTTAAGGACGGTCTTAAAGGAAGAGTGGGAGTTGGAAAGGTGAAGGGGTTTTGGGAGGTCCAGAGTGTGGGGGCCTAAATGGCTGAGACCATTGCCCTAGATGCTCTGGCTACAATCAGATAGCTACGAGGGGAACCAAGCGAGAGGAGGATGGTGTGGACGACTGTGTTAAAGATTACAGAGAGGTCAAGGAGGGAAAATGTGCCACAGTCACAGAGGATGTCATTTGTGACTTTGGTTAGGGTCATTTCAGTGTTTTGGCAGGGCAGAAACCTGATTGGAATGGTTCAAATATGAAGTTGCAGAAAATATGAGCTCGGTTTTGGGAGATGATAACACGTACCAGAATCTTGGAGAGGTAAGGAAGATTGGCGATGGAACGGTAGCTGCAAGGACAGAGGGTCAAGGTTGGGTTTTTTGAGGAGGTGGGTGATGACAATAGTTTTGAAAGGGAAGGTGTCTGTACCTAAGGAGAGGAAATCATAAAGTTGCTAAGCCGTTGGGACTTGAACAGCCCACAATGACTTAGCACTCTGAATAAAGGAGAAGGAAGAGGAGACAATCAGAGTGAAAAGTGGAGAAGAGTGAAAGCACTTCCTAACGTTATCTGCATCACAATTTCTCAACCAGAAGACTCAATGGAGAAATGTAGATATATTTAACTCTGAATGGTACTAGTTTATTGAAGATGATGTATGATGTACATTACTGTGACGTGGATCTCGTCCACCAATACTGTGATTTTTAAAAAATTCGTTCACGGGATGTGGGCGTCGCTGGCAAGGCCGGCATTTATTGCCCGTCCCTAATTGTAATGGTGGACAGGAAACAGATACCACACCTTTGAGGCCGTACGGAGCCCAAATTATAGAAAATTCATCAATGTAATGATTTTCAGAAAATATACTGGTGGGAGTTTGTAAATCTCTTAGAATTCCATGAATTTAAAATATGCATAAATGAAATTCCTTTAAATTACAACAAGGAACCAGAAAAATTCTCTGTTTTGTGCTGTTCCCAGATTTATTGACATTTTTTCATAAGTACAAGGGTTTGGTATGAAGCAATTATTCCAGACCCAGGCTAATAGATTACAGAGCCTCCAGCAAATCGTCATTGCTATTTTCTGTAGATTTATTTTGTGATAGCGTTGACGTTGTTTCAAACCACATTTCTGCAATTCTATGATAGTCATCAGGAGTATTGTAGACAGTTATGTTGTTCATTAGCAATGATGAAGCCCCACAGGAAAATCTTCACAGAACTTTCAAAAGTAGTTGTTTTCGGATTAAGAAGGTGTGTGTGAGGCAAGGGATTGGAGGGGGGAAGGGGGGTGCAGATTTGTAAAATCCTTCTGATCTTGCAAGGTGCCATTTGTGACCAGATGTAGGCTGATTGGTTGAGGCTAGGAAGGGGATTATGTTTTTCTATTCTGGCGGGGGTAGGGATGGGGACGGGAAGCAGTAGATGGAGGTGTGAAGTATTTCAAATGGAAGGTGATGAAAAATGTCTCCCTTTTTCTGAGTAGCCCTCACTCTGTTTTATGACAAACTTCTAAATTCCAACCCATCAAGGGCTAGTCTTTGTGTGCGAGTCTAAGGCAATGAGCTATTCCACCATGAAAGACATCACAGGAGAGCAGATTGTGTCCTTACTGGAAGTCAATACATGCACACTTAGAATCATAGGAACATAGGATATAGGAACACAAATAGGCCATTCAGCTCCTCAAACCTGTTCCGCCATTCAATGAGATCATAGCTGATCTGTATACTAACTCCTTGGCTCCATATCCCTTAATACCCTTGGCCAGCAAAAATCTATCAATCTCAGATTTAAAATTGTTAATTGAGCTAGCATCTACTGTTTTTTGTGGGAGAGTTCCACACTTCTACCACCCTTAGTGTGAAGAAGTGTTTGCTAACTTATTGCTAACTTATATACTCAGATCTATCCTCTTTTGGTACAAATTGGATGACCTTACACTTACCTGTATTGAAATCCATGTGCCACAGTTTTGCCCACTCACTTAATCGACCAATGGCTCTGATTTTAAGGTTATGTCCCCTTGTCCTAGACTTCCTCACCAGTGGAAAAAGTTTCTATCTATCTACCTTATCAATTCCTTTCAAAATCCTAAAAACCTCAATCAAATTAACTCTTAGCCTTCTATATTCCAGAGAATACATGCCTAGTTTACGTAATCTCTCTTCATAAACATTTGCCTGAGGAAGGAGAAAATCTCCGAAAGCTTGTGAATTTAAAATAAAATTGCTGGACTATAACTTGGTGTTGTAAAATTGTTTACAATTCATAATTTAATCCCTGGAGCTCTGATAACATTCTGGTGAATCTGCGCTGCACTCCTTCCAAGGCCAATATATCCTTTTTAAGCTGCGGTGCCCAGAAATGTACGCAGTACTCCAGATGTGGCCGAACCAGGGTTTTGTATAGCAGTAGCAAAACTTCCTCCCCTTTATATTCTAGTCCTCTAGATATAAAGGCTAACATTCCATTAGCCTTTTTGACTTTTTTTGTACCTGATCACTACATTTTAGTGATCTGTGTACATGTAAGTCTCTTTGGACCTCCACTGTTCTTAGCTTTTCACCATTTAAAAAATACTCAGATCTATCCTCTTTTGGTACAAATTGGATGACCTTACACTTACCTGTATTGAAATCCATGTGCCACAGTTTTGCCCACTCACTTAATCTACCAATGTCTCTTTGTAATTTTATGCTCCCATCTACACTACTTACCATGCCACCTATCTTTGTGTCATCGGCAAACTTGGAAAGCTGGTTCTCTATCCCATCATCTAAGTCATAAATAAATATAATGAATAGTTGTGGCCCTAGCACAGATCCTTGTGAGACACCACTAGTCACTTCCTTCTAATTCATGTACAAACCCATTATCCATACTCTCTGTCTTCTACTGCCTAACCAATCTCCTAACCAGACCAATAATTTGCCTTCAATTCCATGAGTTTCAATTTTAGCTAACAGTCTCTTATGTGAAATCTTATTGAATGCCTTCTGGAAGTCCATATAAACTACATCCATAGACATTCCCCTATCTACTACTTTAGTTATTTCCTCAAAAAATTCAATTCGGGTGGTTAGACATGACCAACCCTTTACAAACCCATGTTGGCTCTTTCTAATCTGCTCAAATTTCTCTAAGTGCTCAGTCCTTAATTATAGCACAGAAGGAGGCCATTTGGCTCATCATGCCTGTGCTGGCTCTTTGAAAGAGCTATCCAATTCATCCCACTCCCCTGCTCTTTCCCCTTGGCCTGTAATTCCTTTTTGAAAGTTACTATTGAATCTGCTTCCACCACCCTTTCTGGCAGTACATTCCAGATCAGAACAACAAATTTACCAACAAGAGTCACTGAAAGGCAGTCAGGATTGGGACCCTGCTGATTTTTCTGTCAGGGACACTGAGGCCAACTGTGATGCCTCCAATTCCACACTGGCTGAGATCAGCTAACTCAGCACCCACCACAGATTTGAACACAGGACCTTCCTGAACTGTACTTATTTACTGGATAAAGATGCTGAGCCGCTGAGATTTGAAGGTCCCAGAATGACTTGTCTCGAGAAAGGAGAAGGGGAGAAAATCAGAGGGATAAGTGGAGAAGAGAGAAAGCACTTCCTGATAATACCTGCATCGTAATTTCTCAACAGGAAGACTCAATGGAGGCAGCCTGATTTTCAGAAACCTGGGTGGGCTCTGGGCAGCTTCCAGCACCAGCAGCACTCAGCCGGATAAAAACAAACAGCAAACATGCTGGCAAGTGACCTCTCAGCCCACACACAGTTATAATTTAGATTTGAATACCCTTTAACATTGTTATTCCGGCAGAGTTGTTTAAAATTTGAATTGACTAGTTATGCCAGTAATTTTTATCATTACAACGATCATCACATTAAAGATTGAGGACGCTTTTCTTCCTTCCCTTTTTGCATGAGTTTCCTCTCCTGAAGACATTGGCCCACAAAGTGGTTTGCGGCTGACTTGGGGCGTTAACAAAGTGGCAACCAGGATCCGCCACACAGAAACTGATGAGCAAAAGGACCATGCAAAATTGGTTCTCTTGAGTCATTAGGATGCGACTGGCTTGCCGGAGACGTCAGTCGCACCAGTCGCAAAGAAGATGAAGATCAGCCAGCAGCGGACCTACCGTGAGTCCGGGAGGAAAGATGGGGGTCGGAGATTGGGAGGAGGGGAGCAGTGGCCAACAGCAACCCGCAGTTTTAATGTGGTGCCAGGAGGAGGACTCCTGCTCCTTCTGGCTCCCACATTCAGGTACTTACCTTTTTGGTGGAAGTCTCCAGCCATCCCTTTAAAGATTATTGGTTTGGCTGGTGTTTGCACGGTGCATGTGGCAGTCAGTCAAGCGTTAGGCCCCTGATTTGTATAGGCAATGGTATATTTACCTTAGTCATTCAATGCCTGAACCAGCTGAGCCATTGGAAGATGAGGATATTTTTTAATTTAGTAGTTGGATAGGTTTCCTTCCTCTCCAATTTTCCGTCCTCCTCTCCTGAAGGCTCATGCTGATGTATGGTTCCTTGGATGCCAACCACCCTCTGGTACTTATCCAAGTGGGCATTCTTAATTTGTGAGCACAGGCAGTGAGTGTTTGCAGGCTATTCAACTATGGAAGGTCTCAGAACCGACTCTGATTCTGTTGGTACCCAGCATCCCTGCCTATGCATTTTCCAAGTGCAGTCACCGGATAGTGATCTGGAGTGGGAACAATTGCTGATTTTCCCTTCCTTAGTCCAGGATGCTGAGGCCAATAGAAAGAAGAAAGACTTGCATTTATATAGCACCTTTTACAACCTCAGGACATCCCAAAGTGCTTTACAGCTAATGAAGTACTTTTTTGAAGTGTAGTCACTGTTGCTTTGTAGGAAATCACCATATCTGGTCCCCGGCAGAGATCAGCTAACTCAGCACAGACCTGGAATTGAAAGTTGGACCTTACTTATCTGTGTGGCTCAGCGGTACCCATCATCTGTTAGAACCTTTCAAGTTATCAAACTGAAAAAAAATGATAACTGGAAAGAGAAGTCGGAGTGAATGAAGACTCAAAATGTGTAGTTCAGTATAGCTTGAAGGTATTACTGATAACAACCTTCACCAATACCAATGTGTTCTAACAGGTTCCTGCAAGTCTGCAACATTTCTGCGCCAGGCATTTCTTTGAAAGTTCTCCCAATCAGCCACTGTAACTTTGTTGGAAAGTCTACACATGTATCTCGAGTTTCCGCTGATCTTCTGCTGAAATTACAGAAGCCGATTGGGAGAACCCCCAACACATTCTTGGCACTGATACCCTGCACTGTCAGACATTCTCTTTCTTCGCTGTCTCTGCCCTATCATTTGAGCCCTTAATCAGCCCGTGGTAGTCTCAGATACAAGAAATGGAATGGATTAATACTCGACAGGTAGAACCTCTATACTTGCACTCTATTGAAGATTTCACTACACATTGGAATTACATACAATACATCGAGATGGACAAAAACATGATGGCTGATAAACTTAGATATTTCCGGAATGCCTGCAACAGCACAATGGCAGGCAAACAGGTTTGCAGTTTACCCATATCTCAAGTGTAGGCAGTAAGAAGCTAATACTGGAGCTTAGAGAGAGGTTCGTACCAGTCACCAAGGAGCAAGGCATCAACTCTACCAACCCACTGTCCGATTTTCTCCTATTTTGCTTTCAGCTGGGGTGAGACCAGGTAGAAGCTGAAGTTATCTCTACCATACAGGTATCTGATTCCTGGGCCCCTGCACCATGGTCTGGAGATGGTGTAGGTTTCCTTCAGAAATTATTTCAGTAAAGAAATTAATTGTTATGATGTTTATGTGTGAATTTAATTTTTTAATGCAAAATGCATCTGGAAAAGTTTTTTTTTATTCTATTGCAAGGGTATCATTTGAAAAGTAGACTTCCAGCTCAGCACCCTCCATTGTTATGATTCAGTCTGATGGCACAATATATGACCAAAACACTGCATGCAATGAATGTACTGTATGGGCATGATTTTAAAAGAGAAAAATGGGTGGGTTGGGGGCGGGGGGTGGGTGGGGAGGCAATCAAAATCGTTGTTTTTGGGAGCAGGCAGGCATCCTGGCTGGATCCCGTATATTTTTGAATGAGCCTCAGGCAAATCTGTGTCCATGCATACAGCAGTCACCAGGAAGTCCCGCCCCCACTTAAATCCAGTAGGCTGATAATTAAAGGAGCAAATGTACCTAATTGAGATACTTAAGGTAGTTTATTTTTTGTGTTTTGGATTGTTAAAAAGATTTTAATGTTACCTGGGTGGCTTTCCCACGGCTTCTGATTCACACCTGGTGAAACCGGGCAGGAAGAGCTGGAGCAGGCAAAAATAAACTGAATACATTTTTCCCATTGCAAACAAATTAAATAAACATACCTTAAAAAACAATGTTGCCTGGGCCTCCCCCTACTCTGATCCTGATGTCCAATGTCTGCCCTCTGATCCCGATGTCAATCAGGCTGGCTGCCGGGCGCAAAACCCGGAAGAAGCTTTGATTGGCCTCGTTAGGGTCGCGATCACAACCTGCCTACTTCACTTCCTGGTTTGGCGCCCACAAATCACCACCCCCCACCCCCAGACTGTTCCCACCAGCATATTAAAATTGTGCCCTATGTCTTTAGTGAGGCACATTGTAGGGAACCTCCCAGTAAGTCTAGGCAAATGAAGCATATTTTGATTATTCCAAATGTTTTTTCAGTTACTGAACTTTTGACTTTATGAGCTTTCAGTACCGGTATAGTAGGAGTTCATAGGTTGTGTAAAGGAGTCATCAACCATAATAGCCATATTCTGCTCTGGTGAGTTACCAGAGGGCTACTGCACCAGTGGAACCCATATTCTGGCAAGCATCACCATATTCAAGACAGGTGAGGAGAAAATTGGAACAAAATTCCTCTGAAGAAATCTCAATAAAGTGAACAAACTTCTGTTAATCATGGGTGAGTATATATTTAGGAAAATGGAAAGGATGCAGGAAGGACACATGCACACTTAGGAGTGCAGTGGGTCATCTATGGGATCATAATTCAAATCCAACCCAGACTAATAAGGAGCTGTTACATTGCTGGGTATTTACTATAGACCCCCAAATAGTGAGAAGGAGATAGAGGAGCAAATCTGTAGACAAATCTCAGAGAAATTTAAAAATAATAGAGCAATTAACAGTCGGGAACTTCAATTACCCCAATATAGACTGGGAAAAAAAGTGTAAAGGGCAAGGAGGATGAAGAATTCCCAAAATGTGTACAGGAGAACTTTCTTAATCTGTATGTTTCTAGCCCAACAAGGAAGGAAGCAGTACTGGATCTGGTTCCAGGGAATGAAGCAGGGCAAGTGGCATGTGTTTCAGTGGGAAAACATCTGGGTGATACATTACATAGAATGAAATAGAATGCACAGAACAGAAATAGGCCATTCGGCCCAACAGGTCAACGCTGGTGTTTATGCTCCACACGAGCCTTCACCCTCCCTACTTCATCTAACCCTATCAGCATATCCTTCTATTCCTTTCTCCCTCATGTAATTATCTAGCTTCCCCTTAAATGCATCTATGCTAGTCACCTCAACTACTCCTTGTGGTAGCGTGTTTCACATTCTAACCACTCTTTGGATAAAGAAGTTTCTCTTGAATTCCCTATTGGATTTATTAGTGACTATCTTATATTTAGGAGACCCTGGTTCTGGTCTCCCCAGCAAGTGGAAACATCTTCACCATGTCTATTCTATCAAACCCTTTCACAATCTTAAAGACCACCATCAAATCATCCCTCAATCTTCTCTTTTCCAGAGAAAAGAGTCTCAGCCTGCTCAATCTTTCCTGATAGGTATAATCTCTCAGTTCTGGTATCATCTTAGTAAATCTTTTTTGCACCTTCTCCAATGCTTCTATATCCTTTTTATAACATGGAGACCGCAACTGTTCTCAACACTCCCAAGTGTGGTCTAACTAAGATTCTACACAAGTTTAACATAACTTCTTTTCAATTCTATCCCTCTAGAAATGAACCAAAGTGCTTTGTTTTCTTTTTTTATGGCCTTATTAACCTGCGTCGCTACTTTTAATGATTTGTGTATCTGTACCCCCAGATCCCTCTGTTCCTCTATGCCATTTAGACTCTTATTATCCAAGCAGTAAGTGGCCCCCTTAATCTTCCTACCAAAATGTAATACCTCACACTTATCTATATTGAAATTCATTTGCCAATTACACACCCATTCTGCAAGTTTATTAATATCTTTCCATATTTTGTCGCAGTCCTATTAACTATACCCCCCAATTTGGTGTTGCCCCAAATTTTGAAATTGTACTTCCGATTCCTAAGTCCAAATCGTTTATGTAAATGGTGAACAACAGTGGTCCCAAAAACGATCCTTGTGGAACACCACTTCCCACCTTTTGCCAGTCTGAGTAACTACCTTTAACCCCTACTCTCTGGTTTCTGTTTTGTAGCCAGCTTGCTATCCATTCTGTTACTTGTCCCCTGACTCCAAATACTCTGACCTTAGTCATGAGTCTACTATGCAGTACCTTATCAAAGGCCTTTTGAAAATCCAAATATATTACATCTGCATTAATACTGCATTCCTCTTGTTCTACCCTTTCGGTTACTTCTTCAAATAATTCAACAAGGTTGGTCAAGCATGACCTTCCCTTTTGAATTCCATGCTGACTATTATATTTTCAGTTTCTAGATAGTGATCATAATATAATTAGGTTTAAAGTAGTTATGGGAAGGGACAAAGAAAAATCAACGGTGAAAATGGGCAATTGGAAAAGAGCCAATTTCAGTGATTTGAGAAGAGATTTAGAACAGGTGGATCGGAAACAAAAATTGGCCAAGAAAACAATAAATGGGCAATGGCGGGCCTTCAAGGCGTAGATAGTTTGGGGACAAACCAAACATATTCCCATAAGGAGGAAATATAGGACATCCACAGCTAGAGCTCCCTGGATGACAAAGGAAATAGAGATTAAAGTAAAACAGAAAAATGAGGTTTATGACAAATGTCCGATTCAGCATACAGTAGATAACCAGGCCGAATACAAAGAGGGGGAAATTGAAAAAGGATATAAGAAGGGCAAAGAGAGAATATGAGAAAAGATTAGCAGGTAACATAAAAGGGAACCCAAAAATCTTTTATAAACACATAAAAAGTAAAAGAAATACTGGAGCTGATTAGGGACAAAGAAGGAAATCTTCTTGTGGAGACAGAGGGCATGGCTGAGGTACTGAATGAATACTTTGCATCTGTTTTCAAAAAAGAAGAGGTTGATGTTAATGATGCAGCAGAGGAGGAGGGTGTAGAGATATTGGATAGGATAAAAATAGATAGAAAGGAGGTGCTAAATAGGTTGGCATCACTCAAAGTTAACAAGTCACCTGGTCCAGAACGGATGCATCTTAGGTTGCTGAGAAAAGCAAGGGTGGAGTTAGCAGAAGCTCTGACAACAATCTTTCAATCCTCCTTGGATATGGGAATGGTGCCAGAGGTCTAGAGGATTGCAAATGTTACACCCCTATTCAAAAAAGGGGAGCGAGATAAACTTGGTAACTACAGGCCTATCAGTCTAACGTCAGTGGTGGGAAAACTACTAGAGACCATTGTCAAGTACAAAATTAATTCTCACTTGGTGAACCATGGGTTAATAAGGGACAGCCAGCATGGACTGGTTAAAGGCAAATCATGTTTGATTAACCTGATTGAGTTCTTTGATGAGTATCAGAGAGGGTTGATGAAGGTAGTACAGTAGATGACGTATATATGGACTTTCAAAAGGCATTTGATAAAGTACTACATAACAGACTTAGTCGGAAAATAGAAGCACATGGGATTAAAGGGCGGTGGTAACTTGAGTAGGTAATTGGCTAAGGGATAGGAGGCAGAGAATAGTGGTTAACAGATGTTTTTCTGACTGGAGAGTAGTACGCAGTGAGGTCCCTCAGGGATCGATATTAGGACCATTGCTTTTCTTGTTATATATAAATGATCTGGACTTGGGTATAGGGAGTACTATTTCGATGTTACAAAACTTAGCAACGTAGTAAATAGTGAGAAAGATAGCAGCAGACTTCAGGAGGATATAGATAGAGTGGTGAAATAATCAGACACATGGCAGATGCCATTTAATGTGGATAAGTGTGAATTAATGCACTTTGGGAGGAACAACATGGAGAAGCAGTATAATCTAAATTTGAGGAGGGTGCAAGAGCAGAGGGACCTGGAGGTGCTTATTCACAAATCTTTGAAGTTAGCAATGCAAGTTGATAAGGCAGTTAAGAAAGTGTATGGGTTATTTTGAGGGGGGTGCAAGAGCAGAGGGACCTGGAGGTGCTTATTCACAAATCTTTGAAGTTGGCAAAGCAAGTTGATAAGGCAGTTAAGAAAGTGTATGAGATATTTGGCTTTGTAAATAGGGGCATTGAATACAAAAATAAGGAAGTCATGCTAAACCTTTACAAATCACTGGTTAGGCTTTAGCTGGAGTATTGTGTACAATTCTGGGCACCACACTTTAGAAAGGATGACAAGGCCTTGGAGAGGGTACAGGGGAGGTTTACCAGGATGATACCAGGGATAAGGGACTTGAGTTATGTGGAGAGATTGGAGAAGCTGGGATTGTTCTCCTTAGAGCAGAAAAGGTTAAGGGGAGACCTGAGGTATTCAAAATTATGAGGAGTTTTGAGAGAGCAAATAGGGAGAAATTGTTTCCTCTGGCAAGTGGGTCAGTAACCAGAGGTCATAGATTTAAAATAATTGGCAAAAGAACTAGAGGGAAAATGAGGAGAATCTTTTTCACACAGAGGATTGTTAAGATCTGGAACACGCTACCTGAAAGAGTGGTGAAAGCAGATTCCATAGGAACTTTCAAAAGGTGATTGGACATGTACTTGAAGAGGACTAATTTGCAGGGTTATGGGAAAAGTGCTGGGGGTGGGACTAAATTGGACAGCTCTTTCAAAGAGCTGGCATAGGCACGATGGGCCGAATGGCCTCCTTCCATGCCGTCAGAGTCCATGATTCTATTCTATGAAAGTCTTCTCACTCTGCTGACTATGGGTCTTGTATGAAAAGAGTTTAGGCAGATTCAATTCCAAGTGGGCACGGGCACACAGCAAAAACCTGCCCCTAATTAGCAAAGGCTGCTGTGAGAAATAGATGGGTGTCGCACCAATACAGAATTGGCGCTGGAGCACATTGAGACAGAGTAGAGAGAATTTAACTCTGCACTTATTGTACCTGACTTGAGAGTGCTTGGTCAATGATTGGGGGCTACATTCCTCAGCCTCCCTCAACTTGAGCACTAAAAGAAGTGGCAATGAAGGACAGAGGGATCTCAAACATACTGAGCAAATAGCAACATGCAAAGAAGAGGGGAAAATGCATTTGGAGACACAGAGAGGACAGAAAGGGGGTCTTGAAGAGTCAGTAAGGAAAGAGGGTTATAGTGACTGCTCTTCTTATCACTTTAAAAAGGAGCTGGTACAACACTAAAGAAAATGTTATTTTCGTGATTTTGTTTTTCTTCATGCTCTTCCTCAAAGTGTTGGCTTGAGGTTTTAGTAGGGGTCATTGCAAAGTGATCAAATCCTAGCTGAGATATATATAAGATCCTTCCCTAACTCAGGTTCACAGGAGCCAATTGAAGTGCCTGTCCCAACTGATATCAGCCAACTTAACACAGATCAGAGATTGGACCTGCCTTAGAAATGGTGATTCGCCTTTAAACAATTGGGAGAGCTTTCATTGTGGAATTATGAACCGATTTTAGAGGAGATTGATTTGGGCAGAAGTACTGATCGGTGATGGTGAATGATGTGTTGTGTGAAAAGTGCTCAATGTTGTGAATGTAGAGTTGTTTTTGTGAGGCTGGCTTGAGATTGTAGCACCATGCAGGAACAACTTGCATTTATATAGTGCCTTTAACATAGTAAAAAGTCCCAAGGCGCTTCACAGGAGCGATTAAGTATTGTTTATACCATTTCTCCGGGGTTACCATGGATCTTGCGCTGAGGTTATGGTGAATGATCGGAAGAAACCCCCTCTGCAACAGAAATTCAACTCCCATGTGTTTACTTAGATTTTAGTATTTTAATGTCCATTAATCAATGTTCTTAGGCTTTTACTACCTTATTCTTCCTGTGACTTTCCTTCACGTGTTTAAGAAAAGTAATGAAATTGCTGAGATGACATTTTGATAAGTAGCAAGAATATACCAGTTAAATGTGTCCCAGACTCTGAAGGGCTGATTTTAACCTTGCCCACCTGGTGGAAACCAGGGTTGGGGGGTGGGGTGGGGGAGAGTTAAAATGACTGCATGGCTTACCTCCACCAATATCACTGTCTCCCCACTGACTTTAATTTTAAGCTGCTGTTTTGAGCAGGCGAGAGAGACACCCGCCAGAAGACAGCGAGGTCCTTCTTTAAATATGCAGATGGGGCTCTGAGAATGTCATCGGGGCCCGGCTGAAATTTGAACCCAAGGCCTGCATGGAATAGCCGTCAAGATCAACCTGGCGGCAAGAGGAGCCAGGGCCCAGAAAAATAAGTGCATTTTTTTCTCTCCCTGTGGGCCAGGGCCAGTGTCCCTTGCCTCCCGACTTCCCTCCTAATCACTTACCTGCCTCCTGCTGCCCGAAATCCTTTTCCAACCTGCCGGCCAGCTAGCACTGTCCGCCGGCTTTGGGCGGAAGATTGATGGGCCTCATGCAGATGAGGCTGGGAGTTAAAATCTTCAGGATCTCATGCAGGAGTTAAAATTGGCCCTTTAATTTTCACCTGCATAACGCCAATAACTGCATTTCAATTGCATGTGTAGTGCTTTAGGACATTTTGGGGAGATCTGATAAGGTGGTAAATAAATGAAAAATTCTTTCTTCTTTCTTTCTACCTGCAGTATTATTTGAGTGGCAGAACAGGTTGCTCCATTTTAGACTCTGGAAGCACAAAGTAGTCAATTTTGAAACTGGACAAAAAGCAGTGAGAATTTGAATTCCTTTGCGTTTGCCATTTTCATTCCAATGCTCAACCCAGATGTTTTGTTTCTGTAAACTAGCAGTATCCCTTTCAATATAGGAGTGTTGGATTTTTTTCTCCTTTTTTTTCTTCAGAGCCTAGCAGCACATGAGGCAACCCATTTCTTTCACTGCTTTTACATCCAGCAGAAAGTGATCTAAGTTGTTTCTGGAGCAAAAATCCTATTTTATGTGGACAGGTCATTAGTCTGACTCACAATTGCCTACCAGGAGGACCTACTAAATACAATGAGGGGGGTAGGTCACCAGTCCACTCCCAATGGATACACCCCTATTGGATGTTAACCCAGTATTCAGAGACCAGAGATCTGATGTCCTGCTTACCCTGGGCTATCAAGCTCGAACCCATAAACTTTTCGACTCAGAGACAATAATGCTACCACTGAGCCAAGGCTCACTCGGTTGGATTTTATTGGCATGACAAAAACTTTGCCTTGCAGAAAAAATAAGTACAAGCTCCCCAAATAGCTCAATGAGTAAATGCACTGTCTGGGATGGCATTGAGCCGTACTGTCCAGCAGGCCCCAGTTCAATTTTTGTTGTGCTCTTATTTAGCTGATCTCAGCCAGACAGAGGTTGGGACACTACAATTGTCTTCAGCACCCGAGGGCTACGGAGAGGAATACATGAAAATATAAGCTAGGGCCCCCATTTGTGAATGCTATCCAGTGACCCTTGCTGAAACGTGCATTTGTGAGGATATTGCGTGAAGAAAGCATCAAGTTCAGCTATCCTCGAGATACCCTCGATGGTCTGACAGCACTCACTGTCTAGGCTCGCACATGACAAGTGGTCACTTGGACGAGGTGCCACAGGTATCCCTGGAACTGTATCCCAGCAAGGCTCAGAGCCTTCAGGAGACCAGAGAAAAAATGCAAAAATAAAAGTCCTTGATGGCTAAATATTCTCCAGCTCATTATGATTCCTACTTTGTATCTTGACTTTTCCCACTAAAATGTCTTTGAAGTTACAAATTGGAGAAAATTAATCTTTTTCATATTTGGAATGGTATAAAGCTGTTGCAATTTGCAGCATGTTGTGCAATCAATCAATCTGGCATCTATAAGTGGTAAACCAGCAGGGGGGATTAAGAGGGTTTCTGGGCTGTATTGGTCCATATGATAGGTGATAATTACAGCTACTCGCACAGGTCCCTTGTTCACAGAGTGTTTTATCATTAGCAGGTTGCATTATGAAAAGCTGTCAAACAAGATTCTAACAATTTGCCTGAAGGATAAAATAGTTTGATCATGGGGAAACAATTTACAGTGCATAAATCTTATTAAGTGCTGCCATTATCTCGTCTCTGTTGCTAAGCTGTTGTGTTTTGGAATTGAAATAAAATTCATTGCTCCATATAGTCTACAGACCAGTACATTATGGTGAGCCCTTAAATCCAGACTCATTGTATAAATCTGCAAGTATGGATGGAGTGAATCAGCTTGAGGGCCATTTGTAAAGTGTTCTCATCAAAAAATGTGATCCCCCACCCCCCATCTTATTGACAATCACTTTTCCAACCCCACCCCACAAAAAAGACATACACTTTCAAACCCCCCCAACAGGTAAATTCAGACCTCATCATTTTATTTAGCAAAAATGGATCCTATGTAATGTTGCTTACAGACAAAATTGAGAAAGAAAATGATGTAAAATTTAACTTTTGATATATAAATAAAAAGTATGATGAAATGTAAATATATAATGGATATTGTAAACCAGTGGTCCTGATGATGCACTATATGGCATAAACACCCCCAATGTTATAAAGCAAACTATCCTCTGAACCAATGTGAGCAACACCATTGTAGATCAGCTAGTAATAATATTTATAGCATGTTATATTTGTGTGTCAGTTTCTGTGCTGGTTGAAATATAATTTGATGGTCAGATGGGAGTAAGTTGGGGAGTTTGGGCTAGTTGGTGGGGAGATATGAAATGTTAAAGGGGGAAATAATGGGGCTGCAGAGAAGTTGGTGGTGAGCAGGTAGTAAAAGTAGTCTTACTTTATCTCATCCTAGCAACATATCCTTCTATTCCTTTCTTCCTCATGTATTATCTAGCTTCCCCTTAAATGCATCGATACTATTCGCCTCAACCATTCCATGTTCCACATTCTCACCACTCTCTGAGTAAAGAATTTGTGACTATTTTATATTTATGGCTCTAAGTTTTGGACACCCCCCCCCCACAAGAAACATCTCCATGTCGACCCTATCGAACCCCTTCATAATTTTAAAGACCTCTATCAGGTCACAAATGTTTAGGAAAGAAAGAGGAACAAGGAAAGTTCCAGAGAGTTTGGTGGTGGTGAGCAGTGAGCACAGTTAGTGCGATAAGATATGAGTGGAAAGAGGGAGTTAGAGCAATCACAATGTAAAGACTTGATTTGGAGACGCCGGTGATGGACTGGGGTTGACAATTGTAAACAATTTTACAACACCAAGTTATAGTCCAACAAATTTATTTTAAATTCCACAAGCTTTCGGAGGCTTCCTCCTTCCTCAGGTGAATGGTGTGGATCACCTGAGGAAGGAGGAAGCCTCCGAAAGCTTGTGGAATTTAAAATAAATTTGTTGGACTATAACTTGGTGTTGTAAAATTGTTTACAAATGTAAAGACTAGTGAAGGTGTGGGGGAGGAGCTTATTTTTTTAAAGCACAGAGAGGAGATTATTGGGGTCCAGTCCAGTGGGGTTTTCAGGGTGTGCGAAATAAACAAACAAAAACACCAGGAGCAGGTTAAAAACAAAACACCACAGTGGATATGCGAGTTAAAAAAAAAGCGCACATCGGGAGCAGGATTTAAAGGGACAAAAATCAGAGCCTTATTTAAAAATACCAAAAACAGTTGCGGAATCAGAAAACAGAAACACGGGCCAGGTGTTGAAATAAAACATCAAAGTGGAAGCTAGATTTAAAAAAGTGAATACCAGAAGTGAGAATTTTTTTTATGGGGAACCTATGGGGGAGGCCAACTAGTGGCCTGGACGATCTTGTCTCATCGTCTGTCCTGAACACTTTTGCACTGTTTGCCGATCACAGCGACGCACTAATCCATCACCCCTGCCCACTTACTCATAGTCCTAGTCCAATGAAAGAATCTCATTCCAAATGAATGAAACTTGTAAAGTCTGCACTGTCTGAGGCAAGACTGTGAATGTTACTGCGCTATTTGACCATGAAGGGCACCACAGCTGCACTTGATCCCCTCATCCAGTGAAGGTCACTGGATAACAATCAGAAGCAGGAACCTTCACTTCCCCTTCTTGGGCTAAAGGCACTGAAGCCAAAAATAATGCCAAAACCCAGCTGAGATCAGCTAACTCAACTTAGACCAGAAATCAAATCTCGGACTTTTCTGGTCTGTATGATTTGGTACATGATGTGGAGATGCCAGTGATGGACTGGGGTTGACAAATGTAAGGAATCTTACAACACCAGGTTATAGTCCAACTGTTATTTGAAAATCACAAGCTTTCGGAGGCTTTCTCCTTCGTCAGGTGAGCGAGTGTCACCTGACAAAGGAGAAAGCCTCCGAAAGCTTGTGATTTTCAAATAAAACAGTTGGACTATAACTTGATTTGGTACAGTAACTTTTACCAAATGATCCTTTTGGGCAGCTCCTCATCTTATTCTTAATATATGAAAAATAGTATGTTCACTATTATTTAATTTCTGTTGTTATTTCTATAACGCTCAAATTAACTGCAACTTTTCATCCGTTCTCCTTAGACTGAATTAGGTACAATCAGAAAGTGATATCATTACAGTTGAGTAATGGCTATGACTGTGTTCTTGAGGAGTATGATACTAATAAGCCACCGATCATGAACCTGTCTGTTTAATACGTTGATGTGCTGCAATTTGCACTCACAACTGACTGAATAATCCTTGTCAGACTTTACCAATCAAGGAATATTGCTCATCAAAAGTGCTTGCTGGAGCCTTGGCTACAATTGATTGTTATTCATCATACTTGTTATAATCACATCTATTACTATTGGTGCTCAATTATAATAAGTTTAAAACTGAAATAAAATGAAGCACTGCAAGAATCGATAGTGTTTTTTTACTGATTGTAGAATCAGGGTATAAAACCTTGGTCATTCCAGTAATGGTGATTCCATGGCTCAGTACTAGGTTCCTTGCTTTTTGTGATATATATTATTGATTTGGACTTGAATGTGGGGGGCTTGATCAAGAAGTTTGCAGATGATACAAAAATTGGCCGTGTGGTTGATAGTGAGGAGGGAAGCTGTGGACTGCAGGAAGATATCAATGGGCTGATCAGTTGGGCAGAGAAGTTGCAAATGGAATTCAATCCAGAGAAGTGGGAGGTAATGCATTTGGAGAGGTCAAACAAGGCAAGGGAATACACAATAAATGGGAGGATACTGAGAGGTGTAGAGGAACTGAGGGACCTTGGAGTGCATGCCCACAGATCCATGAAGGTAGCAGGACAGGTAGATAAGGTGGTTAAGAAGGCATACAGGATACTTTCCTTTATTAGCCGAGGAATAGAATATAAGAGCAGGGAGGTTATGCTAGAAGTGTATAAAACACTAGTTAGGCCACAGCTTGAGTACTGCATACAGTTCTGGTCACCACATTACATGAAAGATGTGATTGCACTAGAGAGGGTACAGAGGAGATTTACAAGGATGTTGCCAGGACTGGATAATTTTAGCTATGAGGAAAGATTAGATAGGCTGGGGTTGTTTTCTTTGGAACAGAGGAGGCTGAGGGGTGATTTAATTGAGGTGTATAAAATTATGAGGGGCCTAGATAGAGTGGACAGGAAGGACCTATTTCCCTTAGCAGAGAGGTCAATAACCAGGGGGCATAGATTTAAAGTAATTGGTATAAGGATTAGAGGGGAGCTGAGGAGAAATGTTTTCACCCAGAGGGTGGTAGGGATCTGGAACTCAACCTGAAAGAGTGATAGAGGCAGAAACCCTCATCGCATTTAAAAAAGTACTTGGATATGCACTTGAAGTGCTATAATCTACAAGGCTACGGACCAAGTGTTGGAAAGTGGGATTAGGCTGGGTAGATCTATTTCGACCAGCATAGACACGATGTGCCATTTCTGTGCCGTAAATTTTCTATGTTTCGGTGTTTCTATGTAATGATGTCTCTTATTCGCAGCATGCTCAAGTAGCTTCTGTGATGCTCTGTATCTCGCTATTTTCTGAGTGAAGCTTCACAAAACACACAGACTAAAACATTGTGACTGTAAAACTGGTTTCAACTGGTTGAGTAATTAACAAAACATGTGGCTGGCCCATTTAGCAGCTGGACAAAACATAAGAGTCCCGGAAATCAATGATTGCTATCCAATACATTATATTAATATCATTATACGTTCTGCCATTTTACTGTCGACTTCAGGGTTGCTAGTGGAGCCAAAGTTGCAAACTAAATGGGTTATTGGAAATTCTCACCAAAGAGCAAAGTTCCACATTTTTAAAAAACCCCTCTGCAATGCTTTAAAGTGAAAATTTGTGAATGGGAACTACTGGGGAGATTGATTGCTCTTAATAACTTTACTTAAATAAAATAAACAAATGTTTGCTTTTATTTGAATTGGATGCACCAAGTTCATAAAGACCAGAATCCTGCTACAATAGAGAAAGAATTTCCACAGCCTGGACAACAATGTGCAGTGAAGAATTGCTTCTCATCAGAATTTGAGCTATCTTGAATTTCAAAAGAGCCACATTAACAGATGTCTTTCTTCTACTTATCTTATGGGACTCGCAGTCCATTGTTTGTTGATGCAAGCAGTTGTCATAGTCGTGTAATAACAAAACCCAGCCATTTACTCTGTTTACCTTCGGAGGAACTGATGAGCAATCTACATAAAATTACAGCCATGTGTGGAATTCAGTGAGTAGACTGGGGAGGGGGCATAAGAATTTTTAGAGGCTCCAACTGCACCTTTGTATCTGCTCTTTAATTTTCATCAGACAGAACCATTATTGCATCAATCCTGCTCCATACACAATCACATATTGAATGCATTTCATACATTTGCATAATCGCCCTCTATTTCTGCCCCTATGTTGAATACATAAACGTTAAAGTTTCCGTATCATCTTCTTAATGTTATATTTGTTAGATTTAACTTGCCAATTACAAATATTTAAACTCAGCTAACACAATAAAACTTCAATGCCCTGCTACTAAATTGCTTGATCCTTTTAAAGCTTATTATTACAAGACAATGTTACTCACCACAAATTGAGTTTGAAACCTAATCATTCTCTGAAACGATTTACTCTTTTGTAACCAAGATCACAATTCTCCAATTTATATATTGTTTTACAAATTGTTCACGGTCTTCACTTTGTGCTGAAAAATCATTCCAGTTTGCTGAGCTTGGGAGTAGAGCAATGAGCTTGTTGCAGTTCTAAATCGGGAAGGTCTAAGACTTGATCTCCTCTCTGTGTTGACTTAACTGATCACAGCCAGTACTATAGTAAGGATACAATTGGTCCCAGAGTCCTGGGCAAGGGGAAGAAAATCAACCAGGTTTCCTTCTACCGGTCACTGTTCCAGTGAATGTTGCTGAAAAGCACCGATTTGTGGATGTCAGGTGAGGACATGATTGGGATTGACTCTGATGTCCACCAGAGTTGAATACCCTATCAACACTCACTGTCCAGGCTCACACATGAAGAATAGTCACTTGAGCAAAGTACTGGAGAGCTTCTGGTGCCTGTAGAACCTACCCCAGGAGGAGTCTGCACCTTTGAGGGAAGAACATTGATTACCTTCACTTTTTAAAAAAACCTGAGGTTCTCTGCCTCACATTATTTCTCAGGTAGTGGAGGATGATCTCTAAATTGGTCTTTATTGTTCAAATAAAAGCTATTGTTTCTCTTTATTCTTTTTAGTTTTTTGAGTTGTTATTCACTCTTAGGCTTGAGAACAAAATGTAAAAAGACTTCAAAATGAACCGTGGCTTACATTGTTTCAAAGCTGCTTTTACATTGGCTCTTTAGGCCAAATTCTGGGAGAATGGGTGTCCATGAGCTGCCTCTTGTAGTTCACACTTCCAAATCCAGGAGCCTTACCCCAGCAACAGAATCATAGACTCAGTTTCTTGTGCTTCTGCCGTCGCAATCAGGGAGCCATATTTAATCCTGAAAACTGCTGGAACCAGTTGAACGGATCTAGTCTCTTGGAATCTAACCTAAACAAGTGCCAGTGTAAAACAGGCAAAAGATGCCTTCCATCCCCCTTCCCCACCACCAGTCTGGCACGTCAGAGTTATAATGTTTTGTTTGAAATTTTAATAGTATGCAGTTAGTTTTGTAATACTGCGGCTTAAAGACAAAGACTCCTGTATCACTCCCACGTCTTGCCCAGGTTGCTGGATAGGTGGAGCATAGCTGAATTTGGTGGGTCAGATCACGAGCGTAGCCCAGTCACATTCCCAACATAGACCCATTCCCTGGCAAGGCTTGTGTCGAGAAACAGAAGTGCAGCCTCCAGCCTTAGAGAATGCCCAGAAGACCTCCATACCCAACAATCCATTGTGTGTGGGGGTGGGGGGGAGAGGGTGCTGCAAGATAGAGGTGGTACATATGTTTGCGGAATTCCTTGCCCTGGTGCTAGCACCCTCAGACTCTCCAATCTGAAGGACGCAAGAGTCACCACCAGTTTCTTCAGGCACTCTTCAGATGCAACGAAAGGCAACTGATGCAGGAGAGCATGGGAACATTTCCTCTTGCCTCGTTTCCATGGCTGCCCTGGCCCTAGACTTGATCTAGGCACCAGCCCAGAACCAATTGTCTGGGGAAATCATAGGGCAATGCACATGGGATGGAGACCCACTGCAATAGGTTTCTGCCCCCCTATTCTCCTCTCCTTAAAGCCTGAGAAATGTGCGTCACAGAGAGCAATATCTGGGTCAAAGTATTTTCATGTAATACAAGTTGTTAGACTTCAACACAATTTACATCACGCAGAATGATTCATAATATTTAAATTGCGATATCAATGTATTTCCGTGACTTCATCTGTACAGAACAAGAACTCTCCTGGTGTGCACTGTCGGTTCCTAAAGTGCAGTTCTCCAACAAGCCCAAAGTAACCCCACCAGATTTACTACGGCCAACATCCAGGTAGACCTGTTTTTTTTAAAAAGTGCATCTATGCTGCTCAGTTCCTGATTTAAAAGTAGTGTTATAGTTCTTGTTTTTTTTTATATCCTGTTTTGGGAGAGTGACCTCCATTTGCCACTCTTCCCCTTCTTCACTGGGAGTCAATTTCTGTAGTGCTGCTGAGCTCCACTGAATCGGAAGAGCCAGTGTGCAAGCTGCACTGATTTAAAACTGATGAAATTGGGAAACACTATTTGTTAGTGATTTGTTATTGCATCTGCTTTTGGCAGTAAGAAGAAAGGGTGATTGTATGTAAAATGTAAATGGTTCAGGAGATAACAATGACAAAAGTTTTATAGCCAGTTTCCAGATTTTGGGGTGTTAATGAAAAACATTATAATTGGCACATCAGCCTTCTCATTGACCTATCAAATACACCTTAATAAAAATCTAGCAAATGAATCCAATGTGTTGCAATTAAAACCTCACCAGGATGACAGAAGAGCCTCTGTTCAGCAGATGCTGTTGTTTATAAATGTAAGTTAATATATTATCATTCCCGCAGGACCAGCTCCCCTTGTTTACTCTGTTGAAGCTGCAGGCCTTATCCTGATGGCACATTCACAGGTCTAGATTTTCATGGGTCTACCATAGTATTGGTATCCCGAATGTTCAGCAATTTACACTATAGAATGCAGCAGACAGAAGGGGGAACCATGCATCTGCAGTTGGTTGCAGCTTTATAGTTTAAAAGCACCTTAAATTGCAGCAAGCACAGAGGCGTTTGGCGAGGACCACTTAGGGTTCCCAATCCTCCTGGAATAACCGGGAGTTTCTCAATATCAGGGGTTCCTATCATGAGCGCTGCCTCCAGCAGCCCGGGTGTTAAGCGATTTAAATTTCCCACCGCAGTACATTCCACATGAACAATAGACACTGTGCGGTACTGTAAATAATTACTGACTGTTGGCCTGGCGTCAGGAGTCAGAACAAGGTTAAACTGCTTTAATTTTAAACAGAATAATTTCCCACCTTTTCAACGGAGCTTGTCACCAGCTGCTGCTCATAGCTGGCACCTGCAGAGAGCCGTGACCAGCCGGGGGGAGGTCAGGAATTGCGGGGGTGGGGGGGGGTGCTATGAAAGCAGGGGTGCTCAAGAATGTGGGGGGGGGGAGAGGGAGAGAGGAAGACTGGAGAATGGGGATCAGAGAGAGAGAGATGGAGACAGGGGAATGGGGATCAGGGGAGAGATGGAGACTGAAGAATAGGGATCAGGGGAGAGATGGAGACAGGAGAAAGGGGGATCAGGGGAGAGAAGGAGATTGAAGAATAGGGATCAGGGGAGAGATGGAGACAGGAGAAAGGGGGATCAGGGGAGAGAAGAAGTCTAGAGAATGGGGGATCAGGGGGAGATGGAGACTGGGGAATGGAAATTAGGGAGAGAAATGGAGACTGGGGAATGGGGACTTGGGGAGAGATGGAGACGGGAATGGGGGGAGCCGGAGTGATTGGGGAATGGGGGCTTGGAGAGAGGGGAGACTTGGGAATGGTGAATTGGGGGAGAGATGGAGACTGGGGAATGGGGGATCAGGGGAAGAGATGGAGACTGGGGACTAGGGTGACCATGGGGCCCAGCATTTCCCGCAAAGTCGGGAGCAGCAACAGTAAAGTGGTGAGTGAGAACGACACTGAGAGAGGAGCAGCCAGTAAAGCGTTAAGTGAAACCAGGGGACCTGACTATGGGTAAACAGCGAAAGATTGTTTCTACTGGTGGGCGAATGGGGAACTAGGGGACAAAAACATAAGAACAAAAGAAATAGGAGCGGGATTAGGCCATATAGCCCCTCAAGCCTGCTCCAGCATTCAATCAGATCATGGCTGATCTTCAACCTCAACCCCACTTTCCCGCCCAATCCCCATATCCCTTGATTCCCCTAGAGTCCAAAAATCTATCTATCTCAGCCTTGAACATATTCAATGACTCAGCATCCATAGCCCTCTGGGGAAGAGAATTCCAAAGATTTACAAACCTCTGAGTGAAGAAATTCCTCTTCATCTCAGTCTTAGATGTCCGACCCCTTATCCTGAGACTATGCCCCCTAGTTCTATGCTCTCCAGATAGGGGAAACAACTTCTCAGCATCTACCCTGTCAAACCCTCTCAATCTTATATGTTTCAATGAAATCACCTCTCATTCTTCTAAACTCCAGAGAGTAAAGGCCCATTCTTCTCAACCCTCTCATCCTGGGAATCAATTTCGTGAACCTTCATTGCACCGCCTCTAAGGCAAGTATATCCTTCTTTAGATAAGGAGACCAAAACTGTACACTGTACTCCAGGTGAGGTCTCACAAAAGCACTGTACAATTGTAGTAAGACTTCCTTACTCTTGTACTCCAACCCCCTTGCAATAAAGGCCATCATGCCATTTGCCTTCCTAATTGCTTGCTGTACCTGCATGCTAACTTTTTGTGTTTCTTGTATGAGGATACCCAAATCTCTCTGAACACCAACATTTAATAGTTTCGCACCATTTAAAAAATATTCTGTTTTTCTATTCTTCCTACCAAAGTGAGTAATCTCACATTTCCCCACAATATACTCCATCTGCCACCTTCTTGCCCACTCACCTAACCTGTCTATATCCCTTTGCAGACTCTTTGTGTCCTCCTCATTGCTTACTTTCCCACCTAGCTTTGTATCGTCAGCAAACTTGGATACATCACACTCGGTCCCTTCATCTAAGTCATTAATATAGATTGCAAATAGCTGGGGCCCAAGCACTGATCCTTGCGGTACCCCACTAGTTACAGCCTGCTAATCTGAGAATTACCCGTTTATCCCTACTTTCTGTTATCTGTCCATTAACCAATCCTCTATCCATGCTAATATACATATAAATTAAAGGATTCTCACTGGAAGAAATAAGGGGGAAGGGAGGAGGAAAGTTCTTGAACTGAGGGCTATTAGACCATGGGATCCTTCACCATATGCGGTTATTGAGGTAGAGACTAAAACTTCATTTCAAAGGGAATGAGATAAATACTTGATCATGTGATCAAATGCCACATGATCAGCCATCACATGGTCAGATGTCATGTGATCAAACCTCCAGGAATGCCTCCAACCAAAGTTGACAACCCGAAGGCCACCCTGGAAGCGGGAGGGAAAGTTAGGTGAATGTCACTGACTTAATATCATGCACATCCTAATGGCTTCTCCAGTGGCTCAGTTGGAAAAAATTTTTGTGTAATGAGTCCTGCAGACCATAAAAAACCCAAATTCTATTCTGGGGTCTGTTCTGAGAAAGAAAGAAAGAAACACTTGCATTTATATAGCATCTTTTGTGACTTCAGGACATCCCAAAGCGCTTTACAGCCAATAAAGTACTTTTGGAGTGTAGTCACTGTTGTAGTATAGGAAACGCGGCAGCCAATTTGCACACAGCAAGGTCCCACAAACATCAATGAGATAAATGACCCGATAATCTGTTTTTAGGTGTTGGTTGAGAAATAAATATTAGCCAGGCCACCAAGGAGAACTCCCCTGCTCTTCTTCAAAATAGTGCTATGGGATCTTTTACATCCACCTGAGAGATAGCTGGAGTGGCAGTGCAGGTGCCATAAGTGGCCTTGGTGCTCCTGATTGCTATCCAGTGACTACTGGAAGTATGCAGGATTGGCTTGCCCATGTTGCCTCCCATGGTCAAATAGCCTGCCAAAATTCACAGGTCCTTTGCGTGAAGAATAGCTTCTTGGGTAAGGTATTGGTGAGCGACCATCACCTAAACAACTCTATCCGTTAAGGGATCAACATCTTCAGGAAGAGCAGGGGAGAAAACTGACACAGAAAAATTGACCGGATAAAAGGCAGTAGATAGCAGAGCATGGACAAACATGATGGACCAAAATGGGCTTTCTTCATCCTGGACTTTTTCTTATGTTTTTGGGTAAACTGATACCTTTTTAATTTGAAATGTTGTTTTCTGGTGTAAATTGAGTTCTTTACTGTAGTGTTTGTGTTTTAGTTGCTAATTTGGCACATTTGATTTCATTATTATGACAGCTGTATATTCAAGTTAGAAGGATAGTGAAATGGCATCAGTGTTGGCTTAAATGTTTCCATATTTTTAACAAGACTTAGATCATTTAGGTCATTTTGAGTACATATTCTTGTAACCCAATAATAATGTAAAACTAATTATGTGAATTAGAACTAATCTACAATCGAAATTAGGTTAATTGGAAAATGGAGCTAACACAATAAGTACGAATTCCTCTGGTCACAATTATTGTAGCAACATCCTAAATGGTTTTGTGAAGAGTTGCTATGTTTGGTTCTTCTGAAAAGCAAGTGTTTCTGATTTTGTTAGAAATACTGAACAGAGGAAATGTTTATGAATGTATTTGTGATTTCGCCATGCATAGCTATCAGAGAAATTAATACCCCTAACAAAACTTACGAACATATGAAAATGATGGGCAGGAAAAAAACAGCGGGTCCATCAAGCCTGTCCCACAGTCAGGATGCCTGAAGCATCATGACTAGACACTTCTAACCCCCCCAGCCCGCAGCCATATAATCTCCTGGGAGAGGCATAAACCAGGGCCAATAAGGGGAAAAACAAATGTGGAAAATTCCTCTCCGACCCCCCCCCCCACCCCCCAACGTGATCGAAACGGCATTTTCAATATAAGGAAAAAGAGAACATATTGACCCAGCATCGACACCTGCTCCGTGCTGTGTTAACTGACCCCTCTGCCCTGGCAGAAGTGGGCTACAATTGATGACAGCATCCCTGGGTTAGAGAGGGGAAAAATCTGCCAAGTTTTCTGCTGTTTATTGCTATCCTATCCTTAAGTGACATGTGTGGACGCCACATGAGGACATGATCAGGCTCGCCGAGGATGGCTTCTGCAATCAAGTAGTCTGCTGACACATGACTATGGAACTGCACACCAGCAAAGAGTCGAATTTGCAGAAGAGGAAAGGAGGGGAGTAAACTATGGGAGAAAATAAATTACGCGACAAACTTTCCTCGGCAACGTAAATGCTCATAACACAACCAAAGTCCAGTGGTATTACTTTGGTTTATAGAAAAAAGAATCTTGTATCTCAGAGAAGTCTCAAGGTGCTGCACATAAATGAATCATTTAGAAGTACTTTGACTATAAAATAAATGCAGCAACTCTTTGTGCACGGCAATGAGCTGAATGACCTGTGTTTAGTGCTATTGGTTGAGGAAGGAATGTTGACCAAGATACCAGAAGAATTGCCTGCTCTTCTTTGATCTTTAACGTCCACCTGAATTGGCAGATGGGGCCTCAGTTCAATGTGTCATCCAAAAGACATGTGAAAATAACATTACACATTTATATATTCTAAATATATTTATTTGTTATGTTGACAAATATCAATGTCAGATTAAGTTGCTGTTTTGATTATTTCTTGGGAAAGCATGAATTGTCAATAAAAATGTTTGGAAATCATTTTCAGTCTGCTCCTCTTAATTCGTAGTTGCTTAATTCAAATTATCTGTTATTTTAAATTGAAATCGTACAAAGAATATCTCCTATACTGTTTTATGAACTTTGAATTAAGGCATCGTTATAGGTATATTTTTGGCTCTATAGTATGGATTTTAGCAAGGCTTTTGATAAGGTCACACATGGTAGACTGGTCAAAAAAGTAAAAGCCCATGGCATCCAAGGGAAAGTGGCAAGTTGGATCCAAAATTGGCTCAGTGGCAGGAAGCAAAGGGTAATGGTTGATGGGTGTTTTTGCGACTGGAAGGCTGTTTCCAGTGTGGTCCCACAAGGTTCAGTACTAGGTCCCTTGCTTTTTGTGATATATGTTATTGATTTGGACTTGAATGTGGGGGGGCTTGATCAAGACGTTTGCAGATGATACAAAAATTGGCCGTGTAGTTGATAGTGAGGAGGAAAGCTGTAGACTGCAGGAAGATATCAATGGGCTGGTCAGGTGGGCAGAAAAGTGACAAATGGAATTCAATCCAGAGAAGTGTGACGTTATGCATTTGGGGAGGGCAAACAAGACAAGGGAGTACACAAAAAAATGGAAGGATAATGAGGGGTGTAGAGGAACAGAGGGACCTTGGAGTGTTTGTCCACAGATCCTTGAAGGCAGCAGGACAGGTAGATAAGGTGGTTAAAAAGGCATATGGGATACTTTCCTTTATTAGCCAAGGCATAGAATATAAAAGCAGGGAGGTTATGCTAAAACTGTATAAAACATTGGTTCGGCCACAGCTTGAATACTGTGAAAAGTTCTGGTCACCACATTACATGAAAGGTGTGATTGCAATAGAGAGAGTACAGAGAAGATTTACGAGGATGTTGCCAGGGCTGGAGAATTTTAGCTATGAGAAAAGATTGGATAGGCTGGGGTTGTTTTCTTTGGAACAAAGGAGGCTGAGGGGAGATTTAATTGAGGTATATAAAATTATGATGGGACTAGATAGAGTGGAAAAGGAGGGCCCATTTCCCTTAGCAGGGGGGTCAGTGACCAGGGGGCATAGATTTAAAGTAATTGGTACAAGGATTAAATGGGAACTGAGGATAACTTTTTCATCCAGAGGGGTCTGGAGCTCAATGCCTGAAAGGGTTGGTAGAGACAGAAACCCTCAACTCAAGGCACTTGAAGTGCCTTAACCTACAGGACAATGGACCAAGTGCTGGAAAGTGGGATTAAGCTAGATAGCTGTTCCTTGGCCTGCACGGACACGATGGGCCGAATGGCCTCCTTCTGTGTCGTAACTTTTTATGAGTCTATGATAACAATAGTGACTGTACTTCAAAAGTAATTCATTGGCTATGATGCACTTTGGAACCTTCTGAGGATATGAAAGATGCTTTATAAATCCAAGTTCTTTCTTTCTTACAACAGCGGGAGAATCTCTTTCAATGTAAATTATAGTATCAGTGTCAGTTAGTGGCATTCTCAGTCAGAAGATTATGGATTCTCCATCTATGTAATAGTTTTTTTTAAATTGGAAAATCCGTTTACTGGTAAGAGAGGATTTTAACTTTTTTTCTTTTTCCGTCCTGTGGAGCTCTGCCATTCTGGGATTCCTTTCAAACCAAAAAATGCTCTGCTAATGTTGTTGACATCAGTTATAGGCAACAAAGGGACTGATTTCATAGAGTATCTCAGAGATAGACATCCTGACAGTTTTAGGTGCCGACTGGGGAAAAAATAGTACTGACCAAATACAGAGCAGTATCTAACCTAAAAAAGGAATATGCATTTATTAGTGTAGTGGTTCTGTTACAGAACTAGTAACCCAGAGGTCTGAACTAATAATCCAGAGACTGTGAGTTCAAGTCCTACTATGGCAGTTTGAGAATTTGAATTCAGCTTTAAAAATAAAATTCTGGTACCAGTAAAAGTGACCACGAAGCTGTCAGATTGTCATAAAAACCCAACTGGTTCACTAATGCCCTTTAGGGAAGGAAACCTGCTGACCTTACCCAGACTGGCCTATATGTGACTCCACTCCCAGACCAACGTAGTTGACCCTTAACTGCCCTTTGAAGTGGCCAAGCAAGTCATTCAGTTGTATCAAACCGCTACAAAACAACAATGTGGAAGCACCTTCACCATGTGGCCTGCAGCAGTTCAAGAAGAAGGCCCACTAGCTCCTTCTCAGAACAACAAGGGATGGGCAATAAATATCGTCAGCAATGCCCACTACTGAGAATGAACAAAAAGAAATAATTTACATAGCGCCTTTCAGGCAATGAAGTATTTTGAAGTGTAGTCACTGTTGAAATGTAGGGAAAGGTGGCAGCAGTCTGTGCACAACAAGTTGCCACAAACAGAAATTAGATAAATGACCAGATAGTTTTTTTTTTGGTGGTCTTGGATGAGGGAGAAATGTTGGCCCAGACATCAGGAGAACTCCCTGCTCTTCTTCAAAGAATGCCATAGGAACTTTTATGTCCACCTGAGAAGGCAGATGGGACCTTGGCTTAACCTCTCATCTGAAAGGATTCACCTCAGACCATGCAGCATTCCTTCTGTACTGCATGAAGTGTCAGCCTAGATTATATGCTCAAGTCTCAGAGGTGAGAGTGCTACCATTTTATCCAACTATAATGACTTTTCCCAGCTGTGACATCTCTGAATCATTATCCCGGTCAGTCTCAGATGCTGATCCATGGGATTTGCTGCAGAAGTGCTCTCTGATTCACCTGTAACTAATGTCAATTGCTCCTATTAATGGCTGTGGGATAAATGCATCACAATAAGTAGTACTGAGACATGCAGACAAGGAAAGTCCCTAGTTCAACCCCTGGACTGTGTTGAGTTAACTAATCCAAGCCAGAACATTGATGGCAGTACTATAATTGGCCTCAGTGTCCTCTGGCTAAGATGCTAGTTAAAGCTCCTGCTCCAGATCACTATCCAGATATTACAGATATGTGAGCATGTGTGGACTTCAGGTGAGAACAGGCTCACATATCTATAATAGCCACTCAACTGAGTTCAAGGGAGCTGCCAGTATCTGTGGACTGTCTTGGGGCATTTCAGGGCTATTTGGTGTGACCCCAAATTGGGCCAATTTGGACTGTGCATGCATAGCACCATTTCTTTTTTCAAAGGACAGACACATCTAAACAAATCCAACTTCTTTGTAGAATGGGAAGACCGAACTCTGAAATAAAGACTGCTGGCATTAAAATGTCTGCTTAAAAGAGTGATTTATTGTTAGTGACAGTAGGAGCAGATTTTAAACTTGCTGCCAGTAACAATAAATCAGTCTTATTAGTGGACATTTTTGAGCCTGCAGTCTTTAATTCAGAGCCAATTTTTTTCTTCTATGGGTTACATGATGAAGTCATATTATGGCGCTCAGGATAAATGCAGAGTTCACAAATTGTGCTTGGTTTGCAGATGTTTGATTTGGGCTTGCTGGATAATTGTCTTTTATTTCCACAGTTTGTTTTTCCTCAGTGATTTCTGTCCTTAATTTTCAGTAATGTACAGCTCTGGACCCTTTTTTCCCTGCTCTTTTCTCTCCTCCTCTTCCTCTCATGCCCTAATTCACCTCTCCCTGTTCCAGCACCATGCCTCCCTCAATCCCTTTCTCACTTAACATTACACTTCAGCCTACCTTCTCTTCAGCTGTCCTCTCAGGCTTGAGTTCCTCTTGAATGAGCCCACAGGTGACATTTGTGCCTCCCTTGATATTATTTACCACACCCATTGTGGTACCCATTGCTGGCTATCCAAGAGTAGCAACTCTAAGTGACTCGCACTCCATTTGTGGCAAGCAGCTTGTTCAGCTTATTCTTCCATCGATATCCTTGTCCTGATGGAAGCCTGGTTTACAGGCCTTAACCCTCACCAAACCTTGCCACCTAGATACATATGGCCCAGATTTACTGCATTGGTGACGTAGCTCTTACTGCCAAGTCCTACCTTGGCCTTTCCTCTCCCTCCCTGCATCCTCAAACCTCACCTCCAGTATAGGTGCAAAGGACTCAGATTTCTTTGTCTCTAAAATTAAACCATCTGGAAATAGTCTTGACACTTCCACCCACTTCTCTCCCTCAGTTCTTGCCTTCCCTTTAGTCTCTCAACCACTATCGCTCTGTCATGCTGTAGTTTCTCTCCCTGCCCTCTTCAAGTTCATCTCTTTCATAAGACCCATCTCTGGATTCCTAAATTCCCTCCCCACTTAACTGGCCATTCAGTTTTTCCTCTGGGCCCCCCAACGTTGCTAATATTATTAATGGATCATTTTGCTCAGGCATGTTCCCTCTCCCTTTCAAAACCACTGTTGTCAATCCCTCCTCAAAAGGTCCACCCTTAACCCATCGATGCATGGAGCTCATTGTGATCAATGCAAAATGGATGACTGGGGTAGGAGTAGCTAAAATACATGACATGTGCCTCCCATGCACCAAGGGCAAATTAGATCCAGATAAAAGAGGTGGACCTGTTGCCAGCATCAGCTGATAGTGGTGGCAGTGCTTTACTTTGGAGCTTGCAGCCTGGAGAACATTGAGGAGTGATTACTGTGCACCGTTTTGGTCTCCATATTATAAAAAGGATGTAGAAGCATTGCAGAATGTGCAAAAAAGATTCGCAAGTACGATTCCAGAACTGGGAGGATATACTTATCAAGAAAGGCTGAGCAGGCTGGGGCTCTTTTTTTTAGAAAAGAGAAGGCTGAAGGGTGACCTGATAGAGGGTTTGATAGGGTAGATGTAGAAAAAATGTTTCCACTTTTGGGAGAGTCCAAAACTAGAGGTCATAAATATAAGACAGTCACTAATAAACCCAATAGGGAATTCAGGAGAAACTTCTTTCCCCAAAGACTGTTAAGAATGTGGAATGCGCTACCAAAAGGAGTAGTTGAGGCAAATAGCATAGATGCATTTAAAGGGAAGCCAAATAAGCACATGAGAGAGAAAGGAATAGAAGGTTATGCTGATAGGGTTAGATGAAGTAGAGAGGGAGGAGGCTCGGGTGGAGCATAAAAGCCGGCATAGACCAGTTGGGCTGAATGGCCCGTTTCTATGCTGTAGACTCGATGTAACGTAATGTACTTGACTTATAAGAGATATGTTTTCGTATTATAGGATATAGGAATATAGGAACATAGGAACAGGAATAGGCCATTCAGCCCTTCATGCCTGCTCCACCATTTGATAAGATCATGGCTGATCTGTGATCTAACTCCATATGCCTGCCTTTGGCCCATATCCCTTAATACCTTTGGTTGCCAAAAAGCTATCTATCTCAGATTTAAATTTAGCAATTGAGCTAGTATCAATTGCCGTTTGCGGAAGAGAGTTCCAAACTTCTACCACCCTTTGTGTGTAGAAATGTTTTCTAATCTCGCTCCTGAAAGGTCTGGCTCTAATTTTAAGACTGTGCCCCCTACTCCTAAAATCCCCAACCAGCGGAAATAGTTTCTCACTATCCACCCTATCTGTTCCTCTTAATATCTTAGAAACTTCGATCAGATCACCCCTTAACCTTCGAAACTCCAGAGAATACAACCCCAATTTGTGTAATCTCTCCTCGTAACTTAACCCTTGAAGTCCGGGTATCGTTCTAGTAAACCTACGCTGCACTCCCTCCAAGGCCAATATGTCCTTCCGAAGGTGCGGTGCCCAGAACTGCTCACAGTACTCCAGGGTTTTGTATAGCTGCAGCATAACTTCTGCCCCCTTGTACTCTAGTCCTCCAGATATAAAAGCCAGCATTCCATTAGCCTTCTTGATTATTTTCTGCACCTGTTCATGACACTTCAATGATCTATGTACCTGAACCCCTAAGTCACTTTGGACATCCACTGTTTTTAACTTTTTACCATTTAGGATGTACCCTGTTCTATCTTTTTTTGATCCAAAGTGGATGACCTCACATTTGTCTGCATTGAATTCCATTTGCCACAGTTTTGCCCATTCACCTAATCTATCAATATCACTTTGTAATTTTATGTTTTCATCTACACTGCTTACAATGCCACCAATCTTTGTGTCATCGGCAAACTTAGATATGAGACTTTCTATGCCTTCATCTAAGTCGTTAATAAATATTGTGAATAATTGAGGCCCCAAGACAGATCCCTGCGGGACTCCACTAGTCACATCCTGCCAATGTGAGTACCTTCCCATTATCCCTACTCTCTGTCGCCTTTCGCTCAGCCAACTTCCTAACCAAGTCCGTACTTTTCCCTTGATTCCATGGGCTTCTATCTTAGCTAACAGTCTCTTATGTGGGACCTTATCAAATGCCTTCTGGAAGTCCATATAAATAACATCCATTGACATTCCCCTGTCCACTACTTTAGACATCTCTTCAAAAAATTCAATCAGGTTTGTCAGGCACAACCTACCTTTCACAAATCCATGCTGGCTCTCTCTGATTAACTGAAAATTCTCGAGGTGTTCAGTCACCCTATCCTCAATTATAGACTCCAGCATTTTCCCCACAACAGATGTTAGGCTAACTGGTCTATAATTCCCCGGTTTCCCTCTCTCTCCTTTCTTAAAAAGCGGAGTGACATGTGCAATTTTCTAATCTAGAGGGACAGTTCCTGAATCTAGAGAACTTTGAAAGATTATAGTTCGGGTATCCTCAATATGCTCACCTACTTCCTTTAAAACCCTGGGATGGAAACCATCTGGTTCTGGGGATTTGTCACTCTTTAGTGCTATTATTTTCTTCATTACTGTTGCGTTACTTATGTTAATTTTATCGAGTCCCTGTCCCCGATTCAATATTAGTTTTCTTGAGATTTCCGGCATGCTATCCTCTTTTTCTACTGTAAATACTGACACAAAGTAATTATTCAACATGTCCGCCATTTCCCCATTGTCAATGACAATATCCCCACTTTCAGTTTTTAAGGGGCCAACACTGCTCCTGACCACCCTCTTTTTTCTAATATAACTATAAAAGTTCTTCGTATTGGTTTTCATATCCCTTGCGAGTTTCTTTTCATACCATCTTTTTGTAGCTCTTACTATCTGTTTTGTGACCCTTTGTTGATCTTTGTATCTTTCCCATTTGCCAGGATCTGTGCCATTTTTTGCCTTTTTGTATGCCCTTTCCTTATGTCTTACTTCTTTAGTTGTCCATGGCTGTTTTTTTTTGGCAAGTCGAGTTCTTGCCCCTCAGGGGTATAAACCAATTCTGGAAAGAGCTGATCTTTCCTCTGACTTTCTGAGAGCCTATGAGTTCACTGGGATATTGATCCCCCACCCATGATAAGAGGTTCTGAGTTGAAGTCTTGGGATTCCCGATGAGTATTTCCTTATTCTCAATTCCAATGGAGGAGCAGTGCAGGATGGAGAAAAAGAAAGACATGTATTTATGCAGCGCTTTTCATGACCTCAGGATGTCACAAAGCATTTTACAGTAGAAAACGTGGCAACTAATTTGCGCACAGCAAGATCCCACAAACAGCAATGAGATAATGACTAGATAATCTGTTTTAGTGACTTTAATTCGGGGATAAATATTGGCCAGGATGCCAGGGAGACTTCCCCTGCTCTTCTTTGGAAGGAGAGTGAGGCAGCATTTAAAGAGGATGTGTCTTACTCGGTATTATCCCCCCCATACCAACCGCCAAAAAAACCTTTAGGCCAAGCAGATCTGAACATCTCAGTGAGGAGCTCTGCATGAGAAGAGTGTGTTTCACGACAGAGCCTGTAGGAGACCAATGCCAGCTTCTGCATGAAAACCTACAGCCAAGATCATCAGCTCGGACAGCTTTGCCTGTGGCTG
The DNA here is from genome assembly GCF_035084215.1 of Heptranchias perlo. Lineage (NCBI taxonomy): Eukaryota > Metazoa > Chordata > Chondrichthyes > Hexanchiformes > Hexanchidae > Heptranchias > Heptranchias perlo. The sequence continues at coordinate 33,211,447 of NC_090343.1, read as the reverse complement.
TGAAAGTTACCACTACACTCAATTTTGACATTATTGGCTGATTTCAAGCAGCCACCGAGAATCTGTACAATATTATCCATGATGGTGCCCAGGCATCCATTCGTCAGGTAACTGATGTGATTTTTAGGAGAGCTGGGGAATTCTTCTGGTTTGGCATGGCAGCAAGGCAACAGCATGCACAATAGTTTTATCACGTTGCAGCCTTTCCCAAAGCGTACGGTGCAATAGATGGCATGAACGTAGCATTGCGAGCACCCAGAGGTAACTCCCTGAACTTTCTTAATAGAAAGGGATGCCACTTGCTTACTGTCCCATCTGTGTGTGACCAGGCGATAAAGAATCCTCCATGTTACGGCCAGATTTCTTGGAAGTTTCCTTCATCCTCAGAAATTCTATCCTTTCTGAGCTTTTCAAGGAACAGTCAAGTGACCGGATGACGTGTGTATGGATGCTGACCCCTCTGCAAGAGGTTAAAAAACAGTTGAGCACTACAGCAAGGCATTTACCCTACTACAGTTGCAATAGAGAGAACCATAAGGGACCTAAATGGACGTTTTCATTGTGTTGATAGATCAGGGGCGCGGTTGATGCTCTACAATATGCTCCCAAGTGTGTATCCTGCATTGTTGTCACTTGCACAACGTTCCTATCCAAAAAGGTCTGGACATGGAGCTTCCTAAACACCGGCATAGACATTTTGGGCCGAATGGCCTGTTTCTGTGCGGTAAATTCCATGCAATTCTATGTAATTCTAGTCAGACCTGGACTTGTGTGTCCACTGATCAAACGAATGGCTGGACTAATGGAAGTTATTAGATCCTGAAAGCCCTGAGAGACAGTAGCCTGCCTCCCAGCCCAAAGTGTGTGAAAGTCGGCACAGAGGGTTTTGTTAATCTGTCCCCTACTGTCACCAACACTGCAGTCTTGTGCTTCCTTTGAGGAGGAGGCATCCACTGGTTCTAGGTCACTTTAATGAAGCTGTGCCTGTTCCAATGATGCCTACAACAAAGGAAAATGTTCCCTGATGTTACCGCGAATGAGGGCTGTTGACTCCAGAATCACTCCTGTCAGTTACTGCACATTCTTGGAGAGTGACCTTGAAGCTAGGAGTGATGGTTCCTCCACCATCCTTTTCAGGCAAGTACCCATGGGATCTGGGACCCATGACTCAGTGGGCAGAAGACCCGACTTAATGAAATTGGAATTAAATAAAAAGTTGGTGCTGGTAAAATTCAGAATTTTCAAATCTAAGGCCAATCTCCAAGACAGGTGTATAAGCATGCAGCTGCATTAGAAATAAAACCAGAAAATGCTGCAAATACGCAGTGTGTCAGTCAGTATTTGTAAAGAGAAAGAGCAGTTTAATATCTCCAGTGTGCATCCTTATTCAGAACTGAAAACTGAAAGATAATGCAAGCGACTTTGTAGCATGGAAGAGAAAAAAAGGGAAGGGGACAGAAAAGGGACAACAGATACTCTAATCACTGAGTGGAAGTTAATGGGTTGAATGATCTGCAAATTGGTTAACAGAGAAGCAGGGACCTGTTAAATGATTTTTAAAAATCAGTTTTCTACATTAAAGTTGCAATATAAATTCAAATAGGTGTTGCTCTTGTTGGATCAGAATATGTACTGTTGCATCTTCATTGTTCTTGATTGGTGAAAAATGGAAAGCAAAATTTCCGTCAAATTCTTGTGGCACCCCCGTCACCCAAGTTAAACTCAGAATCAGGCAGTGTCAGCTTCAGATTTGAATTTTGATTTTCTCATTTTGACTAGTGCAGTTGATCGCACTACGATCGAGGCAAAGCAGCTATTTGAAATTTTACTTGCACCCCTGCTATGCAGAACAATGGCGGATGCCAGGACAGCACCAATGTTCCTTATGCCTCGGGTCGCTAAGGTGCAAATGACAGGAAAACATTGTATCCCCCACCATCTGCATCGCTTCTGGAGAAAAGTTCTGGAAATGGCACTAAGCGGCGAGAAGCCAGCAGAATGACTCCATGCCCAATTTTCAACCCCGTACCTCCCAGATTATGACCAAAGTCACGTGCAATAGTGGAGGAAAATCTCTATTATTCCTCCCTGAAGGTACTTTTATACTATAGAGTTCTCCCTATATTCATAATATAAAGAAGCTAAGGGGTCAGAAGCTGATGCCATTGTAGGCCCACAAATAGAATGTGTTGACAGATTGAGAGCACTAGTTTTGGTTAAAATAAACATGGGGAGCTGGTCCCATGAGTTTGCATTCCGTGACTACATATTACAAAGCATATCTACAGAGGCAAGAGCTCAACATTCATTTTAAACACAGGAGAGTGACAGAATCTGGTATTAACATCCCTCTATCTCGGACTGAAGGGTCCAAAGGTTGCTGTTAGATCTTTCTATCTCTGACGCATGAGGCATGACATCATCATTGGCCTCTTTTCTTTTGCCAATTTTCTCCCCTCTTCTGAAGATACTAATTTATGCCGGGATACGTTTCTGTGCCAACCGTTTATTTGTGCGTGGGGTGATCGAGGCCAAGTCTGATCCTGTGCTCACCCAATGTCCACATACGCATTTTCCAGCATTCATGGCTGATTTTTTTCCTCCCCAGTTCATGAGCACTGAGGTTAAATTCAACCAGTCTTCGACCAGAGGAGAAATCAACTCTTTCCGCACAGACCGTGAATTGAACCTGGGAATTATTCATCCCTATTGGCTCAGTTTTCAAACGGAGCAGGGAAGAGGGCAGGGGGTCAATTTGAGGTCAGGAAACCCATTAGTATGGGTTTCCCAGACGTCCTTATGAATTTGACGTAAGGACGTCTTATGTTTTTGTCGGTTTCCCGTCTGACTGACCGGCTGATTGACAGGCTGGTCTCAGTCAGACGGGAAACCAGCCAGGGAGAGGAAGTCTGCAGGTATGTCTTTATTTGCATGGATGCGGGTGGGGGGAACGGGGGGGAGGGCATGGGGGCAATGGGTTGGCAAGGGGCATGGGGCATAGGTGGGCAAGGGGCATGGGTGGGCATGGGGGTCATGGATCATGGGGATGGGATGGGACGGGGGTCAGTCACGGGAGGGGGTGGGATCGGGGTCATCGCAGGGGTCCGTGATCGTTGAGGGGAAGGGACGGAGGAACGGGGTCAGGGTCAGAGGATCGAGGTCAGAGAATCCGCGTCGGGGGATTGGGGGTTGGGGGTCCGCGATTGGCAGGGGTCCCTGTTCGGGGCAGGGGGGGTGGAGGGTCGGTGCAAGTAGGCTCGCTGGGTCTGGGGGAAGCACTCCTGCTCCAGGCCCACAAGCTGTGCCTTTCTAAGCATTTACCTGCAGTCTCAGGCCTTCTCTCCTCCTTTCATGTGGCGTAAAACAGAAGGCCTGGGAATCCCGGCCCCCTGGGGTTGAAATGGGGAATTAGTTAAAAATAGAGGCCTGGCACCTCCCTGAAAGGTTTTATGGCCTGACCCGCCTCCTGGGAGCGAGATGGCCGCCCACCTCTCGTCCCACCCCCGGAAGTGGGCGGGTTGGAGGCGGGTTGGAGGCAGGTTGGTGGTGGATCTGAAATGGTGGCAATTTTCAATGCCCCCCCGCCCCCAACCCACCTGTTTTTTACTTTGAAAATTGAACCCTATGTCTCTAGTTTATGCTGGCTTTACTAAATGAGCCATCAGGAGAGTCTGCCATACGTGGTGGGAATTACCTTGGAGCTGCTTCCACTCTGCTGCTGTAGCTTCACCAGAAGTGCAGCAGAAATTGCATTTCCACCATACTTCCGGTGAAGTTAGGGCAGCGGAACGGGAGCAGCCCCAAGAAATTTCCAGGCCATGGTATATAAAATCCTGCTGGAAGTGGGAATTTTCTATATGGTTTTAAATGTTGTGCAGCCAAAGTTAAAAGATTGTATCAGAAAATATCGGCTGGACATTGAATATTGAAATCTTCAAAGTGCCATCAGACATGTGATTTTGCTCATTTCTTTCCTACCACTTCAGTGCTATTCAAATATAATTTTTCAATATAATTTTTGATGAACTTTTATTTCAAACCAGTGCAGTATTCTTCCTTAAAGCACTTTTATTAATGATTAATGATAACAGTACTTTAATGATAAAGTTGCTCAGCTGGGATAAAGTGCTTTATTACCTACATTTCACTTTACATGCTTACAGCTTGATCAAAGGTGCCTCTAATAGATCTGTACTAAAGCACTATAACCCAGCTGTGTAGTGTAACAATCTGAGTCTGACTTGTCGTTAATGTAGCACTGCTTGGGAGCCGCCATGGGCCAATGCTTTATTTGCAGTTTGGTTTCCCTTCAGAAGTAATTTCTGTGATGTCAAATGACCTTGGGTCACTTAGGGTCATAAGCTTTACTGCCAATTTGAGGCTGCCTGTGTTAGACTTTGCATTACACGGATTTAGACTACACTATAGGGAGAAGCTACATGATTTACAAATTATAGTTTTAAAAAAACTGATTTCTTTTGACACAAATAATATATCAAAAAAAGGTACGTGCACCAAAACGTAGAACACTGTGTGGCGTTCTGGTGGACATACATTCCATTACTTAATTCACTTTTTCTGCCTGTTACTTTCGTATATGATACAGCGGTGAAGTTGGCATGGTTAGGCACACTAATGATGAGGGCTGGTGCCACGGAGGAGGAGGTTGTTGATTCAATTCTACAACTCTGCTTAGTTCCTGATGTGAGCTACGTTGAGCATAAAGGCAGATTTGTGGAAAACATTAGAGGAATCAAGACTGAGGCACACTGGGCACACTGCTGTGAGTGTGTGCATTCCCGAATCAAAAATAATATATGAGCAAACAACATACATTCAACAGAAATTCTGATTAGCTCTTTGGATTGGAACAACAATACAGTTCAAGTCAAGACAGTTACTTAGCTGTTTTTTCACATGTTAAAATTCAGTGACCCTTACTTTTGCAACAACAGTACTTGTCCAACTCCTGCTCAGCAAGCAATTGGCACAGATTCAGATGAGGGCCTCAGTGGTGAGTTCTTCCTTTGCTTAGTTATTTGTTCCAGGCTGGAGGCGGTCCACCTGCAAATGGCGAAAGGAGCTAGGAAGAGAGCAGGGGAAAGGGGAGTTATGGGTAGAGCTGACCTGGAAGCTTGAACAAACCCAGTGACAAGTTGAATAACTTTTTTAAGCAGGCAGAGGCCATGAGAGTGAATAGGTGTCAACTGAAGTTGAATTGGATTAAGCAGCGGAGCCCACACCAGACACTGGCCATCTCTGTTCTGATCTTTGCCCTACATAAGGCAAAAGCATTATGGGTGTATTTCTCCCTTATTATTAACAGTGGGAGAGCTGTCCTATATGTCTTTCTGCTTCCCACCAAGTCTCTAATTCTTTCTGTGTCATTCTCTCTGTATATGCCTTCCATGTTTCTTTCTCTCTTTCTCTCTGTATGGCTACATCGAGTTACATCGAAACTACAGCACTACAGACCATTCCTAACTGGTCAATGCCAGTATTTATGCTGCACACGAGCCTCCTCATGCCCTACTTCATCTAACCCTATCAGTGTACCCTTCTATTCCTTTCTCCTTCATGTGCTTATCTAGCTTCCCCTTAAATGCATCTATGCTATTTGCCTCAACTACTCCTTGTGGTAGCGCGTTCCACATTCTTACCACCCTTTGGGTAAAGAAGTTTCTCCCGAATCCCCCGTTGGATTTATGACCTCTAGTTTTGGACTCTCCCACTAGTGGAAACATTTTCTCTATGTCTACCCGATCAAACCCTTTCGTTATCTCAAAGACCTCTATCAGGTCACCCCTCAGTCTTCTCCTTTCCAGAGAAAAGAGCCCCAGCCTGTTCAGCCTTTCCTGATAAGGTAAGTCTGCAAGTAAGTCTTTGTTTGCATGGATGGGGGAGGATCGGGGGCCGGAAGATCGGAGTGGGGGGGAGGATCGGAGTCAGGGGGAGGATCAGTATTGGGGGTCAGAAGGGGAGGATCGGGGTCAGGAGATTGGGGTTGGGGGGGAGGATCGGGGTCGGGGGATCGGAGTCGAGGGTTGGGGGTGAGGATTGGGGTTGGGGGTCTGCGATTGGGGGGATCCGCGATCGGTGGTTGGGGGTCTGCGATCGTTGGGGGGTCGGTGCAGGTAGGGCTTGTTGGGCCTGGGGAAATACTCCTGCTCCTCTGGGCCCACAGGCTGTGCCTTTCTAGGCACCTACCTGTTAGTCCCGGGCCTTCTCGTCTCCTTTCACGAGGCGTAAAACAGAAGGCCCGGGAATCCAGGCCCCCTGGGGTTGAAATCGGGAATTAGTGAAAAATGGAGGCCCGAAGCATCCTTGAAAGGTTTTAAGGCCCGACCCGCCTCCTGGGAGTGAGTTGGTTGCCCGCCCGTCGTCCCGCCCCGGTGAAAACTGGAAATGGGCGGGTTGGAGGTGGGTTGGGGGCGGGTCTGAAATGGTGGCAATTTTCAATGCCCCCCGGCCCCAACCCACCTGTTTTTTTTATTTGAAAATTGAGCCCATTACATCTACTACATTACCCTTGTCTACTCTTTCTGTTACTCACTTTTCTCATTGTGATCTTTTTATCACTCTATCGGACTCTTTTACTGTCTCTGCCTCACTCTCCCCTATGTTTTTCTTCTCCCCTCTATCTTGTATTTTTCCAGTGTCTCTGTGTGGCTCTCACATATGGTCCTTTACTGATGCACTCTCTGGGTTGATTTTGACTGCGATAGTGTTAAACGGGTGATAGCGAATTGGCAGTCCATTTTACATCTTTCCCTATTTATTTTCCATTTAAGTCAATTGAGTGCTGGGGCATGGAACCACAGTACCCATGGCATGAGAAGTGAGGCTAGAAGCACTAGGAGTGGGTTAGTGCCTGGGATACTTTGGGGGGGTGAGGTCTCATGGTGGTGTTTGAAGACTAGCAGATTCAGGAGATTGTGGGTCTGGAAGAACTGAAGGATGTGTTCTGGTGTTTGTGGACAGTCAGGGAAGGAGTTGTGGACTCTTGGAGGGGGGCTGGCAACTAGGAGCACTGAGGGGCTGAGGTACAGAACTAGTGGGAGCAGCTGTATGAGTGGGCTGGGGAAGGGTGTGAAAGTACTGGGGAGTAGGTGCATTGGAGACATAGTGGGAACACTGAGGGAGAAGCCTTGGAAGGTGAGATGGGGACAGCAAGCTATGGTGGGGTCTAGACACATTGAGGGAAATGTAGGAACATTGAGGTAGGGAGGATGTTAGGTACTAGGAGCGCTGATGAGGAGTGAAAGCACTGAAGGCTCTTGGAGCACTGAGGGAGGAGAAAGTGGCCGGAACCAAAAAGAGGCAAAATGGAGGCTGGATCATTGAAAATTTCTGGCTGAGAGCAGCCTAGGATATGCCCCAAGCATAGGTTAAAGACCCAACTCCTGACCAAGGTCCAGGAATGGGAAGATGATGCAGTACGATAGGGAGTCAATGGCAATGATGAAACCAGAAGCATTAGGCAGTTGGAAAAAGATGTAGCAGAGAAGGCACATTTGAAGAGGTGTTTTAGATGGGGGCATGCCACGATTGTCAGAAAGTAGTGTACACGATTAAACAGTAATTTGATTTCTAATTTTCTGCTGCTTACTGATTCCTCAGTGGTATCTTTTTAAATCAATTTCTTCACTTTTGATTCCTATATTCCCTACCTCTTCAGCATCATTTTGTTACCAATTGGATTCAAGAAGATTGAAGATCAAACAGTGATACTATGGGGCGATTTTTATTTCAGGCATATATCAGGAGGGCAATGGAAGGGGCATCTGCTCCATCCATCTGATGCAGTCGGCGAGAGGCCTGATCAGTTTTCATGATCGGGCCTCATTAAAATTGAATCAGTAAGTTGCAAACGCTAATCCTGCTCCTTTATATATGGTTTATCAATTTGGATGGTGCTAATCTGGCAGGCGACCAATCTTGATAGACCTGCAACAGCAACTCAAAGGGGAGTGTTGGAAGAATTGGGAGTGAAAGGCCACAATGTTTGATTGGTTGAGAGGGGCAGGGAAATATTTTGCAGTGCCTACAATGCCAAGGAGATCAAATATTGGAAGCTTCTAAGGTTCAAAATATACAAGCAGTAAAAGTGAGTGCTAGAACTGCTTCCAGCTTTACCTTTAGATACCGCTGGAAATAGCTGCTATCCGCCTTGTACCTCCAATAGTTTGTGAGCAAGTTCAGGAACAGGCCATAGCAACATTAGTACAACAGCAACAACAACGTGCATTTTATAGCACCTTTAATGTAGAATAATGGCCCAGAATTTGCTGCCAAAATACCGGCAATTTAATGGTACACGCCGTTATTAATGTGTAAATTGTCCAGCAATGTGACGAGGAAGAGATACCCCGTGAATTGCGAATCGCCACAAGCTGCTCGATGATTTGCGTGGCTCCGCATTAGCCTCGTGAAAATGGCAGCTCGCCCTCAACCTCCCGGTGAGTTTCATGACATTGCTGCATTTGGGCATTAATTGCCAATTAAAATCACCACACATAGTTAGGACTAACAGTGTAATCACCTTCTTAATGAGGAGATTTATGTTCCTGCAATGCCACACAACCAGAAAGAGAACAGTTTAAACTGTGGAGTCTCATTCCTACAGGTAGTAAATTGTTAGAGATTTAAAAAATTTTAAATTTTAAATTTTCACAATTTTTTTCTCACTTTTTCTTTGAGTCTTTTTTCTCTCTCTCTTATTCCAATCTTTCTTTCCCTCTCTTTATTTCTCTTTCTGATTTGTCTCTATTCACCCTCCTTCTCCGACGTCCCTCTGTTTCTTTCTCAATCCTAAATCTCAGTGGTTAAGGAGATAGACTGTTGGTCCCATCGTTCACTAAGGTCCCAGATGCCCCATTGCCCTCGCTGCGCTGCAATCAGCTCACACTTCCAACAAGTTGCAGGATAAATTTTTTTCGAACTGAAGGGTTAGGGAAAAAAATCTAACTAACGGGGCACACCGTGCGATGCCCTACTCCAGCAATTTCTGGGCCATTGTCCAAAGACACCTCACAGAAGCGTAATCAGACAAAGATGGACGCCAAGCCAAAGAAGGAGATATTTGGAGGCATGACTAAAAGCTTGGTCAAAGAGGTGAGTTTTAAGGAGAGTGTTAAAGGAGGAGAGGGCGATGGAGAGTCAGAGAGGTTTAGGGAGGGAATTCCACAGCTTAGTGCCTAGATGGCTGAAAGCATAGCCGCCAATGGTTGGACAAAGGCAAAGTAGGGGGGATGCACAATAGGCTGGAGTCAGAGGAATGCAGAATGCTTGGAGGGTTGTAGGGTGGAGGAGGTTACAGATATAGGAAGGGTGAGGCCATGAAATGATTTAAACATGAGAATGAGAATTTAAAATTTGTGGGGCTGAGGGTCTAGGAGCCAATGTTAATCTGCGAGCACAGGGGTAATGGATGAGTGATAGTTGGTGCAGCGTAGGAGATGGGTAGGAGAGTTTTGGATGTGATGAAGTTTATAAAGGGTGTAGGATGGGAGACTGGCCAGGAGAGCATTGGAATAGTTGAATCTGGAAGTGGATGAGGGTTTCAGCAGCAGATGGGCTGATGCTGGGGCAGAAGTGGGCGATTTACAGAGGTGAAAGTTGGCGGTCTTTGTGATAGACAGGATATGGGGCCGGAAGCTCAGCTCAGGGTCAAATAGGATGCTGAGGTTGCGAACAGTCTGGTTCAACCTGAGACAGTGGCCGAGAAGGGAGGTTGGAATCAGTGGCGAGAGTACGGAGTTTGTGGCAATGGCTGAAGACGATGGTTTCATTCTTCCCAGTGTTTAACTGGAGGAAATTGCGGCTCATCCAGAACTGGATGTTGGACAAGCAGAGGCAGTGAAGGGGTTGAGAGAAGTGATGGATTGTTAGCATGCATCAGTAACCCGATCCTGTATCTTCAGCTAGAGACAAAAATAGTGTTAGGATCTTAACTGCATCATTTGACCCTGAGTTGTTTCTATTAATGAGGTATCTGGCTAACTAAATTGAGGTCCACCCAAAAATTGGAACAGGTGGACAACTAGTGATAAGTTGGTGAGTTAATCCTCCGCATGACTTTGGTCCTGTTACTGCGCCATTTTTAGGTGTAAACAGGGAAACAGACGAGAATCACTTCCATTAGTGTAAAATAGTAAGTATGATGTCATAGACAGAATGTATGGCAGACACAATAGTGTGCACTTACTGTCCACATTACCCTTGCTTCCTGTGCCATTATCTTTGGGTAACATTTTGTACAATGGGAAAACATAATGTCAACATTTCGTCATCACATTTTGTTGATTGGCTAGAAGTAAAACAGCAGTAGATTAGAACGGAAGAGATCAGGAATGTATGAATCAACAACAAAGCAAGTAGCCAGAAAATGAGATACTACTGAGTTATGAAAATAACGAATCCTGTCAGACCAGTCAGGCCAATCTAACAATAAAAACGTTTACTAAGTAAAAGAAAGGTGAACCAATTGAACCATTCAGTTCACTTTTTGGAAAAAGATTTGGATGGCCAATTTTTTTTCTCAGTAACTAAAATTTTTTGTGTCCAAAAAAAGGTTTGCAATAAAATTAAAAAGTTTTAAAATGCATATTTCACAATAAATGATAAAACGATCTTATAATTAGCTTTCATGTCTTTCAATGCCTTCCTTAAAGTTTTTACTTCATAGCCTCAGTTGTCTCAAAAGCCACGGCTTGAACTGGATATTTTTCCCTCATTGGAGTTTGGGAGAGTTTCCAACCACATCTGTCCATTCTGAGCACGTATAGTTTGCAGAATTTCCCAGCATTTAACAGTAGGTTTCTGAGTTGAAGCAAGGGGTGTTTCCCCTCATCCTGTGAGGATTTAAGAGTTTCTTTGTTTTTTCCAAAAGACTTTGAAATAAACTGGAGATTGAATTCCCAAAGCTTTATTTCAAAGTTGCCACATTTAAAATATTAACAACTGCTCCTTTTATATTATGAACTACTCACGTAGACAATACTTGTGTTTATGTCAGTACCCGCGGTTTCTTCGCATTTCTTTTTCTTTGCTGAGGAAGATTTCAGCTTGTTTTTCCATGTGAACTAAATGCAGATGGAAGATAAGCTTGAACTATTGTGTTCCTCCTGACTGGCTGCTATACATATGATTCATGGCAAGCTGCTTCCCTCTTCATTTTAGTTAAAAATTCAGTTTTTAGTTAAATTTAGTTAAGAATATTTCTCTTCTGAAATAATTATTGGGGGTTTAATGGTTTTTTTTAACATAAAAACTCATAAACTGTGTAAACGATGAAATTTGCGTGGTTTATGAGGTAATTTTTGTCTATTTATGGAAATTTATGTTTATATCAAAGGCGGTATAAGTTGGCAAACTCATTAATAGTAACTAAGTGCGTTAAGGCAGGAATCTAAAGATGATAACCAGTTGATGAGGGGGGAAGCAGTGGGGAAAGGGGACAGCCTGATAGCATAGAAGGGCCTATAGATGGGTCAGGGGAGGAGGCTGATAGGTGGCTACGGGGGGAGGAGGGAGTTGCTGATGGTCATAAAGGAGCCCAGGGTAGATTGGGTCCCATTCTCAGAACCCCCCCCCCCCCACTCCTCCACAGAGCTACTAAGCCTTTGGAGATCCCTCCCCGGTATCCCACCTCCACTTCCGGATGCCAGGATTCCCTTGCAGTGCTCACAACTCCTAGACCACATTCTCAGTGCTCCTACATTCCTGGACCACCCCAAAAACTCCCATATCCTGGGACCTCTTTTCCCAATGCTCCTAGATCTTAAGACCTGTCTCCTTGTGATCCAAGATCTCAGGACTTGCCACAGTTTTTCCAGGCCCACTTCTGTGCTCCCAGAATCTGGGATCTTGAAAGCACTGCTTGACCCTGAGACCCCATCTCAGTACTCCCAAATCCAAGGGCAGCCCAATGCTGATAGATCAGTGTCCCCGATAATACATAAGGACATAAGAAATTGGAGCAGGAGTAGGCCATATAGCCCCTTGAGTCTGCTCTGCCATTCAATCAGATCATGGCTGATCTTCAACCTCAACTCCACTTTCTCACCCAATCCCCATATTCCTTGATTCCCCTAGAATCCAAAAATCTATCTATCTCAGCCTTGAACATAATCAATGACTCAGCATCCACAGCCCTCTGGGGTAGAGAATTCCAAAGATTCACAGCCCTCTGCGTGAGGAAATTCTTCCTCATCTTAGTCTTGAATGACCGCCCCCTTATCCTGCGACCATGCTCCATAGTTCTAGACTCTTTAGCCAAGGGAAACAATCTCTCAGCATCGACTATTTAGCCAAATACTATTTAGCGTGACCTTTAACTCTGTGAGTAACGCTGTGGGAGATCTGTTAGTAAATATATATTAGTGTAACTCTTGTGGCATTGTTCACAGCAAGTCGAATGATATGCTGTTTTATAAGGACAGTAGTGTTATACCATTTAATGCACATTGTATTATTCTGCTGCTATGGTATTTTTGCATCAACTTTAAGGCCACAGGGGGTGAAATTGGTCTTTGGCAGTAGTGCAAAACAGATGCTAATGAATCAGCAGCCCGTTTTGCACCTTACCCAATTTTCTTTTCCATTGGCTTCAATGTGTCATTGCACAATGAGGAGTCACAACCATGTGAATATTCAGGTCAAGCAGGGTCAGAGGGCGGGGGCATAAATGGGCCTAGGAGTGGGAGAGAAGAGGAAGATAGAGGGAGTAAAGGGAGGAGGAGAGAGAGGGGAATAGAATGGTGAGGGGAGGGAGGAGAGAGATGGGTGGAGAGGAAAGGGGGCGAGTGTGAGGGCAGAGAGAGTTACAACTGGTCGATTCATTTTGACATGGTTGTTGATTGTGTGAGACCCTGGCTATGGGTGCCAGCATAAAAGCAGCTTTAGAGAGCAGACTGTCAGCAAGGAGATCTAGGTTTTAATGCAAGTCTTGACTGACAGATGTACCCATGTCCTCTCTAAGGGAAAAGTTTGGTCTCAGGGGAAAGGAGGAGGCAGGGTTCCTTCCCATCCCATTCAAGTTTAAATCTTGGCAGATTAACGAAGGAGTGACACTGACAGTGTCTATAGAGATATCCACTGGGGTTGAACTATGGTGTGTGTCCTTTCACCCAACAAGCACAACATTCGTAAATAGAGGGGAAGATAATCTGTAGGAAAAGGTCTGACAAAAAAAATGTCCCTGGCACTTTTCTACATGACAGAAATAAAAATATTTCTACTTGATTTATCACTTGATTTATACCTAAAGAATGCATGTTATTGACAAACAGGAAGTGTCATGTAGAACTACAGTAAGATGTGAATGTACATTTAATTTGCGTAAATTATATGGCTTATAATGTGTCATTAAGAACCCTAAAGATCAGAATACAGGTACCACTATAGAACAACACCATAAACAACTCCAGCTTCTGCCTATTTGTTGGTCACTTTGAAAGAAATCTATTTTAAAATGGCTCTTGGAATCAGAGAATGTTGTAACAAAGCTCATTATTTTTCTCTCTCATGGGAACTTGCTCTTTTAATATGAAATAATGACATAGAAATGTTTTCTCAGATCAGTAGAAACTAAAAGCTTCAGCCCCTCTGATCGAGGAATAACTAGTGCCTGAGAACTGTAGCATTTTCTTTGTGTGGCCTTAATGGTCTTATTTATGGTGGATGCAGGAAGAATTCTTTGAAAGCCCGAATCACTTGGACAAAAGAAGAAAATCAAATAACTCAGGAACTGAAAGCCTCCTTGCAGCATTGGCTCCTTAGTGATTAATCACCCGAGCAACCATAAAAAAAGAGAAAAACTTCAATAACACTACTTGTAAACCTTTTCAATGCTGAGAACGAGACATTACATTCACCACACAGTAGCCTGTGGGGTGCTGAAAACAAATAGCATAGTACTGTACTTCATCCCCTAATTGCGAGGCTCTTTCCAGCACAGGATAGTTTTTTTTAAAACTTATTTTGATATTTATTTTCTTCACAGTGTATGGGATCCTAATCTAATTAAATATCAGAGCAACCAACTCAAATTTGAATATTCATCCAAGAATGTTTTAAACATTTTTGGAATATTTGTAAGACTATTGAAGCCATTAAGTACCTTGTGAAGTCGCTCTGACAAGCCCTGAGCCCAGTGTATAAACTAAATACCAGCTGGAAGTTACACGGCAGCTTTAACCTAGCAGTGCTGTGATTTCACAGAGTCAAAGAGGTGGAAATCACATGAAACTTCTACTACTGATTTCATTAAAATTAATTTTCAAAGTTTCAGAAACAAGTTCTTGTGAGGGCACTGCAAACATTATGTTGAGGTTTCACTACATTATTTCAATGATTTTAACCTTATTTGAAACAATATTAATTCTTTAGAAACATCACATGATGGGGAACGTCACTGAAAGCTGTGAAACTATCTGGGGTAGATTTTGACTTTGATGATAATGTAAAACGGATGATGGTGAGTGCACTTACTCATTCCCCTACACTCTGTCTACCACATCACCGCCCCCACCCTACATCTCCTTCTGCACTGCCAACACTACTCTATCACATCACTCCTCACACCCACTCAAAGCTCATCCTCATCTTACCTGCACTTACTCACCTCCCCAGTACTCATCCCACCACTACCACTCAACCCAATCCTCATACAATCTCATGGCTCTGTCTCATACTCACTCTCTCATGCATCTCTTTCACGGTCAGCCTCACCCCACCTGCACAAGGGTGTTTGAGGGTTTGTCATGATTTTTACTTATATTTGATTTCTGATCAACTCACATTACATATTATATTGTCACCACTACTGCCATGTCTTGGCCATTCTTGACTGGCTTGTGCAATAATGCCCTTTCATGAGGTTCTCCATGAAAACCCTGGATGCCACCCATTGGGTCACCCTACAGTGGGTGTATGTGTAGTTGCACGACTACTTTGTGCAGGTGCCTGTTGCGCAGCACTGTGTTGTGTAGCTCCACGTGGCGGAGGTGGACGGCATGCCTGGCGAGGCTGGTGATGTTGCTCGTCCTCCAATGGAGTGATGAATGCTGCAATGGACCTCCCCCCCAATCCTGACGGTGTGAGTATGAGGGGGTCCACAAAGTAGGTAAATGTGTTTGGACAGCAGAGTTTAGGGTATGATTTAATAATTTGGAGTGTGGAGACAACGGTGTGGCAGGTAAAACTTTGTCTGAGGTGACAGAGTGCCCCGCTGCAATAAATGAGGGTTTACCCCGCACCTATTAAATGGACCTTTGTAGCTGCTGCTGGCTGCAACACGTCTGTTAAAACAGGGAGTGCTTCCCCCAGCATGGGAAACACGCTCTGGGTCGTCCAAAATCCGAATCCTCCTAAAATCTCCAACTAATGAGGTCTGTAAACGACCTCAAGTACCCAGATAATGATCTTAAGTGGGATCACGCCGGCTTTGATTGCCGGTGGGAGTCCCGCATGCAGGAGCTGCGCACACACCGATTCACATCATTGGGGAACCCGGAAGTGGGCGGGTTGGAGCCGGGCTCCGGACCCGCTCCAGGAATCCCCAATTTTAGGAGCCCCCCCGCCACGAACACACCCGCTCGGCCATCCGAAAATTGACCCCCTAATATCTGGATACATCCATTATTGAGCAGGGATTACAATAGCATTTGGGAGTGACTGAATTTTCCTTACCTCGCCCAGGAACACTGATCATGTATGGTGTGAATTAAATTTGATTACAAGAGAATAATCGGAAGCAGAAATGCAAAAAGCCTTCTGGGTTCCGAGTGAGGATATTATACCACCTGTCATACTGTAAGTGCAGCTTTATGCAGTCCAGGCAAAAAAATACTATTGTAGACAAACACGTAAGGAGGGCTAATAGGTTTATTCACCATGTGGTTGGATTATGAAATTAGCATAAAATGTCACCCATAATTTAATAACTTACACATCCTTCTGTTTTTTAAAAAAAACTTTTAATAGAAAGCATTTTCTTGCTTTCTCTATTTTTTTCTTTAAGAATATAAAAGCGTAAGAAATAGGAGCAGGAGTAGGCCATACCGGCCCCTTAAGCCATTCAATAGGATCATGGCTGATCTCACTTTCCTGCCCCATCCCCATATCCCTTGATTTCCTTAGTGTCCAAAAATCTATCGATCTCAGTTTTGAATATAATCAACGACCTCTGGGGTAGAGAATTCCAAAGATTCACAACCCTCCGAGTGAGGGAAGGAATGAGAGAGAGAGAGAGTGAGAGGGAAGGGAATGAGAGTGAAAGGGAGGGAATGAGTGAGAGGGGGGTGATGAGAGCGGGGGGGATGAGAGAGAGGGGGAGGAGGAATGAGAGAGGGGGAGGGGGATTCAGACAGAGAGAGAGGGGGAGAGGGGATGAGAGAGGGAAGGAGGATGTGAGAAAGACCTGTTCACCTGCTACCTGGCCCATCTGACTGCTGGCCATGCTAAGCCTACTCAAATGCTCACAACAGCAACTTCCCTTCTCAAGAAAAGCCACAGCCAAGAAGGAGAAACCCACAGCCTTCCCTGAACAGGAAGTACAACTTTATTTTCCTTATGGAAACCACCATGAGAAACCTTTAGATTGTGAAAGGCACAAGAGGTTCCACAGAGATTGTAACCCAGTTGCCTCAAAAGTTAGAATTCCAACAATTGCTCAAATAAATATTAGAATCTAAACATAAGCAGTGTTGACTCCCAGCCTCACTGCCTATTTTAAACAGTCCCACTACTTCCAATCTGACTCAATTTAAAAAGCTGTTCCCAAAAAAGAACAGTTTCTCAAAGCAGTGACTTGGGAACAATCCTAAGAATCCTGCAGGCCAATTCCAACAAATTGCCGGATGCAGTGAGGTCACTGGGGCTGAATGGGGAGCTTAAGGGCACAGAGAGATGCATCAGAAGAATGAGCAAGGAGGAGAGGATGAGCACAATATGGAGTTATGAAACTAAATATACCTGTCAAAAAAATTGTGCATGTGCAGAAATGATAAGGGGCAAAGTATTGTAGGGTGAGTTATAATATTCAGAAATCATTAATCATTAGGGGGATTGCATGAGTAGTGTCCCGGTTACTGAAAAATCGAGCAGTTAGAAACTAAGTCACAAGCACTTAAGGTGTTCATAAAGCTGATTGTTGATTGGGTTGACTGGAACGGCTAATTTATTATATAACCAGGACACCATGAAAGACATGAAGATGTAAGCAAATCGCATGTACTGTCATTAATGTCAGGTGGCTTTGTTGACTGACAGTTTGCACTGTTGTGATTTCACTGCAATTCAACAGCCATTAATATTGAAATGCAACAAAATAGATTTCCTGAAAAATATAGTAGATTTGTATTTATAATTTTATCCCCATTTGTTATTTCTTTTTTGCTTCCTAGGTTTGGAACCTAGGACTGAGGCTAAGGGCAGGGGTAGGCTACTGAGAATGTTCCCACTGGCTCTGCCAATGCAGTTCTTTGGTAGGTCAGTAAAGGGTATCAAAGGGTATCAAATCCCATGCATGTTTTTCCTCCATGGCCATTGGTTAGGTGTCCCCGCTGCCCCCCCCCCCCCACCCCCATCAATTTTCTCCCCACCTCTCTGAAAACACTGATTCTTGCTCGGGTACAGTGCCAAAGCAGCCAGGTTCCTCCTACATCTAGCTCAAGTTATCATTCTCTATGTGTGGGCTTAGACAATGAGTGTGCATGGGCTAGTGAATCATTGGTGACATCACAGCTGAACCTCACTGTCGGTTCTGCATCAGCTTAGCTCAGTGGTAGCACTCTTGCTTCTTCTTTTGATGTCGATGGATTCAAGCCCATCTCCAGAACTTGAACATATAATCTAGGCAGACACTTCAGTGCAGTACAGATGGAGCACTGTATTGTTGGTTGTGCTGTCTTTCAGATGAGACGTTAGCCCGAAACTTTGTCTGCCTGTTCAAGAGGATATTAAAGATTCCATTCAATAGTAGAAGAAGAACTGGGGATTACTCCGCTTATCCTGGCCAAGATTCATCCTTCAACCAACACTACCAAACAGATTGACTGTCATTCATCCCATTTGCTGTTGTGTTGCCTAAATAACAACAGTGAGTACATTTCAAAAGTAATTCGTTGGTTGTGAAGCTTTTTGAGAACATGAAACATTCTGGCCCTGAATGTCCTCGTGGTTCTCCCTATCTCCTTCCATAATTTTGGCAGGAGATCCGCGGAACCCCTGGAGAAATGACGTAAACAGACGTTTTTAACCTCTTCTCTGGGGGTGCCACCGATCTCCCACTAAAAAACCTTGCAAAAATTCCAGACGATTATATAAATGCACCTTTTTCAGTCAATATCCATACATGCATAGATACTTTTCAGCAGGAGTCATTTCATAGCAATCAGGAATGGAAATCCTGGCTGATTTTTCCTTCTTTTGCCCAGAGCTGATGAAAGATAATATAGCACCCCACCTACAGTCTGCTTGAGATCAACTAACTCAGCATAGACTAGGGACTGACATGAGACTTCCTGGTCTGTGTAGCTCAATTGTATACTGAGATGCATATTTACTAACTTGAGCCAGTGGAGGAGCCTTAATTTGGTGCTTTGCCTTGGATGACCTCGCCGAAATTAGGAATTTAACACCTGGGGGACACTTGTCTTGAGTGTGAATGTCAGCTAGGGACATGCGTCAAAGACAGGCTTCAGTTCATGATGCATTAATGGATTGTACCATTGGGTCAACTCATCTTTAAATCTGAGTAATAAATGTTCTCATTTGTTTGTTTTATGACTGACAATGAAAAATCTATAAACCTTGGGTAATCAATTTGACTGACGAAAGAGGAAAAACTCAGCAGTTAATGGATAATGATGGATTTTAAAGGTTAGCATGACTGTAAAATGGATGCTTGATGGATTTGAAGGGGCAGCATATCTTTTTAACTCGGATTTTTCAATGTAGGAAAGAAGAAAAAAAAAATAAACCTAACCTGTCCTGTGTAAAAGCCAGCTAAAATCTATGTGGGAAAAAAAAGCTTCCCAATTTTAAATTGATTCAATCTTTAATGGGCAATTCAACCCTTAAATTTAAAGGACATTTGCAATTAAATTGAATAACTATTGACACGTATGTTCTCACCAATGAAGAATAAAAGACAAAAGGACATCACTCGGCTTTTAAGAACCTGGGTGATTTATCTGCAATTTCTAACATTAGCAGGTTTATGATAAAACAATTTAAATGTGACCTTTAAACAAGTCCACAATGCCAACTGCAGTTGAGTTGTCCTTTAACAAAAATGGAGTTGATTTTGGATAGTAAACTCCACCAATGGATCATTTGATGATGAGTATCTGAACCACACATCCAGGTTGGTCCCAAATTCAATCTGTGGACTGTGTTAATTTAGCTAATGTCAGCTGGAGCAACAATTGGGATGTTAAATTGGTCTCAATGTTCCTTCGCTGGGCAGGAGAAAATTTTGCTCTCAACTGTTATGCATGCATGTGCAGATATCAGGGAAGCACAGAACTGGGATTGGTATTAATGTTTCTTATAGTCAAATAGCCTGCTGACACTCAATGGAGGATTACAGATGAAGAATGGCTGCTTGCATAGGTTATCAAATGGCTTTGTGCCTGTTGAATTATATCCATCTGCAGTCAACACTTACAGGAGAGGAAGAGGAGGAAAAATAGAAAAGGCAAAAAATATATTGGACAATACATAATAGGGATAAAAAACTAGTATAGAGAGTAGCCAAGAGATGATTGTATTTTACTCCCACAGTGGCATGGCTGAGATTGGGAGCTTATGGTTTGAAATTGCACTGTGCAATATCAGTTTATTTTGAATAAACTAGTGCCTTTATTAAAATAATAGATATGGAAATTTGACATAAACATCTTAACACATCTGTTATTAATATTGTACAGAAAGATTTCACTCCATTTGTGATGTGGGGTATGAAACCTGTATTCCAACATTGCCATGGTATAGATTGATGCTCCTAATGTGCATCATCAATGGTTATATCACTGAGTTACATCGAAGCTACAGCACAGAAACAGGCCATTTGCCCAACTGGGTCTATGTCAATGTTTATGCTCCACACGTGTCTCCTCCCTCCTTCATCTAACCCTATCAGAATACCTTTCTCCCTCATATGCTTATCTAGCTTCCCTCTAAATGCATCTATGCTATTTGCCTCAACTATTCCTGTTGGTAACGCATTCCACATTCTTACCACTCTTTGGGTAAAGAAGTTTCTCCTGAATTTCCTATTGGATTTATTAGCGACTACTTTATATTTATGACCTTGAGTTTTGGACACCCCCACAAGTGGAAACATTTTCTCTATGTCTACCCTATCAAACCCTTTCATTATCTTCAAGACGTCCGTCAGGTCACCCTTCTCTTTTCCAGAGAAAAGAGTCCCAGCCCGTTCAGCCCTGCCTGATAGGGATATCCTCTCAGTTCTGGTACCATCCTTGTGAATCTTTTTTGCACCGTCTCCAATGCCTCTATATACTTTTTATAATATAGAGATCATATTGAGTTGTTTTATTTCAATAATTCATTTTATTTTAAGCATTGGATTATTTTGTTAGTTAGGATTTTGTTTGTGTCAGGTCAATTATCTCTCACTGGTCACAATGCATGAGTGCAAATTGGAAAGTCATCCTACTCTCTCACATTCTTCTTAGTCAGGGGGACCATGTGCAAAGATCTGTTGCAATAGCGATTATACCAATGAAAACGTTCAATAATATACGTAAGAGATGATTGACTTACTTGTAATGTGTTGGGTTTCTGTGAAAGTGTTTAACCATCTATTTCTTTACATATTTTAAACTTTATTCCCTCCTTCCTGAAGATGCTGCCTATGATGGGATTATGGTGTCTCAAGGGGGGAAAAAGGTACTTCTACTTTCCACAATGAATCTGGCCAGTTCTACAAGATACTCTGTGTTATGTTTCTGTATTTCCATCCTCTATAGTCTCTCTCTAAAATAATGGGGGTGAAATTCATCTTGACTTCAATGGAAAAGAAAATCGGGCGATGTTTAACGGGCGGCCGATTCGCTGTCACCCATTTTGCAATCCCATCCATGATCAATTTCACTCCCAAAAACTTTTATTTCAATGAGTCAGCCTTACTGCAATTACCAAATAAAATAAATGTTAGAAAATAGGCATTTTCACAGCAAACTAAGGCCGCAGCTATTAAACTATACCAGTCAATCTCCCATGGGGATGCACAGGTACCTTGGAATGCGGTGCGCTAACTTTACCCAAGTGGGGTCGGAGGGGTTAGAGGAGGGGTGGAAGGAGTTTGGAGGAAGAGAGGGTGGGAGAGAGCAGAGGAGGGAGAGAGGGGAAGAGAAGAGAGGGAGAGGAGGAGGGTTGAATGGAGGGAGGTGGATGGAGAAGGGGGCAGGAAGAGGGAGAGAGGGGGTAGAGGAGGTCAGGTCAGGAGAAGAAGATGGAGGAGAGAGAGCAACATTAGACAGTGAAAGGCAGCGAGGCTCTAGGCCAGGGCCAGGAAAGGGGAAGGGGGGAGGTGGACAGAAGTGGGGAGGGTGAGAAGAGAAGAGAGAGCATCAGTGGATGGGGAAAAGTTGGACAAGGCCAATTTTTCTCTCTGTGGGAGGGGGAGCTGTACTGAACTGGGGCCTAATTCCATCTCTATGTGGAGAGGGTGCAAGCATTTTTCTTCTCAAGATAGGGGGTACGTTGCAGAGGATAGGTTTTCAATTCAGGGTGGGGGTTGGTGCTGAGTTCGTTTTTGATGAGGGGCTAGAAAAGGCATGAGTTTTTTATGATTTCAGCTCAATTGAGGGGATAGATTGTGGTACACTGGAGCACTGTGGCTGCAGTGTGTACTTTCTATAGGATGCACAGCAGCAATTCGTCATGGCTTCTTCGACAGCACCTCCCAAACCCGCGATCTCTACCACCTGCAAGTTCCCTCCAAGTCGTACACCATCCTGACGTGGACATATATGGGTCAAAATCCTGGGACTCCCTACCTAACAGCACTGTGTGAGTACCTTCACCATGCGGACTGCAGTGGTTCAAGAAGGCAAATCACCATCACCTTCTCAAGGGATGGGCAATAAATGTTGGCCTTGCTAGCAACACCAAGAATGAATTAAAAAATATATCTTTTTGTTCAGAAGGAGGGATTGTGTGCTCTGTGTGGGTGAAGGGAGCATGATGAATTGGAGGGGGAGGTACGGAAGTTTTTCCATTCACTTTGCCTACCCAAGATCTTTCAGTTTCATACCTTAGTTCATAGAGAAGTCTCTCGTTTGCTTGCTCCCAATTTTTCATTGTGGATGATTCGTCTCTTCAGTTCACCCTTGAGCAACTGATTTGTGTCTAAATCGCAGCTCATTGTGGGGGTTGAGGTTGGATGCAATGTCTTGCTAAGTGTGGAGGGGGGGAATAAACACCCTGCATTGTGAGGGGACATCTTTGTTCATTTGCAGGCCAGTGGATCCACACTCTGTTTAGGGGAGATTTGGTGCTTGCTTCAGTGGAGGGTGCAGGAGATGCCTTTTGGGAGCATTCAACATCTTCACTGAACGGGATTTTTTTTTATTCGTTCATGGGATGTGCGTGTCGCTGGCATTTATTGCCCATCCCTAATTGCCCTTGAGAAGGTGGTGGTGAGCCGCCTTCTTGAACCGCTGCAGTTTGTGTGGTGAAGGTTCTCCCACAGTGCTGTTAGGAAGGGAGTTCCAGGATTTTGACCCAGCGACGATGAAGGAACGGCGATATATTTCCAAGTCGGGATGGTGTGTGACTTGGAGGGGAATGTGCAGGTGGTATTGTTTCCATGTGCCTGCTGCCCTTGTCCTTCTAGGTGGTAGAGGTCGTGGGTTTGGGAGGTGCTGTCGAAGAAGCCTTGGCGAGTTGCTGCAGTGCATCCTGTGGATGGTACACACTGCAGCCACGGTATGCCGGTGGTGAAGGGAGTGAATGTTTAGGGTGGTGGATGGGGTGCCAATCAAGCGGGCTGTTTTGTCCTGGATGGTGTCGAGCTTCTTGAGTGTTGTTGGAGCTGCACTCATCCAGGCAAGTGGAGAGTATTCTATCACACTCCTGACTTGTGCCTTGTAGATGGTGGAAAGGCTTTGGGGAGTCAGGAGGTGAGTCACTCGCCGCAGAATACCCAGCCTCTGACCTGATCTTGCAGCCACAGTATTTATATGGCTGGTCCGATCCTTTAGAAAGGAGCTATGATTTCTCTTCTTCAGGGGGTGTAGATTGCTTCAATATCTACTCACGAGGTTCTGTGTCTTTAGTGGGGTTGGGGTGCCTGTCCTCAAGCTGCTCAGTGTGGGGAGGGTTTAAGCATGTTCATTGTGGGTGGAGGGTGAGGAATGAGTGCTCTGCGATTATAGGAAAGGTGGATTTCTGTTCATAAACAACTTGTGGATAAAGAATTGGCATGAAAAGTCAAAGTATTGACTTATGTGGAATTTTGGAATTCTGATATTTATTTTGATACTAAATCATTTTTAAATTATTACCCATTAAAAATGAAGTTCAAATTCTATGTAAATTTGTAGAAGCAGCAATGGCTGCTGATGTTATATCATAATAATGACTCAGTTAGTACATAAGAATATTTTTCTCATCAATTTTCTTTGTCAATCTTTCTACCCTCATCTCCTCTCCTGACGGTGTTGACTCTTTGAGGGGCATAATTCCATTGGTTGGGGGGTCACCTTCCACGACCTCACCCATATGGTCATTTTTCACATGCTGTATGAATCTTGATAGTATTTGAAGGCTATTTGACCATGGGGAGTATCACAGCCGAGCCTATGCTCATCCCGACATCAACATGAGCACTTCCAGATGCAGTCTCTATATATCAATCAATTGTAAACAATTTTACAACACCAAGTTATAGTCCAGCAATTTTATTTTAAATTCACAAGCTTTCGGAGGCTTCCTCCTTCCTCAGGTAAATCTATATCAATCAAAGAAGGGAACACTGGCTGATTTCCCCCACTCTAACCCAGTGGGGTCTGTGACCATTATAGCACTTCCACCACTATTCCAATTCAATTGTAAACAATTTTACAACACCAAGTTATAGTCCAACAAATTTATTTTAAATTCCACAAGCTTTCGGAGGCTTCCTCCTTCGTCAGGTGAACGGTATGGAATAGTCTTAAATATTCCTAGGTTCCATACCGTTCACCTGACGAAGGAGGAAGCCTCCGAAAGCTTGTGGAATTTAAAATAAATTTGTTGGACTATAACTTGGTGTTGTAAAATTGTTTACAATTGTCAACCCCAGTCCATCACCGGCATCTCCACATCATGTATTCCAATTCAGATCAGCACAGCAAAGAACCTGGGACCCTCCTGGTCTGTATGGCTCAAATACTCACTGTATAAACTCACTGAGCCATATGAGGAGCTGGCAAGAATAACTTTAAGCCTTACATCAATTACTAAAATTGTATATCTTTGGAACTGTAAATATATTTTTAAAAGTTGAGATGTAATCTGTTTGCTCTTTGGAAGAGCCTGTTCTACACAAGCTGATAATTTCACAAGCTTTTAATAAATGTATTCAACTCCTCATCTGTTGCAATTATGCTTGAGATTTTATTTAGTAATTTGTTGCTTCAATTAAGCTGCATTAATCTTTAGCTGAAAAACATCAGTCTATTCACTGAGCATGGATGCAGAATGTCCTATTATGACCTGATAGGCTGGCTTCTGAAATCTCTCTTTTCATTCGAGTCCTTAAGTTTTTAACGCAAAAGCAGCCCTCACTGGAGAACAATGTGTATAACCATTGGGGGAGAATCCATAAACCACCCTGTGGTGTCGGAGCCAATACAATACTTATTAAAGAGCCAATTCCTGTGAAATGGGTCTTTTAAGGCATTTCCTTTTTTATGGTATCTTTTTATATTCTATAGTTTGAATAAAGATGAGTGAAACCTTTATGATTCCTTTTTTTTATTTGCATTTTGTAAAACGTAGCCTTAATGAGCTGTTAACAGCCTTCCTTCCCCCATCTATTGTTGCTACTGCATGGAAGCCTGTAATGTGCTGAAAGCTTCCAAGAAAATTTATGGTCCATGATGAAATCTCTTCCTGGACTAGCTCTGGAAAGAAAGGATTTGTAGTCTTAAATATTCCTAGGTTGCTTGAAACCCTGGGTTATTTGATACCATCGAATCCCATGTACTTTTGGAGCTATTGGCTAAGGCAACTCATTTGTTTATGCAGACAACAAAAGAGGAGCAAACTCCACAGCTGTCCGCTGTACTACACGGTTTATAAAAGAAAAAGGATTTGTACACAGCAGCAAAATGCTATTTGTTGTTATGAATTGGGTGAGTCACAATCCAACGACTGTGCCTTTTAAGGAGGTTTAGTAAAAGTATGTTGAAAGAAAGCACCAGATGATCATCATGTCATACCTACTTTCTCTTTCAGATGCTGACTAACCTCTCGTGCCTTTCTTGCACCTTTTTGTTTATCTTTTATGTTGCATTATTTATGGCGGTTTTCTCTCTGTTCAATTATTCCCTGTATTCCTTTGATCAAACAGCATTGGATAAGGTACCGCATGTTAATTATATATAAATGAATTACATCAATTTATGAATGATTATGTTCAGGTGCATGAGCAATTAGGAACTCTCTGGTTCCCATATATAAGGGAGTAGCTTGGGGCGAGGGTGTGGGTTTGTGTGAAATATGAATTCCAGCAAATAAAGTTTATAAGCAACTAAAAGTATTCAGTCCTTCACTGTCTGGCTGTCCATTTTTGACATGGTAGCAGAGGATGGTTGCCTAAAAGTGGAGACTGGAAACTAAGGAAAAAAAATATTTTCTTGGACATAGAACTTGAAAGCTAAGTGGCCATTGTGAAGAATGGCAGAAAACAAGAGTAGGTTGGCGAGGTACGATTTCCCTCTGATGTTCTTGGAGTTTGAACCATATGACTAATGGAAAAAAGAGGTTGATTCGTGGACATGGTTACTGCTCTGCTGAAGAGAAAACAAGGCCTGGCCTTGGCATTGTTGCTTCCTGAATGCAGCAAGATTAGAAGTAAAGTTTTGAGAGCTGGTGGTCAATTGTTTGGATGATGATGAAGGTTTTGACTACCTAATAAGATTCCTAGACAAAATATATAAAAAAAAGATGATCTGTTGAGTGCCTATGAGGCCTGGTCAGAGTTTGATTGATTTTGGAAGACAAATGGTCATTCCATGGAAGAGTACATCATGGACATCAACAAACTATACCAAAGTTGACAAGGTTCAAGTTTGAGATCCCTGAATCGGTCCTAGCATTTAAATTATTGGACTGTGCTAAAGTGTCTCATATGGACATACAACTAGCATCCAGTTCTCCGATAGAAAGACTCTGGTAGATCAGATGACTGCTGCTTTTAAAAAAAAAACTCCTAGGGAAACATTCATTCCCTTTGACCCTCATGGGTCACGTGGGGCCTTCTGCGGTAACACACAGAATGGAAAATTCCATGGTGATCAGGTTTAGAGATGATGTGGATACTGAACGCAGGCACCAAACTGGGTTTCGGAATTCTCAGAAGACCGGACGAAGATGTCAATGCAACGAATGGATTAAGGAAAGGCAGACCAGTGGTGAATGCCAGCAAAGTAAATACAGCTATATACACAGATGGCAAATTTGGGACAAGAATTATGGGCAACTGAATTCAAGGAATGGTCAAGGAAAAATCAGGAGATGCTTCCATTGTAACTCTCCGTATCATTATGCAATGAATTGCCCAGAGCATAGACACAGGGCATTTGAGATGACTCATGACGACAGCAGCTCTGAGGTGGAGGATGAAGCTAATGATGCTTATGATCAGATCATTCAGATGCATCACCAGGAGTTTTAATCTGGTGATGCAGGTGTTATTTGTGGATTCTTTCTATTGTGATCTTAATAGTGCATGTACTTTGACTGTGGGGTAGATTGGTTAACCTGTTACCTTGACTCACTCAGCAGTGAAGATCGATGCAAGGTTAAAGCGAATAAAAGTTCTAACTGCTTTAGTTATGGTGATGACTACACCTTGCGATCACTCAAGTGTGTGGTCATTCCTTGTAAAATAGCTGGATTAAGCCATTTTATAAGCACAGATATAGTCTAGAGTGAGATACCTATGCTTTGGGTAAACCTTCAATGAAAAGGGCAAAGATGAAACTTGACATGGAGCATGATAAGGTGATTCTGTTTGGAAAATAAGTTGATCTGTAATTTACTCAGTCAGGACATTATTGTGTCACCTTAATGAAACTTAATGTTTCTCATCAGTGTGTAAGGCAGGTATTGATTGCATCAGTGTTAAGGCTGGGCAAGGGGGGAAAAAAGCAAATTATCCTGAAGTTGCATAGGCAATTTGCCCACCCCGTTGTCAGTGTTTAAAAATCCCGCTGAATGATGCAGGGGTGATCAATGAGATTAGTGACAGTTGTGATATCTGTAAAAAGTATAGACGGACACCCCCCACGTCCCATTGTAAGTGTTCCATTAGCACAGGACTTTAACGAGGTAGTTGCCATGGATATAAAAGTGTGGGACAAAGCCAGAAATGTTTTCATCCTACATTTCATTGAGCTGGCTACAAGATTTAGTATTTCTTCCCTAATACAGAATAAGGAGAAGAAGGTTATTCTCGATCAAATTATGGAAAAATGGATAGGAACTGGGTTTGGGACACCAGCCAAATTTTTGACTGCTAATGGAGGTGAATTTGCTAATGAGGAGTTCAGAGACATGTGAGAATATGAATATACTTGTCATGACTACAGCGGCTGAGAGCCGTTTTACCAATGGTCTTTGTGAAACGAATCACGCTGTAATTTAGCATAGTGCATAAAATTTTGGCTGATCAGCCAGATTGCAAGTTGTCAACTGCCCTAGCATTTAAACAGCCACCCAACCTCAAACAAACCATCGTTCGCAGCAAATTACCCAGCCTTCAGGAGAACAGCGTCCACGACACCACACAACCCTGCCACGGTAACCTCTGCAAGACATGCCAGATCATCGACACAGATACCACCATCACACGAGAGGACACCACCCACCAGGTGCACGGTTCATACTCCTGTGACTCGGCCAACGTTGTCTACCTCATACGTTGCAGGAAAGGATGCCCCAGAGCATGGTACATTGGCGAGACCATGCAGACGCTGCGACAACGGATGAACGGACACCGCGCAACAATCACCAAACAGGAGGGTTCTCTCCCTGTCGGGGAACACTTCAGCAGTCATGGACATTCAGCCACCGACCTTCGGGTAAGCATACTCCAAGGCGGCCTTCGAGACACACGACAACGCAAAATCGTCGAGCAGAAATTGATAGCCAAGTTCCGCACCCATGAGGACGGCCTCAACCGGGATCTTGGGTTCATGTCACATACACGTAACCCCACCAGCGAACAAATGTTATCTGTTTTTAATATAACGGGTCATTGACTGTCTTCCTTCTCTCTCTCTCTCTCTCTCCTTTTTTTGGGGGGGTTTGTATATTCGGTGGCCTTTTTAGGTGACACCTTTCTGTCTGCTCACTGTGATTGCCTTGGCAACGGGCAGTAATCACCAGGCATTGTTCTGTGATTTTAAAATGCGAAGGATTCGAAAATTTCATTTCCACACCGTTCACCTGACGAAGGAGGAAGCCTCCAAAAGCTTGTGGAATTTAAAATAAATTTGTTGGACTATAACTTGGTGTTGTAAAATTGTTTACAATTGTTTACAATTGTCAACCCCAGTCCATCACCGGCATCTCCACATCATGCCCTAGCATAGGCAGTTCAAGCAAAGAATTCTTTGCAGATGGTTGGAGGATATAGTCCTTACCAGCTAGTCTACGGGCGTAATCCCAAATTACCTTCTGTTCTCAGTGATAATTCCCCTGCTCTAGAAGGGACTACGATTCGTGCTGTTTTTTCTGAGCATTTAAATGCTTTACGTGCAGGAAGCCAGGCTTTTATCAAGGTTGAGGTATCAGAACTTGTTGAGCACTGAGGCATCGTATTAGACCGTCCGAGACAGAGTTCAGTTCAGGAGATTTGGTATATTACAAAAAAGAGGGTCGTAAGGAATGGAAAGGCCCTGGTAAGGTGATCGGTCATGATGGTAAGACAATACTTGTCCAACACGGCTGTTAAGGTTCATTCCTCGTGTTTACTTGTAATGAATTATGGAATCTCGGACTCTGACCAGGTGATAGCAGTAAATGAGGCACCTTGTACCTCAAATGTTCATGATTTTTTTGCAGAGGGTCCAGAGGAATAGAATGAGGTAGATCAAGGGCTGGTCAGTGATAATGTGAGTGATCAAATACGTGACAGAGCCGTCACATCCGAGCTACAATTACCCTAAGTGGGTACATGGGTGACGTATGTTCTAGAAGGAACTGATGAATGGAGAGACGCAACAATTTTGGGACGTGCAGGAAAAGCCAGTGGGAAGTTTGGCCAAGAAGTGTTCAGTTCCATTTGCAACCCCTCAAAAAATGAAGCAGTCCGAGCCCACATGCAGCAAGACCTGGACAACATCCAGACTTGGGCTTATAAGTGGCAAGTAACATTCGCGCCAGATAAGTGCCAGGCAATGACCATCTCCAACAAGAGAGAGTCTAACCACCTCCCCTTGACATTCAACGGCATTACCATTGCCGAATCCCCCACCATCAACATCCTGGGGGTCACCATTGACCAGAAACTTAACTGGACCAGCCATATAAATACTGTGGCTACTAGAGCAGGTCAGAGGCTGGGTATCCTGCGGCGAGTGACTCACCTCCTGACTCCCCAAAGCCTTTCCACCATCTACAAGGCACAAGTCAGGAGTGTGATGGAATACTCTCCACTTGCCTGGATGAGTGCAGCTCCAACAACACTCAAGAAGCTCGACACCATCCAAGATAAAGCAGCCCGCTTGATTGGCACCCCATCCACCACCCTAAACATTCACTCCCTTCACCACCGGCGCACTGTGGCTGCAGTGTGCACTATCCACAGGATGCACTGCAGCAACTCGCCAAGGCTTCTTCGACAGCACCTCCCAAACCCGCAACCTCTGCCACCTAGAAGGACAAGAGCAGCAGGCACATGGGAACAACACCACCTGCACGTTCCCCTCCAAGTCACACACCATCCCGACTTGGAAATATATCGCCGTTCCTTCATTGTCGCTGGGTCAAAATCCTGGAACTCTCTTCCTAACAGCACTGTGGGAGAACCGTCACCACACGGACTGCAGTGGTTCAAGAAGGCGGCTCACCACCACCTTCTCAAGGGCAATTAGGGATGGGCAATAAATGCTGGCCTCGCCAGCGACGCCCACATCCCGTGAACGAATAAAAAAAAAAGTGAGTTCCATGGACTGGCAGAATGTGGAGTGGAGAGTCAGAAAGCACAGTACAAGTAGTGATAGGGGGTCTGGCAGTGCACCTCATGTCAGAAACCGATCACGTACTAAAGAAAGAGCCTCAGATACTGCAAGAAGGAGATCTTGCAGTAGTAGTCCCTACAGACATAGAAGTAGAGGTAGAGGCCGGAGCTTGAATAGATCAGACAGTGAAACAACGACCACAGAGCCATCACGTCATAAAACAAGAAGCAGAAGTCCTCGTGACCGGGAAGTTTTGGTAGCCGCTAATAGACTTGAGGATAAAAGAATAAGAGAGGCGAAACAAAGGGAGTTAGAACGTTGGAAAGAATTTGTTGTTTATTCTGAGGTACCAGATAAAGGTCAACCAGCTTTGTCGCATAGATGGGTTTGTACTGGAAAAGTCCTTGCAGATGGGACTTATAAGGCTAAAGTGAGGTTAGTAGCTAAGAGTTTTGAAGAGAAACTGGGTGATACAGACATTAATTAGAGTGGATTCTCTCACTGCTGGAAAGGTGATCTTAAAAATATTTTCGGCTCTTTTGACCACATGGGAGTCTAGGTCAATTGACATAAAAGCCGCATTTCTGCAGGGCGATACTTTTCAGAGAGGTGTGTTTCTGAAACCGTCTAAAGAGGCAGCAGACGTGGTAAAGAAAACTATGAAAACTAAACAAATGCGTATATGGTCTGAATGATGCTTCCAGGGTATGATATTTTTCAGTGAGATCTGTTTTGCTGAAAATAGGTTGTGTCCAACTGAGACCAGATCCCACCAGGTTTTATTAGTACCATAAAGGCAAATTGTCAGGCATCTTCATGATGCATGTTGATGATGTCTTATGGGGAGGTACTGCAGAATTTGAGAAATTCATCATTGGTAAAATTAGAGGAGAATTTAAAACTGGGAGCCAGGCCTGTGGGGCTTTTAAATATATTGGTTTAGATATCAAGCAAAGTGGGTCTAATATAACTTTAAATCAGCAGTCCTATTTAGAGAGTGTTACTCCCATCCCAGTTAATCATACTAGGTCATCACAAAAAGGTGATGTTTTGTCTAAAGAAGAGACAGAGCAATCACGAAGCTTGATTGGTCAATTGAACTGGTTGTGCACACAGACTAGGCCAGATGCTAGTTTTGATGTGTTGGGGTTAAGTACTTCAATGAAACACCCATGGTAGAGAATGTTTTAAGGGCAAATAAAACATTACAGAAATTAAATATTGTTACATGTGTAATTCAGTTCCCATCCTTAGGTGCCCCAAAGAAAATGAAGCTAGTTATCTTTAGCGATGCTTCACATGCTAATCTTCCTGATGGGTATTCTAGTGCAGCTGGTTTCATCGTGTTTCTTGTGGGTGAAAACAGGAAATGTTGTCCTTTAGCTTGGGAAGCTAAGAAAATAAAAAGGGTTGTTTAAAAAAAAGTGTTCTAGCTGCTGAAACACTGGCTCTCGTAGACGCAGTGAATATGGAATTCTATTTGGCAAATATTTTGAGTGACATCCTGTACAATGGGAGTACTGAACATGGTATACCCATAGAATGTTATGTAGACAAAGTACACTCTCCTAAAAAGGTAAGTGAAAACCATTTGCGGATTGATTTTGCTGGCTTGAAACAAATGCTGGAGAGAAAGGAAATCGCTCAAATTAAATGGGTAGATTCAAGCCATCAACTATCGGATTGTCTTACAAAAAGAGGTTCATGTACAAAAAAGGGATCCTGGAGAAGGGTCGGATCACAATGTAATGCTTTATTGAGTGTAATTAATATATCTATATCTGTTAATTGTATATAAATGAATTGCATCAATTGATGAATGAATGATTCTGGTCAGGTGCATGAGCAATTAGGAACTCTCTGGCTCCCATATATAAGGGAGTAGACTGGGGGAGAGGGCCTGGGTCTGTGTGTAATATGTATCCCAGCAAATAAAGTTTATAAGCAACCAGAAGTATTCAGTCCTTCATTGTCTAGCTGTCCATTTATGATAATACACAAGAGTCCATTGGTAAAAATGAGAACGCACAGAATTGGAGGCAATCTTATGACATGGGTCGATAATTGGTTGGGAGGTAGGAGCCAGAGAGTAGGGATAAAGGGAAGGTTCTCTAATTGGTGGGATGTGACAAGTGGTGTTCCCTAGGGATCTGTACTGAGGCCTCAGCTTTTCACAGAATGTATCAATGACTTAGATAAAGGAATAGAGAGTTTCATATTCAAGTTTGCAGATAACACTAAGTTATGAGGTACAGTAAGTTGTGTGGATAGGAGAAGGAAGTTACAAAGGGATGTAGACAGAATAAGTGAGTGGGCAAAACTATGCAATTGGAATTCAATGTGGGGTCATCCACTTTGGATCCAAGAAAGACACATCAAAATATTTTCTTAATGGTGAGAGACCAGAAACTGTGGAGGATAAATGGGATTTAGGTGTCCATTTACACATCACTAAAAGCTAGTACACAGGTACAAAAAGCAATGAAAAAGGCTAATGGAATATTGGCCTTCATCTTAATGGGGTTGGAATTCAAAAATGAGGAAGTGATGCTTCAGTTGTATAGAGCCTGGAGTACTACATTCAGTTTTGGGCACTAAACCTCAGGAAAGATATTGGCCTTGGAAGGGGTACTGCAGAAATTTACTAGAATGATACCAGATATTAAAGGGTTAAATTATGACGACAGGTTGCATAAAATTGGCTTGTATTCCTTTGAATTTGAAAGGTTGAGGGTTGATCTAATTGAAGTGTTTAAAATGATAAAGGGATTTGATAGTGTAGATACAGAGAAACTATTTCCTCTGGCTGGGTGATTTAGGAGTGAAATCAGAAAGCACTTTTTCACGCAAAGGATAGTGGAAATATGGAACTCTCTTCCCCAAAAGGCTGTGGTTGCTGGGTCAATTGAAATTTTCAAGACTGCAATCAATACATTTTTGTTTGGTAAGGGCATCAAGGGATATGGAACAAAGGCAGGTAAATGGATTAGCGGAACAGGTTCGAGGGGCTGACTGGCCTGTTCCTGTTCCTATGTTCCTTCCAGTTGGACCTTCACAAGTAAACATTGGACCACATGGCAGGACAAGGTTAGGCTTAGCCCCCCCCCTCCCCATGTTTGAATCGTCTGTCTAGGCTCACGCATGAAGGATAGCCACTTGAGCAAGGTACTGAAGGGTTTCCAGAGCCCACAGTATCATATAGCACGAGTTAGTACCTTCAGAAGAGTAGGGGAGAAAATTGAGGAAACAATTTCTTTTTCAAAAAGAATATATGATGCTGAAAATTATTCAATGAGCGTTAGTTTCCCATCAGTAATCATGATAAATAATCTTAGAGGGGATTGCCACTGCTTTTGGAAAAGGAAAAATCCTGTACAAACTTTGTATTGTTTTGATAATGGGAATGTCATGAACAAGCAACACAATGATACAATGGCCTGATACAATGAGATTTTCACACTTTGGCACATTTTGTATTCGAAATTGCACCACCACATTAAATTAGCTTTCCCTGCACATTTTGCAGAGATTAATGATGTTCATTTTACAAGAACATTTTCTCCTAATTGTAAAAATACACAAAAAATTATTTAGTTTCCCTCTAATTATCTCTCCTATCTCCTGAAGACGCTAACAAATGCTATGGTACATTTCCATAGGCTCCAGTATCTTGCCCAAATGTCAGCCAAGACAGTGAACATTCCTAGGTTAGTCAGCCATGGAGGGCATCACAGCTGAGTCCAGTCCTAGTCGTCTTCTCATTCAATGTCTCCTTTCTAGAAAAGATCACTAGGTAGTGATCATGATTTCTTTTCCCCCTCCCTAGCACAAAGACATTAAGGCCAATTATACCCCTTCAAATGCTGCCACCACTGAGAGCAACTAACTCAATATGGAGCAACAATCGAACCTGGGACCTTATGGTCTGCATGACTGAGTGCTACACTGGGTGATGCTTCTACCCAATAGGGCATCAGGAAAGTCCAGAACAATAAGTAGATAAATATATTATGTGACATTCCCCAAAGCAAACTAATGTCAGCAGCAACATGGCCAGGACAAGATAAAACTACGACCTCACATTCTGCACACTATATTCAAAATGCTACAGCCATCTACATGGGCTGAGCAGATTTCTGATGCTATTTACTTTTTGTTCCAAATATATCAGTTGATATGGTAGGAACAGCAATGCTTAATGACTACAATAGTGTTTTTTACGATTGGAGAAGCCAGCTTTATTGCAGGAGGACTGTTCATTTTAATTAAACTGGATTCTCCTTTGGAGTACAAATGAATGTTACCGAATGTGTTCCCGAAAACCCTAACAGGCTTGAGTTTTGTTTATTTTGGAGGAAGGGGGTTCTGCTTGTGCTTCGGATCTACCTCTGTAGATCAGATAATGCGGGTGCATTTCCCCTCTCATTACAATTTCTGGAGAGAACAACAACCACCTGCATTTATATAACGCCTTTAACGTCGTACAATGTCCCAAGGTGTTTCACGGGAGCGTTACCAGATGAAAGTTGACACCAAGCCACATAAAGAGATATTAGAATAGGTGACCAAAAGCTTGGTCAAATATTTAGATTTTAATGAGTTTCTTAAAGGAGGGGTAGAGAGGTTTAGGGAGAGAATTACAGCGCTTAGGACCTAGGCAGCTGAAGGCATAGCTGCCAATGGAGGGGTGAAGGAAATCGGGGATGTGCAAAAGGCCAGAATTGGAAAAGCGTAGAGTTCTCAGAGGGTTGTACGGCTGGAGGAGGTTACAGAGATAGGGAGGGGCGAGGCCATGGAGGGATTTGAACACAAGAATGAGAATGTTAAAATCAAGGTGTTGCTGGACCGGGAGCCATGTTGCTGGACACGGATGCATACACACATAAACAAGAATGGCTACACTCTCCATCACCTCTAAAGAGTCAGATTCTTGTTCCAATATCTGACCTAAGCACATGTACAAGGAAGCACTGTTGCTTTCCATTCCACATCACAGTTTATTTATATATCAAAAGGTCTTGCATCCAGCAGACATCTATCACACTTCAAAGTGTCAAAAGTATAAAAAAGAGAAGATGAAGCCAATCATTTCCCCATAGTTTTTCTGATCTTGATAATCAGGCCTTTCCCCAAGGGTAGGAGCCAGGGGTCTATAAGCATCTGCCAATCTATAGAAACTGCCTTTGACAATCAGCCTTTAATTGACCTCGGGGTGTGCCTATTTAAAGCTCTTCTCCACAGGGAATGCCTGAGCATTGCCTCAAAGAGACAGGCCAGGTTAAACACGACTTTGCTTCAGAAATCAGAGTAGCCATGAGCAATGTCACGAGAGATTAATTAGCATATCCAGAAGAATTATACTCATTGCTTTAAGATTGAGCTCTGTATTGCTAGTGACAACGCTCAAAACTATACTTGTGCTACAAGACTTCATTTGAGATATATATATTCTGGTAATCAATTGCAAATTATTCTCTTGATGACCCTTAAGAAGTGATGTCAAAATCATTAATCCTATACAGTGTATATGTTATCATATATCAAAAACTGAACATTGGCCCTGATAGCCATTGCTGGCATTAAACTGACCAAAGGGTGGAAGTACAGCAAGGTGGTACTTCTGCCCACCACTTTGCCCTCTTTTCTCCTATCCCTGGAATTACAAGCCCAATATTTTTAAATTTACACACAAAGAAAATATACCTGTGGGATTGCTGATTACTATGTCTAGAAATTTGCACGCCCAGTAAAATTCGAGTTCAATTGCCATTATCTTACAATAACACATTTATATCGGCATATTAGGAATAAATCCATTCTGAAATCAGTCACGTCCTGTGTACTATCTGCAATTCGTATTTGCCACAGTTTTATTGAAATAAATTAAGAAGCTTTTTCAGAAACAATTGCTGCACACGTGGAAATGATTGAACACAGTGAAAAAGTAACAAGACACCTCTGGTAATATGAAAGGGGCAGCCCAAATAACTCAGATTTGATAGCTGACCCTTATGATACCTAGGGTTGTATTCCCTGGAATTTAGAAGATTAAAGGGAGATTTGATCGAAGTTTTCAAAATATTAAGGGGAACTGATAGGTAGATAGAAAGAAACTATTTCTGCTAGTTGGGAGTCTAGGACTAGGGGACGTAGCCTAAAGATTAGAGCCAGGACTTTCAGGAGTGAAGTTAGGAAACACTTGTACACGCAAAGGATAGTAGTAGTTTGGAACTCTCTTCCGCAAACAGCAGCTCATGCTAGCTCAATCAGATTTTAAATCTGAGATTGATAGGTTTTTGTTAGCCAAAGGTATTAAGGGATATGGGGCTAAGGCAGGTATATGGAGTTATGTCACAGATCAGCCATGATCTCATTGAATGGCAGAACAGACTCGAGGGGCTAAATGGCCTACTCCTGTTCCGATGTTCCTATACCGCATTTAATCAAGGCTTCAATTTCTTAACAGAATCAATAGGAATCTGACGTAAAATAAGGAGTAAATTCTGCATGAGGCCTACACTTGGAGCACACATGACTAACACCTCACACACTTAACTCCTGCTTGCCACTGTAAATATTGCAAATCCAGAAAAGCCAGCTGAAAGGATACCCACATTTCTGTGGGTTTCCGATAAGTAGCAGGGACCAGACATGACTTCTGACGAAGTGATTCCACTTTATAAACTGTGCCGAGGGAGAAATCGAAGTGAACCGCAGCCACAAAACATGGCTGCTACCAGTCCCAAACGCTGCTGCTGCTTCTTGTTTCAACCACTTATCAATGCTGTTTGAAAATTGAGGAAGAAAAAGTGTGTTCATTTTTATTTAAAAAACCATCTTTGTACCAGTCACAGATCACAGAATACAGAGGACCAGTTACAATTACGACTATTTTAACTTTAGTACAACGTAGATACAATGCACACCTGGACACTGTGGGATTTCCATTTTCTCCTCAAGTGTGAAACTGCATACATGCCAATGAAGAAACCTGACAAACAGCTATAAAAGCTGACTGCTAAAAACAGCCCGAATGTAGATCTTACAACACTTGAAACTGAAAGAAATTAAACTGAAAGTACACTGGGACGTGGACTTGTCTTAACACAAGCTACAGGTATGCCCTTATGATTTTGATCACATTTATTTCAGTAGACAAAACCACAGTTGTTACTAGTGTTAGATTTAAAAATTACTGAAGGGTGATGTGAGTACTGATGGAAAGAGATTTATTTTTCAGGGGGATGGGGAATATTCCCCCCCACCACCAAAAATGTTTTGATAGCCAATTGGGAGAAATATTAGCTATTTTGGAGCCTACTGTAATTCTTAGTGTAAACCGTTGTGTAACTTTTTAAAATTCAGTAAAGCGCATCACTCCTCTGACACTACTCCCCATTTTTTTCCCAAACCCTGGTGATTCTGCTAGTGCAGTGACAGGAAACATCAAATAAAAGCGAGTTAATGCATTCACACCAGGGGACATCTTACTTATCTCAAAAAAGTGGCTGCGATTGCTCTTGAAGAAAATAACCTTTACATAAAAGGTGGAATCATGGTCTGGCTTCTAACATTTGCTTTACTGGCAATAAAAATTCAATTAAAAACTTTTTTTCCTCCTTATTTTTTTGCCAATTTTCTCCCCTTCCCACCTCCTTTCCTATAGATGTGCACTGCTTTGTGGGTTATAGTTACACACCTATGGAGGACCTCTGATATTTTGTCCAAGTGGTCATTCTTCCTAGTTGTGCCTAGATATTGATATTGCCAAGCTTCTCACCTTTGGGAGCAACACAGTTGAGCCCATTCCTGTCTTCACCCAGTGTCCATTCCTGCACATTTCCAACAGGCATCACTGAATAATGATCAGGATCCTGCAGAATTATTTTCTCCCTCACCCAGGGGTTCTAAAGCCAGTTTTAATGCCTTTATCTCAGTCCTGGTGGGGTTCAGCACAACCCAGGGATTGAAGGGGATGTTTCTGGTCTGTATGATTCAGCTACTGATTGGATACATTCTACTGAGGGAAGTGGAGAGAGCTCTATGAAAACCTTAATAAAATTAATAACTAATACTTCCACACCATAACTCTCAGAAGAAAAGTGAAAAAAACTGCTATACTAAGAAATAAGCCTAAGTTTTCCAGGGTTTCAGTGGCTCCTCTGCTGAAATTATGGCAAACGAGTGGGAGAATCCCCCTGGAAATTCACCCCCCATGGACTCTACAGATGGAAACTGGACAGGTGGCAACCCCAAAACACTGGCCACTATTTATACTAGGTGAGGCCTAGTGCAAGAGGCTGGATGCAAGAGTTACAAGATGGGGAAAGTATGAAGCAAGGCTAGAGCAAATGAAATAGGAATCAGAGTCACAACCCAAATGTGAAAGACCTTGGTTATAGTGTAATCCTCCAGTGGGCAATATTCAACTTCTGTTGAAATTTCCAAATAGCTACCCAGGCAGCTGCTTCTCAGAAATTAGTAGCCAGTGTAGTTTTTTCCTGACAGATGGTCAATGGGATAACCTTTTTTTGAAGTTAAAGTGATTCCAACTGATAAGTATATAACCAAACATCTGTCGATATTTTAACAAATAAATAAGTAAACGAGGATCATAGGCACTGTCTTGGTTCACTTACATTTGCTCAACTGCCCTGCATAGTGTTGAGAGTGATTAATTCTTAGGATTGACTCCAACAACTCATCCAAATGTACTCTAGAGCCAAGCAGTAATTGTGACTAGCTTCAAAGAGGTTTCAATAGATGGCTAACTCTGAAGCTCCTTCTGGTGCCAGCTTTTTCCAGCTGTATTTGGTTATCTTAAAAATGTAAATGATAAAATAAGAAATAAAAGAACAGCTGAAAATTTTCTGTAGGTACATACTTTGAAACCTGGTCTGTAATTTCCTTATATTATTACAACATAGCATGCAAAGGTCTTCAGAGGTTACACCACGTTATAGCGAATGAGCCAACACATTTTATGCTGATGTAGTGACAGACAGCTACTGACTGTCTTATTGTTTTGTTGTTGTGTTTTTAATGGCATTCTCATAGTAATCTTTCTCAGGAACTGGCTCGTTCTTAACAGTTGATCTGTAGTTCTTTATTTCTGTGATGAACATCCCACTTGTGTTTCAATGTTCTTTTTTCTTTCCTTCATTCATCTTCTCCTGATTGGACTTTACCCAAGCCCTTCACATGTAAGGCTGAATAGTGAGTGTTGGCAGGCTATTTCTCCATGTGACACATCACAGCCAAGCCTAATGTTGTCTTTACCATCACTAACACACATGCACTTGTCAAGGTTAGTAACTGTTTAGTGCCCAGGATCAGGAACCATAGCGGATTTTCTCCCTTCCTAACCCAGGGAGTGAGATTATTTGTAGTGCCCCACCATTGGCTAAGCTGAAATATGTTGTCTCAACAGAAACCAGGCTTTGAGCTTAGGGCATTAGTGTACAGATATACAAATCCCTAAAAGTAGCAATGCAGGTTAATAAGGCCATAAAAAAGGCAAACCAAGCACTAGGGTTCAGTTCTAAAGGGATAGAATTGAAAAGCAGAGAAGTTATGTTAAACTTGTATAGAACCTTGGTTAGACCACACTTGGGAGTACTGTGCACAGTTCTGGTCTCCATATTATAAAAAAGATATAGAGACATTGGAGAAGGAGCAAAAAAGATTCACAAGAATGATACCAGAACTGAGAGAGTATACTTATCAAGAAAAGTTGAACAGGCTGGGACTCTTTTCTCTAGAAAAGAGAAGGCTGAGGGGTAACCTGATGGAGGTCTTTAAGATAATGAAAGGGTTTGATAGAGTAGACATAGAGAAAATGTTTCCACCTGTGGGGGAGTCCAAAACTAGAGGTCATAAATAGAAGACAGTCACTAATAAATCCAATAAGGAATTCAGGATAAACTTCTTTACCCAAAGAGTGGTAAGAATGTGGAATGCGCTACCACCAGGAGTAGTGGAGGCAAAAAGCATAGATGCATTTAGAGGGAAGGTAGGTAAGCACATGAGGGAGAAAGGAATAGAAGGATATGCTGATAGGGTTAGATGATGTCGGAAAGAAGGAGGCTCGTGTGGAGCGTAAATGCCGGCACAGACCAATTGGGCCGAATGGCCTATTTCTGTGCTGTAGACTCAATGTAACTTATCACAGCACCATACTGCATAGTTTGTTCATGCACTGATTCGCTGGTTAACTTGCAAAATAAAACCTTTAAAAATAATTTCAATGAAAGAATTAATATCAAGACCCTCCCTAATGGCTCAGTGGTTAACTGCAATGTGTAGTAGCACTGAACTGAACAACAATTTGCATTTTATAGCGCCTTTAACATAATAAAAACATTCCAAGTTGCTTCTCACAAGAGAAAGCAGATTCCAAGCAGTAGGAAAAGATTCAGGAGAGGTGGGAGCAGTGGTTCCGGTCTAATGTTGTTAACCTCATTGATAAGGCCGGAAGGCTATCAAGTGCCTAGTAGAAAGATGAAGTGCTGTTCCTCGATCTTGCATTGAGCTTCTTTGGAACAGTGTCGGAGGCCAAGGACAGAGAAGTCAGATTGGGAGTGGGAGTGAGATGGAAAATTAAAGTGGCAAGTGACCGGAATTTCAGGGTCATGCTCGTGGATTGAACGGAGGTGTTCAGCAAAGCGATCACCCAATCTGCGTTTGGTCTCCCCAATCTAGAAGATTACACATCATGACACGACTACAGTATACAAAGTTGAAAGAAGTGCAAGTAAATCACTGTTTCACCCGGAAGGAGTTTTTAGGGTCCTGGATGGTAGGAAGGGAGGAGGTGAAAGGACAGGTCTTTCATCTCCTGCACGTTCATTGGAAGGTGCTGGGGGAAGGGGAGCAGGTGTTGGGAGCGATGGACGAGTGGACCAGGGGACACAGAGGAACCGGTCCCTTTAGAATGCTGAAAGGGGAGGGGAGGGGAAGATGTTTTGGTGGTAGCATCCAGCTGGAGGTGTCGGAAATGGCGGAGGATGATCCATTGAATGCGTAGGCTGGTGGGGTCGAAAGTGAAGACAAGGTACACTCAATCATGGTTCTGGGAGGGAAGAGAAAGGGTGACACCGTCAAGGGCATTGTCAACCACGATCGAGGGGGATCCTCGACTGAGGGAAAGGAAAGACATTTTGGAAGCTCTGGTATGGAAGGTGGCATTGTTGGATCAGATGTGAGAGAGACAGAGAAACTGGGAGAATGGAATAGAGTCCTTACAGGAAGTGGGGTGGGAAGAAGTATATTCAAGGTAGCTGTGGGAGTCGGTGGGCTTGTAGTAGACATTGGAGGGCAGCCTATCCCCAGAAATGGAGATAGTGAAGTCGAGGAAGAGTCAGAGATAGACCATGTGAAGGTAATGGAGAGGTGGAAGTTAGAAGCAAAGTTGATGAAATTTTCCAGTTCGGGGCGAGAGCAGCAAGCAGCACTCACAGTCATCAATGTACCAGAAAAAGAGGTGAGGGAGGGGGCCTGAGCAGGACTGGAACAAGGAATGTTCCACATAGCCCATGAAAAGGCAGGCATAGTTAGGACCCATACGGATTCCCATATCGACACGTTTTATTTG
Organism: Heptranchias perlo; assembly: GCF_035084215.1. NCBI lineage: Eukaryota > Metazoa > Chordata > Chondrichthyes > Hexanchiformes > Hexanchidae > Heptranchias > Heptranchias perlo. The sequence goes on along the minus strand of NC_090343.1, from coordinate 33,169,423 downwards.
GTCGAAGTGAGTAGAGTTAAAGGAAAAGTTGTTCATTGTGAACAGTTCAGCCAGGTGGATGAGGGTGGTGGTAGATGAGGACTAGTTGGGCCGTCGTTCAAGGAAAAAGCGGAGGGTCCACAGGCCGTCCTGATGAGGGATGGGGGTGTAGAGGGATTGGACGTCCATGGTGAAAAGGAGACGTTTAGAGCCAGGAAACTGGAAATGGTTAACGTGGCAGAGGGCATCGGAAGAGTTGCAGATGTAGGTTGGAAGAAAATAGACAAGGTGTGAAAAAATAGAATCGAGATAAGAAGAACTAAATTCCGTGGGGCAGGAACAGCCTGAAATATTGGGTCTACCAGGACTTTCCTGTTTGTGGATCTTGGGAAGGAGGTAGAAGCGGGCTGTGAGGGGTTGGGGTACTATGAGGTTGGAGGCCTTGGGGGGAAGATCTCCAGAGGAGATGAGATCAATGACGGTCTGGGAAACGCTGGCTTGAGCTGCCAGCTGGCTCAGCCTGGGAGCCGACCAATTTCATGCACTCCTACAACCGGTGAAGTATGGTGGGATACCCATTTTGCATTTGCAGCTTGCCGGCAACATTCAAATGAAGCCCGAACCAAAAACTCCACTGGTCAGCAGGAGACCATTTTCTATGTATATCACCACACTTCTCAAGGCCACTGCCACCCTTCAATGTGAAAACAACTAGGTTCGACGGTATCAATATCATCGGCAAATGAGCTTCATCAGTGACCCACAACATGAAAATTCAAATCCCAGCCTCATCTAACACTTCTGTTTCTCCTGAAAGTTCTAGTTCTTGGGCAGTTTGATAAGCACAGAATATACCTGATGCCTAGCCATCAGGAAGAAGGCAAAATTTACAAATATTTTGCAGAACCAATCCTAGCCCTTCCTTATAATGCAAAAAGATCAGAGAATTTGCAAAAAGTAAAGGAACAGAAACAAAGGCTGCCAGCACAACTGTTAACCAGATGTCCGCGATCTATCAAAGAAAGAACATGCATTTATATAGTATTTTTCGTAACCTCAGGATGTCCCAAAGCACTTCAGCCAATGAAGTACTTTTGAAGTGTAATTACTGTTGCAATGCAGGAAGACATGACAGCCAATTTCAACACAGCAAGTTAAATGAGATAAATGGCCAGAAAACCTGTTTTAGTGATGTTGGTTCAGAGATAAATATTAGCCAGAACTCCCCAGCTCTTCTTCGAATCATGCAATGGGATCTTTTATGTCCACCCGAGAGTTTAACATCTCCTTCAAAAGACGTCATCTCTGACAGTGCAATGCTCCCTCAGTACTACACTGAAGTGTCAGCTTAAATGATGCGCTCAGGTCTCTGGAGTGGAGTTTGAAACCACACCCTACCACTGAACGGAGGCTGACACCAATATGGTTATTTTACACTATGATAGTACAGCAATGCAAACAAGCCCTGAGCAGCATCATAGGCTGATGAAGATGTAAAACCATGGGGTAGACTTTGAACTTGTCACCTGGGCATAATAATGGCATTGCAGAATGGCCGACCGTTGCAGACACCACACATTAATTTCAATGGAAATGAAAATCGGGTAGTTTCTACAATGGGTGGCCGATCAACAATGCCGGTTTTATGCCCAGACAACAATTTGAAAATCTATCCCTATGAGTCTGTGACCCCACATGTTTGTACTTAGTGGGGCTCCATAAAAGAAAATTTAGAAGACTAAAGGGGTAAGTTTGCAATTCTGTACGAAAACTACAAATCAAGAAATACCCCTCTTGGGCCCTTCTCTCCTGTCTCCATCCTTTTCCATTACCCAGTCGTGCCACCTTTCATTTTTCCCCTCTCGGTTACATTGCACCCCTACCACAACCCTTCACTATTTCTCTTCCTTCCTACTCTCCTGCCGCAGTCTCGGGCTTTACTCATTCTTGGATAAGCCCACGGCTTCCCTTTGTGCCTCTCTCAGCATTCTCCAAAGGGCCCATCGAGTTAATCATCGCGACCTCCCTTCGAACAGCAACCGTAACTACCTCATCCTCCTCTCTTGCCGACCTTCCCGTCCACTGGGGGTTAATCTTGCCAACCTCTTTTCTGTCCTGCTCACCTGTCCCACCACTGACACCAACGGTCTGCCAACGGATCAACAATGACCGCCCCTCTCCTAATCTTTCCCCAAAATGTCTGTTCACTTGCGACCGGGACTATCTGGAAATGGGACCAACTGGACTGCTCTTACAAAGAGCCGGCACGGGATCGATGGGCCGAACAGCCTCCTTCTATACTGTAACCATTCTACGATTCTATGATTCGATGAACAAGGCTTTTGCCATCCATGACCTTCTTGTGGATGATTGCATCGACATCATGGCCTTGAAGGAAACCTGGCTCACGAGTGACAACACCTTGCCCCTTATTGAAGCCTCCCGCCTGGCTATACCATCCACCACCTGCCCTGCCCAAAACTCCATGGCGATAGTGTAGCCCTTATCACCAAATCTCACCTTGGTCCCTCCCCCTACTCCGCTGGCACCTCCTCCAACTTTGAGGACATCACCTTGTTCCACCCCTCTCAACTCTCCTTTAAAATCCTTGTTCTCTCCATCCCACACAGTGAGTTTCTCATGGAGATATCCTCATTCCTTTCCTCCCTCAGCCGCTGCACTGAGTGACTCCTCATCCTTGGTGATTTCAACCTCCATCTGAACTCATTTGCCTGCTGTCCTCTTTGTTCACTGTCCTCCTGGCCCTCCTTAACCTTTTGCTCTCTATAAACTCTCCTACCCATATTTACGTCCATCCCCATGACTTTACCATCTCACATGGCCTCTCTACTCGCATCGTCTCAATCACAAACAAGGCTGTCTCTGATCCCTTATATCCCTCATGGACAAGATGAGTTTGTGGAGGGCATGAGAAGAGATAGGAGAGAAACGAGAGAAAGATGCAAGTTCAAGGCCAGGACAGGGGGGATCTTTGAGGGAACCCCACTTCCTTCTGCATCCGTCCCTGGAAAAAACTCTCCCCTGTCACTTACACCTTTCAAACTCCTACTGTCCAGCCTTTGGCTCTCCAATTACCACAATACTTCTGCAGCTGTTGATCTGCTCGATCACTCCCTCACCTTCGCCTTTGATGCTCTTATCTCCAGTAAAACCCTTGCTCTCTCTCACATCCTGGTCAGTCTCTCTGGTGCCACCTGATCTTTTCTCCCTGAAGTCCAAGGGGTGCAGACTTGATTGTATATGGCAAACAACTGATATAACCATTCATCATCAGATCTGGCTGCACTACATCAAGCACTGTCGGGCCCTGTTCTGCTCTGCTAAAACTGCTCACTACTCAAGCATTATTCTGGAATGCAAAGATGACCCCGGCTTCTTTTCTCCACTTTCAACCACCTCTTTTAAACCCCTCTCCCCTGCCTCCTCCGCCCTCACCTCCAACATCATGCAAGGAGCTCATGGACTTCTTCAGTTAGTAAAGATTGAGACCATCCGTTCAGCTGTCTTTGCCGCATCCGCCAAGCTTCCCTCAAAGTTTCCTTTCCGAAGTCCTTGAATGTGTTGTCACTTCCCAAATCTGTGCCCATCTTACCTGCAACTCCATGCTTGCACCTCTCCAATCAGGTTTCCACCCCTGTCACAGCACTGATGTGGAGATGCCGGTGATGGACTGGGGTTGACAATTGTAAACAATTTTACAACACCAAGTTATAGTCCAACAATTTTATTTGAAATTCACAAGCTTTTGGAGGCTTCCTCATTCCTCAGGTGAATGTTGTGGAAATGAAATCCTCGAACCCTTCGCATTTATATCAGCACTGAAACGGCCCTAATCAAAGTTACAAATTACATTTCTGTGACTGTGACCATAGGGGGTTATCCCTCCTCATCCTTCTTAATCTCTCCGCAGCTTTCAACACCGTCGACCGTGCCATCCTCCTCCAATGCCTCGCCTCCATTGTCCATCTGACTGGGACTGCCCTCGCCCAGTTCCATTCTTACCTATCCAGTCATAGTCAGAGAATCTCCTGTCATGGCTTCTCTTCCCACCCCCGCACCGTTACTGCTGCAGTCCCACCTGTATCTATCTTTGGCCCACTGCTATCTCTCTACATGCTCCCCCTCGGCGACATCATCTGAAGACATGATGTCAGGTTTCACATGGACGCTAATGAAACCCAGCTCTAACCTCACCACCACCTCTCTCGGTCCTCCACTGCCTCTGTGTTGTCAGACTGCTTGCCCGACATCCACTCTTGGTTGAGCTGCAATTTCCTCCAATTCTTATTGGACAGACCAAAGCCATAGTGGGTGATTTTAAACCCCAAGAACAGATGGGTTGGGGGCGGGTGGGAGTGAAAATAGTTGTTTTTTTGGTCGTGACCGCAACCCGGCTTTATTTCCAAGTTTAACGTCGGTGGGAAAAGTACAGGCTTCCCACTGGGAATACAAAGTCCAAAAATTTTGCGGCTGCAACCAAAAAAACAATTATTTTCAACTCCCACCCGCCCCCAACCCACCCGTACTTGGAGTTTAAAATCACCTCCATTGTCTTCAAACCCTGCAACAAACTTTGTTCCCTCGACATGATTCCATCCCCGTTCCTGGCCAATGTCTCAGGCTGAACTAAACTGTTTGCAGCCTCAGTGTTCGACTTGACCCTGAGCAAAGCTTCTGACCCCATATCCTCTCCGTCATAATTGAAATTGAAAGAAAAACTGTTGGTTATAACATTGAGCCATTAAGTGATTCACATGTTTCAATTTATATCATACAGGTCAGATAAATGTAGATTTTATTTGAGATAAAGACAATTTTCCATATGTGACGGTCTATTCATTTGTTATCCTAATTGGTTATGTTGGACTGGCATCTACGTCACTGAATAATGCTATTTTTTTTAAAACAACAACAGAAAATGCAGGAAACACTCGGCAGGTCTGGCAGCATCTCTGCAGAGGGAACTAATGAGTTAACATTTCGGGTGTTTACCCTTCATCACAGTTTTGATGGAGGCTCCACGCCCAAAACGTTAACTCATCTGTTCTCTCCACAGATGCTGCCTGGCTTGCTGAACATTTCCAGCATTTTCTGTTTTCGCTTCAGACTTTCAGCATCTGCAGATTTTTTTTGCTTTTTATTTATAAGGCAATTGTTTTAACGAGCTGACTCCTTTCCTTGTGAAAGAGAAAAATGAATATGCTTGTGCGCTATAAAAACAAATAGAAGAGCTGGCATACACAATGCAGAGTGTCTATGAGGAAAACAAAACATCCGGTTTTATTGTAGGAAAATGGAAAATTCTTCCCTGTCTTTCCACAAACACAGACCTTTAAACATTCATAATCACAATGCCCAGCAAAGTGTGGTCCCTGCAGCTAGTCAATCTATTATTTCTGCTATTAAAAGTGTTCAGTTTGTTTCCTGGAGTCCTGATCCAAGTCCTCTGACTGTGCTTCTGGTCAGCAACCATGACCAGTGCCGCAGGATATCCAACAGTATTATATAAAATATAATCTTCTGATTTAATGGTTGGTGACCTCACTCTCTCAATTCACATTTTGTTATTTTTGCAGCTCTCCATCCATATTTATGGAATTTATTTTGCCAGCTGTTGTATCTAGTGTAAGCCAAACAAATTACAGCATTTATATCAACATGTTTAACTGGAAAAGTAAGCAAAGGTCATTCAGATCCCATATGTTTTTCCCACACATTTGGAAAATCATTTTTAAAATGCAGCCTTAATGCTATGACAATAGAAAACAGAGCTAAATGTGCTTTTCTTTTATGCTCCCTATTTTCTTTCCTTCTCTGAAAATGACGTGCCTAAGTGCAATGGATGTTGGCAGCCCTGCAGCACCGCATCCAAGTAGCCTTTCTTTACATGTGAGCTACACAGTGAGTGTCGGTGTACTGTTCTGGCACAAAGCCAAGCCTGATTTGTATTCAGCATCAATTCCTTCAGTCAAGGAAGTGAGAACATGAAAGAAGAGCAATATATCCAACTTTGCTGATGACACTAAGTTAGGTGGCGCAGTAAGTAGTGGAGATGGGAGCAGAAAGTTGCAAAGGGACATTGATAGATTAGGTGAATGGGCAGATGGAGTTCAATGTGCGGAAGTGTGACGTCATCCATTTTGGACCTAAGAAAGATAGAGTATTTTCCAAATGGTAAGAAGCTAGGAACTGTGGAGGAATAGATAGATTTAGGGGTCCATGTACAGAAATCACTAAAAGCTAGTGGACAGGTACAAAAATTAATTTAAAAGGCTAATGGAATGACAGCCCTTATCTCAAAGGAGGCTGGAATACAAAGGAGTGGAAGTTATGCTACAATTGCATTAAGCTCTGGTTAGACTGCATCTGGAGTACTGCATTCAGTTCTGGACATCGCACCCCAGGAAGGATATATTGGCCTTGGAGGGGGTGCAGCACAGAATCACCAGCGCACAGTGTTCAGTTCCATTCGCAACCCCTCAGATAATGAAGCAGTCTGTGCCTGCATGCAGCAAGACCTGGACAACATCCAGGCTTGGGCTCATAAGTGGCAAGTAACATTCGTGCCAGACAAGAGCCAGGTAATGACCATCTCCAACAAGAGAGAGACTAACCACCTCCCCTTGACATTCAACGGCATTACCATCGCTGAATCCCCCACCATCAACATCCTGGGGGTCACCATTGACCAGAAACTTAACAAGACCAGCCATACAAATACTGTGGCTACAAAAGCAGGTCAGAGGCTGGGTATTCTGCAGCGAGTGACTCATCTCCTGACTCCCCAAAGCCTTTCCACCATCTACAAGGCACAAGTCAGGAGTGTGATGGAATACTCTCCACTTGCCTGGATGAGTGCAGCTCCAACAACACTCAAGAAGCTCGACACCATCCAGGACAAAGCAGCCTGCTTGATTGGCACCCCATCCACCATCCTAAACATTCACTCCCTCCACCACCGGCGCACTGTGGCTGCAGTGTGTACCATCCACAGGATGCACTGCAGCAACTCGCCAAGGCTTCTTCGACAGCCCTCCCAAACCCACAACCTCTACCACCTAGAAGGACAAGGGCAGCAGGCACATGGGAACAACACCACCTGCACGTTCCCCTCCAAGTCATACACTATCCCGACTTGGAAATATATCGCCGTTCCTTCATCGTCGCTGGGTCAAAATCCTGGCACTCCCTTCCTAACATCACTGTGGGAGAATCTTCACCACACGGACTGCAGCGGTTCAAGAAGGCGGCTCACCACTACCTTCTACCTTCTCAAGGGCAATTCGGGATGGGCAATAAATGCTGGCCTTGCCAGCGATGCCCACATCCCATGAACGAATAAAAAAAAAGAATGATACTAGGACTAAAAGGGTTAAATTATGAGGACAGGTTGCATAGACTAGGCTTGTATTACCTTGAGTATAGAAGATTAAGGGATGATCTGATTGAGATGTTTAAGATGATTAAAGGACTTGACAGGGTAGATAGAGAGAAACTATTTCCTCTGTTGGAAGAGTCCAGAACAAGAGGGCATAATCTTAAAATTAGAACTAGGTCATTCAGGGGTGATGTCAGGAAGCACTTCTTCACCCAAAGGGTAGTGCAAATCTAGAACTCTCTCCCCCAAAAAGCTGTTGAAGCTAGGTCATTTGAAAAATTTGCAACTTGAGGGGCCATATGGCCTACTCCTGCTCCTATTTCTTGTGTTCTCATATAGTCTCAACTGACTCTCTCACCATAGATCATGCCTAGGATGGGATTAAGTGGATGTAACGAAAAAAGAAACTTTCTTGGAAAATTTTAATTTTGTTTGTGATTTGAGTTCAAATGAAGGAAGTGTGAGTTCGAGGGGCAGGATTTAAATTGGAATCCATGATTGGGCTACATGACATAAGCAAGGATTAAATGTTGTTAAATACAAGAATTCTTGCTCCAAATAAACACAGGAAGCATGTTGGTGAGGCAACTTTATTTTTCTGCCAACTCTGCTTTCACCAAATTGGACAATATGATCTTTCCACTGATTTACTGAACAGAAGGATGTTATAGAATCAATTCATGGTGTTTTTGCCATCTACAACAATGCACATACAAAGGAACATTTTGTCCCAAAGCGCATGTTTGTAGCATTCTACATATCCTCTCATAGTTTCCACCATCATTTATGGTGGATAAAGGACAACTATTTGTGGCTAGTGTCACAGCAACAAGGCAAAGGCCCCAAAATTCCTCGGGGCTACCACCAGATTCCCACCGTATCACCAGTGAGAGACCAGAGGAACCCACCAAGACACGGCAGGGACTTGGTTGTGCCAGATCTGGGGCATTTCTGGGATTTTTCAGGCTGCCTTATAAGGGGCAGAACCTCTGCCCGTCCCTCACAGGACAAATGATACCACAGCGGCAGACCCAGGGCAGAGCCAGGAGCGGGAATTCCCTACGACGGCAGTTCCTGCTTCCCTGGCTCAGTCGGGACCTAACGTTGACCTGGGGGCCAGTACGCTAAATGATATGAGGCCTACCAGCCTGTTACTGTCCCAGCCTATATTAGGATAATTGAAGTCCCCCATTATCATTATTGTTCTTGTATCATTCTTTAATTTGCCTGCAAATTTACTCCTCTACCTCCTTCCCACTATTTGGTGGCCTATATTATTAACCCAGTAGCATAATAGCTCCTTTATTGTTCCTTAATTCTAACCAAATAGATAGAATTATCTATCTATCTGTCACTCCATCTATCTATCAACATATATAAATAATCTCTCTCTCTCTGTCTGATGTGGCTGGACGAGTCAGCCAAGTAGGGGAAAATTCAACTATATTTTGGCTTGAACATTGCCAACTGTACAGTACAAGGCATCCCATCGTTAACCTGGCACATGGTCCATGTCAGTAAGGATGTTTACAAGTATGTTTTACTGATCAGCTGAAAGACTGGCAATTGTGACGCTCTGGTACTATAAGCCTGGGAAAGAGTACTGCAAAAATATTGAGCCATAGTGGTTCATTGGGCAACCTCAGAAAGTGCAGGAAATTTAAAATCATGTTGATTTTTTACCAACGATTGTGGACAGGCAGATACTGAATCTGAAATGCTGGCATTCTGCTTAAAAACATGGACGGTTAGAATGTATGAATCTTTAAGTAAAATGAATGAATCTCACCAGTAAATGCCAGAAAAACTAAATGTATAATCTGCCCCTATATTAGCAGTAATTGGACATCCTCTTCCTTACACTAATCCACAAGAAATGTGAAGATCAGTTTTTTTTTTCATCTCAATTAATTTTTAAATATTTTAGCCCCAGATTCCATGGGTCACATTCCTACCAGTTATGCGATGATTACATCTGCTGGTGCCCTCCAGCACTGACCCTGCCAGGGATTGCGGGATCAGTGAGAGGGCACCTAATGTACATAGGGCCAGCGGGTGCCCTTACCGGTATGGGCGCATTTTCAGTGCCCGACTGTCGCACACAGCCAGGTGATCTGGTGTCTGGCCATCTTTAGGGGAAGTGTTCGCCCAAGGCTTCCCCCAGACTCCATGGAGTATTCCTTCAGCCCCCTGTGTAAGTGGGCTGATCTTGATATTTAAAAAACAATACTGTAGTCTTCAGGGGTCCAGGCAACATGTCTAGTCTCAAATCCCCTGGCAGGACCAACTACCGCCCACATGATTTCAAATTTCCTGCACTTTCTGAGGTTGCCCAATGAACCACTATGGCTCAATATTTTTGCAGTACTCTTTCCCAGGCTTATAGTACCAGAGCGTCACAATTGCCAGTCTTTCAGCTGATAAGTAAAACATACTTGTAAACATCCTTACTGACATGGACCATGTGCCAGGTTAACGATGGGATGCCTTGTACTGTACAGTTGGCAATGTTCAAGCCAAAATATAGTTGAATTTTCCCCTACTTGGCTGACTCGTCTAGCCACATCAGACAGAGAGAGAGAGATTATTTATATATGTAGATAGATAGATAGAGTGACAGATAGATAGATAATTCTATCTATTTGGTTAGAATTAAGGAACAATAAAGGAGCTATTATGCTACTGGGTTAATAATATAGGCCACCAAATAGTGGGAAGGAGGTAGAGGAGTAAATTTGCAGGCAAATTAAAGAATGATACAAGAACAATAGAGTAATGATAATGGGGGACTTCAATTATCCTAATATAGACTGGGACAGTAACAGTGTAACGGATAAAGAAGGGGGAGGAATTCCTGAAATGTGTATGAGAGAACTTTCTGGAACAGTATGTTTCTAGCCCTATGAGGAAGGGAACAATGCTGGATCTAGTTCTGAGGCATGAAGTGGGGCAGGTGGAGCATGTTTCATAGAGTCATAGAGAGTCATAGAGTTATACAGCACGGATAGAGGCCCTTCGGCCCATCGTGTCCGCGCCAACCATCAAGCCCTGTCTAATCTAATCCCATATTCCAGCATTTGGTCCGTAGCCTTGTATGCTATGGCATTTCAGTGGGAGAGCATTTGGGGAACAGTGATCATAATATCATTACTGTTGGTCTAGCTATGGAAAAGGACAAGGATCAATCAAATGTGAAAATACTTAATTGGACGAGGGCTAATTTCAGTGAGTTAAAAATCGATCTTGCCCAGGTGGATTGGAATCAAAAATTGGCAGGCAAAACAGTATTTGAACAATGGGAGACCTTCCAGGAGGAGTTGGTTCGGGTATCGAGTAGACACAGTCCAACAAGAGGGAGAGGAAGGGCATCCAAAGCTAGAGATCCCTGGATGACGAAAGATACAGAGATTAAAATGAAACAAAAGGCTATGACAACTGTACGGTTGATAGTACAGTAGAGAACCAAGCTGAATACAGAAAGTACTGAGGAGGTCTAAAAAAGGGAATAAGAGGGGCAAAGAGAGAGAATGAGAATAGATTAGTGGCTAACATAAAAAGGAACCCAAAAGTCTTTTATAAACATATAAATAGTAAAAGGGTAGTGAAAAGACAGGTGGGATCGATTCAGGAGAAAAAAGGAAATCCTCTTGTGGAGGCAGAGGGCATGACTAAGGTACTAAATGAATACTCTGCATCCATCTTCACTAGAGAAAAGGATGCTGCCACTGTAGCAGTAAAGGAGGAGGTAGTAGTGATATTGGATAGGACAAAAATAGATAAGGAGGAGGTACTTAAAAGATTGGAAGTACTCAAAGTAGAAAAGTCACCCGCTCCAGATGGGATGCATCCGATGTTACTGAGGGAAGTAAGGGTGGAAATTGCAGAGGCTCTGGCCACAATCTTCCAATCCACCTTAGATATGGGGACAGTGCCGGAGGACTGGAGGATTGCAAATGTCATACCCCTTTCAAAAAGGGGAGAGGGATCAATCCAGCAATTACAGGCCAGCCAGCCTAATGTACGTGGTGGGGAAACTTTGAGACAATAATCGGGACAAAATTAATTGGCACTTGGAAAAGTATGGACTAATAAATGAAAGTCAGCATGGATTTGTTAAAGGAAATTGTGTTTGACTAATTGGATTGAGTTCTTTGATGAAGTAACGGAAGGTTGATGAGGGTAGTGCGGTTGATGTTGTGTATATGGACTTTCAAAAGGCATTTGATAAAGTACTACAAAATAGACTTGTTAGCAAAATTAAAGCCCATGGGATTAAAGGGCCAGTGACAGTGTGGATACAAATTTGACTAGGGGACAGAAAGCAGAGAGTAGTGGTGAATGGTTGTTTATCAAACTGGAGGGAAGTATACAGTGGTGTTCCCCAGGGGTCAGTAATAGGACCATTGCTTTTTTTGATAAATATTAATGATCTGGACTTGGGTATAGAGCATATAATTTCAAAGTTTGCAGATAACATGAAACTTGGAAATTAGTAAATAATGCAGAGGATAGTAACAGACTTCAGGAGGACATAGAGACCAAGATTTTGACCCGGAGCCAGGAAGGGGGCAGGGGGGGTTGAATCACGGACGGGAAACCCAAAAGTCCAGGTTTCCTGGATGTCCTTACAGTTTTTACGTAAGGATGTCATTTTTTTGTCGGTTTGCCATCGGACTGACCGGCCTGATTGATAGGCTGGCCTCAGTTGGACAGGAGCAGAGCAAGGAAAAGGACGTGAAAAGGTAAGTCTTCTGGTAAATCTTAGATTGTATAGATGGGGGGGAGGGCATGGGGGCAAGGGTGGGCACAGGGAGGCATGAGTGGGCATGGGGCATCAATGGGCATTTGGGCACCGATGGGCATGGGGGTCATGGGGGGGGGAGTCAGTCACCGGGGGGAGGTCAGTCATTGGAGCAGTCAGTCATGGGGGGAGGGTTTGGGGGTCAGTCACCAAGGTGAGGGGGCGGTGGTCAGGATTGGCGATCATCACGGTAGTCCGCGATCGTTGCCGGGGGGGGTCCGCGATCTTTACAGGGGGGTTCTGCGATTATTAGGTAGGGGATCAGAGATCAGGGGGTCCGAGATCAATGGAGGGGTGTCCGCGATCATTGGGGGTCGCTGCAGGTAAGTTTGTTGGGCCTGGGGGAAGCACTCATGCTCCTCCAGGCCCACAAGCTGTGCCAGAAAGGCACTTACCTGCAGTTTTGGGACTTCTCGCCTCCTCCCATGCGGAGTGAAGGAGAAGGCCCAGGAATCCCGGCCCGCAGGTGTTGCAATCACAAAACCTTTCAAAATGGAGGCCCACAGCCTCCTTGAGAGGTCTCAGCGACCAACCTACCTCCTGGGAGCGGGTTGGTTGCCCGTCCCTTGTCCCACCCCGGTGAATACCAGAAATACGTGGGTTAGAGGCGGGTTGGGGGCGGGTCTGAAATTGTTGCAATTTTCAATGCTCCCCACCCCCAACCCACCCAATTTTCACAGTTAAAATTCTGCCCACACGGACTGGGGAAATGGGCAGACACATGGCAGGTGAAATTTAATGCAGAGAAGTATGAAGTGACACATTTTGGTAGGAAGAATGAGGAGAGGCAATATAAACAAAATGGTACAATTTTAAAGGGGGTGCAGGGACAGTGAGACCTGGGGTGCACATACACAAATCTTTGAAAGAGGCAGGACAAGTTGAGAAGGCTGTTGAAAAAGCATATGTGATCATGAGCTTTATTAATAGAGGCATAAAGTACAAAACCTTTATAAAACACTGGTTAGGCCTCAGCTGGAGTATTGTGTTCAATTCTGGACACCACACCATTAGAGAGGGCGCAGAAGAGATTTACTAGAATGGTACCAGGGATGAGGGACTTCAGTTATGTGGAGAATCTGGGGTTGTTCTCCTTGGAACAGAGAAGGATAAGGGGAAATTTGATAGAGGTGTTCAAAATCATGAAAGGTTTTGATAGAGTAAATAAGGAGAAACTATTTCCAGTGGTAGAAGGGTTAGTAACCAGAGGACACAGATTTAAGGTGATTGGCAAAAGAGCCAGAGGCGACACAAGGAAACATTTTTCTACACAGCGAGTTGTAATGATCTGGAATGCACTGCCTGAAAGGGTGGTGGAAGCAGGTTCAATCGTAACTTTCAAAAGGGAATCGGATAAATACTTGAAGGGAAAAAATTTACCGGGCTATGGGGAAAGAGCAGGGGAATGGGACTAATTGGATAGCTCTTTCAAAGAGCCGGCACAGGTATGGTGGGCGAATGGCCTCCTCCTGTGCTGTACCTATTATGATATGATACAATGATAGACAGAGAGCTATAGAGAGAGAGAAGACAGATAGAAAGAGAGATAGTCAGAGAGCGAGATAGGGAGCGAGATAACGAGCGAGATAGAGAGTGAGATAGCGAGAGATAGTGAGATGGCAAGAGAGAGAGAGGGAGATAGATAGAAAGATAGAGAGATAAAATAAAAGCCAATTAAAGTGCCTAATTCAAGCATACTCCAACCTGGATACTCATGGATCCTTCTGAGGGTGTGTGCAGATGGATAAAAATTTATCATTGATAAATGAACATTTTTCTCAAAAGTAAAATAATAAAAGTAAATTTTAGCAGGTTGGTGTAATCTCAGGAGTGGGTTGCAAGGTGACGAGTTATTATATGTCCTTCTGACACTGACTTGCTTTTTGCTCCAGTTAGTTTCCTGCTGTTCGTTTTTTTTTGCCGCTCCAATTGTGACAGATCTGTTAGCTGAGTTTATTGATTGATGGGATTCAAATCTTGAGCTGCATTTGTTTTGTGAAATGATATAGTCAGTCTGCCAGGAATACACTTCAAGAGCAAGGAAACCCTTATTGTAGCCTGTGGGGGAGATGTGATGCTGGTTCCCCAATAGTTTATCCTGCAATTATGGCTTTGTATTTAATTTGTGAATTAAGATGTGATGCGTCATGCTGTGCGCTGATTTGTATCTAGTGGGAGCTCTTGTTTCATCAGTCATCCTTCGATTCTTACCATACCACTCCCATAGTGTGCCAAATTCCTGTATTTTCCCATGCCGTGCCAGTCTGTCACATCCTGTGCTGTTACTTCTCATGACATCCTGTCCATCCCATCAGTCATACTGCAGTGAGATAGAAACAGATTTCAATTTAGTTTCCTGCTGTTCGTTTTTTTTCTGCCTCTCCTTAACTTTTTGAATTACCTCTGTGGAGCGACCCCAGTGGAATGTGGGCAGTGCATTTTTCTGAGTAACACAGAGAAGAAGACACTGGATCTGAATCATTAATGGAATCATTACCAGTGGCCCTGGTAATATACCTGTATTCAGGACTGTTTTTGAGTTTTGCTTTTGAATTGCTAGCATTTTGGGGACTGTGTTCTTTTTTATAATTGTTGGTCAGCTTTTGTTAGTTTCCTGTGATGTCTGATGGTCTTGTGTTGGTAGATTGGTACAAAACCTACCTGTGCGGGGATAGTGGGGTGTTTGTATCTCCAACAACTGGAGAGTGAAACAACAGTATAGTGAGGGTACAAGAGTTTTCTAGTCTTGTGTAACAGGCTGCAAAATTTGGATTGGGTCTTTAGTTTTACTATCAAGAATTTGCAAATTAATTAGAAAGGATCACAAGGGCTATTATGAAAAAGATGACTTCACAAATGGAGTTTATTTCTGTAAAAGCCTAAGGGTGATGTGAGGATTCATCCCACCTGGATCTCCAGTGGACTGAGTGGTGAGAGTCAAATGCCCAATGTTAGTCATATTGATAGGTACCAAAAGCACAGACAGTTCCCAAAGGAGGGAGGGAAAATCAATAGGAGAGTTACCACACTTCCTTGTAACCTGTTGCACAGCAGGTTTGCCGTAAGATTTGAGAGCAAAGGGGTGAAATTCAACTTCAGCGGGGGTGCAAAGCAGATCGGCCGCCATTATACATCCTGCTTGATTTTCCTTCCCATTGCAGTCTCTGAGAGTGGCTAACATGTCTACATGTAGAAAGTAGCTGGGTCATCATGGGTTGTGTCACCAAGTCACTGTAGTCTCCTGGAACTTGCTTGATTGCCTTTGAAGGTCAGAGAGGAATTTCCCAGAGTTTTTTCTTAAATTGGTCAAAAGTTATTTTCTCTGTGTTTGTGAAATGCAAGAGATTGTACAGCTGCCTTGTTGGAGGGGGTGGGCAAGGGGAGGGGGGATGGGGGTGATGCTGTGCAGAAGTTACACCCGATCAGCTGGTCTTTACCTGCCCTTCTTTTTCATATGTTCATAAGTGCAATCAAAGGCATACCTTGTATGCATTTTGGCATTTTCCCCTCCTTCTCTCCATCTCCCTTCCACTCTACTTCTTCCCTTCCAACTTGGGTAGGCATGATGTGGAGATGCCGGTGATGGACTGGGGTTGACAATTGTAAACAATTTTACAACACCAAGTTATAGTCCAGCAATTTTATTTTAAATTCACAAGCTTTCGGAGACTTCCTCCTTCCTCAGGTAAATGTTCAGGAGCTCCTTGAAGCCTACGCATTTATACATATAGAACAATACATGGTGTTTACAGAATGCCCCTGCAACTGCCCGTTGCCAAGGCAATCACCGTGTTCAGACAGAGAGGTGTCACCTGCAGAACCCCCGAATACACATTCAACAAAAAAACAAACAGGAAAAAAAACAGAGAGAGGCAGAAACATCCGGAAGGCAGAGAAAGCCAGCAAATGACCCATTATATTAACTCTACAGCAGACGCCACAACCTCGAAACGAAGATAGAGTCCATACTCTCAACCTGTACTCAGGACACAGCAGACCAGCTACGTTATACCGCCAAACAGACGAGGCAACGGAACTACGCTGCCTACATGAAAACCAAGAGCAGGAAGCTTGAGAAACTCGGCATCACCACCAGCAACAACCAAGCTTCCCCTGGTACCACGGTTGCAACCACAGGGAAGTCTATTGTCAATTTATCCGACCACACCCTTCAACCAGACGAAATCGAAGTTCTCAGCCGAGGGCTCAATTTCTGCCCCACCACCAAAATGGACCCCACTAGTCTCGCGGCGGACACAGAGGAATTCATCAGGAGAATGAGGCTCCGAGAATTCTACCACAAACCCCAAGATTTCAGCAGCGAACCCAATGAGACAATCGACGATCCGGAACAGCAGACAGAGGGATCCGCGGTACAGCAACCGAAGAGGAAAGAGTCAAACTGGACTCCTCCGGAGGGTCGCTGCCCTCAGCTGGACATGTATGCTCAAGCTGTCAGGAAATGCGTCAATGCCAGATTCATCAGCCGCACTCAGAAGACAGTCCAGAATGTCACCCGAGCACAACGCAACGCCATCAACGCTCTCAAGACCAACCGCAACATCGTCATCAAACCAGCGGACAAAGGAGGAGCCATAGTCATACAGAACAGAACAGACTATTGCAAAGAAGCATACCGACAACTGGACAACCAGGAACACTACAGACGGTTACCCGCAGATCCGACCAAAGAACACACCCACCAGCTCAACAAACTGATCAAGACCTTCGATCCAGACCTTCAAAGCATCCTACGCACTCTCATCCCACGTAATCCCCGCGTGGGAGACTTCTACTGCCTCCCAAAGATACACAAAGCCAACACACCCGGACGTCCCATCGTATCAGGCAATGGAACCCTGTGTGAGAACCTCTCTGGATACATCGAGGGCATCCTGAAACCCATCGTACAGGGAACCCCCAGCTTCTGTCGCGACACTACAGACTTCCTACAAAAACTCAGTACCCACGGACCAGTTGAACCAGGAACACTTCTCACCACGATGGACGTCTCGGCACTATACACCAGTATCCCCCACGATGACGGCATCGCTGCGACAGCATCAATACTCAACACCAACAACAGCCAATCTCCGGAAGCCATCCTACAACTCATCCGCTTCATCCTGGATCACAATGTCTTCACCTTCGATAACCAGTTCTTTACCCAAACACACGGAACAGCCATGGGGACCAAATTCGCACCCCAATACGCCAACATTTTCATGCACAAGTTCGAGCAGGACTTCTTCACTGCACAAGACCTCCAACCAACACTATACACCAGATACATCGACGACATTTTCTTTCTATGGACCCACGGCAAGGAATCACTAAAGAGACTACACGATAACATCAACAAGTTCCATCCCACCATCAAGCTCACCATGGACTACTCCTCAGAATCAGTTTCTTTCTTGGACACACGAATCTCCATCAAAGACAGGCACCTCAGCACCTCACTCTACCGCAAGCCCACGGACAACCTCACGATGCTCCACTTTTCCAGCTTCCACCCTAACCACGTCAAAGAGGCCATCCCCTATGGACAGGCCCTGCGAATACACAGGGTCTGCTCAGACGAGGAGGAACGCGATGGACACCTACAGACGCTGAAAGACGCCCTAGTAAGAACGGGATATGACGCTCGACTCATCGATCGACAGTTCCGACGGGCCACAGCAAAAAATCGCATAGACCTCCTCAGGAGACTAACACGGGACGCAACCAACAGAGTACCCTTTGTCGTCCAGTACTTCCCCGGAGCGGAGAAACTACGTCA
This sequence comes from Heptranchias perlo, assembly GCF_035084215.1. NCBI lineage: Eukaryota > Metazoa > Chordata > Chondrichthyes > Hexanchiformes > Hexanchidae > Heptranchias > Heptranchias perlo. Next base: position 33,151,462 of record NC_090343.1, on the reverse strand, counting down.
TGTTCTCCGCAGCCTTCAACATGTCATCAATGAGGACAAACACCTCGCTATGGCCATCCCCACACCTCCACTACTCGCCTTTAAACAGCCACCCAACCTCAAACAGACCATCGTTCGCAGCAAATTACCTAGCTTTCAAGAGAACAGCGTCCACGACACCACACAACCCTGCCACGGTAACCTCTGCAAGACATGCCAGATCATCGACACAGATACCACCATCACACGAGAGGACACCACCCACCAGGTGCATGGTTCATACTCCTGTGACTCGGCCAACGTTGTCTACCTCATACGTTGCAGGAAAGGATGCCCCAGAGCATGGTACATTGGCGAGACCATGCAGACGCTGCGACAACGGATGAACGGACACCGCGCAACAATCGCCAAACAGGAGGGTTCCCTCCCAGTCGGGGAACACTTCAGCAGTCATGGACATTCATCCACCGACCTTCGGGTAAGCGTACTCCAAGGCGGCCTTCGAGACACACGACAACGCAAAATCGTCGAGCAGAAATTGATAGCCAAGTTCCGCACCCATGAGGACGGCCTCAACCGGGATCTTGGGTTCATGTCACGCTACACGTTACCCCACCAGCGAACAAATGTTATCTGTTTTTAATATAATGGGTCATTTGCTGGCTTTCTCTGCCTTCCGGATGTTTCTGCCTCTCTCTGTTTTTTTTCCTGTTTGTTTTTTTGTTGAATGTGTATTCGGGGGTTCTGCAGGTGACACCTCTCTGTCTGAACACGGTGATTGCCTTGGCAACGGGCAGTTGCAGGGGCATTCTGTAAACACCATGTATTGTTCTATATGTATAAATGCGTAGGCTTCAAGGAGCTCCTGAACATTTACCTGAGGAAGGAGGAAGTCTCCGAAAGCTTGTGAATTTAAAATAAAATTGCTGGACTATAACTTGGTGTTGTAAAATTGTTTGCAACTTGGGTAGGAGCTGTTTGTGGATAAATAACAAGCAACAGTAAGATAAACCTGAGAAAATATACAAATCACAAAACAAATGGATTTATAAAAAAATAAATGATCTGAAGATGTTTAAAAGATACTGGAGTGATATCCAATATTGTTTTGTCAGCAATTGAGTATTTCAAAAACAGGAAATGAGTATTAATATTTTTACATGACAATGTCGGAAGAGAATGTGACACTTCTTTTTACAAATTCAATCAGTCTTACACCTTCTTTCGTGTGGTTAATAGATATCAGATTACAATGGTTGTTCTGCACATGCCTAGCACTCAAATTACCAAACTTTTCCTGCAAAGGGCAGGTGTATGCAAACACACACCATTGTACTGAGGTATGCTCAATGTTTTTTTAACTCTATTTTTAATGGTGTATTTTCTTCAGCCCTACTCTGCAAAGCAACTAAAATAAGCAGGGGGAATTGCAGTGTAATACCTCCTGACTATGGGGGGCACAAAGGTGGCATTTCTTTCCCTACCTGTTAACTTTGATGTGCTCGCCAGCATAAATAGGATGGTTTGCAAACTGGCAGGAACAGAGTCATTAGATCAGATTCTGCAAATTGAAGCATAAGCAGTGACATTAAAAGTGGTACCAGAAGCAGCTTCAGGTAATGTCTATCGCTAACATTGCATTGCAATGAATTCTGATGTCAACTGGGAAAGTAGTTTCAAGCAAAGTTGCTCTTATCGAGAATTCATCTTTCCATTGTTGTTAGACAGGAAGCCTGTAACAGTCAAATCCATCTCTTTGATTTGATGTAAGCAAATCCTTGACAGTTGAAGTAAATCTTTTCCCAGCCTTTACTTTACTTCTGAATAGGCAAGCAATCATCTGGACATTCTTGTGAGATTCTGTTTAAAGCAACTCTTGTGCCTATCATAAACCATTGTATATAATTCGCCCCCACTCCTCTACCCTCTTCCTGCCCTCTTTCACTTTGTAACTTATGGTGGGAAGTGGCAAGAATATAAATACAACTCTTGTAAGATTATCGTCATCTATTTTACATACGTTATTTCTGCTGTAATGTGATTTACTCCTCTATAAAGTTTCATGTGTTGACCTTATTATGTTTCTATCTTATTGATAGAAAGTTGCATCATAAGTGTGGATTACACAGCCTCCCAAGCAGGAGAGAAACTTTAAAAATTAATCCCTATGCTATCAACAATTTGGGACTCATTTTTCAGGAGTTTGCTACTCCTATACTTAAAGATTTAGTTGATTCATATAAAACCAAGTGAACCCCTGATGGCTAAGTTACTTTTATCCAAGAGTAGCTAAGTCATACAAACCTGCAAGATCCCAGGTTTAATCCTCGAAATGTGCTGAGGTATCTGATCTCAGCCAGGTGGATAATAGGTACTTTAGAGTTAACCTTAGTGCCTCTGGGACAAGGGAGGGGAGAACTGGCCAGCATCCTGCTCCTGACCACTACCCAGTGACTCCTATTGGAGTGCATGTGTGGATGTTGGGTGGGAACAGGATCAGGCTCATGATGCCCTTTACCGTCAAATAATCTGCTAACAACCACTGTCAAAGTTCACACTTGAATAATGGCCATTTGGTGTGCCACCCAGGCACTGGGCATCCTTGGTACCGTACTCTAGCAAAGAATCACCACCTTCAGGAGAAGCGAGAAGAGGCGGGGGAAAATTAGCATAAAACTAAAGAGTGTGGTGGACAGTAGGAACCCTGGCAAATTTTGCCTTCCCTTAATCTTCAGCCAATTGTAACACACCAACCACCATCCTGGCTGAGATCAGCTAATTCATCACGGCACATCTGCATCAGATTTTGGGTGATTCTCTCAATAGTCCACCGTAACTTCGACAGAATCCCTGGAGAAATGGTGTAAACAGCTGTACACACCATTTCTCCTGGATTTCCATCAAAGTTACGGCAGAAGCTCAGGAAACCCTCATGGAGGTTCTATCCTCTACACATACCACTTTCATCCTGAGGAGAAGCAAGGCTGAATGACTTCGCCCAACCAAAGGCCAGCATGGCCTAACTAAAATGAACTAATTCAGCACAAGCACCTGAGACTTTCCCAGTTCGTACAGCTAAGCTACCACTTGGTTGTTTGACTTGTTGAGCTATTTGGAGCACTTTATTGAAATCTTTTCACAAGAATTATCACTACCTGATAATAGATAATATTTCATAAATTTGGCAAAATTCATATAGCATATAAGTCGGTGAAGATAAGATGTTGCCGGGCAGGAACGGTGCAGCCTCATGCTGGTAAGTGGACTGGGCCTGATCTTAACCGTTCGCACGCATCATTCTCGCTGGGTGAGGGCGGTTAAAATCAATCCCTATATTTCAGTTGCATGCTTCTTTTACCACTGTATATTTTTTCTTTAACAGTGAGAATAGATGATGTCAGGAGAATTGGCTTGATGGAGTTAATGAGCCTGATAGATTGTGAGCAACCTGAAAAATATGCAATGTTAATGACTGGGCTAGTGATTCTCTTTATTGATATTAGTTCAGATCCCTCACACTGTCTGATTCAATAATAACTTCTGCAAGTCATTCTCCCTATGATCTCATTTTCGCTGACTAAATGTTCCCAAAAAAAATCAACAAAAGACAGTAATAAATAGTGGGAGGTTAATGTTAATTCTTTGTAACTGTCTGAATTTTGTATTGCAATGTTTATTTTTTGCTTCAACGTATATAAGTGAGAATTTCTCATTGAAACATTTAACTGCCAGCCAGCAAATAATGTTTGTTTGTTTTTAATTACTGTATTGCATTTTTAAAGCTTTTCCAGTGAAAGAGCCTTATTGGAGGCCTGATTCTAAAATGTAGGATCTGCCAATATTTGGTAGGAGCCAGGTCAACCCAATAATTTTCTTTCTTAATGACTTACTCCAAGGAAATAAACATAGGAACATAGGAACAGGAGTAGACCATTCAGCCCCTCGAGACTGTTCCACCATTCAATTATGTGGAGATGCCGGTGATGGAATGGGGTGGACAAATGTAAGGAATCTTACAACACCAGGTTATAGACTATAACCTGGTGTTGTAAGATTCCTTACATTTGACCATTCAATTAGATCATGGCTGATCTGTACCTCAACTCACTTTAAAAACTATCTATTTTGGATTTGAATTTTTCAATTGACCTAGCCTCAACAGCTTTTTGAGGGAGAGAGTTCCAGATTTCTACTACCCTTTGTGTGAAGAAATGCTTCCTGATATCACCCCTGATCTCAGCCAGGTGGATGATGGGTGCTTTAAAGTTGATCTTAGTGCCTCTGAGTCAAGGGAGGGGAGAACTGGCCAGCATCCTGCTCCTGACCACTACCCTAGCTCTAATTTTAAGGTTATGCCCCCTTGTCCTGGACTTTCCCACTAGGGGAAACAGTTTCTCTCTATCTACCCTATCAAATCCTTTAATCATCTTAAATACCTCAATTAGATCATCCCTTAATCTTCTATACTCAAGGTAATAAGCCTAGTCTATGTAACCTGTCCTCATAATTTAACCTTTTTAGCCCCAGTATCACTCTGGCTGCAACCCCTCCAAGGCCAATATATCCTTCCTGAGGTGCGTTGCCCAGAACTGAATGCAATGCTCCAGAGGCAGTGTAACCAGAGTGTTAATACAACTGTAGCATAACTTTGTATTTCAGCCTCCTTAAGATAAAGACTAACATTCCATTAGCCTTTTTAATTATTTTTTGTACCTGTCCATTAGCTTTTAGTGATTTCTGTATATGGACCCCTAAATCTCTCTGCTCCTTCACAGTTTCTAGCTTCTTACCATTTAGAAAATGGCAATGGTCTATCTTTCTTAGATCCAAAGTGGATGACCTCACACTTCCCCACAATGAACTCCATCTGTCACAGTTTTGCCCACTCACTTAATCTATCAATGTCCCTTTGCAACTTTCTGCTCCCATCAACACCACTTACTGTGCCACCTGTAGCAAACTTGACTATACACCTCTCTATTCCTTCATCTATGTCATTGATAAATATAGTGAAAAGCTGAAGCCCCAATACAGATCCCTGGGGACACTACTAGTCACATCCTGCCATTTGGAGTGCATGCCCATTATCCCTACTCTCTGCCTCCTGTCTCCTACCTCCTAACCAAGTCTCTACCCATGTCAATAGGTTGCCCCCAATTCCATGCGCTTTCATTTATGCTAACCGTCGCTTGTGTGGAACCTTTTCGAATGCCTTCTGGAAGTCCCTATGAATAACATCCACAGACACTTCCTTATCTACCACATTAGTAACCTCCTCAAAAAATTCAACTCGGTTAGTTAGACATGATTGTTCGATAAAGATTGTTATTACACTTCCGTGATGCACATTGGGACATTTTTCTGCATTAAAGGAACTATGTAACTGCAAGTTATTGTTGGAGTAGGTTCCGAACATGAAATGAGTAAAGTTTTAGTGATTTTGTTTGTAACACATAGCTTCTTTAAATGGAAAAGTTTGTAGAGCACAATGTTGTAAATTAAACATTTTTAGCTGAGTGCTTCATCCATTGTGAAAATCCCAGACATAGACATTTAGTCAAAATGACATCAGCTTGTTCTGACCTGAATTTGATCAGGCTGTTTTCTGAGGGTTTTGTCGTGTGATTATAAATTATTTAGCAAATGCTTATTGAAGCAGACTACAAGACAAAAGGGTACTAGGACACCTTAGATCCTTGGGGGGCACTGCAACTGCAAAACATTTCTTTATACATGAAACGGTCGTCAATGGGGAAAAATGCATTGATTAATCAACCTTGCATCTCCAACACTAAGGCAATTTTGAGGAAGGGTAAATGTTAGAAGGTTTAGCGATGTTGCAGTCATACACATCCTCATTAGTGTCTTCTGAAAACTAAAATACACCCAGTGGGATGCTATCTTAATATAGATGTGGAGATGCCGGTGATGGACTGGGGTTGACAATTGTAAACAATTTTACAACACCAAGTTATAGTCCAGCAATTTTATTTTAAATTCACAAGCTTTCGGAGATTTTCTCCTTCCTCCTGAGGAAGGAGAAAATCTCCGAAAGCTTGTGAATTTAAAATAAAATTGCTGGACTATAACTTGGTGTTGTAAAATTGTTTACAAATCTTAATATAGGTTTCACAGCTGAATCCATGCTTTCCAGTCACGGAAGCTTATTCATTAAACTATTCTCTTTTAATTTTTCAGTTAAGTAAAACATGGCATTACATTGCATTACCAAACATGGCTTTGTGCTACAAATGTATTTTGCAGGAACATAAGCAGGAAGCACTAGAAGATGCTTCTCAGTTACAATCACTTTATTATTTTGATTGTTTTCCAGGGGATGGATTAGCTGGCACACTGCTTGGCATTAGCACCAATTCCCAAAATTCATGAAGGCAGACAATTTGGGGCTGAAATTCCTCTGGGGTTCTGCCGATCTCCTGTCAGAACTGCAGTGGGAGACCAGTGGAACTCTCTGGAATACAGTGGAGACCTGGTTGTGCCAGGTCTCTGCCATTTCTGGGAGTTTCTTATTTGCTTTGTAAGGGGCAGAACCTACCTCCTCCCCTTGTAAGGAAAATGATGGCAAGGCGGCCAAGGCAGGGGCAGGGGGACTCCCTATGCCAAGAGTTGCCATTTCTTTGGCTCAGTCAGGACCCAAATGTCTCAGTGGAGGCTGGTATGCTGAATGAGTTGAAGTGTACCGGCCCATAGCAGGGCGAATGTCGGCCCCACCAGCGAAGTCCAGTCCAAGGAAGTGTCCTGGGCCTCCAAACAAAAGAATTTTAAAAATAAAATCAGCCCTCTTACATAGGGGGCTGTAGAGAATATAAGCATAGACTTTAACTCCCCACAGCCAGCAAGAATGGCACATGGGAGGGATAAAATTTTAAAATTCTAGCTCCTGGCTCCAACCTGCCTCATTCCCAGCTGCCATAAATTTTATGACGGTGAATCATGCCATCAACCAGGCTCCTGCTAAAGGCAGGCAAGGGTAGGGTTGCCAACTCTGGTATGACATATTCCTGGAGATTTCATCACATGGCTACCCCATTCCAACTGTCCTGCTCCCACTATTGGTCTACCAACACGTCCATCCTCGTGACGCACCGCCTTCCCAAGCCAATTGGGAAGCGAACAGACCCTTCGCTACCTGATTGGATGATTCTCAACTTCAGTCAAACAGCCCTTTTTCCCATCGCCAATGTTATTTTGTAACTAATAAGCAAAAGTGTTGAAATAAAATGAAAAGCAATACAGCAATTGATGGTTAATTCAGCATTTGAACATGTGCATAAAGGGGGCAGAGTTCCTTTCCATCACCTACTTCCATTTACAGAGAGTTTTGTTGCTGAAATGACCTGTTGTAACATGAGTTCGGGTATTGAGGGTCCAGTCCACCTCTCCTCCTGAAGATTGTCCTGGAGTCTCCTGGAATTAAAGATTAATCTCCTGGACACTGCTACAAGCAAACCGAGAGGAAAATCATAGGGCCATTAAAAAAATTGTCCATTTTTTTCATTTTCTTTGAATACTTCCATTTATTGGTTATAAAAATACAGGAGATAGGACAAAAGGCTCTGTGGCTGGGCAGGGCAGTTGGATGTAGGAGGTCATGTGATGAAACCTCCAGGAATACTTCCAACCAGAATTGGCAACCCTACCCCTCCCCCTTCCTTTTGTACTGGTTTATGTGAAGCAAAAATATATTTTCAATGGCAAAAATTATTGGATGTTACCATGTAAATATTTAAAATATGAAATGCCTGATTTTATGAAGAGAGAAGTAATCAGATTCATGCTGCAACAGTGATAGACATTTCAGTTTAACTTATAACTGAAAGATCCCACAGCACTTTTCGAAGAAGAGCAGGGAAGTTCTTCTAGTGTCCCAGCCAGCATTTATCCCTCAACCAACATCACTAAAACAGATGATCTGGTCATTTAGCTCATTGCTGTTTGTGGGATCTTGCTGTGCACTAATTGGCTGCCGCATTACAACAGTGACTACATTTCAGAAGTACTTCATTGGCTATGAAGCACTTTGGGATGTCCTAAGGTCGTGAAAGGCGCTATCTAAATGCAAGTTCTTTCTTTCTTTTTACACTTAGATAGTACGAATTTCAAATGTAACATAAAAGTTTAGGTGCACTGAAAGTGCGAACACACAGGCAGAGGAATATCACAGTGCATCGAACTTAGGACAATAAGCAAGGGTTCATACTTGTGATTCCCCAATTGGAGGCTCAGTCCCCTCCCTCCCACCCCCAACCCACCCACCCAGCCATTCTCAGTATTCCAGCACCCTCTAACAGATTACATTTACAGATCTGTAGACTGCCTGCATCCTGTCTAAGCCTGGATACAGTGTGTTGTGTATGAATACCTAAAGAACGCAAAGGGAGAAATTAAAAAAACATAACGTACAAAAGGAATAGAAAATGCTGCCAGAACATCTAAATTGTAATTTTGTGTTGAAAGGATATTTACTGAAACTCTTTCTGAATGTAAATCATCCAATAAAATTCAACCTTTACTCAAGGATGTATTTTCAACATCCTCTCAGTTTCAGGTCAATTTAAACCAATAGATTCCAAATTACCTATCCAGTGTCGCTTTCTACCTGGTCTGAGTTAGGCTTGGAATCATTGATAAGATTGCACCAATAAAGTAACACATAAAAGTGAAATGATTCAGCAGACTTTATTAAAGAAATGCAAAAAGAAGGAGATATAATGCCTTTTAATTTCATTATCCATTTCAATAAAACTCAACAGGAAGCACAGGAAAAGAAATATTACACCTTCAAGAATAAAACAAATTAACCATCTTTTCTGGCCCTTCCAGGGAGCTGTGAACAGACACCGATGGCACTCTTAAAAACATCTGAAGAAAAAGGCTGTTAATTGCTGTCTAGACATTTTATTGCTGCAATAAGTTTCTAACAGTGAATGCTATGTTTTCAGGGTTAAAACATTCAGACTAAACAATTAGTTCATTCCATTCACAAAACACCTGATTTATAATGCACCCCCCTGCTGTGGATGGAACATGTTTTACTGCTTGTGTGTGAGATGTTTAAACGTGAGGCCAACATTGTGAGGCCTATTGTTTTTTAAGTCCTTTATTAATTAAAGAATGTATATCAATTTGTGCACTTGGTCTGCTCGTAAGATTAGTGACATTTGTGAACCTGGGAACTTTTAATTTCTGGAGCAGTTTCCAAATGCAAATCTATTTATTAACAGACAAAGTTTTTTTTCCTGCAAAGTACCAAAGTTGAAAATTCTAAAGTATAAACATATAATCGATTTCTGTGGTACTTTAATCAATGTGAAAACTAGTGAGATATTTAAACGACGAAGGTGGCAAATGATTTAAGTTGTTCGTCTTCCTCATTCCTCAGTAACATATTCTGCACTTATCCACTGGTTTTTATAGTTGGAAAAAAAAATCATTACTGTTTCAATAATATTTACCTTGGAATCTTTGCTGCCAGCAATTTGACTGAGTCATGAATAATCCACTTATAATATTCAATGTTACCCATTCTGTCGCTCACAGAGATGACTGCCCCATAATGCTAAGTTCTTTGAAAATGTTCTAAACATTGAATCTGCCAAAAAAAAAGCTTTGAAATTTCCTGCTGTTCTGAGTTATTTGTGATGTAAATCAAACTTCCTGCAGACTGTAAGAGAACATTAAGATGCATTCCACATTATTCTGAAATAATTTCTTCAAAGGTAGGCCATTTGAATGAGAGGAATCTTGGTTCCTGTGAGTTATTTAGAATACAATAAGTATTTTAAGTAAACATATTGTCAGATTGTGTAGTATTAAAGATCCCATGTTATTAGGAATGTCTGATTTCACTCATTCAGTGGTTCTGTTGATGAATGTACCATGTAGTGTTGTACTGAGCCATAGAGACCAGAAGGTCCAGTTTCAATGCTTGATCTATATTGGATATATACTAGAAAAGGAAAAATTTGCAGGGCTATGGGGAAAGAGGGGGGAAGTTGGACTATTTGGACAGCTCTTTCAAAGAGCCAGCACAGGTACGATGGGCCGATGGCCTCCTTCTACGCTGAAAGATTCTGTGATCTGTGCTGAGTTAGCTGTGGTGAAAATACAAGGGGCCGACAATTGACCTCAGTTCCCCTAGGCTATCGAGGGGAAAAAACAGCCCTACTTCTCATTGTTATCCAGAATCTCCTGCTGAAAAGTGTATGTATGTGTGGTTGTCAGGAAAAGACAGAGTGAGCTTTATTCTGATGCCCCCTGTGATAGAATAGTGCCCCCTGCACTCCCTGCCTATGCTCATGCATGAAGAATGGACACTTGGATGAGATACCACCACCAATGGAACTGTATCCCAGCACAAGTTAGTACTTTAAAGAAGGGAGGAGAAAAGAAACTTGGGGGAGGGGGGGGGGGGGCGGTGAAGAGAGAGGATGGGAAGAGAAGCAAGCCAGAGGTTTCAGTTTACAAACAGACAGCTTGGAGTGTCCACAGAAATAGGATTCTGCTTTCATTTTTTACAGTAATGTTATTTGGGGGATGCTTCTGATCTTTCTAATTATTCATAAGACGTTTGAAATGCCCCAGCTGACGTTCACATGCACACAATCCTTCACAGCAGGGATCACTGGATAGCAGGAACTAATTTTCTCTTCCCTAACTCAGGGATGCTGAGGCCAGTTGTTGCATTTTTTAACACTACCCTGGCTGAGATCAGTTAATTTAGGACAGACCGGGATGAAACCTGGGACTGTCATGATCTGTAGGACTCAGTTACTCACCAGATAAACTTACTAAACCATTGGGGGGAGCATCAGACCATTTTCATTGTAAAATTCCGATCAGACAGAACAGTTATCTCTGATATTATGGAGGTCATACTTTGAGACACCAGAAATAGCTTGAGGTTGTTACTGTGCTACAGTTCTTTATCTCCTCCCTGTCTTCAGCAAGATGACATGTTCTCTTTAAATACTTCCATTAAAGCTTTTGGTGAATTGCATTGGCTTGATCATGCTTTTTATTTCTAAAATTCCACACAGACTGCAAATATTACTGATTTTACAAGGAAGGAATTACCAGTGCAAACTTAAATATCGGTTAACACTTTCACAAAGGTGTATTGTTCAAACACATACCATCATATACTTATACCGCTAAAGGAATTAGCATACCTGCCATCTCAAAACATTTTTATCAGTTTCTTTTGTCAGGGGCAATGTTTCAACCCAATGGCCATTTGGGTTGTTAGGGTGCTAGATGGAACTATTGCAAACAGTCATGGTTATTGCCATTGAGCAACGTATTCAATGATATCATCCCCAGAATGGATAAATTGCACACCATTTATTTGAAGAGAAACTTTGGGAACCTTGTGACTCCTGTTACTGAATTTGCTCAACGTTGTGTGTGTCTGAGATAAAACTGGTAATGTCAGTTTTTTGCAATGATGTCATGTTCCTAATTTTTTTTTAACAAACCACAAGTACCAAACAACATATGCTGTTTAAAATAAATAATCTTCAGTTGCTCAGGAGGGAGCTGGAACTTCTAATTATAATATTTTGTGGATTTGCAGCAGAGGATTAATCAGGGCCTTAAATTCAGTTTAAGAATTTTGCTTAAAGACAGTTCCAAAGGGAATTAATTGAAATGATGCTGGCGACCAAAATCAATGAGAATTTGAATCTCAACACTTCTTCTGTATTCCTCCCGTCCCCACCCCCGTGCTTTGGATAGCTATTTATTATTAACCAACCCATCCCCTGGTTTGGTTTGGTATAGTGATGTGCAGTGTAAACACTCAAGAGATCAAATTCAACATGAATCTTATAACCCATGCTGAATTGGATCTCCTGTGTAGATGGCCGATGTTGTTTTTATTTGAAACTCAAAGAACAGTAACAGCACAGTGACACTTATCACATCATCCATGGGCTTTGTTTGTTTAAGAGAGTAAACCAGAAAACTATCCAACGGAAAGCTAATTCCCTAGCACTATCTACAGCCTATTTACTTTTCCTCTAAAATGGAAGTCATCCCTTATGATTGCACTTCAGGCTGTCTGGCTTCCTCTTGCCTTTAGGGGAGATATCATGGGGATGATATTAGACCTCAAATAGTTCGCACAGATGGTGACCACCCTCAGTCAACATTCTCACATGAATACTTTAGCACTTTTCCACAATAAGCTACATTGGGAGACATTTCAGTGTCACTGGATGCCATTTCGTGGCCCTGAGTTGATAATCATAACACAGTTTTTTGCTTTTGTTTAAGGAGATTATGAAAAAATAAACAAAATAATGAACAACTTATTTCTTGCTTTTCCCAAATTCGTTTCAGTTTCAGAATCAAAACCCATGACAAAATAAATGACACTTTAGGAACATGCAGTTAGAAGTATTAAGAGCAGAGATAAGACAGCTTTAAAAATATTTAATAAACCTCAAAAACGGGCAAGATAATTTGAGTTTCTTACACATTTGCTCCTCATGAACAAATTAGGTGGATTTCTAACTTTTTTTGTGGATTGTTCTTAGAATCTCACTGAAAATATCCCCAAGTGTATCAATTTAAATTGTAAATAATGCAGCTACGATCAGCTGTGTAACAAGGGCTTAAATTACAAACGGAAACAAATAGCCGTACATTTTTTAAATAATTGAAAACTGTACTTTAACTTGCAATCTTTGTTTTTGTTCTTGGCAGATTAAATGCTTTCATTTTTGTAGTTTTTAGTATTGTATAATTTAGACATGCACCTTTGTGCTATAATTTATAAGTATTTTTTATTTTCCCTACAGGAAATGGAAAATTTAGGAGTAATGTTAGGAAGCTCTTCACACGCAGTGTGACTAACGCCTGGAATGGACTTCCAGGCAGTGGAGTGGAGGCAAAACCCCTAGAATCATTTAAGAAACAGCTGGATGCTATGATGGGGATCTTCCTGGATAGATAAGCTAATATAGACTGAATGGCTTTCCTCCTCCATATCACTCATGATCAAATTACATAAATCATTATATTATAAATCCAACTTCTCAAAAAAAACACTGTAGGATATTTTGTGCCTAATAACCTCAATGAAGCTTTCTTTTGAGACTCAGTAACTCTGAATGGAGAAGTTTTACTTGCCATATTTGCTTTCTGCCAAATAGCGACATAACCCATTTCGTTGAACACCTTCCAGATCTGTGGGTGAGAAATTCAACTTGTGCCGGTTTCCTACGTGAAATGGGCAGCGCAATTGGAACGTGTCCGAAAATGTCAACCTGAGGTCCGATCGAAACTGGGCCTCATTCGCGTTAAACAGGCAAGCTGTAGATGCCAATTGGGCATCCCGATGCAGCTCGCCAGTCGGGGCCAGATAAATTTCAGCCGGTTCCAATGTCGAGCCCTCTTGCATTTAGGTCCTGGGTGGTGGGGTAGGCGAAACAGAAGGGGACGGTCCCAGGCCCACAGTATTTTTGTGGAGCCAGGAGGAGAGCGCACATGCTTCATTTGGATCCACAAAAATTCCTGGATGTTTCATCACATGACCTCCTGCCTGCAACTGCCCCGCCCCCCCCTCTCCCACCATTGGTCAACCGACATTTCCATCCTCACAGCGCACTGCCTTCCCACACCACTTGGAAAGCGAACAGACTCTTCATTACTTAATTGGAGGATTCAGTCAACCATCTCCAATATTTTTATAACTAAGAAACAAAAGTGTTCAAAGAAAATTATGAAAAAGCACAATTTCTTAAAATGCCCCTATGGTTTTTCTCCTGGGTTGCTCACAGCAGCGAGATTAATCTTTGATTCCTGGAGACTCCAGGGCAATCCTGGAGGGTTGGCAATGCCAATTGATTGAGGAAAGAACCAAGTAAACTGGATCTTTAGCGTTCACCTGACAGGGCAGATAAGACCTTAGATAACATCTAATTGAAAGGATGGTACCTCCAATAATGCAGCATTTCCTTAGGACTGCACTGTCATATTTACCAAGGCTATGATGACATGCTGATCATTGCAAAAGAGAAATTACAAATCCCATTGTTGCTGTGTACAGGAATAATGGGATTATTCGCTTTTTTAACTGGATATAATCTAAGTGCTTGAACATTTCTTGTCTGTGTCTAAGAAGACAATTTTATGTTAAAAATGCACAACTGGGGCATCTCCTTAGCATTCTGCCACATTGGAATTCAGACTGCTAACTCTGCCACCCATTTTCCTCTATTCAAATAGTTTCAAAACTGAGGTAAAAGCCAGTTATCCATCCTATAAGAAATATTTTTTGACTGGCTTTTTTTTAATAGTAGAATAATTCAAATTAATTGAGAGCAACTCAAAATTAGCAAGTAGGGATTTTTCAATTCAATCTAAGAATCAGATGCAGAAATGATCAGCCATACAACAAGAGTTCAAACTGCACTAGGAAAATAATTCGACTGATGAATGCAAACTGTGTTTTGTCTTTAATTATTGTTTGTGCTGTTGATGCTCTCTGAGTAGAACAAGTGCTTTCATTCCTGGCAGCTGATGGCAGAGATGGAATTTACTCAGAGGAAAGGTCTCATTTCGCCTTTGCTTATCACGGTCAGTATCTGATTACAATTACAATCTCAGTTTAAGTAGCTGACTAGAGTTTCCACTGCTCAAGTAGCACAAACAAGCAACTTGAGCTCCCCTGGTGGCCCACCAAGTTCATCCAGTGAGTAGCTGATCCACCCAGTCCACGTTTGATTCCTGGTCTGTGGTGAATTAGCTCTCTCAAAGCTAGGGGTGCTATAAATGACCTCAGTGCCCCTGAATTAGGAAAGGCAAAATAATTTTATCCCTGATTAATATCCACCAACCCTTGTTGGAAGCTTGTTTTCACAGATGTCAGGTGAAGAGGGGATTAAGTTTGGCAGTGATGCCTGCTGTAGTTGAACAGCCTGCTGACATTCACTGTCAAGGCTCACACATGAATAGTGGCCACTTGGATGAGGGATCAGAGGGTGTCCAGTTCCCATTGGAACTTTAGCTTAGGAAAGAGTCAACACCCTCAAGAAAGTAAGGGAGAAGAATGGTAAGTAAAAAAATCTGAACAAAAAGAAATAAAAGGTGAATTGTTCTCAATAAGACTCTACAAGCAAGTACTCCATCAGAATCTTTACCATTTTCTGCACTGTTTATTTTCTTGCCTCCGTTTCTGCTTTAAACCCCACTTGGACAACAGCTGTAAATTAAATTTGTTCTAAAGTTAACTCTGTTATCAGAACCAGAATCTGCATCTAAGCATTTGGAGTGCCCATCTCTTGTTTGTGAAACCATCAGGGCAGTTTTGCAAACAGCAAGGAACAAGACTGTGGCCCGAGTGTTAAAAAAAAATTCACCTGATCCATGCTGAGTTAGCTAATCTCAATTGGGTTCAACACCCCCAGATTAGGAATGGACAAATTAGACATGCTCCTGATCATAATCCAGTGAGCAAGGAGCTGTCCTCTGTCAAGAGTCAGTGCCTTTGGGAGGAAAGGGGACAACATAAAAGCTGACTTGGCTCTCATTTACAGCTATAAACAATGCAGCTTTGTCAACTCACCGTAATCTAAAAGCCCTCACTCATTCCAAATCAACTGCACATGCAGCTGTCCCTCTATGGACATTATTAAGCTCCACAGCAGAATTTGTGACATTTGTACGCTAATTTAGTTCTTGTTCCTTACAAACAATGTATCATCCAAATCAGTCTACTCTGAAGTGACTGCACCATAGACTGAAAACCAACATCTAGTGAATTGATTTTGACCAGATTTATGTAAGGCTTTGATCCAAATGCCTACTTGCTATCTACCTCACTATGCAACATAGCTGCCAACTTTAAGTCACTGTTATACTGCCATTGTTTTAGTTCGGTAGTTATGTTACTGGACTAGTAATCCAGAGGCCTGGACCATTAAACCAGAGAATGTAAATTCAGTTTAAAAATCAGGGGGATAAAAGTTGCTTTCAGTAAAAGTGACCATGAAGCGATCGGTTAGTCTTTAAAACTCAACTGGTTCACTAATGTCTTTTAGGGAAGGAAACCTGTCATCCTTACCCGGTCTGGCCTACATGTGACTTCAGTCCCAGACTAACATGTCTGACTCTTAACTGCCCTCTGACGTGGTTTAGCAAGCCACTCAGTTGTATCAAACTTTCTCAACGTAACTGGAGATGGGCAATAAATGTCGGCCTTGCCAGCGACGCCCGCATCCTAAGAATTAATTTTTTAAAGTTCAGATTCTGGGAGATTGGCATTGGTGAACTGGCTCCTGGTGTTTACACTGCTAAATCTGACTCCTTTAGCCCGGCTGTGGACTCAAAGGTGAGCCAAGCTGAGACTTAAACTACAGAAATGTCCCAGATTCAATCTTTTGTCTGTACTGAATTAAATAATCTCAGCCAGTGCAAGAATATAGAGTGTGAAATCAGCCCAAGTGTTCCTGGGCTAGGGAGAGCACCATTTCTACTCCTGACTGTTGTCTCATGACCCCTGAAAGTGCATGTGGCTAGCATTGAGTGAGAAGCTAATTATAATCTCCCCTTCAATTGAGTAGTCTAATGCCATCCACTATCAAACTCACAAGTGAAGAGTGACCTCTTGGGCTAGTTACCAAGGGGTTGCTGGCACCTGTGAAGTCAAATCTCAGCACGAATCACTGCTTTCAGAAGAGTAAGAGTAAGGGGAGGCAATGTTAAAGATGAGTACGTCACCCTTTTCATGTAAATCTGTTGATCTTGTATCAAACCAATTATGTTTAAAATATGGTTTAACAATGTGCAGTTCTGCAGGCGATGGTTAGGCCATTGTTTGCATATAGTCACTTACACTCCATCTCCTGCAAAACCAATTGACATTACTACTACAACTACTACTACTACAACAACAACTTGCATTTATATAGAGCCTTTAACGTAGTAAAATGTCCCAAGACACTTCACAGGAGCGTTATCAAACAAAATTAAACACTGAGCCACAAAAGGAGTTATTAGGACAGATGACCAAAAGCTTGGTCAAAGAAATAGGTTTTAAGGAGCGTCTTGAAGGCGGAGAGAGAGGTAGAGAGGCGGAAAGGTTTAGGGAGGGAATTCCAGAGCTTAGGGCCTAGGCAGCTGAAGGAACGGCCACCAATGGTGGAGCGATTAAAATCAGGGATGCGCAAGAGGCAAAAGTAGGAGGAGCGCAGAGATCTCGGAGGGTTGTAGGGCTGGAGGAGGTTTCAGAGCTAGGGAGGGGCGAGGCCATGGAGGGATTTGAAAATAAGGATGTGAGTCCTTTGCATGGGTGCAGTTCGTTGTGTTCTTCTACCTCCTTCACATTGATACTATCGTTAGTGTTCTTCAACACACAAAGGCACCATTACGTGTCTCTGTCTCCTCCATTGGTACAGTTACTGATTATAACCGGAAACCATCCTTTTGGTATGATTAGATTTATGGCAGTGGTTTGATTTGAATCTCTGTTTGCTGTGTTCTACACAAATTAAATGATTACTGGATTCCTCTGTTGTGATAATTCATGTCCTTTCCCTCTTTATGTTTACTATCATTACACCCTCTCTCCATCATTAGTACTTTTACTAGTGAACTTTCCCTTCCCCTTTCCACCATTAGTATTATTACTAGTAACCTTCCCTCTCCATTATTACAATTATTGCTGGCAAATTCTTCTCTTCTCAACCTGCACCCATATTCCTACATTCCCTTCCCATGTATGCATCAAGGCTTCCCTTAAATGTGTCAAAGATATCTGCTTCAACCACTCCATGTGGCAGCGAGTTCCATATTCTCACTAGTCTTTGTGTAAAAATATTCCTCCTAAATTCTTTATTCACATTTACTACTATTATTACTGGTGAACTTCCTCTCGTCACCATTAATACTAGTGTTGGTGATCTTCTTTCCATATTTAGTACTGTTATTACTGTTCATCTTCCCCCCTGCATCATTGGTACAGTTGCTGGTGATCTCCTTTCCACCATTATTCCTATTGCCAGTGATCATCCCCTCACTGTTAGTAGACTTATTAATGTCCTTCCTTCCTGTTTCTTAGATATTTCCCTTATGCTCCATTGATGTAATTATTAATGTTTTTCCAACCCCTAAGTCAAGATTGTTAGTTTCCTTTCACATAGTAAGGTTACCAGAATCCTTGTATTGTCATAAATCACTGGAGTCCTTACTCATATATTAGACTACATTATTTCGACACCAATAGTATGATTCCTACTGTGTCGTGCCCTCACATACATCTATTGGCATGATCACTATTCCCTGATTTCAAGAGGCAAGCCTTAAATGTCAGCTTGGCCCAGTAGTAGTACTCTCGCCTCGTGGGTCAGAAGGATGTGATTTCAAGCCCCAATCCAGAACTTAAGCACAAAACTTAGGCTGGCATTATGTGTTGGAGGTGCTGTCTTCTGTATGAGACATTAAACCGAGGCCGTATCTGCTTGCTCAGGTGGATGAAAAAGATCCCATGGCACGATTCGAAGAGGAGGAGAGTTCTCCCAATGTCTTTGCCAACAGTCATCCCTCAAGCAGCGCCATATCAGACTAACTGGCTCTTTAGCTCATTGCTGCCTTACTGTGCACAACTTGGCTTTCGTGTCTGTCTACATACAACGCAACAGTGACTACACTTCCAAAAGTAATTCATTAGCTGTAAAGTGCTCTGGAATGTCCTGAGGATATGAAAGGCATTATATGAATGCAAGTTTGTTCATTCTTTCTTAACATTTTTACTGTTGGAAACATTTGAGGAGCTTTTGCAAATGATCCCATTAAATATGGCAAATACTTAAATGAGATCAATTTGATCTAAACTAAATTAAGTTTGTCATATCAGTGGGATATCAAGTTTTATCTTTTGTGTGTGTGTCGCGCTTTATTGAGATACTTTGGCCAGTGCAAAGGTTTGGTTAAGTACACATCATTTTCATAAGATACAGCTCTCTTTTGTTGTCCCACACATGCATGCTTTAAAAATACAGATAAGGGAATGTTTCTTTTGAATGAAACAAAACTGAAAAAAAAGCAAACATTTTCTATTTACACTCCAGTGCATTCATTTTTGTAACTGAACACAATTATCTACAATTATCTGTCATTTCCAGTTAAGTAGCAGTTTCTTTCTAAGACACACAATATGCCATGGATGTTTGCAACCCAAATTACACACACTTAAATTCTACATGAGGTTGTATTTTGCTACTCCACATGTTTTAGTTTATTTTTGCTTTTGAGTAAATTACAGAATAAAGTAGAACCCCATTATAACAAACTTCAGTATTACAATGTTCCCATTATAACAAACCTTTTTTTACTGATCCTGGCGGAAGCTTCATTAGAGAAGTCTTCCTATTACCAATGCAGACTTCAGAATATTCTGTATCTTTAGTGATTTAATTTTCAGAGATTAGCTTTGAAATTTTGAATTTTTTTTGTTTTTTATATATATATCTCTGTTAAAACAAGAAAATACATTTACCCAAAATTTAATAAATGTTTAGCTTTATTTACGCTGAGACTTTTCTCTAATATCACACTGGGACACTTTGTCAAATCTTTAGTTTCAACTATGCTGAAGTAAAGCTGATATAAAAACTGACCCCTCTGGACCCTGTTCCGTGTTGAGTATTTCCACAGTGAAAACTGTCTGGCAGCTCAATGCACAAAAATGCACTGCAGCATGATGCAAGCCCATTTCTAAATCTTTACTTGGGCGCATATGTACACTTGATACCATTGGCATTTACTGTGCAATCTGGTCATCCCATTTTGTGTTTCAGTGTAAATAGGGCAGCTTCAAAGTTATTCCAGCTGGTACCTGGCTGGAGAAAATTATACTAGAACAGCTCCAGGTAACAGCATGAATAAGTTTTAAAAACATGGCATAATGTAACCAAAACAGACCGCTATCTTTTACTGAAAGCCCTAAGAGATGTTATTACTTTGCACTGACACAGAAACGTTTGAAGGAACTATACTAAGTGTTTTTGAAAGGTTGTCAAAGGTTAATTGTTATATTATGAGAAAACAATTGCGTGTTTTTAAAACTAAACAAGGGACTAAGAGGTACTTACTAACTGCTAAATTCAGATTCTAGTTGCTATCTGATCACGTCATATTTACCAGAAGAAAGTGCTTGCCTACAGTATCTTACAAGTTACAAGTCTTTGGTATTAAGAAGTGCCAATACATAGCAGCCAATGAATTACATATATTTTTCATTATACGGATACAAAATTAAGATGTTTTTGGTTTGGCAATGCTTCACAACAAAGAACAAAATGATTACACTGTTTTAAACACACACATTTCCTATTTATAGAAATTTATAATAAATTTACTGGCCAAAAAATTAAACTGACTTCATGGAGAAAGGCAGTAACTGCATTTACATTAGATCAATGATTTCTCTTACATCTGCTTTAACTCTTTCTTCTTTCTTTCCTTCTTTCGTCCTTTCTTTCTTTCAACATCTGATATTTATTTTCCTCCAGTTTCCTGTCTGAACTAATTTGCACACACAAGACCATCAACAAAACTACAAATGACAGGAAGCAATACTCGGTGGGACACAACTGTCCCCAACAAAGTTTTTCTATTCACCTACCAGTAATTTCCTCATCTTCTCATTCCACAAAAAGCCTCAAAAATCAATACTTCATTGAAGGACTTGATACAAATGTTGGATGAGATGAGGAGGGTTTAGTAAATAAGGAGGGATTGCAATTTTCCACTTTGCTCAGCCTTTGGTATGTATAAGCTAGCTAACAATCCTGCCTGCAGATTGCTTATCATTCTCCCTGCCTTTCTTGTCTCTCTGTTTAATCAAGATTTCTTGATGCTTCTGCAGGATAAAGAAGGCAAGTAATCAGCTCCCTGACATTAAAGCCAGAAAGATGACTCTTGTGTTTGAAAAGGAAGAGCATACAGGAGAGTTGGTGTGTACAGTTTATTTAAGTCAAACAAAAAGTCTTTCTTTGTTTTTTGAAGATTATAATTGAATCAAATAATTGGAAGAGGGTTGGGTTGGGTTGGCTCACATCTGATTTTTAGAATTATTTTGAACAGTAGAATTAAATAAAAGCTTTTAGCACCAAAATAACTGCTTCTCAAAGATACCTTAACTATCATCAGATATATATCAAGTTTCTCCCACACCAAGACTGCGTTGGGAGCTGAGTCTGGCACAGATTGTAACAATAATATTGTTGGGGTTAGTCTTAAAGTTATACCTTATGAATTAATATACACATTAATAATTCTAAGATCCAAGAAAACCTTCCCACTTAACTTTGTCCCCCGATAGTCCAAAAGCGAATCCATTCATCACCCCAAATCCAGTACCAGTACAGCCACTTAGTATCTAACTATCCCAATCTTTATCTATCTGCACTCCTATGTAAAGTTAGCCCAAGCAGAAGATAACCTCTCCCAAATACACACCGACCAAACATGTAGGAGTTCCTCTGAAGATCTAATTAACTCCATTGCAATTTCCTCCACACTGACCCACTACACAGTAGGTACATTCACACGCCACATCAAATATTTATTAACAAAAGCTTTACTCATTTAAAAAGATGCATTTGATTGATTATCAACATTACACCTTCCAATTTAGAGGCCATGAGCTAAAAAATAAGCAGGAGAAATAAAATCAAAATATATAAAGTAAAAACTGTGAGGGATAAATTACTATGGTTCTCTGTATAACAATATTATAAACTTGATCAAACATAAGTACAATCTTGAGACACATAGTGATCAGTATATTTTTTCATTTTCAACAAAAATCCGTTATTTAATTTTATACTTCACAGATTGATAATGTGACTGAGCTGGCTTTTTATTTATTTGCGTGTGCATGTGTGTGTTGGTGAGCATGTGTGTTGGTGCGTGTGCATGTGTGTGTACATGGGAGTGGGGAGAGGGGAACAAATGAAAAGCTTTGTGAATCATCATTGTATATGCAGAAGGAAGCAGAGATATCTTGTTTGACATTGTTTAATAATGTCATCACTGATGAAACTGTAGGCTAATTATTCTCAAAATGGTGGCTTCCAGCATGGAACAAGGGGATGGCTTGTGGAGAGGCAAAAAAGATCAAATTTGTATTCAATATGTTGGTGAGCTTTTGACTGATGCTCAGAGTATTGCAAGCAAATTGTTATAAAATCCTTTTTGAGTTGTTTTGCTTTTACCTGCCAGTTATTTTCCATTACCTTTCAATTAATATCAACATTTACAATATTGGTTATAATCTGAGACCTGTACTTTTTTAAATGAAGGCTTCTCAGCTTGCTGTTTATCTGATAGCTTCAGCTTCTGTAAGTTGAAAACTGTATATGAGTTTGACAATATATTTCAATTTTCACAAACCAGGCAAGTAGTAGCATCAGAAACAGAAACAGAAAATGCTGAAAATACACTGTAGGCCAGTCAGTCTCCGGAGAGAAGAGACAGGTTGATGAATCAGGCAGGGTCCTTCTTCATCCATTGAATCTTAATGGACAGAAAGTAACTGAGTCAAGCAGACTAGGAAGATCTCAGGTTTGATTACTGATCTGTCCTGAGCGAACTGATCTTAGCCTGGGGTGACAATAGGGATTCTATCATAGGCCTCAAGACCCCAGGCAGAAAAATAAGGAAAAAAGGAAAATTGGAAGAATTTTGCACAATACAGCTTAATCTCTTAATCTGATTTTGACATTGTCTGTGATTGTACGATCCTGAACCATTGTTTTTAGCCTTGTCCGCCAGCATTTTGCCTAATTGGCTAGTCTTCATAAATTAGTTTAGATGGTAATTGCTAGTCGGCTATTCGAGCATGAGGAGCATCACAAGTTGTTTCCATCAGCCAGGAATGAGAATCTAAATTCTGATTTTGGATTAGGTGTCAGAGTAATTTCGATAGTCTAAAGTCAACATGGCTGGTGCCAAGTTATTATCCCCCTTCAAAAAGCTTTTACATTCAGTGTTTCTTTAGTCCAGATCATGGGACAGTGATGCCCGTGTATCAGCTCCCCATGTTTACATTGCTAAAACAACAATCCAAGTCTGGAATTCTGCCACTGCAATAAAGGAGATGGTTTTACTAATAAAAAGGCAGGAAGCCAGCATACAGACGTCACTTTCCCGTGATCCAGACTATTATCATAATAAAGCACGGTCAATTTTAAACAGGAGGATTCCAGTACATAGCCTGTCTCAATGGGAGCCAATGCACTTGCTTCCCAGTGCTCCCCATTTTCTGATTCGTGGCACCATTAAGCAAGCTCTGGGATCAGGAAAATCAGACAGAAATTGCATCAAAAAGATTTGAGTAGAGCAAAAAGACCATCTTCATCTCTATCTTTCCCCTTTAGCTTCCATAACTAATAAACTGTGGACTATTAATACATTTAACAAATAATTTAAATCAATGTCTGATCGTAACTAGATTTTTGAACTCCAGCAACTTGAACCACCAATGAACCTTATAGATGAACAGAAACAATTAACAGTAATTGCATCCTTTAACAAAGAAAAGCTCAACCCCAGATCATCCAAACATGCTACAACAGTGGGAGCAGGAGACAGATGGACAGAATTTAGCTACACCTTAGTAACTTTGGACCCCATTCAACCATTTCTGAAATTTTACTTTTTAGTATATAGTATTTGTATTTGTAGAAAATCATACTTGTACTGTTGCGAGATAAAACAGTGTGAGCATAGTTTGAAAACAAGCTATTGGGGAACCTCTCTTAACAGCTCATGTTTAGGTGTTGAATATCTCCTAGCTGGACCAATTTTTTGCTACATTTAAATTAGGCAATGCCTCTGCCAGTGCCGCTGGCTCCCTACGCATAGTTCTTGGTTAACTGGCATTAGCTCTAAAAAAAACTTGCTGATTTTCAGGCCAGCTACTGAAAGACCTGGTAAAAAAAAAGTCTTCCTGGTGGCTGGCCTCAACAAATCAGTAGGTTTACGTTGGGGCTGCCACCGGCTTCATTGGGAGCCATCGGCATGCGCATGGCATTTAACCAAGTAACAAAAGCAGCTTTAGAGTAGAAATACAGAAATTGGTGGTCGACTATGGACTTAAAAATGCACAATTTAAAATGAATGAAAATAGGTCGCCTGAGGGCCTGGCAGATAAAGGAACTGCCCAAGTGTATTACAAAGCCATACAAACCTGAAAAGCTTAAGTTCGATCCCTGTCTGTGCTAAGTTATTTGATCTAAGCTAGCGCAGCAGTTGGGGTGCTACGACTAGCCTCAGCATCATTAAACTAGGGAGGGAAAAAAAAACAATCTGAAATGCTAGCCAGTGTTTGCTGTTAGAAAGTGTACTTGTGTTAATGTCGGATGATACCTGGATTGTGCTCAGCTGTGCTTCCCCCCATGATAGAATAACCTGCCAACTTTAATAGTCTAGGCTTTTGCTTATACATGAAGTCCTTTTTTTTCCCTTTCCAATTTTCTCTCTCTCCCCCATCTCCTCAAGCTATTGACTCCTTTCTGGCATTTTTATCCCACTGGCATCAGGTGCCTTTTGGCACCTTGCCAATATGGTGATTGTTCACATGTGAGCCTTGATAGTGAATTTTACTAAACTGTTTTACCATGGAAACATCATAGCCAAGCTTGATCCCGTTCTCGCCTGACACACACTAACAACATGGGATCTTGGATGGTAATCGGAAGCAGGAAGTCCGGCTGATATTTCTTCTCTGAACCAAAGGCTCTGCAGCCAATTATAATTCTCTACCACTGTCCCAGAGATCAGCTAACTCAGCACAGTGGTACCTCAGACAGGCGCTGGGGCCCTTATTTTCATATGCAAAGGAACTAACGCCTGTTTTTTTGCCTATACCAATATGGTGGGCAGTGACTTTCAGCTCGTAATGAGCATGCACTTCTTGCACGCCATATTGGAGGCTTAGGCACTTGGTAAGCGCCCGAGAAATGGGCCAGTGCCTTTAGCAGGTAAGGGCAGAAACTTGGGGGGTAATGAACACTTACATTAAGTACTTTGAAATATAATATAAAACAAATAATCAAAAGGCTGTGAAGGGCAGTCTAGATATTCAGAATTTTAGGGGTGTATAGGTGAGTATATTGGTGTTTGGGTGTAGAGATGGGAGCTGATGGTTAAGGATTTTGTTTCCTCCCCCACTTACAAAAAAAAACTTGCTGTGGCTTTGTAATGCACCAAATAGAACAATGTTAAATCTTGTTCCAATAGCTCCAGTATTCCTTTTGACTAAGCTACTTAGATAGTATTTTAATCCTTTTGCCATACTGCCTGTAAGCCTATTCAGTTTGTACAGAAAATTACATCAATTCATCCTGGGATAAGATCTGACTTTTAAAAAAAATCAATTAGCACAATAATACAGTTATTTAAAAATAATACAATTATTCAAAAATAACTGAAAAGAAAAGCACCTCCACTTCAATTTAACTACAAATGTGAAGCAAGTGCATACTCCACATCGAAGAAGGTAACCTAATCTAAGAGGGAGTCATTATGACTTTGGGCAATAGTGTAAAACGGGCGATATCAATTTAGCTGCACGTGATACATCTCTCCCGATTTTCATTCAATTAATTTCAATGGAAATGAAAATCAGGAGAGATGTATAACGGGCAACTGAATCGATATTACTCGTTTTACACTATCACCCAAAGTCAAAATTACCTCCTCAGAGTGTTAATTTATCTATTTTTTTGTGATTTGCTATGTTGCTATGTTGAGCTGCATCTTACAAGAAACATAATTTTTATAGAAACATAAATAAATCTTTAGTCAATAAGTCATCACTGTTTGAAAACAAATACAATAAAATAGAATTCAAGGGATCAAAATACTTTTAATATCAAATGTTTATGTGACAGTCAGGTAAGACAAACCCTTGAGAAAAATTAAGTGTTGGGAAGTTCATCCATTTTGTTTTATGATCAGGGATTTGATGGTCACTGTTTCCCCATTCTATGTTTTATGATCTCTTTTAGACATGAAAAGATAGTTTGCTTGCTAATTTTAAATCAAATACAGATGTAGCGCCATATAAGTGCTGGTACATTTTCTTCTCCTAATGCAACTAAGTCAAATCAAATATAATAGACAAGACCCCAAAAATCTTATGATTTAAAACCCTAGACACTCCCGAAATTCTTGCTTTTGCTCAGTTTGTGCATATATAAGTATGACAATGTAACTGGTATGGTTGTTATCACCACCTTAGGGTATACAAATGTCTAGAAGTGCGCTTATGCTACAGGTGACCGATTCAGATATCATCACTACTAGAACTATTGTTGCTGTTTTCTTTCCATTGTCCATTCTGACCGCTGTTATAAAAGATGAGGGAGGGTAAGGAAAATTGTTTACATCTGATATCGCAAATCCCAGAGCATGTCACGCACAAAATAAAAACATTAATCCACTGGATTAGTTGGTCTTGGTTGAGGTGGGATATGGAGGGGTTCCTGCTAACTGCTAATTATCGACCACCCCTACTGGAAGTGCCTATTTAGTTTTTGCAGAAAATTACATCGTTTCATCCTGGGATAAGATCTGACTTTTTTTTATAAATCAATTAGCACAATAATTCAGTTATTTAAAATAACTGAAAAGAAAAGCACCTCCACTTCAATTTAACTACGTCAAGCGAGGACCAGGTTGTGCTCAGATATAATATTCCCAGTGGTCGAGTTGAATGTTGATACTCACTGTCTAGTCTCACACACGAATACCTACTTGGATGAGCGACCTGAGGTAGCTGGCATACAATGAACCGTATCCAGCAAGAGTCAGCACCTTCAGGATAGGAGGGGAGAAAATTGTGGGGAAAATAAAATGGAACAATGTAACTACAAAAACTAGTAGCCACCCGTTATAGCTGGTGAGTTGTCTTGGGCTTTCAGTCCAATCTAAAGGTACTTTTACATTTAGCATACCTGTAGTTTAGGTTTCAGTTTAATTGCTGATCCACATTTGTATCGGGACAAGGGAGCCAGTTTTAGTAAGCATTGGTGTCAGTCTCCTCTAACCCAAACTACAAAAGTGCCAAATGTAACAGCACCTTCAAGACAGTTACTAGTTAATCACTGGTATGATTCCACTCTCAGGACATTGCTGCAGGAATTCCTCAGGGCAGTGTCCTAGGCCCAACCATCTTCAGCTGCTTTATCAATGACCTTCCCTCCATCATAAGGTCAGAAATGGGGATGTTCGCTGATGATTGCACAGTGTTCAGTTCCATTCGCAACCCCTCAGATAATGAAGCAGTCCATGCCCTCATGCAGAAAGACCTGGACAACATCCAGGCTTGGGCTGATAAGTGGCAAGTAACATTCGCGCCAGACAAGTGCCAGGCAATGACCATCTCCAACATGAGAGAGTCTAACAACCTCCCCATGACATTCAACGGCATTACCATCGCCGAATCCCCCACCATCAACATCCTGGGGGTCACCATTGACCAGAAACTTAACGGGACCAGCCACATAAATACTGTGGCTACAAGAGCAGGCCAGAGGCTGGATATTCTGCGGCAAGTGATTCCTGACTCGCCAAAGCCTTTCCACCATCTACAAGGCACAAGTCAGGAGTGTGATGGAATACTCTCCACTTGCCTGGATGAATGCAGCTCCAACAACATTCAAGAAGCTCGACACCATCCAGGACAAAACAACCCGCTTTATTGGCACCCCATCCACCACCCTAAACATTCACTCCCTTCACCATCGGTGCACCATGGCTGCAGTGTGCACCATCCACAGGATGCACTGCAGCAACTCACCAAGGCTTCTTCGACAGCACCTCCCAAACCCACGACCTCTACCACCTAGAAGGACAAAGGCAGCAGGCACATGGGAACAACACCACCTGCACGTTCCCCTCCAAGTCACACACCATCCCGACTTGGAAATGTATCGCTGTTCCTTCATCGCGCTGGGTCAAAATCCTGGAAGCCCCTGCCTAACAGCACTGTGGGAACCTTCACCACAAGGACTGCAGCGGTTCAAGAAGGCTGCTCACCACCACCTTCTCAAGAGCAATTAGTGATGGGCAATAAATGCTGGCCTCGCCAGCGACGCCCACATCCCATGAACGAATAAAAAATTTCACTCCAAGTACCCACGCTTCCCTAATTACATTGTCTTTAGAGTAGACAAGTCTGCACTCTTTAGGACATAATAGTCCGATGGGTGTTGTGAGATTCTGTTGACATCCCCCGATGAAACTTTTCTATTATACACTGGTATGGGTACTACCAGGTTGACTTTTGACTTTTTACCTTGCTTAATATTCAAAAAGTCCATTGGTTTGCTGTACCAATTCAGATGATTGCAATATCCATTCAATGCATTAAAACCCTCGTATTCTCGAACTCTAAATTAGTCCAAATCCTCTTTAGCTCTTAGTCATGAGACCCTGACTAGTTCGAGGCAAAAGAAATGGGAAGTGTGTACTTCACTTCAGAGTTCCACACACTTAGAAACCTGCCACACGCTTAGAAACCTGCTCAGTGCTACCCCTACCGATCCCGCCCTCCACTAGCCCATCATCAACCACAACAACTTGCATATATATCGTGCATTTAACATAGGAAACTCTCATCAGTCTAGGCTAGATTTGAACCCAGATCCTAGAGGTGAAAGGCCCACTGCACCACACAGTTCTTTAAGTTGTCTTCTTAAAAGGAGACTGCAAATTAAGTTGGTGGATAAAGTGTCGTTTTGGAGTTTACAAATACATTTTGCTGCTTGGATGAGTTGATTTTGCTATATAGTCCACCATTTTTACAATTTAGTTTTTTTGTCTTGTCTTATTATCCTTGGTTGCTGCTACCATTTAAATAGCACCAGACAAAATGATGAGGACAGAAATTCCTCTGGGGGGGAGGATTTCATGATTTGCGTGAGGACGATGAGTTCTTGAAAGTATATCGCCGTTCCTTCATTGTCGCTGGGTCAAAATCCTGGAACTCCCTTCCTAACAGCACTGTGGGAGAACCGTCACCACACGGACTGCAGCGGTTCAAGAAGGCGGCTCACCACCACCTTCTCGAGGGCAATTAGGGATGGGCAATAAATGCCGGTCTCGCCAGCGACGCCCACATCCCATGAACGAATAAAAAAAAATATCAGGTGCAACGAGACTTGAGGTGTTTTTTCTGCACTCATAACTACTCTGGCACTTATGTTTATAGACTACTCCATATGTACATGAACATGTCAAAGGAGAGTTGTCTTCAGTGCCACTGCATTAAAGACAGGCTGTCACAGAATTGTACCATCTACTGCGCATTGACTTGCAGACAACATCTAGAAGAGGGACAGCTTTTCCCACAGAAGTGAGGCCTGCCACAGCATGATGCTTTCCTGCTACCAGATCCTCCCTGGTCAGTATAAGAAACATATGCTACATCATACAGTCTGTGGTGTATCCATGTAACAAACAAGTGACAAATGCCATGCTTACAAAGGGGCAAAACCTTTATCACTTTTTTCCCTGTGGAAAAGAGGCCTAGTCAGGGCATCGAACATTAACTAGTGAGGTGGCAGAGTTCCTTCGAGTGCAAGGCAATGAAAATGACAACTATGTGGGCATTTGGTCTTCTCCTAGAAACCCTATGGTCCATATGAACAGAAAAGCTTTGCATTCAAGTAATGGTCAGGTGCTTTCTGACCATGTAAGTATCGTTATGCACATCTATGACTATTATCCAGGAAGCATCCATGATACCTTCATTAGGTCACATGGTGTCCACATTTTTTGAAGGAGAAAGAACATTGGAGGTGGCTGGGTCTTAGGAGACCAGAAGTAGCCTCTGCATCCCTGGCTGCTGACCCCACTAAAGCAGAGGAGTGCCTCGAGTTGGAACCCTGAGCATCAATTTCCAATTCCTCAGCTGCCACCTCCACCTGCAGGAAAAATGTTCTGTCCCGCTTTGGAACAAAGAAAAATTGTGTGCAAAAGAGTAATGGCTGTGTAGAATACATTAAATGGCACCTCCCAAAGGGGTGCAGGAGTTCCCCATTTAAGCTTATGCCTTCCTTGATGGGCTCTACAAGAAATGTATGCAAAAGTGAGGAGCACAATTAACTACTTCCCCCTGATGCCAGTAAACGTCTTCCTCATTTGCACTGACTGCATTGACTCAGTCTGTGACCTCCCTCCGTGCAGCTTGCTCCTGTGCTGAATGTGTGTAGCCTTCAGCTCCAAATAGGGTCACCCTCCTTTAGCATATCTCCTGCAATACGACCTCCCAATTCCTCAGCATTAAAGGAAGCACTCTTGCTCACATCTCCACTGTGCCATTGTGAACAATTGATCCACTATTCTGCCACAAATTCCTGTTTAGTGGCGAGCCACTATCTTGCAGATTTTACACTCCCCAGCCAAGTGTGTTACAGACCGAGCTCTCTGAGCAAGTTTCTCATGTGCCAGTAACCTATTCAAATGAGGGAGATGAACTTCTATCTCGAAAATTCAGCACCACCCACCTTCTGATCAGCTGGTACAGGCAAGCCTATGCTTAACCCTATTTTTGCCTTGTTCAAAAAATCGTGTTAATGTGAAGCTCAAGCTGCTTTGCATCAACACAAGATGTGTAGTATAACTGGCCTATAAGAAACAGACACCAACTTCTAACACAGCTAACTTTGGTTGGCAATGAACCAGACTTTACTGCCATAGGTGGTTGTGGTAAGAATCCAAAATTGGTTCTGGAAGGTGCTTTTTTCCACATCTGTTCACATTCTTAATCTTACACAAAACAGAAATCTTCACATTCTTCCTTCTGATGCTATTGTTGAATAAATGAAATTAGCCTGCTTGCTGAGATAAACTGTGCAGAGTTTGCCACAGAAATATCATTATTCCAAAGAACCACAGTAACTTCTATTTCATAATAATATGAACTGCAGAATTCAGATGCTTACTACTTATTAAGAATCACCACACCATTCCAGCTCTACAGAAACAGTGACATGTCCAAAACCATCCCTGGTCGATTGCCCCTGTGCTCCTCTGTCCGGCTGTGCTGCCCTCACCACTCGTACACCTTGGAGCCTGAAGTGTGCTAAATTACTGTACAAATATGCACCATTAGGCAGTCAATGCACCCTCTTGTAAATGCTGCTTTGAGAATATAGTATCAATGTGTAAGCCAGTCTACGATTCTTTTTATTAAAAAATAAGGTTTTGGAAAATTTAAAATTTAAAAAAATTGTTAATATCCGGACTAATCTGTCTGGTTTCTTGAAATAAAATTTAGAAAAAACATGTATTTTTTGACCCATTACCAATTATAATGATCATTTAATTATTACCTTGTAGCTTTCACTGGATATTTGACCCTTTAAGCTTCAGGATTCATCCAAATGACAGGTCAGCAGAGTTAATCAGCTATTGCTTACTATAACCTCATCCATTGTTATCCTCTTTTTGAAAAAAAATACTATGTAAAGTTGCACAGTCTTTTACGACATCATTCTTTCACCTCTGGAACTGGGGTCTAATTCCAGTCCAAATAGGGAAGGGATGATGCAAAGACTCCTCTTTGACGGATGTTGACACTGTTTGATAAAAGGAGTGGGATACTGTCAGTCAAGCTGCCTGTGCACGGGAGTCCACAGGAGAAAGCTGCTCACAATCGAGCACCAGTTTACACTGATTTGTCAGTTTTGCCCAGAATGCCTATAATGACAGAAATGGCATCGGATATGTCGTTGGGCATATTTTAAGGTTGTGAGCATTGCCTTGTCAGAATAATTGAAGAGAAGCTCAGGCTCATGCTGTCACAGAGGAATAAAGTGGAAAACATTGTTTCATTTTCCCAGCTCTCACTCTGATACACAGAAAGAAAGAGCTTGCGTTTATATAGCGCCTTTCATGACCTCAAGACATCCCAAAGTGCTTCACAGCCAATGAAATACTTTTGAAGTGTAGTCACCGTTGGGCACAGCAAGGTCCCACAAACAGCAATGAGATACATGACCATATCATCTGTTTTAGTGATGTTGGTTGAGGGATAAATATTAGCCAGGTCCCCAGGAGTACCCCTCTGCTCTTTTCAAACAGCGGCATGGGATATGTTACATCCACTTCAGATGGCGGATAGAGCCTTGGTTTAACGTCTCATCCAAAAACCAGCACCTCTGACAGTGTAGCCTAGGTTGTGCGCTTATGGCCTGGAGCAGGGCTTGAAACCACAAGCTGCTAACTCAGAGGCAGGAGTGCTATTACTGAGCCACGGCTGTTACATGCATGAAAAACAAGCAGACTTTAGTAGATGATTCACAGTTAGCTACTCTCCAATGATAAATATATATTCCTTCACCTCACATCTTATTTTTAGTAAACCTCCTTTCTCTTATTCTTTTATCTTTATTTCTTTCATGTTTTCCTTCTATTTACCTTTCATTCTTTATATCTTTATTCCTTCACCTTGTCAATGTATCTAGCTGTAATGGTGGTAGTTCTTACCCTTGCTCCTTTGCATAGATGAAACCAAACTATAAGGCTTTGTATAGAGCTCAAGTTAAGCATTATCCAGAGTTTTTTTTCTTAAATGAGTGGTGACAATGGTGTTCCAATTAGGAGACATCAATGGACCAATGCTTCACTGTTTTAAGAGAGAGTAGACAACATGATGGTGGTAAAAAATACTGGAGAAACATAGGATTTTGGTGTAACATAGGAAATAAACATGTTGGATGCAAGTTATAGAGATAGAGATTGTGATAGTGAACCCTACATGTCTTATACCCCTTTTGTGCATTATAGCCCAAACAGTTGCAAGAATTGCAAAGGAACTAGAGAACAAATTCACCAAACTGATGCATCAAATTCTGGCAAGTAGTGTGAAAACATCTCAAGGGGTTGGTCTCTCATTGCTTCAGATAAACATTTAGCCTTTACTTTTTATCATTAGAAAATGCAATGATTCTCCCGATGGTTGTTCGATGATAACAAAATTGACAATATTAAAAATTCGACCATCATTTAAACATCAGTGACTATATATGCATGTTCTCCTGTGGCTCAGCTGGTGAAGATAGTAAGTAGTTGATACATTAAGACCAGGAAGTTTTGAGTCCAGTCCCAGCTAAATTGGCTGTTTCGGGGTCCTATAGTTGACCTCAATACCCCTGGGTTAGAGATGGAAGTATCAGCTAGGTCTTTCAGTCCTGATTACTATGCAACAGCCCCTGACAAGGGTCACATATGAAGGATGACCACTTATGCCGGTTACCAGGAAGCACCTGACACCAGTGGGAACATATCTCAACATGGAGTCAACACCTTGAGGAGAACAGGAGAAAAAAGGGGAAAATAAAAGCATGAATGTGCAGGTCTCTACTTTTCTTAATCAGATAACTATGTAAAATGGCAGTATAACTCGGTGCTACTGGCTTACATTGCTCTAAAGTATATACTGGTGTGAAACCGATATCTGTAGTATGACAAAGCCATCACAGGAAATGATTGAGTAAAAGTTATGTTGTACATATTGATTATTTTTATTATAATTAAAAGTAGGGTGTAAAAACATGGTGAAATTTGGTAAGAATTTGAACAGTAACAGGTAATTTACAAATTTAGTGAATATGTTATTGAATTAAAGAAGTTAGTGAGAAGTTAGGTTAATGTAAAGTGGAGTTAATGTTACAGTTATGAAAGTGGTGTATGCGAGAAGTGGGATGAAAGTTTAATTCAAGTGAAGGAGTGAACAGAAGCAAAAGAAGAAAGTACTGGAGGAAGGGTGAATGGAGGAGGAGGAAGTTGATGATTGAGATTTTCAAACTCCAGAGGTCCGAGCAAGATACCTTTTTGATGATACCGAAGAAGCCGCTTTGCTGTCAAAATTTGTAAGATCAAGTAATAACATTAGATAAAGCAAATGTTGCTCCTCTGAGTACAGGCTAAGCCTCTTTTCTAGCTGCTGATGCAACTGAAGTTGCCGAAGCTGATGATAAATAATTTATGTGAGCATTGGAAATATATTTAAAGGAAGCGATCTAGGAGCAATAAATCACGCCACTTCCAGGCCATCAGCACCATTCTTTAACGGTCTAAGTGGCAGCGGTGATCAAAGCAGTGTTCATTCAGCAAATTCCTGATCGCCACTGATTTCAATAGGGTGGGGGTGGTGGTGGAGCTATCATAATTAAATGTTCACTGTTACAGTGAAAGAAACAGCAGAGCAGCGTAGAAGTTCCAGCGAATTATGGTGTGGCGTGAGTAATGCTGTAAGTCACTTACGCCATAATTTCCTGGAGCTTGTTTGCTAGAATAATGGTGCATGCTACAAATGGCGCAAGTTTTCAAGAAATTCCAGGCCATTATTTTCTACCTTTGTGAAGATTGTTGGGTTAGAGCTCATCCAATCTACAAATATGGCTAATTAATATTTTCTAGTTTTGAATGAATGGAAAATTGGTTGCATATCTGTTTAAGTTTATCTTTTGTAGCTATCAAACCCTATCTCTTCATATTTTTAAGGAACATTTCTTCAAACATTTAACTCATCATCATAGCAATTGCAATGCTAAAATGCTGCTGAACAGTGCAGTGGGTAGTTATAAACGACCATATCTGCCATTTAACATAGGAACATGTTGAACAGAGGTTAACAACATTCGATGGCCCCAATCCAGTCAGCTTCAGAAATTCTGTTATTTTAATGTGGTATGCGGAGGAGGGGTGTTTCCTTAACTTATTGCAATTACTGTGTTGTTTATATTTATTTGTTCCACCCCCAAACTGCAATTCTAAAATACGGTTAATTCAGCACGCTTGAATTTTAGTAAGTACAGAATGACATTAAGAAGAATGTTATCGTTAAAGTAAGATTTTAGGGCTCTGCCATTGTCTTAGCCTATTTATCCAGTAATAACTGAGCCATACAGACCAGGAAACTATTAGGTTTGATTCCCAATCTGTGCTGAATTAGTTGATTTCAGTCAGGACAGTGATAGCAATGTTACAGTCAGCTTCAATGGTTTCAAGAGAGAAGAATTGGCCAGGCTTCCCACCTTCAGCACCTTGAGGACAGGAGAAGAAGCACGAACATTAGTGAAGAAAAACTGTTGAGAACAAAGGAACAGGATCTATACCAACTTCAAATAAACCTGTAACCCATGTAATAGCTTATTCAGAGAGTCAATTGAAACAAAGCACGCAAAAAGTAATAAATAAAACCATATGTTTTGAAAAAAAGTGATCAGAGTTCCAAAATGTACTGCTGTCTCATGGTGGAACTTGGCAGTGGGCTGGCTGTATCTTGTGTGCTGCTTAATACAAAGAAATTAATGCGTGCATTTTATGTTTAGATTTGGATTTTGCATATAGTCGTGGGATTTTCTTATCAGTCTTGACTTGAAATATTGGCACTGCCTGCAGTAACTAGAGATATTTTTACATTCTGCTGGTACTGATGTGCAGTTCCTACATAACCAGGAGGTAAATTTATGGCTTAATAAGTATGGTTGCAGCTGTGACTTCTTCCCAATCTTCTACCTGTTCCCAGAAAACCTAAGAACAACCGCAAAATGCACTAAGTTGGACTTAGTTCATCTATAGGCTGACATCATGACACAAAGCAGCATTATGACATCAGCATACAGGTACACAGAAGCAGCTCAGCACTCGTGATGTCACCATAAATGTGCTGTTTTTTGGCTTGCCCCTGCCTTGAACTTTAAATGTGTTAGTGCCAGGTAATCTTTTCCAATCAAAATGGCTGCACCACGAGTCACTGGATGTTACAGGCATCATATCAGTCATTGGTGACATCATGACATCGGTAGTTCCCACCTGCACAATGCTCAAAGTGTCACAGCCGCTCGAGCATGCATGGTGGCTTCTGATCTGGCAGCAAGGACAAGCTGCAATTATAGATGTATAATAAAAACAGAAAATATAGGCAGCATCTGTGGAGAAAGAAACAGAGTTAATGGGCTCGATGTTACCAGGGCTGCGGGTTTGCGGCGGGGGGGCTATTGGGCGCGTGGGTAACGCGCCCGGTGAAATTAGTCTGCCCCGCGCGCGATCGCAGCCCAATTGGATCCACTTACCTGTTCTTCCGGCTTTCCCACTGCTGATCTGCGCGTCGGGCAGGCTGCGCATGCGCAGTAAGCTCTGTCAGCTGGAGGAGCTCTATTTAAAGGGGCAGTCCTCCACTGACAGATGCTGCAACAAATAGAAAAAATTACAGCATGGAGCAGCCCAGGGGGAAGGCTGCTCCCAGTTTAATGATGCCTCACTCCAGGTATCATTAGATGGGGTTAGGAGGAGGGGGAGGACAGAGATGATCCCCCTGGCGGGCGGGAGGAAGCGGCCTGCCTCTGCCACCAAGAAGGCCTGGCTCGAGATGGCAGAGGAGGTCGCCAGCACCACCAACATATCGCCCATCTGCCTACAGTGCAGGAGGCGCTCCAATGACCTAAGTAGGTCAGCCAAAGTGAGTACACTTACTCATTCCCCTACACTCCATCTGCCACATCACCGCCCCCACCCCACACCTCCTTCTGCACTGCCAACGCTATTCTGTCACATCACCTCTCTTACCCACTCAAACTTCATCCTCATCTTACCTGCACTTACTCACCTCGCCAGTACTCATCCCGCCACTACCACTCAACCCAATCCTCATACAATCTCATGGCTCTATCTCATTCTCACCCTCTCGTGCATCTCTTTCACAGTCAGCCTCACTCCACCTGCCACTACCTGTGCTGCAGCCACAGGGCATGCATCACATATGTGCAGTAGGAAGCATAAGGCAAACGTGTCGTGAGCATGAAGGGGATGCACAAGGGTGATTGAGGGTTTGTCATGGTTTTTACTTGTGTTGAATTTCTGACCAACTCACATTACATATTATATTGGCACCACTACTGCCACGTCTTTGCGAATCTTGTCTGGTTTGTGCAATAATGCCCTTTCCTGAGGATCATTATGAAGACCAACAACTGATGCCACCCAATGTGTCACTGCAGAGTGGGTGTAGGTGTATTTGCAGGGCTCTTTTGTGCAGACGACTGAGAGACGTCGGCGATGTCCCCGGTGGCACCCTGGAAGGATGCGGAGGAGAAGTTGTTGAGGGCAGTGGTGACTTTGACAGCGACAGGTAAGAAGATGATGCTCGGGCCAACCGGGAACAGCTCGGCATGAAGGAGGCTGCAGATGTCCACGACTACATGTCGAGTGACTCTGAGCCTCCGTGTGCACTGCTGCTCAGAGAGGTCCAGGAAGCTGAGCCTTGGTCTGTGGACCCTGTGGCGAGGGTAGTGCCCTCTGCGACGCATCTCTCTCTGCAGTTGCCCTCCCTCCTGCTGTACAGGTGGATGTGTCACAGCACTCTGTTGTGGAGCTCCACATGTCAGAGGTGGATGGCGTGGCCGGCGAGGCTGGTGAGGTTGGTGATGCTGTTCGCCCTCCGAGGAGGTCATAACGGCAGCTACGGCGGCCCCCATCCGGAAGATGTACATCTGTGGGGGTCCGCAAGGTAGGTAAATGTGTCCTCACACCGGGGTTGCGGTTCCAGGTCGGTGAATTTTCTAGTTAGGAGTAGGGTGGTGGAGGCCAAACTTTGTCCAATGTGATGGAGTGGCCACCTGTCAAATGCACCTTTGCAGCTGCCACAGGCTGCTGGCTGCAACACCTCCGTTTGAACTGGGAGTGTTTCCCCCAGTGTGGGAAACAGTCTCAGTTCAGTGTAAAATCCCACCCCTCCGAATAAAACAGCTCAATCAGGTCTGTAAACAACCTGAACGAGCAACATAAATACTTTCAAGTGGCATCCCGCTGGCTTTAATTGCCTGCGGGATTCCCACCTGCGGGGGCTGCGCGCGCACGCCGGCGCGTCAGTGGGGAACCCGGAATTGGGCGGGTTGGAGCCGGGCTCCGGTCCCGCTCCAGGATTCCCCGATTTTCGGAGCCCCCCCCGCCAGGAACGCACCCGATAGCGGGTGCTAAAATGATGCCCAATATTTCAGGTCGAAGACCTTTCATCAGAATTGGAAGATGTTGAAGAGTTAAAGTTTTTAAGCAAGTACAGAGCCAGGGAAAGGGAGGGTCGGGAGGAAAGAAAAAAAGGGAAGGTCTGTGATCGGGTAGAGGGCAAGAGTGATTAAATGACAAAAGGGATGATAGTGCAAGGCAAGGAGGATGATAATGGGACAGGTTAAGAAACAAAAGATCGGTCTGGAGTAGCTGTGAATGGCAAGAGCTGAACCATTACCAGCACTAGCTACCTGAAAAAATGGGAGCAGTGTTTATGATCTGAAGTTATTGAAATCAATGTTGAGTCCGGAAGGTTGTAAAGTGCCTAAACGAAAGATGAGGTGCTGTTCCTTGAGCTGACGTTAAGCTTCAGTGGAACAGTGTAAGAGGCCGAGGATAGAGAGGTCAGAGGGGGTGTGGGACAGGGAATTAAAATGGCAAGCGACCGACAGGTCTGGGTCACGCTTGCAGACAGAGCGGAGTTGTTCAGCAAAGCGATCATCCAGTCTGCGTTTGGTCTCTCCAATGTAGAGGAGACCGCATTGTGAGCAGTGAATACAGTATACTAAATTGAAAGGGGTACAAGTATGTAGGTGTATGTTTGGAAGTATGATTCTCTTATGTTACACTCCTGTGACCTGGACTAAAGCATAAAAACATCACAGAGTTCATTTAATGAGAGAGGGATTGTCTATCAGATAGCAAGTTTTTTTCTTGTATCCTGTCCAGGCATGTGTAAGAGTTGTTAGAAAAGCTTTGGCAGATATAGGAGGAATATTCTAGTCTTGGGGGCACGAGGCTTCATACAGAGTTTAAAATTATTGAGGGGAAAAGAGCATTTGGGATGAAAGAGGAAACAAAACTTCTTGGAGGCAGTTTTAACAACAGAAGAGATGCGTGAGTTCTACTTGAGGTCAGAAGAGATAGTGAGACCAAAATGTCAATAGATAGAGGCATCTAAAGGTAGATTTTATGAATTCACACTCCTGGCCAAGCTTCATGTGCCAGTAGTGCATATTGAGAATTTGGGCATGGAGGTCAGCATGGTCTGCAGGATTTTCTGTCTACTTTTTATCCTGATATATGGTCCTGCCACAGGCAGCTCCACTCAGATGACAATTTTATAAAATCTGCCCTCGTAGGTAAACAGTGATAACTGTTGGTTAGACATGTGAAGAAACTATCTTTGAACAATTGAAAAAAATAAGATTTTATTGTCCCTGTCAGAGGACTTGAAAGAGATGAAGAATTAGTGATTCTGCCATTGCACTACGAGAAGTTTGGATGTTGTGAGCAGAGACGGTATATAATCTGGAGGAAGTGATGAATACAGAGTGGAATTATTAGCAAAAGAGCGGATAGGGTGGAGGTCAGTGATATGATAAAGAGCAGAATGGGAGAGAGGACAGAGTCTGGCAAATCCCTGGGATAATGGAGAAAGAGATAATGTGCCATCAACTACAGTACAAATAGAGAAATTTGAGAGGAATCCAGTTGATGAGTTAGAAGCAGCATCCATGAAGTATTGATGTGAAGGCAACTTGGCAGTGGTTTGAAGGTTAAAAAGAATCATCTTTCTTAGGGAAAGAGAAAGAAAGCTGGACATGCTCAAAAATAAATCTCTACGCCATACTAGCCAGGACTGTTTAAGGTTTGAATCTGATCTACGCTGAATTAGCTGATCTTACCCAGGGCAGTACTAGGGCACTAAAGTGCCCCGAACTAGAGAGGCAAAAATTGGTTAGGATCCCTCCTCCTGATCATTATGCTGTGATCCCTGCTGGAAGTTTGTATATGTGCATGCTGGAGGCAGTACAGTGGAGAGCAATAACACTGACCCCTTGGGTTAGAGGGAAAAGCTATGACGGATGACTTCATAAGATAGGGATTTAGCCTTGGAAAGAGATATCATAGAGGTATATAAGAATGTTAACACAATAGTGAAAGTAAACCCAAAACTAAACATTCATTCACACCAGAGCAGCAGGACAAGACAAAATAGCACAGGTTCAAGGTTGTAATGTACAAATTTAGGACAGATATCAGGATGTATTTCTTTCCTTAGATGGTAATCAATAGCTGGAATGGATTGCCAAGGAAAGTGGTTGAGGCCAGAACACTGACCTCATTTAGGAAATGATGAGAAACTGTGATGGGAGGATGGCAGGGTTTATATTCTAGAAGCATGAGATCAAATGGGCTGAAGAATATTTTCATCTGAACTTATCTTGTGAAATAAAGTTGGCTTGGGATGTTTCCACATCGTTCACCTGAGGAAGGAGGTAGCCTCCGAAAGCTTGTGAATTTAAAATAAAATTGCTGGACTATAACTTGGTGTTGTAAAATTGTTTACAATTGTCAACCCCAGTCCATCACTGGCATCTCCACATCATGGGATGTTTCAGACTGATCATGGTGCAATACATTGATTTTTTACAACAGGGTAACAGCACACATATTTGAACCAAGGCACAACAGTATCAGATCTGGTGGAGGATGAAGTGAGGGTATGGAATCTTAGTGCCAACTAGAATAATATCATTTAGGTTTTTTTTTCCTTGCCAATTTTTCCCCTCCACTCTTTCCTCAATCCAGGGTAGTGAGGCCAAATGTGGCACCTTTACTTCTGCCTTGGTTGAGATCAGCTATCTCAGCACAGACCAGGTTTTGAGCCTGGGACTGTCCTAGTCTGTAAGGTCCAACTTTTCACTCAATATACATGCTGAGCCATCATCACTTACTGCACTGACATAGAAAGAAGGATCAGGAGAGTGAAAGCAAGGAAAAGCAGCACAGATTCTTGACCGGGAGCTTAGCCTCATTGAATTTACCTTTATAGTCTGAAAGATTAACTGTATCACCAGGCCAATCAGGGATACAAATAGGATGACTGACAATTATTTTTAGATCATTCCAGACAGCAAAGGACTCCACATGCTGGTGTGACAGGGAATCTATAAAAGCATTAGACTTCGACGAACTTGTATAAATTTCACAGCACACTTTTACAAGCACGTGCAAATTTGCAATTAATTTCTTCAAACACTGAAAACTTTATACAATCCTGTACAAATCACCAATTGTATAGATTGCCTGCAACATCAGACTGATCAGTAGAAAAGGATAAGCTGATGATGAATAATAAAGTTGCCAAGTATGGTGATTTCAGCACAGGAAATGTTAGAGTTAATGGATTTAATTTTGCTTAACAGACTTGAAAATTCATAGAGCTATCAAGGAATCATTCAGTTAAGATTCTCTTCTCTAACATGCAACCTCAGCTCCCTTTATGAGTGAAGACACTACCTACGTCATGTAGACCAGAAGGTCCCAAGTCTGATTGCTGGTCGATACTGAATGAGGTGAACTTCAGATGGGCTACTACAATTGACTTTAACTCATTATGTTTTTGGAGAAACTTATTACTAAGTATTAACAGATATTATGCTGCATGATGACGATAAGCCAGTTACAACAAAAAAACATTTGGAGCGTGACCCACGATACTTAGCATCTTCCACATCTCCAAACATACTGAACACCCAATTTCAGCTGCGGTACTGTGAAAAGGTCCTGACTAGAGGCTAGTTACTACATCACAAATTGGGAGGGAAAATTGAAGGGAGATTCATTCCTGACTACTGGTCCACAGTTCTTACCAACCACTTTTACAGTATCATTGCCAAAAGTTTGAGAGCATGCGATCTTTCTCCTCCTTTCTGACACAGATGATGTATGTACAGGGTACTTAAGAGAGCAAAACAGTCAACATTGTGTGATCTATGTAAACCAGTTGAAGCCCCATCCATGCATATTGTGCTCTTTTGGGAAGTTAGAAAAAAGCAGAAAGCATCCAGACGGTTTCAGTTGAATTTTGACCACACCGCAGGAGTCCAATTTGAACTGAACTGGAGCTCCACACTTTGGTTACTTTGCTTACTCCGAATTGAGACCACAGTATTTTATTTATTCATATGCCCTTCATCAGCGGATGGGGCTTATTTTTGAGTGTACTATTGCACTGGAACAATATGCTTGTTACTTTTAAAATGTATCTGATTAGGATAGTGAGTTGGGGCTGTGAGAGCTGATACATTGTAACATAAAACTGTTACATTTGCAATTTTGACCTTCGGACCTGTAATATACATTGAACTCTAATTTGCCCTATGATAAACAGCAAGCAAGAAAATCTAAAACATACATAATATAACAGTGATAAGAATATGATGAATGCCCCTCTTATATATGTTACTCATTAACAAACAGTTGCCGGGCACTAATAACGGGCCTTGGTGTTTGTTTAGTGCATGGAAGCCATTTATAAACTCAGCAATTTTTAAATTTATCGCTTCATTAACATAAGATGCTTTTAAAACACAACAAATATACTTTTTACATTTTTTTCTTCTCCCTTTTTCTGCCAGTGTTCTCCCCTCCCCATTTCCTGCCCTGAAGGCTTGGACTCCTGGCTGGGCTATCGATCCACAGGTGTTGGTCATCTTGCTCAGGTAGCCATTCCTCCTCTGTGAAATTAGATAGTGAGTGGTGGAAGTCTACTCGACTGCAGGGGTCATGCAGCCAAGCTCAGTCCAGTCCTTACCCAACGACCACATTGTACTCCTCCATCTCTGTAGTTGGAGAATGTTCAAGAGCCACTTTTACCGTCCTTATTCCTGGGGCATTTTGGCCAATTGTGGTGTTCCTACTGCCACCCTAACTGAGATCAGCTAACTCAGGGATTACTTCTGCGGCTTTACTAATCTGAATGGGTCAGCTATTCACCGGGATGAACATGTTTAAAACATGTATATATTTATTTTCTCTCAAAAGATTTTTGTTAAAAGGCTAGATGGGAACTAAAGGGTGTTGCAGAGATAAGTTGTGACACTCACATTACTACCAGTATGGTTGCCGTACAGCTGTGCTAACTTAAGGTAAATAAATCTCAGGGGCTGGATAAGATGCATCCAACATCCTTAAGGAACTAAGGGAGGAAATTGCAGGAACACTGGCACAAATCTTCCAGAAATCACTGAATACTGGAGAGATGCCTGGGGACTGGAGACAGACAGATGTTATTCCTATTTTTAAAAAAGGTAGCAAAAATGACCCAGGCTATCCAGGAGTTTGCGTCCATTGTAGGTAAAGTTATGGAAACCCATATGAAAGATAAAATCATGGAGTATCTGGATTGAAATGAAATCATGAAAGAAAAATATGGATTTATGCAAGGGAGGTTTTGCCAATCGAATTTGCTGTTTTTTTCTTAGGGTGTGACATAGGTGCTAGATAGGGGTAAGGCAGTGGATGTGGTGTACTTGGATTTCAGTTAGGCCTTTGATATAATTTCTCTGGAAAGGCTGGTACTGAAGATAAAGCAAATGGGAAACAGTCGAAATATTTTGTAATGGAGCAATATGGGGCCTGAGGCGCTCCACTGCATGATTAGTTTGCCCTGAGGCAGCCTGCACCAGCACCATCTGCACTCAGGAAAAGCAGGCCTACGTGGGGCCTAACAGGTGGTCCTTAAAGGGAAAGCTGCAGGCTGCAACCAACAAAGTAAGTTTTTAAAATATTTTAAAAGAACATGGGCTGCAGCCGGACACTGCTCCCCCCCACCCACCCCCTATCGCAGCTGCTTCCCCCCACCCCAATCACTACTGCTCACCCCCCCACCACCAAGATCACCAATGCTTCTCCCCGTGGCCACCGCTACCTCCCTCCCAATCTTCAAACACGTTTCGCCGCTCCCTGGCTCCATGGAAATGAGGTCTGAGGCGCAACATCGGGGTGCCTGGGGCCTCACCATTCATGCGAAGGGATCTTCCCCTGCGCCCCGGCATGCCCCAAAACACCCCATAATACAAGTGAAACTCCACGGGCATTTCTACATCAAATGGCAACAACAGAGCACATCAGAAGAAAAGACCACGGCTGGTTATCAGCAAAACAGTGAGCCAATACTAAACCCAGCACAGCAATAGGAATCCCAGATAGGAAAGGATCCCATTA
The DNA here is from genome assembly GCF_035084215.1 of Heptranchias perlo. NCBI lineage: Eukaryota > Metazoa > Chordata > Chondrichthyes > Hexanchiformes > Hexanchidae > Heptranchias > Heptranchias perlo. The sequence goes on along the minus strand of NC_090343.1, from coordinate 33,107,416 downwards.
ACACCACAAGGAACATACCCATTATTGGAACAACAAGGAGTGGCACAGAAGACCACGTAACAAGGATATTTAATACCAATGATCTTGTGATTGTTTAACTGTTTATATTGCAATTGTTGGACTGTTGAGACTTTTTGTTTGTTGTTGATGAAATCTCTAGTAAGGCCCCAGATGGAGTATTGCATCCAGTTCTGGGCACCACATTTTAGGAAGGATGTCAAGGCCTTGGAGAAGGTACTGAGAACTAGAATGGTACCAGGGATATGGAACTTCGGTTATATGGAGAGACTAGAGAAGCTGGGGTTGTTAAGGGGAGAATTAATAGAGGTGTTCAAAATCATAAAGGGAGTAACTGTTTCCAATGGCAGATGGGTTGGCAACCAAAGGACAAAGATTCAAGGTAATTAGCAAAAGAACCAGAGGCGAGATGAGGAGAATTTTTTTTTACACAGCGAGTTGTAACGATCTGGATGCACTGCCTGAAAGAGTGGTAGAAGCAGATTCAATAATAAAAACATAGAAAATTGGAGCAGGAGTAGGCCATTCGGCCCTTCGAGCCTGCTCTGTCATTCAATATGATCATGGCTGATCCTCTATCTCAATACCATATACCTGCTCTCTCCCCATACCCCTTGATGCCTTTTGTGTCTAGAAATCTATCTAACTCCTTCTTAAATATATTCAGTGACTTGGCCTCCACAGCCTTCTGTGGGAGAGAATTCCACAGGTTCATCACCCTCTGAGTGAAGAAATTTCTCCTCATCTCAGTCCTAAATGTGCTACCCCATATCCTGAGACTATGACCCCTTGTTCTGGACCACCCAGCCAGGGGAAACATCCTCCCTGCATCCACTCTGTCTAGCCCTGTCAGAATTTTATGTTTCAATGAGATCCACTCTCATTCTTCTAAACTTGAGTGAATACAGGCCGAGTCGACCCAATCTCTCCTCATACGACAGTCCTGCCATCCCAAGACTCACACAATACTCCAGCTGTGGTCTCACCAAGGCCCTGTATAACTGCAGTAAGACATCCTTGCTCCTGTACTCAATCCTCTTGCAATGAAGGCCAACATACCATTTGCCTTCCTAACTGCTTGCTGCACCTGCATGTTTGCTTTCAGTGACTGGTGTACAAGGACACCCAGGTCCCTTTGTACATCAACATTTTCCAATCTATCACCATTTAAATAATTTTCTGCCTTTCTGTTTTTCCTTCTGAAGTGGATAACTTCACATTTATCCACATTATACTGCATCTGCCATGTATTTGCCCATTCACTCAACTTGTCTAAATCGCCTTGAAGCCTCTTTGCATCCTCCTCACAACTCGCAATCCCACCTAGTTTTGTGTTGTCAGCAAACTTGGAAACACTACATTTGGTTCCCTCATCCAAATCATTGCTATATATTGTGAATAGCTGGGGCCCAAGCACTGATCCCTGCGGTACCACATTAGTCACTGCCTGCCACCCCAAAAAAGACCCATTTATTCCTATTCTCTGTTTCCTGCCTGTTAATCAATTTTCAATCCATGCCAGTATATTACCACCAATCCCATGTGCTTTAATTTTGCACACTAACCTCTTATGTAAGACTTTATCAAAGGCCTTCTGAAAATCCAAATAAACCACATCCACTGGTTCTCCCTTATCTATTTTACCAGTTACATCCTCAAAAAACTCCAGTAGGTTTGTCAAACATGATTTCCCTTTCATAAATCCATGTTGACTTTGTCTAATCCCGTTGATATTTTCTAAGTGTCCAGTTATCACACCCTCTATAATAGACTGTAACATTTTCCCAACTACTGATGTTAGGCTAACCGGTCTATAGTTCCCTGTTTTCTCTGCCTCCTTTCTTAAATAGTGGGGTTACATTTGCCACCCTCCAATCTGCAGGAACTGTTCCATAATCTACAGAATTTTGGAAGATGATAACTAATGCATCCACTATTTCTATGGCTACCTCTTTTAGTACTCTGGGATGCAAATTATCAGGCCTTGGGGATTTATTGGCTTTCAGTCCCATTAATTTCTCCAGCACTATTTTTTTACTCATACTAATTTCCTTTAATTCCTCCTTCTCACTAGTCCCTTGGTTCCTAGTATTTCTGGGAAGTTATTTGTGTCCTCTTCCGTGAAGACAGAACCAAAGTATTTGTTTAATTGCTCTGCCATTTCCCTGTTCCCCATTATAAATTCTCCCGTTTCTGACTGTAAGGGACCGACATTTGACTTCACTAATCTTTTTATTTTTACATACTTGTAGCAGCTTTTACAGAACACTTTTATGTTCCTTGCACGTTTACTCTCATACTCTATTTTTCCCCTCTTAATCAATCTCTTGGTCCTTTTTTGCTGAATTCTAAACAAAACTAGGTGGGATCGTGAGTTGTGAGGAGGATGCAAAGAGGCTTCAAGGTGATTTAGACAAGTTGAGTGAGTGGACAAATACATGACAGATGCAGTATAATGTGGATAAATGTGAAGTTATCCACTTCAGAAGGAAAAACAGAAAGGCAGAGTATTATTTAAATGGTGATAGATTGGGAAATGTTGATGTACAAAGGGACCTGGGTGTCCTTGTACACCAGTCACTGATAGCAAATATGCAGGTGCAGCAAGCAGTTAGGAAGGCAAATGGTATGTTGGCCTTCATTGCAAGAGGATTTGGGTATAGGAGCAAGGATGTCTTACTGCAGTTATACAGGGCCTTGGTGAGACCACACCTGTAATATTAAGTGCAGTTTTGGTCTGCTTACCTAAGAAAGGATATACTTGCCATAGATGGAGTGCAGCGAAGGTTTACCAGATTGATTCCTGGGATGGCAGGACTGTCGTATGAGGAGAGATTGGGTCGACTCGGCCTGTATTCACTTGAGTTTAGAAGAATGAGAGTGGATCTCATTTAAACATATAAAATTCTGACAGGGCGAGAGAGAGGAGATGCAGGGAGGATGTTTCCCCTGGCTGGGGGCTCCAGAATGAGGAGTCACAGTCTCAGGACTGAGAAATTTAGGAGGAGAAATTTCTTCACTCAGAGGGTGGTGAACCCGTGGAATTCTCTACCACAGAAGGCTGTGGAGGCCAAGTCACTGAATATATTTAAGATGAAGCCAGATAGATTTCTAGACACAAAAGGCATCAAGAGGTATGGGGAGAGAGCGGGAATATGGTTTTGAGATAAAGGATCAGCTATGATCATATTGAATGACGGCGCAGGCTCGAAGGGCCGAATGGCCTACTCCTGCTCCTATTTTCTATGTTTCTATGCTCCCAATCCTCAGGCTTGCTACTTTTTCTGGTAACTTTATATGACACCTCTTTGGATCTAAACTATCCTTAATTTCTTTTGATAGCCATGGTTGGGCCGCTTTTCCTTTTGTGTTTTTGCGCCAGAAGGGAATGTATAATTGTTGCAATTCATGCTTTCGTTCCTTAAATGTTAGCCATTGCCTATCAATTGTAATGCCTTTTAATGAAGCTTCCCAATCTATCATAGCCAACTCACTCCTCATACCTTCGTAGTTTCCTTTGTTTAGATTTAGGATTCTAGATTCGGATTGGACTACTTCACTTTCCATCTTAATGAAGAATTATATCATGTTATGGTCACTCTTCCCTCAAGTACCCCGCGTAACAAGATTATTATTTAACCCCTTCTCATTGCACAATACCCAATCTAGGATACCGTGTTCCTTGGTTGGCTCCTCAATGTACTGGTCTAAAAAACCATCCCGTACACACTCCAGGAATTCATCCTCCACAGTATTATTGCTAATTTGGTTTGGCCAGTCTAAATGTAGATTAAAGTCACCCATGATTACTGTCATACCCTTGTTAAATGCATCTCTAATTTCCTGTTTGATGCCATCCCCTACATTACCACTACTGTTTGGAGGCCAAAAGAGAACTCCCACCAGTGTTTTCTGCCCCTTGGTGCTTCTTAGCTCCACCCAGACTGATTCTACATCTTGATTTTCTGAGCCAATATCCTTTCTCACTATTGCTCTGATTTCATCCTTTACTAACAACTCCACTCCACCTCCTTTTCCTTTTTGCCTGTCCTTCCTAAATATCGAATACCCTTGGATATTCAGCTCCCAGCCTTGGTCACCCTGCAGCCATGTCTCTGTAATTGCAATTATATCATACCCGTTTACATCTATTTGTGCTGTTAATTCGTCTACCTTATTACGAATGCTTCGTGCATTCAGATACAGTGCCTTTAGATTTGTCTTTTTAACATTTTTAGACATCTTAACATTTTTTTGTACTATGGCCCTATTTGTCTTATTACCATTTTTTCTTACCCGGACCCTATTTGTAAGTGCACTCTTTTGTTTTGTACGCTCTGTCCCTTCCTGACACAATTTGGTCATCCTTACCCCAATCACTTTCCTGCACTGCTTCTTTGTCTTTTCTCTTTAATAATTTTTGAAAGGGAATTGGATAAATACTTGAAGGGAAAAAAATTGCAGGGCTATAGGGAATGGGCAGGAGAGTGGGATTAATTGGATGGCTCTTTCAAATAGCCAACACAGACTCAATGGGCCAAATGGCCTACTTCTGTGCTGTGTCTTTCTAAAATTCTACAATTCTATAAGCTTCATAAATATGAATTTTTATAGCTTGAGCTCAATAAACTTTTTTAGTCTTTTTTTCCTCTTACCCTTACCTTTTTTCCTAAAGGTGGCAACTCATGCTTGTACTGAGGGTCCCACAAGTGACCACGCTCAATTGATGACCATCACATCCAAGCCCAAATGTGTCCTCAACCAATATCCACTCACACACATTTCCAGCAGTCAGCCATGGATAGCAATTAGGAGAAGGAACCATCTTAACATGTTTTCCCTCCTTAACCTAAAGGTACTGAGGTCAATTGTAGCCCCTTTACTGAGTCTACCTGACTCAACAAGAAGTAAATATTGAATCTGGTACTTTCCAAGTCTGTATGGCTCACCACCAGTGAGTTATCTTTTCCGTCATTTTAAACATAGGCAACAATTTTTTCTAAAAATCTGGAATGCATATTTTTCAGACCCTTTGGGTGCTCTACCTTTTTGCAGTCAGGCTACTGCTTCATCTCAGTTTGCATGAGTTGGAAACACATTTCATACAAAAGCCCTTTTGGCTATCTGTAATAACAAGATTTCTAAGGAACAAGTTGTGCAGTATTCAAATCATACCACTTAAAAAGAACAAAAAGAGCGATTTGTGTGTTATCCAAATGCAGGTCTTTATCAAATTTAAAAACCTGTTCTCGCCTGGACCAAGTGCCTATTTTGGCTTTTTTTATTAAATGTAGTATTTCCTGATTGGATCCACTGCCATTGTTGACTGGGAATCAAATGAACTAACCAACTATACTGAACACCATTTTGTCATTTGCAGGAGAGGGCTACCAGTGACAAAACAGCAATACAGTAACAACAACCTCAGTTGGCTAAATAATCTGCTTGTTTTTCTTTAACCAAGTAATATGCTTTATCAGGACATTGCTGCAGGAGTTCCTCAGGGCAGTGTCCTAGGCCCAACCATCTCCAGCTGCTTCATCAATGACCTTCCCTCCATCATAAGGTCAGAAATGGGGATGTTAGCTTTTTTTTTATTCGTTCACGGGATGTGGGCGTCGCTGGCGAGGCCAGCATTTATTGCCCATCCCTAATTGCCCTTGAGAAGGTGGTGGTGAGCCGCCTTCTTGAACCGCTGCAGTCCGTGTGGTGACGGTTCTCCCACAGTGCTGTTAGGAAAGCAGTTCCAGGATTTTGACCCAGCGACAATGAAGGAACGGCGATATATTTCCAAGTCGGGATGGTGTGTGACTTGGAGGGGAACATGCAGGTGGTGTTGTTCCCATGTGCCTGCTGCTCTTGTCCTTCTAGGTGGTAGAGGTCGCGGGTTCGGGAGGTGCTGTCGAAGAAGCTTTGGCAAGTTGCTGCAGTGCATCCTGTGGATGGTACACACTGCAGCCACAGTGCGCCGATGGTGAAGGGAGTGAATGTTTAGGGTGGTGGATGGGGTGCTAATCAAGCGGGCTGCTTTATCTTGGATGGTGTCGAGCTTCTTGAGTGTTGTTGGAGCTGCACTCATCCAGGCAAGTGGAGAGTATTCCATCACACTCCTGACTTGTGCCTTGTAGATGGTGGAAAGGCTTTGGGGGGTCAGGAGGTGAGTCACTCGCCGCAGAATACCCAGCCTCTGACCTGCTCTCGTAGCCACAGTATTTATATGGCTGGTCCAGTTAAGTTTCTGGTCAATGGTGACCCCCAGGATGTTGATAGTGAGGGATTCGGCGATGGTAATGCCGTTGAATGTCAAGGGGAGGTGGTTAGACTCTCTCTTGTTGGAGATGGTCATTGCCTGGCACTTATCTGGCGCGAATGTTACTTGCCACTTATGAGCCCAAGCCTGGATGTTGTCCAGGTCTTGCTGCATGCGAGCTCGGACTGCTTCATTATTTGAGGGGTTGCGAATGGAACTGAACACTGTGCAGTCATCAGCGAACATCCCCATTTCTGACTTTATGATGGAGGGAAGGTCATTGATGAAGCAGCTGAAGATGGTTAGGCCCAGGACACTGCCCTGAGGAACTCCTGCAGCAATGTCCTGGGGCTGAGATGATTGGCCTCCAACAACCACTACCATCTTCCTTTGTGCTAGGTATGACTCCAGCCACTGGAGAGTTTTCCCCCTGATTCCCATTGACTTCAATTTTACTAGGGCTCCTTGGTGCCACACTCGGTCAAATGCTGCCTTGATGTCAAGGGCAGTCACTCTCACCTCACCTCTGGAATTCAGCTCTTTTGTCCATGTTTGGACCAAGGCTGTAATGAGGTCTGGAGCTGAGTGGTCCTGGCGGAAACCAAACTGAGCATCGGTGAGCAGGTTATTGGTGAGTAAGTGCCTCTTGATAGCACTGTCGATGGCACCTTCCATCACTTTGCTGATGATTGAGAGTAGACTGATGGGGCGGTAATTGGCCGGATTGGATTTGTCCTGCTTTTTGTGGACAGGACATACCTGGCCAATTTTCCACATTGTCAGGTAGATGCCAGTGTTGTAGCTGTACTGGAACAGCTTGGCTAGAGACGTAGCTAGTTCTGGAGCACAAGTCTTCAGCACTACAGCTGGGATGTTGTCGGGGCCCATAGCCTTTGCTGTATCCAGTGCACTCAGCCGTTTCTTGATATCACGTGGAGTGAATCGAATTGGCCGAAGACTGGCTTCCGTGATGGTGGGGATATCGGGAGGTGGCTGAGATGGATCATCCACTCGGCACTTCTGGCTGAAGATGGTTGAAAACGCTTCAGCCTTGTCTTTTGCACTCACGTGCTGGACTCCGCCATCATTGAGGATGGGGATGTTTGCAGAGCCTCCTCCTCCCGTTAGTTGTTTAATTGTCCACCACCATTCACGACTGGATGTGGCAGGACTGCAGAGCTTTGATCTGATCCGTTGGTTGTGGAATTGCTTAGCTCTGTCTATAGCATGTTGCTTCCGCTGTTTCGCATGCATGTAGTCCTGAGTTGTAGCTTCACCAGGTTGGCACCTCATTTTTAGGTACGCCTGGTGCTGCTCCTGGCATGCTCTTCTACACTCCTCATTGAACCAGGGTTGATCCCCTGGCTTGTTGGTAATGGTAGAGTGAGGAATATGCCGGGCCATGAGGTTACAGATTGTGCTGGAATACAATTCTGCTGCTGCTGATGGCCCACAGCGCCTCATGGATGCCCAGTTTTGAGCTGCTAGATCCATTCTGAATCTATCCCATTTAGCACGGTGGTAGTACCACACAACACGTTGGATGGTGTCCTCAGTGCGAAGACGGGACTTCATCTCCACGAGGACTGTGCGGTGGTCACTCCTTCCAATACTGTCATGGACAGATGCATTTGCGACAGGTAGATTGGTGAGGACGAGGTCAAGTAAGTTTTTCCCTCGTGTTGGTTCGCTCACCACCTGCCGCAGGCCCAGCCTAGCAGCTATGTCCTTCAGGACTCAGCCAGCTCGGTCAGTAGTGGTGCTACCGAGCCACTCTTGGTGATGGACATTGAAGTCTCCCACCCAGAGTACATTTTGTGCCCTTGCTACCCTCAGTGCTTCCTCCAAGTGGTGCTCAACATGGAGGAGGACTGATTCATCAGCTGAGGGAGGACGGTAGGTGGTAATCAGCAAGAGGTTTCCTTGCCCATGTTTGACCTGATGCCATGAGATTTCATGGGGTCCAGAGTCAATGTTGAGGACTCCCAGGGCCACTCCCTCCTGACTGTATATCACTGTACCGCCACCTCTGGTGGGTCTGTCCTGCCGGTGGGACAGGACATATCCAGGGATGGTGATGGAAGAGTCTGGGACGTTGGCTGAAAGGTATGATTCTGTAAGTATGGCTATGTCAGGCTGTTGCTTGACTAGTCTGTGGGACAGCTCTCCCAATTTTGGCACAAGTCCCCAGATGTTAGTAAGGAGGACCTTGCAGGGTCGACTGGGCTTGGTGTTTTGCCGTTGTCGTGTCCGGTGCCTAGTGGTCTGATGCCGGGTGGTCCGTCCGGTTTTATTCTTATTATGACTTTTCGTAGCGAGATATTACAACTGAGTGGCTTGCTTGGCCATTTCAGAGGGCAATTAAGAATCAACCACATTGCTGTGGGTCTGGAGTCACATATCGGCCAGACCGGGTAAGGACAGCAGGTTTCCTTCCCTAAAGGACATTAGTGAACCAGATGGGTTTTTACGACAATCCGGTAGTTTCATGGCCATCATTACTGATACTAGTATTTTAATTCCAGATTTTATTTAATTAATTGAATTTAATTCAATTGACGATTGCACAGTGTTCAGTTCCATTTGCATTCCTTCAGATAATGAAGCCGTCTATGCCCGCATGCAGCAAGACCTGGACAACATCCAGGCTTGGGCTGATAAGCGGCAAATAACATTCACGCCAGACAAGTGCCAGGCAATGACCATCTCCAAAAAGAGAGAGTCTAACCACCTCCCCTTGACATTCAACAGCATTACCATCACCGAATCCCCCACCATCAACATCCTATGGGTCACTATTGACCAGAAACTTAACTGGACCAGCCACATAAATACCGTGGCTACAAGAGCAGGTCAGAAGCTGGGTATTCTGCGGCAAGTGACTCACCTCCTGACTCCCCAAAGCCTTTCCACCATCTACAAGGCACATGTCAGGAGTGTCATGGAATACTCTCCACTTGCCTGGATGAGTGCAGCTCCAACAACACTCAAGAAGCTCGACACCATCCAAGACAAAGCAACCCACTTGATTGGCACCCCATCCACCACCCTAAACATTGACTCTCTTCACCACCGGCGCACAGTGGCTGCAGTGTGTACCATCCACAGGATGCACTGCAGCAACTCACCAAGGCTTCTCCGACAGCACCTCCCAAACCCGCGACCTCTACCACCTGGAAGGACAAGGGCAGCAGGCACATGGGAACAAGACCACCTGCACGTTCCCCTCCAAGTCACACACCATCCCAACTTGGAAATATATCGCCGTTCCTTCATTGTCGCTGGGTCAAAATCCTGGAACTGCTTTCCTAACAGCACTGTGGGAGAATCTTCACCACACGGACTGCAACGGTTCAAGAAGGCAGCTCACCACCACCTTCTCAAGGGCAATTAGGGATGGGCAATAAATGCTGGCCTTGCCAGCGACGCCCACATCCCACGAACGAATAAAAATAAATGGTTTATTTGGGTAATGACAACAATGATGTTGCAATACGCTATAGAAAACAGAAAATGCCAGGTAAAATTAGCCACACCACCCCTGCTTATGAAAGGGAAATTAAGATCACTGTTAAAGTGACTCCTGCTGGAAAAAAAAGCATGTGTGTGGATGTCAGGTGATGATAGGATCGGGCTTGGCTATGATACCTTCCACAATATAATAGACTGGTCAGGACTGGGAACTGCATATACTAGGTTATAAGGTCTACAGGAAGGATAGGAAAACTGGTAGAGGGAGAGAAGTAGCCTTTGTGATTAAGGATGCAATTACTTCAATGATAAGAGAGGTAAGCAAGCAGTGGAGACTTTATGGGTAGAATGAAGAAATAGAAAAGGATTTAAGACTGTAGTAGGAGTTGTGCATTGGCCCCCTGGTTGCAGCTGTGAAGTGACAGAATACATAAATGCAAAGATTAGACAAGCATGTCGAAAAGGCAGAGTGGTTTTAATGGGGGACTTGAACTTTCACATAGATTTGGGTAAGCAGGACGAGCTCATCTCAGAAAGGTCGTGAATTTCTTGAGTGTGTTCAGGTCAGGTTTCTGCAACAATATGTCCAGAACCAACAAGGGGGCAGGCCATATTAGATTTAATAATGATAATGATTCAGATTTAATTAACAGCCTAACGGCACGTGAACATTTATCTAATAGCAATCATAATATGATCGAGTTCAATGTTGTGTTTGAAAGGGAGAAAGGGACAAATCTGCTAATGGGTAAAATGTCTGAAGATCATTGGGAGGTGTTCAAAAAAGAATTTAACTTGATACAGAACCTGTTTTACCCCTAAGGGGTAAGTGCTCTACTTGCCAAAAAAAACAGTCATGGACGACAAAAGAGGTAAGGGGCTACATAAAACTAAAACTAAAAGAAAAGAAAAGATCCTTGTGACTGGGAGAGATACAAAGAACAGCAAAGGGTGACAAAATAGATAGTAAGAGCTACAAAAAGGGACTATGAAAAGAAACTTGTTAGGAATATCAAGATAAACACAAACATTTTTTACAATTATATTAGGAAAAAGAGGATGGTCAAGAGCAATGTGGGCTCCTTAAAAACTGATAATGGCAATATTGTGAATGAAAATAGGGAAATGAGGGACATGTTAAATAATTTCTTTGCATCAGTATTTACAGTAGAGGAAGTGGATGGCATGCCGGACACCCCAAGGAAACTAATTTTGAATCAAGGTTGGGGACTCACCATAATTAACGTAAGCAAATTAACAGTAATGAAGAAAATAATGACACTAAAGAGTGACAAATACCCAGGACCAGATGGTTTCCATCCCAAGGATTTAAAGGAAGTAGGTGAGACCACTGCAGATGCCCCAACTATAATTGTCCAAAGTCCTCTCGGATTGAAAAATCAGCCAGGTGTTCTGCTCCTGATTCTATCCAGTGTGTATGTATGAATACCAGCTAAGGTTGGGATTCGGCTCAGCTGCATTGCCCTCCACAGTCAGACAGGCTACTTGGCCCAAATATTGGAGGGTGCACTACACTTGTGAAACTATCGCCCAGGATGAGTCATCACATTCAGGAGAGGAAGAAACAAATCTGGAGATTTTTTTTTACAAAAAGCGAAGAAATAGATTTCCCCTTTTCTTCCCCTTCGCCGCTGAGGGCTTTGAATTTTGCTGGGATATTTTTCAGCAGTGGTCATTGGATAGCAATCAAGAGTAGAAACCCTGACGGATTTTGTTTCCCCCCCCGAGAATCACTAAGGCCAATCATAGTGGCCCAACCACAACCAAGCAGAGATCAATAGCTCAGCACAGAATGAGCAGGAAACCTCAGATCTCCCCCGCCCAGTTACACTTTGGACAGTCCTTTTACCAACTAAACTAAATCATTTTTTTTTTCCTTTTTATCTGGTGATTCTTGAAGAGCCTGGCATTCCACGGGCCATTCACTATGAGCGTGCCTTTATAATGAGTCTCTTCAGGCTACTCTGCTCTGAAGAGCATTACAGCTGTGCCCATTCCTGTTCTCATTCGTGTGCACTTTCCAACAGAGGTCATTGGATGGTAATCAGGAGAAGGAGCCATCGCAGATTTTTCCCCTCCCTATCCAAGAGTAGCATAGCCATCTATCACCCCAACTGTTGCCCTGCAAATTCAGCGCAGATTGAGAATCGATATATATTCCTCACTTATTTGTCCTATTTTACATTGAAAAGTGGACAGTAAGTCTAGTATATGTTGTAAAAATCTTTAGAAATACATGACTTTAAAGTGATTTTCCAATATAACATGCAGTATTACACGTTGGAAAATGGATGCAAAATGCAAGTCCAGGTACTCCACAGATGTACATGATATGCAAACATTTTGAGAGACAGGGAAAGGTGCACATTATAGGGCCTAATTTCTGAGTTTGCAAAACAGTGGGGAACCTCTCTCACCGACTGAGCATTTTGATAGATCACGGGCACCACACACACGATTTCCTGATATGTGCAGCCAGTGGGGAAGGCTCCCCACTGGTAGTGTGAACTCAGAGAATTCCCCCCTCCCCTTCTGCATATGCAGTTTAGACGTGAAAAATCATGTTAAAATCATACCTTTTAGAACAAAAGGCATCATATGATCAATATTTTATGTGGATTTGCATTTCAAAAGCTTATTAATATTGGAAGAGACACTTTTAGTCCTGGCACTAAGCAGTCTCCTTTCAAAAGAAAAAAATTGCTGTTTAAATTGAACAAGATCATCAGATCCAGTCACAATATTTTCATGAGATAAAAGATACATGTAAGCATATCAATCTGTGAACACAAACAATAACGGAGTGGCTATAAGCAAGATGGTAACAAAAAATTGGGGTTCAAAGGTCATCAATGATTGTGACGTTATGTCCTGTTTGTTTTATAACACATCAATTGAATGTCTGAGTTCACATAATCAAGAATGGATCAGATTTACCAACCCTTTGCTTGATTTTCCAGTTTTTGTATTAGCCCACATTATATATATAATGTGTGTTGTTCACTGTTTTTCTCACTTCCCCCTTTCTCCTGAAGGTGTTGACTCCTTGCTGGGGTACAAGTGCATATGTGGTCACCCTCTCGTACCTCATCTAAATGATCATTATTCACGTGTCAGACTTGATAGTAAGTATCAGCCACCGGGGGAGCTGATGATTTTCCAGTTTTAAAATGTTGCTGGAGAAATGAACAACACCACATTGGCTTTAATATTTACAAACATATGAACATACAAAATTGACGGGCAGAAAAAGACCAGCTGGTCCATCATGGCTAAACGCTTCGTCCCTCCCTTGACCTCCAAGCCACCACTGCCCCCCACCCCCCACACGCACACCACCCACTCAGCCATGTAATCTCCTGGGAGAGGCAAAAAAACAGAGAAAAAACCCAGGGCCAATTATGGGAAAAAATACACTGTAAAATTCCTCTCCGACCACCTCAGACGATCGAAACCGGTCCAGGAGATCACATGGACCAAGTATTATCTATAAAGACACTTACCTTCTGTATAATGCGATCTCTGCCCCAGACAGGAACCGGTTCAGCTCCCTCTTAAAGGCATAAAGAGTGTCAGCACCCAACACACCAGCCAGCAACGCATTCCACAGGCTCACTACTCTCTGGTAAAAGAAAAACCGCCAGACATCCAGTCTATTCCTACTCTTACATCGTTTAATCTCATGTCCCCAGATCCTCCCCAATCTGTAAAACTGGAATAATCTATCAATAGGGATGATCTCCAGCCCTTTATTTATTTTATTGACCTCTATCAGGTCACCTCTAAGTCTACGCTGCTCTAAAGTAAATAATTGTAAACAATTTTACAACACCAAGTTATAGTCCAACAATTTTATTTGAAATTCACAAGCTTTCGGAGGCTTCCTCCTTCCTCAGGTGAATGTGGTGGAAATCCTCGAACCCTTCGCATTTATAAATCACAGAACAATACCTGGTGATTACAGATAGTCTTTCCAACTGCCCGTTGCCAAGGCAATCACAGTGTGCAGACAGAGAGGTGTTACCTACAAGTCCACCGAATATACAAACCACCAAAAAAAACAGAGAGAGAGGCAGAAACATAGAAAAGACAGCAAATGACCCGTTATATTAAAAACAGATAACATTTGTTCGCTGGTGGGGTTACGTGTAGCGTGACATGAACCCAAGATCCCGGTTGAGGCTGTCCTCATGGGTGCGGAACTTGGCTATCAATTTCTGCTCGACGATTTTGCGTTGTCGTGTGTCTCGAAGGCCGCCTTGGAGTATGCTTACCCGAAGGTCGGTGGCTGAATGTCCTTGACTGCTGAAGTGTTCCCTGACTGGGAGGGAACCCTCCTGTTTGGCGATTGTTGTGTGATGTCCGTTCATCCGTTGTCGCAGCGTCTGCATGGTCTCGCCAATGTACCATGCTCTGGGGCATACTTTCCTGCAACGTATGAGGTCGACAACGTTGGCCGAGTCACAGGAGTATGAACCATGCACCTGGTGGGTGCTGTCCTCTCGTGTGATGGTGGTATCTGTGTCGATGATCTGGCATGTCTTGCAGAGGTTACTGTGGCAGGGTTGTGTGGTGTCGTGGACGCTGTTCTCCTGAAAGCTGGGTAATTTGCTGCGAACGATGGTCTGTTTGAGGTTGGGTGGCTGTTTAAAGGCGAGTAGTGGAAGTGTGGGGATAGCCATAGCGAGGTGTTCGTCGTCATTGATGACATGTTGAAGGCTGCGGAGAACATGGCGTAGTTTCTCCGCTCCGGGGAAGTACGGACGACAAAGGGTACTCTGTTGGTTGCGCCCCGTCTTAGTCTTCTGAGGAGGTCCATGCGATTTTTCGCTGTGGCCTGTTGGAACTGTCGATCAATGAGTTGAGCGTCATATCCCGTTCTTACTAGGGCGTCTTTCAGCGTCTGTAGGTGTCCATCGCGTTCCTCCTCGTCTGAGCAGACCCTGTGTATTCGCAGGGCCTGTCCGTAGGGGATGGCCTCTTTGACGTGGTTAGGGTGGAAGCTGAAAATGTTGGCGTATTGGGGTGCGAATTTGGTCCCCATGGCTGTTCCGTGTGTTGGGTAAAGAACTGGTTATCGAAGGTGAAGACATTGTGATCCAGGATGAAGCGGATGAGTTGTAGGATGGCGTCTGGAGATTGGCTGTTGTTGGTGTTGAGTATTGATGCTGTCGCAGCGATGCCGTCATCGTGGGGGATACTGGTGTAGAGTGCCGAGACGTCCATCGTAGTGAGAAGTGTTCCTGGTTCAACTGGTCCGTGGGTACTGAGTTTTTGTAGGAAGTCTGTAGTGTCGCGACAGAAGCTGGGGGTTCCCTGTACGATGGGTTTCAGGATGCCCTCGAGGTGCATGCCCTCGAGGTGCACCTACCAGGTGCATGGTTCATACTCCTGTGACTCGGCCAACGTTGTCTACCTCATACGTTGCAGGAAAGGATGCCCCAGAGCATGGTACATTGGCGAGACCATGCAGACGCTGCGACAACAGATGAACGGACACCGCGCAACAATTGCCAGACAGGAGGGTTCCCTCCCAGTCGGGGAACACTTCAGCAGTCAAGGACATTCAGCCACCGACCTTCGGGTAAGCATACTCCAAGGCAGCCTTCGAGACACACGACAACGCAAAATCGTCGAGCAGAAATTGATAGCCAAGTTCCACACCCATGAGGACGGCCTCAACCGGGATCTTGGGTTCATGTCACGCTACACGTAACCCCACCAGCGAACAAATGTTATCTGTTTTTAATATAACGGGTCATTTGCTGTCTTTTCTATGTTTCTGCCTCTCTCTCTCTGTTTTTTTTTGGTGGTTTGTATATTCGGTGGACTTGTAGGTAACACCTCTCTGTCTGCACACTGTGATTGCCTTGGCAACGGGCAGTTGAAAAGACTATCTGTAATCACCAGGTATTGTTCTGTGATTTATAAATGCGAAGGGTTCGAGGATTTCATTTCCACCACATTCACCTGAGGAAGGAGGAAGCCTCCGAAAGCTTGTGAATTTCAAATAAAATTGTTGGACTATAACTTGGTGTTGTAAAATTGTTTACAAATCTAAAGTAAATAGACCAAGATCCTTGAGCCTATCTGAGTGGCTAAGGTTCTTTAAGCTAGGAATCATTCTTGTCGTTCTCCTCTGGACCTTTTCCAAAGCCGTTATAACACCCACCATGTGGGGATCCAAAATTGGGCATCGTACTCTAGATGCGGTCTGAACAGCGACCTATGTAGTGTCAAAATGGTGCTCTTTAATTTATACTGAAGGGTTATATTAATAGAACCCAATACCTTGTTAGCTTTTGCTACTGTTTCTATACATAGTTGTCTGTGCACAATAACACCAAGATCCTTTTCTCTCTAAATCTCTTTTAGTATTATACCCTGCAAAAAATACATGTATTCTGTGTTGGCCCTACCAACATGCATCACACTACATTTATCTAAATTGAACGCCATTTGCCAATGTGTGGCCCACTCCCTGAGCACATCTAAATCTTTTTGGATTTGATTGCACTCCTCCACCATCATAATCCTTGCACAGATTTTGGTGTCATCTGCAAACTTACTTACCATACTCCCAACATCGCTGTCCAGGTCATTAATAAAGACTGTGAAGAGTAACGGGCTTAGGACCGATTCCTGGGTGACATCACTCGTAACATGTCTCCAAGCTAAGCCAATTTCTAATCCAACTTTTCAAATTTCTACTGATACCACAAGATTCTATCTTGTGAAATAATCTAGTCTCTCAGACATAATTAAAGTCCTATTCTCAGCATAGTCGGACTCCAGCTATTCCAATGGCATTCGGTGGATGCGGGGAAAGAGGGGGGAGTTGCAACAAAGTTATTTTGATATTTTACACATTGCAGCTTCACAGCATTTACCAATCTTTGCTTACCGACAATAATCTCCATGAAAACTGATTGGCTAAACATTTGCCACAAACTGCAGAAGAGGAATACATTTAAAACAGCAAGCAGCATGATTTACAGTTAAATATAGATCTGCATCCTTGTGGCATAAAAATTAGCAATAGACACTTTTAAAATATGTTTTAGTATTTTGTATGGCTGAAAATGTCATCATAGACATTTCAAACACAGGAAATACAATCCTATGACTAAATTTAATTATTTTCCTGTAAATTTTGTCTTTTTTATGTCATTATTATGTTAAAAATCTTATTTCCAGCTTGGTGGAGAACATAAGATGGTAGTTGAGAGGCATTTCAATTTTTTTTTGGAATGATTTGATTGGCTGTGTTTCTGATCATTGCTAGCTGTTGTTGACCATGAAGTTTTGATTGGAATTTATTTGGTAATTTTCATTCCTGGTTGCTATATGTTGATTGCCACATTCTTATCTATTGAATACTGATTTGTTGCTGATTCATGGATATAAAATTTGAGCCAATCAGGAGGCATGACACCTGAAGTTTGATGCCTGATGTATGACACAGAATTGTGCTAAACAGGAAGTGCTCGCAGTCATATCAGGTTTTTTTTATTATAAAGATAGGAATATTACACAGTATAGGAATATCGTAATTGATAGACGAAAAAAGACCAAGAAGTATCTAGTTCACATTCTACCATCCTGGTAATCATAAGGTACGACAATAATGAAGTTGTTGACTAATCATGACAATCAATCTCTATCAATTCGTCCACAACTCAGACATGAGGAGAGGAAAACCCCCAGTGGTGGAGAGCTTTGGGAACCATAGATCCAAAGTCAATTGTTCCTTCCAAGCATGCTGCACTTAACATATGTAAGGAATCTTACAACACCAGGTTATAGTCCAACAAATTTATTTTAAAATCACAAGCTTTCGGAGATTATCTCCTTCGTCAGATGATTGAATGAAAAGGTTCTCAAATCGCATATCTTATACGATGTTGGGACAGCATCACACCAATCAAAAGGTGTCGTTGTTATTCAAACAGGCCAGTCACGGAGAACAGCACGTCCCAGTACACTCGATATACATTGTGTCTTTTACACAGGCAGGCAGAAAGAAACTCAAAATGGCAGAGAGAGAGAGAGAGAGAATTTTAAAAAACATATAAATTTTTTCCCCCTTTTTGCTGGTGGGGTTACGTGTAGCGTGACATGAACCCAAGATCCCGGTTGAGGCCGTCCTCATGGGTGCGGAACTTGGCTATCAACTTCTGCTCGACGATTTTGCGTTGTCGTGTGTCTCGAAGGCCGCCTTGGAGAACGCTTACCCGAAGATCGGTGGCTGAATGTCCTTGACTGCTAAAGTGTTCCCCGACTGGGAGGGAACCCTCCTGTTTGGCGATTGTTGCGCGGTGTCCGTTCATCCGTTGTCGCAGCGTCTGCATGGTCTCGCCAATGTACCATGCTCCGGGGCATCCTTTCCTGCAACGTATGAGGTAAACAACGTTGGCCGAGTCACAGGAGTATGAACCATGTACCTGGTGGGTGGTGTCCTCTCGTGTGATGGTGGTATCCGTGTCGATGATCTGGCATGTCTTGCAGAGGTTGCCGTGGCAGGGTTGTGTGGTGTCGTGGACGCTGTTCTCCTGAAAACTGGGTAACTTGCTGCGAACGATGGTCTGTTTGAGGTTGGGTGGCTGTTTAAAGGCGAGCAGTGGAGGCGTGGGGATGGCCTTAGCGAGGTGTTCGTCGTCATCGATGATATGTTGAACACTTAACATATGTCATGTTTCAAATTATTTATGTGTTGTATAATGCATAATGTATTATTCTATTAAGATGGAGCTGTGTCCTTTTAATGCCACAAACTCTAATTGTTAAGTAAACAGAGGTTCAGCTCATTAATTTGAATTGTTGTTGGGTCAAGGAATTTTGCAATTAGAATTTGCTTATTAGTTTCAAGAAGCATCCAGCATTTTAAGATTGTTTTGCATCTATAACAAAGTGTGACATCTGTGCTTGGGATCATGGGGTTTAGCCATAATATGGGGCAGTTTTATGTTTTGGTAGCACTCAGGGATGATCATGGATTTGGCACAACTCGGGTGGGGGTACCTGAAGTTTAGCAGCACCATGAGGGATAAAAGGTGGGGTTTGGTTCACTGATGGATTCCTGTGGACTGTCAGCATTGGAGAGAGGAAAAGCACAGGGATTAAGTAGTGCTTGGAGGAGAGGGCCTGCATCTTACCATATTTGGTTTTTACATTTGTAACAGATCTCTGTAGAGATATTGAATTAAGTGTCTTTTGATTGGTTCCTAGGAAATAAATGAGTACCATTTTTAGATAAATAAATATATACTACAGCTGCATAAATATGGATTGAGAATTCACTTTCCACGTCTCTGTCTCTGTCCATAACTCTGCCTCTCTGGATCAATAAACACGTGCTGCTTTAATAAAAATGCATTATTACTTTGAACCAGCAAAATTCTGTTAGCAATTTTTGCATCTCTTGGAAAGTGGATAGATGTATCCTCTTTGAATGGCCACTTTTATAAACACTTCCAGAATTCATCTCAGAAAATGTTATTTTCCCTAGGTTAGAGTCCCAAAGTATTTCTGGATTAAAGCTGATAACAACGAAATTGTTATAAGGCTATTATATATTTTAAAAAGTACCTCATGCACTTCTGGGTTTTTCTATTCAAAATCAAATAATTAGTATGTCTGATGTAAACTGCGAATTGTGATTTCCCGATATGGAGGCTGTTTGCACCAAAATAGTTAGAAACAGATTTTGCAGTGTTACGAATGGAAATGTGTTATTTGCACTTGAATTTCCAAGGACAGCCCATTATTTTCATAATGTATAAAATCAGGTGCATGTTTGGGTATCTATCGAAAACACACCACTAGTGGGACAGAAAATTGTTTGTAAGTGAAATTTTTAGTATTGGGGACATTAAAAAGGAGTGCCACAGTAGGATGGCAAAAATTTTGATAGTCTTTGGAAAGGCTCAAAAGGCATTTCAGCCGATTAGCAGCATTTGCCAAGACTAGAGGGAAAGGAAACTTAGAAGTAATAGAAAAAAGTATAGGGAAAGGAAACCCAATGTACAGACATGAGTGTGCAGGCAAACCTAGCACCTGCCCCGTTTGATGGCTGCTCAAGTAGAGGCCGTGCTGCATGTGGTGGATGTAAAGATGGTTGTCCTTTGTGCTATTCCACAACACCATCCCTATCTGTCAGCATTATGGCCTGCCTGCTAGGAGGTGGAGCTAAGTTTCAGGCTGCAGCTAACTATGGCTGTCACTGGAGGTACCTGTCTTGTGCTGCATAGTAGCTGCAGGTGTCCTTGCAGCAGATGGCACTTTACCTGCCCGCCTGATGATATGGATCCTGTGAAGACAGTTCCCCATGGCTTTATCAGGTCGGATTCAGCCTGCCTCAAAAGCTTGGGCTTCAACTGGGTATTTTTCCTCAGAACAGTGGAAAAAAGTTTCCAACCATATCAGTGCATTCTGAATATGTGTACTTTCCCAGCATGACTTGAAGTAAAGCAACTGCCTCTCATCCTATGAGGACTTGTGAGATTCTTTGCTTTTTCCAAAACACCTGAAACAAAATACATTGAATTTTCAAAGCTTTATTTCAGGTAAGTATCTTATTTAAATTATTGGGCCGGATTTTGCTCTAAAAATAACAGCGAGCCAAACAGCGCTCACCGTTATTTCAGTGCAAATCGGACAGCAACTTCCGGCGACCACACCTGCGCAGTTAAACGTGGAAATCCAAAAGTTGCTGTCCGAGATGACCTGCTCCTCTAGAAGCTTCGCAGGAAGGAGATCTCGCCGGCTGACTCACTGTTGAAGTGACTGCAACAGCACCAAGTTCCTCTCCTGCCCTGATGGAAATGAAGTAATCTTGCCAGAAAAAGGTACGTCAAAGTTTTTTTAAGTCTAAGCAAACTTTTAATGGTGTGGTAAGTCTTAGTGACTGCCAGACAACCCCTCTGGCACTGAAAATTAACTTTTACAAGTGTGGAGTCTCATTTCTCCACATTTTAATTGTTGTTGGACCTTTTAGAAAAACATTTTTAAAATTTTTATTTTTCTACCTTTTCTTTCTGTCTCTTTTATCTCTGTCTTTCAATTCGATATTTCTTACCCTCTCTTTATTTCGCTTTCTGTAACTGATTTTACATTGAATTCACTATTCTAACTTACACTTCCTGGTTCTGTGTCTGTGCTGCTTATTAACATGCTGCACACTGATTGGTTAGGGGAATACACAGAAGCTTGCCCCATTCACACAGGTACCAGATGCCCGGGAGATGATGTTGCGCTGGTTTGAGGGCCCCATGAGAGGAACTTGCAGTCAAAAGCCCATGAAAAGTTTAGGGGCAAATCCAAGTCTAACGAATGGCAGGCGCTGTTCGTTCATCACTCAGAGTAAAATCTGGCCCAATATTAAGTGCTCATTTTCTATTATGAATTGCTGAGTTAGACAATACTTGTGATGAACACACCTGCGATTAGCAGAACCTATGGTCTTTTTGTTGACAGAAAACAAAACAATAATTTCTTTTTCTCAGTTGAAAGGTTGAAATTTCACTTAAAATCTTTCTCTTCTGAATCATTTTTGGATCTTAGAAGTATTTTTATATACTTAAGAGCTGGAAAAATGCATAAAGAATCTACTGTATTATGAGATAATTTCTGTTTCTTCATGGATGTTTGTTTTTGTTAAAGATCATTTAAGTTGGCAAACTCAGTAATAGTGCACTAAATGCTTTAGCGCAGGAATCAGGTAACGGAAGGAAGGCACTGAGGTACATAACAGTGCACATAGGCCTGAGGATTGGTTGAGGAAGCAGGTTAACAAGCAGGTGTACAGTGGGGAGGGTGTTTTTCACCTTATGGGCAAAAAGACACCACGGGCACTTTCGATCCCATTTTCCTGGGATCATTTACCCACAAGGTTGCTAGACCTCACCCCACCCAATACTACCAGATCCCAGCAATACTGCCAGCCTCTGCCTACCGATGCCCTTCCAAGTCAGCTGGATTGTAGGAACCCTTCTCCCCATGACTCTTCCACACTTCCTGATCTAAGGACTCCCTCCCAATGCGCACAAACCCCGAGATCACAACTCAAATGCTCTCTAACCTCAGGACGACTCACAATGCTCTCAAACCTTGGGATTTTCCTCTGCAATGCTCCTAGATCCCAGGACTCCTCTCCCAGTGCTTCCAGGTCATAGGACTGCTCAGTGGAGATTTCTAGAAACCCCTCTGCAGTGTTACCGGAATTCTGGGACCTTCCTCCCAAAGCACCCAGACTCTGGGACTTCCTCTTCAAAGTATTGCTAGACCCTGAGACTCCATCCCAGTACTGATAGACCCTGCCCCCCCCACCCTCTTTAATAGTTCTCAATGCTGCTCACATGCTGATAAATTACTGTCCTTCACAATATTTCTTGGCATAACACCCTGTTTTTACAAAACTCCAATTCACCATTAGCAATGCTACAGAAAGCCTGCTAGTAATACATCAAAAGATTTGTATATTGCACATACTTCCTGTCAGTGTCACACTTATTTTCTGTAACACCTTCCATTTCCACCACACTTTTTCCAAAATGCTATTTTTGTCATGCCCGTCACATTTGACTTACCTATTTATTATATTTACCTTTGAGTGAGTTGTCCCAGCTGTCACCAAGGTAGGTGGTTTTATGGCACTGTTCTCCACCTCACTACCTGTCTGAGGTCTCTAAATATTGAGCATCTCATACATAAAAAAAAGAGAGAGACAGAGAGAGAGAAAGAGAAATAGAGAAAGAAAGAGAAAGAGGGAGATAGAGAGAGTGTGACCTGTTGCAACCCACTTTCAGACATCAGGGGCATGATTTTTACTTGGAGCCGGGAAGTCAGCGGGTGAGTATATTTTCACATGGGAAACCCGAAAGTAAAGTGATCGCTTTGGAATCTGCGATCGCAACTCAATTAACGGCAGTTATTTTTGCTTCCGGGTTATCCACGTGACAGCCAGCCAGATTGACAGGCTGACTGCCTGTCGGGAGGGAAAGCAGCTGGGCAGCGAATGCCAGCAGGTAAGTCTGACATGGAGGGGGAGGGGTCTCAGCTATCTGGGGGGGGGTCTCGGCCATCGGGGGGGGGTCTCGGCCATCGGGGGGGTATCGGCCATCTTGGGAGGGTCTTGGCCATCAATGGGAGGATCTCAGTCATCGGGGGGGGGGGGTTCTTGGTCATCGGGGGGGTTGTCGACCATTGTGGGGGCAAGGAGGGACTTGGGGTGAATGTTTTTTTAAATCCTAACCAGGAATTTCTGAGATGTGGGTGGTTGGGGATGAATGAGAGTTTGTGATCCTATGCCAGAATTTCTGCTGATTGGTGGGGAGGAGAAGGTTTGTTGTCGTATCCTGGAATTTCTGCGATGTATTTGTGATCCTGTGCTATGGAGATGCATTTGGGCTGATGGAGAGAGAGGGAGGAGTGGGGGAATGGGCAACTAGGCAGGAGCTTGAGATTTATCCAATTTCTGGATGGGGTGTGTTGGTGCTTCCCAAGAACTCAGCAACAAGTCCGATTGGTAGTTTCCTTGGCAGGTTGGAAGTTTGCCGAGCTATTTGCAGGACATGTACACCCACCACCAGCCACAGGTGTAATTCAAGTAGATTTGTTAACAAGCTTTTTCAATCATTTTTGGTTTGCTTCTGTGTTTCATGTTATTTGGGATTCATTCTTTGGGATTGCCTATTGCTCTGAAGATTCTACTGCTGATTCTGTGTGAGATTCCACCGTCTTGGATTTCCACTGACCTTTACTCTTTGCAGGTTACACACCTTGCTGTATTTTTAAGGTACTCTACACTTCCTTATGTTTACAAATAACTTTAGGTTTTTCATTACTGACTGTATATTGGTGGCGAGAAGTCAGCAGATAACATGTACCAATATTAAACAAGGAAAGACCTGCAACTAACATACTGAAGTTAAGCAGGGAGTCAATGGTAGCTATCAGCATCTCGCATCCATTGCAGCACATGCTGGTCTGCATTGAGGCTCCACGAGGAGGAGGGCATGAAGAGTTGGCTCCAGATTCAGGCCAGGAATGAGGAACATATACCAGGGTGAGCAGGAGAGAAATGATTTGATGATCAGTTCAATATAAGTAACATTCATATTTCAAACTTCCTAACAGCACCAGCACTAGCATTAGCATTAAAAGATGAAAAGCATAACAGATGTCCCTGGCAGGTTGTTTTCTGCTGCATATGGGAAATGTGGTGGATTCAATCAAAGGGCCTGTCAACCATTGCTGAGGGAAGACTCAGCTGAGGAAAAAGAAAGACTTTTAGGAACTCTGGTGTGGAAAGTAGATTTATTAGAGCAGATATAACAGAGAAGGGGAAACTTAGAGAAAGGGATGAAGTATTTACTGGAAGTGGGGTGAGAAGAAACAAACATCTCCTTCCCCAATGCTCTTAAAGCTCAGCATCCCATCTATCGTTTCCTAACCTATCATCCATCTTTCATATCTCACACCTTGCAACCCCACTCCCACTGTTCCTACCACCCTAGATCCCTCCAGTATTCCTAGAAATAGCAATCCTCCTCTGCAATGCTCCCAACACCTAACCACCACTAGCCTAGTGGTCCCACACTCCCAGATCACCCTACCACCACTGCCACACCCCAGCAGCACACTCTCCACCTCCATACTCCCCACAAGCTGCTCCCAATACAATACCCCCTCTCACTGCTGCCAGACCCTTTGATCACTTGAATGTTCTGACTCAGAGGCGAGTGCTACCAACTGATCCAAGCTAAGTACATACATAAGCAAACAAACATATAATAACAGTCATGGCCACTGCTTTATAATTTTCACAGAAAAATGGAGATAATCACTTAATTTGAACCCGAAAATACTACTAGCAGTCATAACACTTTGTAATAAAAATATAATATCCACAACAGCGCATGTTAATCACCAATCACTGCCTTTTAAACACTAGCTTTAAAAAGAAGGGAATACTTTACCATTATTACTTTATCCCCTTCATATAGTCCCAGAACCAGCCTTCCAAGCCACAGTAGAAGCATTTATGCAATACACGAACTCAACTTAAAAGCACAGTTTCTCTGTGCCCTCTACCACCACCCAGGACAGCAGTTTGCTCCTTTCTCAGTCTTCTGTTGCTTGCCTCCCTCTTGGTGCCTGTGCCCATAGGCTTGGTCAAAGATGTGGGTTTTAAGGAGGGTGTTAAAGGTGAAGAAGGAAAGGTTTATGGAGGGAATTCCAGGGTGTTAGACCATGGTGGCTGACAGCACTGCCACAAATGGTTGGGTGAAGGGAGGACGGGGATGCACAAGAGGAATCAGAGGTAAAGAGGAGCAGAGTTGTAGGGCTCCTCTTTACCTCTAATCAACACTTTAAGTTACATAACATAAATCAAATATATCTTCTGACTCATTATGAATAACACTATTGATGACCCCCTCGTAATATAATAAAAATGATATGTACATAGTATGTTTATGCACACATCCTGCCATCACACTCTCCATCACAAAGACCACCTACTTCCACTTCCATAACATTACCTGCCTCCGCCCCTACCTCAAGCAATTGCCATTGAAACCCTCATCCATGCCTTTGTCAACTTCAGTCTTGACTGTTCCAATGCCCTCACAACCCGATTTCCATCCTCCACCCACCATAAACTTCAGCTCATCCAACACTCTGCAGCCCATACCCTATCCTGCACATGATTACCCATCACCTCTGTCCTCGCTGTTCTATGTTGGCTCTCCATCCCCAAATGCCTCACATTTAAAATTCTCATCCTTGTGTTTAATTGTCACTCTTCCATATCTCTGGAACCTCCTCCAGCCCTACAACTCTGCTCCTCTTTACCTCTGATTCCTCTTGTGCATCCCCATCCTCCCTTCACCCAACCATTTGTGGCAGTGCTGTCAGCCACCATGGTCTAACACCCTGGAATTCCCTCCATAAACCTTTCCTTCTTCACCTTTAACACCCTCCTTAAAACCCACATCTTTGACCAAGCCTATGGGCACAGGCACCAAGAGGGAGGCAAGCAACAGAAGACTGAGAAAGGAGCAAACTGCTGTCCTGGGTGGTGGTAGAGGGCACAGAGAAACTGTGCTTTTAAGTTGAGTTCGTGTATTGCATAAATGCTTCTACTGTGGCTTGGAAGGCTGGTTCTGGGACTATATGAAGGGGATAAAGTAATAATGGTAAAGTATTCCCTTCTTTTTAAAGCTAGTGTTTAAAAGGCAGTGATTGGTGATTAACATGCGCTGTTGTGGATATTAGAGCATGATGGTCACTCGGACATATTTAGAAAGGTTTAACAAGATGCTGTGAAGTTATCTAAAGAGGAACAAGCATAAATGATGGATGACGGCGCAACCTTAGGCACCTGTGTCCCTTGTCAGGCCAGATGACCTTCTGCTGAACCCATGAATAATCACTTGGAAACAGTGATAATCACTGTCCATAACAAAGTGATTTTTCATGCCTGTTACTGTTGGAATTTCTACCCAGTGAAAGGGATAAATGGAATATTCACACACATGATATTCTGCTACACCACTTGTGTAATTGATACCTCAAAGTCCTTCATAGATTACCCGCGATAAGGGCAAAATATAGCCAACGAACAGCCACAATGCAGTGTCACCAGTGCAGCGTCCTGTCCAGTGGAGCCACTTACAGTGTACCCAACAGGTTGAAAGCCAAACTCAGGATATTAACAAGCCAATGGTATTAAAGGGGCAGTGTCATCATCATAATATCCTACAAGTCAATTTATCTACATTACAACAGTGCCTACACTTCAAAAATACTTCAGTGGCTGTAAAGCGCTTTGAAACATCCTGAGGTCATGAAAGACGCTATATAAATGCCAGTTCTTTCTTTTAACACTTATAGTAGTGAAGGCTGCTAAGCTGTAACTGGTGATGTGATGGTGTCTTCAATTTACTATGATTTCTTTGATAGCGCAATGAATTTATTTAGTGTGTAGCTGAGCCAGTAGACTTGCAGGTTCACAGGTTTAAACACAGTGAGTTACCTGATTTCAGTTGAAATGACAGTAGAGGCGCTACCTTAGACAGGGGGAAATTGGCTACTCCTGATTGTTATCCAGTAACTCTTGCTGAAAATATGACTGTGTGGATCTTGGGCAAGGACAGAATCAGACTTGGCTATGATGGCCCCCATGATCAAACTGTCTGCCGATACTCACTGTCGAGGTTCACACGTGAACTATGGCCACTTGGACATGGTGTCGGAGGGCACTCAGCGCCAGTGGAACCATACTACAATTTCAGGTGAAAGGGAGATGGAGGAAAATTGGCAGAGAAAATTGTTGATGAGTATGGGTATTACTAATTTGCTTCCTACTATATTGATCTTATTTATCCATTTTGCAACTATTTTAACTTTCATTCACCTGTACAGAAGCAGTTAACCATGTAAGAAGCATAAAAACAACTGGCAAAAGAATATTACAGGTGCAGCAGGAGAAACTGCCAGGGCATTGACAGCCATGATTTTGTTCTACCTGTTGGTTGATGAAAATGCCCTACAGTATAAACAGGCTCATTTTAATGACCCGGGGGACAACAGATGTCAAATTTGTCTGAATTTCCATATAGTTCCAATATTCATCCTGAACATTTATACGTTATAAAAGTTAGATTAGTGTAGTGGGACATGTGGTGGTGAGCTCCTGCTCCAAATGTGCAATGTAGTAGAGGGATAGGATGAGGATTGGTGCTACTGATATTACCCAAAAGCGCACAGACATTACAAGCTACATTAAAGGTGCACAACTTGTTGGATGGCAAGCATGCTAAGCGATGGAGTGATTGGACATAGTATTGTTCCCATGAATCCCCACAAGGCGATTTTTCAGCTTCAGCTTGGCGGATACTAATCAGAGAGTGGGCATTTTCCTTCTAAGAGTGAGGGATAGGAGGAGGCAATCAGAGTGTGTTACTCCAGGTTGTTCTTGCATCACTTCCAAGAAACTGATTACAGAGATCTATTGAAACATATCCGGGAAATGGTGACCTGCCAATGCTGTTATTTAAGGAACAGTGTTTGACTCATAAGGTGAAGGAAAATCACTTTAATATATATGACTCCTTAGTAACTGTTTACTTTGTTATAATTTGTGGATATATTATGGCAGTCCGCAGTAGTAGTGGCTCCTATGGTATGAAAAACTATTTCAGAGTCTTCAACTGGTACCTTAATTGATAATAAAACAAAACCATATTGCTGCCTGCAGCCATGGTAGACGATCTTTTCAACAGAAACTCAGCTGCAAAAAATAATGTTTGGCCCGATAGCTGTAGCACTGATTTTACTGTACTGTAATATTCAATGTCCAGATGCTCGATCACTTCCTTGGTCAAAGAAATGTTTTTTAGTAAGGCTCTTAAAGGTGGAGGAGATTCCAAAAGAATAATGGTGAGACAACTCAAAACTCTGCTACCAAAGGGGAGGGGATGCACTGGAGGCCAGAGTCAGAGGATCAGAGAACATGGTCAAGAACATAAGGTGGGAGAAGGTTGCAGAGGTAGGGTGGGCAAGGCCATGGAGGGCTTTATAGACAAGGACAAGGAAAAGAAATTTGATGTGTTAGTAAACAGGAAGCTAATGTAGGTTAGCGTGGATTGGGGTAATGGCTGAGCGATGCCTAATGTGGGACATCTCGGAGGCTGTTAGAGAAGTTGAGTCTAGAGGTCATAATGATGTGAATATTGGTTTTGGTGACAATGGGGTAAAGTAGGGGTGGAGGCAGGCAATCTTGTGAAGTTGGAATTAAATGGTCTTGCTGATGGAAAGGTTATGGGGCTTGAAGCTCTGTTTAGGGTGAACAGTGTATAGTCAAGTTCAGCCGGAGTGTGCAGCTAGGGAGGCAGATGGCATTGATAGCAAGTATGTGAAGTTCTTGGTGGAGGCTGTAAGTGATAGCTTTAATCGTCCTGATGTTCAATTGTAGGAGTTTCTGGCTCAGCCCAATTTAATGTCAGACAGACGGTCTGGCAGCACAGAGGTGGTCGTGGGGTCGAGGGAACTGGTGGTGAGGTAGAACTGGGTGTAACAGCATACATACATAAGCTGACCCTGTGTCTATGAATGATGGCACCATTTAGATGAGGAAGAGGGTGGGGCCAAGGATAGATCCTTTGGGAACTCCTGAGGTGAGGAGCTGGAGCTGGAGCAAAAGTCGTTGCTGGAAATGTACTGGCTGTGTTGGTACAGGTAGGGGTGGGACCACTCAAAGGCAATGCCACTGAAATGGACCACAGAGGAGAAACAGTGGATAAGGATTATGTGATCAACCATGCCAAGTATTGCAGAGAATCAAGGAGGACAAGGGAGGATAAAGTACTAAGGTCACAATCACGAAAGGCAATTAGAAATGGTTAATATTTGTTCTTTGTGTCTGCAAGACCAGACAAGTCAGTGAAGATTAGTTCAAATTAATTAAGAGTAATGTAGGAGTATAGTAATGGCAGGATCAGGAACTAAACTTATGATGTTTGCGCATGCATGATCCGGGATATCTTGGATCTGCAAAATATCCAAGAGGAATACACCTGCATGAAGTGTTGGAGAGGAATGCTGAGATTAAGGACCAACTGTCTATACTCCTCAACATATGCAGAAAGCAGAGGATAACGGAAGCCACTTTCCAGAAGGTGGTCACCCCACAGTTAGTGAAGCAGAAGAAGTGAAGCAGGTGCCCACCCACAGGGGAAGGAAGAAGAAATAGGAGAAACCAATACAGGAAAACCTCTTGGGTCTGGATTTGTCCAATATGTTTTTGATACCTATGGAGGCACAGAGGAGGGTAATCAAGAGAACTACCACAGCACCAAAGAGCAAGGGATCACCTATGGAAAAGAGAGGCACTAGTCATGAAAATAGGAGAATTATAGTTGTGGAGGATTTTATAATTAGGGGGATCAACAGCCTATTTTGCTGCTATGAGCAGGAGTCCTGAATGGTGTATTGCCTCCCAGATGCTAGAGTAAAGGACATAATGGATGAATAGAAAATCTTCTGAAAGTGGAGAGAAACCAGCCAGAAGTCATGATTCAGAAAGGAACCAATAGCATAGAAAAGAGTAGGATGGAGATCTTGCAGAAAGAATTTGAGGAGTTAGGTTCTAAATTAAAATGCATGATCTCGAGAGTATAATCTCAGGATGATTCCCTATGCTATGTGACAGACAAGTTAAGGAATTAGAAATATCAACACAATGATGCGGAAGAAAGGGTTTTAGATATTACTACTACTACTACAATTAAATAGCAGCTTTAATGTAAAAAGAGCTTTGCTGAGGCAGAATTTGAAAAATGGATGCCAGACCAGAGAAAGAGAGATAAGGAGTGGGGTGACCAAAAGCTTAGTCAAAGAGAAGGATTTTAAGGTGAGTCTTAAAAGAGGAGAGGGAGAGGGGAGGTGAGGTGAAGGGGTTTATGGCAGAAATTCCAGAGTGTTGGGGCCTCGGTGGCTGAAGGCAGAGCTGCCAATCGTGGGGCGAAGGAAGTGGGTGGGGGGGGTGGGGGGGATACACAAGTGGCCACAGTTGAAGGAACAGAAAATTTGGTAGGGGTGTAAAGCTTGAGAGGGAAATGTGAGGCCATGAAGGCATTTAAACATGAGGGTGAGAATTTTAAAGTTGAAGCATTAAGGGATTGAGAGCCAATGTGAGTCAGCAAGTATGTGAGTGATAGGTGAGCTGGAGTTTGTGGAAGGATAGAGTAGGAGCATCAGCATATTGGATGAGCTGAAGTTTATGGAGGGTGGAGTTGAAAGGTTGGCTAGGAGAGGGGGATGGAATCTGTGGCAAAGGTATGGAGTTTGTAGCAGATGCTGAAGATGATGGCTTAGGTCTTCCCAATATTTTGATGGAGGAAATTGTCGCTCATCCAAGACTAGATGTCAGACAAGCAGTCTGACAGAGGCAGGAGGGGCTGAGAGAATTGTTGGAGAGATAGAGGTGCTGTCATCAGCATACATTTGAAGATGACCCCATGTCTGCAGATGATGTCACCAAGGGGTAGCACATAGATGGGGAAGAGAAATAAATGTTGCCAAAACACTCGGAAAACTCCCCTGCTCTGCAAATAGTGCCATTGGATCTTTCATGTCCACCTGAGCAGCCAGACAAGACTTCAGTTTAACTTTTCATCTGACAGAACACCTCTGACAATGCAGCACTCTTTCAAAGGGATCTGGATAGGTTGGGAAATGATATTTAATGTGGACAAATACAAGGCAATGAGATAAGGAAGGGAAATAAATAGAGGGACTATAAGGGGTGGTTCCATGGTCCCATGCTCACAGCAAGGAAACTGGTCCATGTGGGTGCTTCAGAGAGGCTATAATATTGTGGCCCCAAATCTCTGACTCATAATTCGTAAGGGAGCTGTTCCCTGCTAGAGTGCAAAATTACTCCTGTAAACTAATTGGCTCTAGGCTACAAGACACAAAGCATGAGAAGGCACAAATTTAAAATAACAATTACAAGATAACAAAGCAGAGGATAGAAAAAAATCTTTAAGCAGAAAGTGGTTAGAATCTGGAATTCTCTGTCACAATCTATTATTTTAAGAAAGGAATCAACAGCCTGAAAATATTAACAAGTATGAAGAGCGAGCAGGAGATTAGATTAGGGGACTTGTGGGGAAAAACAACAATGCAGACTTGATAGGTCAAATCGCCTGTTTCTATGATGTAGTATTCTATAATTGTACGATTTTCCTTTGACTTAATTTACCTAAACACCATGAAGCTACAAGAAGGTTGGAATATTCAAAGCAGAATTCTTTGCAAAGTTTAGAAGTGTTTCTTTAATTGTTAAATTCAATTTATCCAAAATGAAGCAATGGTTCTGTTATTTAACCCACAGAGTGCTGGACCCCTTTGCTGCCTTTTTTTCTTATGTTTGTTCCCTTCCTTCCTTCCTTCCTTATTAATTCTCCCTACATCAATTTCTGGCCAAGGGGGCAAGTGAGCAACCTTCTCGTAGGCCTTTGCATATGCAGCTAAGGACAGTACAAGAGCGACATGGATGACTTATCATCCCAACCTACGTCTGTGCTCTGAGATTCCCAGGCAGAATGAAGGAGATCCAGAACAGTGCACAGGAGCTCCTTCCCTGGCTCAGTTAGTAAATGTGATGCTGACCAGGAAGGTTCCCAGATTCAGTCTCCACTCCGTGATGAGTTAACTGCAGAAGTGACCTGTGCTGGAAAATACATGTGTGGATGTTGGATGAGAACAGGGTCAATCTTGGATATGATCTCCCCTGCATTTGAACAGCCAATTCATGGATGTGTTTTTCATCATATAGAAAAATTCAGTACACATAACTCAAACTTTCATTAATAATATTTAAAAGAATATGTTGGATGGAATAAAAGTGTTAATATCATATTTGTTATTTGAACATTTCTTACTAAAAGCTTTTAAGTTTTTGTAAATCATTCATTTTATTTCTCCAATGGCTCTCCTCTGCACCCAGATCTGTGGTGCTGCATTCCTTTCCTCACAATGATTTTCTGTGTACACTAATGCTCAAACATGGTGCTCACTGATTCTAATGTATCGGTGTTTCTGCCTTCAATGCTGTGCCTATTCTATTTTTTATATTTGAATCTGAAAATCCATATTGACTAAAATATCATTCTTGAGCATTTGTCTTCTATCTAATGCTCAGGAACTTCAGGCTATAAATTGTGCTGTGTAGTGCCTGTTCAGGCACTACACGGCCTCCTAAGGTCCCAAAATGGCGCCCGGAATGCACGCACGCGCTTCTAACGTGACGTGCGCTGGATGCCATCTTGGTAAAGACGTTTGCACACATGCAGATAACGAACGCCGGCATTATGTAAAGTAAAGAGAATATGCGTTAGATCAGTGTACAGTGCTGATTTAAATGGATAGAAACCATTTTGGCACTCAACGCTCCAGCCAACACACTGTCTTGACCATGAACAGCTGAACATGCCGTTAGACGGCCTGGAGGACCCCCCACCAGCGCTATTTAAAGGGATCATGCAGGTGTTGCAGGTTAATTGCTGGATTATTGCTTCTGGCTGCTGGTACAATATTATGTGTTTGTTGAAGCTTCCCATACTTGGAGAGAGTTGCCATAGTATATAAAGAGTAGTTTGGCAGGTCCTGCATTACTGTTGGTGTCATTTACAACAGTGAGCTGAACAAGATTCCTGGCAACCATGGGTGGCCTGCTAGGGCTCCCGCTGGGCATACAACATGACTGGGAGCATGCAGAGAGGCCACACAGAGGAGGTCAAGCTGCGAGGAGAGTGAGGTGGAGGAGGAGACACAGGGTACTGAGCAGGAGGCCATATTCCATGAGAGCCTTAACAATACTCTTACCTCAAAAAGAGCGAAGATCAGTGCATCCAACGGATGCTGTTCACCAAAGAGGTCATGACGGGCATATGTCAACTGCTGCAGCCAAAACTGCAGCCTTAGAGCAGGGCAAGGACAGCATTGCCTGTGGCTGTCAAGGTAACCATGGCGCTGAACTTTTACAGCTCTGGATCCTTTCAGACCTCTGCTGGCGATGTGAGCAACGTCTCGCAGTTTGCACTGCTGCATAAGGGAGGTCATGGAGGCACTCTACGTGCTGCTCAACAGGTTCATCACACTTCCTCTTGATAGAGAGAAGCAGAATGAACAAGCATGAGGGTTTGCTTGCATTGCAGCTTCCCCATGGCACAGGGTGCCATTGACTGCACAAATATTGCCATGCGTGCTCCACATCTCAACTCAGCTACCTTCATGAACAGAAATGGATTCCACTCCCTCAATGCGAAGCTGGTGTGCGACCACACGCAGCGCATCATGCAGGTCAATGCCCGCTTCCCTGCAGCAGTCACGGCACCGTCATTATGCTGCTGTCCAAAGTCCCAACCATCTTTGATCTGGCTCGGCATGTCAAAGGCTGGCTACTGGGTGACAAGAGCTATCCTCTCATGAGGTGGTTCATGACTCCGGTCAGGCACACACGCACACATGCAGAGCAGGCATACAATGAGAGGCATGCGGCCATACGGAAAGTCATCAAGCACAGCAACGCTTCCGCTGCCTGGACCGTTCTGTTGGAGCCCTACAATACTCCGCTGGGCAAATGTCAAGATTCGTCATGGTACGCTGCATGCTGCACAGCCTCGCCCTTATGAGGGAACAGCCCTTGCCACCGCCTATCCGGCAAGATGCTGAACCAAAGGCAGAGGAAAAGGAGGACGAGGAGGAAGAGGCTGAGGAGGAGGAGGAGGAAGAGGCTGAGGAGGAGGAGGAGATGGAGGAGGAAGTGGAGGTAGACGCAATGTGGCAATATGGTGCACAGGCCCTGTCTGCCAGGGATTTGCGTGCTCACCTTAATCATGAGCGATATCAGTAACCTACCACACCTCCCAAGTCAGCAACTGTCCTATACTCCCCACCTGTCCTCTCCCACATGACCATCAAATCGCCCTCTGTATGATTACGCGTTGTTTCCTCCCGCAGCTAATCACATACATAAAAACCATCACCAACTGTGACTTCAAATACATATTTATAATGTTACACATTAAATCAAGTATACAATATTAGACAATTCACCCTTGTGCATTCCCTCCGTGCCTGTCGTTCATGTGCCTTTGCCTTTCCTAGTGCTCCTCATGGGGTGTTTTCCCAGTGGCTGGAGCATGGATGGTGGGAGGCTGCTGACCTTCAAATGAGGAGAGTGAAGATGGCCTTGGGGGACGACCTCGAGCAGCTCTGGGCCGGAAGGGCCCAGGGTCAGACTGCAGCATCTCGGCATTGGCTGCAGTGCTCTGGTCTGGCTGGTTGACAGACAACAGCAAGGGCACTGGCACAGTGGCAGAAGTGGGAGCAGGTTCGACTGCCATGGCACTACTGCCACTTTCTCGGGGCGGCGCCTCAGCACTCCTGCGATCAGCTGGATAATGGATTGCTGGAGTGCTATGGCGCCCTGGAAGCCCCGTTCCACAGTGGTGCCCAGAGCCATGATAGCAGCAGTCTGAGCTTCAACTTATTTTTTTTAGTTGTTCATGGATTTTGGGCATCGCTGGCAAAGCCAGCATTTATTGCCCATCCCTAATTGTCCTTGAGAAGCTTGCAGACCTTTGATGACATTGGTTTGTGCTGCAATGGAAGCCGTGACATCAATAATCAGATGCTGCATCATGGTGGGTTCCACAGGTGTGCTGATGGAGATGGCCACTCGTTCCATGTGGGTAAGGACGGGCTCCAAGCTCTGCTCAACGCCCTGTGCCAAGTTCGAGTTGGACTCCTCCGTGCCACTTCTCATTGTACGCAGGTTTTCTGGCGGGCCTTCCAGTGCACCAAGCATTTGGCTGTGTACGCCTATCAGTCTTCTTCTGTAGCCCGGCCCATCGAAGTCCTCATCTGACTTCCCGGCAGCAGAATCATTGTGCGACCTCGCCCTCCGGCGAGCTGGAACCTGTGGTATCCGTTCCCCCTGCCACGGTTCCTGCGCACTTGTGCCCGGTGTCTCACCACGTCCAGATCCCTCCTCTAACCTAGCCTCTAAAGGACGCGCAGTGTCAGTCTCTGAGCTGGTGGGTGCGAGTGTCAGATCAAGTGACGGTGTGGCTTCATTGTCTGTGTCTTCCTCCTCCTCCACTCGGACGGTGCCGGCTGCAGTTCTTGGGTATCTGCAATGTCAAAGGGAGACAGGTTAAGTTTTGGAGCGGAGAGTGGAGCAAGTAAGACGTGACTGCTGGCAGCATCTGCAGCATGTGAGTCTGAAAAGATTGTGGGATGAGGAAGATGTGGGAAAGGAGAAAGAGGATTAGGTATACAGAAACCCCCAACATCCGGACCTCCAGCGCCACCAGTGGTCATAGCTGCAGCGATGGCCCAGCCAATGATCCACAGCACGGCCTCCTCCACGGGGGTGAGGACGTGTCGGCGTGACTGTCTTTCCCCCAGGTCTTTTGTGCAGCCAGTGGGAATGCACCACCTTCTCCTGCAAGACAGAGGGAAGTGTGTCAATGAGTTTGGGTGATGTGCCTGTCATGATCAAATAGCTGCTAGTGTGTGTGACCTGTGAATGGTGGGTGTGTGGATTGCAATGGTCTCAATTTTCAAATGGAGCCGGGAAGGGGCGGGGGGGGGGGTCAATTTGAGGTCAGGAAATCCATTAGTACCGGTTTCCTGGACGGCCTTACGATTTTGACGTAAGGACATTTTTTTTTGTCAGTTTCCCGTCTGATTGAAAGGCTGGTCTCAGTCGGATGGGAGACCAGCCAGGGAGAGGACGTCATCGGGTAAGTCTGCAGGTAAGTCTTTGTTTGCATGGTTGGGGAGGGGGGCACGGGGGGTATGGTGGGCAAAGGGCATGGGTGGGCATAGGTGAGCACAGAGGTCGCAAGTCATGGGGGATGGGGTTGGGGGTCAGCTATGGGGGGGGGGGCAGGATCGGGGTTTATCACGGGGGTCCGCGATCATTGAAGGAGAGGGGAAGCGTCGGAGGATCGAGATCAGAGGGGGAGGATCAGGGTCGGGGGATCGGGGGATCAGAGTCGGGGGTCGGAGGATCGGGGTTGGGGGTCAGGGTCGGGGGTCCGCTATCGGGGGGGTCAGGGTCCGGGACTGGGAGTGGGGGGGTCCGGGATCGGTGGGGGGGGATGTCGGTGCAGGTAGGCTTGTTGAGCCTGGGGGAAGTACTCTTGCTGCTCTGGGCCCACAAGCTAGGCACCTACCTGTTAGTCTCGTGCCTTCTCGCCTCCTTTCATGAGGTGTAAAACAGAAGGCCCGGGAATCCAGGCCCCCGGGGTTGAAATGGGGAATTAGTTAAAAATAGAAGCCTGAAACCTCCTTGAAAGGTTTTAAGGCCCGACCCGCCTTCTGGGAGCAGGTTGGCCACCCGCCCCTCATCCCGCCCCTGTGAAAACCGGAAATGGGCGGGTTGGAGGTGGGTTGGGGGCGGGTCTGAAATGGTGTCAATTTCAATGCCCCTCCGCCCCCAACCCACCCAGTTTTTACTTTTAAAATCGAGCCCTATGTGAGGGTGAGATGCAGCATACGAAGAGTTGTGTTGCATACGGATGAGCAGCGTTTGTTGGTGGGTGGGTGACGGGGTGGCGTTGTGCATGGAGCAGCATTGCGGTTGGTAGGATGTGCCACTTGACACTTGCGTTCACTCACCTTGACCACTCGTGTGAAATCATTGAACTTCTTCCGGCACTACGTCCATGTGCATGGTGCAATGTTCCTGCCATTCACCTCCACGGCCACTTCTTCCCATTGCCTCCGCAGCTGTTGTCTGGAGGGTCTCCTGCCACCCTGCGGGTACAGGATGGCTCTCCGGTGTCCACTCCCTTCACTAAGGCCTCCAGTGCGCTGTCGGAGAACTTCGAGGCTTGCTCTCTTGCTGCTCCAGCTGTCATCTTCCATTGCTTGCATTAACTGTGCACCTCCCCTTTAAGAGGTGCAAGCTACCTTTAACTACTGGAGGCCATGCCCCATGTCGGGCCTCCTGCTGGTGCATGCAGCCACTCAAATGCGCTGGCTGCATGTACAAATCATAGTAATGAGCCGGCAGCACGAATCTCATGTGCTGTCTGCATCGTAAACACTGGGCACACGTTAGTCGTGCACTGTGAGCCCCACGCCTGGATTCAGGGGTTATCAAACTTAACCCCCTGTGCCTTAAACTATAAATATCATATTTCTTGTGAAAAAAAACAATATCATGGAAAATTGCATCGAGATTACTATTACTGTTAGTTTTAAACAATGTCCCCTAGAGTACTCATTTATAGGGCAATTAAGACTCCCTTGATGGCTCAGTGAGTTTATCCGGTGAACAGCTAAGTATACAAACTAGAAAGGTTCAACCCCCAGTTTTGCTGAGTTAGCTGATATCTACCAGGGTGGCGATAGGAATTCTCCAATTGGCCTCAGTGCCCTCATTTTGGGAGGAAATCAGTCAGGTTTCCCATTCCCTAACCAATTGACCTCCATTGGAAATCTGTATATGATTTTGGTAAGGACAAATTTGGGCCTGTGATACCCCATAAATGAAAGAACTTTCATTTATATAGCACCTTTCGTAATCTCAGAACATTCCAAAGCACTTCACAGCCAATGAAGTAGTATTGTAAATTGTAGTCACTGTTGTAATTTACAGCCCTACAGTTGAATAGCATGCTGGCACTCACTGCCAAGGCTCACACATGAATAATGGCCATTTTGCAAAGGTACTGTGGGATGACTGGTGCAAGGAGTCAACACCTTCAGGAGAGGAAGGCAGGGGAGAGAATTGGCAAGAAAAACTAAATAAGGACAATTAAACCTAAATTGGAGCATGTTTAGGCTGAACGGCCACTAAACATTTTGGCAATTTGTTTGTTTCCAGCTCATTGATGTGCTGGTATCAAAAGCCACATGCAGTGCAGCCCAGACTCTTAAGCTGGACTGTCACCATTTTTACTTTTTAATTGAGAGAAATAATGTAACTGAACTCAGGGAAATCCTAGCGCAGACATTTTTCATAATGCCAATGGACATCCAAACTGAAAAATGTATTTTACTTTGTATGATTTATTTATAAAGAAACCAACAGAATATTTTCCTGCTTTACTTCAGGAATTATTTTCTTCATCTAGAATTATCTGTCCTCAATTACACCATCAAATTGAGCAGAATGATGATAGCCTAATTTTAAAAACCTGGTTGAGCCACATGCAGATTTTGACTTCAGCATTACAAAGCTGGACAGATCAAATATTGACCAAAATAGTGACAGAAACATTATTGGAATACATATATTGCCTTATATTTTGGTAATGGTTCACCAATTGTTTACAAGATTTTGAAACTTTCATAGGTTTTTAAATTTCTCATCGGATGAGAAATTTTAAAAAAAGGAAGTTTGAATAAAATGGCTAGTATCATATTATCCCACTGTTATGATTACAATAATTGTTTAGGTATTACGTAAAGAATCCATCTTTCTGTTCCTCGCCTAATTAAAGGAGCTATGTGATCCCAGAAGTCAGTGAAAAAAATTGTCATCTGATATAGTCTGCTAAATAAAAGGTGCTGGTATCACATTTACTGCAACAAGGGTTTTGTATGCTACTTTTGCTGATGTGACATTGCTGATTAAAGCCATTATGGTTAGTGACCTCTCAGGCCACACAGTTACATTATGGATTTAGTTACCATTAATAGAGTCAAGCTTTTCTGCTCATTAAAAAGAATGGAAAATGTGGCTTTGAATATTACAGTACCTCAGCAAAACACTGCCTCCACAATATATGAAGCCATATCCTGAGTGTTATTGTGCTGTCTTCTCTTATTTGGGTGCACATAATTCAGTTATTTTTATTGTTGTTGAGAACTTGCATTTTAATCTATAATTACTGATCCAAAGTCATAACCACAATTTATACCACATATGAAGTGTGTCTGTGCAATGTAGCAAGTTATTTTCCATTGGTTATTTTTAACTTAGATGTAATTCTGATGATGTCACATGATATGAGCTTCGGCTTTATTTGTCACCAGCATTTTTAACTAAAATTATATTCATTAATTTTAATATTGAATCACACAATAGCTGAATTAACAGCAATGATAAGAGTTGGTAAATAACTTACCTGTGATGTAAGGATGCATGTAACCCAATTGACCACTGGACATTTTTCTGAAGTCATTTTTATGGATTAATATATTTTACTGTTCTTTTAATAACCCTAAAGAGAACTTTATGGGTCACATTTTTGATAGTGTGCAAGGATAATTGTCCAATTTCTGCCAGGTGATAATTACATTTGGACCCTGGGCAAGAACAAAATGAACTTTGATGATGATTTCATATTTTTGCTATTGTAGCCAAGACAGATGGGCACTGGGATATCAGCCTCTGTGCTATATGGAGAACATGATGTGGAGATGCCGGTGATGGACTGGGGTTGACAATTGTAAACAATTTTACAACACCAAGTTATAGTCCAGCAATTTTATTTTAAATTCACAAGCTTTCGGAGATTTTCTCCTTCCTCAGGCAAATGTTTCAAGATCTCCTTGAAGCCTACGCATTTATACATATTGAACAATAATAAATGGTGTTTACAGACTGCCCCTGCAACTGCCCGTTGCCAAGGCAATCACCGTGTTCAGACAGAGAGGTGTTACCTGCAGAACCTCCGAATACACATTCAATAAAAAAACAAACAGGGAAAAAAAACAGAGAAAAAAAAAACAGAGAGAGAGGCAGAAACATCCGGAAGGCAGAGAGAGCCTTCCGGATGGAGAAGGCATACTATATGGAGAAGGCATACTGATGTCAATCAGACTGGATCTGAGCTGTTTGCAGTGCACCTTGCTTCTTTCCCCAAGGGAAAACAAAAGACATAGATAATACATAGCTTCACCTAGGTATCATCTGTGCACAGTAATTCTTTTAGAGTTCCCCTTACCTTGGAAAAATAACCAATGGACCCTGTCTTATGTTGAGCAAACACATGGCATTTATGGAATTAAAAAATAAAGGGCAGAAATGGTTGACTGCTCTTATGCATCTGTTCCTCCACTAGGAGTGGAAAAGTGCATAACCTGCAAAAATCATAGAAATCATAAAATCTTACAGCACAGAACGAGGCCATTTGGCCTATCGTGTGTGTGCCGGCTCTTTGAAAGAGCTGTCCAATCAATCCCACTCCACTGCTCTTTCTCCATAGTCCTGCAAATCTTTCTTTTTCTGGTATTCATCCAATTCCCTTTTGAAAGTTACTATTGAATCTGCTTCCACCACCCTTTCAGGCAGTGCATTCCAGATCATAACAACTTGCTCTGTAAAAAAAAAATTGTTATCTCCCCTCTGGTTATTTTGTCAATTATCTTAAATCTATGTCCTCTGGTTATCGATCCTCCTGCCAGTGGAAACCATTTCTACTTATTTACTCCATCAAAACCCCTCATAATTTTGAACACTTCCATTAAATCTCCCATTAATCTCCTTTGCTCGAAGGAGAACAATCCCAGTTCCCCATGTCTCTCAACATAACTGAAGTCACTCATCCCTGTTATCATTCCGCTAAATCTTACCTGCACCCTCTCCAAGGCTTTGACATCCTTCCTAATGGGTGGTGCCCAGAATTGGACACAATAATGACCCGATTAGGACCTGAGCCGAACTTCTGACTCCATATTCTCTCCAGCACAAAGACTGCTTGCATCCACCTCCATAAGATCGCCTGCCTCTGCCTCACTTCAACCTATTACTAAAACCCTCATCCATGCCTTTGTTACCTCCAGACCCGACTATTCCAATGCTCTCCTAGCCAGCCTCCCATCTTCTAAATCCATAAACTTCAGCACATCCAAAACACCGTTGCCCATATCCTACCCTGGACCAATTCCCACATCACCTGTTTTCTCACAGACCTACATTGGCTCCCAGTCCCCCGCCACCTCAAATTTAAAATTCTCTTCCTTTTAAAATGTTCAGCTTTTATACTCCCTACACACAGGGTAAAGATTAAGAATTTGCACACTTCCAGAAGTGAAGCCATACCCTCGCCAACACAAAATCCCACACTCCAACCATCCCTGCCTTTTCCAACCTTCAGCAAACTGGTATCAAGATCCTCATCCTTGCTTTCAAATCCCTCTATAGTTTTGCCCCACACTGCCTCCTCAATCCAGATGTTCCTGCATGTCCTCTGCTTCCCTGACACCCAACTACTACTTGTTCTTCAATAACCTCTGCACCAAAATGCTGGCTGCTATTTCAACCACTAATGCCCCTGCTATCTGCAGCTCCCTCTCTAGATCCACCTTCTTCCTTGCTACCAAAACCTTATTTAAGTCCTTCCCTTTGATCATGTCTTTGCCCCTAACCTTTTCTATTTTCCCTTTTCCTCTCCTGCTCAATATCCATTGTTTCTCCTCCTCAATGTATATGAAGAGCCCCATAGAGATGTAACTGTTGTTGCTTGCACCTGATTTTGCATTTGTAGTAATTAAAATATTTTAAAAAAAATTGTGGACTGTTTGTGTTCAACTAATCCAGTCCTTTAAAGCTGCGAATGTGACACATTTTCTGTGCAAAAAAAAAAGTGTAATGCTGAATGATGAACAAAAACAGGAATATAAAATTTTACAACACCAAGTTATAGTCCAGCAATTTTATTTTAAATTCACCTGACGAAGGGGGAAGCCTCCGAAAGCTTGTGAATTTAAAATAAAATTGCTGGACTATAACTTGGTGTTGTAAAATTGTTTACAATTGTCAACCCCAGTCCATCACCGGCATCTCCACATCAGGAATATAAAAAGTTAAAGAGAATCAGAGAATTTCTGCAATAAACTTTAATTGACAAAATCAATCAAAAAAAACGTCTTAACTGTGTTAT
This sequence comes from Heptranchias perlo, assembly GCF_035084215.1. NCBI lineage: Eukaryota > Metazoa > Chordata > Chondrichthyes > Hexanchiformes > Hexanchidae > Heptranchias > Heptranchias perlo. The sequence continues at coordinate 33,065,236 of NC_090343.1, read as the reverse complement.
AAATGTAATTGTGGTAGTAAACACCAATGCTAATCTGAGGAAGAGAGGGGCAGCTGTGCGACCCAGTACTACAGTCCCCAGAGTGCACTGCCCCGGGGCGCGTGCGCGTTGGCGCGCTCACCTTAATTTGAATAATCTGAGAGCACTTGGATCCAAGCCAATCGGCTGTCAGGAGCCTATGATAAATCGCAATGCATTATTGATAATCATAATTACCATGACACATGCGCACTCCACTTAATGGAGTAATTTGGCAACTCCAAGAATTTGTTTGAATTTTTTTTGTATTTGTTACTGATGCATCTACCATGTCGCGTCGCAAGCAGGCGAAACCCCAGCACATCAACTCGGATGAGCAGCTAATAGTTGGAAACGGTAAGTTGCATTTTTGGGGGAAATAAGAGGAAACCTTCTCATTCATGTTTCATGGTTTATTTGATTGATCAACAGATTATAGGGGGAAAAAAAAGAGTATTTTTTTTTCTCTCTCTCTCTGTCCGGTCCGACTTCGCTGAGATCGTAACATCTTTTTGAACTGGTTATCAGATATGAAACCAGCAAATAGCAGAAGATCAGAATACTTTTTTTTATCACTTGGGGACAACCTGGGATGAAATTGGGGGGGGGGTTTGAAAAAAGAAAAGTTGATCGATTCATTTTCAAAGGTAGAAGTTGGGATGAGGAGAGAGAGAGAGAGAAAAAAAATGACCAGTGCTTGTGTCCTTGCCATGGCCGTAGGGAGCAAGACCCGGGCTCTGACCGCTGACCGACTGAAAAATCCCTCGAATAAAAATCAAAGAGCAGATCCCGTTTCCCGTGTATTTCAGTGAATGTGAACTTTTATTCCTAATATTTGTGATCCGTGGGATCAGATTTACTGTAAAAAGTATCATTTTTGGGGGTGTTTGACTGAATTATGGGACGGGTCTGGTGCGCACGCTTAGCGTGACTCACTCCTATTGATCGAGGTAGGTATAAATAGTTGCAACATGTAACACAAAGAAGATCCTATCTTATCTTGTCGCAATTATGTTTCATATATTTCATTTTTCTCTCTTTACCTGCCTCGATTATTTTGTAATCATTTAGAGCTTCATTTTTTGAGACTTGCTACCAGTTGATGTTGCAACTTGTTAAAAGGAAAGGTTGACGCTTATCATGTTTCGCGATTGTACTATTCCGATGTTTGCAATAAACGTTCAAAATAGCTTTTTATTTACAATTTTCAAAATTAAATTAGCATTTTTGAAAAACTTTTTTTTTACTTTTTGCTTCTCTGATTCTTTCTGGTACTTTTTAGCTTTTTGCTGCTTTTTATTTCGAAGGTGGTGGTGGTAGTTTTTTTTTGTGTGTGTGCTGACGATAGGGCGAGATCGCGATCACCCTGGACTCCGAGCCATGACCTACAGCCATCTTTGATTTCCGACTTCCTACAGCCACTCAATGGACGCATTTGTTCTATTTTTTTATAAAAAATGTCACAGAAGTTGCAGTTGTATTGCAAGGGGGATTCAGGACAAATGTTACCCGTTACAAAATGAGACCCGGGATACCTCCAATCTACTGATACCAATCTGGATTTACATGGTGCGATATTCAAACTTTAATTCGTAACACAGTAAGATCTTGTTTTTAGACTAATACGCTTGCAGCGGAGTATAATCAATTCTGAAGTGAATCGGTGTGAGATCAGGCTTAGCGACAATATCAAAGACTGTTCAAAAGGCGCACACGCACAACCTTATTGTTTAGCACCTCTTGCCTTGCTAAAAGGGGGTGTTGCGCCGTATATTACTGATGCATTGAATTTTGATTAAATCTGTTTTAAATTCGTATTTACAAAATTGTAACTACAGATTGTTTTAAAAATACGTTGTATCATTAATGATTGATGGAGGTCTAATTTGGAGCACGTGGTGGTACTTTTGCATTAGTAGGTATCTGAGCATTAAAACCTCTTAGCCACGTTTAACATTAATTATCTTAATGGCAGTACTCTTGTGGTGAAGTGTTGTGCACATAGATTTTTTTCAAAAGACCCTTTGCACTGGGGATAATATTTTTCAACAAATTTTTTTTATCAGCTGAAAAACATTGCTGCATTTACCCCCTCTTTCTCTCTGGAAGGGGGTTTATTTATATCTCTCTAATGTAATACAGCTGGAGCCCATTAGTATTGCAGTTAATTGCAGTTGTGTGCAAGAAGCAAGGATGGCCAGACTCACCAACACACTTTTATCACTTGCTTGTAAAATGAAATTAAACAGTGTTACTTGCACAACAGTTGTGCTGGTGGGAGAACTTCCCCCAACATTTGTTATTGTCCAAGTGCTTAACTGTCCTATGTCCCACCCATTGTTTGTAGTGGCAAATCCTCAAAGAAGCATTTTGAATGTTAATGTGCTCTGAAGAACCATTCTGTAACTTCTACTCCAGTGCTTTATGTGGGGGGATGGAATGGTAGTGCCTGTGTATGTATATTAACACATGGCAAAAAAGCTTGTGAAACCCCTTGGTATCCCCTTATCACAAAGAAGCTTATCTGCATGCCAACTTTAAAAGCGAGAGAAGTATCCCTTCTCTTGCTGTTTGGAGCGGGCAGCTTTAGTGTACAGGATGCTTGGAGGGAGAGAGATATTGTTGAGGAAGAAGGAAGAGAGTCAGAGAGCCCCTTATATTGTAAGAGCTGTGGTTTAAGTGGTCAGTCCTTTAAGCTTGTGATTCTGCTTAGCAGACCCCCCCCCCCCCCAGCATATCTATTCATTTGGTGCATGATTTTATGTTAAAACATTATTTTGCTGTTTCAAGCAATTATTTGTAAGACTAGTCAGGTTAATTTTTAAATACAGAGGGAAGAATACAAGATGAAGCTTATTTTAGGAGAATGCAATTGTACAAACAGCTGCTTTCCCTTCAATTTAAAGCTATCACACTTACAGTGCAATGACAGCAAACACTGCTGTCATTTTTTTATTTTGACCAAATGGTCAGATTGGATAATAAGCCAAAAATTGTAAACATTTGTGCCTCATTTGCCTTTTTTTTTAAAGCTGTAGTGCCACTTTGCCTCCACTTTACATGCTGATTACCATTTGTGCATTTTCCACAACCAATTTCAAAAATAGATAGTCAATGCAAAACAACAGATTTATATTAAAAAAAAATTCTTACCTGTCTGGGTATCAATGCGAAATGTAAGATGAGATTTGAGGCATGGCATACAGTATAGTGTCTCCTGTTGTGTCAAATTGTCAGAGGTTGTAGAGCTGTATTGGATTAAGTTGGTTTTAAACTGCTCAGCATTCTGGCATCATTCTTGATGAATCTTGAGCCAGTTTTAGTCTGCAACCCCATTTATTCTTTTGATGGGTGCATTGCTTATACTACAGATGGAATTCATTATGATTTAGCTTGGAAGAAAGTCTTAGTGTGAATGGGATGAATATCATTTTGAGCTAGTCTGGACTGGTGCACTTAAATGCAGCATTAAAAGATGCCAAAAATGTGTTAATTTTGCGCAGACTTACTGTATCTTGGCACCATTGTAGGTTGGAAAACAATTCATGAAACAATATGTTAAACATTACCATTGTGTTAACTTTTGGTGAGGCATGCATCATTGTCCCTTCTTGGAAGAAAGGGCCTCAACTTGTGAGGTGAATATAACAGCTGCAAAGTACAAAATAACAAAAAAAATCTATCTGGACCCCATTTTTAAAAAAAAATTTGTTTACTGCACAAAATTTTCATATTGGCACGTCAACATTCTTTTTAACTCTAGAGTCACCTTACTCTGTGCAGTAGGGGAGGGGAAGAACCTTCTAGAGTGAAGAGATCACAATATTTTATGATTTTGTTTTTGGATGATTCCCTAAAGATTAAAAAAAATCAGAGGAGGTTGGTTTGAATCTCTTTAAAGATCACTGCTTTGATGTGGTACTTGTAAATGTGATCGAACAAATTACAAAATTTGAGTTTAATGCTGGATACCAGATTGTTTAATGTACCAGATGCTCTTGTATGGATCAGAAAATTATCTGAAACTATAAACTGATAACTATAACTTACGTAAAAGTGGCTCATTAGTGAAGTGAAGATCTTTGTTTGTCTGGATACCTCAAGACCAAATGGTGCAATTTCACATAATCTAATGCAAAAGAAAAACAGTAATTTAATCAAACAAACTGGAATCACACAGGACACCCCAGAAATCTGCTTGTTACTGTCAAAAATTGTGTCTATGCTAGAATGTACAGATTCAAGTGGAAATACTTCTAATATTTGTAGAGTTGTGCAGAAGTACAGTACAGGAGTTTAGGATTTGTAATATAGTTGACACTAATCTGTTGGGTGCTATATAGGAAGGGGAAAGTGAGTTAATTATTTTCTTTCCCCATGCTTAGAAAAAAACATACCTGCCATATTATAGTCACAAATCTATTTATACCCAATACATGCTGGCAGTCTATCTTAAACACCAATCTTTGATAAACTGGCATTAAAAAAAAAATTCCTTGTCTCACAGTATAAAGAAATTTAGAGTCCATTGTTGCACAATCTATAACTTTTCTATGACCAAGCTAACGACTGATTCCTATTTGGGCATGTATTAAGGATGGTAACTTTTTTTTAGGGAGCTATCCAAACACAGTCATAAAATATTGTGACCTCTTCACTCAAACCATTTTCTTTCGCCAGGTTGATTCCTTGCTCCTGTTTGGGCATGTAGTGAGCATGGTATGTTTTTGTTTTCTTTTAGGAAGGGAATTATCCAAAAACAGAGTTCTAAAATTCTCTGACCTTCTCACTGAAACTTTGCTGTACTTGCAGGGATATTTATTGGTGGTTTTTTGCTGCTTTTTTTTCCTGAATATATATCAGATGGTTTCTCAAGATTAGTGAGTAATGTGCATAAAGCAACAATTTGAAGTCCCACCCCAGAAAACAATGCTGTTTGCAATTTATCCCTCCGCTCACCTGGAGGGCAATTAACTGCTCCAGAGTGACCAAAAGGGGTGACACTAAGTCATAACTTTTTAATCTCTTCTTCCAAGTGTGTTTTTAAGATGTACAGTTTTATCCTCTTTGGTTACAGCCAAATGAAGGTATTTTTCTTAAAGCATTATAGACTAAGGAGTTGCAATAAAGGTGGGGGAGAGGAGGAAAATATCTGTTTTGAACTATTCATTCTAAGTCTTCAAAATAAATATAATTGTGTATGGAAGGTAAATTGCTCTGCAAGGCTGAAGTGCAAACAGATGCAGTATACAGCTGATGTCCATGTTGCTTGTAGGCTTCAATGGATACAAATACTAATTATTATAATTTAGTAATCTTAGTAAACTGGTTTCTGGTAAAGCTAACTTAAAGTTGGCAATGTTGCCCCACCAGCTGGTTTACATGATTAGAAGATGTGAAGAACCCAGAAGTATACCCTTAATAGAGCTGTCGTTTCGAACAGTGTTCTTGTACTACAAATATAAATCTGCTATGCAGATTGGATTCCCAAAGGATTCCCTATACTGTTTTTGTTCAGTCTTGTTCTTTTCTGGGAAAGACAACAGAAACCTGAAGTTGAACTGGATTTTTAAAATTCAAGTTATTGCCATCAATGAAACTGCTGGATGTCAATTTTTTTTTAACAATCTATTACAGGTGGCAATAAAGACTGATTGTCTGAGAAGCACTATTATAAAAACCACAGTAATTGTAGACTGCTTCTGCGTCAGCCTTGCATTGTTTTGTATCTAACCAGCTGTGATGAAGTAAAGAGATGCTTGGAAATGTGAAACGTAAATGTTTTTCTAAAAGATTATGGGGTTGTGGGGCTCCCAGTGGCAATAACCAACTAAAAGGTGTGTGTTTTATCTGGGGTTTAGCATTGTTTTGTCTTGAATCTAAACAGTATTGTGCACTAAAACCACCGTAAATTCAAGCTGCCTTCGTTATTAGCCTCTTAATAGTTTGGAATAGATGGAGGACCTTCCTCAAGGGTGGGGGGAAGAAGAGTGAGGAGCAAATAAATTATCTTCTTAATATAGTTTGGTATGAAAACTTTTTTTTTATTTAAAAAAAATGACCCAGGTTGATTGGAAGATTTGCGTTGTCCTCCCTAGCTTTCATTCCAGGTTATGACTGGCAGGAAATGTCTTCCAAGAATGGATGCGTGTGTCAAAAGTATGCCAGTTTCCCCCATTTCCCATTCTTATTCTGTAATTAAAATTTTAATCCTAGAGTTATACTTGCAGCTCCTGTCAAGGATGTGTCTTTTTTCTTTGCTTTTCTATGTGTGGTTCACCAGTTTTGCCTGAAATGTTGCAGCCTGCACCTTTTTTGGAGGATTTCAAGTAAACCAACATCAAACATGCTTCCTGTTTTTACAAACATTATCCTGAGTACTGTGAATTGATCAGATGCCTAGTTCTTAAAGTTCCTTAATAGTGCTTTTATGGAAATTCTGGATTTAAAAATTATTTTTGTTAATGAGATTTATTTTGAAAGCGGGAAAGACATTTCAACACTCTGTTTACAATATCCATATTATTCAGCCTGCATGGATATAAGGAAGAAGCAATGTGGATTAATGCAGTATCTAATATTGCTGTGGTTGTGCTGACTTGTTTGGATTAGACTTTTTTTTTGGATGTGTATAATAGAACCATCTCCAACCCTACAAACCAATCCCAATAGCTTCTTATGTATATTAATCCAACACAAAATTGCTATGGAGATGTGTGCCAATGAATAAGTTTGACATGGTCTATAAAACTAATTGGTTTATGCAGAGCCTATAAATTGTTACAATTGGCAATTCCCAAAAGAGTATCTAGGAGATTTTCTTTCAAAGGATATCTGTTGTTTGAATTTTAATATTAGTCCTCCCAAACTGTGTGAAATCTCAGTCAAAATGGCATATAAAATACTAGTGGATTAGAATTAATGACGTAAACTATGCTGGTACTTGTTGGCTTGATAGGTCTGTATTCTGTTGAAGGAAAATAGTAGGCAAATCTTCTGCATGTGAATGTTTTTTAATGACATACAGTATAGCAGATCTCTACAAGAGCACCAACGTCTTCATGAAACTGCTGATGTAACCTTTGCCTTCTCGGGCCCGCTGGGTGGCAAGTTGATGTCAAGCTAACAATTAGGGCTCCCAAGCAATTGACCTTGGCAGCAGGGTTTTGCGTTGTTTAGTTTACTGTTAACACCATGGTAGTGTTAAGCATGACTTGGAATAACCTGTTTACCAACTAAAGCTTATTGGAGGAAATAAATGGACATTGGAAGTGCTTACGAGGAGCATGCAATTTTAGTCTCTGGGTTAATCTTCCTGGCTAGCTCTTTTCCTTAGGAAGAACAAGATTTGGAAATGCACAGGGCTTCATTGTTTTCAATTCTCTTTTGAAGGTTTTCTTTTTCTAGGCCCTTCTAAGTTGTTCAGCAACTATCAATAGTCTCTTGAACCAGAGCTTCCTTAAGAGAAAATGCTGGTAGTTTTCATATCTTTTATAACTTTAATTATTTTATGAGCTACACTATTGTAATCTGTTAAACTATCTTTAATTTGAAGTAATAATGTAAACAGTTTTTGAATGGCGTAAACTGAGATTCTACAAAGTGAGCGATCCAAATTCCCTTGGGTTAAATTTTTTAAAAATAGATCCAAAATTCAATAACTTAAAGAAAAATTAACCTTACAAATCTGCAGTAGCATTCTGCATGCTGATTAGAAGTGCAATCTTTTTCATGGTTTACTCAGAATACTATAAATAGATGTGGTCTTTTGGTTGTGTAGCTTTCACCAAATTTGTACGCTCTTGTTTTAGAATCCTTTAAAATGGTTTTTTTTCTCTTGCACTTTTGTATGTGTGATCATAGGCTCTCTTGCACAAGTATGTGCAAGTATTGCTCCCACACCAGTAACAAACTGCAACCTGTCTTGAAAATTTAATTCAAATCAAACCATTCCTATCCACTCCCCTGATGACTCGAGCTGCTTTTTATATTGGGTTAAATGCTGTGCTTGCACAACAGTAGCAACCCCAAGTAAACTTGCTGGGTTCGCTTAACCTGGCTGCTGGAAATGCTGTTTCTCTGCTGCCAGCCTTAGCAACTTGATAAATTTACTTTGCTGCTGGATGTGTGAGACCCATCCATCAGGGGCTGACAGAACTAGCGCCGGACAGTGTAACAGCAGCTTCAGCAACATGCTGCATTTCACCAACTGCACTATACAGACCAGAAGGTTCCAGATTTGATTCTTGATCTGTGCTGCTATCACTGCTCTAATTAAGGGTGCTACAATTGGCCTGATCGCTTGTGGGCTAGAGAGGAAAACATTTAGGGTTTTCACTTCTATTGTTATTCAGTGATGCTGCTGGAAATATGGGTGTGGGATGAAGCCTGTTTGGGCTTGGCTGACCCTCACCTGTGGTACTAATGAATGAAGAATGATTACTTGGATGAGGTCCTGGAGGCCACTGTCAGCTGTGAAACCATGCCCCAGCTAAATTTGATGCACCAAGGAGAGGAGGAGGTAAGATAATTGCCACAATAAATCCATCTTCAACGACATGTTGTGAAACTCTTGAGCTTCGAACCCATGAATTGTGTAGTCAATCTCACTCGTGGAACAATTCTTACAGCCATTAATGTGAAATGGGTGCACATTTTGTACACTGAAGGGTTAAAGTGTAGCATCTGATCAGCGGTAAGGCACTCTTCATGCTTTTTGTATAGGAATGCTGTGAATAAAGTGCAATAGATATTTGGTTTTGGAAACTTTTTTTTTCCTTTCTTCCAATCCAGCCTCAGCCCTGAAAAACTAGCTGGTCTAGTGATTTTAGCCAGATGGTGGTGACATCTGCAATTTTGACTGAGCAACTGGTAGAATATCCAAGTGACTGTTCTCTAGTGCTGTCTTATCCAAGTTTAAATAGTGTCTTGTGCGCAGAAACGCCTTTTTATAACTGGGTATTCCATCATGAATTTAGTTTGATTCTGCTGATATTTGCACTGTCTACATCTTTTTACACAAACAACTGAGTTCAGAATGTCAGTGATTTTCCATATACAAGATTGCATCATTCTCTTTCTTTCCCCACAACCCCCCCCCCCCCCACCACTTTTTTCAAATGTTTGTGCTCATCAAAGGATGTTGTGGTGGGAGAATGGTAGTCTTCTTATTTCAGGCACTTGGTGTCAACATCAAGCACTCCCAAGTTAGGTACAGCACAGCCAGATGCAGAGTAAGCTCCCCCTACTCAACAATATGCCTCAGCCTCAACACAAGAAGAGCTTCCAGTTTCCACATCAGCCTCTAGAGTGAGATTGTCAATTGGGGGTAGTTTATAGTAGCCCCATGCCACTAGGAACCGGGTTGAGATTCTGAACTCATTTCATCTTGTCTCCTTACAGACAGAGGAGACTTTCCCAGATCCTAGAGGTGAAAGGCCGGTGCCATAACGCACTGTCCCATCCAGATCTCAAGAGTTGGGGAAGGGTGTATGTTGTTAAAGAAAAGTTGGAATTCAAACAAATACCCTCTTGTGATTTTTAAATTCGTGACCTTATCAGTACTTTACCTGTGAACACTTTTTGCACTGTTTGCTTGACTTGGGTGCCCTCCTGTGTTAATCTTTCTCGTTGCAGTCATTGTGTAACTGGCACACCAGTAGAACAAATGTTTAGCAGAGAGATAGCTTTCAGCATTCTGCTCCCAACAGGTGATCCAGTCTTTATGCTTAAGGAGATTAGGCATTCTATTTGGCAGTATAGTTCCACAATTTTTAATCTTGTAATTTATTTTTTTCTAAAAATTTATTGGTGTTGCAATTTTTGAATTAACTTTTTTGTATTGGTTTTGTTTTGTGCAACTTAAATTCTGCTTGGTTGGTCTCTGGCAAGGATAGCATTTTCTTTATACTGTACTATAGGTGGAGTTTAGGCTTCAAGGTGGAAAGGGGTAGTGTGTGGAACGCAAGCATTGGAGCTAAATGTCTTTGATTTCTTTTGTATTTATCTGAGGTGATGTTTGTTCAGTCATGGTCTTTGCTTCATTAACTGCACTGTGTACCTTTTTTTAAAAAGAAGTGCATCCTGTACTAATTGCTTACAGTCTCAAACATGTTACATTTTTTTCTTTCTTATTCAAAAAAAGTCTTGGGGTAAATTCTGTAGTTTATTCACCTGTAATGCTAAAAGTAAGATGGCTGAGTGATTGGAGAAGAGAGAATTATATCTTTGCACTTAACAGGGAGATTGAAGTCATGTCACTACCAGTCAGGCATTCTGAAGCAAAAGAATATGGGTTATGATTGAAAGTTTGCAAAAAGGCCTCCTGTAGTTCCAAATGGGAAATGCTGCCACTTTCATTTATGAAATATAACCTTGTTTCCGTCAGGAATTCAGACATTATTTAAATACTTTGCCTAAAAGCTCACTGAGACCCCATTAAGATCGACCATTTTTCAATCATAAAGTGCTTTCAGAAATATTGTACACTGTAATAAATGTACAGTTTTTCACTGATTCACTTAAATCACTGAGTTGTTGCCAGTGTTAAATGTCCTTTTCTAAAATTATCTAGTTTGTTTCTTTTAAAAGTTAAATGTAATCTGGTTTATGTACACATATATGAATTGTCCTTTCTCTTCTCCTCTTCCTCCCCCCCCCCCCCCCCCCCCCAAATTACTACGGTAACTTTTTTCCTTGAGGGTATTTTGTTTCCATTGTAAATGCAGGTTTATGCTATTGAAAGGGTATTTAAACTGTTAATTTGAACATCTTTTTAATTGTTCTGTGAGTTGACTAAGTATAATGCTGCTCTTATCTTTGCATTGGCCCTTTTGGAATCAGCTAATGCTTTCTTTTTGTCTTAATACCATTTGGCAACAGTTGGCTCTCAATTCCCTGCTGAGCTTGGTGCATTCCCAACATTTATTGGATTACAGGATGCTTGGAGATTACATTCTTGAAATTCTAGGATCTAGATAAAAGAATAGGGAAAAAAACAATGAAGTGAAGTTTTCTTTTTCTCCCTCACAATGTCTTGGAGTGTAGCTCTCCATCCTATGTGGTGAGATTCAACACTGGTGTAAGGTAGGGCTAATTTGTTCTAGTTTTTAATAGTTAAACTGTAGAACTACTTTTTTGTTGGAAAGCTGCACTATTGGTTAATTGTTTAAAGCCAGGCATGCTCCTTAAGTTTCTGAAAGCAACCTGTATTATTAGAGGGCATTTGACCTCTGTGTGAAGTGGAGCATGAAACACTAGTCAGTGCTGTGCTGTGTCTGCTACACTCATCCATAAAAAGAAAAACTTCTTTATGACGGCAACAAGTGTTCTTTGGATGTAGTTTACTTCAATCCAATTGGCTATTTTTAATTGTTGTCTTGCAAGTAACAATTTTTAAACGTTTGGGCTGATTATTGTGAAACTTTGTGTCTGGTTAATACACCACAATTGGGAAGTATCATTTATGAGACTTGGATATTTAGCAACACGTGTATATGTTTGGAAAATTAGAAGCCACAGATCATGGCTAAATATTTGAACATGATCTTGCAGTGTTTCAGACAACATAAATAATGCATGGCTTTTTGTGAAATGGGTGATGAGCTTTCTAACAGCAGTAGTTATCTGCATTAATCATCATGATAAAAGTAGGCTCCCTATGAGGAGATGGCCACCACTCCCAAACTCTAGGTTTTAATTATTTAAAAACTTAATGTATCATAAGAACAGTGGCTTAGTTTCCATTGTGAAACTTGCTGCTGTTCTCCATGTACTGGATTGATGTGTACTGTACAAGACCAGAATATGCCTGTCTGTTCCACTTAACAGTTTCCAAATCAATGAATTGCTTTAATTTATTTGACCTTATCTGAGAAATCGGAGCCAACAGGGACCTGACCAGCAGCCTCCAGTGAGGGTAAGAACACTGATTACAATCTGTGCAGGAAGTTCAGAGAGCCTCACTAATGAGACAAAGACAACTGTTTCTTCTCAGGCTTTTAACTGGCTTACAGTGTTCAGCTGCTTTCCTTTTGACTTTGTTTGTTAAGTGTATATATTGGGGAACTGAGGGTCTGAATACAGTATCTTGTTACAGGAGGTTAAAAGGAAGTAGGTTTCATTGGTCAGCTTCAGTATTGTGTGAGTGGAGTATGTGGTGATGTGCTAACGGCTCCTATTGAATGGTACAATTCTTCTGTCAGGATGGGGAGGCTTTTGTTTTTTTGGGGGGGGGGTTGTGGGTGGGAAGGAACAGAGAGGAGTGCTGGTTTTGCAATGGCTGGAATAGCTCTTGCATGTCTAAATGGCCTGCTTCTTATTTAAGTATAATTGGGCAATTTGTTTAACACAAATTTGACTCTATTCTGGGAACTGTATGGCTCTTCACTAATCATAAATCTGTGTAACATCCATTATTTGTACTAGGAAAGTCTTGCAAAACAATTCTTCCCTTCCTCCTTTCCTGGGTTGCCTCTTCCTTTCTGCCATATTTTCTTCCAGCTCTTGAGGGCATTGCTGGGCTTAGTTCCATGAGCCCTCCGGTACTTCATTCAAGTATGTATTCGTCATATATGAACCAAGACAGTGAGTGTTGGGAAATTATTGCAGGAAGCAGGGGAACAGCTTGTTTCTGTTCTTGTGATGTCAATACATGCATAATTCCAGCCAGAATTATTGGATAGCTATCAGGAGTGATAACACTGATTATATATTTTTTCCTTTCTTTGGCCAGGGCAGTGTAAGACTGCTGAGACCAAATGTAGTGCTGCTATCATCTCTTAGCACAAAGCAGAGCAAAACTTGGGACCACCTTCTCTGATTGGCTTTGGTATTTGCTAGATAAGCTCACTGAGCCATCAGCTGAGCTTGCACAACAATATATGGATGTTACGCAATTTTATTCTTCCTAAAAGTAGTCATAATGTTCTGTATCTACCATAAATATAATGTAGCATGCAAGCAATAAACAAGCAAACTTATTTAAATAGTTATTCTATTAGTTTTTAGAGACATTTATGATGGCCTTTGCCCTCTTCTAAGTTGAGGCACTATGACCAGCAGCACGAAAAGAGAAAGAACTTGCATTTATATTGTGCCTTTTACGATTTCAGGATGTCCCAAGGTGCTTTACAGCCGATGAAGTTTTTTGAAGTGTAGTCCACTGTTGTAATGTAGGGAAGCATGAGAATAGTATCTGCTCAATATTTTTCCGATCCCAAACCTTCTGTTCATGCAGTGACCAGGTGTGATTGTGGAGATGCCGGTGATGGACTGGGGTTGACAATTGTAAACAATTTTACAACACCAAGTTATAGTCCAGCAATTTTATTTGAAATTCACAAGCTTTCGGAGGCTTCCTCCTTCCTCAGGTGAATGTGGAAATGAAATGATTTCATTTCCACATTCACCTGAGGAAGGAGGAAGCCTCCGAAAGCTTGTGAATTTCAAATAAAATTGCTGGACTATAACTTGGTGTTGTAAAATTGTTTACAGGTGTGATTGGATAGTTTTGTTAATATGCTACCTGCAGCAGTGTGGCCTTGGGACTCTATAGTTTAGAACATTTTTCTGAAGTTTTTTGTTTTGCAAAATATAGTCAGTAGCATTAATGTGCCAACCTTGGCTCCGTGGTAGCGCGCACACCTGAGTCAGAGGGTCGTGAATTCGCACTCCACTACAGAGACTTGAACACATAATCTAGGCTGGAATTTCACCTGACGAAGGAGAAAGCCTCCGAAAGCTTGTGATTTTCAAATAAAACTGTTGGACTATAACCTGGTGTTGTAAGATTCCTGGCATTTCAATGCAGCAGTGAGGGAGTGCTGCACTATTGGAGGTGCTGTCCTTCAGATGAGATGTTAAAGCAAGGCCCCATCTGCCCCCTCAGGTGGGCATAAAAGATTCCATGGCCCTATTTGACAAAAAGCAAGAGAGTTCTACTGCTGTCCAGATTATCTCTTTGCTGCTTGTGGGACCTTGCTGTGTGCAGATTGGCTGCTATGTTTCCATACATTACAACAGTGACTACACTTCAAAAGTACATCATTGGCTGTGAAGTGCCATGGGATGTCCTGAGGACATGAATGGTGCTTTTTTAAATGGATTTTTTTTCTTATAATGGACCTGTTTTGGCCTGTGGCCTGATTTGGAAGTTTTTGCTTAGACTGTTGTCTTGTATAGCATAACCATTGCCTCTATAGTAGACCTAAACCTTCAGCTGTCACTACCAAATTAAATCTGTTAGATTTCCCACCCCAAAGAATACTGCTTAATCTGTATATACCTATCTCATTCTTGACTCAAAACTGAGCATGTTTGTAGCAGGTGGATACTATGGCCCCGATAATAACTGCAAGGGGCGGGGGAGGATTTGCGGGCGGGAGACCCGGAGGTATGGGTTTCGTGCAGGTCCTGCCGAATTTAATTGGGGCGGGGGGAAGGAGGAGAGAAGGAGTCGGACATCGGTGCGGGGTGGGTGGGGGGGGGGGGGGGGGCGGCGGTAAGGGAGGTCGGTGATGGGAAGGGGGGGGGGGTCGGACATCACGGAGGGCCAGAGCTGCGCTATGAAGGCGAATGCAATTGGTTTATACTTTCGGAATAAAAGATCTGTTTTCAAATCTGCACTTGTCTCATTTAACTTGCTTCTTTCTGTAGTTTTTGTTTTACCTTTTTTTATAAGGAAGTGCTGGTGTGTGCATCCCCACAACTATGTGGCTTGAGATCCTGTGCTGTATGAGGAATTGTAGGCTATGAACTTTATGACCAAACTATAGTCTCCTTTTACATATGAACCAAACTATAGTCTCCTTTTACATATGAACAGTGTAATTTCTTTGTGTGTTTGAATGTTATAAAACAGAATTATAGCGATTGAGAAAAACGAGCGAACCTGTGGACATCTACGTTTTACTGGGGCCTGTCATTACTGGAATCTGATTTTGTGGTTCAGCATTGCTATTCAAATAGAGTATTTACTAAAACTGAGAAATTCTGTACAGTCAGAATAAGTATTGCACACATTCTTCAAAGCCTCTCCAGGATACCCATTCTCTGCCCAGTAAAAGAGTAATCGATCTGATTGGTCCTCTATCATAACCTGCATCACTCACCACATCCTGTACAGTTATAGTAAACCCCAATGGCAGTAATTAGTAGAGGGTGCCTTTGTGATTCCGAAAGTACATTGCAGCATAGTAATCTAATAATTGGAGTCCTGTGACGTTACTGGGCATGGTGTTTGTGTTTCTCCCCTTCCTAAGAATAGGCTATATAACTGGTTTGAAGGAAAGGAATAAAAGGATATCTGAACAGAGCAGGCACATGAGATTAGAACAACTGCTCATGTGGAGGATAAACGGGAACATGGGCCGAACGTCCTGTTTTCATGCTGTAATTTCTGTCTAGTTCATTTTTCCCACGCCACTAATACCTGTCCCAGTCATTCAACTACAGTATGAGTGAAGTACAACGTTCCAGGCACTGCATGTGAAAACTGAGGATAGTACTTGACAAATGGAGCTGCTCACTGCATGGCCTGCTGTCCTTTGTGGTCATTGCTGCACTTCCCCATGTGATAAATTGATTTCTTGATCCTCTGAGCAAAAATGAAATGCTCCATATACATTGTAGTAAAACGTCAGTTTCTAAATGAAACCAGTTTTCATGACTTGTGGTAATTCTGACTTGTACTGAAGTGTCCCTTTTTAAAATATGTATCTGAAGTTAACCTTTGCACGTTGTGTTTTGTCTGTTAGTCATGTGCATGCTGGGGTCTGCTCTGCACCGGGTGGGAAGGTGAGCATGGGTGTTGTGAATAGCCACTGTCATTTTCCAAGTGTTCGCCCTAATCTCTTGAAGTAATCAATTGTATAGTCACTGCTATGAGCCAGCATCTAAAGCTAACCTGATTGCTTCACCTTATTGCACTTGTAGGTAGTTTTCTTTTCTCACTGCTATGAGGATTATAGTGTTTGCCTTTATTCAATTTGCAACTTGTGCTTTCTAAGCTTCAGCTAACATCATGCAATATGCTATACTGAGGGGTGCACATGGAAATAACTATTAATAGTTCTGGTGGGAGGAGAAGCCGAGGCAGGTGAAAGATGTCTTTTTTTTGCCCTCCTTGGTGGTTTTCTAGCTTTTGATGGATTTACCTTTGCACAATATTTAAAAAAAGTGTTAATTGAATTTTTCTAAAGTGTATGATGAGTATATTTAAAGCAAAAGTTTATTGGATTGTCTGCAAGCAGAATTGTTAATGTGTTTGTTATGTTGCGCTTAATTCCATACAGCCTTGTCAGTTCAACTTTATATAAATGTTAAGTACGTCCAGGGTCTGAAATTCCTATTTCCGTGTCCAAAGAAATGCATATCTGTAAGCGACATAACCTATACGGGGTTATCTTGGGGTAAGGGAAAGATAAGAGAGCTGCAGTGGAGAGTAGGAAAGAGAATAGCCTAGATATTGAGCTGCATAGAGCCCATTTTTCAGACACTACACAGCTTCCTAAGTCCCCAAAATACCTGTCAGGAAGTGTATGCAAACTGGAAGTGCGCTGCCCACCATATTTTGTAAGGACAAGCAAGAGGCGTCCTTTACCAACACCTGAAGCAGATATTGGGCCCTTGTCATAGGCTAATAATGGGCCTAACGCCTACTTGAGGTCCCCGCTGCCAGATTGGTTTGCTCTGAGGCAGCCAGCGCCATCACTGGCTGCACTCGGAAACTAACCCTACAAAAAGATAAATAACTTACTTGCCTCTGAATGTGGAGCTGGGAGGAGCAAGAGTGCTCCCCTTGGCCCTGACCCCCAATCTCCCTATCTAAAGATCTTCGATCCCACTGCCAGCTGATACTACTCATCCCCCTTGACCACCGACCTCGATGCGCTGCGAGGCCATCACTTACCTGTGGGTTGCTAGCAGCAGCCCAATCTTTCACCACTTAGCTTCTTGGCCTTCTCCTGCAGCACCGTTCATATGTGAATGAAGGTTCGAGGCCCAGTATCTGCGGCTCATTGGACCCTACTATTCGTGCGCAGGGTAAGTATCCTGCGCAGGGGCTCCCGAATTTCTAGGCCAATGTATTTTCAGTATTGTCTTGTAAAAGTCTTGCAACCAGAAGAAAGTGCCAATGGCTGTTTTCATATTGTTCTGGCATTTTAGTGTTCCAGGCTCCTGTCACACATTATTCAGCTGGTAGCAACACCACTGTAACTTGCTGTAATTACTGCAGCCAATAGGAGGTGAGCAATGTGTTTTTTAGATTGGTTTTCCTAATAATTGGCCTTAGTGAATCCAACAAGTTCACTTTTGGGTTGTCACTGGTTACACTTGACCTATGCTTTAAAGAGCCAGAAATATTTAATATGCTAGTAAATCAATATAAAAACAGCTTGGAACTCAAGATGGGATTTGATTGAAATGAATAAGCTTCCAAAGTTTCATGGAATGTATGTTAAGATAGAAGTACATACGTGCTATCCATCTAATTGTACAGCACACAATGGATACTACCTGGACCACAGGCTAAGTGTCTGGAAGAAGCTGCTGTGTGGACATGACTGCACCAGTTACATGCTGCTGTTATTTTTAGGAATAAAAGCGGACACTTTGGGCCTCCCAAGTGCCGATTTGATTAGTTCAACAATGTAGCCCAGGACGATCCTAGTTTCAACCCCAGTCAGTGGTGAGTTAGCTGAAACTGCCCAGAATGCTGCAATTAGCCTCTGTCCCTGACAAAGGTTTAAAAAAATCGCATGGGGTTCCCACTTCTGATCACTATGCACTGACTCTGGCTGAAGTGTGCACGTATGGATGTTGGCTGAGGACAGGTTTGGGCCAGCACAAATAAATTTGCTGAGATCGAATAGCCTGCAAATACTTCGAAGTCCAGGCCTGTGTATGAATAATGGCAACTTGGATAAGGCACCAAACCCCAAAAAGAAATTAATCTTTCTAGGAAAGAGAGAAATTGGGTGGGGGAAACTGACTTCTTGCCAACATTTTTTTTTAAGCTGCTAATCGTGCTTCAGGCTTTCCAGTAAACATAATTGGAGATTCTACAAAACAATTACTGGGTAATCTCTGGGGAAAGCACCACCTCGTGGCCGTGGATATTTTAACCACACAGGTGTGCAGAAATCTCTGATCACGTTGCCTACAATGGGTTCAATCCCCTCTCCAGAGACTTGAACATATATTCTAGCCTGCCACTTCAGTGTAGTACTGAAGAAGTGCTGCACTGTCGGATGAGACGTTTAAACCAAGACCCTGTCTGCCCTCTCGGGTGGATGCTAAAGATCCCACAGCACTATTTGAAGAAGAGCAGGGGAGTTCACCCGGTGTCTCTGGCCAACATTTATCTCGTAACCACCCCTAAAACAGATGATCTGGTCATTTATTTCATTGCTCTTTGTGGGACCTTGCTGTGTGCAAATTGGCTGCCGCGTTTCCTACATCACAATAGTGACTACACTTCAAAAGTACTTCAGTGGCTGTGAAGTATTTTGGGACATCCTGGGGTTGTGAAAGGCACTTTATAAATGCAAGTTCGTTTGTTCTTTGAGATTGGTGATTCCTTGTTTCGTCATTGGAAAGTGACGAGAAGTAACTAACCTATTGCCTTAAAAGAAAAGGTTGGAAATTTGAAATAAAAACAGAAAATGTTGTGAAGAGAAAAGATGGATTTTGGCCTTTCGAGTGTGTATCTCTCCTTAGTTCTGAGGAAGCATATATATCTGAAGCATTTTAACCTGTCATTTTTTTAATAAATAGTGACTGACCTGTGTACTTGCAGCAAGTTCCATTTTTTAAAAAAAAAACATTATCTTAGCAGTATCATTAAACTGGTAAGCTTCGATGTGCTTTAAAGGAAGAAGTTTGTAGAAGCTGATTAGACTGGCTGCACATTTCCAGGGTGGATGAAGTTGTAATGTGATGGCTTTCTACATTTAGATTCTGTATGGATTTAGAACGTTGATGTGAGCAGGGCTTTGTAACACAAAATTGTAACGCTGCCCTACTGGGTTGAAGTCCAATGAACATATACTCTAATCATACAGAATCTCCGAATAGATACTTATATTTGAAGAGTCAAAGTGCAGTGTTTAAAAATCCAAAGTGCATGGGAAATAACCTGTTGATATTGTCAAGTGGGAATCCCTCGTGATGTTCATGTAGAATCCTCATCTGCCTTGATAGTTGACATTTTTTGTTAAGAATGTTGCAAAATAAAACACTCTAATGGCCTGCTGTAACATTTAATTGTTTAATCTAGTTTCATATTTAAACTGCATGTGTGCTACATGGTTTTGTGCGTATTTTTCACATCCCTCTTCCTGATTGTGATCGGTGGAATGGTACATTTCCAAGGGCACTGGCTCAACTCTCCCTTTTCTCCTATACCCCACCCCCTTCCTGAGGTGTACAGTTGGACAGGTGTTTGATAACAGATAGTATCTTACCAAGTGTCCATTTGTCATGAATGAATCTAGACACTGTTGGCAGGCTTTTTGACTGCGAGGCATCACAGCAAGGCCTAGTGTTTTTCTCTCTGCCACCCCCATCTTTTCCTGATGAGACTGGATTGAGTCTACCACCACTTGTTTTTAGGTAGTTGATTAATGTGACTGACAGTCGGCCCTCGGTTCTCTTTCTGTATAGTGGATCTACTTCATACAGTTTCTGCACTTGGGATACTTTCTGGGGGAGGGGGATTCTGGTACTGCAGTTTCTCGATTTTTCTTACTTTTTTTTCACGTTTTGTTTTGAATCTGGCCAAATATGAAGGCAGTAGTGATGCAAGTGTTTAATTTTTGTGGATGTTTTCTTCAGCAGACACTGCATAATCATTTAAGGTCTATCCTCATCGATTAGAAAGTTCAATAACATTAACTTTCATTTATATAGCACCTTTAACATAATAAAATGTGCCAGGGTGTTTCACAGGAGTGTTAGCAGACAAAATTTGACACCGAGCCACGGAGCTGACTTAAAAACTTGGTTTAAAAAAAGTAGGGTTTAAGGAGCATCTAAAAGGAGGGGAGAGAGGCGGCAAGGTTTAGGGAGGGAATTCCAGAACTTGGGGCCTAGGCAGCTGAAGGCACAGCTGCTAGTGGTGGGGCGATGGAAATCAGGACAGCGCAAAAGGTCAGAATTGGAGGAACGCAGAGATCTCAGGGTTGTGGCGATAGAGAGGGAAGAGGCCATGGAGGGATTTGAATATAAAGATGAGAATTTTAAATTCGCGTGTTGCTGGACCGGGAGCCAGTGTAGGTCAGCGAACGCAGGAGTGATGGTGAAAGGGACTTGGTGTGAGTTAGCATACAGGCAGCAGTGTTTTGGATGAGCTGAAGTTTATGGAGGGGGCATCTCCTATTCAATGCTATGTTACCAGAGTCAAGCTCTTTGAACGGCTGCACACAGTGACCAGTGTGTACTTTCCCCCTCACCCCCCCCCCCCCAACAGCAAAACATCCCTTGTTCTAATTATCTTAAAATCCATGATATATAGCTTGATTTGTCTTACTGTAAGTTGCTCGTTAGGTGGTTTGGTACAACTACAGTTTATAGCTTTTGTTTAGTTGACTCATTTACTGACATGAGATATATGTTAACCTCAAAAATAATTTCTCTCTCTCTCTCTCTCTTCCCCCTTGTTTTTTCAACCCATGAATTGCTTCTATGAGCTAATTTCTGTCTTGAAGTTTTTAGTAGCTGATCTACCGCCTGCAATTTAACCAGTCCAATGTGTTCACAGCTCCCTCTGCAGTAAATGGGTAATACAAAACTTCATTAGGATTCACTGCAAAGAGGCTTGACTGGATTGCAATAAAAAGAGCTGTCATCCTATTGGATTGAAACTTTTTTTCCCCTTTCCACTGTACATTTTTTTGGGCAAAACTTTTACACTAGACACTTTTTGTTCCTCCTTTTTCCCCCCTCTCCATATTCATGATCCCTTGGATCTATTACAAACTGTTTCTGCCAGATTTTTATCTTTTCCTTGCTTCTCCATCCTGCTCCTCCTCGCTTTCTCCATGCTAGGGTACAGTTCCATGGATGCTTAGTGGCCTCAGGTAGCTTGTCCATGTGGTCTTTTATTCATGTGAGCTTTGACCAAGAATGCTTTATGACTGTGGAGCATTTTTCAGTGCAAATGTTAGATTACTTTAAAAATGAATGATTTTTATAAATGTATGTGCACTTGTCACTGTCAGATGAGGCTTTGTGTGTGAGCTGCATGCAACTGGCTGGCTATTCTTGATAGATATGGTTCTACTGTTAAACGGCTATTTAAATGGAGTGGTTGCTCTTTAGGTGGAAAAGAAAAGGAAGGTGAGGAGAGAATTGAATACAGAAGATCTATGGGCATTGTATATCATCCTGTCTCAGGGTATCTTAAATGCACAGATGTTTAGTGATTATTTAGTATTGGTGACAATACCTTCAGGCATTTCATAATGGACTTAACTGGCAGTAATTAAGTTGCTGTTTTTGTTTAATTTTTAGTTTCTTCCATTTAAAGGCATGCTGTCTTCCTTTTGGATGAAATTCCAAGCAAGTGGTTATAATTTGTAAACTGAGTCATCCCTTATAAAATTTAAGTTGTGGAATGCTTTTCAAGATGAAATATTTAGGAATTTGTAACCACTTAGTACAGGTTTGGATTGTTTTTATCAGTTTGCTTCTGATATGTGATGCGTGTCACGTGGTAGTGTGTGTCTTGGTATGGAGTTATGGTGCCTTGTGGAAACCCTGGGAGGTTGTGCAATATTGACTCCTTTTCCTGGGGGCAGGACTGGAGCTGGGGCAGGGTGGTCCCTTCTTATTGAGATTATACTTCTGTTAACGTAGTCCTGATGCATTGGGTAAATTGACATATAGCATCGCACTGAGCCATACAGGCCATGAAGGAGCCCAGGTTAGAGTCTCATCTGTGTAGAATTAGTTGATCTTAGCCAGGTGGCAATGGGGGTACTACAGGTGAGTTGTCATTAGTGACCCCCGCTGGAAAGTACCTGTTACTGATGTCTATCCAGCTGTGCCGTTTAACCATCTCCCGTTTTCCACTCGATTACTTTACAGATCATTCTGTTTCTTCTCTCTTGTGTGTTTCTCACTGTCTTATTTTCATTCCTTCTTCTGGAGGAAGGGGGAAAGCATTGAATCTACATCCTGTCGTATCTCCCTGCAAATATTTATGCAGCACAAATTTGCTTTTAAATTGAAGTTTAGATTTGTCTTTGAACTTTTTTTGGATCCATTTCTAAATACTCTCTCAAAGTTAACAGTTGTGTCTGTGAAACAGTACTCATAATATCTAATTTGGACACGCTGCTATCTATTTTGAGTAGCCATGCTTCCTGAGTGAGCACTTGCATATCTATTTGGGGCCACAAAGGATTTGTAAAATGGTATTTGATTCCTTGTTTATAGTGGGCAGATGGGACTTGAATTCCTGAAAAACAACTTTTGGGTTTATTACAAATTTTAACTTAGTGCAGGTTCCTGCCTGTGCAATGCTGGTAGATTCCAACTAGTCAATTAACAGTGACAAAATCTGGTTGCCTGTTTAAAATGGGTTTTAATTGCTTTTTAGCTTGCCTGTATTTGTTGACCATTATTAATCTGACTGGTAGGGGAGTGGGGAGAAAAGTAGAGAAGAGAAACAGTTCAACAATCAGACTGACTGCAAACAACCAGTGGGGAATGGGACCAGCCATGTTTTTCCTTCCTGGCTGCTGAAACTATAAAATGGTGTGGTGTTGATCAGAGAAGTTTGTATCTCCAAATGTGGCGCTGAAGACAAGTATGATTATAAATTAATAGAACGCCCACCCCCCCCACCTGACATTACTACTATTATTGCTTCTATGATACTGAAACATAAGTGGCATTTTAAGAATTCTGATGTGGTGCCTCCAAGCCACTGTTAAAGGCTCTGCTCACTAATGCATTGTGGAAAGAAACAGA
This sequence comes from Heptranchias perlo, assembly GCF_035084215.1. NCBI lineage: Eukaryota > Metazoa > Chordata > Chondrichthyes > Hexanchiformes > Hexanchidae > Heptranchias > Heptranchias perlo. The sequence continues at coordinate 33,042,241 of NC_090343.1, read as the reverse complement.
CTTGTATGTAATGTTCTGATTTCAACTGGGGAATTGTTATAGGGAGGGGAGTTGACCCTATTTGACATGCCTGCTCTTGTAGTCTGGTTTTGGCACGTAACCAGAGGTCAAAAAATCCAAAATACTCTTCTTGCTGTCTAGAAATAAAAATGGCTAATATGAAATGTTTTATTTCTGAACTTTCAGGATGGTTTGCCCTCTTACTTTGTTGTACTTATCAAATTCCCTTCAGCTGTTTTATATTTTTTTCATCAATTTTAGCAAAACAAAAGTAGATGTGGGAAAGCTGCATTTTCTACTTGATATTCTCTGCCTTTTCATCAATTTTTAATGACTGGGGAAAATTATAACTGTCAAAGCTTATACAGAACATTTCTTGACACTATTTGTGACAGTCATTTATAATTGGTGGGTTATCTATTTCACTACAGGAAAAAAAATGGAGGAAATCTTCCCCATAGTGTGCATCGTAAAGCTGTTTGCTATGGCTTAGAAGCATGATGGGTGTTCTTTTACACTAAGTAATTACTGTGCTTCTCTTTTCACAGGTTCTCAAGATTGCCAGGATGATGGAGATGGGGAAGTAAGCGCAAAGAAATGTAGGACTGAGGAAACTAACATCTGCAAGAAATGTTGTGCCGAGTTCTTTGATCTCTCCAAGTTCCTTGAGCACAGGAAAAGTTGCACTAAAAACCCACCAGTTTTGATTATGAATGAAGGTGAGAGGGAAATGCCTCCAAAAGACAGCCCAGAATCTTGTCCGGATAACTTTCCAAATGGCCAAATGAACGATCAACCTAAAAGTAATGATAGTCCTGAAGAAAGAATGCATGAAGAGAGTGAAAATGCTGAGATGAATGTTGATAATGTAGAATCTCAAAAATCATGTGCCTCAAATGCTGCTGCAAGTTTACATTCAGCCTCTAGCGTGAGCTATGTGTCCCAATCTAAAATACCAAACACTAACGTCACATTGGAGACTATTCAGAACACTAAAGTGGCAGTGACTCAACATGTTGCAGACAATGTGTCTGCCAGCAATTCAAATGCAACTGGAAATGTCAATGTCATTCCTATCCTGCTTGAGCAATTGGTCTGTTTACAGCAGCAGCAACTTCAGCAGATTCAGTTAACTGAGCAAATCCGCATCCAGGTGGCAATGTTGGCACCTCATTCTCTGCACCCATCCATCGTTGCAGCTGCAGACCCCCTTAAAGCACTGGGGGCTCACCTGTCACAACAGCTTTCTGCTGCTGCTGCTTTAATTGGGCAGAAAGTTGGTAGCCAAAGCTTTAGTATAGAAGGTTTTAAACCAGTACAGCTACCTCATTCTTCTGTTGGTGCAACTCATTTTAACAAAGGTTTACACCACTCTGAGTCAGGGTCTCTCCAAACTACTAGTGCTCTAGCTTCATTGACCTCCAAGCCTGATTCAATTTTGTGCTCTGAAAACCCCTCCAGGCTTAAACATGGCAACCTTACAAGCCCAGCTGCAAGATTTCCAAACCCATTGCTACCTCAGTCTCCAAATTCAGCAACTATCCACAGCCCACTGATGGGACTATCTGCAGCGTCAGCTGCACGAAATCAGAAAGGCAAGCCTCCAAATGTTGCAGTGTTTGAAACCAAGTCCAGTTCAGAGGAGTCCTTTTTCAAGCACAAGTGCAAGTTTTGTGGCAAAGTTTTCGGAAATGACAGTGCTTTGCAGATTCACATCCGTTCTCACACTGGTGAAAGACCTTACAAATGCAACATCTGTGGTAATCGTTTTACAACCAAAGGCAATCTGAAGGTCCATTTCCAGCGGCATAAGGAGAAGTACCCACATATCCGGATGAATCCATATCCTGTTCCTGAACATTTGGACAATGTTCCAACGAGCAGTGGAATTCCATATGGCATGTCTATACCCGTTGACAATTCGGCAAACTGGGTGGACACCAAGCCTGTCTTGCAAACGTTGTCCAATTCGATTGGCTTGAATCTGTCGACCAGTTTTGAGGATGCTTCAGATAAGGTACCAGTGAGTGATTTTCTGCAAAGACGATCTCCAGCAGTAAGTGAAACTGCTTCTATGTCATCAAATATCAGCAACTATGAATCCAACCTAGAAATCAAGTCTACAAATGAAAATGGCAGTGCTCCTATTTTGGCTACTTCCATAATGTCTGAAACCTCAAAATCCAAGCTACCTTTTGGTAACATACTTGATAATAGCCAAGCATCTGAGACATCCAAACTTCAACAGTTGGTGGAAAACATAGACAAAACTTCCACTGACCCAAATGAATGTGCTGTATGCCATCGTATACTAAGTTGTCAGAGTTCGCTAAAAATGCATCACCGTACCCACACTGGTGAAAGGCCATTCAAATGTAAAGTCTGTGGTAGGGCTTTTTCAACAAAAGGCAACCTCAAGACTCACTACGGGGTTCATAGGGCAAAGCCACCTTTGCGAGTGCAGCATTCATGTCCCATCTGCCACAAGAGATTCACCAATGCTGTTGTTCTACAACAGCATATTAGAATGCACATGGGAGGTCAGATCCCCAATACACCTTTGCCTGAGGGCTATTATGATGGTTCTGATCCAGAGCCAGCTTTGGCTGATGAAAATGCTGAACTGGACAGCAGTTTTACTGATGAAAATATGGATGAATCTGAGTTGGAAGTGGACAAAGGTACAAAGGTGCCTACAACTGAGTATTCAAAACCAGTTTTGCCTTACAGTGACTTACCAGCCAACTCTCCTTTGTTAGTATTCTCAAATATAGCTGCTTTGGAGAGTCAGATGAAAATGATTAACTCTAGTGTGAACTTGCAACGACAGAGCAGTTTAAAATCAAATGAGAATGGCTCCCCAGAAAGTGAAAGTATGGTGAACGATTCTTTTTCGGCAGTAGGGGATCAAGAATACCAGAATAATCGGAGCCCAGGTGCTTCAGAATCTGCATTATTCCAAGCTTCGTCTCCGACTAATAGCTATAATGAGAGTCATCTGTCCAAGTCACCAGGATTCCCTACACCTTGTGAAAATTCAGGAACAAAAATTGAGCCTGTTGAGACATCTGAACTGGCAAATGATGGTGCGTTAGATTTAACATCTGCAAATATTCATCGCAAAGTTAAGGAAGAAGTGCCTAGTGTACCATTTGCAAATGGGGACTGCAGTAAGTATGAAAACAATATATATTATAATACTTTAAACCTTGGGGATAAACTCAGCAGGAGCTCCATTCTATTTTCTGAGTCTTGAGTTGCAATTTCATAAATGCAGCTAGATGGACTAACGATAATTGAATGCTCATTTGAATAGGCCCTAATAATGGTTATTTGGAGCCTTTTATCTGAAGTTTTAAAAACATTTATACAGATTCTTGATTTTTAATGAGAGTAAAACAATCTGAGCAAATGTAAAATACAATGAGCTTCTATGTTGATCTGATCAGATGCGTGAAGCAGTTGCATGACCGTTGTCAATGTTGTGAAACAGCAAGTGACTGGTCTCCTGCCTTTTATTTAGAATTTTGTTTTGGGTTTTTTTGCCTTTTTGTCTTCTTCCTCCTTGGCCTGCACAATCTTCTCCCTTCCTCTCCTAATTGTTTGTTTTTATTTCTTGCTAGATTACAATTCCATGGGCACTGATTGTTGTCCAGATTGTTGACACCTCACCAAGTGACTGTCATTCATGTGTGACCTTTTGCGTGTCTGCAGCTAATCTTGCACTCATTAGACCTCTACACATGAACTTGCAGCAGGGTTTACTGGATAATGAGCAGGGACCTGATTCCTTTTTTTTCCCCCCTCTGTCCACCAATCTCAAATATCCAGGGGATTTGGAGGTAACCGTAGCACCTCTATCACGAGGCTGGCTGAGATCAGTGAATGAGAGTGATCAGAGATTGAACCTGAGAACTTTTTAAAATGCGCTACCAATTAAATTGCCAGGCCCAAATGCTTTGTGGTCAGTAATGAACAGCATCTTTCAACTGTAGTTCAACCCTGTAACTGCTGACAGTTTATTTGCAACTCCATCACAAAGAAGAACAGCTTCTTGTTCCCTGTTGAAGACACATCCTCGGTGGGCTGATATTTTTCCTTTTCAAAGTGAAGGTGATGGAATACTTTTTTCCCTAATTTGTACCCATGTGCCTACATCCAGCACACTCCATTCTCCTATATTGCAAAGTAAAACGTCCCCTAATCTTCCCTGAGCTCTGCAGACCACGCTTTACTGCCTCACTTTGAGTTTTTCTTTCCCGTATCAGTTTTCCATGTTTAGCTTTCTTGAATTGAGACTGCCAATTCAGTGCTGCATTTTGAATAGATTTATGCAGACTAGGAACTGGATGAGTGTCATGTTGTGATTTACAACTGGCAGAGAATTTTGCTCTATTAATCGCTGCTGGATTTGAATCAAGAATCCCATAGGTGAAAAATCCTTGCGACTGAATTGCACCATTGTTATGCTTTCAGTTGGTACTCAATTATTGACTACATTTGACGAGGATACCTTTTTGCTACCCTGAGCAACACGAGCAGGTCCTGAGTGTATTTTGGCTTTTTATTTGGGTGAGAGAACAAAATTCAGGGGTACAGAAATGAGAAGGCCCCAGTAAGCAGCAACAGCTGAACACTAAAATTGCTCTCGTTGCCCACCTCCCATCAGTGGTGCAGCTGGTTGAAATTGTGAGTAACTGAGCCATGCAGACCCTGATGACCCTAGGTTTGATTGCTGGTGTGTTAGCTGATATCAACCAGACAGGTGGTAGAATCGGATAGGGGTACTACAACTGACTTCAGTTCCCCTAGCTAGGAGAAATTTGGCCTACACTTCTGATTTCTGCCCAGTAGCTCCAGTTAGAAGGGCATTTGTTTGGATGTTTCAGAGCAAGATCTGGGTTGGCTGAGATGTCTCTTGTGGCTGAACGTCTACTGCGCTCAATGTTGTGACTTACAAGAGCAGATTTTAGTGTCTCTAATAAACACTTAAGGAAGTATTGAATGTGCTGTGATTGTTCTTGATGGTGATTCACTAACTGGTACAGGTAGTTCTGTACAATAGTGTTGTGTGGCTTTTCGTTTGGTGCAATAGTATTTGGCAGCTCTTCAAAAAAAAAGGAAGCCATTAGGGCACAACAGATATAGTGTGTTAGCCAAAGCAACTGCTTGTGCATATAATATCAAAGTAAACTGCTGTATTCCAATAATTGTAGGCTAAATTTTGCATTCATTGAAGTGTGTAGACACTGATGTATAGAAGTGCAGGCATTTACCAGATTCACTATGCCTTTTATATCTGCCTTGATTAGTTTGTTCAGGTTCTTGGAATCTTAAAATCATAGAATTTTACAGCACAGAAATAGGCCTGTGCTGGCTCTCTCAAGAGCTATCCACTTAATCCATTCTACTCTTTCCCTGTATCCTTTAAATCTTTGAAGAGAAAAAGAATAAATTAGTCAAACACTATTTCCCCTTTCACAAAGCCGTGTTGACTCTGCCTGATTGCATTGAGATTTTCTAAGTGTCCTGCTATTACCTCCTTAATAATAGATTCTAGCATTTTCCCTATGATCGATGTTAAGCTGACTGGCCTGTAGTTTCCTGCTTTCTGTCTCCCTTCTTGAATAGAGGAGTTAATTTGCTATTTTCCAATCTGATGGGACCCTTCCAGAATCTATGGAATTTTGGAAAATTAATACCAATGCATCTACCATCTCTGCAGCCATTTCTTTTAAGACCCTAGGATGAAGTCTGTCAGGACCTGGGGACTTGTCAGCTTTTAGTTCTAATATTTTTTAGAACTCTTTTTCCTTGGTGATCGTAAATGTTTTAAGTTCCTCCCTCCCTTTCACCTCTTGATTCACAATTATTTCTGGCATGTTATTTGTATCCTCTACAGTGAAGACGGATGCAAAATATCTGTTCAATTCATCTGCCATTTCCTTATTCTCCATTATTAATTCCCCAGATTCACTCTCTATAGGACCAACGCTCACTTTACTTACTCTTTTTTTCCTTTTTAAATACCTGTAGAAACTCTTGCTATCTTTTTATATTTCTAGCTAGCTTTCTCTCGTACTCTAATTTCTCCCTCCTTATTATTCTGTTAGTCATTCTTTGCTGTTTTTTATATTCTGTCCAATCTTCTGACCTGCCACCAATCTTTGCGGAATTGTATGCTTTCTCTTTCAATTTGATACTATCTTTAACTTCCTTAGTTAGCCACGGATGGTACATCCTTCCCCTAGAGTCTTTCTTTCTCACTGGATTGTATCTTTGCTGAGTGTTATTAAATGTCTGCCACTGCATCTCTATTGACCTATCCCTTACCCTAATTTCCCAGTTCACTTTAGCCAACTCTGTCTTCATGCCCTCATAATTGCACTTATTTAAGTTTAAAACGCTAGTCTTAGATTTACTCTTCTCTCCCTCAAACTGAATGCGAAATTCAATCATATTGTGATCACTGCTACCTAGAGGCTCCTTTTACAATGAGGTCATTAATCAATCCTGTCTCATTTATTATGGATAATTATGGATTCTACTGTTACCACTGCTCTTGGCAGGGCATTCCATGTCCTAACAGCTCTCTGCATTTAAAAAAAATTCTGCTAATATCTTCCTTTCCGCGATGATCTTAAATGTATCACAAAAGCAAAAATATTGCGGGTGCTGGAAATCTGAAACAAAAACAGAAAATGCTGGAAATGCAGGTCAAGCAGCATCTGTGGAGAGAGAAACAGTGTTAACATTTCAGGTCAATGACCTTTCGTCAGAACTGGAAGAAGTTAGAGATTTAACAATTTATAAGCAAGTATGGGGATGATGGGGGGGAGGAATGGAAGAATAGAACAAAAATGAAGGTCTGTGATAGGGTGGAGGGCAGGAGTGATTAAATGACAAAAGGGATGATGGTGCAAGGCAAAAGAGGGTGGTAATGGGACAAATAAAAAAACATAAGATGGGTCTAGAGGAGCTGTAAATAACTTCAGATCATAACCACTGCTCCCATTTTTTCCGACAGCTGGTGTCAGTAATGGTTCTGCTATTGCAATTTACAGCTCTCCTCGTTCAGATCTCTTCCTCCTTCTCCTATCCTGCTTTGTTTAAACAAAAATTGCCTTGTTTTATCTAGTCTCCCCTCATAAGTAAAGTTTCTAATCCTTGATATCATCTTAGTGAGTTTCTCCATGGACTTGATCTCATTTCTAAAGTAAGGTGCCCAAAAGTGGAAACAATATTATAATTGCAGCCTAACTAATAATTTGTACAAATTTAGCATAACAATAGTGATTGTATTTCAGAAATACTTCATTGACGATAAAACGCTTTGGCACGTCCTGAGGTCGTGAAAGGCACTATATAAATGCAAGTCCTTCTTTCTTACTATTACCTCTTTGCTTTTGTATTCTATACCCCTCGCTCTAAAACCTAGGATCAATTGCTTTCTTTTTTTACAGCTTTTTATCAACTTGTCATCCCACTTTTAAAGATTAATATATTTAACCCCCCAAGTTGCTCTGCTCCTCTCTTAATTTATTAAACATTTCTCTCGTTAAATTTCATCCAACATCAACTCATCTACTAATGTGTTTATATCTTCCTGAAGTCACTTGCAGTCCTCTTCAGTTAACTACAATCCCTGTTGTGGTGTCTGCAAACTTTTATATTGTGCCCCCATACCCAAGTCCAGATAACATTGACCCTTGGGGGACTCCACCGTTCCAATCCAAAAAACATTAATCACCATTGTTTTCTGAGTTTATCCATCTCCCTATCCATGCTAATACTTGCACATATATATTGTGCCTTTTCACAACCTTGGGATGCCCCAAAGCGCATTGCAGCTAATGAAGTACTTTTGAAGTGTGGTCACTGTTGTAATGTAGGAAATTAGGCAGCCAATTTATGCACATCAAGGTCCCACCAACAGCAGTGAACTAAATTAACAGATCTGTTTTAGGTGATGGCTGAGGGATAAACATTGGCCAGGACACCAGGAGTACTCCCCTGCTCTTCAGATAGTGCCATGGGATCTTTTACGTCTGCCTGAGGGCTGTTTAATCTTTCATCTGAAAGACGCCACCTTCGACAGTACAGCACCCCCTCAATACTGCACTGAAGTGTGAGCCTGGATTATGTGCCCAAGTCTCTGGAGTGGGGCTTGAACCCATGATCTTTTAAACTGTGCCTTAATTTTATCAACGAGCCTCTTATGTGGTACTTATCAAATGCCTTTTGAAATTCATGTACCTAATATCCACTGCATTTACTTTATCAATACACTCCATTATTTCCTCAAAGAACTCTTAAATTTGTTACAGACAGAATCTTAGATCCTGTAGCACTTATGGTCCACCAGAGATGATCTGTTTCTTTGCCTGGCAGTTGAAGACAAGTTTTTATTTTGTGGTCCCATTATGTGTTGATTTTGATTTGTTGCTTTCGTCCAGCTTCTTCAGATGATCTGCATTCACCCAGCTGGCTACTTCCTTGATGTGGATTTGGGGAGAGTGATGTTGAGCTGATAATTGTTGCTCCCTGACCACGACCTCACTCCCAATGAACGGCACTTTAACATTTATTTTAAGATTGTAGTTTCTGAGCTGGTTCGGGATTGCCATACTGTTTGTTTTCCTTCAAGAGGCTGATTCCTTGAACTGATCTGAGATGATTGTGGCTGTGCTCTGTTTGTTTGTAAAATTCTTCCATAATAACTTGTTAATTTGGTTCAGAAAATTTTAAAATTATTATTTCTATAACACATGTGAAAATGTGGTCGATAAGAAAGGTACATCCCACTACTTTCCCATGGACTGATGGAGAATTTATTTCTCGCCCGCATCTCTGAACAAGCAGAACAGTGCAGAATGATTGTACCTGGTGCTGAAACCTGAACTGTACTTCCATCACTGCTATTGCTGTGAGCTGACTCCAGCTGCCATAAATAGTAATTATTGTGCACCATAGGTGTCCAATCTTTTGGTACAGGGCACCAGATCCACAACTAGTGATATGGATGCTCCTCACACACTTGAAAATCCAAGCACCTTTTATTCTCTCTTCCTCTTCCTCTTCTTCCCCTTCCCCCTGAAGCTCATGCAAATTCAAATCTTCCCCCACAAAAAGTAGCTCACTGCTTGTATCCCTCTTACCATTTTGCTACTCACTTCCCAGCCTGGTCTGCTTTCATGGTTTTCTTGACCATCTCTCGTGCTCTCCACTGCTGCTCATTATTCTGCCATCTCTGCCACAATAATGTTTGCTGCTACTGCTCAAAGTTTGAAAGCTTTAGCCTCTGCTCATTAAACTTCCTTGGCTTAGGGTACCAGTAAAAACTTCTCCTTCTTTGGTTTAAGTTAACTGTTGCAAATTTCACAGATCACTACGTTTAGATATTCGCTTGGTTACAGCATCACCAGTCGCACCCATAAGTGAATTTTATGTCCCCTACAATTTGGAGAATGCCTTTACTGTTAAATATTTAGTTTTTAAAAAATGGCATGACTGGAGGATCATAACAATAGATCCCATGTTGTAAGCACTGGATAACATAATCTCACATGTGCCACCATGTGCATTCTCCTGTCTTTTTAGAAGATGAACTGCAAGGCACTCTAGTGAGGTGAGGTTGATTTGTAAAGCAACAAACTCATTTATATTAATCTGTATTTTATTCATTCATGTATACTAGTGAGATGCATCTGTTTCCTGATATATTCCTTGTACCATAAAATAACAAACCATGCATCCCTGTCCCTAATTAAAAGGCTAAACTCATTTACAAGTCCTGACTTCCTCTATTATGGGCTGTACGAGTCATACCTAGGCTTAGAGTCTCTATCTCCTTCACCTAACTAGAGAGCGAGATCTTTCAGTGCCTCTTGCTGTACCACACTCACTCCAGAGGGAGTATTTAAAAGCAAACATTGTCCTCTGACTCCCTGACTTTTGGGAGGTAAAAATTGGTCCATCAGGCTGCCAAAGTTACTACCTTGAAGAAGCACTTTCCCCTTTGGAGTGGAAACGTGCAGCAATCATATTGTCTGTTCAGCTGATGGACATAATGGACATAAATACCCAAGACCACTGTTAATAAACCCCATTGTCTCAAAACTAATATGACATGTGAAGTAACCTGATGTCTATGCTGGCTGGGCTGTCTGGTGTCTCATCTCAGGAAACAACCTAAATAACTTGTACATCTGTGGGAGTTAACCCTTTGTAAGCTGAATCTAACTTCATCGTATTATCATAATCTAAATTAAATCAAAATCCTTTCCTGGCATTATAGGTAAAAGTCCCAAAATATTATATTCAATTGCTGTACAGCCGTTTGAAATCCTCAAAGTCCTAGAAATTAAGAGAGCTAAAGCTGAGCTGTAATAGGAGCTGGTGTTTCACACAAGTATGCAAAGAAGGAAGGAATTGACAGGAGCTTCACAGGCTGAGTAATAAGAGCTTGTGGGCTGCAGCTTGGATATCCTGCTGTACAATAACAAATAATAAAGCCTCTACTAGAAATAATCAAGCATTTATAAAAAAAAACAAATATCTTGTGAATGAGGGTATATTACCTTGTATGCAGCTGCAGTCGTGCAATATCACTCCTGCCTCAGTTATATAATGTATTCTTCATATTAACTATCCTCCGGCTATTCCACTGGTGACAAAGATCTGTGTGTTGTGATGGCTTAGTGATGATATGGCTCCTTTCTGATCTCTCTGGCCTAGTACCATACTGGGTGGTATTTACCCACTGATCCATTAGGGGAAATTATTCCAACTTTAATTGATATCCATTCATGTTCCTTTGTGTGCTCTCCCCTCACCGAAGTTTCATATCACTTAGAGTATTTGGGAGTCCATCTTCCTCTTTTTCCCACTCCCACCTCACAAAATAGGAATATTTGGGTCATGACTTTAAGATGGAGTGGGTGGTACATTGGTCAGGTGCACCATTTTTAATATTGCCAATTGAGTAGCAATAAGGATGGCTCGTGAAAGGAAAGGAAAATTTGCACTATTGCTTGTTGGTCTGAGTGAAAGGACTACGTTATAGTAAGATTGACCTGGAAGTGCTTGATTCTGACACTGGGTCCTAGAAGAGGATTGAATATTCAAGATTCCCTCATCAGGTGAATGCAAACTTAAAAGGAAGGGGGGAAATCTAAAATGACCCCATTGTCTCATAATTGTGCATAATCCATGTTGTTTGGTGGAAGATAGATGACGGTGTATTTGGATAAATTTGAGTCCCTTAACAGAAGGGATAGTCCATTCAGTTGTGGAATGCTGCTAATTTTCTGCTAATCTTCTACTGCTTAACCTGTAAAGAAAAGTAGGACATGCCTCAGAGATCACCAGGAACTTCTGATACAGTCCTTAAGGGGCCTGAATTGTCCTACTGAGTTGAATGTTAAAGGGAGATGCCTTTATACATTTCAGTGTTGCTGTCTGCCCTCAGTCATGTTCTTATGCTTTAGAGATGCTGGCTGCAGGCAGCTTGAACAGATTTGTGTTGTGCTTCCCTGATTGAGCAGAACTTCACCTTTCTCATTTGTCATGTCACTAGAGTAGAAATTCATGATATAGTCACAGTTTTTTTTTTAAAAAGCTGTCTGCTCCCAGGTTGTCTTCTAATCATACAGTGAGAGGGGACCGTGATCAGTTAATGGATATTTCCATTTTTGTAACATTCAGGGTTAAAGGATCATTTATTAAAACACACTTGAATCTTTACAAAATTGGCACTTTTTAGTTCATGTGGATTTTCCTGTACATCAAGCAATATATCCAGGTTGCTCACCAATTCTGCAGGTAACTGGGTAAGTGATCTATCCTGACTTTTTCCAGTCCTTTTCAATAAACTGCTGCCAGGACAGGTACAAGAGTAGAAGGAATGAATGAGTGGTTATTGCATGTGTGTATGTTTTTTTCACTGTAAGTTGACCTGAACTGGCTGCTTTTTTCCATTTCATCTAGCTGCTGCTAAAACTCTAGTATTCAGTTCCTGAGGTAGTGAAATCTGGCATGGCAATTGAGAATTCATTATAGTAAGGGATCCACCATGTATAATTTACAACCCATATTAGACTAAACAGTGAAAAACTGTTGTATGTTTTTAGGTGCTGTTCAAGTTCCTGCAGGTTCCTTTATCAGGGCTCCTCCTTGTCTGATTAAAGTGGAAGTAAGCGACCATGGAGAACGACCAGCAGGAACCACTGCACAGTTTCTTGCCCCATCAACTGTGGCGCCAATCATGCCACCTATTTTGGCACCTCCACCCCGTCGCACACCTAAACAACACAACTGCCCTACTTGTGGAAAGAGCTTCTCCTCAGCAAGTGCTCTGCAGATTCACGAACGCACGCACACTGGTGAAAAGCCATTTGCATGCACCATCTGTGGAAGAGCTTTTACAACGAAAGGAAACCTCAAGGTAACTTGTTCAGATTGAGAAAAATGCTACAGTACATGTTAAAGTCTAAGTAATATTTGCAACGGCAGATGGTTCAGGCGAGGCTAGCCTGCAACTTACCGAAACAACACTTCCATTAAAATCTGGGCAAGTTTCCCACCAATATTTCAGTGGGTAAATGCACTGCTTAATCTGGTACTGGGCAGTCTGGACATAAAAAGTCACAGGTTTGATCTCTGGTCTTTGCTGAATTAACTGATCTCAATGTGGTGGTAGTAGAGGCACCAGAATTCACTTTAGTGCACCTGTGCTTAGGGAGAGGGTGAAATCATTCAATTTTTTTTTTCCTTATTGATATCCAGTGACCAATGCTAGAAAGTACCTATGTGTGGATGTTGGGTGAAGAATTTCTGGCTCAAATGTGTTGTGCCTTCCCCCTCATTTCTCCACCCCCATAATAAAAAAGCCTGCTACTGTGAGCCTTTACGGTGAGTTGAGGGGGTGGTGAATATTGTTGATCGAGTACAGTCACTGTTTGATGGAGCTCATATGGGAAATGGGTCAATAGAGGAATAGTTCTACTGAGTGCATGGTTATTGGGATGGGAAGAGAAAGAAGGTTGTTGCAATCCAGAGGGAACTTTTAAGCTGCATTTAACTCCAGTTAATCCTGACCAGGCAGTGCTTGATGCTGAAACTCAACCTGACTACTTTAATAATAATAACAACTAACATGTATTTTACTTTGTATTTTAGGTCCATGTTGGAACTCACATGTGGAATAATTCAGCCAGACGCGGGAGACGTCTTTCACTAGACAGTCCTATGATACTGATTGGCAATGACCCAAAGAAGATCTCTGAGATGTTCCCTAAGGACCTAATGGCTCCTGCAATGAATATTGAACCAACTGTCTGGAGCCAGTACACCACTGCGCTTACCAATGGCTTAGCTTTGAAAACCAATGAGATCTCGGTGATTCAGAGTGGTGGTATTCCTCCTATCACAGTTAGTGTGGCAAGCGGTTCTGTTGTGAGCACCAGTACTGCCGTTTCCAAAGTGGATGCATCCCAGTCTGGCATTAGCCCAGCAATCACTGATGAGGAAAAACCTAGTTCTGAAAGTGCTGCAACACCTCATTTCCCCTATTTTGTGGAAGAAAGCAAAATAGCTGTTAATTAAAAAAAAAGACATTCTGAAGCAAACGTGCAGGGTAGAGTAGATTTTAGTCTTAGGTTTTATGAAATACAACCACAGACCTCAATATGGGCTACTATTTTCATATAATCACCAAATATGTAAAATAGGTTTTTTTTTACTGTAGCTGTCTCTAACAAAACTGCTGGGTACCTCCTGAATTTATGTTATGAGTACAATCATTGCTTTGCAAATTTAGTATATAAAACTCTGGGATTTATCTAAAGAATAAAATAATAAAGCGGGTCTTGCAAAGTGAAGCGTTTACAATATTGACTTGAGTTTACAATATTTGAAGTGTACAGCCTCTTTCTCATGAATTTTTACTACAAAATCCTTATGAATCCAAAGATTGAAACAAATTCTTTAATTAGTGCTAGTTTTGAAATAATGAGTAGAAATTGAAATGAATCATTTCCATAAACTACTATAGAGATTTGTCTGAGAATGTGTATTTGTATTTACTGTTTATACATTAAAACCATTTATGCGGGTAACTGTTCTAGAATGTCAATTGGTGCCATCTGATTAGAATTCAATGACAACTTTTTTGGAAAATCTTGAATGAACTCTTGTTTTAAATAAAATCCTGAATAAAAGATGCATTTATAGGAATACATAATAAATGTAATTGCTTAATTTTACTTGGGATTAACTTCAGTGCAAGATTATAATAGTCAATAGAACGGGTTGCAGGCTCCTCCGATGTTCAGTTAGGAAGTGCTTTGCCAATTGTGGAACTGAACCAAATAAATGGATGGGAGTTGGGGGGGGGGGATGAATTCACTGATTTTCAGCAGAAGCAGCAGTTGCAGCACTACAATTGGCCTCAGTACCTCTGGGCTAGAGAGGCAGAAGAAAACAGTCTTGATCACAGTCCAGTAACATCTGCTGGAAAGAGTGTGTGTAGACATGGGGTGAGGACAGGATTGGGCTCATTTATAATGCCCTCCAGACAAATAGCTAACATTCACTATCACACAAAGAATGGCCATTTGGGCAAAATACAGAGGCCAGCAGGCATCTAAGGAATCATAATCCAGCACGAATTGGTGCCTTTGGTAGAAGATGGGAGAAAACTGCAGGGGAAAGGAAAAAATATTTGTAGCAAAAAAAAATCCCTTTCTGTGCAGATGTATAAGGACTTGGTTGAAACTAATCATTAGGATTTCTGTAATAATTTCCAAATAATGCACTGTTCTAAATTAATGACCTTAAGATTTGGTCTCAGAATATTTTTGATTTGGAGGGGGGCAAGAGATACAATTCCTTTCAAAACTACTGGGTTTATCTTTCTCAATTGCTACAATTGGAATTTGAGATCTGGGAGAATTCAGTAACTGCCCATGTCACAAAGAGTATTTGTGTACCTTTTTAAAAAAAAAATGCAAGTAACAATTTTTAAGAATAAACTAGAGAAACCAAAGGGTCAAAGCATTAAATGAGATAAATTGACTTTTTCTTATGCTTAATACTAAAAAAAAACAAGAGTGCATTCTTGATAGATTAAACAGGCCTACCTTGGTTGGTTTTAACCAGGTTACTTGTTTGATTTGTGGATGGTACACCATTTGTGCTTTAGCCAAAGGAGACCCACGTGTAGCATATGAGGGAAGTGGGGAGGGTGGGCCCCAGAACTTGAAGTAATTTTGTTAACTACCTCACTTGTTAATTTACTTTTTTTTGTGTTTAATTATTTTAATTTTTTTTTGTTTTGGTCATACTGGTTACTTTTTGTAGAATATGACCAATATTTGTAAAATGAACTGGCTTGAAGTAGATACCTTGTGCAGTTGGACAATGGTTACATCAGTAAATGGACCAAGTTTTTTGTCGACAGATTTGGGAGCATCACAAACTTTTTTTAAAAAAAAACTTCTCCTGATCTTTCTGCGTGCTATAGTTTAACACTGAATGTACAACTGGAGTGCTGAACAAAATGGACACCGCCTCTTGCTTTGCAGACTGAGTACTTTGGGACTTGGTGGCTTGGGTAAAATTTCAATGCCTACATTGAACAATGCAGTGTTGTTTTCTTTTGAAGTTCTGAAATGACTGCATCACTTTGGCCTTTTTGATTTCAGTTTACCACAGTGTTTTTCATGGTGCTTTCACATGTAAATGGACTGACACAAGGGTAACTGTGAATCTGCAGGATCTATATGGTTTACATGGAAAATGGATCTTTTGTTACATCATATGCTGATGCCTTGAATATGCTGTCTTCATGAATGTTTTAGTGGCTCTCTTTAGTACATCTACTGAATGTAAACTTGATTTTTCTTTCTGGCATACGGGAATAAATGCAGGATAGCATTGTCACAGTCACAAATGTGGTTATCTTTGTTATTCATATACAAAACTAATTATAAATCTCAATTAGAACATTAAAACCAGTAATTGATACTAATCTTTACTATGACAACCTAATAATGTGTTTTTTAGCAGAAAGTCCCAGGTTTGAACCTTAGCTTTAGCTGATCTCACCCTTACAGCAGTTGTGTGAACACTATAGTTTGCTTCAGTGTCCCTGGGCAAAGGGAGAGGAAAAAAAAATTAGCAAAGGTTTCCACTCTTCCATCACTGTTCGGTGGGTCTTGCTAGAAATTGCACATGTATGACTGTAAGGTGAGGATGGAATTTGGTTTGGCTGTGATGTCTCGCTGACTAGGCATCTTGCAGATAAGATGTGTTCATTCAGGTGGCATAGGAGGTCATCAGTACAGATCACTACAAAGGGAGAAGACTGCACAAGAAGCTTATGTTTGAGTAAGCAACTGCTCATCATAGAAAGCATTCACCAGCCCTTCTGACCATTCATCCTATGATCACATGTCATTTGTTAAATGTACTTTCTTGGATGGATCTGTGTTACACCTGCACCTGTAATTGTTAAATTCTGCCAGTAGGACTTTATTTACCAGAAGTGTGTGGTTTTAATTTGCCCACTGCTAAAATAGTTGTTTCTCTAAGATTGTTCATTGCATAAAATTGTCTACAGAAACAGCAATGGAGTGCAGGTTCTGAAGAATCATAAAATCTTGCAACACAGAAGGAAGCCATTTGACCCATAATGCTTATACCGACTCTTTGAAAGAGCTATCCAATTAATCCCATTCTCCCGCTCTTTCCCCATAGTCCTGCAAATTTTTCCTTTTCAGGTATATATCCAATTTCCTTTTGAAAGTTACTATTTAATCTGCTTCCTTTACAATTTCAGGCAGTGCATTCCAGATCATAACTCCGGCGTTTTTTTAAAAAGAATCTCCATCTTCCCTCTGGTTCTTTTGCCATTTATCTTAAATCTGTGTCCT
The DNA here is from genome assembly GCF_035084215.1 of Heptranchias perlo. NCBI lineage: Eukaryota > Metazoa > Chordata > Chondrichthyes > Hexanchiformes > Hexanchidae > Heptranchias > Heptranchias perlo. Next base: position 33,025,307 of record NC_090343.1, on the reverse strand, counting down.
CTGGTTACTGGCCCAATTGCCAATGGAAACAGTTTCTCCTTATTTACTCTATGAAAACCCTTCATAATTTTGAACATCTATTAAATCTCCCCTTAATCATCTCTGTTCTAAGGAGAACAGTCCCAGCTTTTCTAATCTCTCCACTTAACTGAAGTCCCTCATCCATGGTACCATTCCAATAAATTTCCTCTGCATCCTCTCCAAGGATGAATTGCTGTACAATTTTCTTTTCAGTATTAGCTTACAGACCATCGGGGCAATATTCTGCCTCTGATCATTTGAAACACGATAAACCTTGTTTCTTCAGTTATTAGAAACAAATCACATGATGAAGAAAACAGCCTTTTCCCATTATATCCTAATAAATTCTCCATTGGTACTGCTTCTGTGAAAGAACACTCTATGAAAATGAGTCAATTTTATGTAGGGTAGATCTTGATGCTTTTGTGTTGCACATTAGAAATCCTGCATGCATCTTCCATTTGTGACTTGGAGTTTGTTTGGGAAGAGGGTAAGTGATCACAATTATAATTTTTTTCCCTCCCTTCTGAAGCGGATGATTCAGGCTAAGGTACATTTCTACCAGAGGCAACATACCTTTGGTGCTTTGCTCAAGCAGGCATTCCTGATGTGCAATTATGGACATAATGAGTGCTGATGTACCATTTAATTGTCTGGCAATCGCTGCTGCCCTGTTTGAGATTACCTAACTGCACTGACCAAGGATTGAGTGTGGGATCTGCCTAGTTTGCCTACCTCAGTAATGTACCTAGTGCATTACCCTTCAAGCTATTAAGGGAGCCCAATATGCTTTGTCTTTATTCATTATAAGTTGTGATATTGTATCTATACAGTTGCAGATCTAAGGTAAATGTTCATTTGATTTTTAAGTTAACAATTCTTTCACCGATACGGGATACATTGGTGCAAGTTTTTATGGCTTCAAAATCTGACATTTAGATTATACCCAAATTCAAAGTTGCTTTCTTTTGTTTTATTGGACTAGAAAATACAACTAACATCATAATTTCTAAGTTCTAATAATGGTGTATCCTCAAGTCTTGCAATCCTTCCTTCATGGCTGATGTCAGGTTTCTGTTCATTTCAATGAATGAATGTTTTAAAATCACCAGGAAACCAGCTCATTTTGTGACTTGATTCCCCACCCACAATGCCACCCTCTTTCTCCCTCCCCCCCCCCCCCCCCCCCAGTCGTCTCAAAATCCAAGATTTAAGCTTCAAGTAAAACCAAACCGCAATATAATTTAAATTTTCTGAAACTGAACTATTCTGCTGTGCAACTTTTGTGTTATTGATACATTTGTAACTACAGTTTAAAATAATCTTGAACAATGTGGCTTTGAAATATTTTCTGTTATGGTGTGATTTGGTACGTGATGGTAGCGGGAAGAAATTTGGAAATAAAACACTTACAAGCTGTATCTTTATATTGTCGGGATTACATGGGACAGAACTGCTGTGATCTTTGTTACCCATTGTGTCCACTTTGGAGTGTCATTGTGGTAGTACAGGGCACATGGGTCCAGTTATTAATCATGATCTTTGCTGTATTTTGAGCATAGATCCCTCGGTGGTTTAATTGGTAAAGATACTGCCATTTCAGTATTCAACCATGCACAACAGAATGCCGCAGGTTTATTTCCCAGTTTGCTGATCTCTGCTGGGATGCACTAGGGGCACTAACATTTACTACACCCCAGTGCTAAGAGAGGACAAAAAAAATCAGTCACTCCTGATATTTGTCCAGTCGCTTCTGGAAAGTGGCTGTTTGGATATTGTGCTTCAACAAATTGGGCTGAGCTGTGATACTTCTCTTTCCCTCTCTTTTCTCCTCCTTTCCCCCCCCCCCCCCCCCCCCCCGCCTTCCCCGGTTACCAAAATTTGGAGGGGGCGGGGAAAGGATCGAATGAATATACAAATACAGGACCAAATGTGGAATTAAAATAGGGCTGGGGAACTATCAAAGTCAAAGGCCCCAATAATAGTGGGCAGGGAGCGGAGGGGAGGTCTAATAGCTGGGTTTCTTGGAGATCCTGCCGATTTAACGGCAGGACCTGAATTAAATTTTTTGAATTGGTTTCCCGGCCACAGCCAGCCAGTCTGAAAGGCACTATGCCACAGCCAGGGAGCGGAGGGAGGGAGGGAGGGAGGGAGGTGAGTCGGACATCGGTGGGGGGAGATTGTACGACGAACTTTAGGGGGAGCTCGTGAGGAGTCTGACATCAAGGGGGTCGGATTGTGAGGTTAGCTTGGTGGGCCAGGGGAAAGCAAAACTGCTCCTCCTGGACCTCGAGCAGTGCTGGAAAGGCACTTACCTGTTCCATCCGGCCGCTATTGTCTCCCTTCAGCTGCTGGGTTTCCCAAGGCCCGGAAAACTTGGCCCGCAGGAGTTAAATGTGAAACTGGTAAAATAAGAGGCAAATATTTTCAGGACGAACCCGCTTCCAGAGAGCAGGTTAGTCACACACTCCCCAACCTGCCTCTGTTAAAACTGGGACTACCCTTGCTTGGTTTCACGCTTACCTATCCAATTGCAGCTAAAGCATCTCCAGCAATGGCTTCTCTTCCTTGTTCACACACTGTTGCCTCTGGAATCCCCTCTGGCTGCTAAGGCTTGGGCCCCTCCTCTTCCTCTTCTGTATGCTTGGCAACATCATCCAAAGACATGGCATCCAGTTCCACATGTATACTAATGAGACACAGCTTTTCCTCTCCACTTCTCCATTGTGAAACTGCTTGTTTGAGGCCTGGATGAGCCACAGTTTCCTCCCGTTAAACATTGGGAAGACCAAAGCCACTGTCTTTTGCCCTTGCCACAAACACTCTACCATCGCTATCCATTTTATCCCCCTCCCTGGTTACTGTCACAGGTTGAACCAGACTGTTCAAAACCCAGGCGTCCTATTTAACCCTGCCCCATCACAAAGACCACTTACTTCCAACTCCGTAACATTGCCTGCTCTATGCCCCTGCCTCAGCCCAACTACTCCCAAACCCTCATCCATGCGTTTGTCACCTCCAGACGTGAGTATTCCAGTGCTCTCCTGACTGGCCTCATCTTCCAACCTCTAAATTTCAGCTTATTCAAAACTCCTACTCTACCCTTGTGCTTGCAGATGTAGATTGGCTCTTGGTTACCCAATGCACCAAACTTAAAATTGTCATCCTCATGTTTAAATCCCTGCAAAGCCTCGTCCCTCCCTCCCTATATCTAACCTTCTCCACCACAACCCTCGGAAGTCTGCATTCTTCCAACTTTGGCCTCTTTTGCATCTCCCAATCCCTTCGCACCACCATTGGCAACCGTGTCTTCAGCCATCTAGGCCGTAAGCTCATGAATTCCCTCCCATACCTCTTTGCCTCTGAATCTCCTCCTATTCCTTTTAAGACCTTAAAACCCACCTCTTTGACCAAGCTTTTAGTCACCCCTCCTAACATTTCCTTTAGCTTGGTATTGATATTTGTCTGATTATATTTATGTGAAGCACCTGGGGATGTTTTTTTCCTAAGGAAAAGGTGCATATATGCAATTTGTTTTTGTAATATAATGAATACACCTTCTTACATATTAGTAAATGTATTGCATAATGTGGCAAATTAATTCCATTGCAATGTGTCAGAAATTCTTCCCCAACCACCTTGTCAGCCTTTTTGGCCTTTCACTGCTGTGGGAAAAATTCCTTGGATGTTTTCTTGCTGCTTTCTTTCAGATCCATTGTTTGTAATGTTACTGTGACAGATTTTGGATCTTTTCATTCCCATTCTATTCTACCACATAATTAGTCTTTATAAATAATAGATTTGTGAAAAATTGCAACTTTAGTCTGCTGCAATTAGAAATGGGACTGACTTTCAGGAAAATATGTAATTTTCTAAAAATCTGAGTTGAGTTTGTATATCTTTCCCAGCATCAGAAGCTCTGGAAATGAAGTACAGGGTGATTGTAGCTTTGAGAATCTTGTGCAGATCAGAATTCCAGTCACCACTCTGTACCGATGGTAAGAGGGGTGGATAGCAAAGGGAGTTTAAAAAAGAATGGTAAGAGCTCTCGTGATGGCCTGGTTGGGTAAAAGGCTAGTCCAGTACAGGACTAAGCTGTGCAGAGCAGAAAAGTCTTGGGTTTGATCCTTGGTTTATGGTGATTTCACATGTCTGTCGGGTGGCGGTAAATCACTGCAATTTGCCACAACAGCCCAGATCTAGGAGGAAAAAAATCAGCAAAGGTTCCACTCCTCATCCTGTCCACTGACGTATACTGGAAAGAGGCTATGTGTTGAAATTGGGCGAGGACACCATCTGATCAAAGCACAGGAAGACAGCCAATACTTGTAGAGTTTTACGTCAGCAGGAGTCAGAATTCCACATTGTTGCACTCGATTTTCAGGCGATTCATGTGAAATGGGGACAATGACTAATTTAGCAGTGTGAAAGCCTGTGCCCAATTTGTGCATGCGCTGGAGTTACTGCTAAGTTTGTCCTGAGATTTTCTTTCAAGTGGCCGCCTGTAAGGAACACACTATTGATTTAAATATTAAAATGAGGGTCTTGCACTGAATAAGGACATTTGCCTAAATTCATGCCTGGAAGCACCTGATTTGCTGGGTCTTAACCTCAACCTGGAAGTTATTGCCTTAGCAGAAGCATTATTTAAAGGGATACTTACCTCCATTAAGGTAAGTCTCCATTTGGATTTTATGGGCTACTGGAGAGTGCTTTGTTGATTTTTGACTGTATTTTTGGCTACTGTTTTGCTGAGCTGAACTCTGAGAGTGATTTTTAGGAGGTCCTGCCTTCTGTCAAAGGATTGCCTTCCCAACATTGTTGGAATATGGGTATTCTGTTTGGTCTGCCTTTAGGGCTCTGACGTGGAGCAGCAAGGAAGGCAGCTGAGAGCTGCATAGGCTGCTGGAAGAGGGCAAAGGAGGGAAGGGTGGAGAAGGGTTTAAGTGTATAGGATTGCCTATCTCAACTTTACAGAGAAGCAATGAGGTTGGTGGCTCCGGTTCTCCGGAGAGGCAGAGACTGAGCTACGCCACCTGATCAATCAAGAATTGCAGCCCAGCATCAGGGCATCCACAGCACGGCCTGTGGCTGTGAAGGTCACTGACCATATATGCATCCTACTCCTTCTAACGTCCTGTGGGTGACATAAGTAACATCTCTCGGTTTCCTGTGCGCACTGCAATCAAGGAGGTCACCAATACACTGGTCGCTAGGTGCCAGGAATTCTTCATTGTTTTGTATAGACAACATCTCTTCTGTAGGCTGGATCCTCGAGATGTTCATCTCTGCTGTCTGCAGCAGGGCTAGGATGCAAGGCCACCCTTCGGCAACATGCTTCCTGGGCCATCTTATCCACTTTTCCTTGCTTCTGTGCACTTGTGCAGACCTCTCCACTCTAGCCTCTAAACTACACAGGGTGTCAGTCCCTGAGGTGATGCTTGTTTGGGTAAAGTTGAGTGATGCTGGGTCTTCTGGAGGGACGTCTGCTTCTTTGGTACCACTGTGCCCTCTAGAAATTCAGGATCTGAAAGAAAAGAGAAGGACAAGGGTTAGCAGTTAGTGCCTCCTGCCCACAATGTCTACGACTGTCTTCCAAAGGAGACAGGATGTATATAGATGCTTGCTTTCCTCCTGTGGCTGCCTGCTCCCTGTTACTGTGCACCAACTTCTCCTGCAAGAAAGAAGGGACTGTTAGTGTTTTGAGGATGTGCATGTCAGGGTGGAATAGTGGTGCTGGTCTGCGAAAGTTGGTACAGGTGTGAGGAGGTGAGGGAAGTGATAATAGATAGCAGGTGCAGAGTGTCAGTAGAAGCAGAGGAGTGAAGTGATTGTAGGAGACTGCTGGGAAGCAGGGGGTGGAAGGACTGTGAGTGCTGAGGCTACAGGTAATGTAGGGCTAAACAGAGAGTAATGAGTCTTACCTTAGTAGTCCTTGTCAGGTCACTGAACTTTTTTCTGTATTGTAGCAAGGTCCTTGAAGCAGTGCTTTTGGCGCTGACGGACTCTGCCATCTCTGTCCACTGTTGTCGTGAAGCTGGTAGGATACCTTCTTGCCGCTGAGTGAAAAGATAAGGTTCCTCCTCCTGCCGACCTCTCCACCAACACCTCCAAAGCTGCATCTGAAAAGCGGGAAGCCCTTCCAGTATCCCTTCTGCCTGCTATTTGTGGTGTTCAAAATAAAGCTAATTGCAACCACCATGCACCTCCCCTTTAAGAGGTGCTGGCTGCCTTTTAACTGATTCCAATTATGTCTGATTTTCTGCCCCCCCCCCTGTTGAGTGAGCTGCCAATAAGCGCGAGTAACGTGGCCACTTGCTTATTTTTTTGCTATACAGGCACGGGGAACAATTTAGTGCGGTCCCCGAGCCCACGTGAACAGGCACGGCTTTGGCCTGCACGACCATTTCACCCCCATTTTTGGCCGATTACGAATTTAGGCTCCAGAAGTGGAGGAAAGAAAATGAGGGGAATTTTTTTTTAAAAAAAGGATTGGTATTGTATCCTAATGTTTAATTGATCTGAGTGTACCATTTTTAAAATAACTTAAAGTTGTGAAGCCAATTATATCTGCTGATAGAATATGAAAGACTAAGCCTTCTATTTGGCGGATGAAGATGACTGTTTTATGAATGGATTATTCTATACAGATTGATGGGTTGATTATGATAGAATTTTTTTTCAATTTTTCTCATTCCATCCTTTCTAGGATGTTGACTCGTTCACTGGCATACAGTTTCACAGGTATCATTGACTCTCCTGTACTCACCTAAGTAGCCATTGTTGATGTGCGCAGCATAACTATCAATGCTGGCAGCTTATTTCACTTTGGAGGGCATCACAGCCAAATCCAATCCTGGCACCAATACATTCACTCCTGTACAGCAATCAGGAGTAGGAATTTGAGCTGATTTTTTTTTTCTCTTTTTCTCCTCCCACCCCACTTCAATCACCGAGCAATGGGGCCAATAAAAACAGCACTGCACGTGCTGGTCTCTGCCTCAAACACCACTTGTGGGAAAGTATTCCAAGTTGTAATAGCTTGCTTGTGAAAATACTTCTTGTAACTTCCCCTTCATTCTTCCAGTGATGATCCTGAATCTATGCCTCTTTGTTACCAATTCACCAACCAGTAGAAACAGTCTGATTCCTTGCCCTCTCAAAACTTTCAATCATTTTGAAAATCTCTTAGATTTCCTCAAACTCTGCTTCAGTGTAAAAAGAAAACAATTCATTGAGCCTTTCTTCTTAACTATAACCTGTCATGACTGATATTCCAGTGAATCTTCACTACTGTTTCCATGGCTCCAAAATCCTTCCCAAAAATGGGATGGCCAGAACTATACCATATCTAGCTTTGGCCTAGCCAATGTTTTGTACAAATTCAATGTCACTTCCTTGTTTTTCTGTTCAGTATCCCTTAATATAAAACCCAGAATCCCATTTGCCCTTTTTTACCTGTACACCCATTGTTGGAGATTTATGAATCTACACCACTGGATCATTTTGTTCTTCAGCTCTGTTAAGAGTCTTGCTATTAAGAGTGTGGCTGTCCAACACACCAGGGAAATGCAGCCCACATGTTTGACCTAACCTGTGAAGCTTGTGCGCAAAGCTGATTTCAGTCTTTTCAATCTAAAGTTCCTGAGCCTAGAGAACCAAAAAAGACTACTCTCTAATTGGTCAAAGTCCACCACTCGGGGAAAAGCCTTTACCAGTTCTCCAAGTACAGCACTTGTAAAGAGTTGAAACATTCTCTCCTACTCCTTGTGCCACATCAGTGGTCCCAATCAGATCACTCCTGCTGTCTGTGTTCACAGAAGAGTTTGAAGTGGGTTTTGGGAGGGGCCAGTAAGATGGACGACGAACAAGAGGAGAACCAGGCTTTGGGGGAGAGGTAGAATGGAGCCAAAGAACGGATAGTGAGTGAGGGGAAGATGGCTTCCTCACATGGTTTTGCTTGTTTTGTGTTTGGGAAAACCGTGCTTTTTTAATGTATGGGGGCTTGCATTATTGTGTAATTGTATGCAACCCACTCTGGTTTGGACACGTATCCAGCCCCCATCTTCGAATGGTTGCACAGCCCTGGTTTTAGGTATACATCTGTTCACTTTTTTCCATAATGTACTACTTCACATTTCTCTACATTGAACTGCACCTGCAATATAGCTGTCCATCCCGCTAACCTGTCTGTGTCTTAGCACCATAGAAGTTTACTGCACAGAAGGGGGATATTTGCACCATCATGTTTTTGCTAGGGTAATTCAAAACTAATCCCACCATCATTTCATAGCCCTGTATCTTCAAGTATTTAATTTTTTCCTTAAAAATGCAATGGTCTCTGTCTTATCCACTCTTGTAGCAAGGCATTCTATGCTCCACAACCCTCTGCATATAGAAATTTCTCCTATCCTCTCTCCTCACTCTCTTAGTGACAATTTTAAATTGATGACTCCTCATCACCGACTACCCAACCAGAGGAAATTGTCTTCCCTATTCACTGTCAAAACTCTTCAGAATTTTAAAACAACAACTTGCATTTATACAGCACCTTTAACGTAATAAAATGTCCCAAGGCACTTCACAGGAGCATTATCCAAGAAAACCTCCATCAAATCTATTAAATGTTCTCTTAACTTTCTCTGCTTCAGTAGAAATAGTCCCAATATCTCAAGTCTCCTCAAAACCATAGTTTCCCATCCCTGGGCTCATCCTGGTAAAGCTACACTGTACAATCTGGCTTTAATTATCCCATCTCTAATGAGCCACCAACATTGCACACTCTTAAATGTGACCTAAAAAATGTTTTGAACAATTTTTTTTTACTCCTGCACTCTGTCCCTACTTATAAAACCCAAAATGTTGTTGGCCTTTTTTATGTCTTCATCTATCTGTGCTCAGACTTTCAAAGAATTATATATTTGAACACGAGGTTGCTGTTTACCCACACCCTTCAGTGTCTTTCCATTAAGTGTATGCTCCCATTCCTTGTTTTCCTCCCAAAATGTATTACCTCACACTTATCTACATTGAATTCTATCTGCCACCTGTCTGCATGCAATCTCTTGCATTCTTTCTCCCTGTTTTCCATGGCCCCTAATTTAACATTATCAGCCAACATTGATAAAATGGGCTGCTGTGTTTACCTATGTAACAGTGACTGCATGTCATAAATAATTCACTGGCTATGAAATGCTGGGTTACCCAGAGAATGTAATAAGGTGCTATATGAACGTGAGTTCTTTTTTTCGCATCATTCCTCTTTAAGCAAAATATAATATAAACAGTTAATGTTGGCTAATCTGGACAAAGAGACGCTTGATCCAAACTTGCCTGAATTTTCGAGTTTGAATGAACCACTAAACTTTTTGGAATCTGTTGATGATTTATTTCTGATTTCTAATTGCCCTCACATTTTTTTAAAAATATAAATGCTTAATTTGTTATGTTTCTAGTAAGACTGTCAAGAGATTGAATATCTTCATTAAATGTAACCCTTTTAAAAAGGTTTAAAAACATTGTCTTCCATCAGGAAATGTCATTATTAGAAATGGAAATGCATACATTAAGTTGGGAATTGGTAGTTACAGTAATGAACTGGCCATGCTCCATATAGATATGCTCCATATATGGAGCATATAGATAGTGGCAGTCAGCCGCCTTCCATGCAAGATATTGTTTAGTTGTTGTCTTTAATACTAGCGAAGATCAAAGTGGGACATGGAGTGATCTGGGGTCTGGAAAGAGACAAGTAAGAAGGGACCAGTTTACTGGAACTTTTTATAAGTGGTATTGTAACTACATTTTTCAGTGTCATGTTTGCACTTTCACAGCTGACTTTCTCAGTCCACATTTTACAAAATAAAACTGTCACTGCAGATGTTGCCATTAGGCCAATCAAAAACATTGACCAAAAAAGTTTAAAATTTTCTCTCAAAGTTATAGCTGATATACCAGAAACAACCAGCTGATGGTGAGGATTGTGGTAGAGGTTTTATGGAACAGTCCCAAGAATATCTCTTTTTGGACCAAAGTATCTTGAGTGCCTATGCCAAGCAATAAGCATTTTAGGGGTCTAACCAATGGCAATAGATCTGGCAGAAAAATTAAGTTTGTTCTCTCAATATTAATTGCAAGTAGAGCAATAATTAAAACTGAGAACTGAAAGCAGAGAGATCGGTACAAGACCTACATTTAGTGCCTATGCTGGAAAGATCTGCTGCAGTTCTGTTCAGCAATAACACTCAGTGTAAGTTGTGAAAGGAGAATATCTGAAGATGAATGGTGACAGACACATTCTGTCACCATAGAATCACAATTCTCCCCACCCTGTCCCTTGCTCAATCTAATATAACATTGAACCCCCACTCCCCCTACCCACTCCCTGCTGCCCCTTGCTTTCCCATAAGATGAGGATCTGTAATACTAAATTATTTGCATGCCTGGATCATAAAACAAAAACCTTGTTCAAATAGATGCTTGACGGTGGTGTAGGGAATTTTTTTATGAATGGGTTTGTATAGCCAATGTGGAAACAAATACATTTTTAAAAAGTTATAAAAATGTAGGCATAGACATCATTTATCAGTAAAGCAATCATCTTTTTCAACACTGAACATGCCACTGTACACCCCTCAATTTGAAAACTTGTCCCTGTGTCTTAGTTTCAAGGGTAATGATATTACTTTAATTCAACAATCCTCTATTAAAACACTCTGATATTAGAAGTTTAGCATTTTCTCTCTGGCATCTTCTGTTAGGATACAGTAAAACAGTCACCTGTGGCATTCCTGTAGCTCAAGCAAATGGCCATTCTAAACACTGATTAAGAGTAAGCTGTTCAACTAAGGGGGGCAATGGGGGAAATCACAGTCATAAATAGAATCTGTCCTCACCAGACATTCGTACTTCCCAGCAAGGGTCAGTAGATACTGCTCACAAGTGGGAATCCCAGCTGATTACTTGTCCTCCTCATCCCATGGGCACTGCAGCTCAAATTTGAACTTCCTTACTCTGCTTGGATCAGTACTGCACCTAGTGGTGTATATGCAAACAAAAGAAGAACTTACATTTATATATTTACTTTTGAAGAGCATCCAGGGTTGTTATGCACTGAAGTATCAACCTTGATTGTGTACTTAAGTCTGCAGTGGGGTTTAAACCCACAATCCTCTGATTTAGGAGCAAGAGTGCTTCTAACTGCACCAAGCTGATTCTAAGGGGATTCAGTCGGTACTGTTTATGTCCTTTCATAAATAAAGAAATCACTTGACATCTCACTATAACATACTGTGCCCTTTGCTTCTAAAGGCACCATTAGAGAGTCTATTGTACTAAATACTGAACATAAATTGATAAAGGAGCACTGTAAACACTGCATTCCTTGTGATAAGTTTGTGTGTGTGTGCTTTCAAAAACTGTCTGAACAAGAATCCATTTTAAACTGTATGCTTTCATTTCATTGTTTTTCTCAGAACTGCTAACACTTGTGAAATGTTTGGTGACATTTATGATCAAGATCAATGAGACTGACATAGATTGCAAGCTCATTTAAAATGTGAAGCAGTGTTTATTTTTAAAAGAATGCATTGATATAGCTTCCTCAGAACTTTTCAAAGTGTTTCACAACCAATGAATTACTTTTGAAGCGTGGTCACTATTGTTATTTTGGCAAATCTACCAGTGAATTGTTCACAGCAAGGTCAAACATTTTGTTTTGGTGAAGATTTTTTTGTTACAGCACATCTACATGGATAACCAAACAGAGCCTCAGTCTAACGTCTCATTTGAAAGACTTCACCTCGAACAATGCAGTATTCGGTAAGTAGTGCATTAAATTGTCAGCCTAAATTATCTTGAAGTGGGGTTTGAACCCAACACCTTCTAACTCACAAGTGAGCTTCCTACTACGCTGATATTAAACGTGAATAAAGTTCCTGGCTGTTGTGGTCCTAAGCCTTAGAGCAGGACAATCCTAAATTGGTCTGTTTTCAATCAATAAATCCTAAGCTTGAACAATGGTAGGAGGTGCTAGAATTGGCCTCAGCAAGGGCAGGGAACAACTTGGTTCCCAATTCTGATAGCTATTCAAAAATCCTTGCCGGGAAGAGCATATCGACCTTGGAATGAGGACTGAGTGGATTTAACTGTAATGCTCCGCACAGTAGACTAGGTTGCCAATACTCACTGAGTATCAATAGCTTCACATCCCAGCAAAAGTCAGTTCTCTCAGGGTAGGAGGGCGGAAAATTGGGGAAAATTTTAAAACCAAAAGTAATTGTCACGACTTATCAGTGACACGTGGCAGGTCTGTTTTCTGTGTGTAATTGCCCCTTGTTATCTATGAAATGCCTTCAAATCGTTGCCATGGGTGTACCCACATTGTACCTTTGACCCTCGTGGGCAGATCCTGCAGGCTGATAAACAAGGAGAGAGAGGCTGCTGGGTAGAGAGCAGAGCGCAGCACCCAGTATCAGAGAGAGAGAGAGAGCACCACAACCCAGCAAACATGTCGGATAGTATCCCTCTGCAGCCTGTCCGCCACAAGAAATGGCATGACTCCAAACAGAGGAGCGGGTAAGAGACCAAGAACAGCAGCACTGCTTGGAAGCCCGACTAACTCGCTTTAGCTGTCATGTTTTGTTTTTAGATTAAGGGACATGTAATTCTGTGATAAATCAGGATTTTTTTTTGGTGGGGTGGGGGTATCACTTCCCTGCTTTTATTGAAATGCTGCGCTGGCGATGTATGTCGTGCTGGAGGATGCAGTTCTCTAATTATGCTCCAATCTGTGCCCGGCGCCGGTGACTGTTCGCTTTCTCTCTCCCCACTCTCGCTCCCTTCACCTTCTTCCGGGCTGGCTCCATTGACACAAATGTGAGAGAAGCGGGCGGGCAGACCTGATGTGGGAGGGGGAGCTGAAATGGGTCCATTTATGATTCCGATTTTTAAAAATAAAACAAGATGCGTAAGCAAGCAGCCGGGGAACATTGTGTGTATTTATTTATTACACAGGAGTGGAAACGCGAGGCTCCTCGCACCCGTAGCGCGGATTCCTCCTCTTTGTCATGTAAATTATCGCCGGGAAGAAAATTTGCAGGGCGACCAGCAGAGATTTCTGTTTTTCGATTTGTATATAAATTGCTTTTTTAAAAAAAAAATGTTTTAAATGTGCGTTGAATTCAAGATTTGAGTCTAGGGAAAGGTGACTTGAGTTGGGGTGTTTTTATTTGCTGCAGATGCCGACCATTGTGTGGTTTGTTTGTTGTGGGAGTCTGGGAAGGATATGCTGGCAGGTTCTTCCTGATTTAACGCCATTGAATATGGCACACCCTTTACTAAACACGGCAACGAATCCACAGGCAGTTCTGAGAATTAATATCGCTGACATGTGAAATGATGTTCTACCAAATAAAAATATCTACCACTATCAATGGGGGGCAAGACACGTTATGATATTTTTGACATGGGTATTATTATGTTTAGATAGTTACATCATATTCCAGGATGAGAAACTGATCTGTTGAAAGATTATTTTTAGTTCCGGGGAGGGGAGCCCATGAGATGACACGGTGTTCTGGCGATCTAGTGATGCTGTTATACTGGTTTCAGGGTGGAGCGTGTGTTCCCCTCGCTTCCAAAATCGCGAATATTGCTTTTTCTGTCTGCTGTCTCTACTCTTTCTCTCCCCCCTGCCCCTCCTCCCGCAAAATGCTGGGCTCAACCCTACTCTGATACAATACAAAAATAATGAGCTTCGTGCAAACCTCTTCAAAGTACGATTGAATAGTAACAATAGACTTCTTGTATAATGCCCAGCCAGACCATCGAAATTGATTTCAGATCATGTTTGGAGCCATCCTGTCAAATTGTACACAAATGTCAATAATCTTTGCTGCAGCTGCAGTGTTCCGCAGGTTGTCAGCTCATTATTCTGTTTCAATGTGTAGATAGGAGCTAAAAGTACGTATTTGTTTATAATGTACATTCTAGCGCCATTCATTGCCGTAACAAAAATATATTCACCAATATCAACTTTTAAGAATGTCCAGTTTTGTACGCCTTGTGTAAACCGTTACTTTTTAGGTCTGTGTCGTACCCATCAAAGCCAGAAGCAAAGAGTGGCACTTTGTGCCATGAGGTATTATTTTGATCTCCATAGTAAAAGTTTGAATAATTTTGTCATGGGATATTAGCAGTTTCGTATACATAAGAACATTTGTGATGCCTCGACCTTTTAAGAGAACACTTCTCTACTGTGTCATGTGCAGTTTCAATTGGTTTATTCCTGCCTCTTTGGGTTGCAGCTCAAGTTCTGACATGACACACTCTTAAAACCTAGTTTCGAAACCTGCTTGCAGCAGTAGTCTGATAAATCCCACCAGGGAAATATAATTATAAAATATAAAAACTAATTGGGACTGGAGATGTAGCTAGGTGGGAATAGATGTGAATTGAAACTCAGGTTGGAATTAATGCAGCTTGTAAGAAGGAAGTGCAGTCAAACGGGAGTGAATGGTCAGAGCTGGAAAAAAAATAGAGAAATGATTTTGACAAGTGGTTGTTGCTTCTTGCAAAGTGAATAGTTTTGTTTCTAGACAAAGGCTTTCTCTAAGAATTATGTATTTGGGCTCAGCCCTTGTCATTTTTAGGTAATTATTATAGCTTTTAAAATGTCATTGCATTTGTTAGTGCTTTAAATCTGTTCAGAGGAGATCACTGAAGGTCAGTACTAATGAAAATTTCCATTAAGATACAAAACCATTTCCATTCACGGCAATATAAAATAGTGTGGTTAAAATTAGCTCTGTATGATCAAATTCTGCTTTAGATTGGAGTTTCAGTGCTGACATCACCTATAGGAACTCCTGTGAAAAATAACTGACATGGGGAAGGAATTCCCGAAGTTACCTGATCCGTAGGGCTTTTCAGTACTCATGGCAACTGTCTTAAGTATGTGCTGAAATTCTTGAATATATGCAAATAGGATATCCTGTGTGTTTTCCATGATAATCCTGGCTTTTTTTTGCAATATAAGTGCTCTACTTATCTTTAGGACCAGGTGGTGGGAATTTGGGGTGGAGCTTGTGTAAAAAATGGAGGGGAAATGGACTGAGAAGCGAAGAAGCTAGCAGACAAAAGATGAATGGGAAAGATGCAGAAGGTACAAGAAAATAAACGGTCGAAAAGGAAATCAGCAACAAACAAAGACTGAGAAAAGAGGAGCAGATGGGAGCAACCGATATATTATCAGTATTATAATAGCTACTAATTCTTGTGCGCAGGGAAAATATATAAGGAAAAGTAAGGAAGCTTGTTTCTGTATTTTATCTTTGTGTGTTTATATTTATATTTGTACACGAGAAACAGAATGGAAAACAAAGGGGGATCAAAAGCAAAATACCGCAGATGCTGGAAATCTGAAATAAAAACAGAAATTGCTGGAAATACTCAGCAAGTCAGGCGACTGGAGAAAGAAAGAGTTAATGTTTCAGGTCGATAACCCTTCGTTAGAACTGGAAGAAGTTGAAAATTAAGCAGTTTTTAAGCAAGTACAGAGTCAGGGAAAATGGGGTGGGGAGAGGAAAGAACAAAGTGGAAGGTCTCTGATAGGGTGGAGGGCAGAGGTGATTAAATGACAAAAGGGAAGATGATGCAAGGCAAGGAGGGTAATAATGGGAGAAGTAAAGAAACAAAAGATGGGTTTAGAGGAGCTGTAAATGGCAACATCAGGGGGATAATGTGATGTACAAAAAAGTTTTATTATATGGGAGGACATATTGAGTTCAGAATTGTGGTCTACATTATTTAAATCATGTTTCTTGCTCTCTTGCAGCACAAATCTGTTTTATGATGTTGCTATGTTAAAAGGATCTTCAGGTCTGTAAACTAGACTGTCCTGTGGGCCAATCATGGCCGGCCTCTAAGCATATAGAGCAGTTGATGCGGTTGGATTTGGCAATACTATTTTTTAATAAATTGAATTGTGAAAGAATTATTCTAGATGACATACCGCCTTTTAAGTACATGAGAAGGGATTGCATCCAGCATTTGTTTTATAGTGCATGGTGATTTGATGTGATATGAGCTGCTTTTTAACACTTACCATAAGGAACTTGCTGGGTGTGAAAGTCTAGATTGGTGAGACTCAGGAATTCTCTATCATTGATGTGGACCTCAGTATTTCAGTGCATCTCTCTTTTTATAGTTGCAAGTGCAAGATTGAGGCTCTTTCTGGAACCTTCAAGTTGGGCTTTCATTTTAAATTTTCATTGAGGTTCAGTTGTAATGGATGTTATTGCTTAACTGTCTTGCAACTTACATTCTTGGCGCTGTCATGCTTAGTGGGAAAGGTGAGACTTTCAAATAATTTCAATACAGAAATACATTGCTGAGCTTCAGGCAACTTGAAATTGCAAATGCCAAAATCAGAGCTTCTCAAAATGGCAACACACAAGTTCCATTAATATAGTGGGTAAGAGGGAAAAAAAGTGGTCAGTGTATTGAGGCCCAGCAATGTAAGTCATATCAGATAGTTTGAAGTAAATGCATTTGAATGAAGAGGACTTTTCATTTATATTGTGTTTATTAAATTACTGAAATTGCTCCCTGTTCCCCTGAAATGAATACATCTGAAATAAAAACAGAAAATGCTGAACTTACACACCAGATCTGCCAGCAAGAGAAAACATAGTTTAAAGTTTCAAATGTAGACCCAATGTTAGAATTTGATATCTGTTATGATTTGGTGACTGTGGAGTCGCCTTCATTAATTCCAAATTCTCCACAGTAACTATAGTTGATCATTATGTGGAATCCAAATGGATGTCATAGACTATCCTAAATGTGCATCAACTGGAGGTGAGCTGTGCGCTTCTTGGAAAGGTAGCAGTAGGTTGGGTTTCATAAACAGATGAACAAAATCATGAAGGGTCGAGACAGAGTGG
The DNA here is from genome assembly GCF_035084215.1 of Heptranchias perlo. NCBI lineage: Eukaryota > Metazoa > Chordata > Chondrichthyes > Hexanchiformes > Hexanchidae > Heptranchias > Heptranchias perlo. The sequence goes on along the minus strand of NC_090343.1, from coordinate 33,008,340 downwards.
ATAGAGAGAAACTGTTCCCACTGATGGAAGGGTCAAGGACCAGAGGACATAGATTTAAGGTGATTGGCAAAAGAACCAAAGGTGACGTGAGGAAAAACTTTTTTACACAGTGAATGGTTAGGATCTGGAATGCACTGCCCGAGAGGGTGGTGGAGGCAGATTCAATTGTGGCCTTCAAAAGGGAACTGGATAAGTACTTGAAAGGAAAAAAATTGTAGGACTACGGGGAAAGGGTGGAGGAGTGGGACTAGCTGGATTGCTCTTGCATAGAGCTGGCGTGTACTGAATGGGCCAAATGGCTGCCTTCCGTGCTGTGACCTTTCTGTGATTCTAACAGACCTAGACTTGTGTACAGCAGTGTAATTACAATTCAACAGGAGTCTTGACATTACCCAGTCCACTCATGATGTTAACATTCTTTTAGTCTGTTATTGAGGATCCAGGTAACAAGAACCTCATTTATAAAGCACCTTTAACATAGAAACACATGCAAATGAGGAAGACCAAATGAGAAGGGCCAAAAATGGATCCTTGTGGGGGTGGACGGGGGGGAGGGGGCATCTCCAGAGATGACAGTATGGCAGTGGGAACATTGCTCATCAGTTCAGTAAATTGAACTATCCCAGAATAGGCTTCAATTACTCTTAATATGTAATTAATATAATTGGATTCTGGGTCCTTTTCAGGAATAGGGAAAATAAAAAATGTATATGGTCTATTTGTACTTTCTGTGAATACTGAATGTTGACTTGTTCAGCTAGTTTATGGACATACCATGAGGTAGCATGGCTGCCTGAGTTGGTGTAGGTGAAATGAGACGAGGCATCGCCTAAATGAACAGGAATAGAATTCTGTTATGAAATAACCAACCAGTTTAGACATGCAGTATGTACACTTACAGAACATCGACTTTGTTTCAAATTTATTGTTAAAATATTCATTCAAATTAATCCATTTAAAAAAAAATTAAGGTTGATTGATTTTAAATCTCTGCTTGGGAAAGTGTTCCCTAATGGAAGTATGTTACAACACTTAAAAGAAGAAAAGTGCTTGTTAAATAGCACAGAGAAAAGAGAATATTCAGAGTACTTTGTTGCATCCTAAATTTTGTAGACTGGCTTGTTTGAACAGACATGGGCTATGTCCTGCATTATGTTATAAAATGTCTTTTCAGATGCATTTTAGCTAGGACAATGATTTGGGATTTTTAAAATTGGAGCAGTTGCTGTTTCTGATTAAGATTTCCTTTGTGCTTGTTTTGAGAGCAGATAGATGAATCAAACTTACAAATCTGTCTGGACGCATTTCATGTTAGTGGCACAGAAATTCTATCCGGTCTGTGCAACATTTGATAGTATGCGATAGCTTGCTAACGCATCTTGTTTCATAGGGGAGAGGGTGGCATGTCAGACGTGAAAAGGAATTCCTCAGCTAATAAATAAAGCCGTTAACTTTTCATTTCCCATCTACCCGTACGATGAATATAATTAATATTGATTACCAGTTCGCTGAGAGAAAATTTGGATTTTCTTCAAAGACATGTGCATTTTGAAATGTTTGCTTATGATCTGAGGTCAGAAGCTGCCTGGATGAAGTATGTCAACTACAGTCTTTCCCCACATCTTGTTTGATTGTTTCAACTATTAAGCTGCACATAACTGCTGTGAGGCAATTCCATAAGGGCAAAGGCATGCTCCAAACAGAATCTTTTAAAAAGACTCTGTCTAAGGACTTTAAAATTACTGTGTGAATTCAAATCATCTTGTTGTTTTGGTTTCAGCAAATGGTTTGCTGTAACAGTAAAAGTTAAGTACTGTATTGCTATTTGCCTGCTGATTTATTTTGGTTCTGTATGAGTTTACACCTTCCAATAAATATAATTTGTAGCGTAGCCTGAAGTAGCTGTCAGAGTGACGATCAGGAGAGTATGGTGGGTATCTCTGTCTTTTTTTTGCTGGTGTGTTTTTCTGCTTTGTAACTCAAGAAGTTAGTAATTATTAATCTTGCGACATGATGATTGATCCACGTAAAAGGTGTACAAGTTTCGATTCATAAGAGGTGAGGGCCAGCTTATGGAAACTGCCTTGTTTGCACAAACAGCATTAGGAGAAGCTGGAACAAAAACTGCAAGGTTTGTCCTCTTTCTCTTCCATTTCTACTCCCTTCATGCCCTGGAGGAAAGCATTTGATATTAACCCACATAACAAAACAATTCATAAAGTGAATGCCTACAGAATAGATGGCAAAGTGTTATGTTGGATTGGTACGTGGCTGAAAGGTAGACAGCCAAAGGTGGTGATGTGTTGGGAAGTGCCAGAATTGAAGCTGGTTACCAGTAGAATACCACAGGGAGTGATGTTAGGGTTATAAATTTTTTTTTAAGTGACTTACAGGATGAATATTGTCCATGGCGTCTGAGTTTGCGGATGGCATCAGATTGTGCGCAATAGCCAATGGTGCTAACTGATATGTGAATGTCCGCTGGGATCTGGACAGGCTCGATCAATGAGCAGAAGCATGGCAGATGAAGTTCAACACCAATAAGCATAAAGTAATGAGAGTAAGTAGAAAAAGCAAGAATTTAGATTACATATTAATTGTCAATGTGCTTGAGGTCATTGAGCTAGAAAATGATCTGAAAGTTTTGGTAGGTAAATCATGAAAACCATTGATTCAGTGTATTAACAGATACTGAATAAATAAATAACATTTTGGCATGCATAGCTAAGTCTATAACTGAGTCTAAAAAGGTCATGTTGAAATTTTATTTGGCCTTCTGTAAGGCCATGTCTGAAGTACTGTGTTCAGTTTTGGTCTCCATATTACAGGAAAGATGTAGATTTATTAGATGAGGCCCAGAAGATGATTGAGGCTGATTCCTGAGCTTACAGGGATGAGTTATGGAGAAAGATTGTCTAATATGGAACTACATTCTGGAGAAGAGATAGCTGAGGGGGGGCTTCTTATGGGAAGTTTTTCTGTCAGGCAAAGGATTTGAGAACTAAGGGCCACAGTAGTTGTCAGAATGTAGGGAATTTAGGCAGTTCTTTTTTAATTAGAGAGTAGAATTGTGAATGGATTATCAATGGAGTTATAGAACATAAAGCCATGCCAGATTTTAAAAAAGAAGTGGCTGAATTCCTGTTAAGTGAAGGGATACAAGGCTATTATTTTCTGACTCCCAGTAAAGAAACTAATGGTTTGGAAGAGGAGGCTCGATAGACCAATGTTTGTCTGCCCAAAATATTATTGTGTTACTATGTTTTTCACTACCATTAGGTGCATCTAGTTCACCCTTCCGTATACATTTATGGTGCCCTTATTACAGCACTTAACTGCCTCTTGAATGGTTCCTGAGTTTTTGCCTCCACTATCCTAACTAGAAGGCCTTTCCAAGTATCAATAATTCTTTGAAGTGTTTCCGGACATCAGTCCTGAACCTACCTTTTACCAGTTTGTACCTGTTTTCCTTTGTCCTGCAGATGTGGTTCAACTAAAAATAGCTCTGGGTTAATATTTTCTATTGGACTTCGTATCTTTTATATACAGGGTGCCTTTAAAAAGTTCTCCCTCGTTCACCCGCTTTCAAGGCTAAAGAATACAGTTTTTAAAATTTTTCCTCATAACATGACAAAATAGGGACATTTCTGTATTTTATCTCATTTGGTTCTAAAATAGCTGCCCTTCCTTTCCCAATTTCAAAACGGAGACCTGGAGTTGAGTTGTCCATGGGACCAAGCCATAGTATCATAAGGTTTAGATTAGTTATGGAAAAGGACAAGGAGCAATCTAGAGTAAAAATACTTTATTTGGAGGAGGGCCAATTTCAATGTGTTTAGAATGGATCTGGCCCGGGTAAATGGGAATTAAAGATTGCAGGCAAAACTGTAATCGAACAATGGGCAGCCTTTAAAGAGGAGATGGTTCGGGTACAGTCTAGGTACATTCCCACGAGGGGGAAAGGTAGGGCAACCAAAGCTCCCTGGGTGACGAAGAGACAGAGAATAAGGTGAAGCAGGAAATGGGAGCTTACGACAGACGTCAGGTTGATAATACAAGTGAGAACCAGGCTGAATATAGAAAGTAAAGAGAAGTGAAAAAGGAAATGAGGGAATATGAGAATAGAATGACGGCTAACATAAAAGGGAATCCAAAAGTCTTCTATAGGCATATAAATAGCAATTGGGTAGTAAGAGGAGGGGTGGGGCCGATTAGGAACCAAAAAGGAGATCTACGCATGGAGGCAGAGGGCATGGCTGAGGTACGAAATGAATACTTTGCATCTGTCTTTACCAAAGAAGATGATGCTGCCAAAGTCACAGTAAAAGGGGAGGTCGTTGAGATACTGGATAGAGTGAAAATTGATAAAGAGGAGGTACTAGAAAGGCTGGCTATGCTTAAAGTAGATAAGTCACCCGGTCTGGATGGGATGCATCCTAGGCTGCTGAGGGAAATAAGGGTGAAAATTGTAGAGGTGCTGGTCATAATCTTCCAATCCTCTTTAGATAAGAGGGTGGTGTCAAAGGACTGGAGAATTGCAAATGTTATACCCTTGTTCAAAAAAGGGTGTAAGGATAAACCCGGCAACTGCAGGCCTGTCAGTTTAACCTCAGTGGTGGGGAAGCTTTTATTAACGATAATCTGGGACAAAATTAATAGTCACTTGGATGAACGTGGATTAATAAAGGAAAGCCAGCACGGATTTGTTAAAGGCAAATCATGTTTAACTAACTTGATTGCGTTTTTTGTTGAGGTAACAGAGAGGGTTGATGAGGGCAGTGCAGTTGATGTGGTGAAAATGGACTTTCAAAGGACGTTTGATAAAGTGCCACGTAATAGGCTTGTCAGCAAAATTGAAGTCCATGAAATAAACAGGGCATTGGCAGCGTGGATATGAAATTGACTTAAGTGACAGGAAACAGAGAGTAGTGGTGAACTTTTCGGACTGGAGGGAGATATACAGCGGTGGTCCCCAGGGGTCAGTGCTGGGACCGCTGCTTTTTTGATATATATTAATGACTTGGACTTGGGTGTGCAGGGCGCAATTTTAAAATTTGCAAATGACACAAAACTTTTATTTTTTTTTATTTTTTTGCTTGAACACCTTTCTAACTTTTTTTTATTCTCGTCAGACAGATAGCAAACACAAAGATATCAAACACAACACGTAAATATCATATTTATAAGAGTGTCCAAATGAAACTGCTAATAAAACCACATCATTGGAGTTTCACATTGAGTGCATGTGTCCTCTAGGGATGTATTCTTTATGTAAATATGAGAACTTGGGTGTAGGTTGGCAGGAAGCAAGGCTTATGAACCCTCAAGTGTGTGTAACAGTTTCACTGGAGTTCAATCAAGTAAAACTGTGCAAATTACTGACACAGAGCACCAGTAAACTTATAGCATGTCAAGCTAGGGCCATCCTACCGAGGCCAGTGGCTTAGTATCATAGTATGGTACAGCACAGAAGGAGGCCATTTGGCCTATTGTGTCTCTGCTGGCTCTTTGAAAGAGCTATCCAATTTTTTTTATTCGTTCATGGGATGTGGGCATCGCTGGCGAGGCTGGCATTTATTGCCCATCCCTAATTGCCCTTGAGAAGGTGGTGGTGAGCCGCCTTCTTGAACCACTGCAGTCCGTGTGGTGAAGGTTCTCCCACAGTGCTGTTAGGAAGGGAGTTCCAGGATTTTGACCCAGCGACGATGAAGTAACGGCGATATATTTCCAAGTCGGGATGCTGTGTGACTTGGAGGGGAACGTGCAGGTGGTGTTGTTCCCATGTACCTGCTGCTCTTGTCCTTCTAGGTGGTAGAGGTCGCGGGTTTGGGAGGTGCTGTCGAAGAAGCCTTGATGAGTTACTGCAGTGCAGCCTGTGAATGGTACACACTGCAGCCACAGTACGCCGGTGGTGAAGGGAGTAAATGTTTAGGGTGGTGGATGGGGTGCCAATCAAGCGGGCTGCTTTGTCCTGGATGGTGTCGAGCTTCTTGAGTGTTGTTGGAGCTGCACTCATCCAGGCAAGTGGAGAGTATTCCATCACACTCCTGACTTGTGCCTTGTAGATGGTGGAAAGGCTTTGGGGAGTCAGGAGGTGAGTCACTCGCCGCAGAATACCCAGCCTCTGACCTCCTTTTGTGGCCACAGTATTTATATGGCTGGTCCAGTTAAGTTTCTGGTCAATGGTGACCCCCAGGATGTTGATGGTGGGGGATTCAGCGTTGGTAATGCCGTTGAATGTCAAGGGGAGATGGTTAGACTCTCTCTTATTGGAGATGGTCATTGCCTGGCACTTGTCTGGCGCGAATGTTACTTGCCACTTATCAGCCCAAGCCTGGATGTTGTCCAGGTCTTGCTGCATGTGGGCTCGAACTGCTTCATTATCTGAGCGGTTGTGAATGGAACTGAACACTGTGCAATCATCAGTGAACATCCCCATTTCTGACCTTATGATGGAGGGAAGGTCATTGATGAAGCAGCTGAAGATGGTTGGGCCTAGGATACTGCCTTGAGGAACTCCTGCAACAATGTTCTGGGGCTGAGATGATTGGCCGCCAACAACCACTACCATCTTCCTTTGTGCTAGGTATGATTCCAGCCACTGGAGAGTTTTCCCCGATTCCCATCGACTTCAATTTTACTAGGGCTCCTTGGTGCCACACTTGGTCAAATGCTGCCTTGATGTCAAGGGCAGTCACTCTCACCTCTGGAATTCAGCCCTTTTGTCCATGTTTGGACCAAGGCTGTAATGAGGTCCAGAGCCGAGTGGCCCTAGCGGAACCCAAACTGAGCATCGGTGAGCAGGTTATTGGTGAGTAAGTGCCGCTTGATAGCACTGTCAACGACACCTTCCATCATCACCTTTGCTGATGATCGAGAGTAGACTGATGGGGTGGTAATTGGCCGGATTGGATTTGTCCTGCTTTTTGTGGTCAGGACTTTACTCCCCTGCTCTTTCCCCATAGACCTGTAAATTTTTTTCCATTCAAGTATTTATCCAATTCTCTTTTGAAAGTTACTATTGAATCTTTTAGGCAGTGCATTCTAGATCATAACAACTCGCTGCATTACTAAAAATGTTTCCTTACGTCACCTCTGGTTCTTTTGCCAATGACTGTCAATCTGTGTCCTCTGGTCACCGACCCTTCTGCCACTGAAGCAATTTTTCCTTATTTATTCTATCAAAACAATTCGTGATTTTGAACATTTCTATCAAATCTCCTCTTAGCCTTCTCTGCTTCTCCAGGCTCTGCACATAATTGAAGTCCCTCATCCCTGGCACCATTCGAGTAAATCTCTTCTGCACCCTCTCTAAGACCTTGACATCCTTCCTAAAGTGTGGTGCCCAGAATTGAACACAATACTCCAGCTGAGGCTTATAAAGGTTTAGCATAACTGCCTTGCTTTTGTACTCTATGCTTCTATTAATAAATTCAAGGATCCCATATGCTTTTTTAACAGCCTTCTCAAATTGTTCTGCCACCTTCAAAGATTTGTGTACATACACCCCTAGGTCTCTCTGTTCCTGCACTCCCTTTAAAATTGTTACATTTAGTTTATAATGCCACTTCTCGTGATATATTTTGGTAGGAAGAACAACACACTTTTCTGCATTAAATTTCATCTGCCATGTGTCTGCCCATTTCACCAATCTGTCTATATCCTCCTGAAGTCTGTTACTATCCTTCACGTTGTTTACTACATTTTCGAGTTTCGTGTCATCTGTGAACTTTGAAATTATACCCTATTTATCTGCAAACTTTGAAATTATACCCAAGTGCAGGTCATTAATATATATCAAAAAGAGCAGTGGTCCTAATACTGACCCCTGGGGAACACAACTGTAATCTTCCCTCCATTTTGAAAAACAACCGTTTACCACTGCTCTCCCCACCACTGACTTTAGGCTGACTAGCCTGTAATTGCCGGGTGTATCCCCCTTCCCTTTTTTGAACAAGGGTGTAACATTTGTAATCCTCCTATCCTCTGGCACCACTCCCATATCTAAGGAGGATTGGAAGATTGCAGCCAGAGCCTCCGCAATTTCTAGCTTGTGTGATTACCTGGAGCTGAGCAGGAAAAATCCAGCTCCCAGTGATAAATCGGCCCGTTTAGGTCACATCAATGGCTGATGGTGAATTATCCTCTTTCCCTTGGACTTCTCCCCAGCACAAGAAGGATGGTTGCTCGTGTGTCCTGCTGACTGGAATATGGAGAATTTTCTCTGAAATTTTTACCAATGGTTATTTTTTTCTCTCAGGAGATTAATAGGTTAGGGTAGAGTCTATGGTCATGCAAATTATATATGGTCTGTTGAAAGGGCCATTGATAAACTCTGCTTTTCTTGTCCTGGACCCGTATTAAGCATACTGGTCTTTTATGCTCCCCTGAGAGGGCAGATTTATTAAGCATTTTATTTGCTCTGTATATTTGTTTACAAAATTGATGTAAGATTTTTTTCATATTGCAGATAACTTCCAATTTGTCAAACTCAGTAAAAAGAACAAATTGTTTTCTTAGTATCTCTTAAATGATACTTTTTGCTTCAAATAACACTTTGTCACTCACGTATACACTGGTTATAATGAGTGATTCAGGAAGCAGTGACTCGCCCAACAAAGGCTCTTGTACATAATTGGTTAATTTAGAATTAAGTGATTTTTCTGAAAGATTTAACGAACCAGGTAGGTAAAATAACTTGCTTTAGCCAGTTCATTTCCTGCAAGATCTACTTTGATCATCAAGCCTAGTGAATTTGCCCATGAACATTCGTGGGATCTCTCTGTTTCATTCAGTGGAAAATTACACATAATGTGAATTCTAATTTGAGGCAAACATTTTTTATGCTTCTCCTGCATTAATCCCCTCAAGCTCCCAGCATTATTTGACCAGGAAGTGAATGAGACCAATATCATGTGACAGGAAGCAGTAATTTCACTAAAAAAAAGCCCTCTGCACTTATCAGTATTTTCTTTATCCTGTGCATGATCTAAATGTATATCCCTTTTTCTAAAGGTGCTGTGGTTGTTGCTGTAGAGGAAGAGATTTCAAACCTCGCACAGTGTGGCTTGGACATCCAGAGAAGCGAGAACAGAAATACCCACGAAATGTTATCAATAATCAGAAATACAACTTCTTCACCTTTCTTCCTGGGGTATGTGCTTGCTAAATCCTTTTAAATAAATGAATTGTGAACTGTAATCATTGAAACTGTTTGAATGGCCCACCTAAAGAAGCATGTGTATTGTTTTCGTTGAGTGCCATTTGTTTACCCTTGTGCTTCTTTCGATTGTGTGTGTATACGTGTGCCTGTTTGTGAGCGTGTGCAAATACGTGTACTTTTTTGAGTGCTGCTAATAATTTGTATGCATCAGAGGAACCTAGGAACAGGAGTAGCCCATTCAGCTCTCAAGCTGATCTGTATTAGATCAAGCAATTCAACTCTTGCAAAATCTACTTTGGCTAAATGGGCCTACTCAGACTTTCCGGGACCTCAGTTTTATTAAGAAGGAAAACAATTTTATGTTTTTTTCTAATTTGGTGTAAAAATTACTGTTGTTACATTTCCCTCACCTTTCCTTGGATCTCCTTCAAGTCCCACTACATTCCCCAGCCAAGAGGGCTGCCAGGTGACCTGCTTGCAGGATTTTACCAGTGCATTATCTTCAGTTAGTCATTAACAGATGAATGAAAGGAACCTTCAGATGACTCGTACACTTTCCTCACCTTCCTTTACCTTTTGAGAAGTGCTAGCGCATCCAAAGGCAGTGATAAGATTGCGAGGTTCTAGTGGAAACCACCTCTTCGTCTTGTCAGCTTGTAGCACAGTATGTTCAAGCACAGTATATTCAAGCCCAGTACATTGAAGCTTTTCTTTCCATGCAGAAAAGTGCAAAAAAAACTTTCTGGATCGGTTTAAAGCTGCACAAAATAAACTGAATATGATTTCATTTTGTTTGGTATCTTTCTGTGTTACTGTTTAGGTAGGCTCTTCTACAACTGGCGTTCTCATCTTATTTTCTACTCTTTTCAAACTAGATGGCATTCTGCATTGTGGGCCTTGGCTCTTCATCTAGGTTTCTCAATGACAAAAGAAACTTGTGGATAGTGTCTAATCTAGTATTTAATCGTGTGTGTGAACTGATTGCATTGTTACATAGCAGCTGTTGCCTTGGTGGCTACTAAAAGCATAGTTCTTCATCAAAGTGCTAAAGTCATTTGCACTCAACGGACTGAGTTTTCAGCTGGACTTTCCAAAGGTCAGTATTTTAGCTGGAAGTTCCCCAGGGTCAAACGCTGACTGTTGGAAAGACTTGACAGCAGACTCTGTGGCTTGTGAAATTTTCCACAGCTCTCTTGTTCCATTCACCTTTTGAGTGGATTATTGAGACAGAAGCTCAGAACCTTTTACGTGTGTAATGAACAGTCATTGGTGTTTCCTAAATGTATTCATTCCCTTTTGTAACGGTCTCTTCGTGGTTTTTTGTTTCATAATTTCAGTGGAAGAGCTCATTTTCAGTTGTTCCTCTTGTAGCTCCTTTTTGTTTGGTGGTAAAGTGTCTGCAGATCAATTTGCAAAGAGTGAAGGAGCTGTTAGTGATGTATTAAAAATTCTTAATGAGTACATGTTTATATCCTAACATATTTACCAGTATCACAGATCACTTCCTATACTTGTCTGGAGAATTTCTAATGTATAATAGTGGCCACTTCATGTAATTTAAAAATACATTGGCTTAAAACCCAACTTTTGGACACTGTAATAGTGCTCACTTTCTTCCCGAGCATTATCTGAAATGCTTTACATTGTTTTTTCTGATTATGCCTTTGTGAAGCCCTTTGGGACATTTTTCTACATTAAAGGTGCTATATAAATGCAAGTTGTTTTGAGTGCAGCAGTAGAACATATGTTGGCCTATATTGGGGCAGACATGTTGTTTTTGATTCAGTTGCATTTTCAACGATGGCTTGTTGCAATAGAACACAACACTGGACCATTTTGGGATAGAGGGACAATACTGGAAATTTGAGGATGGTTGGGGCCTTCACCTTTGTTTTGCTACAGTTACCCTGACCTTTTAATATAGCTGAAGCTCGTTTGTATGAGAATTGTCCTGACTGTTGAATTAGTTCTTTTTGCCTTTTTCAGTTTACTGTCTTCCTGTCTTCCATTTGCACTTTTTGCTTTATTTAATTTTTAGTTCAATTCATATATCAATCTGTTTTTATTTTGATATCCCCTCTTGCTTTAATGGATATAAATTTGGCTCGCAGGGAGTATCCCAAATGGCTATGGTAATAAGGTCCACTGTGCTCACCAGTTTCTTTGATAGCTTCCAGAGAGAGAAACTTAAATTGCTGCTGCCATCTGAACATACAAGAACAAGGGTGATAATAAGCCATCAAGCCCACCCCATCTACGCAATGGTGTAACTATAAATAGCACTACCCCCACCCCCTCCAGCCATACAATCTCCTCATAGAGAACAAAAAACGGGCCAATTTAGGAAAAATTTTGAGCAGGCAATCAAGCAAGGCTCTAAGAGACCATGGTATCTCACCCACAACTCCTCACAACCCAGCTAACGCCAATTATAGCTGAAAATGTCCTTTTCCTCTCGGGAACTTGTCAAGCCTTTTAAAGGACTGTAGTGAACCCTTACCGATTGCATGTTCAAGTAGTCTGTTCCAGAGGGCAATGACTCCCTGTTCTTATCCAGTCATTTTACACAGAAATACATAGAATTATGGGGGATTTTAACTATCATATTAACTGGACAAATCAAATTGGGCAGGGCAGCCTTGAGGAAGAGTTTATTGAGTGTATTAGGGATGGATTTCTTGAGCAGTATGTAACTGATCCTACAAGGGGCAAGCAACCTTGGACCTGGTCCTGTGTAATGAGCCAGGATTAATTAATAATGTCCTAGTTAAGGATCCCCTTGAAATGAGTGACCATAACATGGTTACATTCCATATCCAATTAGAGGGTGAGAAGGTTGGTTCTCAAACAAGCGTACTGAGCTTGAATAAAGGAGACTATGATGGTGTGAGAGCGGAATTGATTAAAGTGGACTGGGAAAATAGTTTAAAGGGTAAGACGGTACATGAACAGTGGTGTTCATTTAAGGAGTTATTCTACAACTTTCAAAAAATATATATTCCACTGAGGAAAAAAGGGTGTAAAAGAAATGACTAAGTAAAGAAATTAAGGATAGTATCCGACTAAAAACAAGGACATATAAGGTAGCCAAACTTAGTGGGAGGATAGAAGATTGGGAAGTCTTCAAAAGACAGCAAAAAGTAACGAAAGGATTGATTAAGAAAGGGAAGATAGATTATGAAAATAAATTAGCAAAAAATATAAAAACAGATAGCAAGAGTTTCTACAGTTATATAAAAAGAAAAAGGGTGGCTAAGGCAAACGTAGGTCCCTTAGAGGATGAGACCGGGAAATTAATGGTGGGAAACATGGAGATGGCAAAAATGCTGAACAAATATTTTGTTTCAGTCTTTACGGTAGAGGACACCAAGAATATCCCAACAGTGGACAAACGGGGGGCTCTAGGGGGGGAGGAGCTAAATACGATTAAAATCACTAAGGAATTGGTACTCAGTAAATTAATGGGACTCCAGGCGGTTAAATCCCCTGATCCTGATGGCTTACATCCCAGGGTCTTGAGGGAAGTGGCAGTAGGGATTGTGGATGCTTTGGCAATAATTTTCCAAAATTCTCTGGACTCGGCAAAGGTCCCGGCAGATTGGAAAACTGCTAATGTAACACCGTTATTTAAAAAGGGTAGTAGGCAGAAGGCTGGAAATTATAGACCAGTTAGCCTAACATCTGTGGTGGGTAAAATTTTGGAGTCTATTATTAAGGAGACAGTAGCGGAACATTTGGATAAACATAATTTAAGAGGACAAAGTCAGCATGGCTTTACGAAGGGGAAGTCATGTCTGACAAATTTGCTTGAGTTCTTTGAGGATATAACGTACAGAGTGGATAAAGGGGAACCAGTGGACGTAGTGTATTTAGACTTCCAGAAGGCATTCGACAAGGTGCCACATAAAAGATTATTGCTCAAGATAAAGAATCACTGGATTGGGGGTAATATTCTGGCATGGGTGGAGGATTGGTTATCTAACAGGAAGCAGAGAGTTGGGATAAATGGCACATTCTCGGACTGGAAACCTGTAGCCAGTGGTGTTCCGCAGGGGTCGGTGCTGGGTCCTCAACTCTTTACAATCTATATTAACGATTTGGAGGAGGGGACCAAGTGTAATATATCAAAGTTTGCAGATGATACAAAGATGGGAGGGAAAGTAGAGTGAGGAGGACATAAAAAACCTACAAGGGATATAGACAGGCTGGGTGAGTGGGCGGAGATTTGGCAGATGCAATACAATGTTGGAAAATGTGAGGTTATGCACTTTGGCAGGAAAAATCAGAGAGCAAGTTATTATCTCAATGGCGAGAAACTGGAAAGTACTGCAGTACAAAGGGATCTGGGGGTCCTCGTGCAAGAAAATCAAAAGGTTAGTATGCAGGTGCAGCAGGTGATCAAGAAGACCAACGGAATGTTGGCGTTTATTGCTAGGGGGATAGAATATAAAAACAGGGAGGTATTGCTGCAGTTATATAAGGTATTAGTGAGACCGCACCTGGAATACTGCATACAGTTTTGGTGTCCATACTTAAGAAAAGACATACTTGCTCTCGAGGCAGTACAAAGAAGGTTCACTCGGTTAATCCCGGGGATGAGGGGGCGGACATATGAGGAGAGGTTGAGTAGATTGGGACTCTACTCATTGGGGTTCAGAAGAATGAGAGGTGATCTTATTGAAACATATAAGATTGTGAAGGGGCTTGATCGGGTGGATGCGGTAAGGATGTTCCCAAGGATGGGTGAAACTAGAACGAGGGGGCATAATCTTAGAGTAAGGGGCTGCTCTTTCAAAACTGAGATGAGGAGAAACTTCTTCACTCAGAGGGTGGTAGGTCTGTGGAATTTGCTGCCCCAGGAAGCTGTGGAAGCTACATCATTAAATAAATTTAAAACAGAAATAGACAGTTTCCTAGAAGTAAAGGGAATTAGGGGTTACGGGGAGCGGGCAGGAAATTGGACATGATTTTAGATTTGAGGTTAGGACCAGATCAGCCATGATCTTATTGAATGGCGGAGCAGGCTCGAGGGGCCGATTGGCCTACTCCTGCTCCTATTTCTTATGTTCTTATGTTCTTAAGTTACAACACGGAAACAGGCCATTTGGCTCACCAGTCTGTGTCAGTGTTTACCCTCAATGTGAGCAAATCCTGTTTACCCACCCTGTTTTCATTTCCCTTCAACCCCTTTCCTTCATTCATCTAATCTTGAATGTTGACATACTTTCTGCCTGCACCACTAACCATGGAAGTGAATTCCACATCCTCAAAACACGTTTTTCCAGATCGGAAAATCAGCTCGGGATCCTTCTCCTGATCGCAGTCCCTACAGGAAGTGCATGTCTGAAGACCTACTGGAACTTCAGTGTCAACTCCCAAGGGTGAATAGCCTGCTGACATTCAGTGTCATTATTCAGGTGTAAAAAATTAATACCTTGAGAGAGATACTGGAAGGTGACTGATGCCTGTGGAACCATACTCCAGCAATGAGGCAAGAGAGGAGTAAAAATAATCTTGGGTGTTTTAAATTGTTTTAATCTAATTTGAAGTAAAAATTGGCAAATCAAATTTTTACAAATAACCAGGAAAAAGTTCGAAATCAAATTTTGTTTTATAAATACAATACACAAGGCATGGCTAGTGGCTTATGTACAATAAACCACTTGTGTTGCCTCCATATCCCATGTGTGCCTACTTAGTGTCAATGTGCAAACCATCAGTTCCTGATATGTGTCCTTTACAAACATATGCTCCGCTGTAACATCGTCCTACAATTCAGAGGACATTTCTAGCCTGCTGTAGCGTTCCTCTCATGATTTCAAACATCAGATCAAGTATTCCTGTTAACTTCCTCCTGGGTGCAGTGTTTTGTGGTTTTAATACTTCCTCAAAGTGTATTGTTTGAAGGATTTTTTTTTTTGCGAGGGGTGGTGGGGAGTTGCAGAGAATTGATCAAACCTATGACCTTAAAATAATTTTGTAAATGTCCATTGTTTTGAAATTAACTTGCCTTTTTTCAACATTTCAAGCTGTGTTCTTTCACTTTGAATTTAATGCATTCTTTCTCTTTTTTTTCTTTAGGTACTCTTTAACCAGTTTAAGTATTTCTTCAATCTGTACTTCCTGCTGTTGGCATGTTCCCAGTTTGTACCAGATTTGCGACTCGGCGCCCTGTACACATATTGGGCTCCGTTGGTAAGTCCTCGATTCATCATCTGACTTCATTATAATGTTCAGAAGGTCCAAGCAGCAGTTATTTGAGGCTGAATATTGTCCTCCATGAATACTGTAGACACATAAGCCCCAATTTTAACCACTGTGCCTGACCAAGAATGGTTCATGCGGGGGTTTAAAATTGCGGCAATATGCTGCTCATGTTATTCACGTCACATCCGGGCCCTGCGCCATTTTAATGGTCACTTTTTGAACGCCCTTGCTGGCGAGGGGTCTTGATGGAGATGCAAAAGTCGGGGTCTGATGACATCACTCAGACCGTGACTTTATTTTAACCCCAAGCCACATGACTCACTCACAGTACCCATCGTGCCCGAGGAAGTTAGCATGAGAAGGCTCCAGGGCCAGAAGAAGCCTAGGCAAGTAAAAATGTTTAATTTTATATAGGTTTCCTTGTTTGGCCAGGATCAGCAGGAGTATTTCTTCAGGCCCCACAAGAAATCTTTGGGCCTCCCTGCCTTGGGCTTCCCTTCTCCTTCCCAGAACTGCGGTTGGCTCAGAACCGCCGCCCCCCCACCCCCTCCAAATCACAAACCTTATGTCGGGGACCATTTCCATGGCCTCCACATCATCCAACTGGGTTAGGGTGAGAGTTGGACATGGACTATGGTAATAAAGCCCAGGGGTTAAAATGGCCCCAGACCTCACTTCAGTGAATCGAAGTGACCCTGACGCTCGCCTTGCCACCACCATGCTGAACTCTCGCCCCGAGTTAAAATCTGGGCTATTATATTAGACATTGGAAATGCAGTGTATGTTATCAAAATTATTTGGCAATTCACACACTGAATGAGTGTCATTGTCATAACTACATATAATGCATTTCTATTAAATGCAGCTACAATTTGAGCCCTTGGTCTCGAGGGTTGATCCACTTGTAATATTTACTGTGTATGTATCAAACTGTAAGGGTGCACTGTTTACGAGAACAGTTGGACTCTGGAGTTTTGTAGGGCTAGCTTGTTTGCCAAAGACTTCACGTCAGTTGACATTAACTTTATGGAGAGGAGGCTCTGCACAATTAGTGCAATAATCAGCCGGCCAGCCTTGTTGTTAGTCATTATGTTTCCTGTCGAGCTGCTTCTCAGTGTCCTAAATTTTTAGAACTCTCTTTGTCATACTTTTTTTTAACGTTTGTTTAACAAGAAACCATGGAAATAAATTGCAAGCCTGCTAGTGTATCCTACAGATTTCCTCTGTTTTCCTGGCCAGAGTTCCAGTGCTGTCTCTGCGCAACAAAATGGCATTTAGATTTGAGTGGATTTTTTAAATCGATGCTTGGCACTTCAACAGATCAAAGACTGCATTTTATAATTTCTATGACTGTGCTAAATAAATTCAGCATATGATTGTGTGCTTTAATTTTTATAATGCCAGTCTTGCATTAGCTTTACTTAAGTCCTTTGAAATGATTACAGACATCAGGCTGAACAGATGCAGATAGGGCCAACTTTCGAAGGAATACCTTATTTTATATGACTGAAAGTGACTAGATTGGCTAGTTTAACTCTCTCTCTCTCTCTCTAAATAGCTTGAAGTCTTGTTGTAGAATTATCATGAGGCTTTACTCCTGGAACAGACTGTATCCAAACAGAAGCATGCAATGTGCTGAGGCAAATTTCATGTGCTAACAGATGCTCAACCTGTTGGAGTCTTTTTTAAACAAAGTCTTTATTTAAAATCTATTGTGGCCACTCAACAGAATAATGTGATGTCTTGCTTTCCTCATGTTGATATCGAAAGATTGAGGCTCTTGGAGTTGCCCTGATGGCACTGCTTTGTGTGGTTCTGAGTCCCACTGACACATGCTACCTGAGCAAGTACATGCTGAGTTAGCTGATCTCCACTGAAGCAGCAATGGAGCCCTACAATAGGCCTTAATGTTCTGAATTTAGGGAGTGGAAGGATTCAGTGGCCTGGTTGCTGATTGCATCTATTGGAAAGTTTCCATGTGTGTATGGATGTCTGCTGATCATGGAGGTTGATTGTGATGCCTCTACAGTTAAATATCCTGCTGCTACTGACTGTAGGCTCAAACGTAAATAATGGCTACTTGCCTGAGATACTAACTGGTTGCCAGCCTACCATGAAAGAGTAACCCAACATGAGTCAGCTCTTACAGGGGAGTAGAGAAGGAAACTGGGGTTGACATCTGAGGTGAGTGCATTTATTGCACCGCTTGTGGGGCAGGAGGAGCAGGAGTGCTTTTTCCAGGCCCAACAAGCTCACCTGGCGTGACAGGACCCACCGTCAAAAGTTTACTTTATATCATTTACCAATCTAGATGCTGAGAGGATATTACCCCTCATGGGGAATCTAAAACTAGGGGGAATAGTCTCAGAATAAGGGGTCGCCCGTTTATGATGGAAATGAAGAGGAATTTCTTCTCCCAGAGGGTCGTGAATCTTTGGAATTTTTTACCCCAAAAAGCTGTGAAGGTTGAGTCATTGAATACATTCAAGGCTGAGTTAGACAAATTTTTGATCAGCAACGGAGTCAAAGGATATGGAGAAAGGGCGGGAAAGTGGAGTTGAGGTAAAAATCAGATCAGCCATGATCTCATTAAATGGCGGAGCAGGCTCAAGGGGCCGAATGGCCTACTCCTGCTCCTATCTCTCATGGCCTTATTGAGATGGGGTCATGTCGTGCAAGATGAGCTTGTTGGGCCTGGAAGAAGCACTCCTGCTCCTTCTGGTCCACAAACAGTGCAATAAAGGCACCCACCTTATGGATCCAGCCCTTCCCACCTGCTTTCACCTGACATGAATTAGAAGTGATGGGAAACCCAAACAGGTAAGGTTAAAGTTGCTTTACTTTTGTAATACACAAAAAATGAAGTACCTCAACAATCGCATTGAGGTACATTGCCCCTTTAAGTATTGGCCTGCTGGCTTTAAGTGGGGGCGGGATTTCTGGGTGTCTGTTGCGCGCACACGCATCCAAACGTGCCTGGGTCAACCCGGAAGTGGGCACGTTGGAGCCGGGATGTGGACCCGCTCCAAAAATCAATTTTTTTATTGCCCACCCGTTCTTGCGGGTTAAAATTACCCCCATGTACTTTGAAGATGGTCAGCCATTTGCATTTCTTCTTTCTCCCTTCTTCCTCACTCTTCCCCCCCCACCCCCCCCTCCCCATTTTGTTAACTTCATCAGGAGAATTGGGATCCCAGCAGTGTGAAGGAGCAGAGTTAAAAAACATAGAACAATGTCAGAACTGTTCAATGTTTTAACAATTCCCCTTCTTCCCTCCCCCGCCCAAAAAGAAAGACAGTTTAAAATAACAAACTTAGCTCCCCCAGTACCTCAGTTGCTAAAAGTGGTGAGTAGTTGAGTTGTACTGCTTGGGAACAGAGGGTTCTCACTGTTGTGCACTTAAGGACACACCAGTGCTGGTGGTGGGGGAAGGTGGTGCATTTTCTTACAGGATATTGTGAACTATTTTTTTAAAAATTGAAAGGAACCAGAAACCTCCTGAATCTTCAGAAAATAGAATTCATATATAATGAGAAAAACTAATTAGTGCTGAAGTACAACCAGAGTATATCTGCAGCTTGAAGACTGTCATCAAACAGCTATGCAGTTTAAGAAGGTTTCAGGAAGTGCAGTGATGGTATTTTAAACAGAATCAATGATCTATCAGTCACTTCTAGGCTGCTGGTATTTCCTGCCCACTCTCTGCCAGTGTTTTGGCGGAAATGGGTTGGGGACGCATTCCACCGTGGGCATTATGAAATGATGGAAATACATCATCAGACATATTTTCTGTCTCTTGCACCATACCAACGCTGGAGATGCTTGGGAAAACCTGTACCTTCCTAATGTCCAGCATTGCTACGGCCGGCAGAGGAGCAGTTTCAATGGTTCAAAAGCCTATAGCGCTTTTTGCGCTTGCTTGGCAAAATTTTTAAAGTGCATTTTCCACCGGCGCCAGAACACTATATCCTTTCCAGGCTAGCTCCCCTGCTGAAGTCGGAGAACCTGCCATAATCATGCTAAAAACCCTGAGGCCAGAAAATCATCTGGAATCAGGCATGCATCTTTGTGGTGGGTGGAAGTTCTGCTCTGCTGAACGTATGCTCCAACTCCAGAAGCGGAATAAATGGGCCCTAATCATTTATTTTGGTTTTCACTATGAGATCGGGGCGGTGGAGTGGTGGGGGGGATAGGGGGTGGTGCAGTGTCACAGAAAATCTTCTGGAGGATGTAGATGTTTTTGTAAAAAAAAAATTGTCTAGCTGCACCTGCATTATAACAAGAATTTTAACGAAAGGGTGGAACAGTTGTGCTGGAGGCAGGCAACCTCACTAATGTGTAAATTCTGTGGCGTTAACTTAATAATTTTCTTGTTGGTGTAGCTCTATTAATCTCCCTAAGCCAGTGAACTATTCCTGTTAATAAAATGTTGCTTATTGTTTCAAATTATATTTGTATCTCCTCCGTTTTTGCTCCTTTTACAGTGGCACTTGCTGTTCTTCTCCAGCTGAGAGGACAGATAGTCAAGGCTGGTGATAGTCACGTGGGTATTCTCTGGCTGGCTGATGAATGTGCTCTGGTGAGATGGAGCAGACTGGTATCTTAAGTGTCTCCATCCCTGAGATTCTGGGCTCCATCTACTAGCTGAGAATTGGCAGAACGTGCTCAGTCAGGGTTGGAATTGAGTTCAAATAGTTCAGGGTGAGATTGAAATTGTGTGTTCCATTCTGGATTGGAATCCAATAGAGGCCCATTTCAGGAGCAATGCACTGAGCACACACACACTGTGGACCTCAGTCCTTCATCCTGTAATTCCTACCAGGCACAGAAACACAATTCATATATAAACAAGTGCACACAGTGCTGTACATGTGTAGCACACAGATCTCCATCTGCACCAGGAAAAGTGGATTTTTTTTTTGGGAGGGTGATTTCCCCTTCACCTTTCTCCCCATCTCTTCTGGAAGTGCTGGCATGTGTGGGGCAGATGGAGCCTTGTGGTCATTCTTCGTGTTTAAGCTCAAAAAAATGAATACTTTTGGACAGCTCATCTGGAGGGAGAGCATCACAGCCAAACCTGATCCAGTCCTCACACATTTGCTTTATACAGTAGGATTCCTGGTTGGTTACCCCATCCCTAGTTTAGGGACACTGAAGACAAATGTAGTGTGTCTATCACAGGAGCACACAGAGATACAGATGAGGAAGGCCATTTGGCCGATCTTAGTGCAGCAATCCAGAAAGATCTTGCAGTCCCAATTGCCTGAAGTGATTTCCAGGGTATTTCCCCTCACTATCCTACCTGAAAGTTCATTACAGATGTTGATCATTCTGTGTGTGAAGAAGAATTCCTAACATCAGTTCCACTGGTTTGAATCTGTGTTCCCTTGTCCTCCTGTTACCATTTTATTTGAAATTGTGTCCTGGATTTACTTTAATTTCTGTACTTTTTACTGTCTTAATTCCTCTATATACCGTCACCTCTCAGTCACCTCTTTTCAAGGCCTTTTCTCACTTTGGTGCTAGGGATCAGTTTTATGACTCCGTTCTGCACTGCTTCCAGGAATTGTATACCTCACTTGTCTCTCAGTGACCAAAACTAGACACAGTACTCAAGGTGTGGCCTGACCAGAGCACTGTACCTCTGACTTGTTCAGCATTCTACTTGTTTTATTGATTGAACGTATTGAGTGCCTTGATGCCCTAGTTGAGATTAACTAACGCAGGAATGACCAGTGATCAAACTTGGGACTTTCCTGGTCTGTATGGCTCAGCACCACAGCAAGTGCATTACCAGATGTGTTTCTTGGTACATTAAGTAAGGGATTAGGATCCTGTGGTGGTCTTGGTTTCAAGGTTCCCCAAATGCCCAGTGAGTAAAAGCACCACCTGCTGTGCACCAAGGCTTACATGTTTGATTATCAGTGATGATATCATCAAAGGGGCTGTGGAAACTTTAATGAGCTAGATGGGGAGGTGATGTAACATTGATAACCATTTAGAACAGCCTAAATTGTTACTGTAATAGCAGTGTCTGGATTGTGCTATTAATGGCACAGCAAAATCAAGGATGTTGGCAGATAATTCATGTCCCTTTATTTTTAAACGTTCTTGGGAGCTTTTTGTCTTTTTTCTCTCATTACTTCTCTCTCTTTCTCTCCAGAAGGTATTGGTTGTTTCTGAGCTACAGTTTCAGTGAAGCCAACAACCCTCTCATACCTCACTCAAATGACCTTTCTTTGCGTGAGCCTAGATGGTGAGAATTGGTAGGTTATTCAACTATGGAAAGCATCACAGCTGAGTCTGTCCAGTTCCCACCCAACATATGTGCAGAGGCCATTGGATAGTAAGTAGGAATGGGAAACCTGGCAGAAATTTTTCTTCACTTCCAGGCCTCGGAGGTGCTGAGGCCAATTATAGCACACTAACTACTGCTCCAGCTGAGATCAATAAAGGTCAGGAATTAAACCAGGGATCTTCTAGTCTGGATAGTTTATTGCTATATCAATCAGTGCCTTTACCCATTCGTGATCAGAAGAGCTTCAAGACAGTTTTTCAACCTGAAAACCTAAATAATCCAATAAGGGCTTTACCTAGTTTAAGTACATGAAATAAAGATGTGAAATGGTTCAATACAGTGAAGATCAGTGCTTGGGTCAGGTATGGTATAGATGTATTCAGTTTGCACTGTAATAATGATACACTTGACCTCAAAATAAAGCTGTCCATCCCTTACTGCTACTGCAAGGCTGCTGGACATTGCTGTTGACTATCTTAGGTTGGTCTGAGGTAATCTCTATAGTGTGTACCTCATTTCAGTTTGTTAAATGCTCCACTCCTGAAGGCTGTGTTTTAGTGAGGGCAGAGCATAATTATGAAATTATTCGTCAGTTCTAAAAGTATTGACTTTCATTTTATTTTTGGCTTGCAGGGTTTTGTCTTGGCAGTGACGATCATCCGAGAGGCAGTAGAGGAGCTCAGATGTTATGTCCGAGACAAAGAAGTGAACTCTCAGATCTACAGCAAACTCACAGCCAGAGGTCAGCACCTAGGGCCCTGCTCCTGCTTCTTGTATCCTGTTGCCAGCTGCTAAAACAGTAGGATTTAACTAAATTGAACAACATTTAAAATCAAAGGCTCTGTACTGGAAGAGCATTAGGGTTAGGGTTCTGCAGGCTGTTGAGAAAGCCCCCATTTGGAACACTCTTGGAGATTTATGATGCATCTGTCATTTGCATAGCAAAAGTGGTTTGGCAAAAAAGACTGTGCTATAAAGACCAGATTTAGTTTAGGTTTATTGCTTTAAATCTCCTTAATGGAAGACTTTTAAGTGAATGTGGAATCTTCTTTCCCCACCCCCCTAAAAAATATTGTGATGTGATTTATATGCCCTTGACCATCAACACTGAGCATAACAGAAGCCTGGAGTGTATAGGGACCAATTATTTTTAAAACTGAATTAACTATAGATGAAAACATTTGAAATATTGTCAGTAGTATGGAACTGATGCACTGTAAGTAAACACTTTGTTTCAAGTATCATAGATACAGCTTCATTAAATTAATTACTGTATTAGTAATTTTGTTGTGATCCTCGCAGTAGGAGTTGGAGACTCAAGTTTCTGTTCTTGATTTTATCAAATTGACTGTCGTTGCTCTGATTGATTTCCCACTTCTTTTCTGTAACCTGTAGAAAGGGTCCTGTGTGTGGATTGAAAAGACCTGCAGAGATATTTAAGCATATGAACAAATGACCAAACACACTGAAAGATATACAGTGCTGACAGGGCTCAGAGCTGACCTCATTTTTTATGAGATGGCTGCTGTGTTTAACCCTGACTGATGGCCATAACAGTGGCATGAAATTTCAATGTTGTGGAACTAATCCAATCTGAAATGGGGTGCAAGGTTGGGTTAGAGAACTGAACACAATCTGCCTTCACTAATTTGCACTGTTCCTCTAAGGTGTATTTCTATTTCTGCCGCCTTAAATGGATTTGAAATTGATTCCCTGTAAGATTAGGTCAATTTCCCACCAAATCATTGTTTATATAAAAAAAATTGCTCTCTGAATCTGACATATGACGAGGGTGATGAAGTACTCGCATCATATTTTCTTCTAAGAATATAGTTTGTATTTATTAATCTATTCAGAAACATTTTGAGGTGCCTGGTTGAACACATATACCGAACATCCCCATTGCTTAGGTTAAGTATTTAGATTAGCATGGCGCTGGGGGGTGGTGAGTAAAACATCCTGGATCTTAGTCAATTATAGTGGCCATTACTTAAATCTGCAATGGTAAGGGGGGTAATTTTAACTTTGAGCGATATTGAATTCAATGGAAACAAAAATCAGGAAAGGTGAATAACAGGTGGCCAATTCGATATCGCCCAAAGTTTAAATTATGCCCAAGGACTTTTTTGGATTGCTCAGTTTGTAAATGCGCTGCCAAGTGTGGAACTGAGCCACGCAATCCAGAAAGGTTCCAGGTTTGATTCTCATCTGTGCCGAGTTAGCTGATCACAGCTGGATGACAGTGGGAACGCTATGTTTAACCTCCGCACTCCTTGTTTTTTTTTATTCATGGGATGTGGGCGTCGCTGGCAAGGCAGTATTTATTGCCCATCGCTAATTCCCATGAGAAGGTGGTGGCGAGCCGCCGCCTTGAACTGCTGCAGTCCGTGTGGTGACGGTGCTCCCACGGTGCTGTTAGGTAGGGAGTTACAGGATTTTGACCCAGTGACGATGAAGGAACGGCGATATATTTCCAAGTCAGGATGGTGTGTGACTTGGAGGGGAACATGCAGGTGGTGGTGTTCCCATGCACCTGCTGCTCTTGTCCTAGGTGGTAGAGGTCGTGGGTTTGGGAGGTGCTGTTGAAGAAGCCTTGGCGAGTTGCTGCAGTGCATCTTGTAGATGGTACATACTGCAGTCACGGTGCGTTGGTGATGGAGGGAGTGAATGCTTAAGCCGGTGAATGGTATGCCATTCAAGTGGGATGTTTTGTCCTGCATGGTGTCAAGCTTCTTGAGTGTTGTTGGAGTTGCACTCATCCAGGCAAGTGGAGGGTATTCCATCACACTCTTGACTTGTGCCTTGTAGATGGTGGAAAGGCTTTGGGGAGTCCGGAGGTGAGTCACTTGCTGCAGAATACCCAGCCTCTAACCTGCTCCTGTAGCCGCAGTATTTATGTGGCTGGTCCAGTTAAGTCTCTGGTCAGTGGTGACCCCCAGGATGCTGATGGTGGGGGATTTGATGATAGTAATGCCGTTGAATGTCAAGGGGAGGTGGTTAGACACTCCTTTGTTGGAGAGGAGAAAAATACACCAGATTTCCTTCTAGTCGTACTGCCCAGTGACTCCTGCTGGGAAGTGTGCATGCATGGATATTGGGTGAAGACAGGATTGTACCCAGATGTGATGCCCTCCATAATCAAATAGCTGTGATACCCTCCATCGCCAAATAGCCTTGTGACACCCACTGTCTAGGCTGACACATGAAGAATGGGCACGCGGTGGAACTGTGTACCAGGAGTCAGTGCTTTGAGCAAGCTGGAAATTTGGAGAAAAATACTTCACCTGTGGAGGGGGGAGTGAAAGTTTGAAACATACATACTGAGCATTTATTTGAGAAGAAGGCATTTGCCACAATTCATTGCTTGATGTTATAATCTGGATAGCCCGGTGGTGAAGGATAGAATACTTGAGCCTAGTCTTCAGTTGCTTCCAAGCCTTTATTCACAGATCCACATATACACCCACACCACACCCTAGATCAGCTCTCTTATAAATGAGCGTTCCCAGTTGATACACACAACCTGAATACAATTAACACTAATTAAAATAAATCATATGGATACAATTAACACTTGGGCCTCATTCACCAGTCCTCCATAATTTTCATTTGGCATCAAAGAAGATAGTGCTTGAGAATGAACAAATAATCTTTAGACCATTTCATTTTTTTTGGCATCTTTCTCCCCTCCTCTCCTGAAGCTGCTTATGTTTGCTGGCGTACAATTCCACACGTGCTGAATGCCCTTCAGTATCTTGCCCAGGTGACCATTCTTCATGTGCGAGCTTAGATTAGTGAGTGCTGGCAAACTTGCAGGAGCGAGAGCCCTGGCTTATCTCCTCCCCCCGCCCCACGCAGGACACTAAGGTTAATTTTACTGTCCCAACTGTTTCCCAGGTTGAGAGTAGTAGACTCGGCTTAAACTGAGATTCAAACCAACAACATCAACTTGCATTCATGTGGTGCCTTTTAATGTTTTAAAAAAAAAAGTCCCAAGGTGCTTCACCAAGGCATAAGGAAAAAATGGACACTGAGTCAAAGAATGAGTTTTAGGAGGTGAGACTGAAAGCTTGGTCAAAGAGGTGGGTTTTAAGGAGGGCCTTAATGGAAGGGTTTAGGGAGGGAATTTCAGAGCAGCTGGAAGCACAGCCAACAACAGTGGGGCGAAGGAAGTTGGGGGGAATGCACAAGAGGCCGGAGTTAGTTGAATGGAGAGTCTAGGGCAGGGGTATGCTGGAGGAACTTAGAGACAGGGAGGGGTGAGGCCATTGAGGGATTTGAGCACATTGTTAAATTTAAGGTATTGGGAGACCAGAGCCAATTTAGGTCAGCGAGGATGGGGAGTGATGGGTGAGCTGAAGTTGGTGTGTGATTGGATATGAGCAGCAGAGTTTTGAATGAACTGAAGTATACGGAGGGTGGAGGATGGGAGGCTGCCTAGGAAAGCATTGGAATAGTCGAGTCCGAAAGTGACAAAGGGGTGTGGGTTTTAGCGGCTGATGAACTGAGGTAGGAGTGAAGGCAGTCTTTGTGATTGAGAGGATGTAGAATTGAAAGCTCAGCTAAGTGTCAAATAGGATGCTGAGTTTGTGAACAGTCTGGTTCGTCCTGCGGCAATAGGTGGGAGGCGGATGGAGTCGGTGGCAAAGGTATGAAGTTTGTGGTGGGTGCTGAAGATGATGGCCTTGGTCTTCTAATGTTTAGCTGGAGAAAATTATAACTCATCCAAGTTTGGATGTCGAACAAACAGTCTGACTGCACGGAGACAGTGAAGAGGCGGAGCGGTAGAGCTGGGCGTACATATGGAAGCTGACCCCATGTTTACAGTTTTGTCAGGTGAAGCTGGGAGTTACTGTTCTGTATGATTTCAGTACTACTCCAGGCACTGCCTTCCCCCACTAGACCATTGGGGGAGTTGGCCCATCCTTTCAAAAAAAACATGCTAATCAAGGTAAGGGAAATCAGTGCTGGGAATTGGAACATTTTTGACACCCAAGTACAGAGTGCTCCAAGCTCAGTGTAGTGTGGATTTTATAGTGCAGTTTACTGTAGAAAAGGGACGATTTCAAAAGGAACCTAGAAATATTCCTGGACTCTTCCTTTTATACATAAAATTCCTCTTTCCCTGTGAACATGAATCTCATGTGATGATGTTACCTGAGGTGAAGAATCTGTGGTCGAATCTTGCATTTTGCTATTCTGTCATAATGCATTAGTACAATAATGTCAGCTACTTTTGTCACTTTGAATTTTAGTAGGTCAACTATGAAATAGTAGAGACTGAATAAGTAAATTTGTTGGAGTTGGAGGAAGGGGAGAGAGAAGCTCTTTTGAACCTTATTGCCTGGATCTATTTGTTGCTTTGTCCAAACATTTGTCCTGAATCACATTGTAGGTGATATAATGGGCTCCTATTTAACAGCACCAAGTGCAAAGTTGGCAACTGCTGCTGTTTGCTGGACTGTCAGGGAGCTGGGCTGGTTATTGTTAATCTGAAGCTGTGATGTGAAGTACATCCTGCAAGAGATGTAAATGAAGTGTTTTAAGTAATAAAGCCAATGTGACCCTTGTGATTTCTGCTAATTTCCTCCTTGAACTGGCTGCCTGCCTGGCAATAAATATAATACATTGCAGATTATTATTGCAGCTGGGCTTAAGATTCTGCTCCATAGCATCTTGCAAAAATTTCCTCAGATCAAAATGTACTGAAAAAGTCAATGTTGAAAACCCAGAAATGCTTGCATTGATAGGCGTATTATCATGGTATCATTAAAATGACCACATCCCTTTCATTTAAGTTATCCTTGTGAGTGTGTGAGTAAAAGAGCCAATAAGAACTTTTTCCATATTTTCACTGTATTGAAGGAGACTTCTTACTTTATTTGAACTGAAAATAGGGTCAAAATCAACCTTGTTTAATACAGCAGAAAGTTGTTTTATAAAATGTGTGTAGATAAATTTGTTTTCCTTTTTAATTCTTTCCTCTCCACTCGTCTTTCGAAGGTATTGAACCCTCACTGGATTATGGTTTGATTGGAGCTGGTTGCCCCCTCCCCCCCCACTTTGGCTTTCCCAAGTGGCCATTATTTATACATAGGCCTTAACAACAAATGCTGGCAAGCTCTCGACCATGCAGAACATTACAGCAGGACCCCAACCTATTCCCATCAAGTGTCCACACACTGGCACTTCCAGCAGAGGTTGCTCGACAGCAATCAGGAGCTGGAATTCTGGACTCTCCTTTTTTCCTCCCATCCTTGGCCTCTGAGACCAACTTAGTACCCCTACTGCTAGCCAGCTGAGATCTGCGAATTTGGCATAGGCCGGGGATTGAACTGGGGCCTTCCTGGTTTTTATGTAAATATAATTTTTAACTATTATTTTATTTTTATTTTCTGATTTTACATATCTGGAGTTCTTGGGAAGGATAGTTCTCAGCAAGGTTCCAATATATGCAGATTGCTATTGAGGAGAGACTGTGTGCTTCCCCACATAGAAAGTGGATGTTATCCCTGAGTTCTTCTCGCACACCTCCTATTGGCCAACTCAGAGTAGCATTGGCAGAGGTCTGGAAATGGTTTGGCTAAATTAGCAGGAATATAGTAGGGAGAAAATAGAGAGAATTTACCCTCCTAACTAAACATTGTTACCTGATGAGCTTATGATTAACTGAATGGAATCACTTGTGCCTTGAAGCGCATTTCCAATAATTTCAGTATGAGTAACTGCAACACCTAGTGTGGCACTTAGTACTGAATAGGAGTTTCCTTTGTCTAAGTACTATCAACTGATCTTACCTGGAATGGAAGAATGGGTGCTAACCCTGGCCCCGAGCTAGGTCACGGTTCCTCTTGAGGATCGACATTGAATCACCCCATTCGTGTAAAGTGGATTTGTGAAGAGTGAATTAGCATGAACTCCGATGGGTTGGACCCCATTTTTAGTTGCCAGTATAAATGAGGTATCAGTTGTTATCTGTGGCTTTGATAAAGTTGTGCTAAAATGTATTCTTCCTTTGTCACTCCAGGGACTGTGGTTGTCAAGAGCTCGAACATTCAAGTGGGGGATTTGATTATTGTTGATAAGGTTTGTATTTTCATTTGGATTTAAAAATAGTAATTTCTTTTAAGTAGAGTTACAACATGGTGGGAAAGATATTGGAATCTTCACTCAAGGATGTAATTGTGGTTGGAAAGGTATTGGAATCTTTACCCAAAGATGTAATCGAAAAACATCTAGAAACTGAAAATATAATAAAGAATAGTCAGTACGGATTTCAAAAGGGAAGGTCATGCTTGACCAACCTTATTGCATTCTTTGAAGAAGTTACAGAAAGAGTAGACAAGTGTAATGCAGTGGATGTAATATACATAGACTTTCAAAAGGTCTTTGTAAGGTACCACATAGTAGACTCGATTAAGATCAGAGCATGTGGAGTCAGGTGACAAGTTGCAGAATGAGTAGGAAACTGGCTACAGAGAGCAGAGGTTAGAGATAGTTATTCAGACTGATGGAAGGTGGGAAGTGTTGTTCCAAGGGTTTGGAACTGGGACCACTGTGGTTTACTATTTACATTAATGATTTGGACTCGGGAACCGGAAGTAAAATATCAAAATTTGCGAATGACATCGAATTGGGGGGTGTTTAGTTAATACTGAGGAAGACAGCGACAAAATACAAGAATACATTAACGAACTTGCAGAATTGGGCGTGTAAATAGAAAATGAATTTTAATATAGATAAGTGTGAGGTGGTGCATTTTGGCAAAAAGAATAAGGAGGCCACATACTCTTTGGAGAATAAGAATCTAAATGAGGCAGAGGCGCAAAGGGTTCTAGGGGTACAGATTCACATCATTAATAGTAACAATGCATGTTAACAAAGTCATAAAAAGTGCAGAAAAAGCACTGGGGCTCATTTCCAGAGGAATAGAATTCAAAAGCAGCAAAGTTATGTTAAACTTATATAGAACCTTGGTCAGACCACACTTAGAGTGCTGTGCACAGTTTTAGTCTCCATATTATAAAAAGGATATAGAAGCACTGAAGAAAGTGCAAAAAAGATTTACAAGGATGATACCAGAACTATGAGGATACAACTATCAGGAAAGACTGAACAAGATGGGGCTATTATCTCTAGAAAAAACAAGACCGAGAGGTGACCTGATATAGCTCTTTAAAATTATGAAGGGGTTCGATAGGGTAGATGTGGAGAGGATGTTACCACTTGTGGGGATTCCAAAACTAGCAGCCATAAATATAAGGTAGTCACTAATAAATCCAATAAAGAATTCAGGAGAAACTTCTTTACTCAGAGAGTGGTGAGAATTTGGAACTCACTACCACATGGAATGTGGTTGGGGCAAATAACATAGATGCATTTTAGGGGAAGCTAGATAAGTACATGAGGGAGAAAGGAATAGAAGGATATGTTGGTGGGGTGGGAGAAGGCTCGTGTGGAGCATAAATACTGGCATAGTCCTGTTGGGCCGAATAGCCTGTTTCTGTGCTGTAAAATTCTATGTAACTTGTGTAGAATGAGAAAATCGGTTATCACCAATAAATGCAATCCTGATTAATATGCAACTGACTTGTTTAGAGATCCTGCTCATGTAGAATGCTTCTTTTAGATTGCTTATCAAGAAGTAAAAATCAGTTTGTTGGATTTGTGACTCTGCATGTTTTAATTACTTGTACTGCAGTGGATCTCTTGTCCACCTTGTTCCGAATGGTACTGGCTCTAAATAAGATCTGTTCTGTGCATAGGAAAAAATTGCAGCACATTTACAATAACAAAAGAGACACAGGCAAAACTCACCGATATTCACGGCAATTTACTGGTTTGCATTGCCCATATATGGGGCAGTATTGAATGCACCCATACTTCTACCATGAAAGAAAACATAATCACAAATGGATAATGACACCCTTATGCTAATATGGTTACAGGCTTCTCCTAAACTGCTATTAATGCTGCTCCAGGGACTGTGGTTGGTGGGTTACAGATGCCCACCATCCCAAATTTTCAACATTTATTCCCTTTTTTTCCCTCTGAGTGTAGAGTAGCTTAATTGGTTGCGCATTGGACTAAGGACCAGAGGGAACAGGACAGTACAAGGAATATGTGCAGTGCTTGCCACACTTTCACAAGTAATGTCTTTAGGCAGCCCTGCGTGTTGGCAGTAGAAACAAAATCAGCACCATCTCACGCTATCTGGTGCGGATGCTCGCTCTCTAGCTATCTAGCTATCTATCTAGCTATCGATCTAGCTATCTCTCTCTATCTCGTGCTACTAACAGGTTTCACTGTTTACTTCAGTAAGTTGTTATCTGATTTTTCATTTTCTACAGAATCAGCGGGTACCCGCTGACATGATCTTCCTCCGAACATCGGACAAAGGTGGTAAGTGTCTCACTCAGTAATTCATTAAAGTTAAAAGTGTTTCCCCCTCAACTGTTTCCCACTTCAGTATGATTTGGTATGATAGAGCTGCTTTGTTTAAATACCCAATCTGTCACATTTCTGATACTGAGTGGGCTGTGACATTAATGGTGTCCTGCTCCACTCCACAGTTAATCTATTCAGTATATGTAAGTAATAATTCAGTATAATCCATTGTAAACTTAATAATGGTGTTTAAACTGTCCCAATTCTGGGGGAAAAAATGTGCACTTTTTAAAAAAATCATTGTATTTTTAAAATAAATTTTCCATTGTTGGATGTGGCTATATAATTCTCAATGACTGATTATTAAAGAACTGTATTACAGATGAACAGTGAGTAGCGAGGCAGAGAACAGCTGTAAATGGGCTTTTAAAAAAAAAAGTTCCCTTGCTCCCACTCCTGCCAACGGGTCATCGAGTTTATTCAGAATATTTGAGCCATTTAGATACAGAAAGGTCCCAGATAACGGCAGGCCGGCAGAAGTCTGAGCTGTTAACACTTCTCCTTCGCTCGACTATTGTTCAACTCCAGTGGGCAAAATAGCTGTCACTGTAACAACTGATCTATTGGCTGATTTGCTGACTCAAAGCTATGTCAATGACTCCAGCTCCCAGACCTGCAACAGAATCTAAACAGCTGGCCAGAAATGTTCCTCATCAGCAGCCCCCCGCGCCCCCCCACCCCCCCTCCAGCCAGCTGCAGAGGTGAGTGCCAAAAGCAGCATGTTCTGACCTCCAGTGATCCCGTCAGCAGCCTTAACGGCGCTGGTCTCAGCTCAGCTGCCCACTTCAAAGTCAGTAGAGAGCCAACCAGTTTAAATGCACCGCTGTGTCACTGAGTGGAGTGCCTGTTAAACATCAGGTGGTACAGTTAGTGCAGAATTGTTTGGATTTATTACAATCTTGTTGATCTGAAAAATAACATGACAGACAGAGCTGCTCTTGTAATGCTGTCCAATGTTATAAATTGGCCTTGTTAATTGAACCTCCAAAGTGCAGCTGATAAGTGCAGCTCCAATCATAAATTATATCTTCTAAAAATTCCTCGACAGTTCAGAAGGGGCTACAGTAGCCAATAGGGGGAGGAATATATTGGCCAGTGTGTGGGAAGAGAGACACTAGATTTATTGGTAGCAGTGACGTGTGTCTTAGTTGGCATTGATGTAAGACCTGTGTCTTGGTGGGTCTGGGTTACATTGGCACCAATTCTGAAAGCTATGAACTATGGAAGTTGTATGAATCTCCTTAGCTAATTGTTTTAACAAGTTTTTGAAATGTTGATTTGACTTGGAAAAGTGAGAAATCCATCAGCACTCTGCTGGTTGGCCTGCAGTAATTGGAGCTGTGTAGTTTGAACTTGTTTTTGCATTCTCCAAGTTAAATTGGATGAAAGTAACAGCCACTTGCTGGACTTCCTGTCATCCTAGTAGTGATGTTAACATATCAATATTCTCTGCCCAGGGCTTGTACATGCGTGACAGCCTCCCTTCTGTTTTCCAGGTTCCTGTTTTATCCGAACAGATCAGCTGGATGGTGAGACTGACTGGAAGATGCGTCTGCCTGTTGGCTGTACTCAGAGATTACCCATAGCAGCTGTAAGTAATACGGAAACAGCTGGGATTATTGCTTGGAAAATTCTGACCTGGGAGATGCTGTAAAGAATTCCAACTCTTGTCTATTAGTTGCTGTACTTTTTCTGCCTCTGCAGTTGCTCTCCCTCCTCATCCACAAATAATATCTCAGCAGCTATGCTTTGTTCTTTCATTTAATGCTGTTTTTATTTTGCTACTAGTGCCACACAGATTATTATTATGTTGGTGCCAAAAAAAACTACCACTGGGACTGGATATTGGAGCAAGTGAGAACTGCTCAAAAAGACGACCATATTCTATATTGGCATCACGTTAGCAGCAGTATAACTAATGTCAATTTCAAAGCTCCGTTTTTAACTTGCCTGTTTTAAAACTTTAAAAAAATAATTTTGCTAGCATAGCAGGCAGTCAATTTCTGCTGGAAAGAACTGACTGCCCCACCCCCTTCCTGATGGATTAACAATAGTGAGCGGTTGAGCCACGTCAACTCACAATATCACATGTTTGATCTCCAGTCTCTGCTGAGTTAGCTGACCTTAACTGGGGCATCTGTAGGGGTGACAGCATTAGCCTGAGCACCTCTGAGTTAGTGACAGGAAAATCAGAAAGAGTTTCTTTTCCTCATTGATGTCCGGTGACCTCTGCTGTAAGTATGTGTGTATGCGTGTGATTTGCGGGGGAAGGTCAAGATTGGGCTTGGCTGTGATGCTGTCCGTGGTCGTCATTCGCTCACTGTCGAGAGTTCTGGGGGAGAGATGGGGAAGGACAAGGCTATGAAGGAATTTAAACATGAGGATGAGAATTTTAAATTTGAGGATGGGAAATTGGAGAACAGGGAGCCAATATATGTCAGCAAAACAGGAGCGATGGGTGAGTGGGACTTAGTGCAGGATAGGATGTGGGCAACAGAATTTTGGATGAGCTGAAGTTTACAGAGGATGGGAGGTCAGCCAAAAGACCATTGAAATAGTCGAGTCTCAAGATGGCAAAGCATGAATGAGAGTTTCAGCAATAGATTGGCTGAGGCGAGGCGGAGGTGGGTGATGTTATAGCGGTGAAAGTAGGCGTCGTAATGGAGAGGATATGGGATCGGAAGCTCAACTCAGGAGCGAATAGGATGCCAAGATTCAAACAGTCTGATTCAAACAGTCTGGTTCAAACTGAGACAGTGGCCAGGAAGGGGAATGGATGGAATCAGTGGCACGAGTACAGAGTTTGTGACGACGGCTGATGTTTAACTGAGACTGGATGTCGGACAAGGAGAGGTAGTGAAGGGATCAAGAGAGGTGATGGAGAGTTAGAGCTGTGTGTTGTCATCGTACTTGTGGAAGTTGACCCTTTGCCTCTTGATGCTGCCCCAAGGGACAGTGCGCAGGTACAGTAAAAAAGGGAGAACCGTGCTCTGAAGTTGTGGGTCTCTACTTAAGTGCTACTCTGCCGAAGCCTCAGCTCAAATATGAAAGTGTCTGGAGAAACGATAAGATCCTTTGCTGCCTTGTACTGCTCTGCTTCTAACTTTGTCTTTATATTCTCTGTTTCCAGAAGGCAGTGTATAACAATGCTTTTTGACCAATATATTTATTGTGCGTGTGAGAATGAATTATATTGAAGAATTGCAATACATTCTACCTGTTTAAATTCCACCAAGTTTAGAATACAGGATTAATGGGTTAGAGCAAGTCCCTATGGAGGCACTGATCCCAGCTCTGCCTGTTCCCGTCTATCTATGTTCGCCTCCCCTGGTTCTGCCCCTATCGAGAGACTGTTCCAAGCTCTGACTGTTTGCTTCTCTCTATATTCCCACGGTTTTTTAGGCCGCTTAGATAAATAACATGGAACTTTATGAGCCACATTAAGTTTAAATCACTGCTCCCATTACTTTGCATGTATCTCAAACTCCTTACACTAACAGAACTTGGTGTTCTGATTTAGGATTTATCTGCCAGTGAGGCATCAGTGGTAAGAATAGTCTTTTCCAAATCTCTCGGCTCACAAAATTCAAGCAGTGAATAAGAATGTCAGTCAGGTTTTTAAACAGAAAGTTGAATGCAAGCTTTTAATAGTACAGAAGGTTAGAATGTAGGAGGGCAGCTAGAAGTTATTTTGTTTAACAAGCAAGACGACCCATTGATGTGGGAAATGTCACGTGTTCATTATTTTACATTATTACACAAAGACAAGTTTGTAATGATTAGATTAAGTGAGTCCCATTATAACTGTTGCTCTGTATGTTCACTCGCTGACTGAAATAAAGCAGTTTAGTGATTTAGATCTGGGCCAAATGTTTTCTTGATTTACCTTCATCAATTTTGGAGAAGGACATGAGAGCAGGAACGAAAGACCCATTATCCAGTTTGTTTGCCAAGGCGGGTGTATTATTATGTCCCTTTGGTAATGCGATCTTATAAATAGCATTTTTATGGGCAGCGTGCATTAACTCAAACATGTAAAGGGTGTGGATCCAAGCGTGGGAGTGACTGGTGCCACTGAACCCGAGAAAGTATCTATGACTGACACGAAATTGTAACGCACGTACTCTGGCTTTGTGTACATAATGAGTATTGGGAAATTCCCAGATTCTGTTTTTTTGTCAAACACTGACATCTTGTGAGGATAAGTGTGAAATGATGCACCCTGGGAGGAACAACATGGAGAGGCAGTATAATTTAAATGGTACTATTTCGAGGGGAGTGCAAGAATAGAGGAGGTGCATATTCACAAATCTTTGAAGGTGGCAAAGCAAGTTGTTAAGGCAGTTAAGAAAGCATATGGGATACTTAGCTTTGTAAATAGGGGCATTGAATACAAAAACAAGGAATCATGCTAAACGTTTACAAGTCACTGGTTAGGCCTCAGGTGGTGCATTGTGTACAGTTCTGGGGACCACACTTCAGGAAGGTGCCAAAGGCTTGTAGAGGGTTCAGAGGAGGTTTAGCAGGATGATACCAGGGATAGGGGATTTCAGTTATGTGGAGAGATTGGTGAAGCTGAGATTGTTCTCCTTAGAGCAGAGAAGGTTAAGGGGAGACCTGTCAGAGGTGCTCAAAATTATGAGGGATTTTGATAGAGCAAGTAGGGAGAAACTGTTTCCTCTGGCAAGTACGACCCACCAAGTGTAACCAGAGGTCATAGATTTTAAAATAATTGGCAAGAGAACTAGAGGGGAAATGAGGAGAAATTTTTTCACATAGAGGGTTGTTGAGATCTGGAAAGCACGTCCTGAAAGGTTGGTGGAATCAGATTCCATTGGAACTTTCAAAAGGCAATTGAATATGTACATGAAGAGGACTAATTTGCAGGGTTATGGGGAAAAAGCTGGGGTGTGGGACTAAATTGGACAGCTCTTTCTATGAGCCGGCACAGACACGACAGGCTGAAGGGCCTCCTGTGCTGTAAGATGCTATGATTCTATGACTCAGAAAAATAATTTGTGTGTAAGTCGTTGAAGCATTGATTATTGATCAGAATCAATCCAGTCGACAAAATAGTCTGCCTGTACTGGCTTCCTATGGGTGGGGTTGGTGTCAGGTTATCTTTGATTCAGTATCTGTCAGGCGATGGCACACAGATGTTGTTCAATTCTTACTCTGTTTTAATTTTAACCCACAGGATCTGCTACAAACCCGATCTTATGTTTATGCAGAAGAACCAAACCTTGACATTCACAGTTTTGTGGGGACTTTCACCCGGGTGAGTTGGGTTTGGCAACTTAGAAGAAAGTGTTCCATTTAGAGTTCTGTAATACCAGTATTCAATGGTGTTATAGTAAATATAGTGTTATTGCCATTCCTTTTTTGAAAGGTTTTATTGTGAGGGGTTATTTTGTTTAAACAAGGATTATCTATCTTTTCTGAGGCAATGATGAAACATGCTTTGGCACTTATTACTTGCCTTTTTTTCCCCTCAACTATCTTCTCCCCATCTCTCCTGAAGTTGTTGGCTCCTTTCTGGTTGGGGACAGTTCATCCTTTGGTACCTCGCCCAAGTGACTTATTCATGTGCAAGCCTCGAGTGAACACAGGCTGCCTATTCAACCACAGGAGGGAGCATCACAGCTGAAACAAATCATGTTCTTTCCCAACGTCAACACACACAGTTTGCTGGATGCAGATCAGGAGTGGGCATCCTGTTCAGTTTTCCCCTTCCCTAACCTGAGGTCAATTATAGTGCTGCTTTGTTGAGACCGGCGAACTCAGCACAGGCTGGGGATCGAACATGGAGTCCTCCTGGTCCATTTGGCTCAGAGACTGTAACTTTACCTCTGAGCCATGGGGTAAGCAGAGGTCGTTCCCTAACTCGGCTGGTGCTGCTGGAGTGATGTACTCAAGAGTCAGCCAATTGTGCTTGGGATTTGGGATCAGGTTGGTGGTAAAGAACAGTCTGCTTAGCTAGCGCACAATAAAAATGGTAACTTGGTGGGATAGCAGGAGTGGCACTCTGGCTGAATTTATTCATATTGAAAAATATATATTTTTAATTTGCAGATTGGTGCGATAATATTTACAATTCTGTTGCCAGTAGCGCTCCTTCGAGATATTGCAGCTACTTAAATTGGAAGAATCATTTTTTGTTTTGTGTGTTTTAGGAGGATAGTGACCCGCCAATTAATGAGAGTTTGAGCATTGAGAATACATTGTGGGCCAGTACTGTCATTGCTTCTGGTAAGATGATTTTCCCCTTATGGAATAAAAAAAATCTGGGACTTTCTCGTTTTCTCATCTTGTAAAGCATTCCTGAAAAGCTCTCAACAGTTCACTGTTGAGCAACTCTTGCTGAGTAAATGGGCATGTCAGGAGAAGTCACCTTCATGACAATGTCCATGACAAACTTTTTCTTGTTTGTTTATAAGCATATGGTCTGCTGAATTAAGTGGAAATAGGTCATTGAGTCATGTGCACATGATGCACATTTTATTTCCTTCCACGAACAAAGAACAGTTTGCCAGGTAGTTTTAGGATAATAATGTCCCTTTAATGTAGTGACTATATTCATCTACACTTTTTTTTAAAAATAACATTTTCTGAAATTTTCAGGATACTCCAGAGTACCTCTCTGGATCGGATTCCAGGATTTGGCATCTTCCATCTTTTTGTTGGTCTGCAATTCTGCTATCTGAGAAGGGAGTGACATTTAGTAATATAAACGGCAGGGGCAATTCACAGATGTCACCCCCACCTCACCAACCACCTCATTCTGTTCAGCCCTGTTAATGGGCTTGCTTTAGTTCCATTTCCGAGTAAGGGTCTACATTTGAAACATTATCCTGTCCTTCCTCTCTACAAATGCTGATTGCTGCAGTGTATTTTCAGAATTTGCAGTTTTTCTCTTGTTTCAAAGTGATATTTCCAGATTTGTCAGCTTTTCCCAGTTTATATGTTTAGCCAAAATTACGATCCCAAAACCTAAATAGTTACAATACTGAAAAAGTTTGGACTGTTTCCTCTATTTCTGCTCCTGTTGTGTTTGTAAATCCATTTCTCACTGCTGTGCTGTGGGTTATAGCAGTGGCACGAGCAGTTTATATAAAAATATTCAGTTTATACTAAATCTAAACATTTAAATGAATCATCCAGTGATTGCTTCACTGGTTATGGTTATTTTTTGTCCTGAGTAATTGCTTTCCACCCTTTGTTAGTTCAATTGAATCATTAAATATATTTTATATAATGATTTTTCTCTGTATTGGGCCAATATAGAAAATACTGTTGTCACTGCTTGTCAAATCATATAATTCACTTGTCACTATGTTGTCTGTGCCTATCAACTATGATGCCCTCTAGCCTTCCATATCTCTACGTTTGGCTCTCTTCACCTGTTTCTGGGCAGTCATCTGTGGCAGTAATTCACAGAATTTCTCTTGTTCTCTGTTGCTGGAAAGTGCACAGAGGCAAGAGGTCATTATGAAGAAGGGGCCATTCCAGTATTCAGAGAAACAATTAAAACCGTCTATAGACATTATAAGGCCTAAGGTTTTAACAATGGGGTTTTACTGGCACTAGGAATCCTGATATAGTCTGGCTCCATTGCTGTCTGTAGCACTCTCACTCACTAACGCTTTCTCTTGTATAATATAAAAAATCTCAGAGCAAGTTTGGTTCTGAAAAGACAAAAAGAAATGCATAAAAAGCATGACAGAAATGTGGGGAGAGTTAATGTAGTGATGAGCTTCAGTGGTTTGAGTGGTGTTTTCTTAACGCTGAGTTTATTTTATATTCACAAGATAGCTATGAAGGAGGGAAACAGTGTGGAGGGGGGCGGACATGACAGTCCTCTCATCACAGCATCCAACTGTCTTCACTATCCTACCAGGAAGTCTATTCCACATATTGACTCTTCATGAGAAGAACTTCGGACATCAATCCGAAATTTGCCTTTCACCAGTTTGAGCCAGTGTCCCCTATCCTCCTCCTCCGTGAGCAGTGGATAGGAAAGAGGTGAAGCTTGCTGCTTTTAGCCATGTTTGTGCCTTAGGCGCAGGTGGAAACCTCAGATATATAGATTGCAAATGAAAATCTCATTTGGCCAATGTTGACAGCCCTAGACCACCACTGGTTTGAAAACTATATAAGTATATATATAAAACATGCTGGGGTGATTTGCAACTGTTGCCTGCCCTGTTTATGCTGGAAAATAGGGCAGATGGCAGTTGAAAATGAAAATAAAAATCGCCCACCCATTGCCTGACGCGATTTTCCAGTGGGCCACAGAATGGGCAACCAGAGCTCCCACCAAATCAGGCAGGAGCCTTACTAAAATCTTTAAATCCGGGTCCTATGCTGGTTGTAAGACCCTGACGCCATTTTCTTGCACCAAGGGGTGGAGCGTGCGTGACTTCCAGCCAATCAGTGCCCCTTCCACCTACCCCCGACCTCGGGGGAGGACATCCAGCTTGGGTCTTGCCTCCATGGAGGAGTTGCTGGATTATTCCTCCTCCCCCAGTCAGCGTGCGCTCTTGGCACCTTGTTCAAAATATTCAGATGAGGCCCAACCATGAAAATAGTTCTGGCCCCTTCCTGGGGCCATCATGTGCCTGCCCCCCCCCCCCACCACTCACCACTCCAGTTGAAAATCGCCCCTGCTACATTTTTGTATGCTGCACACTGTACAGTGCTAAAATGAGATACCATCTCAGTGTCAAAATGGTGTTAGAAACATAGAACAATTTAGGGCACAGAAGGAGGAAATTCGGCCCATCGTGTCTGGTGCCGGTCGAAACAGAGCTACCCAGCCTAATCCCACTTTCCAGAACTTGGTCCGTAGCCTTGTAGTTTCAAGTGCATATCCAAGTACCTTTTAAATGTGATGAGAGTTTCTTCCTCTACCACTCTTTCAGGTACTGCGTTCCAGACCCCTACCACCCTCTGGGTGAAAACATTTTTCCTCAGCTCCCCTCTAATCCTTCTACCAATTACTTTAAATCTATGCCCCCTGGTTATTGACCCCTCTGCTAAGGGAAATAGGTCCTTCCTGTCTAATCTATCTAATCATAATTTTATACACCTC
The DNA here is from genome assembly GCF_035084215.1 of Heptranchias perlo. Taxonomy (NCBI): domain Eukaryota; kingdom Metazoa; phylum Chordata; class Chondrichthyes; order Hexanchiformes; family Hexanchidae; genus Heptranchias; species Heptranchias perlo. Next base: position 32,968,134 of record NC_090343.1, on the reverse strand, counting down.
AATTAAATCACCCCTCAGCCTCCTCTGTTCCAAAAAAAACAACCCCAACCTATCCAATATATCCTCATAGCTAAAATTCTCCAGTCCTCGCAAATCTCCTCTGTACCCTCCCTAGTGCAGTCATATCTTTCCTATAATATGGTGACCAGAACTGTATGCATTACTCCAAGCTGTGGCTTAACTAGTGTTTTATACAGTTCTAGTATAACCTCCCTGCTCTTATATTCTATTCCTCGGCTAATAAAGGAAAGTATCCTGTATGCCTTCTTAACCACCTTATCTACCTGTCCTGCTACCTTCATGGATCTGTGGGCATGCACTCCAAGGTCCCTCAGTTCCTCTACACCTCTCAGTATCCTCCCATTTATTGTGTATTCCCTTGCCTTGTTTGACCTCTCCAAATGCATTACCTCCCACTTCTCTGGATTGAATTCCATTTGCTACTTTCTGCACCCCTGACCAGTCCATTGATATCTTCCTGCAGTCTACAACTTTCCTTCTCACAATCAACCACACATCCAATTTTTGTATCATCTGCAAACTTCTTAATCATGCCCCCTACATTTAAGTCTAAATCATTAATATATGTCACAAAAAGCAAGGGACCTAATACTGAGCCCTGCGGAACCCCACTGGAAACAGCCTTCCAGTCACAAAAACACCCGTCGACCATTACTCGTTGCTTCCTGCCACTGAGCCAATTTTGGATCCAACTCGCCATTTTCCCTTGGATCCCATGGGCTTTTACTTTTTTGACCAGTCTGCAATGTGGGACCATATCAAAACCCTTGCTAAAATCTACATAGACTGCATCAAATGCACTACCCTCATCGACCCTCCTTGTTACCTCCTCAAAAAATTGAATCAAGTTCGCCAGACAAGACCGCCCCTTATGCTGACTGTCCTTGATTAATCTGTGCCTTTCTAAGTGATAGTTTATCCTGTCCCTCAGAATTGATTCCAATAATTTGCCCATCACCGAGGTTAGACTGGCTAGCTGTAATTATTCGGTCTATCCTTCGCTCCCTTTTTAAACAAAGGCACGTTAGCAGTCCTCCAATCCCCCGGCACCATGCCTGTCACCAGGGAGGATTGGAAAATGATGGTCAGAGCCTTCGCTATTTCCTCCCTTGCTTCTTTTAACAGCCTGGGATACATTTCATCCAGGACTGGCGATTTATCTACTTTCAAAGATGCTAAACCCCTTAATACTTCCCCTCTCACTATGTTTATCCCATCCAATATTTCACACTCCTCCTCCTTAACTACAATCTCTGCATAGTCCCCCACTTTTGTGAAGACAGACGTAAAGTATTCATTAAGAACCATAACCACATCTTCTGCCTTCGCACATAGGTTACCTTTTTGGTCTTTAATAGGCCCTACTCTTTCCTTAGTTATCCTCTTGCTCTTTATGTATTTACAAAACATTTTTGTTAACAAAATGTTGAAGCTTTGCTCTTAATGATGACCTATTATCTTGGAGTGTTATTGTGTTGCAACACACTGTAGGCTGTGCGTTTTCCTATACACAGTAGTCAAATTGCAAGGTCAGTTGTGATAGAGCAATTGGGTAATTACTCTATTTGGATGTACAAATCTTGAAATGCCTCTTTGTCCATATTGTTACGTGTGTCTTGCAAATGCAGTGAAGCCTGTAGGAGTTCCGTGACTGATGCAGACTCTCAGCATTCTTAGGATTGGAATTTTCCAAATTTAATGTAGGACTATTTGTCTTGGTAGAAATGGGTGGTTAGCAAAAGTTCCACAATTTCTGTACAGACTACAGGTGTTATAACTGTGGCACCCTGAGATGATTAGACGGGTAACAGACGGTAGATTGATTAGTAAAAATGGGCAACGTTTTATTCATTGCTCATGTGAAAATGGACACACAATACTACATTGTTCTAATGCAGTAAAAATCTATTGACATGGAAAACACATTTGGGCCAAATCTTGCTTGAACCGAGCATGTCACGGTGTACGCCGTTAGTTAGACTTTTTCCTGCAACCTTTAGCTTGAAATTTTTTGCACCGTAACTTGCTGGAAGTGCAAGCTGGTAACGGCATGGTGAGGGCAACGGGGACCAACAATGTATCTCCTAAAGCAATGAGATTTAAGGATTGAGAAAGAAACACAGGAATGACCGAGAAGGAGGATGAATTAGATTGGGCGAATTACAGCCAAATCAGGTACAGAAAGAGAAATATAGAGAGGGAAAGAAAGATTGAATTAAGAGAGAGAGATAAAAAGAGACAAAGGAAAAGTAGGAAAAACATTTTAAAATTTTAAATTTGACATTTTAAAAATCTCTAAGAAGAATTTACTACATGCAGGAATGAGATTGAATAGTTTAAATTATTCCCTTTCTGGGCCAGAGAGGTTGATTGGCATCGTGTTAATAATTATCACATCGTTAAAAGGGCACTTACACTCTTAATCATCAGCCCTAACTTTTTGCAGCGAGTGTAATGGGCAATTAATGTGCAAATCCAGCAAGTTCTTAAAAATAACAGGGAGGCTAAGGGCAAGATGCCATCTCTGTGAAGCAAACAGCGGAGCAGCGTAAATCGACAAACAAGTTCTGGAGATTCGCAACTGATGGTGTATCTCTTAATCCCCTGAATTTGTTGGCTGATATGCGCATTAATAATGGCATGCATCGTTAACAGGCCGTCATTTTTCCAGCAAGATTTGGCCCATTACTATCGACACTGGATTAGTTTATTTTGTAAAATTTAAAGGAAAATTTCCCTTTTATAGAGTAAATTTACAGTTGTAGCACACGTCGTGTCAGCTCCCAAATTTAAGAATTGGTTCCTGTGTTGTAAGTCAGTAGATGGCTGTGTTTTATTTCCACTTTTGTCCACTCCGCTCTGGAAGCCCCTAGTTCCATAGGAGCCAGCATCCTTCAGTATCTCTCCTAAATAGCCATTCATCATGGGAGAGCCTAGTCTGAGTGCAAGCAGGTTGTTCAACTATTGAGGGTGATAACAGCTGAAGCTGATCTTGCCCTCACCTGACTTCCATTAGATAGCAATGAAAAGCAGGTATTCTGGCTGATTTCCCCCACCCCCAAACCGTTTCCCAGACTTTTCCTTTTCACCTTTGACCCATGCCCCTCTCCCCTTTTTTCCCAAAACCCAGGAACATTATGGCCAATTGAAGCATCTTTACTACTGCCAGGTGAGATCAGTTAACTTCTTACAGACCTGTGATCAAACCTGGGACTTTTCTGATCCATCTAACTCAATACCAGAACAATGTAATATTTCCTGTCCATTTTTAAAATGCAACACACACCCACGTTGACCATTTTAGTACTCACCGAGCCCGTGGAACAGCTTTGAAAATTGACTTGTTCAGTATCATAGTCTGTTATAGCACAGAATGAGGCCATTTGGCCCATCATGCCTGTGCTGGCTCTTTGAAAGAGCTATCCAATTAGTCCCACTCCCCTGCTCGTTTCCTATAGCCCTGTAATTTTTTTTCCCTTCCCTTTTGAAAGTTATTATTGAATCTGCTTCAGTCATTTTATTTACCTTCTGGTACTTCTTTATTTGTGTTTTTTTGATGTAATCTCTTTTCAAGGTACTGCTGTGGGCGTTGTTATCTACACGGGCAAAGAGATGCGTAGTGTTATGAATACCTCTCACCCAAAGAACAAGGTACAGTTCTTAGGCTAGCAAAAAATGAGCAATAAATCCCCCAATTCTCACTCCTTGTAAAGAGTAATGCTTTAAAAGAATATTGGGGAAAAAATCCTATGATTCTTAATTTTAGTGAAGTTGTACTTTATACACATTTTCGACTTCGCTAGCAAATAATGAACACAGGAAATCTTGCTCCATGTTTTGATTTCGAAATTCCAGCATTTAGAAACATTTTCACAGTATTTATGCAAAAGTTGCACAAATTCTATCTTGAAAGGGGTAACAATTCCAATATCTTTGCTCATCCTATAGGATGAGTAAGCACTTAAAGAAGGATTTATACGCTCAGATGTCTATTGTCTATTGATTTCAATGAAATTTTAAAATAAAATTCTGGCTGAAAGTATCAGGTTATGTCTGAGCTGTCCGTGATATTCCTATTCCAGAGAAGTCAGTGGACTGGATAGGTAAGAAATCCCATGAAAGACTTGCAGGTTCCAGCTGTTGGGTTTACTGTATTCCAAAAAGTAATTAAGCAATGCCTTGGGAGATGTACTATATTTTTTTTAAATTATAATTTAATATGCTGTGAACCAGGATAGTTGAAGATTTGTGTGTGTGTAAAATACCACCCCTAGCCTTTCACCTCTTGAACTTGGGTTCAAATTCAGCCCAGAATGATGGGATAAAAGTTTCCCGTGTCTGCTAGCTGTAAGGGTCCTTGGGGAAGTGAGTTTTGGGTAGCCCAAACCAGTTCCTCGTGGGGATAGGCCTAACTTCGCACAAATTGGTCAATTCATGCAGAGAGGACACAGGACATGAGAAATGGAAAGTATGTCACACTGGTGCTGTTCTGAGGTTGGGCCAAGGTGTATTGTGGGGGCAGAGTAAATGGAACTTTACTCTGCCTGGCCGTGCTATGCTTGACCTTGGAAGTTCTTGATTTGACAGAGTGCTTGTAACAGGCAGCATTCCATTCCTCAGTACTAATATCCTCCACCTTGATGAGCACATTTAAAAAAAAATCCAACAGAATACCTATCTATAACTAGCCTATTAAAGTTTGGAACTGATGGCTATAAATTACTTTGCAGTTCTAGGGTTGGCAAAATTGGTTTAAACTAGCTTTTAATATGATGGACCTGCCTGTGAATGGCACATGTCCACTTCTGATCCATGTGTTTAAATAGACATGGTTTCCTGTCATGCAAGCTAAAAAATACTGATGTTAAGCACCCACTTGACATTACTGCCATTTTTTGAGGATTTAAATAGCTTAATCTTCATTTGGAGAGGAGTGCTTACTAACTTTTGAACAAGGGCAGCACCCCACACTCTCACCACAAGGTGGCGGCAGGAGTAGCATCGAGTCTGGTATCCTGAGTGCAAATAGAACTAGGATAAGGATCACCATTCTCTACCAAGTGTAAACCCAGGCTCGCTGGCAGCTTTGCCTACATAGCTCTCATGACCTTGTCTCTTGATAGATTAGGTTCTTGGTCACAGGCAAGAGAGCTACCGCTCATCACAGATGAACATGTCGAATGCTATTTATTTATTTACATGTACCGTAACATTTTTTGCATACAGAAAATTCTTATTATGGAGAAAGTATCAAAGAACCTTAAGTTTATGGATATAAATGCAAAGAGATAGTTTTGTTAACTTTTTTCTTTTTCATAGATGGGGCTGTTCGACCTGGAGGTGAACTGTTTAATGAAGATCCTATTTGTTGCATTGGTGGTGTTGTCCCTTGTGATGATTTCCCTGCAACATTTCAGAGGTCGATGGTATCTCCACTTGTTTCGTTTCTTCCTTCTGTTTTCCCATATAGTTCCAATCAGGTAAATGCCCCAATTGAATTTGGTCTGTTTCTCTCTACCAAGATCAACCTTTTTTTTAAGTCTTTTCCTTCAAATCTCCTCATTTGGTCTTCCAGTGCCCTCTACCCTGTCAATTTATCTTCTAAATACCCCCAATTTGGTATCATCTGCAAATTTTGACACCATGGGGGTAATTTAAACCCGCCAAGGACAGGTGGGTTGGGGCAGGTGGGAAGGTAAAAAATGTAAAACCAGCCTCCAACCCGCTCAATTCCGGTTGTAATGGAGGCGAGTCGGGGGGGCGGGCAAACAACCCGCTCTCGAAAGGCGGGTTGGTCAGTAAACTCTTTTAAGAAGGCTGCTGGCCTCCATTTTAATAGCTTTTTTATTTTTAACTCCCGGGGGCTGGGATTCCGAGGCCTTCTGATTCACACCATGTAAGGAGGTGAGAAGGCCCAGATTAGCAGGTAAGTGCCTTTATTGCACTGCTTGTGGGCCTGGAGGAGCAGGAGTGTTTCCTCCAAACCCAACAAGCTTAGCTGCCGTGATCCCACACAGGCAACCGGCCGACTACCCCCCTCTGTCTCCGTCCCCCGACCCTCTTTTTTTCCCCCCCCCCCTCCTTATTGTCCGCCCCCGACCCAGATGTCAGACTTGCCTCCGATTCGCTCCCCGGCTGCTTTCCTATCCGACAGGCAGTCAGCCAGTCAATCTGGCTGGCTGTCGGGCGGGAAATCTGCTGAAAATAATTAAAAAGACGTCCTTAGTTCAAAATTGTAAGGACGTCTGGAAAACCTATACTTCCAGGTTTCTCGTCAGGAAATGCTCCACCCTCGCCCGCTGTCCTTGGCTGGGAGTGAAAATCCAGGCCCATATCTTCAATTTCTGAGTCAAAATCATTTATGCACATGGTGAACAACAATGGTCTCAGCACGGGTCCTTGTGGGACACCATTCCCACTACACAGAGTAGACGAGGGCAATGCAGTGGAAGTGGTATAAATGGACTTTCAGAAAGCCTTCAATATGGTGCCACATAAGCGACTCATGTCAAAGGTTAGGACATGTGAAGTCAGGGGCCAGGTAGTAGAATGCAGAGTGAGTGGATAAATAGCAAATTAGGTTCAGCATAGTTAAGTGTGAGGTTGTTCATTTTGGTAGGAGGAATGAGGAGACCACTTATTCCTTGGAAGGTAGGAAACTAAATGGGATAGAGGAGCAAAGAGATCTGGGAATGTAGATAAATAAATCACTAAACGTAGCAGCACAAGTTGATGAGGGCATAAAGAGTGCAGATAATGTATTGGGATTCATTTCTTGAGGAATAGAATACAAAAGCGGGGAGGTAATGTTACATTTATATAGAAACTTGGTCAGAGCACACTTCGAGCACTGTGTGCATTTCTGGTCTCTATACTACAAAAGGCAGGGGTGAATTTGCCATATAGGAAATCGGAAGATTTCCCAAGTGCACCTTTGAATGGTTCCATGACGCTACCTTCACACCCCTCCCTTTTTTTTCATGAGAATCCCACACCCTTTCAGATAACCCAGTCAACCCTGACAAAAGGTGATTGAAGCACTAAGTGCAGAAAAGATTTACAAGGATGTTACCAGAATTGAGAGGATGAAATTATCTGCAAAGATTGAGCAGACTTTGGAAAAGAAAAGGCTGTAAGAGGCAACCTGATTGAGGTCTTTAAAATTATGAAAGTGTTTGATAGGGTGGATGTAGGGAAACTGTTTCCACTTGTGGATAAGTCCAGAAAAAGGGAACATAAATATAAGATAGCCACTAACTGATCAAATGAAGAATATAGGAGGAATTTCTTTGCGCAGAGTGGTGAGAATGTGGAACTCACTTCCCCATGGAGTGGTTGAAGCAGATAGCACTGATGCATTTAAGGGAGGCTTGATACATACATGAGGGAGGAGGGAATCGTCGGATAAGAGGACAAGGTGGGATGCGGTAATTGGAGTATAAACACTGGCATAGACCAGTTGGGCTGAGTCGCCTATTTCTGTGCTGTAATTCTACATAGTCAAGCTGGAAATCTTATTCAAAGTCCGCAATGATAGCCGCAGAAGAGTTTGCTCTTCTGGGGTTGGTGGTTACAAAAAACATTGTTGAGGCAGCAAAATGTTCTGTTCTACAGCATTGCCAATCCTTATCTTGGTATACTCAAAAAAAAAAGAGAATTAAGAAAGGAAAACTAATTGATTTTGGACCTTCTGTATTTGTTTTTCTTTCTTTCAATCTTTTTCTGCTACTCTACTGAAGGAGTTGACTCTGGGCACGGTTCCCACCAGGAACTATTCTCTCTTTTCTCTTCCCCCCCCCACCCCCCCCCAAATACTTTGCCCACTGGTTCATTATTTATGTGTGTACCTTGTTGGTGAGTGTTGGCAATCTATTTTCCATGGAAAGCATCACAGATGAACCTGATCCTGTGCTCACCTGACAAGTGCATTTCTAGCAGGGGTCAGAGTACAATTCCTAGCTGATTTTATCCTCCCTAACCGAGAGGCTTTAATTGTAGCACCTGAAATCAGCTGTCTTAGCACAGACCATGGTATGAACCCAGGACCTTTGTATGGCTCAGCTATTAATTGGACACACTTGCTGAACTGTCATAGGAGCTCCGTGTTTGTTTTAAGAGTGAACCCTGAAATTTCCAGCACAGATGGGCATCATTCCTTGTACGGAGACTGATTCACTATTGACTCTGTTATGTCTGTCCTTGTTTGGGATGTAAATAGGGGAATCGAAGAAGGGTTAAGGCAGCATTTTTGTAAAGTTTCTTGCTTATTACTTGTTAATGGCTGGTTAGGACTTGCAGTTCTATGCTAACAAACTAATCTTGGCAAGGCAGCATCTTTGATTTTACATCTTAATATTTACAGATATTTCCATTTTATCTAAATACAACTATCAAAACATTTAGTAACATCTGAAAAACATTTGTATGTCTACTCATTTTTAGTTATCTCATTATTACTTTCACACACACACCTGCACATCCCAGCTGAGATCTCCAAATATTTGCCTCAGAAATATGGTTTGTTAAGATGCAAAGGCTTGCTGGTAGGATTTGTATAAAGAACAAAAACTATGGCTCTACTGATGGTTCATTGAGTTTATTCAGCTGAGCCATACAGACCAGGAAGGACCTAGATTCAGTCCCCTGGTCTGTGCTGAGTTAACTGATCAATGCAAGGGTGAAATTCGAGGTGCTGTTACCGGCCTTAGCGAAACCGGGTTGAGGGGGGGAAAAAACTTGGCCAGGATTTCTGCTGCTTGTCAGCTTTCGATTCCTGTTGAAAGTTTCCATGTCTGGATATCAGGTGAAGGCATGATTAAGCATGGGTTGTAATGCCCCATGGAGTTGAATAGTCATCTGACACCATAACAAGGCTCATAGGTGAATAAATGCCTATATGGGTGAGGTGCCAGGAGATGCCTGGCACCGGTAGAACTGTGTCTCAGCAAAATGCTCGTGCCTTTGAGGAGCAGAGGGGAGAAAATTGGTGACAAAAAGAAAAGAATAAATATAATGCTCCCCTACAGATCCCTAGTACATTTGCATTTTGTAATGACATCAGTTCTACCTGATCTAATCCGATCTGTTCATTATAAATTGGAAACCACGCCAAATATTGTTCTACCACTTCTGTATTGAGGCTCCTTTAATACTTTACAGTTTGATAGAGAATTATTAGCTGTCACTGGGACTGATAGAGATGTGTAATAATAAAGCTAATTGTTCCTGATGTCGGTAAGCCAATGATATGTGAACTGTATATGGGAATACTGTATTCAAAACTTTTTGTTCGTTGATGATTGCCACCATGACTGAAGTACCGTAATAAAGTTCACCTGAAGTTACCACCGGACTCGGAACCTTTTTTATGAGGTCTTACACAATTGTAGCCAAAAAATAATCGGTCAAATCCGAATTCAATTATCTGAAGAAATCTTCAGTGCACTCAGTCAGTACTTAGTTGTTTACATGGGCAAATGTGTTGAGGTCTGTTTTCTACTTTTCTTTCCTCATTTATGTTTATTTTTTCTGACCCACACAGTATACGTGTCAATCTGGACATGGGAAAGATGGTCTACAGCTTGATGATTCGGAGAGACTCTAAAATTCCTGGCACAGTGGTACGGGCCAGCACCATTCCAGAGCAGCTTGGAAGAATTTCCTATGTGCTAACAGACAAGACAGGTAATGGTTATGTGTTGGCATTCAGTGTGGATGCACCTCTGAGAGCACCTTCAAGGTTGTCAAGGCCATGGAGAGGGTGCAGAAGAGGCTCACTAAGATAATGCAAAGGATAAGACGGCTATAGTTACGAGAAGAAACTCAAAAAGTGGGCCTCTTCATTAGAACAAAGGTGATTATGAAAAGATCTGCGAATGTTCAAAATTATGAGGGGCTTTGGTAAGATAAACTTGGAAAATCTTTCATTTCCATTGGTCCGTGAGTCAGCAACTAGAAGGCATAAAGTTAAGATCACTACCAACAGAATAAAGGGCGATTAGAAGATTTTTTTTTACAAAGTTGTTAAGATATGGAATGCTATACTAGAAACAGTAGGGGAAGCAGAATCCAAAATAGCTTTTAAAAGGGAAGTGGATGAATATTTGAAAAAGAAAAATTTTAAAGGATATGGAGAAAGCTCAGGGGAATGGGATTAAGTAGATAGCTCTTTCAGAATGCCAGCACAGGCATGATAGGCCAAATGCCTCCTCCTGTGCTGTAAAATTGTATGACTGTGATTCATTCTGAGCATTCGTGTTGTAACTCTCAGCACCCTGTGCCACCCTAGCAACTTTCTAATAATATGCTGTCTGTCTCTGAAGAAGTATAAAGGGTTTTGAATAAAATCTGAGACAAAATAAACACAGATGACCGCGTAATCCCCTAAGGAAGTGGTACGTTTAGTAAAGTTTTTCTGTTGCGGTTCTTTAAATCACTCTGTTACCTTCTTCCTTCAGGCACCTTTTTAGTTTGTGAGCACTGGACCAAAATATTATTGCAAGCTTGAATTTTGTTATTTTAAAGATGCAGAATTTCTCTTTTTGTTCCTGGACTCTTTAAAGCCTTCCATGGACAACTAATGAAGTTTGCCACAAATTCATAAATGAATAGATCGCTGTTTTTAATGTTATGAATTTTGATCTTTGGAAAACCAGGGTGAATGAGAAAGGGATTATGGAGCTCTGTGCTTTCCTTCTTTGAGAAAAATGGTCTCTGGTCAGTTCTTGTGTTGAGGAAAAAATCTGCTTCTTCCCAATTCTTCTGCTGGCAACTAAGGAGAGGACAAATACACTAAATGATAAAGATTGAACAGGAGTGGATGCACAGAGCGATTTAGGGATTCAGATGTGCTAATCTTTAAAAGTAGGAGGATAAGTTGATGAAGCAATAAAAAGAAAAGCACAGATAGGCTGCAAGGTTTTATAAATGGGGGCAGAGAGAACAAAAACAAAGATGTAATGCTAAACCTGGACAAATCATTGATTAGGTCCAAGTTAGAATATTTTGTTCAGTTTTGGTTGCCTTGCATTAGGAAGAATGTTAAGACCATGGAGAGGGTGCAGAAGAGGTTCACTAAGATGAAACCACGGATGGGACTCTGTGAAATAACTATTATGTTGTCTTGGGATGCTGAAAGGTTGTGAGAGAGAGTTAATTCCCCAATACCACCTTCATGTAAAGCAGTCAAGTAGTTTGCTGATAGAACCTCTCTTAGGTGCCCCCAAGAAGATGTGACCTCGGCGACCTACTTGATCCTGTGATGAGCTTCCGACCATATATCCGCTCCTTCACCAAGACCGCCTACTCCCACCTCCATAACGTCGGCTGCCCCTGCCTCAGCTCCTCTGCTGCTGAAACCCTCATCCATGCCTTTGTTACCTCTAGACTTGACTATTCCAATGCTCTCCTGGTTGATCTCCCGTCTTCCACCCTCCATAAACTTGAGCTCATTCAAAACTCTGCTGCCCGTATCCTAAATCACACCAAATCCCATTCACCCATCACCCCTGTGCTCGCTGACCTACACTGGCTCCCGGTCCAGCAATGCCTCGATTTTAAAATTCTCATCCTTTTCAAATCCCCCCATGGCCTCGCCCCTCCCTATCTCTGTGACCTCCTCCAGCCTTGCAACCCTCCGAGATTTCTGCGCTCCTCCAATTCTTGCCTCTTGTGCATCCCTGATTTTAATCGCACCACCATTGGTGGCCATGCCTTCGGCTGCTTAGGCCCTAAGCTCTGGAATTCCCTCCCAAAACCTCTCCACCTCTCTACCACTCTCTCCTTTTGAAGCTTCTTAAAACCTACCTCTTTGACCAAGTTAAAGGTGCTATTTAAATGCAAATTGTTGTGTTGTTGTACTGATCCCAAGCCACCTGGATCTTAAATGCATTTGGCATGTGGATAATTTCCTGGAGAGTGGGCCCTTCATGGTTTTCTATACCTGACCTCTATTCACAAGCCTTTTGATCAGGTTAGAAATGTGGTTTTATGAAAATTCCATTTGTGGAAAGGCTGTGCAAAACCACAATTAGGTAGATTATTCTGAATAGGGGCTTGATGCTTGCTGTGGCTCCATCTCTCTTAGGCCTTAACAGTGGTTTAATTTGTCTGTGAAACATGGAGTGTTGCCTCCAACAAATTGGTGGTAAAGCTTGACCCTGGTCTGGCAAGAGGGAGGACTGTGGGAGGGGAATTAGAAGAAGAGTTTTTTTTTAAATCTGTTTATTGTAGATGTTACACTGCAAACATAAGTACAATAAGCTAAAATATGTTAGCATGGTTTTAATATTGTATTTGGTTTGTCAAATGTTTCTATGACTATTAGAAGTTATCAGTTTGCAGGTTGGAAGTCAGATAATTTCTAAAGACTGGAATATAGCTCCTCTAGTGGCCCAGTTGGTAAATGCACCATCTCTTCTTCAAATCCCATTCCATGCTAAGCTGGATAATCTTAGCTGGGGCAGTAAGTTGGGTGCTACAATTGCTTTCTGCATCCTTGAACTACAATGAAGTCAACGGAAATAAAAATGGGGAGAGATGTAAAATGGGCTGCCAATTTGCTTTCACCCATTTTACATTATCACACAAAGTCAATATTATCCTCCTCGTGTCTGGGGTTAGGTCAAATTGGTTTGCCCTCCAATGGACAAATAATCTGCAAACACTTAGTGCCTAGGTTCACACATGAACTCAGTTGGGCGAGTTACTAGAGAATTGCTGCCACTGTGTCATTTTCGAGAGGAGGAGAGACAATATGGGGAAAAAAATGTGATCTAAGACTTGAAATGTATGGTACCCCACTATGGCAGTATTATACAATGGGACAATCTGAAATGCACTTCCATAAATTTCAAAATCTCATAACTTTAACTTGGCCTTTCTTCCCTACGTCACAGGAACTCTTACAAAAAATGAGATGCAGTTCAGGCGTCTTCATTTGGGTACAGTATCCTATGGGATGGATTCTATGGATGAAGTGGAGAGCCATGTTTTTAGTGCATATACACAGGTAAGAGTGTGGGAAGTGAGAAGCTGCTAGTGATGCTGTTTGCTGCTCAGACTAATAATTTACTGATGGCCTCAGATCACCATTACTGAGGAAAGGAGCGATGAAACTCTAGAAGCCTTTCTGTGATTTATAAACTCCAAGACGTTAGTATGGGTCTGGCAAATATTTTCTAATTTGTTCTGTGGAATGGGACCTATTGATTATTATGATGCCTCATTTCTTAATCCACTTATCAAAATTTAATCCATTTATTCAGGTTTCAACATCCCAAGTAATTTATTCATTTATAGTTATTTAAGTCTATTTTACAACCTGAGAGGGACTGCACTGTGTTGTAGCATGCCAACAAAATGATTTTTGTTTGAAGCTATCTTGATTCCTCATGAAAGTGTCTTTATCTGCTCTCCTGTATAGTGATCAGCTGTGCCATAGAGAGCAGGAAGTCCCATGTTAGTCCTTGGTCTAGGCTGAATTGGCCAGGATAGCAGATGTGCTCCTGCATTAAGAAACGGTTCCAGGTCGTGATTGCTGGCCTGTTATAAATGTGCGTGTGTGGATGTCAGCAGCAAGGATGTGATTGGACTCTGCTGTGATGTATGCCCATTTGACTAGCCTGCTGACATAATAGAAGAGAAGGGGAGGGGAATTTATTGGCAAGGAAAATAAAAATGAGTAATATCTTGCTTGTGAAGTAGCCTTCAGCCCTTACACCCTGTGTATTACCTTCTCTCCCGTTACCATTCTCAGATTGGTTCTACTCCATTTATTGTGCATTTGCCCAACCATCCCTTTATCCCTTTCAGTAATGCCAACTCTTTTTAATTTCTTGCATTTCCTGTACAATATTTTTTAACCCCCAGCTGAAAGGGTCTGTGTTTTTGCAAGGTCAGTTGTTTGTCAATGAACCCGTTCTGATGTCTTTATCCAATTAAAGAGAAACTCCGGTAACTTAATCTGATTGTCACTCACTAATATTACACCTGCCATTACAGAAAGTGAAAAATAGAATCTAATTCAAAATAGGATGTGTCCCCAGAGTTAAATTACCCACTGACGCTCACTGTCTACACTCACATTTGAACAATGGCCAGTTAGGCTAAATAACAGAGGCCAGCTGGTGCTCCTGAACTGTGCCCTCCTATCCTAGCTAGGATATGGCTTTAGGGATGCTTGTCATCCAGTATTGCCTCACCCAAGTGGCCATTATTCATGAGCTGAGCCTTATTGATGAGTGTTGGCTGTTTATTTGGCTGCAGTGGCATCACAGCCAGCCAAATCATGCCTTATATCCACAAATGCACACTTCTATCTGGGATTGCTGGCTACCAGCTAAGCACGGTAGCTATGGCTGATTTTCTCCCCTCTAACCTGGGGCACTGAGGCCATTTGTAGTAGCTGAGATCACCTAACTTAGTATAGACTGGGGATCACACCTGAGATCTTTTTGGTTCATAGAGCTCAGCTATTTATTAGGTAAGCTTGCTGAGCCATTGTAAGAACCTCAGTTAGCCCCTTAGTGCCACTATTGCATGTTACTATGTAACTAACTTGAGGTCCTTATTCTTGCTTCTTATGGTGGTTAAAACAATTATTTCAAATGTTGTGATTTTGAGGCTTATTATTCCATTGGTGGCACATAAAATGGGAATGTAGAAAATGTCTACATAATGATCATGTAGTGATAAACCTATTATACCATATTATATTAACAACAAAACAGTCCAATTTCTCTGAACAGTTATGGGCAGCTGAGGATTTTCATCCTTGTAACTGATTAACTGAACAGTAAATTTCCCACTTCATTCACATAAAGCACTCCTTAGCTGCATATTCTGCTGTGAGCTGTTGGAAATTGCAGTGACATCCTCAAAAGGGACAGTATAGCTGCCATTGAGCTTGCAACAGAAACATAAACTATCAGTTCCACTGCCAGGTTAACCTAATCTGGGGTATTAAGCTACCATGGAATAAAATAAGCTTGATTTGTTTTATTCAGTGCTGTTGGCACAAGCACTTTTGAATTTTCAAGCTCTCTTGATACTGATGATATGTAGTTAATGGTCAGGAGTTAGGAGAATTTCCAAAGCCTTCAATCTCTAGTTTCTTCGCAAAGGAGGGTTGTTTGAAACGTCTTTTATCTGCAGGGGTTTGGGTAATACAGTCAAGGCTGCGGTTATTGTCCGCCACTAGATTCTCTAAGAGCATCATAGTGGGTCATTTCAGAGGAAATTTAGTTAACCATGCAGTGTAGGACTAGATTCATGTGTAGGCCAGACCAGGTAGGGATGGCAGATTCCCTTCTCCTGAATGACATTAGTAAACTAATTGGGTTTAACAATAATCCAGCAGCTTTCATCATTTTTATGGTGTTAACCCACAAATTATCAGATTTATTTAATTCACTTTTGGAATTTGTCATGGGTGGAGTTGAAACTCACAAGCTGTGGGTTGCTAGGCTATACTCCGGTACCCATGCCACACTTAATGATTTTACTTTTGTTTGTCGGTACTACTTTCCTTGTCTGATCTGAGTTAAGTTCTGTACCTTCTGATGATACAAGTCTGGGTGGTGAAGAGGAGTGGTCTTATTCTATTAATATTTATGTCAAGGTGCAGCAAACAACCATTAATAAAAGTTGAGATTTTTAGCTCACTATTACAAGATGATGGCTATCTTAATTTCCATTAATTAATGTTTTCCTGTAATTGGAATGCAATACATATTACTCTAAAGGAGAATAGTTACCATAAAATGTAGGTTATGGTTGTGCTAGTGTATAGGTTATGCTTGTGAATTTTGCAGATGCCTAACAAAATTGGAGTTATAGAGATGTGTAAGACCCAGTCACAAGTTGGCAAACCATATACCTGATGTTATATTTATATAAAAAAAATTAAAAGTAACTTGAAAAATCAGCCAAAAGGTTTAGTCACTCACAAGCCATGTTTAAAAAATTGCATTTGTCCACCACTAAACTTTCTTAACGTGTGTTTTCATTATATTGGGCTATTAAGCTGCAACTACCTTTCCACTCCCAATTCCATGAATTCCCTGCATGTTGGCAGTTTAGTTTATGTTATCTAGAAGGCACTTTTTATATTTGGTGTTTCAGTAGTTTAGGTCACAGGAGACCAATGTCATTTTGTGTGGTTACAATTCAGCAATTGAGATAAGGGACCAGGTTTTAGTTATGTAAATTCAGGGAGCCAGTGCACGGACCTGAGTCACCCACAATCCAAACTAACAGTGCCAAATGTAAACGTGCCTTGCATATATATTTGATTTTGGTCAGTTTAATAATGATTACTGTACCTGGGGACAAATTGCATTATTCAGGGCAGCCTAACATTGTTTTCAAGATAACTGATGCTTTTCCTGGTTTCAAATTGCAGATCTCTTCCCTTTGCTTGTGATATTCTCTGCCCCTCTCAATTAAGATGTATACAAACCATAAAATAAACTGGGATTCTCTTGTTTTCTAGCCACCACCTGCTTCACAAGATAAACCCCCCTCGGCACCTCCTAAAATACGTAAAACTGTCAGCGTCCGTGTTCACGAAGCAGTGAAAGCGATCGCACTGTGCCATAACGTTACACCCGTCTATGAGTCTCACGGGCCTGACTCAACTGACCGAGCTGAAGCTGAGCAAAACTATGAAGATGCATGTCGAATTTACCAAGCAGCCAGTCCTGATGAGGTAAGTTCCTTCTTGTCATTCCAATAGTATAACTTCCTTCTCCAGCAATTGTCCCCTGGTATAGGGATATGGGCCAAAGGCGGGTATATGGAGTTAGATCACAGATCAGCCATGATCTTATCAAATGGCGGAGCAGGCACGAGGGGCTGAATGGCCTACTCCTGTTCCTGTAAGGCCAAATTCTCATTCTTCTGAGCTGGTATCTGGGTTTACCTTTCATTATTCAATTTTCTTTTTTTGGTTGGTTGTTTGTTTAATAATTTCCTCTGCTGCTTTCACATGTTGAGCTTGTTGGTTCAGTAACTGTATTCTTTATGAATTTCTGTTGCCAAGTGTTATAAAGTGGAAGTCCAGGAGAGTCAACATGGTTTTATGAAGGGGAAATCAGGTCTGACAAATTCATTAGAGCTCTTTGAGGAAGTAACGGGCAGGATGGATAAAGGGGAACCAATGGATGCAGTATATTTGGATTTCCAAAAGGCATTTGATAAGGTGCCACATAAAAGATTACGGCACCAGATAAGAGCTCGTGGTGTTGGGGGTAATATACTGGCATGGATAGAAGATTGGCTAACTAACAGAAAACAGAGTCGGGATAAAAGGGCCATTTTCAAAATGGCAATCTGTAACTAGTGGGGTGCCGCAGGGCTCAGTGTTGGGGCCTCAACTATTTACAATATATATCAATGATTTGGATGAAGGAACAGAGTGTCTTATGGCCAAATTTGTTGGTGATACAAAGATAGGTGGAAAAGCAAGTTGTGATGAGGACACAAAGGGCTCGATTTTCGCACCCGCAATCGGGTGCGTTCGTGGCGGGTGGGCGGCGAAAATCAGGGACTCCCGGGCAGGTCGGGAGCCCGGCTCCAACCCGTCCCATTTCCGGGTTCCCCAGTGACGCGCTCACATGCGCGCGCAGCCCCTGCCTGTGGGACTCCCGCCGGCAATTAAAGCCGGTGGGGTGCCACTTAAAGTACTGAAACAGGTAATTCAGGTTGTTTACAGCCCTGATTGACCTGTTATTTTAGCAGGGATGGGATTTTGCAACTGACTGAGACTGTTTCCCGTACTGGGGTAAACACTCCCAGTTCAAATGGACGTGTTGCAGCCATCAGCCTGTGGCAGCTGCAATGGTCCATTTGACAGGTGGGGGTGGGGAGGGGAGGGGAGGGGGGGACCCTCACTCATTGCAGGAGGCCACTCTGTCACTTTGGACAAAGTTTGGCCTCCACCACCCTCCTCCTAACAACAAAATTCACCAACTTGCACACTTACCCCGGTGTCCAGACACATTTACCTACCTTGCGGACCCCCTCAGATGTACATCTTCCGGATGGGGGCCGCCGTAGCTTCAGTCATGACCTCCTCGGAGGGCGAACAGCCAGCCACGCCGTCCACGCCGTCCACCTCTGACACGTGGAGCTCCACAACACAGTGCTGTGACACATCCACCTGCACAGCAGGAGGGAGGGCAACCGCAGAGAGAGATGCATCGCAGAGGGCACTACCCTCGCCACAGGGTCCACAGATCAAGGCTCAGCTTCCTGGACCTCTCTGAGCAGCAGTGCACACGGAGGCTCAGAGTCACTCGACATGTAGTCGTGGACATCTGCAGCCTCCTTCATGCCGAGCTGCTCCCGGCTGGCTCGAGCACCATCTTCTTACCTGTCGCTGTCAGTCACCACTGCCCTCAACAACTTCTCCTCCGCATCCTTCCAGGGTGCCACCGGGGACATCGCCGACGTCTCTCAGTCGTCTGCACAAAAGAGCCCTGCAAATACACCTACACCCACTCTGCAGTGACACAATGGGTGGCATCAGTTGTGGGTCCTCATAGTGATCCTCAGGAAAGGGCATTATTGTACAAACCAGACAAGATTCGCAAAGATGTGGCAGTAGTGGTGTCAATATAATATGTAATGTGAGTTGATCAGAAATTAAATACAAGTAAAAACCATGACAAACCCTCAAACACCCTTGTGCATCCCCTTCATGCTCACGACACGTTTGCCTTATGCTTCCTATTGCACATATGTGATGCATGCCCTGTGGCTGCAGCACAGGTCGTGGCAGGTTGAGTGAGGCTGACTGTGAAAGAGATGCATGAGAGGGTGAGTATGAGATAGAGCCATGAGATTGTATGAGGATTGGGTTGAGTGGTAGTGGTGGGATGAGTGCAGGTAAGATGAGGATGAGGTTTGAGTGGGTGTGATGTAAAAGAGTAGTGTTGGCAGTGCAGAAGGAGATGTGGGGTGGGGGCAGTGATGTGGCAGACGGAATGTAGGGGAATGAGCAAGTGTACTCACTTTGGCTGACCTGCTTAGGTCATTGCAGCGCCTCCTGCACTGTAAGCAGGTGGGCGATATGTTGGTGGTGCAGGTGACCTCCTCTGCCACCTCGAGCCAGGCCTTGGTGACAGAGGCAGGCCGCTTTCTCCCGCCTGCCGGGGCGGGGGAAGATCTCTGTTCTCCTCACTCCATCCAATAAGAGCTGGAGTGAGGCATCATTATCTTGGGAGTAGCCTTCCCCCTGGGTTGCTCCATGCTGTAATTTTTCCTATTTCTTGCAGCATCAGTCAGTGGAGGACTGCCCCTTTAAATAGGGCTCCTCCAGCTGACAGACCTTACTGCGCATGCGCAGTCCGCCCGCCGCGCAGCTTAGCAGCGGGGAACCTTGAAGAACGGGTAAATGGATCCAATCAGCCTGTGATTGTGTGCGGAGCAGACTGATTTCTACCCCCCGCCGCCATGATAATATCGGGCCCAAAGTGTCTGCAAAGGAATAGTGACAGGTTAAGCGAAGGGGCAAAAATTTGGCAGATGGAATATAATGTGGGAAAATTTGAAGTCTTCCACTTTGGGAGGAAAAATAACAAAGCAAAATATTATTTGAATGGAGAAATACTACAAAATGCTGTGGTACAGAGGCATCGGGGTGTCCTCGTACATGAAACACAAAAAGTCAACATACAGGTGCAGCAGGTAATCCGGAAGGCAAATGGAATATTGGCCTTTATTTCTAGGGGAATGGAGTTTCAAAGCAAGGAAGTCATGCTACAACTGTACAGGGTGCTGGTGAGACCACACCTGGAGTACTGCGTACAGTTCAGGTGCCCTTATTTAAGGAAGGACATACTTGCATTGGAGGCAGTTCAGAGAAGGTTCACTAGGTTGATTCCGGGTATGGAAGGGTTGTCTTATGAGGAAAGATTGAACAGGTTGGGTCTATACTCATTGGAGTTTAGAAGAATGAGAGGAGATCTTATTGAAACATACAAGATTCTGAGGGGACTCGATAGGGTAGATGCTGAGAGGATGTTACTCCTCATGGGGGAATCTAAAACAAGGGGGCATAGTCTCAGAATAAGGGGTTGCCCGTTTAAGACGGAAATGAGGAGGAATTTCTTCTCCCAGAGGGTCGTGAATCTTTGGAGTTCTTTACCCCAAAAAGCTGTGGAGGCTGAGTCATTGAATACATTCAAGGCTGAGTTCGACAAATTTTTGATCAGCAAGGGAGTCAAAGGATATGGGGAAAAGGCGGGAAAGTGGAGTTGAGGTAAAAAATCAGATCAGCCATGATCTCATTAAATAGCGGAGCAGGCTTGAGGGGCCGAATGGCCTACTCCTGCTCCTATCTCTTATGGTCTTATGGTAACTCTACAGACTGGGAGAACAATAATTTTGTTGGAACCCTTGTCCCTCTCTGGGACTCACTTCAGCACATTCCTTTCTCTTTAGTCAGGAGGGCACTGACACTCTGAAGCTGGCTGTTTCAAGGTATGTGAGAGTAGCCTAAGCTGATACTGCTTTTTCCTCTCCCAAATTTGTACTAAATTGTAGGTTTCACTGATGCTGCAAGAATGACTGTTGTGATAAATGAGGGAAAAAATTGCATTGGTGCTGTAGGAAGTTGGGATTACGGCATGCTTTATGGACAATGTAGCAGGAGGTGTATCTGACTAGGGTACTGCATGATCCAATACTGGGTGCAGAAATTTTAAATTTGTTTCCTTCCCCAGAACAGATATCTGATGAGCACAAAGTAAATGCCAAAGCTGGGATGGTCCAGTTTCAGGCAGATATTGCAGATTGTGTGGTGAACTCGTGATTCGTACCTAAGCATTGATTTGCCAGTTAGCCATTCTGATTGCTTTGCCAGATGATAGCTTTGAGCTCTGGTCACTTATTGTAACTCCAGAGGCATTTTGTTCAAACCAAAGTATCGATTTGTGTTGAAAAGATTTAAATATCAGAATGTAATCCACGCACATACACATTTTAAATAAGAACTCTCTTCTCCAAAGCCAGGGGTGATTTCTGATTCGGTTTAAATAACATATCTGCCTGTTACTGTGCTTGTTGACACTTCCATCCGGTTTGTAATTAAATGCACTTTATATGTGGCCATATTGGTTAAAGAATACATGCAGTGCAAATGTCATTTTTAATGAAAGGACTCAAAAATTGATTACAGTTCTGTTTTTAACCTATTTAGAACCATTATATACAATTATTTATTTTCCATCAGCTAGATTGAAATTTTGAATGTTGAGAATAGATCAGCCTTTGTGACCTCTTCTGTCACCAACAAAACACAGACTATACAGATCCTATTTAATGGCTATTTACAGCCAGCAGGACTAAAACTCAGCTCATTGCACATATCGCTAATACCATAAAAGAGAGAAGTGATAGACAGTAATGGGCTGTATAGTTTAAGTGTCTAACGGCGACCTTGTTTTTAATAAGTAAGTTTCAGAGAAGAGTTTTGAAGCAACTGAGACGCATAAAAAAATTGTTTTGAAACATTCTGCGGCCAATGTCGCAGATAGAATCTAGCCCAAAAATTTGCCAAGGCCTTTTTTCAGGCGCTTAACCGATGGCGCGCATCCATTGTGTGCCAGAGGCTAGACAGAAATTGGGCCTCAGACCTCACTAATAATCCTTGTGAGTAGCCGGCGCCTCCAGAGGCTGCTTGCCCTTGTGGCCGGATTAAATATGGGCCATTTGCCTCGCCGGCAGTAGCACTCGAGTAGCACCTCGCGGGAGAGGAAGAGAACGGGAGGGGAATGATCGAGGGCCTGCAGCAGCCCACAGTAATGCTGTGGAGCTGAGAGGAACACTGCTACTCCCCCCTCAGCCTTGACAGTGAATTTGGCAGGCTATTTGATGGTAGAGGGCATTAAAGTTTGTTGGAATCATGGCCTCACCTGATGTGTACAATTATGTATAGCCAGCAGTGGTTGTTGGATGATGACGAGGATTGAGAATCCATGTTGACTTTCCCCGTTCCAAACGTGGGACACTGAAGCCAATTGTACTGCCACTTCCTTATTTCCAACTGAGATGAAAGTGCTTTTATATTGCGCCAGTGTCGCTGAGACTTGCTAAAATGAGTCTTCCCACCAGCTGGTCTCAGCAATTCCTGGCAGTTTTACATTTTGCTTGCAGCTGGCTGTTTGAGCCCCCCCCCCCCTTGGAACGGATCTTGTGCAGTATAAAATATCTCAGCACAGCAGAGACCAGAGATCAATCCTGGGACCTTTCTGGTTTCTATGACTCAGACGCTCATTGGATAAACTCACTGAGCCATTGCTGCATCCCGTGTTTTACATTCTAACTCCTATCTTTAAAACTAGCTGTAAGAATAAGAAATTTCATGGAACTATTTTTTTTAAGCCAAAAGTCTTCATATTTTGAGTCCTGCAACTAAAAATGAGTCATTTGATTCAGATAGTTATACGGTCATGAGAGCTGTGAATATTTGAAACCTACTCCATGTTGTGTGGAACAGTGAGTCTCAAAACTTGCTGCAGGACGTTTGGATGAATAGATTCTGATTAACATTACTTCCATAAAAATAACTGCTCCATTGTTATTTTGCATGAACAGGAGTTCATGTCCCTCGACACAATGTAAGTTCTACTCGTTTGGAGGGGGCAGAGCAAGAAAAAGAACCCTGTTTTAATTGGTATTTTTCTAATATGTAAATCGGCTGATGGTAGAGAAGCATAGCTCCAACTGGGCTTCAGGTTGATGTCTCTGCTCCCTCTGCCACTGAGGCTTATCTATGCTTTTGTCACCACTAGACTCATTTATTTCAGTGCCCTTCTTTCTGGCCTCTCATCCGCCACCCTCCATAAATACCAACTTGTCCAGAATGTAACCTATCCCAAACTAATTCTAGCTCACCTGTTATCCCTGTCTTTGCTAACCTACATTGGCTCCTTGTACCCCAATGTGTTAAATGAAAATGGCTCTGTCTTCAAATACCTCCTGATTCTGGCCCTTTTGCGATCTTCTCCACCCCTCCCCTTCCCCTCCCTGCCCCCCCCCCCCCCCCCCCCACAAATCTCTTCGCTACATTGCTGGTGGCTGAGCCTTGGTTCTAGTTTCTGGAACTCCTTTTCTAAAATCCTTCACCTCCCCATCAATCTCTTTTTTTTTAAAAGCCTTCTCAAAACCCATCTTGTCAGCTAAACTACTGCTCATCCCTTCTAATGTTTCAGCATCTGTTTCCATTTGTGAAGTACCTTGGGACTTTAAAAAAAAATGTTAAAGGTGTTATATAAGTGCAATTTGTTCTTTTTAGCAGTGGCAGGAGAAGCAAGCTTAATCTGGCTATGAGGTGCACTCTCGAGCCTCCTTTAGTTATTTGTGCATTTTTGAAAAATCTAATTATTTTACTATTGCTCGGCCAGTTTTGATAAATAGTTTAAAGGAGCAAATAACCAGAGTAATTTCATGCAAGCACATTTACAGGCAGTAGCACACAAATGTGTTAATGTGTTTTGTTCGAACTGGAGCAAAGTCAGATGGCAGGATACCAGGCAAATCCTCTGAATTTCCACAATGCAGGCATGTCAGCGGAGGGAGACGCCATCTGATGATGCTGCTGGTGCAAGCACTTTTGTGGTGTATTGAATAAGTTTCTTATTATGCATTTCAACAAATTAACTGCAAAGATTACTCGAGGACCAGTTTGCGTATTCAAGCTGTGAAAAAGTCTCTCACCAGTTTCCTGACCCAAGGTTCAGTAGCGGTGGAAACTAAAATCTAATAACAAGGGATGAAAAAATCACGGAACAGAGAAACAAAAAACATGAAGCTAAAAATTAGTTCTGGCACAATTGCTTGTTTTTTGTTTGAGAAGTTATCAGAAAATGACAGAAATCGTTCTCATCTGATTATAAAATGTTTTGCAATATAGCGATTGATTTCTGTTGTTCGGTACATTTTGATATCTTGAAGGGTGATGCATTGAGCTCCTGATGAATTGCTAGTTTTCTTGGAATATTTAGTTAATCTTTCATTGGACCAGCAAAACTGAGGCAAGTAGAGCAACCTTTTGGGACCTCCGAGGCCTCCTCATCTGGTGAAATAATCAAAATTCCTGTTTTTTTTAAAAAAAGGAAACATTTGCATATCAATGATGAACAATAATATCCACTGTGACCCTTACAATAGCAATGTCTAAAGAGTTTCAGGGCCGATCAGGCTGCCTTTCTGTCATCCTTTTAACGCCTATTAAAGTCTATATTAGCTATATTCGCTATTCAGAGAAAGAACTATTGGTGGTACTAAGTTCTAATTTGATTCATTTTAGTGCCTGAAATATGCAGAGTGTCTGCTTTATTGATGCTGCACAATCAAAATTCAACATGTATTATCTCTTTTGAAAGCTGCAATGAAAATTCAGTACTCTGAGAGTTAAAATAGTGTTGACCGTTTTGCTTTAACAAACTCTTCCAGTGCAGTTGAAAGACAAATCTTGGTGCCAACACTGCCCTAGTTTTTGATGGAA
Organism: Heptranchias perlo; assembly: GCF_035084215.1. Taxonomy (NCBI): domain Eukaryota; kingdom Metazoa; phylum Chordata; class Chondrichthyes; order Hexanchiformes; family Hexanchidae; genus Heptranchias; species Heptranchias perlo. Next base: position 32,943,602 of record NC_090343.1, on the reverse strand, counting down.
ATGAGCTCATTCGAGAGCAAGAGTGATGTTTGTGTGTCAGGTCTATTAACAGTAGGGCTTGGATCATGAAACTCTCATGATGATTTTAAAGGTCACAGTGATGTTGTGATTAAATTATTCATGGACAGAAGGTTAAAAGGTAGGGGTTAGTATGATGAGAATGGAAGCTGAATTTTATAGAGCACGAAGGGAAGTGTGACCCTTTAGAATAATGGGTCCATTTTGTACTTTGGGTAGTAGTAGGAGTGGGCTGGGGAGTGGAAAAATATTAGACAAGGTTCCTGCTCCTGATTATTATCCAGTGATTCCTGCATGACTCAGGGATCCAACCTGAAACTTCCCTGGTCTGTATGGCTCAGCTATTCACAGCATGAACTCGATGAGCTTTCAAAGGAGCCTCTCCTGTGTCTGAATAGAGCCCAGTTCTTCTCTTTCCTTCTTCCCCCTCCCTCCAAAACCAGGATTTAGAATACACTTGCTGGCACTAGCACTGCTTCTGCTGTGTGATTACTTTAAGACCAGGCCATCCAGATAAAAGGGCATATACGACCATTTATATTTTTTATTCATACTTTTGTTCTATATAAATGAAATCAAGTCTAAAGGCCTCCAGAGAAAAATTGTTAAAATTGCCATTCCTCATAAGTCAGGTGAATGTGCCATTGAACTTTGATATGTTTGCAAGTGAAATTCTCTACTTGTTTTTGCTTTAATTCAGTATTAATAGAGTGTGCGATACAAATATAACATGAGTAGTAATAAGAAAATACGGGGTTTCACTATTCAAGGATACTTCTCTTCAAAGTTGGATATAAAATCAATGCAGGAAAAACCTTGCCAATTCAGGAAGACCAGAAGAGATAGTTGTTAACATTCTAGGACAGATAAGTGATGATGAATACCAAAGCTGCTTTTTTCTTGTGTTAAACCATCTAAAAGTATTAGAGGTCAGAAATATGATATCTCCCCAGTGTTCCAGCTAAATTACAGTGAAATCATAATAGTGTCATTCCTGCTTGACGCAAACTTGCATTTAGCAAGAGAGCTTCAATACTTTGATTTCAGTGATGGATGACAAGGCAGGAAGGAGTTGTGTAAGCGGACTGAGGAGTGCAAAGGTCAGGAACTGAATTGTAAAAGGTCATTGAGTGTTCAGTGCCTTTTCAAATCTTCGGCACCACTGGGTCAAAGGTGAGAGACTGGGTTTGATCTTTTATGATAATTTAATGGTTGAAGATGGCCATTTTCTGTAGAAGGAAAACTGATAACAAGCACATTCAAGATTATTGTATGAGGATGTGATTTGTGTGACACTCATCATTGAGACCATTTGCAGCTGCTTTATTAAAACAGTTAGATGTATGTGGACATCCAAGGCACATTTAAAAACTCATCCTTTCAATTCAGCAGTTTTTCAGAATATTGTTTCAAGGTATTTATATTTTTCTTCCCTATTTTCTGATAGTCTTGCCATGCACACCCACACTGGTCAGACAACCATATACTTAGCTTCCACAGTGACACTGAAGCTGCTCATTAGGAAATGTTTTGGAGAGCAGGCTCGAGTGACTATTGCCAAATTTTTTTTCTCCCTCCCATTGAGGAAGTGCCTGGTGATTGGGTAATGACACGTTGAATCAAGGACACAAGCCACATCCCATGCTCTGGCAATGATCACTGGTTTGGAAAGTCACCATGCTACTGTGCTGCCCCTTCTTGAAATTTTAAGGAAATATAATTTAAAAAAAAAATTCTTACCAATATTCTACCCTCCATTCCCCTACTCTTCTGAAGGTATTGACTGCCCCACTGGGTATCTGTCACCCTCCCATATCTTGCTCAAATAGCCATTATTCATATGTGAGCCTTGACATTGAGTGGAGACAGACTATTTTATCATGGGGAGCATCACAGCCAAAGTTGATCCCATCCTTGCATAACGTCTATACATGCTGACTGTCCAAGGGTCACCGGATAGTGATTAGAAGGAGGGACACGGCCCATATTCCCCCCCCCCCCCCCCCCAACCTAGGGTGCTGAGGCCAATTGTGGCAACTCAGCTGCAATTAGGTAACTCAGCTCAGACCAGAAACTCAACCTGGGACTTTCCTGGTTGGCATGTCTCAGTTACTCACTAGATAAATTAATTCAGCCATTGAGGGTGCCCAACTTTTGAGGGAGCCTATATTTCCGACTTTTGGGTGGGTGTATAAAAATGAGACAGAAATGATCTGTTGACATCATGGCTTAGAAATTTGATTGCACTGCAGCCTTTTTTCGGGTGCCCAAACCTCCAATGGGTCGGGCAGGAAGCACACGCTCGTTACAAGCTGGAAGTGCGACATCCGCCATGTTGGCATTGCAAAAAAATAAGAGCCTGTTCGAGGCCCCCTCTGCATCGTAACCGGTGGTTCTTAAAGGGATCACTGCAGGCAACCATCAAAAAGGTAACGTTGTTAAAATTACTTACCCGAATGTGGAGCTGGGAGAAGCATGAGTGTTCCTCCCGACCCCACATTAAAACCACGGGCTGCTGCCAGCCACCACTTACCCCGATTGCGACCTAGACGACCCCCGCCCCCCGATTGCTGCCGCTACCCTTCTGGTCACCCTCTCTCCTCGTCCCCTTTAAGGACTTCCAACGGGATGCAGCCAGCGACGCAGCAGCCTGATCTTAGAGGCCTCTTCCAACGATAATGAGGCCCAGGCCCAATATTGGGCGTGCCTCAAGCCTGTCCATTCAGGTGCAGGTGGGCGCGAACTAATTTTTACCCCAAAATATCCCATCTTCTGTCATTCCTGCCTCATTTATGCTGAATGTTAATCACTCTGGTATAAAACTGGTGTCCACAGTTGCTAAGTGCCACCATATAGTTGAAAGTAAATTTAAAGGGACAAGCTTATTCAGTTACTGTTGCTATTTATACCTTATGATTATTAAGTTTTATTTTGTTTTATCATTGTTGCCACCTACTTTACCATGTGAGGAGCTATCATTTATTTGTCTCACTTTTCAGATGGGTTACAATGGATTTCTAATCACAGATTCCCTTCCTTCATTGCTCCTCCTTTTCTTTTTCCCAAGAAACAATGAAGGAAGGGCAGTTTGGTGAGGATGCACTGCAGGTGCACAGCACCCACAGCTTTTATGCTCACACGTAGTATACAGACAGAGGTGCTAATACTTGCATTTGACTGAAGAGCAATGCCTGTAGAAGCTTCACGTTGCAAAGGAAGCTGTCACAAAGTTATGCCATTTCTTGAAAGCAGATATGCAGACTATCTCCACCATATGCACCCCTCTGCCAGTGGTCGTTTAGGTCATAACCTGTGCCTAGAAGTTAAGGATGGTTAACTTGAGGCTGCCACGGGGACATCTGCAACAGAAGCTAAACAGCTGTGCACAGCTGCATTAAGCAAGACACAAAGGCATTGTTTTCTAGAGCTAGCAATTTCATCAGTTTCCCCACAAACATCTGGTGCCAACATGATAGAGCACTCTAATTTGACCATGTCAAGATTCCCCAAGGTCCAAACAGTTATGGATTGCACCCACATGACCAAAAGTGCTGCCTTCATCAACCACCAGACATATGTCAACAGGAAAAAATATCATGTTTTCAATGTATAGCTTGTTTGCAAACATGTAAGTGAATGCTCACTTCTCTGACAGCTACCTTTTTATTTTATGGAATTCAGCTATGCCACCACTCTTTAACTGAGATAGGTGAGTCCCAACCGGCTCCTTGAAGATAAAGGCTATTCTCCACAGCCATGGCTGATGACACTGCTGCACATTCCCAGGATCGCCAGCTGAACAACACTATAATACACTCAATTTATTCACCAGAATCATTACAGAACAGTGTAGGTTATGTCGACGGCCTGCTTCAGGTACCTGGATCGATCTAGGGCATTCTGCAGTAGTGTGGCAAAAGTCTCAAGGATCATGGTGATGTTTTGCATGCTACACAACTTGGCCTTACAAAGAGGTCTTCTCCTGGGGGTGCCAGAGAACTAAGGCCCCCATCAGGAGCAAGGCCAACAGCAACAAGAGCTGCAGCCTGAAGTGGAAATATTCATGTCAATCTGATATGGAATGCCTTCTCTTGGCTACCACATCATGCCACTTCATTTAATGGTCCTATCTACGTTTAGCTCCTTCCCAATACAAATATGGTATCAGCTACAGAACCTTGCTAAAAATTTTGTTTGTTTGCACATCAACTTTAGTGCTACTACAACTGTGCTACCACAAATGCACACATCCAGCAGGTATTGCCAGATAAGGGTCACAATTGAATCCCTACCTGATTTTCCTCTCCCTAGGCTAGGGAAGTTGAAGTCAATTGCAGTTTGAGATCAGCTAGCTAAACACAGCAGGGGAAATAAACCTGGGACCTTTTTGGTTTGTATGACCGAGCTGTTAGTTGAATAAATTCTTGTGTGAATCTATGAGCTCTTAATCCTAATCAAATGGTTCCCCTTGGTGGCAGGATTGCATGAGGTGGCTAGCTGCTGTGTCAGGAGAGGCTTCTTGAGACTTGTTTAATGATGTCTAAGTCATGTGCTGTTGCACAGACAGTCTGGCTCTGAATCACGTGTGGAGACATCGGATGGAGCTAGCTGGTAGGCATGCATGTTACCATATTGAGAGATAGCACCATCATTTGTGTGTCTTCCTACCATGCACCAATACTGGTTAATAGCTCTGAATGACCACGGATCTGTGAGAAACCTAATCAATGAGATCAGTGGAACTCTGTGTGATGCTTAATCTGCAACCGGTCCCAAATTAGGTTCTGGTAATATTGTAGTAATTGCATCTTAAAATGTTTTATTCTATTGAGCTGCCTCAATATATTAGCAGATTACTGTGTTACAGTTATCAGTGTCTACCATGGGGGACAAACGCAGCCAAAGGAAAAACAGATCAACTAAATAGGGCTGCGCTCCACAAACCGTAAACTATTTTATTTAGAAGAAAAGGAGGAAGTGAAAACTCTTGTGGATACAAGAACAACATCTGAACATTTTGACTGTTATTTCCCTGTAATCACTCCAGCCTATCCGTTACTCTCTATATATAATTTTAAACAGTTAAGTTAATCTCAAGAAGAGTAACATTCCTGCTAGCCAGACAATTCCTCAATTTCTTATTTTCCAATTTTCTCTCCTCCCCTAAGGCACTGCTCTCGCCGGGCCATCAGTATTGGTCATCCTCTTAATAGCTTGCCATAGCTATTCTTCATGAGTGAGCCTAGAAAGTGAGAGTTGGCAGCCTATTTGACCACGGGGGCAACACAGATGAGCCTGATCCTGTACTCAACCAACATCCATATGCACTCACTTTTTAGCAGGAGTCACTATACAGTAATCTGGAACAGGAACTCCCTCCCAAGCTCAGGCGTGCTGAGCCCACACCCAGGCAGAGACCAGTGATCATACCTGGGGCCTACTTGATTTGTGTATCTCAGATCCACACTCGGCAGTGTATTTACCAACTGAGTTATTAGGAGAGCTTACATGGCCAGCGTTTGAGATGTGGGCGGACCACGCAGACTGCTGAGGAACATTCTGTATTTGTGTGCCCTAACCTCATTTCGAAATGTGTATGTGGTGAAGTCATGGGGTGAGTGTCCACTGCATAACACTGCCCACAAATTACCAAATTAGCATTAATTTTTCAACATAGGTGATCCATTTAGATAATGACAGTGTCCAACCTAAATGTGACTAAGCTAATGTAGGTAGTTGTATGGGGGGGAGGGAAAGTAGATTCTGTTGCATTTGGCTAAAACTGTATCTGGTGAGGTCATTTGATGTCTGCATGTGATATTAAGTTAAAGCATTCCATCTTAATGAATACAAAAATAAGTAAAATGGCATACTTTGAAAGTGGTAAGGATGGCTGATTCAGTGCCAGTCTTAGCTTTTATCTGGTCAGATATATATATTTAGAACTTATGACGGCTCTTGAATTGCTCAGTGCTTTCTCTAAAGGAAATTGTTTTCATTTTATATGGCCAATTTTTCTGTTTTGGAGCGTTTAATAGTTTGTTTTCCTGTCCTCTCATCATAAACTTTTATCAACTTTTTCTATAAAATGTGAATCACATGCTAGTGCTTCACAGAACTTCAGTTGTTTGAGATATTCACACAGGCACCTGGTTAGTTTATCACCAACATCCTTGAAGGTTTCCACAGCCATCTTGTTTTCTTCTATAAACTTTTCTAAAATGAATAGTTGGAACAGTTTTTGTGCCTTTTATATGTAAGGCCATGCAATAGTGCCAAAAGGAATGGTATTACTAGAGAGGCTAATGTCAAATCACTGGATGACAAACTCACCCTTCACAGTCATGGCTGACTGCGTGTGGAAATTGTTGTTTTAAAGTCACACTTCCAGCAAGCAACCCAATCTGTCAGCACAACCATTCAAGACCGCTTTTGTTGACTTGACATGATATTGCAGTATCATGGGGTAGGCAAATGTCAGGTTGTAGGCTAAAGGTCAAAGATGTAAGCAAAGTGGGCTGATGTTATTTGGTCACTTTTGTTAATATGACTTGTAACTGGACCCGGTTTGTTCATTTGAATAAAGGAAGCTTTAAGAGTTTCAGTGGCAATGCTCATTCTGCCATCTGGAACCAAATGGGTGGTATAGAGGGTCTTGAAGTAAGGATAAGTTTGGGGTGCATGGTTGTAAATGCACATAACGTGGTAAATAAGGTTGGTGAGCTGCAGGATCAAGACACCAAATGGGACTATGATATAGTGGCAATAACAGAGATCTGGCTCAAAGAAGGAGAGGATTGGATACTGAATATTCCTGGCTACATGATATTCAGGAAAGAAAGGGGAGGCTGGTGGCAGTATTGATCAAAGAAACTATTATGGCACTGGAAAGGGATGATGTAGTTGAGGAGTCAAAGACAGAATCTATTTGGTTAGAATTAAGGAACAATAGAGGAGATATTACGCCAGGCTCTGGCCACAATCTTCCAATTCTCCTTAAGAAATGGAGATGGTGCCGGAGGGATGGAGGATTGCAAATGTTACCCCCATGTTCAAAAAAAGGGGAGAGGGATTAACCCGGCAATTACAGGCCAGTCAGCCTAACATCGGTGGTGGGGAAACTTAGAGATAATAATCTGGGACAAAATTAATCGGCACTTGGAAATAAGTGGGCTAATAAATGAAAGTCAGCACGGATTTGTTAAAGGAAAATTGTGTTTGACTAACATAATTGAGTTCTTTGATGAAGTAACGGAAAGGATTGATGAGGATAGTGTGGTTGATGATTTGTATATGGACTTTCAAAAGGAATTTGATAAAGTGCCACATAATAGACTTGTTAGCAAAATTAAAGCCCATGGGATTAAAGGGACAATGGCAGTGTGGATACAAAATTGGCTAAGGACAGAAAGTTGAGAGTAGTGGTGAACAGTTGTTTTTCAGATTGGAGGGAAGTATACAGTGGCGTTCACCAGGAGTCAGTATTAGGACCACTGCTCTTTTTGATATATAAGTAATGACCTGGACTTGGGTATAGAAGATATAATTTCAAAGTTTTCAGATGACACGAAACTCAGAAATGTAGTAAACAATGTGGAGGATAGTAACAGGCTTCAGGAGGACATAGACAGACTGGTGTAATAGACATACACATGACAAATGATATTTAACACAGAGAATTGTGAACTGATACATTTTGGTAAGAAGAATGAGGAGAGGCAATATAAACTAAATAGTACAATTTTAAAGGGGGGCAGGAATAGAGAGACCTGGGAGTGTACGTACACAAATCTTTGAAGGTGGCAGGACAAGTTGAGAAGGCTGTTTCTTTTTTTAAAAAAAAGCATATGGAATCCTGGACTTTATCAATAGAGGCATAGAGTACAAAAGCAAGGAGGTTATGCAAAATCTTTATAAAACACTGGTTAGGCCTCAGCTGGAGTATTGTGTTCAATTCTGGGCACCACATTTGAGGAAGGATGTCAAGGCCTTGAAGAGGGTGCAGAAGAAATTTACTAGACTGGTACTGGGGATGAGAGAATTCAGTTATGTAGAAAGATTGGAGAAGCTGGGGTTGTTCTCTTTTTAACAGAGAAGGTTAAGGGGACATTTGATAGAGGTATTCAAAATCATGAACTGTTTTGATAGAGTAAATAAGGGGAAACTGTTTCCTGTGGCAGAAGAGTCGGCAACCAGAGGACACAGATTTAAGGTGATCGGCAAAAGAGTCAGAGGTAACATGAGGAAACATTTTTTTTACCCAGCGAGTTGTAATGATCTGGAATGCACTGCCTGAAAGGGTGGTGGAAGCAAATTCAATAGTAACATTCAAAAGAGAATTGGATAAATACTTGAAGGGGAAAAAATTTACAGGGCTGTGGGGAACAAGCAGGGGAATGGGACTAATTGGATAGCTCCTTCAAAGAGCCGGCACAGGCACGATGAGCCAAATGGCCTCCTCCTGTGCTGTACCTACTATGACGTGAAAGACACCTTTTGACCTTGGCAACCCCTGAAAATGTTAAGTTGTAGCGTTCATATGAATTTTATGATGTAGCTTCTCAATGTAACTGAGACAAGAATGGGAAATCTTTTGGTTATATTCTGCTTTTCCAAGCCCCTCCTCTCTATGACCCTCATAAATCTTGTATCTCCTCCCCCTTTTCCCTGCAGAGTGGGCTGGGCTGAAGGTTTCTCTATACCCAGAAATGGTGCTATGTATCAGTCATTTAGTGCAGTGGGTTTCAAACTTTGCTGTGCGGAGAGCCCCTGTAGATATTGGCATGCTCCTGGAGAACCCCTACAAATACTGGCACACCCTCAGGCTGTCATAATTTGGAATACAATGTTAGTTACCCAAAGGAAAACAGTTGCAGCATTTTTATTTTTAGAGTACCGCAATAGAAATAATTTGCCAGTAGGTGAACAAGTACAGAAATCTGATGATAGATGGATGGAAATTTGATGATTTCACAGAACTTCTATGAATGCCTTGTGTGCCCCAGTTTAAAAGTGTACGATCCAGTGAGATTCTCCTGACTGTCGGTTGCAGCCTCCTGTTAAAATGAGCCAGTTTACCTCCATGCAGCACTGACCCACCCAAGAACTGACAGAACATCCCTAATTGTAAGGTATGGGAGTTGGAGTGACAAGCATCCCTGAGACTTGGGTTCCAGATCTTTAGTATTTATCAATGATTGCTATAGATGCAGCTCATAATTGGGAAAAGAAAACTTGCTAATGTAGATGTGAAGCTAATCCTGACTCTTCCCTCTGGCACATGGCTGTGTTTTGATTTAAAGAAAATTCATCGCCATCTTCTTCCTTCGGTTGTATCTCTATTTTGGTAAAATTTCACGTTGGTAGGATTATCTGCTTTATTCAGCGATCCTGCAATCCCAGCACAGAGTCTGGTTTGACGCGAGTGCAGGCTGGAGAATTGGTGCCACGGTGAGCCTGTCTCTGACCTGCGCTCCCATCCCATGCTGGCGGTGCAGGATCACTTAATTTGCCCTTCATGTCAATTACAAAAGGGTTAAACTCAAAAAGAAGTTGAGGTGTTCATATGACTTCAGGTATCATTTCGTACCAGAATTGAGGTAGTCCACCATTAAAAATGGGTGTGTTTTGAGATTGAAACAGGAACAAGGATGAAGGGGTGAATCTACACTGGAAATGCATTGCAATACATTGGACCTCCAATACACCAGGCCACAGATTAATAACCTGCAATTGCCTACTCACGATGGGTTGTTTTATTCTCTCTCTCCCTCTCCTGAAGGTGCTGACCTGCTGGCTTACAGTTCCATGGGTGTTGATTGTCTAAGTTCACACATCAAGGTACTTGAAAGCAATGAGTGTGGGCATGCAAAGCTCAATCCAACGTTCATCTGACATCCACACACATCTTGAGTAAGAGTCACTGGATTATGATAAAGATTGCGAGTCCTGGATGATAGTTCACTCCCCAATCCAGGGCACTGAGATCAATTGTTACCTCTACTCTGACAGATCAGCTGGCTCAGCTCAGACTATTGATCAAACCTTTTTGATCTTTATGGTTGAGCCATTAGGGAAGTCAAAGTGAGTTTTTAATTTCAGCCATGTTGTTAGCAGATAAGTAATTCATGGAAGTCTAATGCTTCAACAATGAAGGAGGGACTATCGGTGCATGAGTGACCCCAGCCTATTTTTGTACACCTCCCTGTATTTGTCGAGTTTAAGAGTCGGGTGCTTTCCCACACATTCACTTTGAATATGGTGTATGGCTCAGGGAGATTGAGTGAAGGGATGGGGAGAAAATATAAAATAATTTTGTACTTGAATATAGTTTCCCCTCCCCCCACCCCATTAACCTTCCCACTGACTCAGGGAGAGGAAATACAAATATGATTTAACTTAATATTTTTAAAAGATATGGGGCATGGGGTTATCCAACCTACAGGCTATATTAATACATGTTGCTGTTATTCAGAATCTATAGAATGGAAGGTGTCCCCTCCACCAGAGAGCGGGGATTTGGACACAGAGAGAACTGGTACTACATGGAAAACAGAGTCTTCTCACCTTTTTTATGTTGTTAAACTCAGTTGTTCATCACTTCACACCTGAGTATGATCAAAGAACTTACAACAGCATGAAGGGCTGAGCATGCTAAAATAGTGACTTCTTCCATTGCAGCATAGTGAATGAACATTTCAAGTTTCAGGCTGGTCTTAATTAGAGATCTAGCCCTTCAATAGTAAACAATTATCTTTGGAACAGCAACCAATGGACAGTTGAGATTGGAATCAGTCACTATAAAAATCTACTTAGTTATAATGTCATAACTGTCTATTTAAGTTGATGGATTTCTGACTTTGTCAGTTTTGTGGTTGACGAGTAATGTACTGTTTAGACTGTCAACCACAGGCAGCAAAAGATGACTATCTGTGAGTTATTTCGACATATGTATGGTTTTGTTTTTAAATGAGTACTGTAGTGAGGGAAGGGGTGGTGAACAGCAGGGAGGACTGTAAATGAATTAAGAAGCGGCCTAGTGCACTGGATGGAGCAACGGCCATGGGGCTTGACAACAGCCCATCTGTAGTGCTGAAGACCTGTGCTTCAGAACCAGCTTTCCACCGCCCCCTTTCCCAAACTATTCCAGGTCAACTATTACACTGACATTTACTGGACAATGTGGAAAATTGCACAAGTATGTCAAATTTAGAAAAATCAGGACAAATCCAACCCGGCCATTTACTGCCGTATCAGCCTCCTCCCACTCATCTGCGAAGTGATGGAATACTCAACAGTGTCATCAGTCAATACCTGCTCCCCAGTAACCTGTTTGCTGATGCTTAGTTTTAGTTTCACTAAAACCACAGCTCTGGACCTCATCACAGCCTTGATCCAGACATGACTGCAAGACCTGAATGCCAGAGGAGAGGTGAGAATGACCGCCCTCAACATCATGGCAGCATTCAACGGAGTAAGGCATCAAGGAGCCCTAGCAAAACTGAGGCCAATGGGAGTTGAGGGGAAGATTCTTCAATGGCTGGAGTCATTCCTAACACGAGGGAAGATGGTTGTGATTGTTGGAGGCCAATTATTGCAGCTCCACGACATGTCGCAGAAGTTCCTCAGGGAAGTGTCCTCAATCCAGCCATCTTCAGCTGCTTCATTAATGACCTCTTCATCATAACTTCAGGAGTTGGTTGACGATTCTACAATATTCAGCTCCATTCATAACTCCTCAAAATTTCTCCACCATCTCTACATGACTCAAGGTAGGAGTGCAATGGAATATTCACCCCTCACCTGGATGGATCCAGTTGTAACAACACTCAAGGAACATGATAACATCCAGGAAAAAGCAGTCTGCTTGATCAGCACCCATGCCATTAAACTCAATATCCAGCCTTCTACCACCAGTGCTCTGTGTCTGTGAAATATACAATTTGCAGGATGCACTGCAGCAACTCAACAAACTTACTTCAATAGCACCTTCTCGCTCAGCAACCTCTACCGCCAAGAAGGACGAGCAGCGCGATCATGGCAGCACCATCGCCTCCAAGTTCCCTTCCAAGTCATACATCATCCTGACTTGGACGTGTATCGCCATTCCTTCGTTATTGCTGGGTCAATATTTTGGAATTCCCTTTGCAACACCATTGTGGGAGCACCATCAGCACGAGGACTGTAGAAGTTCAAGGAGAAAACCCATCACCACCACCATCTCAGAGCTTTGCCAGCATCACTGAGAACAAAATAAGTTATCAATATTTCGGAAGATATAGACAGATTACCATGTCACAAGCTGTTTTTATGTATTTGAGCTACAATGAAGTGGAATCTGCTTTTACCACTTAGTGAAAAAATAAATTTCCAGCAATTTCATCATTCCATACTTGTTCTTGATGCATGGGCTGACATTTCTTGGGCTGACAGGAAATGCCTGAGGATGGAAAGGAAATAATTTAAAAAGAACAATATAACTTTGTCGAACTTGGCCCTTTTAGTTTTAAAACATAAAGCATTCAAATTCCATTGAGAAGCACTTCAGTACAAGGCGGTGACAGACCTCCAAGACCAGATGGTAGAATATTGAAACTGGTAACTAATGGCCTCATGCACGAGGTTTGTCTAGAGCCGTGCTCCATAGTACTGATTTCCATTGGAAATCAATGTGCCAATTTTCCCTATAAAGGGGGAATCTGAATGCAAACTGTGAAAAGAAATTTAGTCAGCACTTCTGACTCAACTGTTGAGTCAAACGAGCTTCTATACAGTTGTATTGAGATGTTCGCCCACCAAAAGCCAAACATGTTCAAATGTATTTTTTCACCACATTTACTTTTGTAGCAGTGCAAAACTGTTTAAAAAATAATTCAATTGATCCCCTGAAAGCTCAGCTGGTAAAGGTGAGTATTCAAACCAGGAAGGTGCCGGGTTTAATCCCTGGTCTGTGCTGAGGGAGCTGATCTCAGCTGTGGGCGATGGTAAGGTGCTATAATTGTCTCTCTGAACATCTGGGTTAGGGAGGAACGTTTGGCCTGAGTTTGCTCTCCCAATCATCATACAGTGACCCTGGACGTGTGTGCATGTGGACATCGGATGAGTACAGGATTGATCTTGTTCAAATAGTCTGCCAACATTTGCTGCCTAGTGTCACATATGATAATGGATGTTTAAGGAAAGTGCCAGATTGTACTCTTAAGTCTTCCTGCACAGTTTCTTGGTGGGGAATGATTTCCTGCCAGGCTAATGCCAGTGACTGCTCTCCAAGATGATGTATCAGAGACACCTAACTGGCCAATGCCTTCCCATGGTGTCACCATGACTGGAGTTATGGGATTGAACCCAAATCCTATTATGGAGGTGAATTTCCAAAGGCGTTCTCCTGCTTGTCTGCTATAACTAGTGGAAGAGCCACAGCAACACTGGAACAATGGCGTAATTGGTGTTTACACTTTTTCCCCGGACTCAACAGCTCTTCCACCAAAGTTACAACCTACAAGTGGGAGATCCCCTGTGGAAAGTCTCCCCCCCCCCCCCCCCCCCCCTCCACAATGAGTGTAGTGTCAAAGTGCTATACCATCATGCTGCCCTGCCAGTGCTGCAATAATTACTTTAAATGTCTGGATGGAAAAAACTGCAGTGGCTGTCAGTCAGTAATGCAAACTGTTGAAGTAAGATTATCTCTGATCAGCAGATGACTGGTACAGATAAAATCAGTCAATCCTGCTGATTGCTGTGCATAATGTTAGGTGGCATTTAACCTGCAGTACTACAGTTTGAGGCAAAAGAAAAATATGTAAAAACCTACGGAATAATTAGTACTTGGAAATAAGAATGATCTGGTTGAATTGAATGTGATGATGAAGCTTAAATGGCTGTGAACACATCCGGTACCCCAAGATGACAGACTAGCCTTGAACTTCTCTCTCTTGTTTAGAATTTACATTCCAGAGAGTACTTGATTTATCATTGTATTTGTAATCCTTGCCACTATAGATGTGTGGTTTGGAGGTTTTGTATTTCACTGTATTCTGCCTCCTGATGACTGGTTCTAAAACTTTGTAATGCCACAGATGGATGTTAAAGTAGTTTTGCCGGTATTACGTTATAGCTGATTAGGTGCCATATTCATAATAAAATACAATTGTGTCTATATTCTGACTGCATATGGCATTCTGAATTTGTAAGCTATTGTCGCTGCAGCTAATCTAAACTGATTGTTAATTGCTGTACTTGCATCTCCCTGAGGAAATTATAGTACTAAAGGGCATTTGTGCACATTACAGGGTCATCGTGCAGGAACTGTGTTGTTATCCAGGTCCTGATGGTTGACTAGTTTTCTTCAATTTAACAATGTTATCCCTCCCCCATCACTCTTCAGTTAAGTGACCTTTAAACTCTGAATTCCAGCAGCCTGGCTGATATTCCATTCCTATTGTGTTTCAGGTGTCTTTGGTGCAGTGGACAGAGTGCGTAGGCCTCACTCTTGTCGGCCGGGACCAATCCTCTATGCAGCTGAGGACACCCGGAGGACAGATTCTGAATTTCAGTATCTTGCAGGTGTTTCCATTTACCTACGAGAGCAAGCGCATGGGAATCATTGTCAAAGTAAGTGTTGAAAAAGAACATTGAAATAAATGGTTGAGTTAATCAGTGCTATTTTCTTTCTAATATTTTTTTCCATCAATTTACTTTCTCACTTCCCCGTTACCTTTTGAAGGTCTTGACTACTGGTTGGGCTCCCATTCCCCCATTCCACAGTTACTAGTGATCCACCGGTGTATCACCCAAGTGGCCATTATTCATGTTGCTAGTAAGCGTCGGCAAGCTATTCGACTGCAGTGGGCATCGTAACCAAGCTGATCGTGTCCTTATTTGATATGCACACACCCAGCAGGGATTGCTAGATAAGAATCACGCGTGGGATCCCCACCTGATATTTCCCCTCCCTAGCCCAGGGACACAGAGGCCAATTGCAGATTGACATTGAGATCAGCTAACTCAGCAAAGTCAGGAGAATCAAACCTAGGTCCTGTATGGCTGAGCTGATCATTGAATAAATTCACTGAAACATTGCGAAAGCTTTGCATATTTATTCAAGCATTTTTTCCCAAAAAGTACAATATTTTTAAAATAGTGGGTCAGATCAGTGCTATCCGTGCAAACAGAGGAATGCTTGAAGCATCCTGCCATTTAAGGCAAAGATTGTAACTCCTGTAAGCAGTAAAAATAAATTTGTCATCTTCTCTGACTGTGTTAATATTTTTAGCTACCATCATTTCCTGTACTGCTGTGTGGTAAAATACATAAATACTGATCTGTTTAATCTCTGGAACATTTGTCTAAACACAAACTGTTTATGGTGTTCTGTAATTTGATCAAAACTGGATAAATTCTGACCTCAACTCATCCTTGAACTCCGTTATTTAATTTTTGGACCAATTGTTACCTGTCTTTCTGCAGTTTGTTTGGAACAAATTCAGTAAACTATCTTATAAATTTTTGCATCTCTTGTAATTGAGGGTGACATTTACCACTGCAAGGTGCAAGTCAAGAGATACATAACTGCTGCTAAAAAGCACGCACTCCTGGAAATGAATCTGCAGCCCTCTATTAAATTGATGATAAATTCTGTTGCCCAACAACCACAATAAGATACTCCCTCATTTTTATGTTTAAAAGCTGAGCGTGGGAGTGCAGTTTAAATGTCAGGAGACCCTTGTGCTCAGGAAATGACCAAACTTTAGTTAGCATATTCCTTGAAGTATTTAATCCAATTATTATTGCACAGAAAAATGATTGTGACACGATATATTTAAAGATGGGATCACAATTGAGGCGATGTTCAAAGCCCTGCAATTTGTTACAGCTCATACCTCATTGAAACTAAGAATTTTGTATATGCACAGGCTATAAAGTTTGTCAATCCATAAGTGCTTATCTGGGCTCTGGTGTGCTCTGATGGTGTTTGGTAGACACTGGCAAATTTTGTGTCGTCTGATAAAAAGAGGAGCACAGCCACATTTACGATGCACATTCTCAATTTAATAGGAAGGGCCACTGATGCAGGAACTTTCTGATGCTGAGACTTTTTTTAAAGAAAGAAAAAAAAATCTTGCCAATTTTCTCTTCCTCACCTCCTCTCTCCCCTCCCCTCCCATCTTCTCCTCATTATGTTGAATCCTTGCTGGGATACGGTTCCACAGGCACCAGTGGCCCTCTGGTACTCACCTATGTGACCATTATACACGTGTGAATCTTGACGTTGAACGTCGGCAGATTCTTCAACAAAAGGGTCATCACAGTCGAGCTGAATCTTGCCCTCGCCTGGCATCTGCAAACGTGGGATGGTGAGGGGTTGCACTGTATAGCAATCAGGAGCTGGAACACTGGCTGACTTTTCTTTCTCTATCCCAGGGGAGCTGAGGCCAATTGTAGCACTTCTTTGTCACCACAGCTGAGATCACTTAACTGAGCACAGACATGGAACCACCCTGGTCTGCATAGCACAGCTACTCACTGGATAAGCTCACTGAGCCATCGTGGGAGGCTGACATCCTTTGATTTCCTAAATTTTAACTTTAAAACTTAAGCAAGGTTTTTTTTTTCCATTTTGTGAGCTGAGTCCTCAACACCTTTGTTCATCCAGGAACTACCCACTGTTGTCTTGCAGTTCAATAATATCTCCAGGAATCACGAGACTCCACACAGAACATGGCGAGAACTTCTGATAAATGATGTGAAGCTATCTAATAATGTGTTGCATAAAAGATTTAAACCAGGAAGGATCTGATCCTCTTGTTACATTATGAAATGTCCATCAGGCCCACATATGCTCACCCCATTCCTTGCTAGACTCATCCCCCTATCTCTCCTCACCTCCTGGGAGAGCAGAAAAATATAGAGACCTCTAGCCAATTCAGGAATCCTCTGTCAAGAATTCCTCTGCGACCCCTCCGTCATGACCGGGCACACTCTGGGAAGCCCCAAATCTGTAGGTTATTTCCCAGAATAATTCGTCTTGCCTTCCTTATGCCACTATTGTCATATTTCAAAAATGGTTCTCGTTCGACCCAGCCCCATCACCTCAAACTATCTACTTGTATGTTAACAATTCCCTTTTAATAATTTTAACCACCTAAATCAGATCACCTCTAACTCTAACCCCCTCTCCCGAATCCAAACCCAGGGTATGAAGTCTATTTCCATAGCTCTGAGGCTGGGGATTATCCTCGCTGTCCTTCTCTCTATCTTCTCTAGAAACACAATGTCCTTGAGGTGGGGGGACCAAACTTGTACTTTCAGACGAGGTTACACCAAAACCTTCTATTACCGCATTATTGTGGCTCTAGTATTATACTAAATAGCCTGGGCATTACAGCCCAAGACCCTTTTCATTTTAACCAACCTCATGACACTGCAATTGAACCTTTAGGGAGCAGTCAATGATCACTCCCAAGTCTTTCTCCCTTCCTGTCACCTTTTAACCTGCACCTCCTCGTGCTATAAACAGCACACTTATATTGAAAGATGTTCGTCAGTCTTAGGTCCACTTCCCCGATCTATCCAAATCTATTGCGATAAATTTCCTACTTCTAAAGTCCTGATTCTACCATATAATTTGCTTTCATCTGCAAATTTAATTAGCCATAGCCAAATTGTAAATGAATATAATAAACAGAAGGTGACCCAGCACCGAACTTTAGGGCATCCAACTAGTGCCTGAACTCCACTGAAAAGTTACTCTTTTTAAAACCTGCCTATGCTTATGGTCCTTTATCCAAATGTGATCTATCTGGTCATAGCACTCTTCTCACCATGGAATTTGATATTAGATGCACGCAATTCTTAGTGCTATAAATAAAGCTGTTTAGCTTGTTCATAATTGCAGAAGGGACTGAAATCATGGTTGGAAAAAATTTTGGTTTTAGGTATGATTTATAGGTTGCTTGTTTCATCCACTTGAAATAAACAAAACTCAGGCAGGTTTGAAGTTACTTTGGGTGGACTGAACGTACAGTTTCTAACTGTACAGATACCAAATACCTAATTTGCGGGGGTGAAGAAAACATGGCCGCTAGCAACTGGCCTGTCCAACAAAGGCCTTGTCCTCGCACTTCGTGATTTTACATTTATCTTAGTTTCTGGACATTTAAAAATCAAGGGTTGAAAAATATAACTTGGAATTTTGTTTTCTTGACATGGCGTATATATCAGAGCACAGTGTGTTTCACTGGGTCATTTTTGAATTTGAATTTCCTTTGCCACGATTGGGAAAGTAGCGTTGTTGCACATCTCTATTTACAGCTGCCTGTTGTTTAGCAGGATGATGGTGCCTTCTCTCGTTCATTCCTTTTCTTTAACTGTCTTGTACACAGAGAGGTAACAGAAACCTAAGCTATCGTTTGGACAACTCAGCAGGGATCATTTGAGAAAGTAACAACCTCCTGCTGAACTTGGGTTGGGGAAATGGCTAACGTGCATTGACTGCTGATGCAGTGTCAGTGTTTGTAAACATTGCAGCTACTTCTTGCAAGACAGGAAGTCCGGCTTTGTTTTTACATTCACAAGTAATGTTAGCCACATTCATGATTAAATGCATTACATTTCCACTTGATCCGTGACCAGTACCTCCAAAGCAACTGATTTAACCAAAATTCAAAGCCTTGAGAAGAAGGAATCAGCTATTTTATTTCATATACAATTTATAAATGTAGTTAGTTCTACAAAAGCAAACACTGATTTTAAAAATCATTAATTAGCTGGGCTTGAATTTTTGAAATTTACAACTGTAACCAATTTTCTGTATTTAAAGGCAGGCAAAATGGCAATCTGATGCCACAGTGCATTAATATCCCTGAAGTGAGTTATTTGTAGCAGGGCTAGTTTTTTAAAAAAAATGTGGAAATTCAATATGATGTAGTTATCTTTTCAGTGGTGTGGGTAGCTCATCTTCTGGAAGAAGCAGCAGTGCCTTATGTAGAGAAGTAAACTTGGCTGCTGGTTTATTTTAAGGTTCTAAAACAAGTTGAGAGGTTCTTGTATCTCCAAGTTGAAAATGTTTTTTAGTAATTGCCCATTTATAAGCACTTTGTGTTTGCCATGCACTCTTGGAAAACTGCGTATAGTGTTTACAAAAGTGTAAATGAGGTGAGTATTAGAACACTTGATTGCTGGGAGGGCAGTGTTGTTTTGCAGTAACATTTCATTCCATTCCATGCTGAAGTCATCAAGCTCTGAAAATGAGTGCTGGAATGTAGTAATGAATGAAGGACAGTTTCTTGGATACATAATTATAAAAGTAACAAAGGTGAATTCCTATTGTGTTTCATCTTCATATCCAGCATTTCCTGCGGAAAGGCTCAGACATGTGATTTGTGTTTTTTCGTGAGCCCTCTCTGGAATATTCCTTTGATGTACTTTGGCAAACAGCTGCCAGTGATTGGAACTAACATGGTTTCAGGTTTCACAAACAGATGACCAATGATGGGTGTTAACTTGGGCAAGTTTAATTTTTAATGTTTTAAGTGGGTTCCTAGGTGTTTTTTTCTTTTGATGAAACGCCCTTCCACCTCTCTTTCTCCTCCTTTAAAATCTCCTCAAAACCCTCTGTCCTTTGCCGTGCAGGCATGTGTTTTCCATACACAGGCTTCTGAAGCACCTTGAGATTTTTTTCCGTTAAAGCGGTGATATAAATAATAGTTGTTGTTGTACTGACTGTCTATCTGAGAAGTTGCCCTTTAAGCCTGGAAAGTGCAAGTGTGGCTAAGTGAGGCTCGTTAGTGTCATCTGTCCTTGCAGGAATTTGGCAGTGAACAAAGTACTCAAGCTGTTCCTCTCAATGCCATGCCCCTGTTGTAATTGTGTTTTTTGACTAGGATGAATCTACAGGAGAGATTACATTCTACATGAAAGGGGCAGATGCGGTCATGATGGGAATTGTTCAGTACAATGACTGGCTTGAAGAAGAGGTATGTAGTCTTCCTCATATTCTTGTTCACTCTTAAAGGACAGGGTCCTACAATGGCTGTACCTTTGAGTATTTGAGCACAAATACCCTCCTGTATATTTGTAGAAACAAAAGAAAAGTGACCGAAGTGGCCGCCGCCTTGATTCTCTTCATTTATAAAGGCAGGCTGCTGACATTGCAACCCCGATTTTAAGCAGGCAGGGAGTTAAAATTAGAGGAGTGAACTTGTCTCCATGTTTGAGCCACGCTCACAGCCGCGCCATTTAACTCCCTGGTCTCTGGAGATGTGGAGGCACTTTCCACAGCCAGGCAAAGGCCTCATAAATATGCAAAAGTCTGGATCCAATGACTCAGCTAGGACCCTGACGCCATTTTAACTCTGGGTCGTGCGAGTTCAAAATGAGTGCAAGAGCTGCCAGTGGTATCTGGTAGCAAGTGGGAGCAGGACCAGAAGAGGCCCAGAAAAGTTAGTAAAATTGTTTTTTTTTTCTTGGTTTCCTTGTGAGCCAGGAGAGGTAGAAATGGTCCTTTGGGCCGGCCCCACAAGGAAACCTTTTGGCCTCCCCTGCCCCAAGCTTTACTTCCCATCCCCTGACTGAGACTGCATCTGGACCCCACCCCCGCCCCCACCTCACTACTTCTCTTATGCCGGGGACAGATCCCTCAGTTCCAATACACAAAAAATTAAGTACTTCAATTATTTCAATGAGATATATTGCCCCTTTAAGTATCAACCCACCAGCTTTAAGTGGGGTGTCTGTTGTGCGTGCGCATACAAACACGCTTGGATCAAACCCAGAAGTGGACGTGTTGGAGCCAAGATGCGGTCCCACTCCAAAAAGCTAGTATTTTAACCTCCCACCTGCCCCCAACCCACCCGTTCTTGGGAGTTAAAATTACCCCCATCATGTTTTAACACCTCCCATGGAAAAAGCAGGTGGTACTATGTATGAACAAGCCTTCAGCAATTTATCTGCTTGATTTTTTTCCTCAAAATGCTTGCATTGAATCACAATCCAATATATTATTCTTTGTAATATATACAAGAATGCATACAAATTAAAGACTTGCTGGATGTAGACCAAGTAATGGAGCTGGGCACTAACCAATGAACAAATAGAGGGCACGCGATATGTGAAGTGTATCGAAATAAAGTATCTGATTTATTTGGGAAGATATTTTATTAGGAAGAACCCAGTACTACGTGAGTATAAAATGATCTGTCAGAATCATAACCAACATAGAGCATCTGATTTGTTTCTGTTGTTCTGATTACTATTTGATTACAGTGTGGCAACATGGCCAGAGAAGGACTTCGTGTTCTAGTTGTCGCCAAAAAGTCCCTAACAGAGGAGCAGTACCAGGATTTTGAGGTAATTAGATCTCTATTTGAATTCTCTATCAAAAAGATGGTTCAGCAGTTTTAGACAGTGTATTGGGAAGATCCCAGGTTTGATCTCCAATTTGTGCAGGGCAGCAATTCGAGAGCTAAAGTTGGCCTCATGCCCTGAGTTAGAAGAGAAAAAGAATCAACCTGTTTTCCAGTTCCTAAATACTAGAAACCACTGCAGGAAACGTCCAAATGTGGATGTTGGGCGAGGATGGACTACGGCTTGGCTTTGGTGCTGATGAGGTCTATGTAATTCACCATGCTGTCACTCACTCTTAAGATTCACATGGCTAATGGCCATTTTGTGAGATACCAGAGGACACCCATGGAACTGTACTCTGGCAAGAGGAAAACACTTTGGAAGGGGAAAGAAAATTGATAGATTTGTTTTAAAAGTCACTGCAACTTTACTCTTTCGTTATGACTTAAGTTGTGTCAAATGTACCAGACAAATTTGTGTGAGAATGAATGAATGGTAAAAAAATGTCTCTCCTTCAGACTCGTTATAATCAAGCGAAGCTGAGTGTGCATGATCGGTCATTGAAAGTGGCAACCGTCATTGAGAGTTTGGAAATGGAAATGGAGCTACTTTGCTTGACTGGAGTGGAGGACCAGCTGCAGGTTGATGTCAGGCCTACCCTAGAGATGCTGAGAAATGCTGGGATAAAGGTAAGAAACCATGTTCCAGTGTACAACAGAGCCAAAGTTCTGTTGCGGCTGACTAAGAAGGACTCACACTTTAGATTGTAATCCTGAAGTCTTGTTTGCAATTGCACAAACACTTTTTTTTGCCAGTGCTCTGAAACTACGGCTGAAGTTACACTGCACTGTGTGAACGCAAACTGGTGGGAGACTGCCTCCTGGAGGAAGCTTCACATCTCATGGCTTTAGTGTGCTTGGTAGTCTCCTAAGTTTACAGCCACTTCTTGATGTGCACTTAAAACCACATTGCATCAATGCTGACAATATTCATAGTTCCTTGTAATTTTATACTGTTTCTTCTAGGTGTGGATGCTCACTGGGGACAAACTTGAAACAGCAACTTGTACGGCAAAAAATGCACATCTAGTGACCAGGAACCAAGACATCCACATCTTCCGAACTGTAAGTGATTCCACCAAGTGGATCCCCAAATAACTGGACGGCTCTGAGCTGTGCAATGTTAACACTTTCACATCACAAGCATCTTTCAAAAAGGCTGTGTTGACACCAGCATCTCTTTCAATAAATGTAATTGCAACACTTGGAGGGGGGAGAAAAAGCATGATTTAAATCTCCTCCACTTTTGAAGGTGCTAACTTATGCTGTGTATGGCTCCATGGCCGATAATGGATACCCCTGGTACTGTGCTCAAATGGTCATTCTTTATATATGAGCCAAAACAGTGTCTGACTATCTGACCATCAAAACATTATTGTTCTTATGCGATATCTGTATTTGTGAACTATCTATTAGGGCTCGATAGACAGCAATCAATGGCTGATTTCTCTCTTTATTCCTACCCTTGCCCTCCTCTGCCAGATGAAGGGCAGTGAAGCCCATCATTATCCCTCACTGCTACCATGGTTGAATTTTAAGTCAGTTTGGCTCAGTAGTACTCAAACTTCTGAGTCCAAAGGCTGTGGGTTCAAGCCCCACTTCAGTGCATAATCTAGGTTGATACTTCAGTTGTTACTAAAAATGAGCTACATTCAAGAGTTGCCTTCCATCAGGTGAGATGTCTGTCGGCTCAATTGTGAAATAGGTGATGCACTGACCATTGAGCCACCAACAGAGGACAGACTATTTAAATAGAATGTTTTTTTTTCCATAACCATATGTGGTGGGGGTGTGGGGAAGGGGAGACAAAGCAAAAGATATCAATGTTAATCACAATCCTGGCTTTAACTTTCTAGTTTTTTTAAATGCTAAGCTCTGAAACCTCTTAATATTGCAGTGAACAACCTGACCAAAAACACTTGAAAAAATATAATTTTCTGAAATCTTTTTCTGTTTGCTCCTAATAACAATACTTTGTCATTTTAGCTGAAATGTAACTTCCTATTAGCAAGAATACAAAATTCTGTGCAGTAGCTCAATCTCCAAGGAAAGACAATGATGAAACTAGTTTGGAAAATGTCTCACAGGTGACATACGAAGTAGTTGGCTTGACTTTTGGTCGAGCTTTGTACATGTCGACAATTGACATGTATATATTACATAATAAATATCGCCCAAATAATGAAAATAAGGACACAACTCTGTTTTCTGTATACTGTTTCTTTTCTTACCAATTTTGTCTCCTATCCACCTCTCGTGAGGGCATTAATTCCTGCCAGGATATGATTTTATGGGTGCTGTATACCCTTCGTTACCTTCCTCAAGTTGCCATTTTTCATGTGTGTGCCTTGACGGTTTAGGTCCAGCTGGTTGTGGCTTATATCCCACATTCAGAATCTGCTGTGTTTATCTTTAGGTAACCAATCGAGGAGAAGCCCACTTAGAACTGAACGCTTTCAGGAGGAAACACGATTGTGCGCTGGTCATATCTGGTGACTCGCTGGAGGTGAGCATTTATTTTGTTACTTTTTGTTAGATAGATTCTGTCCGTTTTTTTTTACTATCCAGGATTGACCTTTGCTGTGTAGATTTATTTGTGAGGCATTGATATTGGTGGCTCAATTCTATTGCCAATTTTCTTCTCTCTGACAGGCAATAACTCTTGCTGATGAATGATTTCACAGGTGCTGATAGTCCTCCTGTACCTTATCCAAGGCATTGTTCCTCCAGAATGAGTCTGGACATTGGAGGGCATCACGGTCAAGCCCAGTCCTATTCCACATGTGACCGTACAGTCATGCCCGATTCCAGCACAAAATGGACTTGATTTATTGGAAAGTGGGGTAGATATTCATCACTCCAGGTCTCTGTCCATTTTGCATATCACCCGATTTATGCTGGAGGCTAGGGGATTTGATGGGCGGGAGCATAATTTGAATATTTTAATGAAGTCCTGATGACCTCATTTAAACATTGACGTTTGTAAGTGCTGAGTACTTACCTACCCATATAAATCCAGGGTTGCTGGGGAACTGAGCTGTATACAGAATTTCATTTTAAGAGTCCAATGTGAACATTGTTTTGCAAATTTTCACGCCATTTCAGTATGATTAGGTTTCTCCCCAGACAGATGCAGAATGCCTGGTGACAGGTGGATACAATAGCTATTCTTCATGCTGCATCCTCTATACACCGTTGTAATAAAACGAGAGTAAGAAACAACGCGCCACAGCGCCAATCAGCAACATCATGCACATAAAAATGTTGTCATGCTCAGTATGTGTAACCTCAGATCCTATTAAGCCAGGCTATACTCCTAGTGTGGAGGGTGGATGTTAATTGAAGCATGAGGAAGACCTATTTCAATGGTTAATCCACCTTCTGCTCTTTCATCAAAATGTGTGAAATGGAATAGACCATGGGGGACTGTGGTATGAAATGTGCTTGGTTGTACAAGCCTTGCAGGTATATGACATAAAATAGGGTTGGCCATTGGAGATGTTGTATTTCTGTTTCTAACAGGAAGTCCTGTTAATTTGGCTGAGAGAAGAGCTCTGCATTAAGTACTGATTGATCACCTTTAGTTCTGTGTGGACTATCTAAATCACATTGAATATGTTTCTGTTGTTTCCCTTCTCCTATAGGTATGCCTGAAGTTCTACGAGTACGAGTTCATGGAGCTGGCCTGTCAGTGCCCTGCTGTAGTCTGCTGTCGATGTGCTCCCACACAGAAAGCACAGATTATACGCCTGTTGCAGCAGAGGACTCGCAAGTTAACATGTGCAGTAGGTGAGGAACCACAAACTTTGTTATACTGTTGTTGTTTTCCACTGTGGGTTGGATGTTTAGACAGTGACTGTCAAACCACTTGAAAAGATACTGTTTTTCTGTGTTCGTTGTCTATCTCTATCTCTCGTTTCTTTCTTGCTTTTTTTCTTTCTCTTGCTCTCTGCTCCTTCCTGCCACGTTTTGTTGTGTACCGTACTATAGTTTGTGACTAGTTAAGTGGGGTAGAATTGCACAAGTAAAGTAATTCTGTAATTCAACAGTTGTCTAATCATACTACCCTCTGCCATGGGTTAGTTTTGGTCAGTTGTATAAATTGTTTGCAGCAAGATCCCACACTACGAAAGTAAATTATACCAGACCTGTTTGGTAAACCAGAAATTCAGTAGTGCTAGAATTATAGTTAAAAATGAGCTCTTACAAATAAGGGTGCTTCCCTGTTTGTTATCTGACCTGATGAATTTGCCACAAACCTTTGCATTCCTTGCTCTAGTTCCAGAGGTTTGGTAAGCTGGAGTTCATTGAATATGGTCCTACTATACCAAGCCATTTTAATGTGTTCATTCAGCAAACTGGACCCAAAAAGGCTAATTCCTTGATCGAGCACTCCGAGCAAGGACCAGATCTCACCAGGTGCACTAGTCAGGAAATCGCATACCCACAGTGCCTGATTTTTTTACATCCGTTAATTTAACGGGATGGACAATGGGCTCATGACTTTACAGACGAATGCTCCCCACAAACACTGATCTTCACCAGGGATTTCCAACCAGGGAATCAGCCCTATAGTGGGAACAAGAGGAGCATTTGCACACGACACTTGTGAATCCAAGCAGCAACTAAGCACTTTCCAGGCTTGTTATATTATGGTAAACAGACATGTGGATGTCTAAAAAAGGAAATGGGATTTTTTAAAAAAACTGCACTGCCATCATGGAGCCTTGACAACCAATCTCAAAACTGACCTCGCTGGTCCACTGGTAGCACGTCGTGACTGAAATCAACTAACTCAGAGATTGAAACTGGGAACTTCAACAACAACAACAACAACAACAACAACAACAACACCTTACATTTATATATCACCTTTAACATCGTAAAACGTCCAAAGGCATTTCACAGGTTTGTTATCAAATGAAATTTGACACCGAGCCACGTAAAGAGATATTAGGGCAAGTGACCAAAAGCTTGGTCTAAAATGTAGGCTTAAAGGAGTGTCCTAAAGGAGGAGAGGTTTAGGAAGGGAATTCCAGCGCTAAGGGCCTAGGCAGCTGAAGGCACGGCAGTCAATGGTGGAGCCGTGACAGTCGGGGATGCGCAAGAGACTAGAGTTGGAGGAGCGCAGAGATCTCAGAGGATTGTAGGGCTGGAGGAGGTTACAGAGATTGGGAGGGACAAGCCATGGAGAGATTTGAAATAAAGGATGAGAATTTTAAAATCGAGGCGTTGCCAGTCCAGGAGCCATTGTGTGTCAGCGAGCACAGGGGTGATGGATGAACGAGACTTAGTGCGAGTTAAGATACAGACAGCAGAGTTTTGAATGAGCTCAAGTTTATGGAGGGTGCAAGTTGGGAGACTAGCCAGGAGAGCATTGGTATAGTCGAATCTAGAGGTAACAAAGGCATGGATGAGGGTTTCAGCAGCAGGTGAGCTGAGGCGGGGAGGAGACAGGCAATGTTACGGAGGTGGAAGTAGGCAGCCTTGGTGATGGAGTGGATATGGAGTCAGAAGCTCAACTCGGGGTCAAATAGGTCGCCAAGGTTGTGAATAGTCTGGTTCAGCCTCAGCCAACGACTAGGGAGAATGGTGGAGTCGGTGGCCAGGGAACAGAGTTTGTGGTGAGCGAAAGAAGTAGCAGGTCTAGGGAAGAGGGCCCAGTAATCCTGAGGGTATAAGCCAATGCATAATGTGCAAGTGGAAGCAGAAGAGGTACATTGATGTATGTTGTTTTAATTGGGGAAGAGAGATGGAAAGTGGGATTGGCAAATCTTGCCAGTGCTGGGGATACAGCAGAGTGGTGCAGGGCTGTGCAATGAGTAAGAAAGCTGTGAATGGGATTCTTATCTTAGCAGCTCTGGTCAAGTCATTGAATTTCTTCCTACTTGGCTACCAGATCTGTGGTGCCAGACTCCGGGCATTGACGCCCTCTGTTATCTCTGCCCACTTTTGTTGGCTGACTGGCGGGCACTCTGCCTTTCTGCAAGGAACAACACCTTCTGCCTCCTGGTCACCTCCTCCAAGGCCTCCACAGCACTGTCTGAGAAACAGGGGGCTCTAGCAGCAAACACTTTGCATGCAGCAACAGCTCCGGCATTCAACATAGGCACCGCCCCCACCTTAAGAGGTGAAGGTTGCATTTAAATTGGATGAGCTTTGCCGGATTTCCCATCCCATCAATGGGCGAGCCGAAATTATAAGCGTGAGGAATGCACCTGAAAATGGCGCGTGCCTCACATCCTCTGATTTGGGCATGCGTGGCAGATGCTCCACCCGCTTTGTGCCTGTTTTAGATGTGAGTTGAAAATCTACCTCTCTATATTTCCATCTATCAAGCTCTCTTTCTATCTGAGTGCATCTCTCACTTTCTCTTTTCTTTCTCCAACCCCCCCCCCCCCCCCTTCCCCCTTTACTCACTCCACAGAACCTTTTTGATATTTCCTTACCTACCCAACTTCCCCAGGGGTGAGAAAAGCCATAATTCCACCTTCCCACCTAGGCCCTTCCAGGATTGTTACAAGTCAGGATAAGCCATATTTAAACTGTATAGTGATGTGGTCAGACCACACCTTGAGCACTGTGCCCAGTTCTGGGAACTGAGACACAGGAGACATTTATGGCCTGATGATGGTTCAGAAAAAAGCCACAGGACTGATCCTTAGTATCAGAGGACTGAGTTGTAAAGAAAGACTGAACAAATGTGGGCCTTTTGAAGAAGAAAGATGACTGAGAGTAGACCTCAGAGGTAAATCAAATAGTAAATTAGTGTTGAGAAGTTAATTCTGGAACACTACTTCAAATTAAACTGTAATAGTGGGATAAGGGGGCATTGCCATAAGTTTGTTTTGACTGGATGAACCAAATGTCCTTTCTCCCCAATCTCTATCTTGTGATCTTCTGAAAATTATAACTCAATCAAAATGTATTTAAAGGCACATCCTTGCATTAAATCACACTTATTAATTCTGTCAGCTTCTGATCAGTTACATTAGATCATGAAGACCTCATCTTAACTTGAAATATATAATTGTTCAAAGTGCAGGAAAGTGAGTTTGGTACCAACACGCTGAGCCATGGATCACTACTATGTGAATCAACTCCCAGGACCCACCACTTGCCAAGTACCCAATTTCACCTATCACCTTGGTACCATACGTCTGTACAGAAGGGCCAGCTGTTGATGGTGACCTCATTTTTACAATTTTGTACATGTGTTCCTAAAGATAGCATGAAATAAGCTCAAAAAATCATTAAAACATGTCTTACTGTAAGACAAAACGGTAATTTTTTTCTAATCATGGAACAATTTTTGGTGTAAAATTGATTGAAAGGTTAACCTCTTTGTTTATTTTACATACTATATGAATGTGGCTGTAAAATGTAAACTCTGATCAAAGGTGAAACCAGTAATACCACTGGCATTAAACAGTGCCACCTTGTGACTACAAGAAAGCAGCGCACTGGCCACAAACATAGATCCAACAGTACACAAGACTATACTTTTATTTAGGTTCTTCAATTATTTTTCTCTCCTTTCCTGGAATTGTAACTCCTACTTGGTTGAGGTTCTTCAGTTGTTTGCAGCCCTCTGATATCTCGCCAAAGCGGCCATTCTTCATATGAATGTTAGCAGGACGTATCTTCAGGTAGGGTGGGTGAGGGAAGAGAAGGAGCAGTGCATCACAGCTGAGCCCAATCCTGTCCGCAGCAAGCTTCCACACACATGCATTACCAGCAAAGCTTGGGGGGGTGGGGGGGTGCAATAACTGGATAGTAATCAAGAGTGGAAGCCTTAACTGATTTCCACCCCCCAACTTTTTCTACTGATGCTAATTATTGTACCCCTAAATGCCTCCCCCAGCTGAGATCAGCTAACTCAGCACAGACCCAGGATCAAACCAGTGACCTTTCTGTTCTGTGTGACAAAATCATATGAATTAGAAGTGCCAATGAGCTCAAGAGTGAAACACATTGCAGGATATAGCATTTCCTTAACTAAAGCCTAGGTGGTGCTGTTGCATAACACAAAATGTCTATATTTACTAAGGAGCTGTATGTGCTTGGCATCTTGGATTTAAATAGCATTAATTAACCCCAGATTCTACAAAAAAATGCTGTTCTCCTTATTCTCAAATACTCAAAGAACCTCGTGTAGCGGTCAGTACGTGTGTGTAAAATTTTTATACTGAAAGCAGATCTCTTGTGCCATTGCTGATGGTAAAATGATGATATGCTAGCCTAGCTTTTCCATATTTCTAGGGTCAGCATTATTTGCATAATCTCAGAAGCTTCCAGCGTGGAAAGTGCCTGTAACTGAGAGATGCTCGCTTGTTGCTGGGTTAGCAGTTGTCTGCTGCTCCAGCATTGAAAAGCCTGCCACCGCTTAACACACTGTTGTTTACAAGGCAGCACCCTTCTTTTGCAAACATATCAGCAGGCTGTTAAGCAGGGTACAGAACATTGATTTTCTCCAATGGTGCAATAGAAATTCTGATGGAGAAAGTGAGGTAAAGGCAAAGGTTCTCTTTAGCAGGACCTATGGCAAACTGCCTAACAAAATACAAAATCTAGAATACAAAAGCAGGGATGTAATGATGGAACTGTATAAAACACTGGTAAGGCCACAGCTGGAGTATTGTGCGCAGTTCTGGTCACCACATTACAGGAAGGATGTAATTGCTCTGGAGAGAGTGCAGAGAAGATTTACAAGAATGTTGCCAGGGCTTGAAAATTGCAGCTACGAGGAGAGATTGGATAGGCTGGGGTTGTTTTCCTTGGAGCAGAGGAGGCTGAGGGGAGACTTGATTGAAGTGTACAAAATTATGAGGGGCCTAGATAGAGTAGACAAGGAGTACCTGTTTCCCCTAGCCGAGAGTTCAAGAACTAGAGGACATAGATTTAAGCTGATTGGCAGAAGGATTAGAGGGGACATGAGGAAAAACTTCTGTACCCAGAGGGTGGTGGGGTGTATGGAATTCGCTGCTCAAATTGGTGGTAGAGGCAGGGACCCTCAACTCTTTTTTAAAAAAAAAAGTACCTGGACCTGCACCTAAAGTGCTGTAAGGCACAGGGCTCCGGACCGGGTGCTGGAAGGTGGGATTAGAATGGGCACCTGGTTGTTCTTCGAGCCGGCATGGACACGATGGGCTGAATGGCCCCCTTCTGTGCTGTATCTTTTCTGTGGTTCTAAAAATGGCAGGAGGTGGCAACCAGTGCGAATGCAACAAAAATTTTCTATGTAACTGGAGGCGATATAGGAAGAAGTTTAATGACTGCACCAGATTAGTAAAGCTAGAACAGCCAATTATTATCTTCCATTAATTCAGTGTACTAAGCACCCAAAATGCTTACAATTATAGTCCCTCACAATATTTTAAATTACTTTCAATGCTTGCCATGAATGCTCATTATGTACAGAGTCCACAACGCCACCAACCTTCCCCTGGAAGTGTTTGTTAACTCACATCCTTTCATGCATTCAGGCCAAAGTAATCATAATTTAATGTAGCTGCATGATGCATGTACATGTCATCACACCCAATATGGGCTGCATTCTGACACTAGGTTGTCACTGAATATCACTGACAGTTGCAACCTCTCACTTCTTGTACTCTAATTATGGGCTGACTCCTACAACCAAAGAGAAAGTGAGCACACACAGCAGGGAGACTCCTTAACAGTCATGCACTAATCCTATATGAGGAGGAAGCTCTGAATCTTGGGGAAGTAGGATGATTGGCTTAAATTCAGAGTTTGTGTTAACCACTTTCTCCTGCTCTTCATTCTCCCACTCACTCACTGACAATTAAACATATACTGAAGCACTTTACCATGTTACTCCTTGTACTGGAAGTTGTATTCAAAAGCATCTCACAAGAACTACATTGCAATATCTCTCCTTGGTGTGAGAGGAAGCCAAGCCAGTAACACCAGGCCCTCTAGCACTTCACACCACATATCGCCACTCACACTATTCCTTCCATCCAGCAGCTCAGATATGTCCACTCCGGGTGATTTTAGATTTTAAGTTCAAGAGGCGTGCACTGGGTCGAACACGGTGAGTAGAAGCACCAGGTGGTGGCACACAGGAGGAACAAGAATCTGCTGTAGAAAGTACTTTGTATTTGAGGTGATGATTAAAGGGGCAGGGAAAGGGGCTTTAAGGCGGCAGAAAAGAAGAGGCTGGGCGATCCAGGAATAGTGGGCATTTTTGACTAAGGAAAGCAAAGCTCGTTAGTACTTGATGTGCTCAAGCCATATCTGGCAATGGATGGCTAGGCCAGTTGTGCGCCAGGTATGGTCAAGTTTATGCC
The DNA here is from genome assembly GCF_035084215.1 of Heptranchias perlo. Classification (NCBI taxonomy): domain Eukaryota; kingdom Metazoa; phylum Chordata; class Chondrichthyes; order Hexanchiformes; family Hexanchidae; genus Heptranchias; species Heptranchias perlo. The sequence goes on along the minus strand of NC_090343.1, from coordinate 32,911,867 downwards.
CCTCTGACTTGAGGAAGCGTAGGCGGGGACTGTACCAGGGAAACGGCATGGGTTGGAAAACAGTGATGCCCTTTTTCCCAACAAAGCTATAAATGATAGAGGTGAGAGTGTGGTTGAGCAAGTAGGCAGCAGTAGCTGGTTGATGGTGAGTGGAGGGCCAGAGATGGGAATCTGAGAGTGAAGTTGTAAGGATTCTGGTGAAGAGATATTTTTCTGCGCGCAGATGATTAAATTAGTGCAGTAAGAGGATGTAGGTGATAAGGGAGATGAGAAAGTAATCTGACATAATATTGTCAGATATTGAGATTAAGGGTGCAGAGAGGCCATGATTATGATGAGGTCTTGAGGGTGACTAAGCGTATGGATAGGAGAGTTTAAGTGAAGGTTGAGATAGAGGTGACAGATGGGTAGTGCATTCAAAAGAGGGTTCCAGAAGAATAGATGTGAAGGATGGAATTACCAAGGACAAGGAGTCATTTGGTCCACAGACTAAGGAAGAGAGAAGAGATGACATTTTGGGAAGGATGTTAAAACGTGCTTGAGGGGGTGGTAAATGACACAGATTTTAAGTGAAAGCTGCTCAGGAGTGGAAGAGAATGGGATGATTGAACAAAGGGAAAGTGCTGGAGGAGTAGGGGAAGATGTTAATGAGTGACTCGGAAATAAGGGCCAGATGGGGCTGCAGTTTGAGCGGGGTTGGTGGTGAAACAGCTGGTCTGGTAGGGAGTCTTCTGTAAAGAGGGAGAGAAGGTAATAATAAACACTTGAAGTGCTGAAGAGCTGTGATGCTTGTGGAGTGATGGTTTTAGGTCAGAGAGGAGAAATCTTAGGGGGGAGAACACTTTGTTTTAATTTAGTCTGATAAAATCTAAGTATACTTCAAATTTTTCATTCACTTTCAGCTCCAGAGTTTTCGTTGAGTTGTTTGTGATATGAATGTTGCACTACCACACTGGGTTCTGTATATACCTACTAAGCTATCAGGCAAACTGTTTTATGTCTGTTTAAAAAGCACACTTTTGTACCTGAGGGTGGTTGCAAAAGTGTAAATAATCTTGTGTTTACAATCCTCTTAAATGTCCTGACATTAAATAGGAATAACATGGATTGCCCTACTCAGTAATCATACTATCCCACTAGATACTGAGAACTATGTTGTACATAATGTGGGAACCTGTGTGTGTTCGATTTAAAACTAGTTTGGGTCTAAGATATGCATGTTTCATTGCAGGTGATGGAGGAAATGATGTCAGCATGATCCAGGCTGCTGATTGTGGAGTGGGGATTGAAGGCAAGGTAAGGATATTAGGTTTCGGAAACCCATCGGGGTGTTTAGCTTTGGATACATTCTGATCTGTTCTGTTGATGTTGTGCCCTGGCTATACTGGTTAATCCAGATCAAATTAACTCCAGATAAATATTTACAAACTAATTTGCCACAAGTAGATATGAATGAGACCCAACTCGTGGCTTGAGTTCACACCCAGCACTGATTTGGACATATAGGGTTGTTTGGACTTGATGTGGACTCATCCCACTGTATCTGCTACATTCCTGGACTGTCCACATTGCATGCTTCCTGCCTACCAACTGATACATATCCTGCAGCATTTTATATTAAATGATGTCTTATTTTGTGTAGACGGTGGGCTATATAATCAACAGACAGTGCACTTCATAAAGTAATTAATCGTGTAAAGTGCTTTGAAAAGTTTTGATTTGCTAAGCCGCAATAAGAAATGCAAGTGTTTTTAGGTAAGCCCATAGACAAAGAACAGTAAACATTCAGTATGGAGCTACTCCACTAAAACTGCTTTTATATTGTGCTACAACCTGCGCTGGTGGCGTCAGCTCCCGATGCACAGATCTCGAATACTTGGCTGCTTCCCAGCTTTAGTGAGTCCCAGCAAGTTTACTTTTAGGTTGCAGCTAGCTCTACCAGGAGCCAGCACCACTATTGCGGGACTGAACGCAATCTATAAGCAGCCTGAGAGTGCCTACTCATTGTAAGTGGGGTAACTAAATCAAACTTGAGTTGTTGTCTTCAGGATCTGTATGAGAGAACTAGAAGACTGGTGTGGAACAGCATACCCATGAGTGTCAGCTTTATAAAATCAAAGCTAATGCGATTTATGGAAAAAAAAACATTTTTCAAGGTTTCAATGTGTGGATGAACTGTAGTGCTTATATTTTGTAGTTTTTTAAAAAAAAATCTGGTTTCTGAGGGAGAAGCCAACCAGGAGAACTAAATATTATCAAAGCAAAAGGTCACAGTCCAGAGGGACAGAGCTCACAAGAAACCGGAAGTAAGTGACAAGGTGTGATCACTAGAAACCACTTTCAAGGAGAAAAGGAGATGAGTAATTTTCAACTGGCAGATGCATGTAAGCAAAGGCATCTTCCTTCGGAAATCTAAAGAAACCTCAAAGAAATACCATTTGAAACCAGTTCATTGCATATTTATTCTGACCGTGTCAAGGCTCTGTGGAAGTGGACCAAAGAATAAGTTTCAAATAAAATGTTCAGATCAAAAGATCTTCACAAATTCTTTGTTTTCCTTAGCAACTTTATAAACTAGATCTTAAGATAGTGGCTTGCTCTGGCTTACTTTGAGCACAGTTTAATGAATATAAATATATCACACTACCAGTGAGAGTCCCTTGTAGACCAATGCTTTTAGAAATAATACTAACTGCTAATGGATGTAATAGATCTCCAAAGATAGAAATAATAGATTTGGATTATATTAATTTATTTGCTTTACCTGGTGTGATATAAAGTAGAATGGAATAAATATCCCCTTACACTAACTGTGTGCCATCATAATCTCGCAATCTGCCAGAATTCTAATGGCACAAGCATGAAAGTGCTTAGACATTGATTTAAAGTCATGGAATGGGATGGTGTAGTGGCTTAGAAAACTATCCTTTCATCTCTGCCACCTGGGTTTGAATCTACTCCACACTGGTAGAGTGAGATTTCTCAGTTGGTTTCTTTCATGCCCTCGATAACCTGAAAAGTAATTGTTTTTTTGTATCCCAAGAAGTAAAGAGGTTTGTCAGAAACTATGTTTTTCTTAAGTTTACATTTTAAGATAAACCCACCCTGCCAAGCAGTCGTATATTTTTCTTTTTAACTTCTTTAGGAAGGCAAACAGGCGTCTTTGGCATCAGATTTCTCTATAACTCAGTTCAAACACCTTGGTAGATTGCTGATGGTTCATGGGCGCAACAGCTACAAGAGATCAGCTGCTCTAAGTCAGTTTGTGATCCACAGGAGCCTGTGTATCAGCACAATGCAGGTAACCAAACCTTCATGTTCTTAAAACAAATGTTTAGTTCAACATAACTTACAAGATATAAAAAGTAATGGGATTACACAGGCAGCAAAATTATGCCTTTTTTCCTCCGCCATAAATTCCTGATATAAAGCTATGTCCTTTTTTATAGTGGCAAATGGAGTTTGTATTCATCCCAAAATTTGACTTAGTTTGCTGCTATAAATTGTCAGAACTGTAAATTGATGGACACATCTTGCTGATTTATACTGACACAGGACCTGAAGTCCAAGTCTTTCCGCATACTGGTCAACGCATTACTCCTCTGGTTAGTTGCTTCCCTTATTGGCACTGACACTACTTGCATGCACATACATTTAAATTGCAGAGCCCAGATTATGGAACTAAATCTCAGCATAAAAATGTATTGAGAGATTTAGGGTGGGAATTCCAGAGTAAGGAGTCAAGACAGCTGAAGACACAGCTGCCAATGGAGAGGCAAAAGGAGGCCTTTCTGGGATCAGGGAGCAATGGGAAAGCAATCTTAGGGATTCTGGAATCTGGGAGTGGGTACGGGGAGAGAGAGTTTGGGTAGGGGGACCCTAGGGTCCAGCAGAATTGATGAGGGGAGTTTTGGAGCATCGGATGGGTCAGCATCTGGCTTTATTGGGGTTGCTTGGATCTGCCAGTATGTAGGGGGGAGCAGAGTCTTACTGGGGTGGGGGTCTAGAAGACAGGACCCAAACTACCGTTGGCTCCTTTCAAACCTTCAGTTCCCAACCCCCCCCACAGTGTTCCTACTTGCCAGCCTCCTTCCCTGATCTCCCTGCAATCCGAGTTGCACCCTTGGTTACACCCAACAACAACTTGCATTATATAGCACCTTTTAACGTAGTAAAACGTCCCAAGGCACTTCACAGGAGCGTTATCAAATGAGATTTGACACAAACTCACATAAGGAGATACTGGGACAGGTGACTAAAAGCTTGGTCAAAGAGAGAGGTTTTAAGGAGCATCTTAGAGTAGAGAGAGGCAGAGAGGTTTAGGGAGGGAATTCCAGAGCTTGGGGCCTAGACACTGCCAACAATAGTGGTGCGAAGGAAATCGGGGATGCACAAGAGGCCAGAATTCAAAGAATGCAGATTTCTCTGAGGGTTGTAGGAGGATAGAGAGGAGCGAGGCCATGGAGGAATTTTTTAACACAAGGATGAGAATTTTAAATTTGAGGCATTGCTGGACTGGGGACCAATTTAGGTCAGCGAGCACAGGGTGATGGGTGAATGGGACTTGGTGGAAGTTAGGATATGGGCAGCGGAGTGTTGGATGAGCTCAAGTTTACGGAGGGTGGAAGGTGGGAGGCCGGCCAAGAGAACATTGGAATGGTGAAGTCACCCTCACTTTCCCCATCGTCAGCTAATTTTATATATCTTACCCCAACTTCCATAAGATTGGTGTCACAATTTTTGAGTTATTAATGAACTATAACAAGGTTGCCTGTTGCACATAAATGAAGATTAGCTTGGAATTCAGTTCTTCTATCTCCATTCTACCACCCCCCCCCCCCCTCCAAATCTATCCTTCCTGGGATACCTTAGAAAGGCATAGGAGAAAGTTGGCCAGCGAGATTCGGGGTGGGAGAGCACAGAGAAGGGGCAAGTTTTCCTCAATCAACCATGGGAGGAGGGGGAGAGGACTTTATTCCATGTGCAGCTATCATTTTCATCTTTGTTGTGAGAGGGCAATAATAAATCCCAATTCCAGAGTTGGCTCCCTGATGGGCTTGTGGGGGTAAAGGCACTGCATGATGGAGCACTAAACCCTACCAAGTTCAATTCTCTGTTTATGCTGACTTAGCTGATTGAGCCAGGATAGCAGTTGGCATGTTACAATAGGCTCCAGCGCCCCTGAAGCAGGGAGGGGAGAAATCAGCCAGAGTTCCTGCATCTGATCAGTATCCTGATTGCACACTGTTTTACTAACATTTCTCCAATTCCTGGAGAGAAAATTTACATGTTATACAAACATGTAAATTGGGGCAGTTCCCACCCAGTTGTATTTGGAGTAGAAGTTGTCTGGGGGCAGATTAAAAGGGAAATTATTCTGTGGGAAGCAGAATATTTGTGTGTCCTGTAACTAAATTTTTGATTTGCTTTCAATGACAACAAACCTATTTTGTTGTGACAACAGTGGGATTTACATGAAATTGCTGTAACAACAGTTACTGATGTGAAAAATTACTTGATTTAGCCCATTGCATGATTAGATGTGTAATAGGAATTAAAGATTTCCTTTTTAAGAGTTTTATAGTTTGGCTAAGAGCATGTGACTATAAATGGTATTGTTTTAAATTTCTGCTTATGGTACAGAAATAGCAACTATCAAGTTTTCATTTAAGTGGAATTTAAATCTGTGGTGTTATGCGTTTATTGCAGCTACAACAGTGGTATTAGATAGACTTGAGGAGATCTGGCAATGATTTGTGATGTGTTATAAATGGTGAACAGCTCCATAACCAGAGCTTTCTGCCATCTGCCGGGACCCAGGAATTCCATCAAAGTACATTTCTAAAAATTATTTTTATTACTTTTTTCCCCAACCTCTGCCATGCAGTGCTCGCCTACCCACAGGCTGGGAAAGTCATTACAACACACTGGGGCTCGTTATGTATTGAGCTTTGCGCAAGATGGCTTCATGGCATTGTATATAGGTAACAAAACAGTCCTAAATTATAAAGGAAAAAAGACATTCATTTATTTTATGTACCATTATACAGATTGGTGATAGACTTGGAGTGGTGCCCCCTTGGTTACTGGTACACAACTGGTTTCAGTCTAATAAAAGACCACTTCAATCCTAATTGCCACACTATATCTCCGTTTGTAGTTTTTAATGGCCTTGGTAAGCAGGCCTATGCTTGTCAGCAAGGAATTTTAAAATACAGCAGTGTTGCTGACCATCCCAATTTCATTCATAATTGATTCGTTTTTGCACTTTTTTTTTAAAGTGCACAATTTAAGGGGGATAGATGGGAAAGAGAGAAATATTTGTTCTCATCCTTCATCTCAGTGAATAACGTGCATTAAAACAATAGTGCAATATCAGTAAATGGTTAATGAAATTAAGGACATTGGCAGTTGATGAAACAAGGTTAGAGTGGCCTCTTAAACTATTGGCAGCAGTGACCTTCTCTTCCTTTCCCTCACCCGAAGGAAGGGCGGGGAGATATCCAGTCTCCTACTACTCGTCTGAATCCAGCAGGTAGGAAGTACTGAGCTGATGCATTGACGCACTGTGTTCCTGCCTTCCTTGGGGCCTAGCACAACTCTCAATAATTTGGCTGAAATCAGAAGTAGCGATGTGGAAGATCACAGGTGTCACTCCATTGCACCACTGGCCCACTAATATTTTCTATAATAATCTGTTTCAAATGCAGATGCAGTATGTCCCATTTAGATGCCAGTTAAAATGATTCCATTTATTAACTAACTCTATCTTTCCACAGGCTGTTTTTTCTTCAGTATTTTATTTTGCTTCCATTCCTCTGTACCAAGGTTTCCTTGTTATAGGGTAAGTGTTCATTTTAGTTATGTAAGGATTGATACATCTTTCCTGACAATTACTGTAATAATGGTACTTCTAGCTTTGTTAAAGAGTGAAGTATCAGCTCTCTCAAAAAATCTGAATTGGACTGTGGAGTAGCATTTGAAAACTTGAGTATTTATGTGAATAATTCAGATGTAAACCAGACAAATTATTTATCACAATTGATCTCGACAAAAATAATTGTAATTCCCTTCTCAACTGTCTGTGTATTTGTGATTAAAAATGAAAATTGCTAAATGTTCTATCTCATTCAGATCTATTTTGAGATTAACTTTTACGTCCATTTTTATAATGTATTGAGTAACACGTTTTGAATTCCCTATTTAGCTGGTTCCTGATGCCAGCTGGCTTTCCATGGGGAGGTTTCCTCAAAAGGGAAAAATTAAAGGGCAAGTCACGGTGTGTGCCTCCAAATGACCACTTTGAGTGACAGAGGCTTAGGTGTATATTTCCTGGTTGCCTGCATTTATTGGGGAATGGTACGTTGGGTCGGGGAACCCGAAGATAGAGCTACAAACTGTTCTTTAAAAGAAAATGATACTTGATATGTTAGTTCAAATGCTAAGTAGCAATTTGCTGCGGTTTTATCTCACAATGAACAATTTGAGTAACAGCATTTTTTATTCTAAATAATTGCTTCTATGACCATCTTCAACTAATTATGCAAATAAACTTGCTTTATTATACAATATTTTTAAATTATATATATGTGCACACCTTTCGTGACATTGCTCACAGTACACTAATATGTAAGGAAAGCAGTGTTCTATCATTTGATGCACAATATATTCTGCTTGTATTGTGAAATTGTGTCACTTTTTAAGGCCACAAAGTCTCATTGTTAAGTCAACAGACCTTCAATTATTCAGAGTTTAATTGTTATTTTATCATGAAACTTTGCAAATTATGTTTGTTGGTTCTAGACTCCAGCTCAGAAGCACAGTGTATTTGTAGATTGTTTTATATCTGTAACAAAATCTGATGTAGAAGTGTGATGTCAGCATGCATATCATCCTCGAACAAAACCACAGGACATTCTTAAATACATTGATGTACTCGAAGATCTCCTGTGGTGTTGCTCGTGGATGATCTGCTGTTTTAAAGGATAGGAGTGTAATGCCATATAATTAAGAATATTATTCTGCCACGGTAGAATTGTGTGATTTTAAGATGCCAAAATCTAATTGTTATTGGCTGAAAGGTCATTTAGAGTTTAATTGTTGTTTGATTCAGGAACTTTGGGATTAGAATGTGCTTTGGAATACACTTGTCAATTTCAGCCTACAGCTCAGCAGGACATGTCATTTTAAGATTATTTCCACTTGAGACTGTGCCTCAGAACTCAGATCTGTGCTTCCTTGTTTTTTTAAGTGTGATTGTGAAGTTTTTTGATATGTTAGGGTCCGACATTGTGATTTCTATGTTAATAAGTATTTTATGTTGGTAGGAGGCTGCTCTACATTCCAAATGATTGGCTTTGTTTCATCTTTTTGCATAGATTGTTGGAATAAACTTGCATATGATCCAATCAGCTGCAAGAAATTTGCTTCGAATAAATGTGCTTAAATTTGCCTATTGTTAAGTGCAACAGGAAGAGTGACACCTGAAGAATGGCAGACAAGAAATAGTGTACATGTACTGTTTTTATTACATTACTAGTGAATCTCCTGTGCTGTTACTCATGACAAAGCATTGATTTATAAGGACAGGAACATGATACCACGTGAAACACAGTGTATTATTCAATTGCTAAAGTATAGTTGGGTGCCATTTTAAGACTACAAAATCTAATTGATGTGATGTAAACACAGGATGAATTAATTTAAAGGTTAATTGTTTTTGAAGAACCCTGGCTTTGTTTGTGGGATAGTCAATTAAGAGGCTGCAGAAATTGTGGCTTCAATATTTTATGTTCCTGGAAAGTTTTCTGTTCATTAGAAATGATTGCTTTGTTTAGACTTTTTTAAAAAAGTATAGCACAAAAATTTGCATTAGACAGTGTCCTGTTTGAAGTGTGCAGGACAGAAAGAGCAAGCATGCATCATATTTTTCTAATGTATGAATATTCAGAATGGCTGTGAATTTGAATTTTGTGTCAGTCTGTTTCTCAAATCCCCACTATTTAAGGGTGAGTTGAATTGAGTTGGATTGATGAAGAATATACAAGAAGAATCTGCCACAGCTTGCTCTTGCTGTAGCTGATTCTCTATGAATTCTCAAGAGGGTCATTGCTGGTGGATCTGCATTGCTCTACCCTGCCAGTTAAATGAGAATGCAAGGGTCAGTCACTATGGGTACAAATAGGAAAGAGGAGGGAATCTTTCAAAGTAAAACAAGATTAATCAAATTGAATTTAAGTGACAGTAGTTAATGGTGAAATTTGGAAGCTTTTGTAAGGGGTCCTCGATCTTGCAGTCTGGCCAAGAGCCAAGGAGATTCTCGCAGCAGTAGTGTTTGAACTTGACTGATTCTGGCCATCTGTTTTGGCGAGATCACACATTGATCACGAGGGAAGATTTTGGAGGGTACTTCATATTCAACTCTGAACATCTTGTGATATTTACCACAAATGTAGTCCCAACCTGTGAATTCATCAGTTTATTAATCTCAGAACGAAATGTCCTATCCACAAGATAAATCTGATTCAGCCAATCAGTCTTCTCACAATCACCAACAAAGTGATGGAAGGAGTCATCAGTGCTGCTATCCAGCGACACCTACTCTCCAATAAGCTGCTCACTGATAAGCTACTCAGTTAGGATTCTGCCAGAGCCACTTGGCTCCAGATCTTGTCACAGCCTTGATCCAGATATGGAAGCAAGAGTAGCTACCCTTGATATCAAGGCAAAATTCAACCAAGTATGCACCAAGGAACCAGAGCAAAACTGTGATCACTGGAGTTGAGGGAAAAAACCTTTTAGTGGTTTGAGTCATACCTGACACAAAGGAAGATGATTGTAATTGTTGAAGGCCAATTATTACAGCCCCAGGACAGAGCTGCAGAAGTTCCTTAGGGAAGTGTCATTGGTCCTACCATCTTCAGCTGCTTCATTCCCTCCATCATAAGTCTAGGAGTGAAGCTGTTTGTTATTGATTCTACAGTGTTCAACTCCACTCACAACAAGAGCAGGGCATAAGCTGGGTACTCTGTGATGAGTGGCTCACCTCCTGACCCGTCAAAGGTTGTTGTATCTAACAAGTCAGGAGTGTGGTGGAATACTCACCACTCACCTGGATGGTTACAGCTGTAACAACACACAAGAAGCTCAACATCATCTGGGACAGAGCAGTCTGCTTGAATGGTGCCCCTGCTACTGGACTCAATATCCATCCCCTTTAGCACCAGGATACTGTGACTGCAATATGTACGATCTGCAAGATGTACTACAGCAACTCACCAAGCTTACTTCAACAGTACCTCATAACCTCGTGATTTCTACCACCAAAAAGGATAAGAGCAGCAAGATCATGGGAACACCATCATCTTCAAGTTCCCCTCCAGTTACACACCATCCTGACTTGGACATTTACTGCCATTCCTTCATTGTCATGGGGTCAATATCCCGGAATTCCCTACCGAGCACCATCAGTACAAGAACTGCAACAGTTCAAGGAGAAGGCCTCCCATCATTATCTCAGGGCAATGAGGGATGGGCAATAAATGCAGCCTTGCCTGTACCATCACATTCCAAGAACAAATAAATATTTTTTTAGAAATCCTCAGGTCTTGGATATTGTGCAGCTGAAAGGTGATATTTTGTATCTGTCTCCTCAGGTATTCTACAATTTATACAATGTTCCCAGTGTTCTCTCTCGTTCTGGACAAGGATGTTAAATCAGAAGTTGCAATGCTCTATCCAGAACTGTACAAAGATCTTACCAAGGTACACGCTGGAATAATTCTCTTTGTAATACGTTTTAGAATTTTGCAAAATCCAGTTAAATCTATCTAGACTGCCGAATGTTATTTATTTAAATATATTCTATATTAAGTAAGACTAGATATATGTTTAAAAAATATTTGAACATTATATTCAATATTTTTAATTAGCTACTTTTTTTAAGGACTTTTGTCACCATTGTGAAGTATTTTTACATAGAATTAACAGCACAGAATCAGGCCATTCGGCCCAACTGATCTATGCCAGTGTTTATGCTCTACACGAGCCTCCTCCCACCCCTCTTCCTCTAACCCTATCAGCATACCCTTCTATTCTTTTCTCCCTCATGTGCTTATCTAGCTTCCCCTTTGCAAAACCTTTTACCATTTGTGTAGCTAGAAAGGCACAAGACCAAAATCAGTAATGTAATACAGCTGCAAGTTTTTAAAAAACTTTTTTTTAATGTGAAATTGTGCCCACCAGGTTGAAGAATGTTAGTGCTGGGAAGTGGCATACTCCTCATTTCGTGCCCCCAGTGTCAGCATCAAACAGCGCACAGGTTAGGTGCAGAGTAAAGCTTTATCTTTGCTGACCCAATAATGTACCCGAGCCCAAGGCCCAGTAGAGTTGCTACACTGCACCAGTGGGACGTTTTTATTTCCTGCAACGGCCGTCCTGTGGCCTCTTGGAATGAGATGGCCGATTTAGTACCAGATCACAAGTTATTTCAACCCTGGTTTGAATGCATATTCAGAGAAAAATGTCAAAATTTCAGTTCACGCTATACCAGTCTCGATGCCTGTTGCAACTCAGCAGCCAACATGGTGGCACGAGAATAGAGGTTTTAGAAGCAGTGTGCACGCCTGTGTGGAAACTATGTTTTGATGCATTTTGATGTAGTTACTGAATATAAATGTAATAAATATCATGTCAACCTTACAATGTAGATTTGAAATTTTTATACCCATTCCCACTGTCACAGATATACCCTATTCCTGGTATTCAGCAAAAACAGCTGCTTCCATTTACATGGTGCTTTTAACGTAATAAAACAGCTCAAGGTATTTAAACAAAGGATAGAATAAACACTGAGCAGTGATCTGAGAGTTAGAAGAAATGACTGAAGACATAGTTGAAAAGAGATGTATTTTAAAGGTATGGAATGAGGTAGCGAGGTGAAGAGGTCGATGGGGGTAGGGATTCCAGAGGTGGCTACAGACTCTTGTCACCAATGGAGGGGTAGCAGGAGAGGGGATGTACAGGAAGGCAGTATCAGAGGACTGAAGGGCACAACCTAGATATAAGGCTGGTGGAGGTTGCAGGAGGATTTAGGCAACGCTGCCTTTATTGCCCATTCCTAATTACCATAGCAGGCATAAAGAGTCAGCCACATTGTGTGGGACCAAAGTCATGTGTATGCCAGGTAGGGAACACTAGTGAACTAAATGGGTTTTTATGACAACCCGGAAACTTCATGGTAATTTTTTTGTGGTGTTATCGTGCCAATTACCAGATTTATTGAATTCAATTTTATTGCTTGCGACTGTGGGATTTGAACTCAATCTATAGGTTGCTAATCTAGTACCACAACCACTGTACACAGTAGTCTGGCAAACATTGATTTGAACTCAGTGGCCTCAATTTTAAAATCAAATTGCGGGTGCGTTGGGAACGGGGTGGGGGGGGGAGGCGGTGGGGGCTGTGAAAATTGGGAAAATCCCAAGCGGATTCGGAAGCCGCCTCCAACCCGCTGACTTCCGGGATTGCCACAGACGCACCTGTGTGCGCGCGCGCTTCCCAAATCTGGAAGTCCAGCCGGCAATTAAAGCTGGCGGGATGATAGTTAAACCACTTATTGACATAGTTGATCTTGTTTAAGTCGTTAATTTTGTGGAGATTGAGGCAGGGGTGCGATTTTAATTCAACCTCAGCGTGTTTCCCATGCTGTGGGAAACACTCCATGTTCAAGGGGACATGTTTCAGGCAGCAGCCAGTTGGACATTTAAATGCCCATTTGGCAGATGGGAATAAAAGGTAAGTTATTGCAGCAGGGCATTCAGGTATCTCAGACAAACTTTTGGCTGGGAGATCATTGTGTTTAGGCTGAAAATTCTTGGTTTACTCTCAGAATTCTTCTGTTTATGTATATTTACCAACTTTTTGGACCCCCCTTGTACTGACACCATCAGGATGAGGGGTGCGATGGCTGAATTCACCAGTACATCCGAGGATGAGGAACATCACCATCCTCGCCAGGCACGGCATGCACTTCCACCACTGGAGCTCCACAACACAGTGCTGTACCACAGGCACCTGAACAAGAGCACAGAAGGCAACAGCAGAGGGAGTGCCATCGCAGGAGGCACTACCCTCGCCAGAGAGTCTACAGACCGAGGCTCAGCTTCCTGGACCTCTCTGAGGAGCAGTGCATACAGAGGCTGAGAGGGAGTCGCCAGGTGGTCACAGACATCTGCAGCCTCCTTCATGCCGAGCTGCTCCAGGCTGGGCCTGTTGGCATCTCCTTACCTGTCGCTATTAAAGTCAGCACTGCCCTCAAATTCTTCACCTCCGGATCATTCCAGGGTGCCACCAGTGACATCGCCGGGGTGTCTCAGTCGTCTGCACACCAGTGCATAAGACAGGTCACCGACGGCTTGTTTCGCAGAGCCTCGCAGTATGTCAACTTCCCCATGGACGACCTCAACCAGTCGGAGAGGGCAATGGGATTCCACTCTGTGGCTGGCTTCCCACGGGTGCAGGGTGCAATCGATTGCACCCATATAGCAATCCGAGCACCTCAACACGAGCCAGGACTGTTCATCAAAAGGGGCATCACTCCAACGCTCAGCTCGTTTGTGACCACCGCAAAAGATTCCTTCACGGGTGCGCCAGATTCCCTGGCAGCTGCCACGATTCCTTCATTCTGAGGGAATCCAACGTCCCGGGCCTCTTCCACACACTGAACACCCTTTTATGGCTGGCTCCCTGGGGACAAGGGATACCCCCTGCACACGTGGTTCATGACACCTCTGAGGAACCCCACCATCGAGCAACAGCGTTGATACATGCGGCCACATCGCCACTAGGTCTACAATTGAGCATGCCATAGGGCTGCTCAAGATGTGCTTCAGGTGCCTTGATCGTTCTGGGGGAGCGCTTCAATACGCACCAGACAGATTGGGACGCATTACAGTAGTGTGCTGTGCCCTGTACAACAGAGAGGGGTACCGCTTGAGGAGGCCACATCCACATTTGCCATTCACATTGAGGAGGAGGAGGATGAACCCATGGCCAGAGTAGCGGTTCACCGGGCTGCTCGTGAAGCCAGGGAGTCACTCATGAGAACGGTTCTCCTAACATCAGAAAGTGTGAAGAGTCCTGTCCTCACACCACCTGGAAAGACAGCCCCAACACCAGTCCTCTTCCTCTCCCCCCACTCCCCCCCCGCACAAAACAGTCCTGCAACTACCCACTGTAAAATGACCCGATGGGTGGCATCAAGTGTCGCCATTTATGGTGAAGCTCATGAAAGGGCGCTATCACAAAAGCCAGTCAAGAATGGGTAAGACATGAAAGCAGTGGTGAGAATGATAATATTTAATGTGAATATAACGGAAATATAAATGAAAAACATGACAGTCTGTCAGACACCCTTGTGCATACCCTTCGTAATCACAAAACCTTAGCCTTTCTCTTCCTACTACTCCTACATGGTGCATCCCCTGTGGCTGCAGCAGAGGTAGTGGCAGGTTGCTCATGTTCATGCCTTGACTGCTTGGGTGCTTTCTGCCCACGCCCTCTGGGTTTTGGAACCTGTGAGAGCCCCTCCAAAGACTGCTCCAACTGCACCTGTGCAGGGGCAGACTCGGCCACCTGGAAAGGAGGCAGCATTACGGGTACTGGTTGAGAGGGGGGCAACGAGTGAGATGTGGGGGTGCTTTGAGTGATGGCCCCACTTCCATGTCCCCTTTCATCATCATCATCCTTCTCCTGGGCCAGACCCACATCACTCCTACCATCCTGCTGGACAACAGTTTGGAGGACGTATGTGTGATGCCTTGTAAGGCCACTTCTAAAGTATCTGTCAGCCTGTTTAAGGTGGCAGAATGTTGTTCACCCTGAGTCCAAACGGCCGTTATCAGGGCCTGAATGGACTCATTTGTGAGCTGTACTTGAAGCTCAAGGGAGGCTAGCCTTCTCTCCATCGCAGACATTCCCGCACTTACCTGCGACTCATCTCAGACAGTTGCGCACGTCTCTGTAACAATATCTGAGATTCCCTCCCGTACCTGTGCCACCATTCCATTCATGCAGGAGTTGGACTCCTCCATCGTCTGCGTTATTGTAGAGTGCACGTGGCACCTGTTCCAGTACTTCGCAAATGTGCTGCCGCCCCTCAATCATTCTCTTTTTAAAGGATGGCCCCCGGGGTTCAGCATCTGCGTCCAGATGAGCAGAGCCTGGAGCGGAGTGAGCCCACCGATGCGGACTCTCCACAGCTGTCCCTGCCACCAGTATCTGCTTGCGCTCACTTGTGTGTGGTGATTCACCAGGTGCCAACCCAACTCACTGACTTCTAGGACCCACCGAGGTGTGAGTATCTGTGCTGATGGATGGCTCGCTAAGATGTGACGGTGCGCCCTCATAGACCAGGAGCTCCTCTGAGGAATCGCCCTCTGCCATCACTGCAGTCGTTGAATGGCCTGTAAGAGAACAGAAGGCAATATTAAGCATCATCACAGATGTGTCATGTTGCGATGAACATCTCAAGTATGCTCAACGTGTCATTCTTAAGATCAATTTGTGTTGTGTGTGATGAATGTTAAAGTTGAGTCACCAGACATTTGTCGGGTGCCAGTCTCGGCGTCCCCGATAGACAGGCACTCGAGGGTGCGGCTGATATGCAGGGCCTCCTTCTCCGCATTTGTGAGGACGCCCCTCCAGTCCTCGCCCTCGCGTGCATTTTGTGCGCTCTTCTCGAAGGGGAGAAAAAAACAGACATGTGAGTAAGTGATGGTAAAGTGATCAACGATGAATGCATTGTTTTGGGTGAGGCTGACCATGAAAGACGTACATCAGAGGGTAAGTATGAGACAGAGACATCACATTGGATCAAGATCGGGGTGAGTGGTAGTGGTGGGGTGACTAATGGGGAGGTGAGGAAGTGCAGGTAAGTGAAGGATGAGCCTTAAGTGGAGGAGTGATGTGATGGAGTAGTCTTGGCAGTGCAGATTGAGTTGTGGGGGGAGGGGAGGGTGATGTGGAATATGGAATGCAGGAGAATCAATAAGTGTACTCACTTTTGCTGACCTAGTTAGGTCATTGAAGCGCTTCCTGCACTGGACTCAGGTGCGGGAGATGCTGCTGCTGCTGGTGACCTCCTCTGCCACTTCTTGGTGGCAGAGGCAGGGCACTTCCTTCTGTCTGCGGGGTAAAACACTTCCCTCCTCCTCCTCACCCCGACCAGTAGCTGCTGCAGGGAGGAATCACTGAACCTTGGAGCAGCCTTGCCCCTGTGTAGCTCCATATTGTGTGTTCTTGGTGTTTGCTGCAGCAAAAGCCATTGGAGCAATGGCCCTTCAAATAGATCCGCTTCAGCTGTCAGCCTGTCATGCGGGTGCACAGTCCGCCCACTGCGCAGCTTTCAGACGGCAAACCCGGAAGCCACGTAAAGGGCCACCGATTGCGTGGGAAAGGGTAAGATTTTCATAGTTGGGTTACCCGCGTGCCCATTGACCCCCCTTACCACCGCCCCCCCCCCCCCCCCCCCCCAGCTGTCATCCTGCCGCCCTTTCAAAATCGAGCCCAGTAAGTTGGAACGCAGAGAGCGTGTGAAGGTTGGTAAGGACAGGGGAGGTGAGTGAACGGGAATGAAGGTGGAGGAGTTATGAATGAGTTTGCATTTTAGAAGGAGGGCATTGAGCAGTCGAGTTTTGAAGTAAAGAAAGCATGGATAAGGGTTTCAGTAGTGATGGAGATGATGTAGGGCTGAAGGTAGACAATGTTGTGGATCTGGATGTAAACCATCTTGGAGAAGGTGATGAATAGGATATGGAATTTGAAGCCCAGTTCAGAACTGATTACACTTCTGTAAAGCACTTTGGGACATTTTTCTACGTTTAGTGCAAATTAATTGTTGATGAGCAGGTGGTACCATTGCCTGATTCAGCTTGAATGTGCAGCTGTGAAGGGGGTGTAGTTGTGCCAAGGGCACAGAGTTTGTGGTAGGGCAAAGTGAGATGGATTCTGATGGATTTTGGTTATCTGTACAAGGGCTGGTTGCCTGCACCATTTGCATTTGGAGCATCTACCTCTGCAGAGAGGATAGGAATTTCTGAGCAGCACTTTGCCGTGATGTTAAGGGGCTGGCCGTAGAAGACTAAAATTTTCACTAATTCAAAAATGTCATTGGGAATCCAGCATTTAAAACAGTCATGTGCCCCATTTCCACCAGGATTTGGTCCTGGCATGCTCGTATACCTACATCATGTAATAGGGCAGGAACTGGCAGGATCTGTGGTGGATGACATCATTCCGCAAGTTTCTTCTCTTCTGGTGACGTCCACACGGTGGGGGCAAAGGGCAATGGAAGAAGTGCCCGTCCCCATTTCTGGCAGAATTTCAGATATGACACAAAAGAGGTGGAAACTTGACACAATCGAGTCCCACCCCTAATTTCTCTCATGCTCGCTCAAGTTGGCTGGAACTAAACCCCCAAAACAACAGAATTTCCAAGGTCACCTCATTAGCCAGATTGAGAATACAGGGAAGTAATCCAATTGAGGCAAGTGACCATGAGTGATAGGTACATCACTCTATTAGATGACTACTACAACTACAGAGTCAGATAACTGGTTAAATCTCCTGGTTTTTTTTTCACTTTTCTCTCCTGTCCTGAAGGTAGTGATTCCTGATGATGTATGGTTCCACAGATGGCAGCCCCAAAAATTCTCTTCTCATCCCAAATGCCCATTCTTGATGTGTGAATTTAAACAGTGAATTGACAGGGGAGCCATCATACTTAAGCTAGCAGATCTTCTGAGATTGATCAGTAGATGGGACGCTTCAAGGTTACCTGGTGACAAAGAAAAAATCTCCATTTGAAGCACAATCAAAGTGGGACAGTTTTATTGCCCATCTCCACAATCTCTGCTTTGAATATCCACATGTGCACTTTCCAAATGGGTAACTGGAAAATGAAAGGATCAGGAATCCTTGCTGATTATTCTTTCCGTATTGAGATACTGCAGCCAATTGTAATGCTCCCATCACTGCCCTGACTGAGATTAGTGAATTTAGCTCAGCATATGGATTGCACCTAGGATTTTCCTGAGTTTTATGGCTCTGTACCATGTCGTACAGTACATTTTACTTACTGACACACCAAGGGAGTCTTAGATTAAATACCATTCTGGTTTGGCCGAGTGGTTATTGCACTCACCTCTAAAAACCTGTGGTCACGTAGAAGTCTCGGGATTATCAATCTCCGATCTGCTAGCCGCAGGTCTTCTGAGATTGGTCAGTAGATGGGATGCTTCAGGGTTACCTGGTGACAAAGAAAAAATCTCCATTTGAAGCACAATCAAAGTGGGACAGTTTTATTGCCCATCTCCACAATCTCTGCTTTGAACTTTTTAAAGCAGCTTTGAATTATTTAAAAGTACATACACCAGTAGGAGAATCTGAAACATTTTTAATGTGATGTACCAAAGAAAAAATAATTCTCGATAATTATGGTCTGCTGCAGGTGTTAAATGAACAGTAAAATTAACTGTCCATTAATGAAAGATGACTTCCCCTTGGGAGGGGACTGGCAAAGGTTACAGATTCACATGTGTTTGCATCTTAAACTGCGGTGAAAATTTTTCCATTGATTGAACTTTTTTATTCGAGGACCATTGATGTCTTCAGATAATGAAGCTTGTGAGGCACTTTACCAACATTGAAAACAAATGTTTGAGCAGCTATGTGGACCAATTGCAACATTGCATCTTTGCTGACAAATTTCAAAACTCCAAGTCTAACTTAAAGATATAATGGAAATTTATGCTGCAGCAGATATAGTTAAAGCAACAGTTCCTGGAACTTAGCACTGCTGAAAAACTCCAAATATGGCCACAACAATATAACTTGTTAAATGTGTCAATTGATTAGTTTCCAAATAAATCTAAATTAAGTCAGGTTGGTGAGCTTTTCTAAATCTGAGAACAAAATGTTCAATTGCACATTAAAAAATGTAGGTTTTCTCTCACCTAACATCTGCAACAAAGGCTCTCTGTACTGAATATTAAAATGTTGACTTGGAAATAAACTGTAATGGTAAGGTGCAGGAGTATCTCCAAAACTGATTATTTCCTTTCTCTGTTTCAGGGTCGACCACTCTCTTTCAAAACCTTTTTGATTTGGGTTTTAATTAGTATATACCAAGGTATGGAAATTATATTTTATCACAAGTGTGTGTGAAAGAATGAAAAAAAAAGACTTGCATTTATATAGCACATTTCATGACCTCGGGACGTCCCAAAGCGCTTTACAGCTATTGATATACTTTTGAATTGTAGTCACTGCTGTAATGTAGGAAGCAAGGTAGCCAATTTGCATACAGCAAGATCCCACAAACAGCAATATGATAATGACCAGATAATCCGTTTTAGTGATGTTGGTTGAGGGATAAATATTGGTGAGGACACCGGGAAGAACTTCCCTGCTGTTCTTTGAAATAGTGCCTTGAGATCTTTTACATCCATCTGAGAGGACAGACAGGGCCTCAGTTTTACGTCTCATCTGAAAGTCGGCACCTCCGACAGAGCAGCACTCCCTCAGTACTGCACTGGAGTGTCAGCCCACATCTTGTGCTCAATCTCTGGAGTGAGACTTGAACCCATAATCTCCTGACTCAGAGGCGAAAGTATGTGTGTGCATGCATGTGTGTTTCACTTGTGAAGTGCAAGTGCCTGTAACTCCATTCAAAACAAGAATGACACTCTGCTTTGTTTTTCTAGGTGGTATAATAATGTATGGAGCACTTCTGCTGTTTGACTCGGAGTTTGTACATGCGGTAGCCATTTCCTTTACCTCTCTCATTCTCACTGAGTTACTGATGGTGGCGCTCACCATCCAGACCTGGCACTGGCTCATGATTGTGGCAGAACTTCTCAGTCTCGGCTGCTACATCGCTTCTCTTGTCTTCTTGCACGAGTTTATTGGTAGGTCAATGTCAAAATATTGTTGGGAGTACAGTCTGCTCTTTTTATTTTCTTCCCAATCTTTCTCTTAAAATCTTTCTCCCCTTTCCTCTCCTGAATGTGTTAACTCCGTGCTGGGATACAGTTCCACTGAGTGCCCTCTGGTACCTTGCCCAAGTGGGCATTATTTATGTGTGAGCCTTGACAGTGCGTAGTGAGGAAGGGGCAGGATCACATCCTGTACTCACCAAATGTCCACACGTGCACTTCCAGCTGGAGTGACTAGATAGTGATCAGAAGCAGCAACCCCAGCTGATTTTCCTCCCACCTCCCCACTTCACAGGGACTGAGGCCAATAACATCCCAACTGGAATTAGCTAACTTAGCACAAAGTACCGATCAAACCGGGGACCTTGCTTTTGGGCTGTATGGTTTGAGTACTCAATACGTGAACTCAGAGAGCTATCGGGAGAGCCCTACAGTCTGCTGTTGTTGATTTGACAGACCAGCTTCCTGCAAAACATTTCATTTAAACAAATAATTACAAAAGCATCCTGAAACAACATATCTTGAACGCTGTACTAAAAGGATGTCTATTATTTAAATGATCTTTCATTATACCTTGGAGCAAATGGCATCAAAGCATATAAATACTTTTTGTTGTCTCCCACTCAGCTGTTTTTATATTGCACCTAATGCTAGAGTCACTGGTTCCTGACAATTTGGCTGGTGACAATATCAGAGTAAACTTGCCGGATTCACTAACATGCCTTCGCAGTGGACCAACCTTGGCAAATCCAGCGTTTACTCTGAAGTTGCTGCTGGTGTACGTGACCTACACATCGGGAGCTGGCAGCCCAGGTACCCAACTAAATCCAACATGGAAGAAGCCTAGTATGCTGAAAGACGCAAAGGCTACAAAAGGAGGGAGGCTATGGTGCAGTGCTCTCTCCAAAATCAAATAGTTTTGTTAATTTTTTTTCCACAGAAATAATGAATGTTAATTGTGTTTTTGAGCTTTTAGCTACTAAACTATTGCCCACTTGATTGCAATGCAGTCCTCCAGCATGTGTTAAGGATAGAAAACTTTAGCTGCTTTTATAATGTTCTTCAGCCGCCATCTCCTGTAGAGTGGGTCTTGTGCAGCCAGCAGCTACATGGCGATAAACTTGCCAGATTTTTTTTTTAAGAACGGCCTGCAAAGCCCATTTTTCACTGAGTCTTCTCGACTGCCCCAAGTCTTTTTGGGGCCAGTAATTGTGCTGTTCTGGCAGCCACAGAGCTTGTACTGGAAATGACATTGTGATAGGTTAGCCTGTGTACGTATGTGAAATAAGGAGCACCACAATGTAATTGACTTACAGGAAGACTGGCTACACAATCTGCAATTAAATCTGAGACAGTGGCACCATTAGGTTGCTTTCCCCAAGACCCAAACTGCAATGTAAAGCGGCTTGAAACTGTTGGAACACACTGTAATGACCACTGGTAATCCTCAGGACAGTAGGTCACTGCTGTTGTCCCCAGCCATAGCAAATGTTTGTGTGTCGTCTCCATTGCCAGCAGCTGTCTATAAAAGGTCAAGAGAAAATAAAATGAATGATGAAGCTGAATATAACTGTCCAACTTTATCTGCATATAATCAAATTTGTGATCATAACAAGCATATTTACATATTCACAGCTAAAACTGTTTTGTTAGCGAGAATTAAAACAATAGGTGGAGACGGAAAATTATTCTGGTTTTGCAGTTTCTATTCACTTCGCCGAAATTTTCAATTATTCGGTATTCACGTAAGTGGCAGCGGTTTCATTTATCGTAGTTAGTGGAAAACAATATAATTGTGACGAACTGGTGTTTCAGCGGGGAATTAAACTTACCGCACAGACTGTTGTGGCAATGAAGCTATTGTACTAAAACCAAAGTGGCCTGGAATCTACAAACAGTAACAATCTGATTGTGAGAAGATTAACTTGAAATGCATCCGTCTTGAGAGTGGGATGTTGCCGTAGTGACATCACTGGCTGGCTGGAGGATGTGTGGGAGCTGCTGTGCTCATGGCTCCTCTACTTCCATACAAGCCTTTGACATCATTATGGTTGCACTCCTACTCTCAGGAAGAGGATGTTGTGCAACTCTGCTTTCTTTTTATTATAATGTAAATGAATGTAGTCTATAGATATGAGTTGTGATTTCACAAGATATCCAGTTTTATTGAAAACTCCCTCTTTATTGTTGTGCAAAGGAGCATTCCTTCTCAACTGAGTTATCGGCAAAATTGTTCAAACAGCAACATTTCTACCAGTAAAGCGGAAAAAGCCGCTTCGTGTACTTGGACTTTTTCTTTCCTCCTCTAATTCCCATCCTTCCTCTCTTGAATGTACTGATCTAGCTGGAATACATGGGCACTTATAATCAATTTGACACTCTCTTCAATTGTTTGTGTCTGACACTATATTGGTTAATAGTCATATGCCTTTATTTAGCACAAGCAAGAATCAATACATTACAGTATTTAAGCAGTAGTTTACAAAGCACAATTGAGAATTATATTACCCCGTTGTTCTTTGGATAGAAGCCATGTCCTCGTTCCTTCATTCCCATATTCTCGTTCTCGTTCACATGCCTGGTGCTTTCTTTTCTGTCTTCTACATTCAGTCTCGGATCCCCCCAGTTATACCCCAAAAAATGGAACTGCGGCAAAATACATCCAATCAAGCATTTTCCCAAATACTCCCCTTAATTTACCCAATCCATTTGGCTTCGAAGTCTTCGTACTATAGCTGGTGACTGCTGCAGGAATAAGGTGCTGCAAAAGGCAAAGATTCATCTGAGCTTTTGGAGTAGGCTAGTTCAGAAATTTGGATTTCATGAAGAATTTGCCAGTAAGGTAATCAATACTCCTTTAAATAAGAAAGGAAATGAAACATCTTCTAAACATCATTGGAATATAATATTTCTCACAGAACAGCAGATCATGCCACAGTTTTGTTTTGTGTTCACTCAGGATTGCCTTGGAACATATGATATAACTTCACTGCCTCATGGTACTAAGCCTTCCACTCCAAGTTCAATCTCCAGTTTATGCTGAATTAGCTGATCTCAGCCAAATAGGCAGTTGGAATGGCAAACTGGTCTCATGGTGGTGGGGAGACAGGAAACATAGACACTGTTCCCATTTCTGATCGATGTCTTGTGATATTGGAAACAGAGTATGAGGACAAAATTAGGCATGACTGTGCTCCCTCCATGGTCAAATAGCCTGCTGACATTTTCTGGACTCACATGAAGAATGGGTACTTGGACGACGTATTGGAGAGATGCCAGTGTGTAAGGAAATATAGGTTTAGAAGGTACTTAGGGGAACCAGGCTTGAAAGGGTTAAATAGTCAAGGCTTTGGCTGCAACTGCTGTTCGACCAAATATGCTGCTTTTAAATGAACTTGCTGCAGGATGACTAAACAGCCAAGAGCATCCTTTATTATTGCAAATTAAGGGAGGAACATAACGGTACCCCCATTTCTTCAGACATACTGGAATGCTGAAACAAGCTAGGACTCCTGTTATCTTCAAGGCCTACAGGGTGATTCCTCAACTGCTGGGACAGAGAAATATTGTGCTAAGAATAAGGAGAGATAAGGGGGGGGGAGGGGGGTTCACAGGGCACTGTCTCATGTGGACAAGTATGTGTTTTTAGTTGAAATCAGCTAACCCAGCACAGACCAGAGATTGAACTAGGAAGCCTTCTGGTCTGAATGGACTCAATACCACTGAAAAAAGTAGCTACCAAGCAGAAATAGGTTAGGGTATAGGCTTCTTTGGAAGACAGGAAGGAAAGTAGAGAGATAAAATTGTTTTGGAAGAGAATTTTAGGATGCAAGAACTAAAGAATCACCCTTTGATGGAGCAGAGTGAGTAGGAAAGTATCAGTAGTCCAGAGTCAGAGAAGTGGAACATGCAGGACATGTGGTTGAGGAAGATCACGGAAATATAGTGGGGTGAATCTGTGAAGATGTTTGAAGATGGGGACAAGGATCTTTCAATGAGGGGCACCGGGAGCCATTGGAGCTTGGAAAAGGGGACATTGAGGCTTTGGACACTTTCAGAGTACACTTTCAGATTAAATCTGGAATATTATGCACCACTGCTGACTGTTAGGTGCTATGTCGTCAATTATTGTTTAGATTTTCTTTAGTGAATTTTTTGCTTATCAGGGGGAGGGTTATTGCTGTTGGGAAATGGAAAGCTTTGAATTTTGACTACCCATGGTCAGGATCAAAGTCTCTCAGATTAAGTGCAAAATGAAAAAATTGCACTTATAAAATGCCTTATTGCACCACTCAGCAATGTCTCAAAATGCTTCATATACAATGACTTACTTGTTTGAAGTGTGGTCACTGTTGTGAGGAGAACAAGTATAGGACAATTAGAGAAACTAAATTTCCTACTCTAGCCCAACAATATGCCTCAGCCCCGACCTCTGATGAGCACCCACAACTGCACCAGTGTAACATTTTTCCACTTTTCACACCAAGTTATCCTGTGAATTATTCCTATATTAGGAGAAGTTTTGCACTGTGGCTCCAGACCCATTGGGACTTGCACTGAGGCTGCCCAAATACATGTTATATAGAACCCTTACATCCAGCAGACCGAGACACTTTCATCCCCTCAGCCTGAGCTGGATTCAAACCCACCTCCCAGAGATGAAAGGCCAGTGTATAACCCACTACACCATCTAGTCGGTCTATAGGTGGATATTTGAAAAGTACCTGTTTTGTGGGCAGTGAATCAAAAAATGCAGATCCATAGATGAACATTCAGTAACAACAATACTGTTATATTTTTTGCCCTATTTTGAAGGTACTTTGTGCTCCTGTCTCTTCAATGTCTTTGTGCTGCACACCATTTCTAAGGCAAATGGATGATCTGGTAACTACTCCTGGCACTTTGCCTCTGGAGCATATTGATCCATGATGTGTATGGAGGAGTGGCCAATGTGATACCCTCCCTGTGTGGAAGCATCTGGACTCTTCCTTGTGGTGTGGGAAATTGAAGGCTTCAATCAATGTCCTACCGAACTGGTGCACTGAGCCACAATGTTCCCACTGATTAATTGTTTTATATTATGTTAGCATTCTTTATAAAATGTGTTAAGTACAGTTTCCATAGATTCAATATAAAGTACAGTAGTACTAGAAGAGATATGTTTGTAACTAATACACGGTTTGGTTTTCTGTTGCAGATGTCTACTTCATCATCACTTTATCCTTCCTGTGGAAAGTCACAGTGATCACTCTTGTCAGCTGCCTTCCTCTGTACGTACTAAAATACCTGAGAAGAAGGTTCTCTCCACCGAACTACTCTAAGCTTACCTCATAGACCCTGAAACTCAGTCAGCAATCCCACCCCATTAAGGATTCACATCCAACAATTTGGGAAATTTAACTGACAATTTCAAGTACTACTGACAAACAAAAATGATACTGTAACAGTCATGACCAACTGATGAATAACAATTGGCCAGTAGACACTATCAGAGACGCAGCCAGCTTCTTCAGAGTCATAAGATTTAACAGCAACCAGAGTCAAAAAGGGAATCATTGTACTGATCAAAAATAAGAGGTCGGCCAGAAAAAGAATCCATAAAGAAAAAGGGGTCACCAATAACTCGATCAAACAAAATGATTGATCCACCGGCACAAATATCTGTAAAGTTTGCTTCTCCGATCGTTCCTTTAATTTTGTTTGTGACCTATTTCCACTATTGTTCTGAGTTTCAGTTGTTGATCTATTTCCATTCCCCACATTTGGTAATATGTTGTACCCATCAACTGGATCAATTAACATCATATATTTCCTTCAACTTTCAGATAACAATCCTATTCTTCACCCTGTCCTCTTTGTCTTCATCCTGGGTGCTTCCAGCCAGGCTTTGTGTATTTTCACCCTAGTTACAGGATACAAAGTTACAGCATCATCTCCATTGATTCAAACTGGTGATAAAGTCTCCTCTTCAAGATGGTGGCTAAAATACCCTGTTTCACTGTGAGCTTGGTGAGGCCTCTTTCTATGTGGATTGCAGTAATGAACACACAAAAGCATCTTCTTTAGCTACATCAGAACATTTAGTTCATAAACTGATGTATTTGAAGAGCCAATTTCCTTTTCATTTTACTACAAACACACATCTGTGATTTGAATGTGTCATAGCCTACATATGCACTTTATAACCAACACAAACTTTCAAAGATCCTGTAGTAGAGTAATAACCCAGAATGGCAAATCACCTACACTTCACAACTCTTGTTATCCTGTGTTCAGAAGTTTCTTTTTGCAGCTTCTCTCAGTTCTGATATCTGATGCTTTGATGAATGAACTGAGGATGCTGACTTGCATTAACATTGTTTCTGTAAGATAAATGCAAAGCCACATTTTCTTTTCATCTCATCTAACCGTACTTTTAAATAAGTTTAGTCAATGATAACACTAAAAATGCCACATGGAGAAAAAAGCTACAAGATTTTTTTAACCCCCCCCCCCGAGTATTTTAATATCTCTTCTTGATGTGATCAAAGGGAATTGTAGAAAGAGTAAAATGATTGTGTCAAGAGGTTGAAGTTTATTTAAATATTAATGTGAAAATATGTTTTTAATCGTAAGCTAGGTAAAGTGATTCTTTAAAGATTATACTGTGTCCTGGTGGGGGTGGAATGAAGAGTGAAAACAGTAAAGCTGTGTGGCATCACCCTGACTGTTCAGTAAAATTGAACTTGGTGTTAGCATGTCCAAGGGAAAATGTACAAGTCATTTTTAAAAAAATGTTCATAAAGTGAAAACTTGTACATGTAGATCACACTAATCTGTACTGTCTGTAAACATCTTATGTGTTTTTTTTTTAAGTGCTTTACTTATAGAATCAAATTGACTGCTTTCCAAACAGCAGCAGCAGTGATTCGATGACTTCCATTAACTTTACAATGTCTGCTGTGTGATTGGGAGTTTGATTTCCAAACTTGAACTCCTGGCTCCACAGCTGCTGGACCCTGTTTCTCTGAAGCCAATACAGTTTACATAGAATTATTACTGTTGCCCATTGTGGGCAATATATGTATGTATGTATGCCTTTTAAATAATGTGTATAAGTAATATGTCTGATAAAGGTATAAATGGCTGTATTTATTGTGATGCTGACACTTTTTGAAGCTTTTGTGAATTTGGACAACCAAGTATGAATACTGTAAGCCGAGTGATATTTGTATTCACAATATATTCCTGTGTCCAGGATGAACTCATTGCCTTCGCCTGACTGTGGACGTGGTGATTAAGGTGCTTTCTATGTACTCCTTGTGGCTGAAAAAGCAAGGCCCAATGGGACTCGACAATGCAGCCCATTTGCTGACTATTGCTGTCAGCTCTTGACTAAGTTATCAATCCCCTACAGCACCTTATTCTGGCAGGAGCTGAACAAATAACAACTTATCTGATTGGATAATTTGAATTCCTAGTTGAACACAAGAGCTCAAAGTCCAGCTGTCTGATTGGAACATATAGGGCCTGATTTTAGCAGGCCTGCGGGTTTCCGGCGGGTTGGGTTTCGGGTGCGTGGCCTCCGCGCCCGGTGAAATTAGTGGGTTGCCCGTGTGATTGTAGCAGGCAATGCACGAATTGGAATCACTTACCTGCTCCTCCGGGGTCCGCGCTGCTGGTCTGCGCGTCGGGCAGGCTGCGCATGCGCAGTACGATCTGTCAGCTGGAGGCTCTCTAGTTAAAGGGGCAGTCCTCCACTGACAGATGCTGCAACCAATGGAACAAATTACAGCATGGAGCAGCCCAGGGGGAAGGCTGCTCCCAGTTTAATGATGCCTCACCCCAGGTATCATCAGATGGGGTGAGGAGGAGGGGGAAGACAGAGATCTTCCACCCGGCGGGCGGGAGGAAGCGGCCTGCCTCTGCCACCAAGAAGGCCTGGCTCGAGGTGGCAGAGGGGGTCACCTGCGCCACCAACATATCGCCCACCTGCATACAGTGCAGGAGGCGCTCCAATGACCTCAGTAGGTCAGCCACAGTGAGAACACGTAGTCTTTCCCCTGCACTCCGTCTGCCACAACACTGCCCCCACCCCACATCTCCTTTGGCACCGCCAACACTACTCTGTCACATCACCCCTCATACCCACTCAAACCTCATCCTCATCTATCCTGCACCTACTCACCTCGCCAGTACTCACCCGCCACTAACACGCAACCCAATCCTCATACAATCTCATGGCTCTATCCCATACTCTCTCTCTCGTGCATCTCTCTCACGGCCAGCCTCACTCAACCTGCCACCACCTGTGCTGCAGCCACAGGGCATACATCGCATATGTGCAGTAGGCAGCGTACGGCAAATGTGTCGTGAGCATGAAGGGGATGCACAAGGGTGTCTGAGGGTTTGCCATGGGTGTTACCTATATTGAATTTCAGAACAACAAACATCACACATTATATTGGCACCACCACTGCCATGTCTCCGCGAATCCTGTCTGTTGTGTCCAATAATACCCGCTCCTGGGTATCACTATGAGGACCCACCACTGATGCCACCCATTGTGTTACTGCAGAGTAGGTGCAGGTGTATTTGCAGGGCTCTTCCACGCAGACGACTGAGAGACATCGGCGGTGTACCCGGCTGCACCCTGGAAGGATGCGGAGGAGAAGTTGTGGAGGGCAGTGGTGACTTTGGCAGCGACAGGTAAGAAGATGCTACTTGGTCCATCAGGGAGCAGCTCGTCGTTAAGGAGGCTGCAGATGTCGGCGACTACCTGGCGATTGACTCTGCGCCGATGTATGCACTGCTCCTCGGAGAGGTCCATGAAGCTGAGCCTCGGTCTGTACACCCTGTGCGGAGGGTAGTGCCTCCTGCGACGCATCTCTCTCTGCGGTTGCCCTCCCTCCTGCTGTGCAGGTGGGTGTGCCACAGCACTGTGTTGGGGGGCTCCACGTCTCCGAGGCGGACGGCATGGACTGCGAGGCTGCTGGGGCTGGTCATGCTGTTCGTCCTCCGATGACGTCAACGCACCACCCATCTGGCAGGTGTTGGTCTGAGGGGTTGTGCAGGGTAGGTAGGTGGTTCCTCGCACTGGGGCTGCGGTTTCACGTCGGTCTGTCCTCTGGCTTGGCGGGGGGTGGTAGAGGGCAGGGGTTGCCCTACGTGATGCGGTGGCCTCCTGCGTGGGTGAGGGCTCTCCCACCCGCTGTGGAGTGCACCTTGGCAGCTGCCACAGGCTGCTGGCTGGAACACGACCGGTTGAAGGGAGACTGTTACCCCCAGTGTGTGAAACACACTGCGTTGAAGCTAAAATCCCACACTTCCTGTTTTGACAGCTGCTTCAGCTCATTTAATGACCTCAACAAGCAAGGTAAGTACACTCAAGCGGAACCCCGCTGGCTTTAATTGCCTGCGGGATTCCCACCAGCGGGGCCTGCGCACGCAGCCCCGCGCGGCACCCGGAAGTGGCCGGGATCTTGGCGCGATCCGGTCACGTGACTGGATATCGGGATTTTCGGGGCCCCCCCGCTGGAAACCCGCAGGAAACCCGACGGTAAAATCGAGCCCATAAAGTCCAGATTGTATGTTTCCCCATTGCTTGGGATCTGAGAGAGAAAGTTCTGAGACAGTTCAGTGTAACTTCTTTCTGGTCAAATTGTGATGGCCAAATACAGGTCTAATACCAACCCATTATTTAACATTGGCATTAGTGCAACAGTCCCCCTTACTGTAAGCTTCTCATTTTGCCTATGAAGTCTGAAGAAGTACTTGGCAGAGGGAGGTGGCTAAAAAAAATGAAGGGAATTCACCCCAGCTGTCCTCATGCAACCATTAGTAGCTGGTTTCCAACCAACACTGCTAGAGGCCAAGGAAAAAGTGTGCTGCTGCTCCTCATCGCCTAAAGAATAATGATGCATGATAAGGGTAGAACAAAAAAAAGTGGGCAAAATAATAATGGGGCAAGAATTTAAAAATAGGCATTACCTGTCAGAGTATACTGCTCTCAGCTCTACAGAACTATATACTTATCTTAGCCATTTGGAGGAAATGAATGTGTTTTGTACAATGAAACCTATTTGTTATCCTGTTTATATTCCAACCCATTGATAATTGAATTCAAAAATATCAAACCACTACTGCGAAAAGCTTTATCTTGTGTTAATTCATGAATTCCCTTTTAACACTGTGGTGTAATTTCTACAATACCCCTTTATCATGCCTTTAATTAACTTCCTTACTTATCTACTTTTTAAAAAAAATTGCTGTTTCTTAATTTCCTTTGTAACTCTATCTCAATTTTTTCAACTTCCCTTTTATGGGAGATTGCTGTCTGATTCATCGTGTCTTGTAAGTCATTTTGCACTTTGTAAATACTTCTACAGTCACTCTCCATGTACCCTGGGTAATAATTCAAAACCAATGCCACTCATGGGACATTCTTGGGTTGCTTGTCCCTTTTCATTGACCGCCACCACATCATCTGTGTTTTCCCTCATTCTTAGCATGAATTTCAGTTGTGTTATTCTTCTGTGGAAGCCCATTGGAAGCAATCTGCCCATGTCACCTTCATCATCCAAAATGTCTTGAAGGGTAATCCCACTCTTGATAGATTATAGTCGCTGAAATATCCAGGTAGATCAGTGCCAGAACAGAGATTGGGGAAAGCAGTACCTGCATGGACTTGGTCCCCCTTTTTGGTCCCCCTTTTTAGTCCACCTGGCCTGGCATCTTTTGCTGGCACAAAGCTTAGTCCTAGGCTGCTGCTAGTGGCCCTGTAGCCAGCTGCTGATGGGTGCTGGTTGCTGCTCAGGTGTGACTGTCCCCTTTGAATTTCTTCAATCCTGCTGAGTGCCTTCCTGCTCATCACATCTCCGTGTTAGTGTGCTGAGACTCAGCGCCACCATGCAGTCCTGAATATACAGACTTTCACCTTGAATGCCGTTGTTTCACCTTCTCAGTATGTCTAACAATAATCTTCAGATACACCAAACCCTCTGCAAAGCAAATAATCTCATTTGGACATGTAAGTCCTAAACATTGATGAACGTCATGCTGGAGCATTTCTCGGAGTGGGAAGAATGTGGAATGTGATGGGACGTTCATCCTCGAGTTCAGTACAAACTAAGAATGCCCCTAGTCTACTGGGGGTAGTACCAACTGCTGCACAAAAATTTGAATCGTTGATAAATGCAGTTAAATTAGGTGGTAAGTATTGTTATTATGGTTCCCTTGTACTGACATCAGAGATTAGACTACCTCAGAATGTGAAAGTTTCCCAGTTGGCCTAACTGCATTGAGGAAAAAAATGGACAATACTGCCAACTGAATAAGAGTCTGTGGGACATTAGGGCTCAGTTGTAATGAGCTATAAGAGTAAAAGGATGTTTTGGCAGTATTCGATTAAGGTAATTCATTTTCAGTTTGTTTACCTCTAAGCTGCCAAAATACTTCAAGGGGGGAGATAACTAATAATCATGAGACAGTTTGTCTTGTAGATGTTCCCAGGACTAATGTTACCACTAATTTGAGCCAGACAAAATCAGACCAACAGCCTGGTTTTTTTTCATCTGAGGCAGGCAAACGCTATTGAAGATGATTTGTTTGTAAAGCACTTTGCAGAATTGCGGTATCCTGCAACATCCAAAATAGGTAGTTAGATCAACGCAGTAAGAGACACCAAGCTGAATGCCCCAGATTAAGAGATCAAATGTTGGTACACTGTTGATAAATTATGCTTTAGGCTGCTACTGTAATCTGCTATACTCATCTATGGGCAAATTCTGTACAGATGGGCAAGCTATTTTAATTGCCCATACAGTTGCTCCACTGCCTGTTCTAGTTGATATAGTTTAATGGACAATGTATAGGTCCAAAGAACTTACGATTCCACATTTATGCTTCTTCACAGTCCTGTATGGCTGAAGCTCCTTTGCATGTTTGAGGTATCAAAAAATTAAACTGTGCTACTTTTAATGAGATACAAGTCCAACTGATACTCAAAGGTCACAGAGACACAATGGACCTCCATTCTCAACCATCTAACAAAGGCCAGGGTCTCCTGCTTTTTGCTATCAATAAAGTAACTTCTCAGCAGGTTTCAAATGCTACTGCATAGAGCTTCCAAAATGCTTCTACTACCTCACAATGATAACGAGCCAGTAAGACTACAAGTATCAATCTCTAATACTTGAGGGCACAGTTAATTGAAATGCTTCTTGAGATTTGTAGACCATTATTGTGCGATGGAAGCCATTAATCTGGGATCAACCCTTCAAAGAATGCAATTTTTGTTTTAAATACTTAAGTAGCATTACAAATTGGCTACGGCCACTTTAGCATGTTCTTCATTCAAGAGAGATGATGTGGGATGGGGAAGATCATGTGATGGAATAATGCAAACTATTCTTAAAGGGACAGCTATTGTGTAAGATTTCTGAGCTCACCTTGCCTTTGGATTATAATCTATGGCAGATGGAAGAGATCTTAAAAATTAAGGAAGAGGGTTGTAGTTTTGGTGGTTAAGCTTTCTCAAATATCTAAAGATAAATAAAGAAATCCAAAAGAAATTGGCGCTGATATTTTTTCCATCACTGCCAAGCCATGAATTGATTGGCTGAAAACATGAATATTATCTTCACTGATTATGCATGCGTAATCTCAGACATCTACCTGTGGGAGTTGCAGTTTGTTTCATCTTCCCGAAACACAGGAGATTGTTAGCACCCACCATGTTTGAAGGCAGCCCACTGTAAGCCTCTGTGAACAGCACAAGTGATTTAATAAACTGTTTGCAATAGAAGGGCGGGGAATGAGATTACAATCAACTTCTCAGGCTGCTTCTGCATGAAATTAGTTTTTTTTTCCATGACCCACAATGAGAACAAATGCGGGGGAGACATTTAATATGTGGTCCTTCCTTTAGAAAATGCAAGGTCTTAGGGATTGAGTAGTAGAACAGCCGTAAGGATGGGTAGTGTGGAAAACAAAATGCCACACAAGCTTAACCACCAAAACTACAACCCTCTTCCTTAATTTTTAAGATCTCTTCCATCTGCCATAGATTATAATCCAAAGGCAAGGTGAGCTCAGAAATCTTACACAATAGCTGTCCCTTTAAGAATAGTTTGCATTATTCCATCACATGATCTTCCCCATCCCACATCATCTCTCTTGAATGAAGAACATGCTAAAGTGGCCGTAACTAGAAGGAAAAGTAAGTATTATGATAGCAGCCTTTTCAACATAAAATTGACTGATATACCATTTTTAGAAGCTATCCCAAGATTGAATAGACACCTGTGTCACTCAGAAAACTTGAATTCCCTTTATGGATAGTTCCTGGTTATACGTTTTTGTTAGTAAATTACTAATGCAAAATAATACTCTTGCATCTCATGAGAGAGGTCAGACCATCAACTTTTTATGTATGATTTAATCTGTGTGTCCTCCAAATGGTCCACCATCATTTGCCCTTTTTTCTGCCTCATATTGCCACTCCATTCAAAAATTCCAGCTTGTGATCTCTAGCACACAAACTTATTCTAAAACTCTCTATCCTCTCCCTTTCTCTGCATATTCCAAAATCCCAAATATATAACGATGCTAAAGAATCTTAAGACAAATTTTTGCAAAATAGAATTCCTGTAATCGAATTGTAATAAGGTGTATCAGCTTCGAAGGTCTGCTGATTTGTACTATATGTTAAGTTTCAGCTTAAATTGTTATTAGTTCAACACGACACTGTATTGAATCAGACTGATTAAAAATATGGGCATCTCTAAGACAGATGTACAAATGATGAAACTTGGTATAAATCATGACCACCTGTATTTTTTTATTTTCCTCCCAGCTCTTCTTGGTTTTAATACGAATTGATCAATATCAAGCTTTGATGGGCTTAATACCACAATTTTATTTTACTTAACAATTGTGTTATTTTATATCCTGCAAGCTTTATGAAATATCCTAAATGACTCCTAAAATTGGATTCTGTTGCTAGACTGGACTTTGCCTCACCTTTAAGGAACTCATTAATAGGTGCTGGTGTAATATTGCCAACAACTACTCCACAT
The DNA here is from genome assembly GCF_035084215.1 of Heptranchias perlo. Taxonomy (NCBI): domain Eukaryota; kingdom Metazoa; phylum Chordata; class Chondrichthyes; order Hexanchiformes; family Hexanchidae; genus Heptranchias; species Heptranchias perlo. Next base: position 32,877,816 of record NC_090343.1, on the reverse strand, counting down.
TATGACCTTGTGGTGGACTCTCACTCCATGAAAATGAATTCTGCAATCTTGCTCCAGAAGGATAAATGCTTCCGGTGCCTAAAAATGGCTTGGCATTACTTTGAGAAACTGGATTCTAGTTGGCTCGTTCATTTGCGTTTGGTTTTCCCATAATGGAGACCCAGAATTTGCCAAACTTGATTAATTAAAAAAAAATTTCAGTTCAGTCCTCAAAGGGCTGGCACCAGTCTTACGAGTGTTTTGTAGAGGGAAAATGAAAATCCTGTGACCATGGTGTTAATCCACTTTATTGTTGGTTTCTGTGCTATGGAGAAAATACTTTTAAGAGCAAAACAAATGATGCTGTATTAAAAGGACAATAAAAAGCAGTTTTATGATCACTTGTTTTCAGCAGTATGTTTATACACAGATCTGTATGTTGGGCAGGTTTTTTTTTAGGTGAATAGCTTTGACTCCTTGTAGTCTGGTCGCTACTGTAGAAATGTAGTTACTTTCCATGCTGACCTGTTATCCCAACCTTCCTCCGACAGTAACAGGACGCTATTGCTTCTGGGGCATGTATGTGACCTATGATATCACAGCTTTCCTGCTACCATATCTGTTTTTGTTAAAACAAACATATGGCCTAACCATTCTGCCAAGAACTGGTTCAGATAAACTAAGTTAACTTGATGTGTATTTTTAGAAAACTGCTGTGTGAAAAGAGCTGGCGTGGACAATTCAACACAAACTGCGTGCTGCTACTGCCGGAGCAGGGTTGGAATAACAGGTCAGCGTGGAAAGTAATTAACTTTGTAAGCAGAGACCAAAGCTTTTGAAATCTTGCACATCCCTTAAGATATAAAACTGATTCACCATGTTGAAGAGGCATAATTTGGGCCTAGTAGCAACATCTTAAAAAATATTCTTCTCTGTTCATCTTTGTCAATAAATAGTTGTTTGCTTTTATTTTTAGAATCATAGAAGTTACAACATGGAAACAGGCCCTTCGGCCCAACATGTCCATGTCGCCCAGTTTATACCACTAAGCTAGTCCCAATTTCCTATAGCATTTTAGGATAACACAATCCTCAATCCATTTTCTATCCTAAAAAATAGGTCAACTTGAACTAATCTGGTGTGTCAAAGTGGTCATTCACTATTGCGTGCTATGTACAGTGAAATTAGTCAAATGTCTTTGGCGTTACATTTCTAATTGTCGGAATGCATATACTTAAGTAGCACCTTATGTTGAAACATCTTAAAGGGCTTCACACTTTTCTAAAGCATAGCAACTGCTGCTGTGTAGACAAATGCAGTAGTGATTCTGTGCCCGCAATGTCTCATAAACAGCAATGAGGTATTTGACTACTCTGTTTTTTGGTGGTGTTGCTTGAGGGAGGAATGTTGGCCTGGACACTGGCAAACCCCCCGCTTAATTAATGATCGGCAATTGATCAGCACTGAACTTCAGACGGTGGTACAATATCTATTCTTAGGTTCTTAAAACAATATTAAAATTTATAACTGGTAAATAGTTCCATATTTAATTTTCTATAATTTAACTCTTTTTCAAATCTTTTGTAAGTTATTGCATTGTAGGTGATACATATCGGAAAGTCTTTAGTAGATATGACATTTATCCAATAGGTGAATCCAATTGATCTATCGTGCTTCAACATGAAGTCCTAAAGTGAGATAAATATTATGTCCATGGGTTCTTCTGTTTATACTATGAGTACAAGCTGATCTTTTTTTAATGAAATGGAATTACAGCAGACAAAATGATTTGGCACATATTAACATCTATGTCATATCAGTGAAAATAATGTCGGTGGCCAGGAATGCTTACTTTGTATGATGGACTCTGAGGGCTTATGATGCTTCAATGGTACTTTCTTCAGTTTTCTTCTTAGAATATTTTTATCAATATTGTTGAATCATTATAAATAACACGTGGATGTTGTCAATGGATGAATGGTTTTTTTTATTTAAATTTTTCATTTTATTTTGGAGTTTTTATATTAGTTGGAGTTCAGCATCATGTTCATACTCATCGTCAGAATTATCTGGCATCAGCAAGGTGCTATGTGTTTTTCTTTTACTGTATTGTGGGTGAAAATACCAAATCACACATTTTAAGAGATGGTAATTTTGCACACTGACCAATTTTTGTATCTGAATACCTCTACAATTTAATTTGAAGTTTGTTGCTGTCACTAGTGAGTGTATCTTTCTGTTGATATTTGTTTCCATCATTGCCTGTGTTGTGGTGTTCAGTTAGTTTCCTCATTCCAAAATGAAGTAGTGCAATAAGTGCACAGTGAATTAGTTGTGAATTGGAAGGAGTGTGCACCTGATTGTCCTATCTTGCAGAGCGTATCTGTGATGTCCGTTAACTCATCAGCTGCATATCCTTTTTCTTTACTTTTTGACATTTACATCCTTTTCAGATGGTTTGTAGCTTTGTCCTTTTAAATATCTGTCAGCACTGGCATCAAATCTTCTTTCAAATTGTGGGCTCGTATTCATACCCACCTTTTGATTTGAGTTAATTAAAAGAAAATCTTGAGGATATTTTTAAGCTGAGTGTATGTGTGAGAGAGATATACTAATCTGTTTCCTTGATCACCGTCTATGTATATTCCACTAACATTGTGTTGATGCCTTTTGTTTTTATTCTGTGTTTCATGTTTAAGTTAAAGGATATTGCAGTAATTTATCTTTTTCTTGATTCCATTATGTTGAAGGGCAAGCAAGATTAGAAAGTGTTATTTTTTATCTGTTATATTCCTGGTCATTCCTTACAGTCTCTTTCTATATTTTGTTCACTTTCTCTGTCTGTTCCTTGTTTTTAGCTGTTTTCCAGGAAAAGTTCTATTTCCTGCAAGTTGTCCAGTGAACAGTTTTCATTTTCCACATCCCTCTTGTAAGAAATCAACACCTACACTAGCAAGTGGATGCTCTACATTGAAATCAAGTTTGATTTGAGTATTCTTTCTCTTTGTCAGCATTGAATCTCAGTTGTGGTTTTCTGAGAAGGTACTTCCCCTAAGGGAGAAATTCAAAGGACAAGTGTGCCCACTCCTCGGGTGGAGGATAGGAAGTGAGTCACCTACTGCCTCTAACCTAGAGTGATGGTATTTTGCACGTTTTAGGGGGAGAGGATGAGGCCGGATTTGCATCAAACTGTAAATTGTATACTCTACATTTATTCTGTGGTCTCAAGTCCTAAGTATAGACTAGTTCTTGAAAACGTCACAATGAACCAAATATGCAGATTGGCCTGAATTTTTCTATGGGTGGAAAGCTTACGACCATATTTTATTTTAAGTAAGGTTTACCGAGTGATCATAGCATCTACCATGTCAAACCATTTTCCCATCAGTGCCAATCTGTTTTAAGACTCCTATTGTTAATGTTCACACTGTCAAATTTCATTATTGTGAATTTATTGTATCTGTTGTGTATCCCATCTTATCAGAAGCTCCTCTTGTCCTGGTTTGAGCAACCGTCATAGTTAGTAAACCACTTTGAGCATGACTGGAAAGATGTTTTGTTCCAGTCTGCGTTTTACTTGACAAAGCACAACTATACAAACCTCCCTTCTTTGCAGAAAACACAGAATTTATTTGCCTTTAGCAAACTCGAATCACATTTTGGGGGCAGGATTTCACAAAAACGCTACAAAGGCTATTACACAAAATAAGAGCTCATGGTGTAGGAGGTAACATATTCGCACGGATAAAGGATTGGTTAGCTACTATTTACAATCTATATCAATGACTTGGTTGAAGGGACCGAATGTATGGTTGCTAAATTTGCTGATGACACAAAGGTAGGTAGGAAAGTTGTGAAGAGGTCATAAGGATTCTGCAAAGGGATATAGATAGGTTAAATGCAAGGGCAAAAATTTGGCAGATGGAGTATAATGTGGGAAAAAGTGAACTTGTCCACTTTGGCAGGAGGAATAGTAAAGCAGTATATTTAAATGGAGAGACATTGCAGAACTCTGAGGTACAGAGGGATCTGGGTGTCCTAGTACATGAATCACAAAAAGTTTGTATGAAGGTACAGCAAGTGACTAGGAAGGTAAATGGAATGTTGTCATTTATTGCAAGGGGAATGGAATATAAAAGTAGAGATGTTTTGCTACAGCTGTACAGGGCATTGGTGAGACCACATCTCGAAATATGTGTGCAGTTTTGGTCTCCTTATTTAAGAAAGAACATAATTGCTCTGGAGGCGGTTCAGAGAAGGTTCACTTGACTGATTCCTGGGATGAGGGGGTTATCTTATGAGGAAAGGTTGGACAAGTTGGGCCTGTATACACTGGAGTTTAGAAGAATGAGAGGTGAACTTATTGAAACATATAAGATCCTGAGGGGACCAGAAGGGGTAGATGCTGAGAGGATATTTCCCCTTGTGGGAGAGACTAGATCTAATTTAATTAGTTTAAAAATAAGGGGTCTCCCATTTTAGGCAGAGACGAGGAGAATTTTTTTCCTCTGAGGGTCGTGAGTCTGTGGAATTCCCTTCCCCAGAGAGCGGTGGAGGCAGGGTCATTGATTATTTTTAAGGCTGGAGTTAGATCGATAGACTCCTGCTCTTAATTCGTATGTTCATATGTATGTTCGTATGTTAATTATGATTTTAAATTAAAATTATTGTTGCAAGTTTTAGGTTTAGGGAGAGAGTTCCAGAGCATAGAGCCTAGCGAGAGCAGACCTTTCTGCCTCTCCATCCCCCCCCACCTTCCTCCTTTCTGGCCCCCTATCTCTAAATATCTCTAAGTCCGTAGTACACCAGGGCAATTTTTTTTGATTGAGCAGCCACCCAAGTTCACTAATGGAACCTGGTGGGGTTGACTTGTCATTTTGGGAGGCTGGGATTCTCTCACTCTCTCCTTCACTCGCACCACATCTGTCTGTCTTTCTCTGACTGTTTGTCAGAATCTATCTCTCTTTGTGTGTGTCTATTTTCCTTTCTATGATGGCCTCTTCTCAGTCTCTTTCTTTCTTGGCCTCTGTGTGTCTCTCTCTCTGACTCTCTGTCTTTATCTTTTTCTGAGCCTATCCCTCACCCTTTTTCAGACTCTCACCCCTGCCTCTCCCTCTCTTTGTTAGGAAAACTATTTTCAATTGGTTATTTTATCAAAATGTAGCAAAAAATTCAATTGTTCATGCTTTAACTTGTGCTATCCTTAGGAAATAGAAACTCATAATTTCTGTTGTAGCCTGAGAAATGAGACACTTATTGTGTATTACATGAAATGAGTATTACATGCAGAACATCATATTGATATATGCTGGGAATTACCCGCAACAGAATCAGCTTGCAGTATGCTGAGAATTGTAGGGGTAAGTGCGTCCTGGGAGTTGTTGTCTCTTCAGTTGCTCAGAAGATGAAGCCTGCGAGTAAAGACATTAATGAAGGCGCAAAGATATAAAAACACAATTCTATAAATCATTTTAATCATATTGATGTAATTTTTTTTGAGTTTATGTTAGAAACATTTTAGCAATATATAATTGCGTTTAGGGAAAACAAAGATGGCAGCCAAAAGGATTTTCCATAAAATTTCAAGAATGATTTTTGAAAACTAAGAAATGTGCACAAGAAGCAATCAGCTGCAAGTATGACACAGAAATTTGCCTAGGATTTTGTTTATAATTAAATATGACACAGGAAGTGTGACAGACAATAGAAAACACATTCAGTCATACCACTTTAATTATAACACCACCAGCATACTGCATTGTAACTGACTAAAAGACTGTTGACAGAAATTTGTACAATCTGCTGCATGAAATTTGCTTACTCCTATATTTAAAAAAGGCAGCAAAAGTGACCCCGGAAACTGCAGACTATTGAGTTTGGTGTTCATTGTGAGTAAATTATGGAAATCCTTATTAAAGATAAAATCATGGAGCATCGGGACAGAAATAAAATCATAAAAGATAACCAATATGGGTTCATAAAGGGGAGATCATGAAAATCTAACTTATTGGTTTTCATGGAGGGTGTGACAAAGGAGCTTGATAGGGGTACAGCAGTGGATGTGGTGTACATAAGAACATAAGAATTAGGAGCAGGAGTAGGCCATAAGGCCCCTCGAGCCTGCTTCGCCATTCAATAAGATCATGGCTGATCTTCGACTTCAACTCTACTTTCCCACCTGATTTCCATATCCCTTAATTCCCCGAGAGTCCAAAAATCTATCTATCTCAGCCTTGAATATACTCAACGACTCAGCATTCACAGTCCTTTGGGGTAGAGAATTCCAAAGATTCACAACCCTCTTAGTGAAGAAATTCCTCCTCTTCTCTGTCTTATCAGCCTTAAGGGCCGACCCCTTATCCTGAGACTATGCCCCCTAGTTCTAGACTCTCTAGCCAGGGGAAACAACCACTCAGCATTCACCCTGTCAAGCCCCCTCAGAATCTTACATGTTTCAATGAGATCACCTCTCATTCTTCCAAACTCCAGAGAATATAGGCCCATTTTTCTCAATCTCTCACTACAGGCCACCCTCTCATCCCAGGAATTAATCTAGTGCACCTTTGTTGGACCACCTCTAAGACATGTTTATCCTTCCTTAGATAAGGAGACCAAAACTGTGCACAGTACTCCATGCGTGGTCTCACCAAAGTTCTTTGCAATTGTAGCAAGACTTCCTTACTCTTGTACAACAACCCCCTTGCAATAAAGGCCAACATTCCATTTGCCTTCCTAATTGCCTCCTGTACCTGCATGCTAACTTTCTGTGTTTCTTGTACGAGGACACCCAGATCTCTCTGAACTCCAACATTTACACTTGTACTTGGATTTCACTAACGCCTTTGATACAGTTCAGCTGGAATCAGTGGAAATATTTTAAAATGGGTATGTAATTGGTTGGCCGTTAAAATTCATAGGATAGTGGTACAGGGATTGTCATCAGCCTTGAAGAATGTTACCAGTGGGGTCGCACAGGGGCCTGTTTTGGGACCTCTTTTGTTTAATATATTTCTAAATGATCTGGAGCTAGGAGTCACAGCACAATGGCTACATTTGCAGATGATACAAAGCTAATGAAGATGGTAGACTCCAAAGCTGAACAGGATAAGCTACAGAAGGATTTGAATATACTTGATCAGACAGGGGGCAGATGAAATTCAATGTAGAGAAATGCAAAGTGCTTCACATCGGGTCAAAAAATCCAGGAAGGGACGATTACTTAAATGGAAAGGAAATGAAGTGCATGGAAATGAAAGAGATCTGGGGGTCCTGACTGACAATAAATTGAAGCTATCGCAACATTGCTCGGCGGCAGTGAGTAAAATTAATCAGATGTTGGGATGTATTAAAAGGTCCATATTGAGCAGAAATAGTGAGGCAATCCTGCCACTTTGTAAATCATTGGTGCGACCACACTTAGAATACTGTGTACAGTTCTGGTGGCCGCAGCACAAAGAGGATATTGCAGCTATTGAAAGGTTGCAGAAGAGAGCAACCAGAATGATTGAGAGGATGGAGGGATTGGATTATGAGGAGTGTTTATGCAAATTGGGCATGTTCTTACTGGAAAAGAGAAGGTTGAAAGGTGATATGATTGCTATTTTTAGGATTTTAAAGGGATTAGATAATGTAGACCATGACAAGCTGTTTCACTTTGTCCAGAACAGCAGAACTAGTGGACACAGCCTGCAATTGAAGGGGGGTAAATTCAAAACTAATCTGCAAAAACAATATTTCAGTAAACAAATCTATGGAACAGACTCCTTAGGGAGATGGTGGAAGCAGTTAGTATTGATTTATTCAAATGAAAATTGGATAGAATTCTTTCAGAAAGTAACATTTTTGGGATACAATATATGAGTAATTTGAGACATGACGTGGTAAGTGTAGCATGCTTGGGAGGAAAATGGTGACTTTGGACCTATGGTTTCCAAAGCTCTGCACCACTGAGGTTTTCCTTGTGTCATTTCATCATAGAATCATAGAAAGCTACGGCACAGAAGGAGGCCATTTGGCCCATCGTGTCCGTGCCAGCCAAAAAGGAGCTTTCCAGCTTAATCCCACTTTCCAGCACTTGGTCCATGGCCCTGTAGGTTACGGCACTTCAAGTGTGCATCCAAGTACTTTACAAATGAGTTGAGGGTTTCTGCCTCTACCACCCTTTCAGGCAGAGTTCCAGACCCCTATCAACCTCTGGGTGAAAACATTTCTCCTCAGCTCCCCTCTAATCCTTCGACCAATTACTTTAAATCTATGCTCCCTGACCCCTCTGCTAAGGGAACTAGGTCCTTTCTATCCACTCTATCTAGGCCCCCTCATAATTTTATACACCTCAATTAAATCAACCCTCAGACTCCTCTGTTCCAATGAAAACAATCCCAGCCTATCCAATCTTTCCTCATAGCTAAAATTCTCCTGGCAACATCCTCGTAAATCTCCTCTGTACCCTCTAGTGCAATCGCATCTCTTCTGTAATGTGGTGACCAGAACTGTATGCAGTACTCAAGCTGTGGTCTAACTAGTGTTTATACAGTTCTAGCATAACCTCCCTGCTCTTATTAGCCGAGGCATAGACTATAATGGAAAGTATTCCATATGCCTTTTTAACCAACTTATCTTCCTGTTCTGTCACCTTCAGGGATCTGTGGATATGCACTCCAAGGTCCCTCTGTTCCTCTCCACCTCTCTCAGTATCCTCTCATTTATTGTATATTCCCTTGTCTTGTTTGCCCTCCCCAAATGCATTATCTCACACTTCTCCAGATTGAATTCCATTTGCCACTCTTCTGCCCACCTAACTAGTCCATTGATATCTTCCTGCAGACTACAGCTTTCGTCCTCACTATCAATCCACATGGCTAATTTTTGTATTATCTGCAAACTTCTTAATCATGCCCCTTACATTTAGGTCCAAATCATTAATATATACCACAAAAAGCAAGGGACCTAGTACTGAACCCTGTGGAACCCCACTGGAATCAGCCTTCCAATCACAAAAACACCCATCAACATTACCCTTTGCTTCCTGCCACTGAGCCAATTTTGGATCCAACTTGCTGTTTTCCCTTGGATCCCATGGGCTTTTACTTTTCTGACCAGTCTGCCATGTGAGACTTTCTCAAAAGCTTTGCTAAAATCCATGTAGACTATATGCCTTGCTAAAATCCATGTAGACTTTCTTGGTCTCTTGTAGACTAATTGATGGAGAATCGATTGTTATGATTAGTCAACAACTCCATTGTCAATGTATCATGTGACTACCAGAATGGTAGAAGGCGAACTAAATGGACGTTGGTCTTTTCTCGTCTAGCAATTCTTGTGTTCCTATGTAGAAATGAATTTGCTTATCGTTAAGTGTGACAGAGAAATGTGACACAAGAAATGTGAAGTCGCACAAAGAAAATTACACGCACCATTTTATTATATTATTCATGGATGCCCTGTGGTATTGCTAATGATAAGTCAGATGATATCTTGCTTGAAAAGGAAAGGCGTGTTTACCACTTAATGCACAATGTATTATTCTTCTGCTAAGGTGGATCTGTGTACTTTTAAGACTACAAAATCTAATTGTCAAGTAAAGTGAACCTCTGGTCAGTTACAGTTTATTTATTGTTAAGTATATAGAGCCTTTGGCTCATCAGCTTAATTGGTGATAAAACTGCACAGGATGAGTTCAATTCGTGCTTGATTGTTCTTCAAACTGCCAGAAGGAAAACAGGATTAAATATCTGCCTTTCTTTTAATTGTGATTAATAAGGTTACTAAGTCATAAACTTCTGTCTCTTGTGTTAATCAGGTATTTTATGTTGGTTGAGGAATTTTAGTATAATATTAAATGATTGGCTTCTATTTGACTTAAAATATTATTGGGAAAAATACATATGATCCAATTGGCTACAAGAAACCATTGAATAAATTTGTCTATAATCAATTGTGACACGAGAATTATGATGCAGGAAATATGGCATGACAGACAGGAAATGTGTGCACATATACTGTTTTTATTATATTACTGCTGAATCTCCCAAGGTGTTAACCATGGTAAACTAATGAAGATGCTTAAAAGTGGTAAAAGTTACCTGAGAGCTTCCAGAGTAAGAGAGAACCATAACTTCTCTAAAATCCTTTCTGATCCGATTTTCTTCCCTTTCTTTCCTGAGGATGCCAACTCTTGTTAGGGTACAGTCCTTCTTAAAATCCTAATTAGAAAGCAGTGGAGTAACTTTGAATCTGCATTAACTTACTTCACGTTTATTACAAGCCTGCTCACTGGTGAGTACTGTATGGCACTGACCCATAGGCCAGGATGGTTCCAACGTCAATCCCAGGTCCATGCTGAGTTAGCTGATCTCAGAACTATTGGCCTCAGTGTACCTGGATTAGAGAGGTGGAAAAAAAATCAACTTGAGCTCCCACTACTGATCTCTATCTAGTGATAATTGCTGAATAGTGTGGATTTCAGCCGAGGACAAGTTCGGATTTGGCGGTGATGTTTCTGTGGTGGAATAGTCTGTTGACACATTGTCTAAGCTCGCAGGTGAAATATGGCTACTTGGGTGAGGTACAGGAGATCTGCCAGTACCTTCAAGAAAGAAGGGGAGAAATTGGATGCACTTCACTGTTTTGCCTGCATTTGCATTATATCCTGGTGATGTACAGGAAGACTCTGGGGGTAAAAATGAATTAAATGCACGAGTTAGATTTGAACGAATACATTTGTTTACAATGTATTTGTACGTGGTAAACTTCAGTGGCTTGGAGGATCAGCTGACATGATACCCTCAGGACTTTGATCCAAGATCCATCTCTTAATCACTCTCAAAAGGCTTTATTGCCTTGCATTTCCTGGCACGTTTGAAGCTAGAATTTTTCCTTCCTCTTGACCACTACATCCCATCCCATCCCATCCATTCTGTCTCTTTATACCCAGTTCCCCTCATTGTTAATCATTGTTTTTGCTTCCTTTTCATTATTTTCTATTATGTTATAACTTGTATGTTTTCTCCTGAACATGTAAAATGACTGACGTCCTCGACCCAAGCTCCTCCACCTCCTTACTTTCCTCCATGTCTCACCCTGATTTTCTCTGCCACATCCTATCTTTTCCCCACCTCTCTTTCTCCCCAACACTCACCTTGGCCCTATCTGTCATTTCTTCTCTCCCTTTGCCACCCCAGGCTGCTGTCCCTTCTCGATGATAGGCTCACATCTTCTCTTTGTTTCAGCTTGGGCATCACTGGTTTTTACCACAGCAACCATTTTATTCTCCTCTCCCAGTGTTTTCTCTGTCTGCCCCACTCATTTGAGGCAATCTTCTTCAACCCCCTTCCCTCTGATGCCCACTCCACCCTTTCTGTCACCTTCTGGTACACTGCCCTTCAAAATGTTTATTTCCTTGGTATTAAGCCTCTTATCAACCACATTGTCATTGCAGAGGAATGCATTGATATTTTAGATATTACTGGGACTTAGCTCAGTGCTGATGATTTTTGTCCCCTCGTTGTGGTCACCCCAGTTCTTCTTTCCACCGCACAGTGGTGGCATAGCTATCATTTCCAAATACCACTTTGGCCCAATCCCTAATCTTCTGGAGCTTTCTCTATTTTTGAATGCCTCACCCTTTGCCACCATCATTCAACATCTTACTCAACTATTGTCTTCCAAGCACCGGGTATTTTTCTCACTCAAATATGCATGCCTGTCTTCAGTCTTTACATTGAGTGAATCCTTGCCCTCAGTGATTTTGACCTCTGTGTTAAATCACCCTCCTTTACTTCCAGTGACTTCCTTGCTTACCACAACCTTGCCCTCCACAATGACCCTCCCCACACACGTGCATGGGCAGCCTCTCAATCTTATGTCACATGGTAGGTGGAACGATAGGAAATAAATACACCTAACTGGAAAACTGTATTCTGTTAATTCATAAATTTCATATCAAATAAACCATTTTGTTGGTTCACAATCATCCTCATTGCACTTGATTGCTTTTCGGTCCACCTTCCGAAAAGATGGGAGTGCACACGGCAGCATGTGTGAGATCTTAATCTCCAGGCCACACAACAAGGGGTCTATTGTTATGATTGTCATGATCCCTAGATCACGCTATCATTGTATTAGATATGGGGCAGAAAATATACACTCCAGATCATAGGGGACGTGATGTCTGCTTACGAGAATGATAGACAATACCAAACACGAGAATATTTAGTGTAGAAATTATAACAGCCCCTTTCATCTTGCTACCAAGCTCTGTGACTGTGACTGCAGCTCACTGTCACTTCTCATCCCTCTTGGCTTGACACAGTTGATCATTCTATCCTTCTCCAATGATTCTCCTTTGTGGCACTGCTTTCTCCTGGTTCCTTTCATACCTGATTGAGCAACAACACTAGATATCTTCCATTCTAGTTCTGGTCAGGTCACACCTTGTACACTGCATTTAATTGTGGTCACCGAGTCACAAGGAAACTATCAAAGCCCTTGAAGTTATGCAGAGAGGGGCAATGAGGTTGGTCCTTCATGTCCGAGAATTGAGTTATGAGAAACTTAGAAAAACTTGGCCTTTATATAAAAAAAAGAGCAGGCACCTTTTATACGTATGAAAGAAACAAAGTGGAAGTTAATCCACAATTCAAAGACAAGGGGACATAAGTACAAACTGGTACAAGGCAAATTAAGAACTACGGAGAGAAAGCACTTCTTCACACAAACAGTGATCAATGCATGGAATGATCTTCCAGGTAGAATAGCGGAGGCAAAAACTCTGAAGTCACTAGAGGCAGTTGTATGCTGTGATGGGGGATTGTAATTGTATATACAAGAATGAGCAAGATGGGCCAAATGGCTTCCCTCATCTGCACTTTGTAAATTTATTACACTATTGCCCAGTAGATGGTGCTAAAAGATGGGCGACTCCTAATATTGTCCTGTGTCAGAAAGCTATGTCCAATTTACTGTTTTAATCCCAGATGAACATTGATATCAATTTAATTTATTGACCTGCTCAACTGTTTTTAGAGGCAACTCACTGTTTAAGGACAATGCCAGCAACATAACCGTGCTGAACGTGAAAGTGGTTGCAGCATTTCGTCACAAATTGGAATTCATTTTGCATCAGGGTAATTTTTAGCATTTTGCAGATTGGAGCATTATTCTTGTTACTTTGTGATGTTAACCATTCTGTTCCTACGTTACCAGCTTAAAAAAAATTACATCATAAATTAAATTATTTGAACAATTTACAAAAACAAACAGTACACATCATTGTGTAGGACACAGCCTAGATGATCAAACATTACATATTCTTTTTATTAAATACCGTCTCTAAATCACTTGTGAGCTGGATTGTCCAAAAGCATTAACTCCCATCACTGATCATTTATGATCCTAGATTTAACAACAAGCAGCAAATGGTTTCCCCTGCCCTCCCTTTCTGATAATATTCACCTCATTTCCTCCCTCAGTCAATCTGGGCATGACTATTGTTTATGTTAACCTAATATGGTGTATTTCTGTGAGGCACGCCTGGTCAAGTCAGTTTATCCTTCCTCTTCACTTCTTCCCTCTTTCTCCCTGAAATGGACTGCTCCACAGCACAAAGAGTTGCATTTAGCAGCAGATCTGGACTGCTGAAGGTCATTTAATGTAAGTAGGTGAAATGAAATGTTAGTGGAGGCAGGGATTCTGAAGCAGTAAATGTTACAACTGATATTTCACACATTTAGATATTATTGATAATTTCGCTGCTGTGACAATTGTATTACCCTGGCTTGTTAGGTGCAGCATGTTATAGCACTTGCAAGTTTTGATGCACTAATGATGGGTCAGAAGTTTGTTTCTCCCACTTTGCCGAATTCCTAATTTTAGCCATGTTCCTGTACAAGTGGGAGGAAAGAATAGATGGAGAGAGAGTCATTCCTGGGCCACTCTGGTGCCCCACCTAGTGACTGGTTCCGAGAGATATGGGCGGAGGCTTATCTGCAGGTGACTCATTCATTCTCTTGCTTGCAGCTGGCACAGAGCCCTGGGAAGCCAGCAAAGTAGAATACTTAGTTGGAGGTGGAATCTAAATGTTGGGAAAAGATCCAGAAATTTCACAATACTTATCAGTTTTATATGTCAAATAAAGTTGGAAAGCCGCTTAACCAATTTGTATTCCAATATCTATTAAGCTTCAGTAACTTAATTATCCTACCGATTGTTGTCACTGGGGAGCTGTATAATGGTTGTGAACTTCATAACCTTGTCCTGCCGACAATTCTATTCCCAGTAGAACCAGTTACCTGAAGAGGAAAGGTCAAATGTGGAAAATTGGAAAGATATGGGGGTGGTGCTTTCATTTTTTTTGAGGAGGGGGCACCAGGGGGATACCATAGGCCACCAATGGCCCCTCCCTTCTAAGAGGCACCACAGCAAGCATTACAACAATGAGAATATTGAAAAGCAAATAAATACCCTTTCATAGGGCAGAATTTTCTTTACCAGTGTCACTGAATAGTATTAACAAAATAGCAATTTGCAGTTATTGATGGCAAATTGTCTGCTGTGTCACTACAGAGAGTGGAGACTTAAATCTCTTTTGGTACACTACCAATATTTTATGTCAAATATTTTAACTAATGGCAGCCTGGCTGGGTAGCAGAGGTATTTTGCTGGCATTTTAATTGTGTGTTTAAATGAACAAGATGCAGTCCTCCATAACTTTTGGGGTTCTTTACTTCCAGTTGTTGGGGAAGACGGTGCTGAAATGGCCCAGTAAGCTCTGGTGCAGTCTGTACCCAACCCTCCCTGGGGTTCAGACATAATATCGGTGGTGTGAAAGAGCAGCAGCAATATATTTTAAATTGATAGAAGTGATTAATTTCATGCTTTGCCACAAAATACAGTATGTTTGAATAGGTTGTTAGTGCTGATAAAAGTTGTGCAAATAAAATCTTCTGTGATGTTTAATAATGTTTCTCTATTCCAGATGGAGCAAGAGGAATATAAATCAGAAACAATTATATAATTCTGTAACACAATACAATATTTTACATATCACATGTGAATTCTCCCAAGCAGTATAATTATGATCTTGTAGAAGTGATTTTTATTTAATTAAAACATCCTCTTTATTTCCCCCCATTGGGTTTCCCACTGCCACACAGACTGCCAAATGTCAGGGATATCAGTGGGGATGGGGTTATTGGATTAATGACCATCACTACCAGTACAGGCTAGTGTTCAGCTGGTAGGTGGTACAATTCCCATTTGGCAAGACAGAATATGTCAACCCTCACCCTCACTGAGATATTACAAAATGTAACACGTGACATTGATGTTGTGCAGTTGTCAGGAGCTATACCAGGAAAGAAAAGTGAAGTGTTATTAACATGGGAGGAGAGAATTTAATAGGCCTTAATTAGTTCTTGTTTAACTGTCTTCATCTATGTGTATAAAGGATTTGAGATGCCTCCATCACACTTAGGTACACAAGTACATCAGACATCATACCTGTTAGTGCCGATACACAAGACCAACTAATCACATCTAAACATTCTTAATAAAAAGTACCCAAGAACAAAAAAGCCAGTGATTAGGTGGCAATTAAGCTCAGGATGTGCCTATTTACAGCAATTGGATTTTGTGGTTTTTAAAGGGGGCAGGCCAGGCGAAATGCAACTTTACATCGACAGCAGAATAATGCATGTACGTTACATGGTATAATGTCCTGTCCTTATAAAACCGCTCATTCTCTGAGTTACCATCAGCAGCACTGCATCCCTTGTTACGTCCAAAGGCAAAGGTAATTTCACATTGAAAATAACGATAATCCCTGACATCTTCAGCTGAGAAAAGAGTTAATGGTCATAACCTGGTCACTGGGTGAGTGGAACTTTTCGATAGGGAAGCCTTTCTCGATATAAGAAACCGTTGGCAGAAACAACAGAAATGCGATGCACATTGGGCCTTTAGGGTCTTGACAGCAAGGGAGATTGGCTCATGGCTCTTGGATGTGGCAGCCTGTCTGAGCACAGTATGTTTCTTCTTGTTTTGCAAGCAGCCATGTGGTAAAACACACAACACCTGATTCCAGTTCCCCAGTAACCCAGCAGCTGTAGACAGAGTTTGTGGGCTACTTTTTATTACTTTTCCTGATTCTCCAAAGGGTTTGATCACAACATACCTCAAAGTCCTGTTGACATTAAGCATTCTTTCAGGGAAGTGGTGCATGCTCCTGTATGTTCCAGATGTGTATTTTGGATATACTACCATGTCCTCTGGTCTCGAGGTTTGCATCTAATCAGTTTAACAGACTGAAAGGTTTACCAGATTTTGTTTTTTAATAAGCTGACTCACAATTTGAATTATTACAAAATATTGCACCATATTTTGAAGCAAGAAGTTGGTTCTTCAAGTAAACTAGACAATAGGTCAAGACAAATACATAACTCAGACCTGCCTGACAAAACATACAGCAAGCTGGGTTTAAAAAAAAGACATGCATTTATATAGCGCCTTTCACCACCTCAGGACTGAGTTATGGGTAATAACAAACTGTACAGTGAGGCCTACACCTTGGCCTTGTGTGCAATTGACAGAGTCTAACCTCTTAGTCTGCTGCATAAGAATATAATAGATTTCCACTGACCAAAAGACATGCAGTCTGTATGTCCGTTGTTAATGGTTAATGTGTCAGTGTTAACGTCTCAATGATTTGTTCTACACTGCTGCTGTTAAAGTAGGATGAAATTTAATACCACAGAAAGCTTAACAATTCTTTACCACCTAATTTTATTCATATTGATGAGGTGTGGTTGTAACAATTATAGAAAGCAACACACACAAGATTGGTATTGGCATGTTATAATGAAGCTTTTCATATATAGTGAACAAATATCAAAGTCTTTGAGTAGTGCATTTTACACCACTGTGTTTGTGCACAGGCAGTTAAACAACATAAAGGGTGAGGAAGCAC
Organism: Heptranchias perlo; assembly: GCF_035084215.1. Lineage (NCBI taxonomy): Eukaryota > Metazoa > Chordata > Chondrichthyes > Hexanchiformes > Hexanchidae > Heptranchias > Heptranchias perlo. Next base: position 32,860,874 of record NC_090343.1, on the reverse strand, counting down.
AAGACTGCAGAGAGAGGAGGTTCTGCCCTTGACTGTAGAACAGAATTCAATGGAGTTATTCTGATTATGTAAAGTAAGACAACCCACTGAAGTAAGGTAGCATTGCATTTTCATTATTTTCATATGATAATTCAAAGGTAAGTTTTAATGATTGAACATAGCAAATCTGATCATATCTGGTACTCTGTACATTCACCTTACTGTGAATTAAAAATGCTATATGATTCTCATCATCTCATCTAATGCTAACTTGGTCCACCGCTGGAGATATTGAAGAAGTACATGTTCGAAAGATACAGTGTTCCAATCCAGATCCCAAGTGGGTTTTGTTGTTATGCCCTGGGTCCTGCTATTGTACAAAGTGACACAGTGCAGTGTGAGTCACCTGCCATAAGAGCAAGGTGCTGAGACTGCTAATGGAGATGACTGATGCCACTGAAGCTGTGAAGGTACCTATAGCAAACCCGAATTCATAGCAGTCGCATTTCTCTGACCAGCTTCTGATTTGAAGAAAAAAAAAGTAGTAATGATATGGAGTGCAAAAAATAAGAAAATACCACAAAGTCCTCAATTAGCAAAAAGATAAGATTTAATGAACAACTTTCACACTAGCAGATATTTTCATGAATTGATGGCACCCTAAATGAAGTATGAGGCCATTATGTGAAAGGAATTGCTTTCAAAATATTCAATTTCCTCACCCAATTTAACCCTACATCTATATTATCCTCCCAATCATCAGCATCAAAGGTAAAGTTGTTGTTGTCATCATCATTGTGGTTATTATTAAAGGCACATGTGGAACATTGGCTGATTTTGTTTTAAGGGAAGGATTTTGTCTCCTGCTTATGATTACAAATGAGGTCTTAAAGTGATGAAACCATCAAGGAAGGCCAAGTGCAAATGTTAATTGAAATTAGCATTCAAAGTTAGGCTACTGAGATAGGAGCTCCGTACATTAAAGTGTTTCATTAATTTTTAGAAATCTCTTAATTTGTAAAACTTTTCCCCATCTCCAGGTTTTTGTCCTCATTTCATGAGTGACAGCTTGTTTCATACTTGGATCAAAACAAAATTTCTCCTTCACTATCATTGTAATCCAGCAAATTTACTGACACAAAACATCATATGTAAAAAATTTCACCCATCTTACTGATACTGAAAAATACATTCTCAGATATAATTGTAATACTATTTATTGACTTTGATTTTGGAGAGCGAAGAACAAACAAGGTTACTTGCATCTTATCAAAGTTTTATAACACGTACACTTTGTTCCCTCATGGAATCTAACCAATCCATTTAATTTCCTGAGGGAAAGCTCTGCATAAAAACAGTTTAGGTAAACTCTGATATTTACATATTACATATATACAAGAAATGTCAAATTAGGATGTTTGAATTTATGGGGACATTTGTGCAATGGGGCTGCAGAGGAATCACTCGCTAGAATTGTACACAAGGACTTCTGCTTTTGTTGTGACTTTAAAGATTTTATAACCTGTCTCACTAGAAGTAGTTAAAGTAATTTAGAAAATATGACTTAGATGAAATTGTAACATATTCTAAGTTTGGCAAAGTGCAAAGATTAAAGAAAAAAATTAGAATCCTAAACGACCTCAGCTGCTAATTCCTTTTAATTTGTAGTAGCCTACTGTGTAGATTTACAAGTTTAGAGTGCTGAGTTTTAATGTGTAGTTTATTTTTATAGCAGGCATTAGGTAAAGAAGTGTGCTTGTACTTTGATGGGTATGACTCATTTTTGCAATAGTGAAATATTTCTTCATGTTTAGTGTGTGGGTGCTTAGCATTTGACCGTATCCAGCTAAGGCTGAATGCAACAGTGCAAGGTACCAGAAGTATGATATATATATATATATATATATTTGTATGTATTTAAATATCTTATTCTACAAAGGTAAGTAGTTTTTTTGTTTTTAGTGTGATTAATTTTCACAATTTTGCAGAAGTAGCACCTGTGTGAATGAAGAAATAATGACAAGTGGGCAAGTGGTCCATTCACAACGTCCCCATGCTCATTGTAGATGGAGGAGTTCAAGGGCAATTTACAGAAGTCAATGTTTGTAATTGTGGGAAATTGCATAACCTGTAAAAGCAGCTGCTGATAGCCCATGGACAAGGTGCAAAAAGTGTAATATTCTTGAAATTACTTTTATTAAACCAAGCAAAAAAAAAGCCACAATGACATTTACTGCCACAGTAAGAATGCATCAAAAGACCCAAAATGGTTGTAAACCTCCTAGTGTTTTGTGTGTTTGTACTGGTACCTGCTCCCTTGGCCAGGATCCAATGCAACTGCCACAGCCTGGTGCCTTAAAACTTGGAAAGCACCACAAGTCTATTTCAATGGTAACTCCTGCCCACCATCCAAATAATATCTGCTTGGATTTGTAAATTTATTTTTAGTTGAATGCGTAATCTGATGGACCAAAATTTGCTAAATCAATAGTATATTTAGCCCGACAGGAAACCAGTCATAGAACTCTGCACATTAAATAACCTGATTATTCCACAACACTGTTTATTTTGAAAGGGATGCTTCAAATAAAAGAAAAAAGAATTGCGGAAGGTTTTGTCAGTGAACGGACAGTATGGAGCTGATGTTGCTAAGCAGATTATGTTTACTTTTCTGATTTAATTAGAAAACACAGATAGATGGTCCCTGTGTGCCCAGGGCACAATGATTAGAACAACTCCTATTTTAAAAAAGAATACATGACACGAATTAAGTAATACAGAGGTGATGGAAAGGTGAGTTATTTTAAGTAAGTAAATATACAACAGTCAATTCAATGTAAATCCACGTGATAAGTGAAGAGACTATTAATCCCAAACCTTTCCTATCCCTATCCAAAGCATTCACTTCTGTTAACTGAATTATTTTAGCTGTTGAATTTGATTAAGTTAAATAATTTTGGTCCCAATTCTGTTTATTTTTACGTCTGCCTCCCAACTACCACAGTCACCTTCTGTAGAATATGTTGCTCGATTTCTTTTATTAAATACTTAGCCTTAGAGCAAACTCTAAATAACATTATTTAATGTTGAAAAATATTTTTCATTACAGTAAAATGAAATTATACAATGGAAAATCCTTGACAGCATTTCAATGTGAATTCTTCTTAAGTGAATACATTTGGCTAAAAGGAATGGACTATATTTATTAGGAGCATGTTTAAGGATCTCATCAATCATTTTATCTGAAGGTGATCATTACAGTTACAATAGACAATTTGCTAAAATGATCTTATTTATTTACTATTTTTTTAATGTATCTATTTTTGTTGCATTCTCAAATATTGGAAGGGTATAACAGGCAGTCGACTACAAAAACCAAAAGTCTTTAATTGAATTGTGTACTTCAATAAATCACTTAAGAAAAAGTTTGAACCACACAAAATGTACATTTTTAATCAATTGGCTTACTTAAAGTTCTATTCAATTTCATTAAAAAGAAATTAAAACTATTAAATCAGCTTTTACTTAGGAAAGGAATTAGTTTCTGCAGAATGACAGCATATGGTATCCAGCCATACCTGGATTGAAAACTCTTCCTGTCGACAGACTAAGATTAAATCTGCCTTCATAACCTTTTTACAGACTGCAGCTACTTGCCACAGGTGTACACTGCGAGTACCTGGCCCAATAACCCTTTTACCCACTGGACTCGTATCCCTTCACAAGTCATAGAAGCTGTTCGTGATAATCCTTACATGTTGCACAAGAGTCTTTCTCAGTTAAAACTCTGCATCTTCCAGTTAGGTTGGCCCGGCATAACTCTCCTCATGACCTTTCCAATCTGCTAATATTCTGTATCTCATGCATAAAAGTAATAGCCAAGTTGAAGTTCCTGTCCTATAGCTATTGCTCAATTTTATCTTTTGCTTTGACAGCTATTTGTACTATTTTGGCTCTTAATTTTAGCTATACACATTGTGACTCTATCCTTTAAGCTTTTGTGCAATCTTTATTTTTGCACCTTAACCCTCAACTTCCTGTTATATACAAAGAATCAAGTCTAAGTGTGAAACCTAATCAAGAACTAAAAAATTACACAGAGAAAAAATAGCCAGTGACCTATTTAGAGCCCCTGTTATAAGATTGTCTCTTCCACATATACTTGAAAAGAATGTTAATGATCACTTAAAAAAAAACCAAAATAACATTGAGAAGATGGAAAAAGGCTATTCTGTTGTTTCACTAAAGTATTTCTGTGGCATGATTCATTGCAGGCAAAAAGATCATTCATTTTGTGGTCTTCAGCAGAAGTGTAAGGGGATTAGGGGCCTACTATCTCTGTAATTAAAAGTCTTGCATGTAGTGCAAGTCCATTGCTTTATATCTTTGAAAGGTGTGAAAGTGTGGCTCACGTGTCAGATCTTCAAAGTGTCCTCTCCCACTCAATTTCCCAATGTTGTGCTACCTCTCTCCCATCCCATTCCTTGAGGTTGTGTAGCTCCTTCCCCTCCCCCCATTGAATTTATGCCTTTCCCCAGTGTTGTGCTGGATTCAGCCCACTTCATCAAGAGAATATCTTACATTTGATTTCAATAGAAATTTTTTTTAAAGAAATCTATACAACATGTTTTCTTCTTCGAAGGCTTGTTTAATGAAATGCTAAAATCAGAATTATTGTTGGTAAAATGTATTTAATTCAGTAGTTATTTCCAGTAGATTTTGCTCATATTTATTGTGGGGACCATCAACCATGAAACAAGCCAAAGTCGTGAACTCCCACCCTCTCTGGGAGGTGCCATTTGAAACACCGAGCACAACCATTGCCCCTTTGCAGATGCATTTTCTCATTGTCTAAACCACACAGTACATTTTGAAGAGGTGGAGGTGGTAGCCAATGATCAGCAAATGCATGCCGTGCATCCAGGTGGAGGCACTCCTCTGCTGTTAGACAGCTATCAATGGGGTCGGCAGCTATGGATGTAGAGGACAGCTCTGTTCGTTTCAGAGTCATCCACCCAATGTTTCTTCTTGGTCAAATAATGCGGGCATGGTGAACCTGCTTTACAATGAAGGCACTGTAGCTCCTGCTTAGACAATGGCCACTGACATGCATGATGATGCCCAGTGATCTGATACCACCCGAATATTAATTGAGTGCAAATCTTTTCTCTTCAGGAAGGCCATCTGCTTAAATGAAAAGCCCCATTGCTCACATGAACAGCAGGTGTGACTTTTTATACTCGAGGGAACCCTAACAGTGCTGAAAGCTGTGCATCCTGTCCAACTGATGCCTCTTTCTACAGGAAAACTGATGGAGGTGTTGCCCCTTACAAACATAGTGAGTGTCACTTCCCTGATACATGCGTGCACTGCAGATGATGCACTGATGTGGTAGATATTTCCTGAGGTGTCTTAGAAGGATGTGGTAGCATTACTGGGCAACAGATGGCACAACTCTGTAGTAGTCTGCCTTGTGAAGTGGAAATGAGGAAGACATGACACTTTTATTATGTCCAGATGCATATCCTGGGGAAGTGCTGCTGGTGGCCAAACATCACAGTGTCATTGCACCTGCATTTATTGGACTCTCATGAATCATCTTCCTTATTTCAATTACACAGCACATTCAGAATTCCGTAAGGAATATCCATCCCCATCTCATTGTTAGCTGCGCATTTAAGCAAACAAAAACACAAGAATAATGAAGAAAAGTATTAGCAGGAAAAAAAATGTGAAACTGGAGGCAAAATGACCTAATGCAAATTGCAACCCAGTATACATAAAAACATGAAAAGAAACAAAACAAAATCAAAAACTTACATTCTCCTTTTCAGAGGCCTATTTCAACAGGTGAGCTCCCAAAGAGTCCTGTGAGCCCATTGTCTTTGATCCCTGTCACAATCTCCATTCCTTCGCCACCAATTCTATCCCCCTCACTGGCCACTGTCACAGTCTGAACCAGACTGTTTGCATCCTTGGTACCCTATTTGTTCCTGAGCTGAACTTCCGACCACTTATCTTCTCCATCACAGAGATCGCCTACTTCCACTTCTGTAATATTGTCCGTCTCCACCCTGCCTCAGTCTATCTACTGCTGACACCCTCATTGTTACTTCTAGAATCAACTATTTCAATGCTCTCTTGGCAAGCCTCCGGTCTTCCACCTTCCATAAACTTAAGCTCATCCGAAACTCTGCTGCCCGTATCCTAACCCGCACCAAATCCCACTCACCCATCATCCCTGTGCTTACTGACCTACATTGGCTACCAGTTCACCAATGCCTCAATTTTGTATCTCTCATCTGCGTGTTCAAATCCCTTCATGGCCTTGCCTCCTCTCTATCTCTCTAATCTCCCACAGCCCTACAATCCTCCAAGAACTCTGTGTTCCTCCAACTCTAGCCTCTTGTGCATCCCCGATTTCCATCTCCCCACTATTGGTGCCCGTGGCTTCAGTGATCTAGGCCCTGAGCTCTGAAATTCCCTCCCTAAACCTCTCCGCCGCTCTCTCCTCCTTTAAGTTTTTAGTGACCTGTCCTAATACCCTAATATTTCTTTCTTTGGCTTGGTGTCAATTTTTGTCTGATAACTCCTGTGAAGTGCCTTGGGACGTTTTCCTACATCATGGTGTTATTGTAATGATTGTAAAAATCATTGTAAAAGTTGTATTTTTTGGCTGTCTCCAAAGCTGGAGGGAAGGCCCAAGCTACATTCAAACAAACACATACTGAAGGTAATTTTAACTTTTGGCAAAGCGTAAAACAGCCGATATTAGATTGCCTGCGCATTATGCATCTCTCCTGTTTTTTGTTTTCGTAATGATAATCGGAAGAGGTGTATAACGGGCGGCCGATCCGATATCTCCTGTTTTACCCCATCGCCAAAAGGTAAAATTACCCCCACTGTGTCATTTACAAATGTGTCATTTGCTTAGTCATGTGTAAGACTGAGAGTTACTTGTGACTATAGCTGATAGTTATTCAAATCCAGAAAGCCCCAGCAACTGTTTTCGGAAGCTAATGCCAAGTTGAGTCAGGTCAGTTGGAATCTTTAGACATAGGTTAGTCTGGTTTAGCTCCTGCATTTAGAAAAACTACAAGAAAAGAACACTGCATGTATTAAGGCTATTTTCAAACTAGTAGCTTAGTAAAGAGATTGCAACTATTTGTTCAAGAAGCAGATTACTATATCTACTCAATATTTATGTATTATGTTATTCACTTGCTCTTCTTTTATTTAATAAATTGACTTATTAGTTAATGGGTGAAACAAGGTCTGATTTGATGATGCTGTAACACTTTTCAAAGACATGATAAAGTGCCAATGGAGGCACAGGAAAGATCCAGTCGCTAGAGCAATTTACAGAAAGCTTTTCTGTTTGTCATCCTAGGTTTGCTATCCAAATCTAATCTAGATATCGGGTCCAGTGAAGATTATCTCAAGACCATAAGGAACTAAGACTCACTTATGCGAGTAATGTAACAGCCAGGCTATCTAGAGGACAAAGAAAAAAAACCTAAAACGGTAACCCTGTCCTTCAGATAAGATGTTGAACCAAGTCCTTGTCCACCCGTTTAGGTGGACATTAAGGATCCCATGGTACTCCTCAAAGAAGAGCAAAAATATCACCCGGTGCCCTGGCTAACATTCCTATCGCAAACAATACTACCAAGAACAGATTAAGCAATCATTCATCGCTGGCTGTTCGTGGGATCTTGCAGTGCACAAAATGACTGTTGCATTTGCCTGCATAAAAACACCGCTACACGTCAAAGTAATCAGAAGCACTAAGATATTTCTGTGAGACATAATGAGGTTCTATATAAATGCATGTCTTTCTTTCATTTGGGTGCTGTAATTGGATCACGGGCCAAAGAATCCAAAATGATATTTTTTCCTGCTAACGCTACAGAAAAATTATTTTTTTATATTAAAAGTCTTTCATCTGATATGAACTTCCTGCAATCTCGTTTAATTCCTGTGTCACAAATTTGTCATGCCTTTGTCACAACTGAGCTAATGCCGGGTATTACATACTAAATTAACCATTAAACTGACCTTTCAGTCTTCCCAATGCTAGGTGGTGCTACTGTTCCTGCAAGGTCCATCTCCCAGGTCCGTTGTTCGAAGTGACACTGCAGGTAGGTACATTTTATTATTTATTTTTATATTTAATTTAAAATTTATCTGCTACCGCCTGCTTCCCAGCTAGAGACGCAGGCCCATTCCCACTCAGGCTTCTGGCCTATCACGGCCCTCACGCCATCGCTCTCTCACCTGCGACTGTAAAGTCCTGCTTCATTTTTTGTGTGCTCTCCCTTCCTCTGGAAGCAATGAAATTGAGGGGCTAACAGGAAGGAAATGGGATAGTGCAAAAGAGAAGGGGCAATAAATGCAATAGTGTCGAAGGAGAGTAGCGAAGCAAGGGGCACGGGTGGAGGGTATGGCACATGAGCCACCTAGGGCAGCAAGCTGTCTTTTCTCTGTACCCACCAATGGGAGGTGCAGACTACAGCCCTTGGCAGCTCCCTTTCACACCACCCACTATCTCCTACCTGAAACTAAAGAAGAAAAAGACAGAGAAAAACAGGTACAGAGACTGAAGCAAAAAAGAAGTTAGTGAGAGAGAAGCAGAAGAGAAAAGTAACAAAATAGAGAGTTGCAGAAGAGTAAGATGAACAGCAACAGGAGGATGATAAAGCTAGGTGGGAGAGACCATGTCCTCTGACCTGCCTTGTGCAATAGAGATCCAATAGTAACATATTACAAGTCTTGCATATGGGATGCACTTCCTGCAAACATCACAGTAACTTCTTGTCTTACTTTAAACATCATACTTTAGATGTCATACTATATCCTATTCTCTGACTCACATGAGCAATGCCACAGGAGATCTGCTAGCATACTATAATAATGGTACATCTAGCAGACCAAAAGGATATCTTACCATTGCATTTTTTTTCTCTCACTTTATGTATTTCATTCAAATTCAGGTCACTCTGTTTTATTAAAAAGTATAAAAGCAAGAAAGGAGTTCTACAGGAACACAAAATAGGTTGTGTTTTACATGCACTGGTGTTCATGTCCTTATAAAATATCACATCATCTGACTTACCATGAGTAGCATCTTTGGAAATTTGCTAATATTATATAATAATACATTGTGCATTATATGGTATAATGCTCCCTGGCATTATAAACAGCATATGCTCTAACTTCCCATAGGCACACCATGGGAGATCCACTAATATTATTATAATTGCCTAACACCCTTGTCCTATTTTTGAACTTATATTCCTTGCTTTCTGGAGCTCAACAGTTGGACCAATGGATTGTGGACTCCTTACCACCACCTAGCACCAATGCTAACTAATAGCCAATACAATGAATAGGTCATGTACTTTTTGCAAAGTGTATTAAAAATAACTTCCAAAGGTAAGGCATGCTTGGAACAGTGGGGAATACGTACTAGATACCAGTATGAGCCCTCATTTAAACTCCGTCAAACACGTAATGGTTGTGAGGAGGAAGTGATATAAGCCGCTTAACTTTGAGTGAGTGTAAGGTTTTATTGTCATGCACATAGTTTTATTTTTATTAGTGAATTTGCGAATAACACAAGTGCATCCAGGAGAAATCTGTACAATGTCGGGGGCAATTTTTAACTGCCGGCCACCAATTTCTCATCTGAAAAACATGCAACTGAAGATTGGGTGGGCATCTCTGACACTACTGATCCAATTTTCAGGCAGGTCTTCAAATGGGTGCCCAGCATTCCCACCCAAATCAAGCAGAAGGCTCTTTAAATATGCAAATCTGGGTCCGATGCCAGTTGAAGAACCCCGATTGCAATTTCCATGTACAAATGGGCAGAGCATGTGGTGTGCATGCTAGTCCATTTGTGCTAGGTAGTGAGTGGCCTAACCAGCAGTCCTTAAAGGGACCGTTGCAGGCCCCTATGGAAAAGGTACATGGTTGTTTTGTTTTTGAGCATCCATGCTCCTTCTGGTCCGACAAAAATCTTCCAGCCCACTGCTGACCCATTCGTGCCCACCCCTCTGGGATTGGCTCCGTCCCCTGCCCACCCCACCCCCTTCCCCAACAAGCTCGACCTGTTGGCCGACTACTTGTAGAAGGTGGCTGATTTTTGGCCTTCCAAAATTGGTGAGTTGCAGCGGAGAATCTGTTTACAGCTCACTGGTTGGATCCAAATGGGGCCCAAACCTGAAAATGGTTCAAGCCTCCCGACCGAGACTTTGGGCAGATGTCGCGGATAACCTGCTCACTTTGTAACCATTTTGGACGCAGGTTGAAAATCTTCGCCGTCATTTTCTAATGTCAGAACGCGCAGATTAACTTATTATTTTGCACGTCAGAGATGCACTGTGATGTTGCATGTCTTCTATCAAACAGTTACTGTGATTTTTACTATAAGCTGCCTGCTGATGTTTGCAATCGTTTCACCATATGCACTTCTAACCAATTTATATGAAGGTTGGCAAGCAAGCTACTTATATATTTATGCAAAGCAATTAGGATGAATTGTAAGGATGTATGGATCCTTTGTTGTCTTTGGACATGTACACACGTCAGTGCATAGCCCCTAGCTAGTTCCCTGTCTGCTGTTCACCCATGACTAAAGCAAGTGACCTGCTGCAGTGTGACATCCCATGAATTTCTACACTTACCATATGTAGCATAATTTCTTGCCTAATTTCCCCAACTTTGTGTTAAAAAGAATCTTGTGTTCAGTGAAAATTTCTGAACAAGTCTGAATGATAACAAATCATTGCCACTACAAGTCACTTCCCCTTCCCATGATTGTTAGAAACACTGACTCATAACTTATGATTTCTTTAATTATTTAACTGTAACCAGACCTAGTCAAACATTTTGCTTTAAAAAATAATCTATTTTTGCGCCTGTCACTTTTAAAAATAAACACATGCTAAATACATTGCACAGTGTGGAACTGGCCCGTATAAACCAACCCCTGGTCTATGCTGACTTACTTGATCTTAGCTAGTTGGCAGGAGGTACATTTCAATTGGCCTTAGCATTCCTGGGTAAGGCAGTGGGGGAAAAAAATCGGCCTAGCTTCCTGTCCCCGATTCCAAGCAAGTGACTTGTGTTGAAAAGTGCATTTGTGTTACTGCCGGTGGAAGACAGGATTGAACATGCCTGTGATGTCCCCAACGATAAAATAAAGTACTGACATTGGGAGGATGATATCCCTCATCCCTGCACCCATGTGCATCAGCTTCTGGGGCTTTAGGATGAGGAAAATGGAACAGAGACCTGTAACACGGGGTCGCCCGGTCCCCTTTGTACTTGACTGGCATTTGTAGGGCCGCCCAGGCATGGATGGGAAGTTCCTATCTCATCACTGTTTGTGGGACCTTGCTGTGTGCAAAGTGGCTGTCACGTTTCCTACATTACAACAGTCACTGCACTTTAAAAGTACTTCACTGGCTGAAAAGCACTTTGGGACGTCCTGAGGTCATGAAAGGCACCCTATATGCAAGTTCTTTGTTTCCTCACCTGCAACAGGTGGCAGTATTTATATTTTATGTTAATGACATGCGCGTGCTGTCATCACACCTTGAATGTACTTTTCCTGGGTTTCACCCAGTGTCTGCCACAAAAGAGGAGCACCCAGAGAAAGTGAGTGTCAGAGGATCTGTAGTAAAGGAAATTTTAAATTTATTTAGGCTAGCAAAAAAAGAACAGCGAGCCTGCAGGCCATCATGGTGCTGTTTCTGACAGCAGCCAGGACCCGCTGGGATTTACATGGGTGCAGGCCTTTAGCAATGGTAAAGTCCCCTTCTCCACTCTGGGTGACCACTCATTCACAGGCTGCATTCCTATCTAGTGCACTACCAATCGCGATCCCTGAAATTCAGCCAGATTCAGGTGCTTTGCAAACATGTACCAGCCGACTTCTGCTGGAGCAAATTAACGGCGGGAAGAATGTTGTTCCCTTAGTGTCTCAGCTGGCATATGAAGAGTAGCAGCTGGGCAAGATACCAGAGATGTCTGTACTCATGAAATTCTACTCCAGCCTTCAGAAGAAAATTAGAGGGGGAAAAATAAAAATAAACAGATTGAAATGGGTTTGCACTCATTCTTGTCCGCCATGTTGTCAATTCTGATGGTACCTGCCCCCAATGGCTCAACTTTAAAATTCTCATCCTAGTGTTTACGTGCCTCTATGATCTCACCCCTCCACATCTCTGTAACCTTTTGGAGCCCTGTAATTACCCCACCCCCCCCTGAAACTCTCAGTTCCTCTGACTCTGGCATCTTGTTCTCTCCACCCCCACCCCCCCTTCACCCCACCACTGATGGCTGTACTTTCAGCTGCCTAGGCCCCACTGTGGAATTCCCTCCCTAAAGAAAAAGAACTTGCATTTCTATAGCGTCTTTCATGACCCCAGGAAGTCCAAAAGCACTTTACAGCCAATGAAGTACTTTTTGAAGTGTAGTCACTGTTGCAATGTAGGAAATGCAGCAGCCAGCAAAGTCCCACAAACATCAATGCGATGTAGGTTGAGGGATAAATATTGGCCCCTCCATCTCCCTCTCTTTCTTTAAGACCCTTCCTAAAACCCTTTAGCCAACGCCCCGCACCCCCCCCCCCCAAACAATTCGCCTGGGTGTTGGTTTTCTTCAAGGCTTTGTGAGACGCTTATTTCTAAGGGGTTTATTTCTACCTTAGAAATGCTAAGTAAAGACAAGGTGTTGTTTTTAAATGTATTGGTAAACATCATCGAAGATAAATATCCTTTTGAAAAACGCCAATTGAGCAAACTTTCTCAACTTTGAATGTCCTTTAGTGGAATCAGAGGGAAATTCTCTGGCAGCCAGGGAGGGAGAAAGTAGTCTAGCGGTTTATTCGCAAGATAAATCAGCACACTGAAACTGGGAGGAGTTGTGCGATTCCCAAGAGCAGACGAAGTTTGGCGGTCCATTGATCACATCGGGCAGGTTGTAAAGTGATTCAGCTCATGCGATTAAAAATAAATAAATAATTGGACATAAAGTCAAAATTTGGAAAAAATCATTTGTTTGTTGTGGATTTCTCCTACGCCTGCACATTCTGTTTCCAACATTAGTGGGCTGCTGCTATGTAGGTGGATGTTATTTATGGCATGTGTTCCCTTCAGGGCACATTTAATCAATCTCCTTGAAAACAAAGGCGGCTCCTATAGAGAGGAGGCAAAACAACTATTGTTGTTTTGGGAGTCTCCACGTGGTTACAAACATTAGTTTAACATATTTCCAATCTACACCACTTGGCGCACACAGCGTTTTTCTTTGTTCAAAACTCACACTGCGATCTCCAGGCTGCCCCCGTTCCAACTTTTCAAATGATTCCATTGGTAACGAGAAAAGTGTGTTTGGAGAGAACAAAATGGGGTGGGATTAATAGCATATTCCAATTTTATGTTGTTAACTAAAGACCTGCTAAGATCTACTCAATTTTTCCAAAGAAAATGTTGACCTTAAGAGGATTTTAAAAAATACTAGACAACTTATTTTAAAAATCGCAAATTATGTATAGACATATCCTACCTGTACACTATACCAGTGGTTTTCAAACCTTCCTGTGCGGGGGAACCGACTGCGAATATTAACACACTCTTGTCGCACCTTCCAAATGACTGACAGCTAGCCAAAGGGAAAGCCGTGCTATTATTGCATAAAAGTGTTTAACTGGTATACACATAATGTGTTGGTAAATACATAAAAAAATCAAAAATCTGATGACAGACACAAATCTGCTTACGTTACAACCCCTAAGGTCTGGGACACCAGTGTAAAAACCTATGTACCATATGGACAGTGGAATCTTGTCCTGCTCTATGTCAGAATAAAGAAAAGTTATTTTAAAACTAATGGTTATTCCAGCACTGGGTCAGGAACACATTTGAACTTGATCAAGATTTATTTAGATCAGAGCTTTGCCACTAATCATTAACCAGATGTTCATTAAATTAGATTTGGCTGCTTGTACAGTGTAACAAGAATTGTAAATGTGACAGGATAGCCTGATCCATATTGGGGAAGGGAAAAGTTCAGCATGAAGCATCTCATAATCTGTTAACTTGGACCATAAAATATGCAATAAAAATCCCCCACACTTTTTTCAATTCCAGCATTCTCTCTCCTCTCCTGAAGGCAGTGACTCATGCTGGTGTATTGTTCCACCAGCACTGGCAGTCCTTCTCCACCATGTGGCCATTCTTCATGTGTAAGGCTAGACCAATGGTTTTCAAACTTTCCTGTCGGGGATCCCCATGCAAATATTTACATGGTCCCTCAGACACCTTGTCCCAAAACTCCCAAAAGACATTTTCAGCCACTCAGAGGGAGACAGTGCTATCAGTGGCGGAAAACTTCTTATATTAACATTGGCAATAGAAATGTCATGCTTGGAATGATCTGTCAGAAGTACAGGTGCACTGAAAGCATTCCAAATTTCATGTTATAGTCTCCCTGGGAACCTTTAAGTTTGTAAACCATGCCTAGACTGTGGTTGTCAGCAGGCTAGTTACCATGGATGGCATTACAACTGAGCCTAATACTGTCTTCAAACATGCACTTTCCAACAGTGACATGTGATTTTATTTCCCTTTCTCTAACTCAGTTCCCTTCCTCCAACTCCTTTGGCCAGTTGTAAAACAATAGCAACACCTTGCATTTATGTAGTGCCTTAAACATAGTTCGAGGTCCTAAGGCACTTCACAGGAGCGTAATCATACATAGGACGGGTGACTAAAGGTTTGGTCAGGGCTAGGTTTTAAGAAGCATCACAAACGTGGAGAGAGGGAGGTGGAGAGGTTTAAGGAGGGAATTCCAGAGCTGGGGCCTCGCCAGCTGAAGGCACAGCCGCCAATGGTGAACTGTCACATCTATTGACGAGCCAATACACAATAAAAATGCCACTTAGTTTCAGTACATATCTCACAAGCTTTTAACTTAAACTACACATTACATTATAAAAATGCCCTGAGCTGCAATGTTGTAGCAATAAGATGCATTTAAGATGTAATCTTGCCATTACAATTTATATTAGATGAATTAAACACAAACCCAGATCACAGGATGTTTTCAATTTTCACATGATGCGTTCTGTCAGAAGCTGAACAAATGAACTTGGATTTATATAGCACCGTTCATGCCCCAAAGTGCTTCATAGCCAATGAATTATTATCGAAGTGTAGTTACTGTTGTTGTTAGGCAAATGCAGCAGCTAATTTGCATATAGCAAGTACCAAAGCACAGAAATGAGATAAATGACCACTTAATCTGTTTTGATAATGTTGGGTGATGGTTAATTGTTGGCCAGGGCTACAAGAAAACTTCCCTACTCTTCTTCAAATAGTACAATGAGATCTTTTACATCCATCCAAGAGGGTAGACTGGATCTCGGTTTGAGGGTGTGTTTGTCCTCAGCAGGAGAGTTCCATGCGAAGGTTCTACACCTGAGATGTTAACGTGACTGTTCTCTCCACAGATATTGACTGACCTGCTGAGTTTTTTCAGCATTTTCTGTTTTTGTTTTGGATTTTAAGCATCTGCAGAGTTTTGAGGCTTGTTTATAGAGCTTCAAATTCTCTGTGGATGGAGTGGACATCTCACAATTACTATGTAATGAAGTGATATTTATTCATTTAGACAGGTGGAAAGCAGAATTAAATTGAAGTTGGAAAGACACAAACCCAACCTCTTTCCTCCCAAACCTGTTCTTTTAGGATGGTTTGCTTTATTAACAGTGGTCTAGCTACTTATAAGAGCCAAAAACAAAATAATAACAACAGAAAATGCTGTTTTCAAAAATGAAAAAATATTGATCAATGCATTTGCATTTCCTTCAATGCAATTACTAGATAATATAAGAACATAAGGCATTGAATGAGCGAAGGTTATTCAGCATTTCAGTTCTGTTGCTTCTACTGACCAATGTACAATCCATTCTAATTGGACTCTATCCAACCATTTTTTAAATTCATTCATGGGATGTGGGCGTCGCTGGCGAGGCCAGCATTTATTGCCCATCCCTAATTGCTCTTGAGAAGGTGGTGGTGAGCCGCCTTTTTGAACCACTGCAGTCCATGTGGTGAAGGTTCTCCCACAGTGCTATTAGGGAGGGAGTTCCAGGATTTTGACCCAGCAAAGATCAAGGAATGGTGATATATTTCCAAGTTGGGATGGTGTGTGACTTGGAGGGGAACGTGCAGGTGATGTTGTTCCCATGTGCCTGCTGCCCTTGTCCTTCTAGGTGGTAGAGGTCGCTGGTTTGGGAGGTGCTGCCGAAGAAGCCTTGGTGAGTTGTTGCAGTGCGTCATGTGGATGGTGCACACTGCAGCCACAGTGCGCTGGTGGTGAAGGGAGTGAATGTTTAGGGTGGTGGATGGGGTGCCAATCAAGCGGGTTGCTTTGTCCTGGATGGTGTCGAGCTTCTTGAGTGCTGTTGAAGCTGCCCTCATCCAGGCAAGTGGAGAGTATTCCATCACACTCCTGACTTGTGCCTTGCAGTTTGTGGAAAGGCTTTGGGGAGTCAGGAGGTGAGTCACTCGCTGCAGAATACCCAGCCTCTGACCTATTCTTGTAGTTACAGTATTTATATGGTTGGTCCAGTTAAGTTTCTGGTCAATGGTGACCCATAGGATGTTGATGGTGGGGGATTTGGCGATGGTAATGCTGTTGAATGTCAAGGGGAGGTCGTTAGACTCTCCCTTGTTGGAGATGGTCATTGCCTGGCAATCTCATGAGGAAAGGTCTGCAAAGTTTCTCCTGTGCCATCCCCGACCAAAGGTGAATCCAGCAAAACTTGAGTATGTCTATCTTGTCTTATATATTAAATTATCCATCTTTAACTCTTGCCTTCCTTGATATGACATTTCCAGGGTTCATGCAGCTTGGGAACTGTCAATTTCCACAGCTGCATCTGTACTTCATTTTATTTCTTTCAATCCTTTCCCTAACCAGATATTCATCTAGTTATTTTCCAAAGGTGTTAATCAACACAGCATTAATTGCTTTTTCTGGGAGCTTGTTCCATATATCCACTACTCTGTGGAGATATTTTTTTCCACTGCAGTCTCCCCCCTCCTCCCTGGTCCAGCTATGGGGTGCAGTCCAAAGTGGCAACAGTTACCAGTACCTCACCCAGATGATGATATTTTATATGTCAGTTGAGTAAGTGAGATCAACATGCTACACAACTGGGTGGGGGTGTAAGACTGCATCACAGCTGCTCCTGATCTTCTCCCTATGCATATTTTCCAAAAGGGGTTACTTAATATTGATAAGGAGCAGAGATTCTGGATGATTCCTCTCCCCCTTCCCAACCCAGGGGAGCACTGAGACCAATGGCAGTTTTGCAGCTATTGCCCTCACTGATATCATCTAACTCTGCATAGACTAGGAATGGGACTTTGGACTGGGTTTGTCATCCATTCACTGCAAATGGGTGGAAAATCTAGCCATAGGTGTCTTCTAGTTCAGTACCCACACCATCTGGTGCATTCACTTACAGAGCCTTCAGAGAGCCCAAAAGTTTTGTACTAGACTTTTAATTTAACATTCATTTCCTTTGGTTCTGTGATTTTAGTCCAAGTTAAACAACTTGCTTGCATCTGCATTATCCATTCCTTTCAGCGTTTTTAAAAAGTTGGATCATGTCTCCTCTCAAGATTCTTTTAAAAAAAAAAACAAATCCAAGTTCTGAATCTCTCCTCATAACCGAGAGCCCCGAGTCACCCAATTATTCCTGTCACTCTTCTCTCAACTATCTCCAAGGTACCAATATCCTTTTTAAAGATGCCCAAAACCGCATACAAAATTCTGAAGATGGCCTCAGAATTGATCTAGATGAGGTTAAAATGATATGAAAAACTAAAGTAAAAGTTTGTTGGGGGGGGGGGGGGTTATATGAAGAATAAAAAAATAGTTTGCATGAAAGACAAATGACAGCGACTTGTTCGAAATTCCTAAGGAAGGATAGGGCCTATAAAAATGTATTTGACTGTCCTTTTTAAAAGGCCTCCTAATTTCTTTGTCCTTCAGATTTGAGAAGTACGTTTGACAATGAAGCACTTGTATTTCTGAATAAGAAACCCACAAAAATTCTTTGGCATTTATCTGTAGCGACGTAATGGATTCCGGAGTTACGAGTTTGCAGGAAACCCCTTAGTTCAGGCTTGGGATGGATGCCAGGGTGGTCAAGGCAACGGACTAAACAGGAGGAAACATAGAGGGAATCCCGTTATTTTACTGGAGCGAAACTATAAACACTCTGATCCTTGGGAAGGAAGTGGCGTTTTCCCTCTGTAGTGAGTAAGATCTGGGACACAAGAAAGTCAGTGCAGTGCATGGAAAGCTCGGATCTTGACTGCACAGACCGGATTGCTCCTGCCTGTCTTCCAGTCCTTCTACAAAAAAGAAAATCTTATTCACAACCTTGCGATGTGCACTGAAACCCCAGTCTGAGATACTGATGTTAACCGATCTGCCCGCAAATGTTCAGAGAAGCTGCCTGCAGAGTGGTGCCCTATCACATCATGAGGTCCATGGATCAAGGTATGCGGTTTATTTCTGGAATAAACTTTTTTTAGTACAACTTTTGAAGTTAAGTACAATCTGGAAAGTGTTTTTTTTTAAAATATTGAAGTGTGGTGTTGGAATTGATGGGAAAGGTTCGGGGGAGGGGGGAGTTAAATGATGTGGTGTATCCTCTTGGTTTGAATGGCGCTGATTATTCTCTACAGGACGTTATATAAGAGTTTAAAATACGTGTGAATCTATACTGTTGCTGGGTTTGGGAATTAAAATTAAATCTAACCTTTTGCTGGGTTTTTAAAACTCCTTTGCTGGTGAACTGTATAAAATGTAACAGGGAGGGGATTCTCGCTGATATTTCAGTAATTGTCGCTTTAATGATGCATCTGTACATTTTTGGAAACATCTGTAAGAAGTTCCAGATGTGCAGCCTCCCCCGGCAGTGCTGACGTGAGGCTGCTCCCTACAGACGGCTCAGTTCCTCTGAGATGGGACGGCGCGCAAAAAAAAAATAGAAACAGCAGCTTTCGTGAAATTAAGTAAATAAACAGAAAATGCGTAACAACATCATAAAGAAAACACATGGTGTCCGAAACAAATAGTGTTGGTCGTTTCCATGACTCCGCGGTTTATACACTGGTGAGTCAGGATCAAAGTTTCCACGCGCAGTCTCAATAGATTTTTTTAATTTAAATGTATTTTTGGATTATTTTTATTTCTAATAGAATTCTTTAGGAATAATACGTGGGTTGGTTAGTAACACAGTATCACATCTCTCCCCCGTGATACTGCAGGTCCCACTCCACTGTCTGCTCACATTCACTTTTCAAAATTTTTTAAGGCCGACAACGTGGTGGGTGGTGGTTGTCATAACTCGTGTCTCGTCCAATCCGAGCCCTTTGTGTCTTCTTTCTCTGATTGTCTCTCTCGCACTGTGACTCTTTCAAACTCTCTCATTCTCTGACTCTCAATCTCTCTCTCTCTCATTCCCTGACTCTCAATCTCTCTCTCTCATTCCCTGACTCTCAATCTCTCTCTCTCATTCCCTGACTCTCAATCTCTCTCTCTCATTCCCTGACTCTCAATCTCTCTCTCTCATTCCCTGACTCTCAATCTCTCTCTCTCATTCCCTGACTCTCAATCCCTCTCTCTCATTCCCTGACTCTCAATCTCTCTCATACTCTGACTCTCAATCTCTCTCTCTCATACTCTGACTCTCAATCTCTCTCTCATTCTCTGACTCTCAATCTCTCTCTCATACGCTGTCGCTCAATCTCTCTCATACTCTGACTCTCAATCTCTCTCTCTCATACTCTGACTCTCAATCTCTCTCTCATTCCCTGACTCTCAATCTCTCTCATACTCTGACTCTCAATCTCTCCCTCTCATACTCTGTCTCTCAATCTCTCTCTCTCATCCTGACTCTCAATCTCTCTCTCATTCTCTGACTCTCAATCTCTTTCATACTCTGACTCTCAATCTATCTCTCACATTCTCTGACTCTCAATCTATCTCTCACATTCTCTGACTCCCAATCTCTCTCTCTCATTCTCTGACTCTCAATCCCTCTCCCTCATTCTCTGACTCTCAATCTCTCTCTCTCATCCTGACTCTCAATCTCTCTCTCATTCTCTGACTCTCAATCTCTTTCATACTCTGACTCTCAATCTATCTCTCACATTCTCTGACTCTCAATCTATCTCTCACATTCTCTGACTCCCAATCTCTCTCTCTCATTCTCTGACTCTCAATCCCTCTCCCTCATTCTCTGACTCTCAATCTCTCTCTCTCATTCCCTGACTCTCAATCTCTCACACACTCTGACTCTCCCTTTCACTCTGACTCTTCCACATATTCTGTCTGTCTCTCACTTATTCTCAGTCTCTCTGTCTTTCTCTCTCTGACACCCTTGTTACCCTGTCCTTTTTTACAGCTTCGATAACCTGCGCCCCTCACTACAGTTTAACCCTTTGCATTCCGTTACCATTTCCTTTCTGGCATGCTGCAGCATTGTCACTTTCAAAGTGCATTTTCAATTATTGTGGGGTGTGTGTGTGTGTGTGTTCAGGAAAAGAACTGAAGTCACATTTTGAAACAAAATATCAAATTTTTACGATACATAAAATCTAGAAAACATTGTATTTTAGGGTTGATCGATTGTTTCTGCCTTGGCCTCACACCAGATGACTTTACATAATGGATTTTGGATAGGAGAGCTGGTGGAAGAGAGAAAGTGTTTGTGTGTTGGTGTGTGATTCTTCAATATACAGACATCTTTGCTGCAGTTTTGCACCACTGTAGTTCTGATGGAAACATTTGTGTTATTATAACCTGTTTGTATTGCCACGTGTTATATGGCACCTGATGGTTTTCAGTGCAGGTGAATTATGTGTGATATGTGTGTGCATATGAGAGTGTGCATGTACATTCATTTAAAAATATATATTTTAAATGGCTTTAAGTCAGGGCAGGAGTCTAGCAAAGTAGCAGTGATGAATTGTTTTTTTGTTCCTCCCATTATCTCTCCTCTTCTGAAGTTCCTGGCTTATGGTGCCATAGGTCAGTGCTTCCAGTAGATCTACAATACCTCGTCCAAGTGGTTATTGTTCTTATGTAAATCCAGATAGTGAATGTTAGCATTGTATTCAACTGTGGAGGCCATCACACTTGAGCCTGATCGTGCATTTATGCAACATCCAGATACACAGGCCAGGATTCTCATCTGAGGAGACAGTACCAGCAGAAGTATGACAGGGCATGACTCCTGCCTGCCCGTGAGGCCCTCCACTGACCATGGTGAATATTCCTGAGGCAGACTCATTTAAATATTTTAGGCAGGTGTTGCACAAAGTCTGCAACAGTTTAAAGAGCCATGCAGCATCTTGAAAGTTCCCTGTCTAGCTTCCTTTAATTTGAAAATTTGCTATGGCTGAAAAGGGACATTCCATCTAATGATGTCTTTTAAGCACCTCCTATGTTATTTTAAAGTTGCTATCACCTAATAATGTTGGATGCCATTGTATACAGGTGTGACTGGTGTGCAGCTTTACTAAAGGGATAGTGATGGAGGATGCGATGTATAATGTCTGTCCATTGTTACTGCCTTATTACAATGCACCCACCCATATTTGGGCAGGCACATGAGTCAACCATTGGAATTAATGCTGGAAGGTGGCTAAGATTGCAAAAATGGATGGGGATTTAGCGGGACAAAATCCTGCCCAACTTTATGCCCCTGCTTGCCCCAGTGCTGCCAGAAAATTACTGCTAAAAATGAGGAAAATCCTATCCAGGTACTTCTCAGTAGGAGTCACTGGATAGCGATTAGGAAGGGTAGCCTGCCAAGATTTAACCCCTTCCTGGCCGGGGTGTATTGAGGCCAATTGTAGCCATTCCTCCACCCTGATTGAGATTAGTTAACTCAGAACAGATCAGACTGATGAGGGTTTCTGTTTAAATAGAAACTACAGTAGCACTGAGAGTCAGCAAGTACTCAGTATCACGGAGTGGGAATGAAAAGGTTGGATTCCTGCTATGCTCAGTTCCCAATCTGAACCACTGAGAGGGTCTACTAAAAACTGTAGCATTTCCCAGCAGAGGGAAAATATGAGTAAAGTCAACCTTGAACACTCCATGTTGCCTCTTGGTGACTGACCTCAACGGGCTTTTGCTGTGGCTCGATGGCAGGATGTGTGTAGCTTCAGGCTGAGGGCAAAAAAGAGGGAATAAAATGACAAAAACAAAGTGGAAAATAGCCCATTGAAGTAGTTTAGTAAAAAAAAACACATTTTAAAAAACTACGAACATGAGGAGTAATGACACCTTCATGAACAGTTTGCAGAGGGCTTCACGCAGCCCACTGTTTCTACTCAAACAGACAAAGTCTGGCTGCAAAGTGTACCCCATTGTATTTGCAGGTACGTTGGTACAGGTGTCTTCTCACAACACACTGCCACCAGTCTGATGTGATTTCAGGTTGTTATAATAAGCTGTCCCTTCTTCTAATGGTCTCACTCCACTTCCCATCAGCAGATCTCACATCCCCGATGAACCAGAAGCTGCAGCACTGTGCTTTTCTGCCCCAGCAAAGACCTCGTATTCTTTAGGACTCAACTGAGCCTTGAATGTTAGTGCCTTCTGCACTTTATTTCTCTCAAGCCACCCTAGAAGATGGTATTATTAACACATTACACTTGAGCTGGGCTCAGATTATGAACGAACTAACTGGATTTATTTACAGAAATTAAACAAGTAGGTTACAAACATGACTGAAATAAAAGGCTGGATCTTTTAAAACTATACTCTGCTCCTCACAGCTGTGAATGTAGACAGAATCTCTTCACCAACAGTTTATAGCATACTCCAGCACTCAATTTTGGTTCTGTTTCATCCAGGGCCACCCTGATTCTCCTCCTTTTGTGGTTTGGTGTTTCTATCAGCTGTCTGTCTCCAAGGCATGAGTTTAAATGTCCCCTTTGCCATTGAAATTCATGGACTCCACAGTAAATTCCAGGCAGACATAAAATAATGCATATTATATTACTGCTAAATATTTTCCTCCGCCAATACCATTTCGTGTTGAAAGATCATAGAATCAATACAGCACAGAAGGCGGCCATTCGGCCCATCATGCCTGCGTCTCCTCTTGCCCAATAGCCCTGCAAATTTTTTTTTACAAGTACGTACCTAATTCCCTTTGCAAATTTGCTGTTGATTCTGCTTGCCCCGCACTTTCAGGCAGTACGTTCCAGATCATAACAACTCACTGCATAAAAAAAATCCTCCTCATCTCCCCCCCCTGGTTCTTTTGCCAATTATCTTAAATCTATGTCCTCTGGTCAGATTATGTTTTGTACATATTGTAATGTCCTTGTTGAGATGTTGGTTATACAATAAACTCATGGTACGATGCTAGACACCTCCCACTGAAAATGTTGACGTGTATAATATTCACTGCAGACCATGCTGAGCTTTGTGGCCCAAATCTGTAATTGAGGCTCAGGATGTTTACAGAGTTTGCATATATCAAGGATCCCTAATGGATGTAGAACATCCATTATACATGTATAAATAAAGTCTATGGTGTACTTGCCTCCTTAAACAAAGCAGCACAAATCATGCTGGTTAAAGCCGCATTTCCCACCTATTATGTTTAAGTTTATTAGTGCATTGCTTCGAAAGAAAAAAAGAAAAAAAAATCTCTATCCTGTTTGTGGGTGGGATTTTTCTGGGTAAACTGAGAATAAAATAAATGTCTGTTGAAGTGAACGGAAATTAATCAAAAAATGATTTCAATCATGACAGGGGAAGTCTGATTGTACCAAAGATGGTATTCTTTTTGTGGTTGTGCATAAGGTGCAATTAAAGACTATTTGGGAGCTGAATTTCTGCCATGCTCTCTTTAACACAATCCAATCCCATCAAATTGTTTAAAGAAGATATCTGATAGGGAGGTACTCTCTATATCAAGTACTAACCCCTTGTGTCTTTTAAGGCTGTACTCATTCATTAACTGGTACCTGTGAGAAGCAGTTTTATGCACTATTATATTAAAGTCCTGGGAGTGGTGCAGTATAGTCTCTGGCATCATCCCAAAATCTACTATTGCAAACAAGGTCACCACCAAGTGATAACTTCACAATGGTGTAATGATTTGCCAATGGCAGGGTACTGATAGCAGGCATCTCCAAACCACACTCTTGTGTTCCAGCACTCCAGCTCGCAAATGAAGGAATAAGGAAAGTATTGTGCTTTGATTTATGAGTTTAGTTCAGGCTTCTGTCAATCTTAAATGAGACAAAAGCTGCTGCTGATGAAAACATGACATGGGCAGTAAGAGAAAATAGTGTGATAATGAGACACAATGTTTGACATTGTGCATGCAGGTGGCACACACACATGTTTGAATGTGGAGGTCCTGTGTCGCCTCTTCGAAATTGGTGTGAGTGGTGAGTACAACTGCCTTGATCACTTGCGCAGAATCGGAGCCTGGAGGTGGAAGGAAACTGGCATTGTTACAGTGAAAGACTGCCCCTCAGTTTAGCAACTCATTGGCATTTTCAGAGAGCAGATTCTGGAATGGTTCCTGCAGATTGGAGGGTGTCAAATGTAACCCTACTATTTAAGAAAGCAGGAGAGAGAAAACAGGGAACTACAGACCTGTTAACCTGACATCAGTAATAGGGAAAATGCCAGAATCTATTATAAAGGATGTGATAACAGGACACTTAGAAAATAATAATAGGATTGGGCAGAGTCAACATGGATTTATGAAAGGGAAATCATGTTTGACAAAGCTATTGGAGTTCTTTGAGGATGTAACTAGTAGAATAGATAAGGGAGAACCAGTGGATGTGGTGTACTTGGATTTTCAGAAGGCTTTTAATGAGGCCCCACACAGGAGGTTGGTGAACAAAGTTAGAGCACATGGAATTGGGGGTAACATACTGGCATGGATTGAGAATTGGTTAACAGACAGGAAACAGAGAGTAGGAATAAATGGGTCTTTTTCAGGTTGGCAGGCTGTGACTAGTGGGGTACCGCAGGGATCGGTGCTTGGGCCTCAGCTATTCACAAACTATATCAATGATTTGGATGAGGGGACCAAATGTAATATTTCCAAGTTTGCTGATGACACAAAACTAGGTGGGAATGTGAGTTGTGAGGAGGATGCAAAGAGGCGTCAAGGGGATATAGACAGGTTAAGTGAGTGAGCAAGAACATGGCAGATGGAATATAATGTGGAAAAATGTGAAGTTATCCACTTTGGTAGGAAAAACAGAAATGCAGAGTATTTTTTAAATAGTAAGGGATTGGTAAATGTTGATGTTCAAAGGGACCAAGGTGTCCTTGTACATGAGTCACTGAAAGCTAACATGCTGGTGCAGCAAGCAATTAGGAAGGCAAATGGTATGTTGGCCTTTATTACAAGAGGATTTGAGTACAGGAGTAAAGATGTCTTACTGCAATTATATAGGGCCTTGGTGAGATCGCACCTGGAGTATTGTGTACAATTTTGGTCTCCTTACCTAAGAAAGGATATACTTGCCATAGAGGGAGTGCAACGAAGGTTCACCAGATTGATTCCTGGGATGGCGGGAATGTCGTATGAAGAGAGATTGAGTAGACTAGGCCTGTATTCTCTAGAGTTTAGAAGAATGAGAGGTAATCTCATTGAAACATATAAAATTCTTACAGGACTCAATAGGGTAGATGCAAGAAGGATGTTTCTCCTGGCTGGGGAATCTAGAACCAGGGGTCACAGTCTCAGAATAAAGGGTAGGCCATTTAGGACTGAGATGAGGAGAAATTTCTTCACTCGGAGGGTGCTGAATCTTTGGAATTCTCTACCCCAGAGGGCTGTGGAGGCTCAGTCTATGAATACATTCAAAACAGAGATAGATAGATTTCTAGATATTAAAGGCATCAAGGAATGTGGGGATAGTGCAGGAAAATGGTGTTGAGGTAGAAGATCGGCCATGATCTTGTTGAATGGCAGAGCAGGCTCTGGGGGCCGGATGGCCTACTCCTGCTCCTATTTCTTATGTTCTTATGTTCAGAGGTGTTATCTGACATTACCAGTGAGTCTCATCAACAAGCACGGCCATCAGCCAAATATCAGTGATGAGGAATGGGACATTTCCTCACTTTTGGGGCTCAGCATTGGTATTGCATGTTTCCAGGTCAGATAAAGCATGGACTGGTTGCAGTGTAAATACAAGAATATCATGGGCAGCTTCAACATATGTCAAATATTTTCACAAGTAATGCTGGCTGAATATGGGAGTCTTTCAATTTACCAGCAGAAGGTGAATGTTGTGATTCAGATCAGAGGTGTTAATTTTACACCATCCTATATGTCCTCCCATTTGTGAGTACACTAATTTATTAATTAGCAATCCTAGAGCAACTTCCTCCCTTTCTTCTTGGCTTCTATAAAAAATCTGATTCCTAAACTAACTTGGATTATATAGTAGTCTTACTATCTATTAGAATAAAAATGTAAAAAACAAGATCCATAGGGTTTAGTCAAATATTGAAGTTTTCAACCTGTGAACTCCAGGTTCTAAGTAGTCTGGAAATTGAGCGTAAAGTGTAGTGTGTGCATATGCCTATCTTGCTGAAACCCAAATTTCAATAAAAGTCTTAATGAGAAAAAACAGCTGTGATCAGCATAACATTTTGTACCTGTGAAGTGAAGGCAGTACAACACGTGGCCAGTTCTGAAAACCAAAGCGAATAACCTGGGTTCCATGTGTTTAAATTAAACTGATTTGATTGTACTGTAAATGTGTCCTGCACTTCAGATACACTTTGGCGGCGGGAGGGGGGGGGGGGGGGAGGGGAGGTGAGGTGGGGGGAGGAGAGAGAGTTAAGGTTATGGCTATGGTTGTGGTGAGTATAAAGATGAAACCAACAGTAAATGCTGCTTCATTGTACTTAGCCAAACTTTAGAGAAAGCATAATGCAGTGAGAAAAAAACAAAATAGGTCATGCCATGCCTAAAGGTAAGTTGTGTACTGATGTTAAAATATTTAGCAAACAAAACACCAAACTGGGGTAAATATGGAGAATGCTCTCAAATGCTTTCAGATATCACTCACAATCTATCAGAAAGTGATTAGAAAAAAACTGAAAAAATATTACATGTGCTAAAATTCTTGAGATATCTTTAACTAATTTTAGGCATAGAGCTCATTATTCCTTATTGTTCTGATGATATAATTTAATACATTAAAATGCAGCTTCCTCTCATTTATTTTTAATTGCAAATTTCAGATTTAAATGAATCCAAGCTTAGCAAGACTGATTAAATATTTGGAAATTGTTCTTAAAATAATGGAGAGCCATATAGCGCTCACCGTTAATTCAGGGAAAATAGAAGAGCAAATTCCGGAGAGCGTACATACGCAGTCAAGTGCGGAAATCCGGAAATTGCTCTACCAGATTCCCTGCTTCTTCGAAAGCTTTGTGGTAAAGAGATTGGGAGTGAATGGACCAGCGTGAACCTGCTCTCTTGCCCAGCTGGAAACTAACTAATCTCTCCAGAAAAAAGGTTCGCTGAGTTATATCAGGCCTAACGGTGTGGTAATTATTAATGACTGCTAAACAACTTCTCTGCCAGTGAAAATTAACCATTAAAAATGTGGAGTCTCGTTCCTCCCGATATTAATTATTGTTGGACATTCAAAAAAAACATTTAAAATGTAAACTTTTTATATTTTACTTTTTCTCTCCCTTTTATCTCTGTCTTTTAATCCTATCCCCTCTTTATTTCACTTTATATAACTGATTTCATTCAATTCGCTGTGGGAGCTTTCACTTCCTAGTTGTGATTACACGGCTTGTCAAGGATGCTTCAAGCTGATTGGTTGAAGGGAGAGAAAGATCCTTTCCCTGCTCTCACAGCTTATAGAAGCCCGGGAAAGAACGCTGCACTTTTTGCAGCTCACCATTGAAGTAAGTTGGCACGCAGAAGCCCGCGAATAGCTGCTCAGCCCAATTTCCAGGCCATTTTTTTTTATTCGTTCATGGGATGTGGGCGTCGCTGGCGAGGCCGGCATTTATCGCCCATCCCTAATTGCCCTTGAGAAGGTGGTGGTGAGCCGCCTTCTTGAACCGCTGCAGTCCGTGTGGTGACGGTTCTCCCACAGTGCTGTTAGGAAGGGAGTTCCAGGATGTTGACCCAGTGACCATGAAAGAACGGCGATATATTTCCAAGTCAGGATGGTGTGTGACTTGGAGGGGAACGTGCAGGTGGTGTTGTTCCCATGTGCCTGCTAATCTTGTCCTTCTAGGTGGTAGAGGTCGCGGGTTTGGGAGGTGCTGTCGAAGAAGCCTTGGCGAGTTGCTGCAGTGCATCCTGTGGATGGTGCACACTGCAGCCACTGTTCGTCGGTGGTGAAGGGAGTGAATGTTTAGGGTGGTGGAAGGGGTGCCAATCAAGGGGGCTGCTTTGTCCTGGATGGCGTTGAGCTTCTTGAGTGTTGTTGGAGCTGCACTCATCCAAGCAAGTGGAGAGTATTCCATCACACTCCTGACTGTGCCTTGTAGATGGTGGAAAGGCTTTGGGGAGTCAGGAGGTGAGTCACTCGCCGCAGAATACCCAGCCTCTGACCTGCTCTTGTGGCCACAGTATTTATATGGCTAGTCCAGTTAAGTTTCTGGTCAAAGGTGACCCCCAGGATGTTGATGGTGGGGGATTCGGTGATGGTACTGCCGTTGAATGTCAAGGGGAGGTGGTTAGACTTTCTCTTGTTGGAGATGGTCATTGCCTGGCACTTGTCTGGCGCGAATGTTACTTGCCACTTATCGGCCCAAGCCTGGATTTTGTCCCGGTCTTGCTGCATGCGGGCTCGGACTGCTTCATTATTTGAGGGGTTGCGAATGGAACTGAACACTGTGCAATCATTAGCGAACATCCCCATTTCTGACCTTATGATTGAGGGAAGGTCATTGATGAAGCAGCTGAAGAACTACCCTGAGGAACTCCTGCAGCAATGTCCTGGGGCTGAGATGTTTGGCCACCAACAACCACTACCATCTTCCTTTTGCTAGGTATGATTCCAGCCACTGGAGAGTTTTCTCCCTGATTCCCATTGTCTTCAATTTTACTAGGGCTCCTTGATGCCAAACTCGGTCAAATGCTGCCTTGATGTCAAGGGCAGTCACTCTCACCTCACCTCTGGAATTCAGCTCTTTCAGGCCATTGATACCAACAGAAGCAACTTGACCAACCTCTTCATATTTTTAATAGGTAGAATTAGAATAATAAAAATAAACATAATTATGAAAATGGCATCTGGTACCTCTTTCAAATTATCCCATTAATTTCCCAAACTGTTTGTTCTGGAACCTGACTAAAAGAACCTCACAATTCCTTTATTCTGTTAAAATATTAAAAATTGCAGATAAAAGCCCTGAAGTGGGTGGGAGGATGAAATCTCCTCAGTTTTAAATGCACTATTGTCAGTGGGCCAATAACTGAAAACCGTAATAACTTGGACTTTGCCTACTCAGATAGATAAATATGACATCTAACACCTTACATCCACTTTTCAATTCCCATTCTAGATAGGCACCATACAGATAGGCTTAGAGCTTCATATTTTCAATAATAAGTGGAAGGAAGTGTCCAAACACTTTAACATGAAGTAAGGTAATTTTGACTCTTTTTTCCTCCTTGTGCTGGATTTTCCTGCCTATTGCTAAAGTATGGTTTGGGATCCAGCATCACCAGTGATCTGCACAGTTGTTTCATTGAGGCAATTGAATCATTCGTCAACTCAATAAGCTAGATTTACTAAAATCCTTATCAAATTTGTTGCTTTCTGATAAATTCATATCAAATGAATTGACAAGAGAACTTGTCTAAACATTATTGTATTTAAAACAAATTTTCTTGTTTTTCCAACATTTTTTTCAATCACCTGAATCAACATGGGGATTAGATCTCTAGAGGTCCTAGGATAAATGGGAGAGAGAGTTGCTCTGGTAATCAGCCTATTCAGTTTCTATCTGTGATTGGATTTTAAAAAATGCACATGGATTCCAAATGTGTATTGCAAAGCTAGGATTATAGCTCATCAAAGTCCACTCATTGTGAGGCTTCCGTATTGGGCAAATCACAAATAACTGGAACTATTTCTTTCATATGACCACATCTGTAACACGACTATGTCAGATGACAGGGATCACGCTAATCTTCGCTGCTGTCCCTCTATGGCAAGTATATCCTTACCTAAGAAAGGATATACTTGCCATAGAGGGAGTACAGCGAAGGTTCACCAGACTGATTCCTGGGATGGTAAGACTGTTGTATGAGGAGAGATTGGGTCAACTCGACCTGTATTCACTTGAGTTTAGAAGCATGAGAGGGGATCTCATTGAAACATATAAAATTCTGACAGGGCTAGACAGACTGGATGCAGGGAGGATGTTTCCCCTGGCTGGGGGGGTCCAGAACGAGGGGTCAAAGTCTCAGGATATGGGGTAGGATATTTAGGACTGTGATGAGGAGAAATTTCTTCACTGAGGGTGGTGAACCTGTGGAATTCTCTACCACAGAAGGCTGTGGAGGCCAAGTCAGTGAATATATTTAAGATGGAGCTAGATAGATTTCTGGACACAAAAGGCATCAAGGGGTATGGGGAGAGAGTGGGAATATGGTATTGAGAAAGAGGATCAGCCATGATCATATTGAATGGTGGAGCAGGCTCAAAGGGCTGAATGGCCTACTCCTGCTCCTATTTTCTCTGTTTCTATGTTTCTAATATAGCCATTCTTATAACAACTGCAAAGAGATGAAAGATACTTTGATGATATAAACTTAGAAATTACTTTTTGTGACATTATCGTGCGAAAATGTAATGTTTCTATGGCATTCCTCTGTCTGCTATTTTAAAGGTACCAGTAACCTATGGGTTTGCATGCTAATATTACAGAAAATAATTTCTCGGCTATAATTGCCTTAAGATTAATCTGGTTGGATCAATCTCCTTATCATAATTTGGAAATTGCCCAATTTGGAAAGGTTGCAAACTGATCTATAATCTATGTTGTACTCTAGTTGTTTGCAATTATAGACTTTGACCTATGTCTCCCTGTATTTGTGATTTTAATTTGTTGTTTTGCTGTATTATATTCCAATAAAAGCAATGTTTCAATTGCTGCCTTTTTGTATTGTTCCCTCAGTTAACCTCCATCACCCTTTTGTAATAGTAGATCGAATAACACAAAAAGTCGTAGGAATGCTTTAAGAATGCAGAGAGGTAGTTTTGCTGTTGTTTTATCATAATTGCCACAGTTACCACACTACTATGATAAGAAAGTGTGTTATATCACTGTTCTTGGTGGTGCATATCATGAGATTACAACATTCCTAATCCTGTAAAGAGCTCGTGTGATACTTTTTATCCGACAAAACACTAATATACTAACAATAGTAAAAATTATCTGTAAGCTGTGAACTGCTCTATAGGTTAAAAACTAACTGTACCACATTATAGTGCATTATAAATGGATCAATGTAACTTTTCCTTTTGATTCATTTTCAGAAAGAAGGCAAATTAATTTGTGCATTTCAGTGTTTATTAAATGAGGTCCAATATGTTTGTAGAAAGAAAACATAGTACAATGCATTTATGAAAGCAGAGAACAAATATCTGTCACTACTAAATTTCATACAGAATACAAAGAAAATAATGAAAAATGATGCTATCTGTTTAATATTAATAAAATGTGAGGGACTGGGTGGTAAAGTTGGTTAGAACATTATCCTTTGTCCTCTTAGACCTAGTTGTCTGATGATGAGTGACTATCCTTCTTGGGGGGAGGTAACCAGGGTCACTTTGTAGTTGAGGTGGTTTCAAGATGATATACCTGATAATAGAAGACCACAAGGTGAATACAAATAAGGACGGCCATTTGGACCATCTTAGCTCATCCATCCAGAAAGACCCTGCAGTCCCCCATTACGGC
Organism: Heptranchias perlo; assembly: GCF_035084215.1. Lineage (NCBI taxonomy): Eukaryota > Metazoa > Chordata > Chondrichthyes > Hexanchiformes > Hexanchidae > Heptranchias > Heptranchias perlo. Next base: position 32,828,849 of record NC_090343.1, on the reverse strand, counting down.
CTCCAGTTGTTTCTTAACTGATTCAAGCATTTTTGCTTTCACTGATGCCAGGACTCAGTCTCATGGCTCGTCTCTGAACTGTTTCCAGGACTTGAATGTTTCTCCTGTGTCTCAGTGACCACAACTGGACACAATAGTCAAAGTATGGTCTGACTAATGCATTATGCAGTTTGAGTCTGACTTCCTCTGATTCATACTCTACTGTTTTGGCAATACAGTTTAGCATTTTATTTGCTGTTCCATAGTGGTTACATGTTGAGCATCAATTTCATCTTTAGCTGTTTTGACAGCATTCATCAAAATAGAGTCAACCCTCCATGGCTGACTCAGTAATTGGACCAGGCAGGTATTCCAGAACACTTTTCATGAATGACCAGGCTGCTTCACTCATCAATGAGACGTTGGCTACAGATAACCAAAGCCCTAATAGATAGGGTGGTTCTGGATGGACAAGCGGCAAGAAGATTACTACTACTACACACTAATTGGTGTATGCCTTTAGTTGGTTAAACCCGAGCACTATCCCTGCACACATCCGGGGGTCACTAAGCCTTGGCTCTTGCTAGCCTATACTGAAAGTTTCTGGACTTGGGTAAGTCGGGTGTATGTCCTTACATATTGGGCAAACAGAAAATCTAATTGTGTGGATTTCTCAGTAACGTTTTTGGAGACTGTTGAACATGTTGATAAATTTATGTATATGTCAAACTGTGGCTGACCAAAAAATCCCGCAACATCTCAATTCAGATCCAAAGTGAAGAAAAGTGATAATTACATTTGATGGTTCCATCTAATGTGGCCGTGAGTCTGATACAAAAAAGTATCCGTAATTCAGCGTTGATTGGCACAAAATTGCAATCACGCCAATAAAGGCTACATGGATATCTTGTTTCAGCAAATGGAAGTGTCACACTGGAAGCTTATCAGACTCTGAGCATAAAGCGCACTGGGGAGGAATAGAGGAACATAGGCATTTTTAGGTTGTTAGCTTTTTTATTTATGATCTCTTTTGTGCCTCACTTTAAAAATAAATGCTAAACATTATTACAAAATATGATAGCATTACACATAAGGAAATAATCTCCTTAAGTGAGTTTGAACACAAAAACAGGCAACTGGATTATAGTTGGATATGGAATATGGCATGCAAAATAACCTAAATATGTCTTTTGTGTTTCCTATTCTTCTAGCTGTGTAAAATCACATATTGGGTGAAAAGGTATTAAAATGCATGTAATAAACAACGTGCAAATATCTTTTCAATAAGGGCAATTTTTAGATATATCAGAATGATGTAAAAACTTTGGCTTTAGGCTTCAGGTAAAATATAATTTCCTTTATGAAAAATAAATTTATCATCTTTGTTCTCATGATACAGTTCTAAAAGTGCATTACAGCTGCTAAGATTTACTATAAGACTCACAATTGTATAATCCGTTCTTGTATGGAAGCTTGTGGTAAGATTATGAAATACTCATTTTGTTGACCTGCTGCATATTTTACAGCTTAGAAAAATGAAATCAACATGTCATTTTGTCCTGAATGTCATATTTTTGAATTCTGTAGTTTTTACCAACTCCTAAACAAATATATTGTACTATCCTTAAATGAGACATTGAATGACCTGTGATTTATGATAAAGATTTCAATTGATAAGTTATTTTGAAAACGCTGTACATAGACAAACTAAATTTGTTAAATGATAATGCATAATATATATGGTTTTTACATTTAATTTTAAATATTGTACATTATGCAAATAGAGTACAGCGTACCCTTTGTTCAAATCTATAAATTTACTGATTCAAGTGATAGTGGCCAGTAATAAACTGCATATTGTTTGACAAATTTGCAGTAATAACATCACAATCATTATTCCTTCAGTGTCAAGTCATTGTGCATGATGGCAAGGTATGCTAAACTGACAGCTGTTGTTGACACAGAAATGGACCCAAAACTAATTACTGTCCACAGTCTCATATGAACAGTGTATATGTTGTAAAAGAGCAGATACCCTAGAACACTTTAAAAGCAGTTATCTAACCTTATGATTTGGACAAAAAATTTAAACCATTTGAACTATGCTGTTGCAATTTGGACATAATCTTTTTTGTATTATTCAGTCATGGGAAGTGGGCATCGCTGGTGAGGCCAGCATTTATTGTCCATTCCTAATTGCCCTTGAGAAGGTGGTGGTGAGCCACCTTCTTGAACCGCTGCAGTCCGTATAGTGAAGGTTCTCCCACAGTGCTGTTAGGTAGGGTGTTCCAGGATTTTGACTCAGCGACCATGAAGGAATGGCGATAAATTTCCAAGTCAGGATGGTGTGTGACTTGGAGGGGAACGTGCAGGTGGTGTTGTTCCCATGCACCTGCTGCCTTTGTCCTTCTAGGTGGTAGAGGCCGCGGGTTTGGGAGGTGCTGTCGAAGAAGCCTTGGTGAGTTGCTGCAGTGCATCCTGTTGATGGTACGCACTGCAGCCATGCTGCGGCAGTAGTGGAGGGAGTGAATGTTTAAGGTGGTGGATGGGGTGCTAATCAAACGGGCTGCTTTGTCCTAGATGATGTCGAGCTTCTTGAGTGTTGTTGAAGCTGCACTCATCCAGGCAGGTGGAGACTATTCCATCACACTCCTGACTTGTGCCTTGTAGATGGTGGAATGGCTTTAGAGAGTCAGGAGGTGAGTCACTCACTGCAGAATACCCAGCCTCTGACCTGCTCATGTAGCCACAGTATTTATATGGCTGGTCCAGTTAAGTTTCTGGTCAACGGTAACCCCCAGGATGTTGATGGTGGGGGATTCGGTGATGGTAATGCTGTTGAATGTCAAGGGGAGGTGGTTAGACTCTCCCTTATTAGAGATGGTCATTGCCTGGCACTTGTCATGCGCAAATGTTACTTGCCACTTATCAGCCCAAGCCTGGATTTTGTCCAGATCTTGCTGCATGAGGGCACGGACTGCTTCATTATCTGAGGGGTTGCGAATGGAACTGAACACTGTGCAATCATTAGCGAACATCCCCACTTCTGACCTTATGATGGAGGGAAGGTCATTGATGAAGCAGCTGAAGATGGTTGGGCCTAGGACACTGCCCTGAGGAACTCCTGCAGCAATGACCTGGGGCTGAGATGATTGGCCTCCACAACCACTACCATCTTCCTTTGTGCTAGGTATGACTCCAGCCACTGGAGAGTTTTCCCCCTGATTCCCATTGACTTCAATTTTACTAGGGTTCCTTGATGCCACATTTGGTTAAATGCTGCCTTGATGTCAAGGGCAGTCACCCTCACCTCACCTCTGGAATTCAGCTCTTTGGTCCATGTTTGGACCAAGGCTGTAATGAGGTCTGGAGCCGAGTGGTCCTGGCGGAATCCAAACTGAGCATCGGTCAGCAGGTTATTGGTGAGTAAGTGCCGCTTGATAGCACTGTTGACGACACCTTCCATCACTTTGCTGATGACTGAGAGTAGACTGATGGGGCAGTAATTGGCCAGATTTAATTTGTCATGCTTTTTGTGGACAGGACATTTCTGGGCAATTTTCCACATTGTTGGGTAGATGCCAGTGTTGTAGCTGTACTGAAACAGCTTGGCTAGAGGCGCAGCTAGTTCTGGAGCACAATTCTTCAGCACTACAGCCAGGATGTTGTCGGGGCCCATAAGCTTTGCTGTATCCAGTGCACTCAGCCACTTCTTGATAGCACATAGCGTGAATCGAATTGGCTGAAGACTGGCTTCTGTTATTGTGGGGATCTAGGGAGGAGGCCGAGATGGATCATCCACTCGGCACTTCTGGCTGAAGATGGTTGCAAATGCTTCAGCCTTGTCCTTTGCGCTCACGTGCTGGACTTTGCCATCATTGAGGATGGGGATGTTTACGGCGCCTCCTCCTCCTATTAGTTTTTTTAATTGTCCACCACCATTCGCGACTGGATGTGGCAGGACTGCAGAGCTTTGATCTGATCCGTTGTATGTGAGATTGCTTAGCTCTGTCTATAGCATGCTGCTTCTGCTGTTTAGCATACATGTAATCCTGTGTTGTAGCTTCACACATTGGCACCTCATGCTTGGGTGCTGCTCCTGGCACGCCCTTCGACACTCCTCATTGAACCAGGGTCGGCCCTCTGGCTTGTTGGTAATGAGGGATATGCTGGGCCATGAGGTTACAGATTGTGCTGGAATACAATTCAGCTGCTGCTGATGGCCCACAGTGCCTCATGGATGCCCAGTTTTGAGCTGCTAGATCTGTTCTGAATCTGTCCCATTTAGCATGATGGTAGTGCCACACAACACAAGGGACGGTGTCCTCAGTATGAAGACGGAACTTCGTCTCCACAAGGACTGTGCGATGGTCACTCCCACCAAAGCTGTCATGGACAGATGTATCTGTGACAGGTAGATTGGTGAGGATGAGGTCAAGTAGGTTTTTCCCTTGAGTTCGTTCTCTCACCACCTGCTGCAGGCCCAGTCTGGCTGCTATGTCTTTCAGGACTCGGCCAGCTTGGTCACTAATTGTGCTACCGAGCCATTCTTGGTGATTGAAATCGAGGTCCCCCGCCCAGAGTATATTCTGTGCCCTTGCTACCCTCACTTAAACTGATGGGCGATTGGACCAGTGGTACTGCAGATATGAGTCGCGCTCCATGAGGCAGTTCACTGGTTACGGGAGGAGCAAAATCGCCTGGTTTGGACAACAGCCGAGGGTCTATGGTAAGTCCGGGGGGAAGACGAGGTGATTGGGAGGGGAGTGGACGCAGGCCAACAGTGACGTGGTTTTAACGTGGAGCTCCTGATCCGACATTCAGATAGGCTTTAAAAACTAACCTTTGTGTTTCTTCCATGGCCTCCAGTGGTCCCTTTAAGGATCACTCGTTAGGTCACTGTAAGAACAAAAAAACCTGTTGGAGCTCGCACTGCGCAAGGTCTGACTGATTTTTGCTCAATATGGCAGACGGTTCTTGCATCAAGTGCAGGGCCTTTCTTTGGATATTTAAACTGGGTCAGTGCTACGTACAGGCAGCCGCCAGGGACACCCAAAAGCAGCGCAGTGCAATAGCATATCAGTTACAGGTTGCGCCCAGAAATTTTTTAAAAATTCGTTTATGGGATGTGGGCGTCGCTGGTGAGGCTAGCATTTATTGCCCATCCCTAATTGCCCTTGAGAAGGTGGTGGTGAGCAGTCCGTGTGGTGAAGGTTCTCCCACAGTGCTGTTAGGTAGGGAGTTCCAGGATGTTGACCCAGCGATGATGAAGGAACGGTGATATATTTCAAAGTCGGAATGGTGTGTGACTTGGAGGGGAACGTGCAGGTAGTGTTGTTCCCATGTGCCTGCTGCCCTTGTCCTTCTAGGTGGTAGAGGTCGCGGGTTTGGGAGGTGCTGTCGAAGAAGCCTTGGCGAGTTGCTGCAGTGCATCCTGTGGATGGTACACGCTGCAGGCACGGTGCGCCGGTGGTGAAGGGAGTGAATGTTTAGGGTGGTGGATGGGGTGCCAATCAAGGGGGCTGCTTTGTCTTGGATGGTGTCGAGCTTCCAGTGTTGTTGGAGCTGCACTCATCCAGGCAAGAGGAGAGTATTCAATCACACTCCTGACTTGTGCCTTGTAGTCCAATAGCATATCAGTCACAGGTTGCGCCCAGAAATTGGTTTATGTTGCACCATTTTACACCAAAAAACGGGCAAAAGGCATACCAAGTTCTCCCGCAATGAGTGTAGGAAGAGTCAAATGATGCTTATCATCTTAGTTGAAGTGATCTGTGAACAACAACATTCCACAAACTGGTTTAGCTTTGGATGAAAATAACACTTCAGGAAACTAAGCAAACATGACTATAACCTTACTGCCAGAGTGGTACAGTTGAAATCAGGAGTTCACCATGTAGGAAACCTTAGGCCTGGACCCACATCCCATCACTCCATGGTGTGGTGTGTTGTAACATTTGTGAGGATGATCCTTGACCAGAACACTGCTTGGGATTGCGGCCCTCAACCAAACGTTAGTGGAAAACATTAAATTAAAAGAAGATATTCTTCAGCAGAGGGACACTCTCATTGAGAGGCTTCTACTCTCTGAGGTGGGCTGTGTGTATGGGAATAGAGTGACAGCAAAACTTTGGTTACTGGAAAACACTTTGTATAAAAAAGCCAGATGTGCAATAATTTTTTAAAATTCAGATGAATATTCATTCACAACATTGCATTTAGTGTATATTTTTATAAAATGATTGTCCACTACTACCCACAGAAGCTTGGTTACACCTCTATCAAGGTATCAGGAGTGATTAAAGTTCTATAAACTTACAGCATTCATAAAACAACTGTTACAGAAAAATACAGTGCAATAAAAATCTGATAGAATCGAGTAATTTTACATTTAAAGCTCCATTTTATCCCAATCATCTGGATAATCGAGGCCATCAAACTGATAAGATCATTGATTGCACCTGTCCCAAGAAAGCAATCTGATTTTGCCGTTTTGAATCGTGCAGCTGACAAAAATGATATTAGCCATAGTACCATTTAGCGAATTCTTCGGTGCAGGAAGGCCAGATTACAGTGGTCACTTTCAGAACTGTCCTTAAGGAATGTTTTGAGAATGTAGGCTGCTTTGGTTGGTATGTAACTGCCGTAGATAGCTAATTGATAAGATGTATTGGTTAATAGAGTCACCTTGTGAGGGCGACAGAACTAGTTCTCTCATTGTTCTGAAAGGTGTGTTGTAATTTTCTCTTTTGTCAGGTGTCCCCACAATGCACACTATTTCCCAGTTGAAAGTACAGGCAGGCAACCTTCTCCAAAGGCCTCTGCTAATAGCTCCCAGCAATCAGCTGATAGGAGAGTTATGACAGTGATTTATCCTCCAATTTTATGTCTATCTCCATGGGAAAATACCTGGCCTCTGCCTGACAGGACAGTTGAAACCAGAACTCACCATTTGGAGAATCAGAAGACTAAGCCTACATCACATTAGTCTGTGGCACGAGAGCAAGTAAACATAGAAGCATTCAGTATAGATAGGATTTTATACCATTTACAATATTGAATATACCTGTTGAGTTGAAAGGCTAATTGTCTTTATAAATAACATGTAGATAAAGTCAGACAATCATTAGATATAATTTGACTTTTGTATTGTGGTTCAATGAATACAAACTGAAAATTCAGTTTTTATCTAAATCCATTATATTTATTTCTGTTAACTGAATCCTTTTAACATCAAAAGCCTGTTAGGTGAATTCTTTCTTTTTGAGATGATGTATTTTACTATATCTACATCCCAAATAACAGATCATCACAATTATATCGGTTTCTATATCGTTCAGGTAGGAAATTATTCTACTTTCCCACAAAAAACACATTCGACAATGTCAACCAGAGGGTACATTACAGTACAGAGCATTAGATTGTAGTTCAATGCTTAAGAACAATGTAGCTGTGTATTATACACCAGTGTTATAATTGTATATGTTAACTTTAAACAAATTGTCTTCAATACATAGGAAACAGGAAAAGCTCTTAACAGGAACTGACTATGTTATATTTAGATGGAGTTAATGGCTTACAGTGGTTGCTGAAAACCAAGCTTGTTACTTTATTAAACCTGTGCCTATATGTATTTTGAGTAATTACTGCATTATCATGCCTATTTATTGTGTTCCTTTTCCAACATAAAAATGTCCACACAATACAACATGCAAGTTCAAGTGTGAAAATTCATTATTACAAAGTATTAAATCTAGCGTTTCCATTGTTTATTTTTAAGTTGAGCCCCTGCTGCTGTCTGTCATTAGGAGGCGTGTTCCACCGACGCTGACTGAGTGAGTTGGGTGCTTGAGTTCAAAGGACACGCCTGTTTTCTGCACGTTCAGCTGTAACAGGAAGCAGCTATTGTTGAACTTGTCAGTTCGAGAGTGGTGTCATTGAACAACCCAGGGAAAGACTTGCAGCTGAAATTTGCCAAGCACTTGTCTTGGCTTTTATTGTTTTGGGGTTATAACCAGCTAGTTCTTCATTGGCTGTTGGGCCCATACTTTGACAACAAAATCTGATGTTTTAAAAAGGCGCTGGATTAATTTTTTCTGGAGTGGGGAAAAGTACAGTGCAAGTTGAAGTACTTTTGCTCTGTGATACCTTCGTGTTATAAATCAAGTTGGTAAAAGTCTAACAAGTGGTGACAGATGAGCTTCATTTATAACGTCCCAGACCAGCAGGTCGAGTCAGAGGAATTTGACTTTTCGATACTTTTTAATAATAGCCACGATGAAGACTTTGCCACAAGAGGTTTGTAAGCAATATTTATTTTTTTGTTATACAAAAAAAGACAGCATCGTTTTGAAGAATTAAGAGTCGCAGTTCCAATGTCTGATATGAGAAGACAGTAACTGTAAAAGTAAGATGAGACACGTGTGTATCTGACCTATTTGTTTAAGAAGGGGCTTTTTCAAAATCGGTTAGAGACTCATAAAAAGACATTTTGTTCAACCCATAATATTTTTTACAGATAAGAACTTAGTAAGTATCAGACATTGATTAGAAGTAATTAGACTATTTAGTATTAGTATAATTAAACGCCGTGCAGTCTAAGAAATCCTACTGACCCAAAAACAGAGTGCAGGCAATCGCAACATATTTCTGTCAAGCTGTGGCGACCAGATAAAGTAAACCAATTCTAGCTGAGTACCACATTGAGTACAAATGGAGGCTGTATGTGGATGTGCGACTGTGCCTCACAATGCACAATGGCAGACATGTATTGTCATATTTGGTTCAACGCTCCTTTCGAAATGTGCTGTCTTGTTTAGGACAGTTCCTCACTGACGGGTACAGGCTGTACAGTGATGGTAGCCAGGTTTCGTAGTGGTCAGCCACTTTGGTTTTCATTTCAGTTAAAATCCCAAGTTTGAGATTGGTGGTTGCACGTGGTTATTTTCTGTTAGGTTTGCTAACTTCACTGGCTGCCTTTTGAAGTCTGGTCCAAGTAGAAGTAAATTTGAAAAATAAATTTGCTAAATTTAACAGTTTTAGTTTTAAAATGCCATTTGTAGAATGGAATGGTTCAGGGTTGAATAATATTACATTGAGTTACATCGAGTCTACAACACAGAAACAGGCCAATCGGCCCAATTGGTCTACGCCGACGTTTATGCTCTAATAAGCCTACTCCCTCCCTACTTCGTCTAACGCTATCTATCCCTTTCGCCCTCGTGTGCCTATCCAGCTTCCCTTCAAATGCATCTATCGTATTTGCCTCACTACTCCTTGTGGTAGCAAATTCCACATTCTTACCACTCTTTGGGTAAAGAAGTTTATCCTGAATTCCCTATTGGATTTAGTAGTGACTATCTTATATTTATGACCTCTAGTTTTAGACTCCCCCACAAGTGGAAACATTTTTTTTATTTATTCATGGGATGTGAGCATCGCTGGCAAGGCCAGCATTTATTGCCCATCCTTAATTGCCCTTGAGAAGGTGGTGGTGAGCCTCCTTCTTGAACCGCTGCAGTCTGTGTGGTGAAGGTTCTCCCACAGTGTTGTTAAGTAGGGAGTTCCAGGATATTGACCCAGCGACGATGAAGGAACGACAATGTATTTCCAAGTCAGGATGCCGTGTGACTTGGAGGGGAACGTGCAGGTGGTGTTGTTCCCATGTGCCTGCTGCCCTTGTCCTTCTAGGTGGTAGCGGTCGCGGGTTTGGGAGGTGCTGTTGAAGAAGTCTTGGCGAGTTGCTGCAGTGCATCCTGTAGATGGTACACACTGCAGCCACTGTGAGCCGGTGGTGAAGGGAGTGAATGTTTATGGTGGTGGATGGGGTGCCAAACAAGCGGACTGCTTTGTTCTGGATGGTGACGAGCTTCTTGAGTGTTGTTGGAGCTGCACACATCCAGGAAAATGGAGAGTATTCCATCACACTCCTGACTTGTGCCTTGTAGATGGTGGAAAGGCTTTTGGGAGTCAGGAGGTGAGTCACTCGCCGCAGAATACTCAGTCTCTGACCTACTCTTGTAGCCACAGTATTTATGTGACTGGTCCAGTTAAGTTTCTGGTCAGTGGTGACTCCCAGGATGTTGATGGTGGGGGATTCGACGATGGTAATGCCGTTGAATATCAAGAGGAGATGGTTAGATTCTCTATTGTTGGAGATGGTCATTGCCTGGCACTTGTCTGGCACAAATGTTACTTGCCACTTATCAGCCCAAGCCCGGATGTTGTCCCGATCCTGCTGCATGTGGCCACGTACTGCTTCATTATCTGAGGGGTTGCAAATGGAACTGAAGAATGTGCAATCATCAGCGAACATTCCCATTTCTGACCTTATGATGGAGGGAGGGTCATTGATGAAGCAGCTGAAGATGGTTGGGCCAAGAACACTGCCCTGAGGAACTCCTGCAGCAATGTCCTGGGGCTGAGATGATTGGCCTCCAACAACCACCACCATTTTCCTTTGTGCTCGAGTTTTCCCCCTGATTCCCATTGACTTCAATTTTACTCGGGCTCCTCGGTGCCACACTTGGTTAAATGCTGCCTTGATGTAAGAGCAGTCACTCTCACCTCACCTGTGGAATTCAGCTCTTTTGTCCATGATTGGACCAAGGCTGTTATGAGTTCTGGAGCCAAGTGGTCCTGGCGCAACCCAAATTGAGCATCGGTGAGCAGGTTATTGGTGAGGAAGTGCTGCTTGATAGTACTGCCGACGACACCTTCCATCGCTTGATCGAGAATGGACTGATGGGGCGGTAATTGGCTAGATTGGATTTGTCCTGCGTTTTGTGGACAGGATATACATGGGCAATTTCCCACGTTGTCGGGTAGATGCCAGTGTTGTAGCTGTACTGGAACAGCTTCGCTAGAGGCGCAGCTAATTCTGGAGCACAAGTCTTCAGCACTACAGCTGGGATGTTGTCAGGGCCCATAGCCTTTGCTGTATCCAGTGCACTCAGCCATTTCTTGACTGGCTTCTGTGATGGTGGGGATATCAGGAGGAGACCGAGATGGATTATCCACTCGGCACTTCTGGCTGAAGGTGGTTGTAAACGCTTCAGCCTTGTCTTTTGCACTCACGTGCTGGACTCCGCCATCATTGAGGATGGGGATGTTCACAGAGCTTCCTGCTCCCGTTAGTTGTTTAACTGTCCACCACCACTCACAACTGGATGTGGCAGGACTGCAGAGCTTTGATTTGATCCGTTGTTTGTGGAATTGCTTAGCTCTGTCTATAGCATGTTGCTTCCGCTGTTTAGCATGCATGTAGTCCTGAGTTATAGCTTTACCAGGTTCCACCTCATTTTAGGTATGCGTGGTGCTGCTCCTGGCATGCTCTTCTACACTCCTCATTGAACCAGGGTTGATCCCCTAGCTTGTTGGTAATGGTAGAGTGAGGAATATGCCGGGCCTTGTGGTTACAGATTGTGGTGGAATCCAAATCTGCTGCTGCTGATGGCCCACAGCGCCTCCTGGATGCCCAGTTTTGAGTTGCTAAATCTGTTCTGAATCTATCCCATTTAGCATGGTGGTAGTGCCACACAACATGTTGGATGGCGTCCTCAGTGTGAAGACAGGACTTTGTCTCCACAAGGACTCTCTACATCTACTCAATCAAATCCTTTCATTATCTTAAAGACCTCTATCAGGTTACCACTCAGCCTTCTCTTTTCTAGAGAAAAGAGCCCTAGCCTGTTCAGCCTTTCCTGATAAGTATAACCTCTCTGATCTGGTATCATTTTTGTGATTCTTTTTTGCACCTTCTCCAATGCCTTTGTATCCTTTTTATAATATGACGACCAGAAATACGCACAGTACTCCACATGCAGTCTAACCAATGTTCTATACAAATTTAAAATAACTTCTCTGTTTTTCAATTCTATGCCTCAAGAAATGAACCCCAGTGTTTAGTTTGCCTTTTTTTATAGCCTTATTAACCTATGTTGCTACTTTTAGTGATTTGTGTATCCATACCCCGAGATCCGTTGTTCCTCTACCCCATTAAGACTCTTATTATCCAAGTATTATGTGGCCTCCTTATTCTTCCTACCAAAATGCATCACCTCACACTTATCTATATTGAAATTCATTTGCCAATTACACACCCATTTTGCAGTTTATTAATGTCTTCTTGCATTTTGACACATTCTTCCTTTGTATTAACTACACCCCCCAATTTGGTGTCATCTGCAAATTTTGAAATTGTACTTTCCATTCCCTAGTCCAAGTCGTTAATGTAAATTGTGAACAACAGTGCTCCCAGCACCGACCCCTGTGGAACACTACTTCCCACCTTTTGCCAGTGAGTAACTCCCTTTTCTGTTTTGTAGCCAGCTGTCCCCTGACTTCACATGCTCTGACCTTAATCATGAGTCTACAATGCAGTACCTTATCAAAGACCTTTTGAAAATCAAAATATATTACATCTACCACATTACGCTTGACTACTCTTTCTGTTACTTCTTCAAAGAATTCAATAAGGTTGGTCAAGCATGACTTTCCCTTCAGAAATCTGTGCTGACTACTCTTTGTTATATTTTCGTTTTCTAGTTGTTTTTCTATTACATCTTTGAGTAAAGATTCCATTATCTTTCCTATGACCGACATTAAGCTAACTGGTCTATAGTTCCCTTAACTTACATACGAACATACGAATTAAGAGCAGGAGTGGGCCATTCGGCCCCTCGAGCCTGCTCTGTCATTTGATAAGATCATGACTGATCTGATTGTGACCTCAACCCTACTTTCCTGTCTACCTACTATAACCTTTGACTCCCTTGTTAATCAGGAATCTATCTAACTCAGCCTTAAAAATATTCAATGACCCTGTCTCCACCGCTCTCTGGGGAAGGGAGTTCCACAGACTCACAACACTCTGCGAGAAAGAATTTCTCCTCATCTCCGTCTGAAATGGGAAACCCCTTATTTTTAAACTGTGGCCCCTAGTTCTAGTCTCTCCCACAAAGGGAAATATCCCCTCAGCATCTATCCCTTCAAGTCCCCTCAGGATCTTATTTGTTTCAATAAGATCACCTGTCATTCTTCTAAACTCCAATGTATACAGCCCAACTTGTCCAACCTTTCCTCATAAGATAACCCCCTCATCCCAGGAAACAGTCGAGTGAACCTTCTCTGAACCACCTCTAAAGCAATTATGTCCTTTCTTAAATGAGGAGACCAAAACTGCACAGGGCATTGGTGAGACCAATGCCCTGTACAACTGTAGCAAAATATCTCTACTTTTATATTCCATTTACCTTGCAATAAGTGACAACATTCCATTTGCCTTCCTAATCACTTGCTGTACCTGCATGCTAACTTTTTGTGATTCATGTACTAGGAGACCCAGATCCCCCTGTACCTCAGAGTTCTGCAATCTCTCTCCATTTAAATAATATACTGCTTTTCTATTCCTCCTGCCAAAGTGGACAAGTTCACATTTTCCCACATTATACTCATCTGCCAAATTTTTGTGTCATCAGCAAATTTAGAAACCATACATTCTTGTTCTATCTCTCTTTTTAAATATAGGAATAACAGTAGCTGTCTAGTAGTCCTCTGGCACTACTCCCTTTTCTAATGAAGTTTTTAATATATGTAATAGTGCCTCTGCTATCTCTTCCCTTGCTTCTTTTAATATGCGTGAATGCAATCCATCTGGATCGGGGTCTTATCTTCTCTAAGTTTGATTAGTTTATCAATTATCTCCCCCCTTTCTATCTTGCATGTCTTTATATCTTTTTTGATCTCTTCTTCTAATGTCATACCCACCTTGTTAGTCTCCCTGGTAAATACTGAAGCAAAGTAACTATTCAATTTTCTGTCATTTCACTATTATTACCTATGAGTTTATCTTGTGCATCCCCTAGTGGCCCTATCCCTATCGTGATTTTTCTTTTGTTATTTATATGTGTGTAGAATACTTTACTAATTCTTTTTATATTCCTTGATAATTTAATTTCATAGTTCCTTTTTGTTTTCCTAATTGTTTTTTTTGACTTCCTTCCTAACCTCTTCGGATTAGATCCATGTTGTAGAGTTTTTCTTACTCCGTTGCCATCAGGCCAGGAAGAAGTTTTTCTTCATGAAGGTTATTTGCTTCGCTCTGGAGATTAATTAAGGTGGTGACAGTAAATATGTGATCCATTGGAAGTAGTGTCCATTTTGTGCTCCATACTTTATATTCTTAAATTTGCATTAATCAGGTATAAAGATAAGTAATAGAGTGTGCACTTCTGTACCTGCTGTCTTCACACTTTCACTAGCATATAGGTTTTCTGCGACGGACCAACTTCCAGTATAAAGCACAAACCATGGGAAATATTACTGAGATGTGCTAAAAAAATTCTTGGAAATGTGGGAAAATGAACTTTAAAAAAATGTCGGCTCTTGCTGTTTGTTATAGAGTAATTTAAATCTGAAATCCTGTGTGTGAACCTTTGTACTTCACTTTAAAGAGTAGAGTGGATTTCCATTCAAAATTGACTTCCGAATATATCATCTATAAGAACCAAGATTTCATGTTCAAATATTACTACATGAATTCTATGCAGCATAGTTTGCTTATTTGTAACTGTATTTGACAAAAATATCAAATAAGAACTAACACTAGTCATCATGGCAAAAATGTATTATCGCTAGCTATAAAATGAATGGAAATGATTGTAATCTAAGGGAGACAAAACATATCCTTGTTTCGTTGTGTGGTATCATCTTAACAGAAAGAAATGAATTTCACTGTAATATAATTAGGAAACTGTTTCTTCTGCCCTCCAATATTCTCTTCTCCTGTCCTCAACACTGACTCTTGCTGAGGTACGATTCCAGCCGTATCTCCTCGAGGTGACCATTTTTAACGTGTGAGCCTGGACAATGAACCCTGGCTGGATATTTGACCATTTGAGCATTGTGACCCAATCCTGTCTACAGCCAATGCCACACACATGTGATGTCCAGCTGAGGCATCCAACTGTCATGTTGGCTGAGGTTAACTAACTCAACACAGACAAAGGATTGAAACTGGAACCTTCCTAGTTTCTACAACTTAGCTTCACTGAACAGGGCCTTTACCCCCATCAGGGGATCCTGGGCCCACCAAGGCCTCAGGACCACAGAAAAACATGCTTTAACTAGAAACTTTAATAATGAATTTTAAAATTAATAATAGACAAATACCTGTAATGTACTGGAAAAGTTGAGGGAAAGACAAGCCTGTAGGCCAAATCCTTCAACTAGCCTAGTATCCTCAAATCCTTGGTGCAGTGCAGGCAGAGTCCATGCTCACTATTCAGTCGCACTTTTTGCACTACCTTGCTTTTCTGAACCTTTATGTCTTTGAAATATTAGTGTTCTGGAAAATTTTTGACTGGCCTGACAAAGTGAAGCAGTTGATTGGTTTATATTATCTTATACGTTAGAACATTTCATGAGGCTGGCTTCAATCTGGCATGACTGACGTCAATTAAAATTGCGCTCAGAGTTTGTGTGCCCTCAGTGACTCAGCAATTAAGTAACCACATGTGTTACTGAGCTGTATAGATGAGGGGAGCTAAAGGTTTATGCTGAGTTAGTTGATTTCGACTGTGACCACACCAGAGACACTATAGGGGTGATTTTAAACCCCAAGAACGGGTGGGTTGGGGGCGGGTGGGAGTTGAAAACTGTTTTTTTTGGTTCGCGACCGCAAATTTTTTGTACTTTGCATTTCCAGTGGGAAGCCTGTACTTTTCCGTGCCGACGTTAAACCCGGAAATAAAGCTGGGTTGTGGTTGCGACCTATAGAACAACTGTTTTCAACTCCCATCTGCCCCCAACCCACCCATTCTTGGGATTTAAAATCACCCCCTATAATTGGCTAAGTGTCTCTTGGCTACGGAGGAGGAATAATCAGCCAGGATTCCAATTCCTGCTGTTTGGATATCAGATGAGAACACGATTAAGCATGGCTGTGAAATCCTCCATGGTTGAATAGCCTGCTAGCACTCACTATCTAAGGATGAAGAAAGCACCTTTTTTGGGGTGGGGGTGCAGAGAAAGAAAAAAGTGTTCAGCCATTCAGAACACTACGGGCTATAAATTGGGCCGTGTAGCACCCATTTTGTTGGCTCTACGCAGCCTCCTAAGGACCCGAAATAGCATCCGGAATGTGTGGGCACGCTTCGAGCGTGACGTGCTCCAGACACCATCTTGGCAAAGGCGTTTGCGCACGCGCAGATAATGAACACCAACAGCATGTAAAGTAGGGAGAATATGTGTCAGATTAGTGTGCAACGCTTATTTAAAGGGACAGATACGACTTTGGAACTCAACACTCCAGCCAACACACTGTCTTAACCACACACAGCTGAACAGGTCGTAGACGGCCTGGAGGGCCCCTCCCCCCCCCCCCCCCCCCCCACCAGTGCTATTTAAAGGGATCATGTAGGTGTTGCAGGTTCGCTGCTGGTACAATTGCATGTGTTTGTTGAAGCTTCCTATACTCAGAGAGTTGCAATAGTATATAGAGAGTGGTCTGGCAGGTCCTGCATTACTGGTGGTGGCATTTACAACAGTGTGCTGAACAAGATTTCTGGCAACCATGGGTAGCCTGCTGGGCTCCCGCTAGGCATTGAACATGACTGGGAGCAAGCACAGAGGCCACGCAGAGCAGTTCAAGCTGCAAGGTGAGGGAGGAGGCGCAGGGCACTGAGCAGGAGGCCATATCCAATGAGGGCCTTTAAGGACCAATTTTCTTACCTCAACCTGAGTGAAGATCAGTACGTCCGATGGCTGCAGTTCATAAAAGAGATCGTGATGGAGATATGTCAACTGCTGCAGCCACAAGTGCAGTCTCAGAGCAGGGCAAGGACAGCATTGCCTGTGGCTGTCAAGGTAACCGTGGTGCTGAACTTTTATGGCTGTGGATCCTTTCAGGCTGCTGCTGGCAATATGTGCACCATCTCACAGTTTGCAGTGCACTGCTGCATAAGGGAGGTCACTGAGACAATGTAAGAGCTGCGCAACAGATTCATAATGTTCCCGCTTGACTGAGAGAAGCAGAATGAGCAAGCACGAGGGTTTGCTCGCATTGCAGGCTTCCCCATGGTGCAGGGTGCCATTGACTGCATGCATATTGCCATGCGTGCTCCACATCTCAACTCGGCCATCTTCATGAACAGAAATGGGTTCCACCCTCTCCATGTGCAGCTGGTACACACAGCCAATCATGCAGGTCAATGCCTGCTACCCTGGCAGCAATCATGACTCCTTCATTACGCGGCAGTCCAACCTCCCACCTATCTTTCAACTGGCACGGCAAGTCAAAGGCTGGCTACTGGCCAACAAGGAATATCCCTCTTGAGGTGGCTCATGACTCTGGTCAGGAACGCATGCACACGTGCAGAGCAGGCATACAATGAGAGGCATGCGGATACACGAAACATCATCCAGCACACCGTAGGCACCCTAAAGCAATGCTTCTGCTGCCTGAACCGCTCTGGAGGAGCCCTGCAGTACTCAGCTGAGCGGGTGTCAAGATTTGTTGTTGCATGCTGCATGTTGCACAAACCTTGCCCTTATGAGAGGACAGCCCTTGTCACTGCCTGTCTGGCAAGACCCTGAGCCAGAGAAAGAGGCGGAGGAGGTGGAGGAGGAGATAGAGGAGGAAGTGGAGAAAGAGGCAAGGAGGCAACAAGGTGTACAGGCCCTGTCTGCCAGGACTCTGCATGCTCACCTCATTAATCAGTGATATCAGTAACCTCAACGACACCTCCCAAGTCACCAACAGTCCTACACTCCCCACCCATCTTCTCCCACATGACCATCAAATCATCCTCCTTATGATTACATGTTGCTTCCTCCCGCAGCTCATTGCATAAAAAAAAATACCACTACCAACTGCGACTTCAGATACAAATTTATAAACTTACACACAAAATCATGTATACAATTCACCTTTGTGCAGTCCCTTAGTGCCTGTCATTCGTGTGCCTTTACTTTTCCTAGTGCTCCTACGAGGTGCATCCCCAGTGGCTGGAGCATGGATGATGGAAGGCTGCTGACCTTCAATTGAAGAGCGTTCTGATGGCCGTGGAGGAGGACCTCGAGCAGCTCTGGGCTGGGAGGGCCCGGCCTCACGCTGCACCATCTTGGCCTAGGCTGCAGCAGTCTGGCCTGGCTGGCTGACAGGCATTAGTAAGGGCACTGGTGGAGTGGCAGGGGTGGGAGCAGATGTCATCCTGAGAAAGGACTGCAGGCTCGACTGCCATGGTGTCACTGCCACTCTCCTGGGGCGGCGCCTCAGCAATCCTGGTGATCTGCTGGAGAACAGATTGCTGGACTGCTGTGATGCCCTGAAAGCCCCGTTCCAGAGTGGTACCCAGAGCCACGATTGCAGCAATCTGAGCCTGTAACGCAGCACTTTGAACTTCAAATGAAGCATGCAGACCCTTGATAACATCTGTTTGTGCTGCAATGGAACTGAGACATCAGTCATCGGACGCTGCATCATGGTGGGTTCCACAGGTGTGCTGATGGAGATGACACCCATTCCATGTGGGCAAGGATGGGCTCGAAGCTCTGCGCAAAGCCCTGTGCCAAGTTCGAGGTGGACTCCTCCATGCCTCTTGTCATTGTGCGCAGGCTTTCTGGCAGGCTTTCCAGTGCACCAAACATTTGGTTGTGTACGCCCATCAGCCGCCTTCTGTAGTCTGGCCCGTCGAAGTCATCATCTGACTCCTCGGCAGCAGATCTAGTGTGCAAACACACCCTCCAGCAAGCTGGCACCTGTGATATCCGTTCCCCACGCCCCGGCTCTTGCGCGTTTGTGCCCGGTGTCTCACCACGTCCAGATCCCTCCTCTAACCTAGCCTCTAAAGGACGCGCAGTGTCAGTCTCTGAGCTGGTAGATGCGAGTGTCAGATCAAGTGATGGCGCAGTTTCATTGTCAGTGTCCTCCTCCTCCTCCTTGGACGGTGCTGGCTCCAGTTCTTGGGTCTCTGCAATGTCAAAGGGAGATGGGTTGAGATGTGGAGCGGGGAGTGGAGAAAGTAAGGTGTGCGTGCTGACATCATCTGAGCACGTGAGTCAGAAAAGATTGTGGGTGAGGGAGATGTGGGAAACGAGAAGGAGGATTAGGAATGCAGAGACACCTCGCCTTCGATACCTCCAGCGGCCACGGCCGCAGCGACAGCCCGCCTAATGATCCCCAGCACGGTCTCCTCCATGGGGATGAGGACATGTAGACGTGCCTATCCTCAGTCCATTCCTTCCTGCTGCCGGCTGTTATGCACCACCTTCTCCTGCAAGACAGAGGGAAGTGTGTCAGTGAGTGTCCTACAAGACGTGCCTGTCATGGTCAAATAGCTGCCAGTGTGTGTGACCTGCGAGTTGTGGGTGTGTGGATTGCAAGAGTGGTACTCTGTGAGGGTGAGATGCAGCATCCAAAGTGCAGCAATGCGTAAGGGTGGGAAGTGCTTGTTGGTGGGTGGGTGATGGGGTTGTCGTGCATGGAGCAGTGGTGCAGTTGGTAGGATATGCCACTTGACATTTGCATTCACTCACCTTGACCACACGTGTCAAATCATTGAACTTTTTCATGCATTGCATCTAAATGCATACCCCAGGGCCACTTCCTCCCACTGCCTCCGCAGCTGGTGTCTGGAGGGTCTCCTGCCATCCTATGGGTGCAGGATGGCCCTCTGTGCGTCCACCTCCTCCACCAAGGCCTCCAGTGCATCATCAGAGAACCTTGGTGCACACTCTCTTGCAGATCCAGCCATTCCACTTGTCCTCCTCCACCAATTGCATTGACGCTATACCTCCCCTTTAAGAGGTGCAGGCTGCCTTTAAGAAGTGCTGGCCACGCCCCATATCGGGCCCCCTGCTGGAGCACTGAAGAGCGTAGGTAGCGCTGGCTGCACACACAAATCATAGAGATGAGCCAGCAGCACAAATCTCACGCAACCCCCGCGCCTGGATTCGGGGGTTATTGAATTTAACCCCCTACGTTTTCAAACACTGATTCAATGGCAGAGTGTATAAATATAGACCAATGTTATTTATAAACTAAAATTTGAATGCTCTCAAGGTTACAGAGGTCATTGCTTTTTATCAAATCAACTGAAGTTCATGTTTTAGTTTAGATTTATTTATTCTCACCATTTCTTTATCTGACAATTGTCTACCCTCCTCACAGTTTATGGGATACAGTTCAGAGAGCACTTGTTGAATTTCAGTACCTCACCCAAGTATCCATTATTCATGTGTGTGCATTTACATCAGTCAGTTCAACTATGAGGGCATCACAGCCGGGCTCAATCCTGTCCTCACCAGACGTCTGGACGCTCGTCCACTTCCAGCAGGAGTCACTGTATAGAGATCAGGTGCAGGATTTTCCCCTCCCCAAGTGCTAGCACCAATTTTTGTGCCTTTATCGCTATCCTAGCTGAGATCAGCTAACAGCACAGGCCAGGTGACCTGTGACTTCTTTGGTTTCTGTGGTACTGTAGCACACTGAATAAACTTAATTTTTTAAGCGCCCTTTATTTGGGATTTTGTTGTGCATGCTTTAAAAAAATAATGAAAAATATATGATTACATTGCCAAAAGAGAGATACAGTAACAACTGTATTTTAAATCCCACATCAGGGAATAAGATGCATATATAGAATGCAGGGTAATCACACATAATATTATAAACAAGAGGGCAAAGACTGTAGAATAAGACAGCAGGAGACATTTCATCATTCTTATTTCATTTTATTGCTTATTTTTAATTTATTTTAGTTTTTAAAAAAATATTTTTTTATATACTAGAGAAATCCTGTCAAATGTGGAAGGTTTCCGTGTTGGTCATCAAAAGTACCATCAGATTAGCCAATATGGCATTGCGTTTTTAAACTAATTTGGACTAATGATAGGCACAAGTTACCTCATCAGCTTGAGGGCTAAAACATATAATTTAAACATAAAGTTGGTTAGCCCCCTTCCTTATGAACTTTTCTTCCAGCTCCCCTTCCATTTTTCAGAGTCTGAATTAGCGCAACTTTGCTCTGAGGTATTTTTTTCAGTTTATTATTTGTTCACATCTTCAAGTAACTACGACAGGCCTTAGAATACCAGGGTGCTATCTGAAGGTTAGAAAAATATGGATACCACTGTCAGGTAACAGTTTACAAATTTATAAGCTTGCAAAATAATAACACAGTGTTCCTTTCTTTCAGAGGCAGAAAATGTTGCTGCTTCTCACAAAGGCATTCTTCCTCCTTCTGGGATTGGTTATCCAACTATGGATGTCTCCCACTATGGATCTCAGTCATGTAGCTCCATGGCATCTGCAGTATTAACTGGAGAACACATGAGTGAATATGGCCAAGTGGACAACAGAGAGTTCAAATGCTACCTGGAAACTGCAAAGCCCCCTGTGTCATCTGGAGTAGAAAGTCCAAGAATTGAGATCACACCATCACCTGGACTGTTTCACGTAACTCCACATGGAATCAGCTGTGGAGAGCAAACATATCATTCTCCCACTACAGCTCCTAGAGTTACTTTGCCTGTGCCAGGTTCTGAAAGCATTGTATATAGAGACCCACTCAGTCCAGCCAGCAGTGCCTCGTCCACAAGTTGGCATTCCCTTGTGTCTCATGAGTCAAACTGTTCCCATTATGGCATCTCCCCTCAGACATCTCCATTAACATCTCCATGCATCTCACCAAAGAATGGCTCAGAAGAATATCAAGGTCAGGGTGCTCACCATTCTCCAAGAACATCTCCTGTCAACTCCCCATCAACTCACATTGAAAATTGGCCAGGTGCAAGGTCACCATCCCCATCTCCCCGAACTGCTTCAAGATCTTCGTCACCTTGTGGAAAGAGGAGATATTCCTGTGACCACTCAAGAACGCCTTCTCCACAGGCTTCACCAAGAGTTATTGCAAGAGATGAACCCAATATGCATCCTTTTTCACATTCTGCAAGTCTTGCTGATGCAATGAGCAGTCTCACCACAGATACCAACAATGACTTAGGTGAAATGCTTCCAATAAAGGCTCGGATCATGGATCTTACTCCACCATCCTCCCTTAAAACTGACATGTGTAAAGGTGAAAAATTTGCTAGCTTTTCCACACTGAATTTCTCGGAGTTTTCAGGGCCCTGTCAGGATGTGAAGAAAGATGTTTATAGCGTTGACCCAGTTTTTCTGATGCCCCCTCTTCCTTTTCATTGGTCAAAACCCAAACCTCCCTGCAGGTGAGTTTTATTTTATATTCCAACTGTCTTAAAAAATCAAACAGAAAGGGTCATTTCACTTAGGTTCCAACTAATGCTCCAACAACTGTGTAAGATTCGTATTCATCTTCTATTGGAATCCTATCATAAAATCCCTTAAGTTCATACACTAATTTCTGATGAATGTGAAAAAAACTAAAAGCATTATTGATAGCATTTCTTGAATCTCAACAAATTGAAGAATAATACCAATAGTTTAAAAATGGAGGTTGGGGGGGGGCGGGGGACAGGGGGATTGATACCACGCTGACAAATCCAGATATACGAATGAAAGGAAGGACTTACTAAACCTGATATTGGTTTTCTACCATACCACATCCTGCAGAATCAGGTCATGACAACAGGTCAATGGGCAATAATGCAAAGCTCCAGTCAGTTCAGCCTGCTAATTTTGAAAATCCCAACCTGAGAGGTGCGCTAGTAGGTGTGCTAGTCCGCAGTTATTGGTGCAGATTATATATTTTTATTAGGCTGAGTGTTGGTGGTAAAATGTTAAAATAGTGGTAATTCTGCCCAAAACTATGTTAATCATGTAGAATACCGCTAGAAATGTCAGAATGCTTAACTGAACCTTATAATTAACGCTATGAGTTTGTAACTAGATTGTAAAATAACCTTTTGATGACATTTTACATTTCAACTCTCCACACAAAAATTGGTAGATCAGAGTTTGGCTGAAGATCGTTAAGAACAAATACTTTAGCTGACCAATAATTACAGGTATCCCATGTACTTGGAGCACTAGCTCACAGTAAGGGTCACTCACTGCAACTCCAGACGAGACATATGACTCCAGTACTCCATTATGACGAGGACAAGACTTGTATAACAATCAGGTACTGAACAAAAAGATGAACAGGAATGAATTTAAAGTAGTCCATTGTTAGAGTTATTCAAAAGGTTGGCAAGAAATTAGACAAGAAATAAAACAGCTAACTAAAAGTTTTATTTTCCCAAAGGTATTTAGATAGCACATTTAACTGAATTTTACAGGTCATCAATTGTTTGTAAAGACTTGTAACTTCAAAAGATAGTTTATAGATGTAAAAAAAAATGGACCTTTTGGGATTCAGTATTTGTGAGTTTTTTCAAATGCTGGATTTAAAATTTAGGGATTTTTTTTGGTGGGAGGATAGGATAGGTCACAGAAACACTGAAGTTATTTTTAAAATATTTCCACCATGCAACACTTTGTTGTGTAGTATTTTTTGTTCTGTTGCATCTGCTGCCATAGTGAATATGACAAATATATTAATTCAGTTACTGAGCTTGTTGCTCTTCACCTTCAGTGGCCGGTCCTACCTCAACATTTAAAACTTTGAAAACTGCTGAATTTTCCAATTCAGCAAGACTTCTGCAAATTGCTAACCACTTTCATCTCCTGCCTCACCCCTCCCCAGTCATGTTGAAGAGGATGAAGGAAGCAAGTAGCTTGTACTATTAGTATTTGCATTAGTATTCATTAATTTAAGCTGTCTAATTCCACAAGTGTAAGTGACTTCACCTGACGAAGGAGCAAAGCTCCGAAAGCTTGTGATTTCAAATAAAGCTGTTGGACTATAACCTGGTGTTGTGCGACTCTTTACATTTGTCCACCCCAGTCCATCACCGGCATCTCCACATAATTCCACAAGGATATAGAAATGCATAAAGTTCATGATAGCGTTGAAAGTGACATAGATGTAGATTTCCAGTGAGAAATACACAACCCACACTGCTTGTATGTGTTGCATTTTGTTTGAAAACTGTGGCCCCAATTTCTTGCAGTGATGACTTATCCAAAATATCATTGCAGCTGTGTTAGAGGGCTGCAAAGCTTGGCATTTTGGCGACCATAACATTTGTCAGCCATGGCTCAGTGATATCATTCTTGCCTCTGAGTCTGAAGGTCGTGGGTTCAAGTCCCACTCCAGAGACTTGATCACAAAATCTCGGCTGACATTTCAGAGCAGAACTGAGGGAGTGCTGCACTGTTGGAGGTGTCGTCTTTCAGATGTGATGTTAAACTGAGACCTTGTCTGCCCTCTCAGGTGGATGTAAAAGATTCCTCGGCACTATTTGAAGAGCTGGGGAGTTCTCCTGATGTCCTGGCCCACATTTATCCCTCAACCTGCACCTAGAACCAATTATCTGTCATTTACTTCATTGCTATTTGTGGGCCTTTGCTGTGTGTCAATTGGCTGTCCTACATTATAACAGTGACTACACTTCAAAAGTACTTCATTGGCTGTAAAACACTTTAGGACGTCCTGTGGTCATGGAAGGCGTTATATAAATGCAAGTTTTTAAAAAAAAAATACATAAAAATGAAAATTGTTGTCACATTCCATAATTGCAAACTTGTAATTACAAATATATCGCTTGTAATTAGACACCAGAAATTCATTGGTTCCACTTAGCATTAAGATTGAAATTCATCTACAGGTGCAGAAATATTAAGAGGTATCCCAAACCTACCTCCTTGCAAGGAATCACCGTAATCACCTTAAACCGCAACCTTGACCTCAACACTGATTGCGTTCACTGTTACGAGCACACAAACATACAAATTAAGAGCAGGAGTAGGTCCTTCAGCCCCTCAAGCCTGCTCTGCCATTTGATAAGATCACGGCTGATCTGATTGCGACCTCAACCCTACTTTCCCATCTACCTACTATAACCTTTGACACCCTTGTTAATCAGGAATCTATCTAACTCAGCCTTAAAAATATTCAATGACCCTGTCTCCACCGCTCTCTGGGGAAGGGAGTTCCACAGACTCACGACCCTCTGAGAGAAAAAAATTCTCCTCATCTCCGTCTTAAATGGGAGACCCTTTATTTTTAAACTGTGGTCCCTAGTTCTAGTCTTTCCCACAAGGGGAAACATCCCCTCAGCATCTATCCCTTCTAGTCCCCTCAGGATCTTATATGTTTCAATAAGATCACCTGTCATTCTTCTAAACTCCAATGTATACAGGCCCAACTTGTCCAACCTTTCCTCATAAGATAACCCCTTCATCCCAGGAATCAGTCAAGTGAACCTTCTCTGAACCGCCTCCAAAGCAATTATGTCCTTTCTTAAATAAATACGAACATACGAATTAAGAGCAGGAGTAGGCCATTCAGCCCCTCGAGCCTCTCGAGCCTGTTCACACATATCCCTGAATCCTCTTCTGAACTATTGGCCCTAAAATCACGTTGTTGTCTTAGTGAGCAGATCTTGGCACATGAGTAGTCAGCATATTCCATCCATTAAGATTATGGATGAGAATGGGTGGATTTTCTCCTTGGGTATCAATGGTCATACTATTGCACTGAAACTCTCCTCCTACTTTTAGATTAATAGCTTTGTTACTGCAGATAATCTTTAATAAACTCAGAGTACATTTCAAAACTCCGTATGTTAGGGACATAATTTGTTCTAAGCGTTTCTGTTTCTGTACAGGGCCAAAATTAAAATATTTCTAAAGCATGGTATAACTTTATTAGTAATAAAAATATCAATAATATTGAGAATAAAAAAGTGGAGTTGGGAACAATCTAAAGTTAGAGACAATGTTATACTGTATCTTAGTTTAATATCCTAGTGCTCGTAATTCGTTAAAAATGAAGCACAGTCGAATAAGGTGATCATTTTGTTTGTTCAAATCATGACTTGGCATTGGTTGAGGACACCACAAGAATTGTTTGCCATTGAGTCAAATTGTGAAGTAGATGGGGAAGTAAATTTGAGAAGAGAAATGACGGAATGTGAAACAGGAAACATTCCAACAAAAAAGATTGTTTTAGTGTAATGTGTGATAATACAACACACACAAAACGGGAGGTATTTTAACATCAAATCACTGTCCACCACAATATTATTAACACAAACTATAGACATCACAGTTCACGGACATCAGGATAATGAGACCTAATCTTTTGATGAACAGTATGGTATGTTTTAGGATACAAACTAACATGTTAGAACTTTACAATGCTTTTGGAATAATCTGTTGACAGCAATTCAGTGTAAATGAAATTCAAGCAGAAGCCATTTTTATTTTACTGATAGATAATACTGCATTGGGATTTGAGACTGTGTAGGCCCCTTTGCCAGATGAAAGTAGTTTCTGTTAGTCATTTGCCTCTTCAGGTATCCCTCCTCTAGTTCCAGCTTCATTCCCCTTTTACGGTGGGGGTGGGGATCAGGGCTGGGGCAGGTGGGAGACTTGCTTCTAGTGTGGCAGTGCTGCTCTGTAATTGGCTGAGTGGAAGCACGTGATAGCAGCTAATGATTTTTCTGCACTCCTTATGAAGACATTTCATGTTTATAGACATCGGCCCTTTCCAGCCCGTCATATACCAAAGACTTCCTGCGTGGGGCCCTGGTTCGGGTCTGCATTGTGCTATTCTGCAGTACAGCATCTGAGAACCCCAATGTATTGCACAGCCAACACACCCAGGAGAATCTTGTAAAATAGTTCCGATCAGTTTAAAAAAAAATATTGATTTTTGTTATTTATGCATTGATGTTTTGTAAAAATGACCAGACAGATAATTCTGAAAGTGGATAAATTCTAAAGAGCTTGATAAATCCCAGTGGTGCTGTTTCCAGATACAGGAGGGGAGCAGGGATATAGGTTTGGGGTAGATCTGGGAACAGGATTTGAATGATAAGATGAGATGAATGGATTAAACAGCCTTTCTTCCTTGCTGTCTTATATTATTAATCACACTGGTTATGCAGTTGTGGCAATGTTTTCTCATATGATTATGCTGCATGTGAGTTAGGGTGGCCTGCTCCAGGACTGAAGGAATTCTTGACCCTCACTTTCGCCATGAGATATTCTGTTTATATTACAGGCACATGGTTCCTGATAGAATTTTAGCATATTGCTATGTTAATTCTAATGACTTTTTGGCGCTACTTTATATTGTGAGTGTGAAACTGAACAGTGAAATGACATTACAGTTCACACAATCCCTATAGAAATAATTCTAATGATTCAAAGCTTGGGCTTCATTACTAGTAGGATGTTATCACCATCCCTATTTATTTCATAACCTTTTTTTTGTGTCTGGTGTGTCCATTAAGCCATTTTCCTGGATGCCAAATGCTTAAATGTCGATCAATCACATTCTAGGCAAATTAGCTGCCGTGGCTGCTTACATCGTTCACAAATAAAATCTATTGTACTGTTTGTTTCAATCGGTAAAAACAAGACAATATCCCTCCTGTGTTGCTAGAGGCCCCAGTTTAAGGATGCACCAGTTCCCTGTGCCATGAAGTGCTGGGATGTAGGTCGTTCCTGTCAGTTGTTAGGAGGAAGCACAAAGCAAGGGCAAGACTCTTCCCATAGGGGGCATTGGGAAAATTAGAATGTGAATGCACCTCATAGCAGAAGACTAATGAGTATATTGACAGAGGAAAAGGACAAGATTAGTCAGTGAATAGTCAAAAAAAACTTATGTATTTTCTAAATATTGGAACATGTATTTGTTTGACATGATGCAAGTAATTCTAATAATGGTTCCCATTTTTTTTTGTTTTCTTACAGCGTCCCTTCTCTCCCTCCTCTGGAGTGGCAGCTGTCGAGTCTATCAGGATCATATGAATTACAGATTGAGGTACAGCCTAAACCACACCATCGGGCACACTATGAAACAGAAGGCAGCCGGGGAGCAGTTAAAGCACCAAGCGGTGGTCATCCTGTGGTCCAGGTAATCCACTTAATTATGAAAGATAGTTTTATTTAGTACAAAAAACATAGAATTTCTTGCCCAGACATAACACTTGCAGAATTCTGGTCTAAGCAAACACTTTCCCCCAGTGATTTTTTGTTTTCATTTCTCAAGATTAATTTAATAGGCAATTAATTGTAATCAATTAATTGCCTATTTTCTGGCTGTAACACAGAGCAATTCAGAAATGCGCTCTTTAATTATTCTGTTCTAAGTATACCTGTAATGCATTTATCTAAGAGGCGTCTTGACTTCTTAGCCACAAACAAAATTCATTTCTTTTAAAAATGTTGGGGTGATTTTTCAACTGCTGGCCATCTGTTTTTCGCTGAGAAACGGGTATTCAGCAGTTGATTATTGGGGGCAGGGCAGAACCTTTCTCTGCCCCAAGGATGCCCAAGGCCCACTTGACACAGGCGGGCCTGTAAATAGGCACATAGCATCATGCCCACCTGGTTGTAGGACCCATTTACAAATTCCATGGTACAAATAGGCAGAACGTGCACCACACACACTCCATCCATTTGTACCAGGTGGTGAGCAGCATACCCACCGGTCCTTAAAGGGGCCACTGGAGACCATTCAAGAAAGGGCCTAGGAATGTTTTTGATGGGGATTTTTTGTGGGCCAAGATCACCCATGGAGCCACTGGATTTCCTGCCTGCTGGTATGGTGAACTGCCCGCTAGTGCTCATTGAGCACTTAGCAGTTCACCCGAATTATGCTGATGACGCCCAGATCATTTACAGGCTCAGGCCTCCCGACATTAGCTTCAGGTGAGCAGTGTGGCAACTCCGCTGACTTCACCACTATTTTGATTTGAAAATTCCTCCTTTTGAATCCAAAAATCACAATTTCGAACTTCCCATTTCTCTTGCGGTCTGTTTTGTGTGCATTCAAGCTCCTACCCACACTTCTGTGTCTTTCGGAATCTTTTGGTGCAGGTCTTTAACTGTGTTGAAAGCACGGCACAATTTTTTTAAAAAACACCATTGGACCATTGGGAAAAGTCTTACCAAATGCTAATGTTTTTCCAAAGGCTGCAGTTCCATCATGGGTTTTTCCTGTAATACTTTGTTTAGTGTTTCAGATGGATGTCAGAATTATATACTGATTTAGCCACTGATGTCTGTTTGAAATACTAACACTTCTGAACTCTGGATTGGCTCAGACATATCTTACATTTTGGTATGTAATTCAGAGTCCTGGTCAAAGTAGGTAGGGGAAAGTCACCTGCTTAGAGAAAGTAGACCTTGAAAATACAGAATGGAACATTTTCCCACTTTTTACACTCTGTCAACATCAGGTACTTCCCCTTAGGTATAGCATGGGTTTAATGCAAGATAAAGCCTCTTAACACTTTCCTTGACCCTAAACTTCAAAAGAGTATCTCCTTGGATAACAGTATGATATTTCCATTTCACTAGATACTTGTATCATCACTTATGAGATTTACTGCTAAATTAGGTTGTACCACAGACTCATGCTAGGCCGAAGTCAGTGAGATGCAGCGAGACGCCCTTTTAGGGCATGCAAATCAGCAAGTGTATATTAATGAGGTCCAGCCCTCAAAATGAATCTGGTCTCCCGCCGCAGGTATCAGGCATTAGGCCCGTGCGTTCTGTCAGTCAGCTACCCTGAAGCTAAAATTCCTCTTACTGCCTTTCTAAGAAACATTTAGTCAATAATCTGGAACAATTTGTTTTGAGAATGTCTCAATTATTGTGAAGAACACATCCTGACTCTTGCATTACTTCACCCAACCCCTAAATGTTTTAATTTTCTAAAAAAAATTCTCCCAATAGCAGAAAGTTCTGATATTTCCATAGCCTGCCCTTCATCTATTTTTGCATAGTATTTGGCTGCCCTCATTTTATTTATTTTTTGTGTGTGGGCTGCACATGAGCTGGGTTCGTATCCTTTGACTGTGATCTGTGGTTTTTTTCATCTTGATGCTTCTTCCTCTATTTTTTATATCTGGCCAGAAGACAGCATTTGGCAAACATAAAGCATGCGCAATCTTGAACAGCCTAGTGGTATTTGTTTTAAGGGACTGAAAACAATGTTATCATCCACCATGCACTTATTTGACAATAAAATTAGTTCTTAGAAAATATATATTTTTTAATTTTAAAAAGAGAAGCATTGATTTAGTTTTGACGAAAGTATCCATTGCATTTTGAGATGGGTGGAAACAAAGGATATCACATTTCCTGGTGGCATGATGATAGTGTGGCGCAGACACTTGTATTTATGCAGCGTGAGGGGGAGGGGGGATAAAACCACGTGATGAAAGAGGAAGTTGTTTGTGAGACGGTGATGAAACAAAATTTTAAGTGTGTTCAGGATAAAAAGGCGTATGTAAACATTCAAATGTGCCCACAGAGAATGATATACAAAGCAGTTTGGAAATAGAGTACAGTCATTTGGATTTTAATATAAAATAACTTCCTTTTAAATTTTTGCCTAGTTGGTTGTTATTTAATTACTATCAGTGACAAAATCAGCATAGGACTCTTATCATAAAAATCTTACAAAGTGCAGTTTTTGTTGATAAAACAGCAAAAAATATCCTATCTCTATAATAAATAGCTATGCACCATTAGTTAGACTTTATCCAGCACCCTTCAGCTCAAAGTATAAATTGCACCGTAACTTGCTGGAAGTGCGAGCTGGTAAATCTGGGACCTTAGTGAACGGTGGGACCAACAGTATATCTCCTTAACCAGTGAGATTTAAGGATTGAGAAAGAAACAGAGAAGGAGGGTGAATTGGCATCAAATCGGGTACAGAAAGAGAAATAAAGAGAGGGAAAGATTGGACCAAGAGAGAAAGAAAAAAGAGATAGAAAGGAAAAGTAAGACAAAAGTTTAAAAATTTGAAATTTCTAAAATCTCTAAGAAGAATTTACTACATACAGGAACGCAACTCAGCAGTTTAAATTGTTCCCTTTTTGGGCCGGAGAGGTTGATTGGCATTGCATTAACAATTATCACTTCATTAAAAGGGTACTTACGCTGTTAAGTTGGAGCTCTAACTTTCTGCAGCGATTTTAATGGGCAATTAATGTGCAAATCTAGCAAGTTCTTAAAAATAACGGGGAGGTTGATGGCGAGATGCTGATTGTGTGGAGCAGTGTAAATCGACCAGCAAGTCATGGAGAGTCGCAACTCAACAAAGAGCTATATCTCTTCTTTCCCTGAACTTGCTGGCTGATTTGCACCATTGTTTTTCCAGGAATATTTGGCCCTAAAGCTTGGTCAAAGAGGTAGGTTTTAAGGAGTGCCTTAAAGGAGAAGAGCGAGGCGGAGAGGTTGAGGGAGGGAATTCCAAAGCTTAGGGCCTAGAAGGCACGGCTTAGAATATGTGCTTAAGTCCTGAGAGGAATTGGAATCTATAACATTCTGACTCAAAGCTATGAGTGCTACCAACTCATCTAAGCTGCCACTCAAAAACAAATTTGGAAGCAGTCACTATAGGTTTTGTTCGATTTCCCCCAACCAAAAAAAAATCCTCACCAATGGCAAACATCACATCCTTCAATGCATAAATTATCTGCAGACTAGTGGGAAAATGTTTTCTTTGCATACAGTTTTGAGGCAGGTCTATTTGCATTATTTTTTATGCAAACAGTAGCCTTGTTTGTTTTATTTTATTTTTGTGCCCATTTTTCTGTTAATTTTCTACCCCAAGGCCGTTATTCCCCTGGAATACCCTTCAGCCTAAAGTCAGCAGGGTTGGAAATCAATGTCTTTTATAGTGCCACCCTCTTCAGTGACATCATGAAATGGGAACAGCTGCCCGGAGGATATCAATTCTCTGACCTCGGCTCAGTAAGCTGGCCTAAATTTGGCTAAGCTTGATCATCAGTAAAGCAGCTAAAAATGTTTGAAGTATGAAAAAGAAAGCAATTGCATCAATACAGGCACCCATCCATATCTGACAGCCAACAAGGCTTTATGCACTCTTCACATTTAGTTTCATAAGCATTATTAAAAATGCTGTGCTTTATGATATAAATATTGCATCAGAGTCAGTACTTTTTGCCATTCTGCTCATGGCCTTTTGATAAAGATGGACACCACATTATGGTAGACCGTAGGATCCTTGTGGTTATGAATCAAGCCACGGTTTACTGAATGATCGACTTCCTTTGTTTTTATTTTCTATAACATCACCTCATCCCACCACAGCTGCTTCTTGTCTGTCACTATGAATGACAGCTGTCTTGTGAATTTAAAAAAAATCTTAGCTCTTTGCTGTATTTATCTTTACTTTCCATTTCTACCCTTTTCATTCCATTAGTTCTGTGAAGTTGTTCAATGTTGCAGCTCATAGAAACGAGATGGAGAAATGGGTGTGTCATTGGGTTTGAAATCATTTTAGTACGAGTTATGCTGATGTCATTTGTAGGAAACGAGAGTTACCTAGAAACTGGAGATTCTTGTCCCTTGGCCTTGGAACTCTGAAATTCCTATATGGTGTTTTTAACCCCATAGGCTCTGAAATTCCTGCTAACTGTCTGGCAAGCACATATATTTCCTTTGCTGGACATCTGCAAACATCATCAGTAAAATTACAATGCTGAATATGTTTTTACTCAATTTACTCCCTTCCTCTCTTGAAATCAGTAGCTCATGCTGGGATATAATTTCCCTTGGCAGTCCTCCAGTACCTTGCCTGAATTGCCATTTTTCCTGTGTGAGCCTAGACGGTGAGTGTTAGCAGGCTGTTTCTCCATGGGGTGCGTCAAAGACAAGCCCAACCGTGTCCTTACTCAATGTTGATACATGCTTATTTTCCTGCTGGAGTCACGGTTATAACAAATGAGGAACAGGAGCCTAGCACCCTGTGGGATGAGGTGATGTTATAGAAAATAAAAACAAAGGAAGTCGATCATTCAGTAAACCGTGGCTTGATTCATAACCACAAGGATCCTACGGTCTACCATAATGTGGTGTCCATCTTTATCAAAAGGCCATGAGCAGAATGGCAAAAAGTACTGACTCTGATGCAATATTTATATCATAAAGCACAGCATTTTTAATAATGTTTATGAAACTAAATGTCAAGAGCGCATAAAGCCTTGTTGGCTGTCAGATATGGATGAGTGCCTGTATTGGTGCAATTGCTTTCTTTTTCATACTTCAAACATTTTTAGCTGCTTTACTGATGAACAAGCTTAGCCAAATTTAGGCCAGTTTACTGAGCCACGGTCAGAGAAATGTAGCGCCCAGCTGAAATGAAATGTTAAATATTTTACAGTACGTGGAAATGAGAATAAAATCATCGCACTTTTCCTAACAATCAGGTTACTTCACCATGAATTGTTGAAGATAATGTTTGTTATTAATTGGAACAAGTGACTACATCAGCAAAACCAACTATTTTACCGAAGCAATCCTTTCTTTTTCTATGACGTTAGTTTTATTGTAAGGCATTTCTCCCCTTTTCTTTGTTTGGGCCTTCCTTTAACGCTATCCATTCCTACCTGAAAAAGCAGGCTCATCACCTGCTCCTAAAGCTCCCCCAATATTGCTCTGAAATCACCTGGTTGGGGATATGCAAGACTGATCCAGGCAAGGTAAATCCCTCTCCAGTTTTTCTTTCTTTCCTGTTTGGATTGTCTGGCGTTCACTCGGTGGTTTCCTGCAGTGTCATGGCTAAGATTAGGAAGTCATCTTGGGGGTGAATCTGTGTCTCATTGCTGGTGACGTAAGCATAATCAGACTCCCTCACATTCTGTCACTAAGCCATCTTAAGGGGGATTTTTTTAATTTTAAGATTGTTTTAGTTAAACTCAGAGCAATTTAAGAAACATATTAAACAGCAGCATAAAACCTCATTATTCCCTTGTCTCATGTCAGCCTTTCTTTAACAGAATTTAATAAAAGAAAATACAATCTTTTTTTTTAACTCATTTCATGAAAAGTTGGAGTCAGACAAGAAACTAGAGACTATTATCCTTGGATTTCATGAAGTAAGCTAGGAAGTTGTTTTTGGCCCACTTTTAAAGGTGGGTCCGACATACCTTTTATTGAGTTCAGATGTTTGCCCCATAGAATTAATTTGTTCAAAGGATATTCATTGACATATGACATTGGAAAATGGCTCCTTTAAAGCTGAGCGCACATAGTCTCCAATGCCGGGTTTGTATTCCAGAAACCACCTACACTAGGTTTGCACAAAAAAAACAGGCCAAGTGGAACGGAAGAACATGACATCACCGATGAACCCTTTCCCCCTTCCCCACCCCCAGGTTAGATTATTTAGATATCTGTAAAATATTCAGCATTTTACGAAAAGAAAATGCAGAGAAGTTTCAGGAAAGCCCCAGCTATTTTGAATGGAAGTTGATTGAAACCCAAATGTAAATTGAATCTAATAAACTCCAACTATTTATAGCCACTTGGATGGTGTCAGATGTGCCCTAGTAAAGCTCACAGGAACTACTTGTCCTGCAGAGCATACCTTCAAGGCATGGCAAGTATAAACTGTGTCTAAAAACATTTGTAAACAATTTTACAACACCAAGTTATAGTCCAGCAATTTTATTTTAAATTCACAAGCTTTCGGAGGCTTCCTCCTTCGTCAGGTGAACGATGTCATTTTCACAGGAAGCCTCCGAAAGCTTGTGAATTTAAAATAAAATTGCTGGACTATAACTTGGTGTTGTAAAATTGTTTACAATTGTCAACCCCAGTCCATCACCGGCATCTCCACATCTAAAAACATTGGCACTGGTGATGAACCACAGCTCAGGTCTGTTACCCACTTCCCTCAAATCCATCTTTTGCTTCAGAGAGAACATTTCATTTTAGTGTAATTTAATTTGATGATTCCAACATCAATGTACTGACAAAAAAAATGCAATTATTTGGAGTTGCATATTATAAGAAGAATTCCCTTTCTGATACTGTTTGACAAATGCTAGTGTTGGGTTTCTACAGGCTGAGACTTGTAAAGGCTAAGAGCAAGAATGCTCTACAACACTGCCTTTCTGCATAAAAACCACGCATGGTGAAGGGGGTCTTATAAAAGGGGAGTTTTATATAGATCCTTGGTTAGAAATGCTTTTCTTTATTAGATAAATAATGACTTAGTGAAGAATACTCAGTGCATTGGAGATCACGTATATCAGAAAGTGTTAGATTGAGGAGTTACTGTACTAGTACCAGCTTCAAATGACAGACCTGCAACCTGTAGAGACACTGTTGCAGTTGAGTAAGATGTGGGGAGAGGGGTAGTCTGAACCCCCTCCCATGCCTACTTCATTATATTCTAGTGGTTAGTACTTCTTTCCAAGTTGGTTGTTTTGTCACTCCAGTATGCCCCCCCCCAAAAAAAACCCAGAAGCCTTTGTGGTAGACTGATTAAATAATTGGAAGAGGTTTAACTAATTTAGTTATTTCAGTGATGTGGAAATACCTCCAACATAGTCCATAATAATAGGCCATTAACTTTATTAAACTTGTAGGAAGATTTAAGTATTAAAAAAGCAGGAGTTATTAAAAGATCTATATGGTCTAATGTGGCATTAAAACCAAAAAATTTCAATCTGGTTGTAATGCTATATGAGGCTTATATGATCGTTAAACCTTTAAATCAAGAACTTATTGTACATTATTTAAAAAATTGGAAACGACAGTACTGACATTGTTCAGATATTGAACTTGAGAACTCAAAGGACATTGCTGCTTTCATCCCAATTTCCCATTGTATCATGCAGAGTTATTCAGCAATGTAATTAGTCAAGAGCCATGCAACATGTGATATTTAAACTCAGTTCTAAAAACATCATACATTTGTTGTTTACCACGTCTTGAAGTTCCCTCGGGAGGAACAGAACACAACAGTAGTAGATAAAAATAAATGCGGCTCTTTTGCAAATCATTTGCATTATGTTGTTACATTACTCAGGCAGCATTCATACTTTGCTACCAAAGTTTAGAAGCACCACACCTTTTTATAACAACAGAATGAAGCATGCTATCCTCAGTACTACAGTTTGCAATTGTTCTCGGTAGAAAAGGTCTCAAAACAAGTTTATATTTGGTTCCCATCTTCAACAGTGGCTGGAATCAGACGAGCAAACAAAATTTTTTCATTAAAAATAAACCTCAACGAAGCAAAGTTCTCCCTTATTGCAGCTTAACCCCCCACCCCCCCTACACTTAATTTGGAGAGAAACCCTCTCCCCATGTAACTCTTGAAATTGAAGTCGTGTGGAAGCTGGAAGTCAAGAATTAAGTTAAGACGCAATTATCATGTGAACTAGATGCTTCATGCTCAGCTATAAATATGTGTGTATATGTTTATATATAATTTAAATTATATAGGAATTATTCTCTCTGGATTCTATTTAACCATATACAGTAATGACCAATTCTTTAATTGGAAGGTTGGGTAATAGAAGCCAATCATTTATGAGGTAGTTACTTGATGGAATACTTAAGAATGGTTTGAAAATGAAGGCACATTCAGAGGGAGATAATAATTGTAAATGTAAAAATTAACTAATGTGCAGCTTTGCAATTAAAACACACAAGTACTGTAGTAAGCTTTAAATGAGTGCCCAACTTACAATACCAATCATATGATGTGCACATCACATGGCACATTTCCTTTGCAGATTTGTAAAATAAGGCACTGTTACATTAATGGGCTTTTACTAACCTTCTTACCCTAGATTATTTTGGTTCTCATATCTTAGGTTGCTCTCATGGGTGAGTCCCTACTCCCTAAACTTTTGAGAGCCTGGAGATGTCGTTAAACTTTTGGTAATATGCCCAAGGAAACGAACAGCAAACCCTGTTTGAAAATTGCTTTAGGCACTGGATTATAAGATCCCACTTCAGTCTTTGAAAGTGGTAAAGCATCACATGAGACATTGTTTAAATTTTTAAAAATGAAACAAATTCATTAAATGAACAATTGAACAACAGTGACATAATGCAGTTATATATTTACAATAGAAAGTCTGTTATCTATCTTCTCATCTCGACAAAATAGTAAAAGATTGCAAAGTTAAGAACTAATGTAATCTTTTTTAATCACTTTAATTACACATACTATTTATCCTTCAGGAATAGCAACCTTTTCTCTTAGCTTTTCAAACAACCCCTTGCCACCTTTGAGATTTCAAGGGCTACTTTTTTCAAAGGATTTTCCAACTGCCCCTTGTTGACCAGAAACATGCTTTTATATCCCAGAAAAAAAAATTACCAGGGCATCCTGGATTTTGAATATCTGGCCTCTCAAATTTAAATGAACTATCAGTCAAATATAAAATGAACCAATCACAAAGTGTATATATTTCAAAATTGTGTATTAGACTGCCTCTCAAATCTGTTACCAGGGTAATCACAACAACAAACCTCGGAAAATTGTATCAGGGTAGTCCTGGTATAAGATTCTGCCTTCGCTGGCTGTTAAACTCCCTCCACAATGATTTGGTTTTAAAGAGATAGTCATTAAATTAAAAATTTAGACAAAAAATGTATCATTTATGTCACAGGCACCTACAGCTTGTTTTCTGTCAAGTAGTTTCATAGCATCTTTCTGCGAACCATTGTACACAGATTTATAGTGCAGTGAAGGCGTCCTGGGTTTAAAGTAGACAGATGAGGGAGATTTTCCTCTTCTCTGCTCCTGGAAAATTGGCGCTCTCCAGGTGCAGGGAAGAGGGGGAAAAAAGGGACAGGGACCCATTTGACCAGGTATCTATCCCCATTGCACTGGATCACTAGGTCTTCCTCAATGTGCATAACTGGACCTGCACAACTTTTTTTAAAGGTTAAAAGTTCATTGAAAGGATGAAGAAGAGAACAACCAGAGTTCATTGAATTGACTTCAATGGAAATGAAAATCGAATGATCCGATATCGCCCGTTTACAATATTGCCCAAAGATTTTATTGATGTTTACTGCTCTGCCTTTAATGATGTAACATTATTGTAATAAGAACATACAGAAACATGGAATGCGAAAAGTATAAACAGCTCTTCAAGTCAGCTCCTACCACAGACCATGTACAACGTACCTTATCATGGCCTCTACCTCTCCTCCTCATGTAATTACTCCCTGATGTCCAAAGATAATTGAGCACAACTCATGTATTCATGCTCACATCTCCACTATTCAGGCTTGGTCTGATGTCCTCCACAGACATAATAACCCAACCCCAGCAGCCCCAACTTCTTAGGGGGGAAATTGCACAATGTTATTGGTGCAATGACAGACAATGGTGGTGGGGGGGGGAGGCAGAAAATGGGGCAGAACACAAATCTGCATGGTTTCTGTCACTTTTCAACTGCACATGCAATTCCAATCCGGTGGGGGGAGGGTGGGGGGCATCCACTTCTGCCTGTGCCGCTTATGTCCTGGCAGCAGTTTATGAGCATGGCTGGGGGTGTCTGTGGATTCAACCAGGAATCCCACCAGATACGCCTTGTTTGGCAAAGCCAATTCTATATCTGCAGCTGAGAGCATGCACTGGTTCCGTTCTGGGCCCCAAAGTTCAAAAAAATAAAGGGAGAGTTGATCCCAGAGGGATCGATTGCCATTGTAATGGGGGCTAATATCGTGGGAGAGAACTTTAAAAAAAATATTGTGCTTCTTTTCATCTTCAGCTCAATCAGCCTCTAGTTCCTCATCTCGGATTACCCTGACTTCATGGGGTGGGCACTACAGGTATGGGAGCCTGCCCCTGTTATTTACATGACCGCTCCCCAGGATTTGGGATGCGAGGGCACTGTTTGAATTTATAGGCTGTGTACTTTAGCCTCAATTTAGGCATGTTAATATCAATCCTGTGTTTTCTGGTTCTGTTCTCACTGTCTCAGTTAAATAAATTGTTTATATTTACATCACCTACGCTTCCCAGCCTTCTAAAGACCTGGATCATGTTCCTCTAAATCTTGTTTTCTCCAATGAAAATCAGTTCAGCACTTCATGTATCTCTTCATAACTTGGTGTCTTATGTTCCAGAATTAATCTAGTCCATCTTCCCTGAAACTTCTCCAGTGAATCAATGGGCATTTGAAGAGATAGTGCAATCCCAAGATAGCCTCACCAGTGATCTATAGAAGAATGTAACCTTTGCTTTCCTCCAGTATTCCCATTCACAAAGTATTTATTTATTAACCATTTTACCAAGGCATTCTAACAAGTCTGAGCTTTAGTAAAATTTTACCAATTATTTTTTGTTCTCTATAGTAATGGCCCAATTCATTTTGTCAAGTCCTGAGGAAAATCAGCTGTTACACCCTAAGATATCAAAAAATGTGTATTATATGAGTGGAGCTTTGGGCAATAGTGATACCAATATTGTAAAGGCAGATGAATCTTCATTATTGTTAAAAGAGGGACTATTTGCTTTGCAGATCTATATGACTATCTCAGCACAATCTGAGCAGCATTCACTGAAAACGCCGCAGGCTTTTACAGTTTATTTGAGCTGTCCATGTTTAATACTTGCAGTATTTCAGAGTTAGATGGTGAATGGAATTAGCAACCAGCCATTATCACAACAACAATAATAATTGCTATTCACTATCATCAGAAATTAATTGAGAGGCCCCTGGAAGAGTATATGAAAAATGTTGCATGTCTAAAGTGATTTGGATAGCTCCTAGGTTCTATTTTTATGACCTAGCCAGTGTAGGCCAACACACAAGATCAATTTCAGCCAAGTTTAGAAGTATCGAACTCGCTCTTTGCTTTCCTTATGTTTGTATGATTAACAGCACATATTGGAAAATCTGGGCATACACCCCTCATGATTTTCCGACCATTAATGGTGTGATATGTGCTGTCAGTGGGCAAGGCTCCCCACCAACAGGAGAGTTGAAAAATTACCCCTTATATTTACCTTGATCATTTGATTGTACAGCTGAACAAAGTTGTGATTTGCCTCTCGTATAGTGATCAAAATATAGTGACAACAGTCAACAAAATAAACATTGTTTAAATCCCAATATGGCAGTTGGAGAATTTGAATTCAGTTCTTTTTAAATCTGGAAATAAAAAGCTGGTATCAACAAAAGTGACCATGAAACTATCAGATTTTTGTAAAAACGTAACTGGTTCACTGATGTCCTTTAGGGAAGGAAACCTGCCGTCCTTTCTCGGTCTGGCCTATATGCGTCCCCAGTCCTACACCAATGTGGTTGACTCTTAACTGCCCTCCGAAGTGGCCTAGCATGGCACTTATTTTTTTTTATCAAACTGCTACAAAGAAAGCCCACCATCCCCAACAACCTTAGGGCAACTTGGGATGGGCAATAAACGCCAGCCTTGCCAACATCCTGAGAATGAATTAAAAGGAGAAATACTGAATAAATGGCAGATTCTGAGTATATTGGATATTGCACTACTAATACGTTAAAAAAAGAACAGTTACTCACATGGGAGTTGGAAAATAAAATAGAAGCTGGTTAGAATTTGCTACAAATTGTTGTTGAAGCTAAGTCCCTAAATTCTTTTAAAAGGGAATTTGATAGTTGCTCATAGGATATGGAGAACGAGCACAGAGTGGGATTAAATTTTGTGGCTCATGAGAGAAACTCATCAGTGCAGTCTTGATGGGCTGAGTGGACTGTTTCTGTGTTGTAACATTCCATGATTCTATGGTGTTGATAGAGGACATGAGCAGATAAAATTTGACTTTTGCTTCAGATTTATGCAGGTGCTCCAAAGCTGAACCCTAAATTAGATTTTGAGTTTCCTCAATGTCTTCAAGTCTCTTAAATTAAAGTGTGGATCACCAGAAATATAATCTATTAAGATTCAACCATCTGGATTGCAGTTAAACTCATGAGTGTTCAAATTTAGAATTTAAGACCAAGCCCTAGAGCTACCTAAATAAACTCAGTTGACATATGAAAATAAATCAGAATATTTGCCCTTATTTGCTGAAACCTAAAAGGATATTGAAAGTGTTTATTTTGTTGACTGATGTCACTCTATTTACCTATATTCTGCTTGTGGTGGGGTACACGTGAAAGCAATTTCCATATGACACCAGCAGGATTAAGAGTGCAATACGTAAGACAACATTGAATGCCTTTAGGCTGAAGGCGATTGCAGCTTTTGAAAGTGCTGCAGGGCTTGGCAGTGACCCTATTAAGAAAAAGTGCATTGAAGCATTTAAGTGCATTTTATTAAATGCACCACATCAGTACTTTAAGGAGGCTACAACACGCAAGAAGATGTTGTGCACATTCTGTTTGTTTCGGTGTTTAAGTACAGACTGCATAAGCTAATTGAGAAAGTCTCTGTTGTTTTAAAAGCAATAACAAGCTTAGGAGTGCTCATTAAACCATGATTCAAAACTGTTGTAGCCTATCTTTACCTACATGTGCAGCATCCTAAAAGGATTTAATGTAAGCCTTGTCTTGAGAACTTCCACATAAATTGTCTTGTCTCTTGCCAGCTCCACGGCTACATGGAAAACAAGCCTTTAAGCCTGCACATATTTATTGGAACAGCAGATGAGCGGTTACTGAGACCACATGCCTTCTATCAAGTCCATCGTATCACCGGCAAGACGGTCTCAACCACCAGCTACGAGAAGATCTGTGGAAATACCAAAGTTTTAGAAATCCCGCTTCTGCCAGAGAACAACATGAAAGCAGTGTAAGAATATTATTTTAGTCAAAGCTCCGCTATTATATTAAAAAGAAAGTATCTATTCATAAACAGGAACAGTTAGATACGGCTTGCTACTGTTATTGTGAGTTAGAACACTGGCCTTTTACATTTGGTACTTGTGGCTTGAATCCACCTGAAAACCTCCTGTATGCTGACTGTAAGGGTCCTACGTGAACTGTATCTCTGTCAGTCTCAACCCTGTTTCATTCTCTACTATTTTGAATGAATTGGTTAACACATTTGGGTGATCTTTTCTGTTCACTATTTTAATAAAGTTGTTAACTCGTTTAATCTGTTAATGGCTTTGTTTAACCCAAACATATTAATCAATTTGTTAAAAATAATGTATTTCTGCCACTGCACTGCTAATCTGACATTTGATCTGAAAGACTAAATTTCACGCTGATGAGGTAAGGGATATTTTTCTGAGATTAGGATTGTGAATTGTTGGGGCACAGTACAGGGTCTTTACTTTATATCTAGACCATGCTATGCCTGACCTGGGAGTGCTCAATGCAGACTTTGAGTGCTAAAAATGGGAAAATGTTCCATTCACCTGTACTGACTTCGCTCTCCTTATTAAGAACATGAATTCACCAAAAATATAAATTTAAAGAGGATTTTTTTGCCAAAGAACTTTTTTGATCAGCATATCTAATCAAGTATTAATATGCGCCTTCCTTTGATCTTCAAATTTTCGCTCTGCCATACTTACAACATATTTTTATAAGTATGCAGCACAAATATTAAAACTGAGCTTCCTCTAATTTTATTTTGGAGGCATTGGAGGAGTTTGATGAAACTGGTCCAATCCAAGGTTTTACTGCATTTTGTTTGGATTTGCTCTCTCTCTCAAAAATTAACAGTGCAAGCACAGGACTTGAGAGGCATGCATCTACACACTTGATTAAAAACTCAAAAGGGAAATAATTAAACTCATAACAGCCATGGGTAAAGTGTAAATTACTCAGATTGAAACTCTCAGCCATAGTGGCATTGTTGAGATTGGTAGATTGGAGCTTTGTGGCCAATTTGGGCTCCAAGTTAAATTTCTGCTTAATCTAAGTAAGACAGGGTTTCCGATCTTGTACCAATTCATTAGAAGAGGAGCCAAGTTCCTCTTCCTTGCAGCATTGAAGTCTTATCTCATGCAAACTTTCCAACTCCCTCTCATCCTTTAAGACCCTCCTTAAAACCCTTTTCGTTCAACAAGCTTTTGGTCACTCTTCCTAATTTATCCTTCTTTGGGTTGGCTTTCATTATTTAATTACACCTCTGTGAAGCACTTTGGGACATTTTTTCTATGTGAAAGGTGCTATATAAATGCAATTGTTGTTGGCTACTCCATACTTTTTTCTCATTAAGTGAATACTGAGGGAAAGTACTGTGATGCCACTTGAATTGTTACCTTCCAATACATGTAGAAAATGGATGGAACCTTGCCTTCGCCATTACGATCCACTGACACTGTGCCAGAGTGTAGACGTAAAGGCCTGAATTTTATGCTTCAGAAATATGTTATGCACCCGCTTATGTACTTCACAATCTTCTCTGGCTAGAGGTGTGGTGCTGGAGGATTGGAGGACTGCTAATGTTGTACCGTTGTTTAAAAAGGGAGAAAAGGATAGATCGAGTAATTACAGGCCAATCAGTCATACCTCGGTGATGAGCAAATTATTGGAAACAATTCTGAGGGATGGTATAAATCGTCATTTAGACAGGGACGGAGTAATCAAGCTTTTGGTCAGCACGGATTTGTTAAGGGAAGGTTGTGTCTGACTAACTTGATTGCATTTTTTGAGGAGGTAACAAGGATGGTCGATGAGGGTATGATGTAGTCTATATGGATTTTAGCAAGGCTTTTGACAAGGTCCCACATGGCAGTCTGGCCAGAAAAGTAAAAGCCCATGGGATCCCAAGGGAAAGTGGCAAATTGGATCCAAAATTGGCTTAGTGACAGGAAGCAAAGAGTAATGGTCGACGGGTGTTTTTGTGACTGTTTCAAAGGCTGTTTCCAGTGGGGTTCCACTGGGTTCATTACAAGGTCCCTTGCTTTTGGTGGTGTAGAGCAATGATTTAGACTTAAATGTAAGGATTAAGAAGTTTGCAGATGATACAAAAATTGGCCATGTGGTTGATAGTGAGGAGGAAAGCTGTAGATTGCAGGAAGATACTAATGGACTGGTCAGGTGGGCAGAAAAGTGGCAAATGGAATTCAATCCGGAGAAGTGTGAGGTAATGCATTTGGGGAGGGCAATCAAGGCAACGGGATACACAATAAATGGGAGAATACTGAGAGGTGTAGAGGAAGAGAGGGACCTTGGAGTGCATGTCCACAGATCCCTGAAGATAGCAGGACAGGTAGATAATGTGGTTAAAAAGGCATACGGGTTACTTTCCTTTATTAGCCAAGGCATAGAATATAAGAGCAAGGAGGTAGTGCTTGAATTATATAAAACACTAGTTAAGCCACAGCTTGAGTACTGTGTACAGTTCTGGTCACCACATTACAGGAAAGATCTGGTTGCACAAGAGAGGGTACAGAGGAGATTTATAAGGACATTGTCAGGACTGGAGAATTTTAGCCACGAGGAAAGATTGGATAGGCTGGGGTTGTTTTCATTGGAACAGAGGAGGCTGAGGGGTGATTTAATTGAAATGTATAAAATTATGAGGGGACTAGATAGAATGTATAGTAAGGACCTATTTTCCCTCAGCAGTGACCAGGGGGCATAGATTTAAAGTAATTGGTAGAAGGATTAGAAGGGAGCTGAGGAAAAATGTTTTCAACCAGAGGGCGATGGGGGCTGGAACTCACTGCCTGAAAGAGTGGTAGAGACAGAAACCCTCAACTAATTTAAAAAGTACATGGATGTGCACTTGAAGTGCTGTAATCTACAGGGCTGTGGATCAAGTGCTGGAAAGTGGGATTAAGCTGGATAGCTCTTTTTCGGCTGGCACGGACATGATGGGCCGAATGGCTGCCTTCTGTGCCGCAACTTTCTATGATTCTATGTACTTGTTACATTAAAGCTCCTCCCGAACACTGCCTGTCATAACTGAAGGTGAACCTTTACCTGTTAGTACCACTGTCCTTAACTAGTAGTCACAAATAAACGTCTTGCAAGATTTCCATCCAGACTTCCTACTGTTACATTCTTTTTGGCTATTTGTATTACATGGACTAACATGTAAGCACTTACCTGCTACTTTACTTGATTTTAAATGATAAGTAAAAATTAACTCATTTTTTGGTTGTTTCCAGTGAGGTTCCGCAGGGCTCAGTACTAGGGAATACACAATAAATGAGTGAATACTGAGAGGTGTAGAGGAAGTGAGGGACATTGGAGTGCATGTCCACAGACCCCTG
The DNA here is from genome assembly GCF_035084215.1 of Heptranchias perlo. Taxonomy (NCBI): domain Eukaryota; kingdom Metazoa; phylum Chordata; class Chondrichthyes; order Hexanchiformes; family Hexanchidae; genus Heptranchias; species Heptranchias perlo. The sequence goes on along the minus strand of NC_090343.1, from coordinate 32,783,877 downwards.
AAGGTAGCAGGACAGGTAGATAACGTGGTTAAGAAGGCATATGGAATATTTTCCTTTGTTAGTCGAGGTATAGAATATAAGAGCAGGGAGGTTATGCTGGGACTGTATAAAACACTAGTTAGGCCATAGCTTGAGTACTGCGTACAGTTCTGGTCACCACATTACAGGAAAGATGTGATTGCACTAGGGAGGGTACAGAGGAGATTTATGAAGATGTTGCCAGGACTGGAGAATTTTAGCTATGACGAAAGATTGGATAGGCTGGGGTCGTTCTCTTTGGAACAGAGGAAGCTGAGGGGTGATTTAATTGAGGTGCACAAAATTATGAGGGGCCCAGATAAAGTGGATAGGAAGTACCTATTTCCCTTAGCAGAGAAGTTGATAACCGGGGGCATAGATTTAAAGTGATTGGCAGAAGGATTAGAGGGGAGCTGAGGAAAACTTTTTTCACCCAGAGGGCGGTGGGGGACTGGAACTCATTGCCTGAAAGGGTGGTAGAGGCAGATCCCTCAACTCATTTAAAAAGTACCTGGATGTGCACCTGAAGTGCCATAACCTACATAGCTATGGACCAAGTGCTGGAAAGTGGGATTAGGCTGGGTGGCTCATTTTTGGCTGGCGCAGACACGTTGGGCCGAATGGCCTCCTCCTGTGCTGTAAATTTTCTATGGTGATTCGAATAGCAAAATAACATTAGGTGTGGCTTATAATGGGGCAACTTGAAAACTCTGAAACATTTTCTACTGCCTCGCCTATATGGAGTAATCCAAGTTTAAATGCAGCTTGTAAAGGGTGAAGAGAACATGGAATCATAGAAAGGTTACAGCATGGAAGGAAGCCATTCAGCCCATCGAGTCCGCTCCGGCTCTATGCAAGAACAATCCAGCTAGTCCCATTCTCCCGCCCTATCCCCGTAGCCCTGCAAATGTTTTCCTTTCAAGTACTTATCCAGTTCCCTTTTGAAAGCTACGATTGAATCTGCCTCCACCACCCCCTCAGCAGTGCATTCCAGATCCTAGCCACTCACTTTGTAAAAAAGTTTTTCCACATTTCACCTTTGGTTCTTTTGCCAATCACCTTGCCCTCTGGTTCTTGACTTTTCCGCAAATGGGAACAGTTTCTCTCTATCTACTCTGTCTAGACCCTTCATGATTTTGAATACCTCTATCAAATCTCCTCACAACCTTCTCTGTTCCAAGGAGAACAACCCCAGCTTCTCCAGTCTATCCACGTAACTAAAGTCCCTCATCCCTGGAATCGTTCTAGTAAATCTCTTCTGCACCCTCTTTAAGGCCTTCACATCTTTCCTAAAGTGCGGTGCCCAGAACTGGACATAATACTTCCGATTGTGGCTGAATCAATGTTTTATAAAGGTTCATCATGACTTCCTTACTTTTGTACTCAGTGCCTCTATTTATAAAGCCCAGGAACCCATATGCTTTTTTAACTGCTTTCTCAACCTGCCCTGCCACCTTCAACGATTTGTGCACATATACCCCCAGATCTCTCTGTTCCTTGACACCTTTTGGAATTGTGCCCTTTAGTTTATATTGCCTCTCCTCATTTTTCCTACCAAAATGCATCCCCTCGCATTTTTCTGCATTAAATTTCATCTGCCACTTGTCCGCCCATTCTACCAGCCTGTCTATGTCCTATTGAAGTCTCTCACTATCCTCCTCACTGTTCACTACCTTTCCAAGTTTTGTGCCATCTGCAAATTTTGAAATTGTGCCCTGTACAATTCATTAATATATCCAGGTCATTAATATATATTAATATTTGCTGGAAATCATTTTGAATTATTGTTTTAATAAAATTACAGACCATCATGTATCCACATTGAATGTAATACAGATCGAGTGTTTATCTAGTGCTATGAAGCAGTAACTTGTGATCTGTCACTTCCTGCCTGCTTGCTTCCAGTTGTGGGTGCTGAACTTGGAGTAACTTCAGCTTGTGGGGTCAAAGCTTGTGCACTGAACTGCTCTGCAAAGCACAGAAGATGCTTTGTGGAGTAGACTGGTACATTCTTTCCTGCACTACTCAATTATGCCCTTTGGCTGGTCAACTCTGGAATGACTTGTGGAGATGTTCATAAGCTGGATCATTCATTCTAGGGGAACTGGGCAGAGTAGAAGGTAGTGCTGGACAGAAAGTGAGAAGCTGAACAGCTTCCTTGTAAACTCCATGGTTTTAATTGATTAAACGTCAGTGGTCTCCTTTCACTTATTAGGGTCCCTAAGCCTTAGTTCTTGCCAATTTCACTTAGATTTCTTGGTTCAGCTATGTGCTGTTTTCCTATATAGAGAGAATGCACAGTCCCTATCAGTCAAATATTCGCGCCAGGCAATGACCATCTCCAACAAGAGAGAGTCTAACCACCTCCCCTTGACATTCAATGGCATTACCATCGCCAAATCCCCCACCATCAACATCCTGGGGGTCACCATTGACCAGAAACTTAACTGGACCAGCCATATAAATACTGTGGCTACAAGAGCAGGTCAGAGGCTGGGTATTCTGCGGTGAGTGACTCACTTCCTGACTCCCCAAAGCCTTTCCACCATCTACAAGGCACAAGTCAGGAGTGTGATGGAATACTCTCCACTTGCCTGGATGAGTGCAGCTCCAACAACACTCAAGAAGCTCGACACCATCCAGGACAAAGCAGCCCGCTTGATTGGCACCCCATCCAACACCCTAAACATTCACTCCCTTCACCACTGGCGCACTGTGGCTGCAGTGTGTACCATCCACAGGATGCACTGCAGCAACTCGCCAAGGCTTCTTCAACCCGCGACCTCTACCACCTTCTCCCAAACCCGCGACCTCTACCACCTAGAAGGACAAGAGCAGCAGACACATGGGAACACCACCACCTGCAAGTTCCCCTCCAAGTCACACACCATCCCAATTTGGAAATATATCGCCGTTCCTTCATCGTCGCTGGGTCAAAATCCTGGAACTCCCTTCCTAACAGCACTGTGGGAGAACCTTCACCACACGGACTGCAGCGGTTCAAGAAGGCGGCTCACCGCCACCTTCTCAAGGGCAATTAGGGATGGCCAATAAATGCTGGCCTTGCCAGTGACGCCCACATCCCATGAACAAATAAAAAAAATGGAAGCTCTACTTCTGTGGATTTCTCATTAGTTTGGTTCAGAGTTTGTTAAGCAGAGTGATGGGTTTCTGCACATATCCGATCCCTAGCTGACCAACAAAAAATACTTTTTTTCTTGTATGTAGAAAGAAATTCTTTTTTGGTTGCCTGAAGTGAATGCAATAAACACAAAAAGGAATGGCACTTTGAATCAGAGGCAGTTCAGGAAGCTTCAGCTGTCTTTTCATGCCCTTCCCACCCAGCAACTTGACCCTGTTCCTATGACAGCATATGGTACACAACAGACATGCTACTGCATCTGTCACAGTACCTGACCTTGAGTGACCGTGAAAGCTGGCCAGATCAGGCATATTAATGTTTCAAAATTAAATTGAACCAAATTTAGGTCATATTTATGAGAAAGATACTCTTTAGCACGAGTGAAGGGAATTATTAACATTTTTAAGAAATGAATTAGCGTAGGTTCTTTAAGATCTGATTTGCTTTCCATTCTCCCATCTGCAAATCTCTGGCTGGTAAATAGAACCTGGTTGTATTCGACACTAGTTCTGTACAAAGAATGTTTTCAATCAGTGTAACAAGCAACAGCTGGAAAAGACAATATCTCTTCTGTCGGCATTTGGCTGTATTTTGTAACTTTCAAAAAAAAGACATTTTTCACAAATTTAGAAAGACGATTTCAGTACAGATGATAGGAAATAGCGACTGGGATTTTTTTTGTAGGACTGGTCGAAGCAGAGTAGATACAACGGTGTAGAGCATTACTGGCAGAGCTGCTGTGCATTTACTGGCAGAGCTGCTGTGCATTTAGCCTTAATAAGCAAATTGGAACACTTTCCAGTCACCCTTAGACAGGAAATCCTGGCTCATAGGACTACATATTGGAGGTGAGGATGGTGGAACTGGCTGAATTTAGAATCTGATGCTGGATCAGCACTGGTCTGAAACCAGAAGCTATCAGTTCCAGCCAAGCAGTACCACCTTTACAATGACTGGCTGTAACTCCAGTTCTGATACCCAGGAAAGAGCTTTGAGGTTGTTAAAATTGAAATGCTTAAAAGAGATTGGGTGGCAATGTCTACTCATTTAAATTAACTCCAGGTAGGTTTAAAAAAAAGTGCCAAGGAGATCTAGGAGATCCCCTCGACACTTTGTAAACATAGTTTCACACTGCAAGTAGAGTTATACTCCGTGTGATGTTAACCCCAAGTGGTGTGAGACCGCCTTCTCTGGGGAGTATCACACCACATCTCCCCAGAGTCGAGCTGCAACTTTAGTATTGCTACCAAGTGGAAACCACTTAGCAGGATGCTAAAGTTGCTGTGTAAACACACCCTGAGACTCGCCTGATTAAATCTTCAGCTCTAGTTCTTATCTCTAGTTAGCTGACGTATGAAATTTTGTGTTGGTACAATAAGATGTGGAATTTTCTAAAGCTTTTCAGTGCCATACTTGCCAATATAAAACAGAGGCTATAAACTGCTTCTATACACTATTAATTATAAATACTGTTTTTTCAATTTCTCCCCTTCTCTCCTGAAGGTGCTGCCTGTTGCTATGGTTTAATTCCATAGGTCCCAGCAATCCTCTGTTACCTCACCCCAGTGGCCATTTTTCATGTGTTAGCCTCGACAGCAAGGGGTTAATTTTGCCTGGCGGGAAATCCATGGGATCAGGTGGAATGCTGGTTTTACACCTCGCCCCAGTATTACTCTCCGTTGACCTCATTGGAGAGTAAAATTGAGTGGAGTGTAAAACCAGTGCTGCACCCAATCTCATCAGTTTCCAGATGGGCGGGTTAGGTTAAAATTGCCCCCCCCCTCCCCCACCAAGTGACAGCAAACAGTTTGAATGTGGAGACCATCACTGATGACTCCCAATTCTATTCGCACCAATGTCCACACAATCATACATCTGCCTGATTTTCTTTCCTCTTCCCATGCCCAAAGGTGCAGAAGGTGAGATAAGTTAAATCAGCAGACTAGGAATTGACCCTGAGACCTTTCTGTCTGTATGTTTTAGTGCTAGATCGGACAGTGCCATTAAAAATCGAATGAATTAATTATGATTCATTTATCATTTTGCTTTAACAGTGTGGCTTTATGATCTCATTGAGAAAACTGGCTTAGAGGTCCTGCTGTGTGCAGCAGTGTGAGGGGGCTGAATTAACATACACAGTTGTAATGGAAATCCGTGGGTTAATGACAATATCTACTGACGTTAAGTCAGTTGCGTCAGACTGTGGGGCTCTGATATCCAAGCTAGTTCTCCTTGCTTGCCTCATCTAAACCCATAGTTTAAACAGAAATATTCCTACACTCTCCCCAAAAAAACAGTAATAAGAAAACAATAACTGCTTACAGGATGTTAATAGTCCATCTTAATTTTTTTTTTTAACCGTTTAGGGGGAGAGTAAAAGTACTGATGGTGAGGTTTCCTCTTAAACCTGTCACTCCCACTTTATGTTGTTAACCAGGTGGAGTTTCTGCATTTTCCGTATCATAAGGGTTAGTATAAAGGAGAAAAACTAAATGTTTAGGAAGAAAAAGAGCTTTCAGCTTGAGGCAGCTGTAATATATAAATAATTGAAAATAAAATTATCATCTTGATGTGGAAAGCTCTCCTGTATCACTTAGAATCTCCTCGTTATATGAAGGAGGCCATGGCTTGTCTATTTGTTATATGGCCAGCTATTGCTGCCCACCAATAGGAATATGATTGACAGTTGTTGGGAATTTCCTGTTTAAAATGCCTGGAGTTAATTTTCCCCCTGAATGGATATGGCTGGCACACAGTAAAATTCTAGGTTGGATTACTACAACTGCTTTTTTAAAAACTGGCAAATTACATCGAGTTACATCAAAACTACAGCACAGAAACAGGCCATTCAACCCAACTGGTCTATGCTGGCGTTTATTCTTCACACGAGCCTCCTCCCTCTCTACTTCATTTAACCCTATCAGGATCAGAGTTGAGGAGCTGGAATCTGAGCTGCAGACTTTGTAATACTTCAGGAAGGGAGAAAGTTACCTGGACACTTTGTTCCAGGAGGCAGTCACACCCCTTAGACTAAATACTTTGAATTTGGCCCATAGTCAGGGACAGGTGAGTGTGACTGCGAGTGAGGCAGGTACGGGGATCCAGGAGGTAGCATTGCAGGAGCCTCAGCCCTTGCACTTTTCCAACAGTTACGAGGACGAAAGCAAGGACTGCAGGGAGGATGAGCAAACTGATCACGGCACCGTGGTACAGGAGGCCATTCAAGTGGGGGGAATAAAAAGGAAGACGGTAATAGTAGGCAACAGTATAGTTAGGGGGATAGATACTGTTCTCTGCAGCCAAGAGCCTGAGTCCCGAAGGCTGCGTTGCCTACCCGGTGCCAGCGCTAAGGACATCTCCTCCGAGCTGGAGAGGAACTTGGAGTGGGAGGGGGAGGATCCAGTTGTCGTGGTCCACGTAGGTACCAATGACATAGGTAAGACTATGACAGAGGTTCTGCTGAGAGAGTACGAGTGGCTAGGGACTAAATTAAAAAGCAGAATCACAAAGATAATAATCTCTGGATTATTAACTGAGCCATGAGCAAATTGGCATCGGGTAAGTTCAGAGAAATGAATGCATGGCTCAAAGATTGGTGTGGGAGAAGTGGGTTTTGATTCATGGGGCAGTGGCACCAGTACTGGGGAAAGAGAGAGCTGTTCTGTCACGACAGGCTTCACCTGAACCATGCTGGGACCAGTGTTCTGGTGAATCAAATAACCAGGGCTGTAGATAGGGCTTTAAATTAAATGGGGGGGGGGGTAGGGTTCAGGCGGGGGGGAATTTAGAATGTTGAAGAGAAAGGACAGGGAAGAGATAGGGGTAATGATAACCAAAGTGTGACAGGAAGGGACAGAGTGAACAAACACAAGATTGCAAATGGGGTCAGAGTAGGAAAAAATGGTAAAAAGATAAAATTAAAGGTTCTTTACGTGACTGTGCGCAGCATTCGCAATAAGATAGATGAATTGATGGCACAAATAGAAACAAATGGGTATGATTTCGTTGCTATTACAGAGATGTGTTTGCAAGGCGACCAAGTTTGGGAACTGAATATTCAGGGGTATCTGACATTTCGGAAGGATAGGAAGAAAGGAAAAGGTGGTGGGGTACCTCATAGGGGAATCGAGAACTAGGGGACATAGTCTCAGAAGAAGGGGTTGCCCATTTAAGGCAGAGATGAGGAGAAATTTCTTCTGAGGGTGGGAAACGTTTGGAATTCTTTGCCCCTAAGAGCAGTGGAGGCTGAGTCATTGAATATATTCAAGGCTGAGTTAGACAAATTTTTGATCAGCAATGAAGTCAAAGGATATGGGGAACAGGCGGGAAAGTGGAGTTGAGGCCAGAATCAGAACAGCCATGATCTGATTGAATGGCGGAGCAGGCTCGAAGGGCCAAATGGCCTACTCCTGCTCCTATTCTTTATGTTCTTATGATACCCATCTATTCCTTTCTCCCTCATGTGCTTATCTAGCTTTACCCTTAAATGCATCGATGCTATTTGCCTCAACTACTCCTGGTGGTAGCATGTTCAACATTCTCACCACTCTTTGGGGGAAGAAGTTCCTCTTGACTTCATTATTGGATTTATTAGCAACTATTTTATATTTATGACCTCGAGTTTTGGACACCCCCACAAGTGGAAACATTTTCTCTACACCTACCCTATCACTATCTTAAAGACCTCTATTAGGTCACCCCTCAGCCTTTTCTTTTCTAGAGAAAATTGCCCCAGCTTGTTCAGCCTTTCCTGACAAGAGACTTGGATGTCCTGGTACAAGAAACGCAAAAAGTTAGCATGCAGGTACAGCAAGCAATTAGGAAGGCAAATGGCATGTTGGCCTTTATTGCAAGGGGGTTGGAGTACGGAAGTCTTACTACAATTGTACAGGCTTTGATGAGACCTCACCTGGAGTATTGCGTACAGTTTTGGTCTCCTTATCTAAGGATGGAAATATACTTGCAATGAAGGTTCATTGGATTGTTTCCTGGAATGAGAGAGTTGTCCTATGAGAGAGGTTGAGTGGACTGGGCCTATACTTTCTGGAGTTTAGAAGAATGAGAGGTGATCTCATTGAAACATAATAGATTCTGAGGGGGCTTGACCGGGTAGAGGCTGAGAGGTTGTTTCCCCTGGCTAGAGAGTCTAGAGCTAGAGGGCATAGTTGCAGCATAAAGGGTCAGCCATTTAAGACTGAGATGAGGAAGAATTTCTTCACTCAGAGGGCTGTGAATCTTTGGAATTCTTTGCCCCAGAGGGCTGTGGATGCTGAGTCGTTGAGTATATTCAAGGCTGAGATAGATAGATTTTTGGACTCTAGGGGAAATCAAGGGATCTGGGGATCGGGCAGGAAAGTGGAGTTGAGGTTGCAGATCAACCATGATCTGATTGAATGGCAGAGCAGGCTTGAGGGTCGTATGGCCTACTCCTGCTCCTATTTCTTATGTTCTTCTAAAGATATCCTCTCAGTTCCGGTATCATCCTTGTGAATCTTTTTTGCACCCTCGCCAATGCCTCGACATCCTTCTATAATATAACCTTCCATAACCAGAACTGTGCACAATACTCCAAGTTTGGTCTAACCAAGGTTCTATACAATTTTAACATAACTTCTTTGCTTTTCAATTCTATCCCTCTAGAAATGAACCCTAGTGCTTGATTTGCCTTTTTTATGGCCATATTAATCTGCGTCGCTACTTTTACTGATTTGTGTATCTGTACCCCTAGATGCCTTTGCTCCTCTTTCCCGTTTAGACTCTTATTATCCAAGCAGTATGCGGCCTCCTTATTCTTCCTACTGAAATGCACCACCTCACAATTATTTAAATTGAAATTCATTTGCCAATTACAAGCCCATTCTGCATGTTTCTTAATGTCCTCTTACATTTTGACGCATTCTTCCTTTGTATTAACTACACCCCCAATTTAGTGCCATCTGCAAATTTTGAAATTGTACTTCTGATTCCTGAATTGGAAGTATCTGAATTACTCCCCCTGACATTTGCTGTAGCTGGCTGTCAAGAATCAAGTACTGAAAGAGAGAAAGAACTCGCATTTATATAACTCCTTTCACAACCTCAGGACGTCCTAAAGGGCTTTACATTCAACAAAGTACTTTTGAAGTGGAGCCACTGTTGTAATGTAGGGCGAGTAATGCCATGAAAATGCAAGTTCTTTGTTTTCTTTTATGTGAGAAACTTTGAGATTTGGATTGTATAGGAAGAGATGTTTAGATTGGATTTATTATAAATCTCAAAACATGACCTATTATGAATAGTCAAAAGGATTGCTATCTCTTTATTAATAAAAGCACCTATGTGGCACTGAAGTGGGCTTTAGGTTTTGTCAGCAGTAATACAGGCCAACAAGTTTCAACCCAACACAACCACAACACAGCAACGTGGCACCAGTGTAGCCAGTCTTATAACTCCAGCCAGCTTTCAGAGCATGGCAGAGCTAGAGCTACGTTTGTCAAGCGCTCAATTGCTTTCTTTTACCCCTAATTACAAGATACTAACAGTATTTATAAATATTATAATCATTCATATATTGTCAAAGCCTGCATCAGTTAATAGCAGAAATTTAAAAGCACCAAAGGGGATTAAATAGGAGTTGATAAGATCCCAGGTGGCTTGACATCATAAGTCATGTTCCAGCAATGTCATCTTGTCAAGTTTTAATTTCATCTATACTGCTGTCTGGTCAAAATATTCCTAAATATCTTTCTAGGATTCAGATTTTCCTGGTTTTGTGAAAAAAGTCCTCAAAAAGTATAAATTGGTGGCATTAAACCTGACTCCAGTTTCAAGAAAAACTGGAATAAGAAAATAAATGAGATCGATATTATGCCACTGATTTTTTGGAATGTTTTTTTTGGTTTATTTTGAACGAGAAAATCAACCTTGACAAAAGGAAGGTTTCTTTTGCACAAAAGTTTTTTTTGGCAGTGCAGAGGTCCTGTCAGTAAAAGAGAAAGTACTGATGTGGGCTTCAGTGTTTCTGTGTATTATGAGTAATGTATAAGGGGCTGGATTTGTGAAGTGACATGAGCAAAATTGGCCCACACAAACTGATTTCTACTAGAGCACTTACCTCATGTGACGAGATCAGTTCGGTGTGTAAGGTTGCCTTTGCTCATGTTATCATGGATTGCAGTTGCTATAATCAGTACACTCCACTCACCAACAGCTACTACTTCTCCTTTTATTTGTTACTATTTTTGCAGACATAAGTTACGTAATCGTGTGAAAGAATATCTGTTACACCAAATCACTGTTCCCAAGTGACTAAGTTTGCATCAGTGATGGTTACTATTATGAGAGTCATGACACCCCCCCCCCCCCCAGACACCCCCACCCTGCCTAGAAGCTCTGGCAAAATGTCACAAAAGAAAAGACAGATAAGCAAAATGATATTTGTCGATTGGTGCTTCCCAACACAAAGTCTTTTGTGCTAGTTTGATGCTAGCACAGTTTCTTAAAGTCCCTCTTTTTTCTGAATTTGTTGACTTTCAGGCCCCTGGGAATTCAGCTAAATGGTCTCTCTTGAAGTGTGAGCTTAGATGGTGAATGTGAGCCATTGGTGAAATCACATTTGAGCTGAATCCTGTCTTTACCTGACATCTGCACACATGTACTTTCCAGCAGGAGTCACTGGATAGTGATAAGGAACAGGAACTCTGACAATTTAATTCCCTTCTCTGGCCCAGGATGCTGAGATTAAATATAGCACAATAACTGCTGCTCCTGTTGATATCAGCGAACTCAGCATAGACTGTGAATCAAAGCTGGGACCTTCTGATCTGTGTGGTTCAGTGCTGTATAAGGTGATACATTTACCCACTAGGCCATTGTTTGCTGTGCATTGAATATAACACTAAATGTTGTGAAGCTCTACTCGTGGTGCAAAGTTATGGTCGATGGGAGCACAGATCATAGAAATGGGCACAGAGGTCACCATATCAGACCAAATCAACTCTGTGCCCAACTCTTCAATCCACACTCCCATTGATGACGCCATGCCTCAGGAGGAAGCCTTGCAACGTTTACCCAAAAGGAAGCTTGGAGAAAAAAAAATACCCTATTTTCGGATTATGAAAAATCATTTTAATAATTCCTCCCAACTGATTATGGGGTTTGGTGTTGATTCTTGTGAGGTTTTTCTCTTGTGGCATACCTTTATGAGGCTTAGAGAGTCACATTTTGAAACCTGGCTTACTTTCCAGTTGCAGGAATCTTACCGAGAATACTTCAGGCTTTCCCGTGAAATCTGCTTTTTATTTCCACGGATGAGGCTGGCTGTAAATCATTCAGAACGGCCTTGCTCATGAGTTGTTCAGTTAGCCTCACAAGTAAAGTAGTCTGTTTGTCATGCTTGCTCATTTTTCATAAAAACATTTTTGAATGGCTTAAATTTGCTTTCTTAAAGCCAGAAAAAGAGTGAAAACAATTGTGAACAATTGGATGCTATTGCTGAGTACTTGTGAAGCGGGAACCATGGAAATAAGGAATTAATTCCAGTACTATCAACCTGCAGGTGTATAATAAAAAATAATGATTTTCCACCAAAATTAACCAAATGAAAAATTAAGATTACAGCGGAAATTGTTAATCTGCATACTTTGTTATTTAATTTGTTTGAATACCCGCTTGATATTAGTCTTCCCTTAATTTAATCAATCATCTTAATAAGTAAATAATATTCTTTCCTTTATGTAATGATGAGTTCCCCTCATTAGAAGAAATTCGGTGAACTAATGCTGAAAACTTCTTTTATGACAAGCGGCAGAGGTGGGCAAAGTGTTTTGAATTTGATATTTGTGGAGCTGGTGACATTTACACTGTGCCAGTTAAGATTTCTTTCAATAGAAAGAATTGAGAAATGCACTGTCCCATGTGCTACTGAGCTATGGACCAGAACATTTTCAGGTTTGTGCCGAGTTAGCTGGAAGTTTTAAATATATATTTACCCAATTCTTACTTATAAGTAAAAAAAATTTGCTCACTTGTGGTCAATTTGAATTAAGAGCAGCATCTCGGGCTTTCCAAGTAGATGCAGAGACAGTACTGTACGTTGTTACAGATGACTTTTGAAGTAATCTCTAAAATTGCCTGTGCTACAAGAATTCTGAATCCCATCTTCAGATGTGGTTTACTACTCTCACCATATTCAATTGCTGCTGTACAGTTTTTCATTTCTTCTCATAAGAAGAGCTCATCATTCTATGGAGGAACCAAATCTCTTTACTGCCTGGTGCCAGTCCAAAATACGGCTGGAACAAGTGTTTAGCGGCGCTAACAAACTATGTGCAAGAGCCTTTTAGAGATTCAGAACAGCTGTTAACATTTTCTTATGATTAATTTTGTATCCTTTTCCACAAAGTTTTCAACTACACAAATATGAATCTTTTAGCTCATGAACGTTTTTTATGACATCGTTGTTACATTTTTCTTTATTCACGGGATGTGGGCATCGTTGCCAAGGCTGGCATTTATTGCCCAATGCCTAATCACCCTACTGTGTGGCATAATCGGCCACATCTGAGGAAGAATATGGATTGGAGTCACATATAGGCCAGTCTGGGTAAGAATGGCATATTTCCTTCCCTAAAGGACATTAGTGAACCAGTTGGATTGTTACGACAATCGATCAGCTTCATGGTCACTTTTCATTGATACCAATTTTTTATTTCCAGATTTTTTTAAAACTAAATTCAAATTTTCAAACTGTCATCGTGGGATTTGAACTCACATTCTCTGGTTTGTTAGCACAGGCCTCTGGATTACTAGTCTAGTAATGTAACCACTACACTACCGTAACCCTGTTGATAAATGATTACTTAATTACATGTTACACATTCATGTATTAGAACTAAACAAATAAAGACGTTTTCAGCATAAGTTCATTGGCAGACTAGTCATAGTTAATACCTGAAAAGTGCAGGTTTGATGTAGAATGATCACAGATAAATTTCAAAATTTGTTTCCTGATGCCTTAATGGTTTGAATCCATGTTTGTTTCCAGTTTAGTTATAAACAGCAGTTCCAACCCACAAGACTTAGGACTATGAGACAAATTCAGTAAAATATCCTTTCCCTTTAAAATATGAACATAGGGATGGCTTCAAAGTATTTAGCCAACTGGGGTCATGTCACTAGCTCAGACTGCCTGCACATTACCTAATGTCTTTAGATAACTCCTGCCTTGCAATGAAGATCTATGCCTCTTTTTCAACTTCCCACTCGGGCATAGAACTGGCATTGTGGATCAGCGGGTGTTTATAGAAACTGCAAAATTTTCATTTCCATTGAAAAGAGTGAAAATGAAAATCAGGCCCTTTCTATAACGGGCAGCCGATCTGCAACGCCAGTCTTACGCCCAGACAGGTAGTTGAAAATCTACTCCAGTAAGTTTCATCTGGGCCATTAAGTTGGACACCTTGCCCTGGAGAAAAAAGACAGCACTCTGCTTTAATGTAATTGTGATAATCTCATTTCCTGTTTTTAAAAACTGCAGCATAGGATTGGTACCAGAATTTGTGAAGGAGTCAGCTCGTTCTTACGAGTCAGCCTCTTCTTATCCAAGAAAAGTCTTGGATAAGAAGAGGCCATTTAATCCATTGAAACTTACCCTTCTGGTACTCTAATTAATCATCTTAGCAACAAAGTGTATTTTGAACCTCTCCATTATTTATGGTTAACTGGCTTTTATGGTACTCTACTTCAGATTTATCTATTAAGAAAGAAAAAAATTGCATTTAGATAACACTGTTCATGTCTTCAGGATGTATCAAAGTGTTTTACAACCAATGGATTATCTTTTTTATTTCATGCAGTTACTGTTGTTATGTAGGCCAAAGCAGCAGCCAATATGTGCACAACAAGGTTGCACAAACAGCAAATGAATGAATAACTGATAATTTGTGGTGGTGTTGTTTGAAGGAGGAATGCTGGCCAGGACAATGGGAAAACTCCTGAATTTTTTTAATAATGCCATGGGATCTTTTACATGCACTGTCTTATCATTTACATCTTTCTGGTTCCTTTGGGTGAAGAAAACTGACACATGCACAGATTACTCATGCTGCACTGTCACTTCAATATTTGTATACTAGGCACCAATCTTGATTTTGGTGATGTGCTTGAGGCACTGTGAGGTTCCAACTCTTGATGAATTTGAATCAAGCCTTTACACAGATTAGATGTGGATTCATAATGAAATTGATTCAAAATGAGACCATAAAACCATTGGATGCATTTTGCATGCTGTGCCTTAATTGCATAAGAAGGGACAACGCAGGAAAGAATGGGAACCTATGGTGATATTTTTGTCACTGTATAGATTTATACCCACCCATTAATCCTTAATCATATTATGGTCAAAGTGAGCACTGAATGTTGAATAATGTATTTAATTTACATCCTTGCACTTAATAATGAATGAGCAATCTCTAAACGGTTTATTTTTTGCTGTGAATTTGCAGGTTATTTGGTGCAGATATCTTGCACAGGTTTATAAAGTAACTCTGAAGAATGAATGATTTGTATTGTCACATCATGTAGACTAGTATTATGTTCTTGTTTTGTAATAAGATACTTTTTTTTAAAAATAGGATTGACTGTGCTGGGATATTGAAGCTAAGAAATGCTGATATAGAGCTGAGAAAAGGGGAGACGGACATCGGCAGGAAGAACACCAGAGTGCGGCTGGTTTTTCGGGTGCACATTCCTCAGGCCAACGGCAGGACTCTCTCACTACAGGTTGCTTCCAACCCCATCGAATGCTGTAAGTTTTCTTTTACATTTAAATCTGAAAGTCCATTCAATTCACAAAAGTGTATTAGAATACAGTTGTGACCATCATAACCTGTGTTTCTTTGATTCTTAATTTGAAAGCAAGAGCAAATCCTGTTTTTATAATTAATCATTCCTGTTGCCTAGTATGTTCCCCCAAAATATACTTGACTGGTGGTGCATTATTGAGGTCATCACACACACACACACACACACACACACACAGCTGTTCTCAAGGTATAATCCACTCCCAATGCTGAGTATCACAATGTACAAACCAGGTATGAAGTACGTGGAATGAGATTGCATTTTTAGTACTGTGTGCAATGGAGTCCATTTATCCCACCCAATCTTATCATCAAATGTGGGTCAGCATAGGGCATATGGTGATGGGACTGAAGTATTCTTTGAAAAACACAGGTGAAGGTAGCCACCGCCAACAACAACTCATATATCGCCTTTAATGTAGAAAAATGCCCCAAGGACAGGGGCCATAGTGCAGGATAGCACCAATATTGAAAAGACTAGATAAAGAAGTGAGAGTTAGGTGACATCAAACCTGAGTTCTAAAAGACACATCCAGGTTAGCTACAAAAAAATTGAGGTGGTCTCATAATAAATGCAGTTGATTGTGGCTAGCTAAGGTTCTCAAACTGTGATATGCTGATCATATTAGATAGGCTGTATTGCATAACATGGAATAAAACCTTGTTTACTGTTTTGAAATTTTATAGTACGAATCTGATTACAACACAAAGCGTAATTATGGGTTCTGTCATGTATTCTGTCTGAAGTGCAAAATTCTGGCTTTGTTTTTTGTCGTATAGTGCAAAGATCCTACGTCCTGAATGGGAAGGTCAGATGGGGGAGGTGGTGCATATTTAAGTGCAGTTGCATAACATCAAAAATAGTCATTTAAACTTTTCAGAATCACTGTAGTAAAAACTATCTGTTACCATTAGTCAAAACCACATTTCAAGAAATTACAGTACATCAGTTTGACCAGCGAGTGACAAAATGACACTAACAGTATGCAGGAAGCTATTGTTGCCTATCCAATCAATCTTATTCTATCTTATAGTGTCTGCTTAGCTAATTCATTGCTTTCTATAGATGCAGGAAATTAAGATGTGGCTATCTTGTAAGAAAAATAAAGTTGAGAGTATTTTTACATTTGTGTGGAACAAACCATTTTATGACAACACTTACATTCCTATAGCACTCCTCTGCAAAGTCTGAGTGCTTTGTAGGACGGTAGACAATGAGTGGATATCAAGAAGGTGGCAGAAAGGAAACAGAGAGGTAGGGAGGGGCAAAGGCACAGATGTAGAATAGATTCTGTATGAGGCTTATGAAGACAGGAAGAGAAGTGACAAGGGGGAAATGGTTTAGACAGTGGATACATAGTGACTGAAGGTATGGTCACCAATGGTGGAAGGAAGAGAGTGTGGAATGATCATTAGATTGGAGAAACAGACACTGCAGAGGTTGGAAGGATGAGAATCCTGAAGTTGATTCTGTGGGGCATGCTGGAGCTAATGAACTTTGGCAAGGAGGAGGGTGATGGAAGTGCTGACCTTTAGTACAGGCGAGAATGCAAACTGTGGCATTCTGGACAGCTTGTCATTCGTGGAAGGTGGAAGTGGGCAGGCCAGCAAGGACATTGTTGATAAAAGCTAGCTTTGAGGTAATAAAGGTGGAGTTTGGGTTTCAGCAGCATAGGAAAAGTGGCAGGGACAGAGGCGGGCAACGTATCAGGGGTGAAAGAAAACAGTCTTCGTCATGAATGGGATGTGGGGGAGGATGCTGAGCTCTGGGCTGAGTGGAACACGGACATGCTGCAATTCAGAGCTTGACCTAAGGTGGCAGCTGATAACATTGATGAAATGGAGGCCAGAGAGAAGTAGATGTTGCGGGATCTAAAGAGGATGGCATTTGGCTTGGCCAACATTTTTGTAACAGGCCTATTAAGTGAGTTTCTAAATTAGATTTAATTTTTGTAATAGTTTAATAATCTATCCTGTATGGTAGTAACACTGGGCTTGTGCAGGTCCAAGCAGTCTAATGCTACAGGTTATTGGAATTCTCAGTCATGTTTCTCAGCATTAGTCCATGGCACAAGTAATTCAGTTTTGCAGGGCAAGCTCAGAAAAATTTAAAGTGATAGAAGACTCATCACCAGAACCAAAGTATAGTTCTACTCTTCAGAAGTTCCAGCCTGCATAGAGGGAGTGCAGCTCTCATTAGAAATGCTCTCTCAGTAGAAATGCTTCATGGAATAGGCTGACATCTCATGAACAAAAGATGGATCTACTCTTTGCTTCGATATAGTGAACAATGGGGACTAAAACTGTGTTTCACACATGGATGTTGAAGCCTGACTTTTAATATGTAAATAACAAATGTATATCTACCAAGAATACAGGTCTCAAAAGCCCCGCTCATTCCCATATTATTATACCATGACATGTATAATAATAAAGGTGATTATCACTCAAGTGTATGGGTTGCAGTCCCTGCTTTCTTTCTCCGCTTTAAAACTGGGAATCTGTTACTTATTAATATCTATACCAGTGTTTATTGGATTGTAGTCAATATAAATAATATGCCTTTGATCTTTTCAAGCTATTGCAGACTAATCATATTTTTCCAAATAAATAATTGTTGTTGTACAATCCTGAGAACAAATAAAATAAATATGATACTCTGTCTAAACAACCACCCTATCTAACTGTATAAAAATTAAGCAAAATCAGTTAGACAACTAAATGGAATGCCCTGTGCTATTATTTAAAGGATTGTGATTGCTACATTAGATTATTTTCAAGCAAATTAAGTTCTTGGGATAGTTTGCTGTGCAAACTCCACAGTGTTATACATTACCAGATACTTTAGGGTAAGGTTTACAAGACAAGGCTCCCAGCACAGACCTTCACTCCCTGAGATCATGGGCTCAATTTTTGGCCGTCCGAGCCGGCGGGTTCGTGGCGGGGGGGCTCCGAAAATCGGGGATTCCCAGGGCGGGTCCAGAGCCCGGCTCCAACCCGCCCACTTCCGGGTTCCCCAGTGATGCGCTTAGATGCGTGTGCAGCCCCCGCATGCGGGACTCCCGCCGGCAATTAAAGCCGGCGGGATCCCACTTACGGCAATTAATTTGATAGTTCAGGTCACTAGCAGACCTGATTTGTAGGATACTTTAGGAGGGGTGGGATTTTCAACTCAACAGAGACTGTTTCTGGGGGAAACACTCCCAGTTGAAATGGATGTGTAGCAGCCACCAGCCTGTGGCAGCTGCAAAGGTCCATTTGACAGGTGGGGGGGGGGGGGAGACCCTCACTCATTGCAGGAGGCCACTCTGTCACTTTGGACAAAGTTTGGCCTCCACCACCCTCCTCCTAACAATAAAATTCACAAACTTGCAACCTCAACCCCGGTGTGCAGACACATTTACCTACTTTATGGACCCCCTCAAAGGTACATCTTTCGGATGGGGGCCGCCATAGCTGCAGTCATGACCTCCTCGGAGGACGAACAGCATCACGAACCTCGCCGGCCACGCCGTCCACCTCTGACATGTGGAGCTCCACAACACAGTGCTGTGACACATCCACCTGCACAGCAGGAGGGAGGGCAACCGCAGAGAGAGATGCGTCGCAGAGGGCACTACTCTCGCCACAGGGTCTACAGACCGAGGCTCAGCTTCCTGGACCTCTCTGAGCAGCAGTGCATACGGAGACTCAGAGTCACTCGACATGTAGTCGTGGACATCTGCAGCCTCCTTCATGCCAAGCTGCTGGCCCAAGCACCATCTTCTTATCTGTCGCTGTCAAAGTCACCACCGCCCTCAACAACTTCTACTCCGCATCCTCTCAGTGTGCCACCAGGGACATGGCCGGCGTCTCTCAGTCGTCTATACAAAAGAGCCCTACAAATACACCTACACCCACTCTGCAGTGACACAATGGGTGGCATCAGGTGTGGGTGGTCTTGGTGATCCTCAGGAAAGGGCATTATTGCACAAACCAAAAAGATTTTCAAAGACATGGCAGTAGTGGTGATAACAATTTTTAATGATTTTTTTGCAAAACAAAGGAAAATAAATCAAAAACATGACATTTCATCTTACACCCTTGTGCATCCCCTTTGTGCTCACAAATCCTTCACCTTACGTTTACGGGAACCCCTACATGGTGCTATACCTGTGGCTTCAGCAGAGGTAATGGCAGGTTGCTCTTGTTCACGCCCTGACCGATGAGATGCTTTGCGCGGATACCCTCTGGGTTTTGGTGCCCGTGAGGCCCCCTCCAAAGACTGCTGCACATGCACCTGTGCAGGGGCAGACTCGGCCACCTGGAGAGGGGGCAGCATTGAGGGTACTGGTTGAGAGGGGGACAACGAGTGAGACGTGTGAGCACTTTGAGTGGCGTCCCCACTTCTATATCCCCTTTCACCATCATCCCTCTCCTGGCCCAGGCCCACATCACTCCTTCCACCCTACTGGACGACAGTTTGGAGGACTTGTGTGAAGCCTTGGCAGGCCAGTTGTAAGGTATCTGTCAGCCTGTTTAAGGCGGCAGAATGTTGCTCACCCTGAATCCGAACCGCCTTGTCAGGGCCTGAATGGACTCATTGTTGAGCCGTGCTTGACGCTCGATGGAGGCTAGCCTTTCCTCCATCGCAGACATTCCTGCGCCTACCCGCGAAACTATCTGAGATGCCTTCACATCCCTGTAACAGTATTCCACTCATGCAGGAGTTGGACTCCTCCATCCTCTGCGCGATTGTGGAGAGTGCGCATGGCAACTGTTCCAGTACCTCGGCAATGTGCTGCTACCCCTCGCTGACTCTCCTTTTCACTGCTGGCCCCCAGGGTTCAGCATCTGGGTCCAGCTGAGCAGAGCCTGGAGAAGAGTGTTCCCACCGACGCGGACTCTCCACGGCTGCCCCTGCCACCAGGGTCTGCTCGTGTTCGTGTGCGTGGTGACTCACCATGTGCAAGCCCAACTAAGTGAGGACGGGGACCCACCGAGGTGTGTGTATCTGCGCTGGTGGATGGCTGGCTCAGATGTGATGATGCACCCTCAGAGGCCGGCAGGTCTCTGAGGAATCGCCCTCCGCGGTCACTGCAGTCGCCGATGGCCCTGCAAGAGAACAAAAAGCAATATTAAGCATGTGGACAGATGTTGAGGTGCTGCAGATGCCAAGTGATGCTAAGATCATTCGCTATCAGGAGTGCTGAGTATTAGATTTCTGTCACCAGCCGCTTGTGCGCTCCCAGTCTCGGCGTCCGCCTCGGACAGGCACTCCAGCGTCCGGCTTATTTCGAGTGCCTGCTGCTCCGCATCTGTTAAGGCCACCTAGTGTGGCGGGCCCCCTCTGGTCCTTGCCCTCTCCCGGGTATTCTGGCATCTCTTCTCCTATCAAGGCAAAACACAGAGGTGTGATTGAGTGATGATTGCATGGTGACCCGTTGCATGCATTGGTGTGGGTGGGGTTGAGCGTGAGGGAGATGCATGGGAGGGTGCGTGTGAGACATAGCCATGAGATTGTATGAGGATTGGGTTGCGTGGTAGTGTTTGAATGGGAACTGGGGCGGTGAGTATGTGCAGGCAAGGTGAGGATGATAGTTTAGTGGATGTGAGGAGTGATGCAAGAGCGTTGTGGTGGCAGTGCAGAAGGAGTTGTGTGGTGGTGGAGGTGATGTAGAAGACTGAGTGTGCGAGAATGCGTAAGTATACTCACTTTGGCTGACCTGATTAGGTCATTAAATCTCTTCCTGCACTGCACCCAGGTTCTTGACACATTGCCACTGCTGGTGACCTCCTCGGCCACCTCCAGCCAGGCCGCCTTGGTTGTGGAGGGAGGACACTTCCTCCCATCCAATGGGGAAAAAAATTTCCCTCCTACTCCTCACCCCATCGAGCAGTACCTGGAGTGAGGAATCAGAGAACCTTGGAGCAGCCTTGCCTCTGGCCTGCTCCATGCTCTTAAATTGGTTGTTTGCTGCAGGAGGAGCTTTGGAGGACTGCCCCTTTAAATAGGGCTCCTCCTGCTGACAGCCTGTGATGCGGGTGCGCAGGTCTAGAACGGGAAACCCAAGGTAAGTGCCTTCAATTAGGCTGCGATCGCGTGCAGAGCACCCCGAATTCACTGGGCGCGTTACCCACACGCCCAGTCAACCCTCCCGCTGCCAACCCGCCTCCCTCCGAATATCGAGTCTCATGGATCGGGTGTAGAGGTCAGCACTGTGAATTGGGCTGCTGACCTCTGTTTCTGATTCTCCAATCTGCACCCCCAGCAAGTGAGGGTCTGTGCCAGGAGCCTCATCTCCCACAATTACCCCTCTTCTGCAGCACAAACTTATAAAATTAATTTGCTTTCTCCTTTTGTAACATCGATTTCATGAAAAAAATCATGAACAGTTGCACTTGTTGACATAATTTGACCCAACAAATATGTTATTGTACACACTATTTGCAAACCTTTTACAATTTTCAGCAAGGATAAACTCTCAGTTGGGCTAGTAAGGGTGTCTTGAGGGGGCAGCAGCCTCTCAGTTCTCCTTGTGATGCCTATGTGGAAATTCTATATGTTCCTAATTTTGCATTGTTTAATTGAAGATGCTGTCATGATAAAAGGAACTTTTATAACAATGGTGTTGCAGAAGTGCATGTGATGGGTTCCTGATCTCACACAGAACGATATATAATTGAACCCAACTCCCGAATAGAATATTGAAAAGACAAAATATGCAGGCTGTGAGAAGGCATTGAGCAGGCACTACCTAACTCCAGCTGTAATACGAGAGGCAAACTGTACATTTTAATTTTCCTACCTCTGTCTTCTATAGAAAATTTCACGTGCTGAAATCACCTCAGAGAGATCTGTCAATTCTGTTCTATTTAAATTCACTGTTTGTAGTTCTGCTGCAAAATACACCCTTCACTCATCTGATCAGGTTATTTTTGGTTTGTTAAGCAGATATGTTTGCTATGATGTTCTATTTTAAGTTTATAAAGTGGAATTCATAAAGTGCATTGGCGCTGGCAAGTGAGGTATTATGATGAAAATAGCTGAGGAAGATCAGTATTTGTTAATGGAATCCTTCATCAAATGCCATGACTTCTGGAAACTCATTGATTTTATTCAGGTGGCAGAGAAAGGATGAAAGGCAACATGGGTAATGAAAACAATTGAGTATTTGCTAAACTCCACTTTCTTTGTTGAGGCAAACCTGCTACTTCTATCGTTTGTAATGGTCCCTCAGCTTGGCTGAAATGGAAAGACAAATGCAGTCACAACCTGGGCTGTTTGTTTGGGCAGGTCACTGGAGAGATGCAAAGATGAATAATTGTATCATTTGGTTAATTAAATTAGAATTTAAATACTTGTGAAATATAGTTTTATGCACCCACTGTGACCAGCACCAGTAAATTAAAAATAGTGCATTTAAAGTTTTGTGCAAAAGTAGTTACGTGAATTATTGTTGTATAAAGAAAGGTTTTGGAAAACTGAGCCACTGTTTTACAAATTGCAGTTTTTTTTCTTGAAATAGCATAACTAATGACTACAGTATGATTTGGAGTTTAAATCATCTGAAGCATCTTGCTTGCAAGCGAAAAAGAATCTTGTTCGCAAACTTAATTTATGTAAAATGCCTGAGTAAGCAGCCTAAGGTTCCTACATTACATTATTGACTATACATCAAAAGTACTTCATAAGCTTTAAAGAGCTTTGGGACATACTGAAGTTGTGAAAGGCGTTATATAAATGCAAGTCTTTGTTTCTTAAGTAGAGGTAGCAAACACATCATGCCCACTTTTTTGGGGGGAAGCCTTTTAAACACTTTGAGGATCATCATGTTATTAATACCATGTTTCTTTGAAGCCCCTGCTCTTGAGGCTAAAAACAATGTTTCATTATGAAACTCGCAGACTGAATATATTTGCCACAACCAATCAGGCTGATTTATCAGGTACAACATTGACATATGTTTGGAGGTTTATTGATATTGCACCAAATCGGACAGGTACAGTGAATGAGAGTCTTTAATGCTTTATGCACAGGGATAAACCAAAAGAGCTGCTGTAACATTCTAATGTTCTTTTTAAATGATCAGTGTCTTTCTGTAATTAATGTATTTTGCTTTATTGCTCCAGCTCAGAGATCTGCACATGAACTACCAATGGTGGAAAAGCAGAGCATCGACAGTTGTTTGGTTACTGGCGGACAACAAATGATCCTCACTGGTCAAAATTTTACTACCGAGTCAAAGGTCCTTTTCACAGAGAAGACTGCTGGTGAGTTACGTTGTTCTTTTGTGAATCCAATTGAAACCGGAAGTGTATTGTATTGTTGATCAACACTGAGAAAGTAAAATACATCCTCAGTCTTTCCACTTTTTGCATCTCTATGGTTATTGAGTTAAGGATGGCATTCCATTGACCTGAATGTGACCTTTGTTCCATGTCAGAGCCAATAATAGCACGAACACCCTTTTCAGGTGTGGTATAGGTTGTATGAAGTACAAAGCTTTCCTTATGTTGCTCTGTTCTTGTGCCTTAGGAGCACACCTGCACTGCACCAGTGTTGATGTTTTGTATCACACTCTTCCCTGTGGACTCTCTGAATGAAGTGACAACACATTTTGAGGGTAATTCTGTACTATGAACTTACATTTGTTACAAAGCAGTTTGAGGCTGCTCACAATCATTTTGTTTTTAATATTTTTTGTGTGCATATCAAGATGATTATTCCAGAATGGAAGACTTTCCATTTCAGGGGTCTCGTCTGCATGAAGCACTCCCAGTTCGGGGAAAGGAAACATTGTTGGATGCAAAGTAAAGCTGTCTTTACTCTGCCCGAACAACATGCCTCAGCTCCAAGCTCAGAAGAGCAAGTTCTATTGAACTAGTATGACATTTTCCACATCAACCATTCCTTGGCCTCTGAGTCTTACGAATAGCCTCAAACTACTTTGTAATAAATGTAAGTTCATGGTACAGAAATGAGATTGTCAATTTTGTGTCATTCAGTACCACATTAGGGGCAGTTTCAACACCACATCAACAAAATCCTGGAACTCCCTTCCTAACAGCACTGTGGGAGAACAGTCACCACACGGACTGCAGCGGTTCAAGAAGGTGGCTCACCACCACCTTCTCAAGGGCAGTTAGGGATGGGCAATAAATGCTGGCCTTGCCAGTGACTCCCACATCCCATGAACAAATTTTTAAAAAAAACATGGACACTAGGAACTGGCTTGAGACTGTCAATCTCATTTTAGGCAGAGGAGACTTTTATCCCATCAGTCTGTGATGGATTGCCACCAATATCTCAGAGGTCAAAAGCCAGTTTCTAGCCCTTTGCATCACTACCTATCTGGCACTCTCACTTGGAGAGGAGTATAAGGAGGGAGATTTCCACAGTGCACTGTGGCAATTTTTTTATATAAAGGGGTTTCCAATTTTGTTACACATAGTGCACTGATGAAATCTTATGGATGAGTGGCGTGAGAAGTGGAAAGGTTCACACTGAAACACTAACCAATATTCTTCTGAGGTTGCACTAAAAGTAAATTGTTGGAGCAGAGTGGAGGAAGCTTTACTTTGCATTTGACCTGTACTATATCTCATCGGAGGTTTTTGATGTGACATTGCATGGCAAAAGCAGATAAGAATTCCATCCCCCAGCAATAACCTCGATGGGTACAAAGAGTATAAATTTAAAAATGTTACGTTGCATAATCTTTAAAAAGAGATTGAATTCAGAAGTGGCTGTAGGGTATAGTTTAGGAATATGTGCTCCCAGCATGAAGCTTTGCCAGCCCACAGGATCTATTGCAGCTTTCCCTATGTTGTTGTTTTACTAGAACTCAACTACTGAGAGGCCCACTGACCTCTGCACCCTGATTTCTGAAATGTGCCTCCAGCACGTAAAATCTGCCCTTGTATGTATGCCAGTTTTTAAATGCAATTTTATAAGTCAATTAAATATTGCTATTCTTTCTTAACAGATTGTGCTATTTATGATCTTAATTTTGCAAATGAACAGTAATAAGTTGGAAACTGGAAAAAGTAAATATGAGCTGTTTCAAAAACTATCCCATTAAGGATGATCTTTTGATATCCCCCTCTACAAATATCAAGCTTCCTGCAGCACTGACAAGATCATTGTTCAGCTTTACTGAGGCAGATTATTATCATCATTGTACTTTTGAATTTTTCCATTGTACTTTGCTTACACAGATATACCAATATGTCAGTCATAGATGAGGGATGAACCTTGGCCAATAGTCCTTCAGCATGAAAGTGGGAATGACAGGGTGTAGGTTTTCACCCTAACACTGCGATCGGATTAACATGTTTTGTCATGAAAACATTTCCTGATTATGCTTGATTATTGAGATTGTACAATGTTAGTTCTTCCTCACTGTTCCAGTTAGTGATATTTTGAAAGTTGTCCATGGTATTATATCATTCTGAAGCAACATTAATTGAATTTTATTTTTTCTTAAACTCGATAATGCAGTTTGCTATTGTTGCACAAACAATGCTTGAGTTCTTAGTTTTGCTGCTTTTGATGTGGTCATGATAGAGAGGCAGGAAGTTAAAAATGAATAGTTAGGTAATGGGTAGTTAAATGCAAGGTATGTTTCTTAATTGCTGTTGAAATTGTGTGCTGTGTGCCGCCTGTCACTTCAATTGATTGCAGTGAGACATACAAGACCTGAGACAAATGCAGCTGCACAGAGAAGAAACGAAGAAGGGCAGACAGTTACTGCAGACAAGTTCCAGTTGTCACTCATTTTCCAAACCTTTTAATAGATAGAAGTACATAGAATTTACAGCACAGAAACAGGCCATTCGGCCCAACTGGTCTGCGCCAGTGTTTATGCTCTACACGAGCCTCCTCCCACCCTACTTCAGCTAACCCTATCTATTTATTTTTCCCTCGTGTACTTATCTAGCTTCCCCTTAAATGCATCTGTGCTATTCGCTGCAACTACTCCATGTGGTAGCGCATTCCACATTCTAATCATAGAATCATAGAATCATAGAAACATAGAAGTTACAACATGGAAACAGGCCCTTCGGCCCAACATGTCCATGTCGCCCAGTTTATACCACTAAGCTAGTCCCAATTGCCTGCACTTGGCCCATATCCCTCTATACCCATCTTACCCATGTAACTGTCCAAATGCTTTTTAAAAGACAAAATTGTACCCGCCTCTACTACTGCCTCTGGCAGCTCGTTCCAGACACTCACCACCCTTTGAGTGAAAAAATTGCCCCTCTGGACCCTTTTGTATCTCTCCCCTCTCACCTTAAATCTATGTCCCCTCGTTATAGACTCCCCTACCTTTGGGAAAAGATTTTGACTATCGACCTTATCTATGCCCCTCATTATTTTATAGACTTCTATAAGATCACCCCTTAACCTCCTACTCTCCAGGGAAAAAAGTCCCAGTCTGTCTAACCTCTCCCTATAAGTCAAACCATCAAGTCCCGGTAGCATCCTAGTAAATCTTTTCTGCACTCTTTCTAGTTTAATAATAACCTTTCTATAATAGGGTGACCAGAACTGTACACAGTATTCCAAGTGTGGCCTCACCGATGCCCTGTACAACTTCAACAAGACATCCCAACTCCTGCATTCAATGTTCTGACCAATGAAACCAAGCATGCCGAATGCCTTCTTCACCACCCTATCCACCTGTGACTCCACTTTCAAGGAGCTATGAACCTGTACTCCTAGATCTCTTTGTTCTATAACTCTCCCCAACGCCCTACCATTAACGGAGTAGGTCCTGGCCCGATTCGATCTACCAAAATGCATCACCTCACATTTATCTAAATTAAACTCCATCTGCCATTCATCGGACCACTGGCCCAATTTATCAAGATCCCGTTGCAATCCTAGATAACCTTCTTCACTGTCCACAATGCCACCAATCTTGGTGTCATCTGCAAACTTACTAACCATGCCTCCTAAATTCTCATCCAAATCATTAATATAAATAACAAATAACAGCGGACCCAGCACCGATCCCTGAGGCACAACGCTGGACACAGGCATCCAGTTTGAAAAACAACCCTCTACAACCAATTTTGTATCCAATTGGCTACCTCACCTTGGATCCCATGAGATTTAACCTTATGTAACAACCTACCATGCGGTACCTTGTCAAAGGCTTTGCTGAAGTCCATGTAGACCACATCTACTGCACAGCCCTCATCTATCTTCTTGGTTACCCCTTCAAAAAACTCAATCAAATTCGTGAGACATGATTTTCCTCTCACAAAACCATGCTGACTGTTCCTAATCAGTCCCTGCCTCTCCAAATGCCTGTAGATCCTGTCCCTCAGAATACCCTCTAACAACTTACCTACTACAGATGTCAGGCTCGCCGGTCTGTAGTTCCCAGGCTTTTCCCTGCCGCCCTTCTTAAACAAAGGCACAACATTTGCTACCCTCCAATCTTCAGGCACCTCACCTGTAGCGGGATAAAGAAGTTTCTCTTGAAATCCTTATTGGATTTAGTAGTGACTATCTTATATTTATGACGCACAGTTTGGACTCCCCACAGGTGGAAACATCTTCTCTACGTCTACGCTATCATAGACTCATACAAAGGTTTCAGCACGGAAGGCCCATCGAGCAATCCAGCTAATCCCACGCCCCTGCCCTATCCCCATAGCTCTGCAATTTTTTTTCTTTCAAGTAGTTATCCAGTTCCCTTTGAAAACCATGATTGAATCTGCCTCCACCACCCCCTTTTGCAGTGCATTCCAGATCCTAACCACGTGCTGTGTTTAAAAAAAAAAGTTTTTCCTCATGTCACCTTTTGGTTCTTTTGCCAATCACCTTAAATCTATGTCCTCTGGTTCTTGACCCTTCTGCCAATGGGAACAGTTTCTCTCTATCTACTCTGTCTAGACCCTTCATGATTTCATGATTTCAAACCCCTTCATAATTTTGAAGCCCTCTATTAGGTCACCCCTCAGCCTTCTCTTTTCTAGAGAAAAAAGCCTCAGCCTGTTCAGTCTTTCCTGATAGTTATAACCTCTCAGTTCTGGTATCATTCTTGTAAATGTTTTTTGCACCTTCTCCAGTGCCTCTATATCCTTTATCTAATATGGAGACCAGAACACTGCATTATTATTATCCAAGATATAGAATATTAGAAAATATCACCATTTTTTTTGGAACTCCATAAGGTGCCAGTGCCTGTTTAAAGGTGTGACTTATTCACATGCTACACACAGCAATATAGTATTACATATTGATCGTCCAATAAAGATATGGGATCGTATTTGAAAAAACAGAAGCCATTTGTTGTCTTAAATTGTACAAGAACAGCTTAGTTTGAAACAAAAGGGAAACATTTCATTGCTCCTGATGAGATTAGAGGTTATTCCCATCATTTCTCATCTGTTGGGAATCTTCCAAAAGTGTCCTATGGGGCTGAGGTACAACACTCCATGCACACAAGACTCCTTAGTCTAGCCAACACCAGCCCTCCATGGGCTTACTCAGACACCATAGTCATTAGAAAATTCAAGTCTACAGTCTGAAACTCCACTTACAAACCACAACCATGCAACTTCCCCAGATTCCAGTAAATGTTCTTTTCTGGTAGGTTCACCCTCTCAGCACACTCATAGAGAATGGATGAAGTCATCATAGTTGGATACTCAGGAGCAAAACTAAAGATCGTAGAGACAGATGACTTTTTCACTACTTTGCAATGGATCTCATTCAATGCAGTGAAGGCGAAGCATTCTGCTGTTGTCAAATTGCAGGTCGACCATGTGTCTCCTCTGTCCCGAGAGTGGAGACTCAATCTAGATGCTGTTCCAGAAACACCAGCAGTCCTTCAGTACTTTGCTGAAGTGGCCGTGGAGACTGAGGGAGTGATTGTAACTCATATCGTCATGCAGGAACAGGGTAGCCATGAAGTTAAAATTGCCTCCGAAAAAATTAGGGCCCATTCCCGCCACCTGCCATCTTAAATGGGTCCTTTTTTGAGGTGGTTAAGGTGCTCACAGGGAGCAGACAGGAACCTCATTAATGCATGCAAATCTAGGTCCTATGATGTCACTATGATGGCATTTTAACTGTCGAATGAGTGGGGATCCTGCTGTGGCCGACCTGCTCAGTGAAACCTGGATTGCTGGAAGATGACCTGTAGGGTCAGTGTTAAACTTTTCTTAGTGTGGCCAGGAAAAACAGGAGTGCTCCTCCGGACTCCACAAGGAAAGTTTGGGCCTTCGCTGCCCTGGGCGTCACCCGCTTCCCATGCACAGGACCCTTCCGAAACTCCCCCTTCCCTGCGACTTACCTGAGTGCCGGGCCACCCGATCATCGCCTCCTGGCAGCTGGCTAGCTACCTCTTTACGCCCATTTCAGGTGGGCAGATGGCCAGCGGGATGTTATTGAGGCCCGGGAGTTAAATTAGCCCAAACCTCAAATTGGTGACGTCAGGGGGGATTTGACACTCGCTCCGCCCCTGCCTGCCCGAAACCCACAACCAGTTAAAATCCCCTCTCAAGTGACATTAGAGGCACTATCACTGAGACCAATCCTCTCCTCATTCAAAATCCACAATTTTCAGCAGGGGTCACTGGATTAGGATCAGGAACGTTGGCTGTTTTTTTTCCTCTTCCCAGTCCAAGCGAAATCCTATTATTGAACATAATAATTCAGTGTGTTGGCTGCAGTGAAATTCTTTTTTATAGTTCATTTTTAATTATTCAAATTGAAATCTATTCTTTGGAAAACCCTGATCGAAATGAACTCATCCCAGATGTCAGATTCCCTCCATTAAATAACCCATCAGTGTAATTTTCAATTCCTTTTTAGATAAATTGATGTCTAATGAAGTGTACCATTTAATTGACTATTGACATTAAGAATCATATTTACATTAATTGGCTTCAACCAGACTGAACTAACTTGAACAGCATATTTATGCATATTTCATTCATAGAATTTGCACTAGTGTAAAATGCATCAACTACATGCAGGAAAGAAAGAGCAGATTGTAGTGCAAGTCTAATAATATATCCCAAACCTATAGACTTAACACAGGTGTCAGCTGATGTTGTTAGATGAACATAAGAACATAAGGAATAGGAGCAGGAGTAGGCCATACGGCTCCTCGAGCCTGCCCCGCCATTCACTAAGATCATGGCTGATCTTCGACCTCAACTCCACTTTCCCATCCGATCCCCATATCCCTTGATTCCCTTAGAATCCAAAAATCTATTGATCTCTGTCTTGAATATACTCAATGACTGAACATCCACAGCCCTGTGAGGTAGAGCATTCCAAAGATTCACAGCTCTCTGAGTGAAGAAATTTCTCCTCATCTCAGAACTAAATGGCCGACCCCTTATCCTGAGATTATGCCCCCTGGTTCTAGATTCTTCAGCAAGGGGAAACAGCGTCTCAGCAACTACCCTGTCGAGCCCTCTCAGAATCTTATATGTTCCAATGAGATCACCTCTCATTCTTCTAAACTCCGAAGAATATAGGTCCATTCTACTCAATCTTTCCTCATAGAACAACCCTTTCATCCCAGGAATCAATCTAGTGAACCTTCGTTGCCAACAAACAATGAAGTTTGGCTTACAAAGTTCAGAATTCCTCCAGGCAATGGGCTTCTTACAGTTATTGCTGCACTAGTAGCTAACATATGGAGGGTGATTTTTAAACCCCAAAAACGGGTGGGTTGGAGTTGAAAATAGTTGTTTTTTGGGCCGCGACCGCAACCCGGCTTTATTTCCGGTTTAATATCAGGCGCACAAAAGTACAGGCTTCCCACTGGGAATGCCAAGTCCAAACATTTTGCGGTTGTGACCCAAAAAAACAACTATTTTCAACTCCCACCCGCCCCCAACCCACACATTCTTGGGGTTTAAAATCACCCCTGTAGTTTACTATCCAGCTATCCACTCTTACCAAATCCATGATGAAGCATGCTCTATTACTTCCTTCAAAGCCTCTACAGCTTCCTGCTCCTTCCTTGCCTTCACTTCCAATATTCTCAAGGTATTCATACAATGTACCCTTGGCTTCCAACATGAACTGTATGCATATATATTTTCTATTCATAGAGCCTGTATTTGGCTTCAAGGTTGACATATTTTCCCATGTATTTCATTCAGTCCATCTTCCTATGGCACTGTTGGTTCACTTTTCTCAACTAATTCCTTTACTCCAAGTGAATATACAAACTGGTGACTCCAACACGTTCCAGTATTTACTGCAGTTCCACTCAGATTCCAAATTTCTGCTTAAGAATTATACTCAGCATCCCTCTGGGTGACTTTCTTCCTGTCATCAGGACAACCTAAATCCAGATTTTCTTTAAAATTGATACTAGTTGCATTAATTTCTTCTTTTCTAGCAGCTTATTGTGTCTTCATGTATGACTCTGTGGTACATCAGTTTATTACATTGTTCTAGAATTGCCACCTTCTCATAGCCCAAAACCTTTGAAGTGATAGATGCTTTTGAAATGTTGGGACTGGTTGCACCTGGAATATAAAAACATTGTTGCTGGGCCAAGCAGATCCCAACTCATGGCCAACTTGATTGCATCTCAAAACACTGCAGCATTGTGTATGCAAGTAAACAGCACTTACATTCTGAAGTTATCGAACTTTTTTTTTCACCATATTTGTAGTCTATACATTTGCTATGTAGAGCGTTGACCTAACTTGAAATTTGTCATTTCTCGGTCACTTGGTATCTCTGCAGTGTGAACAACTTGTAGCAAATGATGTTATGGCCTGGGACTGATACTTCTCTTAATTTCTTTACATTCTCTTGGAATTCACTTAACTTCAACTCACTCCTGCTGAACTAAACTCCTGTTTGATTATCTAATTTACCAATATGCAGTGGCATATTCTTTTAACTGAGTACCTTACTGGCTAGGTTTTACACTTCTGCTCCAAAAATATATCTCATCTTGAATTTGTTTTTTGGTGTATGTGCAAGAGTTATTTTTGACTGCATTCCCATTGTAAATGAGTGAGCTAGGGACATTTTGTTTAAACCTAACTATATTGCAGTATAACTCTTGTGTCCATCAAAGAGTTAAATGAGTAACCAAAGGCAAATAATTCTATGAAAGAAAGAGTTGTAAGGAATTTTGGACGGTTTCCTTACTAACAGAAACAATCTGGAACTTTATAGCCTTTAAACTCTTTAATTAATACGGGCAACCACTTCTGGCAGGTTTTCACTGGCTGTTGTCTTCATATGATGCTGCGATGGCAGTGGGACACTGGTTTATAGTTTACCTTTGAAGACTGTTCTGGCTTCTTACATTTTTATGGAGTTTTTTTTAAATAAATAAAGCAAAGTGATGTTGAAGTCTGATCATCTTCATAAATGGAAAGGTGCAAATCAGCCAAAAACTGGTGTAAAGTTCTGGAATTCCCTATTCGGCAGTGAGTAATGAAATCTTGATGTAATCAATTTTGTGATGCATAGATTACGACTGATCTTTCTGTAGCTCCTTTGGTTTCAGCTTTAAAGAAATACACATATTTTGCTACTATCATAACCAGGTTTAATTTCTCAATAATTAAAGCCAACTTTTAGAATGTTTTTATGCCTGTTACTTTCAGTTTGGATGGAATAATTAATATTTTTTTAATTACCAGAATTTTTTAAGTCCCACAATTTCACAAAGGTGATGCGAGTTCAAATTTGTTGTTCACTTCCCCTTTTATAACTTAAAAAATACACCAATTGTACATTTTATCCAGACTTGCCTATCAGCATATAATCGGAGTCACTTCCATTCTCACCGGGACTCATCTCTTTCTCTTGATATATTTAGAAGAAAATGGGACATTTGCAAAATAGTTACATGTATAGTTGGCAATATAATCCTTATCATATATGTTTGTAAAAATAAAATGAAAATGCTATGTTCAGGATTATGCTCGGTGGCTTACTGGTGAGCTCATAAACCATACATACCACGAAGTCCCATAATCAATTCCTGGCATGTGCTGAGTTAGTTGATTGAGCCACGACAGCAGTGAGATGCTATAATTCACTTTAGCTTCTTTTGGGTTAGAGCAAGGAAATACAATGGCCCAGAAATTCCAGGAGCGGGGCATCTCGCGGCGAGCACCATGAATTGATTTGTTTACCTCACCCTTCAGATAGTATTATTTTTGCACCGCAAATTGCTGGAAGTGCGACTTTATATTGGCGCGGCGACATCAACGGGGCATC
Organism: Heptranchias perlo; assembly: GCF_035084215.1. Classification (NCBI taxonomy): domain Eukaryota; kingdom Metazoa; phylum Chordata; class Chondrichthyes; order Hexanchiformes; family Hexanchidae; genus Heptranchias; species Heptranchias perlo. The sequence goes on along the minus strand of NC_090343.1, from coordinate 32,750,660 downwards.
GGGGACCTTGTGAACGTTGTGCCCAATGGCCTATTTCCTTAACCAATGAAACAAAAGGATAGAGAAAGAAACAAATGACAGAGAAGGAAATAGGATGAATTACAGACAATTTAGATACAGAAAGAGAAATAAAGAGAGGGAAATAAAGAGTGCATTGAGAGGGAAAAAAAAGACAAAGGAAAAGTAAGAAAAAAAAATTAAAAATTTTAAGTTTGAAAAACATCTAGGAACAATTTACTACCTGCAGGAGTGAGACTCCACAGTTTCATTGTTCCCTTCCTGGGCCTTCAAGGATGAGTGGCATGTCAGGACCATAAATCATGTCATTAACAGGGTCCTTACGACATGAATTACCAGCTCTAAATGGCTGCGGTGAGAATAATTCATATTAACGGCGTAAATCCAGCAATTTCATGACACACAATGAGAGGCTCATGGAGAGATGGTAGTTTTTTCGTTCTTGGTGAAACTAATGGCAAATCGCCCAGCAATTTGTGGCGAATTGGATCTCATGGCATATCTTTTCTTTGCCACAAATTGCTGGGTTTTTTTACACACTAATAATGGCAGGCACCATGAACTGTTTTTCCAGCAATTTCTGGCCCATTAGATTTGGGCCCTGCTCCTGATTTTGTTCCAGTGGCCTTAACTGGAATGTGCATATGCATGTTCTTTTATGGTAAAAGAGCCTACTGAGAACCCTAACAATCATATGAAAAGAAGGCCATGATAAACGTCAAGCTACCAGAGGGCTTTCAATCCTCATTGAACTGTACCTAAGCAAAACATCTTCAGGAGAGGAGTGACGAGAGAATATTTAAGCAGGGGGCAGAGAAGCAACATCCCATGGGCTATTTTCTTCAAATTACGGTATGAAGTCATTTTTTTTTAGATTGCCAGTTTTCTAGTTATTCCTGTCAAGTCCTTTCATGGATAATCCGCTTTAATAAATTATTACTTACCAAGATTAAAGCTCTCCTTAGGTTTTCCTCTCCGCCACCGTAACTTCGGCAGAAGATCGGTGGAAACCCCAGATACAGGTGTAAGTGGGTCTTTACCAACCTTCCACTGAAGTTACATTGGCCGATCAGAAGAGTCCCCAATAAAATTCCCAGCGAGTGTGTTACACACCAGCCTGCTCGTGACGCGTTGGCTTTGGAAAAGATCTGAACCATTAAAACCTATTTGAAGTTTGCAATTTGCAGTGCAACAAAGCACATCATGAGCAAAATTTTAGTTTCAGCTTCACAAACTGCAGATTACAAACGTCAAATAAATCTGAGGTGAAGCTGTGTACAATCCCTGCTGTATAGATCTTCATTGGTACTCTTTTAACTGCAAATGATAGTAAATGATACTCATAATAATGGATAGGGAGAAAAGCTTCACTAAGATGAGATTCCTTCACAGATGTTGCTTGCCAGTTTTGAATTGACCACCCTGATTTTTTTTCCTTTTAGAAAATTTTTAAATTTGTTTTCTAAAGATGTGACTTCATTTTAGAATTTGAACTCTGGCTGTTCGGGGATTTTGTTGCTGGGAAAGGGTCGATCAGTTGGTGAGGTTTTTTTGGAAAGTGCTATTATTTTCACCAGTGTAAGGAAATGTGTGTTCAAGATGTTTGCTACATGTAAGTCCTCTTAGAATCCTGTCTATCCGTCCCATGCGTGTAGTGTTAGTTACTGTTCACCCTACTGTGTTTTCAAACGCTTAGACTGATGCGGAAACGTTGCTGGATCTGGTTATGATTAATAAAATAGATCAGGCTCGATGAGCTAAATGTTGGTGAGTAACTTGGGAGCAGTGACCACAATATGATGAGGTTTAAGATTCAACTAGAAAGGGAAAATGTCAGTACAAAAGCTGGAACACCAGACTGGATTACAGCAGATTTATGAAAGATATGAGGCAAGCTAGCTGAGGTGAGGTGGAAGGAGAAATTGTGACTCAGGATTGTAAAGCAATAGAGGGGTGTTTTTAAAAGAGATTGCAATGATACAGAATAAGTGTATTCCATTTAAAAAAAGAAGCAAACTACGAGTAATTTTAGGATGCAGTGGATAAATAAAGAGGTTAGAAACCAATTAAATTGAAGAAAAGGAACTTTAAGACTTAACGATAAGAAGAATAATGATGAAAAAACTGAAGGAAAATATGAGAAAATAAGAAAAGAAGTTAAGAGCAGGATATGGAAAGCTAAGAGGGAGTATGAGGATTTTTATTAAAAAAAACATCAAAAGGAAGAATAAAGCATTTTACAAATATATCAGTAAAATGAGAATTATTAAAAGTGAGGTGGAACCCCTGAGAGGAAAGGATTGTCAATTTATTGTTGCTCCAAAAAAAATGGTAGAGGTTATTTAGTAAGTACTTTTTAATCATCTTTACTATCGAGGAGGATATCGGAGAAGAGGTGAATCCTGAAGTGGTAGAGAGCGAGACTATAGGAAGAATATCGCAGTTTTAGAGAGGATAAAACAAAGATTCCCTAGGATGTTGCCTGGCATGAGGAAGTACCAATATGAATAAAGACTTGAAAATTGGATTGTTAGAATTAAAATTGTTTGTTAAAATGACACAGATTATGGAGTAATACGATACAAATGTTTAAAATTATGAAAGGATGGGACAGGGTCGATAGAAGCAAACTGTTTCCAGTAGTTGAGGGGTCGAGAGCGAGGAGTTGTAGGTACAAGACTAAATGTAAGGAGTTGTAGATACAAGACTAAATGTAAGAGATTTAGAACAGAGTCACTTCTTTACAGAGCTCTGAGGCTGTGGAATTCACTTCCAGGGTTATTGGTTGAGGCAGAATCATAGAAAATTTACGGCACAGAAGGAGGCCATTCGGCCCATTGTGCCGGCCAAAAATGAGCCACCCAGCCTAATCCCACTTTCCAGCACTTAGACCTTAGTCATGTAGGTTACAGGACTTCAGGTGCCCATCCAGGTACTTTTTAAATGTGATGAGGGTTTCTGTCTCTACCACCCTTTCAGGCAGTGAGTTCCAGACCCCTACCATGCTCTGGGTGAAAACATTTTTCCTCAGCTCTCCTCTAATCCTTCTACCAATCACTTTAAATCTATGCCCCCTGGTTATTGACCTCTCTGCTAAGGGAAATAGGTACTTCCTATCCATTCTATCTAGGCCCCTCATAACTTTGTACATCTCAATTAAATGACCCCTCAGCCTCCTCTGTTCCAAGGAAAACAACCCCAGCCTATTCAATCTTATAGCTAAAATTCTCCAGTCCTGGCAACATCCTCATAAATCTCCTCTGTACCCTCTCTAGTGCAATCACATCTTTCCTGTAATGTGGTGACCAGAACTGTACACAGTTCTCAAGCTGTGGTCTAACTAGTGTTTTATACAGTCTCAGCATAACCTTCTTGCTCTCATATTCTGTACTTCGGCTAATAAAGGAAAATATCCCATATGCCTTCTTAACCACCTTATCCACCTGTCCTGCTACCTTCAGGGATCTGTGGACATGCACTCCAAGGTCCCTCACTTCTTCTACACCTCTCAGTATCCTCCCATTTATTGTGTATTCCCCTACCTTGTTTGCCCTCCCCAAATGCATTACCTTACATTTCTTTGGATTGAATTCCATTTGTTACTTTTCTGCCCACCTAACCAATCCATTGATATCTTCCTGCAGTCTCCAGCTTTCCTCCTCACTATCAACCACATGGCCAATTTTTGTATCATCTGCAAACTTCTTAATCATGCCCCCTACATTTAAGTCTAAATCATTAATATATTTCACAAAAAGCAAGGGACCTAGTACTGAGCCCTGTGGAACCCCACTGGAAACATCTTTTCAGTCACAAAAACACCCGTCGACCATTATCTGTTGCTTCCTGCCGCTGAGCCAATTTTGGATCCAACTTGTCACTTTCCCTTGGATCCCATGGGCTTATACAATCTGCCATGTGGGGCTTTATCAAAAACCTTGCTAAAATCCATGTACACTACATCAAATGCGCTACCCTCATCGACCCTCCATGTTACCTCCTCAAAAAATTCAATCAAGTTAGTCAGACACGGCCTTCCCTTAACAAATCCATGCTGACTGTCCTTGATTACTCCGTGCCTTTCTAAGTGACTGTTTATCCTGTCCCTCAGAATTGATTCCAATAATTTGCCCATCACCGATGTTAGACTGACCGGCCTGTAATTATTCGGTCTATCCCTCACTCTCTTTTTAAACAACGGTACAACATTAGCAGTCCTCCAATCCTCCGGTACCATGCCTGTATCCAGTGAGGATTGGACAATGATGCTCAGAGCCTCTGCTATTTCCACCCTTGCTTCTTTTAACAGCCTGGGATACATTTCATCTGGCCCTGGAGTTTTATCTGCTTTCAAAGATGCTAATTCCCTTAATACTTCCTCTCTCACTATGTTTATCCCATCCAATATTTCACACTCCTCCTCCTTAACTACAATGTCTGCATCGTCCCTCTCTTTTGTGAAGACAGACACAAAGGGATCGATTTTAGGATGGCCGAGTGGGTGTGTTGGGGGCGGGGGGTGCTCGTAAAATTGGAGAATCCAGTAGCGGGTCGAGAGCCCGGCTCCAAATCACCCACTTCCGGGTTCCCCAGTGACGCGTTCGAGTGCGCGCGCAGCTCCCGCATGTGGTACTCCCACTGGCAATTAAAGCCGGCGGGATGACAATTTAAATACTTACTTACCCAGTTGAGGAATTTGACAGACCTGCTTGACAGGAGATCTTGGCAGGGGTGCAATTTTCATGGATCCTCAGTGTGTTTCCCGTGCTGTGGGAAACACTCCCTGTTGGAGCAGACGTGTTTCAGTCTGCAGCCAGTGGGAGATGCAAAGGATTTTTTGACAGTTGGGGAGATTGCCTCATTTATTGCAGCAGGGCACTCTGTCACTTCAGACAAGGTTTTAGCTGCAACATCTTTGTCTTTCCAATCAAAATTATTAATTTATACGCTAAACTCTGCTGTGGAAACACATTGGCCTACTTTGCGGACCCCCTCAAACTCTCACAGTCAGGATGGAGGGCGCCATGGCTGCATTCATCACTTCATCCGAGGACGAGCAACATCACCAGTCTCGCCAGGCATGCCGTCCACCTCCGCCACGTGGAGCTCCACAACACGGTGCTGCGCCACAGGCACCTGCACAAAATAGTCATGCAACTACACATAAACCCACTGTAGGGTGACCCAATGGGTGGCATCAAGTGTGGGTGTTCATGGTGAACCTCATGAAAGGGACTTATTGCACAAGCCAGTCAAGAATGGCCAAGACATGGCAGTAGTGGTGACAATATAATATTTAATGTGAGTTGAACCAAAATCAAATATAAATAAAAAAAAACATGACAATCCCTCAAACTTCCTTGTGCATCCCCTTTGTGCTCACAAAACCTTTGCCTTACGCTTCCTACTACTCATACGTGATGCATCCCCTGAGGCTGCAGCAGAGGTAGTAGCAGGTTGGGTGAGGGTGACCATGAAAGAGATGCATCAGAGGGTGAGTATGAGACAGAGCCATGAGATTGTATGAGAATTGGGTTGAGTGGTAGTGGTGCGATGAGTACTGGGGAGGTGAGTAAGTGCAGGTAATTTGAGGATGAGCTTTGAGTGGGTGTGAGGAGTGATGTGATAGAGTAGTGTTGGCAGTGCAGAAGGAGTTGTGGGGTGGGGGCGGTGATGTGGAAGACCGAGTGTAGGAGAATGAGAATGCTCACTTGGCTGACCTAGTTAGGTCATTGAAGTGCTTCCTGCACTGTATCCAGGTGTGGGATATGTTGCTGGTGCTGCTGACCTCCTCTGTCACCTCGAGCCAGGCCTTCTTGGTGGCAGAGGCAGGCCACTTCCTCTCATTCGCTGGGTAGAAGATCTCCCTTCTCCTCCTCCTCCTCACCCCATCCAGTAAGACCTGGAGTGAGCCATCATTAAACCTGGGAGCAGCCTTTCCCCTCGACTGCTCCATGCTGTAATTTTGGCTGTTTGCTGCAGGAGCAGCAATGGAGGACTGCCCCTTTAAATAGCGCTCCTCCAGCTGACAGCCTGTGATGCGGGTGCGCAGTCCCCCAACAGGAGACCCAGAAGCCAAGGAAAGTGGCTTCAATTTACTTGCGATCGCGTGGGGAACCCACCAATTTGACTGGGCGGGTTACCCATGTGCCCATTCGACCCCCCGCTGCCAGCCCGCCTCCCTGGTAATATCGGGGCCAAAGTATTCATTAAGTGTCATACCAACATCTTCCGCCTCCACACACACATTAACTTTTTTGTCTCTAATAGGCCCTAGTCTTTCCTTAGTTATCCTGTTGCTCTTGATGTATTTATAAAACATCTTTGGGTTTTCCTTGATTTTACTTGCCAATATTTATTAATGCCCTCTCTTTGCTTTCCTAATTTCCTTTTTAATTTCAACCCTGCACTTTCTATACTCCTCTAAGCTTTCTGCAGCATTGTGTTCTCGGTGTCTGACATAAGGTTTCCTTTTCTGCCTTATCTTACCCAGTATGCTCCTTGACATCCAGGGGGCTCTAGAATTGATATTCCCACCCTTTTTTTGTGGGAACATGTTTACTCTTAACCCCTTGAATGCCTCCCACTGCTCTGACATTGATTTACCTTCAAGTAACTGTTTCCAGTCCATTTTTGCTAAATCACTTCTCAGCTTAGTAAAATTGGCCTTTCCCCAGTTGAAAACTTTAACTCCTGTTCCATCTTTGTCATTTTCCATAACTATGCTAAAACTAGCTGAATTATGATCACTACCAATGGGGAAACGGCGGACATGTTGAACGATTACTTTGCGTCAGTATGTACAGTAGTAAAAGAGGATAGCATGCCGGAAATCCCAAGAAAACTAATATTGAATCGGGGACAGGGACTCGATTAAAATTAATATAAGTAAAGCAACAGTAATGAAGAAAATAATAGCACTAAAGAGTGACAAATGCCCAGGACCAGATGGTTTCCATCCCAGGGTGTAAAGGAAGTAGATGAGCACATTGCAGATGCCCTAACTATAATCTTTCAAAGTTCTCTAGATTCAGGAACTGTCCCTCTAGATTGGAAAATTGCACATGTCACTCCGCTTTTTAAGAAAGGAGAGAGAGGGAAACAAGGGAATTATAGACCAGTTAGCCTAACATCTGTTGTGGGGAAAATGCTGGAGTCTATAATTAAGGATAGGGTGACTGAACACCTCGAGAATTTTCAGTTAATCAGAGAGAGCCAGCATGGATTTGTGAAAGGTAGGTCGTGCCTGACAAACCTGATTGAGTTTTTTGAAGAGGTGACTAAAGTAGCGGACAGGAGAATGTCAATGGATGTTATTTATATGGACTTCCAGAAGGCATTTGATAAGGTCCCACATAAGAGACTGTTAGCTAAGATAGAAACCCATGGAATCGAGGGAAAAGTACGGACTTGGTTAGGAAGTTGGCTGAACGAAAGGCGACAGAGAGTAGGGATAATGGGTAGGTACTCACATTGGCAGGATATGATTAGTGGAGTCCCGCAGGGATCTGTCTTGGGTCCTCAATTATTCACAATATTTATTAACGACTTAGATGAAGGCATAGAAAGTCTCATATCTAAGTTTGCCGAAGACACAAAGATTAGTGGTATTGTAAGCAGTGTCGTTCAAAACATAAAATTACAAAGCGATATTGATAGATTAGGTGAATGGGCAAAACTGTGGCAAATGGAATTCGGTGTAGACAAATGTGAGGTCATCCACTTTGGATCAAAAAAGGATAGAACAGGGTACTTTCTAAATGGTAAAAAGTTAAAAACAGTGGATGTCCAAAGGGACCTAGGGGTTCAGGTACATAGATCATTGAAGTGTCATGAACAGGTGCAGAAAATAATCAATAAGGCTAATTGAATGCTGGCCTTTATATCTGGAGGACTAGAGTACAAGGGGGCAGAAGTTATGCTGTAGCTATACAAAACCCTGGTTAGACCGCACCTTCGGAAGGACATATTGGCCTTGGAGGGAGTGCAGTGTAGGTTTACTTGAATGATACCCGGACTTCAAGGGTTAAGTTATGAGGAGAGATTACACAAATTGGGGTTGTATTCTCTGGAGTTTCGAAGGTTAAGGGGTGATCTGATCGAAGTTTATAAGATATTAAGGGGAACGGATAGGGTGGATAGAGAGAAACTATTTCCTCTGGTTGGGGATTCTAGGAGGAGGGGGCACAGTCTAAAAATTAGAGCCAGACCTTTCAGGAGCTAGATTGGAAAACATTTCTACGCACAAAGAGTGGTAGACGTTTGGAACTCTCTTCTGCAAACGGCAATTGATACTAGCTCAATTGCTAAATTTAAATCTGATATAGATAGCTTTTTGGCAATCAAAGGTATTAAGGGATATGGGCCAAAGGCAGGTATATGGAGTTAGATCACAGATCAGCCATGATCTTATCAAATGGCGGAGCAGGCACGAGGGGCTGAATGGCCTACTCCTGTTCCTATGTTCCTACCACCACCAAAATGCTCTCCAACTGATACTCCTTCCACCTGCCAGCTTCATTTCCTAAAACTAAATCCAGAACTGCCCCTTCTCTTGTTGGGCTTGCTACGTACTGGCTAAAAAGTTCTCCCTAATGCAATTTAAGAATTTTGTGCCCTCTATGCCCTTCACACTGTTTGTATCCCAGTTAATATTAGGGTAGTTGAAAACTATGGCTGGGAATTTCCTTGCAGCTGCTCCTGCTCCACCACTTTAACTTCCCTGGAGGTGCACCAGAAAACCTGTTTACATGCACTAACGAGGTTTCCACTGCACTTCTGACAAAGTTACTACAGCAGAGTGGGTGTAGCTCAGAGGAAATTCCTGGCCTATGTCAACATTGAAGGTCAGATTGGATGGGTGGATGAAGGAAAAGGGTATAAAGAGAGATGGGAACAGTTTGGGTAAATCTAATTAGGACTATTTGCTCACGTGAAGGGTAAGCGCCGACACGAACTGGTTGGGCTGAATGGCCTGCTTCTGTTTTGTAACTGCTATGTATTTTTAATACTCCTACACTTACTGCATATATATGTCCCCATATCCTCTCCAACACAAAGATTGCTTACTTCCACCTCTGCAACATTGGCCACATCCGCCTGTACCTCTGCTCCTTCACCACTGAAACCCGCATACATGCCTCCATCACCTCCATATTGACTACTTCACTGTCCTCCATGCTGCCCTCCCTTCCTCCCTTCAATCTGTGCAAACTTTAATCTGTGTAAAACTCTGCTGCATGTATCCTGTTCCACACTAAATCGCTCTCACCCATAACTTCTGTCCTCGCCGACCTACATAAGCTCCATGTTGCCTAACGTGTTAAATTTAAAATCCCTGGCCTCATCTTTAAATCCCTCCTTGGTGTAACTCCACCCTATCACTGCAATCTCCTCTAGCTCTATATTAGCCCCCCCACCAAACACTCCATTCCTCCGATTCTGGCCCTTTGAACATCCCTCCTCCCTTAGTGCCACCATTGGCAGGAGAGCCTTCTGGATCCTGCTGTTTGGAATTCTCTCCCTAAATCTCTCTGCCTCTCCACTTCCCTCATTTTAAAAAATCTTTTCAAAACCCATCTCTTCAGCCAAACCTTTGGTCACCTTTCCTAACCACTCCCTTCCTGACTCAGTGCCCATTTTTGTTGTGTCAATCTGTGAAATGTCTTGAGACATTTTTATATTGAAATCACTTTACAAATACAAATTGTTATTTTTGACTCATATCCAGAAAAATACTGGGTTCTGAAATTGTTCAGTAAAGGGCTCTATGACCATAAACAAGAAAAGAATCTGTATCTGCCTCCAAGTATATCGGGATTATTCCTGATACCTTGGTGAGCTAATGCATCCTTATCCATATTCCTTAAAACAGTGGTAATTAATACACAGCCCAGCATTGCTTGCAACCAACCTCCTCATTAGTGCGATGCTGAGAAGACTCGCCACACTATTTGCTCATGGGCTCCATTAACAACTTTGCCAATGTGGGACGTTGGCTGAGCTTGGACTCAGTGCTGCTTTCTCCTTTCCTAGCTCTGCAACAAAGGAAGGCAACCGAATGCTATTAGGAGGCAGAGTTATGCCAGCTTCCATGCAGCAAGTGAAAGGGCCTTAATAAAATTATATCCTTTAATAGATCTATTAGAATAGAAGGGTCCAATCCCTGGATCCCCGATTGAATTTAGCCCTCATCCCAACATCAAATGGCCTGAAAGCAATTCTTGAATAACAAGATTGCTCTGAAGAATGTGCTGGCAGAAACAGTTGATTTGCTAACAGGAAATAAGAGAGCTAGGCAGTGCTGTTGGCATTCTCAGTCCAAGTGCAGCAGGTTGACATCCACCGTCCACTCCTAGCAGTACTGCTGCCTTTCTCCAGTGAGGATCTGCGGTATTGTGGATTCCTGAGTTTGATCCTCGAGTGGGAGGGGTTTGATCCTCGAGTGGGAAGGGTTTGATCCGCAATTGGGAGGTGCATATCAGCCCACTGTGTTCCTGCTGAGAAAGCCAGAAATGGTTTCTGCCCATTTCATTTCCACTGGCAGATCAGTTGTTTCTGCTAGTGGATGTTTCTGGAGGTGAGTGCCCACATTACTCAAAGTGCAGGAAATAAGAGAAAGTTTTGCAGTTAGGGCTTGGGCAGGTTATTTTCGAGCAACCCAAAACAGTCTTTAAAAAGGTTCACTCAGGGCTGCTGTCACTGAATGTGCCAGCACCCATGTCCTCCCTACCAGTAACCTCACAGACCACCAAGCTATGGATGCAGTGACTATTGATGTTTCAGCCTCTAAGCCACCTGCTTGCTTGAGTCCTAATGTGGCTCTCTCCCCATCCACAATTATAAAGGCAGGAAGAGGGAAATAATAAATGAGCAGGGAAAGAATGGAAAAGAGCAGAATAAAAGGAGGAGAGAGACAAAGTAAATGAGGCAAGAGACAGAAGTGAAACAGAGGAAATGAGAAGTGGAGGGGGGGGGGGTGGTGTTAGAGAGAGAGAGAGAGAGAGAGAGAGAGAAAGAAAGACAGGAGTGAAGGAGGTGAAAATGGTGTGGTCCAATGATGCCAAGAAGTACAAATTGGAGTGGGAGTTGAACATATTGAACCATAATTCTGCCTGACACAAATGCAATTTAACCATAAGTGGCTCAATCACTAATTCTGATAGTGGATCCAGCTCACTGCTCCAAAAGGTTGGATACTCCTGATTTGTACTGAGGTTATACTACTCCTGAGGTTAGAAACTGCTAAAGAGAGACAGAGGTCACCTGGATGCTTTGATTATGCATTTTTTTTTATCACGTATGTTATCTAATTCTATACTATTGTGTAACTGTTCTCCAAGTTCTTCTACTTTGACTGTGGACATAGAGCCAGGTTCTTTTACCCTCTAATTTCCCTCAGAACTGGAAAGCCCGGAGACAAATTGATAGTCTTTTAAAGATGATGTAGGAAATTGATGCAGTCCAGAAACATTTGTTTCCAAGCATTTGGATTCGTTGTCGAATTAATTGCTTCATTTTACTATTCGTCTTGTAATTGTCCTGTCTTAAAGGTTAAGGCAAAATCTAGCCTATGTCATTGCAGGGGATGGTTTTAGAAATTGCAGTATGTGCTGGAAGTGATTAGAGATCTTCAGTGATTTCATGTTAATTATTTTTTATCGAGTAGGTTAACATCTCATTGTTGATACCATAGTGTCAAAACGATGTGGTACAAGTGTACTCCTTTTTCATTAAGTCACTTTCAAATCAATATTTGAATGAGAAATTCAGGTCTTATTAACACTGCAATATTTTGAAAATCCTGCACCCATGCTCTAATAGTTCATACTGTCCTTCACACTGAGCACCAAACAGCACATTATGTAATTAGAACATGGCTTTCCATCTTATTATCTTACTGCAGTTTATGTTTCATTGTCAAAACTATAAGAGAATTGCAATATTTATCTCTTGACTGCTATCAATAAAGAAATGTTCTTTGGTTCTGTATTTCCCTGTATTTAACGGCATAAAGTATAAAGCACAAAATTAACAAACCTCAAGCAAGATTAGTCATTAGAAAAACATTTTCCCCCAGGGGCAATCAATATCTTTAAAAAAAAATGTTCAGGTTCTTTTCTACTTTAAAAAAAAATTACCTTTTTTTCTGGATCGATATCTATTGTTTTTTAAAAATAAGTTTTAGGTAGGAAAAAAATCTTTACATCTCCGTAGAAATCCCCCTTAAAAAAGAGACTGAGCTCAGTTTGTGAGGACTTTTTGCAGAGGACCTCCCCCATTCCCCCCCCCCCAAAGAAAAATTGCAACACCAGCTTACATAGATTGTCCGTATCAATAAATTTGATGGCTGGGCATGGTCAGTGAGATTGAAGCATTGGATCTAGTTGTGGATGAGCTTGTTGCAGATTGGATGGGCTGGATTTGGAGCCACTTGGTGGGAGGTAGGGGAAGTGAAGGTTATAGAGATATTAATAGCACTACTATTTCTTTCGGGGGAAAGAACGCAGTGGATAATTTTCCAAGTATGTGCTGGCGGAGGGAAACCTCACCCACTGCTAGAGCATATTGTAAAATTGCGAGTGTGCTGTCCACGATTTTTCAACCATTGAATTCAATGGACAAAAATTGCAGTCAGTGCACCCATGGTTTTCTGATACATATTGATGGCGAGTGGGGCTCCTCACTGCAAGCACATACATGGAAAATGACCCTTTAATGGTTCTTGAAGTAGGGAATGGACAAATGGTGGTAAGTCCAAGATAGGATAATCATACACGGATGCTGGATGCATTGGGCTTTATGGTTTGAATGGCTTTTTCTTGTTTTGGACTTTATGTTCTTTTAAACTGCTTTTGTGCAAATGTTATCATAAATGAAAGAGGTACAGGTTTTAAAAGATGAAAGGAAGCCTTTCAGTAACGCAAAAGATAATTGAGATCTTATAAATTTGTTGCTGATGAACTGAATTATTTTCTCATTCGTGAACATACTTTGTGTCTTGGAGATGATAAGTGGACAGAAATCTGATGACCTTAGGAACTCCATGAGATCCATTCATGTGTTTCAGGGTTCCATGGTTTGAAATCCTATGGCCTAAACAATACCTTTCTGTGGGCTGAATGTTTTCACCTAGAAGTTGTTCTTAGACACGATAGAACAGGCCATCATTTGCACTGCATCACTTATAGCTGCTGCAATGGGAGCACTCTACTGACTTCCAACAAAAATACAGGCAGTTTAAGGTGAATTGCAGTTAAAAGTAAGCCAAAAACTGTGCTATACAGTATACTAATATTCCAGTATAGATCTCTGGTGAGTAAACATTATTCTGAGATCATTTGGGCCAGTAGATTATTCATTTGAATGGAATCTATTGTACCGAAACACATCTCTGGAAAGACCGACATCTTTTTTATGTGGCGAGGAATGAAAATAAACCTTATAGGGTGGCTCATCTTGCAGTCCAGGGAATTGAAAGCCATCACACCACTGCTCAGTGACTCAATCTGAAGGGAATCCCTGGATTAGTGCTGGTTTTCAATTTAGTAGAGCCTTTGTTGTGGTTGGATAACAGCCAATCTCTTCTAAAAATGCAGGCAGCATAGTTAACCATGAACAGTAGATATGTTTACATATATAGTGTTAACCTGTTAGGGCCAATGACTCCTGCTAAGATTAGCATTTGTTCGACCCGATTCATTAATAGAGTAAAAGAGCTGTTCCTGGGTTTGCAGCAAAACAGGATGAAGAGCTACGTTTAATTTGGCTATATGATCAAACCTACTGCTCTCACTTGCTATAAATTCTCAGCCATGATTATTTAACAAAATCTTGAATTGATCACTAATCAATGATCACTGATAGTAGATTCCACTTATTGCCATTTTTATTCTTACTTAATGCTGAATGTATTTTTTTTCTGAAGCCTCACATATTTCTAATAGATTCCCATTCATCTTTAGATTGTTATTGTTGCATTCATCAGTTTCAGGGACATCATTGCTGGGGAATTTTTGTAATTTTCATTACCCATTATCAGCATCGAACAATCCCAGGTTAGTTATGTATTGCGGAGGTTAGATGAAGAGTAAAGGCTCCTCTGCTCTACTTCAATGTTCTATAAGCCAACCTGAGAACACCTTTACTGCACCAGTATGAATTTTTGCACTTCCGACACCTTGTTGTATTTCTAAGTCGGACTGTCAATTTTCTGCCGATTAGAGTTACAGACCCTCACCTATTAAAAACTGGATTGAAATGGATTATTTTTATTTCAATCGGAACCTTTGCAGGAGGCAAGGGAAGACTTCTATTCCATCAGCCTGGACTGGATTCAAATCCAGGTCACAGAAGTGAAAGGACTGTCAACTAACACATTACACCATCCAGTTGATCCAATTCATCTTTATTTAATAGCTTCCACTTTATATTCAACTCTTATTGTTTCATTCTTTTGAATCAAACTTTCATTCACTCTCTACCATTCTCTTGTCACAGCATTCAAATGGAAGTATTTATAACTCAATCTAATGAGGCAATTGTACTGCACATTTTCCACCGGTGTGAAGCAAGATTCATGTTGCACTGATTTAAAATAAGCAGTTCATCTGTGCCAAAGTTACTTCAATGCAGTATTTTTCTAACAGAGTGAAGCTACCTGCAGACAGTGGTCTTGCTCAGCTTTGGCTTTGCGCTGGTTGCAGCATAACTGCAACTAGTGGGTAACTGAAATTGTAAACTTTTCAGGACGTCTCCTGAACATTAAACTAAGTTTTTAATTATAAAATAACAAAAGAATAATTGTTGGAAACCAGTGAGCAGAGCCCTGTAGATATGTTTAAGTACACATGCACAGAACACTCCCTGCACTGATTAGAGAGAAGAATGAGTCGGCATTATCAACAGGTACCGTACTCACACCACTCCGAAAATGGTTCCAGTATCAAATCAGTATGATGTGATTCAGATCTTCACAAGATTATTGTGCAGCATCACTTCAAAAAGTGACTGAGAGAAGTGGATGTCCAACCATAGGGGCAGAGAGGTGCTAGGGATTCCAGGTACTGTTTCTTTCTTACCTAAGTGTTGGCAAGTATGAGGTGGACAGTTACAGTGACTCAGAGGAGTTTGGTTCTAAGCAACAGTGTGGAGTAAGGCATTATCTGAGGGGGCAGGGAGACTACAAGAATAGCAGAATGATGGTAGCGGGAGATTCTTATAGTTGGGGTTAGACAACCTTTTTGGGAACAATGACCAGGAGTCCCAAATGGCATGTTGCCTCCCTGGCACCATGGTGAAGGATGTCATGATATGGTTGGAACATTTGCAGAGAGGGTGGAAGAGCCAAAAGTCACGGTCCATTTGGAACCAATGAGATAATAGAAGTATGCTTGAGGTCTCGTAGAGGGAGATTAAGAAGTCAGACACTAAATTGTAAAACTAAACCTCAAGGGGTGGATTTTGACTTTGTGATAGTATAAAACGGATGGTAGCGAGTCGGCAGCCTGTTTTTCATCTTTCCCGATTTTTATTTCCAAATGGTGGGTATGTATTCCAAATTGTGATTGGATTTTCGGAAGGCGTTTGATAAGAAGTCCTGAGGCTTGTTGGAACAATTCACATGTATAGTATAAGAGGTAATGTAGCAGCACGGAGAGACAGTTGACTGATGGACAAAAAACAAAGTGTTGGAATAAATGGGAGTTGTTCAGACTGGAGAAGGGTTTAAAATGATTGTACCCCAGGGGTCAGTGCTGAATGCACTTTTATTCTCAGTGTATATATAGATGAAGTGCATTTGGATATAGGGAACACAATCTCAAAATTTGCTAATGGCACAAAATAGAAGGTTTGGCATACAGTAAGGAGGACTGTAAAAGACTTCAGGAAGACATACGTAGGTTAGCGCAGAGGTTCCCAAACTTTATTAGCTGTATCCCTTTGAGAGATTCATGTTCCATGCATGGCCCCCTCTTTTTAACAGAGTATTTTTTTCTATGTGCGGGAGCTAGAGGGTACTGACATGGCATGAGCACATTGGTCAATGATGCTTCGATACTATGCAACTGTAATCTCTGGATTTGAGGGACAAAACCCATGTGTCCGTGTGCCCCCCGCCCCCCCCCCCCCCCAATAACCTTGTCATGCTACCCAGTTTGAAAATGTATGGATTAGCGGAATGTGTTGACAGGCAGCAGATGCAATTTACTGTGGATGAGTGTAAGGTAGTATAGTTTGGGAGGAGAAATGAGAAATTGGAGTGTACGCTGAATGGAAAGACACCGAAGGGTGTAGATAAACAGAGAGACCTGAGGCATCAAATAGGAATCATAGTTATGAGGAGAAATTTGAGAGACTGAAACTGTTTCCACGGGAGCAGAGAAGATTAAGAGGGTTTTAACAGAGGTTTTTTAAAATGATGATGACTTTTGATAGAGTAAATAGGGATAACATATTTTCTCCGGTTGGGTAGTCGGCGATGAGGTGTCATCAATTTAGAAATACTATTGAGGGAGTGAGAAGAGAGATTAGGAGGCTTTTTTTTTTATATAGAGAGTTGTTGAAGCATTGACTGCTTTGCCACAGGCATTGGTTGAGACAGAGACCATTGCCTTTTTAAGTGAAAATTGGAAACATATTTGAAGCTGAGAAAGATACAAGGAGTGATACAAGAGAGTGCAGCAGAGGGATTCGTTCTCAATTGTTCCAGCAAAGAGCCAGCATAGAGATGGTGGGCTGAATGGCCTCCTTCTGTGCTGCGAACTTCACTAATTCTGTGACTTATCTTTTAGTAATGCCTCTTGTAATTATCATCCTCACCAGTTTGTTTGATTCCAATGGCAGCAGCAATGGAGAATAATGAAAAAAAAGTAGTGGGGAGAAAAAAACTAAAAATGGCAGACTGCATAACAAATCCAACTAATGTATGGAGCAATATGCAATTGCAAGCACTTTTGCCAGTGACTCAAACGGTGGACTGCCTTTAAGAAGCCTACTTGAGCAGACCTCATCCTCACCAATCTACCTGTTAGAGATGCATCTCTCCAGGGCAGTGTTGGTAGGAGTGACCATCGCACAGTCCTTGTGGAGGCGAAGTCCCGTCTTCACACTGAGGACACCGTCCATCATGTTGTGTGGCACTACCACTGTGCTAAATGGGACAGATTCAGAACAGATCTAGCAGCTCAAAACAGGGCATCCATGAGCCACTGTGGGCCATCAGCAGCGGAATTGTATTCCACCACTATCTGTAACCTCATGGCCCGGCATATTCCTCACTCTACCATTACCATCAAGCCAGGGGATCAATCCTGGTTCAATGAGAAGTGTAGAAGAGCATGCCAGGAGCAGCACCAGGCATACCTAAAAATGAGGTGCCAACCTGGTGAAGCTACAACTCAGGACTACATGCATGCTAAACAGTGGAAGCAACATGCTATAGACAGAGCTAAGCGTTTCCACAACCAATGGATCAGATCAAAGCTCTGCAGTCCTGCCACATCCAGTCGTGAATGGTGGTGGACAATTAAACAACTAACGGGAGGAGGAGGCTGCGTGAACATCCCCATCCTCAATGATGGCAGAGCCCAGCATGCGAGTGCAAAAGACAAGGCTGAAGCATTTGCAACCGTCTTCAGCCGAAAGTGGCAAGTGGATGATCCATCTCGGCCTCCTCCCGAGATCCCCACCATCACAGAGCCAGTCTTCAGCCAATTCGATTCACTCCACGTGATATCAAGAAACAGCTGAGTGCACTGGATACAGCAAAGGCTATGGGTCCCGACAACATCCCGGTCGTAGTGCTGAAGACTTGTGCTCCAGAACTAGCCGCGCCTCTAGCCAAGCTGTTCCAGTACAGCTACAATGCTGACATCTACCCAACAAGGTGGAAAATTGCCCAGGTATGTCCTGTCCACAAAACACAGGACAAATCCAATCCGGCCAATTACCGCCCCATCAGTCTACTCTCAATCATCAGCAAAGTGATGGAAGGTGTCGTCGACAGTGCTATCAAGCGGCACTTACTCACCAATAGCCTGCTCACTGATGCTCATTTTGGGTTCTGTCAGGACCAGTTGGCTCCAAACCTCATTACAGCCTTGGTCCAAACATGGACAAAAGAGCTGAATTCCAGAGGTGAGGTGAGAGTGACAGTGACTGCCCTTGACATCAAGGCAGCATTTGACCGAGTGTGACACCAAGGAGCCCTAGTAAAATTGAAGTCAATGGGAATCAGGGGGAAAACTCTCCATTGGCTGGAGTCATACCTAGCACGAAGGAAGATGGTAGTGGTTATTGGAGGTCAATCATCTCAGCCCAGGACATCGCTGCAGGAGTTCTTCAGGGCAGTGTATTAGGCCCAACCATCTTCAGCTGCTTCATCAATGACCTTCCCTCCATCATAAAATCAGAAGTGGGGATGTTCGCTGATGATTGCACAGCGCTCGGCTCCATTCGCAACCCCTCAGATAATGAAGCAGTCAATACACGCATGCAGCAAGACCTGGACAACATTCAGGCTTGGGCTGATAAGTGGCAAGTAACATTTGTGCCACATAAGTGCTAGGCATTGACCATCTCCAACAGAAGAGATTCTAACCACCTCCCCATGTCATTCAATTGCATTACCATCGCCGAATCCACCATTGACCAGAAACTCAACTGGACCAGCCACGTAAATACTGTGGCTACAAGAGCAGGTCAGAGGCTGGGTATTCTGCGGTGAGTGACTCACCTCCTGACTCCCTAAAGCCTTTCCACCATCTACAAGGCACAAGTCAGGAGTGTGATGGAGTACTCTTCACTTGCTTGGATGAGTGCAGCTCCAACAACATTCAAGAAGCTTGACACCATCCAGGACAAAGTAGCCCGCTTGATTGGTACCCCATCCACCACTTTAAACATTCACTCCCTCCACCACTGCCGCAGCGTGGCTGCAGTGTGTACCGTCTACAAAATGCACTGCAGCAACTCGCCAAGGCCTCTTCGACAGCACCTCCCAAACCCGCGACCTCTACTACCTAGAAGGACAAGGACAAGGGCAGCAAGCGCGTGGGAACACCATCACCTGCACGTTCCCCTTCAAGTCACACACCATCCTGACTTGGAAATATATCGCCGTTTCTTCATCATCGCTGGGTCAAAATCCTGGAACTCCCTACCTAACCGCACTGTGGGAGTACCTTCACCACACAGACTGCAGCGGTTCAAGAAGGCGGCTCACCACCACCTTCTCAACGGCAATGAGGAATGGGCAATAAATGCTGGCCTTGCCAGCAAAGCCCACATCCCATGAATGAATTTTAAAAAGCACCAGATCCGTGATGCACACATTTTATATGGGTGAGGTGCATGCTGTGAATGGAGCGTTGCCTGAAATCACAAGATTTGGCTCGGGACCTTGTTTTAATAGTTGAACAATGTTAATAAGGCTTGTACTTGCCTGTAGTGCAGCCTCATTCTGCCCCACAAAATTATGTCTCAAAATGTGGTGCTCAGTGAATTGGGCATGCAACCTCCCACAAGGCTCTGTGTTGCCAGCGGAGCCTCACAAGATCAGCCTTCTGCTTTAAGGTTTCCCAAATATGAATATAAAAATAGAGATTTCCTTTGAAAATAAAGTTGTGAAGTGCTGCTCCTCTCTGAACAGTTACACTTTCAGTTTGGTACTGATTAAGTGAAATCCTCTGTAGCCAAAAAGAAAATCAAATGTTACATGTTTCCAAATTTACCAAACTGCAGCTATAATTACAGTTTCTTAAAATATACTGCATGCGGTGAATAATTAGAAATGAGTCATTGTACGGGACTTTTTGTACAAAGAATTAGAACCAGCTTCAATGCACTACATATTTCAATAGGTTAACGTTATAGTTCAGAAACTCTTGAATTTTCTATTTCAGCCAATCAAAGGAATATTTTGTGAAATAAGGTAATAGTTTACAGGAATTGAAAGTACAAAATTCTAATTAAATGTGAGTCAGTCAAATTGTCCTAAATTCCAAAACCTGCTCCACATAGTAAAAAATAACTGGAAGGAACAACAACATCCAACATAAATGATTTTCTAAATTAAAACCATATCAGCAAAAGAATATTGGTTTGAACATTGCTTTCAACTTCTATTCAGGCAGCAGAAAACATCTATTAAAGTTGCAGCGTCACTTTTGTGAGTCTACAGTAATTCAAAACCATGGCATATCAAATCTGTCTGACATAACTTTTTCAAAACAACTTTGCTTTGAAATTGGGCTCTTTGACCATTAGTGTGCAAATGCTGAACATGTTCATATGAAATTCCTTTGTCCAAATTAATGCCTCCTTTAATATAGCTGACACTGGAATTTTACACAAGCAATTTAAGTGTTTGGAGCTAATATTTGAAGAGCCCAATTTCCAGGCTTGTATCTTAAGTGTGTCTCTTGAACTCTATGAAGTGCTTCCTTTGACACAATGGGTGACTTTGGAATGTCAACTTTAATCTTATTCCACTACAGTGTTCAGTAACAATGTGAATAAGAAAATTATAATTTTGGTTCTAGAAATAGTGGCCTAGAAATTCATTGGCGCCACGTCTGTTTTACAGGCGTGAGGTGCGGTGCCTGCCATATTGTATCAGGCTCCTCCATAGGTGTCCAGGGTGCGCACAGAAGTATGTTAAACAGTAATTAAACTTTTAAAATAAGGGTTCTATGCTTGTTGTGAAATTGGGCTGCCCCAGCACCTCACTTGTCACATGAGAAATGTGGTACAGTGATTGTAGGAGAATGAAGGGAAACTGGGGAGGGGATTATTGTGAGTAGTGAGGCTGGAGATGTGAGCAGAGAATAAGAGAGCAGTATTGTTACCTTGATTACTCTGGTAAGGTAATTGAACTTCTTTCAGTATTGCAGCCATGTCCTAGGAGCTAAGCTTCTGGCATTAATTCCTCTGTGACCTCTTCCCATTGGCAGAGGAGGTGTGACCTGGACGGCTTTCTACCCCCAGTGGTGAACAGGATCTCCCTTCTCCTGTTCATCGCCTCAACTAGGGCCTCCAACATGGCATCAGAGAACTTGGGTTGCCCGTCTGGACCTCTTCCACCCATTTTTTTCAATTTCTTAAGTTTACCTGTTGTCTGTAGCCAGTCCTTCCCTTTTAAGAGGTGCTAGCTGCATTCAAATGGCATCAGAGGCATTTGATTCCTCCCCCCCCACCCCCCACCCCCCACCCCCTAAACAGGCATTCAGCCAATGAATAGCTTGAGTAGTGCTGGCTGCATGCCTGAATCATTGTAATGAGGTCCTAACACAAATTTCCCTGGGACCATGTGAAAAGGGCAGAGCAATGTGTTCCCCGTCCCTGTGTGCTCGTTTTTGGGCGTGATCGAATTTCGTAGGGGGGATTCCAAACCCTGTTCATTCTTATTCCAAATCTGTACTTCAGATATAGATTGCAAAATGATGCCGTTGGTTTTATGTGCAACTCATGCCCCATTCTTATTGCAGAATCACTTCCACTTGAAGTGGTTTTGCACTGATTATCCCATTGCAAATGATTTTTTGATGTTTCTTAGTATGTATTGGAAGCAGACATCTACAGCTCTCTGTTCTGCAAAGCACAATTTGCATTCATTATTAATCCTAGATGAAGTTATGCATTCATAACCACTCCTCATTTTAAAAAAAATGCCTCTATGCTAACCGCTTTTATAATATAATAAGTTCCTGCTGGTCCAGGCAGCCATTATAATTTCAACACTGTTGATGCTCTTACATTGGTCTTAGGATATTTTCACCACTGGTTCCCAACGCATAGATCTTGTGCACCCAGTAGCAATCCCAATGTAAATTTTCCAGATCCACTGAATCCAACTGTCAGGAATTCCCAATGGAAAAAGAAAGGATCTTCTTGATGCTTTTATATTGCAGTCCAACCTTGGCAAAGTGAGCTAACTGTGCCACTCTCCTGCACTTACCTCTGCAATAGGCAGTCAGTCCTCCCATAAACTGGCTGCATTGTTGAAGACCAACATTCTGAGCATGTGCAGACCTGTTGGCCAATGTGCAAGCGTGGTATAGTGATGTCATGATGTTGCATCACAATGTTGCTACAAAGAGAATAGCAGCATGCATAATGACATCATGAAATTGCATCATGGTGTCATCATCAAAGTGTCTTACTGCTGGAGCAGCATGTTTACTGGTTCCAGCAGTAGTTAGTTAAAAAAAAATGTTACGTTTATTTTGATGTGGCCACCAGATGTGTAAGAACCACACAATGGAAGCTGGCAGCGGAAGACCAATTATAAAGTTTACAATGCAAATTAAACGATTGGATGAATGGATATAGGGACAAAAGGTAACAGTCAATTTAAATTTTTTTTTCAAGTTTTTTGAAGCCTTCTAATTTCATGAGAAATGGTTTCTTTACGCACCAGGTACTCTCTGGAGCTATTTGCTCCATAAAATGGCATGAAATATTCAAATAAAATGGCGCAGAATTATACAGTACACTTTAGCATACATCTTGCATGCAGAATTTGGAACCACCCTGCACTGGGGCCAGTGCTGCAATTGTGAATTGATACCATTGCATGAGTGGTAGAAGAATTCACCTGATTTTGCACTGGTAGCTATTGTCAATAGTCATGTGCAGTGTCTCTTCAAAATTCACCTATAGGCATCAATTCTCATTTTTGAAAATGAAGAGTGATATTTAAACGATACTTTTTAAAAAAAAATTCTTTGTTATTATCCACTTTTAATTGTGCTCAAACATTTCTTTCAGATGGACAACAGATATGGGAGGTAGAGGCAACAGTGGATAAAGATAAAAGCCAGCATGTAAGTATGAAGCTGAAGGGGCATTTTATCTTCAGACCTGCAGTGTACAAGTGATGAGAATCTGACAAAGAGAGGATTTTCCATGAACATTTTATAATAGAAAGATGGCTTATTATATTGAAATAAATATCATTAAGCCTCTAAGTTCTACAAATGTGTCAGAAACTAATGAAAAGTTTCTGATAAGTTTATAGGTTTAAACTGCCATTAATTAAAACATTATTAGTCAGAATTAGAGAGGATTCAGAACTGACCAAAACGATGCATAATTATATGTCATAAAGTATTAGAATTTAGGCAGCCTAAAACAAATGTTCTTTTCCAGTTAAATGGGCAAGGCATTGATGTAGAATATTAATATTTTGAGGACTTGTGTATAAATGTTGCAGTTTTGTTTAAAAAATATGGTATAGCGTTGTCTTCATAGATCATCTACAGGCACAGTGTCAGCTTTCATTTTTAAGCTGATGACACCCAGTTCTACTTCTCCACCACTTTCCACAACCCCCATGACCATCTCTGTGTTGTCTGACATCTAGTTGGTGGATGAGTCAAAATTTCCTCTTACTGAACATTGGACAGATCAAAGCCATAAACTTCATTCTCTTGCTGTTGAGTCCACTCTCCATTCACAAGCATCTGCTCAGACTGAACCAGGCTGTGCAAAACCTGTTCGCCCTAGAGCTTAGTTTAAAGCCTCACATCCTACCCATCACCAAGGATGCTATTCCACCTATGCAATATCACCCCACCTCTGCCCCTGTTCAAATCCTTATCCATGCCTTTGATACCTCTCAGCTCGATTTCTCCAATGTCCTTCTTGCCAGCCTCTGCCCCTCCATAAATTTGAACTTGTTCAAAACTTAGTGTCCATATCTTGTCCCACATTAAGTCGCCCACACACATTACTCACGTCCTCACTGACCTACACTGGTTCTCTGTCTGGCAATACATTAAGCTTAAAATCCTCAGCCTCGTCTGAAAATGCAGGAGGTTGGGGAGACCCAATATTAAATGATTTTATATCAGCAAGTTTCATTTTCTTGCTCTCTCAAGATTGGATATGCAACAAAAACCTAGCCTGATGAAGTTAACTTTTTTAATATAGTTATATGCAAATTCCATTCACATGTATCTTTCAAGGCCAATATTTTAGATTTTTTATGAAATCGCATTGATCAACAACTCTGTGCTAATGAGGATTGGTTATATTGCAATTGTTTTTAGCAATTAAAGCATGAACTGCCCAAATAGTGTTACAGTAGTACTGGTATTGAGTACATAAAGTTATATGTACTGGAGAAAGGTATCAGTAATAATAGAGCACAAATGTATTCCAGGGTGCAATTAGTTTTATTGCAGCTTATTACTGTATTAATGGAGCTTTCTTTTTCAGCTGCATGAGCGAAAATGTGAATGTAGTTTAATTTATCCATGTGTTCACTTACCTAAATTTCTCCAACACTCCATGACCAAAGTTGAGCAGTATTTTCAATTTCATGGATTTTTGCCCCCTTTGTAAAAAAGAAACAAGTTACTTGTCTCTATCTTTTTGGACCCTTGCACTATGTAGCATGCACTATTTATCATTTCTTAATTCAAAGGACAGATATGCAACCTGCTCCTAGGTCTCTGTCAATAACCTGCCATACCTGAAGTACATGAATCTAGTGCTCTGATTTCTCAATCCCTAACTGTGAACAAATATATTGTTTCCACTCAGATCCCAGATTGACTGACTGTCTGGCCGAGGTTTGAAATTCACCATATGGGTGATCCTGAGGACATAATGGCACCAACCACTCCATGACACTCAGCTTCTAAACCCTTTCAGCATTCCTTTTTAAAACAATTAGAATGGTGCACCAGTAATTTGATTACCCATTTATGACTTTGTGATGTTTTACCTGCCACACACACAAGACAGATATTGTATGATAGCTGATATAAAAATTGAGTCCGCCATCCAACCCTGTAAGAGCTGCACTGAATTAATGATGAGAAAAGGTCTGTAGCTGTGATCCCTCTATGAGGATCTCGAGTTGGTAGAATTGTCTGTTGCTGGCAAACGGACCCAGACAGGATAGTTGTGCAGAGAGTGCAATGAGGTTACACAAGCAACCATCCCACAGCGGTCTCAACAAAAGTTGGATGCAGACATCCATGATTGTTTGCAAAAAATTAGACAACAAAAGGTAGCAATAACCACAGTACAAGTATTTCAGATGAATTACTGCTCATGTTTATATTCTGAGTACTATAACCACAATTTTAGTCTCTTATGGAAGGAGTGTTCCATCAATGTGGCTGCTTGTAGTTCTAATAAAAAATGAACCCTGTTCATAATTTAGAGTTTCAAAATATGATAAAACATATGAGCAGACCACCATATCATTGCTGCATTTTCACCTTCTCCTGCTTTTCTATTTAGAGCATACTCTTTGTTGAAATTCCACGCTATCGGAACCAGCGTATCCGCTCACCAACCAAAGTGACCTTCTGTGTTGTTAATGGGAAAAGGAAAAGGAGCCAGCCACAGAGATTTACATATCTCCCTGCAGGTAAATGAATTGGAGAGATGTCAATGCATTCTTGCTGCAAAATATATCAATGCACCTCACGCCCAAAATGTTTAATACAGCTGAACCCGCAAAGACGTTCGGGTTCAGCTAAAGTCAAGTTGGCATTTGCATGAAACACGCTGCCTGCCTGACTTACACTGGGGCAAGGGGGAGAGGAAAATCTGCCCCGAAGAGTTGAAAAACAAACAGCTGCAGTCTGAACCATGTCTCCAGGCTAACTCGATACAAATGTTGCCAAGATTTTTTTTTAGCTGTCTCTAAAGCTTGAGGAAGAAGCCAAGCCACATTCAAACAAACACATATTGTGCAAATTTTCTTAGTTACGTGCATGACTGGTGGTTAGTTTTGCATGTAGCTGAGAGTTAAAATCCAGGAAGCCCCAGCAACTCTCTTCAGGGGTATTTAATGAGCTGGGGCTGTTCAGTAATTTGAATTGAGTTAAGTCGAATTGATTTGGGTCAGTTGAAATCTTTAGAGAAATAGGTTAGGCCAGTTTAGAAGGACTACAAGACGAAAGGAATACTGTATATATAAAGGCGAACTACAAACTAATAATTTAACATGTACACTGCGGTGGTTTGTTTCTTTTGAGGAGCTGATTAATACTGTAATTAGATAGATGTATTATGTTACAGTTACACATTTGCTTGTTCATCTGTTGTTCAATAAAGTAACTTGTTACTTAAGGTCTGAAACAAGGACTGATGTTGTGATGTTCCACTGCTTTTTGAAGATATGAGAAGGATCTTGTGGATCCAGTAGCTAAAGCAATTTAGTGGTTTTCTGCTTGCGATCAGAAACGTATCTAGTTATCAGGACCAGGATTAATACATTAGAAACCGTAAGCAGCTAAAATTCACTTATGAGAGTAATCTGAAATACAGAAACTGAAGTACCTAAGTAGGGAAGGCAGAGAAGACCCTAAAACGTTTTCAAAAGGTTAGCTCAATGAGCAATAGCTTTCTTGATGTGTGTCTCATTGAATGGAATGCAATAGGGCAGTCTGAGAATAACAGTGGAAAATCATTGAATATTCTATTCATGTCATGAATTTGAAGAAATATTTACATTAAAAATAAAATATTGATCTTGGAAAGGAATATTCTAAACTTTGAAGCACTTTAATTGCGTTATAGTCATGTGAAGTAGTGCCGTCAGATGAGCAATCCCTCGAGCAATGCTCTAGGTGAGACATTTAGGCCTAGAAAATAGATGGTGCCACGTCTGTTTTTCAGATGCTAAACAGGCGCCTCCAATATGGCGGGCAGGAATCACATGCTCATGATGAGCCGGAGGTGTGCTGCCTGCCGTAGGGAGGTGCAGTAGTGCTCTTCCTCGCTCCATGTTAAAACCATGGACCGCTGTCTACCACTGCACAACCCATCTCCCAGCCCCTGCCCCATCTTCTGGCTGCTCCCCTCCCCCCACCATCTCCCAGCCGCTCCCCTCCTTCCCTTCCCCTTTAAGCACTTAGCTGCACAGTCCGGGACGAACAAATTTCTAGGCCTTGGGCTCTTAAAGATCCAAATATTAAGTAGCTTAAATCATTTGTATTGTGACTGCATATTGCTTAGGAGCTGTAAATGTGCTAATGAGAACTGAAACTAAATGTGCTTGTAATGTAATTTATTTCAGTGCCTATCATTAAAACAGAGCCTACTGATGAGTGTGAAGACACCATATACCGCAGTGCTGTACATCATGGAACCATGCCTCAGTTTTATTATGCACAGCAGGTCATGACCCCTGTAATGGTCACTAACCCCACTTCCTGCCTTGGGGGAAGCATGGCTTCCTGTCGTTCTGGATTCTCTCCACATGATTCTAAATACCAGCAGCAGAATCCAACAGGAGCTGTCTATCAGAGGTCCAAAGATGGCAGTCCTAATCATCTTGGCTATCAACCATCTGCAGTGATGGTGTCATCAATTCCCATAATTCAAGATGCTCACAGATCAGTGTTGGTGCATGCTGGGTCACCTGCCCAGCCTTCTATGATACACCACTCTCCAACCAATCAATCTTCTACCATAATTCATCATTCCCCAAACAACCATGAGTCATCTTCCTTGATCCACAATTCTCCAACCAATCATCAGCCATCTATGTTACAACACTCCCCAACTCATCAGCAGTTATCTTCTATGATTCACCATTCATCAACTAGCCAGCAGTTGAGGTACAGCAGCCACCAGGATTACCAGCACCAGGTATATGATGAGAATGATACCCATGTGCCTAACGTGCGGTCCACTACACCACAAGCAGTACATTATGTGCAAAATAACAGCCCCAATCAGTATCCAGCTGTGATTCAGCAACAGCAGCAAACATCCAATGCAATCCAGAAGGTTTCCAAAAATGGCCCCTCACCAAGTCAGCTTGCATCATTGATACTGGATCAACAGGAGAAGGAAACTACAAATACTGGAGTCACAGTGAAGCAGGAACCACAGAACCTGGACCAGGCATATCTGGATGATGGTAAGAACCAATTCTTGTGTTAAAGACATTGGTGCAACTAAAGTACAAGAACTTTTTATAAATTCAAGTCAGATTAAAAACATTTTTTTTGAATATCGCAAGTCATGTCCTTTTAGTATCATGATTAAATCGGAATCCTGTTCAGGTATCGCTTGTAATCGTAAAGATGAGGGATGACAGTATGACTGGGCTAGGAAATTGACTCCCCATCTGCTGATTTTTGCTCATTGACAGCATCAACCTCTTCCAGTAAAGATATGAAAGGATTAGATGCAATGTAGAGCTCTCCCTACGCAACTCTAAAAATGTACCTCAAGCCTTAACCACAGAAAAGTGCCTCCTCCACACTGTTCGGTCACATTTCATTTCCCACGCAAACTTTCCTTATAATTGAAATGATCCTAATAGCAATAAATGACAGCAGTTTTTTTTTTACTGTGGGCTTGTATTCACTGAGAAATGAATGAGACTGCCTAAATTCATTTCACTTTGGAACTAATACGCAGCAGAAAAAGACTTTGATTATATCTGTCTCAGTTAGATTGAGACCCATGATTGTGGAGGTGAAAGTACATAGGGCAAAATATTCCCCTCTCTGTCATGCTAGTGAAATTTTCTTAGTATAAAATGTGTCAGTTCTGCCACAAGGCTGTGCTTGCCAATTTAATGATTCATGTCTTACTTATATTTACTTTGTCCACAACCAATTTGGGACTTTGCACAAGAGTAACATGAAGCTGGAAGGTAAGTAAACAGATGATTTGTTTGTTATTTTATCCCGAGTTTTCTAATTTGAATGGAATTAACTGGAGAATTATTTTGGACCTTGCCATAGTGTAGACTGCCAGCATGTGGGGAAAATTCAATGGTAGGTTATTATGATCTCAGCCATGCCCTTGCTCTCAGAACCCATTGGTAGCTCCCTATACGTGGCACTGGAGGCAAAGAATCAGTTGTACTATCTCTGGACATTCTTACTTGTGTTCCCACAATTGGCATTTGTGCCCAGGGAGCAGACTGAGGCCTGTGTTCTAACCCAGTGTGTTACCTAGCACTCTGAGTGTTACATTTCTAGCTGATGTTTGTGTTTAGTTTTTGATAGCCTTTAAAACATATAAACACATGCAGTTTTATTAGGTACATGAAGCTCATGGGGAAGGATCTGAAAACGTGAAGTATGAGAGCTGGAAGGTCTGCTTATAACACAGTTCAAAGGTAGCAGGAAAAAGATCTCATTCACGTCAAAAACTTCACTTGGAATGTTTTAGAAATCCTAAAAGATTCCATGTGGTATGTTTGTGATCTCTCAAGAATAAGTAATTTAAAAAGGTCAATTAAATTAGTACATATTTGCAAAATGAATGAATCACAATTTGTTAACTTTGTACCAGATATTCCCTGATTATCAGTTAAAGTCCTATTTATTTTGGGGGTATTTCTTTCAGTGTAAAATACTAAGTGCCATTTGCATACGTGCGGATGTCAGGTGAGGATAGGATTTGGCTTGGCTACGAAACCTCAAGTGATTGAATAGCCCTGGGGGCAATTTTAACCTAACTTGCCTGGCAGGAAACCGACGGGGTTGGGTGGAATGCTGAACTTAAACCACTCCTGATATTACTCTTCATTGACTTCAATAGAGACTAAAATTGGAAGGAGTGCAAAATCAACATTGTCAGTTTCCCGCCAGGCGAGATGTGTTAAAATTGTCTCTGTGTCAAGTCTCATTAAGTTCTATCTGTGAATCTTTAGTGGGAAGCTGACCTGCAATTATGGGCAGATGGGTCGTTCATGGGAGTGAATGTGCTCAGCAGCAGTCAGACAGCTTTATCCTCAGCAAACCTGTCGACCAGGAAAAATGGAGATCATCTTAATTCTTAGATTCCTGGAAAGTAGTCAGCAGCCACGTTTACTAAATGCCATGCTTTGCTGACAAATGGGATCACTCATCTAAGGAATCAATCGAGAATCCAGTTCGGTATCTGGTAATGAAAACTATACTGATTTAATTTTGCTGCTGAACGGATTCACATTAGTTACTCAAAGCTGAACTCACCCACTCTCTTGAATTGTCATTCTCTTCAGACCCATGTTAGCCTCCCGTTAGAAGATTCTTGTTTGCAGGTAGAAATGTTAATAAGCCTAACTGGCGTGATGCATAAGGGCCTAAACACTTTACATTCATTCTTCTTTTATATTACTGCGCTACTTCTAATAGAAATAGCTCAGTAATTGTTCTGATTTCTCTTGTGCCAAATTGGACCCGTTAATACTGTGGATTGGATTTTCTCGCAACGGAAAACTCTGCATGTGCAAAAGTCACACACTTGCAGTCAGTGCAAAGTCACAAGGGCAATTTTTTTCTCATTAATTTTTTTTGGATCAATTCTCACTCACCCCCAGTTTACTGAAGGCATTGAATCTTTGATGTCTATGCTTCCATCAGCTCTAGGAGCCCTCTAGTATTATCCCCAAATGGCCATTATTTATGCTTGAACCTTGGTATCAGGAACTGATTTGATCAATGGAAGCATTATATCAACCCTAATTGTGTTCTCACCTAACGCCCACATACGTGTACTTTCAGCAGGGATAAATGGATAGCAATCAGGAGAAGGAACACTCACTGATTGTTTTTTCCCCTCCTTTCCCAATTGTACCATTAGAGCTGCCATTAAAGCAGAGATTGAGCCGAGCACCTTTGCGCCCTATATGACTCACCTAATCCCTGCATAACAGAAGACCCCTCAAATGCAACTTTAATTCTTCTGCACTTGTGCAAACCTCCACAATCAGATCCCAGAATGGCACACCCAATCTATATATTGCCAAAGCACTATTTTTGTTTGCCACCAGTAGCTGTTACCATCAGAGATAGGGACTCAAACCCCATTCCAGGTGGACTTCACTGCCTCTGCACTATAAGTAAGTCACGTTTGGCACAACGACAACAACTTGCATTTACATAGCACCTTTAACACAGAAAAAACATCCCAAAGCAATGCACAGATGCGTAAGGGAAAAATGAACACCAATACAAAAAAGGATATACTAGGAGGGGTGACTTAAAGCTTCGTCAAAAAGATGCATTTTAAGGAGGATTTTAAAGAAGGAGAGGGAGGTGAAGAGGCAGAGAGACTTAGGGATGGAATTCCAGAGCATGGGACCTAAATGGCTGAATGCATGGCTGCTAATGGTGGGACGAATGGAGTGGGGGACGCATAAAAGGACTGGAAAAGGTTAAGAGATAAAGAGAGCCATAGAGAGATTTAACACAAGGATGAGAAATTTAAATCTGAGGCACTGTGGGACCGGGAGCCAATGTAAGCCAGTGACGACATAGGTGATTGGTGAGAGGGACTTGGTGCAGGATAGGATTTGGATGAACTGAAGTTTAGAGGGTGGAATATGAGAGACCAGCTAGTACAGCATTGGAATAGTTAAGTCTAGCGGTGACAAAAGCAAGGATGAGGGTTTCAGCAGCAGATGAGCTGAGGTACAGACGGGTGATTATACAGCGTAGAAGTAGGTTGTCATAGTGATGGAGACAATATGGCTCTGAAACCCAGCTCAGGGTCAAATGACATAGAGGTTGCAAACAGCATGGTTCAGCCTGAGACAGTGACTGTGGAGGGGAATGGAATCGGTGTTGAGGGTATGGAGTTTGTGACGGGGATCGAAGACAATGGTTTCGGTCTTACCAATGTTTAGCTGGAGGAAATTGTGGCTCATTGAAGACTGGATGTCAGATAAGCAGTCTGACAACAGAAGCAGCGGAAGGGTCAAGAGAGGTGGTGGAACATTAGAGCTGGTTGTCGTCAGTGTACATGTGGAATCTGACCCCATGTCTGCAGATGGTGCTACCAAGGGGCAGCATGTAGATACAGAAGAGGGGGTAAGGATAGATCTTTGGGGGACTCCGGAGGCAACAGTGCAGGTGTGGAAGAGACGCCATTGCTAGAGTTACTTTGGCTACAATTAGATATGTTGAAATGGAACAAAGTGAGGGCCGTCCCGATGATCTGAACAATGGAGGAGAGGCATTGGAAGAGGATAGTGTGGTCAACAGTGTCAAAGGCACAAGTGAAATGAGCACAAACCATGGGATTTAGGAAATGTGGTTGGTTTGTTTATTATATAAGCTTATGGCTAAAACTGTTAACTTATAAAGGGAGCACAAAGTACTTATTTTGTGGTAAGCATCCCCTTTAAGTTTGTTAATTTTAATAAACATTAAACAATCTAAAACGCACAACAGTGATCCCATCGAGCATTTAGAGCAAGTGAAAACAGTCAAATGGATAAAAATAACTCAAGTTAACTAACAAATACCTATTACCTGAATTCTATGTTTACAGCAGATATCTAGAATCATTCCCTTTTGTTTATTCCTATTTGTATTAGATTTTGGAACAGGAATAAAAAGGATTCAAACAAGCATGGTGATCATATGTATGCAATCGATCGTAATATAAACCTCATGTGAACACTAAGCCTGTTATTTATGTGGCAGATCATAATGTCACAGTCAAATCTCATTATAGCACATTCTGTTGCTACAAAGCAACCATTATAATAAACCACTCCCTAGTACTGGCTGAAACTCCATTTATAGTGAGCAGAAAAGCTCCAACCTCAGTAAAATCATCCCCATGAGAAGGATAACTTGTCACTCCACATGAGTTTGTAAAGTTGAAATTTGACTGTACGTTTATGTGATAATCAATTGTTTATACCCATGGATAATAACTTCGCAACACTAGTGATCACTAATAGTAGCCAAGCTATTATTCAGGAGTATTATTGGTACAATTCTCTTACTTAATGTAAATTCTACTGCTGTTAATGGGACATTTATAGCTGCAGTGCCCATAATATTATGATTTCAGTGGATGGGGAAGAGGTAAGGCAGCTTAACTATATTTCTAATGGGACTTGCCTTGAAGATATTTGCATTGTAGTAGTAAAGGCTAAGAATCAGAATTGAGTGTTGTGTGCTCATGGTCCTGATTTCTGCTCTTCACTCTTAATTCCTGCTTGTGACGGACAGGAATCTGAAGTGAAGGGAGAAAGCATCATAAGTATAGAAAGCCATGTTTCTAATTGTCTTCACAAATAATCAAGTTAGGAAGGTAAGTCACTCTTCCCCCTCCTCTCACAAATAATCAGATTTACCTCTGCTCTTTTTAATTTTATTTTTTAATCGAGAAACCTATGTGATGGGCCAAAGCTTATAATACAAGACAATGAGTGTGCGCAAACACTGAAGGAAGTTGAGAAATGTAGAGAGAAATAATCACTCGGGTGACTGAATAAGCCAAATTCAAATTTTATTGCATGGGATTCCAAGATTTTTACTGGTGTTTTTAAAATTGCATTTAATTATTTTGTCCACATTGTATTAAAACCTAAAACTAGTGGCTGTGATCATCAGAAAAAGAATGGATGGAGTTAGATGTTCAGTGGAGGATGTCCATTTAGAAGGCTCTTGTCTTATTGCAGAATAGATACATTATGAGCTTTGAAACTCATTTTGTTTTGGTATCTGGCCTGATGGGACTGCAATCTTTTCTAGTCCTGTACTTTCCCATATTCCTGATGATAAACTTTGATTTACTTTTATTTTCCTTCTCTCAATCCCTCATCTTCCAGTGACATTTCAGTATACAAGAGGTTAATTCGGGGAGGTCACTGCTGCCATAATAATGGAAAAAAAGCACATTTGAAATCTTGATGAGTTAAATATGAAAATTCATTCTGGATGCAATGTTTTGGAACTTGCTCTAGATTTCCATATAAATATAGAGACAGATAAGTGAAATCAACACTTTTTTTGGAATTTGTACAATTAAAAGCTAATGGTAGGAATGAGCATCAAATCCAAAGTGATATTTGGATAAAATTCCGAGTCTAGAAAAAAATCTAAACTTTGATCTAAATTGATGAATTCATACACATCCTTGGAAGAACAGTTTACTTTTTAGTAATGACCTTTCTGAAAGTACACAATACAATGTTGTAAATCATTGTGTTTGATGGACTGTAGAAAAGTGAAATCAGCTGGATTGACTGGGATAGAGGAATTGACAGCAGGTAAGTGGCAACAGTGGAAGTGTTCCATTATTTTTTGTTTTAGAGCTACATAATACGGTTTTTCTTACCCTAAATTTTCCTAGTTGTCTAGTAGCTGTGTATCCATCTGTTCAAATCTCTGACAGTCTAGCTGGGGAAAGGGAGCAGAAATTGCAGCCATATCCCCAGTGATAATGGGACAGGATATCAATATCCAAGTTCCCTGCCAGCAGGTTTCTATTTCTGATGGCTAAGTGGTCAGTATAGCTCTGATCCTTGTTTACTCAGGGATGTAGGACATGTCTATTCCCTGGCAGCCTAGTGTTGGAAGTTCTGTGAGATTGGGTAGCATAATAAGGCTAATGGAATGCTGGCCTTTATATCTAGAGGACTAGAGTACAAGGGGCAGAAGTTATGCTGCAGCTACACATAACCCTGGTTAGACCGCACCTGGAGTACTGTGAGCAGTTCTGGGCACCGAACCATCGGAAGGACATATTGGCCTTGGAGGGAGTGCAGCGTAGGTTTACTAGAATGATACCCGGACTTCAAGGGTTAAGTTACGAGGAGAGATTACACAAATTGGGGTTGTATTCTCTGGAGTTTTGAAGGTTAAGGGGTGATCTGATCGAAGTTTATAAGATATTAAGGGGAACGGATAGGGTGGATAGAGAGAAACTATTTCCGCTGGTTGGGGATTCTAGGAGTAGGGGGCACAGTCTAAAAATTAGAGCCAGACCTTTCAGGAGCGAGATTAGAAAACATTTCTACACACAAAGGGTGGTAGAAGTTTGGAACTCTCTTCCGCAAACGGCAATTGATACTAGCTCAATTTCTAAATTTAAATCTGAGATAGGTAGCTTTTTGGCAATCAAAGATATTAAGGGATATGGGCCAAAGGCGGGTAAATGGCGTTAGATGACAGATCAGCCATGATCTTATCAAATGGCAGAGCAGGCACGAGTTGCTGAATGGCCTACTCCTGTTCCTATGTTCCTATAGTAGGTCATAGAATTATATCAAATTGTACAACACTGAAACAGGCCATTGATCTTGGCTGATGTTTATGTTCCACACGAGCCTCCTCCCACCTTACTTTATCTCATGCTATCAACATATCCTTCTATTCCTTTCTCCCTCATGTACTTATCTAGCTTCCCCTTAAATGCATCTAAGCAATTTGCCTCAACCATGCCATGTGATAGCGAGTTCCACATTCTCACCACTCTCTGAGTAAAGAAATTTCTCCTGAATTCCTTATTGGATTCATCAGTGACTATCTTTTATTTCTGGGGCTTAGGCTCCAGCCCAGACTGATGGGATGAAAGTCTTCATTTTTTATTGCAGTAAGTGTTCCATATAGGTGGTCTCAATCTCGTTCCTAGTAGGTGTAACCCACAGTGTGCTGGCCCGGACTTGATGGGCCGAATAGCCTCCTTCCGTGCTGATTCTATTCTACAGCATAAAACTGCCCCTAATCGGATACTAACTCAGAGGATGCGCACAGGTTTCTTGCAGTCCAGAAAAACACTACTTGCCAGTAGTGCATCCTGCTTTTTCTTGAACTTTGCATTTGAATTTGGACCATCTGAATTAAATAGTGCTGATTTTTCTGAATACTCATTCTAATTATCATCACATTGAGGTTGATTGGAATTGAGTGACAATGGTTGTCACATAGAACAGTGGTGGACTATTCAATGTGCTGTTGGCCTGTGAGTTTGCTGCTTCTTGGAGTAGCTTTCAAATGTTTAAGCCGTTCTATCTTCACATAGAAATAAAACGCACTTTACCAACATTTTTTTAATCAGTTTTTAGAAAAATATTGTTTAAATCATTAATATTGCCAGTATATATAAAACACATTGGCTGCAGTTCCTTTATCTACAACACATCCCTATTACATAGAGCTGCTTGTAGTCACTCAATTGTTAACATTTACAAATTAACTAATAACTTGACTTGAGAGAAGAATAAAGTAAAGGAAGGGAATTGAGGGGGAAGAAGTTGTGTTAGTTTATAAACTGTATGTTAAGGTTTCATAAATCCCCCCATTTTTTCCACCAAGGGTGATTTTTCAAAGCGTTCTCAGATGAACCCTATACAATTTGCCCCTTTTGCAGCTCCTTAATCAGTCCTTGGAATCTGCAAACCACAAACCATTTTCCGTTGTTTGAATTTCTGCATTGCATCTTGATAGGCCTACTTTTATGTTGATTGCACTTTATTTGCTGGAGCTTTCCTTAATTATCACAGTGTACAGGGGTCACTGATAGATTCTGAAACTGATGTGAAATTGATGGGAAATTATTGGAAAATCACATGTACTGATCAACCAGGTACAGCAGCTTTAAGATACAATATTATACACTCACAACCAGTCTGCAGCAATCTTTTCATTTATAAGAGCCTTGAGTTTACAACATGTAGTATGTGCTGATACACACGTCACATTAAAACAGCTGCAACAAATCCCACACTATTCTGAGAAAGTCCAAGTCGTTAATGAGCATCAGGGGAAACTTCCTTTTTTCCAATAATTCTTTTGTCAAATATTTTGCTAACAAAAAACCCCTAGGTAATTCTTTCTTTAAAAATAATTTGTACATGATGAAATGATTTATAAAATAACTAAAGGCACAACTAAAAGTTTTACTTCTGATCATGTACAGTAGTGCCTCTCTCAGATCCTGCCTACATCAGAGAACACATCTGAGTTGTATACATGAGACATGACTACAAATTGAGAGTTAAAAAGTTGCAAGTTGCACTTACATTAAAAGAATCAATGTATCAGTCTCATTCTGTAGTGTTAACATGTTTTTAAATAAATGTAATTCATTTATTGTTACATTCAGTTAACCTTATAACACTGCACTCTTGGTTTATTTTGTTGCCAAAGTTGAATTTCACCTCCCATGTCTTTACAAAATTAGTTTTTCTGAAAGATATAAAAATAAGTTCCTCTCTGTTAATAATTAAGGTTCTTAGTCTAGGTTTTTAAGACTGAGCTATTGTTACTGTATGTGAAAGCTGAGTTTAAACTCACTATCAGCAACAATAGCTCAGTCTTATACGTTGGTCCCTAGAGAGCTGGGTCTACGCTGTCTCCCCTGTAGCCTTTTAACCTTGGCTGGATTTTCTTCTTTTCTGGCCTCCACCATGACAAAGTCAGACATTACCTTCTGGGAAAGTAAATCTTGATAAATGGCCATAACTTAAATCATCATTTAACAAAACCAAATGTTACTCAATATTTTTACATGACTTCAGCAAAATGACTGCAGCAACTTTTAATGTAGTTTCAGTATTTCTGCTCCAAGAAGTTCGTCCATTGAAATGACTTGCCCTTGCTTACAACGCTCCCCTTGTTATGGTACAGATTTTGGAGGGCTCCCAAACACCATATTATACTGGGGTTACTGTATTATACAAAAACAAATCTACAACACAGTGGGGAAGGGAAACCAAGAAAACTTACATCGAGAATAGGGGGATAATTTTAACCTGGAGCGTTTCCCGGGCAAGTGGGTGAGAAGGATAGGGCGAGTGTGAAATGCACTTGCTGGCCTAAATTTCAGGCCTGGGCCAGTTTAACTCCAGGGCCTCATTTAAATGCAGTCAGTCCACAAGCGTGAAGAGGGATCAGAGCAGCTGCCAGCAGATGAAAATCCAGCAGCTCTTGGTCACCTGCCTGCTTGCAGGTAAGTGGTGGGGAGAGGGTTGTGGGAGGGTCTTGCAGGAGGGAAGGGGAGGGATCAGGACATTTCCATAATAGGACTGGGTGGCCCACATATGTAAAAGCACAACAGAGCCCATCTGGGATTGTTTGCCTTTCTTTCAGGCAGTCTTGAAGCCTTCCTAAGGCCCAACACAAGGCTAGGGTTAGGGTCATGAAGCATACGTCTTGCTGCACCCATGGGGTGGCCTACTGGTGGAATTTCCTCGGGTGGCCTGGGGCTCTCCCTCAAAGTTTCTACCAGATGTAAGGCGAGCGGGCATAAACCTCACCAGACTGCACACCCCACTCCCACCTTGGATTGGAATTCAGGATGGAACGGAAACCTGACAGATCCAGGTTCCACTCTAAATTCCTGGCCTCTCACAGGCAATCTGCCCTATATGTGCCCTTCTCCACCCCAGAAATTTCAATCCCAATGTCTTCAGGAGATGAGGGAAGAAGACTGGGAGAAAAATTACAGCATTTGTACCACTTATGATTGTATAAGAGAAAGCCTAATTTCGTATTAGGTACATGGATCAGAAAGGTGTTAGAGTATAGATCTCGAGGCTTTTCTGGAGGCATGTCTTACTCTCAGCAACAGTAAATTGGGGTGTGTACCTCAGGTGCTTTTACACATTATGTGAGTATCTTTGATCAGGCAGCAAGCTTATATTTAGTCCGAAATGGTAATCGCTATGGCAGTCCCCATAAGATTGTCCACAGGCTTACTGCTTTTGTGGCTGTTTTTCATAATTCAGGTGTGGGTGGATGATAATTGCTACATGTACTTGATTTCCAAATCTTAATTCAAAAATAACATTAATACCAACTTGAAACTGTCTGATCCACGTATCCAATATAAAATCCTTGGATCCTGTTGTCAGCTTAAATCCTCCGTTTGCATCCACAGCTAAGGAAACTCCCCTAGTATTGGTATAAAAATC
Source organism: Heptranchias perlo (assembly GCF_035084215.1). Lineage (NCBI taxonomy): Eukaryota > Metazoa > Chordata > Chondrichthyes > Hexanchiformes > Hexanchidae > Heptranchias > Heptranchias perlo. The sequence goes on along the minus strand of NC_090343.1, from coordinate 32,712,010 downwards.
AGTAATGCTGACTGTCATGGGGGAAATCAAGCCCCATGAAGAGTTAAATGAAACAGAAACTCTTCGGGTCACCTTTGATTGTAAATCCAGCATCATTTCTGACAGACAGTTTTAAAGATATGAGGTTACATCTTCACAAATGTTAAAAAAAAGAATATATAACGGACTCCATACCCAGATCCCTCTAACTTCACCCCATGGAGTCCTTTTGAAATAGTATAGTTCTTTTAACTAAACACTGGATCCTTATGAGACCTAATCGGATAAGGTTATAATTGTGCCTGGCGTTTTTCAAAAAGTAATTGAAATATCTTTGCATATTCTGTGGACAATTATTGCTCACAGATTGATACTAAAAGCGCCATTTTCTCTCTCTCCTTGGATTAATGATCAAAGTGATATTGTATCTGGGCACTGTTCAAAGAACTTTATACAGCTCATTATTATTGCACTAAAGCTTTTGTGGTAAAGCTGACTATGTAGATCCTGGAGTTTTACGATCTGATAGAACTTGGTGGTAATGGTAGTGTACAGAAGAAGCTAAATCTCACTGTTTTATTGTAATAGCATGTGCATTTAAATCTGCAGTATCCCATTTTGTGGGTTTATGTTGGCTATCCTTCAAAATAGAAATCCAACCTGTGAACATCTATTTAAATATTTTCAGTAAATCCAGTTAAACAGTGTGCTCGGCTCCTCCATGGCTCAGTTGTAAATGCACCAAGTGGTGTGCTACCAGCCATAAAGACCAGGAAGATTGTGGATAGATTTCTGACCTCTACTGAGTTAGTTACCTGATACCAGGCAGTGTTGTGGGGTGGGGGCACTATGATTAACCACAGTGTCCGTGGACGAAACAAAAGAAAAACTATCGAAGATTCCCACTCCTAATCACTATGTAGTGACTGCTAATGAAAAGTGCACCAGTGTGGATGTCGGCTGAGGCTCAGCTGTGATGCACCCCATGATTAACTTGCCTGGTGATACTCATTCTCTAGGCTCATGTTTGAAGAATGTTGGAGTAAAAGATCATGGGACTAAGGTGGCTCTCAACTCACAGCAGCTGGCTCCTGGCATGGAACTGCTGCTGGCTGTGTCTCTGAAGGGAGCTCCTGGAGAGCCAGGCTTTGCTTGCCAGGTTCCATTTGCATGCTGCTTTGAGGGGGGAAGGCCAGAGTTCTGGCATGTGCTGCTGTCCTGAGAGAGAACGTCATCAGGCACTTGGACTGTAACCGCTGCCCTGGATCTGCTGAATGGCTGGTGTGATGGCAGCCACCAGAAAACCCCGAGTCACTGAATTAGTTAAGGACTGGAAGGCATCATTAAAGGTGCCCTCCAATATGTTCCGCAGTGCCGCTTCAGTTCCTGTCTCCGTGGAGTGGAGGCCCCAAGTGGTCCCTGACTCCCTTTTACCTAGGGTTCTGCTACAGACCTGAATGCAACTGCCACTTACTGTATCAGTTCCGGCAAAGCAGATAATGCCTCCATGATGTTGCCGCAAATCAAAGCTGTGGACTCTGCAGCCACATCTGTGAACTGCCACAAATTATGGGAGATCTTCCCCAGTGCACTTATTACCTTTCATGTTGCTGTTGCTGCATCTTTTGAGGCGAGTACCCATGAACTCTGAAGTCCTTTGCCACCTTCTACTCAGCTTCTGTGGAAAAGTAGCCATACCCTCCCCCACTTGCCACTCTTCCAGGTCCCCACTTGCTTGTGTCTCACCTGGTGAGCTTTCCTGTCTGGCTAACTAGCTCACCCCCCCTCCCCTGCATCAGTGCCTGCAACCGGTGAGCTGAGTGACGGAGGTGTTAAGATGGAGAGGCTTGAGATTCTAGAGGACGGGGCCCTCTCGGGAGAACAGAAGAATAGAGCCTTGGTCTTCTGCTTCCTCCTCTTTATCCTCTTCATCTGGGCCTTCAGAAAGATGTATGCGTAGTCCCTTTTCATCTTCTTTCTGCTCGAGCTACTCTTCCTCCTCCTCCTGTTCAACTACCTCCTGCTGCTGTGCTGGATCTGCAGGACAAAAGAGCCTAAGGTCAGAATGGTTGAGTACATCCACCTTGGGATGCAGTATATATTAAAAGGGGGTGGAAGGCTGGGCATGTGTAATGGTACAGAGGGCTGCCATGGAGAGATAACAGGGGCTTTGGTACTTACCCAATGGTGGCAAGATGCTGCCGACCTGTGCCACAGACACTGCATTGTCACAGCCCAGTGACTAGATAGCCTTGTCTCCAAAAGGGGTCAGGGATTTTCAGAATGGGTATCCTCCTCTCCAGTCGTCTGCCTCTGGTGGGCATTGTGCGCCAACTTGTCCTGCAAAGAGAATGTAGGTGAGGCTTGCAGTTGACCACGGTGTTGTCCAGGAAACACAGGTGTGATGGTATTAAGTCAGAGAAGCATGTTTGAGAGTTATGCTAGTCAGTTGCTGTGTGTTTAGGGAGCTGGGTAGACTATAGCAGGATAGGGTGATAAAGGTACCCTTAAGCTGAGTGCAGTGTGAAGTGTCTGTTGTGTGACTGCTGCTTCAGAGTTTAGAGTGTGGGGTGGACAAGGAAGAGAGGGAGAGCATGGTAAGTATCTTACCTTGCCAGCTCTGAAAAGTTGTTGAACTTCTTCCTGCACTGGTCTGGGGTCCTGGGAGTGAGAAACCTGGTACTCAGTGCCAATGCCACCTCCCTTCATGTGCCACAACATAAAAAGTGAACTGAAATCACTTCTATTGTGTAAGTTTGCGGGGAAAAGCTCATAGACAAGTCCAGCTCATCCCGACTCGTTGCAGCATTCCACTTTATGTACAAACCTAATAAAAACAAATTCTAGGGAAAGTCTTCATACAAGTTGTCATTAGGCCCTCCTTTTTTGAATGGTCATCAGTAGCATAACCATAAGAATTTGTTATACTTTATAAATTAAGAATTATTACAGATAATTAACTATTTGTAGTTGTCACCTTTGTCTTGTGCTCCACTAGAAAAACAGCAGTAACAGTAGTGAAGTATCTAGGGCATCAGCTTTTTAGGGGCTAAAGTTTATAGCTTTCACAATTCTACAGTTGTCTTGATGAGGTTCATTCTACTAAACTCTCAAATTAGTTTGGTTCAAGCCAAACTCAGAAAAGATTACAGGAAAATGAAGCCATTTATGAATTCCAGGTAATGTGACTTAATTTTAATTTGCTGTAATGGTGTGGTCCCTTATAGGGGTTGGAAGATGTTGTGCCTATGTCCCCAGCTTGTCCCTAGCCGCTGTATTATGGCACAGTAGAAGCCATTTGATTGGGTTGCATTTATGGAAAGTGAAAATGGCCAATCATCCCTTCTAACCAAAGTCTATTGAGATGAATGATTGCATTGTTCCTTTGGCATTCATTTGAATCACAAGGAAAAATGCAACAAACAAAATAACTATTCATATAGGGAGGCAACATGTTGACAACAGTTTTTAAAGCTCTTTAGATGTTTGTGCCCATGTAATTGAATTATCTCTGGTACAGAAAACTCAAAACATACTAGTCTGTTATATTGATCATTTACTAAATATCATCTCTAAATGGCAAATCCAATCAAAAATGTCCTGATAAAAGATTGCTGTTTTCTGGCCTGTTGGCAATATACAGTGTCGTGGATATGTCCCAATCAAAAATGATTCCCATTAATGACTTCTCCATTGAGTGTTTTCCGCTACATTTAATTGGATAACAGTAATAGGTACAGTAAAAATAAAGGGAATGTAAAAATCCATTCTGCACATGCAATTCATTTGCACATAATTCAGGCCACTGAATTAGTTGTCATACACAAGTGATTCTATCCTGTTCCAGCTCCTATTTTAATATGAATTCCCATGAAACCTTTATCTTTAAGTTCCCCGTTCCCTCTCTGATCTATTGCTGGTAACTGGCAAATTTATCTTGCTACAGAAATATATCTAACTGTCTTTTAAATGAGTCTGATTGCATTAGGGGTAGCTTATTTCATATACTTACCATCCATTGAAGAAGATGTCTTCATTTGACCTTTTTTCCCAAACCTTGTGATCTTAGTGTTTTATGCAGTATCTCTAGTACAAAGGACACATTCATTTCTATCTTGCAAGTTGCTGTCATCAGTTGAAATCATTTTACCCCCCTTATCTCTCTTTGGTCTAATAATATAATCTAAGTGCTTTCAACTTTTTGTGTAATCCAAAACTCTATGACTAGACATCCCTTCACTTGCCCATCATCACACTCTTTCCAGAGCAATTGCATCCTTTTTTTAAGTTAGAAGAGCAAAACTGGAGGCAATATTTTAAAATTTTTGAGCAAAATCTTAAGCATATTGTTATTTGTTACTTCTTGTTTGAATTATTCTTGTGTCAACTATTTTCAACTAAGATATTGTATGCATTGGCCTGGAAATTGAGCTAAGTGGCGAGCCACTCGTTAGATTTAAACTTACCCTCAAACTATCCACGGGCTTCTGGGCACCAACTTGCTGCAATGGGGAGCCGAAAAAAGTGCAGCGTCCTCTCCCGGGCATCTGTGAGCTGTGTGAGCAGGGAAAGGATCTCTCTGTCCCCTCAACCAATCAGATTGAATCATTGTTAACAAGCCGTGCAGAGTGGGAACCAGGAAGTGCAAGCTACAACAGTGAATTCAATGTAAATTCAGTTAGAGAAAGCGAAATAAAGAGAGGGTAAGAAATATTTAATCATAAGACAGATATAAAAGGGACAAAGAAAAAGTAAAAAAAAATATTTTTTTTTCAAATGTCCAACAACAATTAAAATGTGAAGGAATGAGACTCTTCATTTTTAAAAGCTAATTTTCAGTGCCAGAGAGGTTGTTTTGCAGTCATTAAGACTTACCATGCCATTAAAAGTTAGCTTTGATCTAAAAAACCAAGCGTTTCTTTTTCTGTGTAGATTCCAGCTGGGCAGGAGAGCCCCTTTGCCCTTCATTCAGCCAGTGAGCTGTTCTTCCCACACAGCTTTCGGAGAGGGTTGCATTTGGTAGAGCAACTTCTGGATTTCTGCCTTTGACTGCGTATGTGTGCTCACTGGAAGTTGCTGTACCAGATACATAGAAATAACAATGAGCCCTGTTAGCCTTACCGTTATTTTATGAGCAAATTCTGGGCCATTGTTCCCTTGGATGTCTATTCTCAGGTACTTACTACATACCCTAAAATTCTATTCACCACTTTGGTTGCAACATTACACTATCAATAAGGTTTGATGTCGTGTTACTTGTCATTTCCAATTTCTTTTCATGTCCCACTTTTTGCTAGGGTTCCCATTGCAGATTTTGAGCTCAGAGACAATATTGCCTCATCCAATATACAGGACCATACATATTTCAACACCATAAGCCATCTGCCAACTTCTGCCTTTCCTGATCTTTTTAGAGCTTTCCCACACAACGATGATTTAATGGGCCCGATGTTAGCAGGGCTGCGGGTTCTCGGCGGGGGGGCTATCTGGCGCGTGGGTAAAGCGCACGGTGAGATTAGTCAGTTTCCCGCGCGATTGTAGGATCCAATCCACTAATTGGATCCACTTACCTGCTCCTCCGGGTTCCCCACTGCTGATCTGCGTGTCGGACGGGCTGTGTATGTGCCGTAAGATCTGTCAGCTGGAGGCGCTCTATTTAAAGGGGCAGTCCTCCACTGACAGATGCTGCAACAAATAGCAAAAATTACAGCATGGAGCAGCTCAGGGGGAAGGCTGCTCCCAGTTTAATGATGCCTCACTCCTGGTATCAATACATGGGGTGAGGGGGAGGACAGAGATCTTCCTCCCGGCGTGCGGGAGGAAGTGGCCTGCCTCCGTCACCAGGAAGGCCTGGCTCGAGGTGGCAGAGGAGGTCACCAGTGCAACCAACATATCGCCCACCTGCATGCAGTGCAGGAGGCGCTCCAACGACCTCAGTCGGTCAGCCAAAGTGAGTACACGTAGTCTTTCCCCTACACTCCATCTGCCACATCACTGCCCCCACCCCACATCTCCTTCAGCACTGTCAACACTACTCTGTCACATCACCCCTCATACCCACTCAAACCTCATCCTCATCTTACCTGCACCTACTCACCTCGCCAGTACTCATCCCGCCACTACCACTCAACCCAATCCTCATACAATCTCATGGCTCTCTCTCATACTCACCCTCTCGTGCATCTCTTTCACGGCCAGCCTCACTCAACCTGCCACTACCTGTGCTGCAGCCACAGGGCATGCATCACATATGTGTAGTAGGAAGCGTAAGGCAAATGTGTCGTGAGCATGAAGGGGATGCACAAGGGTGTCTGAGGGTTTGTCATGGGTGTTACTTATATTGAATTTGTGACCAACTCACATTACATATTATATTGGTACCACTACTGCCATGTCTTCGCGAATCCTGTCTGGTTTGTGCAATAATGCCCTATCCTGAGGATCACTATGAGGACCCACAACTGATGCCACCCATTGTGTCACTGCAGAGTGGGTGTAGGTGTATTTGCAGGGCTCTTTTGCGCAGACGACTGAGAGACATCGGCGATGTCCCCGGTTGCACCCTGGAAGGATGAGGAGGAGAAGTTGTTGAGGGCAGTGGTGACTTTGACAGCGACAGGTAAGAAGATGGTGCTCGGGCCAGCCAGGAGCAGCTCGGCATGAAAGAGGCTGCAGATGTCCACGACTACATGTCAAGTGACTCTGAGCCTCCGTGTGCACTGCTGCTCAGAGAGGTCCAGGAAGCTGAGCCTCGGTCTGTGGACCCTGTGGCAAGGGTAGTGCCCTCTGCGACGCATCTCTCTCTGCGGAAATCCGAACAGACACCATCCATTGCATTTTAGATGATAGTGTGAAAGCCTCAACCGTCAATTTTTTGAGCTTGATTTACCATCCCCAAACTCTGACACTCACTTAGTGTGTTCCATTTACCCAAATGCCCCTTAATTGCACCATTGCTCAGAATCTCTAGCACATTCCCCAAAACCAAAGCTAAGCTAACTAGTCTGTAACTTTATAGGTGATGCTTCAATTTTTTTTTGAACCATGTTATTGTGGCAGCTGTTTTCTGACCCACTGATATTTCCCCTGTCTCTACGCTGCTATAAAATGGTTCTACCAGCACTCCCCCTGTCTTCTCCTGAAGTTCCTTTAATATCATTGGATGGATAGCACCAGATCCACATCAGCCACTTTCCTCACTTGTAATTTATTAATGATAATCTCACTTCCGCTCTGATTATTGAATCTAAATAGCTTCCTTTTATTTGTCTAAAAGTTCAAGAGTATTCTTTTTTTTAAACCAATTTCATCTATCAATTTTTGCCCCTTTCCTCCGCTCTTCTCATGAAGACATTGACACTTTGTTGGGGTATGGATCAATGGGCACTATCTGTACCTTGTTCATGTGGCCATTATTAATGTGTGAGCATAGGCAGTGAGTGCTCTTAGGCTATTCATTTATGCAGTGTTTCACATCTAAGTCTGATCCTCTAAGGATAATCCTAATAATCCACAAATGCACTCTTTCAGCAGCGGTCATTGGATAACAATCGGGAGTGAGATCCTGACTGATTTCCCTTCCCTAACCAAGTGTTCCTGAGGCCAGTTATAGCGAGGCTTAGAAAAGCGAACTTGTTTGCTTACAAAATAACAGACCCTGCACTTCAAAATTGTTTATTGTATGGTGTGCTCTGAGATGTTCTGACATGATACAAATCTAATTCTTATAATAAATCAGCGCGGACCAGGGATCAAACCTAATGCCTTCCTATGGCTCAGATACTGAATGGATAAACTCAGTAACTCATTGGGGAGTGGGTAGGTTTCGAGACTTCTTACTTGTTACCTTCACAAAAACTGAAGAAAAGTAACATTTTGAATTTCTGTCATTCTGTGGTCCTCACACTTAACTTTTCTTTTGAGCATTTAACAGCCCAGCTAATTAAACAGTTTACGTGTTATGAATATACCACAGATATTTTAATTTTGACTTCTGAATATCCTTTTCTAGTTTTCGTTTTATGTTTTGGTTTGTTTAGTTTTCTTCTACACATCCTTATCTCCACATTAGTGTTAAAATGTGATACTGAGCATTGATTTACATTCTGATTAAAATACTTTAATATCGTTTTTAGCCCTTAAGAGTATGCACTTTGCCTTCAAGGCTTCAAACTCAAACCTACCATTTTCATTAGCAGCCTAACATTTTATTTAACTCTACAATTGATCCTCTTTAGTTTCTCTTGCTTGTTTGAATAAGTTACCCTCCTGAAGTTAGGAATTCTACATACATTTATTTACTTGATTTTTGTTTTTACTCTTACAAAAATATTTAATCCAAATAATATTTGATGACTCGTACTTGCCTAAATGTACTCTCACCAGATCTCCAACATTTCCGGTTCATTGTTTGGGACCCATCCATAATATCATCTGGTTGGGTACTGGAAACTTGTTGAATAACTGGAACATACATTGTTATGATTGACTAATGAACTAGTAGTTGTATAATCCAAGTTTTTTGATGACACTAAGTTGATGAGAGCAGGAAGTAGCAAAGGGACATCGACAGATTAGGTGTGTGGGCAAAATTGTAGCAGATGGAGTTCAATGTCGGGAAGTGTGGGATCATCCACTTTGGATTTGAGAAATACGAATTGGAATAATTTCTTAATGGTGAGAGACTAGAAGCTGTGGAGGAGCAAAGGGATTCGGGTGTCCACGTACACAAATCACTAAAAGCTAGTGCACAGGTACAAAAAGTAATCAAAAAGGCTAATGGAATATTGGCCTTTATCTCGAAGGTTGGACTACAACAGGGAGTTAGTTATTCTTCAGTTGTACAGAGCCTTGGTCAGAACCCATCTGGAATACTGCGTTCTGTTTAGGCACTGCACCTCAGGAAAGGTATGTTGACCTTGGAGGGGGTGCAGCGTAGATTCACCAGAATGATACCAGAGTTTAAAGGGTTAAATTATGAGGATAGGTTGCCTAAATTTGGCTTGTAATCCCTTGAGATTAGAAGGGTGGGGATTGATCTAATCGCAATCTTTAAAATGAAAAAGGAATTTGAAGGTAGATATAGAGAAACTATTTCCTCTGGTGGAGGAATCCAGAATGAGGGGGCACAATCTGATTAGAGCTAGGCCATATAGGTATGAAATCAGGAAGCACTTCTTCACACAAATGATTGTGGTCATTTGTAACTCACTTGTCCAAAAAGCTGAGGATGCTGGGTTAATTAAAATTTTCAAGACTGAGATTGACAGATTTTTGTTAGGTAAGGGTATCAAGGAATATGGAGCAAAGATGGGTAAATATGGTTGATGTACAGAACAGTCATGATCTAACTGAAGGGTGGAACAGGGGCTGAATAGCCTACTCCTGTTCCTATGATCAAGACATAATGCTGTCAAAGTGGACACAAGATGGATTTAATCCCATGGTATTTGTTGGCTTTTGTAATCCCTGTAATTGTATGTTGTATTGAATCTTATGTATTGTCTTCCCTCAACTTCAATTTAGAAATGGTTTTACCCTTTAACTTAAAGATTTATCTTTCCAAATGTTAAAATACAGTATTCATAATGAACTTAATCCAGCTAAATTTATCTAATTGAATCTTTTTGTCCAGTCCAGTCCATGCATAGTAAATCAATCAAGGGCAATTTACAGCTCTAAGTATTGCTCCTACAGTGTATTTTACACAGACTGCAGTATGTACATTTCTGCCATTCTGCATAGAATCTAAAGAAACAGTTCCTCTTTTATTGGCCTAGGTGGGCTAGATGGGAACATTTTCTCCTTTTAGGTATTCCAGCCTTGTCAAGATGGATAAATTGTTGACATAGTTGGTAAAGAAGGTTAATGTAGTATTGTAGAAATCAACCACATTTTTATTTGAGGGCCTACCAAACTAAGTTGCACCAGTGAAACTGAGTTTTTTTTACAGAAACTACATGGGACTTCTTCCAAAGGCTGGAGCACTTTAATAAGGTATGTAGAGAAGATTTGATTCCTGACAGTTTTGAATTACAGCCTACAAAGGCAAAGCAAGTGGGATACCTTTTTAATGTATTGAAGACTGATTTTGAGCATTGAATGGAGACCAGATTACATGCAGGAAAGTTATGTGTGAGAGAATTTTAAATGGATGTAAAAATAGCCTATGTGAGCCGAAAGAAGGGAAACTGCAGCTTTAATTCAGGGAGTCCCTGTCTGTAGCACCCAGACAGAAATAAGCTGGAGCTGTGACAAAACAACAAAAAATTAATTTTCAAGTCTGCAAAATACAGTGCACTCTTTTATAACTGGACATATCAAATTTGTTATGATAGCAAAGTAAGCTCTATAGCAACCGTTGTAATACACTGGTGCTGACTGCCCGGGAAGGATGGGGAAAGCCGTTTTGTTTGTTATTTCTGGCAGGGCTTGTTGGCTTGACTTGCTCTTATTCTGTAGGGGGACCTTTGAGAGCATTCTTTTCCACACGAGAAACTCGGCCAATCTGGCAGAATCCACCCCCCACCACCCCTCCCCCCTCCCCTCCTATTTTCAGCTGTTTGCCTCCAAAATGTCTGATCTCCTAAACACAGAGCGTTTACAGTGGCAAAAGTTAATGGAAAAAATTAAACACGCATGGCACGTTGCAGAAATTTGTTGTATTGCTTAACAAGGCTTCCCCTCTATAAACAGCTCTTGTAAACCGCTGTGCACAGCTATCTACTGTACTTCTTATTCACTCACTAGAGTGCCAAGCTTTAAACCTTTTGATCATTTTCTTCAACTCTGGAACAACTAAAGAAAAAATAATGAGGGTTTGGTTTGCAGGTAGCCCTCAGATTTTGACACTCAGCAATTTTGTGTTTTATTCTTTAATGAAAACCGCATTGGGATTTCTGTTTAGTGAGTGCTGATACTTGTAATATACTTGCCAGTTTAGGAAAGGGTTCTGTCGAGATTATTGGGAAAACACTAAATAGCAACTACAGGGATAACATCTCCATCCAGTTCAGTCTGTTGTTAGCATTGTGCTCCGTGAATGATAAGTTAATGTTGTCGTACTGTAGTTGCCATGTGATAGAATGTTTTCCCTGATACCACCCACATTCCACAAGTCTCACATACTTGCTCCTCATTTCACTATGAGTCATTGACGGCTACTGAGGAATTTTTGTGTCAAAAGGTAATGAGCTTATCTAGCTTTTTGTTTATTCAGTGAAAAATCTGTATGAGGTAATGTTCTTTGGTTCTGGAAGTGCGTTTTCTGAATTCTTACAAAGATGTCAACATTTGACATTGACAGAAATGTTTTTGTATGATGGGTGACATTCACAGCCCGGAGAGATGCAAAACAAACCTAAACTACTGATTGTATTACAGGTGCTGTAAGAGGGGGAACCTGACCTTTTCTGTATTGCAAATATTTTCCATTTTTTTAATGTAAAAAATTGTCATTTCCTTGATGGGCTGTCAGAGTGGCTCATGGAAAATGGAAAATTCACACCAGTGCAGCAGGGATGTTCTTCTGGGAATGGGGTTACAGTGGCGCTTAAAAAAAAAGGTCCACTTTTGGCTTTCGATATAACGCACCTTTTAACTAAATTAACCAGACTGACATTGTTTTCAAATTATTAAATGAACCAAAGCAAAAAACCAAGAGGGTAATTTTTGTGTTGATCGAGATGCAATGCCAAAAAGTCGCAGTATATCTCTGGAGTCATGCCTGACCAGATCTCTGGACGAGAATAGTGTGAGGCCACCTAGAGAAGGCAGAGTCTGATTGCCTGAGTTTGACATGACGTGGAAGATAACACCAGTGTGATATCAAACTGTGTTTGAAAAGTGTTCAAGGAGCCCACTGAACTCTTCTGGATGCTGTGGGGTTCATTTTAATCCGTAGGGTTCCTGGCACAGACTTTGCCAGGACCGCATATCGAGATTTCAAATATGTGAACTCCCACGATTTTCTGTTAAAATGAATAGGTAGAAAATGGTGGCGAATGCATATGTGAATTCCAAATATGCAGTCCTTGCATACAAATATTTGTGCCAGGAATGCTTCATATGAAGATTCATCTGTATAATGTCACCCAGAGTTTATTTAAATGTATTGGTGTATTTAATTGGTGGATGCGAAGGTTCTGCACATGTGTGTAAGCACCCGTGCAGAATTCTCTGCTGGATCTGACAGTCCAAACCACAGGCAAGCAGATCTGAGGTCGGTAGCTACACGACGATTGCACTTTTAGATTAAAGTAACAATGTAATTTCTGGGGTCTTTCAGATCATTTGATATGCAAGGAACAGTAATGATAAAATATTTAGCTTTTAAAACATGTGACCACATTTTCAGTTAGAAACCATTTTAGAATTGCACAATACTTGAGGGGAGAAAACAGTGGGGGAAGATTTCCTCTGCATTAGTGTAGCAAAATGGTAAACCTGCCTTTATAACACACACACACACACACACACACACACACACACACACGAGAAATCTTCCTCATTATGATTCCAAGTAACAAATGAAAAATCTTCTAGGCGAACATTAAAGTTTGCAGGAATTTTCAAATGTAATATAACTTTCTGAGAGCTGGATGAAGCAATTAGTAAATGGCATAGTGAGAGACAGAGAAACTGGTTTCAGCCTTGCCTCAGTGGTAGCACACTCGCCTCTGAGTCGGAAGGTTGTGGGTTCAAATCCCACTCCAGAGACTTGAGCTCATAATTTAGGCTGACAGTTGAATGTAACACTGTTGGAGGTGGCATCTTTTGGGTGAGATGTTAAACCGAGGTCCCGCCTGCTCTGGTTTCATTGATCATTAATGACTTAGAATATAGGTGAAATATGCCTTCGGTACACTTTCATCGGGCTACATGTCAACCAACAAAGTCCACTCAAAGGGAAGGGGTCTTTTCAGCAGGGCCAGTGACAGCAAGGCAGATGTTCAGTAAAAGTTGTGAATGCACTGTCAGCATTTTGCCACTGTACTGGAAAATTCTCAAACCACAGCGACTGACGCACAGTAACAAATGTCGCAGAGTACCTGAAAACATGCAAACACCACCCACGAGTCCAGCATCACTGTGTGGTTTCGTAGTTAAATAGCAACAAAGAAAACCTGAATTTTTATTTCTTCAGGAGTAGGGAATATCAAAGCTAAAATAGATAGCTGCTGTTAAAATCTCAACATTCAGTCATCATATGGAATATCATTTGATTAGCTCATGCAACAAATCCACTATGACAGGGATGGCAATGAATGTTGCTGCATAGCAATTTGCCATGCAAAATTCCACTTAATGCAACGCCGACAGAAGGAAAATGGATTTTCAACACACGGGACTCAGTAGCATGAGTATCAAGTTGCAACACAAAACCACATTGTGCGGTTTGAACAATATTATATGGGCTCATGTGATAAACAGCACTTTTTGTGGGTGAGAGGGCACATCTATCGGAGCATGAAAAAAAATTACAGGAAAGGGTCCAGAGATACAAACACCACCAACACGAGAGCTGAAGATTCGATTGTGTTGCAAATATACAGCTGGGTTGCAGCAAATATGATTTTAGTTCAGAATAAAAACTTGGCCTCCCAAGATTTTAAAGCCGACAGGGCCTGATAAACAGGAAATTTGTATCAACCTGATAGGGAAGTCTGAAGAGACTGTCCTGCTGATTTCCATCATTTATGAAACTAAATAATCAATACTTACATGGGGAAATAGGCCAACAGTTTATTACAAATCCTGAATCATAAGAACATAAGAACATAAGAAATAGGAGCAGGAGTAGGCCACACGGTCCCTCGAGCCTGCAGCGCCATTCAGTAAGATCATGGCTGATCTTCGACCTCAACTCCACTTTCCCGCCCAATCCCCATATCCCTTGATTCCCCTGGAGTCCAAAAATCTACCGATCTTAGCCTTGAATATACTCAATGACTCAGCATCCACATCCCTTTTGGGGTAGAGAATTCCAAAGATTCACAACCCTCTGAGTGAAGAAATTCCTTCTCATCTCAATCTTAAATGGCCAGCACCTTATCCTTAGACTATGTTCCCCAGTTCTAGACTCTCCAGCCAGGGGAAACAACCTCTCAGCATCTACCCTGTCAAGCACCCTCAGAATCTTATATGTTTCCATGAGATCACCTCTCATTCTTTTAAATTCAAGAGAATTTTTACTCAATCTCTCATCACAGGACAACCCTCTCATCTCAGGAATCAATCTAGTGAACCTTTGTTGGACCACCTCTAAGGCAAGTACACCCTTCCTTAGATAAGGAAACCAAAACTGTGCACAGTATTCCAGGTGTGGTCTCACCAAAGCCCTGTACAATTGTAAATGTAAGGAATCTTACAACACCAGGTTATAGTCCAACAATTTTATTTTAAAATCACAAGCTTTCGGAGATTATCCCCTTCGTCAGGTGTACAATTGTAGCAAGACTTCCTTACTCTTGTCCTCCAACCCCCTTGCAATAAAGGCCAACATGCCATTTGCCTTCCTAATTGCTTGCTGTACCTGCATGCTAACTTTTTGTGTTTCTTATACGAGGACACCCAGATCTTTCTGAACACCAACATTTAATAGTTTCTCACCATTTAAAAAATATTCTGCATTTCTATTCTTCCTACCAAAGTGAGTAATCTCACATTTCCCCACATTATACTCCATCTGCCACCACCTTGCCCATTCACTTAACCTGTCTATATCCCTTTGCAGACTCTTTGTCCTCCTCACAGCTTACTTTCCCACCTACCTTTGTATCGTCAGCAAACTTGGATACATTACACTCGGTCCCTTCATCTAAGTCATTAATATAGATTGTAAATAGCTGAGGCCCAAGCACTGATCCTTGCGGCACCCCACTAGTTACAGACTGCCAACCTGAGAATGACCTGTTTATCCCAACCCTCTGTTTTCTGTCCGTAAACCAATCCTCTATCCATGCTAGTATATTACCTGCAACCCCGTGAGCACTTATCTTGTGTAACAACCTTTTATGTGGCACCTTATCGAAAGCCTTTTGAAAATTCAAATATACTACATGCACTGATTCCCCTTTTTCTACCCTGCTAGTTACATCCTCAGAGAACTCTAATAAATTTGTTAAACATGATTTCCCTTTCATAAAACCATGTTGACTCTGCCTAATCATATTATGACTTTCTAAGTCCCCTGTTACCACTTCCTTAATAATGGATTTCAGCATTTTGCCGACGACTGATGTCAGGCTAACTGGCCTGTAGTTCCCAGGAGATGTGATTACAATCAGTGGTGGATCACATTCTGTTCAGGTCATCCCAATCTAAAACAAATTCAGTTTTAACAAACTTTAAATGTAAACGGGAGTGCAAATTCAGCTCCACTTCCTCCCCTTATTCAATTGACCAATGTCATATTCATTCTAGCCATCCCAATAAATTTAAACAGATTGGTGCCACAGAAATATTCTCTGGAATTAATGATTTTAATGTATAAAGAAAATTTCAATATTACATGATCTAAAAATGCAACTCATTTTTAATATAAAAATATTTGCCTTTGCACTAAATGTACATCTCTAGCTTGTTAGGTTTATACATATCATGCGAATATAACAGTTCACAAATATGGTATAAATGTGATCAGTTTTCTTGTTTGCTGTTGCAGATTTGAATTTCAGGAGATTTCTGGTTCTACATTTATATGGTACTGTTAGTGCAGTGAACATGACTGTAATAATACTGCATAGTGAATTTTATAGTTAGTAATAATACAGTGAGTGTAATAGTGTTAGTAATTGTGCAGTAAATGCAATAGGTGTTAATAGCAGCCTAATGAATGTTACCGTTTTGATGATAGCATGAGTAATAGTAGAGGAAATAAGTTATGCTAAACCTTCATAAATCACTGGTTAGGCTTTAGCTGGAGTATTGTGTCCAATTCTGGGCACCACACTTTAGGAAGGATGTCAAGCCTTGGAGAGGCTGCAGAGGAGATTTACTGGAATGGTACCAGGGATGACAGACTTCAGTTATTTGGAGAGACTAAAGAAGATGGGATTGTTCTCCTTGGAGCAAAGAAGGTTAAGGGGAGTTATAATAGAGGTGTTCAAAATAATGAAGGTTTTTGATACAAGTTAAGGAGAAATTGTTTCCACTGGCAGGAGGGTCGGTAACCAAAGGACACAGATTTATGATAATTGGCAAAAGAACCAGAGGGAGATGAGGATAAAAAGTTCATGCAACGAGTTGTTATGATCTGGAATGCACTGCCAGAAAGGCGGAGGAACCAGATTCAGTAGTAACTTTCAAAAGAGATTTGGATATATACTTGAAAAGGAAAGATTTACAGGATTAGGGGAAAGAATGGGGGAATGGGAGTAATTGGATAGTTCTTTCAAAGAGCTGGCACAGGCACGATGAGCCGAATGTTCTCCTTCATAGTGTAGCAAATGTTATAGTGTTAACGGTGTGGTGAATTGTGTTTGTGTTAGTAATAATGCGCACAGTTATGTCGCTAGCAGTAGTGTAGTCAGTGTGATAGTGCTAATAATAGTGAATGAATGCAATAGCGTTAGTAATGATGTAGTGAATATAATAATTTTAGTACATAGAGCCATAGAAGTTTACAGCACAGAAAGAGTCCATTTGTCCCATTGTGTCTGTCCCAGTTCTTTGCCCAATCAATCCAAAGATATTCCCATAGTCCTTTATCTTCCTCTGCTTCAAATATCCAATTTTCTTTTAAAAGATGCAATGTTCTCTGTCTCAGCCACTCCCATGGCTAATCATTGCATGCTCCAACAACACACTGAGTAAAGAAATTTCTCCTAACCTCTTTCCTCTTTCTGATTATCCCTTATTACTGACTCCCTAACCAGAGGAAATTGTCTTTCCAATCAAGACCTCTATTAAATCTCCTCTTCGCCTTCTCTGCTCCAGTGGGAATAATCCTTGGATCTCAAGTCTCTCCTCATAACTGCAGTTTCCAATCCATGGTGAATGCTCTCTATGGTCCTAGTGTCCCTTCTATAACGGGGCATCCAAAACTGTAGACAGCATTCCAACTATGGCCTAACCAATGTTTTGTACAAATTTACTTCTTTACACTTGTACTCTATGCTCCTATTTATAAAACCCAAAATGTTATGGGCCTTTTTATGGCTTTATCTACCTGCACTTGCACTTTCAGGGAATTATGTATTTGAGCCTTTTGTTTTCTCTGTTCATTCACACCTTTCAATATCTTTCCATTAAGTGTATACTTGTTTTCTCCTCCATTAATGTATTACTGTAATATTCTGTGATTTTTCGGCATCATGGTGCATGACATGAAATGTTAAATTGTTTGTCCAGGAAGCACAGAATTCCCTGGAAGGGCCAGCAATCTATATGTTCACTTTTTAATCGACCAAGTAACAAGTTGCAGGTGTTTTTATAAAGGGAATATTTTTAAACCATTGACCTATGTGCATTAGCTTTACATATAGAAACAAGACAGAGCTTAAAATGGATACCAGATTCAACATATGTGTTTATTGTGCGTCATTGATTTTAGGGGGGTTTTTATGTGTAATATCTATTATTCATACTGAAAATTTTCAAGGGTATTTTTTCTGTCAACCTCAATATGTACACTACCAGTTTCACACCTTGCTCAGGAAATCATTGCAATGCCTTAAACAGTGCAAACTGCCTGCTTTCCCACTCACTGGAGCAGAATTGAGATGGGGCCAATCTTCTAAATGGTACTTAATGCCCTTGCTGCTTAAAAAAAATCCCAATAATGCTTTGAAAATGTTATTTTTGTTCCTGTATTTATAAATGTTACCCTCAGGTGGTGCATCACTAGATTGAATTCAAACATAAAGAAACTTTTACAACCTGGACAAAATTTTTTTTAATGGAATTACATTTATTTCAAACTTTGGCATTTTGTTTAAAAAGTCAAGTTAGTTGTGTAAAGGTATGGAGTAAATGTGTTAAGGTAGTGTAGTGGAGTGAATGTTATAGTGAAGTAGGCATGATAAAGTAATGATAATATAGTGTAGCAAGTGTGTTAGCGAAGTGAGTGTGCTAAACTAATAGTGTAGTGGAATGAATGTAATTGTGTGGCAAATGTAATAGAACAGTTCTAGTCGAGTGAATGGGATAAAGTCTTGCTTGTGTTGAGAATAAATTGCTTCCCTCATATTGTTGTATTAGCATATTTCAGTTTTGGTTGCAAAAAGCAGCATGCATAATAGATTCTATTCTCACCCATGCCATATCTTGTGCCCCATTAACAATAGCAAGAAGGTATGAGAATGAATGTATTATTGCATCAAAATTGCAAACCCTAGTAGATCACACATACCATTCTGAAATTAGTATATGAAAAGTACCTACTCACTGCTCAAAATTTATAAATGACATTTTGTTCAGATAGTTATTTCCTTATTCTGGTATTCAACTTTAAAATGGCAGAAATTCTGTCAAAATATCATACAGTAATTATCTCACCATGCCCACAACAGTATTTAAGAAGAAAAAAACAAATTAGTAGCATCAGACACATAAATCAGCCTGAGCCACAAATAGAAGGAGGGCCACCTAATGAGAAGAAGCAGGCAGAGTAAGAAGCTTTGCACTTTCAGATAACGATTGGGGTTGGAGGAGTGATTTGCTATCATAAACCTCCTGCATATTCATGAAATGGACGGTCTTTGTGAAAGATATTCTCCTTTTGGGTGGGTCTATTGAGAGCCACATGTGTATAATGAAATGACTGTAGAACATTTGGAAACTTAACTGTTTAGCAGAACTGTTAATGCCAGATTATCCATAGGGAACTGATATAAGAGAGTGATGTTTTTTTCTTCTGCATTCCTGACAAGAGTACCAGTCACCTGAGACAAAAAATGTAACTTGGATAATTCACTGCTAACTCCACCAACCACATTATATCCAAACTAAGTTCTATTTGTCTATCACCCCTCTGCTCGAAAAACTCCATCGGCCCTCTGTCTCCAACACATTGAATTAAAACATTTTTTCTCCTTTACAAATCCCTATATGGCCTTGCCCCTCCCATGGTTGCAACTGCCTTTAGCCCTACATGCCAACACATGTCCCCCATTCTTAAGACTTTGGCCTCCTGTGCATCCCACTGTCCTTCTGCTTCACATTCAGTGGTAGAGTCTTCAGCCAGCTTGGCTTCTACACTATGGAACGTTCTCCCTAAATCCATCTACCTTGCTACCTCTCAGCATCCGCTTTTTCTCCTGCCTTCAGACCTTTGCTATTTTGGAATCATGATATAAATACTGTTGTTAATTCCAGATACGTCAGCAGCACGCATCTGAAATGAAACAGAAGTCAAATTAATAAGTAAACAAATGCTGCTTTGATATTTACATATTGTGGCAAAAGATGACTTCATGCAGAGTTTGAGCTGATTACAAAGGTCCACCATTGCTCATTGACCAAGTCAAAGCCTCTGACCACTTGAATATCTGTTTGGTCCAAGTAATACATTGTGGACAGAAGACCTTCTCTCAGGAGATTTCTGCAGATCTCCCAACTTGTTGCTTTTTTCAGCATCAGGTAAGAAACCCAGTGGGTGTCAATGCTGGCTGCTTTACATATTGTTTGTAATGGTTTGAGGTTCCTTGGTTTGTATATGCTTTTATTTTCTAATTTGGGGTCAAAATCAATAACACATTCTAGTAAATTTCCGAAGCTGAGAAATTCCATAAAAAACAGTTTGTGAATTGACAAACAGTGGAAAATCAGAGTTAAGCAAATTTGCATCAACTTTATGAATTGAAAGAAAGATTAGGGGAGATTTTAAGCAACGGGCAGCCAGCTGGCTGCCCGATCCCTCCAGCGGGAGACCCGGTCCATTTTTAGGACAGGGCCTCATTAACATGCTGTGAGCAAGCTGCATGGCCCAAACGGGCATGGTTGGGTCGAGGGTAAGGGGAGGGGTTGGTGATCGCAGTGGGGTAGAGCCCGGGACAGCAGCGCTCCACATTATTCTTGTGAAGTTTGGGAGAGCACATCTGCCAATCCTGGCTCCACAAAAATGATATGAGACTTAACTTTTTGGGGCCTCTTGAAAGTCAAATTTTACTGAGCGCAGCACACACTCCGCCAAGTGGGCCCTCAAAACTGCATCAGGATCCAATGTACATCATAGGGCTCCGGTTTGCATAGATTAATGAGGCTCCTGCCTGATTCAGCTGTGAGCCTAGGCCGCCCAGCGGATGGTCTGAGTCAAAATGGTGGTACAGCGGGAATGAGGCGGTAAGCTGACCACCTTGATTTTAACTCTGCTACTGTCCCATTTCCACCGGGTGAAGGGAGTTAAAAATAGCCCCAACTGTATTAGTAAGTAAGGTAAATAGAAACTTGTAGAAAAAGAAGAAAGTATAGAAAGAAGCAGAAGAAACTGGGGAAAATGGTGGAGAATAAGAAGTCGGTTGCGAAGCTCCAGCGGTTATTTTCCTTTTCACCTCTTTGTGGTTTACAAATTACTCCCTTTGTAAGTGGTGCGAAGCAGCTTTTACCCATCATCCCATCCCTCTTTCAATTTTATTCATTTCTTATGTAGCTGAGAGACTTCAAGCTAAACCGATCCTGACTTCAGGACTGGAGACATTCTTTTGCCCCACATTAATTCCTGACATGTGGTTTTGCTCAAAGTTTTGCTTATGGTGCAGGTGGGAGTGTGCCAGCAAACCCGCAGCGAATCAGCACCAGACTTAACTGCTACCTAATTAAGTTCATAAGCTCTCAGGAATAATGTGTCAGCAATTAATCCACAACAGTAAATAATCAGGTAATGCTCAACTCAAGTATTATGAGACTGTGGTTTAGCAGGAATGTTACAGTTTGCACAATAAGCAAAACAGTCTGAACAAGACCAAATGGCTTGAAATGGAGCTGGGGATATTGCTGGTGCCACAGGGGTGTGTCCAGGGTTGAAACTAGGATGGGAAGCAGCTGGAGTGGGAATGGATATTCCAGTGAGGGGGTGGGGATCCATAAAGCTGAATGGCAATCAGTTAAGTTATTAATTCTATATTTGTTCTGTTTAAAAATATATTTGAGGGGGTGATCTAATTGAGATGCTTAAAATGATAAAGGATTTGATAGGGTAGATACAGTGAAGCTATTTCCTCTGGTGGGGGAATCCAGAATAAGAGGGCACAGTCTTAAAATTAGAGCTAGACCATTCAGGAGTGAAATCAGGAAGCACTTTTTCACACAAAGGGTAGTGAAAATCTGGAAAACTCTTCCACAAAAGGCTGTGGATGCTGCGTCAATTGAAAACATTAAGACTGAGATTGACAGATTTTTATTAGGTAAGGGTATCAAGGAATATGGATCAAAGGCGGGTAAATGGAGCTGACGTATAGATCAGCCATGATCTAATTAAATGATGGAACAGGCTCAAGGAGCTGAATGGCCTACACCTGCCCCTATGTGCCTATTTTATTTAATTTTAACTCAAATGATTATAGTTTTATTGTTCTAAATCTTTTCTGTTCATACATTTGAACGTGTAGGACCTCTTTAATGAGGATAATACTACAAGTATTTGGCTGGACTTATATCTGTTGTGAAGGACTATAAGCAGTCAGGGAGGCTATTCCAGTAACTGCTCAGATACATAATGTGATTCTAACTGGCCTGGCTCCAGTGGTAACCAATCCAGTCTTTTTTAGACTAGTTTGCCCCCAAGGTCCATTGGTAAAGCTAAAGCTCACAAATCATCCATGTGTAATGAACTGTAAGGAGTTAATAACTTATCCACTAGTGTGGGGATGAACTCACAGCAGAAAGGGTTGAATACAAGAGCCCAGAAATCCCAGTGGTGGCATTGCACTGTAAGGCAGTAAAAGAAAGAAAGACTTGCATTTATATAGCACCCATCACGACCTCAGGATGACCCAAAGTGCTTTACAGCCAATTAGGTACTTTTGAAGTGTAGTCACTGTTGTAATGGACGAAATGCGGCAGCCAAATTGCGCACCACAAGCTCACGTAAACAGCAATGTAACAACGACCAGATAATCTGTTTTTAGTGATGTTGGTTGAGGGATAATTATTGGCCAGGACGATCCTGCTCTTCTACTGGTGGCAACACAACTTTGAATAGAATCTGTGGGCGCTAAATTGGGCAGTGTAGTGCCCGTTGTTTCAGCGCTACACGGCCTCCCGAAGTGCCAAGATGGTGCCTTGGCTGCGCACGCACGTTTCCAGCGTGACATGCGCCAGATGCCATCTTGGTATAGGAGTTAGCGCAGGCGCAGATAACAAATGCCGGAAGCATGTAAAATAAGGAGAAAATAGATACAATCAAAGAGCAACGCTGATTTAAAGTGATTGACACCATTTTGGGACTTAGCACTCAACTCAACGCACAGTCTTAACCCCAACCATCTGAACGTGTCTTAGAGTGCCTGGAGGACCCCCACCAGCGCTATTTAAAGTGACATGCAGGATTTACAGGTTAGTGGCTGGATTATTGCTTCTGGCTGCCAAGATATTTGTAACTGTTTTTGGAGGTCTCCTATACTTGAATACTAGGACGTAGGGACATAGCCTAACATTTAGAGCCAGGACATGTAGGAGTGAAGTTAGGAAATGCTTCTACACGCAAAGGGTGGGAGAAGTTTGCAACGCTCTTCTGCAAATGGCAGTTACTGATAGTTCACTTGTGAATTCTAAATCTGAGATTGATAGATTTCTGTGAATTAAGGGATATGGGCTAAGGCGGGTATATGGAGTTAGGTCACAGGTCCACCATGATCTCATTGAATGGCGGAATAGGCTCGAGGGGCTAAATGCCGCTGCCACTTGCTGCCTCCTGATATGCGCCAGCTTCTCCTGCAAGAAAGTCTGGGTGTTGTGCCTGTCATGGTTGAATAGCTGGCGGTGTGTGTGGCCTGTGAGTTGTGGGTCGATGGCTTGCAACAGTGGTAATGTGTAAGGGTGAGAGGAAGCATCTGATTGGAAGAGTTGTGTGCTGATGGAAAGAGTTTGTTGGTATGTGGGCGATGGGGGGTGTAGTGCGTGGAGCAGTGGATGCGGCTAATGGTGTAGTTGGTAGGAAATGCCACTTGACAGTTGACCTCACTCACCTTGACTACTCATGTCAAAGCATTGAACTTCTTCCTGCACTGCATCCATGTTCATGATGCCATGAGCCTGCCATTGATTTCGTCCCCTGCTGCCTCCCATTATCTTTTGGGTATATGTCTGGAGGGCCTCTTGTTCCCCTGCAGATATAGGATGTCCCTCCTTCTGTCCACCTCTTGCACCAAGGCCTCTAGTGCATCAGCAGAGAACCTCACAGGCCTGGTACCAACTCAGATTGGCAGGTCTGGCATGCAGATTGGAGGATGTGGGATTTAGTAGTGTGCAACCATCATTCAATGTTTTAACATAACTCGTCAGTTTGTAAACATAGGGACGGGAGCTGCTTCTGTGTTTTGCATGTGTGATGTCTGATCTCCGTTCAGACTCTGTGCAGACAGCAGACTGTTATTTTCAGCCAATAACAGGTACCAGCTACGTTTAAGAGATTTTTAACAGACAGCCTGCCTTTAAGAGATTGGAGATTCCCCTGCTGGTGGAAAGTGCGAATTGCACAGAATCCTCGTGCCAGCGCTGATTTCCAACACAGGTTGCAGGTAAGTCCTCAGGCCTCACGAAAGTCTGCGCGGGGTAATAGCAGATCACACTACTGCCGCCCAATAATAGGCCCGATCCAATTTTTCCCCCATAGTCATACAGCACAGAGAGAGGCCATTCGACTCACCGGCTCTTTGAAAGAGCTGTCCAATTAGTCCCACTCCCCTCTCTTTTCCCCATAGCCGTGCAAATTTCTCCTTTTCAAGTATTGAAAACCTAATCGACAGAGTGTATTGCTGATATCATTGCTGTTTGAAATTCTATTGCTGGCCTGATTGAGATACTCTTTTTATTGCAATCCTTTTTTCCTAAGTACAGTTCCTGCTAGTGATTGCCTTAAATTTGCTTCTGGCCTGTTTACTTCAGTAAAATCTGATCTTTCATAGCTTTGAAAATGAGACATTAACTGCTTGACTGTAGAAAAATCTAATGAAAAAATGTTTGGCAAACTTATTACCATTTGTAGACCTTACAACACATCTTTGTGTTACTCGGTATGGTGCTGTCATGACAAGAAGTGTGGCTGACTCCTGGCTCTACTCACTTCCCAAACAAAAAATTTATTCAGGAAGACAAGGCCTCATTAACCACACTATAGGTTTGTTTAAAAATGAGAGTTTTTTTTTCTCTTGAGGATACAAAGCCTTCTTTACAAGTTACTTTCTGCACTGGTTTTCCCAACCCACTCATAAACTGTGAGCAAAAGGATGTAGGACATATTCCAAGGCTTCTGCTCACAGTGCTGTGAATCTAGTAGCAGGTAGCGTGTAAGAGCATCATCCAATCTAATCTTCTTTTGTGGCAAAGTGCCCGGAACACATTTGGCATTCCCTTTAAGCAACATGGCTCAGATTGGGATCTCAGTGGTGTGGTTGTTTCAAATATGAATTTAGATACCATGCTTTGTGATGCTGCATGTTGGTACTTCAATATGCTGCGCTATTTTAAATTTTTGAGTGATGGTACATACTGCTCCATTTTTTTTTAAAGGTTATCTGTTCTCCCTCCCATTTCTGGTTTTGTTAAGACATGCACAAACCGCTGCCAATGGGGCAGATAGTAAGCACCAATGATGCTCTGAAGCCAGTACCTAGGAGGTGAGTAAGAGCTGGCACAGTGATGATTCCCTCACTGATTTCCTTGCCCCATTGGGAAGTACCAGACTTACACAATGCCTTCCTAGGCCAACACAGCTGTCATTGACAACTCAATGTGTATGGGGTTGGGGGAACAACCTGATATTCCAGCTCTCCACTGAGTGATTCATTGGTGTTCCCATACACTATACCACCACACAGTGGCCATTACTTGTAAAGAATTTGTGGTGTTTAAAATGTGAAATCATTTCATCTCCAACACAAGCTAATAAAAAAAAGTGCAGCTGAACAAGTGAGACCCTTCACTTTCATTGCACCATGACTTCCTGAAATAAACAGGAAACCAGTCACATGCAGCAGTGAAGCCTTTAGTAGCAGGGTCAGCTTAGAAAGTTGAAATGGGGAGAATCATATGATGAAAGGCCCAAACTGTTGAGTAATAGACAACAAGCAAATTGACAGGCTCTCAGAAAGAGGGAGGACAGACCTCTGACTGTGCCTCCTCCATATTCACTATCCAGAGGTGTCAAAACTGTACCTTGATCAGGAAACACAGCTTACTGGAGAAGTTCTACACTACCTTACTGTAAACTGTGTAACCCTCTATAATGTTAGCTTTTAAAAAAAATGTAAACAAAAACATTGCAACAGAGATTGTACTGGTTGCTAGTCATGTTGCTAAGCAATATAATACCGCACTTTGGCTCCCTGTACTGCAGAGACTGAAAGGCTGCATTAATGGCAAGTATTTGTCATATGACCCTCATTACTGTCCATCTGAAAGTTATTTCAGGAAAGAACGACTGACTTTCTCTCCGATCAGGCTGTTTGCCACCGTACAGTCATAAAATTCAAATATTCCGATGTGACACATTAACATTTTGTGGTTTTAATTTCTCATGCTGGCTGGTGTTGCTGTTTTTGAAACATGCTGGAAACCTTGTTGTAACTTGTTTTATTTGTAGTTAAAAAGTTTGTGAAGTTGTGGGTGGCAATTTAAATATACGAAAACAAAAAACACGAGTGCGCATGCACTCACTCTCGCACATGCACACACACACTATATATATGCTGGAACGAAGGGTATTATCTGGCAAGATTCAAAAAGGCATCTGAAAGTATTTTATCACCTTTATTACTCATCCAGCCAGTAACGATTGTTCTGAATGCAGCCTTATTTAGAAACTCTTTATTTTCTGAGATTAACATGATAGGTTTGCTTCTACAGTTAGATGATTTGATCATCAAAAACAAGCCGTAGGTTAATAAAAATATTTTTACGTGGCTTTTTTAATAAGTATTTTTGAATTTGGGTAATAGTTAAAACATATTTAGATAGATAAAACATAAGTTTTGCATCATTACCTTTGCAGATCAGGGACTATTAATGCAAAACTCTCAGAATTAAATAGATATGTCCATGATCAGATAAACTGTGAAGACAGAAGCTTTGATGGGCCAAATGGCCTTTTCTCTTTCCATGCTTCTTATGTTTTTATTAAAGATGGAAAAGAACTGGACAATCTTCTAGCAGCATTTCCACAGTATCTCACTCTGTGCTGTATTATGGAGGGGGTGATTTTTGTCAGCCCCATTCACGTTGAAAATCACAATGGTCGGCAGATGAAAATTTGAAAACATCTCCTGCCCCTTGATTGCCTGAGGCCCACTCAACTCAATTGTCAAGGACGTTGAAATGGCCAGCAAGCACTTTTGCCCAAAGTAGGCAGGTGCCTTACTTAATTGGGGTCCTATGTCAGTTGTAGGATCCCAATTTTTTGTGTAGCAATGGGCAGAACGTGCACTGGGCATGCTCTGTCCATTAGTACTAGGCATTAAACGGCCTAACCCATGGCCTTAAAGGGACCACTGAAGCTTGTTCAAAAATAGGTAGGTGAGATTTTTGTGGGGCAAGGAGGAGCAGAAATGTTCCTCTTGACCTCCATAAATTCTTCCTGTTTGCTGCTGGCCCATCCACTCCCTCTGTCCCCACAATTGCCTCCCCGCTTCAATCATTACTTCTGGCTTGTCTCCCATGCCCCCCGACCAACGAGCTGCCTGTGAGTGCTGCATCAGTGCTTACTACTTGCCGGTATTATGGAAATGAGGCCCACCCATGAAAATCGCCCCCTAATTGTTTTACATTTCTTTTTGATTCATGCCTACTCATCATTCTTCTGTTAAGTGACATTCCAAGATTAAATAAACCATTGTCTTTTTGTTGACAGTAAAGTATTGTCTGTTTGCTCAAATTATTTTTAACCTTTAAAGAAGTTGATAATAGTGTTTTTGTTTTATAATAGCATGAGTGAAGAAGATATTGATTATTCTACAGGTGTGTAGACATTGTAATCTTGAACTAAAAACAGAAAATGCTGGAGAAGCTCAGCAGGTCAGGCAGCATCTGTGGAGAAAGAAACAGAGTTAACGTTTCAGGTCAAAGACCTTTCATCAGAACTGGAAGACAGAATCTTTTCCAACATCCGCAGTATTTTCCTTTTGTTGTAATCTTGAACATTAGATAATGCTTGATAACTGATGAGTGACACAGAGAAGGCTTTCCTTACAGCATGGAGTCGTACAACACCAGGTTATAGTCCAACAGCTTTATTTGAAATCACAAGCTTTCGGAGCTTGTGATTTCAAATAAAGCTGTTGGACTATAACCTGGTGTTGTACGACTCCGTACATTTGTCCACCCCAGTCCATCACCGGCATCGCCACATCATTCCTTACAGCAGGAATAAGTAAAACTTTTTTTTAAAAAAGAGATCTATTGTTTTCCCCTAATTTTTTCCCTCTTCGAGATGCTGAGGTGCCATTCCGTGGGCGCAGCTGTCCTCTAGAACCTCGCCCAAATGGCCGTTCTTCATGTGTCATCCAGATAGTGAGTATTGGCAGGTTATTTAACTATGAGGTGCATCAGAATCGAAGCCAGTTCTGCCCTCATCCATGTACTTTGCAGCACAGGCCGCTAGATAGCAATCATGAATGAAAAACCTTTTGCCCTTCTTGGGGGCACTGAACTAATTGTAGTGCTCATGCATCACCCCAGCTGAGATCAACTAACTCAGCACAGACAGGGGAACAAACCCAGGACCTTCCTGGCCTGTATAGGCAGTAGTACTCAGGATGGGGCACTTACCCACTGAGCCATCAGAGGAGTTTTGTTGGCATTAAGAATTCTTGAAACTATAAGATTTAAAGAACTTTTAACTAACAGTGAAAACAACTAGAAAAATCAAAATTACGACTGATTTCTACTATCAAAATGGTTGCAACTTCTATCCTGCCTTCCAATTCTCTGCCCTATAGGAAGAGTAGAGAATGGAGACGTGGCCGACTGACTGATAGCTGACATTGTGACCTTGACACGTGAAGAACCACTACTTTGAGCCCACGTCCCTGACCCATTGAATTAGTGTTCAAGACAATCTACACCACTACAGCACCCTAAAATGGCAACAATTTCTATTTATTTAATGCCCCCAATTTTAAGTTATTTGATGTTCTTCCATGTTTAGATCTTCATGTGTCACACGCTGTTCCCTTGGCCAAGAAGGCTTGCTCCTGTGTCTCTGCCACTCGAGCCACAGAGGCACAAGAGCGTGGGTTGATGTGATTATTGGTCTCCGATTTTTCCCTCCATAGGGGAAAAGCCTGTAGCTTCCACTCATTGCTGATGATGTGGGGCAGGATCTCTGAAACAAGTCAATTTCAAAAGATCTAAAGTAAATGTTGTGAGATCTACTTCTTTTCAAAAAAAAATGAAGCCAGAAGATGAGGTCTCATTAGTTTGATTCTGGTTGACTCACGGATTTCCATGACTTCCTAACTACCTGCAAAAGATTCAAGTTCCTTTACAGTGATGCAGATAACACAGGCCTGATACCTTTGTATCATTTATAAATATATAAATAGGTTATTTCTGCAGGGATGTAATGATTTTAATTTTGGTACTAATGCACTAAGGACTCAAGTAGGTTTTTTACAACAAATTAGCAGCACAAGTATGAGATATGCTTGAGTTGCACATTCTTTAGTGCATTTTAAAGATCTGTTCCAACTCACTTGAGTTTACTGATTTTAAACAGGACAGGATTGGAACACTGTAACTGATCAACCTGCTTATCACAAAATCCTAGTCTTGAATCCTCTCTGTATTATTCATTATAATGAACAGCAGCTCCAATGACTAAAAGCTCTAAATTTGACAATCCTTTTCTACCGTGTACCTGAAGGACGTTGCTGTAGTGATTGTTGCACAGCAGTGTCCATCTCTCAGCTAACCATTGATCAGTAAATCAAACAGAGCGGTGTACAATCATAGAGTAGTTCTGACAATCTGTAGCCACAGAAGTGGAAAGTTCCTAAAATTAAACCAGTGTTTATAAAAGTTAGAGCAGTCGGCCGTTGTACTGAGGGGAAGTCCTTATCTAACGTCTTGTTTTGAATTGTGCTTGCCTGCATTACTATTTGACACAAATCTATACTGAACTTGTTGGTGTAGGCAGAATCTATCCACATCAGATAAGGGACGGATAAGCGATAAAACCCTTTCCACAACCAACAGCACAGGAAGTCTCACATTGAAGTTTTAACTTTCAACATTATTGTACAATTTGAAGTAACTGGTAAAACATTCTGATAAATTATTAGTTTGATAAAATACTACAGAAGCCTAAAGTAAACGACGCAGTATAATGATTCTACTCCCTGCTCTTGATCTGAAGCCTCTTCACACTCTGTAGCAGAGGAGATGATAGTAGCGCCATTAAATGCCTCTGAATGTTCTAGAAGGTATAAATGAACAAATAAATTGGAGCGCTTCACTTTAATTCAGTTTCCATCATTTTGCACAAATTCTCTACCATTTTGCATTTTTTTGTGCAAATAATATTAATTTTGGTAATTCCTAGACTAGTGGTGCACAACAACATAGATGCAGAAAAAGAGACAAATGTTTTCTAAATACAGCACAATCTTCAAGTTTTAAAATTTAGCTTCCTAGAGTACATTCTGTGGATTGTATTATTCTGTGATATATTACAATGTTGTCAGGAGTATACAGTTAATACAATGCTACACAAAGTAAGGTGCTGTACAACACAATTGCCTCAGTAGGTCTGTATTCAAACAGTACAAGTTAGGGGTGTAACATTGCAATTGGTGTTTATTCTAAGCCAGGGGTGTCCAGACTGAGGTCCATGAGCTACCTGCAGCCCCCCAGGCTTTGGCATTCCAGCCCTTGAAGTTCAAGCAACTTAGTCTTATGTGCTCTTATATTTCTTATTTTCTAGTTTGTCTTGTTTGAATTACATGGGCCTAGAGCAATAGTCCCTCTTTTTTACGGCCATGTGTGGAATGAATTTGGGTTTGTGCACCGATATAAAGGCTGTGTGTGCCACTGTTTTAAAAAAAAAATCACAACTTTGAATAGAACATCTTTTTAGAAAACATTATTCAGGGTATATAACAAACAGAACAAATATACAAAAGAATTGATAATTATAACAATTTAATGTTATATTGGCTGATAAATTTATATAATTTATGAAATGGGTTTCTTAAGTTGCACTAGGATTGAGCAGACCAGCCTCATTATATTTTATTAAAAGTTACCTGACGGGAACGATTCCAATCAGCTTTTTGTTGAATCAGCTTAATGACTCTGATTCAAACAGAAATAAATCATGTGCAATCAGAATTTTTAAATTGAGTCAGAAATACAAAACAGCTGTCAAATCAGTCAGTGTAAATTTAGGGATAGGGAATAGTTTAATTAAAGCTCCCTCCCTCCCCCCCCCCCCCTCCCATTGAATCCTCAGCAGGGTTAAAAAAAAATATTGCATTACAGTTGTACACCTTGCAGGTCTCAATAGTTTTGGCAGCCTATATAAGGTAGGGAGCAGTTTGTACATGAAGAACCTGAACTGAGGGAGGCAATGGACAAAGATAAAAAGAGACAATCCTTGGGGCAACTGAGGGCTTTTGGATAGCAGTTGTATAAAACAATTTAAATCAACTTCATTGTTTTGATTACAATGTACCAATGTGATTGGAAAGTATATTTTAGCACAACTGTAGAAGGATATTTAATAACATTATTCTGATCTGTGTCAGAATAACTTAATTTGTAAATATGAAATATGGAAATTGATAAATGATTATTACAATATGTCACGCAATTTAGGTTCATTTGCAGTTTACTTCAGAAGCTAACGTTGAATAGGATAGTGACAAAAACTGGTAATTGCAGTAATCGTCAACTCCCTCCAATGTTATTTGCTACCAATGCCTTAAATATGTTTGTCTTTAGTCTAAAGTAACAGTTCTCCACAATACGCACTAGAGGTGAAAAGCTTTCATTTAATTGAACGCATATCCTCACCGAATCTTTACTGAATCCTCGTGTGCTGAGGTTTTCTGATTGGAAACTCAAATCAGTTATATCGTGAAGGATGGAAATATATATATCACCTCAGCCGTGTCTCCACTGGTTTGGTGCGCAGAGAGAACGATGAAATGCACGGCACACAACTATCTGGTGCGCAGCCGTGCATGCGGCAGCTTAGAGGGAACAGTGGCCTGGAGTATCAGTAACTTGAGATACATTCAAATTAAAGGGATTGTGGATTTGACCTCCTATGTGGACACTGAGATTCCATGGTACATATCTATGTGGCCCACAAAGACAAAAATACCGCTGTAAACCTTTGTGTTTGTGTGTTAATAAACCATGTAAGAGGACAGCTGTACACTATTGCTTCAGTGTTTCACATCCCCATAAAGCACTTGTCATCAGACATTCCAGCTTAGGAATCTCCTAGAGAAATACCCCTGATTTGGGGGCAGATGCTTTTATTTTAATTCATTCTGTAAAAAGCAAAATACTGTACTGCAAACGCTGTAAATCGGAAACAAAAACAGGAAACACTGGAAACCAACAGGAGGTCAGTCCGCATGTGTAGTGAGAAGAGAAAGTGTTGTGAAGAAGGGTACAAGCCAGAAAGATCAACTATCTGTTCTCCCCACAGATGCTGGCTGATCTGTTTTGTATTTCCAGCTTTCGTTCCAGATACTGCAAGATGTTTTTCCTAAAAATGAAATGAGAAAGATTTTTGCTTGTACATTGAATTTAAAAAAACTGAATTCCTATTCTTAACACCATAGGGTAAAATTCCAAATGGTAAAGTTTATGTATACATGGTTAATTTGTCGTACTACAGTCCAGTGTGTGTTCAGATGTGAATTTTGCCAAACAGAATTTCTACTGTTGCAAGTTTTCAATCCTGAGAACAGTTTCTTATTGAAGTCATATATTTAAAAGTTGAAAATCCTGAATTCATAGCTCAAAGGTAAATTCTTCTGTAAGGCAATTTACCAGGCTTGTGAAATGGGTGGAGCGTAGTCATGTGATCACTGGCATGGGGTGTCACTGACTTGTGCTGTTGCTGTAAAATTAAGACTATTCATAAAAATGAAAAAGGAAAAGAAAATTCTCACAGAGGGAAACATAAAGTTATACTGCAACACTGAGCCTTTCCAGAATGCCCCAGTGAGACAACAAGACCCCTTCAAATGTTATTACTGAATTTATCTCTCTTCCATCTTGCTGTTGAATGCAATGTTGTACTTTGACCAGCTGATTGAAAGTTGTTAATAGTCAGGGAAAATGTAGTGATTATACAGCGCAATATCATCTGGTGTACTGCTTTTGGTATTAGTGCAGTGAAATGGCCTTCAGATTTTAAGCCATAGCTCTTTTGTTTATGATTTGCATGTTAGCTTTTACTACTGTAGGGCTAATGTACAAACAAAAAGTGTACATCAGCAGCCATGTGTCATAGGTCAGCAAATCAACAAACTAACTCATTTGGCAGGAAGGAGCCAACATAACCTTTTGTTATTAAAAAATTAAAGAAATGATATATGTGATTGATCACCAAGTTGATGGAGGTTTGCACTAGATGGGATGGTCAGTCTTTCAAAGCTTAGAAAAGTAGCTGCATATTGGCAAAGAGCCATAAGTTTTTATTATAGTACATATAGCATGCTCAGTAAATTACCACTGTAACTACAAGGATACATGTAACACCATTTCAAACCTAATCCATCAATGTGACTTTTGACATGCTTTGTTTCCAATTATTTAATTGAAATCTGGATTGTGCTCTTTCGTTCTCTCTCATTCCCATTCTCTCTTATTTCCCTGTTTGCTCAGTCTCCCTCTCAATCCTCTTTTCTCTTATTCCCCCTCTCTCCTTTTATTCCCTTTCATTCCTCCTCTCTCATTACAATAGTGTAGTAGTTACGTTACTGAACTAGTAATCCAGTGACTTCAAATCCTACCATGGCAGTCTGAGAATTTGAATTCAGTTTTTAAAATCTGGAAATAAAAATCTAGTATCAGGTAAACAGTGACCATGAAGCAATGAGATCGTAAAAATCCAATTGATTCACTAATGTGTTTTAGCAAAGGAAACTTGCTGTCCTTACCCAGTCTGGCCTGTGTGTGACTCCAGCCCCACATCATCTGCCCTCTGAAGTGGCCTAGCAAGCTGCACAGTTGTATCAAGTGGTTACAAAGAATTGCAGTTCAAGAAGGCGGCCCACCACCACCTTCTCAGGGCAACTAGAGATGGACAATAAATGTCAGCCTTGCCAGTGAGGCCCACGTCCCGAGAATGAATTGTAAAAAAAAATTCCCACTCTTATTCACATTCTCCCTGTCCCTCATATTCCTTCTCTCTTTTTCACTCTCATTATGCCTGTTATCCATTCTCTTCCATTCCCAATCTTCCTGCCTCTTTCACATTTCTACTTTTTCATTCCCTCTTGCTCATTTCCTCTTTCCTTCCT
Organism: Heptranchias perlo; assembly: GCF_035084215.1. NCBI lineage: Eukaryota > Metazoa > Chordata > Chondrichthyes > Hexanchiformes > Hexanchidae > Heptranchias > Heptranchias perlo. The sequence goes on along the minus strand of NC_090343.1, from coordinate 32,678,393 downwards.
TCCTTTTTCATTCACTCTTCCTCTTCTCTTGATGCTACAATTCACTCTTTCCTGCTGTTTCATTCCCTTTCTCTCTGATTCCCTCACTTCATCCTTTTCCCAATCATTGGGAATGTAGGAACATGCATGCTAACCATGACAGCATTTTGGAGGCCTGGTTCACTTGTCATGTTTGCTGAAAAAAATCAGTGTAGACCAGGCCCCTCTTTCCTTAGTGCTGTTTCTGCAAGAGTTATACAGCAAATGGAAGTGATTTTGGCTGCTGCAAGCCAAAGGTAGGAATTTTCCAATCTTTGGGGCACTTTAGAATCCCTGGTTGTGACATTCCAGTGCCTTTGCCAAGATCATTAATAAATATGAACAACAAGAACTGTAGATCTTGCGAGTGACTCGTCCTCTGATTTTCCTTATGGGGGGAAACACCTGACTTCTGCCATAAACCTTGGCTGAGATTAGGGCCTCTCAAAGTAAAGAATCTGGGAAGGGTTTGTCCAATAACTAAAGAACAATAATACTTGCATTTTGTAGCCTCTTACTATGTCCAAGTGTCTCAAAGGGCTTCACACAACAAATTAGTTTTGAATAACAATAACTGTTATGTCGAAAGACTTTGATGCTTATTTCTTAACCATAGCATTATTCTGTCCTAGTGATTTGAAACCTAAATATGTAACAATGGGAGGGCATTTCCTTTAATACATTAAACATTATATCTGACAGTAATTCAGTTCACTGTCTTTTTTTCTTGGGTACATAGTAATACATTTTTCTTCCAAAACAAGTGCACTCATCTTCCCACAAGGCTTTTTTAATCTCTTCAGTGTATAGAATGCACTGAAACTTTTGATGCTTTTGAAAAACAGCCAAGGTCAGGCCCACAAAAATAAAAAAAAACCCTGCAATGTCGAAATACTGTTGAACTGACAGTCACTCTGTGGTTGTATGCTCACCTAGTGCAGGTGAGGAAATGGGGCATCTGAGGACTACCGCCTACACCTTTCACCTTCGAGTTATTAATAGAATGAGGGGGCAACTAAACTTTCCATTTACTCACAGTTATCATTTCCTTGTTTATCACAAGAAACAGGAAGTTGTAGAAAAACATGCTGAAGCCTGTGCTCGACAGAATGGAAAAAAAACTTTCACCACCTTCCTGTGGTCATGTAGAGCTGTTATGTGGAGACTGTCCACTCTGTATTTCTCTACTATTCAAGTACAGTTTTGACTAATGTATGAATGTCAAGGAGGTTCTCTAAAGCTTAGGTAAATACACACACTTGACTTCCTTTATTGGCAAGATTACAAGTACATATGTTTTTGTTTATTTTGTAATTTTGAAAAACGTTAACCCATTTTTCATTGTTGTCAGTGATTCTTTTGATTCCTGACAAACTGGTCTGATGCAAAATAACTTTGAAGCTGAGTGATGCTGAAACTTTATTTAGACAATAATGCATGAGCAGGTTTGTGTTTATTGTGGGTTTTAGCCCGAAACAAAGCCAAGTCCAAAAACTGGACAGTAGTCTATGGCCTGCTAAAAAAGCTAGATAAATGCATGCATCTCCTTCACTGCTACCATTCAATCACTGTGCATGTGCCAGTGTTTATTTCTTAATTAAGAGTTTGCTTTCTGTTGCATCCTGATTTTCTTTCCAGTTCAGCACAAGAGCTTTTGAAGCTGCCTGGAATCATGCTTTTATTTAGACAATAGTAACCTAGATGTGAGGAGATTAGAATTTTATCACATCAGTGATTGTTTTGACACAAAGCAAATCTGAATATTAAAATGTTCTCGTTGAGGTTAAAACCCTTTATATAACTGTGCCCCCAATGCACATTTGTCATTAGTTTCTATTTCCAAAGGCCATGGCAAGGGCCATGTTCCGAGTTAATAGACATTCTGAAGGGAAATGCAGAGAGGGGTGGTGATCTGCTGGCAGATTCTAATGGTACACTGGTGAGTGGAATGAGTGGGACAGGAAGGAGGTTGGTCAGATTAGCCCCCAGGGGTCACGCTGGGCATGAGGGTCAGCGAGAGGTTGATGGGGCAGCTAGTGTTACTGCTTGTAAGGAGAGAGCGAGGGGTGCCTCAATGGGCTGTTTGGAGAATGTTGAGCGATGCACATAGGGTATCCATGGACTTGTACAAGGGGTATTTAGGCCTTGGATGCCAGCAGGAGAGCAGTAAGGCAGAGGAGTAGTAATAGGTTGGGGTAGGGTTTGGGGGGTATAGTACCTGAGAGAGGGACTAATGAAAGGAGGTATGACTGGGTAACAGAAAGGGAAAGGAGAGAAGGGCCCAAGAGGGGCTGAGGGGGAAAAAAAGTGGTGAAAGCAATGGGTTCAGGTACAGAGTGGCAACTGAAATGCATACATGAGTGGACACAAAGGGTTGTAGGGTTACAAAGGCATGGCAGAGATCAGATGAGATACACTGTGTTTATAAACTGAGGACAGGGAGGAAACGATATGAAACAGTTCAATGTTGAAGTCTGAAGCCCTGTGGTGGGATGAAGTTGACTTATAAACAGCATGGAATCAGTTTGAAGCGTTCATGAATCAGTACGCAGGTGTGGAGACCATGGGGGTAATTTTAACTTTTGGCAATGACGTAAAATGGATGATATCGGATCGGCCGCCGGTTATACACCGCTCCTGATTTTTCCTTACCATTGAAATCAGTAGAAAGGAAAATTGAACAGGACGTATGGTGGACACCCAATCCAATATGACCTCTTTCACGCCATCACCGAAAGTTACAATTACCTCCAATGAGTGTACCAGAGTTTTAGTCAATCACAGTGCTGATATTGGTCTCGCCATGATCTGTCGTGAGATTTAGAACTGTTCTCAGCCTCGTTGTAATGTTAGACTTTCTTTTATCTGGTAATTGAGGAATGTACTTATTAAAGATTAGTGACAAATGAATTTGATTATGTATTTTCCATTCTACATCTGACACAAGGATTTTAATGTGGTTCCTTTTTGTTTCTCTTCCTTTTTTTTGCAGTTAATGAAATTATAAGAAAAGATCTTTCTGGAATCACAGCGAGAAGCCAGTCTTAGACCCAACAAATTCACAATGAACGCTTCCTAGCACAACCTCGGAGACTCTCCACAATTCCAGTGGTGCCCTGTGTTTATCAACGGGTCAGCTGAAAGGTTCGTACTCAGCTGCACAGAACAATATGCTGGCAAGGAGTTGGCTATTCTGACTAATCATCATGGGAACTTTCACCATGTAAACTTCATCTTAGCAACTTTTCCTCATTGTTTCCATTCATTCAGAGTCTTTAGTGGGTCCAAAAACGATATTTTTAGTTTAAGCATAAGTTAAGTTTCATCCAATTGGATCACACCCATTGTCACAGGGAAGCCAGGATGAGTTCCACCCAAACTTGCAAAAAGAACTGAACTGTAGCCCTATCCATTGGATATTTTAGCTTTTTTAAAAACATTCTTCCTAGCAACTCCTTTAGTTGCAGGGGAAAGGTCTCAAATATTTTTGCAACCATTTTCATAGAATAGATCCAAATAGGGCTCGAAGTGAAAATGAAAGTGCTGGTATGAATGAACTGGTTAACTACCAAGAATGTGCACCTATGCCAAGTTCACAGCATCAATATGGCCTAGGCTCATTTATATAGGTGCCAGCGGACTACACTGGCACACACTGTACAGCGCCATTTTGAGCACCAGTAAAAGGGAAAAAAATGCTTTTTTTAAAACTGACCGTGTTGTTTGTAGGAAGCAGCTAGATACAGAAAATTAAAAAGAGCCTCTAGCTTTCTACAACAATTTTTTGGCTTATGTTGAGCAGTAGGAACTGGTGAATGACCAGCAGGAACACATGCTTTCCATCAAGCATAGTAAGTCATTCTATGTCCAATGGAGTACAACAGCCATTTAAAGAGTACAGTTAGAATCGATGGACTGTATTGAAACTCTAGTTCTTTTCTGCCACATTCTGGGATATTGATGACATAACTCTGACATGAAGTCACATTTACCAATCTCACAAGATTACAGTGAGAAAATCGTAGAATCTAAGAGCAACTATTATTTATGCTGATGCACCAAATATTTGTCGATTTTATTTAACCAATATCATCAGTCATTGCACGTCTAGTTGTTAACGCATAAAGCTTTTAAGAAATAAATCTTTGTGTATAATTAAATAGGTTTTCCATTATAGAAGATACTAGTTCAACAACATATATATGTTAAAAAAAGAGCTTATTGCTATTTGAAGAAATACTGCCATTGTGTTCTTTGAATCTACTTATTTTTTTAAATCTGAGAGTGAAGTTATTGTCTATGTTTTCAGAAAGAATCATGATAATATCAACCATATGTTAACATATCTGGTGTACATATGTGTTTATTTTTGAAAGTTACTATGTTTAGCAGCAAATCTGTAAGTGCAAACTTCTCTAATGCCCAGGCAACAGTTTCCAGTTTTACAGTCCATTTTCTGGGGACTTTAATCATCGTTATTGAAAGCCACAACACAATGCTTGTACATATCACAGGTTAAATGTTTGTTGTTATTTTATTATCTCTATTTCTTCTTTAAAATGTAATTACAATGTTATCATAATATCCAATTACTGATAACGTAGCACCTAGGTTGTCCCAAGTGTAGCCATCTCTAGCTGGATGGTTTTGAATTAATAAAATTTTAGTCAGTCTGATGCCCCAACTAATTGGACGATGCAGACTTTGAGGTATTCAAATCCTCTGCACACGGTTCATTTTGTCAGAATACAGGATATGCTTCCTGACACCTGGCCTCTGGAACAAAATACTTGTTACAATTGAGATGGTTATCACCATTATCATTGGCACTAACAGTTTATAGCAGCAAACTAAATGATGGCCTGATTTCTTCCCCTATTAGAAAAGATGGAGCATTATGTGCGTAAACTAATGAATAGGAACTTGGAGTTAATTATTTGTGAAGTCCCTGAAGTGTTTCCACTGAATGTTTGGAACATTTTTGGTGGCACGCTGGCCTCTGACCCTGTGAATCCAGTAACCCCACTTTGATATTGCATAGTACTGGTGCTAGGCCAACAATCCCACTGTATATTTAAAAAAACACTTACTGACCTTTCAATTCTAATGAAGCAGAAGGTTCAGTTGTTTTTTTTTCCATTGTGGAACCCTCCCCTATTCTTGTCCCACTTATTAAGGAGAAATGACCCTTAAATTTCTTGCACAATGGGAGGTTATTCCTTTCCACTGTAATTCCAATGGTTGGTAAGGATAAATGCACAGCAGAATTAGATTTAAACGTGGTTATAAATATTAATGTGCTACTGATAACTGCCACATTGTGAAACACAAAAACAATATTTTCAACCTAATGGCACTATAAAATTATCCTTTGTGATACGGTTAGATGAAAATAGCACTTAGGCTCTGTAATGTTTCATATTTCACTCATCTAGAAAGAAAGGGCTGTTCAATTCCCCCATTTTGCCAAACTATGAAAGACTATTTTCTATAAAAGCTCTTCTTGAGCGTTTTGGCTTTCCTATGAGAAACCAATTGTTTTGAAAAGCCCCCAGCACACAGGACTGGTTTGTAATTTGGTGCCATATTAGAGATCAATCAACATTCTTTCTTCAACAGTCCATTCTGCTTTATAAATAGGTACATTAACCTTTAGTCTCAAACACTTAGGTGATATATGATTTCAAAATGTTTTATTGATGTGTTGAATGTAGACCTTAGAAAGCACAAATGTGGCTTTCATATAGATGACTTTATTTTAGTTTTGTATTATGTTTATATTTAGCTTGCTTAAATTCTGAATGCTTCTCACAGTATTTTCATTCCATAATAACCGATTATAAAGAACTTCAGTGATTTGTTAGATGGTGTTTCATATATTTTATAATCACTGTACGAATACTGCCAATTACTGTAAATAGCTTGTAATGTAGGGATCAGAAATGAGAAGCCTTTAACCGTGATGGAATATAGATACTAGGGATGGCATCTTCTAATCTTACATTGTAAGCGCATCACTTTCTTTTCTTTCTCATTTAAAAAGTCACACTTAAGTTTATCTACTGTCAAGGAATATTTGGCTCATACTGTAAGTCTATGTGAAGGAATCTTCTTTAAAATTATTTTTTCTTCCCTATTAGTTTACAATGATGGAGAGAACAAATCTCCTAGCTTTTGCTTTTGAGCATGCTGTTTCCTGTGTCATCTACATTTGGTCTCCCATCTCTGATATAATTAAAACAATATAAGAAAGGGTACTTCTATCAGTAAGTCCTTTCACAAATCCCATAAAATAACCTATTATATCCTATATTACAAATTGAAATTCTTACTAGTTAAAAAAGTGTTACAGCAATATATAATCTTCGTAAATTTAATATACGTTCAATTTTTAGTCGACCCTCAGAATTTCTTTTTGTAAACTATTCCCTTTTTCTACAGTTAAAAGCATATGAGTAATAGTACTTAATAAGTCATAAATCAGAAAAGCAGGATGAAGCTAGACAATCCATTTATGTGAGTTTACAATTCCACATGTTTAAAATGAAAATCTTTTAAAATGTTATGTGAATTCATTTGGAGTGATAAATGAAGTACAAATATATTTTCATGCTTAATTTAATTTCATGATTCTAAACCTTAGTGATATCCATAAGGAACATTGTTCTTTATAAAGCTGGCCCTGGACACATATTGTAACATTATTGCTTTTATTTGAATATTTTATGCTATTGAATATTATTGGATTGTCGCAAAGTGCACAATGTAGCTCCAGTCTTGTTATAGACTTATTTTATTGCAAATATATAACAAAAAAAGTTAGTAATTGGGGTTAAGATGGAAGATGTATACAAGAGTCAGCTTCTTGTAATGTGTAATATAATTTGTGTACAGTTTATTACAGAACTATTTTTTGCTTTGGAACATTGTCAGCTCCGACATTATTTTGACTGTCATCTTTTGCCGAGCTGTTTCAGTTCTCTCAAATAGGTTCTAAGTGACGCACAAGATCCCTGTACCAACAGCTTTTAACCACTTAAAATCAGCAGTGTGGCAGTTTTGTTGTATCTACATATTGATGAGCAGGGACATTTTGTATTGGTTTATTTTGGATAATGGCCACATTTTTACCCGCGGAAACACCATCTTTCCTCAGTTGTCTGAATGTTTTGCTGCAGTGCCTTCCTGTCATTGTACTGAAAAGATTTCAAAGAAGAACTGCTTGCCAAAAAAAAGCAAGCGTGTTTTCCACAGATCTCTGTAACATGAAATATTGAATTTCTGAACAGAGAAATCTCGTTTTTTTTTTGCTAAGCAGCTACCAAGCAAAGCATGTAGCGAGCCAAAAAAGTTCTTAGCAATGGTCAACTACAGAAAGCTGACTCATAAAGGGTCATGGTCTATGTGTGATAGCAGAAAGAATGTGATAAAGTGAACATTTGCACTGTTAAATGTAATGAGGTTACAACTGCCATTGTTTAAGAGCAATATATTCCTTCTGAATGTAGAACTTCTCTAAAGACAGCACTATATTTTTTGTAATGTAAAGATTTCTGCTGCTTACCTTTTGTACTTAAAAAAAAAAAGTTCTCAGTAACTATTCTTGTTTTGCAAAAGCATGTTGTTGTTATCTTTATTTTAGAAATGTAGAAAATTTGAATGTTTTTATTCAGTGTTTCTCCAGATCTTGTGCCATTGTTGGTACTATTTGCTTATTTGCCTGCATCTTTAACCCCTTCAGTGTCAGATCTTATGGGATTTGTACTAACACATTGTAGTCAAATACTGCTTACAAATACTAGTGATATATATAAGTATTTAACATTTATTCAATGTAAAAAAAATGTATTTACTAAGATTTTCAAAGAAACTAAGAACTAGCATAGAAGGGGTTAAATACATCTGACTTATATTGTCATATATTCTTTAAGCAAAGTAATAAATCATAAACTTTTGTACTCTGATGCTAATTATAATAAAATTTTACATGTCTTGCTTAGATCTGTGCAATTTATCAATAAAAAAGAAAAAATAGCTTGAGTTTTTGCCTCCTGTATTATTTTTATTTTTAACAAGGATTACTAATTGCCACGAGAAATTACTACATTATAGCTACTTTTTGGTTTGACTGTGGTCCTGGTCAATTGAATTGATGCTGTAAAATATTAAAAGATTGGCTTGTTATTAAGAACAATTAGAACTTTAAAAGAATTGTTTGGGCCTAATGTCGGGTACAAATTACAATGTATTAGTCTGAAAATTAGCATATATAAAATTTGTGCTGCTTCAGAGTGTTCCCATTTACAGAGCCACAAAAGGGGGAGATTACTATCAAAACTAGCAACAACATTTGTAAAATTCATTCATCTTATCAAGTGGAACCAAAATTCAGGCATTTGTTATATTGGAAAAGGGGAAATATTTTATTGGGGAGAGTGTTGGTTAGTATAAATAAGTGCAAAATAAATTGGAAAGCATAAAATGCAGAGAAGAGTTTTGTTATTGAATTGAGTGTGAAGTAAATATTCCAGTATTGGCATTCTTAGAAGTCAGACTGATTATCAAGTAAGGGAGAGTGCAAACCTCTTTAATGATATTGTGTTTATTTAAAAGTAATCTGGTGAAGGCAATAATCTATTGCTTTCCTTACATTTATATCACCTTTGTGAATTCAGTGAAATCTGTATCATGAAATCATACACTTATTAAGCCTTTCAATCCTTTATTTTAATAAAAACATTAAATTGAACAATAATTTTGTTACAATAGCACTAACGCAGTCAAGAACTTATCCTGGCTTCTAATTGGGTTATTACTTTGTAAAGAAAGACTTGCATTTATATGGCGCCTTTCACAACCTCAGGACGTTTCTAAAATGCTTTACAGCCAATAAAGTACTTTTGAAGTGTAGTCACTGTTGTAATGTAGGAAATGCAGCAGCTAATTTGCACACAGCAAGCTCCCACAAACAGCAATGTGATAATGACCAGGTAATCTGTTTTAGTGATGTTGGTTGAGGGATAAATATTGGCCAGGGCACCGGGGAGAACTTCTTCGAAATAGTGCCATGGGATCTTTTACATCTACCTGAGAGGGCAGATGGGTCCTCGGCTTAACATCTCATCCAATAGATGGCACCTCTGATAGTGCAGCATTCCCTCAATGCTGCACTGAAATGTCATCCTGGATTGTGTGCTCAAGACTCTGGAGTGGGCTATGAACCCACAACCTTCTGACTCTGAGACAAGTGTGCTACCACTGAGCCATGGCCGTACATCCAGTCTGTTATTTTGTTATATAGTTGTGAGGCAGTAATGAAGGAATGTGTGTGTTTTTAAGATGATGTAGTGGTGCCATTGGTGATCTGACAAACAAATCCCCCCAAACTTTAATAAGAGCTTGTCCCTGAAATTGTGTCAACAATCAGTTTCTCACTTCTCAATCCCAGCCAAAAAAGATCTGAAAAAATTGAATGGATAGACTCACAAAAGCAGCAGCGTTGAATCATCTAATATATCATCTGTGCTGATGTTCAGAGTTCTTTTGGCTGATACCATCCCTCATTACATAAAAGTCATCAGCTTACATCAAGAGCACAGCTCTTCCAGATCCTGAGTAAGCAGTGTCCTATTGGGAATAAATATACGTTCTTAGGGAGCCCTTGCTCCGCTACTCACTTCCCAGTTGCAAAAGATTCGAGTCAACCCCAATTGGTTACGGTGGCACATACTTTATTATGAAGAACAGTTCAATACGCTCAGTATTTAAGCAGCAGTTTACAGGATGGAAACTGGAGATGTATTACCTGCTTCCACTCTGATAGAGCTCGCGCCTTGGCCTTTCACCTTTTGTGGTCCTCACAGCCCCCACCCTCTTGGATCCTGCCTTCTGCAGACTTCTTTCCTTCTTCAGACACGTGCGTGGGCTCCTGCCAGCACGTCCTTTTTTTTCCAAAAAATATACTTTATTCATAAAATTTGCAGCAGTACATACAATACAGTTGTCATATCACATTCCAAACGTACACAATACAGATTATACAATTTGCAGGTTACATCAAGTACAGTTCAATGAAACACATTGGACATAATTACAGTTCATGACACTCTCGGGTGCCTCATTGCATCATAATCAATACAGGTGATTCATTACAGATTTATTACGGGTACATTACATCAATTTGAATTTTACATTCTGCCCGAGGGGGTTTTTCCCTGATTGCAGCCCCTCGGTATACAAAGGCGGGAAGGCTCTAAACGGTTGCCTTTCCCCACAGAGCCTTTGCGGCGGCCGCACCCATCCTCAGTGCGTCCCTGAGCACGTAGTCCTGGACCTTGGAATGTGCCAGTCTGCAACACTCGGTCGAGGACAGCTCCTTGCACTGGAAGGAGCAAGGAGCTCCTTCCAGTTTCGGGCAGACCAAAGGGCGTCTTTCACCGAGTTGATGGTCTTCCAGCAGCAGTTGATGTCCGTCTCAGTGTGCGTCCCCGGGAACAGCCCATAGAGCACAGAATCCTGTGTTACGGAACTGCTCGGGACGAACCTGGACAGATACCACTGCATCTCTCTCCAGACCTTCTTTGCAAAGGCACATTCCAGAAGGAGATGGCTGACGGTCTCGTCTCCACCGCAGCCTCCACGGGGACAGCGCGCGGTGGTGCTGAGAGTCCGGGAGTGCATGAAGGATCTGACGGGAAGGGCCCTTCTCACCACCAGCCAAGCGAGATCTAGCACGTCCGCCTTAACAAACCTAGTCTGCCATTCCTGAGGGATCCTCTACGCTGAGCCCTTGTTTGAGCTGTGTCTTATACACTGATAGCAGGAAGTCCTGTGGTGAGCTGACTAAACACCCTCAGAATAGTTGATGATGCCAGACGTAGTCCATCAGCTTGACAAAAGAGATCCTGACTGGCCGGCACCTGACCTGACATCATCGATTTGCTGAGACAATAGCAAGACATCATCAAGAGGAGATGGGCTGGTGATGCTACCGACATGGAACAATGGCAAGGTACTGAGGAAGGAGGAAGCCTCCGAAAGCTTGTGGGATTAAAAATAAAATTGTTGGACTATAACTTGGTGTTGTAAAATTGTTTACAATTGTCAACCCCAGTCCATCACCGGCATCTCCACATCAAAGGTACTTAACCTCATCAATATAGATGGACTCTTTTCTCTCTGGGAGAAAGCAGCCAGCCCATTCCCAGTCATCTCAAAACAAAGAGTGAGCTGTGGGTCTACAATACACATCCCCCAAGCTAATCACCTTAATATACTGAGTGTCTGGGGCTATCCCCAGTAAAAGTCCCTGATACAGACTTATAATTTGTAAAATATGTGTGGTTACATACTGAATGTATTTCAAGATACATACATTGTGTAAAAACAATTCTTTGATATCTGTTACACTTGTAGCACACACCTGCATAATCTAACAGTCCTAACGGTTCCTCTGTACTCTGTATAAATGCTCGGGTACTGGCAGATACTTTCAGACTGACTACCATAGCCACTGCACATCAAAGCTTCCCATTGAGGTTTCCTCTTCAGCTATACAGCTGCGTTTGATCCGACATGCTCCCATATCTACTGTAGTAGCTTCAAGATTAACCAAATACTTTGGAACTACCAGGAGGGCTCTGACCCAGCTATGGATGTTTTGGGGTAATTTATGGATACAAGCTTTTGCTTATCTCTTAACTATTGTGTTGATGTTTCATTACTATAATACAAAAATCTAATGAAATTTCATATTAAAGGTCTAGAGCAAGCTGTCAAAACAAATTTTGGATCCAGTTTTGAATTGATAAAGTTCAACTTGACTTGTTTTTCTGACCTAGATCTGTACTTAGTAGTTATTAAACCCATCTAACTTCTTATAGTTCTATATCAGAGTAGAAAGTTCAATGTTGCCCATTCGCTGGGAAGACTGAAAATGTGGGACATCACCAGTTCTGCCACTAACATCAGTGCTTGTAACATGTTCTATCTGTTCAATACATGGGGCAAATTGCCCCTAAGTCTCCACTGAGAACCTATTTTTGTAGCCTGTCTAGGCCCCAATGGTAACTGACCGTAGTATCAGCATTAATGCTTATGCCAAGCGGACTTTATGGCACTATATGATCATAAGTCAAAGTCTCATTGCATGATCTAGTGCTACCCTTACGTTTTTAGTAGAGATATAAACTCATAACATTACTTAGTGTCAATCATCCTTGCGTTCAAATCCCTCTAAGGCCTCGCCCCTTCCTATCTCTCTAACCTCCTCCAACCCTACAACCTTCCGAGAACTCTGCGTTCCTCCAAGTCTGGCCTCTTGCGCATCCCTGATTTTCATCGGCCCAACATTGGCGGCTGTGCCTTCAGCTGCCTAGGCCCTAAGCTCTGGAATTCCCTCCCTAAACCTCTCTGCCTCTCTACCTTTCCTACTTTCAGATGCTTCTTAAAATTTACCTCTTTGACAAAGCTTTTGGTCACCTGTGCTAATATCTCCTCCAGTGGCTCGGTCAAATTTTGTTTGATAACGCACCTGTGAAACACCTTGGGACGTTTTACTATGTTAAAAGGTGCTACATAAATGCAAGTTGTTGTTGTCAATCAGTATTCTGCAAAGCCTGGATTAGCCCGGCCCATGGCTTCTCACCTCTAATGAGGCCTGTGACATGGTTTTACTTTTTTGTGGACTGTCTGAGCCATCCCACACTGCTGAGGCTTCAACCAGATCAGGAACAGCAATTAGTCTGGTAAAGTGATGTGACATATAGACATGAAGTCTGTTTTTGATTTGTTGGTGAGTCATTTGTTCTCCTAAAAATTGAGATTGGTTGTTTTTCTTCCTGTTTGTATTGTTTCAGTGCTTACACATTTGTTGAGCCAGAAGGAACCATGTGAAACCCAAGCACATTTTTGTACAGACAAATTACCACATTTCCATGATGCAACAAAAATAGTAATTAGATCTATTCCTCAACTGTTATGTTACTGTGCAAAGCATAACTACATCCACTGAAAGATCAGGAGAAACGACTTTTAGATAACCAAGAAATCCTGCTACAGTGGAGTACAGCTGCCATGAATTAAGTATGAATCAGTTGTAGTGAAAATAGTTCCTCTCCAGAATTTAGCACTAGTATGTTATCTGGCACAGCAAATAAATGCTGCAGTCTGGCACGATATGCGGCCTATGAAGGCTTGTGTTTCTTATTTGGCCCACAACAGCCTGTGGGCTGCCCTCAGACTCACTAGTTCCACGGCTTGTTGCCAATTATTTTACCAGCGCTTCTTAAATCAAGTATGGTTAGGCCATAGAAATCTATGATTTGTGACCTGAAAATGCAGTGACCATTCACAGTCTCATGAATTCTGCCCCCTCCCCCAATCAGACAGAGACCTGATTTTCTAGGGTGCTGAGATTGCAAGTGCATTTGCAATTTCTGATGATATTATTGCCTCTTGTTGAGCTTTGTGGCTTATTTTCAGTTGTGAAGTTTCAGAAATTTCTAGGACAAAGTAAGTTGACATCATTTGTCTCAAATCTGGAAGGCATAAATCAATACAACTCCTTACATCTGCTATTTCTCTATAAATCATTAAACATTTTTAAGTACCCCAAAAAATTGCACTTATATACAGCGTATTTCATATCTTCAGGATGTCTCAAGGCACTTCAGAGCCAATGAATTACATTTGAAGTGTATTCATAGGTGTTATGTTGGCATATATGGCAGCCAATTTGCACATAGCAAGGTCCCCTAAACAGCAATGAGATAAATGAACAGTTAATCTGTTTTGTTGGTGGTAATAGATGAAGAATAAATGTTGGCCAGGACACTGGGAAAACAGCCTGCTCTTCTTCAAATAATGCCTTTGGATCTTTTATATCCACTTGAGAGGGCAAGTGGGCATTGGTTTAATGTTTCACATGAAAGATGGCATTTCTGACAATGCAGCATTCCCTCAGTGTTGCACTGAAGTTTAAACCTAGATTATGTGCCTGAGTACCGGAGTTATTTGACACGCGTCTTTCTGAATCAGACCCACTGAGCAGAGCAGACATTCAAATCTAACAATTTCTAAAATGTGTTCAAATGTAAGGAATCTTACAAAACCAGGTTATAGTCCAACAAATTTATTTTAAAATCACAAGCTTTCGGAGATTATCTCCTTCGTCAGATGAATGAATGAAAAGGTTCTCAAATCGCATATCTTATACTATGTTGGGACAGCATCACACCAATCAAAAGGTGTCGTTGTTATTCAAACAGGCCAGTCACGGAGAACAGCACGTCCCAGTACACTCGATATACATTGTGTCTATTACACAGGCAGGCAGAAAGAAACTCAAAATGGCAGAGAGAGAGAGAGAGAGAATTTTAAAAAACATATAAATTTTTTCCCGTTGGACCATAATTTAAATGTGAATGAACTTTGCTACTAAGATCACACACATGCTTAAAAATCACACTTCGGGGCATCACATGCTCTTAGGACAAAAATGTAATGATTGGCTGATATGAGGACTCAGTTGGTAAACCCCCAATCAAATATTCAATTGACTAAACATGAATGAATCAGAAGCAGTTTGATTCAATCAATATGAGAAATGAGAAACAAGTAACAGCAGAAAACTGAGCAATTAAATCATTAATTTCTTGTTTTAAAGCTATCAATCCCTAACTGGCAAGTAAGAGGAAATACCAAACCTTAACTGGTAAGTAACAGGAACCATCCAAACAAATTACTCTCAAACACTTTGGAAGATAGTTTGAGCCATTAACTTGAATGGGGAAACAGTGAAAAGTAACATTTGTAACATTAAAAAATGAAACAATTTTAAATAAAATACTTATTCTTACACATGAGAATTGTCTGTAAAGTCTGTAAATCCCTGGAAAATGTTTTCTTGGAGAGGCCTACTCATATATCATGTACTTGTTAGCTGTGATCACTGCTACAATTGTCAGGCACAATAGAAGGACCAAAAACAACAACAATTGATAAGAAAATCAGGGGTGACGGATGAGTCAGGTCAGAAGAGCTTAGGGGTGAGTCAGAGTGTTCCGAAATGACTCTGCATGAATTAGGTAGGTTGGATTGAGAAGGACTCAGGGAACCCAGATTGCATTGATCTCCTACCCGCCTGCTCAGACCAAATGGTTCCCAGCCCACATTCTTGCTTGATCACCCATCCACCTGAAGACTTCTAGGCTTGCCTGCTCAATAGACTGTCCGGGTGCTTACTGTCCCACCTGCTCATCCGTTCACACAGCCCAAATGTTTCCTGGTCCACCCTGGCTGCTTGTTCACCCATCTTAAATACTTCCTGGCCCATTTGTCCCGAGTGCCTCCTGGTCGACCCCAAGTGCTTTACACTCACTGACCCGCTCCAAGTGCCTTTCAGCTCACCTACCTGCATGCCTTGAGCGGTGCCCATCCCACCTATACTCCCACTCACTTGGCCTCAGTGGTTCTCACCTCATTTGTTTACTTGCCTGCCTCGAGTGTTTCCCAGCCCATCTCTTAACTTGGCCAACCAGCCCAAATGCAAATCATAGATTAAACTATGTAAGAGTAGGATGTAAGCCTGGACGAGTGCAGCTCCAACAACACTCAAGAAGCTCGACACCATCCAGGACAAAGCAGCCCGTTTGATTGGCATCCCATCCACCACCTTAAACGTTCACTCCCTCCACCACCGACGCACCATGGCTGCAGTATGTTCCATCTACAAGATGCACTGCAGCAACTCACCAAGGCTTCTTTGACAGTACCTCTCAAACCCATGAGCTCTACCACCTAGAAGGACAAAAGCAGCAGGCACATGGGAACACCACCACCTGCACGTTCCCCTCCAAGTCACACACCATCCTGACTTGGAAATATATCGCCGTTCCTTCATCGTAGCTGGGTCAAAATCCTGGAACTCCCCACCGAACAGCACTGTGGGAGAACCTTCACCACACAGACTGCAGCGGTTCAAGAAGGCGGCTCACCACCACCTTCTCAAGGGCAATTAGGGATGGGCAATAAATGCTGGCCTTGCCAGCGACGCCCACATCCCATGAATGAATTTAAAAAATAAGGAATAGACTAGATGTTAGGCAGTTCTTCTTTTTCCAGAGATTAGTGAGCCTCTGGAATACATTGCCAGCTGGTGTGGTGGGTGCTGACTCTCTTTATGCCTTCAAGAGGGAGCTGGACCGGTTCTTGACTGGGGCAGAGATCGCATCATATAGAAGGTAAGTGTCTTTATAGCTAAGACTTGGTCCATGTGATCTCCTGGACTTGTTTCGATTGCCTGAGGGGATTGGAGAGGAATTTTCCAGATTATTTTTCCCAGGAGATTACATGAGTACATGGCTCTTGGTTGTGGGTGGGGGGGGGGGGGTGGTGTTGTTTAGTCATGATGCTCCGGACATCATGGTGTGGGGCAGGCTTGATGGACCAGCTGGTCTTTTCCTGCCTGTCAATTTCATATGTTCGTATCCTGCCTGCTGTAAGTGCATCCTAAGTCACATACTTGTCCATCCATTCCAAGTGCTTTCTCTCTCTGAGATGTGAATGAGGATAACAACAACTTGTATTTATATAGCGCCTTTAACATAGTAAAACATCCCAAGGCGCTTCACAGGAGCGATTATCAAACAAAATTTGACACCAAGAGATATTAGGACAGGTCAAAGACGTCGGTTCAAACGAGCGTCTTAAAGGAGGAGAGAGAGGTAGAGAGGAGGAGAGGTTTAGGGATGGAATTCCAGAGCTTAGGGCCTAGGCCACTGAAGGCACCACCACCAATGTTGGGCCGATTAAAATCGGGGATGTGCAAGAGGCAAGAATTGGAGGAGCGCAGAGATCTCTGAGGGTTGTAGGGCTGGAGGAGGTTACAGAGATAGGGAGGGGCGAGGCCATGGATGGATTTTAAAACAAGGATGAGAATTTTAAAATTTAGGCGTCACTTGACCGGGAGCCAATGTAGGCCAGCGAGCATAGGGGTGATGGGTGAATGTGATTTGGTGCAAGGTAGGATAGTTAGGATAGGGGCAGCAGAGTTTTGGATGAGTTTAAGTTTATGGAAGGTGGAAGATGTGAGGCCGGCCAGGAGAGCATTGGAGCAGTCGAGTTTAGAGGTAACAAAGGCATGGATGAGAGTTTCAGCAGCAGATGAGCTGAGGCAGGGGTGGAGACTGGTGATGTTACAGAGGTGGAAGTAAGTGGTTTTGGTGATTGAGTGGCTATGTGGTCGGAAGCTCATCTCAGGGTCAAATAGGACGCCAAGGTTGTGAACGGTCTGATTCAGGCTCAGACAGTGGCCAGGGAGAGTGATGGAATCAATGGCTAAGGAACGGAGTTTGTGGCGAGGACCAAAGACAATGGCTTCGGTCTTCCCAATATTTAGTTGTAGGAAAGTTTGCTCATCCAGTCGGACAAACAGTGTGACAAATGAGAGACTGTGGAGGGGTCGAGAAAGGTGGTGATGAGGTAGAGATGGGTGTCGTTGGTGTACATGTGGAAACTGACATTGTGTTTTCGGATGATGTCGCCAAGGGGCTTTGATAAGGACCGTTTCAGTACTATGACAGGGGCGGAATCCTGATTGGAGGGATTCAAACATGGAGATACGGGAAAGATGGGCATCGATTTGGGAGGTGACAATGCATTCAAGGACTTTGGAAAGGAAAGGGAGGTTGGAGATGGAGCAGTAGTTTGCAAGGAAAGAGGGCAGTGATGATGGCAGATTTGAAGGGGAGGCGAACAGTGCCTGAGGAGGAGGAACCATTAACAATATCAGCTAACATGGGGGCCAGGAAGGGAAGTTGGGTGGTCAGCAGTTTGGTGGGATTAGGATCGAGGGAGCAGAAGGTGAGTCTCTTGGTCAATTTAGCACAGAAAGGGCATGAAGGGATTTCGGAGAGAAACTAGAGAAAGATGCGAGTTCAGGGCTAGGGCAGGGGGGAGCCTTAGGGGAAGTTTGGCTTGTTGGGCTAGGTGAAGGGAAGGAAGCAGCAGAGGCAGCTGAACAGATGGTCTCATTCTTAGTGACAAAGATATCCATGAGCTCCTCGCACATTGTTGGAGGCGATAGTGGAGGAGGCAGGGGAGAGGGGTTTGTAGTGGAGAGGCCGGGGGTTATCTTTGCAGTCCAGGATGATCCTGGAATAGTGAACAGTTTTGGCAGAGGATAGCAGGACCTAATAGTGCTTAATGTGGTCCAGCCAGATCTGGCAATGAATGGCTAAACCAGTTGTCCACCATAAACGTTCAAGTCTGTGTCACTTGGACTTAAGGGAGCGGAGATGAGGGCCGTATCGGGGGAAACGACCAGGATGAGAGAGAGTAATGGTATTAATGGGGACAAGGGCAGATCAGTAGCTGCAGAAATGTTGTGGTGAATGGAGGGCCAAAGGCTAGACAGTTGGGAATTCGAAAGTTCAGTCGTAAGTGACTTGGGGGGGAGAGTTTTTTCCAGGGGCGGACACAGAAGGAAGTGGGGTTGGGAGGGCGAAGGGGATTTGGGTGGAGAGGGATACAAGGAAATGGTTAGAAATGGCCTTATCCATGATTGACACGGTAAGAGTAGAGAGGCCACGTGAGATGGCAAGGATGAGGGGATGGCTGTGAAGACGGGCAAGGGAATTTATATGGAAGGAGAGATTAAGGGAGGATAGGAGGGCAGTGAACTCAGAAGAGAGAGAGCATGATGAGTTGAGATGGAAGTTGAAAAAATCACCGGAGGATGATGTGCAGAGGCTGAGGGAGGAAAGCAGTGAAGATATCTCGATGAGGAACTTGGCATGGTTCTTGAGTGGGCGGTAGAGAACGAGGATTTTAAAGGAGAGGTGATAGGGGCGGAACAAGGTGAGATGCTCAAAGGAGGAGAAGGTGCCAGAGGAGTAGGGGGACAGACCAAGGTGCGATGAACAAAAGTGGAGCAGGGGGAAACAGAAACAAGTGAATAAATAGAAAGAGTGAGTTTTCCTTTTGCAGACTTACCAGTAGCCTTAGTTAGAGGGGCACAAGGCCCAAAAGAAGTTTGGGAAGTATTGAATTTGGATCATTTTTGGAGATATTTGTTGTCAACTGCAAGGGAAAAATACAAAAAATTTGCTGAGGCAATAGAAAAGGTTCAGCACAGAGGCTCCTGCTTGGTATGAGGAAATTCAGATATGTAGAAAGATTTGAAAGAATAGGTTTGCTTTTGATAGAGCAGAGGTGATTTTATAAATAGTTTAAAATTATGAAGGGATTGGACACTGTAGATAGAAACAGGCTGTTTCCCATAATTAAGGGTTCTAAAACATGGAGGCATAGATATAAGATTAAATGTAAAAGATTTAGGACAGGAGAGTAGGAGGAAATTTTTCACATAGAGGGTTGTGGAGTTAGTATTTGAAGACCATGTGAACATTAAGAATAGATTAGATAAATTATTGTAACAAAGGGGGATAAAGGGATATGGGAACAGGGTGGGCGCATGGGATTAGAACTACTGCTCATGTGGAGTATAAACACCAACACGTTCTGGTTGGGCCTAACAGCCTGTTTCTGTGCTGTAATTTCTATGTAATTCTATGAGCGGTGGAGGAGGTAAGAGAGTAAATTCCAGATCATGTAGTCTAGGCAGCTGAGGACGTGATCATCAAACTTGGGACGAAGATAGGGAGGAAGTATGTAAGACAGGAGTCAGGGGAACAGCGGGTAGCGTACCAATCAAAAGCTGCCAAAATGAATACATAAGCTTCTAATGAAAAACCACTAAGCATGTATGAAAATAACCAATCAATAATGAGCAGCCAGTAAAAGTTACCAGTTGAAAATTAAGAGGAAAACATTGAATTCACTCTACATATTTTTTGAAAATCCTTTTTGCTGCCATGTTACTTTCTCCACTGAGCTGAGTATTACTTACTGTAAATAATGTTTGTAACATAATAAGGACATAAAAAATTACAAACTTTACAAGAAAATGATCAAACTTACCTCTTCAATAGTATTTTCTTTGTTGGAAGTGCTTCTAACAATTGTTTTTCATTTGAGGCCTGTGACTAGTCTGTGAGAAGCCTGAGCCTTGAGTTAAAGGGGCTACATCAGCTGAAGAGAATGCTGCATCTGTGCCTATAACATCCAGAATTATTTTTATGATTGACGGAACTCTGGTTGTTCTGATTAAATTGGTTAACCCCCAAAAATGGGCACTGGGATCAAGGTGCGCAATTAACCCACGCACGTACCATTCGTGCTGCCTGAGATTGCAGTGATTGCTGCGTGCAGCCAGCGCTACCTGCATTGTTGATTGGCTGCATGCACCAGCAGGGGGCCCTGTATCGGGCGTGGTTAGCACTATTTAAAGGCAGACTGCACCTCTTAAAGGGGAGGTGCACTGTGGCTGCAGGGAGACCTAGAATTGGTGTGGCAACTAACTCGGTTCTGGAATATACTGAAGAATGGTTGGGCCTGCGAGAGAGCATGCACCAAGGTTCTCCAACGATACGTTAACAGCCTTGTTGCAAAAGGTGGAGGCACGGAGGGGGCATCCTTTATCTGCAGGGAGGCAGGAGGCCCTCCAGACACATGCTGAGGAGGCAGTGGAAGGAGGTGACGCACGAGGTGAATGGCCAGGAGCATTGCACCACGCACATGGATGTAGTGCAGGAAGAAGTTCAATGATTTGACATGAATAGTCAAGATGAGTGACTTCAAATGTCAAGTGGCATATCCTACCAACTGCACTATGAGCCTCATCCACTGCTCCATGCACTACACCCCCCATCAGCCACCTACCAACAAACTCTTTCAATCAGAATGCAACACTTCAAATCAGATGCTGCATCTCACCCTCACACAGTACTACTCTCGCAAGCCACACACCCACAGCTCACAGGTCACACACACTGGCAGCTATTTAACCATGACAGCCACATCACTCAAACATCTTGCAGGACACTCACTGACACACTTCACTCCCTTGCAGGAGAAGGTGGCTCATAACATCAGGCAACAAGAAAGACCTGGGGGAAGACAGGCATGCCTACATGTCCTCACCCCCATGGAGGAGACAGTGCTCTCGATCATTGGGCGGGCCGTCACTGTGGCCATGGCCACTGGTGGTGCTGGAGGTATCGATGATGAGGGTCTCTGCATATCTAATCCTCCTTCTTGGTCCCCACTTCTCCCTCATCCCACAATCTTTTCTGACTTACGTGCTGCAGATAGCGCAAGCGTGCACCTCTTACTTTCTCCTCTCCCCGCACCACAGCTCAACCCATGTGCCTTTGTCATTTCAGATACCCAAGAACTGGAACCGGCACAGTCAGAGGAGGCAGAGGAAGATGACAGTGATGATGCAGGCACACCGTCATTCGATCTTACACCCAGAGCCACCAGCTCAGAGTCTGACACTGCGGGTACTTTAGAGGCTAGGATAGACGAGGGATCTGCATGTGGTGAGACACTGGGCACAAATGCGCAGGAGCCGGGGCGGCAGGAACGGATACCACAGGTGCCAGCTCACCGGAGGGCAAGGTCGCACAATAGCTCTGCTGCAGATCAGTCAGATGATGACTTTGATGGGCCAGGCTACAGAAGAAGGCTGATGGGCGTACACCACCAAATACTGGGTGCACTGGAAAGCCTGCCAGAAAGCCTGTGCACAATGTCAAGGGGCATGGAGGAGTCCAGCGCCAACTTGGCGCAGAGCTTGGAGCCCATCCTTTCCCACCTCCATCAGCTTAACTGAGGAGCCCACCATGATGCAGCATCTGATTACTGATGTCAAAGCTTCCATTGCAGCACAAACACCTGCCATCCGAGGTCTGACTGCTGCATTTGAAGCTCAGACTGCTGCCTTGGAAGCTCAAACTGCTGCTATCGTGGCTCTGGGTACCACTGTTGAAAGGGCCTTCCATGGCATCACAGCAGTTCAGCAATCTCTTCTCCAGTAGATAACCAAGATTGCTGAGGCGCCGCCCCAAGAGAGTGGCAGTGGCGCCATGGAACAGGAACCTGCTGCCCTCTCTCAGGATGACAGCATTCCTGCTCCCACCCCTGCCACTCTGCCAGTGCCCTTGCCGTTGCCTGTTAACCAGCCAGGCCAGACTGCTGCAGCCCAGGCTGAGATGGTGCAGTCTGCAGCCGGGCCCTCCCGGCTCAGAGCTGCTTGAGGTCGTCCTCCTAGGCCATCTGCACTCTCCTTAATTGAAGACCTGCAGCCTTCCATCACCCATGCTCCAACCACTGGGGATGTACCTCATAGGAGCACTAGGAAAGGCACATGAACGACAGGCAGTGATGGAATGCACAAGGGTTAATAGTCTCATTTTGTTTGGATTATTACATGTGTTAATTTATAAATTTGGATTTGAATTTGCATTTGGTGTTGGTTTTCATTTCTGTGATGAGCTGAGGAAGCAATGTGTAATCATAAGGAGGACGAGTTGATGGTTGTGTGCGAGCGGAAAGGTAAGGAGTGTGGGACTATTGGAGAATGGGGAGGTGTCGTTGAGGTTACTGGTATCGCTCATTAATCAGCTGATCACACAGAGCCCTGTTGCCTCCCTGCCTCTTCCTACACTTCCTGCTGCACTTCCTCCTCCTCCTCCTCCACTTCCTCCTCCATCTCCTCCTCCTCCACCTCATCCTCCTCCTTCTCCTCTACTTCTGCCTATTGCTCAAGTTCTCGCCGGATAGGCGGTGGCAAGGGCTGTTCCCTCATAATGGCCAGGTTGTGCAGCTTGCAACATGCAACTACAAATTTTGATACCCACTCAGCTGAGTGTCTCAGGGCTCCCCCAGAGCGGTCCTGGCAGCGGAAGCGTTGCTTGAGGACACCTACGGTGCACTCGATGATGTTCCATGTGGCAGCATGGCTCTCATTGTATACCTGCTGTGCACGTGTGCGTGCATTCCAGACTGCAGTCATGAGCCATTTTATGAGGGGATAACCCTTGTCGCCCAGCAGACAGCCCTTGACTTGCCATGCTGGTTGAAATATAGGTGTTACGTTGGACTGCCACAGAATGAAGGAATCATGACTGCTGCCAGGATAGCGGGCATTGGCCTGCATGATGCGCTGCACGTGGTCGTCGCACACCAGCTGCACATTGAGGGAGTGGAATCCCTTTCTGTTCATGAATATGGCTGAGGTCAGATGTGGAGCACTCATGGCAATATGCGTGCAGTCAATGGCATCCTGCACCATGGGGAAGCCTGCAATGTGAGCAAAACCTCATGCTCGCTCCTGCTGCCTGTCTGTCAAGAGTGAACGTGATAAATCTGTTTCTAAGTGCATACAGACCCTCCGTGACCACCCTAATACAGCAGTGCACTGCAAACTGCGAGATGTTGCTTATATCTCCAGCAGCAGCCTGAAAAGAGCCGTAAAAACTAAGCACCATGGTTACCTTGACAGCCACAGACAATGTTGTCCTTGCCCTGCTCTGAAACTGCAGTTGTGGCTGCAGCAGTTGGCAAATCTCAGTCACGCCCTCTTTTGTGAACCGCAGCAGTCGGATGCACTGGTTGTCGCTGAAGTTGAAGTAAGAGAATTGGTCCCTGAAGGCCCTCATTGGATATGGCCTCCTGCTGACTGCCCTGAGCCTCCTCCTCCTCCTCCCTTTTCTGGCAGCTTGTCCTGCTCTGCGTGGCCTCTCTGCGTGCTCCCAGTCATGTTCAATTCCCAGAAGAAGCCCTAGCAGACCACCCATGTCTGGCAACAACCTTGTGCAGCACACTATTTTAAATGCCACTAACAGTACTACACAACCAGCCAGACCACTCTCTATAATATAGCAACTGTCTCCAAATATAGGAAACTTCCACAAACACCCACAATTGTATCAGCAGCCAGAACAACTAATGCAACAACTAACCTGTAACTCCTGCATGCTCCCTTTAAATTGCACGGGTGGGGCGTCCTTCATGCCCTTTAACTGCTGGGCAAGGTTAGGACAATGCGTTGGCTGGAGCGGGGGGTTCGAAAATGCCGTCGGCTGTTTCAAATCAGCGTTGCACACTGATTCATGTCATAATCTCCCTACTCTACATACTGCCGGTGTTCGTTAGGTGTGTGTGCGCAAACCCCTTTACCAAGATGGTGTCCTGTGCACGTCACGCTGCGCATCTCAGACGCCATTTTCAGGGCTTAGGAATCTGTGTAGCGCCTATAGAACAGGCACTATGGAGCCCAATTTAGCCCCCGTCAGCTCTCCCTGGGGTATGATTCTTCTCCAATACCTCAGCAAAGTGGCCAACATTCATATGTGAGCCTAGGCAGTGAGTCAGGAAGCTATTCAACAGCAAAGGGCATCATAGTGAAGCCCATCGAGCATGGGGGAGAAATTAGTCTGCGTATGTGTGTGTCTTTATATACACACACACATACTTTGACCAGAAACTTAACTGGACCAGCCACATAAATACTGTGGCTACAAGAGCAGGTCAGAGGCTGCGTATTCTGCGGTGAGTGACTCACCTCCTGACTCCCCAAAGCCTTTCCACCATCTACAAGGCACAAGTCAGGAGTGTGATGGAATACTCTCCACTTGCCTGGAAGAGTGCAGCTCCAACAACACTCATGAAGCTCGACACCATCCAGGACAAAGCAGTCCGCTTGATTGGCACCCCATCCACCACCTTAAACATTCACTCCCTTCACCACCGGCGCACTGTGGCTGCAGTGTGTACCATCCACAGGATGCACTGCAGCAACTCGCCAAGGCTTCTTCGACAGCACCTCCCAAACCTGCGACCTCTACCACCTAGAAGGACAAAGGCAGCAGGCACATGGGAACAACACCATCTGCACGTTCCCCTCCAAGTCACACACCATCCCGACTTGGAAATATACCGTTGTTCCTTCATCGTCGCTGGGTCAAAATCCTGGCACTCCCTTCCTAACAGCACTGTGGGAGTACCGTCACCACACGGACTGCAGCGGTTCAAGAAGGTGGCTCACCAACACCTTCTCAAGGGCAATTCGGGATGGGCAATAAATGCGGTCCTTGCCAGCGACGCCCACATCCCATGAATGAATAAAAAAACCCGCTGATTTTGTTCCCCCTTTCCTACCTTAGGAATTATTATTGCCCTGGCTAACTGAGGGGAGACTGGGGGTAAATTTTAACAGGGAGCTGGGGGAAATTCCTGATGGGAAACCAGGAAGAATGGTTTCCCAGATGTCCATACGATTTTGATGTAAGGACGGCTTTCATTTTCTGTAGGTTTCTGTAGGAAAGGCTGGCAGTCAGTCAGACGGGAGAGTAGTCAGGGAGTGGATACGTGCAGGTAAGTCTTAGATTGAGGGTGGGGGTCAGTCATCGGTGGAGGGAGGTCAGGGATCATCGTGGGGGTCGGACATTGGGGGGAGTCATCAAGAGGGTCGGAGATCATCGGGGGAGTCATCGGGGGGGAGTTGGTCATAGGAGGAGTTGGGGTCGGGAGCCATCGGGAGGGGTAGTGGTCATTGGATGGAGTAATCCGGGTTGGGGGTTATCGGGGTGGGGGTGGGGTCAGTCATCGGGGGGTCGGAGATCATGGTGGGGGTCGGAGGTCGTGGGGGGGGTGGTTGGTCGATTGCATTTGTGGGCTCATGGCAGGTAGGCTTGTTGGGCCTGGAGGAAGCACTCCTGCTCCCCCTGGCCAACAAACAGTGCATTAAATGCACTTACCTGCTGTTTCGGGCCTTCTCGCCTCCTTTTACGTGGCGTGAAGCAGAAGGCCGGGAATCCCAGCCCCCAGGAGTTAAAAATAAAAAAACTGTCAAAATGGAGACCCGCAGCCTCCTTAAAAGCTTTTTCTGACCGACCCGCCTCCTGTGAGCTGATTGGTCACCCACCCCTCGACCCGCCTCTGTTCGAACTGGAAGTGGGCGGGATGGAGACGAGTTAGGGTTGGGTTTTAATTTTTTTTACAATTTTTACCTTCCCAACCACCCGCAACCCACCCATTTGTGGGATTAAAATTTACCCCCTGAGATCAAACTTGAGACTTTCTGGTCAGTATAGCTCAACACTGCAGTGTGGGGGATGCATTTATCCATTAAGCCAACAGGTAAATTTTGCTCTATTGGCAAAGGAGCCCATTATTTTTAATACCTCTTTAAGAATGGTTTTCATTCTGCTCATCAAAATGAGCAAAATGTAACTGCTATCCCCAACAATATTGGACAGCTGCATGATATTGGCACAAAATATGGAAACTTGATGTTTCAGTGCATAGTAACAGTTCTAATAGTTTACATGAACAACACTCGTGTTCACATGGAGCACTGACAAGTCTTTGACAGCGTTAGCCTCCGAGAGCATTAATCACTGCCATCTGCTGGATGTTTAAAGGATTGGAATTAATTTTTATAAAATACTATACATAAGGGCCAATTTTGTGTCAGGTGTAAAATCCCAATTTGGAGCAAACTGCATTTTACGACATGCAGTTTTGGGGAGACGCAATGACACTGCGCTGCAGACATGTGCAAACCTCATTGTGTCATATATGAATTTAAATTAAGTCCCACATCAAATTTCACGACTTTGCATGGCCTCAGAGTAAACTTTGCTCCTATAAGATGGCTGCACGACTACTAAAGGAGCCTGGCCTGCTCTGGAGTACTTCTTAAAGCAAGGTTGCTCTTGGGTCAGCTGTGTTTGAAGTCCAGTTTTATGGCTGGGATCATTTTTCTACTTCTGCATTGAACATCTTGCACACTTCAATTTTTTCCTGTCTTTCTGCCTTTTCCAAAGCTACATTTCTTGAAGTCTTGCCAGTTACTGCTGTAGTACGAGTTGCACCTAACAAGGATGGGCAGATGGAAATCTCTTTAGCTGTTCCCATGTTGCTACATTAATTAAATGAGGAGGACCTGTTCATGAGGGGACAGCATTTACAGGTCCAAAGACATCATAGACAGTATTCTTGCTCCTGTCACTACCCAAGCACTTGTTTTTACAGACCGTGCCACTCCTACCTGGGTAGGCCAAAGCAAACTTTTCTACGCCACCTCCTCTTCACTGCAGAGGCAGTAACTGAGTTTTGTCATCTGCTGTGGGCCAACTTAATGAAAACCTCAAGGACTGTGCTGGCTTTACCGATAGCCAAAAGGGGTAAATGTTCTCTGCATGTTATCTCCCTGAGGATGCAAGGGAGAAACATTTCCGTTGGGGTCACTTCTTAAATGGGCAAATAGCAAGCGTGTATGCAAAGGAGGGTGCACTCAGTTTAGCTCTTCTCCTGGAAACTTCTTCCTCATTTGGCCCTAGGCTGTGACCAACTAAGCACAAACCAAGTATAGATCCAAGGATCTTGTGGGGGTGAATTTCCGCAGAGGTTCTTCCAATCAGCTGCCATGACTTCAGCAGAAAATCCATGGAAACCCCAGAGAAATGGAGTAAACGATGATTACACCGTTGCTTTGGGGTTTCTGTGGATCTTCAACCGAAGTTACAGCTGCTCATCGGGAAATTTACGCACGGAAATTTGCTCCCCGCTGTTTATATGGGTCAGTGCTGCCTTAAATAAAGTATTTATCCACTGAGCTATGAGGCTGGGTGGAGAAGCAGTTAAGTGACACACTTTATGGAAAATGTTTGACAAAACTTGTTTGTTTGTCACCAGGCAATATGTTGCATAAATTATGTACAGCTGCTCTCCCTAGCACATGGAGGAATTATGATCTGGAGCCACTTTTCTCTTTGTCTACAATGCAAATTGGTCATTATCACATTGCTGTTTTCTGGGACCTTGTGTGCAAATTGTTTGCCACGTTTCCTACATAACAACAGTGAATTCACTTCAAAAGTATTTCATTGGCTGTAAAGTCAATTAAAACATCACAACAGTGACTACACTTCAAAAATACTTCATTGGTTGTAAAACGCTTTGGGACGTCCTGAGTTCATGAAAGGCGCTATATAAATGCAAGTTCTTTCTTATGTGCATGGGCACAGGTAGCTTGAACATGGGTGTAGGGAGGAAGGACAGCATCCGGATTGGCCTGGAGGTTTCACATTCTCCATCCAGTTTTGCCATTTCCCCCTTCCTGAGAATGCAAAAGGGACTTGATCGTTTATGCGCAGGAAAGCTGCTTCTACCAGGTCTATGCACTGCCTTTTGTGGCTCCAGTTTCAGAAGTAAACTCCCGTCCCTGTTTGGACAGAAATCTCGCCAATCTGCAAATGATCTTTTTCAATTCATCAATATTTGAACATAGAAGAATAACCACGAACGGTGTGCTTTATGGCTGTTGTCTGTCTTCCCATGCAAATCTATCCAAGACCTGCTATTTCAATCTGTCACTAATAAAGGATGCTGTAATACACATCATAATGTTATTGGTATAATTAACACAAACAGGTGCCTTGGGATCAGGTAAAGTAAATCACAGTATATAATTAACTACCCAAACTGGTTTGAACAATTCCTGAGTTGCAGTGTTTTTTGCTTTTGTGAAGTTTTGAGCAGAAATAAAGAAACACCAAGCCTGCTGAATGGCTTATGAATAAGAGACACAATTACCCTCATCAGGGGCTGTAATTGCAGATGTGCTTGTGTATGCAGCTGCCATGATTCTGAATCATTCTTACATAACACAGGGAAATGGGTTCAAATTTTGTGTTAGGATCATTCATTTCTAATGTCCAAATCTATTCCTAACACAGGTTAATCCCTGAAAAGATTGTATCTTCTATTTTCTTTACTCCATTATAAAATCTACACTGTATCAGCATAAAGAAGGCCCAGCATTAACCATTCTGATACTGTATTTCCATTTCTATTTCAAAATCTGCATTTATTGTTCTGACGTTCAGTAACTTTCTAATAAAGCATATTGTGAAGTACAATAAGAAAACTATTTTCATGTTTTATTCATACTTGAGTCAATAAATAAGATATCAATCCTATTGCATTTTAATCTTTTTCCCAATTTCGACCCACCTCTACCGAAGACGGTGACTTGTGTCGGATACAGTTTGACAGACACTGCCTGCTTTCTGAAGCCTTGTCCAGGTGACCATTCTTCATGTGTGAGCCCAGACAATGAGTGTTGTCTGGCTATTTGACTCTAGGGAGCCTCATAGCCAAGCCTGTCCTTATCCTCACCCGACATCCATGTGTACACTTTCCAGCAAAGATCACTAGATAGGAATCAGGAATGGGAACCCAGGCCATTCCCCCAGCTCAGAAACTTTAAGGCCAAATTTAGTGCTACCATTGCCACCCTAGCTGACATTAGCCTATTACTATTTTATTTGTGTTCAAAATGTTACTGTAGTTCCCAGGTCTAAATATACAAATGATTGTTCTAACTTTATTCTGGACAGATTTTCCTTTCGGCTCGCTTCCCTCCAAATATCCCCCTGTCATTCCATGAAGGCACTGACTCATGATAACAGATGGTTCCACAGATGCCAGCAGCCCGCCAGTGTCTCTGCCAAGTATCCATTTTTTAGTTCAGACATTGGGTGATGTCAAGCTATTCAACTATGGGAGATATCATAGTTCGGCCTGATCGTGTACCCTCCCAACAAACGTCCTTGAAAAATTATCATGAGCGAGAACTATTGCTGAGGCCAATTGTTAGTGCTGCCCTATTGCGTTCAGTAACTCAGCACAAGATCAGGGATGTTTTGTATGGCTTTATATTTAACTAGGTGGTGCCTTTAAATGAGGGGGTATAATCTTAGAATAAGGGGCTGCTCTTTCAAAACTGAGATGAGGAGAAACTTCTTCACTCAGTGGGTAGTAGGTCTGTGGAATTTGCTGCCCCAGGAAGCTGTGGAAGCTACATCATTAAATAAATTTAAAACAGAAATAGACAGTTTCCTAGAAGTAAAGGGAATTAGGGGTTACGCGGAGCGGGCAGGAAATTGGACATGAATTTAGATTTGAGGTTAGGATCAGATCAGCCATGATCTTATTGAATGGCGGAGCAGGCTCGATGGGCCGATTGGCCTACTCCTGCTCCTATTTCTTATGTTCTTATGTTCTTTACCCATTCAGCAATCAGAGGAACATTTTGGGCAATTTCTAAAATAAAGATCCCAATCGTTCACCTTTTGTAAAATTAATGAATGAATGGAATTTTTCTGTAATACAGAGAATACAGTAAAACATTCTTAAAGCCCTGCTTAAATTTATTTCTGTAAACAATTTTACAACACCAAGTTATAGTCCAGCAATTTTATTTTAAATTCACAAGCTTTCGGAGACTTCCTCCTTCCTCAGGTAAATGTTCAGGATCTCCTTGAAGCCTACGCATTTATACATATAGAACAATACATGGTGTTTACAGACTGCCCCTGCAACTGCCCGTTGCCAAGGCAATCACCGTGTTCAGACAGAGAGGTGTCACCTGCAGAACCCCCGAATACACATTCAACAAAAAAACAAACAGGGAAAAAAAACAGAGAAGAAAAACAGAGAGAGGCAGAAACATCCGGAAGGCAGAGAGAGCCAGCAAATGACCCGGATGTTTCTGCCTCTCTCTGTTTTTCTTCTCTGTTTTTTTTCCCTGTTTGTTTTTTTGTTGAATGTGTATTCGGGGGTTCTGCAGGTGACACCTCTCTGTCTGAACACGGTGATTGCCTTGGCAACGGGCAGTTGCAGGGGCAGTCTGTAAACACCATGTATTGTTCTATATGTATAAATGCGTAGGCTTCAAGGAGATCCTGAACATTTACCTGAGGAAGGAGGAAGTCTCCGAAAGCTTGTGAATTTAAAATAAAATTGCTGGACTATAACTTGGTGTTGTAAAATTGTTTACAATTGTCAACCCCAGTCCATCACCGGCATCTCCACATCATAAATTTATTTCCACCTTAGTATTTGAAACTTCTTTGTTTTAATATTATTCTGCTTTAATTTTATTCTGTTGCATTTCACACAAATCCATAACATTTATCCAGCATCTTCTACCAATTTTTCAACAAGAGAACACAAATTGTGAAATGGTACAAATTTGAATAGAGGACTCCTCCACAGTGAGTGGCTGGGTCATCTGTGGGGGTGGGAGAGAGTGAAATTGGCCAAGGGGAGGATACCTTTTAATACCACTGAAGCATATTTATTGCATCCACATAGATGTCCAGTAGCAGGACCATCCCAACCTTCTGACAGTTTAAGATATTGTGAATTATTTTTGAGTGAGATGGGTTAAAGAGAAAACAGGATATACCAGCAACTTACAATGAAGAAAAGTCTGCCAGCAATAACTCTCATAAACAATCCATAATATGGTTCTGGTTTCTGGTTCCCAAACTAATCAATGTGCTTAACTCTGCAGCCTGACCAAATTGCCCTCAATGATAAAACAGTAGTATCAGCAGTTAGTTGGTTCAAGCATTTCAGGGGAAACTGATGGAGAATTAAGAATTTGACATGTTGGAGGCTTGACTCCTTAATCTGAGTTAATCCCTGAATCCTTCAATAGATGCAAATTCCTAACAAAGCAGCCAACGGAGGATGCATCAAAATCAGCTGTAGATGGCCATGAATTATTTGCACCTGGTTTGATCTTGAGCAGCTTCTTGAACCTCACACAAAATTTATTGTCAGCTGCCTGTGTTGTTATGCTTCCTCTCCATGCTCGTCTATCTGGCTTCTTGAAATTTTTCTCTCAAAAGTGAAAGGCCACTTCATGCTTTATGTTATTGTGGTACTTGCTGAATGAATGGAATTTCTACCAAATGTCTGAATGGATAATGATGTAGAAACTATAACAAAAAGGCCATTTACAAAGTGTAAGACTTCATTACTTTATATGGGCTATATATCATGATAAGGTGGTTTATGAAAAATAAATTGACTACATAAACTTATCATGAATGGTTTATTTATCATGGAATACCACATCCCAATGTATGTTCTGTTTATGAAGTATAAAAGTGGAGAAATGAACAGAAAGAGAGCTACAATCTTGAGGGGGGGGAGAGAGAGAGAGAGAGAGAGAGAGAGAGATAAATAAATAAAAAGAAAACTAGCCAGTTTCAATGAAGAAGTATGGTAACCAGGCAGATTATAGTTGATAACACTGAAAGATAAAGGGATAAAACTGAATGTACTCAACAGGTACTGCACTGTAAAATGGGGTAGATGAGGGGGGTTCATGCATAGATGTTTTAGGGCTTTAGTTCATCATTTTAGTTACTTTGGTAGTTAGCTCCAGTCCCACCTACTAGTGATAACATATCTACGAGTCTTTCCAGTTGTTTGCTTCAAGTGTTAAAGAAGCCTTATCTTCATGTAAATGCCTTTGGCACGCCTTTATTATTTGTGGAGGGGGTAGAGTGGAGTGTCATTTTGTCACGTGATGTGATGCATCTCAATATTACATTTATAAATAACAAAAGGCTTGCAAAGCAGTTTTCCTGAAGACAGCAGCCCTTTAATGGACCAATAGCTGACCGAGGATCTTTCTGTTTATTTTGTTGTTGACTTAGCATTCTTAAATAGTCTGTTACTCTCTAATGGAATTAATGTTCCATGTGACAATTTCTGTAACAGGGATGTAGTATAATTACATGGGATACCCTGGATTCGATCTTGGTGTTTCTATTCAGAAAGATATTTACCGGTAGACATGCATTGTGGCTATTAATGAGAAACAAAAATATTTTTACTTGTGTTGAAATACTGTTGAGGGCAAATTCAACCTGACAAAATGCAGTCTGCTGAATCACTTCCTTTTTCTTTACGTAGGTGTTTGAAAGTTGGTTCTTGATGGAGCAGTTTACTCATTCAACCAATCCATCTGGCATTAGAAGGTATAGTGATGACCTGAATTATGGATTCTAAGGCAATATATGAAAAGTTTAAAAATAGTTTGTGTATATTTGCATTCATAGGTTTAAATTCTGGCCATCAGAAAAAGACAAATGGGACACTGTTTCTTTACTATTGTGAGAAATATGCTCTGAGTAAGACTGTATTACATCAGTTTTAAAGGCCATAAGGGAGACTGCTGGTTCTAAGGGTTAAAGGGCTCTCACAGTTTGGCATGCTGTTTATATTTTGCTCAGTAACTGGCTTCATTCTGACATGAAGGACTGAGTCACAGCTCACCCAACTGGCCAAAGTCTGGGGGAGTTCTTCAACTGAAGTTTTTCACAGAAGAAAAATGTAGCATTAACCACAAGAACTTTCATCTCCACCAAAAGCGGAGGCTGTGATTTTCTTCAGGCATCTTGGGACGAGTGTGGAATAATGACAGTGATATTACATTGTTGCCTAGCAGCTATTTGTTTACCTAAGTTGCTGTGTGGTAAAATAGAATTCAAAATGAAGTGTGACCTAAAAGAGGTCATCTGCACAATATTATAATTATGTCGAGGTTAAGCAAGAGATTTAAAAGATTGCTTGTTAATGTGTGGATAATGTATTGATCCTATTGGCAAATATCCAACGATTTGAAGCATTCCGTCATTTCTTTTCGGAGATTAAGTTAAAGATACAGACCCCTTTTCCGGCTCTTGAAAACTCTAGAAAAATCTTTATGAAGTACTCTAATTATCTTCCAAAGACTATTGTTGCAGTCAAATATATCTATATGCAAATATGATATAAGAATATTCCTTGTGGTGCAATGCAGCTGTTTGGGAATAATTAGCACTCATACAGATATTTCTGTTACATCCTAGAGAGGTATGAGAGCCTTTCTGCTGCCATGTCAATAATGGCTGCTATTTAACCTTAATTTATATTGTAGTGAAAAATTACCTTTAACATGTTCATATTTGAGTATTACATGCATATATCTTCAACTGTGACAAAACCACGCAGAATAATCCCATCAAAATTGATCCTGCACAAGCCACATATCAGAATCTATAGGCCCGATATTAGGATGGAGGCGGGTTGGCAGCGGGGGGTCGACTGGGCGCGTGGGTAACCCGCCCAGTAAAATCGGCGGATCGCAAGTAAATTGAAGCCACTTACCTTGGCTTCCAGCTTTCGCGCTGGAGAGCTGCGCAGCGGGCAGACTGTGCACCCGCATCATAGGCTGTCAGCTGGAGGAGCCCGATTTAATGCTGCAGAAAGGAGCCAAAATTACAGCATGGAGCAGCCCTGGGGAAAGGCTGTTCCCAGGTTTAATTTCAGGTCCTACTGGATGGGGTGAGGAGGAGGGGGAGGAGGGAGATCTTCCACCCAGCGGACGGGACGATGTGGCCTGGCTCGAGGTGGCAGAGGAGGTCACCAGCACCACCAACATATCACGGACCTGCATACAGTGCAGGAGGAGCTTCAATGACCTAAGTAGGTCAGCCAAAGTGAGTACACTTACTCATTCCCCTACTCCGTCTGCCACATCACCGCCCCCACCCCACATCTCCTTCTGCAATGCCAACACTACTCTATTACATCACACCCACTCAAAGCTCATCCTCATTTTACCTGCACTTACTCACCTCCCCAGTACTCATCCCACCACTACTACTCAATCCAATCCTCATACAATCTCATGGCTCTGTCTCATACTCACCCTCTCGTGCATCTCTTTCATGGACAGCCTCACCCAACCTGCCACTACCTGTGCTGCAGCCACAGGGCATGCATCACATATGTGCAGTAGGAAGCGTAAGGCAAACTTGTCGTGAGCATGAAGGGGATGCACAAGGGTGTTTGAGGGTTTGTCGTGGTTTTTACTTATATTTGATTTCTGATCAACTCATATTACATATTATATTGTCACCACTACTGCCACGTCTTGGCCATTCTTGACTGGCTTGTGCAATAATGCCCTTTCCTGAGGATCACCATGAAGACCCACGCCCTTATGCCACTCATTGTGCCACTGCAGAGTGGGTGTAGGTGTATTTGCAGGACTCTTTTGTGCAGACGACTGAGAGACGCCAGCGATGTCCCCGGTGGCATCCTGAAGGATGCAGAGGAGAAGTTGTTGAGGGCAGTGTTGAATTTGACAGCGACAGGTAAGAAGATGGTGCTCGGGCCAGCTGGGAGCAGCTTGGCATCAAGGAGGCTGCAGATGTCCACAACCATATGTCGAGTGACTCTGAGCCTCCGTGTACACTGCTCCTCAGAGAGGTCCAGGAAGCTGAGCCTCGGTCTGTAGACCCTGTGGCGACGGTAGTGCCCTCTGCAACGCATCTCTCTCTGCGGTTGCCCTCCCTCCTGCTGTGCAGGTGGATGTGTCACAGCACTGTGTTGTGGAGCTCCACGTGTCAGAGGTGGATGGCGAGGCTGGTGATGCTGTTCGTCCTCCGAGGAGGTCATGACTGCAGCTACGGCGGCCCCCATCCGGAAGATGTACATTTGAGGGGGTCCGCAAGGTAGGTAAATGTGTCTGGACACCGGGGTAAGTGTGCAAGTTGGTGAATTTTTGTCTTAGGAGGAGGGTGGTGGAGGCCAAACTTTGTCCAAAGTGACAGAGTGGCCTCCTGCAATGAGTGAGGGTCTCCCCTCCCCCCCCCACCCCACCTATCAAATGGACCTTTGCAGCTCCCACAGGCTGGTGGCTGCAACATGTCTATTTCAACTTGGAGTGTTTCCCCCAGTACAGGAAACACGCTCAGTTTGGATGAAAATCCCACCCCTCCTAAGATATCCTCCCAATCAGGTCTGCTAACAACCTGAAGTATCAAAATAATTGGTTTAATTGGGATCCCGCCGGCTTTAATTGCCGGTAGGAGTCCCACATGCGGGGGCTGCGCGCGCATCTAAGCGCGTCATTGGGGAACCCGGAAGTGGGCGGGTTGGAGCCGGGCTCTGGACCCGCGCCGGGAATCCTGAGTGGGTGCGTTCGTGGAGCCCCCCTGCCACGAACGCACCCACTCAGACATCCTAAAATCGACCCCTATATTTTACCCGGGCATCAGGGCATTTTCAGCTATGTCCTTGGTACTCCCTTTATCTTTGCTTTACATTCTACCCTTGAATAATAATATTTAAATTGTTGGGTGCCTTTATGATTAAAGATACTGGAGGATTAGAAAAGTCAAGTGGTTTAAAATTATGTTGGAATGCCTTGGAGTCGAGTCTCACCATCTGTTTTAAAAATGAAGTATTTCTTCACAGATGCTGGATTACCTCTCCGTATTTTCCACCTCTTTTTGTTCACTCCCTGCTCGTATCCATAACCTCTGATTACTCTACTTATTCGGCCCACAGATTCTGTTCATACCCCTTTGCTCCCATTCCCTTTTCCCGTGCAAGGTCGGATGATGCTATGAGAGATAAAGCTTATTCAGCTTCCCCAGTGTCATGGAAAGTCCTCATTTTCTAATATAGTCACATGAGCAAGAGGAATGTATGCAAGGTGTCTTGCGTGTCATCATGCAAAACAATATTGTATATCAAGAAATATTGGTGCAAACAATATTTTGTGCAGCATGAAGCAGCCAGCACTTTCACATAAAATTAATTTTGCTGAGAGACATTTGATGTAAATGCAATTAAGTGTAAATTTGTGCTAAATTTAAATGTGTTAAGTATAGTGAAAATTATTTGACAGCAAAAATGGCCAGATGTACAATATTTCTATGAGCGGTTTTGATAGAGTACATAGGGAGAAATTGTTTCCACTGGCAGGAAGAGCAGTAACCAGAGGACACAGATTTTAAGGTAATTGGCAAAAGAATCAGAAGGGAGATGAAGTGAATTTTTTTTCTGCAGCGAGTTGTAATGATCTGGAATGCACTGCCTGAAATGGTGGTGGAAGCAGATTTAATAGTAACTTTCAAAAAGGAATTGGATAAATACTTGAAAAGAAAAAAAATTGCAGAGCTATGGGGAAAGATCAGGGGAGTGGGACTAATTGGATAGCTCTTTCAAAAAGCTGGCACAGGCACGATGGGAAGAACGGCCTCTTTCTGTGCGCTATGATTTCTCTGGTAGTGGTGGGATGGGGTATTAGTCATAGAGTCATAGAGTTATACAGCACGGATAGAGGCCCTTCGGCCCATCGTGTCCGCGCCGGCCATCAGCCCTGTCTACTCTAATCCCATATTCCAGCATTTGGTCCGTAGCCTTGTATGCTATGGCATTTCAAGTGCTCATCCAAATGCTTCTTGAATGTTGTGAGGGTTCCTGCCTCCACAACCCTTTCAGGCAGTGAGTTCCAGACTCCAACCACCCTCTGGGTGAAAAAGTTCTTTCTCAAATCCCCTCTAAACCTCCCGCCTTTTACCTTGAATCTATGTCCCCTTGTTATAGAACCCTCAACGAAGGGAAAAAGCTCCTTAGTATCCATCCTATCTGTGCCCCTCATAATTTTGTACACCTCAATCATGTCCCCCCTCAGCCTCCTCTGCTCCAAGGAAAACAAACCCAATCTTCCCAGTCTCTCTTCATAGCTGAAGCGCTCCAGCCCTGGTAACATCCTGGTGAATCTCCTCTGCACCCTCTCCAAAGCGATCACATCCTTCCTGTAGTGTGGCGACCAGAACTGCACACAGTACTCCAGCTGTGGCCTAACCAGTGTTTTATACAGCTAGGTGGGTCAGACACAGTGGACTAAGGGGATTTGGAGCTGCTTCAAATTTCCAATTTAAGCTTTAGCATACTTTATCTCCGATCTCTGTGATAGCAAATCTTTTCAATCGGAATCCAATGCTCCATATCACAAGCAAGCCCCAAATCAGAGTCAGTTTTAGCTACACTGGTCAAAAATGTGACTGAGCATATTCAGTCTCCAGATAGACACCATGCTCAAGTGAGGATTCCTTTCCTTTGGCTTTTCTCTGGGGTTAAATGTGCTGGAACAGTTCTATCACATCCGAGCTTTCCATTCCAAATCAACCTGCAGAACTATAAATCTTCTCCCTCTATTAGAGAATGAACAACAAATTCTGGTAAACATTTTTTTTTGCTTTACTACATACATCTGCTAGCTCGGAATGTTAGTGCCCTTATTCTCAATCAGTTCTGTGGAACAACCAGCTTGATGTGCAAGCAGCCTTTCCTGTTATTTTGTTTCTTCTTCAGTCTTTTTATAGCTTCTAAGATCTATTACCAGCACATAACCACGATCTCAAGCAATAATGGGAGCAATCTTGAGTTTTTCATGATAGCATTTCCTGATTTTCCTCCAGTTCCTTTTTATCACGGAAATGTCTCTTCAATCATAGGAGAAGGAACAACAAATGCTTATGTCCAATAACTGCCCTGGTCTTTCCGAATTTCAGATCTCCAACTATTTAGAACTCAGAATCCTGGTTTATAGTCACTCTGAGGATATGTGTTCCTACTGGTAGAGAAATCTTCAGCTCAAATTTTAAATAGTCTTCCATATCTTTACATCACTAGAGATTCTTCAAAACTGCAGCCACCTTGTCCCAAAGATATATATATATACAGTAATCTTGCCTCAGGGCATTTCTGTGCCAGGTTGAATGCTATTAGATCTTGGATTGAATTGATATTTGCAAATGTAGGTACTGATACTTCAAAATTTCCACTTAGTCAATCAAAAGTCAATGGTTATAAATAAGTTAGGCTGGGCCTTGACAAAATAATGATTCTGACAGTTCCCATATTTTCTTCATGTCAGAACACATCAACATTTGGCACCGCAAGTCAAGACTCACATTCTATAATCCTCTTCCCTCCTGAAGATGCTGATCCTTCCTATGACATGGTTTCAGGAGCATCATTGCCCTCCTTGTATTTTACCTAAGTAGCAATTTGTCATGTGTGAGTCTAGAGAGTGAGTGTCAGTAGGCTATTCATTGGTGAGGGACATCACAGCCAAGTATATTCCTGCCATCAGCCAATGCACACTTCCAGCAGTCTAATGCATACATAAAATAAAAATGATGGCTATTCTTATTTCTGTCACCATCTTGGTGCAGTCCAGTTTTTATGCTCAAAAATATTTGGCTGGCACACTGAAATTGCTGACAATTTGCTGTTTGATTTAAATTTCACTAAGTTACCAGTATTATCAGCATTATTTTTTTACAGCTATAAGTAATCCTTCAAGTAATTTAAATGAAAATTATATCCACCCAGAGAAAGAAATACAACCATAGTAACTCCCCAGTTTCTACAGATAGGCTATGATTTTTTTTTCATGAAATGTGGGCTTTCTGCATAGCTTTTGCTATGATAATTGCTAGGAGACGTTTTATTGATGAGTCACACTGTTGCTAAGAGCATTCTGGGCCCACCACCAATTGAACCAACTCACACTCCTGCCAGACATCTTGAGGGTATTACATCACACTTAGAAATAACACAGCTTGTCTGTCTCTAGACACAGCTTACAGTTGTAAAAAAATTAGATTAGCAGATATCAAAGATTTGTTTTATTCACTTCAGGGGCTGTGTATATGGCGACCTTCCAACATAGACTTCTTTCACAACATGACTTCAACTTTCTGAGTTCTTACATCTGCTGTTGCCATGGTACAAAAATAGTAAATTAGGATCATCAGAAGTTACAGTTTTTTTTGGAAGTTTTAATCGTGGCATGTTGCAATCTACAGCTTCAAAATAAATTACTCTAGGCTGCTTTCTCAAAACTATAATCAGTCCCGTTCTGAATTTCTCTAGTCTCCTTAACTAATTAAGGATGGTCCTCAGATAAGTAACTAGCCCCGTCGATGCACAAAACCAAACAAATGCATTCCTTTAGATATAACATCAATGTACTATTGACTTCCATTCATAACAACTGAGCTTTTCACACCTTTATTAACAATGAGCAGGTTTATTTTGTTATTGTGCAGACATTCAAAATTCTAAGCAACAATAAAACAAGTATGATGATTGGTAGCATGTCATACCTGGGGAATAAATGAGAGGAGGCCCTTTTTTATTTGAATAAATGGGAACAAGATACTTGAGAGACACAATGGCAGTAAAATGACAGCGTTTCAGATGTAATCCATGGTGAATGATCTAGATCTCTGAAATCACTGCTAGTACTGTCAAAAAGCAAAAGGGTTTAGAAACTTGTAAGTGGGGCTGACATCGACAAATAGTTATAGATGACCAAACTCTTTGGGTTAACAAATTCTTCTGATGTGGTATTCTATTTGGCTTTTCAACTGAATTTGTCAAACCAGTTTTATTTCAGAACATAACCCACCAATCTGTGCAACTTTCAGCTAATGTTCTCTGCTCCCTTCCTCCAAAGCCATGGGGTCCTTGGTGGGGATGCAGTTCCATTGGCACCAGGTGCCCTCTGGTACCTTGTCCAAATGACCACGGTTCATGTATGAGCCTTGATAGTGAGTGTGGATAGATGATTCAACCCATGAAGTGGGAGTGGGGGGGCAGCGGCATCATAGCTGAGCACAATTCTAACCTTGCCCACAGTCAATCACGAGCACTTCCAATGAGGATCGATGGATAGCGGTCAGGAGCAGGAGCCCTGATTGATTTTCCTCTTCCCAACCCAGGTAGTGCTGAGGGCAGTTTCAGCATGCCTACTGTTGGCCAAACTGAGATCAGTTAACTTAGCATAGACAGGGGCATAAAACTGGGGCTTTCCTGGAACTTAGCATAGACAGGGGCATAAAACTGGGGCTTTCCTGGTTCTTATGGGTCAGCCACGCATTGGATTAACTTGCTGATCCATCAAGAGATTCCTTGAAATTTTTTTAGAAACAAAATTATGCATAAAAGCATGACATTCCTTTATATGAATAAACTAAAGACGTATTCAGACAGAGGTTGCAGCAATTAGTACAGCAGCATCCTCTGTCAGCAAAGGGTATTCTTTCTTTCTGTGGTTAGGACAATATATATTAGCTAAAAGCTTTACTATTGCTTTGTGTTCTATCCATATGCCCAGCCAAGAATTGAAGAAAATCTGTTGGATTGAAGTGCAGGGTTACAAATGGAGAATCTTAAATTACTCCCTTAATATATTCCTTAACATTTCTGATAACATTTAATCTGAGAGTTGGTGGCACTCACAGAAGTGGAAGAACATTGTATAGACATGGAATGTGGTACTTATTAAATTTGTGCGCTGGAATACAAGAGGCATACTGGTCTGGGCTTTCCACTCTTCTCGGACTGGAGAAAAAGTGGAAGTGGGGC
Source organism: Heptranchias perlo (assembly GCF_035084215.1). NCBI lineage: Eukaryota > Metazoa > Chordata > Chondrichthyes > Hexanchiformes > Hexanchidae > Heptranchias > Heptranchias perlo. The sequence goes on along the minus strand of NC_090343.1, from coordinate 32,637,380 downwards.
AGCAAAGTATGCAAATCAGCATGAGATCACACAGTGCTGGAAAAGCACCCCAGAATCCACCGCCAGAGTTTTCCACTCTCCATACCGCCTTGACAGAGTCTGCCTACTCAAGGATTCAAGGATGTAAACGATGTCCCTGCGTCCTAATGATGCAATTCACGGTCCCGTCCCCCCACCAACCTCATCATTTATGTGTCAAACGATGTGTTTGCCTGCATAAATCAGGCCTTTATTTATGCTGTGAATGGTGAATATTTATACTGGAGCTAGAAACTGTGCTGTTGTGAGTAGCTGTTGTTGCTACTTCATCTTAATTTTACTGAGGCCACCTCCGTTACATGCAGGATCCAGTGTTAGCATAGAGACGGTGAAGGATCAGTGATCTTCTCACCCTCCCCAACCCTTTTTCTTTCCCACCCAATCCAATGAAACTACCTGAAAGCCAGTCAACTATGACTTTGCCACTATGATTCTCCCTCTGGAAATCCTTTTATTCCTGGTTGCCATGGAGGATGAGAGGGAGAGAGTAAGGGTAAGGGTGTGATTGCACTGGAGGTATTTGCACCATTAGCCTTTAACCTCCGCTCTGGAGGTACATCGACAGAAGTAGTTTTAAAAGCTTCACAGACAAGCAATGTGGAAAAGACTGAGGTTCCCGAAGGAAACCATTAAGGAGAGATGTAGAATGCTCAATGTGGACCTCACACCTTGTTGAAATGAAGAATACAATTGCTCGAAACTTCAATGTAGCACGATCCTTTCAGGCTGTGAAAGCTGACATCAGACCTGCTGCACAAAGATGTGCATGAAGTATGACAGATGCATTGATTGAAAAGCCATCAGAATATTTCAAGATGCCAATGAATTTGGATTCACAGCATAAGAGGGCTGGTGACTTTTCCAGGGTATAAGGTATCAACAACAGAACCCACTTTGCTATAAGTGTTCTTTTCATTGAATCGACATCATATATGAGTAGAAAGGGGTTCCATTTGATCAACATTCAACTTGTCTGACACCATCTGCACCACAGCATGCACGTTAATGCGTGTTTCTCTGGCAGCTCCCTCAATGCTTTCATTCCAAGGCAGTCCGGTATGCCAGCCATATTTCAGAGTCCTGCCTCTGGGTGGATGTTGGAGAACCAGAGATACCGTCTCTTCAGCTATGGCTGATGACCCCTGTACACTTTCCAAGGCACAACAATGAAGAGAGCTGTAATGTGGCTAACTCTTCTACAAGAATCATAATTGAGCATATAGGGATTCTCAAATCATGCTTCAGGTACCTGGACCAGTCAGGAGGAGCATTATAGTACACCATTTCAAAGGTCTTTAGAATAATTGTGGTGCGCTGTATGCTCCATAGCCTGGTTCTGGCAAGAGGACTAGACATCCAGGAGCCCAAGAAGAAAGGCCAGATGACAGAGCCCAGGTAGTAGACAAAGTTGTTATAGATGGTAGATGAACAACCCCTGCAGCCAACAGAAACATCCAAAATCAAGAGCCATTTCAGCTGAGCTTCAGGCATTACATGTAATAAAGTCCACCGATAACTGCACAAAAAGATCCTCTGCAAAATATAAAATTGATTACATCCCTGAGCCTGTGAGACCCATGGCTATGTCATTTCACATAGAGATTACTATCCAAAAACTCAGAAAGGTTCAAGAATACTGCACCATTTATTAGTGCTGACAATTCAATCATTGCACCATTACAGCCCCACTACTAATAACTACCGTGCTACTTCCCCCCCCCCCCCCCCCCCGTGCCTCTCATGGATCTATTTAGAGTTCCTAATCTTGTGCTCCTTCTTGCTGCGCCCTAATGTCAGTGTGAGAGAACTGGTATGCTGCTGTCCAAGTGAGTTCTCAGAGAGCGTTGGTGGTAAGCTTCTCACTGAGATCGGGTCCTGCTGACAACCAGCCCACAGCTGCTGTTCCGCAGTTGTTGCTGGGTCCTGAGATACTTTCTTCATGAAAACTCTGCATGGATATGAAAAAGATTGCAGGTGTCCCACTATCCCAAGGGTCACCTGTATCGCCCGGGGCCTCCGACCCTACTCTCTGGTTCTTGGCACTGCATCCAAAGAACCAATGGATTGTTGATTGACAGTAATAATGGTCCAGCAGATGTTAGTCAAACCATAGCCTAGTACAATCTCAAATCGATCAAAATCCCTAGAGATTGCAATTTCCAACTGCTCAGCTACAGTTGTCAGCGTGGAGGCATGAGATTCATGCAACTGCCGGCCTCAGCAACCTCTGTATCGGGGCATCCCCCACAGGCCGACTTGAGACTGTCACTCCTCATAAGGTGGCCTGCAGTGACTGGAAACCCTCCCTAATAGTAAAGCAAACATCAGTGTCAGCTGTGGCTCAGTGCCAGCACTCTCGCATCTGAGTTAGAAGGTTGTGGGTTACACAGTCCCACTCCAGAGACTTGAGCACATAGTAAAGGACTGCTCCATCTGCCCTAACAATTCTTGTACATTATGGATGACTGCCTGCACAGCTTCCTTATGTTATTAATCCTCAGCTAACAGCCTCTTTTTAAAAGCAGGACCAATGAAATAAAAGCCCACTGAATCCTCAACCATTGCTGAGCACTGATCCTCAGCCATTGTCTCATCCTCATCCAGAACTCCCTTATCTTGACATTCAATGCTTTGTGAATCACCTAGTTGAAATCCCTTAACTTGAGCTCTGTTGCTGGTGCCTGTCACAATAAATGTGTCTGAAGAAGTGTCAAGGGCTTGGTAGATGTTTTTGTATTTGAGGGATCAACTTGTTATTCTTCCTCATCCTCATCTTCTGCCTCATCATCTCCATTTTCTTGAGAGGTAGAGGGATCTATGGGATTGCCATAAGAGATTGATATTTCTGTCCTGCATGGCCACAAGAAATATAAACACCCAGTTGATGATTAGTTTTCAGAGTTCCAATGAAGGTTCTTTAGTTATTTTACTTTCTGGTGACTAAGTCTGTTCACTCGGAATAGGACTACTAACACTCTGCTGTCATGGATCCTCCCACTTCTCTGTCACCACAGCCCTCTGTGACAGCTCTCCCCGGGAACTTAGTTGATTCCTCTTCATGGGGGGTGGGGAGGGGATCAAGAGTCTAATGAAAGCCTGTCCCTCCCCCCATAGCCTTCTGTTCCTATGCACAATGACCACTCTGCTCCTATGGAGCTAATGCAAGTATTCCTAGAGGTGAAACAACTGTACAGTGCAGCAGGTTTTGACAGTGCTGATAATGTGCTAACAAGAATCAGTTGGGTGTTTCAATCAGTAACCAATAGCACCTATACCCGGAGAGTCCAGTGATATTAATGATACGCTTGTCCCTGTTCGAAGGGAAGTTGTCAAATTTGTGTGGGAACAGTAAAGGCTCATTTACAGTTTTCAGTTGCTCTATGCTAATGTAGCAGCTATATTATATCGTTTGGTGCCCAGATGTGTCCTGGTGGAAGCATTATGTTGTGACTTACCTTGCCCATCCCTGGCAGATCATTAAATCTCTTGCAGCACTGAAATGTTAACAGGCTCCTAGATTGGCGATGTAACGGCTGTGGGTTTGGTATCATAATTCCCAACCTAATGATTATTTCAACCCTTCATGTGGAGAACTTATGGATTGATGCATAGAACCACAGACATTTCATTACAAATGATGGAAGCATTTTAGAATGTGTTGGTAGGAATAGGGAATACTGCATTCGTACAATCCCACATCTTTTAAATGTACATAATCTGTGTTAACTAGATTAAAGAAATTATGTCTGATATTCTTATCTTTTTATGATGTCATAAAATCTAAATTGTATTTAAATTAAAAGTCATGCATAATTCTTGTTAGAAAACTTAAAAGACTACTAACACCTATATATGTTAAATAATTTTGGGCTGAGTCCACCTACATGTGGTAATAATGGCTGATTTGGCACCAACTGTGGTTACCACAATATTTACCCCTTAATCAACATCACTAAAACAGCACAATTGGCCATTTATCTCATTGCTGTTTGTGAGACCTTCCTGTGTGCAAATTGATTGCTGTGTTTCCCTACATGACAACAGTGATTACACTTCAAAAGTACTTAATTGCCTGTGAAGCGCTTTGGGACGTCCTTAGGTTGTGAAAGGCACTATATCAATGCAAGTTTGTTTTTATCTTTCTTTACTGCTGTCCCAGCTAATATCGAAGATGTGGAGATGCCGGTGATGGACTGGGGTTGACAAATGTAAGGAATCTTACAACACCAGGTTATAGTCCAACTGTTTTATTTGAAAATCACAAGCTTTCGGAGGCTTTAGAAAGCCTCCGAAAGCTTGTGATTTTCAAATAAAACAGTTGGACTATAACCTGGTGTTGTAAGATTCCTTACATTTATCAGCTAATATCAGCTAACTCAGCACAGACAGGGAATCAAATCTGTAACCCTCCTGGTCTATAAAACTCAGCTGATCACTGGATTTAATTGTGACAGTTATTTTTGTGTTCTGGCTGTTGTGGAATCTGCCCCACAATATAAACAGAGTAGCTTTACACAGCACTGGGATCCTGAGGTAACATTGCAGAATTACTTTAAAAACAATTCTGAATTATAAGCGTTGCGTGATACCTGTTAAGGAGCGTGTCAGAACATTTTCCATGGTAGAGCTTGGAGGGAACTGGAAGGTTATGACATTGGGGTCATGACTACTTCTAGTGACTGTCTCCAAGCATATGTTTAGGTGTAATAAATTCTAAAGCATGCTCCTCAGTTCACAGCATATAAAACAGAATGTTCGAACAGGGACAACATTTTTATGTTGGCCAGGCTGCTGTGGAGTCTGCCTCAAAGCAGCATATGAGCTGGTATTGGAGAACAGCTTCCTATAGTGGTTGTGCAATGTAAGCACACCATTAAAAATATCTCAGTTGTCATTTCTCATGCTCATGGAACATGATGGAATTCAATGTTGAAAATATTAATTTGTTTCGGTTTACTCAGGTTTACCCCTAATACGAGGTTAATTTATAGTCATGATATAGTCATCGAGCTTTAATGCTATAAAAGATGTAGTTGTGGTTATTACTATAAAGGTAGGATTAAAGTAAGTGGGGAAAAAAAAGCACAATATGTAAGAAGCTTTCAGTAACATTACAACATGCAGGTTAACAGTCTTATTGTAGCAGGTATTACTTATATTAGCGAGTCTACACCAGTCCCTATTAAGATTTCAGTCATATTTAAGAGTTATTGGGCTATAAATTGGGATGTGTAGCCCGTTTTTTAGGCACCATATGGCCTCCTAAGGTTCCAAAATGGTGTCTGGAATGTGCGCGCATGCTTCTAGCGTGGCGTGCGCCGGACACCATCTTGGTAAAGGCATTTGCGCACATGCAGATAACGACGTCGGTACCTTGTAAAATAAGGAGAATATGCATTAGATCAGTGTGTAATGCTGATTTAAAGGGATAGTTACCATTTTGGCACTCAACACTCCAGCCAATGCACTGTCTTAACCACGAACAGCTGAACATGTCATAGAAGGCCTGGAGGATCATGCGGATTTACAGGTTAGTTGCTGGATTATTGCTTTTGGCTGCTGATGCATTTGTACCTGTTGATGGAGGTCTCCTATACTTGAATACTAGGACTGCACTCACGCGATATCGGGCACCCCTGCTGGTGAGAAGTCATTCAACAGCATAGCTAGGACTGGCTGCTAGCGCTGGAATCAGGTAAATGACCAGGCAGCACGAATCTCACATGCTGCCTTTTTTTTTATTCGTTCATGGGATGTGGGCATCGCTGGCGAGGTCAGCATTTATTGCCCATCCCTAATTGCCCTCGAGAAGGTGGTGGTGAGCCGCCTTCTTGAACTGCTGCAGTCCGTATGGTGAAGGTTCTCCCACAGTGCTGTTAGGAAGGGAGTTCCAGGATTTTGACCCAGCGACGATGAAGGAACGGCGATATATTTCCAAGTTGGGATGGTGTGATTTCGAGGGGAATGTGCAGGTGGTGTTGTTCCCATGTGCCTGCTGCCCCTGTCCTTCTAGGTGGTAGAGGTCGCGGGTTTGGGAGGTGCTGTCGAAGAAGCCTTGGCGAGTTGCTACAGTGCATCCTGTGGATGGTACACACTGCAGCCACTGTGCGCCGGTGGTGAAGGGAGTGACTGTTTAGGGTGGTGGATGGGGTGCCAATCAAGCAGGCTGCTTTGTCCTGGATGGTGTTGAGTGTCTTGAGTGTTGTTGGAGCTGCACTCATCCAGGCAAGTGGAGAGTATTCCATCACACTCCTGACTTGTGCCTTGTAGATGGTGGAAAGGCTTTGAGGAGTCAGGAGGTGAGTCATTCGCCGCAGAATACCCAGCCTCTGTGACCTGCTCTTGTAGCCACAGTATTTATATGACTGGTCCAGTTAAGTTTCTGGTCAATGGTGACTCCCAGGATGTTGATGGTGGGGGATTCGGCGATGGTAATGCCGTTGAATGTCAAGGGGAGATGGTTAGACTCTCTCTTGTTGGAGATGGCCATTGCCTGGCACTTGTCTGGCGCGAATGTTACTTGCCACTTATCATCCGAAGCCTGGATGTTGTCCTTCATCGAAACGACCGAGCGAGGGTGAATCGCGCACCTCGACCCCCGTGCCCGGATTCGGGGATTATTGAATTTAACCCCCATTGAATTCTAGATGATCTATCATGCTTAGTCCATATCCAAACTGAATTGCATTTGCTTTGTGTAATATGGGAGCTGGTTAGTTTTCAGTTCTATGAAGCTGTGGTCTGTGGATAGGTAACTTCTTTACCTCAAAACTGCAAAATGACAGACATTTAACTCATTATGGAACCTATAAATTAAATTAGAAACAGTCCAGCGCAGTGTGATTTTCTCCCTCCTCTTCAGAAAGCACGGACTCATGCTACATTATGGATTCACAGGCACCAGCAGCTCTCTGGTACTTTATTAAAGTGGCCATAATACGTATTTAATGGAGGTAATTTTATGTGTCAGCTCTCCTGTTGGAGAGCCCATATCGGAAACTGGGTCAACACTGCCCACCTTTTTCTCACCAGGATGGTACGCGCCCAACTTTTGATGTGCACTTCTAGCGGGCAAGGCTCACCACCTGGAGTGTGGACGCGTAAAATTGCCCCCATATATATTTGGGTTGCCAATTCCAGGATTGTCCTGGAATCTCCAGGAGTTAAAGATTAAGGAATCTTGGACATTGATGCAAGCAACACGTGGGGAAAAAAATCATAAGGGGGTTTAAAGAATTGTGTTTTCTTTTCATATCCTTTGAATACTTTTGTTTATTAGTTATAAAAAATTATTGGAGATGGGGAAAAATGGCTGTTTGACCTTGTGGACCAGTTGGAGGTAGGAAGTCATGTGATAAAACCTCAAGAAATATGTCTAACCAGAGATGACAGCCCTAACATATATGTGCTTGGATGGAGAGCAGTAGCAGATTGTTCAACTATGGATGGCATCGTAGCCCAGCCCATTCTTGCCCTTACCTAATGTCCATACAAGTGCGTTTTAGAGCAGAGCGCTCTATATAAAGAGTCGAAAGGGGATGATTTTCTTCTTCCTCCCCCATTCTGGAGATACTAAAACACTGAGGCAAATTATAGTTTCACTCTCTCTGGAATTACATACAGTCTACAGCACAGAAACAGGCCATTCGGCCCAACTGGTCGATGCCAGATTTCTGCTCCACATGAGCCACCTCCTACCCCTTTTCATCTAATCCTATCAGCATTCCTTTCTCCCTCATGTGCTTATCTAGTTTGGATTGCAGGAGAGTGCTATACATGTGTTGGATTCCCACATTTCCATTGCTAAAACTTGTAGTAGGATTGTAAACCTTGACTCTGGAATTCCTAGGCTTAGGGAGGGCTATTTCATGGAGCACCAACAGCAGGGGGCTGGAATTGAGGGCAGAACCCTGCTAGATCCAGAATCCTGATTTTCAGCCCTAAATGGTTGAGCATGTTATAGTACAATATAGGGAACACATCACACAACATATTTTTCTCCTTTATGCCTAGTGACAGTGAGCCCCTATGAGTCTCTGGCGTCCAGCATTGTTAGGGTCATGGGGAGAGTTCAAAAATTCAAAAGCCAATTCTGGCAATGGAATCAATCTCAAAGACATCGGTTGAATTGCTGAAACCGGCAGAAGGAAGAAATGAGCCATTTGTAAAAACGTTCCCTTTGCCCCCAGTGCCCCATAGGTTGCTAATGCTGCCGCAAGGCGCCACCGTGAAATTACTTTGGGGAGTTCCAACAGGGTCAAGGATGTTGGCAGTGTATGGGCGCAAGTTCTGCCCCTCCCCAGATCCCGCCCCTTCCAAGGTCTTCCCGGCAATTGAAGCACCCTAGTTTTCAGTGTGTCTACGAACTTGCTGTGTGGATAAGGGAGCCAGTTTTTGCAGTGTAAGTGCGGGGAACTGGTGCTTAGATATTGGCCCAGATTTTGCTGGAGCGGGGCGTCTCGTGGCATGCCCTGTTAGTTAGACTTGTTTGTGAACGTTTAGGTTTTAAAAATTTTTGCCCACAAAGTTGCTGGATGTGTGAGCTGATAACGGTGCAGCGAGGAAAGCAGGGCATCTGGGACCTTGGTGAACAACAGGATAAACAGTATATCTCCTTAATCAATGAGATTAAAGGATTGAGAACTAAATAGAGGAAGGATTGAGAGGGAGGGTGAATTAGAGTGGGTGAATTCAATGTTAAATCAGATACAGAAAGAGAAATAAAGAGAGGGAAAAAAAGATTGGAGTAAGAGAGAAAGAAAAAAGAGACAGGAAGGAAAACTAAAAAAAAATGTAAAATTTAAAATTTGACATTTTAAAATTTCCAACAATAATTCACAGCCTAAAGGAATGACAATTTTAAGTTTTCAGTTTCTGGGTCAGAGAGGTTGATTGGCAGCCATTAACGCTTAGCACGTCGTTAAAAGGGTACTTGCACTTGTAATGACAAGACTTAACTTTCTGTGGTGAGTTTAATGGGCAAATACAGCAAGTTCTTAAAAAAAAAACAGGGAATCTAAGGGCGAGATGCCGTTTTCGCAAAGCTAACAGCAAAGGGGCGCAACTCAGACATCAATTTTTGGATATTCACATTTAACTGCGCATCTGCTCCTTGCCTGAAGTTGCTGTACCATTTACCCATAAATAACAGCATTAGCCTTGCCATTATTTTGATAGCAAATTCTGGCCCAATATCTTTATTCATTCCTGAGAGCTACTATTCATCCAATACTCGAGGGAGACTCAGTCCTTAGGTCCCCATAGCTAACATCAACCTTTCTTCAGCCAGAACTGTCTCTAGGCACTGCTTTTGAAATGTTCTGTGTGGGTCCCCCTATAAATACTGTCACTCACAGTGACCCCCTTTCCCAACAGCTGAAAACAGTGGTAGCTACCAAAAGGGAAACAGCGCTATCATTGCAGAAAACCTTTCTTATTGACATATAACAGAGGTAAAGTGCTAACAAGTCAACATATACAGAAAGGCACAAAAAGCTGGTGGCAGTCAGTCAAAAACCTGATCACCTTTTGGGACCCCTTTGGCATCTCCATCTCATAGTATCCGGAGACAGCAGGTTGAAAACCTCTGCTCCAGAGCTGCAACAATTGGTTGAAAAAAGTTTTAGCAGTTAGAAGAAAGCATCAATTCAAATGTTATATCGAAAATATGAAAGGGGGAAAAATTTCCATTTGTCCATATAACATCTTTCCTTTAGACAGCTTTAGAACCACCATTGTGGGAGAATGTGTTTCACTAGTGTAAGTACTATATGACACAGATTAAAATTAAGCAGAAATGTTAATACTTTTGAAACATTTAGATATAAGCATGGACCCTGTACATTAACTATTCTACCAAACTGTGGATGTGCATGTTGTCATGTTCTGTTTTAATTTTTATATTTCACCTATTTTTTCTGTACTTCAGGCTGCCAGATCCCTTTTCCAATCTGAAAGGGTGGGTCAGTGAGATGGCATAGATCTATCAGGACTGACATTGAGATATGGGAACCAGCTTTAGCAATGTAAACATAAGAAGCCAGCACACAGACACCGTTCTTCAGTGATCTGAATTAAACAAATGCCAAATGTGAAGCACCCTTTGATACATTACTTCTTCATAAGGAGTGTCTCACAGATGGCTCCACTTAAAATTAGACATTCAATGGGGGAGGGGGGAAAGAACCCAAGTTTTAGCACTCAGCAACATAACATGCAGCACACTAATGCACTAAAGCCACACGCTAAAATTCTAGCACAAAAATTTAATCCAGTGACTGCCACAGACAGAGATATAAGTAGCAAAATGCACTTAGGATACTGTTAACGTACATGTAGGACTGAATGTGATCTATCCAACTTAAAGGACCAGCATAAAGTCTGCTACACCAGGAACTGGTCACATTTGTCTCAGGTGGCAAAAGGCTCCCAGTATTACAGATTCTTAAATTGGAGTGGATTTTTATGTTTATTTTAAATAAAGTTAATACAGATCGTCATTTGGTGCCCTTTATGGAACCTAATAGGTGGAAATGCACAGAGTGACATTTATTTTGCTTGTGTGTTTTTAGCAGTCAGGAAGGATTGTTTATTTTAAAAAGGCAATCTTTTCTTACTTTTTTTTATGCTTGACTTGTCTTTCAGTACACGCTCCAGGCAGGTGATGAGGAGTAATGGTTGTGTTAACAAAGAATTGAAACATGATCTGATAAATTAATGAACCTTTGCAGTTAAACATTTGGATAATGAATATTTAGGGCAACTCCTTGAGTTCTGCATGATTCAAACTCTGACAGATTCTTTCAGCAAGGAGCTGGTGAAGTAAGAACCAAGGGAATGAGGAATATACTGGCTCAATTTTGGGAGGAAAAACCTGAAAGAGATGATACTGACAGGGAAGAAGAAAAAGACAAAATAAAAAGGATATACAAATCTACTGCATTGTAGGAGACATTGTGTTAACTTTATTCTTACATCCTCTCTTGGAGAAATGCCATTATGGATTTGTGACTTACTGCAGACCCTGTGTTGGTGAGTAGCGTCATGGGGTTCAAGGTGGGGGGGCATCTGTGAGACACTCTTTTTATGAAGAAGTAATATATCAAAGGGTGCTTTACACTGACACACGAACATATGAAATTGATGGGCAGGAAAAGACCAGCTGTTCCATCAAGCCTGCCCCACACCATGATGGCTGGAATATCATGACTAAGCCTGAAAAATGTATCCACTTGGTACCCTATTCTCCAGTTTGGATGATCCCTGATTGGCATCCTGGAAAAAAAATATGCGCTCGACTCTATGCAGCCACCTACTGACGGGTCTCAGCTGGTTCATTTCTCCAGGAGATTGCAAGAATGAAATCGTCACACCTACTTTCTGCTACAACGTAATATTTTTGCTATGCTTTCAATATAATGTTTATCACCCTCAATTACACATGAGATTTGTCTTTATTCCTTTTACAGTTTTATAAAGTGGTTAGTCATAAGAAATTACCTTTTTAGTGAAACATGTTGGGGGCAGTGATTTCTTGATCTGATTGTGAGACCCCTGTGCTTGTAGAATTAAGCAAACACCTTGATACATTTCAGCTTTTAAAAAAAAGTTGCAGTTTCAATTGTGGAAATACCCCACTAGCTGATACTTTTGTTCTCACGTTTAATAAGTAATAGAAACATCAGCAACATGGTTTAACTGAATTCAGTCTTATGAAATTAGGCAGTGGTATATTCCTCCACATTCCTTAATTCCCTGTTGACTGTTCAGTCATGCCCATGTCTACACCCTTAACTAGTTAAGTGTGTCAGTAATTATTTTTTTATTAGCTTCTTAATTGTGATGGCCCTACCAAACGACTATGATAAATATCAGAAATGTTCAATGAAATAGTTATTGATCACTAGCGCACATACACACTCATAACAAGTTTGAAAACTTCAGTCAGTATTAGAGAATTACATGTTGGCCATGGATCCTTCTGATCGTCTTTTCAGCTCTTGCTTGCTTGCGAATCTAGAATATGCATAAGTGTCAGATGGCAATAATTAGTCATTGTCTTTGATGCCATAAAACCCTTCCCCACAGCCCACACACACTTTCATCATTCCTGAATGCTTTTTGTACTGTGCCCTCGTTCTCAGACATATATGACACAATCTCATGGTTTACCATAAAATTGTCAATGGGATAGTGAGTTTTCAGCCTCTTACTAAGACCACATTTATTCACCCAAAAAACATTATTTAAAACAAAGATGATTTGTGCAGTGAATGAGTAAAGGAGAAAGTGAGTGTTCATTTTAAAGCAATTTATTTTTAAATATTACAGTCAAATCCACTTAAGTACAAACCTCGTAGAAATAAATTCCTGATCATTGAATCATACAGCACAGAAGGCGGCCGTTCGGCTCATCGTGCCTCTGCCAGCTCTTTGAAAGAGCTGTCCAATTAGTCCCACTCCCTTGCTCTGGTTTGTTCATAATTGTAAAGAATCTTACAACACCAGGTTATAGTCCAACAATTTTATTTGAAAATCACAAGCTTTCGGAGGCTTCCTCCTTCCTCAGGTGAATGTGGGAATTCTTGAACGTTTCGCATTTATATTCAGAGAACAATACCTGGTGATTACAGATAATCTTTCCAACTGCCCGTTGTCAAGGCAATCAAAGTGTTCAGACAGAGAGGTGTTACCTACAGGACCACCGAATATATAAACGGCCAGAACACAAGACAGGGAGAGAGAGGGAGAAACATCCGAAAGGAAGAGAAAGACAAAGAATGACCCGTTGTATTAAAAACAGATAACTTTTATTCGCTGGTGGGGTTACGTGTAGCGTGACATGAACCCAAGATCCCGGTTGAGGCCGTCCTCATGGGTGCGGAACTTGACTATCAATTTCTGCTCGACGATTTTGCGTTGTCGTGTGTCTCGAAGGCCGCCTTGGAGAACGCTTACCCGAAGATCGGTGGCTGAATGTCCTTGACTGCTGAAGTGTTCCCCGACTGGGAGGGAACCCTCCTGTCTGGCGATTGTTGCGCGGTGTCCGTTCATCCGTTGTCGCAGTGTCTGCATGGTCTTGCCGATGTGCCATGCTCTGGGGCATCCTTTCCTGCAACGTATGAGGTAGACAACGTTGGCCGAGTCACAGGAGTATGAACCATGTACCTGGTGGGTGGTGTCCTCTCGTGTGATGGTGGTATCTGTGTCGATGATCTGGCATGTCTTGCAGAGGTTGCCGTGGCAGGGTTGTGTGGTGTCGTGGATGCTGTTCTCCTGAAAGCTGGGTAATTTGCTGCGAACGATGGTCAGTTTGAGGTTGGGTGGCTGTTTGAAGGCGAGTAGTGGAGGTGTGGGGATGGCCTTAGCGAGGTGTTCGCCGTCATCGATGACATGTTGAAGGCTGCGGAGAACATGGCATAGTTTCTCCGCTCCGGGGAAGTCCTGGACGACGAAGGGTACTCTGTTGGTTGCGTCCCGTGTTAGTCTTCTGAGGAGGTCTATGCGATTTTTCGCTGTGGCCCGTCAGAACTGTCGATCGATGAGTCGAGCGTCATATCCCGTTCTTACTAGAGCGTCTTTCAGCGTCTGTAGGTGTCCATCGCGTTCCTCCTCGTCTGAACAGATCCTGTGTATTCGCAGGGCCTGTCCATAGGGGATGGCCTCTTTGACGTGGTTAGGGTGGAAGCTGGAAAAGTGGAGCATCGTGAGGTTGTCCGTGGGCTTGCGGTAGAGTGAGGTGCTGAGGTGCCCGTCTTTGATGGAGATTCGTGTGTCCAAGAAAGAAACCGATTCTGAGGAGTAGTCCATGGTGAGCTTGATGTTGGGATGGAACTTGTTGATGTATTCGTGTAGTCTCTTTAGTGATTCTTCGCCGTGGGTCCATAGAAAGAAAATGTCGTCGATGTATCTGGTGTATAGCGTTGGTTAGATGTCCTGTGCAGACCCTCCTCCGGAGGGTCGCTGCCCTAAGCTTGACATGTATGCTCAAGCTGTCAGGAAATGCGTCAATGCCAGATTCATCAGCCGCACTCACAAGACAGTCCAGAATGTCACCCGAGCACTCCACACCTTGGTTCTTTTGCCAATTATCTTAAGTCTGTATCCTCTGGTTACCAACTCTCCTGTTAGTAGAAACAGTTTCCCCCTATCTACTCTATCAAAACCCCATATGATTTTGAACACCTTTATTAAATCTCCCCTTAACCTTCTCTGCTCTAAGGAGAACAATGCCAGCTTCTTTAGTCTCTTCATATAACTAAACAACTAAAGTCCATCATCCCTGGTACCATTCTAGTAAATCTCCTCTGCACCCTCTCCAAGGCCTTGACATCCTTCCTGAAGTGTGGCGCCCAGAATTGGACACAATACTCCAGCTGAGGCCTAACCAGTAATTTATAATGGTTCAGCGTAACTTGCTTTTGTACTCTATGCCTCTATCTATAAAGCCAAGAATCCCATATGCTTTTTTAATAGCCTCATCGACTTGTCCTGCCACCTTCAAAGATTTGTGTACATACACCCCCAGGTCTCTCTGTTCCTGAACCCCCTTTAAAATTGTATCATTTAGTTTATATTTCTGCTCCTTATTCTTCCTTCCAAAATGCATCACTTCACACTTCTCTGCATTAAATTTCATCTGCCATTTGTCTGCCTATTTCACCAGTCTGTCTATGTCCTCCTGAAAACTGCTACTATCCTCTTCACTGTATACTACATTTCCAAGTTTTGTATCATCTGCAAACTTTGAAATTATGTCCCCTATACCCAAGTCCAGATCAATAAGATGGAAGAAATGTATTTCAAAGTAACAGTTTACAGGCTACATTCACAAAGTTTTCTGTTGTTTTATTCGAAGAACGTTTGCCACTGCAGAAAATTTCAAAAATCAACTGTACAATTAGTCGGTATCTGAGTTAATGCCACCAAATCTTTATGTTGGAGGGCTTATATTTCCATCTGTCCTTTGTTATAGGCGGGGAGTTGTGACAGATATCCAGAAGCTCTGTTTTCAACCTCCTGATACTATTCTCCTGAATGACCGGAGACATAGCTGTCCAAAATCATAAACCTACCTAGCTTTAACAGGAAGCACTGAGGGTTCTCCCCCCGCACCTCCCTCCCCATCCCTATTTCTGGTGTCCCCCGACTGCCACTGGCAGATTTTGCAGGATCAGTGGGAGGGCACTTAATTAGCATGGAACCAGTGGGCACCTGCACCCAACAGTGTGACTCCAGTGCTCACCTGCCCCATGCTGCCAGAAAATCTGCCACCTGGCCTGGTACCCACTTTCCCCCTTCCCCTGTTATGCGTGCGGCCCACTTTTGCCCTTCTGGAGGCCAGTACATGTTATCTCTCTCTGCCTATCGGCCTCCAGTCTCATGCCAGGTGTCTTCTGGGTCGAGGAAGCAGGGACTCCTGAGGATAATTTTAATTCCCAAGAACTAGTGGGTTGGAGGCAGATGGGCAGTAAAAATAGTGGATTTTTGGAGCATCCCGGCTCCAATGCGCCCACTTCCAGGTTTGACCCAGGCACGTTTGGATATGCGTTCGGAACAGACACCTGGAAGTCCTGCCTCCACTTAAAGCCAGCAGGCCGATACTTAAAGGGGCAATGTACCTCATTGCGATAGTTGAGGTAGTTAATTTTTTGTGTATTACAAAAGCAAAACAACTTTAATAACTTACCTGTTTTGGTTTCCCATCGCTTCCGATTCACGTCAGTTGAAGACAGGAGGGAAGGGCCAAATCCATGAGGTGCCTTTATTGCACTGCTTGTGGGCCAGGCGGAGCAGGAGTGTTTCTTCCAGGCCCAACAAACTCACCTGGTGCGACAGGACCCCGCAATCGGAGGATTTCCCCCGCCCCACCCCACCCCCGATGCTGGACACCCCCCGATCTTATCCAAGGCCCACCCGATGTCGTCCACGTCCCCCTACCTCCTCCCAACCCTCTGATTTCTTCCAGGCTCCACGATCTCTCTCTCTCTTCCTCCCCCACACTCCGATTTGCGGCTCCTTACCGTCCCGACAGGCAGCCAGCCAATCTGGCTTCCTGGTACGTGGAAAACCCGGAAGCACAAATACTTCCCTTCAATTGAGTTGCGATCGCAGATTGCGACGTACTCATTTGGCTTCCGGGTTCCCCACGCAAATATCTAAAGATAAAGGCTGGGTTCCCGGCTCCCAACTAAACTCATGCCCCCAGTGTCTGAAGTCCCTTGCTGTCATTGGCCTTGTAAGGGGCAGGAAAAGTTTCCAACCACAAGACCAAACTGGATCTCCCGGTTGACAGAGACCCAGCATAACCAAATCCTCCTGCCAGGGTTTCACTGAGAATCCAGCATTGTGCACAAGGAAATTTGGGGCCATCATTTTTTATAGGATGGTTAGTATGCAAGAAAACTCTCTTGTTTTTTTTCCTCTCTGTCGGTTGGAAAGTGCTTGGTCTCTACTCAGCACCTCCCCACGAAAACATACGGCTGACACTGGGAACTCAGCTGTCTCAGGGAATCTAACCAGAATTCCTCTCAAGGGAGCTAGAATACTTAGGGGAGGAAGTTATGCTTCAGTTGTATAGAGCCTTGGAGTACTGCATTCAGTTCTGGGCATCCCATCTCAGGAAGCATATATTGGCTTTGGAAGGATTGCAGCACAGATTCACCAGAATGATACTGAAGCTTAAAGGGTTAAATTATGAAGACAGGTTGAATAAACTTGGCTTGTATTCCCTTGAGTATAGAAGATTGGAGGGTGACCTAATTGAGGTGTTTAACATGATAAAAGGATTCGATAGGGTAGATAAAGATAAATTATTTCCTCTGGTGGGGGAATCCAGAACAAGGGGGCATGAACTTAAAATTAGTGCCGGTCCATTCAGGAGTGAAACAAGGAAGCACTTCTTCACGCAAAGGGTAGTGGAAATCTGGAACTCTCTCCCCCAAAAGGCTGTTGATGCTGGGTCAGTTGAAACTTTGTTAGGAAAGGGCATCAAAGATATGAAGCAAAGGTGGACAAATGCGGTTGAGGTACAGATCAGCCATGATCTAATTGGAAGGTGAAACAGGCTCGAGGGGCTGAATGGCCTACTCCTGTTCCTATCTCACCACTCCATGGCACCTCACATAATGCTGCAATTCTCAGCATGACTACCACCTGAACTAACAAGTTACATTGCATTTGAGTAAGTAAATGTTCTCTCCCTCCTGCTGCAGGCTGTAATAGATGTACAGTTTAACTCTCGTCAAACTTGAGCAGCACATAGAGATAGAAATACATAGAAGTTACAAGATGGAAACAGGCCATTCAACCCAACCGTTCCAGTGGTGTTTACCCTCCACACAAGCAAATAGTTCTAATCACATTTACCCACCCTGTTCCCATTTCCTTCATCCATGGTCCAATCGAATTATGAATGTTGACAGTTTCTGCCTCAACCACTAACACTGGAAGTAAATGCCATAACTCTGTGTAAAGATGTTTCTCCTGCCTTCTGTTCTAAATTTCTTACATATAATCTTGTATCTATGGTCCCTTGTTCTTGCCCCTCAACTACTGGAAACAGTTAAATGTTCCACTCTTTTTCTGATGATTGTACATTATATACGATTTTATTTTACTTTGATTCCCTTCTTACTCAGGGTAATAATGAAAATAACTCCCAGAGTCAAAGCATTACAATCACAGTGTATTGTGTGAGCTTTTACAGTGTACAGTTTCAAGTCCATGGAGCTAAACTTTTTTTCCCAAAGAGTCTCCCATAGAATGGACCTAAACTACACCACTATGAGCCAGTTGTCATTTGTATCTTAGCAAAATGGCAACCTCTAGTGGTGGCACTGCACAACAGACTATTTTATTTAGTTGTAGTACTGCATTTTTCTTCTTTGTGTGGGCCTTTTTTTTGGAATATACCACAGCTATAAAATAAATTTTACTCCATTGAGTTTATTTCTTATCATTTTTTCCTTCCTTTTCATTAGTTTGATTAGCATAAAGGTGTGAATGTCACCTACCCTGGCAATCAAATAATTCAAAATGATTCACTAAACTATTCCATTTACTTGTGTTGTCTGATCTGATGGACATGCAATCATATTTTCTCTCTACAATTTGTTCCTTCTGTATCTCTCCTTTCCTATTAGCAGTCACTCATGCTGGTTCCACATATCTCTCACCCAAGTGAACAATCTTCATTTATGAGCCTCAACAATGAGTATGGTCAAGATGTTTGAACTTGGGAAACACCACAGTTGACCCTGAACTTGTGTTCAGCCAGTATGCACACTTTCAACAGGAATCACTAAATAGTGATCAGGAGTGGAACCGTGGTCAATTATTTTTTTCCTCTAACTCCACAGATCAGAGATTGAACCTGGGACTTTCGTGGTTTATCTGGCTCAGAGCCACAAAACATACCACAGTTACCCACTGAAACAATTGATGAGCCACTTATTTTTTTAAATTGCAGTTTACTGACTAAATTCAGAATATCACATTATTCTAGCATAGTTAGATGTCAGACTTTAGTCAAGTTGGCTCTGGGTTCAAATTGCAGGGCAGCAGGCACATGGGAACACCATCACCTGCACGTTCCCCTCCAAGTCACACACCATCCTGACTTGGAAATAAATCGCCGTTCCTTCATCGTCGCTGGGATAAAATCCTGGAACTCCCTACCTAACAGCACTGTGGGAGAACCTTCACTACACGGACTGCTGCAGTTCAAGAAGGCGGCTCACCACTGCCTTCTCAAGGGTAATTAGGGATGGGCAATAAATACTGCCCTTGCCAGTGCCGCCCACATCCCATGAATTAATAAAAAAAAGGATTCACTTAACCATTCATCTTTCTGAGTTGGATAAAATGAGTGCTACATCTTAGGATGCAAGCAGCAGCAACAACTTGCATTTCTATAGTGACATTAACATAGGAAAATGTCCCAAAGCACTTCACAGTGGCGTAAGGAAAAACAGACCGAGCCAAAGAGAGAATGATTAGAAAGGGTGACTTAAAAGGTGGGTTTTATGGAAAGTCTGAAAGGAATGATTAAATGACAAAAGAGATGAGGGTGCAAGGGAAGGAGGGTGGTAATGGGACAAGTAAAGAAACAAAAGATGGGTCTAGAGGAGCTGTAAATGGCGACATCAGAACCATTACCAGCACTTGCTGTCCGAAAAAATGGGAGCAGTGGTTATGATCTGAAGTCGTTGAAATCAATGTTGAGCCTAGAAGGTTGTCAAGTGCCCAATTGAAAGGTGAGGTGCTGTTCCTCGAGCTTCCGTTGAGCTTCATTGGAACAGTGTAAGAGGCCAAGGACAGAGAGGTCAGAGTAGGAGTGGGACGGGGAATTAAAATGGCAAGCAACCGACAGGTCAGGGTCATGCTTGCAGACAGAGCAGAGGTGCTCAGCAAAGCGATCACCCAGTCTGCGTTTGGTCTCCCCAATGTAGAGAAGACAGCATTATGAGCAGCGAATACAGTATACTAACTTGAAAGCAGTACAAGTGAATCGCTGTTTCACCCGGAAGGAGTGTTTGGGGCCCTGGACGGTGGGAAGGGAGGCGATGAGAGTTGCATCTCCTGTACTCACACGGGAAGGTGTCATGGGGAGGAGAGCGGGTGATGGAAGAGTGGACCAAGATGTTGCAGAGGGAGCGGTCCCTTTGGAATGCTGAGAGGGGAGGGGAAGATATGTTGGTGGTTGCATCATGCTGGAGATGGCAGAGGATGATACCTTGAATGGTATTCTGGTAAATCTCCTCTGCACTCACTCCAAGGCCCTGCACATGGTGTCAACTCACCATTTGGCCCGGTTTGATTTTCATGCAGTCTAGAGATTCATAATATTATAGAAGCACTCAAGTGATGAAAAATTTAGAAATATTGCGATCTACACTTTCTTCATCAGAGTCTCCATAAAATAAATTCTGTCTCATATGAGAATTATAAATGTTGGACTTTGTCTGCTTCACTACACTCAGGCAACAATGCAGAATCAATTCAGTGTGACGTTATGAACGCTTGCTGGCACTCAGCCTGCACCAGGGGGTGAATTTCCCACACTCAGTGTCAGCCCTGACCTGCAGACGACAACAGAATTCATGATGTATTCATTCATGCTGAGCTGCCTACCTTCGGAAATGTATTTAAAGGCATTCTTATATTCTGTGCCAATGCTAATGTCTCTGAGTTCCAGAAGTGTGGGTAAGTTTTCCAACCCTCCAGGATTGCCCTGGAATCTCCAGGAATTAAAGATTAATCTCCAGGACACTACTGTAAGCAGTCCAGGAGAAAAATCATGACATTAAAAAAAATTGTGTTTTTTTTTACATTTTCTTTGAACACTTTTGTTTACTAGATATAAAAATATTGGGCATGGGAAAAAGGCTGTATGTCTGACAGTCAAGAATCATCCAATCGGGTAATGAAGAGTCTGTTCATTGGTGTAGGAAGGCGGTGTTTAGTGAGGATGGACATGTTGGGTGACCAATGGTGGGAGTGTGGGGCGGAGCAGTTGGCGGCAGGAGGTAATATGATGACACCTCCAGGAATACGTCCAACCAGAGTTGACAACCTAAGTGTGGGTCTTGTGCAGCCGGCTGTGAATCAAACATCAAACCATTGATAATTCCTATGACTCACTGAGTGGAAGACCCATTTTGAGCAAGTCTTCCAAGTTGCCAGTTTTCGCAGGTCGGGCAGTTTCATTTACCTTTTAGCTAGATTTGTAGAACCTTCAGGAACCCGGTGACACGAGCACAATATAAAAGCATTTTAAAATTCCAAACTCTTCCCTTTTGGAAAATTGATGAATTAAAATACAGGGCCTTTTATATTAGTGTTTTAAGTTAGATTCTAGGACTCTGGAATCCATACTCAGCTCCTGCTGTTAATGCTGTTAAATCCAGTTTTCATATACTGACAGCAGGCTTGGATAGTCGAAATGGGTGCCAGGATCCTGGAATCCATGTTAAAGGAAGATCAGTATAAAAGTGCCTTATTCTTTTCAGCTGCACAATGGGAGGGAGCTGAATCTCGAAATGCAACAATAGTTTTGGGTGTTCTCGAGTTGCTGTTCAGCTTCCTCCACAGTTGGCTTCACCAGTTCCTCCCAGTTAGTTCATCTGATGATCTCAACAGTTCTTGTTGTTTAAATAAAAATGCTCTCTAACAAAAAGTGAGCTTTCTTCTAGAATCCTGTAATTAATTAAACTCATCAGTGATATGCAACAGACCTCCAAGTGTTCCTCTAAACTGGACAATGATCATCTGCAACCCATGTGACATTGTGAAACTAAGTGGTGAATCTGTCTAGAGAGGTATCACATTACAAACCTGTAGTGTGCCTATTAACACCCTGTTTAATATTGATTTCAATAACTTCAGATCATAACCACTGCTCCCATTTTTTCAGACAGCAGGTGCTGGTAATGGCTCTGATGTTGCCATTTACAGTTCCTCTAGATCCATCTTTCGTTTCTTTACTTGTCCCATTACCACCCTCCTTGCCTTGCACCATCATCCCTTTTGTCATTTAATCACTCCTGCCCTCCATCCTATCACAGACCTTTCCTTTTGTTCTTTCCTGCCCTCCCCTTTGCCTGGCTGCACACTTGCTTAAAAACTGTTAAATCTTTAACTTCTTCCAGTTCTGAGAAAAGGCCATCAACCTGAAATGTTAACTCTATTTCTTTCTCCACAGATGCTGCCTGACTTGCTGAGTATCTCCAGCATGTTCTGTTTTTATTTCAGATTTCCAGCATCCGCAGTATTTTGCTTCTGTTTAGTATTGTATTGGGCAGTGGGTTAATCAAATGAATCCAGTAGCCTTGACCTCAGCAATTTGTGAATCAACCCCTCCTCCATTTAATTCTAGGTACAGTTTTACTAACCAATTCAATTTCTCATTCTGTTGCCTTCCACCTTTATATCTTGGATTTTGCAGAGCCCAACAGAAAAAAATGTAACAAGAGATAAAAGGTAAACTGCCTCACTTTTGATGTCTCATCAATGGAGGGATTTGTGTACTTCACAAGAGAATTTTGCAGGTTTCACATAAGAAAGAAAAATTAAAACCATGGGATTTTATTCTCCTGTTTTCTATAGAATTCTGTTTAAAAGTTAAGCCCAGCAGGGACCACATTAGAGCCAGCAAGTTAGTCTACCCAACTCTACCTCACCACCGCCTCTTTTGACCCCTCCACTGCCTCAGATTGGTCAAGCTGCTTGTCCAACATCCAGTACTGGATGAGCAGAAATTTCCTCCTTTGCCTTCAGTCCCTACCACAAACTCCATTCCCTAGCCACCGACTCCATCCCTCTCCATGGCCATTGTCTGAGGCTGAACCAGAACATTCGCATCCATGGCATCAGCTCCCGACCCCATATCTGCTCCATCACCAAGACTGCCGACTTCCACCTCTGTAACATCTCCCGACTCCTCCCCTGCCTCAGCTCATCTGCTGCTGAAACCCTCATCCATGCCTTTGTTGTCTTTAGACATTGACTACTTCAATGCTCTCGTGGCCAGCCTCCGATATTCCACTCTCCATAAACTTGAGTTCATTCAAAACTCTGCTGCCCATATCCTAACTCGCACTAAGCCCCGTTCACCTATCACCCCTGTGCTCGCTGACCTACATTGGCTTCTGGTCCGGCAACGCCTCGATTTTAAAATTCTCAAGCATGTTTTCAAATCCCTCCATGGCCTTGCCCCTCACTATCTCTGTAACCTCCTTCAGCCCTACAATCCTACGAGATCTCTGCTCTCCTCCAATTTTGGCCTCTTGCACATTCCCGATTTTAATAGGATACAGGCAGCAGAATTTTGATGAGCTCAAGTTTATGGAGGATGCAAGATGTCCAGGCTGAGCCATTCCTCTGCTGTTAGGTGTCAGCAGGCATGGATGCAAAGAGCAGTCCTGTTCTCTCAAAGACCTGTGTACAAAGAGAGCCAGCCTTATCCAGATCGTGCAGTAGGTGGCGCACCTGAGGCTGCCTGTCCTGTGAAGATGAGACAGCAAAAGACATGTTTCTTCCAACATAAGTCAGCGAGCTGTGATGGGGCCAGTAGAGCATGAATAGATGGGGTTGCCAACCCTCTTGGATTAGCTGTGAGTCTCCTGGGTGGAAGATTGGTCTCCCACACATTGCTGCGAGCATCCAGGGACAAAATTACTTTGCATTCATGGTTCGATTCTGCGTGCCTATTTACTCCTCTCTGGACAGCAGTTGGCACTTCCACCATCATACTTACCTCCCTGGAGCTCAAGGCTCCGCACACACAGCTGTCTGTCTTCTGTTGACAGGCTCCCAGCCATTCCCTCCCTCCCTCTTTCATGAAGCAGCCTGGAATTTCCTTGTAGCCTGTCCCACCCTGTCCACCATGACTTTGTCAGGATGCAGCTCTGGATCACGTCAGGCGAAGTTACTGTGGTGGACTGAGCAGGACCAGCTACGAGGAGATTCCACATCTATACTTGGAGGACTTTCAATTGTGTTCAAAAGTGCAGCCTGCAACTGGTGAGCGAAATGATTGTGCTGGGAAAATTCTGTGTGGGTTCAGGATTATCCTTTACATTATGTAGGGTCTGCCGTTCATGTTCATTTTTAAGTGAATAGTTTAGGGTACCGAGCAGATTCATCTTTACTCTTTTACCCTCTCCCTCCCGAAAAGTTGGAAAATGTTCAACTCTGATTTACACAATATATTTACAACGGCACTATAAGAGATGAGTTTGTACGATCAAATTGACTGAGTTACGGTTATCTTGATATCATGTTGCTATCATGACAATTAGCAAGCATTGCACAAACTACACATTCCTGTAAAGTAAAAGAATTTGAGCTGGTTTAGTTATTAATGCGCAAGTTTAAAACTGAGCAAAAATGTAATTGAAACAGTGTGACCAATTTATGTTGAATCATCAATTTCAGTTTTTGTACATTATGATTGAAGTTTAAATGTGAAAGTATACATATATCTATTTATATTACTTGAGGTACCGTTGTTCATTTTCTTCCTGGAATACATTAAAACTGATTAATTTTAATATTGATACCAGCCACTGGGCTGAAGTCTGTGACTATGGTGATTGGTTCACTAAATGAGTGCCCGAGTGAACAGCGGCTCCTCAAACTTGTGACCTTTGTACACAGGTAGTTTAGAAGCAGTAAAATAACTGCCATTTTAAAATAAACCATGAAGTGAAAAAAAGTGCTCCGGAATGGATTTCTGCATCTGATTACTAAAAATAAAAGAGACAGGTGGTGAAGTTTAACATCTAGACTGTTAATGTGACATAAAGTTAAGCCACTCCACACTCATCACTTGGCCAATTGTTAATATTCTGCTGTGCATAAAAGCATTAACGGCATAAAGTGGCTCCTGAAAATTGCTATCTCCAACAATCCACCATGTGAGCACAACTTGACCTTCACAGTGGAGGCAAAGGCAGCTCGCATCCTCTGAAAAGCTCGTGATCCAAAGCTTCTCATTTTTTTTTTCACTGCTTGCTCTGTCTGCTTTCAGAGCTGATGGCTGTGGGAGCAGAGTGCACTTCAATCAAACCAGGTCCCCATTAAAAATGTAACTTTCCCGACAATATGATTGCCAGGATTTAAAAAAAGAAACTTCTTCTCAGAATCCGCCCAATAATAACGCTGGAAATGTTTTCCCTGCTGAGTTTTGTACAATTGACGTGTAGTGAGTAGTGCAATAGATGTATAAATACAGCACTGAATCAAACACAGCTTTTACATTTCAAAATTGAGCAACACACTCACTTCTTTGCTACAAGTGGTGAACACTGCCAGCGGATTCTGCTGTATTTTTTGTTGCGTGATGTGTTTTCCAAAGCTTTTAGTTTAAAAGGGAGTTGCATTCGTTCCGAGCTGTGGGTGAGAGTGAACCTTAACTAAATCCTATTGATATTTTTACTTTAAATGTGCCTGATTTTTATTCCATGTTTCCTTCAGTCAACTGAAATTATAAAGAAATTTAAAAAAACAAAATACTGCAAATGCTGGAAATCTCAAACAAAAGCAGAAAGCATTGTAAACACTCAACAAGTCTGGCAGCATCTGTACAGAAAGGAAAATATCAGTGTTTCAGGCAGAGCCCTTCATCAGCACATGACGATATCGTAGATGAACAGCTTATAAAAAGGAATAGTCCAACAATTTTATTTGAAAATCACAAGCTTTCGGAGGCTTCCTCCTTCCTCAGGTGAATGTCAAGAAATCCTCGATCCTTTCGCATTTATAAATCACAGAATAATACCTGGTGATTACAGATAATCTTTCCAACTGCCCGTTGCCAAGGCAATCAAAGTGTTCAGACAGAGAGGTGTTACCTACAGTACCACCGAATATACAAACAACCAAAAAAAAGAGAGAGAAACATAGAAACATCCAGAAGGAAGAGAAAGACAGCAAATGACCCGTTATATTAAAAACAGATAACTTTTGTTCGCTGGTGGGGTTACGTGCAGTGTGACATGAACCCAAGATCCCGGTTGAGGCCGTCCTCATGGGTGCGGAACTTGGCTATCAATTTCTGCTCGACGATTTTGCGTTGTCGTGTATCTCGAAGGCCGCCTTGGAGTACGCTTAACTGAAGGTCGGTGGCTGAATGTCCTTGACTGCTGAAGTGCTCCCCGACTGGGAGGGAACCCTCCTGTCTGGCGATTGTTGCGCGGTGTCCGTTCATCCGTTGTCGCAGTGTCTGCATGGTCTCGCCAATGTACCATGCTCTGGGGCATCCTTTCCTGCAACGTATGAGGTAGACAACGTTGGCCGAGTCACAGGAGTATGAACCATGTACCTGGTGGGTGGTGTCCTCTCGTGTGACGGTGGTATCTGTGTCGATGATCTGGCATGTCTTGCAGAGGTTACCGTGGCAGGGTTGTGTGGTGTCGTGGACGCTGTTCTCCTGAAGGCTGGGTAATTTGCTGCGAACGATGGTCTGTTTGAGGCTGGGTGGCTGTTTGAAGGCGAGTAGTGGAGGTGTGGGGATGGCCATAGCGAGGTGCTCGTCGTCATTGATGACATGTTGAAGGCTGCGGAGAACATGGCGTAGTTTCTCCGCTCCGGGGAAGTACTGGACGACGAAGGGTACTCTGTTGGTTGCGTCCCGTGTTAGTCTTCTGAGGAGGTCGATGTGATTTTTCGCTGTGGCCCGTCGGAACTGTCGATCGATGAGTCGATCGTCATATCCCGTTCTTACTAGGGCGTCTTTCAGCATCTGTAGGTGTCCATCGCGTTCCTCCTCGTCTGAGCAGACCCTGTGTATTCGCAGGGCCTGTCCATAGGGGATGGCCTCTTTGACGTGGTTAGGGTGGAAGCTGGAAAAGTGGAGCATTGTGAGGTTGTCCGTGGGCTTGCGGTAGAGTGAGGTGCTGAGGTGCCCGCCTTTGATGGAGATTCGTGTGTCCAAGAAAGAAACTGATTCTGAGGAGTAGTCCATGGTGAGCTTGATGGTGGGATGGAACTTGTTGATATTATCGTGTAGTCTCTTCAGTGATTCTTCGCCGTGGGTCCATAGAAAGAAAATGTCGTCGATGTATCTGGTGTATAGCGTTGGTTGGAGGTCCTGTGCAGTGAAGAAGTCCTGCTCGAACTTGTGCATGAAAATGTTGGCGTATTGGGGTGCGAATTTGGTCCCCATGGCTGTTCCGTGTGTTTGGGTAAAGAACTGGTTATCGAAGGTGAAGACATTGTGATCCAGGATGAAGCGGATGAGTTGTAGGATGGCGTCTGGAGATTGGCTGTTGTTGGTGTTGAGCTGGTGGGTGTGTTCTTTGGTCGGATCTGCGGGTAACTGTCTGTAGTGTTCCTGGTTGTCCAGTTGTCGGTATGCTTCATTGCAATAGTCCGTTCTGTTCTGTATGACGATGGCTCCTCCTTTGTCCGCTGGTTTGATGACGGTGTTGCGGTTGGTCTTGAGAGCGTTGATGGCATTGAGTTGTGCTCTGGTGACATTCTGGACTGTCTTGTGAGTGCGGCTGATGAATCTGGCATTGACACATTTCCTGACAGCTTGAGCATACATGTCAAGCTGAGGGCAGCGACCCTCCGGAGGAGTCCAGTTTGACTTTTTCACCCACCAGCTCAACAAACTGATCAAGACCTTCGATCCAGACCTTCAAAGCATCCTACGCGCTCTCATCCCTCGTACTCCCCGCGTGGGAGACTTCTACTGCCTCCCAAAGATACACATAGCCAACACACCCGGACATCCTATCGTATCAGGCAACGGAACCCTGTGTGAGAACCTTTCTGGATACATCGAGGGCATCCTGAAACCCATCGTACAGGGAACCCCCAGCTTCTGTCGCGACACTACAGACTTCCTACAAAAACTCAGTACCCATGGACCAGTTGAACCAGGAACACTTCTCACCACGATGGACGTCTCAGCACTCTACACCAGTATCCCCCACGATGACGGCATCGCTGCGACAGCATCAATACTCAACACCAACAACCGATAACCAGTTCTTTACCCAAACACACGGAACAGCCATGGGGACCAAATTCGCACCCCAATATGCCAACATTTTCATGCACAAGTTCGAGCAGGACTTCTTCACTGCACAGGACCTCCAACCAACGCTATACACCAGATACATCGACGACATTTTCTTTCTATGGACCCACGGCGAAGAATCACTAAAGAGACTACACGATAACATCAACAAGTTCCATCCCACCATCAAGCTCACCATGGACTACTCCTCAGAATCAGTTTCTTTCTTGGACACACGAATCTCCATCAAAGACGAGCACCTCAGCACCTCACTCTACCGCAAGCCCACGGACAACGTCACAATGCTCCACTTTTCCAGCTTCCACCCTAACCACGTCAAAGAGGCCATCCCCTATGGACAGGCCCTGCGAATACACAGGGTCTGCTCAGACGAGGAGGAACGCGATGGACACCTACAGACGCTGAAAGACGCCCTAGTAAGAACGGGATATGATGCTCGACTCATCGATCGACAGTTCCGACGGGCCACAGCGAAAAATCGCATAGACCTCCTCAGAAGACTAACACGGGACGCAACCAACAGAGTACCCTTCGTCGTCCAGTACTTCCCCGGAGCGGAGAAACTACGCCATGTTCTCCGCAGCCTTCAACATGTCATCAATGACGACGAGCACCTCGCTATGGCCATCCCCACACCTCCACTACTCGCCTTCAAACAGCCACCTAACCTCAAACAGACCATCGTTCGCAGCAAATTACCCAGCTTTCAGGAGAACAGCGTCCACGACACCACACAACCCTGCCACGGTAACCTCTGCAAGACATGCCAGATCATCAACACAGATACCACCATCACACGAGAGGACACCACCCATCAGGTACCTGGTTCATACTCCTGTGACTCGGCCAACGTTGTCTACCTCATACGTTGCAGGAAAGGATGCCCCAGAGCATGGTACATTGGCGAGACCATGCAGACACTGCGACAACGGATGAACGGACACCGCGCAACAATCACCAGACAGGAGGGTTCCCTCCCAGTCGGGGAACACTTCAGCAGTCAAGGACATTCAGCCACCGACCTTCGGGTAAGCGTACTCCAAGGTGGCCTTCGAGACACACGACAACACAAAATCGTCGAGCAGAAATTGATAGCCAAGTTCCGCACCCATGAGGACGGCCTCAACCGGGATCTTGGGTTCATGTCACACTACACGTAACCCCACCAGCGAACAAAAGTTATCTGTTTTTAATATAACGGGTCATTTGCTGTCTTTCTCTTCCTTCCGGATGTTTCTATGTTTCTCTCTCTGTTTGTTTTTTTTTTGGTTGTTTGTATATTCGGTGGTACTGTAGGTAAAACCTCTCTGTCTGAACACTTTGATTGCCTTGGCAACGGGCAGTTGAAAAGACTATCTGTAATCACCAGGTATTGTTCTGAGATTTATAAATGCGAAAGGTTCGAGGATTTCTTGACATTCACCTGAGGAAGGAGGAAGCCTCCGAAAGCTTGTGATTTTCAAATAAAATAGTTGGACTATAAATTGGTGTTGTAAAATTGTTTACAATTGTCAACCCCAGTCCATCACCGGCATCTCCACATCATAAAAAGGAATAGAGTGAGGAAAATGTGGGTGGAGAAAAACTGGGATCACATACACAAGAAAAGAAAAAGATTGAGCTGTTAAGTCGATTGAGTGGAGAACCGGAGATGGTTGACTGTCAGAACTGATAATGGCGTAAGATAAAAGGAGGCATGCTGAGAAAAAGTAGAGAAATAAAAGACATATATGAGAACCAGAGAATGTGTGAATTATAGCAGGTTAGCTAAATTTAAGGTGCGGAGGGGGGGGCGGTGCAGGGGAGGGCATAAAAACCTGGCAAAGCAGAGTAGGCACCAGCTGCTCTGGAGTCTAGTGGAAGAAAAAGCCAGGTCAACACCAGGGGTGCAATAACATTTGCAAACTGCAGCAAATACTACATGATCAACCCTCCAACCATAGTTGACAACCCTAGTCCCAGGATAGTGACAGGTACAGCCAAAATGCTTCAGGTGTCATTGTATCTACTTTGGTTTGGCCTCTCACAAACTCCTGTCGCTCCTCTCAATTATGCAATCCATTCACAATCTCTTTACCCCTCATGAAATATCTGCCCTCACCACTTTGTATAGTGTGACTTCAATGCTAGCAGTAACCAAAAATAATGCATTGATTGGGGGTGGGGAGATTACAAAAAAAGGACTATCCAGCACAATCAACTAAAGTATGGACTAAAATCCAACCATTCATACATTAAAACATATGCGCACACACACACACACACACACACACACAAAAATTACCTGTGAACAGAAACCACCCTGATACTCCCTTTAAAAGGTTGTAAGACTACCCTGCAACCAGGTTTATGAACAAGACTTGCACTGAGGGCACAAATTTATCTGAAGCTGTGAAATTCATCAAGAGACCTTTTAATGAGGGAATTTTAATCATAGAATGAGATTGTGAATGTCGGTAGTGCAGCCTCAGTTTTTGCCCTCAAATCATCCGTCGGAAACTCGAATGCTGCAGAATCAGTTGCGTGCAGTCAGGTGTCTGATTTTTTCATTCGTGCCACTGATATGTTCCACTTGTAACACAATTTCTAGGCTCCACTGACTGACTGCAGAATCTGTTTGATCTTTACTCTAGCAGTTTATAATCTCATCAAAATTCCTCAATTATTTTGCAATCATGTAAAACGTCTCACTCGTCTGTGTTTCTTTTGAATTTTGAGGCTCTTAGTTCTATCACACCCTATAAAAATCCCCAATATAAATAAACGTTTCAAAGCTTTACATTTTTGCACATTTGCAGGCAGTGTTACATAAGATTGACAGCACAGAAACAGGTCATTCGGCCCAACAGGACTATGTCAGTGTTTATGCTCCACACGAGCCTCCTCCTACCTTACTTCATCTAACCCCATCAGCATATCCTTCTATTCCTTGTAATTATCTAGCTTCCACTTAAATGCATCTAGGCTAGTCTCCTCAACCACTCCATGTGTTAGCGAGTTCCACATTCTAACCACTCTCTGGGTGAAGAAGTTTCTCCTGAATTCCATATTGGATTTATTAGTGACTATCTTATATTTATGACCCCTACTTTTGGACTCCCCCACCTGGTTGATACTGGGCCGTACATGCCAGTTAAAACAGAAGTTGGTCTGAAGTTTTTTAATAAATAAGTTGTTGCATAGTCAGTGTGTTTTTAAATATTGTATGGAATGCCATAGACAGATCCTTTTGTCTTACAGCACAAAAGGAGGCCATTCGGTCCATCATGCCTACTCTTGAATGTGCTCACCAATTAATCCCACTCCCCTCGCTCTTTCCCCTTGGTCCTGAAAATTGATTAAAATGTATTTTCTCTAAATAAGTGAATGTCAACATTTACAATTACTTTTGGAATAGATATTTTCCCTGATGTCGTAGATTAACCCTCACTAAAACCAAGTTGTACTGAGAATTATAGAACTCTCTTCAATCATGTCTAATTTTAATACTTTTTTTTTGCTTCAGGCTATTTTGCTAGGTACACATTTAACGGTAACTATATTTGTTTCTCTTGAATTTGTTGCAGTGTAGTAGTTACAATTGTCATTATTTCTGCCTGCCATGATTTGTTCCTACTTGTAATCTCATTATAGGTTGAAAGCCCACTCGTTCTTCCAGTTCTTAAATTATCCTAATTTTTTATTGATTCTTATTACTTTGGTTGTGTGACAGGGCAAACAGTCAGAGCAAAATAAAGAGTTCATCTTGTCAGGTTGCCATGTGAACAGTTCCACATTTTAAAAAAAATTATCATCAGTCTCAACTTTATAAAATATTTATTATGTTACTATGGATCTAATTCTTCTCATCTAAATAACCTTTCTGCACATGCATGAAGCAAATTATATCAACTACAAAAAAGACTTTTAGACTCCTCTAGGCTGGAGATTGTATTTGATGTGCATAAAAGGAGGATGAGGAAGGAAAGCTTTTTATTGAATAATAAATGATGAACTTAAAGAAAAAACTTTTAGAAATGTAATGACTCTGCCAACTGCAAAAAAAAATAGATTCACTGTTAGCCTGCCTGTCCTTCTGAACATGAAACACCCCAAGGTATTCAAAGAAGAATAAAGAGTTCTCCCGGTGTCCTGGCCAACATTCCTCCCTCAACTAATGGAACCAAAAACAGACTAAGTGGTAATTTATCTCATTTGCTGTTTGTGGGGCCTTGCTATGCATACATTGGCCGCTGCGTTTGCCTAAGTAAGAACATTGACTGCATTTTAATTATATTCATTGGTTGTGAAGTGTTTTGCAACGTCCTGAGGACTTGGCAAGGTGCCATATAAATGCACGTTCCTTGTTTCCATACTTCCCACACCAGTTATGTGTTTAGCTATACAAACTGTATTATTGAATCTTTAAAGGATTCTTCTTTAGGTAAAAGTCCTTATCTCCCTCTACTTCAAAGGATTGGAAAGCTTGCTTCACCTAACAATTTTCATTTTAGATTAACTAGGCAATACACTGGGCCAGAATTTGCTGTCAAAATAATGGTGAGGCTGATGGCACTCTCCGTTATTTATGCGCAAATGCTATAGCAACTTCAGGCGAGGGGCAGATGCGCGGTTAAACGCGGAAATCCATAAGTCACTGTCTGAGATGCGCCACTCTGCCGTTTGCTTCCCAAAAATGGTATCTTGTTGTCTGCCTCACCATTGAAATGCATTGAATGGCGTGAAGTTCCTGTATTTGTGCGATACATATGAACGAAACTCGCCACAGAAAGTTGTTAAGTCTTGTCCATTTCAGTCTAAGTACCCTTTTAATGACGTGATAAGTATTAATTATTGCCAGTCAACCTCTCTGGCACTGAAAATTAACTATTTCAAGTGTGGAGTTTCATTCCTTCAGATTTTAGTTGTTGGAGATTTAAAAAATGTAAAATTTAATTTTTATTTTTTTTTACATTTCCTTTCTGTCTTTTTTATCTCTCTATCTTAATCCAATCTTTCTTCCTCTTCTTATTTCTCTTTCTGTACCTGATTTGACATTGAATTCACCCTCTCTAATTTACACTTCCTTCTCAGTCCTTGCACTGTTCATTTCACAATCCTTCAATCTGACTGGTTAAGGAGTTATACAGTTGCTTGCCCTGTTCACTCGGGTCCCTATTGCCCTATCTCCCTCACTGCGATGTTACCAGCTCGTACTTTCAGCAACTTGCCACACAAAAATTTAAAAACCTAAACGTACAAGGGCAAGTCTTAACTAACGGCAGATGCCGTTGGATGCCCTGCTACAACGAATTATGTCCCAATGTATTCTGAATGCTGTGCTTTGTAAAATGTTGAATAGACACTGGGTGGCAGTGTAGTGCAGCTGGACCTGATGTCTGCATGTGAAATTTTAACAAACAACAGGACAGAAAGACCAATGGACCAGCAAAGTGAGCACTTCAGGAACATACAGTATTAAATCAATTAACATCTAAAGTGCATATTCTTTTAAATTTAGCTTCCCACTAATTTTTAATATCAAGTTTGCTAAAGTCTGCAGATGAATATTTTGTTTGATATTTTCAATGGTTGGATAAAATGAACCTCCTTTTTAGAAGATCATAACAAGTGCAGCTCTTGTGGTCGTACAGCAATTCCAGTGCTGGAGACAAGTTGCTTTTATCCCCCTATTAATATTGACAGTCATGGGGGTCATACAATTATTTGTAATATTAAAAGCCCTGTTCTATCCTGAAATGAGAGTGATTGTTCACACGCACACCTCTTTCAATCCTACATGGTTTTTTTTTGGAAAACACTGTCTTGTACACCAGTTATTTAATCTTTGGTACACATACAAAAAAGTTATTTTTAACAGAAAATCGAAATGTTGTTTGCAAAATCAGCTTCATGAAAATGAAAGTTCATGCAATATTTTTAATTGGCCTATAATAGATATAAAAGTGGGCATTTATTCCATGTTTTACCATGCAATGATTGTTTTGGCATCAACAGTTTAATGCTAAAGTTGTTATCCATATTCAAACCCCTTAATTTGTTTGTTAAAAATTTTTAATTTGTGACATTGCCTGCTATTTGGAGTCAAATTTTGTCTGATAACGCTCCTGTGAAATGCCTTGGGACATTTTACTATGTTAAATGCACTTTTTAAATGCAAGTTATTGTTGTTGTTGATTTCCACCAGACTCCACAACAGCAGCTCTGACGCAAAGCAATCAAAGGTTTTGAAGTCAAAGCCAACCATGTGTTTATCATGTGTTTTAACACAGTTGTCAGCCATTTGGAAATCGTTTTTATGAAAACCCATAATGCAATTGGTCATATCCATGACAACTGCTGGCGATACTGTTATTTCCATTTTGTTTCTCTTCAAATTTATGAAAGCCTAGGAATTCATTTCATGAACGGAATAGTGTTTCAAAGGAAACTGAGCTCTCAAAATTAAGTTACCAGGTATTGTTATCTTTTTCAAATCGGATTTTAGTGTTAACAGCTACCAATGTTTAAAAAGAACATATTGTCAATGGGCAGAATCTCCTATTCAAATAGCATTTGAGGAGTCACAATGATGATGAGCTTCTCGTGGATGATGCTGCTCAGAGTTTAGGATTATTTAATATGGTTGGATAAGATGCAAGTCCATTGTGTTTTTTTTCACCCCCAAGATGTTTTTGAGTAATACAATTTTCATATTGAAGCTTCGATATTAATGTAGCACTTTTGAGAGAATTTGATATCTGAGCATGAACATTCTATGCACTCTTTGCTTTTTTGCTTCTGCCAATCATGTTAGGTTATGTATCTGTGATATAGAAATAATCAACTGGGATGATAATTCAGCCAGTTCTTGGTACAGAAAAAGATCTCGTATAGGGAGTTGGGATAATGCAAACCTTTGGGAAATTCTGGGTGCAGGCAGATTCTTGGCATAAGTTTGATTCCCAAGTTTTGTCACTGTGCTAGCATTGGACCGTGGGCCGACATAAACATTCTATCACAGGAGCATCTTTGTTAGTGAAATGCAACAGTTGAGTCAAGGCAAAGGGACAAAAGCAAACCAGGATCAATAGGATAATGGGGTAGACATTTAATCGCCTTTGAGAAAGATTGTATCTCTACATGTTCAGGGTTGAGTTTGATTGATGATCCAGCAAAGGAAGCTAAACAATGAGGAATTGCCATGCAGAACCATGGAGCTTGAGATAACCCACAGTTCAACCAAGTCATAATGACTGATGATTACTAAATGAGTTGGCTCAGATTGTATATTGGATAGATATGTAAATCAGCCAAGATGTTAGTTTTGTGTATTATTCAAATTATTGGTCCTTTGAAGGAAAATGGATATTTCATATGCTGACTCCAACAAATGCCAATCAGACATAGGAATGATTTCAATTGTTGGCAGTGTTAAAATCTGAGAGCTTACAGATTAATTAATTATATCTTGAATGGCTAAATAATCAAGGGCGTTTTGTTTTAAGAGCAGTTCAGGTAGCACATTGTTTAAAGGCATTGACACGTAAGCAGCAACTGGACACGATATCACTTCAATGACCAGCAGGTGTCAACAATACACTGACCATAAGGGAGCCTGCCTCTACAAAGTGACAAAACTTGGGAATCAAAATAATTTACGTCCTGTTCCGTGGTTTTCAGTTGCCTACTTCACACTACCTATAGCATGTGAAGTGACTGAGAGGGGCTCAATATGAATCATCTTCCATATAACATCCATCAGAGATTCAGACAAAAGGTACTGAAATAAAGCACAAGTTTGGATGTCTCTTGTTTGGAAAAATTTATATATTGCATAACTCGAGCATTGTAGTTCCACTTTCATGCAGTGTCTTACTGCTTCTCTGTAAAATTTGACTATTAGTTTAACCCTGAACAAACATTCTGACAGTGTGTTATTTAACGACTTTCAGAATACATGGGAAAATGTGGTGGGCTTCCCATGTGGTCTCTAGTGTGTTACACCTTTATTAAGGGGTAATTATTAATCCTGTGTCTTGCTATTTTAGTCATGCAACATGTAAGGGTGCAGGTCTCAGTTCATGGGATACTTGAGCTGGATTTTCCACCATGACCGTGGCCCATTTTCCTGGATGGGGTTAATTATTCAGGCAGGGTGGGCTCCTGGGGTAACACTGCTTCACCGGGTGTGTCATCCTTCACAGATATGGCAGGTTCCAACTGAGGCTAAAGAAAGGAAATACTGGCATTGTATTTCTGCCCTCTTGTCACATTTTCCTTGTAAGGGGCGGACAGAGGTGCACTGCTTTTCCACCATTTTCCAGGGGGTTCTTCCAGTCTCCTGCCAGTTACGGCAAGAAACTGACCGAATCATTGAGGAATTTCCTTGACACCGTTATTAGCTGGACTCAAATTTGAGTCTGGAAGAAAACCACCAACCACAGTAACAATGCTGAAGCCAATGACCAAGTTAAACAGATGGGATGACAACAGGCTTCGTTTATTTATTTCCCCTAATTTTCGGTCTTTCTCTCCTAGGCATTGACTCCAGCTGCCCTGCGGTAACTCTCCCACTTCATATTAGTCATGTGTGAATGTTGACCTGCTAGACAATTGTGGAGGCAATGGATGACCCAGATCATGTCTTCATCTAACAATCACACAAATACTTTCAAACAGATGCCTCTGGATAGTGATCTGGAGTGGGAGTCTGCCGGCTTCCCCACCAACCCCCCCCCCCCAACTCCCCCAACTCCAGGGACACTATTCCAATTGTAGTGCACCCTCAACAACCCTAGCTGAGGTCAGCTAACTCAACAAAGATCAGACTGAATCTGGACCCTCACTATTCTGAATTGTTTAGCACTGCAATAGGTGGTGGGTAACCACATTTAGCCTCTGATGTATCAGGGTAGGCATTTAATTGTTTTGCTTATCAATTATTTAAACTGAAATCCACTTCATAAAAGTGAGGTCCTCTAACGATTATACTAATTCCCTGAGTTCGAAGTAACTTGGTCAGTTTTGTTGGTTGATGGAGAATAAAGGGATTTATCCATTTGGCTTTGGGATCTAATCAAGGTAGCCCACCCTTTAATTTTATCTGCTGTGGTATACTGTGTAACCAACTACATTTAATGCCATTTAGTTTATTAAATCCAATTCACATTTTACCCAAGTGTAGTGTATAATAACTAATATACTACAAATGTCAACTGCAGTTCAGTGGTAGTACTCTTGCCTCTGAATCAGAAGGTTGTGGGCCCAAGTCCCACTCCAAAATCTTGAGCACATAATCTAGGCTGACATTTCAGTGCAATATTGAGAGAGTGCTACACTGTTGGAGGTACCATCTTTCGGATGAGACGTTAAACCTCTCAGGTAGACGTAAAAGCTCCCATTGTAGTTTTCGAAGAAGAACAGGGGAGTTCTCCCTGGTGTCCAGGCCAATATTTATCTATCAATCATCGTCACTAAAACAGGTTATCTGGTCATTATCGCATTGCTGTTTGTGGGCCTTTGCTGTATGCGTATTAGCTGCCGCTTTTCCATACAA
Organism: Heptranchias perlo; assembly: GCF_035084215.1. Classification (NCBI taxonomy): domain Eukaryota; kingdom Metazoa; phylum Chordata; class Chondrichthyes; order Hexanchiformes; family Hexanchidae; genus Heptranchias; species Heptranchias perlo. Next base: position 32,600,253 of record NC_090343.1, on the reverse strand, counting down.
TACAACAGTGACTACACTTCACAAGTACTTCACTCGCTGTAAAGTGCTTTGGGACATCCTGAGGTCATGAAAGGTGCCATATAAATGCAATGATGTGGAGATGCCGGTGATGGACTGGGGTTAACAATTGTAAACAATTTTACAACACCAAGTTATAGTCCAACGATTTTATTTTTAATCCCACAAGCTTTCGGGGGCTTTCCCCTTCCTCAGGCGGTGAGGAAGGGGAAAGCCCCCGAAAGCTTGTGGGATTAAAAATAAAATTGTTGGACTATAACTTGGTGTTGTAAAATTGTTTACAAATATAAATGCAAGTTCTTTCTTTCTTGCTGTTCATCCTCAAAAATTGATTGCATCAGCATCGAGAGGACACATAAAAGGTAACTTTCCAGCTAATTCACAATCATAATTTCGGTTGAAATTTTTTTCAGGCATATTCTTCTGTTATTTTTGTTAGCAGAATAGATCATGGCCAGAAATTTCCTCAGAGTTGCTCCGTCAATGTAACTTCACTGGAAGTTTACACATATAAGTGGAGTTTACGTCGCACTTCTGGCAAAGTTACGAACGCAGTGCAGGAGCAGCTCCAAGGCGATTCTGAGCCTATATCGTAGGTTTTCAAACTGGGGTCTCCAGACTTTAGGGATCCATGAGTGAAATGCAGGGAGTCCCTGAGGTCATTAGATTCCTATCATTTTGTTATCAATATTTCTGTATTGATTGACATACTAGCACATTATTTCTGCTGTTGTATACAAATAAAATGGTGCTGTTTGCCTTTCGATAGCTGATGTTATCTTTTGGAAGATACATCCAGAGTTCACGGGAATGTGTCAATATTTGCAGGGGGTGCCTCACACAGAAACATTTGAAAACGACTGTGTCATGCCATAAGTATAAATCCCTAAAGAAATAGCGAACAAAATGATAACAAGCCATACACTTTCACACAGGTTTCACCTTCAAGATTGAGTTTCTCCCAAAAGTGATCATGCGCATAATTAATATAGGGCACAAAATGCCATTGACAGGCACTGATTATTCTGTGAATATCTGCCAACAACTGCCCTTCATTAAAATATCATTAACGAAGCCACCTTGCTCCAAATTATTAATTGTCTCGTGAGGCTGGGTTTAAGGAACCTGGTTTAATATGGCTGAAATGGTATTGATTGGGATTTGGAAGAAAAGTTCACATCCTATTGAAATGTGAATCAAGCACGGAGGTCTCCTTAATCCTAAGATTCTGAGCTCTGCTGTGCTGGCTTTTCATGTGAGCTTGTTGCTCAACACCAAAGCTGTGCTGGAGGCTGATTAAAAATGCAAGCCGCAGAGTGTTGCCCAAGGACACGAAAATGCAGGTATTCTTAAAACAAAGTTATTGACAGCTGTGAAATGCTGAACTACTTGCTGCATTTTAATCGTGATTTGGAAGCAGGATTTCGACACAAAAGGATGATCTCACTTACTAAACTTAAATAATTTTGCAAATGAATTCAAACAGTATTTTTTGTAAGAGTTCTGTTCACGTTGAATCTGATGAACACAGTTACTGTTTGCTGAAAAATGTAACCCTAATAATACCAATATATAGAGATTAAAAAAATCCTGATTAAGGGTCTCAACCTGAAATGTTAACCTATCTTTTATTCTTCAGTTGCTGATAGGCCTTCCATCCATTTTTAGCATTTTCTGCTTTTGTAACAACAATACAGTGAGAATAGCGCATTCATCTTTTCTCAAGGTATTATTTTTCATCGATTTCCTTTCCCTGTGTCATCCATCATCCATGACCAAGAGTACTGATAGGTGACTGGGCCCTGACTTCTGCAAATGGCAAAGCTGTTCCATCACTGACTGCTAGGTGGTGAGGTCTGGGTGACTCTTTCTCCAGTTTTACTTGCCTCTCCACAGAGAACTGGCTGTAGAGAATTACAGGCAGAAACCCACATCCTACCATTCTTTGACACCTTGCATTACATGAGCTAAATAATCATGCCACCGACATTAGAAATCTGTTTTTGAACTGAGTATTTATCCAAAGTATATCTTCTCCCCAAAAAAATCTGTTAATGCTTCTTGTGTGCCTTTGTCCCTTGCTGGTGTTTATTTTGCTGTATACTATAGGGATATTCAGAGACAATGAAGGGCAGTATTTTTCATTTACAAGCATTATGAATTTACATTTTATTAAATGCATCACCTGGGGAAAGCAGCCGACAACTGATGCTGTAATTTTAGCATTTTGCAATACTCATTGAATTAGAAGCTGACAAGAAAATTGGTGACATTAAAGATTTAAGTCTCAAGTTTTAAACTGTTAACTCTCCTTTGCATTTCCTCAAACAGTATGGGCTAGAAATTGGGCCGTGTAGTGCCCGTTGTTTCGGCGCTACGCAGCCTCCCAAAGTGTCAAGGTGGCTTCTTGGCTGCGCACGCACGTTTCCAGTGTGATGTGCGCCGGTTGCCATCTTAGTATAGTTATTAGCACATGCGCAAATTCCGAACGCCGGCTGCATGTACAGTAGGGAGAAAATGCATACTATCAGTGGGCAACGCTGATTTAAAGCGATAGACACCATTTTGGACCTTAACGCTCAACTCAAAGCACGGTCTTAACCACGCACACCTGAACATGTCTTAGAGTGCCTGGAGGACCTCCCCACCAGTGCTATTTAAAGTGAACATGCAGGTGTTGCAGGTTAGTTGCTGTATTATTGCTTCTGGCTCCTGATGGACTAGAAAGTGTTTTTGAAGCTCCCTATACTTACTGAGAGTTGCTAGAGTATATTTGAGAGTGGTTTGGCAGGTACTGCCTTACAGTTCGGAAAGTTACAACGTTGAACAACATTCCTAGCAATCATGGATGGTCTGCTAGGGCTTTAGCTGGGTATTGAGCACGACTGGGAGCATGAATATGAAAGGTGATCCTTTTATTTATTCTTTCACTATTTCAGCATTACCCCCCTCTATTTTCATCCCTGGCCTGTGCTCTAATTGCAACTGAGTTACTTGTTTCTGGGTTAAAGCCTCCACTAAAATAACAGCGATGAATTTCAGACAAACAAGTGTTTGTACACTAGTACCCCATTGTAATTTTAAGACCTATAACAAGGATGAGATTGGTAAAATGATACATTCTATGTAATTGACTTTCCACATGGAGAGTATAATTAGCCACAGGGCACCTTTGAGAAGGACCTGGGTGTGACAGTAGACTCCTCAATTTCAATGTCAGGAAAATGAGGAGCAGCCATTAAAAAGGCAAATAGAATGTTGGGATACATAGCCAGAACAGTAGAATATAAATCTACTGACATTATGCTGAGGCTTCATAATGCACTGAGCAGACCACACTTAGAACACAATGTGCAGCTCCTATTGCCATACTGCATGCATTAGAAAGGGTGCAGAAAAGGGGAACAAGAATAATCCCAAGTGTAAAGGGGATAATCTACAAGGAAATAATTAGAGAAATGTAAGTTCTACAATTCAGAGAGAAGAAACTTAAGGGAGGATCTCGCTGTGGTATATAGAGTATTAAATAGCATAGGCAAGGTGAACCCAGAATATTACGTTGTCAGTCTGGCCACTATGACAATAGGACATAAATTAGTGAAAAGTAAATAGTAAAAGAAAGATTTTTACTCCAATCGACAAATACTTTTACGTTAAACTATGTGCATCTTCCTTCTTGTGCGTCAGAGATCATTCACTATGTCACCTCCTGATTGTTGAAACCTCTCTCAACTGCAGCAGATGGATCTGAATCCTGAATGTGGATAGGTTTATAATTACCAGAGTTTTGTGATGTTTTTAGGGGGGAAGATTTTAAAAATGCCTCCAAACTCTCACCTTAACCATCACCCATTACTTTTGGAGAGCAATGTTAAAGAATTCCTCATTCAGTCTGTAGACCCCCTTCAAATTTCTGTGCTAATGTTTTGTGAAGCATCAACAAGGGTGGGAGGGTGGATCTGTTAAGTGCCTACTCTGGGATCATAAGTTGTTTTAACTTTCTAATGGTTGATTTTATCTGCAAACAGCATTCTGTAAGGTTCACTTCCAAGTCCTAAAGTAACTATCTTTGGTTTTTGGATACTATTGTACAACAAATGTCATGTAACAATTAAAATAAAAGGAACAATGAGTTTTCAAAGTTTTCCACTATGGAATGAAATTCTTCCTGTTAATTTTTTGGACAAATTCAATGTGAGTACAATATATGATTTCTTGATCAGCACCATTCAAAGAGGCATAAGGAATTCTCCTGCTGTACTAGTCACCTTTCCTCCCTCAACCAATACCATTTTAGCCATTATAGATTTCTTACAGTTAGTATGTATTTCCAAAGGATGTTCTGTGAATTTAAGCACTGTGAAGTCTGTTCGAATACATGTTGGAGCTATGTTTCAATAACCTTTAGAAAAATTTCTAGATAGAGAATGATTAATGTTTTTTCTGTCTTTCAATTCTTTATCCTCTGCCTAATGTTTTGAAAAATCAATATGTGCTAAACCTTTATCTGTGAATGAAGTAGAGATTATTTAACTAGAAGCACATTTTTGATTCAGTATAGTCTCGCAAATAGCATAGAGGCATTGAACAAATTATTTTCTTCAGAATCATAAATTCTTTCAAAACTAGAGAAATGTTGTAGTTTTGAAGAAATCTATTTCCTTGCAACAATAATTAATCACTGAGCAGAAAATTTTAGAAGAAATGTATTGAATTCAATTCAGTAAGCAATTTTTCTCAATTTTGAAAAATTAATTCCCTATTCCAGCATATTTATATTGAAGCTGGTGACAAGTAATATGAAAAGAACAAAGAAAACTCCAGAAAAAAATGTTTTATCACAGGATACAAGTGTTTAAGGAAAAACAAAATGTTGACATTTTGGCCATGAGCTAAAGCATTGGCCTTCCGGGAATTATGCATTTCCCACATTTTTACCAATCAAGACAAAGAGCACTAGAGGCATGTGCACTACACAGCAGCATTAGCTGACTTTTGCAGGCTTGAGCAGGTGTATGGTTAGCAGCTTAATAAATGGTGTAGTGTCATTATCACAATCATTGTGATTGGGTCTTCTGTTATAATCCATCACATCTTGCCGAAATGCAGAGATAAATAGAACTTGCATTGATATAGCACCTTATCCTTGGAAATCCTAAAGCACATAGTCAATGGATTACTTTCACAATCATTATTGTTATGTAGGCAAATGTGTCAGCTAAATTGTGCACAGCAAGACCAACAAACAGCAAATGCATGAATGACCTGTTTTTGGTGCTGTCAGTTGGAAAGTAAAATAATGATTTACTGTAGTACTCTTAAAAAGACCATTTAATGCACTTTCAGTAAGCTGAGAATAATTTTTTCCCAGTGAATACAATTTTTACTGTATTTTTCCACTGAGTTTTTGTGGTTTTCAAGGTAAGGGAATCCTTTCCCTCTTCAACCCCCCCCCCCCCCCCCCCACCAAGGTCAGATATAATATGGCCAGCTGTAAAGTAAAACTTCTTTTACTCTGGTCCAACAATGTGCCCCAGGCCCAATGTGAAGACAGCACTCACTACTGCACCAATGTGACATTTTCTGTTTCGCACCAAACATTCTATAGCCTTTCAAAACCAGATTCCCAATTAGTCCAAAATTATGCCCACTAGGAACTGGATTGAGATATCCAAACACGCTTCACATGGAACCCTTACAGCCAAAAAATGGAAGGGATTTTCAACCCATCAGTCTGGGCTGGACTCAAGCCCAGATGCCATGTGTGAAAGAATATGGGAAGGGGACATTCAACTTTAATGGTGCAACATTTATCCCACAGTTAAAATCATAGTAGGTATAATATTTCCCATGGGTGTGTGTGTGTATTTTATATATATTCCTATATATAATATGCATTGAGGAATTTGTAGTCACTTAAGAGCTTTTGAACACTCAATGCAAAGCAATTTAGATGAGGCATTGGGAAAAGTTGAAAAACTGTGTATCCAGTCTTTCTTTCCCTCTATTTATTTCAGGTTCTGTACCTGATTTGACATTGAATTCACCCACTCTAATTCACACTTCCTTCTCAGTCCTTGCGCTGATGGATTATTTCTCAATCCTTCAATCTGATTGGTTAAGGAGATACACATTTGATTGCCCTGTTTCCCTCGCTGCACCATTATCAGCTCGCACTTTCAGCAATTTGCCCCGCAAAAGATTTAAAAACCTAAACGTGCAAGGGCAAATCTAACTAACGGCAGACGCCATTAGATGCCCTGCCACAGCAAAGTCTGGGCCAATAAAGTTTGGAATACTCCATTTGCCAAGAAAGATTAAATCCGCTTTCACTGATTATAGAAAAGCAAAACACCTGTAAATAAATGCAGGGTTATTTGAAACTGAGTGGGAAGATTCCCAGCTTCCAGTGAAACGTCTTTTTATGCAGCGAGTTGTTATAATTTGGAATGTACTGCCTGAAAGGGTGGTGGAAGCAGATTCAATAGTAACTTTCAAAAGGGAATTGGATAAATACTAGAAAATGAAAATTACAGGGCTATGGGGAAAGAGCAGAGGAGTGGAACTAATTGGATAGCTCATTCAAAGAGCTGCCACAGGAATGATGGGCTGAATGGCCTCCTTCTGTGCTGTAAAATTCTATGATTCTAGGTCTCCCATTAATGAGAAAATGTGGTTATTTAAAAAACATTCAGAATGTAAAATGTGCAATTAATGGAATACAATCATGCCAGGGAGATATTCATTGTTATAGTGACCGATTCATTCCAAATTTTGAGTTTTGCCATTTGTACTGCATCAGATAAACTTTATCTAATCTGAGGTTAAAGTAAAAACTCCCAGCCCCTTATCTGCCCGTGTTCAATTAGTTTGGTGTAAATGGCCAGATTCAAATTCCTGTTTTTTCCGTTGCATCATTCTTCAGACCAGTAATGTGCTTTTGTTTAGAATAAAAGCTTGGTGTCAACAACATGTAAACAGTTAGATCTGGCTCATTGGTAACAACTAACCTGAATTAAATCAGATCCCAAGGCTAGTATAGGCACATTGATTTCTGAGTGTACTGTCAGTTAGGATGTTATTCACCACTCTGGAATTTAGAATCTGTTAAACCTACTTTATACTTTAAGCCCCATAGGATTACATTCAGTATGAGCTATCCTGACCCAAATTGAATGTGATTCCCCCCCCAAGAGTGCATACAGAGTTTGTTTTCCATCTGAAATCCACAGAAGATTCACAATTTGTACAAGGCTGTTTTGAACCTCATGCTTTCCAGCACCAGACAATGACAGCTGAGAGATTTTGCTCCAAAATCTCATTAGAGATTAGTACCATTTATATTTGAGCATTCATTGTGATTGCACAGGCTAGACTCCCAACTGGATAGTGCCCTTACCAATTGTATGATTCTCTTCTCATACTTGAACAATTGTGATTCTGATGTAAATTTGCAGCACAAGCATATTTGTTTAGACCATCTTGATTTGTGCTTTCTTAGTAGATTAGTAAAGACCAGAAAATGGCTAAAATACATTTTCGGTAGAGGGAACTAATCATTACTAACATGGTTTCAGCCACAGATGAAAAATGCCTGCATGTGCACCAAGGGAGTTTTTATTCCTCTGTAATTTGCTGACTGAATTGACACATGGTGGGTAATTCTAACCCCCAAGAACAGGTGGGTTGGGGGTGGGTTGGAGATTAAAATAACAGCTTTTTGATGCGGGACTGCATCCCGGCTCCAATGTGCCCACTTCCGGGTTTAACACAGGCTCGTCAGGATGTGCACGCGCAACAGAAACCTGGAAGTCCAGCCCCCACTTAAAGCCAGCAGGCCGCTATTTAAAGGGTCAATTCAAGTCGTTGAAACACTTCAGGTACTTAACATTTTGTGGATTCTGCAACAGAAACGGGTTTAATTACTTCTGAATGTGTCTCCTGTGGCTTCTGAAACCCACCAATGAAACGGAGACAAGTTGCAGCCGAAGCTCATTTGGCCCTTTAAACATAGGAACATAGGAACAGGAGTAGGCCATTCAGCCCCTCGTGCCTGCTCCGCCATTTGATAAGATCATGGCTAATCTGTGATCTAACTCCATATACCTGCCTTTGGCCCATATCCCTTAATACCTTTAGTTGCCAAAAAGCTATCTATCTCAGATTTAAATTTAGCAATTGAGCTAGTATCAATTGCTGTTTGCGGAAGAGAGTTCCAAACTTCTACCACCCTTTGTGTGTAGAAATGTTTTCTAATCTCACTCCTGAAAGGTCTGGCTCTAATTTTTAGACTGTGCCCCCTCCTCCTAGAATCCCCAACCAGCGGAAATAATTTCTCTCTATCCACCCTATCTGTTCCCCTTAATATCTTATAAACTTCGATCAGATCACCCCTTAACCTTCGAAACTCTCAAGAATACAACCCCAATTTGTGTAATCTCTCCTCGTAACTTAATCCTTGAAGTCCGGGTATCATTCAAGTAAACCTACGCTGCACTCCCTCCAAGGCCAATATGTCCTTCCAAAGGTGCGGTGCCCAGAACTGCTCACAGTACTCCAGGTGCGGTCTAACCAGGGTTTTGTATAGCTGCAGCATAACTTCTGCCCCCTTGTACTCCTGTCCTCTAGATATAAAAGCCAGCATTCCATTTGCCTTCTTGATTATTTTCTGCACCTGTTCATGACACTTCAATGATCTATGTACCTGAACCCCTAAGACCCTTTGGACATCCACTGTTTTTAACTTTTTACCATTTAGAAAGTACCCTGTTCTATCCTTTTTTGATCCAAAGTGGATGACCTCACATTTGTCTACATTGAATTCCATTTGCCACAGTTTTGCCCATTCACCTAATCTATCAATATCGCTTTGTAATTCTATGTTTCCATCTACACTGCTTACAATGCCACCAATCATTGTGTCATCGGCAAACTTAGATATGAGACTTTCTATGCCTTCATCTAAGTCGTTAATAAATATTGTGAATAATTGAGGCCCCAAGACAGATCCCTGCGGGACTCCACTAGTCACATCCTGCCAATGTGAATACTTGCCCATTATCCCTACTCTCTGTCGCCTTTCGCTCAGCCAATTTCCTAACCAAGTCTGTACTTTTCCCTTGATTCCTTGGGCTTCTAACTTAGCTAACAGTCTCTTATGTGGGACCTTATCAAATGCCTTCTGGAAGTCCATATAAATAACATCCATTGACATTCTCCTGTCCACTACTTTAGTCACCTCTTCAAAAAATTCAATCAGGTTTGTCAGGCACGACCTACCTTTCACAAATCCATGCTGGCTCTCTCTGATTAACTGAAAATTCTCGAGGTGTTCAGTCACCCTATCCTTAATTATAGACTCCAGCAATTTCCCCACAACAGATGTTAGGCTAACTGGTCTATAATTCCCCGGTTTCCCTCTCTCTCCTTTCTTAAAAAGTGGAGTGACATGTGCAATTTTCCAATCTAGAGGGACAGTTCCTGAATCTAGAGAACTTTGAAAGATTATAGTTAGGGCATCTGCAATCTGCTCACCTACTTCCTTTAAAACCCTGGGATGGAAACCATCTGGTCCTGGGGATTTAGTGCTATTATTTTCTTCATTGCTGTTGCTTTACTTATGTTAATTTTATTGAGTCCCTGTCCCCGATTCAATATTAGTTTTCTTGGGATTTCCGGCATGCTATCCTCTTTTTCTACTGTAAATACCGCCGCAAAGTAATTATTCAACATGTCCGCCATTTCCCCGACTGTCAATGACAATATCCTCACTTTCAGTTTTTAAGGGGCCAACACTGCTCCTGACCACCCTCTTTTTCCTAATATAATGATAAAAGTTCTTCGTATTGGTTTTGATATCCCATGCAAGTTTCTTTTCATACCATCTTTTGTAGCTCTAAACCGGTGATTGAAACATCTCAAAGGTGAGGTATTGCAGCTGAGCACACAGTTCTCTCAGACAAACCTTTGGCTGGGAGTTCTTTGTGTTTAGACTGAGATTTCTTTGTTGAGACTGTGAATTCTTGTCTTCAGCCAAATTTACCTACATTTTGGAGCCCCTCAAACTGACAAGATCAGGATGGGGGGGGCGCAATGGATCTATTCCACAGGACATCTGAGGAGGAGAAGAATGAAGATGGGGAACCCATCGCCTGTGATGAAAGGGATGCCCTCATCTCTAACAGGTTCTCGTAATGAGATGTGCAAATTGAAAACTTTGAAATACTCAGGCCACCTGGAACAACCACCAACACACACCACCCCCATCCCTTAGCACACAACAATCCTTCAACCACACATACATCCATTGCACATGCGTCCAATGGGTAGCATCATATCTTGGCATTCATGATGAAGCACATGAAAGGGCAAATTTACAAAAGGGACTCAATAATAGCCAAGACATGGCAGTGGTGGTGATAATGATTAAATTTAACGTGCCATAACAAAAAAATATATAAATTAACAACATGACATCTTGTCACACACCCTTGTGCATACCTTTGGTGAATTACAATTGCTTAGCCTTCCTTTATATCGCTTCTATGTGCGGCCTAACCAGTGGTCCTTAAAGGGACCGCCAGTGGCTGTTCCAAAAATGGACCAGGAAATATGGAGTTTTTATTTTTGTGGGCCCAGGAGAAGCAGGAGTGATCCTCTTGGACCCACAAAAAAACTTCAGACCGTTCAAGGCCTCCACCCCCACTGACATCTCAGTGTCAGAGCTGCTCCACCGACTTTATGCTCAGTTTGGGTGGAAGTTGAATTTCTCGGCCAGTATTTTGTTAACTTTCTTCCTAATATTAAACTGTATCATTGTCCATAACATAAAACTTATATACGTGAGGCTTTGTCTCTCCAGCATGGAATCTCCAGCTTCTATCTCAATGGGTTCTGAAGAACTGGCAGAAGGCTGTCTTCTTTCTCTTCACAATTGGCAACAGAACTGTCAAGCGGACTTCAAATGAAAAAGGCCCTCTGCCAAGATGCCTGTCAACTCTTTTACCTATTCCCAGAATAAAGCCAAGCTATGAGAGACTTAGAACCACAACCCCCTATTATGTTAAACAATGACGACTGATTTAGCTGTCTTTAGTAGCCAGGTAAACAATATTAAGTTATTTAGTCACTTGTGTGAACCTGGTAAATAACCCTTGTTCGGTTATCTATCTAGCTGGTACTGATCATCTGCCTTTGAAGTGACATTTTGCATATTAGATAGCAATGTGTATCACCATGAAGAAAACAAGTCAGCTAAGAGACATAGGCAGCTCAGTGACTCTCTTTCAGCAAAAAGTTGTAATAAAATTTTTAAGGTGACCAGCCACAGCTTATAAATAGATATTAAAATAACAGAGGCTTTCTTAAGATTTGAAATGTGACAGATCTCTTATTCGTCACATCACCTTTCTCAGCCATGTGCCCTTAGCTCACATCTAACTGAGATATGATGTGGAGATGCCGGTGATGGACTGGGGTTGACAATTGTAAACAATTTTACAACACCAAGTTATAGTCCAGCAATTTTATTTTAAATTCACAAGCTTTCGGAGATTTTCTCCTTCCTCAGGCAAATGTTTCAAGATCTCCTTGAAGCCTACGCATTTATACATATTGAACAATAATAAATGGTGTTTACAGACTGCCTCTGCAACTGCCCGTTGCCAAGGCAATCACCGTGTTCAGACAGAGAGGTGTTACCTGCAGAACCTCCGAATACACATTCAATAAAAAAACAAACAGGGAAAAAAAAACAGAGAAAAAAAAACACAGAGAGAGGCAGAAACATCCGGAAGGCAGAGAGAGCCAGCAAATGACCCATTATATTAAAAACAGATAACATTTGTTCGCTGGTGGGGTAACGTGTAGCGTGACATGAACCCAAGATCCCGGTTGAGGCCGTCCTCATGGGTGCGGAACTTGGCTATCAATTTCTGCTCGACGATTTTGCGTTGTCGTGTGTCTCGAAGGCCGCCTTGGAGTACGCTTACCCGAAGGTCGGTGGATGAATGTCCATGACTGCTGAAGTGTTCCCCGACTGGGAGGGAACCCTCCTGTTTGGCGATTGTTGCGCGGTGTCCGTTCATCCGTTGTCGCAGCGTCTGCATGGTCTCGCCAATGTACCATGCTCTGGGGCATCCTTTCCTGCAACGTATGAGGTAGACAACGTTGGCTGAGTCACAGGAGTATGAACCATGCACCTGGTGGGTGGTGTCATCTCGTGTGATGGTGGTATCTGTGTCGATGATCTGGCATGTCTTGCAGAGGTTACCGTGGCAGGGTTGTGTGGCGTCGTGGACGCTGTTCTCTTGAAAGCTAGGTAGTTTGCTGCGAACGATGGTCTGTTTGAGGTTGGGTGGCTGTTTAAAGGCGAGTAGTGGAGGTGTGGGGATGGCCATAGCGAGGTGTTTGTCCTCATTGATGACATGTTGAAGGCTGCGGAGAACATGGCGTAGTTTCTCCGCTCCGGGGAAGTACTGGACGACAAAGGGTACTCTGTTGGTTGCGTCCCGTGTTAGTCTCCTGAGGAGGTCTATGCGATTTTTTGCTGTGGCCCGTCGGAACTGTCGATCGATGAGTCGAGCGTCATATCCCGTTCTTACTAGGGCGTCTTTCAGCGTCTGTAGGTGTCCATCGCGTTCCTCCTCGTCTGAGCAGACCCTGTGTATTCGCAGGGCCTGTCCATAGGGGATGGCCTCTTTGACGTGGTTAGGGTGGAAGCTGGAAAAGTGGAGCATCGTGAGGTTGTCCGTGGGCTTGCGGTAGAGTGAGGTGCTGAGGTGCCCGTCTTTGATGGAGATTCGTGTGTCCAAGAAAGAAACTGATTCTGAGGAGTAGTCCATGGTGAGCTTGATGGTGGGATGGAACTTGTTGATGTTATCGTGTAGTCTCTTTAGTGATTCCTTGCCGTGGGTCCATAGAAAGAAAATGTCGTCGATGTATCTGGTGTATAGTGTTGGTTGGAGGTCTTGTGCAGTGAAGAAGTCCTGCTCGAACTTGTGCATGAAAATGTTGGCGTATTGGGGTGCGAATTTGGTCCCCATGGCTGTTCCGTGTGTTTGGGTAAAGAACTGGTTATCGAAGGTGAAGACATTGTGATCCAGGATGAAGCGGATGAGTTGTAGGATGGCTTCCGGAGATTGGCTGTTGTTGGTGTTGAGTATTGATGCTGTCGCAGCGATGCCGTCATCGTGGGGGATACTGGTGTATAGCTGAGATAGGATGTTATCTGCTACAAAACATGGAATGAATGTCTCTATCATGAAACATATCAAACTGTACTATAGGATAAAACGCTAATTTTTGATACCCTGAGGTTGTCATGAAGTCTACCCCTAAGCTGCTGGTCTAATCTACTAGAAAACTGCAGGAGATATTAAATTTGCTGAAGTGCATTTCCTAGATATAGTTCATAATTCAAAGTGTATTTTCATGGAATCCATTTTTTATGTAAATACAGGATAATTACAACAGCCTCCTTCTTTATTCCAATTATCGCCCTATCTCTCTTGAAGGTGTTTACTCCTGCTGAGATTTGGTTCCATAGGCACCCACAGCCCACCAGGACCTTACCCAAATGTCCATTCTTCATTTGTGATATCAGGAAGTGAATGTCATCAGTTTAATCCAGCATGAATGGCATCACTGCTAACCCCAATCTTGTCCTGCCCCGACCTGACACCGACACATACTCACTTTGCAGTAGAAGTCAATGAATAACAATGGGGAATGGGAACCCTGGCCGCAGGCCAGGAGTGTTGAGGTCAGTTGTAGTGTCCCTGACTACAGCACCACTTGAGACCATCTAACTCAGCACAGACCAGGAATTAAACCAGGGACTTTCTGGTCTGTACTAATTTTGGTGGTTTAGTTCTATAATGGTGGTCCTTTACAGGTTATTATCTTCTAAAGAAATTAATATTTCTCCTAATAACATCTTCAAATACTAAACTGAATACTGAAGATAATCAAAACAAGAACCAGTGTTTATTTTGACTGTACAAAGAAATAAAGCATTAGTCGCAAAATATTAGCTTATTTGTGAATTCAAAGTAATCAAATCCGACAGAGCATGATAAATGATATATTGTCAATGCAGCACATTTCAATTTATGACTGTTAATGATCAGGTTTTTCATAATGTTGGGTCTCAGATGTATCCATTTTTAGAAAATTATTCAAGCAAAGAAATGGAACTCACATTGACCTCAGGGCAAATTGAGATCTTTTGGAATCCAGATTTCTGTGCATTGTACTGCCATCTGCAAGTTTTCACCCACTATTACTTGAACAATAATGGAAAACAACAGAGAAGTTTACTAGGCAGCTGGGCTCACACGTCAAAGCATTGTGACAAACAAACCCTGTTAAGAAACGTAGGGTCAGTACAGAACATTTGTCAACAGAAGAATGGAGCCTATTAGGTTGCCACTACTTTGTTATTTGATAGCAAGTATTCACTTGTCAGCAACCTTTCACTGTTGAATTTAGGCTGCCCAGTGTTGCAGTAAGCATCAGAAACTGTGCTCCAAGCTTTGGCAACACCACTGTAGGTCTACTAGAATATTTTTTTAAAATTACATTGTAAATGAATTAAGGTGCAGGCTAGGAAATTCATACATATGCTGCAAGCATTGTTTCCTTAAGAATCTGGCTTGTGAATGAGGAAATTGATCTAATTGTGGATTGATCAATTTACACTGAACTTGACAAGACATGTGAAAGACTGGATTTCTAAAATCAATTTCATTTACAGAACACTGTACAGGAGTGACAATTTATCCAGGAATTTAAAATAATTTGGTCTCTCCTGGTGTACTGAGCAATCTGTGCATACATCTTTCTGGTAGCTGGAAGGTATTCTTATGTTCCTTTTATAATTTATTTTTGTTTCAACTTTTTTTATTTAAGAACTTTCACAGCAAAATACAAACCACCTTCAGTCCCTGCCTCAGAAACTACCCTCAGCACCAAAGACCTAATGGCAGGAACAGAAACTGATATAAAGTAACAATAGTGTGAAAACAGTGTGTAGAACAATATAGATCAAGCAAAGTTGGGTAAATTATAGGGCACTACAACGTACCCTATAATGTATGTATAGGTTAGTAAAGGCCATGGGGCTAGTGCCAACATTGTGTAATGAGGTACAGTATTCCCAGGAGGGAGTGCTGATGAATTACAGCATTCAATCCTAAATCAAATGCTTACTTTTTATGTCTATAATTAAGCAATTATTCTGGATAGAAAATGATTGAATCATAGCCACAGGGAGGGAACAATCCGGATCGATTTTTAAAACAAATAGAACTTGACTTGAATCTTTACCAGGTCCATTCCAATTATTTAGCACAGAGAAAAAGAAAGATTAGCCACATTGAGATTAGATACTGTTACCTCAAGGCTATTTACTGGCCATATAATTTTTTTTATTTAAAAAAATGTATTTATTCCAGACAATTCTTGCAACGTAAGCCTTTTTTAATAAAACATCTTTTCACAAAAAATAATTTCTGCTGATGTTCCTCATGCTTATCAATGCAATTTTATTCTCCTTTATTTTGCAAGAGGCTTTAGTGCTGCTAAGGATTTAATCTTGTGTCACAAGTTCTTTTAGTTGTGTCATTAATACAAAGAAGGCAATGAAAGTACTAACATTGCAGTACTAACACTGAGAAACTGCGGTTTGCCTGAAAGTCAATCAGGTCGAACCAAAGGAAATTGTTTTTATCTTTTTCTTAAAAAGCAGACTGTGATAAATTATTAATTGGCATTGCAAACAGTGAGTAAATTGAGTCGACAAAATCGTTGGCAGTATTGATCTCCAAAACCTCAAATTGGATACGCATGTCACCTTTATAAGTCAACCAAACAAATTGATAAATGTACTTAGTGGGAATGCTGTGGGGTAGGAGGCTTCCTGAAAGATATCTGTGGCATGTCTACCTGCTAATAGTTTATCCATGTGTGGAATATGCATTCCAATTATGGCACATTAGTTTGTCAAATAGCAGTCATGCAAAAATGAAATCAATTGAGAAGAGATCTGCGAGAACTACTCTGCCCCGTTCCTCTCATCAGCAGGCATGACAGTTGTATTAGACCAAGAAATTCGCTGACAGACACATCAGTCTTCACAAGTGATGCAAGAGCCTTCACAGAAATTTCATAAGAAGTTACTAAAGAAGGTACGGCGCACTGACCTTTAAGGGTAGATTTTCAGCTGCCCGCTCGGGCGTAAAGCTGCCACTGTGGATCGATTACCCTTTATAGAAATTGCCCGATATGTAACAAATGCTTGTACGATAATAGTTTTTAAATCTCTCAATGTGACTTTTCCTGCAGTTGTCAGATGACTTGTTTGCCTTTGAGAAGAGTTTAAGATTGGTTTGGCGAGTCAAAAATGTTGTCCCAGAACATTGCAAATGAACTTATCACATTTTGAATCCTAAACATTGACAAATTTGAACAAATCACAGTTTTTAATTTTAATACAATATACACAGATGTGCAGATATGTGGATTGGACCCTGGCAATCCTAGCCACAAGTTGTGGTGTTCAGTGTATGTTTAGAAAGTGCAGATATTTAGCAACAGTTTAGTAATTAGAACAGATTGGCCTGGATTTTCCTTAGTAAAACTACCACTCTTTGGAAGGTTTAGCGGCATAAATTAAGGGAAATGAGGCAATGAGATGCTCTGCCACAACCTCACCACCAAAACAGACTGTCAGTGAATTAGGCTGCCCCCCAGCCCCCACCATCTCATACAAATGGTAGCAGGTGGGCGCAGTTTAACAAGCCAGCTCTTTCCCTCTGTTTCTGCTCCTATAATGATCTCAGAATATAACATCACTATAAATGTAGTATTGGGAAGGCCAGCACAATGTCCCAGAGGTGATAGAGCAGAATGGAGTTGTAGTTTTTTAAATATTGTCTTGCCTGCAGGTCTTTCAGAGTCTGAGAAGAGATTGTGATTTTTACTTCCTAGGCACTTAGTAGTACCTGAAATTTAAAGTGAGTACAGTAAAATAATGAATTTTGGGACGAATATTGGATTTCCCTATGGGAATACCCTTATTCCTATGTTCTGAAGAATAAGATGATGAGGATATGGAGGAGGAAAGGACAAAGGTTAGAGTGAGGCATCTCAGAAGACATCTTCAGCCGTCCCATAGGTGCACACACAACCTTGGCTTTTCACACTGACAATGTGTTCGAATGCTGTGCTTCCCAATCAAAGGCTAATGGCGAGTTATGCCAGCTGTTGGCTGAAGACTTCCAGCCCATGTCAACATGGAGCCTAGACTAATCAATAGCTGCAAAAGTGACCACAGTGCTGAAATTATTTGCAGCTGGGTCCTTCTAGATAGCCTCCGGTGACCTCAGTTACCAGCAGCCAGTCACCTCTCGATTATCATAGAAACATAGAATTTTCCAGAAGAAAAGGAGGCCATTCAGCCCTTTGTGGCCATGTTGGTTCTTTGTGACAACATCCCAAGACTAATCCCACTGTCCAGTGCTCTCCCCATAGCCCTGTATCCTCCTCTGCTTCAACTATTCATCTAATTTTCCTTTAAAAGATGCAATTATCTCTGCCTAAACAACTCCTGGTGACAAAACATTCTATGCTCCATCAACCCTCTGTGTAAACAAGTTGCTTCCAACTTCTATCCTCACTCTCTAGATGATAATTTTTAATTGATGACCCCTCACCACTGACTACCCAACCAAAGGAAATAGTCTTCTTCTATTTCTCTATCAAAGTTCTCCATAATTTTAAAAACCTATACTAAATCTCTTAGTCGTCTCTGCTCTAGTGGAAATAGTCCAGTATTTCAAGTATCTCTTCTTAACTGGGAGTGGTGCCAGAGGACTGGAGAATTGCAAATGTTACACCCATGTTCAAAAAAGGGTAGAGGGACAAACCCAACAACTACAGGCCAATGTTGGTGGTGGGGAAACTTTTTGATACAATAATCCAGGACAAAATTATTTGGCACTTGGAAAAATATGGGTTAATAAATGAAAGGCAGCATGGATTTATTAAAAGACAAATCGTGTTTGACTAACTTGATTGAGTTCTTTGATGAAGTAATGGAAAGGGTTGCTGAAGGTAGCGCAGTTGATGTCGTGTATATGAACTTTCAAAAGACATTTGATAAAGTACTACATAATAGACTTGTTAGAAAAATTGAAGCCCATGGGATTAAAGGGGCAGTGGCTGCATGGATACGAAATTGGCTAAGGGACAGAAAGCAGAGAGTAGTGGTATCACAGTATCATAGTAGGTACATCACAGTAGGAAGCCATTTGACCCATTGTGCCTGTGCTGACTCTATGAAAGTGCTATCCAATTAGTCCCATTCCCCTGCTCTTTCCCCATAGCCCTGTAAATTTTTCCCTTCAAGTATTTTTCCAATTCCCTTTTAAAAGTTACTATTGAATCTGTTTCCACCACCCTTTCAGGCAATGTATTCTGGATCATTACAACTTGCTGCATAAAATAATGTTTCCTCAAGTCGCCTCTGGTTCTTTTGTCAATCACCTTAAATCTGTGTCCTCTGGTTATCGACCCTTCTGCCACAGGAAACAGTTTCTCCTTATTTACTTTATCAAAACCGTTCATGATTTTGATCACCTCTATCAGAGGTGAACGGTTGTTTTTCAGACTGGAGGGAAGTGTGTAGTGGTGTCCCCCAGGGGTTGGTATTGGGACCCCTGCTCTTCTTGATATATATTAATGACCTGGACTTGGGTATACAGGGCATAATTTCAATGTTTGCAGATGACACAAAACTCGGAAATGTAGTAAACAATGTGGAGGATAGTAACAGACTTCAGGAGGACATAGACAGACTGGTGAAATGGGCAGACACATGGTAGATGAAATTTAACACTGAGAAGTGTGAAGTGATTGATTTTGGTAGGAAGAATGAGGAGAGGTAATATAAACTAAATGATACAATTTTAAAGTGGGTGCAGGAGCAGAGAGACCTGTGGGTGTACGTACACAAGTCTTAGAAGGTGGCAGGACAAGTTGAGAAGGCTGTTAAAAAGGCATACGGGATCCTTGGCTTTATAAATAGAGGCATAGAGTACAAAAGCAAGGAAGTTATGCTAAACCTTTATAAAACACAGGTTAGGCCCCAGGTGGAGTATTGTGGCCAATTCTGGGCACCACACTTTAGGAAGGATGTCAAGGCCTTAGAGAGGCGACAGAGGAGATTTACTAGAATGGTACCAGGGATGAAAGACTTCAGTTACATGGTGAGACTACTGAAACTGGGGTTGTTCTCCTTAGAGCAGAGAAGGTTAAGGGGAGATTTGATAGAGTTGTTCAAAATCATGAAGGGTTTTGATAGAGTAAATAAGGTGAAACTGTTTCCAGTGGCAGAAGGGTTGGTAACCAGAGGGCACAGATTTAAGGTAATTGGCAAAAGAACCAGGGGTGACATGAGGAAAAAAATGTCATGCAGTGAGTTGTTATGATCTGCAATGCACTGCCTGAAAGAGTGGTGGGAGCAGATTTAATAGCAACTTTCGAGAGGGAATTGGATATATATTTGAAATGGAAAAATTTATAGGGCTATGGAGAAAGCTGGGGATAGCTCTTTCAAAGCACCCAGAACTGCAGACAGTACTCTGACTGTGTCCTAACCAATGTTTTGTATAAATTACTTCTTTACTCTTGTAGTTAGTGTTCCTATTTATAAAACCCAAAGTGCTGTTGCTCCTTTTATAGCTTTATCTATCTGCACTCGCACTTTCAGGAAATTATGTATTTGAATCCCTAGGCCTCTCTGTTCACCCACACCCTCAGCATCTTTCCATTCCTTCTTCTTCTCTCCCAAAACGTACTACGAACGTAACAGATGCTGTGTTCAGGTGAGTGCCTTAGTTTAATCATATTTTCGATGAGCAATTTTTATAGGTTAGCAGGATTCCTCCAGGTACAGGGTATCAATGTTTGTATTCATGTAATGTTTGAGAACCCCCTCAATTTTATAAACTGGAAGGAGTGCCATTCAATTAATGTCTAGCTAATGTGTGATGCCAATCGCATAATTTTACATGTCAATGCCTCCTATTCAGGAAGCTGCCATGACTCATTTATACATTGTCCACCACCCATCCCTCCATTGTTGATTCAAAACGTTATCAGGATTATTGATTGCAAACCAGGGATACCCCTGTATCCCTGGTTGATGACACCTCTAAGGCATCCATACTCAGCAGGGGACCACAGGTATAATGAGGCCCTTGAATTTAAATTTGTTATTGAGATTTCAGTTGGGATACTGAAACCTCACGGGTCTATTGGAGTCCTGCAATGCAGCCTGGCAAGGGTATCAAGAATAATTATATCCTGCTTTAAGCTCCACAACGATGCAATTCAGAAAGGCTTAATTAACTGAATGGCGGAAGAGGCTTGAGGGGCTGAATGGCCTGGTCCTGTTCCTATATTCCTATGTTCCAGACAGCAATGGGGCTGCTATCCACATCTTCATCTGCTTAGGCGATAGAAATAATTATAAGTTCTGGCCTGTTGAGATAGAAATGAGAGCTTCTTCAAAGAAGTTGGCTCCCACTTCAAAGGAAGTGAGGGGTATATCTGGGCAGCAGTCCTACTATGTTTATTTCACCCAGTTCAATCATATTTCCATGCTATTGCGGTAATTCAGAACTACACGGGTGCTCAGATATGTACATACAAAAAGATCATTAAAGTACTTAGTTTAAAGATTCTAAAAAGAGATCCTGCCCTACCCTCAAAAGGCTTTTGATTACACAAGTGTGACACTTTCCATTTCTCACAGTGTTTATTCTGCAATCTCTCTGAGTAAGATGGCTAATTTACTGAAATTAGGTGAAGTTTTACGCTGTGAGCTTGTGTGCACTTGGAATTAAGTTGAAGCTGTCAAGCTCATTTTACAAAGGACTTATAAGACCAACAATCAAAGGAAACAGTCATCCCACCATTCTGTGCTGGAGTAGTTGGTTATTGCTATATATACATAAAGCTCGAAAGATGACCAGATAGGAGCTAGCCATTGTTGTTATTAACACTGTTATTGCCTGGTTATTAAATATTACTCAGCCATCACTCTTTTCTATATATTAGTGGGTAATTAACTCCACTGTAATTATATCTTAAATACTTATTCTTACCCCCCTTAGAATGAAGCTGTTGATACACAGTTATTACATGTTACACGGTTGTCATTCATTGTACTATGTTAACATATTAATAGATAGCTTACAGCATTGCAATTATGTTCTTGTTAAATAGGGTAATAATGAACGTTGCTTGGTATTTTATTTTGGATTGTGAGAGTAGGAGCTGATTTAAACAGAAGAAGCTGTTGAGTGTTTTCATCACTGTCATCTCTGAATAATTGTAAACAATTTTACAACACCAAGTTATAGTCCAGCAATTTTATTTTAAATTCACAAGCTTTCGGAGATTTTCTCCTTCCTCAGGCAAATGTCATTTGCCTGAGGAAGGAGAAAATCTCCGAAAGCTTGTGAATTTAAAATAAAATTGCTGGACTATAACTTGGTGTTGTAAAATTGTTTACAATTGTCAACCCCAGTCCATCACCGGCATCTCCACATCATCTCTGAATAAGATACAGAGAAGCAATCTTTATAGCCATTATGCATTTTTTTTTCTTTTCAATCCATTTTACGCTAACAAGATTCGCAATTTGTCTGTGAGTATCCCAGAACATTTGTGCAGACAGAAGTGCTGACTCTACTGCCCCATTGCCCTGCCTGGAGCCGAACAATCTGGAGATTTGCCTACAACACCAGGAGTTAGCACAGATGGTCCTGGTCCTTTAAAAAGACATATCAGATGAGCAATGTGCATTATGTGATGCAGTCTTTACTTGTCCCTTTCTATGACATAGGAAATTGTCCTTGGCAATTAAAGTGGAAAATCTCAGCAACCGGCATTGGGGGAGGAGACTTAAGGGGCTATATTTTTATTGAAAATTCTTTATAATTTTTTTTGTATTCCAGATGTGATAACATAATTTATGCCAAAACACATCACTGCATTATAAAAAGGATCCCTTTGCTTTGGTGTAATGATATTTCCTCTGGGCACAATGAGTAACAAAATTGTAACTCCATTTATGAAAGACAGGTTTGCTTTCATTGCACACAGAGGAAATGCCCCCTACCCCAACGATCAAAATGACACATGGCTACCCAGCTTTCCTCCTTCCCCAGTCATGAAGACAATGTGCCTTTAATGGATGACTAGGACAAAAGCAAGCACAGGCCCAAAGTGGCAGTTACATCACAATTCAGGTAGTACTGATTTTGACCTGCTTAGCTTGGTCTGGGCAGAATGACATTTATTCGTTATTAATACCTGCTCTCTTGGTCATTTAAATCAATTACAGTATCTATAGTAACCAGTTTACTGCTGCTTAAGTTAAAATAAAACGCTGCACTGAAAGTTGTTACGAAGTCATGGGGACCAGAGTTTTTATTCTTTGTGAAGTATGAGCTTCTCTTCTGATTGGTGGAGCTTCTGGCAGAACCCAGGTAAAAGTTTCTTTCTACATAACTTTGTTATGTGTTTTAATATTTGCTATTAATTCAAAGCATTATCTACAGCAGCCTTCAAGTGACAGCAGAGATAATAATTGCCCCCAGTTGATTTTTTCATTGAGCTATATGATTTCTGGACTTCTCAGCTGTAAACTATGGCACTGATTTCTGTTTCTGGTGTTCATCGGGCAGGTATTGGTTGGAGAGATGGCACCGCCCGCCCAGTGAAGCTGTCCGTAGGCCTGAGCCATTTTCGAGTTCGGGCCTCATTAGAATAATATCGGTAAGCTGCCAGCACTGAACGACCACTGATGGGCAGTTCGCCGATCGGGAGGGGGACAGGAGACCTGGCACTCTCTCAGCGGAGTCAAGCCGGAAGTGGGCCTTAAAAATGGGGGAGGCAATCCTGGGAGAGGGGCCATGGGGGGACTCGTAGCAGGTGGGAAGATTTTTGTGGGGCCTGAAGGAATATTCAAAACATCACTGGCAGAGTGGACTTTAAATTTGCAGTCATCCCTTTAAGGACCACTGGTTCAGCCACTCAGCACTCAGTGAAAGACCAAAATTGCACCAGGTCCTAAATGCAGCGTGGGCCCCAATTTAAATATTTTAATGAGGACCCCACCTGTTATGGGTGGGAGCGCCGGCCGTCTAGTTCGTGGCCCGCTCAAAAATTGCATCGTGCGGGCCTCGGGGGAGAAGATAGCAGTAAGTTGTCTTTTTTTAAAACCCCCGCCCGCTCCTCCTCCCCAATTCATATTGAAAATCACCCTTGATTACATCTCCTTATTGACAAGTTCCTTCAATAGAAGGTTAAATACTTAGCTCCTCCACATGGCCTACAAAATATCTGTGTCAGTGTGAGGACATAATGGGGCTACACTGCAACGATAACTTGGGGTATCTCCATACATTCACTGACTGGCTTACAATTTTTAGAAAAAGCAATACCCTTTCATTAATAGATTGGCTAGTCATTTCTCATGTCTAGAGGCAGAAAGGCCTAACTTTACACATCATGCGTCGATTGGAAGCTGGTTAAGTGAGAATTTATGAATTGAGAGGACACTGCTCAACAATTCCTGTTGCAATCGGCTCTTATCCATATGCCAGATGTAGAGTCTAGTTTTCTCAGAACATTCAAATCAACCTATAAATCCAGACAATGAAATCAAAAAATCGTAGAGTCATCCAGTTTCAATTCTAAGTTATCCCTTTATGGCTGAGCCAAACATATAGAAATGTCATGATAAAGGTTCGAAGAATATATATATTTATTTATCCTATGAACTGGAGCAGATGAAAAGGTTATCAATATGCTGTATTGTAGAAAATATTTAACATTTCAAGGAGAAACTATAGCAGGGGCGCTGACATTAATCTCAGTGCTGATCTCTATGAAAAGAGAGCAGGCAAAGAAAATCAATGTCCCCAACCAGAAAGATGAAGCTCTTCAAGTGCTTTCTGATTCCTCTGTTCCCACTTCATTTCCTGTCTCTTCAGGCTATGATTAATCTCAACTGATATCATGAAACCACTATTCATCTGAAGGATCAAGAAAGTAATTATTGTTTAAACATTAAAACAGGCACGAACCAGATCAAAGAAATCACCAATAAGTAGCATGTACCTTTTTTATCTTTAAAGAAAAATTGTCTCTTGATAGCCAACTTGAGTGAAGGTCAATGAAAAACTCATCTTTAATGGCATGCGTAGAAAGTGTAGCATTATACATGCATTATATTACACATCAATTGGATGACTTAGATTAAAGGGAAGAGCTTTATATTCTCCTTTGAGAAAAGAATCTCTCGTGCATATTTTCTGTGGAAAAATAATTTCTGTTTATAAAGTGTTGCCTGCTTGCAAATTGGAACGATTATTAGCATTTGTCATGGTAAGTCAGAGAATGCACTGTTTATAACAATATGGGTGTTATACCAAGTAATGCACAACATAGATTAAAAGCTATTGATTTCCAATGGCATTGCTTACAATCAAAAAAAGCGCTCTCTCTGACCACAAAATCTACCATGGGAATTGAGGTACTGGTGATTCAGGTGGGCGTTAAAGATCTAACTGGCACTATTTGAAGAAGAGCAGGAAGTTTCTCCTGATGTCCTGGTCTAGATTGCTCCCTCAACCAACACCAACAAAAAAATAGAGACGCACTGGCCACTAAATTGGACCGTGTAGTACCCATTGGTTCGGCGCTATGCTGCCTCTACAATATCCAAGATGGCGTCTTTGGCTGCGCATGCACGTTTCCAGCGTGACGTGCGCCAGATGCCATCTTGGTATAGGAGTTAGCGCAGGCGCAAATACTGAACACTGGAAGCATGTATAGTAGGGAGAAAATGCTGCAATCAGTGTGCAACGCTGATTTAAAGTGATAGACACCATTTTGGCACTTAACGCTCAACTCGACGCACAGTCTTGACCCTAACCATCTGAATGTGTTTTAGAGTGCCTGGAGGACCTTCCACCAGTGCTATTTAAAGGGGCCATGCAGGTGTTGCAGGTTAGTTGCTAGATTATTGCTTCTGGCTACTGGTGGAATAGGAAGTGTTTTTTGACGCTCCCTATTCTTACTGAGAGTTCCTAAAGTACATTTGAGAGTGGTTTGGCAGGTAATGCCTTATAGTTTGGAAAGTTACAACCATGGTTGAACAACATTTCTGGCAACCATGGGCGGTCTGCTAGGGCTCCCGCTGGGCATTGAGCACGACTGGGAGAATGCAGAGAGGCCACACATAGCAGGTCAAGCTGCGAGGAGAGGGAGGACGAGGAGGCGCAGGGCACTGAGCATGAGGCCGTATCCAATGAGGGCCTTCTGGGACCAATTCTCTTACCTCAACATGACCGAGGAGGATTGCATCCGAAGGCTGAGGTTCACCAAGGAAGCCGTGACCGAGCTCTGTCAACTGGTGCAGCCACAACTGCAGCCTCAGAGCAGGGCAAGGACAGCATTGCCTGTAGCTATGAAGGTCACTGTGGCGCTGAATTTCTATGGCTCAGGATCATTTCATGCCTCTGCTGGCAACATGTGCAACATCTCGCAGTATGCAGTGCTCTGCTGCATAAGGGAGGTCACAGACGCACTGTACCACATGAGGAACAGGTTCATCACCTTCCCTCTTGACAGAGACAAGCAGAACGAGCGAGCACAGGGGTTGCTGGCTTCCCCATGATGCAGGGTGCCATTGACTGCTCTCACATTGCCCTGCGTGCCCCGCATATCAACTCGGCCGTCTTTGTCAACCGAAAGGGCTTCCACTCCCTCAATGTGCAGTTGGTGTGCGACCACACGCATCGAATCATGGAAGTCGATGCCAACTACCCTGGGCATCGGGTAGTGGGCATCCTGGGAGCAGTCACGACGCCCTCGTCATGCAGCAGTCCAACGTACCAGCTATCTTTCACCCGCCTCGGCAAGTCAAAGGCTGGCTACTGGGCGATAAGGGCTAACCCCTCATGCTGTGGCTCTTGACTCCGGTCAGGAACTCTCACACACGTGCACAGCAGGCCTATAATGAAAGCCATGCGGCCACATGCAACATCGTGGAGCACACCATAGGCCTCCTCAAATAACGCTTCCTCTGCCTGGACTGGTCTGGAGGAGCCCTGCAGTACTCCCCTGAGCAGGTGGGCAGATTTGTGGTGGTATGCTGCATACTGAGGGACCAGCCTTTGCCACCAATGACCGGGGAAGACTCTGAGCCAGGGGTGGAGGAAGAGGAGGCTGAGGAGGAAGAGGCTGAGGAGGAGGACGAGGGGGAGGAGCCGGAAGAGAAAGTGGAGGGAGACGCAGGGGTGCAACAGGGACCACACGCCTTGTCTGCAAGGGCTCTGCGTTCTCGCCTGATCCGTGCCCACTATCAATAATGTCAAATACATCCCCCAACTCACCAACAGTCCTACACTCCCCACCTTTCCACTCCCACAAGACAATCAAATCGCCCTCCATCTGATTGCACAATGGTTTCCCCCTCAGCTCATTGTACAAATAAAAACCACCACCAAATGCAAATTCTAAGTCACATTTATCAATGAATAAATGAAATTATGGAAACAGAACAGAACTATGCACCCTTGTGCATTCCCTTAGTGCCTGTTGTCCGTGTGCCTTTACCTATCCTAGTGCTTCTACGAGGTGCTTCCCCAGTGGCTGGAGCATGGGTGATGGGAGGCTGCTGGCCTTCAATGGAGGAGCATGCAGATGGCCTCGGAGGATGACCTTGAGCAGCTCTGGGCCGGGTGCGCCCGGCTTCTCTCTGCACCATCTCAACATGGGCTGCAGCAGTCTGGCCTGGCTGGTCGATAGGCAACAACAGGGGCACTTACGGAGTGGCAGGGGTGGGAGCAGAAATGCTGTCATCCTGAGAGAGGACAGCAGGCCCGACTGAAATGGCGCCACTGCTACTCTCTCGGGGTGGCGCCTCAGCAATCCTGGTGATCAGCTTGAGTAGATCGCTGGAGTGTTGTGACGCCCTGGAAGCTCCATTCCACAGTGGTCTCCAGAGCCACACTAGCAGCAGTCTGAGCTTCCAATGCAGCAGTCTGAGCAGCAACCACACAGCTTGCAGACGTTTGATGACATCGGTTTGTGCTGGAATGGAAGCCGTTACATCGGCCATCAGACGCTGCATCATGGTGGGTTCCACAGGTGTGCTGATGGAGGTGACCACCCATTCCATGTTGGAAAGGATGGGCTCCAAACTCTGCGCAAAGCCCTGTGCCAAGTTGGAGCCGGACTCCTCCATGCCCCTTCTCATTTTGCGCAGGCTTTCTGGCAGGCTTTCCAGTGCCCCAAGCATTTGGTGGTGTACGCCCATCAGCCGTCTTCTGTAGCCTGGCCCATCGAAGTCCTCAGCTGACTCCTCTGCAGCAGAACTAGTGAGCAACCTCGCCCTGCGGCGAGCTGGCACCTGTGGTATCCGTTTCCCCCACCCCGGCTCCTGCGCACTTGTACCCGGTATCTCACCATGTACAGATCCCTCCTCTAACCTAGCCTCTAAAGGACACGCAGTGTCAGTCTCTGAGCTGGTGGAAGCAAGTATCAGATCGAGTGACAATGTGGCTTCAGTGTCCCCCTCCTCCTCCTCCTCCTCCTCAGACGGTGCCGCCATGTGTTCTTGGGTATCTGCAATGACAAAGGGAAACAGGTTGAGTTGTGTAGCGGGGAGAGGAGCAAGTAATACGTGCGTGCTGACAGCATCAGCAGCACACGAGTCAGAAAAGATTATGGGAGGAGGGAGATATGGGAAAGGAGAAGGAGCATTAAATATGCAGAGACCCCGTCCATCGGGACCTGCAGCATGGCATGTTGTCACAACTGCATTGATGGCTTGCCCAATGATCCTAAGCACTGTCTCCTCTAGTGGGGTGAGGACATGTAAAAGTCCCGGTCCACCCTCAAGTCTCTCCTGCTGCCAGCTGTTTTGCGCCACCTTCTCCTGCAAGGCAGAGGGTAGTGTGTCAGTGAGTATCCTGCAAGGTGTGTGGGTGATGTGCATGTCGTGGTCGAATAGCTGCCAGTGTGTGTGACCCGTGCTGCTGAGAGGCTGCACGAAGAATGAGGAAGTCGGAAATGGAGCATGCTCAGCGCTCATCATCGGCAGCCTGCATCTCTTAAAGGTGCAGGTGCACATTTTAAATGGGACATGCACAGTCCACTAGGAGGAGGGAAAGATGGCCACAAAGATGGCAGGATCGGCGTGAGAGAGGGCCCCACGCTTCTCCGATGATGCACTGGATGCCCTGGTGGAAGGGCGGACGAAAGGAGGGCCAGCATGTACCCGCGAGTGGGCTGGAGACCCTCCAGACTGCAGCTCTGCAGACATTGGCAGGCTGTGGCGCAGAAAGTGAATGCCAGGAGCATGGCACCATGCACGTGGGTGCAGTGCCGAAAAAAGTTGAATGATTTGACACAAGTGGTCAAGGTGAGTGAATGCAAGTGACAAGTGGCACATCCTACCAACTGCACCACTGCTCCACACATCACACCCCCTGTCACCCACCCATCAACAAACACTGCCCATCTATACGCAATGCGGCACTTGGCATTCTGCATCTCACCCGCACATAATACCACACTTGCAGGCCACACAACTACCACTCACAGGTCACACACACTGGCAGCTATTTGACCACGACATGCACATCACCCACACACCTTGCAGGATACTCAGTGACACACTACCCTCTGTCTTGCAGGAGAAGGTGGCGCATAACAGCTGGCAGCAGGAGAGACTTGAGGGTGGACGGGGACTTTTACACGTCCTCACTCCACTAGAGGAGACAGTGCTTAGGATCAGTAATTCAGCATATTAAGGTTTTTTGCTTTTCTAAATACAAAATGATGCAGACCATTTACTATGACCATCTTTCATTTTATGTCTATATTGTTTTAATTAAAATGATACCTGAGAATACCTATTCTCTCTTGAATAAAATCACTTTCCACAAAATGGGTGATAACCTATTCAAAACATTTCTTTTTGATTACTACATCCTATATACAGAACATTAAATAAATACCATAGTTAATTAAGACAAATTGATATGGAAGCAAAGTACTTGTCAGTATTTTTTTTAAATGTGATGGCACAAATATATTATCGTGATTGCTTTGTGCAGACTCCAGTACTTAATTTTGTATTTGTGGAATCGCATTAAAGATTGGTGGTTGCAGTGGCACATGGGGATTGCAGGGCACAACAGGACAGTTACTCATATTTCCACACATGAGTAAAGCTTTTATTTCGGTGCCGTGAAAAGTCTGTGGCTGGGCCTGAAATAACAGTCGTGATGGATAATACTATAAACTAAAGTACCTTTGCAATCTTTTTCTTGACATAGATAATTTAATTGTAATTATAAAAATGTGCATGAGAGACATTCTGAGCAATTAAAATTTTTATGCAAATATCTAAACGATGCTGATTTCTTTAACTGGATTCATCTCTAAGGCGCTCACAAATGTAATTTATTGTTCCATTGTTGAGACAAGTGATCAATTATTTGCCCTATAAGGAAATTATTTAATATCTTAAAGAATACAATGTTTTCACTTTACACTTTGGATTTAGCAACAGAGATCTTGCAATGGTTGCTCTGAGAACCCAATCAATTTTTCAGTATGCGATATTAGTGCAACTTTACATCTTTACATTTAGCATCACACATTCAGGTTACACACATTCAACTTTGGAAAGTCAAGACTTGGCTCTCACAACTGTAACTATGTAGGAATATAGGATATAATGGAATGGTAGATGGATAATGTCAAATTTAGTCAGTTCATCTTCATATCATATTCTTTTAAAGAACGATTGCAGAGCAGCCCATGTAAGTTCTGCATGGATAAATCCAAAGCATAAAGCGGGAGGGGGGAATGCTAAAGTTGCAGTATAATTCCTCACTCTCTAAATATGTAAATTGTAACCATTAGAGAGGAGCATTCAGAAGGTCTGTCCTCAGTAGGAAATTGCAATTGGAGGCCGACAGCATAAAGCTGGTACTGACTGGCTGTTGAGACTGAGCTGCAGGAGATATCTGCAACAAATGCTCGCATGTTGGCGCATTCTAAATTATTTCTGTATGATTGTGTATGTTTAGCTGTAGCGGAGAGATAGCTGTATTGAAAATTAAACTTTTTCTTCTCATTTTTCATTCAGCGTTGAATGAAATGAACTCTGTAGCTGGTTCGAAAAGGTTCTGCCCTTTATTTTCCCTCCCTTCTTCTCTCCTAAGCCCCTATTAAAGCATTGGTCCATTACAGTGGTCCAAGAACTATGAATCTCATAAGGGAAATAAAAATTCAGTTGCCACTACTTGGATCAGGCATATCATCAGTTAGTTCCAGCGCAGAACTCCCATTATCTGCTCCAATATATAACTAATCTCTAGCTCTGAACACCTCTAACTCCATCAACTTGACATTTCCATTTCCCAAACCACCTCTGTAAAATAGTTGAATTGAGCATTCTTCACTATCATGAAAGCAATGTTGAGATGAATGTTACTAATGGGTAGAACCAGTAATTCAACATGAAGAAATGTACAGGATAAAGGGGTAGAAATTAGTCTGGGCCCATTTTTGCACGTCCGTTGACAGCTCACCCTTCAGGAAGATTGAATTTTGGGCCATTTGCCTCACAGCCTCAGGTAGGTCCCAGGGGGTGGAAGGGAAGGACAGCAGGAGTGGGGCCGATTATGGCTGGCAATGGCCATCAGGAATGTTGTGGAGCCAGGAGCAGCATTCCTGCTCCTCCTGGCTCCACATTTTAAATTAAATTTTAAAATGTGACCTATCATTTTGGTGGAAAATTGGAGAATAACAAAAAGCCACTCTTGCAAAACTCCTACCACCCGGTTCCACTTTGGCATACATTTGAGAGCAGCTTGTCCCTCTTCTTGGCCACAGAATGTTGTCTGGTATGTAGGGTGGGATGCAGGAAGAACATAAAAAGGAGAGGAAATAACAAAATGTGAGATGGCAAATCTATTTCACAAAACAATTACATTGCTGTCATGGGACCATTACCATTTTTGATACCAAAAATAATAATATAATATAAAAAATAATATTATAATATAAAAAATAATATTTAGTAACATCAAATACTATCATGTTAGCTTCTGTTTTTATGTGGCAAATTCTGGTATGCAGCCTGGCAGTGCCTGTTGACCATGCACCTTTCAAAGCCCATATAGTTTAGAAGGTTTTCTGTCTCAAAATAGACCATAATTCTGAAATAAGCCATTATGTTTATGTAATGTGATTGTTATTGATCAACCTCTACTTTTGGCCCACCAGTGGTGGCTATGCCCCAAGCTCTGGAATTCCCTCCCTAAACCTCTCCTCCTTTTCCTCCTTTAAGACCATCATTAAAATCCACCTCTTTAACCCAGCTTTTGGTCACCCCTCCTTTGACTCGGCACCCATTTTTTTGATTATGTCTCTGTGAGACGGTTTTCAATATTAAAGGCGCTATATAAATGCAAGTTGTTGTTGATAATCAGTGAAGTTGTATTGAATGTTTATCTTTCTGCATCTATATTTAACTAATAATTGTGGAATCATTGTTTTGTTAACTTTTTGTAAAGTAGCCTCAATTCCAATATTTTAGTTAATTGATAGGTGGCCAGATAGATGCAATTTCACTAAGTTGCATACAAGTAGAATGACATCTGGCCAAACAGATGCAGAAGTATTCTGATCATACTTTATTCATGAGCTAATTTTTTAAGACATAGATATATAGCTTTATGCCACCAAAAGGGTAATCTAGGGGATAATGGATAAAAGAATATAGTAAGTGACAATAATATTTGCTTCAATCACACCTTCTAAATATATAATTATTGCTGGAAGAAGAAACCAGTATCTTGCCTTGCAATGGAATCCTTAGGTCAATAAATAGCTGACAGGTGTACAATGAGAACCTGTAGCTGAACATTGGTCACATCATTCTGTCATGAACAAATCACACTGCCACAGTCTGAGCTGTCAAATAATTCTGATTTACAGCACCATAAAGAGGGGTACAGTGTCTGAAAGATGATGTCTTAGAAGTGTGAGCAAGAACTATACTTTGGAAAGAATTTGAAAGAAATATATTGGTGAAGGAACTTCGGTCAAAAAGTTGCCTCAGCATAGGAACTGAATAAAAGCAAATGACCATGTTTAGTTGATGCACCCTCCATAAACTTGAACTCATCCAAAACTCTGCTGCCTGTATCCTAACTTGCACCAACTCCCATTCACCCATCACCCCTCTGCTTGTTGACCTACATTGGCTCCCGGTCTGGCAAAGCCTCGATTTTAAAATTCTCATTCTTGTTTTCAAATCTATCCATGGCCTCGCCTCTCCCTATCTCTGTAACCTCCTCCAGCCCTACAACCCTCCGAGATTTCTGCGCTCCTCCAATAATGGGCTCTGGCGCATCCCCGATTTTCATCGCTTCACCATTGGTGACCGTGCCTTCAGCTGCCTAGGCCCTAAGGTCTGGAATTCCCTCCCTAAACCTCTCTGCCTCTCTTCCCCTCTCTCCTCCTGTAAGATACTCCTTAAAACCTATCTCTTTAACCAAGCTTTTGGTCAGCTGTCCTAATATCTCCTTATGTGGCTCAATGTCAAATTTTGCTTGATAATGCTCCTTTGAAGCACCTTGGGATATTTTACATCATTAAAGGCGCTATATAAATGCAGGTTGTTATTCTTGATACTGGGAGTTCTTACAGTATGAGAGACCATTTAAATTTTGCTGGTCGATAGTTCTGGAATTTAATTCAATCTGTTATTGCTTCATGTTGAAATTGAACTCCGTTTCCTCCATTAGCACATTTTGACTTTAACACTATAGGGCCAATTTTAACTCTTGCCATGAATCCGGTGGGAGCAGATGGTAATCCCACTCAGGAGGGTGAGTCCTCAGATTTTAACTGTCAGGCCTCAATTGAATCCCGCTGCTCGGCTGCTCGGCTTTTTCCGGCAGAAAGCAGCAACTGGCCGGTGGGGAAGGACAAAAATAGGGCAGCCCGGAGGCTGAAGTGGGCTGGCGGTAGCAAGGAAAGTCCGGGAAGGGGGCGTTCCGAGGGCAGCGCAGTAGAGATCTGGACTTTCTCCAGGCCCCACTAAGGAAAGTTTTTAAAAATTATCTGAGCGATTCTTGCTGGCTTCCGACATGTTCACCTGGCGGGATGGCCATGGCAGTTGCCTGCTCAGGAGCCAATTAAAATTCCATCGGGGTCCCATGTGGGACACCAATTTGCGTTTATCAATGAGCCTCTCTCCGGAGTCAGGCCAGAGCCTCATCCGCCGCCAAAACCAGCGGCATTAAAATCGTACAGGCAGGAACAGAGTGGAAAATGGAGTCGCTCCATTTTAACTGCTCCCCTGCTCTGTTCTCGTTGATCAAGAAGAGTTAAAATCACCATTTATAACAACAGAAATATATAGGCAGACTGCTTAGCTGGAGAATTTCAAGGGAAAAAGCATTTCCTGGAACAACCAGGAACAGAGCATGTCATGAAACTCCTTATTCTCTGATGGTGCAGAACCAGATGGAGTCCATTAATGGAAGAGTTGCTGCTCCACCTGCTTTAACACTATGTTTTCTGAAGCAATTTTAACATCTAACTATTCTTTTAGTTCTTAAAAAAGCATTGTGACAATGGTACAACAATATATAATCAAATACCTTTTAACTTCAACTTTTTTTGACTTCAACTATTTAACGGTTCATTTTTAGAATTGTGCTGATTGCTAATCATTTTGGATATTTTGTGATGACAGCTATTTATTGTATTGGCTAAATGAGTTAAGGGTCCTTACAGGCTTGTCCAAGTCTGCATAGGTTGATAAATGATATGAACAATCTCTTTAATAAGTGATCGGTGAAATCCCACCAATATAGCGTTAGTACCTCCAAATGTTCATTTGTCTGACTAATTAGTAAAATAATTGACAATACTTTTAAAAAGGTCTTAAATATGGCCAACTAATTGGATTTTAATATTATACTTTATCAACTCCCTCCTCAATTCCTACTTTCAGCTATATCCCAGTCCTGGCATTGTTTCCATCACAGTTTTAGGCTTGACTGGTTCTCCATTCGGACACACGTTCTGAGGACTCTGTGAATTTTTTTGTGTATGTGTTTAAAGTAAGATCCCTCTTTAAAGTGTTTTCTCTCAAATCCTTTTCTCGAGCCTCTCCATGCCGCACATTATATCAGCTGGTGCCAGCACTCCCGCTTTCCATTGTGCCATCCCTAGGTAAGGCGAACACCTGCTTCAGGTGCTGCCAGTCAAGGTCTGAGCCAAACAATTCTGAAACTTGAACAGCTGCATTTCCAAGTTCATCCAGTGAGGCAAGAGACTAAGAATACACCTTCAGCTCCAACAACAAGAAAGGAGACTGTTACCCAGACATCAAGCATGCCTACTGGGTAGCCCTCCAAGAGATGGTTTCCCTGGTCTCCAAGCAAAAGCTATGGCTGGAAATGGATACCGGGGCCTCCCTATAAATGCCCCTTTGCAATAGATTTCCAGAAAAGACCAACAGGGGTTCAAAAACACCTGGAAAAAGGTTTGCATGTTTCTTAAGAATTTTTTCAGGGTGTCAGCCCTTTCCTTAATTTTGTTTACATTTCTGGCCATGCTCCTGTATTCAGCAATTCTAGATGACCACAAGGTCCGTGACTAGCCTTGCAATTCTGGAGGAGCCAGGCCAGTGCTTCATTGAGGATCCCCTGGAGCATGCAGTATGCAGCATGAAGATGCAGCTCCTTGTCACCCCCCCCCCCCACAATGTAGTGGAGTGCAGCCCTCACCATAATAAATATGTGACTGAATAATTCAAGTCCACCCGTAACTGGGGCAACCCCAACCAACAGGACACGTTGGTTTCTGATCTGACTGAACCCAGACACCAAGCAAACACATTGCTTCAAATGCTTAAATCCAAACTGCTCCAAGCACAAGCACAGCCATGCCAATAAACTTCTATGTATCAATATACACCTCCCTCAAGCACAGTGTAATCAAAAATGTATTGTAGCTTCATAAACCATATGCAAATGTCAATGCTTAAAAATACAGTCACCAAAATTCCTTCCGGCTCTGTCATAACTCCGGTAGGAGACTGTCAGATCCCTCCAGAAAACAGCAGAGATCCAACTGGGACTTTCCTGGTTGGCTTGTAAGGGGCAGAACCTCCCTCTGCCTTTTGTGCATGCTCCCCTCCCTTAACCCTGCTGTTGGTGACCGTGTCTTTAGCTGTCTAGGCCCCAACACTCTGGAATTCCCTCCCTAAAGACCTCCCCCTTCTTTGCTTTTTAAGATCTTGCTTAAAACCCATCTCCTTGCCCTTCCTAAGATCCTCCTTTTTTTTGATTAAGCTTCTGTGAAACACTTTGGGATGTTTTTCTACATTAAAGGCTCTAAATAAATGCAAGTTGGTTTTTCAAATGAAGACCAGGGAGCAGAGCCAGGGTCGTGAACTCTCTATGCCAGGAGTTGCCATTCCTTAGTGGGATGCAGCATAATGGAGGAGGCGGATACGCCAAGAGAGTGGAGGCATACTGGGCTCCACAAAGTTAGATGGGGGCCACATCTGGTGGGGTCCAGGCCAAGGAAACAGTCTCGAAGAATTTTAATGTCAATTCCTGTAGATCAGCCCCCTTGCTCAGAGGGCTGAGGGAACCATGAGCAGGGTCGCCGGGGCTGGCCAACTCTTTCCCTCCACCCCCCAAACCCCATCTCAAAGGCGGGCACTGGAGATGTGCCTGATGTAGCACTTGTGCCCACCTGTCCCATGGTAATTGGGTGCCCTCCTGCTGAATCCAAAAACTCTAGTGGAGTCAGCACTGGGGGCACCAGTGGACGTGATTTTGGCGCAACCACTGGGATCATGATCTGTGGCTTTTCAGACCTATATTGATTGTAATAGTTAACCTATCCAAATTAATCATAGGGACATCAGATTAATAAAGCAGATTAAACCTCCCACTGATTTTTAGTCTAAAATTAGGATTTGCATTTGATAATCGATGGAAACGGAATTATTATGGATAATTCCCCCTCCCACTCCCCCTCCTCAAGGATCTTCACTAGGTCTTGAGCATTGATTGTACCATGCTTTTAAAATTTTAGATTCCTGTCCCAAGTTTGACCTTTGTAGTGCAGTTTTCATGTAGAAGCTTCTAAATTAAGATAAAACTATCTAAACTCTCCAAACATTTTTTTTTTTTTTTTTTTTTGACACTCTGGGGTGCCTTATTGCCTTACAGATTCATTCCAGATTCCTTGCAGTGACATTACATCAAGCCAAAGCTCTACAAGCCAAAGCTCTACACTCTGCCCAAGGGGATTTCTCCCTGACTGCATCCCCCCGGCATACAATGGCAGGAAGGCTCCAAATGGTTGCCTTCCCCCACTTGACCACTTGATCTTAGCCAAAAGGCTAAGAAGCGATCTAAACTCTCCAAACATAGCATCATTGAAAGTGTTGGGTCAGCCATCAATTACCAGAATTGCTCATCTCTCCACCCTTCCCAGCAGGGTGGAAATATCCTCTTTAAAGTTTAACTTCCCATACTTAATGTTGGTCTGCACTAATGAGATAGATCACTTTTTGTAAGACTGATACCTAAACATGATTTCAGTTTGAAACAGCAAAAAATAAATTTTTCTCCAATTTTAATTTTGTCTATTGTAGGCAGTGAGCCCCTAATTACCATTTTGTGTTGATGGAAGTAGTAAACTGATTTGACAGTATGGTTTCTTGGCTAAAACTAGGAGTGTAGATGGATAAGAATAATTCTTGATTGTAAGAAGCTATAACAAGCATGTTTGACAATGATTGTTCATTTTCTCAAGCTTATCTCAATTCAGTTCAATTCTGATGACTCCATTTCTAGTAATGGGCTCAATAAATTCATCCTCATTTATTTCCTTCAAGAACAGCAGCACCTCTTTTATAATATTACCAGCTCACTCGTGTGAGAAGTGGCAGGAAAGACAGGTAATATTTTATCCTAGTGGCAATAAACTGTTCAAAATCAATATGGTGGCAAGATGACTTATTGAATGTGGAATGAATAACGAACCAGGTCTATGACCTGTTAATTAAATATTGGTACAACCTCTAATGAACATGTTCTTCAATCGCAAAGGATAGCAGTTAAATTTCTTGAAATGTTTACATTGTTTTTCAAACAATGTACACTTTGCAATAACGTCATTCGGATGGTGTAAAAGCAGGGAGCAATCATTCTTTTCATCTTTTGTAAGCTAACACAATACCTGGACATACATTTCTGATCTTGACCAGTAAGGCTGAATGATTGAAGGACAAGACCGAATATTATGTCCCTCTCTCTTTTTGCCAAGCTTCAGGTTGATAGCACACGAGTAGCACAAACAAGGTGGTTGTTGCTCTGTTATCATACTTTTCAAGGTTAAACAATTACATTCTTGAATATTCTCAAATTAAAAGATTTATTATTAAACAAACTGAATCTATGTGACAAAAGAAATGAATATTTGTCTGTGGTTTATTTTCTCTTTACTATCTCTTTTAATTTAAATTAGTTTTAAAATATCACACTCAAAACAGAAGTTACACATTCATTTGAAAGTCAACTATTGGCTGCAAAGAAGAGATGTCATTTGTATATGCTCAATATTCTGTAATGGGAAATGCAAAGATTTTGATTGCAAAGCTATAAAGGGTGAAAATACCACAAGAAACAATGGCTGTAATCCAATAAAGAAGATGCTCTTGTCCTAATCTAAAGAGGTGCAATTGAGTTAAAGATGGTATGAGCCAGATGTCAGTGGAGACATGTAAAATGGCCTTGTGTTTGTAGGTTGGGAAGATTGTTGACATTGTTCGGGCAGATTATGTCCCACAGACTATCCGACAAAGCACAACCTGTTTATCCAAATAGTTTTCTGATCATAAAAAACCTGCAGATTTTCTTTGCCAAGAATTCAGTTTTGTCTGGGCATGAGGCATAGGGTCAGAATGCATCTCTATAGGTATGCACCGACATAAATCCTGCACAGATTATATTCAGTTGGTCTTTAAGCTTTAGAAGAAAATGGCTGTCAGTTGGTTTATGAGAAGTACTACATTCCATATGCCAAGAAGACTGCTGTAATAGGATCTCATCTAATTGTTTAACGAATTATGAACTGGCTTCAGATTTTTGTATTGGACTGTTTCAAAGAAATGGAGAATGTGAGCCCCTGGCTTATATATTTAACTGCTCATTAGAGACTGGGATTGTTCCCATGGATTGGAGGGAGGCCAATGTAGTACTAGTAGTTACAAGGACAATGGGCTCGATTTTAGGGTCGGGTTACCTGCGGGTTTCCAGCGGGGGGGCCCCGAAAATCCAGATCTCCGGTCACGTGACCGGATCGCGACGAAATCCCGGCCACTTCCGGGTACCGCGCTGACGTGCGGGGCTGTGCGCGCAAGCCCCGCTGGTGGGAATCCCGCAGGCAATTAAAGCCAGCGGGGTTCCACTTGAGAGTACTTAACTTGCTCGTTGTGGTCAGTTAATGAGCTGAAGCAGCTGTCAAAAGAGGAAGTGTGGGATTTTAGGTTCAAGGCAGTGAGTTTCCCACACTGGGGGAAGCAGTCTCCATCCAACCAGGCGTGTTGCAGCCAGCAGCCTGTGGCAGGTGCCAAGGTGCGCTCCACGGGGGAGAGCCCTCACCCACGCAGGAGGCCACCGCGTCACATAGGGCAACCCCTGCCCTCCACCACCCCCCGCCAAGCCAGAGGACAGACCGACACGAGACCGCAGCCCCAGTCCGAGGAACCACACACCTACCCTGCACAACCCCTCAGACCAACACCTGCCAGTTGGGTGGTGTGTGGAGACCCTCGGAGGACGAAGAGCATGACCAGCACCAGCAGCCTCGCAGTCCACGCCGTCCGCCGCAGAGACGTGGATCCCCCCAACACGGTGTTGTTGCACGCCCACCTGCACAGCAGGAGGGAGGGCTACCGCAGAGAGAGACGCGTCGCAGAGGGCACTACCCTCGCCACAGGGTCCACAGACCGAGGCGCAGCTCCCCGGACCTCTCCGAGCAGCAGTGCACAGGGAGGCGCAGATTCGCTCGACATGTAGTCGTGGAGATCTGCAGCCTCTTTCATGCCGAGCTGCTCCTGGCTGGCCCCAGCACCAACTGCTTACCTGTCGCTGGCAAAGTCACCACTGCCCTCCACACCTTCTCCTCCGCATCCTTCCAGGGTGCAGCCGGCTACACCGCCGATGTCTCTCAGTCGTCTGCGCGGACGAGCCCTGCAAATACACCTGCACCTACTCTGCAGTAACACGATGGGTGGCATCAGTGGTGGGTCCTCATAGTGATACCCAGGAGCGGGCATTATTGGACACAACGGACAGGATTCGCGGAGACATGGCAGTGGTGGTGTCAATATAATGTGTGCTGTTTGTTGCTCTGAAATTCAATATGGGTAACACCCATGACAAACCCTCAGACACCCTTGTGCACCCCCTTCATGCTGACGAGACGTTTGCCTTACGCTGCCTACTGCACATATGTGATGCATGCCCTGTGGCTGCAGCACAGGTGGTGGCAGGTTGAGTGAGGCTGGCCGTGAGGGAGATGCACGAGAGGGTGAGTATGGGATGGAGCCATGAGATTGTATGAGGAGTGGGTTGCGTGTTAGTGGCAGGGTGAGTACTGGCGAGGTGAGTAGGTGGAGGTAAGATGAGGACGGGGTGTGAGTGGGTATGAAGGGTGATGTGACAGAATAGTGTTGGCGGTGCCGAAGGAGATTTGGGGTGGGGGCAGTGTTGTGGCAGACGGAGTGTAGGGGAAAGACTTCGTGTTCTCACTGTGGCGGACCTACTGCGGTCATTGCAGTGCCTCCTGCACTGTATGCAGGTGGGCCATATGTTGGTGGCGCAGGTGACCCCCTCTGCCACCTCGAGCCAGGCCTTCTTGGTGGCAGAGGCAGGCCGCTTCCTCCCGCCCGCCGGGGGGAAGATCTGTGTCCTCCCCCTCCTCCTCACCCCATCTGATGATACCTGGGGTGAGGCATCATTAAACTGGGAGCAGCCTTCCCCCTGGGCTGCTCCATGCTGCAATTTGTCCCATTGGTTGCAGCATCTGTCAGTGGAGGACTGCCCCTTTAACTAGAGAGCCTCCAGCTGACAGATCGTACTGCGCATGCGCAGCCCGACCGACGCGCAGGCCAGCGCCGTGGACCCCGGAGGAGCAGGTAATTGATTCCGATTAGTGTGTTGCCTGCTACGATCGCGTGGGCAACCCACTAATTTCGCCGTCCGCGTTTTCGACGCTCCCGGAGGACCACCCGCTGGGAACCCGCAGGCCTGCTAAATTCGAGCCCAATAAGTCAGAACCAGAAAATTATAGGCCTAATAGTTTAACTTCAGTTATTGGTAAGTTGTTAGAATGGATCATTAGAGATACACTGTATGACCATCTGGACAAAGTAGGCATTATTAGAGACTCCCAAATTGGTTTTTGGAAAAGAAAGTCATGCCTCACCAACTCGGTTGAATTTTTTGAGGAGGTAAGTAGGTTGGTAGATGAAGGTAGCCCTGCCGATATTGTATATTTAAACTTGCAGAAAGCGTTTGACGAGGTGCCGCACAATAGGTTACTTTATAAGATAGAGTCCTGTGGGATAGGAGGGCAGATTCTTAATTGGTTGCATTCTCAGAGGCAGAGGGTTGTTATTAATGGAAGTGGTTCTGCATGAAGACTGGTTACTAGTGGACTCCCACAGGGACCTGTGTTGGGCTGCTGCTCTCCACAACCTACATTAATGATCTAGATGACGATACCATGGGTACTGTCCATGCAAGTTTGCAGACGACACAAAGATTTGCGCTAGTGCTAGGACCATATATAAGGAAAAAAGACAGCAATCTGCAATAGATGCAATAGGGCAATGGGCCCATATCAGGCAGATATCATTTAATGTAGCTAAATGGAGTGTCATGCATGTAATGCCAAGTATACATAACCATGTTTGGTACAGAATTGAAGTCTGTTGAACATAAGAACATAAGAATAGGAGCAGGCTGGTCGTCAGTCAGACGGGAGAGCAGCCAGGGAGCAGATGCCAGCAGGTAAGTCTTAGTTGGGGGTGGGGGGCGGTCGGTCATTGGGGGGGCGGGGGGCGGCGGCGGGAGTCATCGGGGGGGTCAGTCATCGGTGGGGGTCGGACATCGGGGGGGCTGGTCATCTTGGGGGAGTCAGAGATCATGGGGGTCGGAGATCATGGGGAGAAGGGTCGGAGATCATGGGGAGGGGGTTGGAGATCGTGGTGGGGTAAGATCGGCCGATAGCATGTGTGGAATCGCAGCAGGTAGTCTTGTTGGGCCTGAAAGAAACGCTCCTCCTGGCCCGCACGCAGTGCAGTAAAGGCACTTACCTGCTGATCTGGGCCTTCTTTCCTCCTCTTACGTGGCATGAAGCAGAAGGCCCGGGAATCCCGGCCCCCAGGAGTTAACAACAAAAAACCTGTCAAAATGGAGGCCCGCAGCCTCCTTAGAAGATTTCACTGACTGACTTGCCTCCTGAGAGTGGATTGGTCGCCTGCCCCTCGACCCACCTCCGTTAAAACTGGAAGTAGGTGGGTTGGGGTCGGGTTTTACTTTTTTACAATTTTTACCTTCCCACCCGCTTTCAACCCACCTGTTCGTGGGGTTAAAATTTACCCCGTGCTCTCTCCTCCCTGGCAGTGCAAAATCGCAGAATTACCTTTTTATGTGCATAAGCTAAAAAAGGGATGTTGTATTGCTTTCATTCTGTTATTTCTAATTTTGCAAAGCAACTCAATAAAATGAATTCCTATTTTAAATTAAATCAGTCAGCTCATACATAGGATGGCCCCATATGCCATAAGGCCTCGCCATTGTGCTCTGCCCTCTGTCTGATCCTTCATCTGTTAACTTGTTGTTACTCTTCTGTTGAGATCACATACACAGTGCCAGCATTTCAGCTTTGGGATTTCTGTGAGTCTTTTCCCCAGCTGGCACCTATTGCATCGTCTTTTAAGGATATCTATTTTCAGTCAAATGGCACACATGGCAGGTCTCTCACAATCTTCTTGCTGTAACATACTTTGTATCAGCTTAGCTCCACTGATAGTACTTTTGCCTTGGTTCAGAAGATTTTTGGTTCAAGGCCCATACCAGGATGTAAGTGCATAATCTAGGCTGTCTCTAAAGGAGTGCTGCATTGACAGAGTTTCTGTCTTCATATCACAGTATCATAGTAGGTACAGCACAGGAGGAGGCCATTCAGCCTATCGTTCCCGTGCCGGCTCTTTGAAAGAGCTATCCAATTAGTCCCATTCCCCTGCTCTTTCCCCATAGCCCTGTAAATTTTTTCCCTTCAAGTATTTATCCAATTCCCTTGTGAAAGTTACTATTGAATCTGCTTCCACCACCCTTTCAGGCAGTGCATTCCAGATCATCACAACTCATTGCGTAAAAAAATGATTCCCCATGTTACCTCTGGCTCTTTTGCTGATCACCTTAAATTTGCGTCCTCTGATTACTAACTTTCCTGCCGCTGGAAACAATTTCTCCTTATTTATTCTGTCAAAACCGTTCATGATTTTGAACATCTCTATCAAATCTCCCCTTAACCTTCTCTGTTCTAAGGAGAACAACCCCAGCTTCTCCAGTTTCTCCACATAACTGAAGTCCCTCATCCCTGGTACCATTCTAGTAAATCTCTTCTGCACCCTCTCTAAGGCCTTGACATCCTTCCTAAAGTGTGGAGCCCAGAATTGAAAACAATATTCCAGCTGAGGCCTAACCAGTGTTTTATAAAGGTTTTGCATAACCTCCTTGCTTTTGTACTCTATGCCTCTATTGATAAAGCCCAGAATCCCATATGCTTTTTTAACAGCCTTCTCAACATGTCCTGCCACCTTCAAAGATTTGGGTACATGCAGCCCCAGGTCTCTCTGTTCCTGCACCCCCTTTAAAATTGTATCATTTAGTTTATATTGCATCTCCTCATTCTTCCTAACAAAATGCATCACTTCACACTTCTCTGCATTACATTTCATCTGCCGTGTGTCTGCCCATTTCACCAGTCTGTCTATGTCCTCCTGAAGTCTGT
This sequence comes from Heptranchias perlo, assembly GCF_035084215.1. Taxonomy (NCBI): domain Eukaryota; kingdom Metazoa; phylum Chordata; class Chondrichthyes; order Hexanchiformes; family Hexanchidae; genus Heptranchias; species Heptranchias perlo. The sequence goes on along the minus strand of NC_090343.1, from coordinate 32,557,008 downwards.
TACTATCCTCCGCATTGTTTACTACATTTCCGAGTTTCATGTCATCTGCAAACTTTGAAATTATATCCTCTATACCCAAGTCCAGGTCATTAACATATATCAAAAAGAGCAGTGGTCCTAAAACTGACCCCTGGGGAACGCCACTGTATACTTCGCTCCAGTCGCTCCAGTCTCTGCTTTCTGTCCCCTAGCCAATTTTGTACCCACGCTGCCGCTGTCCCTTTAATCCCATGGGCTTTAATTTTGCTAACCAGTCTATTATGTGGTACTTTATCAAATGCCTTTTGAAAATCCATATACACATCAACCGCACTACCCTCATCAACCCTTTCCATTACTTCATCAAAGAACTCAATCAAGTTCGTCAAACACAATTTTCCTTTAACAAATCCATGCTGACTTTCAATTATTAGCCCGTACTTTTCCAAGTGCCAATTTATTTTGTCTCGGATTATTGTCTATAGAAGTTTCCCCATCACGGACGTTAGGCTGACTGGCCTGTAATTGTCAGGTTTATCCCTCTCCCCTTTTTGAACAGGGGTATAACATTTGCAATTCTCCAGTCCTCCGGCACCATCCCCATGTCTAAGGAGGATTGGAAGATTGTGGCCACAGCCTCCCATTTTACACCCTTACTTCCCTCAGTAACCTATGATGCATCCCATCTGGACTGGGTGACTTTTCTACTTTGAGTACTGCCAATCTTTTAAGTATCTCCTCTTTATCTATTTTTATCTGATCCAATATCGCTCCTACCTCCCCCTTTACTGCTATAATGGCAGCATCTTCTTCTCTAGTGAACAGAAGTGAAGTATTCATTTAGTACCTCTGCCTCCACAAGAAGATCTCATTTTTTGTCCCTAATCAGTCCCACCCTTCCTTTGACTACCCTTTTACTATTTATATGTTTATCGAAGACTTTTGGGTTCCCTTTTATGTTAGCTGCTAATCTCTCTCTTTACCCCTGTTATTCACTTTTTTAGATCTCCTGTGCACTTTCTGTATTCAGCCTGGTTCTCTAATGTATTATGAACTTTACATTCGTCATAAGCCTCCTTTTTCTGTTTCAATTTAACTTCTATATCTTAAGTCATCCAGGGAGCTCTAGCTTTGGATGCCCTTCCTTTCCTTCTAGTGGGGATGTGTCCACTCTGTACCCGAACCAACTCCTCCTTGAAGGTCTCCCATTGTTCAATTACTGTTTTGCCTACCAATTTTTGATTCCAATCCACCTGGGCAAGATCCCTTTTTAACTCACTGAAATTTGCCCTCCTCCAGTTAAGCATTTTCACATTTGATTGTTCCTTTTCCTTTTCCATAACTATTCTAAACCTAATGATATTATGATCACTGTTCCCCAAATCTCCCCCACTGAAACATGCTCCACTTCATTCCCCAGAACTAGATCCAGCATTGTTTCCTTCCTCATAGGGCTAGAAACACACTGTTCCAGAAAGTTCTCTTACACACATTTCAGGAATTCCTCCCCCCTCTTTGCCCTTTTCACTGTTACTATCCCAGTCTATATTGGGATAATTGAAGTCTCCCATTATCACTACTCTATAATTCTTGGATCTTTCTGAAATTTGCCTGCAAATTTGCTCCTCCATCTACTTCCCACTATTTGTTGGCCTATAGTACACACCCAGTAGTGTAAAAGCTCCTCTATTGTTCCTTAATTCTAACCAAATAGATTTTGTCTTTGACCCCTCACCTACATCATCCCTTTCCACTGCTATAATAGTTTCTTTGATCAATAGTGCCACCACCCCTTTCTTTCCTTCCCTATCTTTCCTGAATACTTTGTAGCCAGGAATATTAAGTACCCAATCCTCCCCATCTTCAAAGAGATGTTAAATTGAGCCCTTGTCTGTCTCCTCAAGAACACCAGGGAGTTTCTTGATGCCTTGACCAACATTCTTCCTTTAATCAACACCACAAAAAAACAAGTTAATCAGTCATTCATCTTGTTGCTGTTTGTGCAAAATGGCTGTCATTGCTTACATAAAAGTCCCTACACTTGAAAAATAATTTGAGCTGTTTAGGCATGATAATATATATATATTTAATAATATTATTTACTACCTGATCTTCTGTGATGCTGTTTATTGGTAGTATGTGGTCTGGAGTATGGTTCTGATGTTTAGTTGCTAACCTGGCTTGTTCTTTTGAAGGCTACTGCTCAGATGCTCCCTTTGGGAAAATAGTTGAAATAGGTCTTGAGGTCAATCAAAGTTCAATTGGTATTTGCTAAGAGAAGTTTCTGCCTCCAAGTCAGAGAAAAGCAGCATGCTGTTCTCTTTTTTTATATATATCTTGCTCAAATGTGAAAGATGTTCTCAAAACTGTTATCTAAATAGACTAAGCAACAAAAAATAAACAAAGGATAAGCACAAACAGCACAGGGCAGGAGTTGGAAATGAAAAGTAGTGTGAAGAGAAACAATCAGAGTAATCAGTAATTATATATTCTATAATAAAAAAAAATTTAAAATGGAAACTATTGCATTGTTTGTGTACTCTTTTCTTTCCCTTGATGTGCTGGTGTATGCACACACAGTGGAAAATCAGAACTTACATGAAAAGACTAATTAAGTCATCGTGGTCCAGAAGATCAGAAACCCAATAGTTACATTAGGATTATGGCTACTGTGGAACTCCGCTGCTGACCCCGTTAAAGTTTATGCCATCTGGGGGAAGGGGCCTGCGTTCATGATGTGGCCCCTGAAGATGAGGCAAAAGAATAATTTTTTACAAGTTTAAAAACTTTAAAAAAATTATTCTCCCCATCATCTTAAGTGGTCCTACGTCCATCGGTTTGTGCGAGGTACAGCTGGTGAGACTGTGCATACCTGTGCTGATGCGATGCCAGGTTCTGACTTAGGACCCAGGAGTGGGAATTCCCGAATTCGGGAGTCTCCAGCCCTATCCTCGCGTTTACTTCAATGGCCTTGTAGGGGTGGTCGGAGGCTTCTCCCCCACAACACCAACCTGGAAAATGCAACTTAAAGTGAGGACCAGATGATATACCAGGTGATGTCCTGCCTGGATACTGGCATCTTCAATGTTCATCTGCTCTTCTGAGCAGGCAGCTTAGGCATTCCTATGAAGCCGATGAGGTCTTTCTTTAAATGTACAGGTCAGGGTCCGATGACATCATTGGGCCCTGACCGCTATTTTAACTCTGACCTGAGTGGGGAAGCAGTGGCAGCTTCCCCGCCAGGTAAAATAAAATGAGAAGAGGATTGGAAGCTGAAGAAGTCATTCAAGTTAAGTTTTTTTTACTTTCCTTTGTGGAGCCAGGAGGAGCATGTTAATGAGGCCCAGCGGTTAAAATCACCATTGCCTCATTCTGTTGCGGGTAGGAATCTAACTGAAGCGTCTACTTGCTGGAAATCCTCCAGCAGTTAAAATTCCGCCCATAACATTGCAGTATTCTGAACAGTTTTCACCTGCGGTTGTAGGAAAGATCTGTGGAAACCACCTCAGGTTAATGAATAGAGCTATAGTTCAAGAACAAATTGGGGGTTGGAAAAAAATAGTTTTATCATGAATTTACTCATTGAAAAAGTGTGTCATGATACAAAATTCATCGTAAAAAATTACATCTGTAGAGGATCCGAATATAGGACTGAGTTTTCCAAATTAACTTTTCAAATCTCGTTCATGTTCTTAAAAAATAAATTATTCCATTAGCATTTCTGTCAGCTCACTGAGGCTATCAGTTCAGCAACAGCCCAATAGTGGAAGCACTACATTAAACTTTAATCTTAAATTTTAATATTCTTAGTGCGGTGTGTTACTATGAACCATTACACAAATTTGTGCATATACATGAGGAAATAAATATGTTAGTGTTTGTATCTCCTGTACCTTACTCTGCAAAAAAAAATTACTATAAATTATCAATGTAAAAAGAACGACTTCGACATGGGCCTGGAATGAGATTTGCCAGAGGCCAGGCTAAATGATGTATTTTGAAAACTAGGAAGACAGGAAGTAATTTTGTGTATTTTGTCCCTGAGGCACAAACTAATCTCTGTTCTGGGTTTAATCACACTCTTTTAAAGGACACCATTCTTTTTCATTTGATTACTTTAACAATAAATTATATTTTTAATAATTATGCATATTTAAACATCTATTAGCTGCATTTTTGTCAATTGTTTATAGTATAGATTAAGGATACTACACAGCTCATGGACAGTTTTATTTTTTACAGTTTTTAAGTAAATTTAAATCTCTTTGTATAATTGACTTTTTTTCCAAAGTACTCAAGATGATTAGGTTTAATTTAAATCTATTGTTTACTTCAGTTATGATACATGTATGTCAAGTAAATTATAATGGGACTACAGTACAATCAAAGATCTATAGGAGTACAGCAAAATGATGCAAATGTATAAAGACGAGAAGCTTTCCATGGTTTTCACAGTATTGATCAATAGTTCCTGCTATTCACTGAAAAGAATATGTCATGATTCACAATATTAAAACATGGAAAGCACCCAAACGTTTTAAACAGGAACGGATGGACACGTCCAAATAAAACAAATATAAAATGATCCAATTACAGTATTTAAAAAAAAACATGATCCCTTTCTCTATTTCACAATAAAATTTTCCACCAAATACCTAAAGAAAAACGTATGGAAACAATTGGCTGACCATCCACCTTTGACGAGGGCATGAAACAGGTGGTAGTGGATCATCTGTCCATTATACATCCTGCCTGATTTTCCTTTCTATTGACTTCAATGGAAAGACAAATCAAGTGGGATGTATAACGGGCTACCAATCTGCCACCACCTTTCATGCCCCCGATAAAGGTGAAAGCACCACCCAATCTCATTGCTTGAATGTTTGCGTATTCAGGAACCACAAAACATCTCGAAAAAAACCTGATCAGGACATGGTAACAATGTCTTTTAAGACATCTGATGCGCCTTTTTCTCTATTTTCTCTTCTATCTTCCTCGTGCCTTCTCTAAGCTCAGCTTGTCCTTAAAAACCATATCCTCTCCCTTGACCCTATTCGCACCAAACTGCTGGCCACCCTTCCGGGCCCCCACCATAGTTTGACATTGTAAATGGTTCCTTCTCCTCGGGTACTCCCTCTCTCCCTTTCAAAACAGCTGTCATCACCCCACTGAAGTTTTTGGAACTTAATTCACCATGAACTGTCGCTTTATGTGTCAACAAAATTCAGTGAAAGCACAAGGATACTAACTATACTACCATTTAAATGCTTAAAATCAACACTCAGCAAACTTTGTATGCCGTGAATGAATAATGCAAATATCTAAAAAAATGTTAGCAGCACTATAGTTTCTATAACACCAACTCAAGCACGGTACAGGCCCCATGGGAGGCCTTGGCCGATTTTAACAGCGGGGCCTCATTTACATTCCATAGCTACAAGCAGGTCAAAATCTTGGGATCCTCAGGCCGCCTGCTGGCGCCGACATAAGTTATTGTTGCGGTGGGGGGGGGGGGGGGTACGTCGGGGCTATTTCGCAGGTGGGGAGCGGGGGAGCCAGGGGCAACTCTTGCTCCTCTCGGGCCCGCTAAGGAAAGTTTTTGACTTGCCTTAAAGGGCCTCCTCTTCTTCCCCTCCAAGTTTTACTGAGTGGGACAATCGCGGCCAGCGTCCTATTCAGTAAGCCATTAAAATGCCATCTGTATCCTAATGACATCATAGGATCCCAATTTGCATGCATTCATGAGGTTGCCAGCTAATATCGGGTAGATTTTCAACTTGCCAGCTTTGCATAAATTTGGCGTTGCGGGTTGGCCGTCAGTTATAGAAACCAGTCAGTTTTAATTTCTATTGATTGCCTTGACACTTCCAGCACGACTTAATTTTACTGGCCATGCTTAGTGTAATATTGGTGCATTATAGTAACTATGCTCCTGGCAAAGACTGTAACAATAAAAATCCTACTAATGCTTTAAAACATCCTAATGTAGCTTTAAAACTGTTGCTACATTATTAGAGCAAGAATTTCCCAGAAATGTAGAAAATCTTTATGAAGCACAGCATCTCTTACCATTAGGCGAGATTCATCTGTACTGTGCTGGGGGGAGGGAATAAAACCAAGATAGAGAATTATTTATTTTAGTTTTATGACTATAAAGATGAGGTGAGAACATTATCAAATAGAAGTCAGTATAGGGCCTTGAGTGGCGTAAGTTTTACATCTATCACCTTTTCCAGTATAAGTTTTTAGAGATGTTCACAATTGGTGCAATCACTATACAATTCTAATTTTCTCCCAACAGGCTAAGTGCTTTAATAAAAGTCAAATGGCAGCTAATGGGATCCATTTTACTGCATCTGAGTGCTTTATCATTGTGATAAAGAGTGCTGCAGCAAACAAGATTATGCATTTTAAGGCATGGTAACAGTTGGTATAATGAAGAGTCTAATATTGGAGGACAAGATTTGGATTACAGCAATCCTTTAAAATTTGTATAACAGATTTTTTTGCTTTTTTGATCTGACTACATTTTATTGACTTCTCTGTGTAGACTGTTAAAGTGCTGTATTACTGACTGACACTTGTATTTGTAAGCTCAATCTAAGGCGCAAGACAGACATTTTACATATCTCGGGCGCTAAATTGGGCCGTGTAGCGTTTCCTGCATGACATGCGCCAGACGCCATCTTGGAATAGGAGTTTGCGCAGGCGCAGATAAGAAACGCTGGAATCATGTAAAGTAGGGAGAAAATTGCTTCAATCAGTGTGCAACGCTGATTTAAAGTGATAGACACCATTTTGGGACCTAACGCTCAACTCAACACATAGTCTTAACCCCGAACATCTGAACGTGTCTTAGAATGCCTGGAGGACCCCCCACCAGCGCTATTTAAAGGAACCATGCAGGTTAGTGGCTGGATTATTGCCTCTGGCTGCCGAAACATTTGTAACTATTTTTGGAGGTCTCCTAGACTTCAATACTAGGACGCGGGGACATAGCCTAACATTTAGAATCAGGATGTGCAGGAGTGAAGTTAGGAAATGCTTCTACACGCAACGGGTGGGAGACGTTTGGAACGCTCTTCTACAGACGGCAGTCGATGCTAGCTCACTTATGAATGTTAAATCTGAGATTGATCGATTTCTTTGAACCAAGGTATTAAGGCATATGGGGCTAAGGCGGGTATATGGAGTTAGGTCACAGGTCCACCATGATCTCATTGAACGGTGTAACAGGCTCAAGGGGCTAAATGCCACTGCCACTTGCTGCCTCTTGATATGCGTCACCTTCTCCTGCAAGAAAACGAGGCGTGTGCCTGGGTGATGTGCCTGTCATGGTTGAATAGCTGCCAGTGTGTGGGTGGGCGGCTTGAAACAGTGGTAATGTGTAAGGGCGGGAAGAAGCATATGATGGGAAGCGTTGAGTACTGATGGAAAGAGTTTATTGGTATGTGGGGGATGGGGGGGTTTAGTGCATGGTGCAGTTGGTAGGAGACGCCACTTGACAGTTGACCTCACTCACCTTGCCCACTCATGTGAAAGCATTGATCTTCTTCCTGCACTGCATCCATGTTCATGATGCTGTGCGCCTGGCATTGACTTCGTTCCCTGCTGCCTCCCACTGTCTTTTGAGTATATGTCTGGAGGGCCTCTTGCCCCCCAACCCCCCCACCAACTGCGGATATAGGATGTCCCTCCTTCTGACTACCTCTTGCACCCAAGGTCTCTAGTGCATCAGCAGAGATCCTTGGTACGTGCACTCTTGCAGGTGTACCAACTCAGATCGGCAGATTGGTGAGGTCTGATGTGCAGATTGGAGGACGTGGGATTTAGTAATGCGCAACCTTTATTCAAGGTTTTAACATAACTCATCAGTGTGTAAACATAGGAATGGGATCTGCATCTGTGTTTTACGTGTGTGATGTCTGATCTCTGTTCGGACTCCATGCAGACAGTAGACTGTTATTTTCAGCAAATAACAGGTATAAGCTAACTTTAAGAGATTTCTAAGAAACATCTTCCCTTTAAGAAATGGCGCTCCCTCTGGTGGTGGAAAGTGCAAATTGCATCCATTCCACGTGCAAGGCCTGGAAACGCCAACTGCAGGTAAGTGCTCCCTGGGGACCAAACTTGCATCTTGCCTGTCCAGGGTCCATTGGGCGCAGGGTGTTAGTGCATTGCTAACATCGCCCAGAAAGGACCCTTAACCAATTTTTCCCCCTCGTGTTAGTTAAGGTGAGGGATAATAGTGAAGAGATAAAGAATAATCCCACCATTATTATCTGGTACAAAAATATCTTGTGAAAATACACCCCATTGAAAATACATCTAGGATGCATGTAGGAATCCCAATGAGTACAATATTTGTTCAATGAATGGATCTTACTGAAGAGTCCACTAGTGATGAAGTTGCAATTGAATTATGAAATTGGGTCTGCTTTATGGACAAATATCCTATCCAATGGAACTCTAATATTTAAGCGTGCTCCATTTCTCATCATAGTACCAAGTTATTTTGAACTGTAATTATTTAATACAAACTTGTTGATTGATTATTGCTGGAATTACCAAGAAGAGTAATTTTTCTATTCCTGAAATGAGGGGGAGACCTTATTCTTGTTACAAAGACACCAGTTAACTTTTCGGATGTGAACCCTTCCTCAAAACTGAAAAATAAGAGGCCGTCAGAAAAAAGGGAGTTGAAAATCATGAGTGAAATGGTGTAAAAGACATCTACCCCTACCCTCCTGGGGATGGAACTGGAGAATTAAGGCCATTATCTTCATTACGCATCTGTCAGCTTGAATGTAAGACAAATTGAGAAAATTTCAAGTAAAATATAAGCACTCGCTGCTTAGCAGTATTGCATTTTCACACAGTAATCGTATCCTGTGTATCAGAGTGGCTTGGCAATTACAGTACTGTGATGCCTATAAACTAACACATTACTTACATAGCTGATGCAATGATGATGAAAAATATGATAAAGCTGGCAAAAAAATGTATTAATCGGCCAAATAAACAGTGACATTAAAATGGCCGTGGGGCGGGAATCAAGCGGTAACTACACCATTTTAACTCCCATTCTACCTGGTTTCCCTGGGCAGAGTGTCACAGAATAGAATCATAGAATCATACAGCACAGAAGGAGGCCATTCGGCCCATCATGCCTGTGCCAGCTCTTTGAAAGTGCTATCCAATTAGTCCCACTCCTCTGTTCTTTCCCCGTAGCCCTGCAAACTTTTCCTTTCTAAGTATATACCTAGAGGGAGTTAAAATTCCCATTCAAATGTCTGACTTGATATATAGTAAATACTGCAGTTGTAGTTTATTAACTTTAATTCTATGGATGTCAATGATTTCACTGTCTAAGAAAGTAATAAGTGTAATCAAAATAATTAGTAAGTGATTTACAATGGAGTAATTCAATCAATGGGTTTAATGTCATAAACTATTCGTTAATTAATTTTCATCATCTGAGCTCTGAGATTAGACTTCTGCCTTAAATTCTTATCCTCATTTACAATATGCAGTGACTTTTCCTTTGATATTATTTTCCTTATCTTTGCAGTGGCCCATTTTCTGCAAACTTCAGATACCAGTGTGTTATCAATCTTATAGTACAAGACCTGAAGATACTCTGGATGTGATAGACCAGTTCTTCCTTCCTGCATTCATCCCCCTCCACACACACACACACACACAGCTAGAGTGAAAATTCACTATTTGATGCTTATTATGTGAAGGATAGCTGGGAGTGATTGAGGCACTAATATCATCAAGGGGTTCAGGTGACATCATAAACCATGCCAGCTAAATTTGAGTGATTTACAACTACCATCAGAGACCTTCACCCTGTCACCTCCTTAATCCATTACAGCTTTTTAATTGATCTGGAGCTAAAAGGGCATTTTCATTTCTTTTTGGGGGTCTGTTGAATTTTCTTTTTTTTCACTAATTTGCAGCTAGGGCACTCCATGTGATTAGTGCATGATGGCCTCCACTAAAAGACTTTCCATCGAGCAACAGCAGATTTGGAAAACTAGGTCTACAAATCTGCTTTTCTAAATATTTAATAACACAAACATTGCGAGCTGGCTCACAGATGTCAGGTTCCCAGAATCCAAATAAAAGGCCCCAATGACTTCAGGCTTATCAAGTGATAACTGACAGTTCATTACGGGTAACTCCATTCATATAAATTATATCTAAATGAGATTAGTTTAAGGACCTGCATAATGTAATTCATTTAGAAAATGCATTTAAAAATACATTAATAGGAATTAATACACTGCACCATTTTGGCCCATTACTGAGGGTTGTTTTGCACATGTGTTTGCACAAGTTGCTCATGATTGCTTACGGTGTTAATTTATAAGTCACTCCTATTGGTGAAGGAAAGACTGTAATACACAGCTGCCAGTGTAATTATACACTATAGTAAAAGAGAAGGCGTTACTCCATTTTATTAGTGTGGATTTTAACTCCTGACTGGAAAGCTGGAGGGGTGGGGGTTGGGTGGAAGGGGGGTGGGCGATGGGGGTGGAAGGTGGAGAGGGGGTGGCGTGGATGGGTTGGGGGAGCTGCCAAACTTCCTATCTGGTAGTCTCTATGGGAGGCCCAGCTGATTTTAACGACTAGGCCTCATTTAACATCCTGCCAGCCAGCTGACTGCATGAAGCAGCAGCTGGTCAGTCTCCGGCAGGCAAAGATCAGCAGCCCCGGGGGGTTTCAACAGAGTTTGTGCCGGTGGAGGTGGGGGGGGGGGGGTGCAGGGGAGGGCCTCAAACAGGTGTTAGGACTTCTGCATGTGCAAATAAGGGGCCTAACGACTGATTCAGGCATGGGCCGATTTTTTTTTTGGCATTTACCAATATGGCACACTTCTGGCTCATAATAAACAGGCGCTTCCTTCCCGCCATATTGAAGAATTAGCAGGCCGTTTAGCACCCGAAAAACGGGTGCTGCGCTGCCGAATTTTGTCGGCCCATGTGTTAACATTACTTAAGAGGCAATTTGTGCCCAATGCAGATTCTGAATTCCATTCACACCTCAGGCTGGGAGGTGAAAAATGAATTGGTAAAAGTATTTACTTTTTGACACAGCTCTTCTGACACTGGCCAACATGGCATTCCTGTCTCTCTCCTTATGGTTATGGAGCCTTCAACTGTTATAGCCCCAAACTCTTAAACGTTCTTCCTAAGCACCATAACCTTGCTAGCTCTCTCCCCTCCTTCAAAAGCTTCCTCAAAACGTATTTCTTTGACCATGCCTTTGGTTACCTCCCCTAACTCTTCTTTCATCACTGCTCAGTGTCTGATTTCATTTCTGTGAAGCAGCTCTGCAACATTAGAATCATAGAATATATAGAAAGGTTACAGCACAGAAGGATGCCAATCGGCCCATCGAGTCCACGCCGGCTCTATGCAAGAGCAATCCAGCTAGTCCCACTCCCCCGCCCAATCCCCGTAACCATATTATTCTCAGTCAGAGGGATTGGTGCTATTATATTTTGATGGCAAAGTAAGATATTGATCCATCTGATTGAGGAGTGTGAAAAAAATTAAGATCATAACAGCCAGAAACATCCATAATATGAATTTGGCTTTGTGGAACCCACAGGAAGTAGACAAATGATAGCACAAAAATCAAGATTAGATTATCTGAAAATTCATGAAACCGCACACAGCAAAATAATGTTCCGATTTGAACCATTTGTCCCTGATTTTGAGCCCATGTATCTGATTTTACATTGTTCAGGTTCAAGTATATAATTCTGAGTGCATTTATCTTGCTAAATTCCAAAAACACATCAGTCTTGATTTGCTCGGGTTGATCTACTGATGGACAACTCCCAGTAGCTATAAATGAAAGCTGCATTTGAAGGGGGTTGAAAAGAGCACTACTTAGCAATATAATTATTAATACTGGAACTCTACCATCAATGATTGCCAATTAAAAATATTTTTTTTAAATTACATTTTTTAAAACCGAGCAGAATGATATTCCTGCCTCTCTAGGGAGGCTATTTGAATGTGGGTTGGCTGAATAGTTGCAGCTCTTGTATTCCTGTTCACCTACAATTTGAATCAGTTTCCGTGGCAGTGAGTGAGAGAAACAATAGGTTCATTATCTCGTTCGTCATTCCAGTTGATCAGGTGCTGCGACTGGCTGTGGTAAGGGTCACAGTGGGCAAACTATTACAATAGTAAATAAAACATTTTTTTAAAAACGTTTCTTCTGTCGGTAATGTTGTTCACATCAAACGGTTCTTCAGTTATTTTCTTCCTCATTGGTTAAGTGTATACGCCCTTTCCGATTCTTTGTTATGTATTTTTGTTATTTATCAATAATATTACACAAAATGTTTCTCCCGCATTTAAATTTTATCCGCAATCACATTCCACCAAAAAAACATATTTCCGAGATACCATACCCCTAAAAATAAAATTCAACAATTCTGAAAGAAATCACAGAAGTGCTCCTAAACTTATGATGTCCCATCTTCCAATCTCTCCAACAACTTGGAGGAATGGGGAAAACAAATGAAGGTTTGAAGAATGATGGTACAGGAATAGGGGGAGGGAGCAGATTTCACTGTGATTCCAGTGACATGGAGCAATTGTACAGTAGGGCAAGGGGGGGTTCTTGATTCGTAGCTCAGGAGAGTGCCAGGCAAATTTCCACCATAAATTCCAGTTTTTTAATGTATCGGTTAAAACTGATTCCCTCTCAATTCTGACCTGAAAATTTCCCAGATACATATGCATCACAGTAGTGATGTCATTACACACGTTGCCTGATGTACATGCTGCACATGACACATGTCACATACCTAAACAATCACGCAACATGCATAATTATATCACTATGTCAATGCACACAACTTTCATTCAAGGGTTTGAAAATTTGGGGTGAGTTCAGTAGTTTGAGCAGATTCTGATAAATCAATTAAATCACACTCTGATAAATCAATGCAGTTGATTTCAGTCAGAGTTTATAGGAAAATGATAATGGATCAATGCATTTAAAAGCACACTAAAAGTTTTGAGCATACTGTCAAACACAGCACGATATAAAATGGGCATGTGGTATAACCAGATTTTTTTTTTAAAAATGCATATTTAATGGAAATTTAACTGAACATTTTGAAAATTTACAGCAAATACACCAAATTGGATTAAATTGACGGAGCATAACACCTTGGCGGGGTCTGAAGGAACAAAGATTTGCTGAGTAACTGAGTACTGATTTGTGTCTTTAAGTGTCTGTCATCCACCACAGGTAAATTCTGCAGAGTAGTCGAGCTTTGCTGGTCTTTGTCTTGGACCTTGGGGAAAACAGATCTTATTTTTTGACCTTCAGTGATGTTCCAAATGAAGAACTGACTTTTTTCAAATTTACATGGATTTTTTGGAACACCAGTTTTTTTCCTGAACTTCTCCCTGTTTTTGATGCTAAAAATAAAATCTTAAAAATACTCCTAAAAACATTTTTTGAAATTGAAATTAAAAACAAACTTTACTGATCTTTAAGGATTATGCTTTGTGGCTTTGAGCTTGGATTTTAGGCCACAGCTGTAGTTACCAACTATCCATGGAATCTTTTATCTCTTAAATGATGGAGACACAATAGACTGCCTAAAAATATGCTTTGACCCTGAGAAGTTGGCAAAAGTATGTGATCATACTTTGCCTATTCTGTACTTCAAGCATACTTACTGAATGATAGTATGGTGTCAGCTGTGGCTCAGTGGGTAGCACTCTCGCCTGAGTCAGAAGGTCATGAGTTCAAGTCCCACTCCAGAGACTTGAGCACATAATCTAGGCTGACACTCCAGTGCAGTACTGAGGGAGTGCTGCTCTGTCGGAGGTGCCGTCTCTCAGATTAAACTGAGGCCCCGCCTGCCTTCCCAGGTGGATGTAAAAGATCCCATGGCACTATTTCGAAGAAGAGCAGGGGAGTTCTTGCCAGTGTCCTGATCAATATTTATCCCTCAACCAACATCACTAAACAGATTATCTGGCCATTATCACATTGCTGTTTTTGGGTCCTTGCTGTGCGCAAATTGGCTGCCGCATTTCCTACATTACAACAGTGACTACACTTCAAAAGTACTTCATTGGCTGTAAAATGCTTTTGGATGTCCTGAGGTAGTGAAAGGTGCTATATAATCCATATTTTTTCTTTCTTTAGCCTTTCTAATTCAAACGTATGACACTGTGAGAATGGTAAACAATTTTACAACACCAAGTTATAGTCCAGCAATTTTATTTGAAATTCACAAGCTTTCGGAGGCTTCCTCCTTCCTCAGGTGAATGTTGTGGAAATGAAATCCTCGAACCTTCGAAGGTTCGAGGATTTCATTTCCACAACATTCACCTGAGGAAGGAGGAAGCCTCCGAAAGCTTGTGAATTTCAAATAAAATTGCTGGACTATAACTTGGTGTTGTAAATTTGTTTACAATTGTCAACCCCAGTCCATCACCGGCATCTCCACATCACTGTGAGAATGCATATTATTCCATTCAGGTACACTCCACTAATCCAGAAAACTGTGGAAACCTTGCAATTGCATAAAACCATTTTTGTGCAGCTACCTGCTTTTTATTTTTAGAAAAATATACAGATTACAAAGCACTCGTTCACAGTTCATCAGTAAACTCCTAGACTGCAAAATACCAGTACATTCAGCCCTTGTATCAGAAAGCAGCCTATTGCATAGAGATTCACGTCTGCTGATATGTTGCCATCTTCAGATCATGCCGTGACTATGAAAAGGGTGAGTTCAGGTTGGCATGAAACTGGTAGCATATGTCACTGAGCATGTTCCTCTCACGGCAGCAGATGTAATTACTTTTGCTTTCTATGTTCTCATTCTCATGCTGTAAAGTGTCAGCGATCAAATGAAAACTCTGTTCATGTGAGACATTACTGAGCTTAACAAGAGCATATTATTAATATTTAAATATATTTCAATTATAACTTGAAGCATGTAGGAATTTAATATGAAAAATTGTAACTTGGCTTAGTTTAGTCAAGTTTCAATAATTGGTTTAATTATTTTAGCCGTTCTTCAGCATGGAAAATGACAATTTGCAGTAATATTAAAAATAAGATTACCATCAAAATAACTACTCCACTGAGCTTGGTTACATTGGAACAAGCTCCTTTCCTTACCAATATATATGAATCTGCTGGCACTGTAGCTGCATTTTCCCAGTGCTAACATGGCAACAAAACATATTTGAATATTCTGGAAAATAATTAGCACTGAGCTAGCAAGCCTTATGAGAACTTGTACTACGATACCATTATCACTTATTGAATTGTTGAGCTGTAATGTCACAGTCTGTGTCCAACAAGTTTGATTGATCCTATGAATAATTGACTATTTGGCTTCCCACTTTCCCTCAACAGATTGCAAAATGTGATTAAAGCAAATTATTCAAATCAAGACACCTGATAAGCTTTTTGATCACAAATACACCGTGCTCCCTTCCAGCCAAGTCTTCATCCATGTTGTTGAATGACAAGGACAAACTACACTTTCATAAAAACTGAATTTCAATTAAATTCACTTTGAAATATTTTTTCTAATATAATTACTTTTCCCATCAGCTACATGCAATGCTCGTTGATTCATTTACTTCGACCCATGCGCCTAGGAATTAGTTACTTTTCCCTCTGCCATTTATTTTACTTTCTGAAGTGCAAAGAAAAGTTAGATTTCAAACCTCTTGTCAGCCTTGGCTCAGGGGTAGCAATCGTCCCTAAGTCAGAAGATGATGGGTTCAAGCCCCACTCCAGGAGGTGAGTACTTCCTGGGAGTACTGAGGGAGTGCTGCACTGTGGGAGATGCGGTCTTTCAAATGAGACATTAAATGGAGGTCCCATCTGCCCTCTTGGGTGGATGTAAAAGATCCCATGGCATAATTCAAAGAAGAGCAGGGCAGTTCCCCCAGTGCTTTGACCAATATTTCTCCCTTAACCAACATCACATAACAGTTTAATTGGTCATTTATCTCATTGCTGTTTGTGGGACCTTGCTGTGTCAAAATAGGTTGCTGTGTTTCCCTACATTACAGCAGTGACTACACATCAAAAATACTTAATTGGGTATGAAGCATATTAAAAGAAGTAAGAGTAGGTGACTTGGGAAATCAGGATTAAATCAGGTGATGCTCAGGTTCGTGGAACCCGAACAGTTGCAGTGATTTTTGTAGCGGAGCGATCTGCAGGGAAGAGAAGAGGAATGAGGAGTACCATAATGGGATGGGAGCACACTTGTAGTGGGGTGGCAGGTAAATTTGACAACATTGGTATGGATAGGATTTTCTAATTTTTCGTCAAGTTCCAAATCAAACAAGGGATCAGATAGGTGCAGAACTAGACTATTTGGCCTAAGTTTTGATGTTTGAATTGTGGATGAAAATTCTTTGAAAATTTATTAACTGATACCGCTAAAAATGTTCTGAAATGTGAATTTAATAAGCAAGGCTGCAACCAAGGGCTCCCACCAAGCATAGTGTATTGGATGCAGATCTCTTTACCATGTTGTTTCTTTAAACATATTTACCTTTTTATGTACTCCAAGTCCTGGACACGATGATGGGAGGTAAATGGTTTGATGCAATAAACTTATTTTTAAAGATAGGGTACATGTGAAATGACGTTCTGATTGTTTTTCTCTAACGTAAGTCAGACTGATTCATCCTTTAGATTGCTATTGATCCCTACTGGTAGGAGAATTAAAAAACACCACTAGCTTATCCTTTTAAAGGCATAAAAAAAATTGTGTGTGTGCTGAATACAAAAAAATGTAGTACATCATAACTCTTTATAAGTTGCATGCTACAAGTCATCCTTGAGAAAAAAAACAGGAAGAAAAATACAATGGGAATGAGAATAATGAAAGTGTTATCTAGTGCACTCTCAAAAGTGGCCTCAAAGTGGCTCTCATCTGGATGATGAGCTATTTCTCTCTAACAGAGGAAATTGAATGTGAACTAAAGTGGATGTGGTTATAATAAAAGCAGAGCTGCAAGTGGTCTTGATGGCCCCCATGGAGTAATTCTCCTGCCAACACGCAAAGATATACTAAGAGCAGGAGTCCAACAATACTTGCTTATTCACTGTCAGACGCTGCCACGGAAGAGGCACATTATTAAAAAAAAATTCTCCATGCACTCATCAACATTTATTTGATGCCAATGTGAAATTTGTCACTGTCTGTCCTGTGACTTTGAAATTGAAATTGAAATGATGGACCTGGAACAGTAACCCTATTCAGTATAGACTAAGCATTGTCAGATTTGAGTTATACAGATTGGAAAGGTCCTAGATTTGATCCCCAGTCTATCTTAAGTTATCTGATCTTAGTTGGGGCATTACAATTGGGATACTACAATTGGCATCATCACCCCTGGATTGGAGGGTGGGAGGAACAATCCACAACTTCTGATGGAAATGCACAGGTGTGGATGTTGAATGATCAGTGATACATGTGAATAATGCCTATTTGGGCAAGGTACTGGAAGGCAATTAGTGCACCCCAAAAAGGAAACAATGGCTTCAGGATAAGAATTGAGGGGAATACATTAGTGAGGGGTGGAGAGGGGATGGATTTCTCTATTCTATGAAGCTGCTTCGATCAGTCTTCATTGAATGCCTGTCAAATACCTAAGGCCTCCTCTCACTGGTTTGAAGATTGAATTAATGGGTTATGATGCCCTCATCTCTACAGACTGAACTTCTAGTAATGAGGAATTTTTATGCCATTACATGCCAAGTCATTGGTCGTTCTATGTCAATTTACTGCATAATCCATGGAAAAGCCATATTAGCGTGTAGTGCTGTAATCTGACATTTTAAATGATCCTGATTAAAAATTGAAATTGATAGTCTATCAAATAATTCCACTAAAAGTAAACATGGTTTAATTATAATTTACTTTTAAGCAATATTGCCCATTTATTCAGCATTTTGTTAAAAATAATTTGTGAATTACATAACCTTGGCTTTGCATCCATCAGTGTCTTTTGGTTCAAACAAAAAGGAAGAAAACTGTTAAAACTGGAAATCTGAAACAAAAATAGAAAATGCTGGAAATTCATGTACAAATGGTTGTACTTGAAACAGTAGCCTGTCATTTCTCTTTACAGATGTTGACTGACCGACGGTGTATATCTATCATTTCCTATTTTGATTGTGCCTTTTAGTTTCTTTTGTGTGTTGTAAAACTGCCTGCAATAAACAATTTATTAGTCACTTTGTGATCATGTGGACTGTGTACTTAACGTAGTTGGCCAGGGCCCGAATTACTTTGTAGATTTATCACCAAGACCTCGTATCTTGCCTCATTGGAGGAAAGGCCTAATTTCTTATTAAGAAATTAAGCCTTACACAAGAGCAGTGCTTATACAATAAAGTCTTTAAATATACAAGTTGTTACTACTGTTCTGTTCTTTTCACGATCATAACAATGGGGAGTGACTTGTATACAAGTGTGAACATACCCCTGATTTTAGCATATTTTTCATTTCTGCTGCATTTTTTAAATTAACCTTCTTAATGAAGTAGTGAATTGCCACAATGGATATTTGGTTCCATGCCAAACATTAAATATAGTCATGTGATATCACCATTGTAGATATACTCAGGTCATAATCAAAAATAGGTCAAGAACATAAATTGGGAGCTAGTGGTATTAATATTGTGCTAAACTTCTACCACAACCCCAGAGACAAATGAACATTGCCACCCAACGAAGCGCAATGTAGAAATAATATTAAAATTGTCACATTTGGTGATTAGTTATGTAACTGGTGGGCTGCTATTGGTGGTTGTTACAAAATTTGGATGAACACTAGATATTCTCTCATGTTCAGCATCACTGATTGTTCCCATAAGTGACTTCAAGTCCCCTACAAACAGGAGAGTACCTTTACTACCCAATATCTAGTTAAACAATAGTGTAACTCAGGAGCCAGAACAATAAGACTTCTCATTGTGTGTACTGGATACTGTGATCTTGTACATGCCACCACTTGCATTTTTCCTATGTTTTGGGAGGCAGACTAAAAATCACTCTCATGACACAAGGCCAATTCTAAACTTACAAACTGGTTTATTTTGCATCTAATATCCAAATGAACAGGTACAGTTTTCACCAAGATTTTCAATCAATTTCTTATCGCCCCTCATAACCTGAAAAATAACAAAATATACTTCTTTGCTCTTTGATATGGGACTAACTCACTTTACAAGAGAGCAATTTCTGAACTAACTGATATTCATGTTTAAAAAATGAGACCTCTCTGCTTTTCTCACTGTTCTATACTTAAACTTCTGCAAACTGACTTCCAGAAAACGAGGCAAGACAAAATGTTGACCCCCTGACCCCTCCCTCAGCTCTCAGCATCAAGGATTGGCTTGCCAAGCTGCCAATCACAGCTACCATCTTAAATGAAAAATCTCCCCCCCCCCCGCCCTTGATGTGGAAGCTGTGAATGGGCAAGTGTCTTGGCCTTTTTTTTAAATGAACCACAAGCACAAACTAAATGCCTTAGGTTTTGTGGGTTTTGACATGATACGTGCCATACAAAATGTCTCAATATACACTGTTAAATGGAAGGCATGGACACCAAAAGTAGCATTGCAATCATTTTCTGTGGAGGATCAGGAATCCTTCTGTAATTCAGCATCTCAAAGACTTCCCAAGGCGAGATCCTAAATCACGGCAGTAAGTGGTGACACCAATGGAAACAGCCACATTTTTTCAAAAAAATGTAGCTCCATAAAATATATAAATACTTAATGTTTAGATTACTGCCTGTGATCCTCTAGTAATCACAGCCGGCTTCTAAATGCTCATGCTTTTGCTGTGATTGCCAGCATGGTAAACTAGGTGGGAATTCTCACAAAATCAGGAATTGCCACTCACAGTGTACAATGCCATCAATCATCGTAGAGGCATGAGCAAGTAGGAGCTTCTGGGCTGCACTTGGGGAAGGGGGAGCAGTGGGAATTGGTAGATGGCAATCTTGATGGTAGAGAGAGCGGGAAAAGGGAGAGAGGGGAAATGTGAGGGCCAGCTTTTGGGGGAAGAAAGAGAAGCCAGCAGCATCTGGGAGAGGGGGGCAGAGGGAAGTCACTAGCATCTGGGGAGGAGGCAGAATGAAACCAGTTGGGGGGGGGGGGAGTGCAGCGAGAGAAGCCAGCAGAGGAGGGGCTGGAAGCCAAGATTAACGCAGAGGAAGGTGAGGAAAGTGAATTGGGGAAGTACTTGAGGGGTGGAAAATAGAAGCTGGGACCAATGCTTTGGAGAGGCTGTGTCTGATATGCCTGTTGAAAACCCAAATGTATTTTCATAAAATTAAAAAAAAATCAATTATGAAAAATAAAAAGTTGTAAATGAACCAGAATCCAGTATTTGTCATGTCAAATTCCAGGGTATCATGCCCCAGACCCCCTTCCCCCCCTTAGAAATTCACCACCAGTTGGGAGGCCACATTTGGATGGACTGTTACAATTATAATTTTGGTGCTTACAGCCCTCACAATGAACAATAAGACTGATTCTCCTATCTGTTATTAGGCGAGTTAACATTAAAGGGAAATCTAAACTTTATTCTCCCAGTAATAAATTATTCCTACTGGGAAAAAGTTTTAAAATGTAATGAAAATTATTTCATTTCCCCCCAGAAAATGGGGGGAGTAGAGTGTAGTTTCAATAAAATTCAGCAAAAAAATCTTTTTTAAATGGGATAAAATGCAGTTCTTGTTGTAGATTCAAAAATACTGAAAATACACCAAATAAATGTTAAAAAAAATTAAAATTTCTCAAGAGGCATGCCCTAGACCCCTCTGGAAAAAAAACTTTAGTGCCTTCAACATTTCTATCTCATTTCCCCCTTTTATGTATGCAAGCTTTGTGTACTTAAAATAAAGGAACATTGGATACACCCACAGTTTAAACTACAGCCCATGTCCTACTGCACTTTCAGTGTAATTACTAAGTTTCCAATGATGTGGAGATGCCGGTGATGGACTGGGGTTAACAATTGTAAACAATTTTACAACACCAAGTTATAGTCCAACGATTTTATTTTTAATCCCACAAGCTTTCGGGGGCTTTCCCCTTCCTCAGGCAGTGTGGAAAAGACAATTTCGAATCCTTTGCATTTTAAGATCACAGAACAAAGCCTGGTGATTACTGCCCGTTGCCAAGGCAATCACAGTGAGCAGACAGAAAGGTGTCATCTAAAAGGCCACTGAATATACAACCCCCCAAAAAAAAAGAGAGAGAGAGAGATAAGGAAGACAGTCAATGACCCGTTATATTAAAACAGATAACATTTGTTCACTGGTGGGGTTACGTGTAGTGTGACATGAACCCAAGATCCCGGTTGAGGCCGTCCTCATGGGTGCGGAACTTGGCTATTAATTTCTGCTCGACGATTTTGCGTTGTCGTGTGTCTCGAAGGCCGCCTTGGAGTACGCTTACCCGAAGGTCGGTGGCTGAATGTCCATGACTGCTGAAGTGTTCCCCGACAGGGAGAGAACCCTCCTGTTTGGCGATTGTTGCGCGGTGTCTGTTCATCCGTTGTCGCAGCGTCTGCATGGTCTCGCCAATGTACCATGCTCTGGGGCATCCTTTCCTGCAACGTATGAGGTAGACAACGTTGGCCGAGTCACAGGAGTATGAACCGTGCACCTGGTGGGTGGTGTCCTCTCGTGTGATGGTGGTATCTGTGTCGATGATCTGGCATGTCTTGCAGAGGTTACCGTGGCAGGGTTGTGTGGTGTCGTGGACGCTGTTCTCCTGAAGGCTGGGTAATTTGCTGCGAACGATGGTTTGTTTGAGGTTGGGTGGCTGTTTAAAGGTGAGTAGTGGAGGTGTGGGGATGGCCATAGCGAGGTGTTCGTCATCATTGATGACATGTTGAAGGCTGCGGAGAACATGGCGTAGTTTCTCCACTCCGGGGAAGTACTGGACGACGAAGGTTACTCTGTTGGTTGCGTCCCGTGTTAGTCTTCTGAGGAGGTCTACGCGATTTTTCGCTGTGGCCCGTCGGAACTGTCGATCGATGAGTCGAGCATCATATCCCGTTCTTACTAGGGCGTCTTTCAGCGTCTGTAGGTGTCCATCGCGTTCCTCCTCGTCTGAGCAGACCCTGTGTATTCGCAGGGCCTGTCCATAGGGGATGGCCTCTTTGACGTGGTTAGGGTGGAAGCTGGAAAAGTGGAGCATTGTGAGATTGTCCGTGGGCTTGCGGTAGAGTGAGGTGCTGAGGTGCCCGTCTTTGATGGAGATTCGTGTGTCCAAGAAAGAAACTGATTCTGAGGAGTAGTCCATGGTGAGCTTGATGGTGGGATGGAACTTGTTGATGTTATCGTGTAGTCTCTTTAGTGATTCCTCACCGTGGGTCCATAGAAAGAAAATGTCGTCGATGTATCTGGTGTGTAGTGTTGGTTGGAGGTCCTGTGCAGTGAAGAAGTCCTGCTCGAACTTGTGCATGAAAATGTTGGCGTATTGGGGTGTGAATTTGGTCCCCATGGCTGTTCCGTGTGTTTGGGTAAAGAACTGGTTATTGAAGGTGAAGACATTGTGATCCAGGATGAAGCGGATGAGTTGTAGGATGGCGTCTGGAGATTGGCTGTTGTTGGTGTTGAGTATTGATGCTGTCGCAGCGATGCCGTCATCATGGGGGATACTGGTGTATAGTGCCGAGACGTCCATCGTGGTGAGAAGTGTTCCTGGTTCAACTGGTCCAATGTCATGGGCTTTTAGTCAAGGCCCATTTTTAAATTGTCAAGCTTTTTTTGATTGGGGGGGGGGGGGAGGAGGGGATCAGCTTTTTTTTAAGCAGTTGGTCAGGTTTTGCTAGTTTTCTAGGTTAGCATGTAAGGCATTCTAAGTATGATCTGACAAGTCTTTTGAAGTCTGCCTGCGTGGTATTTCAGAGCTGATGCCGCAACTCACAGTTTTATACATAGACAAGACATTACAACCCACTGCATCACTGTGATGTGATTTCCATTCAAAAGCAGTGGTTACTTAGCAACAAACTCATTCTGCATTCCTTTTAAGTTGTATTGCATCAGTTGTGAATTCATGGCTGCATGAAGCTTATGCTTGAAAGGGTGTTTTTTTGTTATCTTATGCCGGCATGAGGTCAGGGTATCTAATTTGGCTGGGATTACACTGCTAAATTCATGCTGGAGAGCTGTAAATTCCAGATTGATTCTCTCACAAACTTGGCAGTTTATGCAAGGGGCAAGTTTTCTTATGTAATTAGACAAGACAATCTTTGTAGCAGCCTGTTATGGTGAGAAAAAGCGAACATGTTCTGCACTGTCTCCTGAGCAGTGAAAACAGGACATTACATTCTGACCCTGGAGGATTAGATCAGGATTGTACACTCTTCTTTCACTTGCAAGTTTTTTTTAATCAGATGCTGAGAGAAATGAGTTCACTCTATCCTGTTCTTTTGATTCTTATGAATTCACTACTGCATGTAGTGAGCACGCTGGGAGACCTTGGGCTCGATATTCGTGTGAAGGAGCAGGTGCGTGGGGGGGGCTCTGAAAATCACTGAAATCCCGACCAGATCCAACCCACCAACATCCGCGTTCCCCAGTGAAGCATCCGGGTGCGCGTACGCCTCCCGAATGCGGAAGTCCCACCGGCAATTAAAGCCGGCAGGATGATATTTTGCACTGTTTGTCAGTTAGTTGAAGTACTTAATTGTCTCGACATTTTGGCAGGGGTGCGATTTTGAAGCATCCTCAGCGTGTTTCCCGTGCTGTGGGAAACACTCCGTGTTGCAATAGATGTGTTTCAGCCAGCAGCCAGTGGGAGATGCAAATGCTTATTTAACAGATGGGGAGAAAACGTCATTTATTGCAGTAAGGAATCTTACAACACCAGGTTATAGTCCAACAGTTTTATTTGAAATATTTTCAAATAAAACTGTTGGACTATAACCTGGTGTTGTAAGATTCCTTACATTTGTCCACCCCAGTCCATCACCGGCATCTCCACATCATGGCATTTATTGCAGTAGGGCACTCTGTCACTTCAGACAAAGTTTTGGCTGCAAGATCTTTGTGTTTTCACTCAAAATTCTTACTTTCCACCCAAAGCTCTGCTGTTCAAACATATTTAACTACTTTGCAGACCCCCTCAAACTCACACCGTCAGGAGGGGGAGCATCATGGCTGCATTCATCACTACATCCGAGGACAAGCAACATCACCAGCCTCGCCAGGCACGGCATCCACCTCTGCCACAACAGAGTGCTGCACCACAGGCACCTGCACATGAGCACAGAGGGCAACAACAGAGAGAGCATTGTAACAGGAGGCACTACCCTCGCACCAGGGTCTACAGACCGAAGCTCAGCTTCCTGAACCTCTCTGAGGAGCAGTGCATACGGAGGCTCAGAGTCAGTCGCCAGGTAGTCGCAGACATCTGCAGCCTCCTTCATGCTGAGCTGCTCCCGGCTGGGCCGAGCGGCATCTTCTTACCTATTGCTGTCAAGTCACCACTGCCTTCAACTTCTTCACCTCCAGATCATTCCAGGGTGCCATTAGGGACATCGCCAGGGTCTCTCAGTCGTCTGCACACAAGTGCATAAGGCAGGAAACCGACGGCTTGTTTCGCAGGACCTCGCACAATGTCAACTTCCCTATGGACCACCTCAGCCAGACGGAGAGGGCAATGGAATTCCACTATGTGGCTGGCTTCCCACGGGTGCAGGGTGTAATCGATTGTACCCATATAGCAATATGAGCACCTCCACACGAGCCAGGACTGTTCATCAACAGGAAGGGCTATCACTCCATCAACACTCAGCTCGTTTGTGACCACCGCAAAAGATTCCTTCACGTGTGCGCCAGACTCCCTGGCAGCTGCCACGGTTCCTTCATCCTCTGGGAATCCAACATCCCGCCCCTCTTCCAAGCACAGAACACTCTTAAGGGCCCGCGCCTCAGGGTTAAGGGATACACCCTGCACATGTGGTTCATGACAGTTCTGAGGAACTCCATCACCGAGCAACAGCGTCGATATAATGACAGCCACATCTCCACCAGCTCTACAATTGAGTATGCTATAGGGCTGCTCAAGATACACTTCAGGTGCCTTGATCGTTCTGGGGGAGCGCTTCAATACGCACCAGACAAAGTGGGATGCATTATAGACGTGTGTTGTGCCCTGCACAACAGAGAGTGGTGCCACTTGAGGAAGCCCCATCCACATCTGCCACCAACACTGAGGTGGAGGAGAAGGAGCAGGAGCAACCCATGGGCAGAGCAGTGGCTCACTTGGCTGCTTGTGAGTCCAGGGAGTCACTGATATGTTAACGGTTCTCCTAATATCAGACAGTGTGAAGAGTCCAGTCCTCACACCACCTGGATAGAGAAGCGGCCACACCAGCCCCCACCACCACCCACCCCTGCACACAACAGTCCTGCAACCACACATACACCCACTGTAGAGTGACCCAATGGGTGGTATCAAGTGCGGGCGTTCATGGTGAACCTCATGAAAGGGTCTTATTACACAAGCCAGTCAAGAATGACCAAGACCCGGCAGTGGTGGTGACAATATAATATTTAATGTGAGTTGAACCAAAATCAAATATAAATAAAAAAACATGATCAACCATCAAACACCCTTGTGCATACTCTTCGTGCTTACAAAACCTTCGCCTTTCACTTCCGACTACTTCTACGTGGTGCATCCCCTGTGGCTACAGCAGAGCTAGTGGCAGGTTGCTCTTGTCCATGCTCTGACCGATTAGATGCTTTAGGCCTATGCCCTCTGGGTTTCGATGCCCATAAGGGCCCCTCCAAAGACTGCACCACCTGCATCCGTGCAGGGGCAGACTCAGCCACCTGGAGAGGAGGCAGCATTGCGGGTACTGGTTGGGGGGGGGTTGGAACATGTGGGAGCGCTTTCAGTGGCATCCCAACTTTCATGTCCCTTTTCGCCATCATCCCTCCCCTGGGCTAGGCCCACACCAGTCCTACCTCTCTGCTGGACAACAGTTTGGAGGACATATGTGAAGCCTTGTAAAGCCTGTTTAAGGCGGCAGAATGTTGTTCTCTGTGAGTCTGAATGGCCGTTGTCAGGGCCTGAATGGACTCATTTGTGAGCCGTGCTTGAAGCTGAATGGAGGCTAGCCTTCTCTCCATTGCAGACATTCCCACACTTACTTGTGACAGTATCTCAGGGAGTTGTTCACGTCCCTGTGACACTTTCTCAGAGATCCCCTCCCGCACCTGTGCCACCATTCCACTCATGCAGGAGTTGGACTCCTCCACCCTCTGCGTGATTGTGGCACCTATTTCAGCACCTCGCAAATGTGCTGCTGCCCCTCGATCATTCTCCTTTTATTGGATGGTCCCCAAGTTTCAGCATCTGTGTCCAGCTGAGCAGAGCTTGGAGAGGAGTGCTCCCACTGATGCGGACTCTCCACAGCTGCCCCTGCCACCAGTGAGTGAGTGATGGTGACGTGGCCCGCTGATCAATGCATTGGCTTGGGTGCGGCTGACCACGAAAGAGATGCATCAGAGGGTGAGTATGAGACAGAGCCAAGACATTGTATGAGGATTGGGTTGAGTGGTGGTGGTGGGGTGACTAATGGGGAGGTGAGGAAGTGCTGAGGAAGTGCAGGTAAGTTGAGGATGAGCCTTAAGTGGATGTGGGGAGTGATGTGATAGAGTAGTGTTGGCAGTGCAGAATGAGTTGGGGGGTGGGGGCAGTGATGTGGAAGACTGATTGTAGGAGAATGAGTAAGTGTGCTCACTTTGGCTGACCTAGTTAGGTCATTGAAGTGATTCCTGCACTGGATCCAAGTGCAGGAGATGTTGCTGCTGTTGGTGACCTCCTCTGCCATCTCGAGCCAGGCCTTCTTGGTGGCAGAGGCAGGCCACTTCCTCCCGTCCGCCTCCGCAGCCCAGTAGCACCTGAAGTGAGGCATCGCTAAATCTTGGAGCAGCCTTTCCCCTGGGCTGCTCCACTGTGGCATGTGGGTGATTTCTCCAGGAGCAGCCATTGGAGGACTGCCCCTTTAAATTGAGCTCCTCCGGCTGTCAGCCTGTGATGCGGGTGCGCAGTCCGCTCGCTGCGCAGCTTTCGGACGGCAAACCAGGAAGCCACGTTGAGTGGCTCCAATTGATCCGCCATCACTTGGGAAACGGACATTTTTTATTGGGTGGGTTATCCACGTGCCCAATCACCCCCACCGTTGCCATCTCGCCTCCCTGCTAATATCAGGGCCGTTAGCATAGTTTAATAAGCAGAATGGATGCTGTTACACCCATGCAAAACAGTACTACAAAATAAAAGGGCCTTCATCTCTGCACACAATTAGTGCAGCGCTGAGGCTGCATCAGCATTTGCTGTTGGATAATCAGCAGTTTTACTGCCTCCAGTAGTTCTCAGTAAAGGTTACTCCAGAATGCTGCGCAATTTGTTTGTGCATGTGTACAGAATCTCAAGCACCCACTGAGTTCGAGCACTTGTGCTCATGGGTGCAGTTCCAGCTGTTGTGTGCACAGGCGCAGGAGCTGTGGGAACATGTAGGGCCTCCTTTGGCTCACCCCAACATTTGACAGCAAGTGAGAAAATGAAACTTATTTTGTTGGGTGCATTTTGTTCTGAATTTAAAGAAATGTGATTATCAGTTAGCAATGTTCCCTTTGCTCTTGAAAAGATTCAGTGCAAGCCTGTGTGGGTATGATAGTCACAGGGAGAATCAATTACCTTGATTTCCTTTTAATCTATTTTTGCAGAGTGCTGAATTGGGCTTACTAATTATTTTTACCCTCCTTAATGTAAAGTGCATTGAGATGCCTTCCTGTGCTTGAGCACTATAGAAATACAAGTTAGGTTCTTTACATCAATGCGTTAAAAAAGGTTATATTATTTGCATCTATTTGAATAGTTTTACGATATAATTAACCCTTGCAATCCATTATTAATTACAATCTCATTCAGTTATGGTAAATGCATACATGTAGGCATGCTCACTATGTACAATCTTAGGAAGGAATAAAATCAAGAGACAATTATAACTTGTAATAACTACTTTATTGTAATGGTTGTTTTCATAGAAAAATAGCTTGAATTGAATAATATGATCCCACGGCATTGGTTGTGCTGTG
Organism: Heptranchias perlo; assembly: GCF_035084215.1. Taxonomy (NCBI): domain Eukaryota; kingdom Metazoa; phylum Chordata; class Chondrichthyes; order Hexanchiformes; family Hexanchidae; genus Heptranchias; species Heptranchias perlo. The sequence goes on along the minus strand of NC_090343.1, from coordinate 32,528,851 downwards.
GAAATTCTAGAACCCCATGTAAGAAAACAGAACCTCCAACATATTCAGTGTCTGTGAAGCAGTGACCCTAGTCAAAGGCCAATATTCAGGGCATATTTTGAGTTGTTGGACATTATTTCAGTTGTCGGCTTTTTTGGAGCTGTTGGTCAGCTTTTGTGAGTTTTCTAGGTTGGCATAGATACACAATCACTAAAATCAAGCACTTGCATTATTTATTTTCTGACATCATAAAAGTTACAAGGCAAAAATTGGTTTTCTTTTGTAAGTTGTAATCATATGGAGATGAGAGATTTAAAAAAGGGAATATTTATAATCTCTGTTTAGATAAATTTCAGCAACCAATTAAAAGTTATGCCCTTAGTGTCCATAAGTGGAATAAGTATCAATACGTGATATTCTCTTGGGAGCACAATCTATAATGATTATTCTTAAGGGTTGTTGTTTAGAAAAAATATATTCTACACTGCTGGTTACAGAATTATTAAAAGGATTATATAAAAAGGCAAAATAAGTGAGCTAATGGGTTTAAAAGCTGGAAATAGGTGAAAAGCGTCCATCAGTTGGTTCTTTGTGCCAGTATTGAGTATTTTGACTCATGACCTCACCACTGTATTTTGTTCACTGTTAAAAGGCTCACCTGTCTTCTGCCTTCAATTCGGATAAAGACTCTCTCACCAAAATACTTACCTATCTTTTCAGATGCTGACAGATCTGTTTAGTTCTCGTATTTAGGGTTTCGATTTCAGATTTCTAACTTTTGATGTTTTATTTTCCTTTTTTAAAATCTGAAATCTTTGCCTTCAAAACTTATTGAGGAATTTAGCTTGTTGAGGGAATATTACACTAGGCTGAAGGTGGTTTATGATTCAGTCTTTAAATTACATTGACATTAAAATGTAAATTTGAACAGTGATTTAACGTATCTGGCTAATGGAAGAGCATTGTTAATTAAAAATAAAATCAAAGATTAGATTTACACTGCTAATGACAATCCTGTCTAAACAAAAGTTTTTGCATACATCATAACAGGAAACAGAACAACAGTAAAAAGTAAACCATGAACTACAGTGCACACTATAGATGTTCTTAATTTGCTTCCTCCCTCCTTTCCACGTAGTATTAGTATTGGCCCTGTAACACATTATGAAATCCTGTTTCAAAAATCAAAAAGCCAGCCATCACAAACAAGTCAGAGGATTTATCCTGATGCTGCTCCAGCATACCCCCCTGCCCCTGCCCCCCCATGCAGCTAATTTCTTCAGCTACTGTTAATGTTCCTTTCTTCTTCTGAAAGTGTTGGCTCCTTGCTGGAATACACTTCTATCGGCATCAGTCACCCTTTACTACCTCGCTTAAGTGACCATCATTCACTTGTGAACCGAGATGGTGAGTCATCAGGTTATTTGACCGCAAAGACATCCTAGCTGAGTACATTTGTTCTCATTCACCACCCACACACAGGATAGTGATCAGGAACGGGAACCCTAGGAGATTGTTTTCCTTCCCAAGCTCAGGGGCTCCACAGCTCCAATCATTGTCCCAACTGAGATCAGCTCACTTGACACAGACCAGGACCTAAATTTTAACTCGGAGCAACGGGAGGGTTGGGGGCGGTGGGGTGGGGGGAGGGGGCAGTAAAAATTTGAAAAATCTAAAACCAGCTTCCAACCCACCCATTTCTCATTTTAACAGAGGCGGGACTAGGAGGTGGGTCAATCATTAAAAACTTTCAACGAGGCTACTGACCTCCATTTTAACAGCTTTTTTATTTTTAACCCCTGGAGGCCGGGATTTCCAGGCCTTCTACTCATGCCATGTGAGAGGAGGCGAGAAGGCCCAAAACAACAGCTTGTGGGCCCAGAGAAGCAGGAGTGCTTCCCCGAGGCCCGACAAGCTGACCTGCAGTGGTCCCCACCACGATCTATGACAGCCCCATGATCTCCGAGCCCCCCCAACAATCTCCGACTCCCCCACGATCTCCGACCCACCCACAATCTCCCACCCCCATGACTCCCTACCCAACCCCCGATGACCCCAACCCCTGATGACCCCCGACTCCGACCCCTGATGACTCCTAACCTCAACCCCCCCCCCTCCCATCTAAGACTTACCTTCTCGCATCCATCTTCTTCCTCTTCTCCTGTCCGACTGAGGCCAGCCTGATTTTGATGTAAGAAAGTCTTTTTTATTATTGGTTTTCCACCCGACAGGCCAGTTGGCTTCTTTTTATTCGTTCATGGGATGTGGACATCGCTGGCAAGGCCATCATTTATTGCCCATCCCTAATTGCCCTTGAGAAGGTGGTGGTGAGCCGCCTTCTTGAACCGCTGCAGTCCGTGTGGTGACGGTTCTCCCACAGTGCTGTTAGGAAGGGAGTTCCAGGATTTTGACCCAGCGACGATGAAGGAACGGCGATATATTTCCAAGTCGGGATGGTGTGTGACTTGGAGGGGAACGTGCAGGTGGTGTTGTTCCCATGTGCCTGCTGCCCTTGTCCTTCTAGGAGGTAGAGGTCGTGGGTTTGGGAGGTGCTGTCGAAGAAGCCTTGGCGAGTTGCTGCGCTGCATCCTGTGGATGGTACACACTGCAGCCAACATGCGCCGGTGGTGAAGGGAGTGAATGTTTGGGGTGGTGGATGGGGTGCCAATCAAGTGGGCTGCTTTGTCCTGGATGGTGTCGAGCTTCTTGAGTGTTGTTGGAGCTGCATTCATCCAGGCAAGTGGAGAGTATTCCATCACACTCCTGACTTGTGCCTTGTAGATGGTGGAAAGGCTTTGTGGAGTCAGGAGGTGAGTCATTCGCCGCAGAATACCCAGCCTCTGACCTGCTCTTGTAGCCACAGTATTTATATGGCTGGTCCAATTAAGTTTCTGGTCAATGGTGACCTCCAGGTTGTTGATGGTGGGGAATTCGGCAATGGTAATGCCAATGAATGTCAAGAGGAGGTAGTTAGACTCTCCCTTGTTGGAGATAGTCATTGCCTGGCACTTGTCTGGCGCGAATGTTACTTGCCACTTATTAGCCTAAGCTGGTCTTGCTGCATGCGGGCACGGACTGCTTCTTTATCTGAGGGGTTGCGAATGGAACTGAACACTGTGCAATCATCAGCGAACATCCCCATTTCTGACCTTATGATGGAAGGAAGGTCATTGATGAAGCAGCTGGAGATGGTTGGGCCTGGGACACTGCCCTGAGGAACTCCTGCAGCAATGTCCTGGGGCTGAGATGATTGGCCTCCAACAACCACTACCATCTTCCTTTGTGCTGGGTATGACTCCAGCCACTGGAGAGTTTTCCCCCTGATTCCCATTGACTTCAATTTTACTAGGGCTCCTTGGTGCCACACTTGGTCAAATGCTGCCTTGATGTTAAGGGCAGTCACTCTCACCTCACCTCTGGAATTCAGCTCTTTTGTCCATGTTTGAACCAAGGCTGTAATGAGGTCTGGAGCCGAGTGGTCCTGGCGGAACCCAAACTAAGCATCGGTGAGCAGGTTATTGGTGAGTAAGTGCCGCTTGATAGCACTGTCGACGACACCTTCCATCATCACCTTTGCTGATGATTGAGAGTAGACTGATGGGGCGGTAATTGGCCGGATTGGATTTGTTCTGCTTTTTGTGGACTAGGGCATATCTGGGCAATTTTCCACATTGTTGGGTAGATGCCAGTGTTGTAGCTGTACTGGAACAGTTTGGCTAGAGGCACAGCTAGTTCTGGAGCACAAGTCTTCAGCACTACAGCCGGGATGTTGTCGGCCCATAGCCTTTGCTGTATCCAGTGCACTCAGCCAGTTCCTGATACCACGTGGAGTGAATCGAATTGGCTGAAGACTGGCTTCTGTGATGGTGGGGATATCGGGAGGAGGCTGAGATGGATCATCTACTCGGCACTTCTGGTTGAAGATGGTTGCAAACGCTTCAGCCTTGTCTTTTGCACTCACGTGCTGGACTCTGCCATCATTGAGAATGGGGATGTTTACAGAGCCTCCTCCTCCCGTTAGTTGTTTAATTGTCCACCACCATTCACGACTGGATGTGGCAGGACTGCAGAGCTTTGATCTGATCCGTTGTTTGTGGAATCGCTTAGCTCTGTCTATAGCATGTTGCTTCTGCTGTTTGGCATGCATGTAGTCCTGAGTTGTAGCTTCACCAGGTTGGCACCTCATTTTTAGGTTTGCCTGGTGCTGCTCCTGGCATGCTCTTCTACACTCCTCACTGAACCAGGGTTGATCCCCTGGCTTGTTGGTAATGGTAGAGTGAGGAATATGCCGGGCCATGAGGTTGCAGATTGTGCTGGAATACAAATCCGCTGCTGCTGATGGCCCACAGTGCCTCATGGATGCCCAGTTTTGAGCTGCTAGATCTGTTCTGAATCTATCCCATTTAGCACGGTGGTAGTGCCACACAACACGTTGGATGGTGTCCTCAGTGAGAAGATGGGACTTCATCTCCACAAGGACTGTGTGGTGGTCACTCCTACCAGTACTATCATGGACAGATGCATCTGCGACAGGTAGATTGGTGAGGACGAGGTCAAGTAAGTTTTTCCCTCGTGTTGGTTCGCTCACCACCTGCCGCAGGCCCAGTCTGGCAGCTATGTCCTTCAGGACTCGGCCAGCTCGGTCAGTAGTAGTGCTACCGAGCCACTCTTGGTGATGGACATTGAAGTCCCCCACCCAGAGTACATTCTGTGCGCTTGCTACCCTCAGTGCTTCCTCCAAGTGGTGCTCAACATGGAGGAAGCCTGATTCATCAGCTGAGGAAGGCGGTAGGTGGTAATCAGCAGGAGGTTTCCTTGCCCATGTTTGACCTGATGCCATGAGATTTCATGAGGTCCGGAGTGTTGACCGGAAGTCACCGGTTAACGGTTTTAGCTTAGTGCACAGAGGAAGAGTCAATTCTCTCTTAATTCTCAATTCGCTTTATTAACGTTATTAGATCATGTACATACCGCTTATACGTCTAGTTAGATATAGGCATGTAGTTTACAGCAGGTTATACAGGTTTATACTCAAACTAGGATTTAAACGCACACCCACTAGGTTTCTCTATTAATACTCCCCGAGTATCAGGCTTTAAACGCACACCCACTAGGTTTCCTATTAATACTCCCCGAGTATCAGGCTTTAAACGCACACCCACTAGGTTTCCTGACGACACTCCCAGAGTGGTCCCAGAATAGAAAGGATATTATATTACCCGGAAAGGAGAGACGCTGCTGGCCAGGCAATTCTCCCTCTTACTCCCGACGTCGTCTCCACGTCCTTGACGCAGGGTTTCTACTTCCACGAGGGTTAGTTTCCAGAGTCTCCCAGAGTCTCCTTCACAAACAAAGACACACCAACAAAAACACACACACACACTCTCTCTCTCTTGCTCACAAACAAACAAAGACACACACTGACTCCAAGCCAGCAACTCCTCAGTTTTTATTCCCCAAGTCTGTCTTTTCGAACGATGCTGTCTTCTCCGGTTGGCTCAGAGTTGCTGGAGTGACCGATGTCATCCCCTGATTGGCTCTGTTCCAAGAGCTCAGGTAGCACACCGTTTCTTTGTCTCTGTAAGAAGCGGAACGAATTCAAACCGGTTCTGGCCAGTTCAGACCAGTGACTGAACTCCAGGTCACCTCAGTTCAAAAGGTCAGTGTCTTTGTTAGCACTTTGAATTCAGCTCAGCAGTCTTCTGCAGCCTCTGGCCAACAGGAGTCAATGTTGAGGACTCCCAGGGCCACTCCCTCCTGACTGTATGTCACTGTACCGCCACCTCTGGTGGGTCTGTCCTGCCGGTGGGACAGGACATACCCAGGGATGGTGATGGAAGAGTCTGGGACATTGGCTGAAAGATATGATTCTGTGAGTATGGCTATGTCAGGCTGTTGCTTGACTAGTCTGTGGGACAGCTCTCCCAATTTTGGCACAAGTCCCCAGATGTTAGTGAGGAGGACTTTGCAGGGTTGACTGAGCTTGGTTTGCCTTTGTCGTGTCTGATGCCGGGTGGTCCATCCGGTTTTATTCTTATTATAACTTTTCGTAGCGAAATTTTACAACTGAGTGGCTTGCTAGGCCATTTCAGAGGGCGATTCAGAATCAACCACATTCCAGTCGGGCGGAAAATCGACAAGAAAAAGATAAAAGACATCCTTACATCAAAATCATACGGAAGTCCAGGAAACTCATACTCCCGGGTTTCCCGTCAGGATTTTCACCCCCCTTCCCCCCGCGGTCTTCCCGGCTCGGAGTAAAAATTTAGGCCCAGGGATCAATCCAGGGAACTTCCTGATGTACAGGGCTCAACCATTCACCACTTAAATTCACCAAACCATCAACTATTCTTCAGTATAAGATGAAGCTACTGGAATGGTTTCAGCTGTACTGAAGGGCATGAATAAGAACTTGTCCCATTTTGACTCATGTTCCATGATTTTAATATTAACATTTCAGTGGGCATTGATGTTGAAACTGCTAGAAGCAAAATCCATAGCTGAAGTCCAAGTTATTCTGCGTTCTCTTCCCAACAAACTATCCTTTTAAACACTAATGTATAAAATTAAAGTCTTATTAATCTTTATAGTTTTGAAATGCTCAGTCGCTCAATATTGATTTAACAATGTACAATGCCAATGAAAGGCAGAAAGTGAGCTTGTGCCTGCAATGTCTCCCCATAGGGAGATTCTACATCTTGCTGTGCCATGAAGGTAAAGCATTTTTTCTCCCACAAAGAGGCTGCATTAGTGACCATACAGTCTGTACCTCCTAGTAGTCAACTGCAAACAAGTAGAAGAGGTTGCCATTTTAGGCAGAGACTGGTAAATGTGTAAAAAGAAAGACTGGTATTTGTAAAGCACCTTGTCACACACTTCAGAAAACTCATAGCGCTCACATAGAATGAATTACTTTGACGTGTACTGACTGTTATGTAGGAAAACAGGACCTCAAGAAAATTAAAAGATGAAATAAAAGCTTCAAGCTGCTCTGTCAGATTATTGGTGGCATGATATATTTTTAAAGATAGATTTATTCATAAACATTTCGTTCTCTGGTTTTAAGATTCATTCTTCTTGAATTTTAAACATTTTCATGGTACAGTAGTTGAACAAATATTTTTAACTGGAGCTGTAGAAATCCTGCAATCTAATACTACACCAGGGTGATAACAGATTCCAAATCCTGCAAAATTCCTTTCTTCTTATCAGATGTTGGAAAACCACATGACAACCCTCAATATCATAATGGGCAGTAGCAGTTAGCTGGTTAGCGGTGGTGTCTAGCCACTTCTGTATTGATCTTTGGCCACCAGTCTGATATCCCACGTCTGTCTCCTGCAGCCAGAAGCTAGCAGCCAAATAAACATAAAACTATTGGATTTAGTTCAGAAGATCTGTTTTGAGTCTTGGTGATCGCCAGTGGGTTAACTTTGGCCACTAAATGCCAAAGTGATCTGCAGCAAAGTGATCTGCAAGGAGCATCCCCTGATTGCGTCACAATTTAGCACACTGAAGAAACCCTGAGATGTTTTGGACATCACAATACCATCTGTTGTTGACGTAATGACGCGGTCATGTTATGGATGTTCTGTAGGCAGTTTGTTGCAGCCGCACAGCATTTGCGCAGTTCAGAGAGAGAGATCAGCGGTAACACTCCAGAGTAAATTCAGGACAGCAACACTCTTAGATCACTCTACAATGTCACATCCTGTAGTTTAAATGGACCTGCAGAAGACACAAAGTTTAATGGGAAAAGCTCATAAAAGGAAAATTCGAACCCTGGAACCACAAAAGTTTACAGCTCAGAAGGAGGCCAACCAGCCCATCATGTCTGTGCAATCCAAAACTAATCCTACTGTCCCATTAATATCCCTATAGCCTCTTCTGCATCAAGTAATTATCCATCTTTCGGATGAGGCCTTGTCTTCCCTCTCAAGTGAACGTAAAAGATCCCATGGTACTATTTCGAAGAAGATCAAGGGAGTTCTCCCTGGTGTCCTGGCCAATATTTAACCCTCAACCAACATCACTAAAACAGATTATCTGGACATTGCTGTTTGTGGGATCTTGCTGTGCACAAATTGGCTGCCACGTTTACTACATTACAACAGTAACTATACTTCATTGGCTGTAAAGTGCTTTGGGACATCCTGTGGCCATAAAAGGTACTATATAAATGCAAGTTCTTTCTTTTACTTACTTTCTTTACTCTTCCCTTAAAAGATGCAATGGTGTCCGTGTCAAACATTTCCTGTGACAAAGCATTCCATGCTCTAATGACCATCTGCATGAAAAAAAATTTTTTAACCCCTCTCCTCACTCTCTTGGTACAATTTACTGACCCCCTCATCATGTTTCCCTAACCAGAGGAAATCGTCTTTATAAAGTAAGCAATGTCTGAGAGTGCAACGGGTACAATACCCTAGGGGATCTGTTGCTGCTTAAAAATCAATCACATTTCATTCATGGTCTTGATCTCATCTCTACACTTCAAGCATGCTATGGCTTTGTACACACACTCAGTCATCTATTTGTATTTCTATTCCCTTAACTGCTGGAATCCCTCAGATTTTATTTTAATATTCACCGTGACATGAGATAAGAATCCAGTTGTCCCTTTCTATTTACTTTTGATAGCTGTTTTTACTTATATCTTTTAAAATATGTTGATCTCAAAAGATGTAGGGAGAAAAATTGGATATGGCCTATTATTGGGTGTTGGTAATGCGATCCGCTATTAACCCACGCCCGATGACCCCTGCGCAGGCAGGACGAGACATTTGTCCGGCCTCAGTACTCTCCATCAATCTGCGTTGAAACCCAGGCTTTGTACGTTGATTCAATGCAATTCACACTTTCCACCAGCAGGGGGAGCCCCAATCACTTAAAGGGAAGATGTCTCTTCAAATCTCTTAAAGGTAGCCGGCGCCTGTTATTTGCTAAAAATAACAGTCTGCTGTCTGCACGGAGTCTGAACAGAGATCAGACATCGCACACATAAAACACAGATGCAGGTCCTGTCCCTATGTTTACACATTGATGAGTTATGTTAAAACATTGAACAAAGGTTGCACACTACTAAATCCCACATCCTCCAGTCTGCAAGCCAGACCTCACCAATCAGCCGATCTGAGTTGGTACCAGGCCTGCGAGAGTGCTTGCACCAATGTTCTCTGCTGATGCACTAGAGACCTTGGTGCAACAGGTGGACAGAAGAAGGGACATCTTACATCTGCGGGAGTTGGGTGGGGGGGGGGGGGGCGGCAAGTGGGCCTCCAGACATATGGCCAAAAGGCAGTGGGAGGCAGTAGGGGATGAAGTCAATGCCAGGCGCACAGCATCATGAACATGGATGCAGTGCAGGAAGAAGTTCAATGCTTTGACATGAGTGGTCAAGATGAGTGAGGTCAACTGTCAAGTGGCATCTCCTACCAACTGCACCATTAGCCGCATCCACTGCTCCACACACTACACCCCCCATCACACGTATACCAACAAACTCTTTTCATCAGCACTCATTTCTTCCAATCAGATGCTTCCTCTCACCCTTACACATTACCACTGTTCCAAGCTGCCACCCACAACTCACAGGCCACACACACTGGTAGCTATTCAACCATGACAGGTACATCACCCAGACACACGTCCCGCTTTCTTGCAGAAGAAGGTGGTGCATAACAGGAGGCAGCAAATGGCAGTGGCATTTAGCCCTTTGAGTCTGTTCTGTCATTCAATGAGATCATGCTGGACCTGTGATCTAACTCCACATACCCGCCTTAGTCCCATATCCCTTAATACCCTTGATTCACAGAAATCGATCAATCTCAGATTTAGAATTCACAATTGAGCTATCGGCAACTGCCATTTGCAGAAGAGTGTTCCAAACTTCTCCGACCCTTTGCATGTAGGAGCGTTTCCTAACTTCACTCCTGCACGTCCTGGCTCTAAACATTAGCCTATGTCCCCGCGTTCTAGTATTCAAGTGTAGGAGACCTCCAAAAACAGTTACTAATGTATTGGCAGCCAGAAGCAATAATCCAGCCACCAACCTGTAAATTCTGCATGGTCCCTTTAAATAGCACTAGTGGGGGTCACGTTCAGATGGTCGTGGTTAAGACTGTGCGTTGAGTTGAGTGTTATGTGCCAAAATGGTGTCTATCACTTTAAATCAGCATTGCACACTGATTGCATCCATTTTCTCCTTACTTTGCATGCTTCTGGTGTTCAGTATTTGCGCATGAGCTAACTCCTATACCAAGATGGCGTCTGGCCCACGTCACGCTGGAAACATGCATGCGCAGCCAAGGCTTCATTTCGGATGTTCGAGACACCCCGTAGGGCTGAAACAACGAGCGCTACACAGCCTAATTTAGCGCCCGTAGTTTTTGCAATTCTATTTTTAGATCACAAGCCTTTTCTTCACTAAACTCTGTATCCTTTATCTTGACCTCTGAGCTTATTTTTAACCACTCATTTGATTCTTGGTTTTCCTATTAAATGCTGTTTTAAAGGATCCAAATTTAATAGCACCTTAAATAGTTGTTGAAGAAAGAGAAATATTCGGCTACAAAGACTTAAATTTAATCGAACATCATAACATCTTACATCAAATGATCAGGATTTTTCTTAGAAGAAAGGAAATATTCAATTTTGGTGGTGTGAATAGGATAGATGAACCATTTGGGGGTTGTAATCTCTCCTCTAGTGTAGTCTGTGGGCTTTGTGACTGAATTCTTTTAAATTTCAAATTTTGATCTTAAGAACTCAACAACAAGTTGCATTTATATAGCGCCTTTAACATAGTAAAACGTCCAAAGGCACTTCGCAGGAGCATAATCAGAAAAAATTGACATGAGCCAATGAAGGAGACATTAGGACAGGAGACCAAAAGCTTAGTCAAAGAGGTAGGTTTTATGCAGCGTCATAAAGTAGGAAAGAGAGCTGGAAAGGCAAAGAGGTTTGTTGAGGGAATTCCACAGCTTGGGACCTGGACAGCTGAAGGCACGACTGCCAAAGGTAAGACAGAGGAAGTGAGGGATGCACAAGAGGCTGGAGATGGAGGAACATAGAGTTAAATGTAGGGGGCATGATTAAGAAGTTTGCAGATGATACAAAAATTGGCCGTGTGGTTGATAGTGAGGAGGAAAGCTGTAGACTGCAGGAAGGTATCAATGGACTGGTCAGTTGGACAGAAAAGTGGCAAATGGAGTTCAATCCGTAGAAGTGCGAGGTAATGCATTTGAGGCGGACAAACAAGGCAAGGGAATACACAATAAATGGAAGGATGCTGAGAGGTGTAGATGAACAAAGGGACCTTGGAGTGCATGTCCACAGATCCCTAAAGGTAGCAGGTTAGGTAGATAAGGTGGCTAAGAAGGCATACGGGATACTTTCCTTCATTAGCCAAGGCATAGAATATAAGAGTAGGGAGGTTATGCTAGAACTGTATAAAACACTAGTTAGGCCACAGCTTGAGTACTGTGTACAGCTCTGGTCACCACATTATAGGAAAGATGTGAATGCACTAGAGAGGGTACAGAGGAGATTTATGAGGATGTTGCCAGGACTGGAGAATTTTAGTTATGAGGAAAGATTGGATAGGCTGGGGTTGTTTTCTTTGGAACAGAGGCGGCTGAGGGGTGATTTAATTGAGGTGCATAAAATTATGAGGGGCCTAGATAGAGTGGATAGGAAGGACTTATTTCCCTTAGCAGAGGGGTCAATAACCAGGGGGCATAGATTTAAAGTGATTGGTAGAAGGATTAGAGGGGAGCTGAGGAAAAAAAATTTCACCCAGAGAGTGGTAGGGGTCTGGAACTCACTGCCTGAAAGGGTGGTAGAGGCAGAAACCCTCATAACATTTAAAAGATGCTTAGATATGCACTTGCAGCGCCATTACCTATAAGGTTACGGACCAAGAGCTGGAAAGTGGGATTAGGCTGGATGGCTCTTTTTCGGCTGGCACAGACATGATGGACCAAATGGCCTCCTTCCATGCTGTATATTTCTATGAATCTATGATTTTCGGAGGGTTGCAGGCCTGGAGGAAATTACAGAGATAGAGAGGGGTGAGGCCATGGAGTGATTTGAACATGAAGCTGAGAATGTTAAAATTGAGGCATTGGTGGACCGGGAGCCAATGTCAGTCAGCGAGCATAGGGGTGATGGGTGAATTGGACATGGTGCGAGTTAGGATACGGGCAGAAAAGTTTTGGATGAGTTCAAGTTTAAGGAGGGTGGAAGATGGGAGGCCAGCCATGAGAGCATTGGAATAGTCGAGTCTGGAGATAACAAAAGCATGGATGAGGGTTTCAGTAGCAGATGGGCTGAGGCAGGGGTGGAGGCGGCCGAAATTACGGAGGTGGAAGTAGATCGTCTTTGTGATAGAGAGGATATGAAGTCAGAAGCTGAGCTCTGGGTCGAATAGGACGCCGAAGTTTCAAAGAGTCTGGTTCAGCATGAGACAGTGGCCATGAAGGAGGATGGAATCGGTGGATAGGGAACGGAGTTTGTGGTGGGGGCCGAAGACAATGGCCTTCCCAATGTTTAACTGGATTAAATTTAGGCTTATCCAAGACTGGATGTCAGACAAGCAGTCTGACAACACAGAGGCAGTGGAGGGGTGGAGAGAGGTGGTGGTGAGGTAGAGCTGGGTGTCACAATGTACATGTGGAATTTGACATTGTGTTTTTGGATAATGTCGCCAAGGGGCAGCATGTAGATGTGAAATGGGAGGTGGTCAAAGATAGATCCTTAGGGGACTCCAGAGGTAAACGGTGAAGGTGGCGGGAAGAGAAGCTATTGCAGGAGATTCTCTGGCTACAACTAGATAGGTAAGAGCGGAACAATGTACGTGCTGGACAATGGAGGAGAGGTGTTGGAGGAGGATGGTGCGGTCAACCCTGTCAAAGGTTGCGGACAGCTCGAGAAGAATGAGGAGGGATTGTACACCGCAGTCACAGTCACAGAGGATGTCATTTCTGACCTTGATTAGGGCTGTTTCAGTGCTGTTGCAGGGGTGGAAACCAAATTGGAGACACTTGCCAGATGAAATTCATTGACTTTCAACCTAATGTTACCAGATTTTAATTACTTGGATCTAAAGCATCTGTTTAATTAGATAAAATCCATATGACTTCAAATTCCTAATCTACTCTTACTTCACTTGGATAGCTCATTTATCCCCATAAAATTATAACTAAACACCCTATTAAAGTGCGACAGTTTGATTGGAATTTTAATGTTTTTCCATAAATTTAAGATTCAGTTCTAAAGAAAGAAAAAAGCTGGCATTTATATAGCACCTTTCAGGTAATTAGAATGTCCTAAAGTGCTTCACAGCCAATTAATTACTTTTGAAGTGTAGTCACTGTTGTTTAGTAGGCAAATGCAGCAGCCAATCAATAGGGCCCCACAAACAGCAGTGAATTTAATGAGCAGTTAATCTATTTTTGGTGATATTAGTTAAGGGATGAATGGAGAACTTTCCGCTCCTCTTCTTCAAAAAAATGCCATGTTCCCCTCATATGGTAAGTGATATAGAGGCCTTGGAAAAGGTTCAGAGGAGGGCCATTTAGACTGATACCTGCTTAAAGACTATTAGTTATCATCATAGGCTTAAAGAGCTGGGTCTTTTTACTCTAGAAAAGCGTAGACCGTGAGGAGATTTGATTGAGGTCTTTAAAATTATGAAAGAATTAGACTCTGTTAATATGGATACATTATTTGAATTAGATAGATTAGGGAGAACCAGGGGGCGTGCATACAAGTTATGTAAGCCTAGAACTAGGTTAGATTTTAACAGGGGTTTTGATCCCCTGTTGAAGAGAAATGTCCCAGATTTTCCCCCCCTTAAATAGGGTTTTTGCTTCGTTTTTTTTGCCTCTTCCAGACGATCGTTTGGTGCTGGTGGATGGGGTGGAGGGGATGGTGATTGGGGTCATGATGCTCAGTTGCGCCAGGACGATATGGAATATGTTAGATGGACCAGCTGATCTTTACCTGTCTGCCGTTTTCACATTTTTATATCTTTTATACCCACCTGAACAGGCAGATGAAACATCAGTTTAACATTTCATCTGAAAGCACCTCCAACAATGCAGCATTTCCTCAGTGCTGCACTGAAGTGTCAGCCTAGATTAAATGCTCAAGTCCTAAATTTCAGTTTGACCTCACAGCCTTCCGACTCAGACACAAAAGTGCTACCACAGAGCCAAGCTAAAACTTCTAGTCTATTGGAGTAACAGGTACATTAAACTCAGCTTCATCATTTGATTTTTCCAATAGCATTATCGTCTCTATCATTCTCATTCCCTTTATTTCCATGATTCTGGATGCTTTGGTATGTTCTGGTTGTAAATCTTTACTTTCCACAAACTAGTGATCTTATTATTCTCAATTAGCAAAAATTTACTATCTTTGAAACGGATTATTTTTCTATCAACAAGTATCTGAAACATGTAAAAGGTTCTGGAAAATGTAATCACTGGAACTTTTTCATGTTCTCATTCATCCAAAAGAAAATTCATTTTGACATTCTTTACAATGCTTATGTATCCAATGAGTTGAGATTTAGTTTTGAATCTAACAGTTCCTTTGGTTTTATTCTGCAACTTCAATAAACAAAACAAACTTTTGTTTTGCAATTGTTTGCTTGAAAGTTTTCTTTTCCCTTAAAGCATCTTTTAAAATTTTTTTTTGCTCATCAGGGTGAAGGATATTAGTGCTGAGGAATGCAATTCTTTCAGTGTCAGCAACAAGCATTCCTAGGTCAGTTATAGCACAAGCAGATACAGAATGAATCTCCCTCTATTCTGCCAAAGTTTAAAATCTAACTTATTACAGTGTGACATTTTGTTCCATTTCCCACACCGGCCACCCTGTGACCTTTCTAAATGAGATTACCAATTAGTGCTGAATTGTTAACAGTTTTGTGCTGTAGGTCCAAGTCCAGTAGGAACTGGATTCAGACTGTCCAAATTTAAAAAGAAAATAATTATATCATCTATGAGGTGTTTTTCACAACTATATCCAATCACATGATATTTCAGCAGCAGTAACAAAGTTCTGCAACATTAGCTAAATTCTTCATTTATTAACCCAGAAAATTGCAGTGTTTATGATGTTTGGAAAATAAATAGTGTCATCTCATTAATAATTCCTAATTCAGTAATCATTGTTTGTATCCCTTTAATCCTTTTATGATTCTTCTCATCTTCTTTGTTCACAGCCTTACATCTTGTCTCACTCTTACAGTTTGTTATCTCTTTATACTTTTTATGCCACTAAATCCTTTGTAAATGCAGCAAATTAAACAGTAAAATACAATAGTAAATGTCCACATAAAACATACGCACTTGACATAAAAATCACATGAAGTGTTAGTCTCTGTGCAACTTGGGTCCCCTAGCAGAGATATTTGAATCATCGACAGCTACAGGTGAGGTGCCTGAAGATTGGAGGGTAGCAAATGTTGTGCCTTTGTTTAAGAAGGGCAGCAGGGAAAAGCCTGGGAACTACAGACCAGTGAGCCTGACATCTGTAGTGGGTAAGTTGTTAGAGGGTATTCTGAGGGACAGGATCTACAGGCATTTGGAGAGGCAGGGACTGATTAGGAACAGTCAGCATGGTTTTGTGAGAGGAAAATCATGTCTCACGAATTTGATTGAGTTTTTTGAAGGGGTAACCAAGAAGATAGATGAGGGCTGTGCAGTAGACATGGTCTACATGGACTTCAGCAAATCCTTTGACAAGGTACCGCATGGTAGGTTGTTACATAAGGTTAAATCTCACGGGATCCAAGGTGAGGAAGCCAATTGGATACAAAATTGGCTTGACGACAGAAGACAGAGGGTGGTTGCAGAGGGTTGTTTTTCAAACTGGAGGCCTGTGACCAGCGTTGTGCCTCAGGGATCGGTGCTGGGTCCGCTGTTATTTGTTATTTATATTAATGATTTGGATGAGAATTTAGGAGGCATGGTTAGTAAGTTTGCAGATGACACCAAGATTGGTGGCATTGTGGACAGTGAAGAAGGTTATCTAGGATTGCAACGGGATCTTGATAAATTGGGCCAGTGGGCCGATGAATGGCAGATGGAGTTTAATTTAGATAAATGTGAGGTGATGCATTTTGATAGATCGAATCGGGCCAGGACCTACTCCGTTAATGGTAGGGCGTTGGGGAGAGTTATAGAACAAAGAGATCTAGGAGTACAGGTTCATAGCTCCTTGAAAGTGGAGTCACAGGTGGATAGGGTGGTGAAGAAGGCATTCGGCATGCTTGGTTTCATTGGTCAGAACATTGAATACAGGAGTTGGGATGTCTTGTTGAAGTTGTACAAGACATTAGTAAGGCCACACTTGGAATACTATGTACAGTTCTGGTCACCCTATTATACAAAGGATATTATTAAACTAGAAAGAGTGCAGAAAAGATTTACTAGGATGCTACCGGACTTGATGGTTTGACTTATAGGGAGAGGTTAGATAGACTGGGACTTTTTTCCCTGGAGAGTAGGAGGTTAAGGGGTGATCTTATAGAAGTCTATAAAATAATGAGGGGCATAGATAAGGTAGATAGTCAAAATCTTTTCCCAAAGGTAGGGGAGTCTATAACGAGGGGACATAGATTTAAGGTGAGAGGGGAGAGATACAAAAGGGTCCAGATTGGCAATTTTTTTCACTCAAAGGGTGGTGAGTGTCTGGAACGAGCTGCCAGAGGCAGTAGTAGAGGCGGGTACAATTTTGTCTTTTAAAAAGCATTTGGGCAGGTACATGGGTAAGATGGGTATAGAGGGATATGGGCCAAGTGCAGGCAATTGGGACTAGCTTAGTGGTATAAACTGGGCGACATGGACATGTTGGGCCGAAGGGCCTGTTTCCATGTTGTAACTTCTATGATTCTATGATTCTATAACTTGGGCCTAACACTATTGCTACTTATTACTTGCAGGTATATTTTATAGACATGAACATTGAAAATGTCTATAACAGGATTAAACTGATACAATTCATCCGTCTGCAAAGTAGAAACTATGTAAATTTCTTCAGTAGACTATCTCTGTAAATTTAAATGTAACCAGGAAGACATGGTAAAAAGGTTAAGGTAATAACTGTGATTGTCTCTCTTATCCTGAATAAAATGCTTCACATAAATTTTCTGTGCAATATTTAATTTTCTTTCGGTTGACTTACCATATGTATGCTAACCCAAAAAACAACCTGGTAAACATTAGACTTTTTAACTACTGTTTTTTCTATAAAGTCCCCTAATACCCAAAATTATTATAAGTTTGGCATATAGCGCAAACTTTCTGTCCTCAAAATCTTACTTCCGATGTCACCATTTTTTTTATTGAACTCTTATGTACAAACTAAACATGTACAATGTACACTTGGGGCTCGATTTTACATGTAAATTGGGTGGGGAGGGGCTGCAAAAATTGCAGAAATGCAGAGTGGGTTCGGAAGCCGGCTCCAACCTGACGACTTCCGAGTTCCCCACAATTAAAGCCGGCGGGATGATAGTTAAAGAGCCAAATGTACCTCATTGAGGTACTTAAGGTACTTTACTTGTGACATATTAGGTAGTTAGAATGATTTTTAACTTACCTGGGCTGCTTTCCCACGGCTTCTGATTCATGCCTGGTGAAACCAAGCATGAAGGGCTGGATCAGGCAAAAAGAAACAAAATAAATTAAATAAAATACCATTGCACGAAGTTAAAACAGAAAATCAACCTACCATTCCAGCTTGCTCCAATGTTCAATGTCTCCCTGTCCGATCTCCCCCTTTTCACCCCCACCCCGATGTCACCCCCGATCTCCCCCTCTTCATCCCCCCCAATGTCCCCCCGATCTCCCCCTCTTCATCCCCCCCAACTCCCCCTCTTCACTCCCCCGATGTCCCCCCGATCTCCCCCTCTTCACCCCCCCTCCCGGTGTCCCCCGATCTTCCCCTCTCCCCCCCCGATCTTCCCCTCTCCCCCCCCCCCCCCCGATCTTCCCCTCTCCCCCCCCCCCCCCGATCTTCCCCTCTCCCCCCCCCCCCGATCTTCCCCTCTCCCCCCCCCCCCCGATCTTCCCCTCTTCCCCCCCCCCCCGATCTTCCCCTCTTCCCCCCCCCCCGATCTTCCCCTCTCCCCCCACGATCTTTTTCCACTCTTCCATTCCAGTGCTGGATGACGCCTCGCTCTCTCTCTTTCTATCCCCCCTACCCCCCGCCTCGCATTGCAGCTCCTGTCGGCAGCCAGCCTGTCTATCAGGCTAGCTGCCGGGCGCGAAACCCGGAAAGAACTTTAATCACCATCAATTACTTTGCGATCGCTTCGGAAAAGGTAAGTTTTTGGGTTTGTTTATTCGGGTTTGCCACGCGCCCCTCACCACCCTCCCCACCCCCTTACTGCCAACCCACCACCATTTCAAAATTGAGCCCATGGTGTGTCATAACATTTACCTATAACAATTACCTGTCACACCACTAGGTGGTGCCACAGTGTGTGCCCAGTCTGTCACTCAGCGACTCAGCCTCGAGCAGTTGCCTCAAAATCTCCTGCCCTCCTGCTTCTCCTTGCCCTGTCACAGCCTCTCTGCCTTGAAAGGATTGTCAGTTGTAAGTTTAAAAAGTTAAAAATTCGTGTCTCACTTTCTTTAAATTTTTTCCGCAAGAAACTTTGTGCCTCCTTCCAGTCCTGCTCAACGATCCCAGCCCCACTCACCCACCAGCCCTGCTCAATATTTCCTTTCAGCCCCACTGTTACTTTAATGTTTCCCTTCAGTCCTGCTCAATGCTTCCAGCCCCACTGTAA
This sequence comes from Heptranchias perlo, assembly GCF_035084215.1. Lineage (NCBI taxonomy): Eukaryota > Metazoa > Chordata > Chondrichthyes > Hexanchiformes > Hexanchidae > Heptranchias > Heptranchias perlo. The sequence goes on along the minus strand of NC_090343.1, from coordinate 32,510,064 downwards.
TTTTAATGCCTTGCAACAGCCTTCCCAGACCGACTCATTTAATGGTTTCCTCTGGCCTTCCCAATCCCACTGCCCTCTTGGTCCGCTCTGGTTTAAACACCTTTTCCAGAATGAAATTGGGCTTCACAAGCAGCCAGCCAGCTGTCAGCCTGGCTCGCTCAGCTCCAATTATAATTTTAATTTATTTCATTCTAGGAATTCCTGCCAACCTACCAAAGGCTCATTTTATTAAATTAATCAATAAGACCTTGGTTGCTAATTGCCTACCCAACAAAGTCTGTTATTTTATTAATTAATTTGGATAAAGCCCATTCTCGAAGACTAATGGCGGTGTTCTCTCTTCTTTGCCGATCACACTCTGCTCCTCCTCAGTTCCCTCTGTCTGTTACAGCCCCACCATCACTCCACTCCTCCATGTCCGTTCCTCTGCATATCCATCTATGTCCCTTCCTTTTTTGTCATTTATTTCTACTTCGCTCCGTTGCTTCCACTTCTGTATTTATTTCCACTCACTTCAGCCCTAAGCATTCTCCATTCCTCTGTGACTGCCTGTGCCTGCTTGGCCTTGCTTTCTCTGTGCTCCTCCATGGCTTCCTGCATCCAAATCAAGTTCTCCTGCCTCTTGGGTCCCTTATATTTATTTGTTTATCCAGCTATCCTCCTCTCCATTTATATTTATATTTATATTTAAATTTATTTAAACCTGCTTCTCCTCAGCTGCCCTCTTCTCCCAATACTTACTTCCCACCCCCTCATTATATTTTTTTATTATTCGTTCATGGGATGTGGGCGTCACTGGCGAGGCCAGCATTTATTGCCCATCCCTAATTGCCCTTGAGAAGGTGGTGGTGAGCCGCCTTCTTGAACCGCTGCAGTCCTTGTGGTGAAGGTTCTCCCACAGTGCTGTTAGGAAAGGAGTCCAGGATTTGGACCCAGCGACGATGAAGGAACAGCGATATATTTCCAAGTCGGGATGCTGTGTGACTTGGAGGGGAACGTGCAGGTGGTGTTGTTCCCATGTGCCTGCTGCTCTTGTCCTTCTAGGTGGCAGAGGTCGCGGGTTGGGGTGATGCTGTCGAAGAAGCCTTGGCGAGTTGCTGCAGTGCATCCTGCGGATGGTACACACTGCAGCCACTGTGCGCTGGTGGTGAAGGGAGTGAATGCTTAGGGTGGTGGATGGGGTGCCAATCAAGCGGGCTGCTTTGTCCTGGATGGTGTCAAGCTTCTTGAGTGTTGTTGGAGCTGCACTCATCCAGGCAAGTGGAGAGTATTCCATCACACTCCTGACTTGTGCCTTGTAGATGGTGGAAAGGCTTTGGGGAGTCAAGAGGTGAGTCACTCACCGTAGAATACCCAGCATCTGACCTGCTCTTGTAGCCACAGTATTTATATGGCTGGTCCAGTTAAGTTTCTGGTCAATGGTGACCTCCAGGATGTTGATGGTGGGGGATTTGGCGATGGTAATGCCATTGAATGTCAAGGGGAGGTGGTTAGACTCTCTCTTGTTGGAGATAGTCATTGCCTGGCACTTGTCAGGCGCGAATGTTACTTGCCACTTATCAGCCCAAGCTTGGATGTTGTCCAGGTCTTGCTGCATGCGGGCATGGACTGCTTCATTATTTGAGGGGTTGCGAATGGAACTGAACACTGTGCAATCATCAGCAAACATCCCCATTTCTGACCTTATGATGGAGGGAAGGTCATTGATGAAGCAGCTGAAGATGGTTGGGTCTAGGACACTGCCCTGAGGAACTCCTGCAGCAACGTCCTGGGGCTGAGATGATTGGCCTCCAACAACCACTACCATCTTCCTTTGTACTAGGTATGACTCCAGCCACTGGAGAGTTTTCCCCCTGATTCCCATTGACTTCAATTTTACAAGGGCTCCTTGGTGCCACACTCGGTCAAATGCTGCCTTGATGTCAAGGGCAGTCACTCTCACCTCACCTCTGGAATTCAGCTCTTTTGATCATGTTTGGACCAAGGCTGTAATGAGGTCTGGAGCCGAGTGGTCCTGGCGGAACCCAAACTGAGCATCGGTGAGCAGGTTATTGGTGAGTAAGTGCCGCTTGATAGCACTGTCGACGACACCTTCCATCACTTTGCTGATGATTGAGAGTAGACTGACGGGGCGATAATTGGCCGGATTAGATTTGTCCTGCTTTTTGTGGACAGGACATACCTGGGCAATTTTCCACATTGTTGGGTAGATGCCAGTGTTGTAGCTGTACTGGAACATATCCATATTCATTATGCTCCACCATATACGAACTACGCCCTTCACAACTGCTCACATTCCTCAAACAAATTGTTACGACTCTACATTACTAAACTCGATTACTTACTTCCCAAATCTCCCTGTACACATGACTTCAGTACTGCCTACCCCTCAACTATTCACAATGCCTCCCTACCGTCTCACTGCTCAATGCTCTACCTCAACTACTCTTCCTCCTTTAACTATTTACCACTCTCTCCACACACCTTACTTTTCTCCTAGTCCCCTAAACTGCTTCCACACCAGCTCCCAAACCATCACCAAATCAACACTCTTCCCCAAACAACCACCACCATGCAACATCTGCTTCAATGTACAACACCATTTCTTCCACCTTCTTATCGGCAACGTGATGGGAGATCCACTAGTAATTTTATCAAAAGAATTTTATTTTTCACATCTTCCTTGAACCTTCCTGGCAGATGTGAATTTAGGTGTGCGGAGCTTATATAATTATATCACTGACTTCCATTCTTTTCCCCAGGTACCTATCAATCAATCATAGAACTAGAATCCAGATGAGAGAAATGGAGCTTCATGATGTAAGAGTATGAACCAAGTACTGAAACTGACCCTATTCTGCAACTATTTGGATGACAAATAACACTTGGATCGTTTCTTATATAATGCAAATGTTTTTTATGGCACACAAAATTATTACTTTTTTATAACAATGAATTACTGGAATATTTTTAAATTGAAATTTCCGCCCCTCCTTTCCGGAAGGTAATAGCTCCAACTGGTTCAAGGGTGCTGGCAGCCCTCCAGTACCTCGTGTGTAGTCAGAAAGTCGTGGGTCTAAGCCCTCCTCCACAGACTGGAGCACATTATCTAGGCAGGCACTTCATTGCAGTACTGAGGGAGTGCTGCAGCTCGGACATACCGTCTTACAGATACTACATGAAACCGAGGCTCCATCTGCCCTCTCCAATGGACGTAAAAGATCCCACGGCACCAAACGGAGAAGAGCAGGGAAGTTCTCTTGGTGTCCTGGCCAATATTTATCTTTTAACCATACCTAAAACAGGTGATCTGGTCATTTATTTAATTGCTATTTGTGGGAGCTTGCTGTGTGCATATTGGCTGCTGCGTTTCCTACATTACAACAGTGACTACACTTCAAAAGTACTTCATTATCTGTAAAGTGCTTTAGATTGTTCTGAGGTTGTGAAAGGCGCTATATAAATGCAAGTTCTTTCTTTCATTATATGTGCCAATACAGTACTTGATCTTGGAGGGCATTCTAGCCTAGTCTGATCGTGTCCTCACCTGATGTCCACAAACACGAGGCAGGATTTTAAATGGGAAAAACGGGTGGGTTGGGGGGGGGGCATAGAAAATTGCAAAAATTTCAAACCAGCCTCCAACCTGCCCATTTCCGTTTTTCACCAGGGTGGGTCAAGGGGCGGGCAACCAACTCGCTCTCAGGAGGCGGGTTGGTCTCTAAAACCCTTTCCAGGAAGCTATGGGCCTCCATTTTGAAAGATTTTGCGATTTTAACCCCTGGGGGCCGGGATCACCAGGCATTCTCCTTCACACCGCGTGAGAGGAGGTGTGAAGGCCCGAAACTGCAGGTAAGTGCCTTTATAGCACAGCTTGTGGGCCTGGAGGAGCAGGAGCACTTCCCCCAGGCCCAACAAACCTACCTGCACTGATCACTCCCTACGATCACTGACGCCATCCCAATGATCGCGACCCCCCCAATGATCGTGATCCCCGCGATGACCCCTGATCCCGACACCCCACTCAATGACTGACCCCCAATGACTGACCCCTGATGACTGACCCCTCCCCCTCGATAACTGACCCTCCCCAATGACTGACGACCAATGACCGACCATTCCCCCCGATAACTGACCCCCCCCTGATGACTGACCCCTCCCCCGATGACTGACCCCTCCCATCAATGACTGACCCCCCCCCGATGACCAGCGCCCTGTTGACCCCCATGCCCCCCATGCCCACCATTGCCCCCATGCCCCCCCATTTCCTCCCCCTCTTCCCATCAACACAATTTAAGACTTACCTGTTCACTTACCTCTTCATTGCTCTTCTCCCATCCGTCTGAGACCAGCCTGGCAATCAGGCCGGCCTGTTGGACGGGAAACCAACAAAAAAAAAGATGTCCTTACATCAAAATCGTAAAGACATCCGGGAAACCCATACTTCCAGGTTTCCCATTCGCGATTCAACCCCGTCTCCCCCTTCCCTGCTCCGGGTTAAAATTATGCCCATGCACTTTCCGGTAGAAATCACTGATAGTGATCAGGAGCAGGAACTCTGGCTATTTTTAAAAAACTTTTGTTAGCACAGGAAGATAAGGCTAATTGTAGCATCCGGTAGCTTTAACTGTGATATTTTTGCCACCAGTAAAAACATAATACAAGTTTTTAAAAATTCTCTTTGTGAGAGTGTACTACAAATACATGTTGCAATTGTTTGACATTTAGGTTCAGATATTTTTAAGATTAATTTTAGAAAAAAACAACATAAAATTATGTTTTAGCTATTCGTGATCACACACAAGATCTGTAAAACTTTAGTTTTGCAGCAAAAATGCAGCAAATTGATAAAATTATTTCCAAGCCTCTGGAGGTATTTCCTTGCAGATTTATTGCAAGTTCATCTCCAAGTGCTATTTTCAAACCAATTTCTTATAACTCAGGACAAAATGATCTATATGAGCTTTTCCATGTCATAACAGGTGTGAATGGAAAAGAGGATTTTCAGATTTACAGTGTTCCCAATTTGCAGTTTTCCCATCTGTGGGGAAATTCGCTCCTGCAGTGTTTCAAAAATAACTTTCACTGTTTCTTTTTAAAATTATTTTCACAGAATCTGGCTAGCATCCCGCACCCCCCTAGGACTAGTCCCAGTTGCTATGTGATAACAGCATTATGTGGCAGCTGCCACCCAATCTTTATTCTCTTGCTGCAGAATTTAACTATGCTTGTTGCAGAAATTAGCCCTGAGGTGTTGCAATATTCTAGAGCTCGATTTAAATGCACCTTTTTATAAGGAGCCACCAGCCTTTGTTCATGCCAACTGACTATTCCACTGTTTCTGTAAGACGCACTATTGAGCATGCTCACCTACAATAACTAGAATGGGAGAGTTTACACACAAAAATATTACCCCTCCCCCAAGGGAAAGAAGTGCCACCGTAAATAGGCTCCAGCTGAAACAGGTTCCAGCTGACGGTTCCCAAGCCAACGGCAAATTTGAGTCATTTTACAGATTGAGATTGTAAGTATGGGAAGGGATATGCAAATCTCTCCCTTACAATTGGAAAACCACAACAGGATTGGAGGAGAGAGGTACAAAATACCACTCATGGTTCTTGGGTGGGAATATATTTGTTTTGTTTATTTCTCTCACACATGCCTGTAAAACACTCTATTGACTAGGCCTACTGCTGGACAGAAGCAGGGTGAGTGTTTATATTTACTGCATCTGGATGATTTTCCTAGTTCAGAAGAACGATACAGATGAGGTGGGCATGTTCATTCATCTGTCCATAAGGATGCTACAGTCTCCCCATTACAGCATCCAGCTATTTTTAAATGATTCCAGGTTTTTTGCTTCCACTACCCTACCTGGGACTCCATTCAATGCCTTGATCACTCTTTGTGTGAAGAGGAGCTTCTTGATATCATTGCTCAGTTTGTCTTATTAGTTTGAGCCTGTATTCCCCCTGCCCTATTGTTAAGGTTGAGTTTGAAGTAGTGTTCTGGGTTTACCTTTTCAATACTATTTACTACCTTATATACGGTATCTCAATAAGGTCGGTTGCCTCCATTCAAGGCTGAACAGTCTAAGTTTCTCCAGTCTTTCCTTATAACTTAATCCTCTAGCACTAAGCACCAGACTTGAATAATCTCTGAATTGACTGTGAAGCTTGAAAGTCTCTTTTGTGTCTGTGACCAGAATGGGGCACAGTACTGAAGGGGTGGTCTGATCAAAGCGCTCAGCAGTTTAAGTATAACTTCCTGCAACTTATTTGGCTATATAGTTCAGCATTCTATTTGCTTATTTAATTGCTGCAGCACTGTCTTTGGATGTATTGAAAGTATACTGTGAGGACCTGTGTGTGGGTGCGATATTGTGTGGGTGCGGTATGCTGTTTGGATGGGCTTCTTGTGTCCTTATCATTATCTAGCAAATGATTGTGCCTACAGTTGAAAAACATGTTGCTTAACAAAGACAGGTTTTGATCACTTTTTAAAAAAAAATCAGGATATCCATCTGAGAATAATTTTGACTTTCTAGTAATGGATCACTACTCACTGACTAACTGTCCTCTGAAAATGGAGTAAACACCAATGTTAGCAGGCTTGCGTATAAAAGCACATGTTTCTGGGAACAGGCTAAATTGGTGCAGCTCACAGTAACTATGCCTCCCAAACCTGCCGGCTAGGAAAAGAAAGCAATCAATACTGCCCTTTATTCCAATACCACATCATTGAACAATAAAATTTGCTTGTATATAATTTTGCACACCCACATTAATTGAACAGTAGGATGGACATAAATTCCAAATTTAATTTCTCTGATCTATCTTATTCGGCTTCTAAATGCGCAGAATGAACACTTTTTTAATATGAAAAAGGATGTAAAAATAATTCAAATAATTTTCATATTCCTTTGTGAATAGTGGAGAATATTGGCTCATTTTAAATTAAATAAATTTGCCTTGTAGTAATTATGTAGAATAAGAGAAAAACCTTCCCTTCTTGGGGATCTGAAGCTAAAAGTTACTGTTCGCGATTTTAGCTGACAACCGCTTAATGTGTTCGTAAAACACTCTGCCATTTTAAGAAAGGCGCTCACTCATTTATTTTAAATCACCAACAGTGTTTTGTAGACTATGGTTTGCAGCAATTTCAAACACAGGGAAACATTTACTTCTGTTAGTAGTGGTAAGGCAAGTGGTGACTTGCCACTGTCAGGTATGTTGTGAGGGAGTGGTTAAAGAAGGATATAAGGAAGGGAAGTCAGAGAGCCGACCATCCAGTCATTTAATGTTCTGCTGTTTTCTTACCCTTTGGTGCCAGTTTCTATGTGACTCACTTTATATATATTTTTTTAATGAATTTGTGAAAATACAGCACGGCTGTATTAAACATGCACAGATGGTACTGCCAGGGGAGCCAGAATTTTAAATTATTTTTATGATAAAAATTAGCACCATACAGCAGTTAGTTGTCTATACATTTTTAATAATTGAAGGGGAAAAACACAGGCTCTGAGCAAACTATTAACCACACGCTGCTGTTATACGATGCTGCCATTTTTTTTAAATTACCAAAAATATAAGAACTTGCATTCATATAGCATCTTTCACAACCTCAGGATGTCCACATTCTCCACAAGTACATTCCTGTCTGTCAGTCTCCTCCTTCGACCCATCCACAGTCCCTTTTGGGTTGTCTGCGCCCATCCCCACTGATTCCTACCTTTAAGTTCTTGCCTTTAAAGTTTTCTGACTTGTACAGTCTTTAGTAAACACAAATTTCCATAAGCAAACAATAATTAGCCCATAAAGCTCTCAAAAGTCTGTTGGTTGTGCCCCTTCCAAGTTTATATACAAAAAAGAATACTTATAAAGCCCCAAATATGGTCTTTCTCAGAAAAGAAAGATTTTTAGCTGAATCTAAAGATGAGAGGGGCTTGCCGTGATTGAGGGAAAGCAGCCAACCAGAAGCGGCCCAATAATTGAAATTCATTTTCCAACTAGCTTTAAATCACTTGAAACAACTAACTGAGATCCTTTTTATCATTTACACCAAGAAAGAGAGATACATTCTTGACAAATAATCATTGTTCTAAATGTCAACAAAAGAAACCACAGATGGTGTTAATTATAGGTCTAACCGTGAGGTTAAAATTGAGCAGCCTCTAATCGAAAAGGAGCAGTTATTTTAAATGTGATTGTTGCCTGAAATAAAGCTTTCAGAATATCGCACACGTACATGATGGACGTGCTCTCCAAAATGGGGTTTGGGGAGGGAATACGCAATTGGATCCAACTGCTCTACACAGACATCAGTAGTGCAGTTTCAAACAACGGGTGGGAACAGGAAAATTTTCCGATCAAATCTGGGGTCAGGCAGGGCTGTTCTCTCTCCTCTGTCTTGTTCGTGTGTTGTATCGAACCCTTTGCCGAGTCCATCAAGAGGGATGCAGGCATAAGAGGGGTTATGATCCCAGGCAGCAGAGGCACTCTGGACAAGGCCTCCCTGTACATGGACGACGTTGTAGTCTTCTGCTCGGATCAGCTGTCAGTCCGCCGATCGATGAGCATCTGTGACCAGTTCGAACTGGCCTTTGGGGCCAGAGTAAATCGCAGCAAGATGCAATGGTATTTGTCCAGGTTCATCCTGAGCAGCTCCGTAACATAAGACTCTGTGCTCTACGGACTGTTCCCAGGAACGCACATTGAGACAAACATCAACAGCTGCTGGAAGACCATCAACTCGATGAAAGACACCCTTTGGCCTGCCCGAAACTTGCTGGTCTTCCAGTTCAAGGAGCTGTCCTCGACTAAGTGTTGCAGACTGGCACATTCCAAGGTCCAGGACTACGTGCTGAGGGATGCACTGAAGTGTGGTGCGGCTGCCACAACGGCTCTATGGGGAAAGGCCACAGTTTAGGGCCCTTCCGCCATTGTATACCGAGGGGCTAGAATCCAAGAAAAAACTCCTCGGGCCAAATGTGTACTGACAAATGTATGTAATGTAATATATTGTATCTGTAATGACTGTAATGAACTGTATGTACCACGTATGATGTGTAAATGTATTGTGATATTTGAATTGCACTGTATTCTGTTGAAAATTGTAAGACCTATATTGTATTGTTTGAAGTGTGATATTTGAATTGTATTGTATGTACCTTTACAAATTTTATGAATAAAGTATACTTTTGAAACAAAAAAAAGCTATCAGTATTCGATCTCCAGTTTGCTTTCAAGTCTTTTGGAAAAAGCAATGAAATTCACAAATCCTTACAGGATAAGGGGAAACTGCCTCTACAACAACTCTGAGAAACTTACCGATCCAAGCTGGAAAATGCAGCAAACTGCAATTCCTCAAAATGTATTGATGTGATTGAGAACTCGCTTCAACTGTTCTGGAGAAAATATATCCAGTCAAGCCTAGGTTTTTGAGATGGGCTGAGGACTTGAGTTACAAACTTTAATGAAGGTACTGGAAGCCATAAAAGACAATTCAGTCAATAAATTTAATTGTTTTTTTATTCGTTCATGGGATATGGGCATCGCTGGCAGGCCAGCATTTAATGCCCATCCCTAATTGGCCTTGAGAAGGCGGTGGTGAGCTGCTGTGACGGTTCTCCCACACTACTGTTAGGTAGGGAGTCCCAGGATTTTGACCCAGCGACGATGAAGGAACAGCAATATATTTCCAAGTCGGGATGGTGTGTGACTTGGAGGGGAACGTGCAGGTGCCTGCTGCCCTTGGCCTTCAAGGTGGTAGAGGTCGCGGGTTTGGGAGGTGCTGTCAAAGAAGCATTGGCGAGTTGCTTGTTGAGTTTAATCATATTATTGTGAAATATGTATTTTTTAATTTATTTTTTGTTTAAAACCGTATTTTGAACATTAAGGAGTACAGGAAAAGATGGCAATGTTGCTGGGATTGTCATTGAAGCTGCCGCAGCAGCAACAGCAGCAGCAAGCATGGCAGCGCAGATCTGTGGAGGGTCAAAGAAGATGGCGAAGGAGGCGTTATAACATGTGGGTCTTTCGGAACCGGTCTTACCTCAACATGTCAGAGGGGCAGTATGTGAGGAGGCTGTGCTTCAGCCGGCTGGCAGTCATGACCTAAGTCACCTGTTGCAGCAGGAATTGGAGCCAAACACCAGGGCACACATAGCATTGCCTGTGGCTGTGAAGGTTACGGTGGCCCTCAATCTCTATTCTACAGGCTCATTTCATGCTGCAACAGGTGATATCAGCAACATCAGTCAGTTTGCTGTCCATACGACCATCAAGCAGGTGACTGATGCCCTTTTCGCAAGGAGACTTTCTTTAATTGGTAGGTTCTCCTGACTGGTCATTCATGATTGCTTGTTTTCATGAATCCTTAGTGGTTTCCTATTGGTAGTTTTCTACCCACTTTCATCACTTTTGAGTCATATGTTCCCTACTTCTTCAGGGCTGATTTGCTGCTATTTCATTTTGAGTCAATCAACAGTGGCACAGCAAAATTGTGACTATGGTTAAAAAAAGAAAATGACAGGGCTGTTATGGAGAGATGGAATTTGTGGAGCACGGGCAGGGCGCTGATATATGCAATGTATGATTTCTCAATTTGCCTGCCTGCGTTTTGCTATAGGTGACGGTGTTTAGGATCCGACTCCATACCTTTTGCCATTCCTTCTCCCTTAGCATTTGGCCTAGGTCGTGTTTCCAGGCAACCTTCAGGCTCTCTGTTCTGTCCTTGGAAATGGAGATAGTAATGCTACATAGGATGGAGGTGTGTCCGCAAGGGACTGTTGGGGAGTGGAGGAAACATTCCAAGGGGGTTGGCTTATGCCACAAGTATTGTAGGGCTCTGGAGGTAGTGCTTCAACAGGAAATCGTGGTAGTAATCATTTTGGTCGAAGTGCAATTTGTCAACTAGCTGGTGGAAAGGCATAATCTGGCCTTCCTGGAGGAGCTAACCTGGGATGATCCCTTTCTCATGTTGGGCTCTATATCCATCTAAGGCAAGTCCACCTGGGAGCTCCCCATTGTGCCATATTGGGTGGTGGGCTGATAAATCCAGTGGGGTTTTAAAAAAACATTCGCTGGCAAGGTTACCCATCCTTAGTTGCCCAGAAAAGGTGGTGGTGGGCCTTCTTCTTGAACCACTGCAATCCTCATAGAAATGGTTCTCTCAAAATGGTGCTAGCTAGTGAAATTCTGATCCAATGTTGGTGAAGGAACAGCAATATATGTCCAAGTCAGGATCATGGCAAACTTAGTGGTGATGGTCTTCTCATGACATTACTGGTTTTGTTCTTCTCAGTGATAAGGAATGTCAGGGAAGCTGCAGGCCTGCCTGAGACAATTGTAGCAACAGTGGGGTGTTTTTGGCTCTTTATTGGCCTCTTCTGAGGGGGTATAATTAGTAGGCTCTGTAGAGGATTGGGAGGGAAGTCCTGGCATGCTTTCCTAGCCATAGGTTATATAAGGGTGGGCAGCAAGTGATAAGAGCACTATCACTTGGGTGGGAGCTGTCCAGTAGATTGAACTTAGAGTCATAGAGTTATACGGCACGGATAGAGGCCCTTCGGCCCATCGTGTCCGCGCCATGCACAAGTGAGATGAGGGAAAAACTTGAAGCAGCCTTCCAATATTGTAAACCATCTGTACACACCCTCTTCCTCGCACTCTCTGACAAATCAAAAATGTGCCCATTTCCTTTTTGAATGTTTTAACTGCATTTGCATTGTACTCTGTGGCAACCTACTCCATAAGGTGGCAATCTATTCTATAAGGTAACAACTCTTTCCAGTTATGTTTTGCTTTAAGTTTCCTTTATTTATCAGTTCTGTTCTTGTAGTTCAGAGCAAAGAATTTCTCCAAATTCCAATATTTAAAAAAAATGGTATCATGTTCTTCCCCTTCCCCAGTGTTTGCTTCTTTCCCTAAATGAGGACAGGTATATGGGTATGTTTGCCTCTTTTTAAATGGATATATTTTTATATAAATATAACCCAACTCCCATCAACATAGTGACTGGCATGGAATTTCCTGTGGTCAAATTTGTGAAACATAAATTCAATAGCAGGAATGGCAGAAAAGCAGCCAATTAGGACACATCTGTAATAATTCTTTACATTTCTCTATCAGCTTCCAGTTAAGCAGTATAAATGTTGAAAGTGTCCTTCAGACACTTGTGGAGTGTACACAGGTGAACAAGGTTTGTGATTATTGTTGCCTACTGAATTCACAGAGTCCAATTTTACAGATATGGAGATGATAGTAGATGGCATCATGATGACACTATACTCACAATAATTATCCTTCTGTCTTCATATGGAGATGAAAGACATATATGGAAATTAAATTAAGTGAGAGACATTAAAAATGTAGTTTTATTTAGTGCACTTAACATTTTTGTTAAATTTACTAAATGTTATTTTAAATAAATATCATTATAAACATGCAGTTGAGTGTTGACGTATGAACAGGTGTTTTGCTAATAATCATTTATATTGATTTACAATTCAAATGTTCATGTAAAACTGTCATTTTTATTTTAATCAAATGAACAAATCCAATAACCAAATGAAGAGATGCATAACTATAACTTCAATTAGATTCAATGAGAAGTCTATGTAGAACAAGTGCAACATTTAAGTTTTGACAAAATATTTCTCATAAGAACCATAAAGTACATGAAGTTCATGCTACGTGAAGGTAAATTAATGTAACTATATTCTGCATTATTAGCGCTGTCATTACAGTGCAGCTGCTTCGCTCTCCAGTTTTGTTCCCTGCTTTTCTCAAGGTGCCAATCCATTCTGGGACACAGCTCCTAGTATGCCAGCAACCATCTGGCACCCATTTCTAAGAATACTCTCACTGAGAAATAAGTGAATACATTTCCACAAATAGTAATGGAACCTTACAGCTGCCAGCAGGAGCCCAGTTGCGTCAGGTCACACCAGCCCCAGGAATTGGGCTAGATCACGTTATGGTTGCCAGTGGTGCTGCCAGCAACAATTAGCTTAATGAGGATGATGTAGTATATTCACCCTCTAAACATGGCCGCTGATTATCATTAAACACACTAACAGATCTCCTGTAGCATTGTTCATGTCGAGTCAGAGGATATGCTGCTTTATGATACATAATATATTAACACGGCTCCTGATACATGGTGATTGAATAAGTGAAATTATATTCTTCTTGCAAGATATTGTGGGAGTGCTAGGAGTATCTTCAGTTCAAATATTTGTAGTTATGTTCATACTTTTGTGGAAATTGCATCAATGGTCATTATTATTATTATTATTATGTTTGTTTATGTGCTCAATTTCATGTTTTCTTTAAAGTATAGGGTACACAGGAAGATGTTCCAGGTTGGAGATATTTGGGAGGCGTATGGAAGTACTAGAAGAGGAGAGGTCATGCATTGTTGAGAGTGTGATCCAGGGGTGTTGAAGGTGGGGGGCTCTTGGAGGAAGGGAGGGGTGTTGTGGAGTGGGAGTATTGGGAGGGATGGTGTGGGAGGAGCAGAGGATTGTTGGAGTTTGGGAGTATTGGAAGAGGTTCCTTAGCTCTCGGAGTAGTGGTGGGAAGGTGTCCTGGCATGTGGGAGTACTGGGATGGTGGTGGAAAGGTGAAGTGATTGTTAAGCGTGGAATTTGTATGGATTGTCTTCTCCCTTGAACATCAGACAAACCAACTTAAAGTCAAAAAATAAAGTGGAACAATAAAGAACAAAGCAACAAGTTCATTAAAGTTGGTTCAAAAACAGAGGTCACCTTCAGGAGGGTCTAGCCCTCTGCTGCAGCTTCTTCTGGCTCACCAGAATAGCAATGTACCTATGGAGTAGGGTAATGCAATTTCTTCATAAACCTAGATACTCACCACCACACCCCCACCCCACCCCCATGCCCCCAATACATATTGAAATGAAGTTTGTCACATGAATCAGCATAAGCCTCTTGTGCCCCCTTGGTGCAGATATAGTGGAAAACCTGAGGCAGGCAAAGAACCAAAGAAATGCAACTGTATTTTTACATCTTCGCAATAAGCACTTTAAACAATGTAACACTGGCTCCAGAGTAACTGGCCGGAACACGGCAAGAGGCCTTTTCTGGGATCAGGGTGGGCCGGCAACAGAGAGAGAAGGCAAATGGAGCTGTGCTAGGTGTGGGGGGTGGAATGGTAAGGTGAGACAGGAGAGAGAGAGAAGGGTGTCTGGGGCGGATCAGGAGTAGGGGGAGGCAGCAGGACAAAGCATCATAACAAGATGCTTGATTTTTGTCAGGTCCTGGGGATGGCAATGTGGAGAAAATGCCGTCTACCATAGAGATGCAGATCAAGAGCCAGGAATACTATAAAAAGTAATGGAAAAAGTGTGAGGAAAACATTGCAGCAAGTGTGCATTACATGCAAGACTTTTAATTTATTACTTTCCAGTGACTCTCCTGCAGCATTTCTCATGCTAAGTCTTATCTGTATCTGTTGTCTTTATTACGAGTTCTCTTTCTCCCTTTCTCTCCTCTTCTGATTCTCATTGTCTCTATCTTCTCTTCTGTTTGTGTCTCTGTCCATTTTTGTTTCTCTCCCCCTTTATTGGTTCTTCCCCTTCCCCTAGTCCCCCATCTTTCTCCATTCTCCTGTGCTTCTCTCTCCATTACTCTGCTTCACCTCAATCTCCTGCCTCCTTTCCCTGTCATCCTCATCCAAAGCCTTCTGCCACATCTACTCCCAAACCCCACCCCCTGACCTGCAGCCTCCCAACTCTGAGCTGAGGAGACAGTAGTTTGTATACTAAGGTGCTTATTGCACTTGAGAAAGGAAGAAAGCAAAAGCTCATATTTTTATGCTACCTTCTCACATCCTCAGGACTTCCCAAAGTGCTTTACAGCCAACTAGTTACTTTTGAAGCATAGTCACTGTTGTTTTGCACACAGTAAGGCCCCACAAACAATTGACATGTTAATCTCATTCGGTGGTGTTGGTTGAGGGATGATTGTTAGGGAAAGGTGAAAATGGGCAGAAAGCTGCATCAGCGAGCAGGAAGGAATAGTGCCAAGTTTATGAAGCAAGTGGTGTTATGTAGCACAGTGCCGCTTTGGAAGGGCTGACAGGTAAGCTTTCATAACCTGAGCACAGAAAGTGTGCTCGATAGGTAAGACTTTAATATATTATAAATAGATGGAAGTGGTAGCAGTGCTGACCATGTCCTTTCTTTGTGTGACTAAGCCGAATGAAAATTTGGGAATCGATTTTTATTATTCCTCCTCCCCCATGTAAAATTGCATAATTTTGTGACAACTTAATCAAGCTTTTAACAAGTAGATATTTCCCATCTTTCCTTACATCCATTTTAGACCCAGCAAATCTGAGAGTGGTGGGAGTATGGAAGGAACACCCATTACCACTTTTTGTTCTCAGTTTATTCCTGACTACTTTTTTATTACATTTTCCTCTGAATGTCAATGGTATCACTTATTTCCAAATTCTCTCTCTCCAAAGTTCACTGATATGATTGCAGTTATCTTTCTTTGGCCTACAATGTCAGATGTCACTTTATCTTAGTCTTGTATGTTTATCACGTTTGAGGTATAACGTGATTAATTTGCTAATTCGTCAATCTGCTCTGGTCCAAAAACTCATTATCAGAAGGATAATTGTGATTGAATGATGAAGAGTTCAAAAATGATAGCCCAGAATTTGCTGGCAAAATAATGGCGAGTTCAATGCGCTCACCGTTATTAATGTGTAAATTGTCCAGCAACTTGTGGCAAGGAAGAGAGATCCCGTGAGTTGCGAATCACCACAAATTGCTCGACGATATGCGTTGTTCCACTGTTAGCCTCGCTAAAACGGCAAATTACTCTCAAACTCCCTGTGAGTCTCAAGAAATAACTGCATTTGCTCATTAATTACCAATTTAGCTTGCCGCAGAAATTTATGTTCCTGCAATGCCATTCAACCTCTCCGGCCCAGAAAGCGAACAATTGAACTGTGGCATCTGATTCCTGTAGGTAGTAAATTGTTCTTAGACATTTTTCAAATTTTTATTTTTATTATTTTTTTCTTACTTATCCTCTCTGTCTCTTTTTTTTTCTCTTTAATCCAATCTTTCTTTCCTTCTCTTTATTTCTTTTTCTGTACCTGATTTGACTCTCATTCACTCTATTTCCTTCTCAGTCATTCCTCTGTTTCTTTTTCAATCCTTAAATCTCATTGGTTAAGGAGATCAACTGTTGGTCCCGGTGTTCACCAAAGTCCCAGATGCCCCTTTGCCCTCCCGTTATCAGCTCACACTTCCAGCACTTTGCAGCACAAACATTTTTCCAGCTGTAGGGTGAGAGAAAAGGTCTAACTGACGGGGCATGCTCCAGCATATTCTGGGATGATTTATTTCTCATTGATGACTCTCACTTTTTCACACCCCAGCATCACCACAACAAAGGTTTTTAACAGCTTAATTGCCACCCCTCATATAACCACCTTTGATTTATGGAAAAGCCAACTTTATTAATACGTACCTTGACATGGTAAATGGGAAAATAAACTAGAAATATTGACTTTGTGTAGCCTCTATGTAGAGATATGTAATGCAGATGATTTAATGTAATAGCGAACAGAAGAATTTTTAGTTGTAAACAATTTTACAACACCAAGTTATAGTCCAGCAATTTTATTTTAAATTCACAAGCTTTCAGAGGCTTCCTCCTTCCTCAGGTGAACGATGTGGAAATGAAATCCTCGAAATGAAATCGAAATGAAATGAAATGAATTTAAAATAAAATTGTTGGACTATAACTTGGTGTTGTAAAATTGTTTACAATTGTCAACCCCAGTCCATCACCGGCATCTCCACATCAAGAACTTTTAGGATTAGGAAAAGGCAGCATTGTATCTCCCCTTCCCCCTCTTCCCCACTCTCTCTCTCTCTCTCTCTCTCTCTCTCCCCGCCCACTCTCTCTCTCTCCCCGCCTACTCTCTCTCTTGCTCTCTCTCTCCCCCCCCCAACTGTCTCTCTCCCCCCCCAGCTGTCTCTCCCCCCACCAACTGTCTCTCCCCCCCCCCAACTGTCTCTCCCCCCCCCAACTGTCTCTCCCCCCCCCAACTGTCTCTCCCCCCCCAACTGTCTCTCCCCCCCCCAACTGTCTCTCCCCCCCCCAACTGTCTCTCCCCCCCCCCAACTGTCTCTCTCCCCCCCCCAACTGTCTCTCTCCCCCCCCAACTGTCTCTCTCCCCCCCAACTGTCTCTCTCCCCCCCAACTGTCTCTCTCCCCCCCCAACTGTCTCTCTCCCCCCCCAACTGTCTCTCTCCCCCCCCAACTGTCTCTCTCCCCCCCCCAACTGTCTCTCTCCCCCCCCAACTGTCTCTCTCCCCCCCCAACTGTCTCACTCCCCCACCCACTGTCTCTCTCCCCACCCACTGTCTCTCTCCCCCTCCCTCTCCCCCCACCCTCTCCCCCCACTCCCTCTCTCTCTCCCCTCACTCCCTCTCTCTCCCTCCTTTCCCACTCCCTCTCTCTCCCTCCTCCCCCACTCCCTCTCTCTCCCTCCTCCCCCACTCCCACTCTCTCCCTCCTCCCCCACTCCCTCTCTCTCCCTCCTCCCCCACTCCCTCTCTCTCCCTCCTCCCCCACTCCCTCTCTCTCCCTCCTCCCCCACTCCCTCTCTCTCCCTCCTCCCCCACTCCCTCTCTCTCCCTCCTCCCCTCACTCCCTCTCTCTCCCTCCTCCCCCACTCCCTCTCTCTCCCTCCTCCCCCACTCCCTCTCTCTCCCTCCTCCCCCACTCCCACTCTCTCCCTCCTCCCCCACTCCCTCTCTCACTCTCTGTCTGTCTGTCTGTCTGTTCCTCTCTCTCTCTCTCTCTGTCTGTCTCTTCCCCACTCTCTCTCTCTGTCTGTCTCTTCCCCACTCTCTCTCTCTCTCTGTCTGTCTCTTCCCCACTCTCTCTGTCTGTCTCTTCCCCACTGTCTCTCTCTGTCTGTCTCTTCCCCTCTCTCTCTCTCTCTGTCTGTCTGTCTCTTCCCCACTCTCTCTCTCTCTCTGTCTCTTCCCCTCTCTCTCTCTGTCTGTCTCTTCCCCACTCTCTCTCTCTCTCTCTCTCTCTGTCTCTTCCCCCCCTCTCTCTCTCTGTCTGTCTCTTCCCTTCTCTCTCTCTCTTCCCCACTCTCTCTCTCTGTCTCTTCCCCACTCTCTCTCTCTCTTCCCCGCTTTCTCTCTCTCTCTCTGTCTGTCTCTTCCACACTCTCTCTCTCTGTCTGTCTCTTCCACACTCTCCCTCTCTCTCTCTCTGTCTCTTCCCCACTCTCTCTGTCTGTCTGTCTGTCTGTCTCTTCCCCTCTCTCTCTCTCTCTCTGTCTCTTCCCCACTCTCTCTCTCTCTCTCTGTCTCTTCCCCACTCTCTCTCTCTCTCTCTATCTCTTCCCCTCTCTCTCTCTCTGTGTCTCTTCCCCACTCTCTCTCTCTCTGTCTCTTCCCCACTCTCTCTCTCCCGCCCCCCTGTCTCATCCACTGAGCACATTTTTCTAATAGAATCTGGTACTAGGATCCTACCATATTCCCTGATCATTTAGAACCAGATAGTATGGATCTGTGCTAACACATGCTTATTTCCTTTGATGTGATTATTGCAAAATAAATTTGACAGTAAAACTATTACGTTAATAAAACACAATGTACAACCACTGTAGAAGAGAGGAGAGTGGAAATAATATAGTGGTGCCATTAAGTATGACATATGCTTATAAACTGCACAAGCAATCGACTGTATCCTCAGTTATGGAGAATAGTACCTGCACAGATGTAATTTTGTATTGAATTTTGTCAAAACAGAATTTTTCTAGACTTCTGAGGCTAGAATTTACACAACCCCTCTACATGGGCTGGAAGAACACTGGGGTCGGCTCTCTACCTGCTACTTTGGCCTCCTGGGGTTGGCGTCATTTATATGTTCAGGCGGGTGACACATGCAAGACAGAGGTTTCTGCCCCGCTGATGTGTCGGAGTGTGGAGACGCACCTGAGGCTCTCATCAGGCTGAAGATTAAATGCCAGAAAAAAACCTTAATTCTCCGTAGGGAACAGAGGAGTAGCATATTAAGGTATTTAACACCAAATAGGGCATAAAGACAACGTTAGTGCTTATAAACTGCTATTGAATTACAATAGGATTTACATTTATGTACAAAATGGCATTTTAAAACAAATTTCCAGTTGAAACTGTGTTTCTCTTTGCACTTCCAGTTAGATTTTGTTAGCTGGGGCCTAATGGAAATTCCAAATGACTTTCATAACAACATAAGAAATAGGAGTAGGAGTAGGCCATTCAGCCCCCCAAGTTCACTCCGCCATTCAATAAGATCATGGCTGATCTTCAACCTCAACTCCACTTTCCTGCCCGATCCCCATATCCCTTGATTCCCCTAGAGTCCAAAAATCTATCGATCTCAGTCTTGAATATACTCAACGACTGAGCATCCACAGCCCTCTGGGGTAGAGAATTTCAAATATTCATGACCCTCTGAGTGAAGAAATTCCTCCTCATCTCAGTTCTAAATGTCCGACCCCTTATCCTGAGACTATGACCCCCAGTTCTAGACACTTCAGCCAGGGAAAACATCCTCTCAGCATCTACCCTGATAAGCCATCTTAGAATCTTATATGTTTCAATGAGATCACCTCTCATTCTTCTAAATTCCAGAGAGTATCGGACAACTCTTTATCCCAGGAATCAATCTAGTTGAGTAGAATGGGCCTATACTCCCTGGAGTTTAGAAGAATGAGAAGTGATCTCATTGAAACATATAAGATTCTGAGAGGGCTCGACAGGATAGATGCTGAGAGGCTGCTTCCCCTGGCTAAAGAATCTAGAACCAGGGGGCATAGTCTCAGGATAAGGGGTCAGCCATTTAAGACTGAGATGAGACGGAATTTCTTCACTCAGAGGGTTGTGAATCTTTGGAATTCTCTACCCCAGAGGGCTGTGGATGCTGAGTCGTTGAGTATATTCAAGACTGAGATAGATAGATTTTTGGACTCTAGGGGAATCAAGGGATATGGGGATCAGGCAGGAAAGTGGAGTTGAGGTTGAAGATCAGCCATGATCTGATTGAATGGTAGAGCAGGCTCGAGGGGCCGTGTGGCCTACTCCTGCTCCTATTTCTTATGTTCTTATGTTCTTAGTGAACCTTTGTTGCACCATCTCTAAGGCAATTATATCCTTCCTTTGGTAAGGAGACCAAAACTGCACACAGTATTCCAGGTGTTGTCTCACCAAAGCCCTGTACAGTTGCAACAAGACATCTTTACTCTTGCAAGGGGGTTGGGGTACAACATACCATTTGCCTTCCTAATTGCTTGCTGTACCTGCAAGTTAACTTTCTATGTTTCGTGTACAAGGACACCAAAATCCCTCTGAACACCAACATTTAATAGTTTCTCACCATTTAAAAAATATTCTATTTTTTTATTTTTCCTACCAAAGTGAATAACCTCACATTTCCCCACATTATACTTCATCTGCCATCTTCTTGCCCACTCACTTAACCTGTCAATATCCCTTTTCAGACTCTTTGCCTCTTCCTCACTGCTTACTTTCCCACCTTGCTTTGTATCATCAGCAAACTTGGATACATTACACTCGGTTCCTTCATCTAAGTCATTAATATAGATTGTAAATAGCTGAGGCCCAAGCACCGATCCCTGTGGCACCCCACTAGTTACAGCCTGCCAATCTGAAAATGACCCCGTTTATTCCTACTCTCTGTTTTCTGTCCGTTAACCAATCTTCAATCCATGGTAATGTATTACCTCCAATTCCATGAGCCCTAATCATCCTTACAGTCTAGACTTGTAGAGGTTTAGTGGTGGACTATCAGCGTAACCTGAATGTTGACAGAAACCTTTCCATATTATGACATTGTGATGTTTATATGTGCCTGCTGCTACAAGTCCAACTCTTCAGGTCAAAAAGAAATGCTCTGACAGATAATGTGTACTAGTTCCGTCACAGAGGTCATGCACATTGAGTGCTCTGCCTTCTTGTGAAACACAGAACATCACTGTGCATTAGTAGCCAAATACAAGTAAGAAGAAAGAACTTGCATTTATGTAGCATCTTCCATGACCTCAGGATGACCCACTTTTGAAGTGTAGTCACTGTTATTCATGGCCTACAACACAGTCATACACATAGTGGCACTCCACATTTCAGAAGAAGCTAAAGCACTCAATGTGCATTGCCAGAACAACTCTATTGAAATCAGGAGTCAGAACCTGCACCAATAACCAGATACAATAAAAGCATTAGTTGACATTTCTATACTAGTCTGCAGGTTTTATCTCTTGCCACCAACCTTCCCATTAAGTGGCTGTTCTCTTCAGCATTCACGTGTATATATAAAAGGACTCTCATATTTGGAAAAGCAGTTAAACAATAGTGCGCTGATTAATAATTGCCTTACTCTACTCCACATCTCCGGGACATTATCGTGCAATGACCTTTTGAACCCTGCTCAACAGCAGTGCAATTATCCTGGTGGTTTCTTTGAACAAGTAGATGGATTGAAGCAGCTTATCAAATCCGCATGAATAGAAATGCTGATATCTCTGTCAGTCGGTAAAAGTAGATTTGCAAATCTGAAGAGATTCTCATAATTGTTTGTTATTAATCCAGAATGTCTCATCAGAATTTCCCAGCATTTCAATATATAATCTTTCAGAAATAGTTTGATGCACAAAGCCTGTTTAATGGATTCATCTACACTGACCCTGATTTTATCTGGATTAACTAATACCTGCTGTATCTATGGAGAAGACTGTCAATGGTTGCCTAATAACGACTAAGAAAGAAAAAACTTGCATTTATATAAGCAACTTTCACATCCTCAGGTTGTCCCAAATTGCTTCTCAGCCAATTAATTACTTTTCAAGTGTTGTCATTGTTGTTATGTAAGTGAATACAGCAGCCAATCTGTAAACAGCAATGTTCCACAAAAAACAATGAGATGAATAACCAGTTTATCTGTTTTGGTGGCTTCGGTTATTCTGAATCTTTAAAAGTGAACTCATGTAGATGTTTGTCAGGTTTTTTGGCTCCGTCTATACTTCTCATGTCAAATACTTAGGTCAGAAACCGTGAGCTGACAAACCACAAATTACTGGTTGCAGACTCAGTTGAAAAACTCTAACTCTGAAAGAAATAACATGCGTCATTTGATTAACATCGTAGGGAGAAAAATGATTCCAGATACAGGCAAGTCACAGCTAATTCACTTTCATTTCCTGCAATTACAATTAATTTAATCAAAGAAAATTACAGATGAACAAATATACCTGTCCACTATACCCAACAAAACATGAATTACTTTTAACACATTTGAAAACATTTTTGTCCATCTTACCCAAATGTCTGGATAAACCATTCCGACGATAAGTGGATTATAGTGATTTTAGTGTTTATGTGATTAATTTAATAGTACATGCATCACTTTAATCATTTTTGTCTTTTTTCCTCGACGACATTCTCCCCTCCCCTTCTTTCCTGATAGCACTGATTACTTGCTGGGGTACCATTTCACAGCCTTGCCCACATGGCCATTATTCATGTCTGAGCCTGGATAGTGAGACTCTTTCATCATGGCTGAACTAACCCTATACTCACTCATGATTCATACAAGCACACTTGTAAAGAAAGAACTTGCATTTATATAGCATCTTTCACATCCTCAGGTTGTCCCAGAGCGCTTTACTGCCAATTAAGTACTTTCGAAGTGCAGTCATTGTTGTAATGTAGGAAACGCGGCAGCCAATTTGCACACAGCAAGGTCCCACAAACAGCAATGTGATAAATGACCAGATAATCTGTTTTAGTGATGTTGGCTGAGGGATAAATATTAGCCAGGACACTGGGAGAGCTCCCCTGCTCTTCTTCGAATTGTGCCATGGGATCTGCATCCTGAGAGATCAGACAGGGCCTCGGTTTAACATCCCATTAAAAAGATAGCACTTCTAACAGTGCAGCATTCCCTTCGTACTGCACTGAAGTATCAGCTTACATTATGTGCTCAAGTCTCTGGAATATGGCTTGAACCCACAACTTTCTGACTCAGAGAAGAGAATGCTACCACTGAGCTAAGGCTGACACCTTGGGGGTGATTTTAAAATGGAGCTGGGAAGGAGGCGGGGGGTCAGTTTGAGGTCGGGAAACCCATTAGTATGGGTTTTCCGGACAATTTTGACTTAAGGACGTCTTTTTTTGTCTGTTTCCCGACTGACTGGCTGATTGACAGGCTGGTCTCAGTCAGACAGGAGACCAGCCAGGTACAGGATGTCTTCAGGTAAGTCTGCAGGTAAGTTTTTGCACGGATTGGGGGGGGGGGCACGGGGGGGCATGGATGGGCATAGGGGCACAGGTGGTCAAGGGGCACAGGTGGACATGGGGGTCACGAGTCATGGGGGATGGGATCAGGGGTCAGTCACTGTGGGGGGGGGGGAGTGGGGACCGGGATTGGAGGTCATCGCGGGGGTAGGTGTTTGTTGAGGGGGAGGATCGGGGGTCGGGGTCGGAGGCTCGGGGTCGGAGGATTGGGAGTTGGAGAGGGAGGATCAGGGTCGGAGGATCGGGGGTTAGAGGGGGAAGATCGGGGTCGGAGGATCGGGGGTTAGAGGGGGAAGATCGGGGTCGGAGGATCGGGGGTTAGAGGGGGAAGATCGGGGTCGGAGGATCGGGGGTTAGAGGGGGAAGATCGGGGTCGGAGGATCGGGGGTTAGAGGGGGAAGATCGGGGTCGGAGGATCGGGGGTTAGAGGGGGAAGATCGGGGTCGGAGGATCGGGGGTTAGAGGGGGAAGATCGGGGTCGGAGGATCGGGGGTTAGAGGGGGAAGATCGGGGTCGGAGGATCGGGGGTTAGAGGGGGAAGATCGGGGTCGGAGGATCGGGGGTTAGAGGGGGAAGATCGGGGTCGGAGGATCGGGGGTTAGAGGGGGAAGATCGGGGTCGGGGGTCGGAGAGGGAGGATCAAGGATGGGGATCCGCGATCGATGGTGGGGGGGTCTGCGTCCGGTGAGGGGGGAGGGAGGGTAGGTGCAGGTAGGCTTGTTGGGCCTGGGGGAAGCACTCCTGCTCTTCCGGATCCAAAAGCTATACCTTTCTAGGCACCTACCCTGTTATTCTCGGGCCTTCTCGCTTCCTTTCACGAGGCAGAAAACAGAAGGCCTGTGAATCCTGGCCACCTGGGGTTCAAATCGGGACTTAGAGTTTTTCAACTGAGTCTGCAACCAGTAATAAAGGCGTGAAGGCTCCTTGATAGGTTTTAAGGCCCGGCCCGCCTCCTGGGAGTGGGTTGGTCGCCCGCCCCCATGAAAACCGGAAATGGGGGGCTTGGAGGGGGGTTCGGGGCGGGTCTGAAATGGTGGCAATTTTCAATGCCTCCCCTCTCCCAATCCACCCATTTTTTACTTTTAAAATCGAGCCCCTTATAGCAAGAGTCACTAAATGGAGAGCAAAGATCAAAATACTTTCTAAATGGCGAAAAGCTCAAAACAGTGGAGGTCCAAAGAGACTTAGGGGTCCATGTACATTGATCATTAAAATTTTTCAAAAGGCATTCGATAAGGTGCCACTTAAGAGGTTGGTACACAAGGTAAGGTCTCATGGGGTTGGGGGGGTAATAGATTAGCATGGATAGAGGATTGGTTGAAGGACAGAAAACAGAGAGTAGGGATGAATGGGTCATTCTCAGGTTGGCAGGCTGTAACTAGTGAGGTGCCACAAGGATCGGTGCTTGGGGCTCAGCTATTTACAATCTACATTAATGACTTAGATGAAGGGACCGAGCGCAATGTATCCAAGTTTGCTGACGATACAAAGCTAGGTCGGAAAGTAAGCTGTGAGGAGGACACAAAGAGTCTGCAAAGGAATGTAGACAGGTTAAGTGAGTGGGCAAGAAGGTGGCAGATGGAGTATAATGTGGGGAAATGTGAGGTTATTCACTTTGGGAGGAAGAATAGAAAAACAGAACATTTTTTAAATGGTGAAAAGCTATTAAATGTTGGTGTTCAGAGAGACTTGAGTGTTCTCGTACAAGAAACACAAAATGTTAGTGTGCAGGTACAGCAAGCAATTAGGAAGGCAAATGGCATGTTGGTATTTATTGTAAGGAGGTTGGAGTACAAGAGTAAGGAAGCCTTACTACAGTTGTACAGGGCTTTGTTAAAACCTCATCTGGAGTACTGTGTACAGTTTTGGTCTCCTTATCTAAGGAAGGATATACTTGCCTTAGAGGCGGTGGAACGAAGGTTCACTTGATTAATCCCAGGGATGAGAGGGTTGTCCTATGAGGAGAGGTTGAGTAGAATGGGCATGTACTCTCTGGTGTTTAGAAGAATGAGAGGTGATCTCATTGAAACATATAAGATTCTGAGGGGGCTTGACAGGGTAGATGCTGAGAGATTGTTTCCCCTGGCTAGAGAGTCTAGAACTAGGGGGCATAGTCGCAGGATAAGGGGGCAGCCATTCGATACTGAGTTGAGGAGGAACTTTTTCACACAGAGAGATGTGAATCTTTGGAATTCTTGATCCCAGAGGGCTGTGGATGCTGAGACATTGAATATATTCAAGGCTGAGATGGATAGATTTTTGGACTCTAGGGGAATCAAGGGACAAGGGGATCGGGCGGGATAGTGGAGTTGAGGTTGAAGATCAGCCATGTTCTGATTAAATGGTGGAGCAGGCTCGAGAGGCCGTATGGCCTACTCCTGCACCTATTTCTTATGTTCTTATGTCATGGACAGGTACAGAAAATAATCAAAAAGGCTAATGAATGCTGGCCTTTATATCTAGAGGACTAGAATACAAGGGGGTAAGAAGTTATGCCACAGCTATGCAAGCCCTGGTTAGACCACACCTGGAGTACTGTGTTCAGTTCTGGGCACCGCACCGTAGGAAGGATATATTGGCCTAAGAGGGAGCGCAGCGTAGATTCACTGGAATGATACCTGGACTCCAAGGGTAAATTACGAGGAGAGATTACACAAACTAGGGTTGTATTCCCTGGAATTTAGAAGATTAAGAGGTGATTTGATTGAAGTTTTCAAGATATTAAGGGGAACTGATAGGGTAGATAGAGAGAAACTATTTCCGCTGGTTGGGGAGTCTAGGACTAGGGGACATGGCCTAAAAATTAGAGTCAGGACTTCAGGAGTAAAGTTAGGAAACACTTCTACATGCAAAGAGTGGTAGAAGTTTGGAACTCTCTTCCGCAAATGGCAGTTGATGCTAGCTCAATTGTTAATTTTAAATCTGAGATTGATAGATTTTTGTTAACCAAAGGTATTAAGTGATATGGGGCTAAGGCGGGTATATGGAGTTAGGTCACAGATCAGCCGTGATCTCATTGAATGGCGGAACAGGCTTGAGGGGCTAAATGGCCTACTCCTGTTCCTATGTTCCTAGAAGTGAGAACACTGGCCAATTTATTTATTTTCTTTTCCCTTTCGAACTTTGAGGGACTGAGGCCAATTGTAGCAT
Organism: Heptranchias perlo; assembly: GCF_035084215.1. Classification (NCBI taxonomy): domain Eukaryota; kingdom Metazoa; phylum Chordata; class Chondrichthyes; order Hexanchiformes; family Hexanchidae; genus Heptranchias; species Heptranchias perlo. The sequence continues at coordinate 32,483,544 of NC_090343.1, read as the reverse complement.
CCTTACCATCCCAGATGAGATAAGCTAACTCAGGACAGACTGAAGATTGAGCCTTAGATCTTCCTAGTCTTTATAGCTCATCTGCCTACTGCATAAATGATTTTCAATAGTTCTGTTGGATTATTGCGGTGCTGGAAGAGTTAGTTAATCCCCTGCTGATTGGAATGCATGAGAGTACTTTGTTTCTGAGGTGGTTTTAACTTCAACATGGCTGGTTTTGTTCTAAAACCTGCAAGCTAAATGGTTTCTGCTCACTGGTGACTGTCCTTTAGTTATCTTAGTGCCCTACAATACAACAATGAATTGGCAATTTAACAAGTCTTAAAATCTCAAGAGATAAAAAAAAGACAATGATTCTGAGAAGAAGTTTCCATCTGAAGCATTAACTTTTTTCTCTCTATTGTGTATTTCTGGAATTTTATGTTTTCATTTATTAAAAATCAAAATTCTGGTGTCGAGCTGCTTTAGGAAGAAACTATAGGTTGTGTGTTTTTCAAACACTAGTAATATGTAAAGGGTAACTATTAGTTATTTAATTTCTGTGGTAGCCCCTGTATCCCTGGCACCATTAAATGTGTGGGTTGTACTACATTTTTATTTTATTTTTTTCGGTAGATTGTTTGGGATTTGTAGGATGTATTTTATAGAAGTTTGTGTGTTCCCCAGACGTGGATACATGGTAGAATGCTGACTAGTCCTGAAGACAGAAATATTACCATTTAATAATGGTGTACATTAGTGAGGGCTGTTCAGGACCAAAGGATGGATTAAAAGATGTCATAGGAATGGATGCTAAAAATTGCATGCTAATACATACTAAAATCTGGAAACTGAAAGTTCAAAAACCACTCTCCTGCCAGAACAAAGATTTGATAAAATTATGAAGACCCCTTTGGAACAAGTGTGCAAGTTGTTTGAGTTTTGAAGCTCTCACCTGAGAGCTAATGAATAAATGTGAAAATCATCCCAAAAAAGTTGCTTCAGATTTTCAATTTGTACGGTGTACATGTCTTACTATATAACCATGTCTTTCATCTGTTACATTGATCCACACTCCTGTTGATTAATCTACAAAGTAGTTTCAGTGTTGAAACCACAGATCGTTATTCTAACAAGCTAGGCTTTGTCTCCTCTATCTATACAAAATGTATATGGGGAAGCATAAAAACACTGGATCAATAGCGCATGTAGTCTGCGAAAAGGAAGACCATCACTTAGAATGATTATGCTCTTCTCCTCAGTTGAATAATCAAGTTAATTGACCAACCAGTTCAATACGTGATCTAATTAACACAGTGAGAACTACAAATTAATATAAGGGAGGAATGGCCTGTTTCTGTAATGTAGACTCGATGTAAGATAAAGTGACTCCAAACTTCTCCAGCACAATAGAGGCTCTTGGAGACCAGATACACTATTTGGGTGACTTCACTAATTTACATTACACAGATTGGATCAATGCAAAGCAATTTCAATTTTGCATTGATCCAATCTGTGTAATGTAAATTAGTGAAGTCACCCAAATAAAAATAACCCAAAATAACTGAGAGATTGTCTCGCACCTCTTCAGTTTTGCACCAGCTGAAGTATAACTTTATTTCTGCATTTGGGCAGTATTTCATGAATGGAACAGCCCAATGCAGGTTGTAGAGGCAAATGAGCACACAAATACAGAACTCTGTCTTTTACTTAGCCAGAATGTGATTCAGTGGTAGTAGTACAACTGGAGTCTGCTGACTGTGTCATTCTGATCAGATACCAATCTCAGACTGGTACATGCAGTATAATAACAGTCCATTTTTCACAACATATCGTAATGCAGAGTTCAACGTTAATAGGAAGGCCATTGTTAGATTTTTTTTATATCAGTTCTTCCTTAGTGAGGAAGTCTATAAACAACACCTGTAGATTATATTAAAAATGCTAAACTAGCCCACATGCCATATAAACAAGAGCCATTTACTTTCTAGCATTTGTGAGCTGAAAAATCAAGCAACTCAAGAGTTTGGAGTTAACTCCCACATTTTCTATTTCTTTGCTTTCATAAGAATATAAGAAATAGGAGCAGGAGTAGGCCACATGGCCCCTTGAGCCTGCTCCACCATTCAATCAGATCATGGCTGATCTTTGACCTCAACTCCACTTTCCTGCTTGATCCCCATATCCCTTGATTCCCCTAGAGTCCAGAAATCTGTCTATCTCAGTCTTGAATATACTCAACGATTCAGCATCTGCAGCCCTCTGAGGTAGAGAATTCCAAAGATTCACAAACCTCTGAGTGAAGAAATTCCTCCTCATCTCAGTCTTAAATGGCCGACCCTTATCCTGCAATTATGCATCCTAGTTCTTGTCTTTCCTACTACTTCTGACCCTTTATGTCTTGATGAGGCTCTTTTCTATCCCACTGACTAGTTTTTCATCTTTTCAATGATTCCGTTTTCCTGATTAAAATTCAAGTGATAATTTTTGGCGCGATCGATTAGTTAATTTAGGGGTGTTCAAGAAGCTCTATTTTCTGAACTGCAGGCAAGTTTGAGCAACCTTTACCAGGATTGATTATATCACAGGTTGTGGTACAATGGGGAGTGTTTACTAAGTGCCACTATATCATTAAAAAGGTACCTGGAAAGGCACTAAGGATGCCTATGGATTTAGGTATTCCAAAACCGTACAATAAGTGCCCTTTTAAAAAAGCAAACTGTTTCTAAGAATTATAATTATCACTTGCTGAAACAAGGATGGTGCAGCACATATCAGGGTAAGGGGCATCTGTTACTTGTCTCCTTGTGTTACGCAGAATAATTTCTCCAAGCCTTGTGCTCTGAGAAACCATTAGAGCAAAATCTGTGAGAAATCTTCACAGACATTTGTATGATGTTGTTACACAGGAACCAAAGGAATTCTTACCCAATAATCATTAAACCAGAGTGCTTTAGTGAGCTGACATTTATCATCTTATCTTCATTCATCTCCCTTAAGCTGTCTTCCCAGTAACTTCTCCAAACAATTCTCCAAATGACATCTTCAACACTTTACAGTTAAACAAAATATGTGTTCACAACATTTGAAATTAGGCAGAATTTTAAAAAATAAAATTTAAAAATTAATTTTATAATTTTTGTAAAATTATTTTAGAGAAGTACTGATGGTGAGATTCCTTACTGAAATCCATAATAGACACAGAGCTAATTTTGTGCGTAGGCGATTGGAGTTCGCATTGAGCTACAGTGCCACAAAAAAGGCTATTAGTCAAACTCAAAGCTGTGGCGATTCAGGGAAAATCCTGGGAATTGATAAGTTGGCTGAAGGGTAGAAAACAACAAGTGCTGGTTAGAAGAGTCATGTTGGGGTGGGGGAAGAACTGAATGTGGTGCTACATGGCTCAGTGTTTGGATGACTATTGCTTCTAGTTTACATAAATGACTTGGAATCAGATACTCAGTGCAAAATTATTACAATTGCAGATGATTCCAAACTGAAGGAGGCAGTGGAATCAAAAGAGGCAGCTCAGAAATTATACAGTGAATTGAATAAAATATGTAAGTGGAAAGAGCAATGGCAAATCAAATTTAATGCAGGCAAATGTAAAGACACTCTCTTCCACGCCTTTGTTTCCTCTAGACTTGACTATTCCAATGCTCTCCTGACCGGTGTCCCATCTTCCACCATCCATAAACTTGAGCTCATCCAAAACTCTGCTGCCCGTATCCTAACTCGTATCCAGTCCCATTCACCACTGCAGTGCTCGCTGACCTACATTGGCTCCCGGTCCAGCAACGCCTCGAATTTAAAATTCTCATCCTTGTTTTCAAATTCCTCCATTGCCTCGCCCCTCCCTATCCCTACAACCCTCCGAGATCTCTGCATTCTTCCAATTCTGGCCTCTTGTGCGCCCCCAATTTTAATCACTCCACCGTTGGCCAATTTGACACTGAGCCACATAAAGAGCTATTAGGACAAGTGGCCAAAAGCTTTAAGATTTTAATCACTCCACCACTGGCGGCCATGCCTTCAGCTGCCCAGGCCCGAAGCTCTGGAATTCCCTCCGTAAACCTCTCCGCCTCTCTATCTCTCTCTCCTCCTTTAAGACGCTCCTTAAAACCTTTGAAAAGGATCCTGTGAATTGTCTTGGGATGTATTACTACGTTAAAGGTGCTATATAAATGCAAGTTGTTGTTGTACTGCACGTAAACAATTTTCAAAAGTCATGCACGTCTTGTATGAATAGTGTTGATATAGATAAGGATGAAGCCTAAAGAGACGTAGGAGTCTTAGTAGACTCTATGCTAGGCAGGTTCAACAATGCAGGGCAACAATCAACAAGGCCAAAAGAATGTTGAACTACATAGCCAAATCTGTAGAATACAGGTCAGAGGAAGTTGTGACCACACTGTAGTGCTCTGGTCAATATGACTTCTGGTTGCCAAGACACAAGGAAGACTTTCAAGTGCTAGAAGCAGTGCTGAGAAGAGCCAGGAGCCTCTGTGTCAGGGGGTCTGAATTATGAGAAAAAACAGAAGACATTTTTGCTCTTCAGTCTGGAAAGGAGGCGTTTGAGTGGCCATCTTAGAGGTATACAAGGTAGTTAAGGGAAACGAAAAGATAAGTCTGGAATATGACAAAGTTAAATTACAAGAGTAGAACAAGTGGGAATATATTCAAGCTACTAAAAGTTGAATTTAGGACTAATATCTGGAAATTCTTCTTTACATAGAGTGGGCAACATCTGGAATAGACTTCCAGGAAGAATAGTGAAGGTAAAAACCCTGAAATCTTTTTTAAAAAAACAATTGAATGCTGAAATTGAGGCACTTTAGGATGTTTCTGGATGGATGAACTAAGATGGGCTGAATGGCCTTGCAAATCTGCAATTATCTTGTATTCAGTACTCTCAAATGGGTACTTTGGAGTTAGTGATCTTTATATTATTTCACTTTGGATGATTATTTGAAGAAGCAGAAAAGGTCAGCCTTGTAATAATGTGCCTCTGACTCATACAAGAAAGAAGCTTGAAGGGAGTACTAGGAAAGTACAAATTATTAGAGCTCCAGTGTGATTACTAACAAAATGGGGCAGAAATTGCTCAGAGCAGTGAACTCACAGTGCTCGCCGCTCCATAGGTTTGTACTAACCCACTAACTTACCATAGTCTTTTCTTCGGGCACTTCCTCAAGTAGGAAGCAGAGAAGAGCTCAGCGTCAGTTCAAGAGAAGCTAGGACCTAGTAAAAGTGAGAGGATCACACTCTCCCCTCGACCAATCATTTTGCAGCATTTTTGACAAACTGTGTAAACTGTCTCTGCAGGTTTGAATTGTTAAACCAGGAAGTGAAAGCTACAACATTAAAATCATTGTAAAAACAGTGAAAGACAGCAAAAAAAACCAGTAAGAAATAATCGAATTAAATAAAAGAGAAGGGAAAAGTAAAAAAAAAAAATTTTTTTTTAAACATTTTTTTTAATGACCAAAAACTATTAAAATAAGGAGTAACGAGACGCCACATTTTTAAAAGTTAATTTTTAGTTGTTTGACGTTCATTAAGACTTACCACGCTGTTAAAACTTAGTTTAGCCCTGGTATTTTTAAGTGTTCCTGTTATGAGGTGTAATTAGTTACTTTCCAGCTGGGCAGATGGGCGAGTTTGCACTTTTTCAATGATTTCTCTGATTGCAGCAGGCAATATACCTTTAATTCAAAGCTGTCATATCGAGAACCAGTCGGAGCAAGTTCCGGATTTCCGTTTTTCACTGCACATGTGCGAACGCCAGAACTTGCTCCTCCATTTCGCCACTAACAATGGAGAGCGCTGTTGAGCTCGCCGTTATTTCGCGACGATTTCCACCCCATTGTGTTCCTGCTGTGAGTAGTGCTATTGTGGAGAATTGCTCTTTGGCAGTCAGGGGCCTCTCCACAGGGTTTTGGGAAAATTAGAGAATAAATTGACCCAAGCTGCTCTCACATACCCTTTGATGGGCACTTAAATATTGTAATTCATTGTATCAAATACTTTTAAGTGTTTCAATGTGAAAAGGCACAATACAAATGCAAGTTTTTTTATTATTAACAATATGTTACTGTCAGAGGGTGGGAGACGGCTGTCTATCTATCCTCTAGACTCAGGGCTGTTGTATGGCATGGAGAGAGGGGTATGGAAGAAAATGGGGAAACTTTATTATCTACCCCTCTTGTCTTTTCTCTTTCCATATGAGTTTTAGCCTCCAATTCTTTCTTGAGTATTGCTTATAAATTGTGTACATGCATCCAACGACAGATTTAGGAGCTAATTTTGTGTACGAGCAACAAAAGCAAACACTTTCAAATAGATATTTTGGATGTAATTATTTCTGCAATATTTCATCGAGAATGATTATTTGAAACAAAAACTAGAAAAGAGCTGCCATTATGTCATTGAAAGTTTAAAAATCAATGTTATGATCTATATGTTCCAACACAAGACAAAACTGAATAGCCTAGCGACTGAGTCAATCACTTCCCAGAAATGACTGATGCTCTAATGTGCTTCTTGAGAAAAAATGAGCAGTTTGTTATTTCTAAGTTAGATTTCTCAGTGGGAATTGAATGATATCTTTGGTAAAAGAGTCCATCTCAATATCCACATGTAAGACAGTAGTGGCATCCAAGCAGTCAGTGTATCATTTACTCCCAGCTGAGGAACAGAGCCATGAAATGAACTGCAGTGAAAGAAGAAAAAAAGGCAAAGAATAACATACCACTAAATCATTGCCTAAAAGACCCATAAGTCTTGTTCACTCCAGCGTTTTGGTTGTCCTTCACTCGAAACTTGTGTTCAGTAACGAATTATTCTAATTTTTTTTGTTTGGCCCCAATTGAGACCACTATATAAAATTCTGCTGAGAAGGGAACCAAAGTGTATTGGACCATTCTTGATGCACTGTGCTCACAGCACACACATAGCCAGCCCTGGCCCCAGATGGACAGAAATTGGATGACCTCTCCGACCCCCTGGGATCCCTCGGGTCCTCAATGCCCATTTTGAAAACCTATGCTCCATATGACTCTGACAGCCTGCAGAGATAAGTCTTTCATTCCATTGATCTGTCCTGGACTTGAATCCAAGTCTCAAAGGCAAAAGGGCAGCGTTTGGAATCCAGTGCAATATAATGCAAAATTAGGACAAATGTGCTGAGTTCAATTATCTGGCAATTTGAAGCATATGTGAAGACAGACTCCACTGTGCAGTTCTTTGTGATAATCTGACTGAATCAATAACTGCTGATCTATATACAAAAATCAAAAGTACTTGTTTAAAAACTGCAGTTAGGTATGGTTTTAACTGATAGCTTGTGACATGAAAACCATGTTTGCATTTAGCCGATGGAATCACAGCACAGTATTTTTGCATCACACAAATCTTTTCCCAAGTGCCTTATGTAATATGCTTTTAAGTATTGTTTCCTTTCTACTAAAAGGTTTCCTCATTTAATCATTATGGCCTTACATTTCTTTGGAATTTAGTCAAAAAGTGAATTCTCTTTAATAACCACCCTAATTCGAGCAAAAGCAAGCTAATTAATTGATTGAGCAGTGTGACATAAATGGTGTATTTTTTTTCAGTCCATTCTTGCCCTCCTTAGTTCTGAGGGCTAAAAAAAAAATCTGACAGCTCCTGATATTTAGGGGAGTCTGCCCTCAGGACCTGATGTCCTTATTTTCTTCTCTAGGTTGGACACAATTCCTGTGCAATGCCCTCCCTTAGAAATTGGGTCAAGCTTTATGAAGTGGTACACACAGCTTTAGACCTGCAAATTACAGCTATTCATTTCTAGGTTCCCTCTGCACTGTGCACCATTTTTCATCTGAGAACGTTAGCAAATGGCCTTCCATCCTTCTGCAAATGGCACAGTAACCAGCTGCTAGGAAAACCTGGAGACCACTCTTCCAGCAACTTGTACTTAAAATATTACGTTTAATGCCTTACCTTGACTCTCTACCTCCCCCTAATGGTACAGTTGAGATCAGGCACTTCATTAAACTAGAAATAGTTGAGTCAATAAAAGGTGAAGTTTATATTGTATGTTAACAGTGATATGATAACTCTAATGCTAACAACGATATGCTATGTGGCATACTTTAATACTGAGGTATGAAAGTCATTCAGGGAAGTCCTACATCATCGGCAGCTTGAAAAATACAGAAGCATGAATCTTTCTTCGTCCTTGATCATGCATTGCCCTGTCCTCCCATAGAGCTTAAGGCTCCTAGTGGGGGTCCAGTCCTTAAAGCCTAGCAATTAAGCAGCTGCAGAGAGCACACTAATGTGCTTCAGAAATTCGACATGTTATAATAATATCTTTTTTTGCCCTCTGATTGTCATCTAGTTTGAAAATCGATCCCTGCAGTGCCTCTTCTTAATAATAGTTGCTGAACATTAAGCGTTAGAGGGAGGACAAGAGTGCACAAAGTGTGCATGATGATTACAAACAGGAAATTGGGAAGGAAGCGAGTGCTGTCAACTTAATTTCCCCTTGCCAGTAACCACTGCCAAATAAAAATCCTGTGCTTTCTTACTAGGAAATCTAATTATCGAAGGATGTAGCTGTAGGCAAACCTTGTACTGTTTGTGGTCAAGCAGCATGGAGCAGCTGCTGTGTAGTTACTGTTAATTAATTCTCCAGAATTTACTGTCACTGGTCCTGATAATTTAATTTATATTCAAGTCACAAGAATGTGAAATCTTTAGGTACCACTACACAGGTAAATACACTAGATTAGAAATGTCAAAAATGGAAATGATTTGACAATTTTGTAGTCATTTACATGGTGGTGGACTTCAAAAATAAGCTATTTTATAAATCAATGATGTATATAAGTTATACTCCTTCACAAAATCCCACATTAGAGCTATTTTCATGACAAGAATATTTGGTATTTACAACAACTTGCATCTATATAGCACCTTTAACATAATAAAATGTCCCAAGTGCTTCACAGGAACGTAATCAGACAAAAATTAATACCAAGCCAAAGAAGGAGACATTTGAACAGGTTACCAAAAACTTATGTACATATGAAATTGATGGGCAGGGAAAGACCAGCTGATCCATCAAGACCAGCATGACTAAATACTTCTTCCCTCCCCTGACCTCCCAGCCTCACACCCACCCCCGCAGCCATGTAATCTCCTGGGAGAGGCAAAAAAAACAGAAAAAACCCAAGGCTAATAAAGGAAAAAATACTCTGTAAAATTACTCTCCAACCCCCTCAGGCAATCGAAACCATTCCAGGAAATCACATGGACCAGGTGTTAGCTATAAAGGCACTTACCTTCTATATGATGCGATCTCTGCCCCAGTCAGGATCCGGTCCAGCTCCCCCTCAAAGACATGCAGGGAGTCAGCACCCACCATACCAGCCGGCATTATATTCCAGAGGCCCACAATTCTCTGGGGAAAGAAGAACCGCCTAACATCCAGTCTATTCCTACTCTTTCATAGTTTAAACTCGAGCCCCCTGATCCTCCACAACCTCGTAAACTGGAATAATCTATCAATAGGGACGCTATCCACCCCTTTAATTAAGGAAGTTGGGGATGCACAAGAGGCCAGATTTGGAGGAATGCAGAATTCTCTGAGAGTTGTAGGGCTGGAGGTTACTGAGATAGGGAGGGGCGAGGCCATGGAGGGATTTGAACACACAGATGAGAATTTTAAATTTGAGGTGTTGGTGTACCGGGAGTCAATGTAGGTCAGCAAACATAGAGATGATGGATGAATGAGACTTGGTGCGAATAAGGATACGGGCAGCAGAGTTTTGGATGAGCTCAAGTTTATGGAGGGAGCAAAATGGGAGGCCGGCCAGGGGAGCATTTCGGCACCAAAACCTCATTATAACACAAAACCTCATTGACATGGTACTTTATTACTGAATGGATTCTCAACTCTTTTTAAGACCCTTGCAGTTCAAACTAGACTTCTCCTGGTGGTGGCTGTTCCTGAACCAAGATCTGAACTAAATCAATGAGAAAAGAAATATAAGTCAATTCATTTAAAATGTCATATGAGGGACATAGGCCAACAGAATGGTAAAGGTTCTTAAAGGATTTCCAGCACATTCTAGTAATTTGATGAAAAACTCTCCTGTAGCATGCAATGTAATGGTTTGCACTGGTGGGTTTCGTTTAACTCTTTTGAGATTCAACACCTTACACATGTGGCTCCTGTTAGTCAATTCCAGTTAGTCTAAGATATTTTCAGTTTTACAGTAAAAAGCACTAAGCTATGATATAGTCTGCTGTGCACCATAACAATATTTCTCTTGCAGACCTGATTAAAGCAGAAACACAACATACAGAAAGCATATTCTCGTGTTGCTTTCCATCCGTGGTGCAAACTTCAATCATTGAAAGAACTAATTCAATTTACTTTTAATTAGATAGGAATTGGTTGTGGTTACTTTGTTTACTTTTCCGCAAAACATCAAATCATTGTCTATTAATCAAAGATCATATTTCCATAAGCAACACGGCCATAACATTGTGTGATCCTTAGAATGGACAGTAAATCTTTTACAGAAACAAATTACTTGGAGCATTCAACATTGCAACGTTCTTTACCTGGCTTTAAAAATACTTGTACATTAGCCCCGATATTTACGGGGAGACGGGGAGGAAGCGGAGGCGCGTGTCAGCAGCCAGGAAACCCGGAAATACCAGGAAGAAGGAGGTCCGGCCGAATTTAATGGCAGGACCACTTTCGGACATTTTTACTCCATTTCCCACCTGGCAGCAGGCCAGATTGAGAGACTGCCAGGCGGGAAAACCTGCCGTTCAAGGCAGCATCCAGGAACTGCTGGGAAAGGTCCCCGGCAATTGAGAAGTACGGGGGATGGTGGTGGGTCTCGGAGCGCGGCAGCAAGGAGGAAGAGATCGCATGGGGTGTCAGCCAATTGTGATGGGGGGAGAGATCGCGGCAGAAGATGTGCTTTAGGAGTTGGGGCAAAGCACTCCTGCTCCTCCTGGCCCACAAGCAATGCTGGAAAAGCACTTACCTGCTGGATCCAGCAACTCCCGCCTCCCTTCGGCTGCCGGGTTTCACGAGCCCTGGGAAAACCGGCCCGCAGCCGTTAAATTCAAATGGCTGCCAAAAATCTGAGGAACGGAGCCTCATTTAAATATTAAAATCATGGACCCGCCTCTCCAGAGCAAGTTACTCGGATGCTCCCAAACCTGCGGTGGTAAAACCGGAAGTTGGTGCATTCGCGGCAGCTTGAGGTTGGGTTTCACATTTTTACCAATTTATCCACTCCCACCCTCCCCAACTCTCTCCCACCCATCTTGAGAGGATTAACATTCCCCCTGTTACCTCTAAAATTTGCAGTTTAAAATATAAGATTCAGTACAGCTGGTGTGATTTGGAAATTAATATTGTTAAGATGGAAAGCAAAAGTATCCTAAATTAGTCACTGATCACAACAAAACTTTTTAAGAGTAATTTTAACTTTGGGCAATGGTGTAAAACAGGCGATATCGAATTAGCCACTTATAATATACATATACACCTATAATATACCCCATTTGATCTTCCTTTCCATTGAAGTCAATGAAAGGCAAAATCAGACCGGGTGTATAATGGGCCGTTAATTGGATATTGCCTGTTTTACACTATTGCCCAAAGTTAAAATTACCCCCTTTGTCTTTAAACCCCTGCCTTGTATTTGCCTTCATCTGCAGTGTCATTTCAAATTGATTCAAATCTTTATAAGAATAATCCCATCCTAAGTAAAAAAGAAGGAAGTATCAAATAGTGTGCAAGGTGGTTGGAATTCTTGGGGAATTATTCACAAGCTTCAGTAGCCTGTTGACTCTAATAGCATATTATCCCTCCTGGATTAGGAGGGTTGGTCAGCTAAGAAATTGGTTTCATATGGATATCATTGAATTTTGAGACCAACGGTTAATCCTACATTGGGAAGTTCATGCAGTGGCAGAATGTATTAATTCAGAGATTAGGGAGGCTTGTAGCAAAAGCAGATTTATTTTAATGGGAGACTTTAATTTTCATATAGATTGGGAAGAGCAGAGTAGCACAAGTCAGAAAGGTAGTAAATTTCTTGAGAGCATTCAAGGCAGTGATCTGGAGCAATATGTTCTCATACCAACAAGAGGACAAGCCATTCTAGATTTAGTAATAAGTAATGAGCCAGACTTAGATAATTAACTAACAGTGATCATAATATGATCAAATTCAATGTTAGGTTTGAAAAGGAGAAACGTAACACAGTTACTAAGATTTTAGATTTTGGTACGGCTAACTTTAACAGGTTGAGACAGAAACTGACGACTGCAAACTGGTCAAAATTGTTATTGGGTAAAACTACAGATGAACAGTGGGAGATGTTCAAAAAAGAATTTAGCTTAATACAGGAACAGTAAATACCCCTAAGGGGCAAGAGCTCTACTTACCAAATAAAACAACCATGGCTGACAAAAGAGGTGAGAGGTAACATAAAACTAAAGGAAAGAGCATACAAAAGTGCAAAGAACGGTGTAGATCCAGGGGACTGGGAGGGACATAAAAAACAGCAAAGGAAGACAAAAAAAGATAGTAAGAGCTGCAAAAAGGGAATATGGAAAGAAACTTACGAGGGATATCAAGATTAACGCACAAAGATTTTACAATTATATTGTAGGCCCTTTAAAAACAGACGTGGGCAATCTTGCAAATGAAAATAAGGAAATGGCAGACTTGTTGAATAATTACTTTGTATCAGTCTTCACAGGAGAGGAAAAGGATAATATACCTGATATTCCAAGGAAACTAATAATGAATCAAGGATTGGAACTCACTAAAGTTAACGTAAGCAAGTAAACACTGACAAATCCCACGACCTGATGGTTTCCACCCAAGGGTTTTAAAAGAAGTATATGAGGAAATTGCAGATGCTTTAGCCCTAATCTTTCAAAACACTCTCGATTCAGAAATTGTCCCTTTAGATTAGAAAATTGCAAATGTAACTCCATTATTTAAGACAGGTGAGTGGAAGAAACCAGGAAATTATAGACCTGTTAGCCTAACATCTGTTGTGGGGAAGTTATTGGAATCTATAATTAAGGACAGGGTGACTGATCATTTAGAGAAATTTGAGCTGAGTAGAGAGAGCCAGCATGGATTTGCAAAGGGTCGGTCATGTCCAACAAACCTAACTGAATTTTTGAGGAAGTCACTAAAGTAGTAGACAGGGGAATGTCTATGGATGTAGTTTATATAAACTTCCAGAAGGGATTTGATAAGGTTCCACATAAGAAACTGATAGCTAAAATTAAAGCTCATGGAACTGAAGGTAAATTATTGAACTGGTTAGGAGATTGGTCAGGCGGTAGAAGATAGACAGTAGGGATAATGGGTATGTACTCGAATTGGAAGGAAGTGAATAGCGATGTCCCACAAGGATCTGTGCTGGGGCCTCAACTATTCACTATATTCATTAATGATTTAGATAACACAATAGAGAACCATATATCCCAGTTTGCTGATGACACAAAGATTGGTGGCATAGTAAGTAATGTAGACACGAGGAAAAAAGTACAAAGAGACATTGACAGACTAAATGTGTGGGCAAAATTGTGGCAGATGGATTTCAACACAGGTAAGTATGAGGTCATCCACTTTGAAGCATAAAAGGATAGATCCGAGTATTTTTTAAAAGGTGAAAAGCTAGGAACAGTGGCAGTCCAAAGAGATTTAGGTCCTCCATGTACACAGATCACTATAATGTAGTAGTCAGGTACAAAAAATAATCAAAAAGGCTAATGGAATGTTAGCCTTTATATCTAGAGGGCTAGAATATAAAGGGGAGGCAGTTTTGCTACAGCTATACACAGCCCTGTTTAGACCACATCTGGAGTATTGTGTACAATTCTGGGCACCGCACCTTAGAAAGGATATATTGGCCTTGGAAGGAGTGCAGCGCAGATTCAACAGAAAGTTACCAGGGCTCCAAGGATTAAATTATGAGGAGAGATTACGTAAACTAGGCTTATATTCCCTAGAATATAGAAGGTTATGGGGTGATTTGATTGAGGTTTTTAGGATTTTGAAAGGAATTGATAGAGAGAAACTTTGTCTGCTGGTGCGGGAGTCTTGGATAAGGGGACATAACCTTAAAATCAGAACCAGGCCATTCAGGAGAGAAGTTAGGAAACACTTGGTAGAAGTGTGGAACTCTCTCCTACAAAAAGCAGTAGATGCTAGCTCAATTAATAATATTAAATCTCAGATTGATAGATTTTTGCTGGTCAAGGATATTTATAGATATGGAGTCAAGGCGGGTGGATGGAGTAAGGATACAGATCAGCCATGATCTCATTAAATGGCGGAACAGGCTCGAGGGACTGAATGGCCTACTCCTGTTTCTATGTTCCTAATACAAAGACTACATTTCTGAGTAGTTACAACGCTAAAATATTGAACTAACGTCCAGCAGGCCTAAATTTGAATCCCATTGACATTTCTAACTTGGGCTTCGCCTAGAAAGTTTCACCCATCAGTTCAGGTACATGTGAAACCTAGATACATCCATCCAAGGACCTTTATCACATTCAGTCCATTGGTGGGTAGCCCAAATTACTAGTGCTGTTTGGAATAAATAAATCAATTAATCAATGGAAGTAATTAAAATCCTTACTTATCAAATAAAAATATTATTTCATGCAACCGTATACATGGTCTCCTTAACATTACTACAAGAGCTTCTGTTCTAATTTTGTTTTGGAGATTTTCATTTAATGTGCTAAAATCAATTTTGGTTGTGATTCACATTATGAAAATCTTTAGTATTTTTCACAAAAGTATGACTGAAATTATTGGTAAAATAGGCACTTAGAGCTACGCAAATGATTTACTCAAAAGCACTGGCACCATCTAAACACCCTCGGGAATATTGCTTTGGAATCCAAAGACAATAATGATTATTCTGCTATTGCAAATCACTTTAGGAAAAACTGCCCAGTATTTCTTTCTTCCATTATACAAATTAAATTATCCCAGCAGCTTTCATGCTTGATAGTATCTGTGAGTAATCTGTGTAAAGTCCGGTCCTTGCACAAAGAGACTCGAGGGTGTTTTATTACAAAGTATAAAGGCTTTATTAAGGAGCTACAATACAAGAGTACAATTATAACATACTAGATAAGATGTGAACTGGAATGGGACCAGAGTCCTAGCAGAAAGGATAAATAGGGTGGTGCATAAGGCTTTAAACTAGCAAGATGGGGGGAGGGATCAGGGAGCAATAACAAAAGCCTAAACATAAAAGAAATAGGAGATGAGTGTAAAGATCAGACCAGGGTAAGGAATAAAGATAATATAAACAGAGAAGGAACAAATACAGTTATAAAACAGAACTTTAAAAGGACGATTTTTTAAAAAGAAAATAAAAGGATCTACTATTAAAGATGAATTAAACTGCCTGTACAGCAATGTACACAGCGTCCAAAATAAAATGAGGGAATGGGAGGCAATAAACCATAGTGAGGAACCAAATGTAGTAGAAATAACTGAAACATGGCTACATAAAGAACAGGACTGGCAATTAAATATTGCAGGTTATAACATAATCAGAAAGGATAGGGAAGGAAGAAGGGGGTGGGTGGTGTAGCTGTACTAATTAGAGATAACATAATGGCAGTAGATAAAAAGGATATAACGAACAGAAGGATAGAAACATTATCCCTATGGACTGAAATAAAAGACAAGAAGGGATCGATCATGCTAATAGCGGTATACTACAGACCATGTGGAAAGGAGGTGGAGGAAGAAATATGTAAGCAAATATGTGAAATGAGTAAAGGACATAGAATAATAATCATGGGAGATTTTAACTATCCCCAAATAAACTGGCAAGCAGAGGTAGGTAAAGGAATACAGGGAATGGAGGTTTAACAAAGTGAGTAGGACTCCTTTCTTACCCTGTATGTAAAAAACCCAGCAAGGGAGGAATCACTGCTGGATCTGGTAATGGGAAATGAACAAGAACAGATAAGAGAAGTAAATGTTGGGGAACATCTAGGCAATAGTGATCACAACATAATAAGATTTGAGATAAAGATTGAGAGGACATAAGTAAGACAAAGACCAAAGTAATAAAGTGGAAAAAAGTTAATTTTAAGAGGACAAGAATGGAACTAGGGAAATAAACTGAAAAAATTTACTGACAAACAAAGAAAAAGTATAGCAGTGGGAAACATGTAAAAAGGTGATCAATAGAGTCCAGAAGAAATATATCCCACTTAAAAAAAAGAACAAATTAGCCAGTAATGATACACCATGAATGAATAAAGAAATAAAGGCAAAATTGAAAGTAAAGAAAAAGGCATACACCAAGTATATAGACAACAAAGGAGAAGATGACAAAAGGGAATATGAAAAGGTTAGGAAAGTAGTCAAAAAAACAATTAAGAACATAAGAAATAGAAATAGGCCATATGGCCCCTCGAGTCTGCTCTATCATTCAATAAGATCCTGGCTGATCTTTGGCCTCAACTCCACTTTCCCGCCCGATCCCCATTTCCTATGATTCCCCTAGAGTCCAAAAATCTATCTATCTCAGCCTTGAACATATTCAACGACTCAGCATCCACAGCACTCTGGGGTAGAGAATTCCAAAGATTCACAACCCCCTGAGTGAAGAAATTCCTCCTCATCTCAGTCTTAAATGGCCGACCCCCTATCCTGAGATAATGTCCCCTTGTTCTAGACTCTTCAGCCAGGGGAAACAACCTCTCAGCATCTACCCTGTCAAGCCCCCTCAGAATCTTGTACGTTTCAACGAGATCACCTCTCATTCTTCTAAACTCCAGAGAGTATAGGCTCATTCTACTCAATCTCCTCAAAGGACAACCCTCTCATCCCAGGAATCAATCAATTGAACCTTCGTTGAACCACCTCTAAGACAAGTATATCCTTCCTTAGATAATCAGACCAAAACTGTACACAGTACTCCAGGTGAGGTCTCACCAAAGCCCTGTACAACTGTAGTAAGACTTCCTTACTCTTGTACTCCAACCGCCTTGCAATAAAAGCCAACATACCATTTGCCTTCCTAATTGCTTGCTGTACCTGCATGTTAACTTTCTGTGTTTCGTGTACAAGGATACCCTAATCCCTCTGAACACCAACATTTAATAGTTTCTCATCGTTTAAAAAATATTCTGTTTTTCTATTCTTCCTACCAAAGTGAATAACCTTACATTTCCCCACATTATACTCCATCTGCCACCTTCTTACCCACTCACTTAACCTGTCTATATCCCTTTGCAGACTCTTTGGGCTCGATATTAGGAGGGAGGCGGGTTCACGGCGGGGGTCGACTGGGCGCGTGGGTAACGCACCCGGTGAAATCAGTCTGCCCCCCCCCGCAATCGCAGCCTAATTGGATCCACTTACCTATTCTTTCGGGCGGACTGCGCATGCACAGTAAGGTCTGTCAGCTGGAAGAGCTCTATTTAAAGGGACAGTCCTCCACAGACTGATGCTGCAAGAAATAGGAAAAATTACAGCATGGAGCAACCCAGGGGGAAGGCTGCTCCCAGATTGAATGATGCCTCACTCCAGCTCTTACTGGAAGGGGTGAGGAGGAGGGGGAGGACAGAGATCTTCCCCCCGGCGGGCGGGAGGAAACGGCCTGCCTCTGCAACCAAGGCCTGGCTCAAGGTGGCAGAGGAGGTCACCTGCACCACCAACATATCACGCACCTGCATACAGTGCAGGAGGCGCTGCAATGAATTAAGTAGGTCAGCCAAAGTGAGTACACTTACTCATTCCCCTACACTCCGTCTGCCACATCACCGCCCCCACCCCACACCTCTTTCTGCACTGCCAACACTACTCTGTCACATCACTCCTCACACCCACTCAAACCTCATCCTCATCTTACCTGCACTTACTCACCTCGCCAGTACTCATCCCACCACTACCACTCAACCCAATCCTCACACAATCTCATGGCTCTATCTCATACTCACTCTCTCATGCATCTCTTTCACGGTCAGCCTCACTCAACCTGCCACGACTTGTCCTGCAGCCACAGGGCATACATCACATATGTGCAGTAGGTAGCATAAGGCAAACGTGTTGTGAGCATGAAGGGGATGCACAAGGGTGTTTGAGGGATTGTCATGGTTTTTACTTATATTTGATTTCTGACCAACTCACATCACATATTATATTGGCATCACTACTGCCATGTCTTTGCGAATCTTGTCTGGTTTGTGCAATAATGCACAATCAGGTGTGGGTCTTCATTGTGATCCTGAGGATCACAATGAAGACTCACACCTGATGCCACCCATTGTGTCACTGCAGAGTGGGTGTAGGTGTATTTGCAGGGCTCTTTTATGCAGACGACTGAGAGACGTCGGCGATGTCCCCGGTGGCTCCCTGGAAGGATGCGGAGGAGAAGTTGTTGAGGGCAGTGGTGACTTTGACAGCGAAAGGTAAGAAGATGGTGCTCGGGCCAGCCGGGAGTAGCTCGGCATGAAGGAGGCTGCAGATGTCCACGACTACATGTCGAGTGACCTTGAGCTTCCGTGTGCACTGCTGCTCAGAGAGGTCCAGGAAGCTGAGCCTCGGTCCGTAGACCCTGTGGCGAGGGTAGTGCCCTCTGCAATGCATCTCTCTCTGCCTTTGCCCTCCCTCCTGCTGTGCAGGTGGATGTGTCACAGCACTGTGTTGTGGAGCTCCACGTGTCAGAGGTGGATGGCGTGGCCGGCGAGGCTGGTGATGCTGTTCGTCCTCCGAGGAGGTCATGACTGCAGCTACGGCGGCCCCATCCGGAAGATGTACATCTGAGGGGGTCCGCAAGGTAGGTACATGTCTCTGGACCCCGGGGTAAGTGTGCAAGTTGGTGAATTTTATTGTTAGGAGGAGGGTGGTGGAGGCCAAACTTTGTCTAAGGTGACAGAGTGGCCTCCTGCAATGAGTGAGGGTCTCCCCCCACGCCCCCACCCCAACCTGTCAAATGGACCTTTGCAGCTGCCACAGGCTGACAGCTGCAACACGTCCATTTCAACTGGGAGTGTTTCCCCCAGTACGGGAAACAGTCCCAGTTGTTTGTAAAATCCTACCCCTCCTGAAATATTCCCTTAATCAGGTCAGTTAACGACCTGAAATACCAGAATAAATACTGTTAAGTGGCACCCCACCGGCTTTAATTGCCTGCGGGAGTCCCACATGCGGGGGCTGCGCGCGCACGTCGGTGCGTCTGTGGGGAACCCGGAAGTGGGCGGGTTGGAGCCGGGCTCCCGACCCGCTCCGGGATTCCCCGATTTTCGGAGCCCCCCCCCGGCCAGGAACGCACCCGATAGCGGGTCCTAATATCTAGCCCTTTGTGTCTTCCCCACAGCTTACTTTCCAAACTCATCTGTAAACTTGGATACATTACACTTGGTCCCTTCATCTAAGTCATTAATATAGATTGTAAACAGATGAGGCCCAAGCGCTGATCCTTGCAGCACTCCACTAGTTACAGCCTGCCAACCTGTAAATGACCCGTTTATCCCTTCTCTGTGTTTTTCTGTCCGTTAGCCAATCCTCTATCCATGCTAATATATTACCCCCAACCCCATGAGCCCTTATTTTGCATAACAACCTTTCATGTGGCACCTCATTGAATGCCTTTTGAAAGTCCAAATATACTACATCCACTGGTTCGCCTTTATCTACCCTGCTAGTTACACCCTCAAAAAACTCTAATAAATTTGTCAAACACGATTTCCCTTTCAGAAAACCATGTTGACTCAGCCTAATCATATTATGATTTTCTAAGTGCCCGATTACCACTTCTTTAATAATGGATTCTAGCATTATTTGGAAGGCAAAGAGAAACTATGAAATTCAATTATCAAGGAATATAAAAAGAAATTGTAAAGTATTCTACAGACACATAAATAACAAAAGAAAAATCAGGATAGGGCCACGAAGGGACAAAACAACAACAACAACAACAACAACAACAACAACTTTCATTTATATAGGGCCTTTAACATCGTAAAATGTCCCAAGGCGCTTTACAGGAACGTTATCAAACAAAATTTGACACCGAGCCACATAGGGAGGTATTAGGACAGGTGATCAAAAATGTAGGTTTTAAGGAGCATCTTAAAGGAGGAGAGAGAGGTAGAGAGGCGGAGAGGTTTCGGGACGGAATTCCAGAACTTAGGACCTAGGCAGCTGAAGGCACGGCCGCCAATGGTGGAGTGATTAAAATCAGGGATGCGCAAGAGGCAAGAATTGGAGGAGCGCAGAGATCTCAGAGGGTTGTAGGGATTAAAGAGACAGGGAGGGGCGAGGCCATGGAAGGATTTGAAAACAAGGATGAAAATTTTAAAATCAAGGCTCTAACAGTGATGGGTGAATGGGGCTTGGAGCGAGTTAGGATACGGGCAGCTGAGTTTTGGATGAGCTCAAGTTTATGGAGGGTGGAAGATGGGAGGCCAGCCAAGAGAGCATTGGAGTAGTCCAGTCTAGAGGTAACAAAAGCATGGATGGGAGTTCCAGCAGCAGATGAGCTGAGGCAGGGGTGGAAACAGGAGAGGTTGTTAATTGATATAAATCATATGGATACAATTAACAATGTTACAGAGGTGGAAGTAGGCAGTCTTGGTGATGGAGCAGATATGTGGTTGGAATCTCATCTCGGGGTCAAATAGTTCGGCAAGGTTGTGAACGGTCTGGTTCAGCCTCAGACAGTGGTCAGGAGAGGGATGGAGTCAGTGGCTAGGGAACGGAGTTTGTGGTGGCGACCAATGACACTGGCTTCGGTCTTCCCTATATTTAGTTGGAGGCAATTTTTCTCATCCAGTACTGGATGTCGAACAAGCAGTATGACAAATGAGAGACAGTGAAGGGATCGAGAGAGGTATTGGTGAGGTAGAGCTGGGAGTCGTTAGCATACATGTGGAATTTGATGTCGTGTTTTTGGATGATGTCGTCGAGGGGCACACGATAAATTCACAGGTAATGACAGCAAAATGGTAGAAATATTAAGTAATTACTTTGCTTCAGTATTTACCAGGGAGACTAATATGGTGGGCGTGACATTAGAAGAAGAGATCAAAAAAGATCTAAAGATATTTAAGATAGGAAGGGGAGCGATAATTGATAAACTAATCAAACTTAGAGAGAATCAAACCCATGGCCTGGATGGATTGCATCTGCGCATATTAAAAGAAGTTAGGGACAAGATAGCAGAGGCACTATTACATATATGTAAAAATTCATTAGAAAAAGGAATAGTACCAGAGGACTGGCTGACAGCTCTTGTGATTCCTATATTTAAAAAGGTAGATAGAACAAGTCCAGGGAACTATAGACCAATTAACTTAACGTCGGTAGGAAAGATAATGGAATCCTTACTCAAAGATGTAATAGAAAAATATCTAAAACCAAAAATATAGTAAAGAATAATCAGTATGGATTTCACAAGGGAAGGTCATGCTTGACCAACCTTATTGAATTCTTTGAAGAAGTAACAGAAAGGGTAGACAAGGGTAATGTAGTAGATGTAATATATTTGGATTTTCAAAAGGCCTTTCATAAGATACCACATAGTAGACTAATGACTAAGGTCAGAGCATGTGGAGTCAGGGGACAAATAGCAGAATGGATAGCAAGCTGGCTACAAATCAGAAAACAGAGAGTAGGGGGTTAAAGGTAGTTACTCAAACTGGCAAAAGGTGGAAAGTGTTTTTTCACAGTTCTATTGTTCCCCAGTTACATAAACAATTTGGACTTGGGAATCGGAAGTACAATTTCAAAATTTGCAGACAACACCAAATTGAGGGGTATAGTTAATACTAAGGAGGACTGCGACAAAATACAGGAAGACATTAATAAATTTGCAGAATGGACATGTTATTGGCAAATTAATTTCAATATAAATAAGTGTGAGGTATTACATTTTGGTAGGAAGAATAAGGAGGCCACATACTCCCTGGAAAATAAGAGTCTGAATGGGGTAGAGGGGCAGAGGGATCTGGAGGTACAGATACACAAATCACTAAAAGTAGCGACACAGGTTAATAAGGCCATTTTTTTAAAAAGCAAACAAAGCACTGGGGTTCATTTCTAGAGGGATAGAATTGAAAAGCAAAGAAGTTATGTTAAACTTGTTAGAACCTTGGTTAGGCCACACTTGGAAAACTGTGAACAGTTCTGGTCTTCATATTATAAAAGGGACATAGAGGGACTGTGGAAGGTGCAAAAAAGATTTACTAGAATGTTACCAGAACTGAGAGGTTATACCTATCAGGAAAGATTGAACAGGCTGGGGCTCTTTTCTCTAGAAATGAGAAGACTGAGGGGTGACCTGATAGAGGCCTTTAATATTATGAAAGGGTTTGATAGGGTAGATGTAGAGAAGATATTTCCATTTGCGGGGAAGACCAGAACTAAGGGCCATAAATATAAGATAGTCACTAATAAATCTAATAGAGAAGTAAGGAGAAACTTCTTTACCCAAAAAGTGGTTAGAATGTGGAATTGGAAAGGGAGAAAGAGATAGATCAAGTAATTATAGGCTAGTCAGTCTAACCTCAGTGATGAGAAAATTATTGCAATCAATTCTGAGGGACAGCATAAATCATCATTTAGAAAGGCTCGGGTTAATCAAGGACAGTCAGCATGGATTTGTTAAGGGAAGGTCATGTCTGACTAACTTGATTGAATTTTTTCAGGAGGTAACAAGGAGATTTGATGAGGGTAACGTGTTTGACATAGTCTACATTGATTTTAGCAAGGCTTTTGACAAGGTCCCATGGCAGTCTGGTCAAAAAAGTAAAAGCCCATGCGAGATCCAAGGGAAAGTGGCTTGTTGGATCCAAAATTGGTTCAGTGGCAGGAAGCAAAGGGTAATCGTTGACGGGTGTATTTGCAACTGGAAGGCTGTTTCCAGTGGGGTTCCACAAGGCTGAGTGCTAGGTCTCTTCCATTTTGTGGTATATATTAATGATTTGGACTTGAATGTGGGGGGCTTGATCAAGAAGTTTGAAGATGATACAAAAATTGGCCACATGGTTGATAGTGAGGAGGAAAGCTGTAGACTGCAGGAAGATATCAATGGACTGGTCAGATGGGCAGAAAAGTGGCAATCCAGAGAAGTGTGAGGAATGCATTTGGGGAGGGCAAAGAAGGCAAGGGAGTACACAATAAATGGGAAGATACTGCGAAGTGTAGAGGAACAAAGGGACCTTGAAGTGCATATCCACAGATCCCTGAAGGTAGCAGGACAGGTAGATAAGGTGGTTAAAAAGGCAAACGGGATACTTTCCTTTATTAGCAGGGAGGTTATGCTAGAACTGTATAAAACATTGGTTAGGCCACAGCTTGAGTACTGCGTACAGTTCTGGTCACCACATTACAGGAAAGATGTGACTGCACTAGAGAGGGTACAGAGGAGATTTATGAGGATGTTGCCAGGGCTGGAGAATTTTAGCTATGAGAAAAGATTAGATACGCTGGGGTTGTTTTCTTTGGAACAAAGGAGGCTGGGGGGGGGGTTTAATTGAGGTGTATAAAATTATGAAGGGTCTAGATAGAGTGTATAGAGAGGACCTATTTCCCTTAGCAGAGGAGTCAGTGACCAGGGGGCATAGATTTAAAGTAATTGGCAGAAGAATTTGAGGGGAGCTGAGGAGAAATGTTTTCACCCAGAGGGTGGTGGGGTCTGGAACTCACTGCCTGAAAGAGTGATAGAGGCAGATCCCTCAACTCATTTAAAAAGCACTTGGACGCGCACTTGAAGTGCCGTAACCTACAGGGCTATGGACCAAGTGCTGGAAAGTGGGATTAAGCTGGATAGCTCTTTTTTGGCCAGCATAGACATGATGGGCTGAATGGCCTCCTTCTGTGCCGTAACTTTCTATGATTCTATGAATTCACTACCACAAGGAGTAGTTGAGGCAATTAGCATAGATGCATTTATGGGAAAACTACATAAACACATGAAGGAGAAAGGAATAGAAGGAAATGTTGATGGAGTTAGATGAAGAAGGATTGTGAGGAGGCTCATGTGGAACATAAACACCAGCATGGACCTGTTGGGCCGAATGGCCTGTTTCTGTGCTGTACTTTCTATGTAATTCTGTGTTGAGATACAACCTGGCAAAGCTTAACATTGACAACATCCTGAGGTGATCATTCTCGAAGGTCCTTGTGATACCACTTGAGCAGTCCAGTCTCGCTCCGAGAACATTCTAACATCTACCCTTTACATCCTGACTTATATACACATTAGTTCTGTGGGACTTGGAGCCTGCATATCAATCATTTTCTCTGTCTCCAGGCTACTCAGCCATCTGCTTACTACTGCACATTCCAGAAAAGGCAGTAACAGATTGTACCTGATACGACTGTTTCTACCATCATTCTTTAAACATGCTGATAAGTTTGAGAGACAGTGAGTCTCATTACTTGCTATTCCATCAAGGATGTGCCATCTAAACAAGTCTAAAACAATAACCAGCTGAAGGCCTGCTAATGCTTTTCTTGCAGTATCCATTTATGATTTTAAAATCCTATGCAATGCATGAATATTTGATTTGGAAAGACAGCTGTAACACATCACTAATGCGGGGATACACTGAGTAATTTCATTCAGTTCTACAACAGCAGCAATATTACTGACATCTATTTTTCCAGAGAACAAAAAGTACCTCGAAGATTCAATAATCTTGTATTTGTATTTTTTTTCCTTTTGCCCTACAGATTAAATTTTGATTTGCTCACTTGATGCTTCGCATGCACAACAATCGGTGACTATCAGTTTATCAGAGATTGTTACAAACCTATTCTTGTCAGTTTTGTCCGAACATTGGAAATTTGATTTGTCCTGTACCAAGTAATTTTTTTTAAAATTTGTTTTATTCATGACACTTTAACCCTTCACTGACACATCCCATTATTTACTTGAGAGGTAACAACTTAGATTTTTGGTCCCAAGTTTCCTTTATTAAATAAACAAGGATTGTTTAAAAACCAGAAAAAAAAAAGCAAGCAACATATTTGGATGGCAGTAGGAGAATACAACTTGAGACAGACATCTATAGAAATATAAATCAGCTGTGATGTGGAACTGAGAACTTAATTCACACCGGTGGCTCGCATCTGTAATTTAATAGCATATCACTTTCTGCTGTTGGCTTCAATCCAATTTGGACCTCAGCAAGACGTAGATAACAATGGGGCCAATTTTCGGTCTTGCCCACCCAATGTCATTGGCGAGAGGCCTGACCAATTTTCATGTTCAAGCCTCATCACCATTGCCGTTGATGAGCTGCGCACACATTTACAGCAGCTCATCAATTGGAGAGGTCCGAAAAATCTGGTAGCTCCACCACGGCCCCGGCCGGCCTAGGTAAGTTAAAAGAGGGGGAGAGGAAGCAATCCCGGGAGAGGGTCACGGAGATTCGGGCATTGTGCGAGTCGATTTTTGTGGGGCGAAGAGGAGTATTAACTTTTATAAACCTTTTTGAACTTTTCTTGAGCAGCCTGCGATGGTCCCTTTAAGGATCGCTGGTTAGGCCGTTCAATGCCAAGTACCAAAGGGCGAAGTGGGCGCAGCACACGCTCCATCCATTGTTACCTCAAAATTGCATCAGGTTCCTTATTTGTGTGAGCTAAAGAGGCTCCCAACTGTTTCCGATGGGTGCCTGGGCTGCCCAAATAAAGGACGCCACCAACAGGGTGATGGACTGGAAGTTGGCAGGAATGGGGCAGTTAGTGCTGCACGCGATTTTGAGTGCACTATTGCCCCATTCCTGCCCAGAGGAGGGGATGAAAATCAGCTCTAATCAGTCTTAACAAACAATAAACAGAACCAGTAAAATAAGAGGCAGGCAAGCATATTAATAGAATCAGAAAAAGTGGATGAATAAAATGATTTAACAGATCATCTCAGTTAGCTAATGGACAGAAGCATTAATACATTAAAGAAACAAAGGATGTGTAAATAGCTAAGGAAGTGGGAGGCCTGGGAAAGTGTGGGGAATGGAGAACCTGGAGGCTAGATATGAAATTAAAACAGATTTGAAAATGAGAATCTTGCTAAAGTCTGAAGTTACTGAAGTCTATGTTCAGCCAAAGAGTTGCAGGATGCCTCGGAGATTAATGACCCTAAAACTTGCATTGAGCTTGGTTAGAACAGTGTATGAGGACAGTGACAGAGTTTAGAGTAAGAATAGGAGGAGTTTAAGTTGTGAGCCAACGGTAGCTCAGGGTCGCTCTTTGAGCCAGAATAAAGGTGTTCAGCAAAGCGGACAGCTAATCTGCTTTTGATTTCTCCAATGTAGAGAAGACCACACCATGATTAATGAATACAGTATACTAGATAAGAGGAAATATTAATAAATTGCTGGGTCACATGGACGGCACATCTGGGGCCCTGCATAGCTGTGTGGAAGGAGGTAAATGGGCAGGTGTTTCATCCCATGCATTTGCACAGGAAGATGCCAGGGGAAGGATAACTGGAAGTAGGGGTGGTGGGATAGAGAACACAGATTTGTTTCCCAGATGCTAAATTCCTGATCTTGACTGTGCTGCCTTGGAGAGAAGCCACACAAAGCTGTTCCTGGTCCAGGATCTTGTAGTAGTCTGCAGAGAAGCCACTTGTAGCACTGGGGGGTGGGGGGAGGAGGAACTTCTGACAGCATCGTCATAGAGAATGATTCACCAAATAATTTAGCTCAGACTGTTGTATTTTAGAGTTCACTGAAACATTTAAGGTTACTAATAATTTGCAAAATCATTACTTTGTGCTTGTTTCAAACTTGTGCTTGTAAAGCCATTTTATTTTAAACAAATTCTGTTATTGGACCAGCTAGTTCTTCACACAGTTCTGCTTTAGTGAACATGGTGGTTGGACACATGATTAGCAAGGAGTCTGGCACCTTTACTGATGTGTGTAACTGATTATTTTCATGGTTCTACTTGGATGTCCACATCTGCTAAACGTTCGGTCATTTAATTCAAAACTGTAGGACCCTAAACAACTAATTAGCAGATCATCATTAAATTTGATTGGGCCTCAAGGAAAATAAAATACAAAAGAAAGAATTAACTAAGTAGCTTGTGAGTACACCTGTAGTAGTTACTGATGTTGCAAAGTTAATTTACTAACAATTACATAATTGATAATTTTGGGATTACTACTCATAAATCCAAATTGGCATGCTCAAAATAACATATATACCATTGTTGGCAAGTGACGGTGTGTTAGCTTCATTGCTCTCTATCAAACTGTTAAAATCAAGAGGACAGCAATCTTTAACTTCAATACACAAACATGAACAAAGCAGGAGTAAATTATCTCAAGAATAGCTTCACTGAACTTCAAATTACAGAGAAAAATTGTTTTTGCATAAAAATCTTTATCTGATTAAAAATATCAATCCACCTAGAGCAGGGATGTCCAAGCTTTTGCCACATCGACGTATATCATGAAGCCTTGGGGCCACATTATAGAGCAGGATTTTCCTTTCTGGAGGCCGTACCGCTGAAAGTGTGACAGAGCAGGACTTGCATCCATGGAACTCTCAGGATTCCCACCGTCCGCCTATTTAGAATATTTTTAATAGACTCCAGAGGTGTATGCACTATGGACTGAAGGGGTGGGAACTTTACAGCTGCTGAAGGACTCACCCGCCTGTAGCCCCTTAAGGAGCTACCTTCTCCCCTTTTCAGAAGTGGCAAATGTTGTAGGTGTTCAAGAATGCATTGATCACCCTGCAAAGATTGCACTGGAAGGGGCGGGGAGAATATTTTAAAATCCATTCTGCCAGCTTTAGTAATGTTGGATGCTGGTAACATGCTGGCATTACTAACATCCAGCGTTGCTGTGGTAGTAATGATGGAAAATGCCCGTCAGTCATGTGCTGGTACTCCATGTTCCCATTAACTTGTATGTATCTGATACTAACAGTTATTAATGTTCTGATTTAGGATTCATCTACCATAAAGGGCAACAAGTGCTAGAAACAGTCCTTGGCAAATTTCCAGGCCCCCAAACTCGAACAGGAAAAATCAACAAAAAGGAAAAAATAATGCAAATAGGCGTGAGCTGCCTGGGCTTTGGGGGCTGGATTACCAGGGCTCAGGGGCTGCAGATGGCTGCAGATCTTGTGTTTTGGCTGTAGAAAAATGGACATACAACATCAGACTGCAGCTGCCAGCACTATCAGTGCCTTCAGGAGAGGAGAGGCTTAGAAATCCATTGACTATTACATCCAGACTTTTGGGTATGCAAATACAATACTCTTCGATTTGAATATTTTATAATATTTGTTTTTGTAATTAAACTTTCTATTTTCATTACAATTTTAAACAAAACTTAAATTAGTTAAAACAGAAAATTTGTAATTCTTTCACTGCTGACCCAATGCCAGACAGAAGAATAATTTTAGCATATAGAATTAAAATTGCTTGCCTAATTATAAACTGAGCAAGACCTCATTGTGCTCTTTCAGCATTTCACATTTTACAACAGTAAGATGGCTGTTAATGCCTATTTGGAGTGTCATGTTCAACATGATGCAATGCCTAGTACAATGACTCCCAAGTTCCAGTCTGAAACAATTCATTATTTCTCTTGGGCAATAGTCAAGCTGTTGAATTCATAATTGTAATTCTGTGCAGTGTCTCAATATTGCCCAAGATAATCCACTCAGAGACTTAAATTAAACTGTTGATTGTCATGACTCGGTTTTCAGATAATTAAAATTGTATCATTATATATGTTAGGAATATTTACAGGTGCTACAACAAAAAAGCCAATCTCTAGATAACTGCTTCCATCAGTAGCATGGACTCAGAACAGTGGTGAGAAAGTGAAAAGCTACTGTCACAAAATAAAGTTAATATACTACATAGTATATCAATGAAAGATGTACATTACATATTACTGAATACCCAGTTGATGCATACATTTTGAACATTTTCCATGCCATGAGTATGTTCCTATCATTAAGTAACATACAAAAACTAGAAGATAATTATTTGATGGGATAAAAATTCTTGCCTGCAGCTTTCAAAAGTTTTAACCAATTTGTACTTATTTTATGGAAATCGTTACCCAGCATCACATGCAAATGTATACATAAAATGTTGCAATTTATTATTTTTTTAAATTGCTAAATATAGCTCAAAAACAATACAGTTCTTCATTTTTAATAATTCATCTGTGGGCCAATTAGAACAATGAACCAACAAGATGGAACATTTCAGATTTGCCACAATTGAAAATGACCCTTTTACCAGGGTAACAAATCATTCTACTTTTGCAGGAAGGTTTAATGAAATATTTATAAGCTGTACAGTGCACTTTCATTTTGTAAAGGTCAATAGGAATGTGGGCATGGGATGACCACAAAGCAGGCATTCCAATATATAGTATTTAAAAAAGAGATATGTGGATAGAAATTGGACCTCGTTATGGTCATTAAATGGATGCAATGAGGCCCAATTACAGAGACCAAAGTCTTAAGCCCAAGGACGTCTGAAAGACTGGTCAGCCGATTTTTCAGGCGTCCCTGTGGGGCTGCCTAAAACAAGTGTTAGGCCCCTTACATATGTAAATGAGATGCTTGTTTTAGGATCCCTCAGTAGATTGACGTCTTGAGGAGCAGAGTAAGGGCTGGGCCTGTTCCGCTCAGTTCCACCTGGCGTGGATGTGACCGAGGAACCGGCTGCCTCCCAAAAAGGTGAGTTTTAATATTTTGTAAAAATTCATGTGGAGACAAATGGAACAGGAGTGTAAAAGATCCTATGGCACTTTTTGAAAGAAGAACAGGGAGTTCTCAGGGTCCTGGCCAACATTCATCCCTCAAAGAATACCATCAATACAGATTAACTGGTTATTAATCTCATTTGTTGTTTGTGGAACCTTGTTAAATGCAAATTGGCTGCCAAGTTTGTCTACATAACAACAGTGACCACACTTCAAAAATAATTAATTTGCTGTGAGTTCTTTGGGATGTGTAGAGGGTATGAATATCAATATATATGAAGTTAAATGCAAATCTTTCTTCCTTAAGCATTGACTTGTGAATTTACCAATCCAATACTAGGGGCTCTGTTAATTCTCAATTAATCTATTCCATCTGGTGGAAAAGTACTTGTGAGGGCGATTATCCCGTGACAGAGTTTCTGTAGTGTTTTGATGTGATTGTTACCATTGTACGCCAGTGAAAACTTTACTGTGTTTGTCTCATAATTCTACTTAATTTATAAGGAAATTGTATTTCCTGTTTAAGCATGCAAGGCACCAAATCTATCTGTAATATTTCTGCCTATCTGATGTGAGTAGGATAGAAAAGTATGAGGCTAATTATCTACCAGCAGTACCACAAGTGGAATAATTATTTACCAGATCCATGCATTCTGCAAAGGCAGAATCCAAAAAGTCACAGGCGTCAGATTGTAAGGGATTCCACTACTTGCAGAAACTGTTGTCAGGCCATTGAATGAGAAAACAAAGCAAAAGAACCCAAAATTGTAACCAACCCTTTTAGCTTGGAGGGAGAGAAAACTTTAATTCCATCAATCTTAATGTATGTGATTATGGATCAGACTTTTTCTAACATTTCATTTATGGCAAGAGGGCAGTTTCTATAAGCAGATCAAGTCTCCTATGATCTGAAATCTGCTGTGTATTTGTTAACATGCCCAGGTTTAACAATTAATCCCTAATATAGTTAATTGACGATGTGGTTCATGTGGGATGCCTCATTCAATCGTCAGAAAATAACATGTCATCAGATCAATGAATCTAGGCTAAAACTAGTAACCAGGTTTATTTACAGGTTAATTAATACACAAACCAAATGATACAGTAAGATACTGAATCAGCATAATACTTAAAACAATGGCACTGGAATCAATCCGTAAGGGTTTAAAATACCCTCTGTAGAACAGATTTCTTACAGAATCTGATAAGCGATAAAACTTTTAAATGAAACGTTCAAATTTTGTCTGTTGGTAGACCTTCCACGTGTAATTAGTACATGGATGATGCAAATCTCAGTTCATTCACAGAGGTTGGATTTCCTGCTAGGACTAAAGACTATGGGAGAATTCCCAGTACGCATTCAGTCCAAGGGCATCTGAAGTCCGAACTGCCAATGATCCACAGTAGGAATTAATCCACAGAATGCTAAATGTGTTGGTGTTAACATGTTGGGCCCGATATTAGGAGGGCAGCGGGTTGGCAGCGGGGGGTCGACTGGGCGCGTGAAATCGGGGTGCTCCGCACACAATCGCAGCTTGATTGAAGGTACTTACCTGTGCTTCCGGGTTTCGCGCTGGAAAGCTGCGCAGCAGGTGGACTGCGCAGGCGCATCAAAGGCTGTCAGCTGGAGGAGCCCTATTTAAATGGGCAGTCCTCCCCTGAATGATGCTGCAGAAAATAGGCAAAATTACAGCATGGAGCAGCCCAGGGGGAAGGCTGCTCCCAGGTTTAATGATGCCTCACTCCAGGTCTTACTAGATGGGGTGAGGAGGAGGGGGAGGACAGAGATCTTCTCCCCAGCGGGCAGGAGGAAGTGGCCTGCCTCTGCCACCACGAAGGCCTGGCTCGAGGTGGCAGAGGAGGTCACCTGCACCACCAACATATCGCACACGTGCATACAATTCAGGAGGCGCTTCAATGACCTAAGTAGGTCAGCCGAAGTGAGTACACTTACTCATTCCCTTACACTCCGTCTGTCACATCACCGCCCCCACCCCACATCTCCTTCTGCACTCCCAACACTACTCTGTCACATCACTCCTCACACCCACTCAAAGCTCATCCTCATCATACCTGCACTTACTCACCTCGCCAGTACTCATCCCACCACTACCACTCAACCCAATCCTCATACAATCTCATGGCTCTGTCTCATACTCACTCTCTCATGCATCTCTTTCACGGTCAGCCTCACTCAACCTGCAACTACCTGTGCTGCAGCCACAGGGCATGCATCACATATGTGCAGTAGGAAGCGTAAGGCAAACGTGTCATTAGCAATAAGGGGATGCACAAGGGTGTTTGAGGGTTTGTCATGGCTTTTACTTATATCTGATTTCTGATCAACTCACATTACATATTATATTGTCACCACTACTGTCACGTCTTTGCGAATCTTGCCTGGTTTGTACAATAATGCCCTTTCCTGAGGATCACTATGAAGACCCACAACTGATGCCACCCATCGTGTCACTGCAGAGTGGGTGTAGGTGTATTTGCAGGGCTCTTTTGTGCAGACAACTGAGAGACATCGGCGATGTTCCCGGTGGATGTGAAGGAAGTTGTTGAGGGCAGTGGTGACTTTGACAGCGACAGGTAAGAAGATGGTGCTCGGGCCACCTGGGAGCAGCTCGGTATGAAGGAGGCTGCAGATGTCCACGACAACATGTCGAGTGACTCTGAGCCTCCATGTGCACTGCTGCTCAGAGAGATCCAGGAAGCTGAGCCTCGGTCTGTAGACCCTGTGGCGAGGGTAGTGCCCTCTGCGACGCATCTCTCTCTGCGGTTGCCCTCCTTCCTGCTGTGCAGGTGGATGCATCACAGCACTCTGTTGTGGAGCTCCACGTGTCAGAGGTGGACGGCGTGGCCGGTGAGGCTGGTGATGCTGTTCATCCTCCGAGGAGGTCATGACTGCAGCTACGGCAGCCCCCATTCAGAAGATGTAGGTTTGAGGGGGTCCGCAAAGTAGGTAAATGTGTCTGGACACCGGGGTAAGTGTGCAAGTTGGTGAATTTCATTGTTAGGAGGAGGGTGAGGGAGGCCAAACTTTATCCAAAGTGACAGAGTGGCCTCCTGCAATGAGTGAAGGTCTCCCACCCCCACCACCCCCCCCCCCACCCCCCACCCCACCTGTCAAATGGACCTTTGCAGCTGCCACAGGCTGGTGGCTGCAACACGTCCATTTCAACTGGGAGTGTTTCCCCCCGTATCAGAAACAGTCTCAGTTGCTTTGAAAATCCCACCCCTCCTAAAATATCAGGTCAATCAGGTCTGCAAATGCCCTGAAGTACCTACTTAATTACTTTAAGTGGCATCCCGCCGACTTTAATTGCCGGCGGAATCCTGCATGTGGGGGCTGCACGCGCATCTAAGCGCGTCACTGGGGAACCCGGAAGTGGGCGGGTTGGAGCCAGGCTCCGGACCCGCCCCGGGAAACCCCGATTTTCGGAGCCCCCCCGCCACGAACCCGCCGGCTCGGGGGTCCGTAAATCAAGCCCGTTATGTAGGTTCTGATAACTTGATAATGCCATGACTATACAATTTAATTAGCACCTGCAACAAAGCTCCCATAGCTTGATTAATTTCCAGATCAATCAACCCAGCCTGGTCTTATGGACAAGTAGGGATAATTTTCTGACTTGCACTGCTGCTGTGCACTTGCAGCACAAACTCATACAATTACCAGCCTAATTTCAGGTCTTCATTTGTGAAAGTAGGTAAGCTTTCATTTTAACTCTAGCTATAATAAAATGATATGAAATAAAATACAGATGCTTCCATATTTTGCCCCAATCTCTTTGCTCAATGAATATTTCTGTCTGTTTAAACTTTTAATTTTTTTAAGTCTCCAACAATAATTCACTACACGAAGGAATGAGTGTCCCCAGGGTTATTTTTGTATGTGTGCTTGCCCAAGCCAGTTCTATTTATCAGTATATTTGCCTTGGGTAGATCTATTTCAATTACTGAGTTTGCAAATATGGTGTTAGGGGTGTAGTCAAATATTAACAAGTGAGAGACAGAAATACGGTATGAAGAATGTTAAGCTGCATTGAAAAATAAAGGTTAAGTAAAATAAAAAGACCAAAAGTACAAAACTAAAATTGATTGCAATGAATGTAAAGAAAGAAGCATTAAGTCACCTGGAAAAAGACATTATAATCATTACAATATTCTGCACATTGTTTGAATAAAATAATATAAAATGCATTTGGCATTGCTGCATTATATAGTTCTTTTATGATGTCTCTTGGAGCATTGTCCTACTGTAAAGGTGATATATAAATGCAAGTTCTTGTAATCATTGAAAAGAATGTACTTGGAGTCCTCTTTTCAGCCGACACTGTCTGCGCTATGGGCTTTGGCTCATCGCTTTGGGTTCTCAATATTAAGAAATCTTCAGAATACTGAGAGTGGAGCATTCTGCGTGTTTGAACGAGTTGTGCATCACTGATGTGCCGTGTCTGGGTTTGTGTAAAATCTATTGGTAACGCCATTTGTGGACTCAGAATTTAGTTTTCCAGTTGTTGCCTTATTTGGCACTATCCTTGGATGCTAGGATTTACAATTAGCACATATACAATAAATCACAGTACTCTGGAGCTGGGCAGCAATTGAGAACAGTCTATAGTTTTCAAGTAAAATGCTGATTGCCAATGGTCAGATTAGATGACCAATCAGATAAAGAATAGTCTAATAGTTACATCAACTTGATTAACCAGAGGGCTGGTGAATGGTCTAAAGTACCTCTGTGTAAATAGGGTCAACAAATACTTTTTGCCACTGTAGGGTAAAAACAATTAGCCAAAAAAATTACCTAATAACTTAACCAAAAATGGCGAGAAAGCAATTGTTCAGTAGAAAGTAATTTATGGGATGGACCAATATAGATGACCAATAATGATTTTATACATGTCCTATTTTTGTTCTTCAAGTAAATATAGTTGCTGGTGTACCTGGACTTAATAAATGGTTTCCTGAAACTTCTAATTGTTAAATCAGATTGAAAGCCTTCTTAAAATTCAGTTAAACAACCAAACCCAGTCACCTGTGCTGCTATGTTTTACACCAAACACTACAGGCTACAATAAAACTTTGGGCCATTTTATCACCTACCTCACGTAATGGCTGCAATCAGCCTGAATGATATTGAAATTACAGCTGGAGTATTTTTACCCATGATTAAATCTTTTACATTCCATTGCTGATCTACAGTTCACTGCATTTAATTTACACTTTTTATCATCTGGATGTGGAAAGAGATGATGATCTAGGTGAGCTCAGGGCTTTTAATGAGTCTATTTCTTTTTTATATTATATCATTGATGCTTTTTTTTGTTCTGCCTTTTTATAATGCCTAATAAGGATAGAATTATTCATTTGGTTCTATTTAAGGATATATCTCCAGCAAATGTATCAGTGATTGAGTTTATGAGTCATGAACTGCGTCTAGGATACAGAATAAATCAAATGAAAGAGTCTCAGCAACAATATTAAATCATTTGGAAATTAATAAATTAGCAAATTAATTTATTAGATTTTGAGCAAAGATAACAAAATATCTCCAATTGACTCATAACCACTGTGAAGCTCTCAATAAACAGACTCATTTAATCTTGTAACTTTGATCATTCTGCATCACACA
The DNA here is from genome assembly GCF_035084215.1 of Heptranchias perlo. Lineage (NCBI taxonomy): Eukaryota > Metazoa > Chordata > Chondrichthyes > Hexanchiformes > Hexanchidae > Heptranchias > Heptranchias perlo. The sequence goes on along the minus strand of NC_090343.1, from coordinate 32,448,147 downwards.
TGCTGCAAAGTGAAGAGACTTGAAGACAGTAACTTAAAGCATAGTACAAAATCTGAGTTGTCATTTCAGTGAAGTGCTGAGAGAGTGATGCATTGTCGCACTGCTGTCCTTTGGATGAGGTATTAAAACCAAGGTCTTGTTTGCCTATTCAACTAAATGGCACCATTCGAAGAAGAGCAGGGGAGTTCTCCCGATGTCATGGGAACATTCATCTCTCAGCCGACACCATCAAAACAAATTAACTCTTGTTAACTCTTTGTGGAGCTTGTGTGCCAGTTGACTGCTATGTTCACTTACAGAGCAACAGTAACGTCAAAAGTAATTTGTGTGAAACGCTTTTAGATGTTTCTCAGATTATACATTCACAGAACTTTACAGCACAGAAGGAGGCCATTCAGTCCATCTGGCTCTGTAAAAGAATTATCCACTTAATCACTTTCCCCATGCCCTTTTAATTTTTCTTTTTCATATATTTAAGCACTTCCCTTTCAAAAGCTTTTAAATAATTCTACTTCCTAGGTATTCCATTGTCCCAACAACCACCTGCATTAAATAATTTCCTCTAACCTCCCTTGTTCTTTTGGTGAGATCATAAAATTCCGTCCCCTAGTTCTGACTCACCAACCAGTGGGAAGAGGTTTTGCAATTTACTTTATCTCAATCCTTCATAATTTTGACCATCTCTATCAAATGATGCTATATAAATGCAAGTTTTTTTTATTTTACACCACCAGTAACGCTCTATTATTTAGGATGTTAAAGCACTGAGAAAAAACATTTGTAAGTTTAACTTGCAATCTTACTGCTAGATCTGTAAATTGAAAAACTATTCACGTCTTAATATATTTAGGCCGATAATTTTCTTGGAGTTGCTCCCGCTCTGCGTCCATAACTTCGCTGGAAGTTATGGCGGTGAATTGGGAGCAGTTCCGAGGAAATTCCCAGCCGGACGGTGGCACAATGCTATGTCGATGTTGTGCTGCCACAATGCATTGCACTATTCAGTAGTTTGCTCTGGTGATTACACTTACAATAAAGTCCATCAGGGAAATTGCCAAGCACAAATACTGGAAGACAGGCAACCCTGAACCACCCACAGACCACTGAATTACAGAAGCTTGGGAGGATGCTGAGGACCTGTCTACTGACTGGAGAATACGGTTTTGATATATAATAATTAAGTGTCATACTCCTTTCAGTGGAATAACACATTTTCCAATTAAACCACGTAAGAATTTTACTCTCGAGCTGTTGATCAAAATTACAGGTTACAGGTTAGTAGTCCCTCACTATAACACACACTGATACACCATAAGCTATCTTATGTATAGCTCTTTGGGTAAAAGCAAGCAGGTCCCAGATTCAATTCCTGGTCTGGGCTAAGTTAGTTGATACCACCAAGCCTGATTTTGGACAGGGGGGGGGAGGGTGGGGTTACACTACAGGGAAAAATATCAACAATGGTTCCTGTTTCTCGTTGCTATATAGCAAACACTGGCTGGAAGTAGGTAAGTAGACACTGAGTGAAGACTTAACTGTGCTGGTCACCATGGTCAAAAAGCACGGTTCAGACTTACTTGTAAGGAACAGGCACTTGGGTAAGGTATATGAAGCTGGCTACAGCCATAAACTACACAACAGCAAGGGTTGCTACCTTTTGCCAAGTCCAAATCTGAACATGGTGCAGGATAGGGCAGGCCTGTGGTTGTGGTACTGTGTTTTGAGTCACCAGTTTTCTTTGCTGAGGGTAACATTTTCTTGGTAACCTTAATAACTGATGCCTACACATCATTAGACACAGAAATTAGTGGCGCAGCTGTGATGTCACCTGCAGTTAAATAGCCTGATGATGCACACCAACTAAGCTGGCACATGAATAACATCCACTGAGGCAAGGTACAGGAGGGCAACTGGTGCCCGTGGAAGCATATCCCAGCAAGGACTCAATGCCTTTGAGAGGAGGAGGGGACAAAATGAATAGTTGAAGGAGAGAAATATTAAAATAAAAAACATTTTATTTTTCTGCCTTTATTCTAAATACTTTATGATTTCCAATTTGAAAAGTTTATTTTGAATTATAATAGTTCTTTCTATAATGGTTGAGCGTCCAAGTATTTGCTTCATTATGATAATCTTGTTGCTGTAGAATGTGTGCAATCTAATTATAGTGCTATATGTGTGATTGAGTTTGACTGTTGTATGCATGTATGTGTGAGATACACGAGTTTCACCGTACAATGCATGTGCCTTTAAATCTTATGGGGGAGAAATTGGTCCGCATCACACTTTGGGCCAAGATTTAGACTTGGGACCAACTTCCAGGTGCAATAGCTTGTGCCCAATCTTCCCCGAACGTGCGGCAACTGACAAGTTGGAAGCCAGCAACTTCCAAGTGTCCAGGGCGCCCATCTGAAGCAGGTGTTAGGCTGCTCGAATATCCTAATCAGGATCCTATCAACTGTTTTAGGAGCCCACTCCCAAATTTGACATAAATGGGGCAGAGTGTGCACCGTGCATGCACTGCTCAGTTTTTCCAGGTCCACAGTGTCCTAACCAATGATCCTTAAGGGGACCGCTGGAGGCCACCAAATAAAAGACAAATTTACTTCTTTTACCTTGCCGTTTAAGTGGAGCCAGGAGGAGCATGACTTACCTGTGGACCAGCTCAGCGTTGGAGACAGCTAATTTTTCCGAGGCCCCGACTGACAAACTGCTTGAGCTGGGTCTTGGTCATGACGTTTTCCATCTGATGCAGTATTACACCTGGAACATAAAGCTGACTTTTGTTTCACATGAAGGTCACCTCCCTGTGCTATTTCTTTTACTGCCATTCCTTACCTTGATCACTAGGGGGAACAGTTCAATTTCCCAGTTGAATATTCTTAAAAAAAAATGTTGATATTGGATTTGTTTTTCCCAAAGAAACAAATGCAAAAGTTTCATTTGATATCTGACATATGAAATATATACAAATGTATTAAGTAAAGCTGTTTCTCCATTAGAATAATTGTAAACATAGCTGCCAGCCTCTTATTAAATGTTTGTTTTTTGTTATATGTTAATAATTGATGGGATTTAGATATATTCCTCTGAAACTCCTTCTGCCATATAGTGTTTTCCAGCTTTTTTCCCAACAAGGTATAGAGTAGTTCATTTTCTATAGATATTAATGTTAAAGATACTTAAACTATTAACACTGGATCCTGTGCAATGGGTCCAACCCACTGGTAGGTTTCCTGTTTAATAATTTAATCATTTGTGTGAGAATATGTTGATCCAATCCCTCCCCTCCTCTGAATTATGGACAACTAGAGCTAAATACATATTTCGACCATTGTGTGAGTTGTACGTGTAAATCCACCATTCGGAAAGCAGCCCTTTCCAATCCTCCGGTCCTGGGAACCCTAAAGAACTGAAGCTTTCAAGTTTTCAGGCTTCAAAAGAGATGAAGAATAAGTTGCGGGGGTGGGGGGGGGTGAGGGAGGGATGGGGAGTCTTTCTTTTTTGTCTTTGTAGGAGGTCTCACTTTTGGAAGATTTGCTTTTTTGTGTGTATGATGGTCTCATTATCTATGTAATGGGGTCTCATTTTTGAGGATCCTGCTCTTTATGTGAGGTGGTGTCTTACTTTTTGTGTATATGAGGGTCTCACTTTTTGTATGTTTGTTTACTTTTTTGCTATAGAAAAATGTCATTCTATTCCAATCTGCATCAAAACTCCGATATATTGTTTTGGAATTTTGCCAGTTTATATTAATGTCTCATTAGTTTATACACCACCACATTACATATGAAATACCCACCTGCCAATTATTGCCCATTATAATAAGCCTTCACAGGGTCATTTTCACCTTCACTGCTTGGGTGGCAAACCAGTGGGGTGCATTGCCTGCCCGGTTTACATTTCCGTTCATTGGGCAGGTTCTCCGCTTCTCCAGTTTACTGCCCAAGTGGTGAAGGTAAAAATGACCCCATCATATTTAAACCTCTCAAAATCACCTTGCATAATTGTAGGGTCATTTTATACCTTTCCTAGTTCCAATGCTACCTGACAACGTAAATGCATTCCCTCTCCTCCTTTCAAAACTGCCATCATCATCCTCCTAAAAAAAACACCCTTAACTCCTCTGTCCTTGTGAACTACCACCCCATCTCTAACTTCCCTTTCCTCTTCAATGTCCTTGAATGTGTTGTTGCCCTCCAAATCCATCTTTGCAACACTTCATGTTTCAATCTCTCCAATAAAGTTTCCGCCCTGCCACTGAAACGGCTCTAACCAAATTCTCAAATAACATCCTCTGTGACTGTGACCATGGTGTATTATCCCTTCTTGTCCTCCTCAACCTCTCCACTGCTTTTGACATGGTTGACCACACCATCTTCCTCCACTCCCTCCCTCTCCTTCGTTCATGGCTCAGTGAGAATGTCCTCGCTTAGTTCCACTCTTAACCTATCCAAATCATAGCCAGAGCATCTCGAGCAATAGCTTCACTTCCCACCCTGCACTGTTGCCTCCTGAAGTCTCCCAAGGACTTGCCCTACAATCTACATGCCCACATCGTGGCAACATCCAGTCTTGGATGAGCTGCTATTTCCTGCAGTTAAACATTGGGAAGACCATTGTCTTCAGCCCCTGCCACCGATTCCATTCCCTCTCCATCCATCATTGTCTCGGGCTGACTGTTCACAACCTCGGCATCCTATTCAACCCGAAGTTGTGCTTCCAATCCCATATCCTCTCCATCACAAAGACCGTCTACTTTCATCTCTGTAACATTGCCCGTCTCCACCCTGCCTCAGCCCACCTGTTGCCAAATCCCCCATCCAAGGAGTAGTCACCTCCAGACTCAACTATTCCAATGCTCTCCTGGTCAGCCTCCCATCCTCCACCCTCCATAAACTTGAGCTCATACAAAACTTTGCTGCCTGTATCCTATCCCACACTGCTCACCCCTGTCCTTGCTGCCCTACATTGGCTCTCTGTACCCCAGCACCTCCAATTTAAAATTTGCATCCACATATTTAAATACCTTCATGACCTTGCCCATCCCTATCTCTGTAACCTCCTCCAATCCTAATCCTCTCTCTGTGATCCTCCCACTCTAGCCACTTGTACATCCCACCCCCTCCCCAACACTCCCTTTTTCTACCATTGGTTGCTGTGCCTTCAGCTGTTTATGGCCTACCCTCTGGAATTCCCTCTCTAAATGCCTCTGCCTCTCCACTTCCCTCTCCTCCTTCCAAAGCCTCCTTAAAACCTACTGCTTTGACCAAGCTCCTCCTAATAGCTCCTTCTTTGGCTCGGTGTCCTGATTACACTTCTGTGAAGTGCCTTGGGACATTTTTCTACGTTAAAGGTGGTATATTATTGCAAGTTGTAGGGTTTTTATGTGTACAGCAGGAGAGGATTGCACTCATTGTGTATTATTGCATCATGAAATACAGGCCACTCACTTCCATTAGGGAAGTTCATAAGAATAATTTGTCCTTTCTGCTCAATACCTCCTCTCCCCCACAACAATGCAGCTGAGATTGGGAACTTGGTTTTACCATGTGCATCCAACTCCCACTTCCAAAATCCTGTTCTTATCCAGATATTAATGCAGTTTTCTTTGAAGGAATTAATTAAGACACCTTTAGCAACTTTTCAGGTGCTTGGAAGGTGGTATGTTGCTCATTCTGTTACCTATCTGTAATATCTGGTGCGGTAGTGTAAATGCTTGGAAACCATTTTGTGCATGTGACGATCCGGATTCTTTCCCCTCAGTCTGGTTCAGTAATAACTGAAGTCGAATACATTTTAAAGTTCAGCGTAGGGATTCTCACATGGTGCTAATGGTGATGTTGAGGGCTGATGAGGTTTTGTGGGTCTTATATGTGTAATGTGGTGATAAACAAATGGAGACATCAATATAAAGTGTCATAATTCCAAACATCTGAGTTGTGATGCAGATTGGAAAAGAATGATTTTTTTTTTAGCGAGAGTAAACAAATCCTTTTTCTTTTCTTCCCCAGGTCACACACCTACTGACAAGTGCAACCTGCTTTCAAGCTTTCCTAAATGTCACGCTGAACCAGCCATTAGGGAAGTTCATAAGAATGATTTGTCCTTTCTGCTCACTACCTGCTCTCCCCCCACAACAATGCAGCTGAGATTAGGAACTTGGCAGACTGAAAATGAGCCTGCATCCCCCTGTGACTCAGGGTTAAAATCCCACTATGTGCTATGTTTAGCATGCTGGTGTAGTATATGATGTGGAGATGCCGGTGATGGACTGGGGTTGACAATTGTAAACAATTTTACAACACCAAGTTATAGTCCAACGATTTTATTTGAAATTTACAAGCTTTCGGAGGCTTCCTCCTTCCTCAGGTAAATGTCAGGAACTCCTCGAAGCCTACGCATTTATAAATCACAGAACAATACATGGTGATTACAGATAGTCTTTGCAACTGCCCGTTGCCAAGGCAATCACCGTGCTCAGACAGAGAGGTGTTACCTACAGAGCCCCCGAATACACAGTCAACAAAAAAAAACAAACAGAAAAAAAAAGAGAGAGAGAGAGAGAGAGGCAGAAACATCCGGAAGGCAGAGAAAGCCAGCAAATGACCCATTACATTAAAAACAGATAGCTTTTGTTCGCTGGTGGGCTTACGTGTAGCGTGACATGAACCCAAGATCCCGGTTGAGGCCGTCCTCATGGGTGCGGAACTTGGCTATCAATTTCTGCTCGACGATTTTGCGTTGTCGTGTGTCTCGAAGAGTAGTATATGGGTTAATGACTTATTGACAATAGTGCCCACAGTAACTTGTCAAACAGTGCACGGAAGGAATTCGATCCTTTTCTGATTTCAGTAAAATGTGAAGAAAACTAATTTGATAGACTTCAAGGTCATGCCATAACTATAGATTTCCACTGCCCCTTCCTATCACCAATGAAAATGGCAAGGAAAAACTTTATATAAAAAAAGACTAGATGCCAGCATGAATTGAAAAATCATCGCAGTTACCTGGTAACAATAAACTTGCCCAAGATTGGTTAAAAAGGTAAGGATTTAATCAAACTCAGAGCAGTTAGAAACTGTGAACAATAATGATTCCTTACAAATGCAATCTGTCCCACAGGACTTTATTTAAGGTTACTAAACATCATCCATTATTGATGAAATCAATAGGTCAAAGGCTTGTAGTAGTGTCAACGAGCATTCATGCTCAACGGGAAGATGAATCTGTTAGGTCAGAGTTGTTCACATTTCATCTGCCCACTGAGGATGTAAAGAGCATTCCAGCATCCAGCTGCTACAATGATCAGCTTGGCCTTTTCCTCAGTGTACAATGTACAGTGAAAACTAAGTAAACTTGTTATGCCTTATTGCCTCTGTTTAATATTGTCTTAGGAGGCACTTTAAGTATAGACCATTGACTTGTGGACTGCTTTTAACTAGCAAAGTTTGAAAGCAATATTAGAAGTCCTGTATGTGTTTCCTTTTACTCTTTTTTTCCTCCTCCCTGATTCTTACTGGGATCCAGTACAGGTACTTTACCATTTCTACATGTGTGAGCCCAGATGGTCTTTATTTTTTTCTTTGCTCATGGTTTTCTCGTACAGTGTATCATTCTTGACAATAAATGTCACCAGACTACCTAATCAACTGTTCCTACGAAAGATGGTGTGCCTTCCCCTTAATATCATCCCATGCGATCTTTTTTACCCATTTGTAGTCTCTTTTAAATATTTATCATTTTTCAACATTATGGGGTAGATTTCCCCCCTCCCTCGATGAGGACTTCAGGCGGGTGGTGAAATGTGCCCGCTGACCACCCGATAGTTCCGGTGGGAGACCCAGTCCATTTTGAGGGCTGGATGTCGGCGGTAAACGAGCGTCCCGGGGCAGCCCGACCGGCTCCAGGCCAGAGGAAGGTAGGTTCGTGGTGGGGGGGTCTGATATTGTGAGGAGGATAGGGGGAGGATCTGGTGCGGCAGCGGCCCAGGCTGGTTTTACGGACCCTGGAGGAGCACCCCTGCTCCACAAAGATACAATAAAACTTACGTTTGGCCTCCTTTTTGGCTGGTCTGCCAGTTGATACTGGGTTCAGCCTGCATGGTGCATACTCTACCCAGTCTTGTCCTAAAATGGCAAATGAATCCTATGTACGTCATTGGACCCCGATTTGCATATTTGAAGGGGCCTACCAACTGAATCTGGCGGGCTCTCCCACTGCCCAGCGGTAGACCAGGCGGAAGATTGCAGCAACCACAACGACATGTTTTAACCAAAAAGTCATTCTCCCCAACTCGCTTGCAAACCAAGTAGTTGGCCACTTTCCCTTCCGCCTCCTGATGCACTCGCAGAAGGATCAGATCAGAATAGATCTGCTTAGCCAGACTCTTGACAGTTACTACAGACGCTTCTATATTGTCGTCATTCAGACCGTACTTTTTGCCGTCCGATCCTTGCCCAATTGCATAGATGGTCATAATTTAAACCCCAACCAGTTTTGGGGTGCTACTGTCCCATTTCCACCAAGCGGGAGGCCTCAAAATCTCCCTCATTTCAGACAAAGGATAAATATTTTATTCTAAGATTGGTGTAACAGCCCTTTGTGAACAGTGCTGCATTAACAGCTCCCATCCTGTTTGAAAGCAATGATGAAGGTGTGGCAGTTCCTCAGAACAAGCTAACTTTCCGAATCGAACCAAGTACCTCACTTTGATCCAATACGGCAGCACTTCAACTCTTAACTGCTTACTGATTATAAGGAACAAAGCAGGCAGGCAGTGGTAGAATGGGGTCTGGGGAGGGAGGAGGCAGCACTGATTAGATAGGACTTGGGGAGGGGGCAGGAGGGTGGTAGCAGAACTTGAGAACAGAATGTTTGCACTAGTTTCACGTGACGTCGGTGGCCTGGCACTGTTTTCAAATCCAGGAAATGGCCTGTGAACTGTAGGATTTTAAAGGCACAAACTCACATCTTGTTATGTTTAAATTCACAAAAAAAAGTGTGAACTTGCGACAGGATGACAACTCGTGAGAACATGCTGTAGAAGAAAACATTAATTTACCCCGCTACCATCACACATCACTTGTTTTCAATGACGTACTACACATTGATGTGGGTAATCGTACATTAACAATAGCCACCAAGAAGTTCATTTTTATATATCTCGTGGTGACTAAGGCTATTAAAATCCTCTTCGGTTTTAGCCTTAAATATGCTCTTAGCTAATGTCTCAGGGTAAAGTTACCTCAGTGCCGAGGCAGAGCATTAAATGGAAGTTCAAATTATGGCCTTTTTCAATGAACACACAATATAACTCTACGTGCATTCTGTAAATAAAGGTGCACCAGAAGTAACACAGAAAGAAGTGGCCAGGTGAAAAACATCTACAAGAATGCTAAACTAGTTAAAAGTCACTAAACCGCTCAGTGCACTATTTGCAAATCCAGCTGTGGAGTGTATACTTTCTGTGAGATGTGGAGGGAAAGTACAGAGGATTAATTCAAGATTTACAGATACCTGCAGATCACAGTAGATGGCATTAGGGCACAATGAAGTCCTCTGTATGGAGCGATGGGGCAAGCCACCAATGCCCAGAAAGGGTAGAAGGCTTGGGGCCCATTACAGTGGAGTCAGATCTGAAGATACTGAAAGGATATTGGAATTGATCCAATAACATGATGCAAATGCGACACAAAGGAAAGTAATGTTCTCAGTCATGTTCTTCTAGCGGATACGGTAGTATTGTCCATTTAGGCTGAATAGACACATTGGTCTTTTGTCTCATTTATGGGATATGATAAAGATGTAGGTGCTGTCATCATCTGAGTCATCAGGTTGAGCCTGGTATTCATGGTGCCGGATTGAGCACCTCACTGTCTTGTTTATTGGTGCAGGAAGAGAGAAGGAGAGAAACTGTTGTAGTGTGGGGAGGTTAGAGCATCTCTGGCTCTCCTGGAGTGGGCGTGACTTAGCAAGTCCATATTATAAAAGACCATGGGATAGATTTTGAACTTGCCGACTGGGTGTAGAACTGGTACTGTAGATCGGCCGACCGCCTGTTATAGAAACTGTCCAATTTTCATTTCCATTGAAACCTGATCTGCAACATTGGTTTTATGCCTGGGTGGCAATTTGAAAATCTAACCCCTCCTTTTCTGACTCACTATGAGCAATGCCATGGGGAGATCCACTAGTGTTATTGAAGAATAATCAGAGAACCTATAATTGTCACTGTTTTCATCATTTACTCCCTGTTTCTGCACGACCATAGTTTCACTCTCCCACGGTAACTAAACATACTTGAACCAGCAACGGCAGTTTTTTTTCAACATTCTTAAAATGACAGGAACAATATTCAGGGCGTTACAGTGGCTGTCAGCGAGCTTTTCATTTAAAATATAATTGAACGACCTTAGACTCTGGTAAACTACCTTAGTCAGTAAAATACGGAAAGTTTGTTTCAAACAGATCTTCAGATATAAAGGTCTTGGGTTACAAAGGCTCCTAAAATTAGAAATGATTGGCATTAATTGAAATCTGGTCATGCTTTTGTTTACATACTGCCATTCAAGCAACCTCTTGTTTCATGCCTTCCAGATACACTGTTTTGTTACTGAGCTCTTGGCTCTTAGGGAATAGAACCTGTCAATTATTTCTGTAATATTTGACAAACAGAAATCAATGTAAATAGAAAAGCTACATATTACAGAAACATTTTTACTTCCTATGACTCTACATTATAGCAGTGTAGTCAATTTTCCACAATTCCTTAAAAATCTAGATTTCATTAGAAAAATTAACATTTACATCTGAATTGTGGAGTGAGATGACAGCAACTATTTACATTTATATTGCACCTTTAATGCAAAAAGAGTCCAAGGCACTTCACACATAGAAATAGTGAAGATGGACTCTTAGCGAGGAAGGAAGAGATTAAGGGGAGGGGATGACCAAAAGTTAGGTGGAAGAGGAGGATTTTAAGGAGGTTTTGGAAGGTGGAAAAAGAGGTTTTGGTTTTCAACCTGGGGGTCCATGGACCTGGAGGATCCCAAGGGATCTGTGCGGTCATCAGATTTCTGTCTGTCTGGAGTTGGACATACTGCATATCACAACCAGTGTCTTTAGAACTCTGTCTCTGTAGTTGTTGATTTACTAGCACATTATTTCTGTTGCAGTGCACTAATTTTTGTAAAATCCTCTATTATTTTTGTAGAGTTAAGCCAAAAAAACATCTGCAGGGAGTCCCCCACAGAGAAAAGTTTTTAATCCACTGGTTTAAAAGGACAATCCTTTCCTAAACAGATTTACAGAGAAACACAGAAATTAAATTCCACTGAAGAGGGATTACGGTCAAATTCCATCAAAGTTTGTCTCTCTGGGCAAGTTCCCTTCCCCTCTTGCTCCCCTTCCTTCCTTCCCCATCCATTTCCATCCCACATCCCTACACTTCTTTCCTGCTGTCTCTTACCTCACTCCCCTGTCCCCTTTCTCCTCCCTCCCTCCCTCTCTTCCTCCTCCACACTCCCCTTTCCACTTCCCACCCCTCTCTGTTCTCCATTCCACTTCGCTCCCCTCTCTGTACCCGCCCCTCTTCTTCATTCGCCCCTTCTCTCCCCTCCCCCCTACCCTCTCCTGTCCTCTTCCCTCCCCTCCCCCCCTTCATTCCTCCTCCTCACTCCCTCTCCTCCGCAGCCCCTCCCCTTATCCTTCACCTCATCTCATCTCTCCGCCCCCACCACTCCCTACCATCTCATCTCTCCGCCCCCACCACTCCCTACCATCTCATCTCTCCGCCCCCACCACTCCCTACCATCTCATCTCTCCGCCCCCACCACTCCCTACCATCTCATCTCTCCGCCCCCACCACTCCCTACCATCTCATCTCTCCGCCCCCACCACTCCCTACCATCTCATCTCTCCGCCCCCACCACTCCCTACCATCTCCTCTCTCCGCCCCCACCACTCCCTACCATCTCCTCTCTCCACCCCCACCACTCCCTACCATCTCCTCTCTCCGCCCCCACCACTCCCTACCATCTCATCTCTCCGCCCCCACCACTCCCTACCATCTCATCTCTCCGCCCCCACCACTCCCTACCATCTCATCTCTCCGCCCCCACCACTCCCTACCATCTCCTCTCTCCGCCCCCACCACTCCCTACCATCTCCTCTCTCCGCCCCCACCACTCCCTACCATCTCATCTCTCCGCCCCCACCACTCCCTACCATCTCCTCTCTCCGCCCCCACCACTCCCTACCATCTCATCTCTCCGCCCCCACCACTCCCTACCATCTCCTCTCTCCGCCCCCACCACTCCCTACCATCTCCTCTCTCCGCCCCCACCACTCCCTACCATCTCCTCTCTCCGCCCCCACCACTCCCTACCATCTCATCTCTCCGCCCCCACCACTCCCTACCATCTCCTCTCCTCACATTCCCTGCTCTCACCACCCCTTGCTCTCCCCCTCACAGCCCCTCTTCTCTCCCTCACCCTTCCCCACTTCTCTCTTTCCCTCCTCTTTTCTCCTCCCCTCCTCCCATTTACTCACCCCTGCCCCCTTCCCTCCAATTCTTCTCTCCCCTCTCCCCTTTAAAGACACATCAGCCTTTACTTCTCCTAATAATCCACCTGAGATTAGCAGCTGACTTTCTGGTGCATTAACCTGGGATAAAAGTGACACATTGACAAACCAACCCAAGCAGCATCATCTTTCCATTAACATAATTTGTTTCCTCAACACAATAAATGAATGCTATTAGACTATTTATTTACAGCTTCTGCTGTATCTTTAAATTGAACAATAAATAGTTTGTAATAATGCTGAATGTTCTCATTCATCCTCCCTGCCTTTTTCTAGGTAAGTTTTTTAATTCTATTTTGTCTTCTTTTGTATTCCCTGAAAAAGTTTCCAAATTTTTAACAATCTTTGACATTTAATTCTGAAGAGATTTTTTTGAATGAAATGCAATTAATTTCCAGATCCCACTGATTTTCATTGAATGAGTGTGACAGGGGATTTGCTGTTTCACTGGGTTCCCTTTAATTAAAAACTAAAAACATGTACGGTGGCAAAACATCTGGTGTTGTTTAGGTCATATAGTCCCTGAAGTGAGGTAATGTACTCCTTGTGCTCTGTTCTGCTTTTCAATCAAACACAAAAGTTTACACTAATAATAGAATGCAAAACTAATTTATTCATTTTCAGTTTGTCATCATCTGACTCCATGTTTTGTATGCTTTCAACTAAGAGTGTTTTCAGAATACAAGACCTGCAACCTCTTTTTATTCACATTATGGTTTAATTTTACTGTCACCAATGTCTGAGATAAATATTCAATCTCTCACATTCAGATGTCTACAGGAAATTGTGCAGACAGTTCATTTCTTAGTGATAACCAGATAATCAATTCAGATTCAGTCTGAAAGAAGCTTGTGGAAATTGGTTTATTCATTCAAGGTAGCCATCACAAGGAAGGAGTCCTTGACATGGTCACATGGCACCAGTGAATTGTATCATCTGTCAATGAGGAGTAGGGGTGAATGGTCTTGACAGTTTTGCCTTTCCCTGAGGTGGAACATAAATCTTTCAAATTTTGGTAGAGAAGACCACTTGGACAATCATTCCTGTGCTGTTGCGAGCTCCTCAACTGAATCTATCTGGTCTAATCCATCTTCCCTGCACTTTACCTATACCTTTTTAATAATCTTTAATCATGTCACGTCTGAGCAGTGTTTCACCAAATGACCCAGCTAAAACTTGCCTGATACGGGTAAGCAAGTCTGAGACACACATGAGTCCTTACATTTCAGAGATCAACATTCTGCTACAAGAGTTCCCAGGCTAGGCCAATGATTAAAGTTTCAAAACAGAAAATAAGTTTCAGTTTAACACCATTTTAACTCACATTTAAGCTGAATCATACAACAATAGCTCAGCATTAGCCAATAGTATCAAAGTTTCAACAGCACTGAAGGAGGCCATTCAGCCTATTGTGTCCATGCAGCTCTTTGGTCGAGCTATCCAATTAGTCCCCTGCTCTTTCCCCCTAGCCCTGTAAATGTTTTCTCTTCAAGTATTTATCCAATTCCTTTTTGAAAGTTACTATTGAATCTGCTATCTGCTTCCACCATCCATTCAGGCAGTACATTACAGATTGTTACAACTTCCTGCTTAAAAAAAAAATGTTTCCTCATGTCGCCTCTGGTTCTTTTGCCAATCATCTTAAATCTGTGCCCTCTGATTATTGAGCCTTCTGCCACTGGAAGCAGCTTGTCCTTATTTACTCTACCAAAACCTTTCATGATTTTGAACGCCTCTATCAAATCTCCTCCTAATCTTCTCTGCTCTAAGCAGAACAACCCCAGTTTCTCCAGTCTCTCCACGCAATTGTAGTCCCTCAGCCCTGGTACCATTCTAGTAAATCTCTTCTGCACCGTCCCTAAGGCCTTGACATCCTTCCTAAAATGTGGAGCCCAGAATTGAACACAATACTCCGGCTGAGGCCTAACCAGTGTTAGGAACATAGGAACAGAAGTAGGCTATTTAGCCCCTCGAGGCTGTTCCGCCATTCAATTAGATCATGGCTGTTCTGTGACCTAACTCCATATACCTGCCTTAGCCCCATATCCCTTAATACCTTTGGTTAACAAAAATCTATTTATCTCTGATTTAAAATGAGCAATTGAGCGAGCATCAGCTGCCGTTTGCGGAGGAGAGTTCCAAACTACTACTATCCTTTGCGTGTGGAAGTGTTTCCGAACTTCACTCCTGAAAGTCCTGGCTCTAATTTTTAAGCTATGTCCCCCTAGTCCTAGATTCAACAACCCGTGGAAATAGTTTCTCTCTATCTATCCTATCAGTTCCCCTTAATATCTTGAAAACTTCGATAAAATCACCCCTTAATCTTCTTAATTCCAGGAAATACAACCCAAGTTTGTGTAATCTCTCCTCGTAAATTAACACTTGGAGTCCAGGTGTCATTCTAGTAAATCTACGCTGCACTCCCTCCAAGGCCAATATATCCTTCCTAAGGTGCGGTGCCTAGAACCGAACACAGTACTCCAGGTATGATCTTTTTTTTTTTATTCGTTCATTGGATGTGGGCATCGCTGGCGAGGCCAGCATTTATTGCCCATCCCTAATTGCCTTTGAGAAGGTGGTGGTGAGCCGCCTTCTTGAACCGCTGCAGTCCGTCTGGTGAAGGTTCTCCCACAGTGCTGTTAGGTAGGGAGTTCCAGGATTTTGACCCGGCGACGATGAAGGAACGGCGATATATTTCCAAGTCGGGATGGTGTGTGACTTGGAGGGGAACGTGCAGGTGGTGTTGTTCCCTTGTGCCTGCTGCTCTTGTCCTTCTAGGTGGTAGAGGTCACGGGTTTGGGAGGTGCTGTCGAAGAAGCCTTGGCGAGTTGCTGCAGTGCATCCTGTGGATGGTACACACAGCAGCCACTGTGCACCGGTGGTGAAGGGATGAATGTTTAGGGTGGTGGATGGTATGCCAATCAAGCAGGCTGCTTTGTCCTGGATGGTATCAAGCTTCTTGAGTGTTGTTGGAGCTACACTCATCCAGGCAAGTGGAGAGTATTCCATCACACTCCTGACTTGTGCCTTGGAGATGGTGAAAAGGCTTTGGGGAGTCAGGAGGTGAGTCACTCGCCGTAGAATACCCAGCCTCTGACCTGCTCTTGTAGCCACTGTATTTATATGGCTGGTCCAGTTAAGTTTCTGGTCAATGGTGACACCCAGGATGTTGATGGTGGGGGATTTGGCGATGGTAATGCCATTGAATGTCAAGGGGAGGTGGTTAGACTCTCTCTTCTTGAAGGTGGTCATTACCTGGCACTTGTCTGGCGTAAATGTTACTTGCCACTTATCAGCCCAAGCCTGGATGTTGTCCAGGTCTTGCTGCATGCGGGTTCGGACTGCTTCATTATTTGAGGGTTGCGAATGGAACTGAACACTGTGCAATCATCAGCGAACATCCCCATTTCTGACCTTATGATGGAGGGAAGGTCATTGATGAAGCAGCTGAAGATGGTTGGGCCTAGGACACTGCCCTGAGGAACTCCTGCAGCAATGCCCTGGGGCTGAGATGATTGGCCTCCAACAACCACTACCATCTTCCTCTGTGCTAGGTATGATTCCAGCCACTGATTCCCATTGATTTCAATTTTACTAGGGCTCCTTGGTGCCACACTCTGTCAAATGCTGCCTTGATGTCAAGGGCAGTCACTCTCACCTCATCTCTGGAATTCAGCTCTTTTGTCCATGTTTGGACCAAGGCTGTAATGAGGTCTGGAGCAGAGTGGTCCTGGTGGAACCCAAACTGAGCATCGGTGAGCAGGTTATTGGTGAGTAAGTGCCGCTTGATAGCACTGTCGACGACACCTTCCATCACTTTGCTGATGATTGAGAGTAGACTGATGGGGCCGTAATTGGCCAGATTGGATTTGTCCTGCTCTTTGTGGACAGGACATACCTGGACAATTTTCCACATTGTTGGGTAGATGCTAGTGTTGTAGCTGTACTGGAACAGCTTGGCTTGAGGCGCAGCTTGTTCTGGAGCACAAGTCTTCAGCACTACAACCGGGATGTTGTCGGGGCCCATAGCCTTTGCTGTATCCAGTGCACTCAGCCGTTTCTTGATATCACGTGGAGTGAATCGAATTGGCTGAAGACTGGCTTCTGTGACGGTGGGGATATCGGGAGTAGGCCGAGATGGATCATCCACTCGGCACTTCTGGCTAAAGATAGTTGCAAACGCTTCAGCCTTGTCTTTTGCACTCATGTGCTGGACTCCGCCATCATTGAGGATGGGGCTGTTTACAGAGCCTCCTCCGCCTGTTAGTTGTTTAATTGTCCACCACCATTCACGACTGGATGTGGCAGGACTGCAGAGTTTTGATCCGATCCGTTGGTTGTGGAATCGCTTAGCTCTGTCTATAGCATGTTGCTTCTGTAAGGGGTTTTGTTTCCGGGGCTTATTGTAGGTCAGCCAGTTATGTTTTCATGAGCTGCCCTGCCCGCTGTGCGGTTTCGAATCGTTTTCCCCTTCCTGATTCTGAGCTCAAGACTTATCGAGTGGTAATAAGGACATACGAACGGACCAGTGGATTGGTGCAAGGAAAACCAATGTTTATTAATAAGAAAATTGAAACTACAAGGTAAACAGTATTATACAGAAGATAAAAGGAATCGCTATGGATGCAATACAGTCTTACACTTAACAGGGTGGAAGAAACGGACACATCGAGGGAAAATTCTAAAATCACAATTTTAGCAATACCCCCTTAACTCCCACCCTTACACCTAGCTAGGTTATCTTGTGGCGGCCAGAAAAAAAAATAATGCTCACCGTGAAACAGATGAAAAAGGCCTGGCCCCTGTGTCCTGCTGCTGCCGTCGACATGTGGTTGCGATGTTTATTGGACGGCCTTCCTTCTTGGTTGCTAGCAGGCAAGCAGGACACCGGGCCAAGGCGAAGAGAAAGAGAGAGAGAGGTTCTGGGATGCTCCCAGTTATACCTTCCCGGTAATGGGTTAATTTCGCGCCTCATCAGTTTGCTTCATTGTCCGATTTGGGCTGGAAACGTAAGACAAAAGGGGTCCCGATCTTGGCCCATTTACATTAATGGCCAGTACCTGTACTGATCTGTTCCATAACTGCTTTCCATTGTTCCGAATGTTCCTTGATGGGCTACCTTTAGTCCTGGGATCACTCCTGCTCGAATTTTGATGTGTAGGCCGGCAACGTTGATGGCTTGCCTCAGGGCATGAATGCAATTGCATTGTTCAAAGAGAATCCAATTTCAAATGCTGCAGGCCTTTGGCCGTGTGTCTGACCGCAGCCATTTTGAAAGACCCTGGATTTTTTAAAACACAGTCACACCAGGGTTTCTTTAATAACTCCAATAAATCTTCGGGGGGGGGGGGGGGGACATGTAAAATTTTGCGAATCCCTTCACTTCCGCTGTTTAGCATGCATGTAGTCCTGAGTTGTAGCTTCACCAGGTTGGCACTTCATTTTTAGGTATGCCTGGTGCTGCTCCTGGCATGCTCTTCTACACTCCTCATTGAACCAGGGTTGATCCCCTGGCTTGTTGGTAATGGTAGAGTGAGGAATATGCCAGGCCATGAGGTTACAGATTGTGCTGGAATACAATTCCGCTGCTGCTGATGGCCCATAGTGCCTCATGGATGCCCAGTTTTGAGCTGCTAGATCTGTTCTGAATCTATCCCATTTAGCACAGCGGTAGTGCCACACAACACATTGCATGGTATCCTCAGTGTGAAGACGGGACTGTGCGGTGATCACTCCTACAAATACTCTCATGAATAGATGCATTTGCGATAGGTAGATTGGTGAGGACAAGGTCAAGTAAGTTTTTCCCTCGTGTTGGTTCGCTCACCACCTGCCGCAGGCCCAGTCTGGCAGTTATGTCCTTCAGGACTCGGCCAGCTCGGTCAGTCGTGGTGCTACCGAGCCACTCTTGGTGATGGACATTGAAGTCCCCCACCCAGAGTACATTCTATGCCCTTGCTACCCTCAGTGCTTCCTCCAAGTGGTGTTCAACATGGAGGAGGACTGATTCATCAGCTGAGGGAAGGCGGTAGGTGGTAATCAGCAGGAGGTTTCCCTGCCCATGTTTGACCTTGTGCCATGAGATTTCATGGGGTCCAGAGTCAATGTTGAGGACTCCCAGAGCCACTCCCTCCTGACTGTATATCACTGTACCGCCACCTCTGGTGGGTCTGTCCTGCCGGTGGGACAGGACATACCCAGGGATGGTGATGGAGGAGTCTGGGACGTTGGCTGAAAGGTATGATTCTGTGAGTATGGCTATGTCAGGCTGCTGCTTGACTAGTCTGTGGGACAGCTCTCCCAATTTTGTCACAAGTCTCCAGATGTTAGTGAGGAGGACTTTGCAGGGTCGACTGGGCTTGGTTTGCCGTTGTCGTGTCCGGTGCCGCGTGGTCCGATGCCGGGTGGTCCGTCCGGTTTTATTCTTATTATGACTTTTTTTAGCGAGATTTTACAACTGAGTGGCTTGCTAGGCCATTTCAGAGGGCAATTAAGAATCAACCAAGGCTTTCTATAGCGGTAGCATAACTTCTACCCCCTTGTATTCTAGTCCTCTAGATATAAAGGCCGGCATTCCATTAGCCTTTTTGATTATTTTCTGTTCCATGACATTTTAATGATCTATGTACATGGACCCCCTAAGTCTCTTTGAGCTTCCACTGTTTCGAGCTTTTCACTATTTAGAAAGTACTCTGATCTATCCTTTTAGGTCCGAAGTGGATGACCTCACACTTGCCTACTTTGAAATCCATTTGCCACAGTTTTGCCCATTCACTTAATCTATTAACATCGCTCTGTAATTTTATGCTTCCATCTATACTGCTTACAATGCTGCCGATCTTTGTTTCATAAGCAAACTTGGATATGTGGGTCTCTATCCTGTCGTCTAAGTCATTAATAAATACAATGAACAGATGAGGCCCCAACACAGATCCCTGTGGGACACCACTAGTCACATCCTGCCAATTTGAGTATCTGCCCATTATCCCTACTCTCTGTCTCCTGCCACTCAGCCAATTCCCTAACCAGGTCAATAATTTGCCCTCAAATCCATGAGCTTCAACATCAGCTAACAGTCTCTTATGAGGGACTTTATCGAATGCCTTCTGGAAGTTCATATAAACAACAAGTAGTGGACATTCCCCTGTCCACTACTTTAGTCACCTCTTCAACAAAATTCAATCAGGTTCGTCAGGCATGACCTACCCTTCACAAATCCATGCTGGCTCTCTCTAATTAGCTGTTCTATAAAGGTTTAGCATAACTTCCTTGCTTTTGTACTCCATGCCTCTATTAATAAAGCCAACGATCCCGTGTGCTTTTTAACAGCCTTCTCAACTTCTCCTGCCACCTTCAAAGATTTGTGTACATATAGCCCCAGGTGTCTCTGTTCCTGCACTCCCTTTAAAATTGTACCATTTAGTTTATATTGCCTCTCCCCATTCTTCATACCAAAATGAATCACCTCACAATTCGCTAAGTTAAATTTCATTTGCCATATGTCTGCCCATTTCACCAGTCTGTCTATGTCCTCCTGAAGTCTTTACCATCCTCCACATTGTTTCCTACATTTCTGAGTTTTGTGTCATCTGTAAACTGTGAAATTATACTCAAGTCCAGATCATTAATATATATCAAAAAGAGCAGTGGTCCTAATACTGATCCCTAGGGAACACCGCCGTATACTTCCCTCCAGTCTGGAAAACAACTGTTCACCACTAAACTCTGCTTTCTGTCCCTTAGCCAATTTTGTATCCATGCTGCCGCTGTCCCTTTGATCCCATGGGCTTTAATTTTGCTTACAAGTCTATTATATGGTACTTTATCAAATGCCTTTTGAAAGTCCATATACACAACATCAACTGCACTACCCTCATCAACCCTCTCCATTACTCTATCAAAGAACTCAATTAAGTTAGTGAAACATTCTTTTCCTTTAACAAATCCATGTTGACTTTCATTTATTACTCCATATTTTTTCAAGTGCTGATTAATTTTGTCCAGGACTATTGTCTCTAAAAGTTTCCCCATCACCAACGTTAGGCTGACTGACCTGTAATTGTCGGGTTTATCCCTCTTCCCTTTTTTGAACAGGTGTGTAACATTTGCAATCCACCAGCACCATCCCCATATCTAAGGAGGATTGGACGATTATGATAAATGTAAGGTTCCCAATACAATAGAGAACCAATTTCCACCCTTACTTCCTTCAGCAACCTAGGATGCATCCAATCTGGACCAGGTAACTTTGAGTTCTGCTTACCTTTTAAGTATCTCCTCTTTATCTATTTTTATCCTATCCAATATCATTACTAGTTCCTCCTTTACTGCTACCTTGGCAGCATCCTCTTCTCTAGTGAAGACCAACGTGAAGTATTCATTTAGTACGTCAGCCATACCCTCTGCCTTGACAAGGTCTCCTTTTTTGTTCCTTCCTTTGATTACCGTTTTACTATTTATATGTTTATAAAAGACTTTTGGGTTCCCTCTTATGTTAGCCACTAATCTATTCTCATACTCTCTCTTTGCCCCTTTTATTATCTTTTTTAGATCTCCTCTGTACTTTCTGTATTCTGTACTTACTGTATTCAGCTTGGTTCTCTATTATATTGGGAACCTTACATTTATCATAAGCCTCCTAAATCAACTGTCAATTCTGCACTGACATCTGGTACTTCAAAATCAATTTTATGCTGAAACAATAGTAAAGGGGATTTTTACGGTTTATAACAATGTATTTTCAGAAAAATAAGAGGGTGATATTGTCCTGGCTGAATGAGGTAAAGAGCTAAACTCTCTCAGGATTTCATAGTGAAACTATGCAATAGTTGCTGCAACCTTCACCTCTTCCCTACAATTTTCTCCATACTCTCCTGAAAGTGATGATTCATGCTAAGGTACGGCTTCATGGGTATGAGTAAAATTTTAATTCCTTACCCAAGTGACCATTCTTCATGAGTGACTTTGCCCCCAACAGACTGACTGTTATGTCCAATCCTGTCCTAGTCCAGTATCCATGTGCACATTTTCCAGCAGGAGTCACTGGATATGATCAGGAGAGAGAACCATGTTTGATTTCTCCCTTTTTAAAAAATATTATTTGTAAGCAATGCAAGATATAAATATAACCCAAAAAACATTTTTTACAGGTCATAAACACAGTTCAAAGGCACTTTGAGGTACTTCATTTCAGGTAGCGTTGGCATTGAGGCATTCAATTATTGCACCGCAAGGGATCCTGTAGTTACATTTTACATTGTGTCACACCTTTAGTATTGGTGCTCGTACATTAATTTTCATCCACGTCATTAAATACGTGTACAGTAACAGGTCACACATTTCTTAATTTTGAGAACAATAACCTTAACTCTCATCTTTCTTTGCTGTTCTTAAAGCTGAACCCAGCAATTATCTCCATTGCTGGTCTCTGGCTAAAGATGCAGTAACTCAAACGACAGCCATTCCATCCTTCTCATTTGCAACTGAGTAGCTGTCATATGATATCTGTATCCATCAGCACTAGCTCATTTTAAAAGCTGTCAATCAACTCGTCGCTACGCTGCACTTAAGGAGTAAATCACTGTTCTCCCTCTACAAATAATTAATTTACTTCAAATTCCCAGGGAAGCATAAACTGTTACACACCCACCATCAGGCACCAGATCTAATTTAAACCTAAAAAATTACAGAAAAGTATAAACATCTTCAGGCATTCACACCAAAACTAACAACACAAAACTTTCTCTTTCATCCATTAAAAATGACGTTATCTTAATACTTGTGGCATTTGAATAAGCTGTGGAACAGGTGGGCAGTTTAGCTATATAAAAAAAACTAGTCAAGAAAAAAACTGCAAATCCAAAACAAGACTGAAAATGTTGGAAATACACGGCAGGTCAGTCAACAGCTGTAAAGAGAAAAGACAAGTTATTGATGTTTTGGTGTACTCATCCACAGAATTGGAAATTAAAAGGTAAACAGGCATTTCAGTAAGATTATAAAAATAGAGAAAAAGGGAGGAAGGGTAGAAGGGAGAGAATCAAGTGATACACCAATCAAAGAGAGGGAATTAATATGGTTCAAAAAAAATGGGGTCAGGAGAGAATCAAGAGGTACAAACGTCGCTGATCATCTTTTATGTCATCCATTGCTTGCCCTTTTTATGTGTCTCCACCATCTAGTGATGGGGAGGTGTGTAGACTTGTAGTAGTCAATTGGTTGATATGATCCTTCATCACCTGGTCTAGGGGTTGCTATGTGACTTCATGTATTAGTGTATAGTTACAACCACTGATGTTGAGGGGACATGTGACTTTTTGATAGTGAGAAGTTCATCAGTCTGATACATATTGCAAGTTAAGGAGTTCTTACTTATGCTTTTTAATATGGATTAAACCACCTCATGAAGTTGTAGTGTAGATTCACACATGCTAAAGAACATGGGTAAAGATAGCAGCCACTTTGAATGTATTTCACATTTTAACATTGAAGACTAGGTTCAGATTTGTCCCTGCAATGTCCTAAGTTTAGGCTTTTTACAAATTTGAAAACAAATGTCAAGGTAATTTGAACACTGAGCACTATAACAAGCTGGAAAAGTAAACCTGTTCACAATGTATGAGTCAACTGGAAACATGCCATATGAGAGCTCTGCTGTTCCAAGGGCCTGAGGCAGTGGGAGGCCTTGCCGGCAGTGGCCACATAAGGTTTCCAACTCTGGTTGGACATATTCCTGGAGGATTCATCACACGGCCTCTCGTCTCCAACCGCCCCGCCCACTCTAAGCCATTTTTCCCCATCTCCAATATTTTTATAACTAATAAACAAAAATGTTCAAAGAAAAATTTTTAAAAATTTTTTTTAATGCCCCAATGATTTTTCTCCCGGATTGCTCACAGCAGTGTACTGGAGATTAATCTTTAATTCTTGGAGACTCCAGGACAATCCTGGAGGGTTGGCAACCCTATGGGCACAGGTCAGGAAATCTTGCCTCCGACCTGGTGTACCTCATTCTTACTGTGCCCAATATTCCAACGGGTGATTTAAAGCATCAAAAGTAGAACTTGCTTCTTGCACGCGAAATCATACTTTACAACTGAAATATAGTCAAATAACGTCTCACATTGAATTTCTCAGTGTCGGGTAAGGCTCTACCCACAATGTGGTTCTCGCCCATATAAACTGGACACTTCTCTGGGAAATGGGCCTGGTCTGCTTTATAAAAGCACTTAAAGCTCGGTTGCATTTACCTACTGATTGTTGATTGTCGGGCATTTGTGAGGACTGGAAATTTCTTTGTTGCCGCATCCTTTTTGCTTTGGTCTGCATCCTTTCAACAGATAATTGCCTGCAATTTTGGCCATGACTGCTGTGAAACATAAGGGAAAGCAAGGTGGAAGGAAGGGAATTCCCCTCAGTTATTTCAATCACATTGAATCACACAGATAAACAGGATGAGTTCATGAGGCAACACCTTTTGCAGATGTAAAGGCATCTCAGGGGCCATGTGCATTCTCCACGATACCCCAGGACCTGAGTCTACAGACCACATCGTGGCCTTTTACAATGTACTTAACCTCCTTCTCAACCTTAAAATGTGGGGCAGTGTAATTGAGTGGGAGGAGTACCTCTGGTGGCATGTTACTGTTGGGTGCCGCAGCCTCATTGGGTTGGAGATATCCTAGAACCTCTGTGTGCTGGGCTATGCAATGTGCTTGCAACAGATAATATGGCATCAATGCTGTGACTGCCAATGCCTGATAGCTCTCTGGCACACCCACACTTCATTGAAAGTCAAAACTTGTGCTGTCATCTATTTGACTTTTCTCTTGCCATTCCCTCAGTGCTAGTTCTCCCAGGCCCCATTGCTGGGATCAGAAAGTCAGGGCTGCTATGTGGACTATCTAGAATTTATTCACAAAGCACAAGCATTAGGATAATGTAATTCTTATTGGGTGAAGAAGAATGTTTTATGCTGGTGGTTCTGATGTGGTTGCCTGAAGATAACTTGCACTTTTTTGTCTAATACTCCCCTTTCTCAATTCCATGGGAGTCGGTCGCCTTCCAGTACTTTCCTAATGACCATTATTCATCCTTAATTTTGAATGTTCAGGAAGCTTTACAGTAGAGCCCAATCCTCGCCACACAGCCAAACGTGTGGTGGGTTAAATTCGATAACCCTCCAATCCAGGCACGGGCATCGCGGTGCGCGATTAACCCACGCCCGGTGGGTCTGATGCAGGCAGCACAAGACATTTGCATCTGTTTGCACCAGGTGCACACTTCTCACCAGCAGAGGGGGGGCCCAAATATCACGTGATTTGCTTGCACCTCTTAAAGGCAGGCTTCACCTTCTAAAGGCAGCCTGCACCTCTTATTTGCAAAAGATAAGATACGGGTCCACACAGAGTCTGAATGGAGATCAGACATCACAGACATAAAACACAGATGCAGGTCCCGTCCCTATGTTTACAAACTGCTGAGTTATGTTAAAACATTGAATCAACGTTGCACACAACTAAATCCCACATCCTCCAGTCTGTATGCCAGACCTCACCAATCTACCGATTTGAGTTGGTACCAGGCCTGCGAGAGTGTGTGCACCAAGGTTCTCTGCTGATGCACTAGAGGACCTGGTGCAAGAGGTGGACAGAAGGAGGGGCATCCTATATCCGCAGTGGTGGTGGTGGGGGGGGGCAAGAGGCCCTCCAAACATAGGCTCAATAGGCAGTGGGAGGTAATAGGAGATGCAGTCAATGCCAGGCGCACAGCACCACGAATATAGATGCAGTGCAGGAAGAAGTTCAATGCTTTGACACGAGTGATCAAGGTGAGCATGGTTAACTGTCAAGTGGCATCTCCTACCAACTACACCATTAGTCGCATCCACTGCTCCACGCACTGCACCCCCCATCACCCACATACCAACAAACTCTTTCCATCAGTACTCAACTCTGCCAATCAGATGCTTCCTCTCACCCTCACACATTACCACTGTTGCTAGCCGCCCACCCACAACTCACAGGTCACACACACTGGCAACTATTCAACCATGTCAGGCACATCACCCAGACATCCTGAGGGACACTCACTGACACACTTCTCGCTTTCTTGCAGGAGAAGGTGGTGCATAACAGGAAGCAGCAAGTGGCAGTGGCATTTAGTCCCTCGAGCCTGTTCTGCCATTCAATGAGATCATGGTTGATCTGTGACCTAATTCCATATACCCGCCTTCGCCCCATATCCCTTAATACCCTTGATTCACAGAAATCTATCAATCTCAGATTTAAAATTAACAATTGAGCTAGCATCAACTGCCATTTGTAGAAAAGTGTTCCAAACGTCTACCACCCTTTGTGTGTAGAAGCGTTTCCTAACTTCACTCCTGCACGTCCTGACTCTAAATGTTAGGCTATGTCCCCTAGTCCTAGTATTCAAGTATAGGAGACCTCCAAAAAACAAGTACAAATTCATGAGCAGCCAAAAGCAATAATCCATCAAATAACCTGTAAATCCTGCATGGTTCCTTTAACCTGCGTTGGTGGGGGGTCATCCAGGCCGTTTAAAATATGTTCAGGTGCTCGTGATTAAGACAATGCGTTGAGTGGAGCGTTAAGTGCCAAAATGGTGTTTATCACTTTAAATCAGCATTGCACACTGATCGAACGCATATTCTCCCTACTTTATATGCTGCCATTCGTTATCTGCACGTGCGCAAAACCCTTTACCAAGATGGTGTCCAGTGTACGGAATGCTAGAAATGTGCGCGCACATTCCGAACACCATTTTGGAATTTCGGGAGGCCATGTAGCGCTGAAACAACGGGCGTTACACGGCCCAATTTCTAGCCCGCGTACTTCTAGCAGGAGCTACTGGACAATGCTCAGGAATAGGAATCCTGGCCAATCCTATTCACTCCAGCTGTGATCAGCTAACTCAATATACTCCAAGGTTTGAATCTGGGATTTTTTGGTCTGTATGGCTCAGGCACAACTGAATACCCACACTGGAAGAACCATTCTAACACACTTCTTAAAAAAATAAAACAAGAGACATGGAACCCTGTATCTTTCTGTCGTAGAACCTTTCCCTTCGATAATTGAAAGACTGGCCAGCTTACAAAATATACCTTTCTCCTTTCATATCACACCTACAAAAATTATCTTCCGTTCACTGCTCTGTTGATGGATGCAACAAAACAGAAGCAGAGAAATGCACAGAACAAAAGAAAAAGATTAATCTTGTTAGGAGTTTTTCTGTTGATGCTGAAATCCTACTGCAGTGATCAAGACACTACCAAGCTGTTTCATGCTTGAGCTTTTCAGGAGGTTACAAAAAATTCAACCACATTGATGTCCTATCTCTCTCAAACTTGAATTCTTTGTCAAAGAGAAGCCATTTTAGTGAGCTGAATATTTAAAGGTTGCTGCCTCGTGACATATGGATGGCATTTATTTCCTATTACATTGAATCAATTTGTAATCAAGCAGCCACTCCTCTAACGAGCACCAGTTCTGTCTCTTCATAATTGCAGTGTCCTTCTGAATACCTTGAAACACTGATTGAACTTGTTCCAGTTTACTGCTTGAGCCAAATATAAATGAGATGCATTTATTCCTGAAAATTGGATATAGCTGCACCTTCTGTCCCACTGTAATCACTTTTCGTTTCATAGGTGAGGCCATTTGGTTTCAGTTTTCACAAAGAAACAAACTGAATTGTGTAATGTGATCCCAATACACTGATAAAATCCTGAAATCCAATGTAATAAAAAAGAATTTAACTTATTTATTCACCCTGAAGCAATGGCCTTGGTCAGAGGCCTTTAATTCGGGGCTATTTTTCAACTGTACATTCTTTTTTGAGTTTTCAGATTTTTGGGGGGCTTTTTCATCAGCTTTTCCAAGTTTTGCAGGTGTATTCACACAAAACAATACTAACTTGAGCTGAGGAATGAGCCACAGATTGATACGTGGATGAATCATCTGTAAATTGGAAAAGTATGATTTCTAAACATGACTTTGGATGTCACATTTTTGGTCAGCTACATAAGACATTAAACTGATAAAATTTAACAGTATTTAGATACAAATGGACAATGACCATTATTTTAATGTGGTCTGTCCTCTGTTAATGATATCTGTAATACATTGTTATACTGTGATAATGTGACAGAATGCAAAGGCAAAATTGACCACAATCAGAGCACTATGTGGAGATGCTTCATTCCTTGCTCAAGGAGTGCAGAAATTTAGCAGTTTTCTTTCTGCTGAATAAGGGTGGTGCTGCTCTTCCCTTGCCCTTCTTTCACAAGGGAATCACTAACTGCTCCCATCTTTTTAAGGTCATGAAGACACAATCTGCAATCCTCGCGATTTATAAGATTCTATTTAATCTTGAGTAATTCTAATCCTGGCATTTCTACATCCATTTGCTGCAGAATTATGACTTTTGAGCCCACCATTTCCTCTTCCTAAACCATGAATCCTAAATTCCCTCAAGTTTTTGTGTGATTAATCACTTTGTTTCAGATATCACCATAAGTCATCCTCATTAGCAAAGGTCAAATGGTAATTGCAACACATTTACAACCATAAAAATTTTGGACTATAGGTATTTTAGCTGTGGGCTTCAGATTAGACATTAATTTTTAATAAGTAATTTTCCTTTAACTCTTTGAATATTGAATTACTTCGGACATTTTTACCTATCACATGTCATCTGCAAAATTGATAAGTTGCAAATTTTGAGTATTGTAAATTGCAATTGACGGATTATATAAAACCACAGCATTGTTCTGGCAAGATGTAAAGATTATTTTTGTAAATTCAGTGCTCCCGTAATCCCCAAATTATTTAGCCTGAAATATATTTTGAAACTTATTTGTGCTAAATGGTAACCTTTCTTAGATGAGAGCTTGAATAAAATTGCTATCAGTAAAATTATCAGCCTATGTGGGCATTTGTTTTAATGTTCACAATCTGAGTTTTGGCATTTTGTAACCATCTATGTTGTAATAGCAGCTTTAGATTCATTATTAGATCACTAAATATCTCATGTAACTGAAGATCTCAACAATAAATGTTTCCTACATGTTTGACAGGCAGTAATTAAATTATGAACATACAAACAATGACAGACAGGAAAAGGCCCTTTGGTCCGTCCAGCCTGTGTATCACAATTTATACATTCCCCACCCTACCCAAAACCATGTGATCTCCTGGGAGAGGTGGAAAACTAGATAAAAACCCGGGCCAATTTGGGGGAAAAATAAATCTGGAAAATTTCTCTCCGACCCCTTTGGCGATTGAAACTAGTCCAGTAAATCACTCTGGCCCTGATAATTCTATGCATCACATTACCTACCTTTTGTAAGAAGTGATCTCCACCCCAGCCAGAAACAGGTCCAGCTCTCACTTGAAGGAATTCAGCGAATTGCCATCCATCACACAAGCCGGCAGCCTGTTCCAGAGGTCCATTATTCTCTGGGAAAAGAACCACCTCCTGACATCTCACCTAGACCTGGCCTTATACAACTTAAAATTGTAACCTCTGGTCCTCCCAAACCTATTTAATTGGAACAAACTGTCAACTTGAACACAATCTATTCCCTTCATCATCTTATAAACCTTGATTAGTAGTAATGAAATGACTATTGGCAATGCATGGGTTAGGGTTAGGCCAAGGGATTATGGTTAGGGATTAGGGTTAGGGTTCAAAACCGCTATTGATACAGCCATTGTCACTAGGACGCTTCCTTAAATTAATTACTGGGCCTCAAATTGTTCATTAAAGACCAAACCAAATCATGTAACCACATAGATTGACAAAATTACCCCATTAGTTAATTCAGTTTGCAATCGTTGTGGGTGTACATTTGAATGTTTGTGAGTCTTAAGGACTCTAAATGTTGTTCTTCAAGTCAACAAGAGTTGCACCTAACTCTGATATGTTGTTAGCAGCTGGCAAAGAAGAGATTCTGAAAATCACCTTGGATTTGTTTTGGGATATTGACATAGACAAAAATTTGATTGTCCCAGATGGTGTCAATGACTTGGATTTAAAGTGTACCAGTATTTAAAATAAGTTCATTAAGGTTACTAATGCTTTCGATCAGTATAAATCTTCTCTTATACATACACTATCATTGAAAGTGAAACATTAGAGACTACCTCAGTACTATTTGTCAGCACCATATTTGTACCTTTGTATCATATGAAACGAGGAAGATATAGATGTAGTGATAGAGTTAGACGAACTATTGAAAGCAGTACATATGTTCCTGAATTTTGCTTTACCTGTATTTGATCTACCTTTGAAGTGGACATCAAGTGGTAGAGGAGTTTTTTGCCTTTTGAATAATGCTGGCAGAAATATTTCCAGTTGTCCCTGGTACCACCACTTACCTTTTATTTAGGGGAGCCTGAAGATGCTTAATTGAGGTTTAGAATTCCTGCTGGTTCTTAGCTTGCTGATAATCATGTTGTACCTTTAGGACAACAAGCTGTAAGCTGTGACAAGCCACAATCTTGGCGTCCTATTTGACCCTGAGATGACCTTCCGACCACATTTCCGCTCCGTCGCCAAGACTGCCTACTTCCACCTCTGTAACTGCCCACCTCCGTCCCTGCCTCAGCTCATCTGCTGCTGAAACCCTCATCCATGCCGTTGTTACCTCGAGACTTGACTCTTCCAAAGCTCTCCTGGCCGGCATCCCATCTTCCGCCCTCCATAAACTTGAGCTCATCCAAAACTGCTGCCCGTATCCTAACTCACACCAAGTCCCGTTCACCCATCACTCCTGTGCTCGCTGACCTACAGTGGCTCCCGGTCCGGCAATACCTCGATTTTAAAATTCTCATCCTTGTTTTCAAATCCCTCCATAGCCTCACCCCTCCCTATCTCTGTAACCTCCCCCAGCCCTCCTATCCTCTGAGATCTCTGCGCTCCTCCAGTTCTGGCCTCTTGCTCATCCCCGAATTTAATCGCTCCACCATTGGCGGCCTTGTCTTCAGCTACCTAAGCCGTAAGCTCTGGAATTCCCTCCCTAAAACTCTCTGCCTCTCTACCTCTCTCTCCTCCTTTAAGATGCTCCTGAAAACCTGCCTCAAAGACACTATATAAATGCAAGTTATTGTTGTTGTTGCTATGTTGGCTTCACTGATGATCAGAGTGAGCTTGTTGATGTCACCCTTTTTCTCATGAGAACCTATCTTCCGCTTTACTACTTCTTTAACTTCTTCCCTATAGCACGCCTTTGTGACAATTCAACATGGAATAAAAACCAGCAACACAAGTAAACGCTAAAGTCATCAGAAACAGCAGGACAGATGTATAGAAGTTACTTCACTATAACATTATGCAAGATGAAATGTAGAAGATTGATTGCTGCTTTTAAACCAGACATATTAAATCAGAATCCTTGTGTAATAAAATAAAACACATCATACTCCATCATCAATAATGACAGTTCCATGCCTTGTAACCTTACAGAGAGAGTGATGAATGGAATAATGATTAAATGTAATTTAAGTCGAAAAATATACCCTAAAATCAAAACTCCAGTATTAGGATAGACAGCAAACAGTTCATCAGTCAAATAGGTAGGTGTGTTCAAGACAAAAATTCCTCAGCCTCGCATAGGGGTGCATTCTGTAGCTGTTACTTTGTTAATACACTATCCCAGGACTAAATAAAAGTGTACTTTGTTGCTTTTTAAAAATGGTAAATCAGGACAGAGCCCAGCCCAAGAATACGATGTACAGGGACACTTTACAATTTCACTCTTCCAGCAAAGAGCTTTGCCCTCCAGGATCATGTCTTGGGAATTTGGATGGGTGAAAATTATGACTGATGGACGGAAAATCATGCGGAATGTATGCCCAATTATAGATATGTGCTCCCAGCAGGTGAATTCCTAAAATTACCCCTATATAATGTACTCCTAATAATTAAAGTCAATTTTTGCACGAAAATATTGAATTATCCAATAATTTACATTAAGCAATGAAAATAACAGCAAAGGGAGAATCTGGTGTTAAAAAATAAATTATCAGACCATTTTAATTAAGCAACTTTGAATTAAGAGGAGTTGTTAACTCCTCTAATTCTTAATTAGAAAAGTTTCATAAATTCCTACCCAGCAGTCATCTTGTTGTTGCAAGAATGTGATCCCAAGCCTATCTTCATCCAAAGTTTACACACACACAGATCCCAGAAGGAATTACTGGGAAGGGGTCAGGAGCATTAACTTTTTCTTAAATCCAAATTGTTAGTCCAGGGTCAATGCTAGTGACTTTTGCTACTGTCTGAGTTGAAAATATAAAACTCAGCACAGATGAGGGAT
This sequence comes from Heptranchias perlo, assembly GCF_035084215.1. NCBI lineage: Eukaryota > Metazoa > Chordata > Chondrichthyes > Hexanchiformes > Hexanchidae > Heptranchias > Heptranchias perlo. Next base: position 32,416,217 of record NC_090343.1, on the reverse strand, counting down.
TGAACTGTTGACCTTCCTGGTTTGTATAGATGTAAGAGAATTTTTTTATATCAAAAAGCAACAATATTTTCTTGCAAGATCATCATAGGCACAGCACAGGAGGAGGCCATTTTCTTTTATTCGTTCATGGGATGTGGGTGTCGCTGGCGAGTCCAGCATTTATTACCCATCCCTAATTGCCCTTGAGAAGATGGTGGTGAGCCACCTTCTTGAACCGCTGCAGTCCGTGTGGTGAAGGTTCTCCCCCAGTGCTGTTAGGAAGGGAGTTCCTGTTCATTTGGCCCATCGTGCCTGTGCCAGCTCTTTGAAAGAGCTAAATGATTAGTCCCATTCCCCTGCTCTTGCCCCATAACACTGTAAAATTTTTCCCTTCAAGTATTTATCTAATTCCCTTTTGAAAGTTACTATTGAATCTGCTTCCACCGCCCTTTCAGGCAGTGCATTCCAGATCATTACAATTCACTGCATAAAAAAATGTTTCCTCATGTCGCCTTTGGCTCTTTTGCCGATCACCTTAAATCTGCGTCCTCTGGTTACCGACCCTTCTGCCACTGGAAATTAAATGTCCCCTTAACTTTCCCTGTTCTAAGGAGAGCAACCCCAACTTCTCCAGTCTCTCCACATAACTGAAATGCCTCATCCCTGGTACCATTCTAGTAAATCTCTTCTGCACCCTCTCAAAGGCCTTGACATCCTTCCTAAAGTATGGTGCCCAGATTTGAAAACAATATTCTAGCTGAGGCCTAACCAGTATTTTATAAAGGTTCAGCATAACTTCCTTGCTTTTGTACTCTATGCCTCTATTAATAAAGTCCATATGCTTTTTTAACAGCCTTCTCAACTTGTCCTGCCACCTTCAAAATTTTGTGTATGTGCACTCCCAGGTCTTTCTGTTCCTGCACCCCCTTTAAAATTGTATCATTTAGTTTATATTGCCTCTCCTCATTCTTCCTACCAAAATGCATCACTTCACACTTCTCTGTGTTACATTTCATCTGCCATGTGTCTGCCCATTTCACCAATCTGTCTGTGTCCTTCTGAAGTCTGTTACTATCCTCCACATTGTTTACTACATTTCCGAGTTTTGTGTCATCTGCAAACTTTGAAATTATACCCTCTATACCCAAGTCCAGGTTATTAATATATATCAAAAAAAGCAGTGGTCCTAATACTGACCCCTTGGGAACACCGCAGTATAGGTCCCTCCAGTCTGAAAAACAACCGTTCACTACTACTCTCTGCTTTCTGTTCCCTAGCAAATTTTGTATCCATGCTGCCACTGTCCCTTTAATCCTATGGGCTTTAATTTTTCCAACAAGTCTATTATGTGGTACTTTATCAAATGCCATTTGAAAGTCCACATACACAACATCAACCTCACAACCCTCATCAACCCTCTCCGTTTCTTCGTCAAAGAACTCAATCAAGTTAGCAAACGTTATTTTCCTTTAACAAATCCGTGCTGACTTTCATTTATTAGCCCATACTTTTCCAAGTGCCAGTGAATTTTGTCCAAGATTATTGTCTCTGAAAGTTTCCCCACCACGGACGTTAGGCTGGTTGGCCTGTAACTGCCGGGTGTATCCCTCTCCCCTTTTTTGAATAGGGTGTAACATTTGCAATCCTCCAGTCCTCCGGCACCATCCCCATATGTAAGGTGGATTGGAAGATTGTGGCCGGAGCCTCTGCAATTTCCACCCTTACATCCCTCAGAAATCTGGGATGCATCCCATCTGGATTGGGTGACTTTTCTACTTTGAGTACTGCCAATCTTTTAAGTACCTCCTGTTTATCTATTTTTATCCTATCCAATGGTGCTACTATCTCCTCCTTTACTAGTACAATGGCAATTTCCTCTTCTCTAGTGAAGATAGATGTGAAGTATTCATTTTGTGCCTTAGCCAGGCCCTCTGCCTCCACAAGAAGATCTCCTTTTTTGTCCCTAATCAGTCCCACCCTTCCTTTGGCCATCCTTTTACTTTTATATGTTTATAAAAGACTTTTGAGTTCCCTTTTATGTAAGCCGCTAATATATTTTCACATTCTCTCCTTACCCCAAAATGGCGTCTTGGATGCGCACGCACGTTTCCTGTGTGACGTGCGCCAGACGCCATCTTGGTATTGGAGTTTGCGCAGGCGCAAATAAGAAACGCTGGAATCATGTATAGTAGGGAGAAAGTGGCTTCAATCAGTGTGCAATGCTGATTTAAAGTGATAAGTCCCAAAATGGTGTCGAACGCTCAACTCAACGCACAGTCTTAACCCCGACCATCTGAACGTGTCTTAGAGTGCCTGGAGGACCCCCACCCACACTATTTAAAGGGACCATGCAGGATTTACAGGTTAGTGGCTGGATTATTGCCTCTGGCTGCTGAGAAATTTGTAACCATTTTTGGAGGTCTCCTAGACTTCAATACTAGGATGCAAGGCCATAGCTTAACATTTAGAGCCAGGATGTGCAGGAGTGAAGTTAGGAAATGCTTCTACATGCAAAGGGTGGGAGACGTTTGGAACACTCTTCTACAGATGGCAGTTGATGCTAGCTCACTTGTGAATGTTAAATCTGAGATTGATGGATTTCTGTGAACCAAGGGTATTAAGGCATATGGGGCTAAGGCGGGTATGGAGTTAGGTCACAGGTCCACCATGATCTCATTGAACGGTGTAACAGGCTCGAGGGGCTAAATGCCACTGCCACTTGCTGCCTCTTGATATGCGCCACCTTCTCCTGCAAGAAAGCGAGGCGTGTGCCTGGGTGATGTGCCTGTCATGGTTGAATAGCTGCCAGTGTGTGTGGCCTGTGAGTTGTGGGTGGGCGGCTTGAAACAATGGTAATGTGTAAGGGCGGGAGGAAGCATCTGATGGGAAGAGTTGAGTACTGATGGAAAGAGTTTATTGGTATGTGGGTGATGGGGGTGTAGTGCGTGGTGCAGTTGGTAGGAGACGCCATTTGACAGTTGACCTCACTCACCTTGCCCACTCATGTGAAAGCATTGAACTTCTTCCTGCACTGCATCCATGTTCATGATGCTGTGCACCTGGCATTGACTTCATCCCCCGCTGCCTCCCACCTTTTGAGTATATGTCTGGAGGGCCTCTTGCCACCCCCCCGCCCCCCACTGCGGATAAAGGATATCCCTCCTTCTGTCCACCTCTTGCACCCAAGGTCTCTAGTGCATCAGCAGAGAACCTTGGTACGTGCATTCTTGCAGGCGTACCAACTCAGATCGGCAGATTGGTGAGGTCTGGTGTGCAGATTGGAGGATGTGGGATTTAGTAATGCGCAACCATTATTCAATGTTTTAACATAACTCATCAGTGTGTAAACATAGGGATAGGATCTGCATCTGTGTTTTATGTGTGCGATGTCTGATCTCTGTTCAGACTCCATGCAGACAGTAGACTGTTATTTTCAGCAAATAACAGGTACAAGCTACCTTTAAGAGATTTCTAAGAAACATCTTCCCTTTAAGACATGGAGCTCTCTCTGCTGGTGGAAAGTGCGAATTGCATTCATTCCACGTGCAAGGCCTGGAAAGGAACGCCGACTGCAGGTAAGTGCTCCCTTGAGACCAAACTTGCGTCTTGCCTGCCCAGTGTGTTAGCGCATTGTGCCAACATCGTCCAGAATGGACCCTTAACCAATTTTTCCCCCTATATCTTTAGTTATCCAGGGAGCTCTAGCTTTGGACGCCATTCCTTTCCCTCTCATATGGATGTGTCTACTCTGTGCCCAAACTAACTCCTCCTTGAAGGCCTCCCATTGTTCAATTATTGTTTTGCCGACCAAATTTTGAATCCAATCCACCTAGGCAAGGTCCCTTTGTAACTCACTGAAATTTGCCCTCCTCCAGTTGACTGTTCCTTGTCCTTTCCCATAACTATTCCAAACCTAAATCTGCAATAAATATTATGATCACTGTGGCCCAAATGCTCCCCCATTGAAATATGCTCCACCTGCCCCACTTCATTCCCTAGAACTAGATCCAGCACTGTTTCCTTCCATGTTGGGCTGGAAACACTGTTCCAGAATGTTCTCTTGAACACATTTCAGTAATTCACCCCCCTCTTTGCCCTTTACACTGTTACTGTCCCAGTCTATATTGGGATAATTGAAGCCCCCAATATCACTATTCTATAGTTCTTGCATCTTTCTGTAATTTGCCTGCAAATTTTCTCCTCTATCTCATTCCCACTATTTGGTGGCCTATAGAATACACCCAGTAGTGTATTAGCTCCTCTATTGTTCCTCAATTCTAACCCAATAGATTCTGACTTTGACCCCTCAACTACATCATCCCTTTCCAGTGCTATAATAGTTTCTTTGATCAATACTGCCAACCCCCCACCACCTTTCTTTCTTACCTTCCCTATCCTTCCTGAACACCTGTAGCCAGGAATATTAAGTACCCAATCCTCCCCTTCTTTGAACCGGGCCTTTGTTATTACCACTATATCATAGTCCCATGTAGCCACTTGAGCCTGCAGCTCACCAACCTTATTTACCACGCTACATGCGATTACACACATGCACTCTAAACTCATCTTCGATTGCCTCACATTTGCCCCCTGTCTGATCCCTCCTATTTCTGAACTATTCTTTGCTACTTGCCCCTCCCAGTCCTCTGTGCACCTTGTTTCTCCTTTCTAATGATTCATCCTGGTGCCCACCCCTGCCAAATTAGTTTAAACTCTCCCCCACAGCATTAGTTAACCACTCCGCGAGGACATTGGTCCCAGCTCTGTTGAGGTGCAACTCATCCATCTTGAACAGATCCCTCCTGCTCCAGAACTGGTCCCAATGGCCCAGGGATCTGAAGCCCTCCCTCCTGCATCATTGTTTCAGCCACACATTGACCTGTCTTACTATTCCTATACTCACTAGTGCATGGCACTGGGAGTAATGCCTTTTGAGGTCCTGCTTTTTAACTTCCTCCCTAGCTCCTGAAACTCTGACTGCAGGACCTCGACCCTTTTCCTTCCTATGTTACTGGTTCCCACATGGACCACGATTTCTGGCTGTTCCCCTTCCGCCTTCAAAATGTTCTGCACCCTCTCAGTGTGCCCTTTACCCTGGCACCAAGGAGGCCACACACCATGCGAGACTCACGTCGGCGGTTGCAGAAACGCCTGCCTTTCCCCCTGACTGTCGAATATAACAACTGCATTTCTTTTGCCCCCCTGTGCAGCCGAGTCTCCCACGGTGCCATGGATTTGCTCCTGACTGCACTCCTCCAAGGTGTCAACACCCTTACTAGTATTCATGATGATGTAGCCTCTTTAAGGGCTTGTTCTAGTCAATAATTTTTTTTATGTTTCCTGCCATTGCTCATATTAATGTGCCCCAATGTATACTAAAAAACAATCACTTTATTGTATCTTGAACAGATTTTGTTTTTAATTTCTATACACACATTCTTCCTGTGTAGCTTATGAAAGTATACATAAGCATAAACTGGGTTTTTTTTATTCATTCTTGAGATGTGGGCATCACTGGCATTTATTGCCCATCCCTCGTTGCCCTTAAGAAGTTGGTGGTGGGCCTTCTTCTTGAACCTCTGTGGACAGTGTGGTGAAGGTACTCCCATAATGTTGTTAGGTAAGGAGTTGCAGGATTTTGACCCAGCAACTCTGAAGGATATTTTCAAGTCAGGATGTTATGTAACTTGGAGGGGAACGTGGAGGTGGTGTTGTTCCCATGCACCTGCTGCCCTTAGCCTTCTAGGTGGTGGAGGTCGCAGGTTTGGGAGCTGCTGCTGAAGAAACCTTGGCGACTTGTGGCAGTGTATCCTGTGGATAGTACACACTGCAGGCACAGTACACCCGTGGTAGAGGGAGTGGATGTTTAAGCTGGTGGGTGAGGTGCCAATCAAGTGGACTGCTTTGTCCTGGATGGTATCAACCTTCTTGAGTGTTATTGCAGCTATATCCATCAACGCAAGTGGAAAGTATTCTATCACACTCCTGCCTTGTTGAATGGGAGGAAGGATTTGGGAAGTCAGGAGGATTTGCCCTGCTTTTTGCGGACGGGACACATGTGGGCATCTTTCCACATTGTCAGGTAGATGTCAGTGTTGTGGCTGTACTGGAACAGCTAAGCTCGTTCTGGAGCACATGTCTTCAGCATTATGGTCGGGATATGGTCAGGGCCCGTAGCCTTTACTGCGTCCCATTCACTTAGCCATTTCTTGAAGTCACGTGAGTTTCATTTGGCTCTGTTTTTTTTAAAAAGGAGAAAAAGTTAAGTGGCAGGTTGATTTTATTCGGACACGGATGCATTGCTTTTAGATGGTTCAATATAGCTTAGGTTTGGCCCTTTTGAGTTATGAACATAAATCTCGGATGTCTTATTTTAAAATTGTGTCTTAGCTAGAAGTCCACCATGCCTGGCAATATTGCTTCCAACAGGAGAGTGGCAGGTTATAATGAAAATTTGAATTGAACTGTAACTTTTTCTTCTTTTTTTAAAGAACAGACCCAAATAAAACCCTTTATTGTCTTAGAGCAGCTCATCTTCAGAACATAGGAAAACATAGGATCAGAAAATTCTCTGCAGCTCATCTGGCCAGTCCCAAAATTGAATACTCCACAATAGGCACTTCTTCAAATATCTATCCGATTCTCCCTTAAGTTTCTCTACATCATCTGTCTCCGCTGCCTCCCTGGACAGTCTGTTCCACATGTTCACCATCCTATATGTTCACCTCTCCTCTGACAGGCTTGAGCCCTTGTCCCTTGGTTCTAGAGTTTGAGGCAAAACTTAAACGTATTATCGGCATTCAATTTATCTATTCCCTTAAGGATCTTGAATACTTGAATAATATTTCCCTTGCACCTTCTCCTCTCCAGAGCAAATGATTTCAGGTCTTCAACCTCTCCCCATGGCTCAGATGCTTTAAGGTGGTAGCAGTTTGTTTCCCTTTTCTGTGCTCCAATGTCTAGATAACCTTGCCGTAGTTTGGCAATCAGAATTGTACCAATATTTTAAATGCAGACTCATTATCGTCTCCTGGGTTTTGTGCTTTATGTCCCTGGCTATATATCCCAAGATCTAGTTAGTTTTCCTTACTGCTGCAGCACACTGCACGATTGGTTTCAATGAGTTATCTACCAGTATTCTCAAATCTTTCTTCTGTGCTGTGTCCTGTAGCCTAGAGTCATTTGATTTGTATCCCCACTGTTTATTTATTTTCCTTAGTCTCATTGCTTTGCATTTCTCCAGGGTGAATTAACACATGTGCCTACCCTGTGACCAGGGATACCAGCCAAATTTGGGACCCCTGGTAAAGTTCACCACAATGCAGAAAAACAGGACCAATTTCATTTAAGTATAGTATGTTGTGATAGGATTTACATAATTATTAATGCAGTGTGTAAAAATTCTACGGGACTATTTCTTCATGTGTTTCACTGCAGTTTGTGTTTTATTGAACCCAGGGTACAGAGGGAATGTCCGTGGCCCCAAGAATTCTTAATCCGGCTCTGCTTTTGTCCACATTAAAAGCCATTGGTCCTCACAGCTCTTAATATCAACCTATCCAGATTCCTTTGTATTTGGTTTGCCTCTTTCCTATTGTTCAAAACTCATTGTTGCCAAGGTGGTCTGTACCATTTCCTGGTTGTTATTTAACACCAGTTCCAATAGCGCTTCTAACTTGCTTGTGTTCCTTCAGTAATTGCTCATGTAACAATCAAGTGTTATGTCCAAGGTTATGTTTTCACTCCCATTGAACCCTTTATGAATTTTCCAGTCTATCCCTGGTAAATTGAAGTCACTCATAACAACTGCAACCATTCCTGTCCTCACTTCCATTATTTGACTAAAAGTACTTGGTCCAATTCCTCCTTCTGATCTTGTGATCTATAGCAGATGTCTACAGTTAGTTTCCTTTCCTTAGAGGCTGTCATTCCTATCCACAGAGTTTTCCTCTAATCTGCACATGGATGAGATAAATCTATCTGCATTATAGTCAAATTCTCTTCACAGACCTCTCAGTTTGCCTTTTGTCTCTCTACAAAATAATTGTTCATTTACCCAAGCCATATCATTTTTGAACCAGAACTCTGTGACGCATATATCACAGCTTTTCTTTCCTGAGACTCCTAACAGTCATGAATAGAAGTTTTGAGGCATCCATTTCCCCCACTCTTGAGATTGATGTGTTTGCACATATACTTTCTCAAACTCTTTTTCTGATTCCCACTCACTGATAATATTACACTTCCAATTACAGTTACCGTTAATAAAGACAAAAAAATAAAATTAATCAAAATGTAAAAATTATAAGAGCAGTTTATTTCCCAGCATTCTTAGCAGGTTGATGACCTGAATTATCTAGGTGACAATCTTGAATGTAGGGAAAGAGGGGGGTGGGGGGGGGGGTTGGCAGGGAAAGCAATGGATTCCAAAGAATGGTTTTGTGAAAAAGGTTTGTGTTCCTGAAGAGAAGGCGAGAGATTACTGTTTGATGTAAGTCAGTATTGTCATTATCATCCGCAAGTTATTGACAAAAAGGTTGCATTATGGCACAGAGAGAGAATAACTAACCATATTGGAAAAATATATTCACCTTTATTGAACTTTTATTTATCTTCTGAATGGCTAAGATTGCATCATAAATGTCATCATCAGGATAGGAGTGAGATTTCTGTCGGCAAGAATGACACAAATTGTAAACCAATGTAGGTATACTGAGCTGTATTTATTAATGTTCCAGTTGGTAGAGATTGAGGGTGGGTCTTTGGCACTGGGTCAGTAGGAAATATTTGGTGAAGCTCTAAAAATGTAATAGGAACTGAATGACACCTTCAGGCAACTAAGGATGGGCAATAAATGCTGCACTTGTTAGCATCATCCATTTCCCCAGAATTAATGTTTTAAAATATCAAAGGCCTACAACATCATGTGTTATAGGTTCAAATGTAATATTATATAACATAATTGTGATATAATAGTCTAGTCATACACAAGATAATTATGGATGAGAAATACCATTCAGCCCATCTTATGATTGACCCAGATGACCCTAAAGTCTCTCATTGCAGGTTCTTGAATGATTCCAGGGTCCTCACCTCACCCAGTCTATTCAGGAGTCCATATCAAGTGTTGATCTCCTTTAGTGTAAAAAAGAACTTCCTACTATCAGTCCTAAATTTGCTTTTTATTTGTTTGAACCTGTGGCCTATGCTGTACTCTCGTGATTTGAAGTAATTATCTGGAATTACTGTTTCCATACCATTTACTATTTTATTTATCTCAATAAGATCACCTCAGATGCCTCCTTTCAAGGCTGAAAAGCCTAGTCTTTCCTCATAGCTCAAATCTCTAACACTAGGAATCAGTCTTATGCCTCTGCTTTGCACTGCTTGAAATAGTTGAATGTTTCCTTGTGCCTCAGTGACCAGAACTGGAGACAATATTCAATATGTGGTCTGACCAGCGCACTGTACAGTTTGACATGACTTCCTATAATTTGTAATCTACTGTTTTGGCTATAAAGCTCAATATTCAATTGACTTTGTTGATTGCTGTTCTGCATTGGTTGGACATATTGACTGAAGAGTCTCTTAAGACTCCTAGGTCTCTTTCAACTTCATCCTTAGCTATTTCAACATAAATCATGCTGTACGTGTGTTGCCTATCTTTTTTTACTTCTGATGGGCAATACTTTAGACTTGTCTACATTGAATTCCGTCTCTCATTGTTTTGTGCACTTACATATTTTGTCCAGCTGATTCCAAAACTTCTGAGCTGCCTCCTCCAATTCCATTGCCCCTCCTACTTTGGTATCAGTATGAATCCACGTAGTTGATCTAAATTGGAACCAGTAGTGGTGCCAACACTAATCCCTAGCGTACCCCACTTAGTATCTCCCCCACCCTGATATAAATCATCTATCAAGTACCCATTGTTTTCTAGCCTTCAGTCAATTTCTTATCTATACCCATCTATACCCAAGATTTACTCTGAATACCCATTGTGTTCAGATCAACCAATAGCCTTTCATGTAGAACTTTGTCAACTGCCTTCTGGAAGTCCATGATAAACAAGCTGTAAGGCTTACAACTGTCTGCTTGAGTAGTCACTTCTTCAAAGAAGTCAAGGGGTTTGTTCAGACAGGATATTCCCTTTTGAATCCATGTTGATTGCTGTTTATTAAGTTATTATTGTAGAGACAATTTATAAGTTTGCACCTGATAATCGATTCCATTATTTTACACAGGGTTGAAGTAAGACTGATGGGAGTAGATTTTCAACATGTTGCCCAAGCATAAAACTGGCATTGCAGATTAGCTTTCCCTTATAAAAAACAATCGATTTTCGTTTCCATTGATTTCAGTGGAGATGAAAATCGAGCAGTTTCTATAATGAACGCTCAAACCACATGTTTCACTCTATTGCTGTGTGATTGCCTCTTCTGACACTCCTCCCTTTCTCCCTCCTGCTCAGTGTTCTCTCCCTATCCACTGCCCTCCACAATGTCCCTCTGTGTGTAATGACCATTATTTCATGGAAATTGTTGTTAATATATGAAAAGTTAATCAGAAAAACGTGTATAATACTTCAAGCAAATAGCATTGAGTTACTGAGAAACGCATGGTTTACATATTAATAAAATTACCATTGACAATACTGCAAATGGTTTATAATAACGTTATAAAAAATCCATTATTAAAATTCTTCCTCTGTTCCATGTACAAAAATGGCTACCTAAGCAATAAATAAATGCCACCCTCTGTTATAAAGGAACTAAAGATTTAATTCAGTATTTGATGGTTCCAACAAATTGTGATGAAGCAAAGCCACTGTTTGTCTATTATGAAAGTACTGCCATCGAAAGTATTTCAAATACTGATTATTGGTCCAAAAGTGCACTTACATTGCAAGTTCAGCTTTGATGCAAAGTGGTTTCCATTTCGCACTGATTCTAAACTTCTATTGTGTAAATATAGAGTCAGTACCTGACCTAACTCCAAAGCAAAGTGGTTATACTCCTCCAGTCAAGCCTTGATTCTGGAATTAAGCTACATTTGCACTGTACCTGTACCATCAGTGCAAAGCAAAAACCTTTTCACACCAACGCTCCAATTATATTGTAAATGCATCCTAAGTCTCTAATGCTGTCACCAGCAGCATTTTCTATTAATAGTAACCATTTTGTAATAACAAAATGGTATCAACAATAGTTTTTACAGCAAGAAGCAGAAATGGTTACAATAAATGTAGAAAGACACAGTAATGTTAGGCTTGACAACATATAAGGAAAGCGAAGTTAATTTGTGGACCAAAACCCTGGTTAATTATCAGTTGAAAGAAAAGCATGGCTATATTCTATTGTAATAAGTTGTGTAACTGAGTAACATAACAGCGAGATTACTGCTTCTAAAAAAGTAAATGAATCACTTCCCTCCCAAGATCTTCACTGACTGATTCATTAGCTGTTAATCAGTAGTGTTGTCAGCCAAAGCAAATGTAGACAATTTTTTGCAACAAAAGTGTTACCTTTTGTCCCTTTGAAAATCAGGCAACATATTCTTTTCATTGGCCTTCAGGATAGCAAAATCCCTTCATTAGCTGAGCATTCATAACAATTTAATATAAGACAATAAGCAATATTAAAGAGACAACATTTTCATGTAAGGCACTTCATAATCCTCTTTTGCTTCTTTGGAAACGCACAATGCAGTGCAGCAAAGAGTTGGCGTGGGGGAGGAGAAGCATCATCGAGTTACTTGCACGTGATGTTATTCTGATGACAACAGCATGTGGCTCTTCAAATTCTGCCTTCCCAAACAAAAAAAAGTAATTTGCCAAACATTTTTACATGAAGACTGTGCCCCTTTTAAATAATTGTATGATTAAAAGCAATCTTTTAACCATGTCACCATTCAGACTCCTAAGGCAGATTTTCCAAGGGTCCAGATTTTTTAATTTATAGCCAACCCTGCTGGATCCAGTCTAATTTAATATGCATGCTGCCATTTAAAGGGGAGTTGTTCAATGGGAATAGAAGGAAGAGCAGAGCCAGCAAATCCCAGTAAAATAATGACGCAATGGTAAATAAGAACACCACCGTTCACTGATGCAGCTGTGGAACTGCAGCTTCACAAATTGGGAGAAAGGAGAATTCACCTGCAGGGCCTCAACCTCCAGGAGATTGGTCCAGGCTGTGTGGAAAGAAGTGAGAAAGGTTAAATGTGATGTCAAACATTCAGAGAACCTAGGAGCAGATAGGAAAGAAGTTTGGCAGCCTCACAAAATCTTTCAAGGAAAGGCTACCTAGAATTTAGCCATATCAAATAGATGGGTGAGTTGTTGTTACAAGTTTAGGGTCTTTCCTTAAATATTCTTATATGTATGTTATTATCGCAAAGCATAAATGTGGTGACAGAAGCTCACATTCCACCTCAATTGAACAGTCCTGAGATTTAAACCACATGGGGCCTGAATATAAATCAAGTTTGCTGTCTCAGCATGATTGCTATCTGCAGTCATTTTAGTTTGTCCTAAGGCCCATGCAATGTCTGCTGGTGACTAGTAAGGAATCACAGAATTACATAGAATGCACAGCTCAGAAACAGACTATTTGGCCCAACTGGTCCATGCTGGTGTTTATGCTCCATACGTGCCTCCTCCCACCACTCTTCATCTAACTCAACGAGCATAATATCTAATCATTTGTGTTCTGTGTTTACCTCACTTTCCCTTAATCCACTACCAACATCTGTGCAAACCACCTTGAAGTGCATGGTAACTGCAGGGACTTCTGCAGTGGAGCTCTGAGTGCCAGAGGTTCTTTGCTTGGTGGGACTATCTCACACTGTTGCTATGGAGGCCTTCTTGTCCATTTTCAACACTCTAGTGATCAGATTGGCGGAGCCATTCTTCAAGGTTTCACAAACATCATTACACGTAAGAAGTCTGTTCCCATGCAGATCAGTGGGCATGATGAGGAAGTGCCCAGCAGGTGCATAGATGAAGCTGCTGTCTCTCAGGACAATGACACATCCATAAAACCCACCCCCACCCCACCACCTCAAATGAGAGACGATGTGGCAGATCCAGCCAGCCACCACAGCATTGGACTTGACCAAGCCAGTTGGAGGACTATCTCGTGACCCAGCACAATGAGGTACAGGGCCACTTTAACTTGAAGAAGCTCCCACTCACACTCAACAGTCAGCACCTCACTTTCTCCTCCCTCTGGGAAAAAACCTAACAGGAATACTAGGATAGATTCTAGAGGGTTCACACCATACCTTGTCACCAAGTGGAAATATAATGATAAAATGCACTAGGCAAATATATTCAGCAATTTTATAAACTTTGTCTAGAGAGTTTACTTTTGATGGTGCCGAATAATGTAGCAGCAGATCAAAGGATTGGCTTCATGATAGTTGAAATAGTGGAAATTACAATGTTGTTCATGGTGTATTAGCAACATAGAGAATTTGTCTAGAGAATTTCATCTGCCATATGTCTGCCTATTCCACCAGCCTGTCTATATCCTCTTGAAGTCTATTGCTATCCTCCTCACTGTTTACTGCACTTCCAAGTTTTGTGTCATCTGCAAATTTTGAAATTGTGCCCTGTACACCCAAGCCCAAGTCATTAATATATATCAAAAAAAGCAGTCGTCCTAGTATCAACCCCTGGGGAACACCACTGTACATCTTCCTCCAGTCCAAAAAACAACTATTTACCACTACACTGTTTCCTGTCACTTAGCCAATTTCGTATCCATGCTGCCACTGCCCCTTTTATTCCATGGGCTTCAATTTTGCTGACAAGCTTATTATGTGGCACTTTATCAAACATCTTTTGAAAGTCCATGTACACAACATCAACCACATTGCCCTCATCAACCCTTCCTATTACCTCATCAAAAAACTCAATCAAGTTAGTTAAACATAATTTGCCTTTAACAAATCCATGCTGGCTTTCCTTTATTAATCCACACATGTCCAAGTGACTATTAATTTTGTCCCAGATTATTGTTTCTAAAAGCTTCCCCACCACCGGGGTTAAACTGACTGGCCTGTTGTTGCTGGGTTTATCCTTACATCGTTTTTTGAATCAGGGTGTAACATTTGTAATTCTCCAGTCCTCTGGCACCACCCCCATATCTATGGAGGATTGGAATAACATGGCCAGCACCTCTGCAATTTCTACCCTTACTTCCCCCAACAACCTAGGATGCATCCCATCTAGACCGGGTGACTTATCTACTTTAAGTACAGCCAGCCTTTCTAGTGCCTCCTCTTTATCAAATTTTAGCCCATCCAGTATCTCAACTATCTCTTCTTTTACTGTGACTTTAGCAGCATCTTCTTCCTTGGTGAAGACAGATGCAAAGTACTCATTTAGTACATCAGCCATTGCATAATGCATATGTGCACATGATGGTAATAGGATGGCTCAGGCATTTAAATGAAGATCTCGTACATGAGAGCCTGGTTTACAACTCTTTCTGTTGTAAACATGTTTCTGCAAGTATACATTCAGGTCATTGTCGCTGTCTTGCTTTGGCTTTGGCTGTAGTTGAGATTCCTCCTCCAACTGTTCTGTTCCATTGTTAGGCCTCTCGGATGCAGCAGGTAATGATGATTTTGGAGGCACTAGCATGGCTGTACTGTTATAGACCTGTTGATCTTCCCAGGCAAAAGAAGTGCTGCTTCAAGATGCCCATAGTATGCTCAGCAACGATCCTACTGGCTGCATTGAACTCGTTGTATCTTTGTTCACCTGGTGTTCTTGACTGTCTCAAAGACTGATGAGATTAGTCTTTACTTCCAAGAAATCATCTTTCCAGCCTGTATTCAAGTAACAAAGGCACAGAGGATTGCCTTAAAAAAAATGTTTAAATGACTCCAGGTTGGGAAACAGATACTGAACTGCATGATCTTGTATTATTGGTCACTAACCATCTGGAGATTGATGGAATGTTTCTCCTTGCAATGCATGAATACCATGGGATTCTGAGTAGGGGCTCAGACCCATGAATGCCATCAATAACACCCTGAACTTTGGGGAAATCTAGAATGTAACTGAATTGCAGTGCCTTTTCATTTACTAGCAGTTTTCTACTGGGGCAAGTTGATGAATGTGTTTTCCCTAGTAAACAATGTAAAAGTGACCTGCTTAAAGCATCTGTGCACTGCAGATTGACTGATATTGCATATGTTCCCTGAGGTAGCCTGGAAGGTGCCTGAGGCAAAAGGTTCAATGCTGTGTTCACCTTCACAGCCATTGCTAATGCTGTCCCGGGTGTCAATATTGTCTGCAGTTCAGATTCCATCAGATTGAACAACTAGGTCACAAAAGACCAGTCAGAAGATTGTGCATAGTGAGAGCTCAGCCAGTAACTGGCAATATGGTTCGCTGCCTGATTTCCTCACCTTCCTCACCCCCTTTCCATGCCAGCAGGACCAATCCTACTGGCCCAAAATTCTGGTATTAAATCCTTGTCCTTGACAATAACTCGTCTTTTAATCCCAATGAGACTATTTTAATTACAAATCAAAACAACACAATACTAAAACACTATTTAATATTCATGCATTTAATAAATCTGTAGATTTTGATATATTGTTTTATACCTAAATCTTCACAGTTTTTGAAAAATGTCTGTACTTATCAAGGAGAAAGACCTCAGAACAGTTGTCACCCAATATCAGTATCAAGCAAAGTTGTCAAAATGTAACATGCTGTATTTGCTAAATAAACAGCCCTTTGAATACAAGGATAAATCCAGTGGAGTCCCTTCCAGTGCAGCTCTCCACTGGAAGAGCAAGACTGCTGAATTTATCCAATAATAACCAATTATCAGTTTTTCAGAGAAATTACCTCCAAAACAGTTGAAGATTTCAACCTGTTTTGATGTTTTATATGAAAATAAAATCCCAATTACTTCAACTTATCCTAAAAATCAATGCAAATGAGTGAAGATGGGGGCAGAGCTTACAAACAGGAAATCCTGGTATGCGCTTTGAATCACCAGCCTCAAACCAGTCAATCATCAAAAAGTTTTGGGAGTTTTACACAGTCTGCTACCTTGTTGAGTCTTTTCTATTGGAAGGAAGAGCATGAACTGAAGCTTTAAAAAAATACAGGCCTCTGAAGAAAGCATTATTAGATATATTTACAATGCAGAAAGTACTATTGTTTAGGTAAGTTTAATTGTATTTTTGTAAATGTTGTTTCCAGTACTGTGTCTCAGTTTAGTGTAACTTCATGATGGTGCCCAAAATTGTTTTTTTTTTAAATACTTGCAGCAAGTTCATTGGTTCAGCTTCTCCTTTTTTATTAGTAGCTTTTGCTGACTTCTCACTGTTGATTTATTGTTTTTATTCTTCCTTAGTAATTTATAACTGTCAGTTTATGTACCAGCTTTTGATTGATACAATTTCTATCTCTTCAGTTGAGATTTGTTCAGTAGTATTATGATGATGAAATTTGAGCCAATTAGATCTTCTGCACTTCCAAGATACCAGTAATATTGTATCATAATGTAACTGGTGTCTAGGCGGTGCACGTGAGCATCCTGGGTTGATTCACCCTCCAATTTATCTTCCCTCCCTAAGCATAAAGCCTCTTTGCTGGTCTGGTTAAGAGTCCAGAACAGATGGTGTAAGAGGTTAGGAATAAGAAACCCATCCTACTTCTCCACACCATTCCACCAGATTGAAAACAACATACTTTCAGATAAGGCATTAAGCAAATTCGCATCAACCTGTTCAGGTGGATGTAAGAAATCCTATGACACTGTTCAAAGAAAAGAATGGTCGATCTCCTTTTGTCCTGGCCAATATTTATCCCTTAACTAACACCATCAAGATGTGGCGATGCCGGTGATGGACTGGGGTTGACAATTGTAAACAATTTTACAACACCAAGTTATAGTCCAGCAATTTTATTTTAAATTCACAAGCTTTCGGAGGCTACCTCCTTCCTCAGGTGAACGATGTGGGTCCATAGGAAGAAAATGTCGTTGGTTGGATTTGGTTGGTTCCCAAACACACGGAACAGCCATGGGGACCAAATTCGCACCCCAATACGCCAACATTTTCATACACAAGTTCGAGCACGACTTCTTCACTGCACAGGACCTCCAACCAACGCTATACACCAGATACATCGACGACATTTTCTTCCTATGGACCCACGGCGAAGAATCACTGAAGAGACTACACAATAACATCAACAAGTTCCATCCCACCATCAAACTCACCATGGAATCGGTTTCTTTCTTGGACACACGAATCTCCATCAAAGACGGGCACCTCAGCACCTCACTCTACCGCAAGCCCACGGACAACCTCACGATGCTCCACTTTTCCAGCTTCCACCCCAACCACGTCAAAGAGGCCATCCCCTATGGACAGGCCCTGCGAATACACAGGATCTGCTCAGACGAGGAGGAACGCGATGGACACCTACAGACGCTGAAAGACGCCCTCGTAAGAACGGGATATGACGCTCGACTCGTCGATCGACAGTTCCGACGGGCCACAGCGAAAAATTGCATAGACCTCCTCAGAAGACAAACACGGGACGCAACCAACAGAGTACCCTTCGTCATCCAGTACTTCCCCGGAGCGGAGAAACTGCGCCATGTTCTCCGCAGCCTTCAACATGTCATCGATGATGACCACACCTCGCTAAGCCCATCCCCATGCCTCCACTACTCGCCTTCAAACAGCCACCCAAACTCAAACAGACCATCGTTCGCAGCAAATTACCCAGCTTTCAGGAGAACAGCGTCCACGACACCACACAACCCTGCCACGGGAACCGCTGCAAGACATGCCAGATCATCGACACAGATACCACCATCACACGAGAGGACACCACCCACCAGGTACATGGTTCATACTCCTGTGACTCGGCCAACGTTTTCTACCTCATACGTTGCAGGAAAGGATGCCCCGGAGCATGGTACATC
The DNA here is from genome assembly GCF_035084215.1 of Heptranchias perlo. Taxonomy (NCBI): domain Eukaryota; kingdom Metazoa; phylum Chordata; class Chondrichthyes; order Hexanchiformes; family Hexanchidae; genus Heptranchias; species Heptranchias perlo. Next base: position 32,398,272 of record NC_090343.1, on the reverse strand, counting down.
GGCGAGACCATGCAGACACTGCGACAACGGATGAACAGACACCACGCAACAATCGCCAGACAGGAGGGTTCCCTTCCAGTCGGGGAACACTTCAGCAGTCTAGGACATTCAGCCACCGATCTTCGGGTAAGCGTTCTCCAAGGCGGCCTTCGAGACACAAGACAATGCAAAATCGTCGAGCAGAAATTGATAGCCAAGTTCTGCACCCATAAGGACGGCCTCAACCGGGATTTTGGGTTCATGTCGCGCTACACGTAACCCCACCAGCGGAAAAATAAGTTATCTGTTTTTAATACACATGGTCATTCTCTCTCTTTCTCTTCCTTTCGGATGTTTCTCTCTCTCTTTCCCTCTCTGTCTTTGGTTCTGGCCGTTTGTATATTCAGTAGTCTGGTATCTAATGTTTCTCTGTCTGAACACTATTCAATTCATTTGATTGCCTTGATAACGGGCAGTTGGAAAGATTATCTGTAATAACCAGGCATTGTTCTCTGACTATATATGAGGTAATTTTCAAGAAATCCGACACTCACCTGACGAAGGAGAAAGCCTCCGAAAGCTTGTGATTTTCAAATAAAACTGTTGGACTATAACCTGGTGTTGTAAGATTCCTTACATTTGTACACCCCAGTCCATCACCGGCATCTCCACATTAAGGATTAGATTGACAGATCAGGATAGTAAGGAACATGAAAAGAAGATTAGGTAATGCTAAAGCATAAAAAAAATTTCAAAAGGTGGTTGCTGGACAAGATGGCTCAGAATTCGATGAGGCCTGATCAGCCTTGACTCTACGCCTTTCGCAGTTAGTGTGTGTAGATTCTCTGGTGAACTCACAAGGTAGCCTTCTCCAGTTCTACAACCCTCCGAGATCGCTGCGCTCCTCCAATTCTGGCATCCCCAATTTTCATTGTCCCACCATTGGTGGCCATGCCTTCAGCTGCCTAGTCCCCTAAGCTCTAGAATTCCCTCCCTAAATCTTTCTGTCTCTCTACCTCTCTCTCCTCCTTTAAGACGCTCCTTTAAACCTACAACTTTGACCAAGCCTGTCCTAATGTGCCTGTCCAGTGTCAAATTTTGTCTGATTTAAACGCTCCTACGAAGCGCCTTGGGGCATTTTACTACGTTAAAGGTGCTATATAAATGCAAGTTGTTTTTGTTGTTTTGGGACGTACTGAGGACGTAAAAGGCACTATAAAAAAGCAATTTTGTAATTTCACTAATTTGTCTTTCTTTCCTTCTTTCTAATTATTACACAGGTATACTTCAGGACGTGTCCTCAATACAAGCAATAGGTATAACTATGGTTAAATATTATGGTTATCTTTACTGAAATTAGTTATCAAGATTCCAGGAAGTGAAAGTATGATTTATTACGAGTCTTAAAGATTTTATTGCAACAATATTAACGTGTGATTATTGAATCATTGGTCTTTGGTACTCAATTTAAAATGTATAGCCCTGCAGAATACAGTACAAGTGAACAGCAATGCAATTCCAGTGATAAAATATCATGCCGAAAGAGCTGAACTTTACACATTAGAAGTAGAGATTTTTTAATTATTCCATTTGAAAAAAGCCATCTTGATCTCCCCCATTTTTTGTAAATCACAAAATTTGGAAGAGTAGTAAACAGTGAGGAGGATAGTGATGGACTTCAAGAGGATATAGACAAGCTGGTGGCACGGGCGGGCACGTGGCAGATGAAATTTAACGCAGAAAAATGCGAAGTGATACATTTCGGTAGAATGAACCAGGAGAAGCAATATAACTCTAAATGGGGTACAGGAACAGAGAGATCTGGGGGTATATGTGCACAAATCGTTGAAGGTGGCAGGGCCGGTTGAGAAAGTGGTTAAAAAAGCATACGGGATCCTGGGCTTTATGAATACAGGCATAAAGTACAAAAGTATGGAAGTCATGATGAACCTTTATAAAACATTGGTTCGGCCACAACTGGAGTATTATGTCCAGTTCTGGGCACCACACTTCAGGAAAGAGGCCTTTGAAAGGATGCAGAAGAGATTTATTAGAATGATTCCAGGGATGAGGGACTTTAGTTACATGGATTGACTGGAGAAGCTGGGTTGTTCTCTTTAGAACAGAGACGGTTGTGAGGAGATTTGATAGAGGTATTCAAAATCATGAAGGGTCTAGACAGAGTAGATAGAGAGAAACTGTTCCCATTGGCAGAGGGTCAAGGACCAGAGGACATAGATTTAAGGTGGCAAAAGAACCAAAGGTGACATGAGGAAAAACTTTTCTACACAGCGAGTGGTTAGGATCTGGAATGCACTGCCCGAGAGGGTAGTAGAGGCAGATTCAATCATGGCCTTCAAAAGCGAACTGGCTAAGTACTTGAAAGGAAAAAATTTGCAGGGCTATGGGGAAGGGGCGGGGGAGTGGGACTAGTTGGATTGCTCTTGCATAGAGCCGGCGCGGACTCGATGGGCTGAATGGCCTCCTTCCGTGCTGTAACCTTTCTATGATTCTATGTAATTAAAAGTCTTGCATCTCACACACATCCGCAGTGTGTGGGAAATGTAACTCACTTGTCACACTTGAAAGTGTCATATATGCAAAATGCACTGCCACTTAATTGACTCAACTATTCTATTTGTAAAAAAAGAAACAAGTCACTCTTAACTGAACAGTGCTGATTGCCTGAAATATTAGTGAGCAGTAGGATACCTATGAATGAACAAACAACAAGTGGGTAGAAAAACTACCATTGAAGAATCAACAAGCTACCTTTAATCAATGGCAAGTGGGAGAAAGAGAACCAAAGAAATTGCTCAAAATATTTTTGGAAAATATTTTTGGCCACCATCTTGTTTTGTCAGTAATTTGAGGTTTGTAACTGAACAAATATGTGAAAACTTAATTTGCAATAAAATCTTTAAACTTACCCATAAAATTGACAATGTTTGAAACTATTTTGCCTCCAGAGCCTAGGGCTTTAGTTTTGCTCCTTTTTGCCACTTTGTTCAGCTGGGGCCTCAGTTCAGCATCTCATCTGAAAGACGGCACCTCTGACAGTGCAGCACTCTCTCAGTACTGCATTCGAGTGTCAGCTAAATTATGTGCTCAAGTCCCTGGAGTGGGACTTGAACCCACAATCTTCTGACTCATATGTAACATGGATTGGGGTACTACTGTTTACTATTGTTAGCAAAAATACCAGTATGCATATGAAGCAGGTTTACCCACTTTACAATCACGCTGACATTTTCGCTAACAGAAGGGATTAAGTCCATTTTCTGTATTAACTTTGTGGCTAAGGGAATATCGGTGAGTCTATTGCAGTAAATTTGACATTTCTTATAATTTAGTCCATTTCTTCAATTAAAGGGACTATGCTGTCTAGCACCTCAAAGGGCACAGTTCTTTTTATAACTTGAGAATTTTAATCTCCATCTTCAGACTTCCTGGTGCCCCTCTCTCAGGGGTTTTTGCAATTTCATGTCAGTAGCAGCCTGGGAATTTTGAAGGCTGCTGCCCTCTGAATTTTGATACAAGCAACAATTCAAATTAATGCTCCTAGTCCTCAGGAGGGCTTAAAGCTAGGAAATGAAAACAACGAAATGGGAAAAAGAGGCTCTTTTATGGACCTTATACAAAAATATAGGTTTTTAAAATAGATTTTCTTAACTTTTCAGGGCAGCGGGATCAAGCACATGAACCAATCAATATCATCAAAGGCGCAAGTGTTCTTTGAACTGGAATTTTAAATCTTGAGGTCGCATAAGGTTCAGCAAATCATTGCAGTGTTCATCTGAAAAATGACTGCCAAGTGTTTTTTTAATGTGGAGGATTATATCCAAAATGTACTAAAACTGCTACAATCAACCTTTTCATAACAAAGCTTGCTCGATGTGCTCAGTTGGTAAATGTATTGTCCATTGTGGAACTGAGCTGTACAGGTCAGGAAGGCTCAGGGTCAATGCCAGCTCTATACTGTAAACAATTTTACAACACCAAGTTATAGTCCAGCAATTTTATTTTAAATTCACAAGCTTTCGGAGGCTACCTCCTTCCTCAGGTGAACGATGTGGAAACCATCGACACCACAAACTGCCGGCTCACAGTGGAAAGGATATCCAAACAATTGTCAACCCCAGTCCATCACCGGCATCTCCACATCAGCTCTATACTGAGCTAGTTGATCTCAGCTGAAGTGGTTGTAGGGGTGTTACAATTGCCCTCAGTTCCCCTGAGTGAAGGAGGAACACAAGCAACAAGGGTTCCCATTTCTGATAGCAATCCAATGGCTCCTGTTGGCAAGTCCATGTTTGTGAATGTCAAGTGAGGACAAGCTCAGTTGTCATGCATCCCCCATGTTCAAATTATCTAGCAACACTCACTGCCTTGATTCACAGCTGAAGAATGCCATTAGGGCAACTACTGGACAGCACTGATACCTACAAAACTATATCCAAGCATGAATTAGTGCCATCAGAAGAGAACAAGAGAAAAAAAAAATGGCACTTCTAATGTTCTGCGATGATATTCTGATAGAAGCTAGCCCTCCAATCTACCACCACGCTTGTGATAAATGACACTAACATGCAAACTACTATGTGGTTTATCTCTCCCTCCTGCTCCATGGATCAACCCTTCAATTGGAGACTTGCTATGTAATTATTTAGCCAATTCAGTTTTATTTTGAAGGCTTAGTCTGTAAGAATAATATCTAAATCTAAGAGTGCATTGACCATTGTGTGAAATTCTGTCTCTTAATACTCACAGTAACAGTTATTGACAGTAATTGGCACATTCCATCAAAACTTGGGGGTACAAAACAATGCCCAAATTTAAGAGTTACACGTTACAGGTATGAAATAATGCCTGAATTGTATCCTCTAGAATAACAAAATTAGAGTCTGCCTTCCTAAATCAAGAAACCTTGTTGTTTGGATCGCAGCACTGGTAACCAATAATAGGTGGCTACATCACATTGAAATAAGTGTCATAATTAAGACCAATGACAGATTACTGCTTAAGTTAATTGAGAAATAATTGAACATTATGCTGAAATTGATCCCTTAAAGCTCTCAGTAATGGTGTATAAAATCAGTTCAGCAATAGTTCGTGGCTCTCTAGTGAAAAATATGCTCTCATACAAGTAGCAGTCATTATTAGTCATTATGTTCCCAGAGGTGACATGGCTGAAGCTATGGAATGTCTGTTTAAACTCTCCAGTGCCAAATTTAATCACTATACAAATGCTGTTCATCATTACTATATATGTATCCTCATGCTAATTAGCATTAAAAAACAAATATGACTACAAGGTCAGACAAGCCATTAAGTGCTAATTAGTCCTTCTGAGATTGCCTGATCATGATATACAGAGAATTAAGGTTGGAGAATTCCTCTGACATTACTTATGTTGTATTTTAATTTATTAAAAGATGAATTTATGTGGACTATAATATAGATTTTCACAAAATCTTCTATTTTTCTTTGTATTTGTCACTGGAAATTTACAGTTTGCGAGATGGTCCTATTCTAAAAATTAACTTGCTACAATAGCCTGTCATAGAGCAGATGGCTAATGAATGGAACTTATTCTGCCAACCTTTATAGAGAGTTGGTCTCTTGGGACAGATTCAAGTGTGTATTGTTCGAGTTGCAGTTAATATTTGGTGCCCATTATAGGCAGGATTTGTTTTCCCAGAAACTTTGGCTTGAACGTGCAGCAGAGCTGCCATTTAAATTAATTTATATTTTAAATTCCAGTGATTCAGAAACCATTCTCATACCAGACATACACCCTTGAAATTCGAATGATTTGAAATCAAAGTGCTTAAATAAAATTCTGGCCTGCAAGCAGAAAAGTCTCCCTTGGCTGCCAGAGAATCAATTCCGGTAGACAAGTACTCCGAGACTCCCATGGAAATAAATGTGATAGCACTCCTCACCCTCAAAACATTCCAAAGTGCTTTACAGCCAATGAAGAAATTTTGAAGTGTAGTCACTGTTGTAATGTAGGATATATATTCCATAAAAATGGAACAGATGCTCACAAAGCAAATTTGGTTTACAAATATTTGCCACTTGATTCAGGCAAGCCTACAGAGAAAGATGAAGGCAGCCCAAACATTGTGAGGTGCACAGCTATTAAAATGGTTGCAATGTATTTGTATGGAATGGTCAAAAAGATAATGGCCTCGATTTTAGAATGAAGGTGGGATGGCAGCGGTTGGGGGTGATGTGGTGAATGGGTGCTTGGGTATCCCGACTAATAAAATATTCCGTTTTGCACACGATCGCAAGTGAATTGGAGCCACTTAACGTGGCTTCCGGTTTTGCCGTCTGAAAGCTGCGCAGTGGGCGGACTGCGCACCCGCATCACAGGCTGTCAGCAGGAGGAGCTCTATTTAAAGGGTCATTGCTCCAAAGGCTTTTGCTAGAGCAAAGACCCAGAAATCACAATGGAGCAGCACAGCACAGGGGCAAGGCTGCTCCAAGGTTCAGCGATGCCGCACTGCAGCAGCTATTGGACAGAGTGGGGAGGAGGAGGGAAGTGTTTTACCCTGCGGACGGGAGCAAGTGCCCTGCCTCTGCCATTAAGATGGCCTGGCTCGAGGTGACAGACAAGGTCACCAGCAGTTGCAACATCTCCCGCACCTGGATCCAGTGCAGGAAGCGCTTCAATGGCCTAACTAGGTCAGCAAAAGTGAGTACACTTATTGATTCTCCTGCATTCCGTGTTCCACATCACTGCACCCCCCACCCACCCAACTCATTCTGCACTGCCAAGATTACTCTATCACATCACTCCTCACACCCACTTAAGGATCATCCTCAACTCACCTGCACTTCCTCACCTCCCCATTAGTCACCCCACCACTACCACTCACCCCAATCCTCATCCAATGTGATGGCTCTGTCTCATACTCATCCTCTGTTGCATCTCTTTCACGGTCAGCCTCACCCAAACCAATGCATTCATCGGTTGGCCACGTCACCATCACTCACTCACACGTTTGTTCTTTCTCCCCTTCTAGGAGAAGAGAGCGCAAAATGCACATGAGAGGACAAGGAGTGGAGGGGGCCACAACAAGTAGTGGTCCTCACAGACGCAGAGCAGGAAGCGCTGGAGATCAGCCACACCCTCACGTGCCTGTCCGTCGGGGACGCCGAGACTGGCACCCCACAAACTTCTGGTGAGACAACTTTAAAAATCATCACACACAATATGAATTGATAGTAACAATGCTTGCCATGTTCAACACCTCAGTGTGCTCATCGCAACATGACACATCTGTGATGATGCTTAATATTGCCTTCTGTTCTCTTACAAGCCCGTCAACGACAGCAGTGACGGCAGAGGGCGATTCCTCAGAGGAAGATAGTTGAGTTGGCACCTAGTGAGTCACCACACGCAAGTGAGCACGAGCAGACACCAGTGGCGGGGCAGCTGTGGAGAGTCTGCGTCGGTGGGAGCACTCCTCTCCAGGCTCTGCTCAGCTGGATGCAGATGCTGAACCCCAGGGGCTATCCTTTAAAAGGAGAATGATCGAGGGACAGCAGCACATTTGCGAGGTACTGGAACAATAGCGCAGAGGATGCAGGAGTCCAACTCCTACATGAATGGAATGGCGGCACAGGCACGGGTGGGAATCTCTGAGATACTGTCACAGGGACACGGGCACGTGTCTGAGATAATGTCGCAGGTAAGTGCGGGAATGTCTGCGATGGAGAGAAGGCTAACCTCTGTTGAGCTTCAAGCATGGCTTACAAATGAGTCCATTCAGGCCCTAACAATGATCGTTTGGACTCAGGGTGAACAACATTTTGTCTTCTTAAACAAGCAGGCAGATACTTTACAATTGGGCTTCCAAGGCCTCGTACATGTCCTTCAAACTGTTCTCCAGCAGGATGGTAGGAGTGATGTGGGCCTGGTCCCGGAGAGGGACGATGGTGAAAGGGGACATGGAGGTGGGGACGCTACTCAAAGCGCTCCCTCGTCTCACCCGTTGCCCCCCTCTCAACCAGTACCCGCAATGCTGCCTCCTATCCGGGTGGCCGAGTCTGCCCCTGCACAGGTGCAGGTGGAGCAGTCTTTGGAGGGGTCCTCACGGGCTCCAAAACCCAGAGGGCATAGGCCAAAAGCATCTAAGCAGTCAGGGCATGAACATGAGCAACCTGCCACTACCTCTGCTGCAGCCACAGGGGATACACCAGGTAGAAGTAGTAGGAGGGGAAAGGTTAAGGTTTTGTGAGCACGAGGGTCTGCACAAGGGTATCTGACAGATAGTCGTGTTTTTCATTTATATTTGGTTTTTGTTAAAGTCACATTAAATGTTCTCATTCTCACCACTACTGTCATGTCTTGCCCATTCTTGACTGGCTTTTGTGATCGGGCCCTTTCATGAGGTTCATCATGAATGGCGACACTTGATGCCAACCACTGGGTTACTTTATAGTGGGTGTATGTGTAGTTGCAGGACTGTTTTGTGCAGGGAGGGTTGGCGAGGCTGATGAAGTAATGGTGAATGTAGACATGGCTCCCCCCCCCCTCCACCCCCCCCCTCCCGCCATCCTGATGGTGTTGGTTTGAGGGGGTCCGAAAAGTTGTTAAAAATGTGTGGAAAGTAAGAATTTTCAGTAAAAACACAAAGATCTCCCAGCCAAAACTTTGTCTTAAATAACTGAGTGCCCCGCTGCAATAATTCACCTTTTATTCCCATCTGTCAAACAAGCATTTGAACGTCCAGCTGGCTGCTGGCTGAAAAATGTCTGGTAGAACATGGAGTGTTTCCCACAGCACAGAAACACGCTGAGGATGTTTGAAAATCGGACCCCTGCCTCAATGTGGACAAAATTAAGTGCTTCAAGTATCTAAATAACTCTCTTTACTGTCATCCCGCCGGCTTTCATTGCTCGGGATTTCCCCGATTTTTGAAGCCCCCCCGCCCCCAATGCACCCGCCACTTCATTCCAAAATCGAGCCCAATGTATTCCACCTGACATATGTGATGTTATGTTCTTTAATTCAATATGGTGGAGATTTCCTAAATCTAAATCCAGTTTCCTAAATACAAATGGTCAATTTAGGCCAAATATCTCCCTAATGGAGAGATTTAATTCAACAAATTTCTTTAGGGTACATAGAATGTAACAACATAATGGTGTAGTGTTGTACACACGCACTGTTTACCAGTGAGTAAAGAGACCTCCCAACAACACTACAGTGGTTTTTGAAAGAATACTAACAAAGCAAAACTGAGTGCTCATGTTTAAGCTGCAACCTATGGATTATCTTTGAAATGTTCACTGAATCTTTAGGATTTATTCATGGATATGCAAATCCCTTTAACTAAGTAATGCTGTGCACAATAATGGGACAGTTTGACATTTTGATACTTCAGAATGGCTCAGGACAAAACTAAATGTCTGTGCACTTTTATGTTTCACAAACATTTGCTGTCAATCCCGGAAAGGAACAGCTGTCAGCTAAGTAGGACATGTTTTTATTTTGTGCACTCATGATATCCTCAATAAATCCTGTGTGTTTATCCATGTATAGGCTGGAAATTGCCATCAGTGTTATTGGAGGTTGCAAAGTTAGAACTTCCAGAATGGAGGAAGCACACAATTTCTACCCACTTCGTACACGCTGCCAAATTGCAGTTCAGGAGAAGTGACTTCTATGTGTTATTGCGCCAAAGATATGCATTAGGGTAGTTTAGATTATTTATGGCATAATGCATACTTAATGGCAAGTGCATCATATTGGAAGGCTAACATATCACATGTGTGCTACATTGTGAGTCCTCCTATTAAACCAACATTGCTGCACAGGCTGCAGTCTGTTTACTGACAAGTGAGCTGCTATATACTTCTACTCAAACCAACACTTTTTTTACAATTGGGATTGAATTCCTGTTCCACCCACACTGAAATTGGCAAAGAAGCACCAGCAAGTGCAGGAAATGGCTGTCTATGTTGTCTGATAGCACACAAGGCATGCCATCAGGTCCTATGTAACACTGTATCTAACATCTGTAAGTACACTGGGATATATAGCCTGCTAAGAATATTTATCAAGGGCACCAGATGAATCCTTAACCCTTCACCATAACTGCTCAACAAGGAACTGTATGGGTTTACCACCCAGTTTATACCCACGAATGAATGATGTCTGAATTTGCCACACTGAACTGTCTTATATCAACCAGTTCAGATTATATTAGCATTTACCCTACCAAGCTCCCAGCAGGATCCATATAAGGTACTTAGTGAATTCATTAACCCCTTCTTGCCAATTATCAATAAATAAGTCAGACAACTGAGTTTATTAAGTAGCAGCACTTAAATATTGAGTACATTAATAATTAGTAGATAGAGTTAAATGACAAAATAAATAATAGTGGTTACAAATGCAGTTCAGTAATGCACAATAATCTTGCTGTAACTGTTTGCTGGTTAAAAATTTACAGTTGAGATGAGTATCTGAGATTCATATAAATTGGTGAGATTAATTTAAGATTAGATTCCTTAGATAGCTTACAACTTAACAGTGTTAGATAGCCAGTCTATTGAATAGATCAGAGTCTATATTCAGGTTTCCAACTCTAGTTGGACGTATTCTTGTAAGTTTGATAATATGACGTGTGATCACATGACATTTGACGGGGGAGGGGCAAGTGAGCTTGGGGTGAGTAAATCTGAAATTCTGCAGTGCTGATGTCCATCCAGATTAAAGGACATCCACCTTCTGAGAGACCCTCTGCTCTGTTCATAAACATGTTGTGGTAGAGTTTCTGCTAGATTACCCTGGTTTTATCACCACAATCTGGCCAAACCAGTGCAAAAGATGGAGGAAATTATGCCCAGCATAATTCAAGTTTCCACCATCTTTTGCTCCGGTTCAAAAATCATTGCGCTGAAGCCGGCCCCGCCCACAAAACTGGCCACGCCCTCCAAACGAAATAACGAGGATGGCAAGTTTCCGCCGATTGCGGCCATTCGAGGAGGTACTTCAAATTACGCTCGTTTTCTTAGGTGCACAGGCATTAGTAGGCATATTGAAAAAAAATAAACGATTATGCTACGTTAAGCTGCCGGATTGCGCTGGTTCATGGAAGATTTTACGTTTGTGATTATGCAAATGCAGTTTGGGAGAAACTCAAACTGTAACCTAGCCGCCGCAATTTTCAGCCGCAATTTGCAGCCAATTGTCAATTGCGTCCAAAGTGGAAACTCAATCCCGTTTTCCTTTCTCAAATCTCACAAGAATCTTGGGTTGAGCAAATGGCCTTCAATCAATGTGTCCTTTGCCTTGGGTAGCAGTTTCTCAGCCTCACTTACTGAGCAGGGAAAGGAAGCAGCCTATCAAATACAACAATCTAAGAAATGTTTCTTCACAATTGGGAGAAAGGGACCTTTAAACACAATGAGAGGAACTTAATCTTCAGTCAGTAAAAATAAACTGCATGAGGCCGGATAAAGAAACACCAGGTGTGACTGCCACTTTAGCTTAACAGGGCCAAGTTTAGGTTTTGTTGCTTCTGCAGCTATTTCACAAAGAGAAGTTAAATTTAGAGCAGTGTTAAGTTTAAGAAGCTCTTTCATCCTTCTCTTACCAATTCAAATATCGATCCCGATCACGAAGTCTTTTCAGTAGGGTAGAAGAGGCAAAATCTCTGGAATCATTCAATAGATGGTTAGAGATTGTGATGGGAGAAATGTAGATTTCTATTGAATGGCAAGACAGACGAGCCAAATGGGCTCATCTTTACTTGGTGACCTTTGTTTAAGATCCTATAGCATGGTTTCAAAAATATGATGGGAATGACATAAGGTCAGTGACCAGTTGCAAAGTCACTTAAACATATGGAGCTATGTTTATTTTTTTAGCAGTGAAGTACATAAAAAGAGTCCGACTTTGCAGGTTTGCATACATTAAGAGATAAGGTTGTGCTGACAGTTCCTGCTTCACTTTCCATCAACAAGATGGCAATTAAGTGGCTTCAGCTGAGCTCCAGTTAATACTGCGCAGGGGTCACCGACCCAGGGTCCGGTATCCTGCAGTCGTCACGTCGCATCTCCACGTGCCTAGTATGGCTGTGCTGATAGTCTAGCTCCCGCCCAAGGCTTATTGACTACATGCACGGATTGAAAAACTTTCATGTAACACTAAACTGCTGACCGCCTAAATGGCCCCCATGCTAGCTGACATTATAAATGGTTCCCTCTCCTCAGGTATTGTCCCCACTCCCTTTTGAAAGCACCATTACACCTCCCTTAAAAACCCATCCTCGACCCCCCCCATCTTTGCAAACTACCTCCGCATCCCCAACCTCCCTTTCCCTCCAAAGTCCATGAACTTATTGTCACCTCCCACATCTGTGCCCATCTTTACCGCAACTCCCTGTTTGAATCTCTGCAATCAAGTTTCTATCCCGTCACAGCACTGAAACAACCCTAATCAAAGTTCCAAACTACATCACTGTGACTGTGACCATGGTGCACTATCCATCCTCATCCTTCTTGACCTCTCTTCAGCCTTTGACAGGGTCGACCACACAATCCTCCTCAACACCTCTCGTTGTCCAGCTGAGTGGGACTGCCCTCACTTGGTTCCACTCCTATCTATCTAATCATAACCAGAGAATCTTCAGCATTGGCTTCTCAGAAAAGATGGTGAATTCATCCAGTTTGGCATCACAGAAAGGCAGCGGTGTGATTGGGCCATCCAGTTTTATGGCGCTGCTGGGTTTCCCAAAATGCAATAGATGGCACCGACATTGCTTTGCGAGCTCCAACATCGCATCAAACTTATTTGGTGCTACTATATAACCACTAAGTCTTAATCATCTGATTAAATAAGGCAGTGCAAAATAAGTACATCCTTTCCTGCATGGCTCCATGAATAGCAACTTTAACACAGCAAACTCCAAAGTGATCATAAGCCAAGCTACTCTTTCATCGCACCATGCTTCCCCTGGGTATCTAAATGTGCCTTTCTTTCTCCTATTCTAGTGCATCTCTTAAGTGTAACCTGAGGGCTAATACGACGAGAGGTGGTTAGCTGCTCCTGTTACAAAAGGCTCATGGAACTGAGGTGACATTCTCTCTTAGCATCTTGCTACTACAAGGAAGCCACTGCCAGCTGCATCGCTGGAACTTGTGCCTGGGCAGTGTTATGTCGCCTCTTAAATGCCACTATCATGGCACCTTGCAATGGGGAAGGTGCTTGGCATGTACTGCTGTCCTGAGAAACTGCAGTCTCATGCAAGTTGACCCCAACTGTCGCCATTCGACTGGGCCCTGGATCCGTGTTCCCACTGGTCAGCGGGATGGCTGGTGGAAGGGCAGCTTTCAGATCCCAAAAGCACTGAGAGACAGAAGCCTGCATTGGGGTCCTTAGGGCCTCAATGCCAGTATGCAGGGAACTGTCCCCTACTGCCACCAGGACAACAGTCCATGCTTCCGTAAAGGAGGAGGCACGGACTTGTCCTGGGCTATTTCTGAGATGGGGGTTGCTGCAGGTTTCAATGAAGCTGCCATACATTCCATTGATTCCTGCAAATGAAGAAAAAGCATCCCTGATGTTGCTGTAAATGAGGGCTGTTGACTCCAGAGTCCTCAGAGACTGACCTAAAAGTAGATGTGATGTTCCCCAAACATCCTTTTTTTCAGGTAAGTGCCCATGAGTTGGGGCCCCCCAAATTTTCATTTCTAGCTACATCACTGGCATAGAGCAGACACAATTTCAAATCTCTGAACAGATTATGGGGCTTATTGTATACTAAATACTGAAGATGCATCTTTTTTGTGTGAAGCCACTTTAAGAATTATTGCTGTGCACACAGGTGTCATATGTGTTACCTAATTGTAACTATACCAGACATGAAGGAAGGATTTTTCTCTTGATCTTTGCCTAATTTTATGTTGGCATTGAGGTAGGCAGCATTGGTAAACCGGGTGAGGACCCTGTTCTGTCGATCTTAGCCCAGTTTTGCACTTGTTATATTTTTCTCCTGAAAGCACCCACCCAAATACAAGTGAGCATATTGTAATTGGGCAGTAAATAAGGAGTGGTGTCATATGTCACATTTTCCATCATTAGTGCCTTGGCAACGCTGGATGTTAGAAACACCAGTACACAACTGACGTCTAGCATTGCTAAGTGAGATGGAATGCCAGAAAAAATGTAAATGGCCAAATCAGGTTGTCAAATCAGTAGCAAGACTGTCGAATTGTTGATCTGCGTAGCTTTATTATTCGATCGGCATTGGAGGAAGCACAACTACTTTTTCCTGAAGACTGTTTGACCTTTTAAGCTGTTGCAGGCATTTAAATCTGGCAGTTGCCACTATTTCCTGCCCCCATCCACCGCCCCCGCCCCCCTCCCAATGGCAAGTTCCCAAGCACAAGCAACAATACTGCTGGCATCCTGCCAAAAAAATGTAAATGAGGCTGACCCCTGCAACTTTGCTGGCGTCAGCAGTGACTCAGTTGGGCGGGCGAAAGTCTCAGCCTGCCATATTTCTGCCTGCGAGAAATTTTAACTAATTCTCATCACTGAAACAAAGCATTCTTTGCCTCTGTTCTATTTTGCCAGTACTGCATCTGGGTCATTCCTCTTCCTGCTTAGTGTCTTTCAGTATGAAGCAATTAAGATGTTAGCAGAGATGACTTTTTCTCCATATCTACTTGAGGCAGCTGCTTATTAAGCATAACAATATTGTTGGCTTACTTTAGCATTTTTTTATCTGACATCTTTTTTTCAAATACCCTGCCTGACCGTGGCTCAGTGGTATCACTCTGGCCTCTGAGTCAGAAGGTTGTGGGTTCAAGTCCCACTCCAGTGACTTGAGCCACAACATCAAGGCTGACATTGCAGTGCAGTACTGAGGGAGTGCTGCATTGTTAAAAGTGCCATCTTTCGTATGAGGCATTAAACCAAGGCCCCGTCTGCCCTCTCAGGTGGACATAAAAGATTCCATGGCACTATTTCAAATAAGAGCAGGGGAGTTCTCCCCGGTGCCAATATATATCCCTCAATCAATGCTTTGGGATGTCCTGAGGTTGTGAAAGGTGCTATATAAATCCAAGTCTTTCTTTCTGTCCTGCAGGTTCAGGACATTTACTTTTTCAGATACCTTCTCCCATGCCTGCTGCACCAGCTGCAGGATAGAGGAGGTGGCAATCAATCCCATAAAGTGTGTCTCTCACTCCCTGACTCCTCCCAACAGAGCTTTCAGCACCTGATTGGTAAGCCTGCCTTTCGTCTACAGCATTCCATTCTTCAAGGAATCAACACCTTAAGGAGAGGGGGAGAAAATTGGAAGAAAATGGGGTGGAGGGGAGGAAAGAAGTAGATTGTAAAAGCTTTTAGTTGCAAACAGCTTAACACTTCTATACTTTGTAGCTTGGCTTCTGCTATTTTGCATCTATTACAATTTAGATCTAATTTTTCCACAGTACACAGCTTCCATACACTTCAATAGGTGCACTCACAATAAGTACACAACAAAATATAGTGACAGCAGTGTAATGTACCACAGTCCATTATATATTATTTTTCCTGGCAAAAAAAAATCACATCACCAAGGGACAGAAATCCATTACTGTGTAAAACTTGGCATCTTCAATCTGTCACTGAGACTCTAAATCTTCAGTACTAATATCCAGGTGATCCTCTGTAGTGTCCAGAAATCTCCTGAGCCATAACAGCAGTAAACGCCTAATTGGAGCCCACTCCATCACTTTCATCATCCTCTCTGCTTCATTTATCTTCTAGCCATTGCTGCTGATACCATAGTTGTGATATAGACTTTTGATCTTAAAGATCTATTGCAGATGTAACTTATGTTAAAACTGTTGGATGTTGATTCTATCACATAGAAAGTATTTTTCACCATTTCATTTTAAATTAGAAAACAGGAACAACTTTAGCCAGCATTTCGCACATTGACCTGACAAGCAGAAAACATAAATTAGAAAATGAATTTTAACAAGTGCTGTGAAACAATTAATAAACTAAAGATTCATCATAATCTGATACTTGGTTTCATATTTATCACAATAATTGAAACAGATCATTGGAACGATTCCAAGGTCTTTAAAGAGCACTGAATCAAAATAACTTGTGGATAATCAAGAGTAAGAAATGCAGAGAGTGACTGGGGAATCAAAGGGGTATGGAGATGTGAAGAAAAATATTGAATTCTGGATGAATAAGTAGAGTTAGCTCCTTTCTAGCTTATCAGATTTAACTGCGACATGAAGCAACACTGACTTTACAAACCGAAAGCTACAAAACTGAGTCGCTATTAGATTTCAAGTATTGGTTGGCTATTACTTATTGGAAGGAATTATTTGCTTCAAACTTCATAGATGAACTTGAAATTTTTGGTGGAAAAATGTAATTTTAAAAACATTTCACCCTTCTAACATCCAAAACCAAGACTCTTTAGCTACAGGCACAACAATCACAATTTTGTCTATGTTTAAGAAACATTTGCATATAGTTTATATATCTTCAAAACAGCTATCTTGAGGAACAAAACATTTCCACAAATTAGCTTCTGCATCTTCTAACTAGGGGTGGAAAAAATATAATTATGGGGCATCTTTGTGCACTATATACAAACAATTATAGTCTTCAAACAAGCATTTAAATCCATTCTAAGATCACCCCTGTGTAAACTGTCACTTGTCAAAAAAAATCCATGAAAATGATAACTATCATCAAAGTCTTGAATAAAATGCCAGCAAGTGCAGTAAATGCAGAAATACTGAATTCAAAAGAACTAGAAAATGATAGTGACCCAGAAAGGAGTAGATTTAGGGCCAAGACAGACTTAGAAATGGTAGTCAGAAGACAGGCTAAAATCTGAACGTGTTACACAAGGAAATCCATGTCCTTTCATGTATTCTGATGGAACTGAAAGGCGCATAAAATAAAACAGATAATAAAAAGGCTGCTAATTCGTAATGATCCCATTAGAAACTAGATTCCAGCCAGCAAAGTGAAGAGTTTTTTTTTAATCCTCTCATTATGGGCTGGATTCAAACCTAGGTTGCTGTAGTGATACAAACACTTAAGGCCCGATTTTAGTGGAGTAGCGTCCTACTCACTGGGCCCAGGCTGCACACGCACCCCACACCATTTTAGCAGGCATGTATCGTACAGCTTGCTGGGTCCTCGCCTCGGGTAGGCGAGGGCCTCATTGACATTCAAAAGTTGGGGTCTGATAATGTATTTCAGACGAGCCCCACAAGGAAACCCAGGGCTTCTCCTGCCCCGGGCTTCCCTCATCCTCCCCCCTCCCCGTCCACGATCACCTACCGTCCCCCCAAACCCCCCTCCCACCAATCCTCTTACCTAACTGCTGGGGACCATTCCCAGTCCCCAGATATTGGGGGTGATTTTAAACCCCAAGAATGGGTGGGTTGGGGGTGGGTGGGAGTTGAAAATAGTTGTTTTTTTGGGTCGCAACCGCAAAATCTTTGGACTTTGCATTCCCAGAGGGAAGCCTGTACTTTTATGCGCCACGTTAATCCCGGAAATAAAGTCGGGTTGCGTTTGCAATCCAAAAAACAACTTTTTCAACTCCCACCTACCCCCAGCCCACCAGTTATTGGGGTTTAAAATCACCCCCATGGTCTCTGATGCGTTCACCTAACTGCCGCCAGCCTCACATCATCGATGCCGGGTTCGGGCGGGACTCGCGCCTGGTGTACTTCAGTGAGCCCCACATTGGCGAGCCAGAGCAAGCTTGATGCTCGCCCCACCAACTGCACGCTCACTGCGAGTTAAAACCAAGGCTGCAACTTTCCGATCTACACCAACATGTGGGTAATTTCATTATAATTTAATGCCCTGCTTTGGAAAGCAAAAATCTAACATACAAAATCCTTCCAAAATTACATTTTCATAAAAAAACTATTTCAATGCACTTGGTGAATGTAACTGTTTGCTGGTGCACGGGGGAAAATGACTTTTACATCTCCGGGTTAAAGCTAAGATGAATGCTGTGGAGAATAACATTTCATATCCATCCACTGAGGCAGTTAAGACAAGGATCTCAAGTCAAAAATCAATTTACGATATTTTTTCCTTCTCAAAAAACCAAGTAAGATTCGAACAGAGCTCTTGCTCTGTACAACTCGTATGTGGTGTCTAGCTTACTGAAGCCAAGTCCAGGTAAAATCATATATAACATCAAGGTAATTTTTATAAGTGAAAACTGGAGAGTGTTGAGATGATAGACACTACCACTGATCAGTTCAAAATGCTGGATTGATTTGTTTAGCTAGTGCAAGATTATGAGTAAAAGATGTTCATTGCTGAGATTGAGCTAGTGGTCTTGTGTGGATAGCTGTCACCTACCCAGCAAAGAACTTCCCAATATTTCCACTCTGCTTGTCACTTTTCATCATTGTAACTGGTTCTGATCTGCAATTTCAAATACAGATCTGTTGTTCTGACTGAAAGTTGTTCATAAAAATGTTTATGAGAAATCACTTGCCCGGTTGTCAAAAGTCCCACGGTAAGAAGTTATATTTGTATGTCATTATGGACAAGGACGCGTGTTGAGAAGTTGAAGTGAAGCCAAAACACACCTTTCACTCTGCACTTCCTGCAGTGTTTTCAGCCGGTGCACTGTTTTTTATTTCCCCTATTTGCATTGTTTGTTTGAAGGTTTTATTTTGCTGTTGCATTATCTGTTGGTTCTTTACAAGGCTACAAATTTAAATATGTGTTTGGCATGCCCCTCCTTTTACAATTTCCTAGTGCACTGGGTATATTTCTATGAAGGCACTGATTTCTTTTGGCAAGTTAAAAAGTTTTGTGATGTTAAAAAATGAATTGGTTGGGGACAGGCTCATGTTGATGTGCTTCCAATGCAGTTTCCATTTCAGTGTAATTTCTTTAACGACTATCTTTTTCATGTCTTATCCCCGGGGAACTTGCAGCATGCATTCATCTCTGTATTAAAAGTGCAATAAAATTCAGTATATTGGTCACACATCAAGTTACATTGAGTCTACAGCACAGAAACAGGCCATTCGGCCCAACTGATCTGTGCCGGCATTTATATTCCACACGAGCCTCCCACCCGACTTCATCTAACCCTATCAGCATACTCTTCTATTCCTTTCTCCCTCATGTACTTATCTAGCTTCCCTTTAAATGCATCTATGCTATTTGCTTCAACTACTCCTCGTGGTAGCGCATTCCATATTCTTACCACTCTGTGGGTAAAAAAGTTTCTCCTGAATTCCCTATTGGGTATATTAGTGACCTCTAGTTTTGGACTCCCCTGCAAGTGGAAACATTTTCTCTACATCCACCCTATCAAACCCTTTCATTATCTTAAAGACTCCGATCAGGTCACCCTTCAGTCTTCTCTTTTCTAGAGAAAAAAGCCTCGGCCTGTTCAGCCTTTCCTGGTAAGTATATCCTCTCAGTTCTGGTATCATCCTTTTGAATCTTTTTTGCATCTTCTCCAATGTCTTTATATCCCCATGGAGACCAGAACTGTGCATATTACTCCAAGTGTGGTCTAACCAAGGTTCTATACAAGTTTAACATAAGTTCTCTGCTTTTCAATTCTATTCTCCTAGAAATGAACCCCAATGCTTCATTTGCCTTTTTCATGATCTTATTAACCTGTATTACTACTTTTAGTGATTTGTGTATCTGTACCCCAAGATCCCTTTGCTTCTCTACCCCATTTAGACTCTTATTATCCAAGCAGTATATGGCCTCCTTATTCTTCCTACCAAAATGCACCACCTCACACTTACCTATATTGAAATTCATTTGTCATTTACACGCAAGTATATTAATGTCTTCTTGCATTTTGACGCTTTTTCCTTTGTATTAACTATACCCCCCAATTTGTGTCGTCCGCAAATTTTGAAATTGTACTTCCAATTCCCAAGTCCAAATTGTTAATGTAAATTGTGAACAACAGTGGTCCCAGCACTGATCCCTGTGAAACACCAATTCCCATCTTTTGTCAGTCTGAGTACTTACCCTTAACCCCTACTCTCTGTTTTATGCTTGTAGCCAGCTTGCTATCCATTCTGCCATCTGTCCCCTGACTCCACATGCACTGACCTTTGTCATGAGTCTACAATGGGTACCTTATCGAAGGCCATTTGAAAATCCAAATTTATTACATCTACTACATTACCCTTGTCTACTCTTTCTGTTGCTTCACAGAATTCAATATGGTTGATCAAGCATGACTTTCCCTTCTGAAATACATGCTGACTGCTCTTCATTATATTTTTGTTTTCTAGGTGTTTTTCTATTACATCTTTGAATAAAGATTCCATTATCTTTCCCACCACTGACGTTAAGCTATCTGATCTATAGTTCCCTGGATATCTATCTCCCTTTTTTAAATATAGGAATAACATTAGCTGTCCACCAGTCCTCTAGCACTATTCCCTTTTCGAATGAATTTTTATATAGATGTAATAATGCCTCTGCTATCTCTTCCCTAACTTCTTTTAATATGAATGGATGCAATTCATCTGGACCAGGGGTTTTATCTGCTCTAAGTTCAATTAGTTTATCAATTATCTCCCCCTTTTCTATCGTAAATGTTTTTATTTTTTTTGATCTCTTCTTCTGATGTCATACCCACCTTGTTAGTTTCCCTGGTAAATACTGAGGCAAAGTAATTATTTAATATTTCTGCCATTTCGCTATCATCACCTGTGAGTTTATCATGTGTATCCCTTAATGGCCCTATCCCTATCCTGATTTTTATTTTATTATTTATGTGTCTGTAGAATACTTTACCATTTCTTCTTATATTCCTTGATAATTGAATTTTGTGGTTTCTCTTTGCCTTCCTAATTGTTTTTTTGACTCCTTTCCTAAACATTTTGTATTCCCTTTTGTCATCTTCCCCTTTGTTGTCTATGTACTTAATGTATGCCTTTTAGTTTAGTTTCAATCTTGCCCTTATTGCTTTATTCATCCATAGTGTGTCATTACTGGTTGGTTTGTTCTTGCTTTTTAGTAGGATATATATCTCCTGGGCTCTATTGATCACCGTTTTAAATGTTTCCCACTGCTGGTCTATTTCCTTGTTTGTCAGTAATTTTTTTCAGTTTATTTTTGCTAGTTCCATTCTCATCTCCTCAAAATTAGCTTTTTTCCAATCTATTACTTTGGTCTTTGTCTTACTTATTTATGTCTATCTCACTCATTATTTTAAATCTTATTATGTTATGATCGCTATTGCCTAGATATTCCCCTGAGCAAGGAAACCTCCTGCTGATTACCACCTACCGCCCTCCCTCAGCTGATGAATCAGTCCTCCTCCATGTTGAGCACCACTTGGAGGAAGCACTGAGGGTAGCAAGGGCACAGAATGTACTCTGGGTGGGGGACTTCAATGTCCATCACCAAGAGTGGCTCGGTAGCACTACTACTGACCGAAGGACATAGCTGCCAGACTAGGCCTGCGGCGGATGGTGATCAGTTTACTCTCAATCATCAGCAAAGTGATGGAAGGTGTCGTCGACAGTGATATAAAGCAGCACTTACCAATAACCTGCTCGCTGATGCTGAGTTTGGGTTCCGCCAGAACCACTCGGCTCCAGACCTCATTACAGCCTTAGTCCAAACATGGACAAAAGAGCTGAACTCCAGAGGTGAGGTGAGAGTAACTGCCCTTGATATCAAGGCAGCATTTGACAGAGTGTGGCACCAAGGAATCCTAGTATAATTGAAGTCAATGGGAATCAGGGGGAAAACTCTCCAGTGGCTGGAGTCGTACCTAGTACAAAGGAAGATGGTAGTGATTGTTGGAGGCCAATCATCTCAGCCCCAGGACATTGCTGCAAGAGTTCCTCAGGGCAGTGTCCTAGGCCCAACCATCTTCAGCTGCTTCATCAATAACTTTCCCTCCATCATAAGGTCAGAAATGGAGATGATCGCTGATGATTGCACAGTGTTCAGTTCCATTCGCAACCCCTCAAATAATGAAGCAGTCCGTGCCCACATGCAGCAAGACCTGGACAACATCCAGGCTTGGGCTGATAAATGGCAAGTAACATTTGCACCAGACAAGTGCCAGGCAATGACCATCTCCAACAAGAGAGAGTCTAACCACCTCCCCTTGACAGTCAACAGCATTACCATCGCTGAATCGCACACCATCAACATCCTGGGGGTCCCCATTGACCAGAAACTTAACTGGACTAGCCACATAAATACTGTGGCTACAAAAGCAGGTCAGAGGCTGGGTCTTCTGCGGCGAGTGACTCACCTCCTGACTCCCCAAAGTCTTTCTACCATCTACAAGGCACAAGTCAGGAGTGTTTAGGAATGCTCTCCACTTGCCTGGATGAGTGCAGCTGCAACAACACTCAAAAAGGCCGGCACCATCCAGGACAAAGCAGCCCACTTTATTGGTACCCCATCCACCACCCTATACATTCACTCCCTTCACCACTGTCGCACCGTGGCTGCAGTGTGTACCATCCACAGGATGCACTGCAGCAACTCGCCAAGGCTTTTTCGACAGCACCTCCCAAACCCGCAACCTCTACCACCTAGAAGGACAAGGGCAGCAGGCACATGGGAACAACACCACCTGCACGTTCCCCTCCAAGTCACACACCATCCCGACTTGGAAACATATCGCCGTTCCTTCATCGTCACTGGGTCAAAATCCAGGAACTCCCTACCTAACAGCACTGTGGGAGAACCTTCACCACACGGACTGCAGCAGTTCAAGAAGGTGGCTCACCACCACCTTCTCAAGGGCAATTAGGGATGGGCAATAAATGCTGGCCTTGCCAGCAGCATCCACATCCCAAGAATGAATTTTAAAAAACAGCTACTTCTTTTATCTGCTTTGGTCCATTTCCCATTACAAGATCCTGCAGTGATTCCTCTCTTGTTGGGCTTCTCACAAACTGGATAAGAAAAGTGTCCTATGCACACTGTAAAACCTCCATTCCCCTTTCCCCTTTCCCTACCTCTTGCCAGTTTATTTGGGGGTAGTTGAAATCTCCATGATTATCCATGTTATTTACTCATTTCATAGGTTCACCTACATATATCTTCCTCCACTTCCCTTCCACCAATCGCAATATTTGTGACTAAAAATAGGTAGCTGGCTGAGAAATAAAAATCAATTGCACCAGTAAATTCTACCATCAGATTTGTGTACTTCATGAAACCCGCACAAAGGTTTTTCTGTAGCATTTTATACTGTTTATCTAATTTGTTCAAAATATGCACACAGCAGCTACCCTGAATGGAAATCCAGATTACTTAACATTCTAATTGAAAGAGAGTGGGGTGGGGGGCTGGTGCAGTTTGAAATAAAGTGAAGCTTCGAAGCAATTGTTCAGTTCTTATCTTTTTCTACAAAGCTGTTTCACCATAAGTGAAACGCTTGGCCATTTGCATCGCTAATAAAGCCAGTCCTGATTATGATAATCTCTGTTACATTCTCTGCTTATTCAGTTTTTGTTAGAAAATTATGCCCAATGTGTGTGTTACTTGCTTATTAGTCACAATGCATCTGCACTGCTCCCAGTGTCAGTCAACCTCACTTAACTGAATATTTAGCTTGGTCAATACTTTTCAAAATCCAAAAGTACTTTCACAATGTATTGTGTTTACTGAATAACCGTTAATTCCTGTTAAATGTTTTTTTGAAACGACAGATTACACATTTTATCAGGTTTGCAGTCCAGATGGTCAATGAATTCATGACTCGCATTATTTTAACAATATTACCAAAAATCATAACATTTTGATAGCAATATTCATATGAAATATTTTGTATTTTAGACAAATTTTCATTGCAATTGAGAGCATCAAGGAAACATTGGTGCAGAAATTTCTCATTAATAATTTACAGTGTATTCCAGATAAGCAAATAAAATGCTGAGGAAAATAAATGTTGATTTTCAAACAATTGTCTGAACAGCAGACAAGGGATTATTTGAAATGTATATTATTGCAAAGTGTGTTTTATATGGTTTCTCTACTTGTGAGAGATCTATAGCCAATGTAATTTCAATCAGAGGTTATGACATTATAGTGAGGATACTGTAACTAAACTAAATTAACAACTTGTAAAAAATGAATGCTAAACCAGTTTTATCAGTTTGGTGATGGTTTAAATATGGCATCTCTGAATTCCACTTTTTCAACAAAGATTAAATTTCATCGTCTAGATAATGCATAGAAAGAAGAAAGAACCAAGATTTCTATAGCACCTTTCATGACCTCAGGACATCCTAAAGTGCTTTACAGCCAATAAAGCCCTTTTGAAGTGTAGTCACTGTTGTAATGTAGGAAACGTGGCTGCCCATTTGTGCAGAGCAAACAGCAATGAAATAAATGACCAGATCATCTGTTTTAGGCGCTGGTTTAGGAATAAATGTTGGTCGAGACACCATGTGGGGATAAAATCAGAGATTAAATCAATCAGCATCATTGTCACACACCAGCTCCTATCCAATTAAACTGCAAGTTAAACAAGGCCCCTGAGAGCAGTTTAGTTTTTGTTAATGGGGAGGAGGCATGGTGCGTACAACACAACAATGGGCAAATATAAAAGGAACAAAATGATATTAAAGGGGGATGTTTTGTGCTTTTAGAAACTGAGGTGCTAACCACCTCACCACCACCTTCTCAAGGGCAATTAGGGATGAGCAATAAATGCTGGCCTTGCCAGCGACGCCCACATCCCATGAACGAATAAAAAAAAATCTTGCCATTTTTGAATAATTTAATTGGAACAGATATAATGCTAAAACAAAAGCAAAATATTGCAGATGCTGGAAATCTGAAATAAAAACAGAAAATGCTGGTAACACTCAGCAGGTCAGGCAGCATCTGTGGAGAGACAAACAGAGTTAACGTTTCAGGTTGTTGGCCTTTCATCAGAAGTATTTTTCTAATGCGTATTATCAACTTCTGAGTTTCGAAATAAGAAACAATGGGCCGGATTTTGCTGTAAAAATAACGGTGAGGCTAATCATGTGCAAATCTAACAGTAACTTCCGGCGACCGCACACGCGCAGTTAAGCGCGGAAATCCAGAAGTTGCTGTACCAGATGCGATGTTCCTCTAAAAGCTGTGCGAAAACAGCATCTTGCCGGCTGGCTCCCCGTTCAAATGTGTTGATTGGCGTGAAGTTCCTGTACTGACGTCACAGATACAGACTAAACTCGTCACAAAGAGTTAAGTCAAGTCATTTCAAATCCAAGTGCAATTTTAACAGTGTGGTAAGTCTTCATTACTGCCAAACAACCTCTCTGGCACTGAAAATTAACTTTTACAAGTGTGGAGTCTCATTCCTTCAGATTTTAATTGCTGTTGGACATTTTTAAAAAAAGTAAATACATTTTTTTTACTTTTTCTTTCTGTCTCTTTTATCTCTGTTTCTTAATTCAATCTTTCTTTCCCTCTCTTCATTTTGCTTTCTGTACCTGATTTGACATTGAACTCGTTATTCTAACATACACTTCCTGGTTCTGACTCTGCGCTATTAATGATGCTTCAATAAAATTGGTCAAGGAGATACACAGTTGCTTGCCCTGTTCACACAGGTCCCAGATGCCCTGTAAAGGACGCCGCGCTGAATGGATCTCTAATTTAAAGGAACTTGTTGTGCAAAAGCTCAGAGAAAGTCTATGGGTAAGTACAGGTCACCCGCCATTTGTTCGCTGCACACAGCAAAATCCAGCCCATTGATTAAAAAAACAATTCAAGTTTTAAAAATTCTGTGTATTGTCTGCTTATGTATTGAAATTTAATTACTTTGTTTAGTCTGGCCTTTATTGTACTTACAATGATTTATTTGAACTTACAAACCTTGGCCCCAGTATTCCGGTGGTTTGGTACGGTAGAAACCTAGCAGATCTATCTGGGGATGGGAGCAGATTCTGGGATTTAGCCTGGATGCACTGGTTTTCGGCCCCATATAAGCTCCCATCATAAATTCCGCTGAAAGTGACGGCAGGAGGGACACGCGCCCACCCCAGCAAGAGTGCAGCCATGATGAGTTTAGAGCTGGATGATATCATCCTTCTGAAATTCCATCATTTCTATCCTAGGAGCCATCAATGTAAGATATGCCACCACATTCCAGGAGTTCCTTAATCAGCATCTGAGGAAGGCTAATGCTGGAATCTTAAAGGTGAATTGAAGTGTTTCATTGTGGCATTACATGGAGAGTAATAACTTTATCTCAGAGTGGGGTTTTTTGAAAACATTTATTTGCAATTTATGTTTGAGGCCCTCCTAGTTGCATTTGGAAGTTTCCTTCCAGGCTGTTTTTTGTTTGGGGAATTTCCCTAAAATAAATTGTAAGACATCAGCGTGGGTTTCCAAATGAGAATCCCCTCTTTATGATTACATATATAGGAGGAAGAGAAGGAGGAACAGCAGAAGCCAGAAGACTATGCTGCATACAGCAACACTGCAAGAGATCCAGACCATCCCACAAGTACTTGCCACCAGGATGTATAGACCCAGATCTTATTTGAATAGCTCCATTGAGTTATGAGTTGGGAAGCTGGAGTCCACCCTAAAAGCCCTGGAAGAGATTTGCTCCATCCAACGGGGAGATCTGCAACTTTCTCAAGAACCAGGTCAGCACTTACTGCAGCTCAAAAAGTCACTACACCGCTTAATTTCCTGGCCACTGGATCACTGCAAGGGGCAACAGGTGACTTCAATTTGCTGTCCATTCTTGCATAAGGCAAGTAATTTATGGTTTGTTTTTCAGGCAACACAGTTCACTATATTTGAAGAAGGATTAAGACAAATGAATGACCAGAACAGTAACTTTTATCGGATCGAGTACTTGGAACTATAGATTGCACTCATGGGCATACAAGTCCCTACTGTCAACCCACACCATTATGTCAACCCAAAAAGATTTCCCTCTAGTTAGTGTGTGACTATAAGCACAGGTTTCTGCATGTCAGTGCTCAATATGTAGGGAGTTTCCATTATTCATTCATCCATCCATTGACTGTCCAGTGTCCCTGCACTCTTTCAGAATCAAGGACAAGGAATTGGCTGACTTCTTGGAGATGAAGGGTATCCTATACTACCATGACATCGAACGCCATTGAGAAGAGCCACCAATAAAGATCAGGTTGGATTCCCACTATGTTCTCCTGAAAGATGGAATAGACTAATGAGTATGGTCAGATTTAATTACGGGTTAATTAATATACAGGAGCCAAATTATACAGCAAAATATTAAATCAACACCATACTTAAAACAATGATATTAGAATCTGTCTGTAAGGGGTTAAAATATTAATTTTAGATCCTGATTCTTAGAGCAGAGGTCACTCAAAAGCTTAGTGGGTAAATGTTATAGTTTTGAGCCACATGACTTTTGCACGGAACAGGTTAGTCTCATGGCACAACTTCCAGTTGTGACGCTGTGCAGATCAATATGAATCTCAGTTCACCTACGGAATTAGGATCTCCTGCCAGAACTAAATACAATAAGACCATAAGGCCATAAGAGATAGGAGCAGGAGTAGGCCATTCGGCCCCTCGAACCTGCTCCGCCATTCAATGAGATCATGGCTGATCTGATTTTTACCTCAACTCCACTTTCCCGCCTTTTCCCCACAGCCTTTTGGCTCCCTTGCTGATCAAAAATTTGTCTAACTCAGCCTTGAATGTATTCAATGACTCAGCCTCCACAGCTTTTTGAGGTAAAGAATTCCAAAGATTCACGACCCTTTGAGAGAAGAAATTCCTCCTCATTTCCATCTTAAACGGGTGACCCCTTATTCTGAGACTATGCCCCCTAGTTTTATATTCCCCCATGAGAGGTAACATCCTCTCAGCATCTACCTTATCGAGTCCCCTCAGAATCTTGTATGTTTATGGGGAATTTCACAACGTAATTGTCAAATTCAGATGAATAACAGAATTATTCCCTGTGATACTCAATAGTCGCAGAAAGCGCCACCAAACTGGTGGACACTGCATGGTCTAACTCCATGGTTTCCTGGGCATATACTAAAGCTCCCAACATGGGCAAGTAGTTCTGAGTCACCATGTTAAGCAGTTCTCACATCCTGGCCTTATATATGCTTGACTTTACTAAGCCCAGGAATAGACCCAGTCTTCGGCCCTCTGACCTGCTCAAGCTAAGCACCAGCTGACCAGAATGAGGAGAGTATGTGAGGAGTGTAGCCAAAAATTAAGACCCAGGTTCTCAAATGATGAAACGAGGGCAGCACCTCTGGCATTGCAAGTACCTGTGAAAAGATCTTGTTCTAGTTGCAAAATGGACATGGAGAAAGAACATCAGAGAAGTATCATAACTATTCATTACATGTCACTGCACCACACAAAACTCTCCACCCACGATCACTCCTGGAGCTGGGAAGGATCCCCAAGTACAGTGCCTTCCCCTGGTGGTCCTCACTCACAACAACTGGTCAAAATGTCCCACCAGGTGTCAAAGTGGCCTGATTGATTTGCCCTCTGAATTCTCTGCCTGTCAAAAAGAACGTCTCCTTCATTTGTCACCTCCTCTAGGGAGCCTGGCTGGAGTCAGTATCTCACAATGTAAATTATGACAGAAAGCTGGTATGATTTTCTAAACAACTGACCACCTGAATAGGCTGGTACTCACAATGACAATGTAAATAGTATTTAAACCATAAAGAACTCTTTGCAGAATTACTTATTTTTCTTTCATTTTTATTTTGAATCGTATCATTTATTATTTTTAATTCAAAAATGTTTTATGCAAGTAAGGGACTTTAATAAAAGCTAATAAATGATTCTGTTGCCCTGATTTTGAAAAAAATGATTAAATTGCTTTAAAAAATTATGCTGCAATATTACTCAATAGAAAACATGTGCAGAGCTTGCTCAAAAGCTTAGTGGATAAATGTTATGGTTCTGAGCCACAAAGACCAGGAAGGTCCCAGTCCTCCAGTCTGTCCTAAATTAGCTGATCTTAGCTGGGTCAGCAGTGGGAGCAATACAATTCCTAGACTAGGGAGGAAAAATCAGTCAGGGCTCCCAATCCTAATAGCTATCCGGTGATATCTATACATGTGTGGACGACGGATCAGGCTCAGCTGTGATTTTGGCCACAGTTCAATAACTTGCCAGCACTCGCTGTGTAGGCTCACATCGGTAGAATCATCACTTGAGCAAAGGTCCAAAAGACTGCTGACACTGTGGAACCACCTTCAGAAGAGGAGGAGAGAAATACTAGTTAGCTGTAAATATAGTTCCCTTTAATTTAGCAAATCAAATTCACCTACTGAGCCCAGACTGTTTTACTAGAATCTGTACAATCTGTGCCCTGTTATATGCACTGTTCTGTAACCAAGAGGGTGGGTAGATAAATGTGATTTGAATGCTGCAAAAGAAATACAATACGAACTAAAATCCCCTGGGATTTATATTTCCCAATTCTAATTGCTT
Source organism: Heptranchias perlo (assembly GCF_035084215.1). Classification (NCBI taxonomy): domain Eukaryota; kingdom Metazoa; phylum Chordata; class Chondrichthyes; order Hexanchiformes; family Hexanchidae; genus Heptranchias; species Heptranchias perlo. The sequence continues at coordinate 32,368,829 of NC_090343.1, read as the reverse complement.
TCTGGGTAGAACTGATCTATTTTCATTGAACAGTATTGGACACACAATTATTGTGAAATGATTGTCAAATACGGCAACTCATTGCATACTCGATTCCACTTAATCCCATGAGGATAGACTAGTTTGACCATGGTTGCAACTGCTTATCCTTTCACTTTTTGTGCAGAGTTATTAGTTGTGAAGAGTATCCAAAGAGTACAAATGAAAGAGAGAAAGAGAAAAAGCAAACTAAAGTGTGCCGGAGGCATGTTGCTAAAATATGTTTCAAGCAGACCTACCTCATTGTAATTTCATCTCTATAGGTGGCACAGCTGGCAGATGGAGTTTTCATATTTTAAACGTAACATTTATTTTTATTCTTTTCACCGCTGGACTATCTTTTGGTTATATAGCAACAGGAGAGGATGGCAGCAGTCCAGCTGCTGCACTTGATGGGTATACATCATTTTGTTCTTACTGTAATAGAATTAACAATGTATTATTTATCTTAATTTTTTTTTTACTAACCATGATTATGTTCTCTGAAATGGTCATTTACAAAGGACAGTACCAAAATTTCGTTTGTGATCTCTGTCAAATAACAGGACTGTTTCTTTCAAAATCACTTTGTCTATTATTAAATATCAAATCGCATTAAAATGTATGAATAGCTAGCAATAAATCTGATTAAAAAAATACAAGCAAATTAAGAAAAATATGTATTAAGCATTATCTCTGATTTAGCCATAAGTACTATTTCCTAAAGAGAAAATGGGCAAAATGGAACAGCATGTTCTGTGCAGATTACTTCCAGCTCATTGAAACCCTACAGCATAAAGATTACCCTGGTGACATTTTAGTATACCCTTTGCAAAATCATCTGTCAATCAAATGCATGACTGCACTAAAAGCAGAACAGGATAATACATTATCCAGAAAATAGTTTCTATGGCAACTTCATGAACTGTAAAGATTAAATATTCAGTGCTGCCTATATAAAATAAAAATATTAGTATTTTATTGAAAGGATAGTGTAAGGATTAGCACTAGCATGATTTCTAATTTTACAAGCAAATATTTTGCATTTATTCATTCTCATGGTTTATTATGATAAAGGTTCAGAGTGTTTTTTTAATTTATTCAGCAAACTTCAACAAGATAGCTATGAAATCGGAAATAAATTTCCAATCTGAAATTACTGAATTAGGCAATATCAGATTTATTTAGGAATTCTCACATTCATTGCAGTTTCAACTATTTACAGCTCAGATTGGTTCATTTCTTAAAAAAATAATTGAATGCAAACAGAAAGATACATGTATCCAAGGGTCCTTTGCATGTGTTTTCCACTACTTGTGTATCATGTCATAAGTTCCATTTCTCCCTTCTCCCCTCCTCCACAATGTGGGTCATGAGTGGTGAAGACACAATGACGAAAAATGGGTCTTCTTTTCCTTTTTAAAAAAAACTTACCCATCCTATCAATGAGAGGTCCAGGTTGGGGAAAGGGGAGGGTAGGGGGATCTAATAGCTGTTTATACTTGTGGAATATTCATCTGATCCCTGGTAATCTAACAGTGGGATTATGTGTGTTCATGGTGGGAGTACATTGTTCAAAGGTAGTTTCAAATGTGTATGATTTTGGCTGCCAGTGGTAATGATACATCTGTATGATGCCTACTCACCTGGTTAGGAGAGTTCTAAACAGCTCTGTGGCACTGATCTAAATACATCATTCAGTAATGATGGTTGTTAACAATGTTGAGGTGTATTTCTTCTATAACATTATAAAATGATACTGTCTTTTCTAAGGATATAGATAAGAACCACTAGCACATTGAGTTGTATTCCACAGCTTTAGTATTTGGATATTGAGTTTTAGTTTTCAATGGCCAAATTTCAGATGCTGCAAAGCTAACTCTCTACCCAAAATTCACAACCTGAATTCTTATCACTAATTATAAATTTTTCCTTCCCATAATATTCTGCATTATATCGTTCTTTATAGTTGGATTGATTGACTGCTCCTCCAATGAGATTGGAAGTTATGGATTTCACCTTTCTTCGTACCAAATGTGCCTTTTCAACACACTTCAAATCTTCCTTTTTTAGGGGCAAAATATTATGCAACCTACTTTTACAAGTCTTCTTCCATACTCAAACCACAAGTGTGTTAGGAGCACAAAAAAGTGCCATTTTTTGATTGGCTCAAATTTACCATCATCCCCTTTATTAACTGTACTTCACCACATCTCACTGAAACTTCCAACATATCCCTGATTCTCCAGGACCAATGCCATGGGAGATTGATTAGCATAATATAAAGTCCTGCAATAATTTGATAGATTAGAAGTTAAATTTGGATCTGGTTTGTCTGAAATATTAGGACATGTTGAATCTTCTTAAGGGAACCCATAAATTCTGAGCCAGGCAGGTCCACACTACTCCTGGACACTATTGATGACTGACCAACCAGCATGACTGACTAATGGAATCTGGAGGTTAGATCCATCACTAGTACTGGAATTCTTTCCACTTGGCTCCAGATAACATTGTAAGCCAATGCCCTAACAGGTGGGCAGTTTGGGCTGGACTGGTAGTGGGAAGCTTACCAGTGCTGTGTGCTGGTAGGTTGTGTGGTTTTATACAGTTCATCTCCATTTGGGCCTCTGCTCTGCCAATCTGCCCCTTCTGGATATAGTTAAGTGGGGCATGTCTGTATTGTGAGAAAGTGTGCACTCCATATTGCAAAACAGAATCTTTTTGTTGCATGGATTGGAGACTCTTTAGCATGGTGATGGGTTTCCACATGAGTCAGACATGCAGCTAACCATATCTCATTGTTTCCAGGAACAAGTTTTTCAAAAGAGGTGATTAACTTTTCGTCTAACTTGAGTGGGAATTTTAAGAATGGATTTCCATTCCTGATGGAAACCGCCCCAAAAATGTAATACATTTACAGAATGGTAAGCAAATGTGGTCCACTTTATTTCTTCTGAATAGTAGGTTCTCCTCTTATTGTATATTCATCTAATTGACCTCAATGCCCTTAATTACCAATCCCTGAAACAGTACTGGGAACAGTTGATATAACGAAAAAGAGAACTTGCATTTAATATCATTTAATGCAAGGAAAAGCAGGTAATGAATGAGGCACTTTGACTCAAAAAGCAATTAACTTGCCCTTGCCCGTGAGGTTGCTTCATTACCCCTTATCTCCATGAATTGCTTTTGTCCTTAATGGTTTGCATTTGAGATTAATTTCTATAATAACAGGCTGCCTTTAGAGACCAAAGGTCAGTCTGGTGATAGAATGAACCCTGGTTTTCGAAAACCCTTCAGTGGTTAACGGTGAAGATAAAAAGAAAAACTGTGACTACTGGAAATCTGAAAATGAAACAGGAAATACTAGAAATACACAGCAGGTTTGTCAGCACCTGAGAGAGAAAAGATTGGTTAATGTTTAGGGTGCAGACACAACATCACAGCAGTTCAGAAGAAGACTCCATACCTGAAACATTAACTTGTATTTTCTGTTTCAGGTGCCGACGGTGCACATTTTCTGATTTTATTTCAGCGATTAACACATCAGAATCCAAGAATCAGACAGCGGGAAAGTGCAGTTGACAGATCAGGTGCAAGTGGTAGTGTTTAAATTATCAAGTACATTCTGTGTAGACTGGTACATTTGCACAAGAAAGTATCAAAAACAGATCTAAGTCCTTGTCGTTCTGAACTGCATAATATTTTGAGTTGCATGGAAAAAAATTCACTCTTAACAAATCTATAAACAAAGTCATGACCTGACATAAAGTTTAATTCAACCTCCGTCAGTAATTCAGGACTGAATCTTCGTTTCAGAAATTTTGACTGCTTCTTCTATAATCTAATATTCCACGTACATGCATTGTGCACGTGCACAGATGTCAGCAGAGAACAATTGGAAAACAGTGGAAGCAGTTACAGGAAATTGGGACAATTTATTGTAAGGTATTACAAATCCTGATGATTTAAGCCCATAAAATACACAGAAACAAAAGAATACTGCAACTTTAATCAACTTATCTTGTGCCTGTAACCTACTGACTGCTCACAGAAAACTAGCCAGTGTCACGCTAGTACAAATATAATATTGTTCAGATAAAGTCATAGGAACATAGAAACAAAACAAAATAGGAGCTGGAGTAGGCCATTCGGCCCTTCGAGCCTGCTCCACCATTCAATATGATCATGGCTGATCCTCTATTTCAATACTATATTCCCGCTCTTAAATATATTCAGTGACTTGGCCTCCACAGCCTTCTGTGGTAGAGAATTCCATAGGTTCACCACCCTCTGAGTGAAATTTCTCCTCATCTCAGTTCTAAATGTCCTACTCCATATCCTGAGACTGTGACCCCTTGTTCTGGACCCCCCCCCCAGCCAGGGGAAACATCCTCCCTGCATCCAGTCTGTCTAGCCCTGTCAGAATTTTATATGTTTCAATGAGATCCCCTCTCATTCTTCTAAACTCGAGTGAATACAGGCCGAGTCGACCCAATCTCTCCTCATACGACAGTCCTGCCATCCCAGGAATCAGTCTGGTGAACCTTCGTTGCACTCCCTCTATGGCAAGTATATCCTTCTCATGACAGATAAATTTAGTGATCTGTAAACAATCAAAATCATGTCATTGAATGGTTGTTTGATTTGTGAAAGCTTCTCTCTGAGGTATTGATTTTCCTTACAATTACAGAGAAAAGAACAATTTTAGTTGATAATAACTAAAGCTTGAAAGAACACCCAATATAATCCCATTATTGAAGGGCAAGGCCTCTTAATCATCCTTTGCCTATTCTGCAGCTTTGTCATGTTGAGTGAATGATTGCCAGTGCAATCCTGTTCACATTCCAGTTTGTGCAAATGTGAAGGCAAAATAGTTCTGCGGGGCTTTGAAAATTTGTTCACCTAGCACTTAACTCATTAAAAAACACCAAGGAATGATAATAACATACGGTTATATAGGTCTAACCTAACAGTTTCATTGCTGTAATCTTTAGTAGCCAAACTGAAAGAAGATATGCCATGTTTCAAGGGTGAATGTCTTCATGAAAAACTATCTGGCAAACTTCGTAGGAGAGGGGGAAGAGCCACTGGACCTGCTCGTGATTTTTGTCATGATGACATCATGCATAATTGACACAACAGGCAGAAATTGCTTGGAAGAGAATAGTGAGCTCAACAGCGTTCATCGTTGTTAGTGGTGAAATGGAGGAACAGGTTCCGGCATTCGCACATGTGCAGTGAAAAGTGGAAATCCGGAACTTGCTCCTGCTGGTTCGCCGGCAATACGACAGCTTCGAATTAAAGAGGCATCGTCCGCTGCAATCAGTGAAATCATTGAAACAGCGCCAACTTGCTCGTCTGCCCAGCTGGAAAGTAACTAATCTCGCCACAAAACAGGTTCGCTTAAAAATACCAGGTTTAAACTAAATTTTAATAACATGGTAAGTCTTAATGACTGCCAAACAACTAAAAATTAAATTTTAAAAATGTGGAATCTCGTAACTCCTTATTTTAATAGTTTTTGGTCATTTAAAAAAAATTAAATTAAAAAATTTTAAACTTTTTTTTACTTTTCCCTTCTGTCTCTTTTATTTAATTCGATTATTTCTTACCCTCTCTTTTTCACAGTCGATAACTGTTTTTACAACGATTGTAATGTTATACCTTTCACTTCCTGGTTTTCACATTCCACTTGCAGAAATTGTTTCGCAGCTTGTTAAAAAATGCTGCAATCTGATTGTTCGAGGGGAGACTGTGCTCCTCTTGTTTCTCCCACAGGTCCTAGCTTCGCTTGAACTGACGCTGGGCACTTCTCCGCTTCCTATTTGAGGGGGTGCCCAAAGTAAAGAACTGCCCTGGTAAGTAAGTTTGTTAATTTAAAACTATGGGGCGGCAGTAATCGATACTTCGCTGCTTTGAGCAATTTCTGCCCCAACTATGCATTTAGAAGCGATTTACATCATCCTGTCATGTTTCTGCAAATAAATGAAAAACATTTTGCCATAAACTTTTCATAAAGATGTTGCACTTTAAAAAAGGTACTGAAGTGTGGCCAGTGCCTGTTATGACTTGCAGGGTGGAGGTGGCATGAGACCAGACCAAGATACTTTGCGTGTATTAATTATTACGATGGCTGTGTGTGCGATACTGAACCAAAGAAGGAGATATTAGGAGGGGTGATTGAAAGCTTGGTCAAAGGGGTAGATTTTAAGGAGGGTCTTAAAGAATGAGAGAGAGGTTTAGGGGGAGAATTCCAGAACTGACGGCCTAGATGGCTGAAGGCACAGTCATCAATGGTGGGGCAAAGGGAGTGAGAGATGCATAAGAAGCCAGAATTAGAGGAACACATAGTTTTGAGGGGTTTGTAGAGCTTGTAGGAAATGCCTACTTTTCCAGGTCCAGGGTTCTTAAACCTGGACGAATAGTCAGACAAAGAAAGTCCCCACCCATGATAGTTTTGTTAATCAAAAGTGATTATTTAATATTATAATTCACACAAGCATGAAGCAAAATCTAGCAATGCATGTAACCATACTCTACACTTAAACAATCAGCAAGCAAATCAAGTAATACATATCACCTTAAAACCAAGGATTTCTGCTTCAAAGTCCGTTAAGATTGATCAAGTCTTTTGGAGCTTTTGAAGTTTTGTTGCTGGATGTCCCTCCTGAAGATCAGCTCCGATAGGCATCCACCTGACTGCATAACAAATTCCGAACTTATGTCTTCTTTTTATATTTTTTTGTCCTTTGGGGAGTAAGTAAAACCCAGGGGAAGTTCAGTTTTGGCCAATCATCCACTGTTGCCGGGCCATGATTAGGCCTCAATGATTGACAGTTTTCTCGCTTCAGACAAGGTGCAGGCCTCATGTGTTTTCCAGAGACCCCCCATTATCAGTGTTGCCATGATGACCTGTCTCTTTCTCGTGGCTTTACAATGGCTGCTTCAGTAGGTTTTTAGCTACTTTATCTGATATCAGTTCTGTGGAATGTGACTCCTTAGTCTCCCATGGTACTCCCTTTCTTTCTCATCAATCGCGTTTTGCAAGCCAAAGAAATCTCTGGAAGCCTTTCATTGTATGTTGTTTTATATTGGCTCTGTTCAAATGCTCCAAAAGGGCAACATTAACACATTCCTTAATCCAAGTGTATTGTCCAAAGGTCCAGTAGGTTTTAAATTCACAATGCTCCAAACAGCAATGTTAACTGTTTTCCTCACAGGCTGGAGGAGGTTACAAAGATAGGGAGGGGCAAGGATATGAAGGAATTTGAATGCGAGACATTTGCGGAGGTGATCTTGGTGGCAACCCAATCTTTGCATCAATGTCAAAAATCAGAATGATGATTCCTGATCCATATACGCAATAAAACAGTGAGATTATGTGACATTTTCAAGTAATATTTAATACTATATACACACACATATATATATATATATATATATATGTTTGTGCATATGCAACAAGGGAGACAAGAGTGTAAAAGAAAGAAATTCAAGCAGTCCTTTTCAAAGATATATATATATCTTTGAAAAGGATTGCTTGAATTTCTTTCTTTTACACTCTTGTCTCCCTTGTTGCATATGCACAAACATCAAACACAATTTGACATAAAATCCAGTGATTAAAGTGCAATTTGTTCAGAATTGGTATTCATCCCTATTCCTGTGTAACCTTTAACCTTTGACCCTCACTACCATAATCTTTTGCACTGCCAACTGGAAACATAAACACAGAGCCATAGAGACAATACACAGGCAGGCACGTAGGCCCCAATTTTAACTCATGGTGGCAGTCGTGCGGGCAAGGGCTGAGGTGGGAGGCAAACTGTGTTGACCTCAGTAGTATGAAATTTTAACTCCTGGCCCTCATCTGCAAAGGCCCCCTCAGTCTCCCACCTGAAACCAGCTGAAAGCAGCAGCTGGCCAGCAAGTGGGAGCAGAGTGTTAGGCAGCAGGAAACTGCCACCGGGAAATGAAGGAACAGGCGGCTGCAATCAGTTAAGTGCCTGGGAGGGGTTTCGGAATGGCCTCGCGGTCGGGGTGGGGGGAAGCCTGGGGCAGACGAAGCCTGAACTTTCCCTGCACCTCCTGGCCCCACATGGAAAGTCAAAATAAAAAGGAAAAACACTTCCCCCTTTGGGCCTCTTCTGGCCCTGACTCCCCTTCCCACTAGCTTGACCTGGCGAGAAAATCACAAGGGCTCCCCATGCAGGCCCATGGTTAAAATAGGAGTCGGGCCCTGATGACATCATCAGAACTTGATCTGCATGTTTAAAGAAAAACCCCGCAGGTTTCCGGCAGATGTCCCTCTCGCCTGCTCAGAAGAGCAGGTTAAAATTGGAACCCTTGGGAAGACAGCGTTATCTTGGTGGATAATTCTCATGGGTGATTTTAACTGCCCACTTGCCCGGCTTCTGCCAGGCAGGCAGGGTTAAAATTGCCCCTGCAGACAGCACTGCAGCACGTGGAATATGCACAGCTAATAGATTTCTAACAGGATTTTAATGCTATTCTAAGTATATTCATTGTAATAAATTAGTAGAATCAGTGTAAATGCTACACAATAAAGGGAAAGAATGCCCTCATTAGTACAGGTACTATGGAAACCATGCACCATTGCAGATATAATCATATCCATCCTGACCTCTCCAAATGCGGTGAACTTTCGTTTTAACGATGAAAACAGAAATGATCTACCACAGATGCATGTTAATAAAATTATATATAGCGTAGCAGATTTCCCATGGTGTTGCTCACAGTAAATTGGAGGATACACCATTTTATAATGTCAGGACGATTACGTCATAAAACATATAATGTTTTATATAATGCTTGATGTTCTCCCATGACAATCTTTCGAATGAGACGTTAAACCATGTCTCCCTGCTCAGGTGGAAGTAAATGATCCCAGGGCAATATTCAAAGTAGAACAGAGGAGTTCGACATTTATCCCTCAGTCAAAACAGGTTAACTGGTCATTTATCTCATTTTCTGTTTGTGGGAACTTGCTGTGTGCATATTGACTGCCATGTTTGCCTATATAACAACCATGACTGCACTTCAAAAGTAATTAATTGATTGCGAAGCACTTTGGGACCTCCTGAGGACGTTAGAGACACGATACAAAAATTGCAAGTTCTTCTAGTGGTGTCGACTTGTAATGATCATGTGGATGTTGTGCTCAGTTTGTAATTGCCAAACCCACGTTACTTTTGCTACCACTGTAGTGATCAGTGCAAGTTTAGTGGACTGATCTCCTATTTATTTACTCAGTTATTCACAATCTTAGTGTCAGCATGATTAAGTGACACGGAGCATTCTGGAACAATGTCTACACATCAATGTCTAAAGTTGACAATTGTAAACAATTTTACAACACCAAGTTATAGTCCAGCAATTTTATTTTAAATTCACAAGCTTTCGGAGGCTACCTCCTTCGTCAGGTGAACGATGTGAAAATAAAATCCTCGAAATGAAATCGCATTTATAATTCACAGAACAATGCTTGGTGAGTACAGACAGTTTTTTCAACAGCCCGTTGCCAAGGCAATCAGTGTGCAGACAGACAGGTGTTACCTGCCAGTTGACATACTAAATAGAAATAATCAGAGCATCAATTTCAGATTAAGATAAAATACATCTCAGTTTTACCAAAGATGGTCATAAGAGGAAACTGACAGGAGCAACAAAGAATCATTTTTTTAAAAAAATCATTGGTTGTATGGGTGATCCTGCCATGTACCGTACTTTCGTGGACAGGTTAGTTCTAAGGTATCCTCATTTCACGTCAACAAAGGCAGTGTGATTGACTTATTATCCAGTCAACAGCTTTCAACATATGTATACAGAATCAAGAGAATAATATGACAATGGAGCATGTGTACAGCTTAAAGCTTAGAGTGGTGTGCATAGCTGGCATTTACTCTGAGGTTAACCCCAACTGCCATCCATTATTGATTATCCTGACATTGTGTAAATGTGCATTAGCTCGCCAGGAGCCTGACCACATAACTTTATTGAAGATGAAAAAACCCTTCACTTGCAATTCCTGATTTTATAAGAACATCAGAATATAAGAAATAGGAGCAGGAGTAGGCCATACGGCCCCTCGAGCCTGCTCCGACATTCAATACGATCATAGCTGATCTTCGACCTCAACTCCACTTTCCCGTCCGATCCCCTTTTCCCTTGATTCCTTTATAGTCCAAAAACCTATCGGTCCTAGCCTTGAATATACTCAATGACTGAGCATCCACAACCCTCTGGGGTAGAGAATTCCAAAGATTCACAACTCTGAATGAAGAAATTTCTCCTTATCTCAGTCCTAAATGGCCGACCCCTTATCCTGAGACTATGCCCCCAAGTTCCAGACTTTCTACCCTGTCTAGCCTTCCCAGAATCTTATATGTTTCAATGAGATCACCAGAGAGTATTGGCCCATTCCGATTGAATTTTTTGAAGAGGTGACTAAAGTAGTGGACAGGGGAATTTCAATGGATGTTATTTATATGGACTTCCAGAAGGCATTTGATAAGGTCCCAGAGACTGTTAGCTAAGTTAGAAGCCCATGGAATCGAGGGAAAAGTACGGACTAAGTTAGGAAGTTGGCTGAGCGAAAGGCAACAGAGAGTAGGGATAATGGGTAAGTATTCACATTGGCAGGATGTGACTAGTGGAGTCCCGCAGGGATCTGTCTTGGGGCCTCAATTATTCACAATATTTATTAACGACTTAGATGATGGCATAGAAAGTCTCATATCTAAGTTTGCCGATGACACAAAGATTGGTGGCAATGTAAGCAGTGTAAATGAAAACATAAAATTACAAAGGGATATTGATAGATTAGGTGAATGGGCAAAACTGTGGCGAATGGAATTCAATGTAGACAAATGTGAGGTCATCCACTTTGGATCAAAAAAGGATAGAACAGGGTACTTTCTAAATGGTAAAAAGTTAAAAACAGTGAATGTCCAAAGGGACTTCGGGGTTCACGTTCATACATCATTGAAGTGTCATGAACAGGTGCAGAAAATAATCAAGAAGACTAATGGAATGCTGGCCTTTATATCTAGAGGACTGGAGTACAAGGGGACAGAAGTTATGCTGCAGCTGTACAAAACCCTGGTTAGACCGCACCTGGAGTACTGTGAGCAGTTCTGGGCACCGCACCTTCGGAAGGATATATTGGCCTTGGAGGGAGTGCAGCGTAGGTTTACTAGAATGATACCCGGACTTCAAGGATTAAGTGATGAGGAGAGATTACACAAATTGGGGTTGTATTCTCTAGAGTTTCAAAGGTTAAGGGGTGATCTGATTGAAGCTTATAAGATATTAAGAGGAACGGATAGGGTGGATACAGAGAAACTATTTCCGCTGGTTGGGGATTCTAGGAGTAGGGGGCACAGTCTAAAAATTAGAGCCAGACCTTTCAGGAGTGAGATTAGAAAACATTTCTACATACAAAGGGTGGTAGAAGTTTGGAACTCTCTTCCACAAACGGCAATTGATACTAGCTCAATTGCTAAATTTAAATGTGAGATAGATAGCTTTTTGGCAACCAAAGGTATTAAGGGATATGGGCCAAAGGCAGGTATATGGAGTTAGATCACAGATCAGCCATGATCTTATCAAATAGCGGAGCAGGCATGAGGAGCTAAATGGCCTACTCCTGTTCCTATGTTCCTATTCTACTCAATCTCTCCTCATAGGTCAACCCTCTCACCCCAGGAATTAATCGAGTGAACCCTCATTGCACCCCCTCCAAGGCAAATATATCCTTCCTTAGCGAAGGAGACTAAAACTGTACACAGTACTCCAGGTGTGGTCTCACCAAAGCCCTGTACAATTGTAGTAAGACTTCCTTACTCTTGTACTCCAATTCCCTTGCAATAAAGGCCAACATGCCATTTGCATTCCTAATTGCTTGCTGTACCTGCATGTTAACTTTCTGTGTTTCGTGTACAAGGACACCCAAATCCTTCTGAACACCAACATTTAATAGTTTCACACCTTTTAAAAAATATTCTATTTTTCTATTCTTCCTACCAAAGTGAATAACCTTACCTTTCCCCACATTATATTTCCTCTGCCACCGTCTTGCCCACTCACTTAACCTGGCTATTTCCCTTTGCAGACTTGGGCATGATTTTACAAGGGAAAATCGGGTGGTTTGGGGGCGGGGGGGGGGGGGAGGCAATCAAAATAATTGCTTTTGGGAGCGGGCCGACATCCTGGCTGGAACCCGTACATTTTTGAATGAGACTCAGGCAAATCTGTGTGCATGCGTACAGCAGTCACCAGGAAGTGCCGCCCCCACTTAAATCTGGCAGGCTGATAATTAAAGGAGCAAATATACCTCATAGAGGTTCTTAAGGTAGTTTATTTTTTGTGTATTGGATAGTTAAAAAGATTTTAACGTCACCTGGGCGGCTTTCCCACGGTTTCCGATTCAGGCCTGGTGAAAGCAGACAGGAAGGGCCGGATCAGTGAAAAATAAACTAAACAAATTAAATAAAATTACATTTCTCATTGTTTTTTAAGGTATGTTTAATTTGTTTACAATGTTGCCAGGACCCCCTTTCACTCTGATCCCGATGTCCAATGTCGGCTCTCTGATCCCGATGTCCGATGTCTGCTCTCTGACCCTGATGTCCGATGTCTGCCCTCTGACCCTGATGTCCGATGTCTGCCCTCTGACCCTGATGTCCGATGTCTGCCCTCTGACCCTGATGTCCGATGTCTCGAATCTTTGTTCACCAACCTCCCCCATCTCTATCCTAACTGCCAATCAGGCCTCTATCTTTCCGCCCACCACCCCCCCCCCACCCTCGGATGTGCAGCTCCGGTCGGCACAAAACCTGGAAGAGGATTTAATTGGCCTCATTCCATCCGGGTTTGGCTCCTGCAAATCACCCCAGACTCTTCCTGCCACCATATTAAAATTGTGCCCTTTGTGTCCTCCTCACAGCTTATTTTCCCACCTAGCGTTGTATCATCAGTAAACTTGGATAGATTACACTCGGTCCCTGTGATGGGGAGAGTGCGCACGTGAGGGGGAGAGAGTGCCTCTGTGATGGGGAGTGTGTGCCTATGTGATGGGGAGAGAGTGCCTCTGTGATGGGGAGTGTGTGCCTATGTGATGGGGAGAGAAGGCCTCTGTGACGGGGAGAGAGTCCACGTGTGATATGGAGAGAGTGCCCGTGTGATGGGGAGAGAGTCCACGTGTGATATGGAGAGAGTGCCCGTGTGATGGGGAGAGAGTCCAGGTGTGATATGGAGAGAGTGCCCGTGTGATGGGGAGAAAGTGCCCGTGTGCTGTGGAAAGTATGCCCTTATCATGGGGAGAGTGTGCCCCTGTGACGGGGAGAGTGTGCCCGTGTGATGCGGAGAGAGTGCCCGTGTGACGGGGAGAGAGTCCACGTGTGATATGGAGAGAGTGCCCGTGTGATGGGGAGAGAGTCCAGGTGTGATATGGAGAGAGTGCCCGTGTGATGGGGAGAAAGTGCCCGTGTGCTGTGGAAAGTATGCCCTTATCATGGGGAGAGTGTGCCCCTGTGACGGGGAGAGTGTGCCCGTGTGATGCGGAGAGAGTGCCCGTGTGACGGGGAGAGAGTCCACGTGTGATATGGAGAGAGTGCCCGTGCAATGGGGAGAGAGTCCAGGTGTGATATGGAGAGAGTGCCCGTGTGATGGGGAGAAAGTGCCCGTGTGCTGTGGAAAGTATGCCCTTATCATGGGGAGAGTGTGCCCCTGTGACGGGGAGAGTGTGCCCGTGTGATGCGGAGAGAGTGCCCGTGTGACGGGGAGAGAGTGCCCGTGTGACGGGGAGAGTATGCCCGTGTGACGGGGAGAGTGTGCCCGTGTGATGGGGAGAGACTGCCCCTGTGACGGGGAGAGACTGCCCGTGTGATGGGGAGAGAGTGCCCCTGTGACGGGGAGAGAGTGCCCGTGTGACGGGGAGAGAGTGCCTCTGTGACGGGGAGAGAGTGCCCGTGTGACGGGGAGAGAGTGCCCATGTGACGGGGAGAGAGTGCCCGTGTGATGCGGAGAGAGTGCCCGTGTGACAGGGAGAGAGTGCCCGTGTGACGGGGAGAGAGTGCTCCTGTGACGGGGAGAGAGTGCCCGTGTGACGGGGAGAGAGTGCCCGTGTGACGGGGAGAGACTGCCCGTGTGACGGGGAGAGTGCCCGTGTGACGGAGAGAGTGTGCCCGTGTGACGGGGAGAGAGTGCCCGTGTGACGGGGAGAGAGTGCCCGTGTGACAGAGAGAGTGCCCCTGTGACGGAGAGAGTGCACGTGTGATGGGGAGATTGTGCCCGTGTGACGGGGAGAGTGCCCGTGTGACGGGGAGAGAGTGCCCGTGTGACGGGGAAAGAGTGCCTCTGTGACGGGGAGAGAGTGCCCGTGTGACGGGGAGAGAGTGCCCCTGTGACGGGGAGTGTGTGCCCGTGTGACGGAGAGAGTGCCCCTGTGATGGAGAGAGAGTGCCCGTGTGACGGAGAGAGTGCCCGTGTGACGGGGAGATTGTGCCCGTGTGACGGGGAGAGAGTGCCCGTGTGACGGGGAAAGAGTGCCTCTGTGACGGGGAGTGTGTGCCCGTGTGACGGGGAGAGAGTGCCCGTGTGACGGGGAGAGAGTGCCCCTGTGACGGGGAGTGTGTGCCCGTGTGACGGGGAGAGAGTGCCCGTGTGACGGGGAGAGAGTGCCCGTGTGACGGGGAGAGAGTGCCCGTGTGATGGGGAGAGAGTGCCCGTGTGACAGAGAGAGTGCCCGTGTGACGGGGAGAGTGTGCCCGTGTGACGGGGAGAGAGTGCCCGTGTGACGGGGAGAGAATGCCTCTGTGACGGGGAGAGAGTGCCTCTGTGACGGGGAGAGTGTGCCCGTGTGACGGGGAGAGAGTGCCCGTGTGACGGGGAGAAAGTGCCCGTGTGACGGGGAGAGAGTGCCCCTGTGACGGGGATTGTGTGCCCGTGTGACGGGGAGAGACGGCCCGTGTGATGGGGAGAGAGTGCCTCTGTGACGGGGAGAGAGTGCCCGTGTGACGGGGAGAGAGTGCCCGTGTGACGGGGAGAGAGTGCCTCTGTGACGGGGAGAATGTGCCCGTGTGACGGGGAGAGAGTGCCCGTGTGACGGGGAGAAAGTGCCAGTGTGACGGGGAGAGAGTGCCCCTGTGACGGGGATTGTGTGCCCGTGTGACGGGGAGAGACGGCCCATGTGATGGGGAGAGAGTGCCTCTGTGACGGGGAGAGAGTGCCCGTGTGACGAGGAGAGAGTGCCCGTGTGACGGGGAGAGAGTGCCCGTGTGACGGGGAGAGAGTGCCCGTGTGACGGGGAGAGTGTGCCCATGTGACGGGGAGAGACTGCCCGTGTGACGGGGAGAGAGTGCCCCTGTGACGGGGATTGTGTGCCCGTGTGACGGGGAGAGACTGCCCGTGTGACGGAGAGAGTGTGCCCGTGTGACGGGGAGAGAGTGCCCGTGTGACGGAGAGAGTGTGCCCGTGTGACGGGGAGAGAGTGCCCATGTGACGGGGAGAGAGTGCCCGTGTGACGGAGAGAGTGCCCCTGTGACGGAGAGAGAGTGCCCGTGTGATGGGGAGAGACAGCCCCTGTGACGGGGAGAGACTGCCCGTGTGACGGGGAGAGAGTGCCTCTGTGACGGGGAGAGAGTGCCCCTGTGACGGGGAGAGAGTGCCCGTGTGACGGAGAGAGTGCCCGTGTGATGGGGAGAGAGTGCCCCTGTGACGGGGAGAGAGTGCCCGTGTGACGGGGAGAGAGTGCCCGTGTGACGGGGAGAGACTGCCCGTGTGACGGGGAGAGAGTGCCCCTGTGACGGGGATTGTGTGCCCGTGTGACGGGGAGAGACTGCCCGTGTGACGGAGAGAGTGCCCGTGTGACGGAGAGAGTGTGCCCGTGTGACGGGGAGAGAGTGCCCGTGTGACGGGGAGAGAGTGCCCATGTGACGGAGAGAGTGCCCCTGTGACGGAGAGAGAGTGCCCGTGTGACGGAGAGAGTGCCCGTGTGACGGAGAGAGTGCACGTGTGACGGGGAGATTGTGCCCGTGTGACGGGGAGAGAGTGCCCGTGTGACGGGGAGAGAGTGCCCGTGTGACGGGGAAAGAGTGCCTCTGTGACAGGGAATGTGTGCCCGTGTGACGGGGAGAGAGTGCCCGTGTGACGGGGAGAGAGTGCCCGTGTGACAGAGAGAGTGCCCGTGTGACGGGGAGAGTGTGCCCGTGTGACGGGGAGAGAGTGCCCGTGTGACGGAGAGAGTGCCCGTGTGACGGGGAGAGAATGCCTCTGTGACGGGGAGAGAGTGCCTCTGTGACGGGGAGAGTGTGCCCGTGTGACGGGGAGAGAGTGCCCGTGTGACGGGGAGAAAGTGCCCGTGTGACGGGGAGAGAGTGCCTCTGTGACGGGGAGGGAGTGCCCGTGTGACGGGGAGAGAGTGCCCGTGTGACGGGGAGAGAGTGCCCGTGTGACGGGGAGAGAGTGCCCGTGTGTTGGAGAGAGAGTGCCCGTGTGACGGGGAGAGAGTGCCCGTGTGTTGGAGAGAGAGTGCCCGTGTGACGCCGTGTGTTGGGGAGAGAGTGCCCGTGTGACGGGGAGAGAGTGCCCGTGTGACGGGGAGAGAGTGCCCGTGTGTCGGGGAGAGAGTGCCCGTGTGACGGGGAGAGAGTGCCCGTGTGTTGGAGAGAGAGTTCCCGTGTGACGGGGAGAGAGTGCCTGTGTGATGGGGAGAGTGTACTTCTGTGATGAGGAGAGGAATTCAGGACCGGAAGGGATCTAACGAGAATTGCAAGGTAATATGCTGAAATCTGAAAGCCTGCCTGTATAAAGAAACAAGAGCTAGTTTTATTGAAAGAAATAACTTTCTCAGTTCCAGCAATTTTTGGAAAGTGACGGTCAGCAAAATCTGTTAAATATGGATAAAACCAAATATCCTTTATTTTTACAATCTTTTTTTGATTAAAAGTTGATAAACTATGAAGGAAAAAGTGTTCTCGAATTAACCAGAAGGCATTTTTTTAAATAAAATTGAAAGCACAGTACGTGCAGAAGGGTTGGGGCAGCATTTGGAAGTCATGTGTACATTTCTAAATTTGCTGCGAACAACAGGTTTTCACAGCTTCAGTGTTTACCTATTCACAATTTACAATTCCTCTGCATGATATGCCTTTGTGATCACAAATCCACTCAATTCTTTTCTCTTTGAGGTTCTTTTTTTGTCAGCTGGAATTTTTGTCAGCTGTAGCTATAGCAACGGGATGCTGCTAATTCTAAAGGCTGACCAAAGATGGGCTCTCTCTCCATTAACAGGTACATTGCAGAGTGCTGTTTGAATTTCATTTGTACAACTTGGTGACTTTCTTGATGTCACTGAATTTCTTGCACCATTTCAACAGTACACTGGGTCACAGACATTACATTGACTCTCTGGGCCACTTCCCCACAGCGACAACACCCGAAGCTGAGAACTGACAAGAGTTATCAAAGTTAGGAGCGTAATAGAAGCAGCTGGTGAATTCAGCAAGACAAAGTGGGGAGAGAGTATTTTTAGCCACAAGTGATCAAAGTCAGGTGATTCAAAGGAGCTGAGACGAGCACCAGGGACATCAAAATCAACATAAGCCCACATCCTTACTTTGGATCAGAAGTTGGAGTACAATGTTTGAGAGGAAGATTAGATGGGGAAAAGAGTCAGAAAGAAGTGAAATCTGAGTTTCAGTAAGAAAATAAAGATGAGCACAGAATGAGTCACAGTTGTTCAAATTCGTACTCATGCTAGCTTTTCTGTCACCTATTATGACTTCTGTCAAAAATCTTTTCTGCTAAATACAGACCTATTATGTATTGCACTAATGCAACACAGACAGAAATTTAAAGACGGTTAAGGGGAGATTTAATTCCGGTGTTCAAAATTATATGGGGTTTTAATATGGTAGATAGGGAGAAACTGTTTCCACTGGTAGGGTCGGTAACCATAGGACACAGAGTTAAGATAAATGGCAAAAAAGCCAGGGGGGAGATGAGGAGAATTTTTTTTAACTCAGCAAGCTGTTATGATCTGGAATGCACTGTCTGAAACAGTGGTGGGAATCAGATTCAATAATAACTTTCAAAAGGGAATTGGATATATATTTGAAAAGGAAAAATTTGCAGGGAAAGAGCAGAGGAGTGGGACTAATTGGTAGCTCTTTCAGAGAGCTAGCACAGGCACAATGGGTCGAAAGGCCTCCTCCTGTGCTGTATGATTCTATGAAATTAAATTTTTTATCACTTTCAACATCACCTGAGGAGCTATGGGAGTGTTTGTGATGCTACAATTGACCTCAGTGACCAGGGTTAGGGAAGCGGAAAATCAGCCACCGTTCCCTCCTCTGATTCTAACGCAGCGACTTCTGCTGGAGAGTGTGCACATATGGTCATTGAGTGAAGACGGGGTCGGATTCTGCTATTGAAAAACCTGACAACGCTCACTGTCTGGGCTCACACATGAACAAAAGCCACTAGGATGGCATACTGGAGGGTGGTTGGCACTCAGGGAGCTGCACCATGAGTCGGTGCCTTTGGCAGAAAGGGAGAAAACTGGGCAGGAAAAAAAATAATAAACCCAGCCCCATGCATTTTAATTCCTTGATGTTGGCTCTGTGTGATGTGGAGATTCGGGGGAACCAGAAGTAAACCCTGATACCGTGCCTCAGGAAAAACGGACACTTTATAACTTATTTTACAAGCTGAGAAAGAACAGGTTTTCGCACCACAGAGGAAGGAAGCCTAAAGTATCTGCTTGTACATTCCTTCCCGTCTGAGCTCACTGCAACGTTTTTCATGCGTTAGTGACACACTCAAAGTTTATTTAATGATAAATGAACACTGAATTTGCCTGAAACAAAATAATTTTGTTACCTTCATCGTTCCCAGCGCTCCAGTTTCTCTTTTACCTCTGCAGTCACCACAGTCTTTGTAAATAATATCCGATGTATAATTTAACCTCTGTGTTAATAGTGAAAAATGAATATACATATGTAGAACAGAACAAACAACCTCTGCTCCACTGACTCCTGACTTGAGGGGGAGGGGAAGAAAGGCTGGTTCACATTTCCTCACCAGACTTCCTCACAATTGAATTTTGGCACCAATGTGTCTGTTTTTTCTCTACTGATGAATGGTAAACTGACATTCTGTGGTTCTGACACCTGAACATGAAATCTTAGAGGAAATCATCCTGCAATCCAGTTAGCTAGCGTCCCAGCTAACATGAAATAAATCAAGATATTTGTCATCTTTGGAAATAGAACAATGAAGTACCACATTCAGTGAGCTGTACAAGCTGCTAGACTTGCTGAAGAAAAAAATAAAAATGCATTTCAGGCAGGAGGAGACCATATGGCCGATTTTTCATTTCACTACTGCCATGCTTGTTGGTGTGAATGGGGCGGTAGCGGAATGAAAGTTTGAAACAAAAACATTTGCGCTGATTTCGTGCCCAAGGCCTGACCGATGCTATTTTCGCACAGGCCTCAATTCAAGCGGCCAGCCCTCCCACCCGAAACAGGAGGGAGCCTCATCTACATATGCAAATGAGTGTCCAATGCTGGATTTAGGACCTGGATGCCATTTTGGTTGCCAACTGCATTGCTAATGGCAGTTCCTCAACCCACCCACAAACCATGGGTGGTTCAAGTCCTAAGGATGCCATTTTCAGCAGCGATATTTAAAAGGACCCTTGACTGCTCTCAGGTAAAACACTGGAAAGTTTTAGGAGACTTTTTGCTTATATCAGTTTTTAGCTACTTAGATCATTTCCAAGAACAACATTCTCAACTGTTAGGGAGCTTCTGGAAATGTTGTTCTTCATGGGTATTTTTCTCTTAACCACTGTCCAATCACTAGAGAGTTTTGCATCTCTTCCACTTTTGATGCCAGCTCAGCAAAAGACTGATCTACCAAATTTTAGTTCTGCTTGCTGTTCCTTAGCCTTTCCACTTTCTGTCGCAACTGAAACACTCCCCCATTTTAATTAATCCAGCTTGTTCACCGCACTGGTGCCTTTTTCTAGATTGATTCCGTCATTTTCAATTGCCACTTCGTCTACGTTATGAATGGTCCTGTACATCCCGCCAACTCTGCAGTACCACATCACTGATTTCTGTGTTGCCATTTAAAGTGATTTCAGCCTCACCCTATCACAGTAATTTAACTAAAAGACCAACTGCTTGAAACCAAGCAATAAAACTAGAAACAAAACAAAACCTGTTCTCACTATCTACACAAACTGACTTCTGACCCTAAAGCAGATTCAACGTGCAGATTGGGGAATAGGAGTGTTGGGGAAAAGCCCCAGCATGCATCCACTCCTCGCGCTTTAAACATTTACTATTGGATCTCCTGCAGTGTTGGTCATGATTAATCTGGGCCCTGGACTATAGGTTCTGATGTTTACCATAGTCCAGCAAAGCCTAACTCCATAGCGATTCGATCATAGTTGAAAAATAGCACATTTACCAAAGCAATATATCATATGATTGACATGAGATAACAATATTACAACCCTTTCTGAATGCCTTGAAATTAAGCACTGCATACATTTGCCTGGAATTCCTTTCTCTGCTAATTTAAGAAACCTGTTTAAAATAAATGGGTTAAAGCTTCTGTTAAAATAGCAAGTAATTTCATACAAAAGCTTTAAGCATTCATCCAATAATATTCAGAGCTGAGTTCTTCAAATAATTGTTTCATTCTGTGAATTTCCATGACACTTAAAGATAGACACAAGTGAGGTGTATAAGATTTTGCAATTACATATAATAATTGTTTTCACAATTTAAATAAAGGTTGTGCACTGAGCTTTTTAGATTAACACTTCATTATATTTTAACCACTGATCATCTAGGAAACATTAAGCTTGGCCCAGATTTCCTTCCAGAATGCAATGCATGATATTTCACATGTTACAACACCATTTATTGTTAATAGTTCAAATAAGAAAATATACAAATGGAAAAATGAAAGTATTTGAGAACAGCAACTGTTGTGGACAAATGTCTATGGAATCTGGAAGGACTGAAGGAGCCCTTTACTGGAAATGTTTATTTAAAATCTAGATGTGCTCAAGCACTGAATTATTCCTCAAATGTTCTAAAGGAAAATTGCTGAGTTTTAGAATTCTCTAGAAAAGGCTGGCTCTTTTTAATTACAGCTCTTATATAGAACTGCAGCAGGTGATTAGAGTAGCAGGTGCAAATGCTTTGGAAGAAACTGTGAAAAATTAAATTCTGACTGTTGCTTTCCCTTGAGAGGAAGGATTGTGCTAAAACTTTGATGCCTCGTGTTCTCTTAGTTCTATGAAAATATGCAACTGGAACTATGGTTTATTTTAAACAGGGTGACACAGAGGAATGTAGTATGGATGAGATAAGCATTCTTACCTGAACAATGCTGATCAGAAAATATACTCTATATGTCCTCCTCCTAGACCGTTAAAAAAACACACCTCTATTTTTTCCTACCTTACAACAGTGACCACATTTCAAAAGTACTTCATTGGCTATGAAGCGCTTTGGGCCATCCTGAGGTCATGAAAGGCGCTAGATAAATGCAAGTCTTTCTTTCTTTCTATCTCACTAGAGCACCAGGCCTCCTCCTAGAAAGTCAGGAATCAGACCCTTCCTTTATTTTTTTGTTCAGATGTGAGCTACACTGGAAAGGCTCCATTTTATTGCCCATCCCTAGCTGTTCTGAGACCTTCTTCTTGAACTGCTGCAATCCTTGTGGTGATGGTGTTTCCACAATGGCGTTAGGTAGGGAATTCCAGGATATTGACCCAGCGATGATGAAGGAGCAGCGATATATGTCTAAGTCAGGATGATGCCTAACTAGAAGCGTAACCTAGAGGTGATGGTGTTCCCACGATACACCTCCTTCCACCGGGGGTCGGTCCCTCACATACAATCCCCATGGCTTATTTATGACGGTCATACACCCAAACTAGGTATGCCACTACAGCTGCCAATCCTCCTGGACCCCATGAGTCCATGGGTTACATGGAAATCTGCCTGAGAGATGAACCATACCAAGACTAATGACTGTGATCGCTTAGACCAAACACAATTCTATGTATTGTGCTCCTTCATGGGCCCTAAGCTGTCTGTCTATAACTCATTTGGTATCTACACCAATCTCAATTAAAACATTTAATGCATGGACAAATAAACTCCCACTTCAGTCATCCCTGCATGGCTGAAATGTTCCAGCCAAACTCTGGCCACAGGTATCTCTATGGTCATTCAGTCCTGAAATGCAAGCAACTTTGTCCCTTACATGGTGGTAGTCATTTACTAACTACTGTGAAGGACAATCAGTGTCTTACAATTGCTTTCTGTGCGTCTCATTCACCATGACTGGGTGAAGGTAAGGAGTCAAACTATCTGCATCACTGGTCACTACATAACTGTCAATCTCATAACTTATGAGCTCACGTGGAGTCACTATTTGTGCTGCAGGATTTCTGCGATCATCAGACATTGGCTTTGTGGGCTACCTCACCACATTTAAAACACCAGACTCGACCTGGTACAGTCTCACCCAGTCTGGCCTGAGCAGCTGGCTTTCTGAGTTCTTTATCCGTGGGACAGCATCTGGCTTCTCACCCTTGACACAGCTCACCTACATTTGCAAAGTCATAAATTGATCAGTGTATACACCCAGCTGTTTGGGAGTCTACACTCCTGATCAAGAGAGCTAATTTTTAAATCATCTGAAACTACTTACAAAAATCTGTCCCTTTAACATCAAATAACAAAGATCTTTGTAGTCTATTAAACTTGTCAGGTGTCAGCCTTGGTTCAGTCGCCTCTGAGGCAGAAGGTTGTGGGTTCAAGTCCCACTCCAGGGACTTGAGCACATAATCCAGGCTGGGGCTCCAGTGTAGTACTGAGGAGGTTCTGCACTGTCGAAGGTACTGTCTTAGAGATGAAATGTTAAACCAGTGGATGTAAAAGATCCCATGGCACTATTCGAAGAAAAGCAGAGGAATTCTCACGGTGTCCTGGCCAATATTTATCCCTCAACCAATATCACTAAAACAGATTATCTGGTCTTGTAGCTCATTGCTGTTTGTGGGACCTTGCTGTGTACAAAATGCATTTCCCTACATTATAACAGTGACTACACCTCAAAAGTACTTAATTATCTGTAAAGTGCTTTGGGACATCCTGAGGTCATGAAAGGTACAATATAAATGCAAACTGTATAGTTTTCTGGTCAGGCTGTGCCTGAAATACTTGTCCAATTTTAGTCACTCAGACACAAAAAATGTTCAAGCTGTACAGAACCAGACACTAGGCTGATCCCTAGTGTCACAGCATTGAATTATGAAAAAGACTAATGTACAAAGAAATAACATTATTCAGCACTATCTGAGCAAAGTGCATGAATTACATATACCAGTGGTTCAGATATAGTTTTAAAGGTTGGGTGTGTCCTCCAGTGCAAATCTGACTTTTTGATTTGGTTCTTAACTATGACACTGTAAAATTACATGCCAAAGTCTTTCATTCCTTCAGGATATAAACTTCCGGACCACAGAACTTCTAATAATGCTTCACATCAGTGACTCATGCAAAAGGTTTTGAAAATGTGTGATGCATTTTTGTATGGAATCCAGAAAGTTCATTAACACACTCCTGGGTAGTGAATTAATTTTCATTGCTTGCAAGGGCTTCAGAACCATTTAATAAAATCCTCCCTAGTTGAAATAGTGGCCTGAATTTCCCTGAAAATTTGCACCATAGTAATGGTGCATCCACAGCGTACATCATTATTATGGCGCAGAAATGCCAGGAAGTTATGGCATGAGTGACTTATGTCATTACTTACACCACAACTTAATTTCCTGGGACGTTTTTGCCGCTCCGCTGAGACCCTCGCTGAAACAGTTAATATAGCTCCATCCTCCAGCATCAAAATCAATGGCAATCGCGGATTTGCAGAATTAACATTACTCTGATTACCGTTGACAGACCATTACAGAATGGCGCTGGTGGGTGAAAGAATCAGAAAAGTTATCGCTTAGCAGGGTGCCTATACCCGAGGAAGGGCTTCATTTTATAATAAACTTAAAGTTTATCAACCTTGAAGGAATCCTTCAGGGTAACATTTTTACTGATTTGTTCTTCGAACTTGATTGAAATCTTAAACCTCACTTAAGTAATGAAATAAGTGTTTTGACAGCCAGCATGTTCGAGCCGGTACACAAGAGAATCGCTGCTCGGTTAACATTCAAACTTTACCAAAGTGACAGTCACGTCCTTTTGAAACTGACAGTCATAACAAAAATGATTAAGAAAGCTGCTGGATTGTTGTAAAAGCCTAACTGTACATTAATGTCCATCAGGGAAGAGACCCTGCCACCCCTATCTGGTCTGGCCTACACGTGATTCAAGTCCCACAATATGTGGTTGACTTTTAATTCCCTCTGACATGGCCCAGAAAACCAGCTAGTTGTAAAACAATCACAAACACTACAGGACTGCAGGAGTTCAAGAAGAAGGCTCATCACCACCTTTTCAGGGCAACGAGGTATGGACAACAAAATGCAGCCTTGCCAACATTGCCTAGATCCCAAGAACAGGAAAAAAACCTCAAAAGGCAAATCTCTTCTGTGTTCAAGGTAGAACGCCCATGTAATGAACATTATGTGTTAGTGCTAACTCTGCGGTCACTCAGTCCTCCTGTTTCACTTTTTTTTTATTCGTTCATGGGATGTGGGCGTCGCTGGCAAGGCCAGCATTTATTGCTCATCCCTAATTGCCCTTGAGAAGGTGGTGGTGAGCCGCCTTCTTGAACTGCTGCAGTCCATGTGGTGAAGGTTCTCCTGCAGTGCTGTTAGGTAGGGAGTTCCAGGATTTTGACCCAGTGACGATGAAGGAACGCCGATTTATTTCCAAGTCGGGATGGTGTGTGACTTGGAGGGGAACGTGCAGGTGGTGTTGTTCCCATGTGCCTGCTGCCCTTGTCCTTCTAAGTGGTAGAGGTCAGGGGTTTGGGAGGTGTTGTCGAAGAAGCCTTGGCGAGTTGCTGCAGTGCATCCTGTGGATGGTACACACTGCAGCCACAGTGTGCCGGTGGTGAAGGGAGTGCTTGCATCTTAATGGTTGTATGCTACATTAATACACAAGCACTGCATTAAAGGTTTCTTTTTAGCTTGTTAATGAGCTATTAATGAGAAACATGACAATCTGCTCAGGATTTACTTCCTTCACACTGTGTTAATTTCCTCCGAATAAAATTGGTATGGGAAGACCATAGAGAGCAGGCAGAGATCAAGGGACGAGCAGAGTTGGAGCTACTGTATGAAAATAAAGAGAAGTCTTTCAGTTAACACAGCAGGATGGGTGCAGAATCAAGTTTATCATTGTTGTCACCTTGCAGGAGGAGGAGCAGGAGCTTATGATCCAGGAAATTCAAAGCCTTTTCCTTAGGCCTCTCAGTGTCTCAGCTATTCATGTTGTCCTCTGTTTCTTTAAAATCTTTCATTTCTTTTATGCTTCTCTCCATTATTTGCTTGGTATGATCTCTTATATCGTCCAATGACCATACCACTGTACTTCCTCTCTGTGCTTGTTTCTCCCCCTTCCTTTTTTTGATTCTGTTCATATGCTTGTTCAGATCTCATTTTTCATTTCTGAAGAAGGGCAAGAACCCAAAACCTTGACTATCTGTTCTCGTCACAGATGTTGATGAACCAGATGTGTGTTTCCAGCTTGCTCTGGTTTTGTTTCAGATTTCCAACATTTGTAGTATTTTGCTCTTTATTTTTATCTCTAAAGCCCTAGAGCCCCAAATTCCACCCTTCGCCTGTACGCATCTCTGTCATGACAGCCAGATGGAAAATGGGCAAAGGAGGAAATTTCATTGAGAAGGGAGAGCAGATCTTCTCCCTCCCCCCACCAATCCCCCCTCCCCCACCCACACACACACACATCAAGTGGGTATGTCTGGGGAGTACCTAGGCTTCCACAGGAAATTCTGCCCAGAACATCACCCCATATGCCCAATGGAATTCATGCTGAGAGCAGACATAGGTTCCGTTATGGTTCTTCCAAAGATTCCAAAATGCTTGAGGGGAAAGGTAATTGATCCAAATGGGAATGGATTGCCTTCAGATACCTACCTTAGTGTCCCTTCGGGATAAAAATGATAAAGGAAAAATTTTGCACTTAACTGCTTGGCTCGATAAGGGCGTCTTACTTTCACATGCTGCTCCAATTTTCTGAGCTTCCATCAGCCCAGGCACTGTTGATGCGCCCTTACAGGCACGAGTATACAAATGACCCTGTCCGTGGGATTTCTAACAGGGTCTGCATCTTGGCACGGGCTCACTTAAGGCCTGCTCCACAGCACATCTGTCGGCTGAGCGACCCCATCTGAATTTTGGGCCCCGAGTCTCTTCCCTGCTATTGCCATGATCAATCATTTCACCAGGCTCTGCTGACTGATTTCAAATCGATCACCAATAGTTGTCATTTTTATTTCAAAAATGGCCATCCTTAAACAAACTGCATATATAATTCTCATCAAGCTTAGAGACTGCCAGAACAACTAGTCAAACATTGAGTCTGGAGAAGAGGAAGCTCGCGCATAGTAATGCATTTCTTCATTAAATGTAACATGATCGTTTTTATCCCAAGAATAGGGCTATATTAATAACAGCCTGATCAGACAAATTGAACACAGGTGGAATTATATGAATTATTTGTTGGATGCTTAGTAATATTGCTTTCTGGAAGGATTCAAATCTCCTGGCTTGCCCAAAAAATGTCCAACTCTGTCCAATCTGAGCTAGTTTCTCTAGCAGTTCAGCAGTCATTCTGATCCTTTTGCAATGCAGTAGCAGAACAACTTAAGCTGCAGCACTATTTTCACACAGGTTTCAAACACTTTAATGTCCATCTAGCTCTCTGCACCACCATGGACATAATTTGATTGCTGTGTCTAAACTTAATTATAAATATACAGTATCAAATAGACCCATCCTTACTGACTGTCCTTGATGTACAAATTTTTCTCATTCAAGTCCTGAAAACAACCAAAAACACACAGGTTTTACAAAGTGCGCAAAGTACATTAATCCCAATCACCTAAAGAATTCAATTTCTAAAAGCCAAGACTCTTTTTTTTACACTGCCAATTTTCGTCCCTCCCTTCCCTTTTTGAAGCCATTGAGCCCTTGCTGGGGTCTGGTTCCAAAGGCACCAGTTGCTACTGGTACATTGCCTATCTGGCCATTATTTGTGTGTGTGAGCCTTCACAGTTAGTGTTGACAAGCTATTCACCCTTTAGCTGGATCCACAATTTAGCCCAATATTCAAGCACGCAGGAGTCAATGGATAGCAATTACGAGCACAATTCCTGACTGATTTTCCTCTCCCTAACCCCAAGGGCAATGAAACCAATTCTCACAAATCAACCTGGCAAAGATCATACCTGGGATGTTTCTGTTCTGTTCTTTAGCTAACCACAGGATAAACTGGCTGAGCTAATAGGTAGGAATCCTGAGACTACTGAAGAAATAACCATCTTATAATAGTATGATGTGGAGATGCCGGTGATGGACTGGGGTTGACAATTGTAAACAATTTTACAACACCAAGTTATAGTCCAGCAATTTTATTTTAAATTCACAAGCTTTCGGAGGCTACCTCCTTCCTCAGGTGAACGATGTGGAAATCTGTGGAAATCATTTCCACATCGTTCACCTGAGGAAGGAGGTAGCCTCCGAAAGCTTGTGAATTTAAAATAAAATTGCTGGACTATAACTTGGTGTTGTAAAATTGTTTACAATTATAATAGTATAACATTGGATTCTCAGTTCGGGATCCTTTGACCATTTTTCCACAGAAGGGAAGTGGGGTAAAAAATTATTTTAAATGTTGTATTGTAAAGCCTAGTATATTCTTGCAAATAAAATAAAAGGGTGGGGGACTGAGACGGTAGCTAGTTAAGATGCTAATGAGCTACCTTTGATGTTATTTCCTCATAGACTACAAATAATAAGCAATTTATTAGCTTGTCTCAGTAATCGATAAACACTTCTTTTCCCATTGTGTCAGGAGGTTTTTGACCTCTTTCTGGATATGAACAGCCAGAAAAATAAAGAGAGGCACTAACATTTACACAGGCAGTCTGACTTTTGAAAATAGGATGCTGCACAGGCAATCAGACAGCAAAGGCTGTGAGAAGGATAGGGTACTGGATAGATGAATTAAAAAATCAATATTGTTAAGCAAGGTGGCCCACTGAAGTGGGGTGGCATTGCATGTTCATTCATTTTATATTATTACACAAATGCAAATTGTATTGATGGAAATAAGCGAAATCAACTGTAACTGTTGTTCTGTATGTTCACCTTACTGTGAATAAAGCAGGTTAGTGATTCATATCAAGCCTTGCCTCACCTAATAGTAATTCAGTCTGCCGTCAGAAACATTGAAGAAATACTTGTGCAGAAGATATGATTATCTGGTCCGGATGACAAATCTCTGGCTATGCTGTTGTACAAGTAGATACAGAGCAATGTGAGACAACTCCCCCATAAAAGTTAGATACTCAGAATGCTTCAGGGAATGATTGACACTTCTGAACCCGAGAAGGTATCTATGGCAAATATAAATTTGTAACAATTGGCATTTCTCCTAGCTCCTACTTTGGAAGGATTGACTGAATTTTGGTGGTTTGTAGGGCAGTACCAATTCCCAGAAATGCCCCTACAATGACTTGTATATTCAAGCTCTAAGGCACCTTGAGATCTAAAGAATTAAAAGAAAGCATTATCATGTTGAATCCAGTGCACTGCTCAAACTAATAAACCAATGCAGCATGAAGGTCAGAGTGGTAGAAATGCACAAGTCCATAATCTGCATATTTACAATTCATTGTTAATTCTAAAGCATGAAAGACGTGGTAAATCACTCCAGTACCCCAATTATTTCCCCCAGGCAATGTTATTAAAAAAATGTCATGTGGACCCTTATAGATAAGCAGAACAGAAAGCAGCGTTGAATAGTCTATACTCCAAGGACTCAATCTGATCTCTGTTGGAGGTGGAGATTGCTTTCATATTGTGGAAGTGGCTATGAGGAATCAATCTATTTTGTCCCGTTTTGAAATAATAATACATGCATACAATTATAGATTTGAAAAATGTATTTTGTGAATTTGGAATTTAGTTTATATATCAAAATGCTTGTGTTTTTAAAGAATCATTGTTTAATTTTAAAAACTGATATCAGCATTCTAGTCGCTGAACAAGACCATGACGTGTAAGGTACATTTATTCTTTTACAAGCCCTATATAATATTGCTCTATCTCTAAGAATGTAATCATTAAATAGACCAATGATTGACACGATATTAGTTCTTTTATTCCTAAGAATTATAAGAAAGTCCATATTTTCAATGGAAAATGTCTAATTCTATTAACCCTGAGTCTTACAAGAAAGATTCCATTTCACTTTACAGTTATGCCATTGACACTTTAACGGTATGAGATCTATTTTTGGCTCGTGTGGAACATAAACACCGACATGGACTTGTAGGGCCAAATGACCTGTTTTTGGGCTGTACGGTCTATGTAATTCTACGTATTTTTGACATTCATCTGCTGATTTTTTTTTTACTGCTATAGAAAGTTAAAAGAATTCATCAGAGAAAGCCAGAGAACTCAGCAGTCATTCTTCTTTAAGTGTCATTCAACTCATCCCACCTCTGCAACCCAACCACAGTATGAAGTGCAAAATGGAGCTTATACAATACATGTCGACAGAGATTCCCCAATAGCCTAGTTGGTAAATGCATTGTCCCGTATGGTGTAGCGCCATACAGGCCTTGCAAGGTCCCGGTTCCATCCCCATTCTGGACAGTAAGCTAATATCAGTGATTCGGATGCTACAGTCGCTGAGGATGCTGAGGAGAGGAAAAATAAGTCTCTAATTGCTATCCAGTGACTGGAAGAGTGTGCATGTGTGGACACTGGTGGGGACTGGATTGGACTTGTTTGTAATGCCCCCATGAATAAATGGCCTGCAACAATTATTATCTAGGCTTCCACAAGAAAAATGGCCATGTCAGTGGAGTACTGGTGAGCAGACAGTATCTGTGGAGCATTTCCCAGAAGAAGTCAGCCTTCCGGACAGGTGAAAATGGGGGAGAAAACATACCTTTTTTTTTATTCGTTCACGGGATGTGGGCATCGCTGGCGAGGCCGGCATTTATTGCCCATCCCTAATTGCCCTCGAGAAGGTGGTGGTGAGCCGCCTTCTTGAACCTCTGCAGTCCGTGTGGTGACGGTTCTCCCACAGTGCTGTTAGGAAGGGAGTTCCAGGATTTTGACCCAGCGACAATGAAGGAACGGCGATATATTTCCAAGTCGGGATGGTGTGTGACTTGGAGGGGAACGTGCAGGTGGTGTTGTTCCCATGTGCCTGCTGCTCTTGTCCTTCTAGGCGGTAGAGGTCGCGGGTTTGGGAGGTGCTGTCGAAGAAGCCTTGGCGAGTTGCTGCAGTGCATCCTGTGGATGGTACACACTGCAGCCACAGTGCGCCGGTGGTGAAGGGAGTGAATGTTTAGGGTGGTGGATGGGGTGCCAATCAAGCGGTTGATTCATTTTTTTTAATAGAGATGACCGAACAGTTTGAATTGTATTTCTCCTCCCAGTCCACAATATACTTTTTTCAGTGATACAACATTTGATAAATAATTTAATTTCTACAATTACAGTGGCATACCTTCATATAAGCACCGACACAAATTACAAAAAGTGTCATTTTTCTGGGTTTACCGAAATCAGCTGATATTTTTACTAATTCTTACAGCGGTCAAAACACTTGTTTAAAATGATTTCTGTGTAGTAGCTGAGCGAGCCATTCTGAGAATTTGACCTATGTGTATTGACCAGAAATGTATTACTTTTCAGGCTCCCTCTGTGGTGATGAGAATTTTAGCACCAACACTCAGAGCCACGTAGTGAGCGTGAATGCAGGTTCAACCCACTTAGTTGCTGGTATATGCTGTCAGGTCGGGGGTGGTAGGGGGAAGGGGGGAGTGCCAAGAAAATGCAGCAGCAGGGAGGAAAACAGAGGATGAGTCACAGAGGGGGCCGGCCCAGTGTCTCCTAGTGGCCAATTACAGGGGGCAGTGGTGGCAAGCAGGCTTTGAACCCACCTGCTCTTTCAGGCGTAGAGTTGTCAATGCCTGTTGGACTGAATTTGGGGGATTACTAATTAAGAAAATTAGCATATTACCACATCTAAACTGAACAGGCTTAAGATAGGACAAGATGGCCAGTATTTTCCCCTTCTGCACTATGAACGCTGTTACAAATTTTGGATGTGCTCCACATATTCTTTCGGGTTCAGTGTTAGTTTCTTCCATAAGCAGATCCCACGTCTGATACAATCAGGAATTTACCATTACTGCTCAATTTCTAGTCATACAGCAGTGTGGCCTGGGGGCGTAACAATGAAACGGCTTTATTATATGAATTGGTTACCATAAACTCGCACATGCCTCCACATGCGCTTCTCCAACCATTTGAAAGGCAGAGGAAATGAGACAAAGCCAGTGAAAAATCATGAAGCTGGTTTGTTTCGCACATTATAGGGAGAATTGTAACTCTGGGCAGGAAGCTGGCGGGCTGCACAGGCTGCCCACCTGGGACTCTCCATTGAAGGCCCAGCCAATATTAACGGCCTGGCCTCATTTACATCCTGCTGGCCACCTGCCTGCCCAAAACAGGCATAAGGAGGCAGCTGGGCAGCCCGGAGGCAGCGTGCCACCACTCAAGTCAGTCGGGAGTGGGAAGTCGTGTTTGGTAGGGTCTCGCTGAGAGGGTGGTGGTGGGGGGGGGGCGGAGAGCTGGGGAGAGTCCAGAGCATCAGAGGCCCAGACTTTCCTTTTGGGGCCCGGAGGAGCACTCCTGCCCCTCCTGACCTCACAAAGAAAAGCTTCTAAGATGCACCTAGTTTTCACCTAAAAAGGTGAAAACTAGTGGAAATTGCTGATGTTCAGTTCTTGGGTAAGTCAGTGAGGGCAAATTGTGTGAGCAATAGAGATCCTTCTGAAACCCACGTCCAACTACCTGTAATTCTAAAAGTTTTTAAGCATTATCATAGGACATGAAAAAGCAAAAATTATTAAATTGATAAAATAAACTGGTGAAGGATGAAGGAATTTCTTTGTACAAGTTGTAAACAATTTTACAACACCAAGTTATAGTCCAACGATTTTATTTTTAATCCCACAAGCTTTCGGGGGCTTTCCCCTTCCTCAGGCGGTGTGGAAAAGACAATTTCGAATCCTTTGCATTTTAAGATCACAGAACAAAGCCTGGTGATTACTGCCCGTTTGCCAAGGCAATCACAGTGAGCAGACAGAAAGGTGTCATCTAAAAGGCCACTGAATATACAACCCCCCAAAAAAAAAAGGAGAGAGAGAGAGATAAGGAAGACAGTCAATGACCCGTTATATTAAAAACAGATAACATTTGTTCGCTGGTGGGGTTACGTGTAGTGTGACATGAACCCAAGATCCCGGTTGAGGCTGTCCTCATGGGTGCGGAACTTGGCTATTAATTTCTGCTCGACGATTTTGCGTTGTCGTGTGTCTCGAAGGCCGCCTTGGAGTGCGCTTACCCGAAGGTCGGTGGCTGAATGTCCATGACTGCTGAAGTCATGGACATTCATGACTTCAGCAGTCATTTGTACAAGTTGTTAGAGCTCAAAAGAGGGAAGTGAAGACATGGCCATTCTTTAAAATAGCCTGCTGGAGCTGAAAATATTTCTGCCAAAAACACTCCACTTAAAATCTGGTACCACCTATATGTGCACTATAGAATATGGAGGAGATCCTTGATAGGCTCCCTTCACTGTACAGAAGCGTCAAATGTACACATTTTTTATATCAGCAAATTCCTCTTTTTCTTCATGATCCAATTTTGCTGGTTTGTTTAATGTGCACATGCATGTCAGGTCATCTCTCCTGGAGTCGAAGGCAATTTTGCTATTACAGAATCTTATGGACAAAAGAAAAGGGAAAGTAATTATCAATCTATGACTTTTCAGCATTACAGAGCTTAAATTTGTTACTTAATCCATCTCCACTCAAAAACAAAACACTGTCAACTAACAGGCTGCAGTGTGTCTCCTGCCAAATAATGTTGTGTTCCCACCCACCCCAACCATTGTCATTTGCCTCCCTCACTAACCATAAGACTACTTTTATATCCCCACTTTGAGTCTGCAGAATATACAGGTCATTCCAATTTCCTAGCTCTGAAAAGATTGGTAGTTTCCAGAGCTACCATGTAAATAAGAAGACATCAGTAATTGTGCATCATTGGTTGTGAAGTGCTTTGGGACATCCTGAGGTCATGAAAGGTACTATATAAATGCAAGTTCCTTCTTTTTTCTTCTGTTTATCAAGTATTACAGGCTGGTTTAAAGGAGAATTTATAGTTAGAATCAGGCTGTCTGTGCTTGGAAGTATGTCTGCAGCATTAGTACGACTGAGAGACTGAACCATGCCTCAGGGCACTGTCTCCTTAAAACAGTGAGTTGAGGCCTCTGCGCAATGAGCTGTTACACACAGAGGGTGCCAACCAACCAATGGTCTGTCCCTTTCTTCAAGGAACTGAAATTGCTGTCAAATAAAGTCCTTGCTGTAGACTGGGACCAACCCTTTGAACTGTGAGTAGACAATACACCTCTCATGATTTAATTAAACCAGAATGGCTGTTCATAAATATTGAATGCAAGCAATCTTTACTGATGGCCTAAGATGCTTTTCAATGAATGTGACCATTCCAGTTAACTGATTTCAGGGTTCCTATTGTTCACAGATCCAGCATTTGGTATAAGTAAGCAACAGTGATGCCAACTTATCGAGAGTCAAACTGTTCTGACCACCCCCCACTCCCCCCCGACCCCCACGCCATTAGAGAATCCTTGGGTGACATGAGGATGGATTTTAATACGGAGTGGGTTTCCAGCGAGAAACCACTCCACTACTCCGACGGGTTAATATCCTGCCCGCCAGAGGCAGCAGGAGGCCATGACAATTTTAATCACCAGGCCTCATTTAAATGCCTCCGGTTCACTTCCCGCCTGGCACAAGCAGGAAGAGGGTGTAGAGTACATGCCAGTAGGGGAAGATCGGGCAGCCCTCGGCCAGCTTCCGGGCAAGTGGTGAGGAGCGGGTTTTGGGAGGATGTTGTAGGAGGGAAGAAAGAGAGTCCAGGGCAGGGGAGGCTGCGACTTCCATTGTGTGGCCCAGAGGAGCACTCACAAAGGAAATTTTTTGATTACCTGGTTGACCTCTCTGTCCTTCCCACCGGCTGCCGAGCTGCTTCAGCCTGGCGGGAAAGATGCGTTGACTTCCCTGCTCAGGTCGCAGTTAAAATGCCATTGGGGTCCTAGTGACATAATAGGACCCTGCTTTGCATAAATTAATGAAGCTCCCACCTGCATTAAGCAGGTGCCTCATCTGCCACCAGAACCCTTTCAGAGACAGCAGAAAAGGGTCAAGTTACGAGCAGGTAAATAGCCTGCTTATTTTTAACTGCCCAGCCACTCGGTTTCCACTGTGCGGGTAGGGTTAAAATCAACCACATAGATTTAACCCCTTCCATCCTGATCCTAGTAGTACAGAAGTAAATGTTTAAAAAATCCAGCACAAGCAAAAATCCATTTTGCCAATTCCAGCACGAAGTCAATATCTTTAGGAAAGGAGGGGAGGGGAACAATTGGCAAGGAAAATAATCCAAATATAACATACACATAGAAAAACTGATTCAGTAGTGATAAAGGGATAAACTCAATGATAAGTTTAGTCATAGCTTGATATGTTTATGTAGCAGAAAATAGAACCACTGATACTTTATTCCTGGGACCCAGGAGAGTTCGATAGGCTATAAAAGTCTCATTTTGTTTACTGCTCAGGGGACATAAAGACTTCCAATTGCAGTATTGTAATTTAAATTGAGTCTGAGTTGATTCAAAAATGAAGAACATTCATTGCAGTCAAAAATTTGTGCAGATTACTTTCAAAATCTTTGCCCATATCTAATTTAAACTGTCAAACTTTATGAAACAATCTGAATTTGACAGCTATGATTTATGAATCTGACACACAAACTCAAAACCTGCTTTTCCAATTCATTGGCTAGTAAATCCCCTATCAGTTAATTTTGAGGGTTAAGATGGATGAACTTCTTACATAGAATGTACAGCACAAAAACAGGTAATTCGGCCCAACAGGTCCATGTTGGTGTTTATGCTCAAAATGAGCTTCCTCCCTCCCTACTTCATCTAACCCATCTGGTTCACTAATGTCCTTTAGGGAAGGAAACCTGCCGTCCTTACCCGGTCTGGCCTATATGTGACTCCAGATGCACAGCAATGTGGTTGATTCTTAATTGTCCTCTGAAATGGCCTGGCAAGCCACTCAGTTGTAAAATCTCGCTAAAAAAAGTCACAATAAGAATAAAACCGAACGGACCACCCGGCATCGGACCACTAGGCACCGAACACGACAAAGGCAAACCAAGCCCAGTCGACCCTGCAAAGTCCTCCTCACTAACATCTGGGGACTTGTGCCAAAATTCAGAGAGCTGTCCCAGACTAGTCAAGCAACAGCCTGACATAGCCATACTCACAGAATCATACCTTTCAGCCAACGTCCCAGACTCTTCCATCACCATCCCTGGGTATGTCCTGTCCCACCAGCAGGACAGACCCACCAGAGGTGGAGGTACAGTGATATACAGTCAGGAGGGAGTGGCCCTGGGAGTCCTCAACATTGACTATGGATCCCATGAAATCTCATGGCACAAGGTCAAACATGGGCAGGGAAACCTCCTGCTGATTACCACCTACCACCCTCCCTCATCTGATGAATCAGTCCTCCTCCATGTTGAACACCACTTGGAGGAAGCACTGAGGGTAGCAAGGGCACAGAATGTACTTCAATGTCCATCACCAAGAGTGGCTCGGTAGCACCACTACTGACCGAGCTGGCCAAGTCCTGAAGGACATAACTGCTGGACTGGGCCTGCGGCAGGTGGTCAGCGAACCAACACAAGGGAAAAACTTACTTGACCTTGTCCTCACCAATCTACCTGTCGCAGATGCATCTGTCCATGACAGTATTGGTAGGAGTGACCACCGCAGAGTCCTCGTGGAGATGAAGTCCCGTCTTCGCACTGAGGACACCATCCAACGTGTTGTGTGGCACTACCACCGTGCTAAATGGGATAGATTCAGAACAGATTTAGCAGCTCAAAACTGGGCATCCATGAGGCGCTGTGGGCCATCAGCAGCAGCAGAATTGTATTCCAGCACAATCTGTAACCGCATGGCCCAGCATATTCCTCACTCTACCATTACCAACAAGCCAGGGGATCAACCCTGGTTCAATGAGGAGTGTAGAAGGGCATGCCAGGAGCAGCACCAGGCGTACCAAAAAAGGGGATGCCAACCTGGTGAAGCTACAACTCAGGACTACATGCATGCTAAACAGCGGAAGCAACATGCTATCGACAGAGCTAAGCGATTCCACAACCATCGGATCAGATCAAAGCTCTGCAGTCCTGCCGCATCCAGTCGTGAATGGTGGTGGACAATTAAACAACTAACGGGAGGAGGAGGCCCTGTAAACATCGCCATCCTCAACGATAGTGGAGTCCAGCACGTGAGTGCAAAAGACAAGTCTGAAGTGTTTGAAACCATCTTCAGCCAGAAGTGCCGAGTGGATGATCCATCTCGGCCGCCTCCCGATATCCCCACCATCACAGAAGCCGGTCGTCAGCCAATTCGATTCACTCCACGTGATATCAAGAAACGGCTGAGTGCACTGGATACAGCAAAGGCTATGGGCCCCAACAACATCCCGGCTGTTGTGCTGAAGACGTGTGCTCCAGAACTAGCTGCGCCTCTAGCCAAGCTGTTCCAGTATAGCTACAACACTGGCATCTACCCAACAATGTGGAAAATTGCCCAGGTATGTCCTGTCCACAAAAAGCAGGACAAATCCAATCCGGCCAATTGCCGCCCTATCAGTCTACTCTCAATCATCAGCAAAGTGATGGAAGGTGTCGTCGACAGTGCTATCAAGCGGCATTTACTCACCAATAACCTGCTCACCGACGCTCAGTTTGGGTTCGGCCAGGACCACTCGGCTCCAGACCTCATTACAGCCTTGGTCCAAACATGGACAAAAGAGCTGAATTCCAGAGGTGAGGTGAGAGTGACTGCCCTTGACCGAGTGTGGCATCAAGGAGCCCTAGTAAAATTGAAGTCAATGTGAATCAGCGGGAAAGCTCTCCAGTGGCTGGAGTCATACCTAGCACAAAGGAAGATGGTAGTGGTTGTTGGTGGCCAATCATCTCAGCCCCAGGACATTGCTGCAGGAGTTCCTCAAGGCAGTGTCCTAGGCCCAACCATCTTCAGCTGCTTCATCAATGACCTTCCCTCCATCATAAGGTCAGAAATGGGGATGTTCGCTGATGATTGCACAGTGTTCAGTTCCATTTGTAACTCCTCAGATAATGAAGCAGTCCGCGCCTGCATGCAGCAAGACCTGCATAACATCCAGGCTTGGGCTGATAAGTGGCAAGTAACATTCGCACCAGACAAGTGCCAGGCAATGACCATCTCCAACAAGACAGAGTCTAACCACCTCCCCTTGACATTCAACGGCATTACCATCGCCAAATCCCCCACCATCAACATCCTGGGGGTTACCATTGACCAGAAACTTAACTGGACCAGCCATATAAATACTGTGGCCACAAGAGCCGGCCAGAGGCTGGGTATTCTGCGGCGAGTGACTCACCTCCTGACTCCCCAAAGCCTTTCCACCATCTACAAGGCACAAGTCAGGAGTGTGATGGAATATTCTCCACTTGCCTGGATGAGTGCAGCTCCAACAACCCTCAAGAAGCTCGACACCATCCAGGACAAAGCAGCCCGCTTGTTTGGCACCCCATCCACCACCCTAAACATTCACTCCCTTCACCACCGGCGCACAGTGGCTGCAGTGTGTACCATCCACAGGATGCACTGCAGCAACTCGTCAAGGCTTCTTCGACAGCACCTCCCAAACCCGCGACCTCTACCACCTAGAAGGACAAGAGCAGCAGGTATATGGGAACAACACCACCTGCACATTCCCCTCCAAGTCACACACCATCCCGACTTGGAAATGTATCACCGTTCCTTCATTGTCGCTGAGCCAAAATCCTGGAACTCCCTTCCTAAAAGCACTGTGGGAGAACCTTCACCACACGGACTGCAGCGGTTCAAGAAGGCGACTCACCACCACCTTCTCAAGGGCAATTAGGGATGGGCAATAAATGCCAGCCTTGTCAGCGATGCCCACGTCCCATGAACGAATAAAAAAAAACCCTATCAGCATTGCCTTCTAATCCTTTCTCCCTCATGTGTTTATCTAACTCCCCCTTAAATGCATCTATGCTCGTCACCTCAACTATTCCTTGTGGTAGCGAGTTCCAAATTCTAACCACTCCCTTGGTAAAGAAGTTTCTCCTG
This sequence comes from Heptranchias perlo, assembly GCF_035084215.1. Taxonomy (NCBI): domain Eukaryota; kingdom Metazoa; phylum Chordata; class Chondrichthyes; order Hexanchiformes; family Hexanchidae; genus Heptranchias; species Heptranchias perlo. Next base: position 32,330,205 of record NC_090343.1, on the reverse strand, counting down.
AATTCCCTATTGGATTTATAGTGACTAGCTTATATTTATGACTCCTAGTTCTGGTCTCCCCAGCATGTGGAAATATCCTCTCTACGTCTACCCCATCAAACCCTTTCATAATCTCAAAGACCTCTATCAGTTCACCCCTTAGTCTTCTGTTTTCTAGAGAAAAGAGCCAGAGCCTGCTCAATCTTTCCTGATAGGTATAACCTCTCAGCTCTGGTATCATCCTAGTAAATCTTTTTCACACCTTCTCCAGTGCCTCTATATTCTTTTTATAATATGGAGACCAGAACTGTTCACAGTTGTGTGACAATAGCCTATCATTTGTCCACGTTTACCCTCCCTGGTGTTTGGAGTATTAACATAGATTCTGTGGCTAGTGCAGTTCCTCTTTAACAAATTGCACTAATTCCACTTTAACCACTGAGTGCATAGCAGCCAAGCCCCATCCAATCCTCAGCTGATCTCCACACCTTTCAGCAGGGCTCTCTGGATAACAATTAGGACTGTAAACTCCAGCTGATTTCCTGTCTCCCAGCCTAATGATGTGGAAGGTAATTATTGTGTTTTTACTTGCACTCCGACTTGAGAGCAGCTAAGTCATCGCAGGTCAGGAATTGAATCCGGAACGTTCCTAGCCTGTGTGATTCAATATAGTACAATAGAGTGTATTTACCAACAGACCTGTCAAAGGAGCCCATAGTCATACACTGAGTAAGGAAAGAGTTACTTTCTCTATATAAAAAACAAATGTGATGATATGACAGGAAAGCAATAACTTTTTGATAAAAAGGCCCAAGCTGCCTATTAAAACTTCTATTGAAAGCACTATGTTCAATCTCATTACTCAAACCACTAGTTGTATTATGTGTGAGGGGTACAAAGTTATAAATCAGGTCTCGTCAACAAACTAGAACTATAAAAAGTACCATTAAAGATGATTTAATTATATTTGTAGCAAGTGACAATTTGAAATAATTGGTACTGAAAATTGTGGTTTGGACATCTTCATGGATGTGATCAATCTTCCACTTTTGGGAAAAGACATTGAGAAACAACAACATCCAACAATTAACCTCCTTAAAAACACAAAGGCCTTGAAATTACACCGTGTCAACATTAACGTTCAAATACTTAACATAATCATATGAAGTTCCTTAATATGCTATTTCAACAGACGTCAACCTGTTTAAAGTAAGCAGGTTAATACCTCCATTAAAACAGCAGACAAAAGAATTTCACGTTATTGCATTGTGCATTCGTATACTAATGTTTACAGCATAATTTCCAGGCCAAAGTATACAAAAAACCCTTATAGCATCATTTCATATTGCAAGCCAAAGCATGACAAAGATATCCTTCACACCCCATTATGATCAACTGTCAATCCTCAATGTAACAAATATGTGGGGACAGCAAAGTATTTCTTCCAATTGCCTGTTCATCTTGTTGAGGTTTGAGTCTGTTTCCTAACTTTAATAAAACTTCTACCAGGATGATTAGTTTGTCAAAATGTGGAGCATGTAATACATATTTGTCAAAGTAAGACTTCACTCTTGCTTTCCTTAGAGAAACATTCAAGACTAACTACTTTGTAATAAAACTACAGTGAAATAAATAAGTCATTTTTGCCAATGGCGGCTACTGTCGTTTATGAAGAGTTAGATTACATTCCTCATTTAAATGAAACTGTGAGTACTTTACATCTGATTGATCAACCTTCATCTGAGCTGACTAATAAAATATATGGAAGTTTTAGGATGTGAATTATAATTGTTCAGATGTAAGAACACATCACTATTCACTCCCACACCGGAGTGCAGAAGGGTCAAATCACCCCGCTTCCCTCTCCTTAGGTACACAGTGAGAGATTTACTTCCAGTTGTATCAACAGAAAATTTGCTACCACTGACTTCTATTTTTACTGATTGTTTTTGGTATTTATAAAGTTTTATTTGCTAATGCATATGAAGAACAGTGAAAGATATAGAAATAGCCTTGTAATGCAAGTTACTAACACACAAATTATAATCAAATATACCTAAACATAGCAGAGAACCTTGAACCACAGGTCACTTCCTTCTAATGTATCTAAATTGTGATAATAACTACACCAAACACAACATGGCAGTGGAACAGCTTCCATCTATGCAACTAAGATACAGAGGCCCTGAATTTCCTTGGGGATTCTCCTGGATACTCACCATAACTTCAGCAGGAGTCCGGGGAAACATATCTGAAAACAACAGAGACTCACTGTGCCAGCCGATTCCAAGATTTCCTGATTGGCCTTGTAAGGGACAGAGCCTCCCCAGCCTCTTACAAGACCAATGACATCAAGGGAAGCCCGCAGAGGTGAGGACTCCCAATGCCAGGAGTTCCCATTTCCCCTGCTCATTTAGGACACAGCCTATTACTGGAAGCCAGCACGCCAAGTGAAATGCCTCCAGACGGGCAAAAGAAGATTCCACGAGGGGGATCCAGCGGTGGGATGGACCCTCAAAGAACAGGAAAAATTGTTTCTTTTTTAAAAATAGGTTCTTCCCTCTTGCACAGGGGGATGAGAGGGCACTATGGCATCTCAGCTGGGATTGGCTGAGCTGTTCCCCTACACTGGGAAGGCACCAGATTTTCTGGCTGAATGAGGCAGAATGGCAAAATCCAGCATGGCCTGTGTTGGAGGCCACTGGCAGCCACAATCCCAGCACAACCTCCAGGATGGCAGTCAATGGATTTTTGGGGCCAGAAGTTCTTTTAACATTAATATATTATGTACAGGGTTAAATTGAAGCATTGCATCTATCAATGGGTGGATTGTAGACAATGCTGGGGAAAGAAGGAAGACCTCTGAGGCAGCTATGAGAATTATGTAGTCAAGATGAGACTCTAAATCCCAGAAGTGTGTCCTCTCTTCTCCCTTCTTAATTTAAATTTGACAATTTTGGAGTTGTTTGAATGTCCTCAATGGCTTCATTTCTTTTGTACAAGCAGTGAAATGTTAGATTCCTAAATTTCCTTGCCACATGGATTACCAGTCTCAGGTATTTTATTGCAAGATAGAACACTGATCGTAGCAGAACGAAGGTTAAAGTTGAGCGTCCTTTTTTCCCGCTTTGATACTGCCTGCGGTGATTTTAAGGCAGTTGAAACGTCTGCCTGACTCAGGCGGCCACCTCATTAATATATGCTAATCGGGGTCCTAATGTTCAAATAAGACCCCCAGGCAATTTCAATAGGCTTGAGTGACTGCTGTGATTGCTCTGACCAATGAAACATGACAGATGTCCAGCAGAGGCTTTGAAAGGTAAGTAAAAACCTTGTTGTCATGGGGTCAGGAGAAGCAGGGACTGGTTCTCCAGGCTTCACAAGCAAAGTCTGGGCCTCTGCCCCTTCCAAACATGGAACCCCGCCGAAACTCCTCACAACTTGCTGATGGACGGTCTACAGGCCATGCCACCTTTGTTGCATTTGCTTTGTACTGATGCTAAAATTGTGGGGCTGGATTTTAATTTTTGAAGAGTAGGTAATACTCAGAACAGCAAGAACAGGGAAAATGTTTGTTAGTACTTACTACTGGCATTACATCACCTACTGTGTTTTGTTAAAGGTATCAAAAAGAAGAAAATGTAGCCCAATATGTCTGCTGTACTTCTGTAATATATAAAGGAACTGTAAGAAAAATGTAAGAGGCTCCCCTAATGGCTCAGCAGGTTTAGACATGCAGACGAGAAAGGTGCCAGGTTCAACCTCTGTTCCGTACTGTTACCTGGAGCCTGGTTTTTACTCTGAGCCCGTACCCCGCGCGTCCGCAGATATTCGTGTGGCGAACCCAAAAGCGAATTGAGGGCGTCACAATCTGCGATTACAACTCAATTGAAGGTGAGTATTTGAGCTTCTGGGTTTCCCACACGCCAGGAAACCAGATTGACAGGCTGGCTGCCTGTCGGCAGTGAAAGGAGCCGCAAATCAGAGAGAGGGGCGGGAGGGAGAGAGAGATCATCGGGCTTGGAAAAAATCGGAGTGGGGGGAATGTGGACAACATCGAGGGGGTCAGCCAGCATCAGGGATCAGGGTGAGGGGGATCAGCCAGCAATGTAGATTGGGGTGGAGGGGGGCATCCAGCATCAGAGGGGCATCCAACATCGTTTGTTGGGGGGGGGGGGGTCCTGATGTTCAGGTGAGCTTGTTGGGTCTGGATGAAGAACTGCTGCTTCTCCGGGCCCACAAGCAGTGCAATAAAAGCACTCACCTCATGGATCCAGCCCTTCCCACCTGCTTTCACCTGACATGAATTGGGAGCGATGGGAAAGCAGAACAGGTAAGGTTAAATTAATTTAAGTTTCCCAATACACAAAATTTTAAGTACCTCAGTATCTCAATGAGGTACATTGCCTCTTTAAGTATCAGCCCGCCAGCCTTAATTGTCCAACAAGGAGTGAACTCCTTTAGGAGAAGATGGGAGGGGAGAACATTCGAGGACAATAGGAGGAGGAAGAAAAAATTTATTAAAAGAAAAATGTAAAATCAAAAGTAAATATAAAACAAGATCATCTGGCCAACTGAGTCCACACCTTTCAAACGAATATGTATAGCTTACATTTTTATGGACTATCCTTAACTTTTAAAATCCCCTGAAAGAGGTGAATAGCCACAGATAAAACTTCCAAGAGAGAAAATTTAGTGAAATATCTCCCTGGCTCCTGAAAGTAATTGAGAGGAAACTTCAAGATATTGATCTTGTATAAGAACTGCCATTGCTGGTAGCATTCCACAAGTAAAATTCCCAGTCTCAGTCCTGATGCCATAATGTTCCATAGAATATTTCCGTACAACTTTCAATCCTGTTCATAATCAGATATTTTCCCAGTTTATTTTTTAAAGATGTTAATCACCACATCGCTAATTCTTTTATATGAGAGTGAGTCCCATAAATACACTGCAGGAAGAAAACAAAATCTTGGAATTTCTAATCTTGGTTGAGGTTTACCAATTTTGTATTCAAGTCATGAATTACCCTCTGTTTTGCAGTCAAAGCTTTATCACATAGCAGTAAAACTTGTGATTGTGAGAGTAGCTTGTTTTATTGGTCATTAAAACACTGTCACAGAAAATGCAGTATTCCTTGTGTAAGGCTTTAGGTACTCAGTCCTGATGGGGGAACTAAGGAAATGATGTAATCAAGAATTCCTGGATCCAAATACTTTAGGCAACATCTGTGAATCTGAAGTGATGTTATTTACACCAATTGTTAGTACAAATAAATTTTCACATCGACTGAGGTGAATATTGGGAATATTAAATACTGGGGAGACCAAAGCCATTGCCTTTGGTCCCCACTACAAATTCTGTTCCCTAGCCACCTACTCCATCCCTCTCCCTGACGCTGATCCAGACTGTTCCCGACCTTGGCGTCATATTTGACCCGCAGCTGAGCTTCTGACCCCATATCCTCTCCATCACCAAGTCCGCCTACTTCCACCTCTGTAACATCGCCAGTGTCCGCCCCTAACTCAGCGCATCTACTGCTGAAACCCTCATCCATGCCTTTGTTACCTCTAGACTTGACTATTCCAATGCTTTCCTGGCCAGCTTCCCACCTTGCATCCTCCGTAAACTTGAGCTCATCCAAAACTCTGCTGCCCGTATCCCAACTCACACCAAGTCCCATTCACCCCTCAACCCTGTGCTCGCTGACCCATTAGCTCCCGGTCCGGCAATGCCTCAATTTTAAAATTCTCATCCTTGTTTTTAATTCCCTCCATGGCTTCGCCCCTCCTTTTCTCTGTAACCTACTCCAGTCCTACAACCCTCCGAGATTTCTGCGCTCCTCCAATTCTGGCTTCTTGCACATCCCTGATATTCATCGTTCGTCCATTGGCAGTCGTGCCTTCAGCTGCCTAGGCCCTAAGCTCTAGAATTCCCTTCCTAAACCTCTTTGTCTCTCTACCTCTCTCTCCTCCTTTAAGAAGCTCCTTAATCCTACCTCTTTGACCCTTCACCTGTCCAAATATCCCCATATGTGTCTCGGTGTCAAATTTTGTTTGATAACGCTCCTGTGAAGCACCTTGGGACATTTTACCATGTTAAAGATGCTATGTAAATCCAAATTGTTGTTGCAAACACATCAGCCAACTCGCATACATCAAGGTCCCACAAACAGCAAATGAATGAATGGTCAGTTAATTTTTTTTTTGATGGTGTTGATTGTGGAAGAAATGTTGGCCATGACACAAAGAGAATTCCCTGCTCTGCTTCAAATAGTGCCATTGAGCTTTTATGTCCACCTGAACTGGCAGACAGGGTCTGAGTTTAACATCTCCTGCAAAGGATAGCACCTCCAACAATGCAGCACTCCCCCAGTTATTGACTAAGTGCCAGCATAGATTATACACTCAAGTTTTGGAGTGAGATTTAATCCCACAACCTTTTAACTCAGAGACAAAAGTGCTACCAACTGAGTATAGCTGACATGACCCTCAGTGGATTGAAAAGAAAATCCTGCAAATGCTGAAACTGAAATGAGAATAGAAAATGCTGGAAATGCACAGCAGGTCCCTCAGCATTTCCAAAAAGAATTGGTTACAGGCACTTTGTCAGAACTGGACATGTGAGATATTCTGATAAAGGGTTGACACCCAAAACATTAACCCATCTTTTCTCTTTAAAGATATTGATGGACCTGCTGTGCATTTCCAACATTTTCTGTTTTACTGAAGGCTCTTGGTGATAGATTTACGGCATTGTTTTATTCATAGTCATGGATGACTGTTACAAATGATTGTTAAAAAAAAATTCTGACATCATTCACTTCAATGAGAAATAACAAAAAAGCGAGGGATTTTGTAAAATTAATTTTAAAAATGATCAATTGTCATTATTGGCTGGTCTTGCTCATAATTATGTAAATCTTAATGTTATTGCATGTTCAATCAGTAGTTAATAATCCAGCCTGCTAACCATGGGTTGCTAAGACTTTCCAGTTCTGCTCCAGATGGTTAGGTCAAATAAACATATGCAAAGAACAAATAACAGATTATCTGTCCTAGGCTCTCACCTCACTGATGGGTGTTTGCTGCTGGCTGATCCAGAGTCTAGAGTTACACCTAAGTGCAGTAAATTGCAAGGAAAGTAACTGAGAATACAGCAATATTGTAAGTGAAATCATTTATATACAATATTTGATGCACTTAGTGCAACTCTTTTGTAAATAAACAGTAATTTGATGCAATAAATTAATGTTTACTTGCAAATCAATCTGCTGTAAACATCATTTAGGGTCATTTTAAATTTGAGGAAACAAGCAAAGAACAAAAATAAGGAAATGTCAAAATCATGACAGATATAAATAAAACTGAACTAAAATTAATAAATATAAATATATAAAAACACAATTAAACAATTACAAAATGATTAAATGTTTTATTAAAAATGAGTAAGTAATGATGACAGTGTATGATGACTGTAAGTGTGCCACTAGGGTAAATGTGTGAGTTTTTTTAAGTCCAATTATTTGACACTCCTTTGTAATTCTCTGCTTATCATTACCAACCATAACAAGCCATTGGTAATCCTGCGTTTTAGTTTGACACAAAAGTGTTTAAAAGAAAAGGAATAAAAAGGGATGTACCTGGATGAAATGTAAATCTTTCAGGGTAACACAGCGTCAGAATGTGAGGCTATAGCTCAGATAATGAACTGTGCTGCAGATGGTGTAAGACATCTCAGTTGCTCAGTGTCGATTCTGACATAAATCGTATACAGTTGAACATAACGCTCATGTTTTACATGTTTTGAGAAGCATACAACCCAATTGAGAGTGTTTGACTTATACTGGGATTTTTATATCCCCCGGGAGAGCTGCCTCTTTTATTAGAGTATATGTGCAGTGTGAATTACCGTTTCCCCCCAGCTTGATCATTTCCATTTTAAGGGGGGAAATCCTCCATTCTGAAAGCGCTGGTTGCCATGGATTTCACTCAAACCTTCTCAACGAGTGAGCACGTCCTCCTGGTGGCGTCAGAACAGTCTGCTGGAGACGATTAGCCTGCAGCCTGTTGGCTCTGATCCTCTTACACTTTCTTTACATACCATTTCCACTCTATACTTTATATGGACAGACGCTGGGCGCAAGGTGTAGTTGCTGCGAGTTTTCGAGTAACAAAACTGCGGTGTAAAGTAACTTTAATCCAAACCAAACAGAAACCCAAGGAACTTCTTTCTCCGTGTGAAATTATTCTCGTGGTAGCGCGTAAGTGTTAAATATTAATCGTTAGTTACAATTGTAGGATGCGGGAGAGCTACCTCTTTTGTTAGAGTATATGTTGTGGCTACAAGTGTTTTAACGATGAATTAAACCTTTTTTCCCCCCTAGGCGTTGGGGAGGAAATTCAAAGTAAATGATGTTATTATCCCGGATTTGGAGGCGAACACAAAGCTTTTTTGAAACTTTAAATTGGTCTCAACATTAGGAGACTGGCAGGAGCAGTACCTACACATTCAGTCAATGTAACGTTCTTTACAGCCATTTATTTACAGTTAAATAAGTCTTTTTTAATGTCTAGCATGAAGATTCTCTAGCATTGTATAGACTAGTTCAGACTTATAACAAGATTAATTAGCAATTATTTCGTTCAATTTCTAGTAACAAACGCTCCATATCAGGAAGTTAAAACAAAACGCTGACCTCACTTTTAGATGTAGCATTCCAAAATTAGAGTCCATTCAGATGCTTTTAGGAAAGGCTTCAATTTTTAAAAAAAACATTATCTAACAACTGTCTTGCTGGCTGTTTTTATTAGAGTCGTGACTTGGACTGTGCGGTTCTTTTTATCCTGTTTCACTCAGATGTTAAAGCTTTTTATCCCTAATCACAGAATCAGCACAACCACAGCTAGTTCTTGATGTGGTGGTGATGCCTGTTTTGAATGTTGCTGCGTAGCAGCTTGTGGTGACAGATGATAATGAATAGTGTTTAATAATTAGTCCAGTGTTTTATAAAAACACATCCCTGTAGCAATCTGCAAGTGCAACAGGTGGATATATATGTGTGTTTTGATAAATAAAAACAAATCGCTCGAAATAAAAACATAAGCATTAAAAAATTCGTCGTTTCAAATTTAATTGAGAGTCAACAAACAAGGATCTGTCTGGGTTGGATTTTTAATTAATTCGTTTTCTTTTTACTGATACCATCGTTAATTCATTTTGAATTCAGTCAGCAATTTGACAAGATGATGCTTTTGAAAAGCTTAAAGGTACATAATGCTGTCTTCTGGATATACTGTATGTGACAATGTTTGTTTAAAGGAGGCTCTATACTTGGGGATCTCCAAGCTGCCATTTGTGTTCGTTTACAACTAGAAATCTGTAGCTAGAGACTAACTCGGGGATTCTCAGTTGAACAGTTTACAATTTATTAATTTCTCAGAAGTTGTTTCAAACTGAATGTCCACACCAGTTGGAGATTGTGTCCAGATAATAGTGTCAGTAAGTTTCTGCTATATTACTTATAGCTACAACATTGTAAAGGTTTCTGAATACAATGTAATATCATCAGAAGGCTTAGTGAGAGGCAATCACTGTCATTTATGAAGCCTACTGCTGACAGAAACAAGTTCAAAATTAACAACCTTGGGTTTTTTTTGTACGGTGGTTTTCTCAAGATTGTACAAAGCCTTTTGGAAAGTGTCCATATAGATTTCAGAGTAGTTCGCTGTTACCTATTTCATTTGGCCAAGTTATTGCAATCGATACAGTGGGGAAAAAAAAACATTTTTTGGACCTAACATCTTGCGGAATGTCGTAACGTGTGTAAAAAAAATAAAACTACAGAAGCCTCTTAATAGAACAGTCCAGCAAATGTTGCCTTTCTCTAAGCCTTTTATTAAACTCATAAATAAATGTACATGGAATGGGGCCACAACAAATGGTCCCCCACAGAAATATACTTTCTTCAGTAATGTAGTGTTTATTAATATGCTGTAATAACAGTGCACACATTTTTATATTAATAGTTCCTCTAGTCAATGCAAAAAAGAATTCCCTAAACATATATAAGACTTTTAATCATTTAGAATTAAAATATCACAATCTGATGGGACCCACAATTGGAATGTACATAACAAGGAACTGTGGGATAGGTTTTTTCTCTCATGATTTAGCTGACAGATAATTCATATTAGGTTAGCAATTAAAATGGTTAAAGTTCAAACTTCAATTTTTAAATAGGAACTAAGTTGTGTGGATTGTGGAGACATATGATAAGGACCCATGGAATATGATTTATAATCTCCACTGGCGATGACAATAATTCATGAGTCATCAGATAAGCCCATTCATGGTATAAATCATATCGCATGGCTCTTTAAGACACAATAAAGGTAGCTTTTAGTTAGTAATGCATACTTTATTATGGCTTCACATGCTAAATATTAATGTTCCTGAGTGATTATCTGGCATTTTTGGTCTCTATCTAATTTCTTATAGTTTGCTGCGCTTTCTAAATGTCTCCGGCTGTAGTGATGTGAAGAGTTGCATTCAGGATGACTCTGCTGGCAGGAGACAGTTCGGACTATGATTACAGCGCCCTCAGCTGTGCCTCTGAAAACTCCTTTAATCAAACAATCTATAATGAAACGCAGACTCTGAAAGGTGTGTTCTACAATAGAGCTCACCTAGTTCACCCTCAAGAAGACTTGTATGGCAGTACATTCCCAGAGGATCGCAAACACCACGTTATAATAAATGTCGGGGGGATAAAATACTTATTGCCATGGACCACGCTCGATGACTTTCCTTTAACGCGTCTGGGACAGCTCCGATTTTGCCACAGCTTTGATGAAATAATGAAAATTTGTGATGATTACGATGTGACCTGCAATGAGTTTTTCTTTGATCGTAACCCAGGTGCCTTTAGGACGATTTTGACTTTCCTGAGGGCTGGGAAGTTGAGACTTTTGAGGGAAATGTGTGCCCTTTCTTTCCAAGAGGAATTGTTGTACTGGGGCATTGAAGATGACAATCTGGAATGGTGCTGTCGTCGCCGATACCTGCAGAAAATCGAACAATTTGCAGAAATGAACGCTATTGAGGAAGATCTGGCAGAGGGTGAAAAGCTGTGCGATTTTGTAGAGCCGTCGAGATGTAACCGCTTCATGACACAACTCAGGGATATGGTGGAAAACCCTCAGTCAGGACTCCCAGGAAAAATCTTTGCCTGCCTCTCCGTTATATTTGTGACAATTACTGTAGTTAATCTATCCATCAGTACCATGCCTGACCTCAGAGCAGAAGAGGATAAAGTAAGTTTGTTTTTACACTTTAATTCACAATGATTTTAAACTTGCTGTAAAAGTTTACAGTTAAGCTATACTATACCTTCAAAATACAAGATATGCATTTTACTTTCAACACTCAATAGTACTATTTAATACTAGTGTACAATAAATCTACTCTATCCAGTAATTTAGGAATTTACAAAGAAAAACTGAACTCAGCTAAATGATAAAATTTATAATTATTACATACTGCTAAAGTCAAATACTTAGTTCTAATGGAACTTTTATAGCTTATTTTTCATGGTATAAAATATTCTGCATTTATATATCAGTAGATTTATCTGCATATGTGGGAAAGAAACAGCACAGAAACAGATTGTAGTGTGACTAGTGTGCGCCCTCATCATTAGACGGACAGGAAAAGACCCACTGATCCATCCAGCCTGTCCCTCAATCATCTCTGTACTGCAATCTTGGTTAGAATTACAGATTGCATTTGGGCTTGTTTTATAGTTTTGGAAGGATGCAATCGTCACTAAGCCACCAGGTATCAAATGCATGTGTTCCACAAGACGCCTGAGAATGCTCGTGCCTCCCCCTCACTAAATTGGCAACAATGTGAAGGATAGCAGGGACAACACTGACCTGCAGAGATTCAGATGGGTACACTCACGGGATTGGATACTTGGCTAAACTAGACACCAGGGATTAGGCTTAAACTCCATCATTTGATAATCTGGGATTGGGCATTACCCAAACCACACATGCACACATACTCTCAGTCATTGAATATTTTGTGCTCCTGCACATGCATTCTGCCTCTTAAATAAGGTCATAAATGTGTCTCAGAGCCCAAAGTGCTGCAAATTTGGATATTTGCATTTGAGTACATAGTAATCCAATTCAGGTCATTTGAGATTGCAAATTTGATTTATTTCTTATGCATGGTTAGAATTCAACATATCCTTTGCTCACACTTCACTTAAGAATAACTTTTGGAAAACAAATGTTTATTTTTTTTTCTAATGAATATAACAACAATCTCCTTTAAAGAACAAGATAAGTCTAAAGGAAGCACTTTCCAATTAAAGAACTCCCCCATTGTACATTAAGAAAACTCTCCAAAGTTTTCTTTATTGATTAAATATCAATTTTATTACCCAGGTGGAGACCCTTGATTTGGATATCCCTCCCTGCTAGGCTGCTCCAGTGACGTCACTAATAAGGAGTGTACGTGAGCAGACCTGTAGGAAATGGCAGACCTGCAACTTCAAACCTCCTTCAGAGACAATCTGGAGCCATGTGATCCTGAGAAGCTACACTGTAAGGTGGGGATACATAGTCTGGAGCAACTCTCTGGTTTTTCTGAAGTCATGGCCCCCGCGGTTTATTTTGGAGTCACACTAACACACTTTTTGTAAGTGACATCCTGGAGTGGGCTAACAGAGAGGGAGACCCAAGACTTCAATGTCTCTATGCAGGTAGGAAAGAGGATGCTTTTGCACAAGTGTCACAGAAAAGCCTGGCGAGTATACTTTTTCTTCATAAAATGGGGGAGTATTTTAAACATAGGAATACATTCAGCCCCTCAAGCCTGTTCCACCATTCTATTAGATCATGGCTGAACTGTACCTGAAGTCCATTTACCAGCCATTGCTCCATATTCCTTGATACCCTTACCAAACAAAAGTCTATTTATCTTGGTCTTGAAAATTTTAATTAACACAGCATCCACAACCTTTTGGGGAGAGAGTTCCAGATTTCCACTACCCTGTGTGTGAAAAAGAGCTTCCTGATTTCACTCTTAAATGGCCAGGCTCTAATTTAAAGATTATTCCGTCTTGTTCTGGATTCCTCCACCAGAGGAAATAGTTTCTCTGTATTTACTCTATTGAATCCCTTTATCATTTTGAACACCTTGATTAAATCACTCCTAAACCTTCTAAATTTAAGGGAATACAAGCCAACTTTATGCAACCTGTCCTTGTAATTTAACCCTTTAAGTATCATTCTGGTGAATCTACGCTGTAGCCCCTCCAAGGCCAGCCTATCTTTCCTGGTGAGGTGCGCAAAGCTGAACACAGTATTCGAGAGAACTGAAGCTTAACTTCCTCATTTTTGTATTTCTACCCCCTTGTATTAAAGGCAAACATTCCATTAGACTTATTGTACCTGTGCACTAGCTTTCAGTGATTTTTGTATATGGACACCTAAATCCCATTGCTCCTCTGCAGCCCCTAGTCTCTCACCATTAAGAAAATATTTTGATTTGTCTTTCTTAGATCCAAATCAGATGACTTCACACTTCCCCATATTGAACTCCATCTGCCATAATTGTCCCCACTCACTTAGTTTGTCCATGTCCCTTTGCATCTTCCTGCTCCCATCTACACAACTTACTGTGCCTCCTAACTTAATGTCATCTGTAAGCTTGGATATAGAACTCTCTATTCCTTCATCCAAGTCATTAATATATTTTAGGGTTAGATGAAGAGGGGTTGGAGGATGCTCCTTTAGAGCATAAACACCGGCATGGACCAGTTGGGCTAAATGGCCTGTTTCTGTGCTGTACATTCTATGTCATTCTGTGTTTATGGTGAAAAGCTAAGGCCCAGTACAGATCCCTGGGGAACATCACTTGAAACATCCTAGCAATCAGAGAACATTTTGTTTATCCTTACTCTCTGTTTTCTACCTCCCAACCAATTACCAACCCATGTCACAAAGTGACCTCCAATTCGATGCACTATCATTTTTGCTAATAATGTCTTGTGTGGAACCTTATCAAATGCTTTATGGAAGCCCATATAGGCAACATTCATAGACATTCCGTTATCCACGATACTAGTGACCTCCTCAAAAATTCAACTAGATTAGTCAGACGGGACCAACCCTTAACAAGTCCATGCTAACTCTCATCAGCTCATACTTGTCCAAGTGCTCAGACAATCTGTCCCTGATGATGGGTTCCAGTAACTTCCTCACAACTGATGTTAAACTGACAGGTCTGCAGCTACTTGGTTTATCTCTCCCTCCCTTCTTAATTAATGGAATGGCATTTGCATTTTTCCAATCCAAAGGCACAATTCTTGAATCTACAGAACTTTGAAATATTTAGACTAACGCACCTACAATTTCCTCACCTATTTCTTTGAATACTCTGGGCCCATCAGGCCCTGGCATTTTGTCAATCTTAAGTCCCATTATTTTCTCCATTACCATTTGTTTACTCATTTTAGTCCTGCTACTGCCCCATTTTTAGGTGCAAACGGGGTGGTAATAATATGTAAATTACTCCCTTGGGTTTGTACCACAATTACGCAGTAAATTCACAATAATCTCCATACCATCAGGGAGTGCAGGTTAGGTGCCTCCCCATAAAAAGTGGTGAAAATCAGAGATGACATTACCTTGGGCCACTTTTTCTTCCCTCCTATTCATCAGTTTAAGAATAACATTGGCAGAAGCTAGGAAACAGATTACCTTTTGGAATTAAAATTGGAAGCAAAAATATTATTTGGGTTTCATGCATTTTTAGAAAAAGAAGCTTTCCTTGAATTGTTCTACTGTGTGTGTTGTTAAATAAGCTATGACTGAATAAGCTGCAGTCCTCAGTGATTACTTTTATATCAATATTTACATACTGTTAGCTACAGGCATTTAAGTCCATTTATGCATTCCCGTTTACCAGCATCAAAGACCCATCAGATATATTTTTCAGCGTCCCAGCTCTATTATGGTTTCTGTTCCTTTTCTCGAGATTGCAGCTCTACTTCGGTATCTCTTCAGTTTATTTTCAACTACTAAACTATATAAAGTAGGGCAGTAATTCATTTTGAAAAGACAGGACTAAATTTTACTGATCCAGATCTTTCGTGAGATAGATTTAAACATGAACAGAATTCTCAATATTCAATTCATGCTCACAGATAGGTGCTGAAATACAAAAGCCAGGAGATTATAAAGTGATTTTGAAGGCTGCTGATGAAAACATTAGTTTCGGTCAAAGTGACTGTGTAACATGGGGAAAGTTGTAAGGAGGAACTGAATCCTATTTAAATTTCCGTAATTCATTCATAAACTCAATCCTTGAGCAGGTACTCTGCACTACCAGTGGTATCGGTAGTTTAATCCCAGGGCAGCTACAAAATAAATCTGTGATACTGATGGAAGCTGGTTTTATTCTCACCACAGTGGATAAAGCCAGGTCCCAGAGTCCCTGCGGCAATGACTGCAGCTTCGAGTCTTGCCATCGCTGTGTGGCAGGGCTCCAGATGTGCACGGAGAAAAAATTGCTGAAAAACAAACATTATCTCCTTACAGAACATCTGTACTGCCTGTTGCTTACTGCCAGCTATTGGCCCAGGGCATAAAATCTGATCGACAGATACGTTAATATTGCCAAATTTTAAAGTGTTTGCCTGTAAGTTAGAAATGCCGTTCTTGAGTCGATACAAATTTTCTCCTGATGTAGTTATCAATAAATTCATAACCACCTATCTATGGGAAGATTCCTCCCAGTTGCTGCTGTGTTCAGGAGTAAGTTAGATGTTCATTGTTTTGGCTTCCAATGCAGCATTAATGAATTTATTGGAGAAAATGCAAATAACTCCAAGGGAAGAGACTTGTGATGTGGCACAATAAAGGGGAATAGCAAAGGGGCAAAATCTGCAATACAAAATTTAATCTTTATCCGGTAAAAATGTTTCATAATGCATTATCAGTTACTTGATTTTCCCTGCTCTCTTTAGAGTGTCTGGTGAGGATTGTGTATCATTTTGTTTTGCTGAGAGCAGGTCAGGTAACCTGTTCCCGGTTTTCTTGTTGATTATTTCTCCTCATCGGGTTGCTAGGAGCTGTATAAGAGTTGCTGCAGGCGACTTGCACTCCAAAGCCACCCTTTCTTCTTCCTGCCTGCCCCCCCCCACCCCCACCCCCACCCCCACCCCAACGAAGCAGCTAACCTGCGTCCTTGACGCAGGAACTTGGCTCGTGAGGAATTAGGGCCCTGAACCTTTTATCCTACCATTCTATAGTGCAAGTTAGAGTACTAGTGTTATGCACCATTGAAACATCCATGCATTTGGAACTTCATTGATAATTGTGCCTGATATTTTATAATTTGCTTTCTTCAAAGTACAATAGCCCCAAAGTTGTGAGATTCAGCACCTTTCTCAATGAGTGTAGATTAGAGAATTGGTTACACTGACCTCCACATTTAATTCTCCAATCTGCACTCTCCTCAAGCAAGACACATCCTGGAAGATAAGTCTTAACATATCAGACCTAATTTTCCTTGCTAGAATTTAACATGAACTCATTATGCTCAACTACTACCCACAGTGCACTAGCTAAAGGAGACGTGATCATATTCATAATTAGACTAAACGCACATACTTAGCCAGAAGTGCACCGTACATCATATTGGTATAGGCATCGTAAGAGGCATCCAGGGCCTGCTCCTGAAACAGGCATAAGGTCCTTTGCATATACAAATAAAGAGCCTAAAGCCTGTTTGAGGCCCCTTTACCAAATTGGTTTGCCCTAAATGCATCAGGCCAGCTGTGTCCAAGAAAACCAGGTCTATATGCAGCCTAACCAGGGGTCCTTAAAGGGACCACTGCAGGCTGCCACCAAAAAGGTAAGTTTTTTAAAAATTTGGAGTGCTCCTCCCAGCTCTACATTAAAACCACTCCCGGTCACAGCTTTTCTCACCGTCTCCCCTCCCCCACACCCTCCCGATCGCTGGCCCCCTTTCCCCACCAGCCCCCCCCCCCCCACCGATCACTGCCACTCCAAGTCCACCCCCACTCCCCACCGATCACTGCCACTCCAGGCCCCCCCCCACCCCCCCACCGATCACTGCCACTCCAGGTCCACCCCCACCCCCTGCTCCATATGTACCCCATCAAGCAGAATTTTCAACTTCAGTGAGTGCGTAAAGCAGGCGGTAGCAGATCGGCTGCCCGTTACACATCCCATCTGATTTTTTTGTGCCATTGACATCAATGGAAAGAAAATTCAGGCAGGGTGTATAACAGACGACCGATCCGCTATGACCTGTTTCACGTCTCCGCCGAAGGTGAAAGTTCCACCCCAATGATGCAGTTGTAGAGATCGTCATCAGTTGGCTATTGTCAGAGCTCCTATGAATGTCCTCCATACCTCTTTGTATTCAACACTACGTTATATTTTAAGACATTACATTAACAGGTGCTTTAATAGTGTTGGTAACCTTGTCTATGATTGAGGATAAACAAACCAACTAACCACAGATTTAACTAGTGATAGTTGTTGATAACATGGACTGAAACCTTGTATTACACAAAAGATTAATGTAAGGCTGAAACTTAGCATTACAGAGCCACTTTATTGTCCCACAGTCATTGATCCACAGATAATGTACTTTTGTCATTAGCAGCCTTTAAAATAGAATTGGTTCACTAAAATCAATAGATCTTCCTGGCAGTGTATCTGCCCATGTTGGTGCTATGTTTTAATAAGAGTGTAGTTTGTTAAAATGCAATCATAAATAGGTTCCAGCACTTTTGACGTTTCCTGCTCCTTTGTCTCCTGAAGTGATGATCCATGCTGTGGTGACTGTCTTCTTTGCTTAAAACAAACTTTTCAAATTCATAGACTTGAATTCTGAGCTTCAGATACTGGTGCAAATTTTGTAGGATAGCAGCAGAGCAGTAACAGGGCGGTAAGTGGTGTACGAAGAATTTCACTCTACTACCGCCCACTTGCATCGGGTGGACCTCTTTTTTTTCTGAGGGGATTTTTTTCTTAAAATACAAACAATTTAATTTTGAAAACTTTTCAATTAAGCATTTACGCTACCAAGCTCCCATCAGCATCCGCAAAAGTTACTGAGTGAATGAATTAACCCTTTCCTGCCAAATTATCAAAGCAGTCTAACAACAGTCATAAACTAACAATTGTTTATTAACTTAGAATCATAGCTAGCAGCACTTAAATTTAAGCATTGAGGATGCAAACAATTAGTAGACAGGGTTAATTGATTAAATAAATAACAGGTTATAAAGGCAGTTCAGTTATGCAACTATAATTTAGCATCAACTGCTTGCTGATAAATTTACAGTTGAGATCAGTGTCTGAGATTGATAACATTGGTCAGATTAAAGCATATTGGAAGAATTAGGAGGGCTTAAATTGCTTAGCACAATCTAATTATGTCAACTGTGTTTGTTTATATTTAACCTTGGTCTTTGAAAAGTTAATTACTTCACCTTTGTTTTCTGATTTGTAGACAACTCCTACCAGAGTCTTGCATCCTTTGCTGTTCCTTTACTCTGCCCATAGTGTTTCTACTGCCCATTCACCCTTACTGAAATCCCTTGTTTCCACTGCTGTAATTGTGTCTTTTATCAATGCCACTCCCCTTCCTTTCCCAATTTCCCTTCCTTTCTAAAGATCCTGTAGCCTGGAATATTTAGCTCTCAATCATGTTCCAGATATAGCCAGGTCTACTACATCATACCCTTGAAGCAGAATTTGCGCTTTTAACTCACTTGTTTTATTTCAAATGCTACGTGCGTTTGTGTACAGAACTCTTATAGGCAGGATGGAGACAGTTAGCCAGCTATGTCCTACTGATCTCTTCTCACAATTTTTGAATTATAGTGTAGATTTACCTCTCCCATCAATGCCTAAGAGTGAATGATGCCTAAATTTGGTCCGCTGAACTGTATTACATCAACCAGTTTGGATTATATTAGCATTTACGCTACCAAGCTCCCATCAGCATCCACAAAAGTTACTGAATGAATGAATTAACCCTTTCCTGCCAATTATCAAAGCGGTCAAGCAACAAAGTCATAAACTAACAATTGTTTATTAATTTAGAATCATACTTAGCAGCACTTAAATTTAAGCATTTGTGTATGCAAATAATTAGTAGATAGGGTTAATTGATGAAATAAATAACAGGTTATAAAGGCAGTTCAGTTATGTAACAGTAATTTAGCATTAACTGTTTGCTGATTATAAAGTTATAGTTGGGATCAGTGTCTGAGATTGTAAAATTGGTCAGATTAAAGCATATTGGAAGAATTAGGGGGGTTTAAATTGCTTAGCACCTCAAACCATACGCAATTCATCCACGGGTCTCATCAGAAAAAATCAGGGAGTTATCTCTAATCCTGCTTGATATGAAAAGTGCCCTTATTCTTGATTTCCCACGTGCAATGCAACAGGAGATCAACTAGAATTTGGCTTCTCTTCTCCATTACAAGCCATCTTCTTAAACCCCTCTCCCCTGCCACGCCAACCTTGCCTCCATCAACAATGTGAGGAGCTCATGGACTTCTTTGTCACTAAGATTGAGACCATCCATTCAGCTGCCCCTGCCGCTTCCCTCCCCTCCCCTATCCCACCAAGCCAAACTTCCCCTAAGGTTCCCTCTTTCCCAGCCTGAAACTCGCATCTTCCTCTCGTTTTTCTCCTATCTGCCCTCATGTCCTCTTGACCATGAGACTCACTTCCTGCTCCCTCGACCCTATTCCCACAAAACTGCTGACCACCCAACTTCCCTTCCTGGCCCTCATATTAGCTGATATTGGTAACAGTTCCTTCTCAGCTACTATCCCCCTCCCCTTCAAATCTGCCGTCATCAACTCCCCTCCTCAAAAAAACCACCCTTGACCCCTCAGTCCTTGCAAACTACCACCCCATCTCCAACCTTCCTTTCCTCTCATATGAACATACCAACATACAAATTAAGAGCAGGAGTAGGCCATTCGGCCCCTCAAGCCTGCTCTGTCATTTGATAAGATCATGGCTGATCTGATTGCGACCTCAACCCTACTTTCCCGTCTACCTACTATAACATTTGATTCCCTTGTTAATCAGGAATCTATCTAACTCAGCCTTAAAAATATTCAATGACCCTGTCTCCACCACTCTCTGGGGAAGGGAATTCCACAGACTCACGACCCTCTGAGAAAAAAATTCTCCTCATCTCTGTCTTAAATGGGAGACTCCTTATTTTTAAATTATAGTCCCTAGTTCTAGTCTCTCCCACAAGGGGAAATATCCCCTCAGCATCTATCCCTTCTAGTCCCCTCAGGATCTTATATGTTTCAATAAGATCACCTCTCATTCTTCTAAACTCCAGTGTATACAGGCCCAACTTGTCCAACCTTTCCTCATAAGATAACCCCCTCATCCCAGGAATCAGTCGGGTGAACCTTCTCTGAACCGCCTCCAAAGCAATTATGTCCTTTCTTAAATAAGGAGACCAAAACTGCACACGGTATTCTAGATGTGGTCACACCAATGCCTTGTACAACTGTAGCAAAACATCTCTACTTTTATATTCCATTTCCCTTGCAATAAATGACAACATTCCATTTGCCTTCCTAGTCACTTGCTGTACCTGCATACTAACTTTTTGTGATTCATGTACTTGGACACCCAGATCCCTCTGTACCTCAGAGTTCTGCAATCTCTCTGCATTTAAATAATATAGTGCTTTTCTATTCCTCCTGCCAAAGTGCACAAGTTCACATTTTCCCACATTATACTCCATCTGCCAAATTTTTGCCCACTCACTTAACCTATCTATATCCCATTGCAGACTCCTTCTGTCCTGTTCACAATTTACTTTCCTACCTACCTTTGTGTCATCAGCAAATTTAGCAACCATACATTCGGTCCCTTCATCCAAGTCATTGATATAGATTGTAAATAGTTGAGGCCCAAGCATTGATCCCTGTGGCACTCCACTTGTTACATCTTGCCAACCTGAAAATGACACATTGATGCCTACTCTTTGTTTCCTGTTAGCTAACCAATTCTTTACCCATGCTAATGTGTTACCCCCTACACCATGAGCTCTTATTTTGCCCTTGAACGTGTTGTCACCTCCCAAATCCATGCCCATCTTTCCCGCATGTTTGAACCCCTCCAATCAGGTTTCCGACCCTGCCACAGCATTGAAACGGCCCTTATCAAAGTCACAAATGACATCCTATGTGACTGTGACCATGGTAAACTATCCCTCCTCATCCTTCTCTATCTGTCTGAAGCCTTTGACACGGTTGACCACACCATCCTCTTCTAATGCCTCCGTCGTCCAGCTGTGGGGGTCTGCCCTGGCCTGGATCCATTCTTATCTATGCAGTCGTAGCCAGAGAATCACCAGCAGTGGCTTCTCTTCCTGCTTCTGCAACATTACCCCTGAAGTCCCCAGGATCTATCCTTGGCCCCCTCCTATTTCTCATCTACATGCTGTCCCTCGGTGACATCATCCGAAAACACAACTTCAGGTTCCACATGTACGCTGACAACACCCAGCTCTACCTCACCACCACCTCTATCGACCCCTCCACTGCCTTTCATTTGTCATGCTGCTTGTCCAACATCCAGTGCTGGATGAGCTGAAATTTCCTTCAACTAAATATTGGGAAGACCGAAACCATTGTCTTCTGTTGCCACCGATTTCATCCCCCCTCCCTGGCCACTGTCTGAGGCTGAACCAGACCGTTCGCAACCGCAGCGTCCTATTTGACCCTGAGATGAGCTTCCGACCTCGTATCCGCTCCATCACCAAGACCGCCTACTTCCACCTCCATAACATGGCCCATCTCTGCCCCTGCCTCAGCTCATCTGCTGAAACCCCCATCCATGCCTTTGTTACCTCTGGACTCGACTAATCCAATACTCTCCTGGCCGGCCTCCCACTTTGCACCCTCCATAAACTTGAGCTCATCCAAAACTATGCTGCCCGTATCTTAACTCACACCAAGTCCCATTCACCCATCACCCCTGTGTTCGCTGACCTACATTGGCTCCCGGTCCAGCAACACTTCAATTTTAAAATTCTCATCCTTGTTTTCAAATCCCTCCCTCACCCCTCCCTATCTCTGTGACCTCCTACAACCCTACACTCCTCCAATTCTGGCCTCTTGCGCATCCCTAATTTTAATCACTGTACTATTGGGGTTCGTGCCTTCAGCTGCCTAGGCAATACGCTCTGGAATTCCCTCCCTGAACGTCTCTGCCTCTAACTCTCTCTCCTCCTTTAAGGCACTCCTTAAAACCGACCTCTTTGACTAAGCTTTTGGTCATTTGTCCTAATATCTCCTTATGTGGCTCGTTCCGCTCCTGTGAAGCGCGTGGGATGTTTTACTACGTTAAAGGTGCTATATAAATGCAAGTGGTTGTTGAGTGATATTTTTATATTTTTGTTATTGGTTCTTTAAATACTCATATGGATGTAACATTTTTCTATTTTTTGTTGGCTCAGTACATCTTGCATACCATCGCCTTTATTCTAATGCTTGACCTCATGACCTCTCCATCAATCCCTGTCAGCTGGAGACCACGTTTGGTCTTGTCTCCTTGTGTCCAACACCACGGGAGATCAGTTGGTATATTAAAATTCTTGAGACTTCCCATTCTAACACCTATTTCCTGTTGTCACAATTTAATAACGTTTCTGTGACATTAATAACACTTGACCCATGTTTCAATCAATAACATAACTTTGCATGATATCACTAACAGCTAATGTCTGCAATATGCATTTTGTCCACAGGTGTCGTGGTCTCAGTACTCCTGTTTTCATAGTATCATAGTATGGTACAGCACAGGAGGAGGCTATTCGACCCATCGTGCTTGTACCAGCTCTTATCCAATTAGTCCCACTCCCTTGCTCCTTCCCCATAACCCTGTAAATTTTTTTTCCCTTCAGATATTTATCCAATTCTCTTTTGAAAGTTATTATTGAATCTGCTTCCACCACCCTTTCAGGCAGTGCATTCCGGATCATAACAACTCGCTGCATTAAAAAAAATGTTTCCTCATGTCACCTCTGGTTCTTTTGCCAATCATCTTAAATTTGTGTCCTCTGGTTACTGACCCTTCTGCCAACGGAAACAGTTTCTCCTTATTTATTCTATTAAAACTGTATCAAATCTCCTGTTAACCTTCTCTGCTCTAAGGAGAACAACTCCAGCTTCTCCAGGCTCTCCACATAACTGAAGTCCCTCATCCCTGGTACTATTCTAGTAAATCTCAGCTGCACCATCTCTAAAACCTTGACATCCTTCCTAAAGTGCGGTGCCCAGAGTTGAACACAATACTCTAGCAGAGGTCTAACCAGTGTTTTATAAAGGTATAGCAGGACTTCCTTGATTTTGTACTCTGTGCCTTTTAATAAAGCCAACGATCCCATATGCTTTTTTAACAGCCTTCTCAACTTGTCCTGTCACCTTCAAAGATTTGTGTACATACACCCCTAGGTGTCTCTGTTCCTGCACTCCCTTTAAAATTGTGCCATTTAGTTTATGTTGCCGCTCTTCATTCTTCCTGCCAAAATGTATCACTTCACACTTCCCTGCATTAAATTTCATTTGCCATGTGTCTGTCCATTTCACCAGTCTGTCTATGTCCTCCTGAAGATTGTTACTATCTTCCACATTGTTTACTATATTTCCGAGTTTTGTGTCATCTGCAAACTTTGAAATTGAACCTTGATACCCAAGTCTAGGTCATTAATATATATCAAAAAGAACAGTGGCCCTAATACCGACCCCTAGGGAACACCAATGTATACTTCCCTCCAGTCTGAAAAATAATCATTCACTGCTACTCTCTGCTTTCTATCCCTTAGGTAATTTTGTATTTACGCTGCCATTGTCCCTTTAATCTCATGGGCTTTAATTTAATTTATGTGGTACTTTATCAAATCCCTTTTGAAAGTCTATATTCACAACATCAACTGCACTATCCTCATCATCCCTCTCCATTACTTCATCAAAGGACTCAATCAAGTTAGTTAAACACAATTTTCATTAAAAAAATCCGTACTGACTTTCATTTATTAGCCCATACTTCTCCAAGTGCCAGTTTATTTTGTCTAAAAGACTATTGTCTCTAAAAGTTTCCCCACCACCGACATGAGGTTGACTGGCCTGTAATTACCAGGTTTAGCCCACTCCCCTTTTTTAAACGGGGATGTAACATTTGCAATCCTCCAGTCCTCTGGCACTGCCCCCATATCTAAGGAGGATTGGAAGATTGAGGCCAGAAACTCTGCAATTTCCACCCTTACTTCCCTAACCCATCCGGACCGGGTGACTTTTCTACTTTGAGTACTGTCAACCTTTTAAGTAGCTCCTCCTTGTCTATCTATTTTTAGCCTATCCAATTTCGCTATTACCTCCTCCTTTACTGCTACCTTAGCAGCATCCTCTTCTTTAGTGAAGACGGATGTCTCAGTCATGCCCTCTGCCTCCACAAGAAGATCTCCTTTTTTGACCTGAATTGGCCCCACCCTGCCTTTGATTACCCTTTTACTATTTATATGTTTATAAAAGACTTTTGGGTTCCCTTTTATGTTAGGGGCTAATCTATTCTCATACTCTCTCTTTGCCTCTCATTTCCTTTTTTAGATCTCTTCTGTACTTTCTGTATTCAGCCTGGTTCTCTACCGTATTATGAACCTTACATTTGTCATAAGCCTCCTTTTTCTGTTTCATTTTAATCTCTGTCTTTAATCATCCAGGGAGCTCTAGCTTTGGGTGCCCTTCCTTTCCCCCTTGTGGAAATGTGTCTACTCTGTACCCGCACCATCTCCTCCCATTGTTCAATTACTGTGTTGCCTACCAATTTTTGATTCCAATCCACCTGGGCAAGATCCCATTTTAACTCACTGAAGTTAGCCCTCCTCCAGTTAAGTATTTTCACATTTGATTGTTCTTTGTCCTTTTCCATAACTATTCTAAACCTGATAATATTATGATCACTGTTCCCCAAATTACTCCCCCACTGAAACATACTCCACTTGCCCCACTTCATTCCCCAGAACTAGCTCCAGCACTGCTTCCTTCCTCGTTGGGCTGGAAACACACTGATCAAGAAAATTCTCTTGTACACATTTCAGGAATCCCTCCCTCTCTTTGCCTTTTACATTGTTACTATCCCAGTCTAGATTGGGATAATTGAAGTCCCCCATTATCACCACTTTACAGTTCTTGCATCTTTCTGTAATTTGCCTGCAAATTTGCTACTCTAACTCCTTCCCACTATTTGGTGGCCTATAGTATATACCCAGTAGCATAATAGCTCCTCTATTATTCCTCAATTCTAACCAAATAAAACCTACAACCCTCAATCTAGCTCAGCCTTTCTGCAGAAAGGTGAAACTTAATGTTATTACTGCCCAGACAATGAAGGAAAAAGTTTAACCCATGAGCTTCATGTGTGGGGAAGCCTAAAATTACAGTTCAAATTTCTGGACAGTTTTAGGACAGTTTCAAACCATATGTTGACATTTTACTGTACCTGTACTGATATACACAGATTAATTTACTTAAACACTGCTAGGAAGTTTTCATTTATACTGAATTTATTCAGCTTAGAATTTTGAATGATAACAATGATCCTAAGTATTATTATATCCAAAAAATGTTATCAGCATTTCAGTTAAAATGCGATGTTTATTATTTGTGTAAGTCTGACAGAAATAATTTGGTTATAGTTTCTGAAACGGGTTTTAAATATATCAATTTGTTTAGTATCTCAACTATCAGTAGGATAGGGTAAGAGGAGGCTCTTGTGGACTATAAACACTGGCATAGACCTGTTCGGCTAAATGGCCTGTTTCTGTGCTGTACACTCTGTAATTATAGTAGTATTTTAAAAATTGTGTGAAGTACCTCGATATGATTTATATTACACTAACCATTAAAGTTTTTAAAGGATTTTTAAATATTGTATAGAACAAGTAGAAAACTTACTGAATGAACGGCAGATTGCATGGAGGATATATAATGCTTATTGTACAAGTTAGGCATGAGGATTTAAATTGAGAAGTGGTCCAAACAGAATCCCTTTGGATTGAACTGGAGAATAGCGAGGAATAATTCACATTATCAGGAGTATGTTATAGACTGCCATACAACAGTGGAAAGGAAACTGAGGATGACCATTTAGAGAGCCATGTATTAACCTAGAGTTATAATTGAAGGAGATTTTAATTATTGAAAAATAGATTGAGATAGGAAAAATGTTTGTGGTGAAATGGGCATGTGTTCAAAATTATTT
Source organism: Heptranchias perlo (assembly GCF_035084215.1). Classification (NCBI taxonomy): domain Eukaryota; kingdom Metazoa; phylum Chordata; class Chondrichthyes; order Hexanchiformes; family Hexanchidae; genus Heptranchias; species Heptranchias perlo. Next base: position 32,303,860 of record NC_090343.1, on the reverse strand, counting down.
TCTCAGTCAGTGTGTTGCTATTCCCTCAAGGAAGAAGATCGAAAGTGTACAATTCAAGTTTATTCTAGTATGGCCAAAAGTGTATGTAAAGCTGGGTTTCAATGGGTGAATAGGGTGATTAAATCAAAATTGAAACTAAAAAAGAAGCCTTTAATGCTTACATGGCAGATAATAAAAATGAAAGCCAGGGAATATCTAAAGAACATATAGAAAAGCTATAAAAATTGAAATTAGCAAGACTAAGAGGACGTTGAAAAGAAATGAACAAAAATCATATAAAGGGAAATATAGAGGCTTTCTATAGGCTCATTCATGTCCATCAATGAGTCAAGAATAGATCCTTGGCCCCTCCTCTTCTTCATCTGTATGCAACCCCCTCAGTGACATCATCCACAGACACTGGCCTACCTTTCTACCACTTCTCTTGACCGTACACCCAACTCTGTGCTGTCAGGGTATCTGTCTGACATCAAGTCATGGGTGAGTTAAAACTTCCTCCAACTTAATATTGGGAAGATTGAAGCCATCATTTTCAGTCCCCACCATAAACTCCTTTCCCTTGCCAGTGACTCCATCCCGCTCCCCAGCCAACTGTTCAGAATGAACCAAATAATGTGAAACCTTGGTGTCCCTATCGATCCAGAGCTAAGCTGCAAACCCCACATCCTATCCATCAACAAGATCACTTACTTCCACCGCCACCACTACCTTACCCCCACTGCAACTGAAATTCTTATTCATGCTTTTGTCACCTGTGTATTTAATTATTCCCACGCTCTCCTAGCCTCCAATCCTCCAGCCTCCAGAAACTCCAACTTGATCAAAACTCAGTTGTTGTATCCTGTCCTGCATTGATTCCCACTTTCCCATCATTTCCTTCCTTGCTGACCTAGATTGACTTCCCCTGTAAATTAAATTGTAAATCCCCATCCTGGTCTTACAGCCTCTTCTGAACCCTTCAGTCCTCTGACTGTGGTTTTTTTTGTACAGGCCCTTGTTCGTTCGTCCTGCCATTGGTGTCAGAGCCTTCAGCTGCCAGAGGCCCTTCTCAAAACCTTTCTTTTCAACCAAGCTTCCAGTCACCTTTCTTAACTCTCATGTCTGCTCCATTATACCTTTTTTATTTATTTTTATTTTTCCTCTCCCCCATAAAGGGTTTCAGGACATTCTCCATATTAATTTGCATTCATATGGCACTTTGGTTACAGTTGGCTTATAGGAGTAGTAAGAGGATAGTCATCAAGACATCAAAGAAGCAAGAAAATGGCTTAGATACTAATTAAGTTCTTGGCCTCAGTATTCATAGAGGAGATGGATATTAGGATTGTAGAACTACTATTGTGGAAGATATTATCCAAACAGAAATGTACTAAAGGAGAGAGAAAGAATATGCTGTTTTTTCACCATTATGTTGATGTGAACATCAACTGCAATAGTATCCAACAATTTATAGGCCAGTTTCATCAATGATGAGCATAGGGAAGAATTGCTTCCATTTTGATTTAACATGCTTGGGTTTGGAGTACAATGGTTACATTTTGCCACCCCATACACACCTACCTTGACAATCTGAATGGGATCAAAATTGAAATAATTTATTTGGGTAGTGTAACTTTGTGGATTTGAAGTGAGGACAGGACCGGGCTCAGCTGTGATGCTCTTTCCCTCCCCACCCACCTACCAGAGCCAAATAGTCTGTTAACATTCACACATAAAAAATGGCCAATATGACAAGATACCAGAGAGTGATTAGTGCCTGTAGGAACTATACCCCAGGAGGAGTCAGCACCTTCAGAAAAGGAGGAGGTGACAAAAGATTACAAAATGAGTACCAGAAAGAAAAAGTATATTATTGCGACCAATAGTGGAATAAAAAGGTATATTTATATTTTATTCAGTGAAGAAACACCCATGGTTCCTTAAGAATTTTGGAAAAAAGACGCATAAGATTGTGCATTCATACATCTAAAAAGTGTTAAAGTAACTTTTGAAAACAGTAGTCATTTATTTACTGTTCTTTAATGTTTTGTGCCTGCAGGGTGAATGCTCCCAGAAGTGTTACAACATTTTCATCGTGGAAACTGTCTGTGTAGGTTGGTTTTCTCTGGAGTTTGTATTGCGTTTCATACAGGCTCGCAGCAAATTTGTTTTCCTGAGGACCCCGCTAAATATTATTGACATGATAGCCATCTTGCCCTATTACATCACCCTTCTGGTGGACACCACATCAGTGGAGAATGGAAAACCTGGAGCAGGAAGCAGTTACCTCGACAAGGTGGGCCTGGTTCTGCGAGTCCTCCGTGCCTTGAGGATTTTGTACGTAATGCGCCTTGCCAGGCACTCCTTGGGACTGCAGACACTGGGGCTAACAGCTCGCAGATGTACACGTGAATTTGGTCTCCTCCTTTTGTTCTTGTGTGTAGCCATTGCACTCTTCTCCCCATTGCTCTATCTTATTGAGAATGAAATGTCTGGATCACAGGAGTTCACAAGCATACCAGCATGTTACTGGTGGGCAGTTATCACCATGACAACGGTGGGCTATGGAGACATGGTGCCACGAAGCATCCCAGGCCAAGTGGTAGCACTAAGCAGCATTTTGAGTGGCATTCTTCTCATGGCCTTTCCTGTAACCTCCATCTTTCACACCTTCTCTCGCTCATATGTGGAGTTAAAGCAAGAACAGCAAAGAGATCAAAGAAGATTACAGTTCATGATTAAATCTAAATCACAGATGGGCAATATTTCGTAAAAAAGTGAGAACTTATTTCCGAGTCTCTCTTTGGAACCCATAGATAACTAAACCATATTATTTTGAGTGGAACAGTAGATATGAGAGACAATTTTCATTTGAAAAGCATTGTGCAGTTTTATTTTTGCAGAAAGGGGGATTTCTGTAGCAATCTGATATTTAGAACAAGTACGTCTGAATGTGAAATGTTTTTTGAGAATGTAGCAACTATCAACAGTCTGGACAATATACCAAGTATTTAAGTGTGATTTCTAAGTATATTTTAATCTAATCAATAAGGGATTGTCAGAGAATTTTACAAATACCGTTGACAGTATTCAAATCAACATGTGTCAAGAATTTGAAGGACTTCAGGCAAGATTTAGTGTGAAGAAGCTGAACAGCACTGGCTGTCCTACTGGGCAACCGAGAAATCATTATAACTATACAATAACTAACCTAAAACATGTCACAGCAAATGCTGTCAAAAGTAACAAGTAACCACCTAGCACTATTCTACATAAATGTGACATTAATGAGGATTGCCTGAAATATCTAAGGAAGCAGTAGCCATTTGGCTGACCTTTTTAGGAGGTTTATTTCTAGATTTGAAATCCTTTACCTTCCCAAGCATATATTACTTTATCGAACCTAAAATCTAATTGGTAGGAAAAAGAATTGGATGTAGTCCAAAGACTAAAATAAAATGAAACTCAGTGCTTCAAAAATTCTGCATGGAATATGTATTTTCAGCAGACTGGGAATGTACAATGAGTGTCTGTACTATAAACAATTTACAAAAGATCGAGCTTTCAAAAAAGAGATCTGACCTTTGTATAGTGTTCAGGATTTAAACATCATTCAATCAATTTTTCAAAAGTCATGCGATGTTACAAGACTATTTGTGCAGCACATTTTTTTTGTGAATTTGACTTGCAATATGATTTCACTGGCAAACTGTTGCTAAATAGTTTAACTGACAAATACCTTTGCTTTGACCTTGGGAATATTTTTGTTGAGCCATTTGGCAAGTTGTAAGGCATTTTGCAATTCCTAAGGAATCTCTTCAAGGCGAACCATTTACTTAACTCTTCACGAGGATGATTCCTTTTGCTGAACTGCATAAAAATAAAAAATGACATTGGAGAATTGCGAAGTTGCAATTTCTTGACCTGTCGCGATGTCAGCCTTGAGATGACGGTATGGAGTGATAATCCTATAAAGGTCACCTTCTTGTAGTACTTTCCTAATTGTTACATATGTTAAATTTGAATATACTTTTGCCTTTTTAGGCAGAAGTTACAAGTGTTATAAAAATAGCACTTGGGATTCAACTTTTGTGAGGTGGGAGCAATTACATTGAATTACTAAAAATGTACAGCACAGAAACAGGCCATTTGGCCCAACAGCTCTATGCCGGTGTTTATGCTCGACACAAGCCTCCTCCCACCCCTCTTCATCTAACCCTATCAGCATAACCTCTTCTTTTCTTCCTCGTGTGTTTATTTAGCTTCCCCTTAAATGCATCTAAGCTATTCGCCTCAACTACTCCTTGTGGTAGTGAGTTCAACATTCTAACTGCTCTATGGATAAAGACATTTCTCCTAAATTCCCTATTGGATTTATATGTGACTATCTTGTATATATGGCCCCTAGTTTTAGTCTCCTCCACAAGTGGAAATATCTTCTCTACATCTACCCTTTCAAACCCTTTCATAATCTTAAAGACCTCTATCAGTCACCCCTCAGTCTTCTCTTTTCTAGAGAAAAGAACCCCAGCCTGTTTAATCTTTCCTGATAGGTATAATCTCTCAGTTCTGGTATCATCCTTATAAATTAATTTGAAATCCATTTAACCCAATTTGCTGTAAAGTTGATGTGAACCCCACCCAGGCTACACATGAAAGTGGAATGAAAACAATGCCGGATGAGCCAAGGCTTCACAGTGGGCTACATGAAACTGGCATTGGTTTTCCAAATTGTATTCAAACTCGTAAGCTGTACATTGCAACTATATGATCTGCCTTCGTGTGCACTCTACTGAAGAAGGATGCCCACTGTGACACAGTAGGCAAACAGAACAAGTTCCGATCATCACCTTCGTACATAGTGTGAAGAATCTATATTAAACCAGGCACATAATGCTGTATAAACATGGTTTATGATACATGGATAATACAATGATGATTCTTGCATTCCCAGCTGAGGTAAATGAGGTCTTAGGTTAGTGAAAGGATCTGATTTATTTTGCTCCTTTGAGAGGTCATTGTCAAGGGGTTTTTCAAGTTATATTTAGAACCATAGAAGTTTACAGCACAGAAGGAAGCCATTTGGCTCATCTTGTCTTTGGTAGGGCAATCCAAAACTAATCCCACTGTCCTACTCTCCCCATAGCCCTGTATCTTCCTCTGCTTCAAATATTTATCCAGTTTTTCCTTTAAAGGATGCAATGGTCTCTGTATCAACTACCCTCTATGGCAAAGCATTCCATGCTCCAACACCCTCTGTGTAAAGACCTTTCTCCTAACATTTTTCCTCACTCTCTTAATAACAATTTTAAGATGATGACACCTTGTCACTGTCTCCCCAGCCAGAGGAAATAGTCTTTCCCTAGCCACTCAATCAAAACCTTTATTAAATCTCCTCTTGGCCTTCTCTGTTCCAGTGGAAATAAGCCCAGTATCTCAAGACTTTTATCCTAACTATAATTTCCTATCCCTTTCATGATCCTGGTGAATCTAGGCTCTATGGCTTTAATGTCCTTTCCATAATGGGCTGCACAAAACTACAGACCGTACTCTATTTACATAAGTCTTGATCTAAGTTCAGTATGTGGATTGATTTAGTGGAGGTGCCCTGTTTATACTGTAAGCTCTCAGAGCAGCAACTCCAACATTGCAGTTTTGTCTGGCATGCTTTGTACACGCGTTGACAATTTGTGCCAAGTGAATGGCAGGCATTATTGGATGGGTGGAGGAAATGTTACAAGGGGAATATATAAAGTGGTGGGGGAGGGGAAGAATGAAGCCATGAATCAATTGAGCATTCAGACTATTCTGCCTCTGAATCGGTCTCGGCATGACATGCACCCCGGAGGTTGCGTGAAACTAGGATTAATTTGGTGCACAGAAAGTAACACGTGTATGCTAATAGATGGAGATTATGTGAGCAGGTTCTAGGTCCATGTGGCTCACCACTTTCCTATACATACAATGCTGTCACTTTTACCCTTATGATTTTCCACATACCCTGAAACAACAAGTTTGAACTTAAAACAGTACTACAGTATTTCTTTTCAACTTCCCATATAAGGAGAACTTCACTGGAAATAAAATATTCCTCAGAAAGGAAGTATTACCAAACCTACCAGTAATACTGTTATTAACATAACACAACTAATAGTTCATAAAAACCTGCTGACCCTTTTAAAGGGACACCAAATCTAAATCTTACACTATTTGTACTTTTTATTACGTACATGATGTAATTCGGATTCCACACATATGCCGTATAAAATGGCAGCTGAATATTTTTCTTTTCTTTGCCTGTAATGTTCTTTGATCAAATGTTGTAAAACCTTTTTATTTTGTCAGCAAAAGGGATATAGCCTCTTTAATCAGCTATGTTGGTGTTAGAATGAATATTCTTGAACTGAATAGTATAACTGCCGAGCAACCATTGCATTTGCACATTGCTTGAATGTAAACATGTAATTTAAAACATAAAAGCTTTGATCTGAATCATCCGTTTATATATTCTGTGAGTATTTGCAGATCTACAGTACTTGTAGTTAGGTGAGCAGCAAAATAATCTATCTCACATGCTAAATTTATTTTTTATGTGAATAGTGAATCAAGTACAAATCACAATCATTTAAGAATGACTAATCAACTGTAGAGTCAATATATAACTGAATTGTATCAGTTTTTGCACATAATCGTTTTTTTGCTGATGGATAATCTATTACCAAGCTGTAAATGATGCATGCATAAGAATCAGTTGCTTGAATAAGCTGTGTACCTATTCTGCTAAATGATCCGTTATTGTAATTGTTCCACCTGAGCTTAAAATAAATGAAACTAAAATAAATGGTCATTTAGTATTGTGCTTTCTATATATTCTTTTCAAAGAACAGTTGAATATTCCATAATTTCATAATTTTTATTACAGAACTACAAGAAGAGAACTACCTTTGATAGTAACCTTTATGATCACAGATTAGAAATTATTGGCAGTTTTTACAAATGATCTTCCGAATATGGCTTGTTCCTAAGCATGAAAAGGAGTGAAGAGTGGGAATCAGTTCATTGCTGAACATTTTTACATTAAATGTTAAGTTGCAGTTAGTATGTGAGTGGCTCCATATGAAATACCCATACCCTTTCACTAGAAGGTTGTGGGTTCCGGCTCTGTCTACAGACTGACTCGTTCAAAAGCTTGGGCAAAGAGGTGGGTTTTAAGGAGTATATTAAAGGAGGAGGTGGATGGGTCTAAGGAGGGAATTCCTGAGTTGGGGCCTAGGCAGCTGAAGGCATAGCCACCAATAGTGGGACGAAGGAGTGGAGATGCACAAGAGGCCAGAGTTGGAGGAAAGTAGAGTTCTGTGGGATTGTAGTAGGGCTGGAGAAGGTTACAGAGATAGGAAGGGGCAAGGCCATGAAGGGATGTAAACATGACTGAGAATTTTAAATTGCAAGCATTAGGGAACCTGGAGACAATGTACATCAGCGTATTCAGGAGTAATGAATGAGCAGTACGTGCTGTGGGATAAAATATGGGCAGCAGAGTTTTGGATGAGCTGAAGTTGACCGAATGTGGAGGATGGGAGGCCAGCCAGGGAAGCATTGGAATAGTAAAGTCTGGAGGTAACAAAAGATGGATGAGAGTTTCAGCAGTAGATGGCTTGAGGCAGGGACGGAGATGGGCGATGTTACTGAGATGAAAGGAGGAGGTCTTCATAATGGACAGGATATGGGGTTGGAAGCTCAGCATGGGGTCAAATAAGACACCATGGTTGTGCACCGTCTGGTTCAACCTGCAATAGTGGCCATGGAGGGAAATGGAATTAGTGGCATGATTAAGGAGTTTGTGGCGGGGCAGAAGGTGTTGACTTCAGTCTTCCCAATATCTAACTAGAGGAAATTGCAGCTCATCCAAGATTAGTTGTCGAACAAGCAGTCTGACAACAACGAGGCAGCGGAGGGATCGAGAGAGATGATGGAAAGGTAGATTTAGGTGTTGTCAGCCTATATGTGGAAGCTGACCCCGTGTCTTCGGATGATGTCGTCAAAGAGTAGCATGTAGATGAGGAACAAGACAGGATCAAGCATAGATCCTTGGGGGGGGGGCTCCAGAGGCAATGGTATGGGGGTGGGAAGAGAAGCCATTCTGGAGATGCTCTGACAGTAGAACCAAACAAGGGCAGTCCCACCGAGTTGGACAAAGGAGCAGATGTGGTGGAGGAAGATGGTGTGGTCAAGTGTGTCACAAACTGCAGAGTGATCTAGGAGGATTAGGAGTTAGAATGCACCATGGTCAGTCATTTAGGACTAATTCGGGCCTTTTCAGTGCTGTGGCAGGGGCAGAAATCTAGTTGGAGAGATTCAAACTTGGAGTTAAGGGAAGATGGGCACAGATCTAGGAAACTACAATACTTCAAAGACTTTGGACAAGAAAGAGTGGTTGGAGATCAGGCAGTAGTTTGCAAGGAGAGATGGGTTGAGGGTGGGGTTTTTTGAGGAGGGGTTGATGGTTATTTTGAAATGGCAGAGGACAATACCTGAAGAGAGGGAATCATTTACAATGTCAGCTAGCATGGGGCAGGAAGAGAAGTTCTGCGGTCAGCAGTTTGATGGGAAGAAAGTGAATCTCAAGGACAAGATGAGCTTGGAAAGGATGAGGGAAGATAGGAGAGAAACTTGAGAAGGATGCAGGATCAGTGCTAGGGCTGGGGGGAGGTTTGACTTGGTGGGCAGGGGGATCGGGGGATGTATTCGAGGCAGCTGAAAGGATGATCTCAATCTTAGAGGCAAAGAAAGTCCATGAGTTAGTCACACTTGTTGTTGGAGATGAAGATCGAGTGGACTGGGGAGTGGGCTTTATGGAGATGGTTGGTAGTAGAGAAAAGAGGGGGGTTATCTCTGCTCTCCAGGATAATCCTGAAGTAGTGGACAGTTTTGGCAGAGAAGTGTGAGGCCCAATAGTGCTTGATGTGGTTCAACCAGATCTAATGATGGATAGCTAAACCAGTTGCACACCATATATACTCAAGTCTGTGCCCCTTGTACTTGAGGGAGCAAAGTTGTTCAATTGTCCTTTTAAACTTTCGGTACAAAGCTCTTAATGGGCCATCGGAAACATGAGACTTTGTGTTATAATGCTTTAATTATCCAAATATGTGAATGATAAGATTCCAATTTTAAATGTTATTTGAATCAATTGAAGTCCCTCTATAGGAAAATGTATATCGATCAACTCTTTCACAGTGAAGCAGCATTGCAACAAAGTATTTAACAATGTTTATTATATAAAATCATACCCTTTCTGATGTGTTGCTTTGTAAAAACAAGGGAGTTTGGAATTCAGAGGCAAAGAAAGTGGTACTGAGCCATACAGACCAGATAGATCTCAAATTTCAATGTATGGTCAGGGTTGAGTTAGGTAATCCCAGCTAGGGCAGTGTCGAAAACTTAATTACCCATTATATACAATGCATTAACTCCAAACACTTATTTTTAGACAAGTAAGAATTTTAATTAAGAGAAACTTGAGCTCAAGGGAAGATCTGCTCTGACAATGGTCAGAACTACCACTTCCCTGGACAAAGGACACAGCCCACATTTATACAGTTCAATCAGCAATATCTGTCTATCATAGAATATGGGCGTACATGTACATCCCCATTAGTTGAAGTGGTTAGTCAATCAAGCAGGGAGCCTGCCTCCTCTGGACATCCATAGCTCATTCCTGTTTTAGCACGTAGCAGGCCTCGCAGGCTCGAGAACATCACCTCCCTAAATTCCAAAGCTGGTTAATCACAGGGCTGAAGTCAGAATCAAGGCCACATGGCCTCAAGAAACTGTATTCTCATTATATTATAAGCCAGCAATACCCTTATCTGCACGGGGGGAGTGGGGGAGGCCAGACAGTACCAAGCACCTGGACAGCCAACTTAATTATCAACGTACCAAGGACAATTGTGTCTTTCTGTGTGTGTGTGTGTGTGAAATTGTAACTACCCTATGTATGGGCGTCAAGGAGTTAACATTGGTCAAATACCCATCATGCTTTTCTCTTTTTATGGTCAAGTAACTGTTCACGTATTTCTACATTAATGTGGTCTTTATGGTTTTCCACAGCAGCAAGGCCCCTACAATTATTGCTCAGGATATTGGCTCAGAAAATCAAGATGTGGAATCAGTCTGGTTGGAGTTAAGAAGCACCAAGGGGCTTAAAACACTGGAGGGAGTAGTGGTAATGTAGGGGGCAGCATCAAACAAGAAATTAGAGATGCATGTAACAAGGGTACTACAGTAATCATGAGTGACTTTAATCTACATATAGACTGGCAATAATATTGTGGAGGATGAATTCCTGGAGTATGTACGAGATAGTTTTTAGACCAGTACATTGAGGAGCTAACCAGGGAACAGGCTACCCTAGATTGGGTATTTTGCAATGAGAAGGGGTCTTGTTGTGTGGGGTCCTTTAGGGAAGAGTGACCGTAACATGATAGAATTCTTCATTAAGATGGAAAGTGAAGTAGTCCAATCCGAAAGTAGGGACCTAAATCTAAACAAAGGAAAATACAAAGGCATGAGGAGTGAGTTGGCTATGATAGATTGGGAAGCTTCATTAAAAGGCATGACGGTGGATAGGCAATGGCTAACATTTAAGGAACGAATGCATGAATTGCAACAATTATACATTCCTTTCTGGCGCAAAAACACAAAAGGAAAAGCGGCCCAACCATGGCTAACAAAAGAAATTAAGGATAGTTTAGATCCAAAGAGGAGTCACATAAAGTTGCCAGAAAAAGTAGCAAGCTTGAGGATTGGGAGCAGTTTAGAATTCAGCAAAAAAGGACCAAGAAATTGATTAAGAAGGGAAAAATAGAGTATGAGAGTAAACTTGCAAGGAACATAAAAGTGGACTGTAAAAGCTTCTACAAGTATGTAAAAAGAAAAAGATTAGTGAAGACAAATGTAGGTCCCTTACAGTCAGAAACGGAAGAATTTATAATGGGGAACAAGGAAATGGCAGAGCAATTGAACAAATATGTTGGTTCTGTCTTCATGGAAGAGGACACATAACTTCCCAGAAATACTAGGGAACCAAGGGACTAGTGAGAAGGAGGAATTAAAGGAAATTAGTATTAGTAAAAAAATAGTGCTGGAGAAATTAATGGGACTGAAAGCCAATAAATCCCTAGGGCCTGATAATCTGCATCCCAGAGTACTAAAAGAGGTAGCCATGGAAATAGTGGATGCATTAGTTATCATCTTAAAACATTCTATAGATTATGGAACAGTTCCTGCAGATTGGAGGGTGGCAAACGTAACCCCACTATTTAAAAAAGGAAGAAGAGAGAAAACAGGGAATTACAGACCGGTTTGCCTAACATCAGTAGTACGGAAAATGCTAGAGTCTATTATAAAAGATGTGATAACAGGACACTTAGAAAACATCAATGAGATTAGACAAAGTTAACATGGATTTATGAAAGGGAAATCATGTTTGACAAACCTACCGGAGTTTTTTGAGGATGTCACTGGTAGAATAGATAAGGGAGAACCAGTGGGATGTGGTTTATTTGGATTTTCAGAAGAACTCTGATAAAGTCCCACACAAGAGGTTAGTGTGCAAAATTAAAGCACATGGGATTGATGGTAACATACTGGCATGGATTGAAAATTGCTTAACAGACAGGAAACAGAGAGTAGGAATAAATGGGTCTTTTTTGGGGTGGCAGGCAGTGACTAGTGGGGTAACGCAGAGATCAGTGTTTGGGCCCCAGCTATTCACAATATATATCAATGATTTGGATGAGGGAACCAAATGTAATATTTCCAAGTTTGCTGACGACACAAAATTAGGTGGGATTGTGAATTGTGAGGAGGATGTAAAGAGGCTTCAAGGCGATTTAGACAAGTTGAATGAGTGGGCAAATACATGGCAGTCACAATATAATGTGGATAAATGTGAAGTTATCCACTTCGGAAGGAAAAACAGAAAGGCAGAGTATTATTTAAATGATGATAGATTGGGAAACGTTGATGTACAAAGGTACCCGAGTGTCCTTGTACACCGGTCACTGAAAGCAAACATGCAGGTGCAGCAAGGAGTTAGGAAGGCAAATGGTATGTTGGCCTTCATTGCAAGAGGATTTGAATACAGGAGCAGGGATGTCTTACTGCAGTTATACAGGGCCTTGGTGAGACCACATCTGGACTATTGTGTGCAGTTTTGGTCTCCTTACCTAAGAAAGGATATACTTGCCATAGAGGGAGTGCAACTAAGGTTCACCAGATTGATTCCTGGGATGGCAGGACTGTCGTATGAGGAGAGATTGGGTTGACTCGGCCTGTATTCACACGAGTTTAGAAGAATGTGAGGGGATCTCATTGAAATATTTAAAATTTGACAGGGCTCGAAAGACTGGATGCAGGGAGGATGTTTCCCCTGGCTGGGGGCTCCAGAATGAGGGTTCACAGTCTCAAGATACGGGGTAGGACATTTAGGACTGAGATGAGGAGAAATTTCTTTACTCAGAGGGTGGTGAACCTGTGGAACTCTCTACCACAGAAGGGTGTGGAAGCCAAGTCACTGAATATATTTAAGAAGTAGCTAGATAGCTTTCTAGATACAAAAGGCATCAAGGGGTATGTGAGAGAGCGGGAATATAGTATTGAGATAAAGGATCAGCCATGATCATATTGAATGGCAGAGCAAGCTCGAAGCGCCAAATGGCCTACTCCTGCTCCTATTTTTTTCTATGTAATTGTGTTAAGACTAGGAGGGGGATAAAAACCAGCAATGGTTTTTGCTCTCTGGAAAGTGGCCACCGTGTGGTAGGCCCTGGGAAGCGGCGGTATATTGCCCCGAGTGCCCCCAATAGATGGAGAAGGCCTTGGAGCATTCTTTCCCTTCAAATCGGCCCCAGAACTTATCAGTCGAGACCAGTGCCTTTAGTGGGAGCTTGGCTGCCATTTTTGTGGAATTTCTATCCCTTAAAGTTGCTCGCCGCCACTTCCGTTTCTGCAGCAGCATTCCTGCTGCAGCACTGCTGGAGTTTCTTCGCTTGTACTGATGAACTCCCTCTTCAGGGCAAGAATCCTGCCAGGTGCTCACCGTGCGTACAGAATGAACCTCAACCCAGGAGAATGGGTCAGGGCTGGGGCAGATTCATAGGGGCAGGCAGAAGTCCCGCCCTGCCGAAAATCCACCCTGAAGGGGAGAATTTCTCTCCATAATCTACTCCTCTTAATTCGAATTGGGTGAATTCAAATGATCTGACAACTCAGCATTTTACAGTACCAAATTCCCATTTTGCTGTGTTATTTTCATTGCTTCAAATTATTGGATAATTCAATTTTTTAATGCAAAAAAAAACCTTTGAATTAGCAGGTGTAGAAGATAATGGTGAAAAGATAAACCTCTGATATGGAATGGAGGGGACAACAGCAATCAGAGTCAGAGAATCAGAGGGTGGCAGCTGTGAATTCCATGATGGAAAGATTTCCCCTGGTAGGTTGGGGCAAGCTGGTGGAGGATTTAAAAATGGGATGAGGACTATGAAATCAATTTTCTGGGGCACAGAGATTATGGGATTGCTGGACTCATATGGTGCTTAACAGCGAGTGTTGCAGGCTGTCGGTCTAGCAGAGGCATAATTAGATCCAACACTCACCGGAGTCTAGGAACATACATCAATGAATAGCGATTGGGAGTGGGAACCCTGGCCACTTTTCCCTCCATTAACCCAAGGGCACTTAGGCCTTATTACTTCTGAGGACATACAAATGTGGATCATTTTACACTATTTAAATAATACCAGCTTTGCTTTCAGTAGGCAATTAGACTACGTGTAATAAATTATGGAACAAGTTTAATGAGGAAAAGAAAGAAAGGCACAACAGAAATAAATATTTTGTAATCTTTTAAACATGAATGCTCATTTTTTTTTGTGGGATCATAAATCCCAAAAGCACAGTAACAGCTGTCATATTGTTTGATGAAATGTATTTAAAATATTCTGATCCTTATTAAAAAAAAAAATTGGCAGGAAAATGTAAAACAGAATGTCATTCAGATCTCATTTCTCATAATTTATACTTTTTTGCTTTCATTATTTAGAAAAAAGAATATTGCACCTGACATAAAGGTGCTGCTTTCCTGAAGTTTGATTTATTAGTGGTATAAATTGCTAATATTGTGATGTTTTAATGTTGGTCAAATAAAGGAAATAGATTTTAAAAGTACAATTTATTTTTATAATTTATAAAAATAAATTGTACTTTTAAAATCTTTGGGATGTGGGCATGGTTGACAAGGCCAGCATTTATTGTCCATCCTTCATTGCCCTTGAGAAGGTGGTGGTAGGCCTTCTTTAATCACTGGAGTTCATGTGGTGAAGGTACGCCCACAATGATGTTAGGCAGGGAATTCCAGGATTTTGGCCCAGCGACAATGAAGGAACAGCCGATATATGTCCAAGTCAGGATGGTGACTTGGAGGAGAACTTGGAGATGATGGTGATGCAACAGCTGCCCTTGTCCTTCTCGATGGTGGAGGCCGCAGGTTTGAGAGGTGTTGTCAACAAAGCCTTGGCAACTTACCGCAGTACATCCTGTAGATAGTGCACACTTCAGCTACAGTACACCGGTGGAGGAGGGAGTGGATGTTTAAGCTGTTGGATGGGGTGCTGATCGAGCGGACTGCTTTGTCCTAGATGGTGTCGAGCTTCTTGAGTGTTGTTGCTGCTGCACCCAACCAGGGAAGTGGAGAGTATTCCATCACACTCCTGACTTGTGCCATATAGGTGGTTGAGAGGCTTTGGAGAGTCAGGAGGTGAGCCACTGGCTGCAGAATACCCAGCCTGTGAACTGCTCTAGTAGCCACGGCATTTATATGGCTGTTTGAGTTGAGTTTTTGTTCAGTGATGATCCCCCCACCCCTCTAGAATTCAATGATAGTAATGCTATTGAACGGTATTATAGAAGTAGTTAGGTTCTGTCTTGTTGGAGATGGTCATTTCCTGAGACTTATGAGGCGCAAATGTTACTTACCATTTATCAGCCCAAGCCTGGTTGTTGTCCACGTCTTGCTGCATGCTGGCATGGATTGCTTCATTATCTGAGGAATTGCCAATGGTAATTAACACTGTGCAACCATCAGCAAACAACCCCAATTCTTACTTTATGATGGAGGGAAGGTCATTGATGAAGCAGCTGAAAATAGTTGGCCCGAGGACACTGCCCTGAGGAACTCCTGCAGTGATGTCCTAGGGCTGAGATGATTGCCCTTCAACAACCACACCCATTTTCTTTTGTGCCGTGCATGATCGCATCACACACTCCGCCTGCTGCAAGCACCCGTAGAGATCCTAGCAATTCCAGTCATTTAGTCAGTGAGCACTGGGGGGAGATCACAAGTGAGGAGGAGCAAGTGAAGGAACAGAAAGCAACTGCTCAAGTTTTCAGCCTGAGGTGTTCCTCAGCTGAATGTCCTAAGGATTGCTGCTTTGCTGGGCCTTCCTTCAGAAGAGAGCTGATCAAGAACCAAAGGACCTTGATGATAAACACCCTGCAAAGATAGTCAGTGAATGAGTGGGAGTGCACCATCAATCTCTCTGCAGTAATGTGTGAAGGATTTTCACTACTGCAGTGCACCATGAAATGAGTGGCTACTTCATGAGCGTCTGCAGGGTAACCCCAGAGGACAGAGGGATTAAGTCCAGGCACAGTTTCTCTCACGAATGCTGTGAGTCAACTACAAAGTCCTTTGGTTTCAACTCACAGGAGTGTGTCAATGTTTGGTTTGACAGGCTGGCAGATCAACTCGAGAGAGCTACGATGGTGACTTCAAACACATCGGTGGTACTCTTAAAGACTGCTTTCACTTCAATCAACGGGCATTCTGTAGGAGTGTCCAGCACCTGGGGCATGGCAACAGAAAGTTGGCCTCCAACAACCACAACCATTTTCTTTTGTGCCGTGTATGATTCCAGCCACTGGCGAGTTTTCCCCCTGATCCCCATTGACTTCAGTTTTACTAGGGCTCCTTCATGCCACACTCTGTTGAATGCTGCCTTGATGTCAAGGGCAGTCACTCTCAACTCATTTCTAGAATTAAGCTCTTGTGTTTATGTTTGGAACAAGGCTTGTAACGAGGTCTGAAGCCGAGTGGTCCTGGTGGAACCCAAACGGAGCACTGGTGAGTATGTTTTATTTAATAGCCCCGTTGACGACTCCTTCCATTACTTTGCTGATGATTGGGAGTAGACAAATAGGGCAGTAGTTGACCAAGTTGGATTTGTCCTGCTTTTGTGGACAGGATATTCCTGGGCAATTTTCCACATTGCCGGGTCGATGCTGTACTGTATCAGCTTAGCTAGGATCGCGGCCTGGAACAAAGTTCTTCAGCACTACAGCCGGTTTGTTGCCTGGGCCCGTAGCCTTTGCTGAGTCCAGTGCACTGAGTCATTTCTTGATGTCACGTGGAGTGAATCAAATTGGCTGGACTGGCATCTGTGGTGGTGGGCACCTCTGGAGAAGGCCGAGAATCATCTTCCACTCGGCACTTCTGACTGAAGATGGTTGCAAATGCTTCAGCCTCGTCTTTTGCACTCACATGCTGGGCTGCGCCATCACTGCAGTTGGGGATGTTCATGGAGCTTCCTCCCATTAATTGCTTAATTATTCACCACAAATGGATGTGGCAGGGTTGCAGAGCTTTGACTCGCTCTGTTGGTTGTGAGATCACTTAGCTTTATCTATAGCATGCTGTTTTTGCTGTTTAGAATGCATGTGGTCCTTTGTTGTAGCTTGGCACCTCATTTGTAGGTGCAGCTGCTGCTGCTCATGGTATGCTCTTCTACACTCCTCGTTGAACAGGGTTTGGTCATCTGGCTTGATGGTGATGGAAGAGTGAGGGATATGCCAGACCATGAGGTTACAGATTGTGGTTGAATACAGTTCTGCTGCTGCTGATGGTCCACAGCGCCTCATGGATGCTCTCTTAACCTATCCCACTTAGCACGGTGGTAGTGCCACACGACACAATAAAGGGCATTCTCAGTATGAAGACGGGACTTGGTCTTGACAAGGACTGTGCAGTGGTCACTCCTACCAATGCTGTCATGGACAGATACATCTTAGAAAAGTAGATTGATAAGGTCAAGTAGGTTAATACCTCATGTCGGTTCTCTCATCACCTGCCACAAGCCCAGTCTGGCAGTTATGTCCTTCAGGACTTTGCCAGCTCGGTCAGTAGTGGTACTACCGAGTCACCACTGAAATCCCCCACCCTGGGTACGTTCTGTGCCCATGCCACCCTTAGTGCTATCTCCAAGTGGTGTTCAACATGGAGGAAAAATGATTTATCAGCTGAGGGAGGGCGGTAAATGGTAATCAGCAGGAGGTCTCCTTGCCCATATTTGACCTGAAGCCATGAAACGTCATGGGGTCTGGAGTCAATGTTAAGGACCTGTAGTAGAATAGGGCTTTGCTTGTTTATCCCACTAAAGATCAGTTCTCAGGACTTTCTCTTTCCAGTCCTGGCTGAATATTAAGCCACAAGCAAGTCAAATAAGTCTCACTGTGGCTATGCAAACAGAGCATAGCCACAATGATCATGCTGTTCACAATATTGTGGAGCAGATGCACTGCAAAAGAATCCCATTTATACTTACTACATCATGCCAGAATTGTGTCCAAAATTATGAGGGGCCCAGATAGAGTAGACAGGAAGTATCTGTTTCCCCTAGAGGAAAGTTCAAGAACTAGAGGACATAGATTTAAGCTGATTGGCGGAGGGATTATAGGGGACATGAGGAAAAACTTTTTTACCCAGAGGGTGGTGGGTGTACGGAATTCGCTGCCCGAATTGGTGGTAGAGGCAGGGACCCTCAAACTCTTTTAAAAAGTACCTGGACATGCACCTAAAGTGCTGTAAGTGCAGGGCTACGGACTGGGTGCTGGAAGATGGGATTAGAATGGGCACCTGGTTGTTCTTCGAGCCAGTGCGGACACGATGGGCCGAATGGCCCCTTTCTGTGCTGTATCTTTTCTATGGCTCTATGCCACACATTCACTCAAATAAAATGGATATACACATGGAGCTCTATAAATATGATTATTTAAAGTTCCTTATTATGTTTCAGGACTTTTGATCAATTTGTTAATCCACTGTTCGGCTTGGTGGGACTATCTTGGTTCCACTCTCACCAATCTGATTGTAACCATAGCACCTTTAGCAATAGCTTTCCCCTCCACACCATAATTTCTGAAGCCCTCCAAGGATCCATCCTTGGCCCCCTCTTCTTCCTTATCTACCCCTTTGGCAGCATAATCTTCAGACATGGGGTCAGCTTCCACATGTGGGTTGATGATGCCCAGCTCTACCTCTTCCACACCCGGCTTGGCTCCTCCACTGCCTCTGTGCTGTCAGACTGCTTATCTGACTTCCAGTCTTGAATGAGCTGTAACTTCCTCCAGCTATTGTCTTTGGCCCCTGTCACAAACTCCCTACCCTCACCACTGACTCAATTCCTTCTCCCTGGCCACGACCTCAGCCTGAACCAGGCTGTTTTTCAATCTCCACATCCTGTTTGACCCTGTGCTAAATTTCTGACCCCATATCAGAGGTTGCCTAATTCTACTTCTGTAACATTGCCCACCTCCAGTCCTATCTCAGCCCATTTGCCACTGAAACTCTCATTCATGCCTTTGTTACTTCTAGACTCAATAATTCCAATGTTTTCTCAAGCAGTATCTTATCCTCCACCCTCTTAAACTTCAGTTCTTTGTTCCTTCTTTGGCTTGGTGTCCATTTTTTCTGCAAAGTGCCTTGGGAAATATTTCTCATTAAAGGCACTATATAACTTCAAGTTGTTGTTGTAATGTTAGAATGGGTTTCGCTCAAGGCACCCATCAGGGGACTTAGCTAAACAGACAACTGCCCCGATTTTAGCCTAGCCTGCTCAGCAGGACTGAGGCTGGTGAGCGGCTATAATTGTGTAAATCGACATACTGCCCTGTTCTCACTGGGAGCTCGCTGGCCGCCATTTTTACTGTGGAGCTGACTCATGTTGCAAAAGCACCCGTTGGAAGTAGGTGGGAAGTCCTGCCCTTTGGCAAACCTGCTGAGTAAAATTTAGTGGCTTTGGCTTCACAAACTGACTGATGTGACTGGATGCTGCATTTAAAGTGGTACTCACCTGCAGACATTCAGGTCATTGGGATCTGTACAAGTAGTGCATTTCCAAGCATGTTCTGAGGTTCCTGTTTGCTTCTTTATGATTTTTATTTTCCCTTACTTACCCTCATTAACCACTCACTGCTTTCACTCTACTGGATGAAGGAATAGTTGGAGGAAGAGGAGCAGCAGCAGCAATAGAAACAGCCTGGAGAACCAGGACAGGTGACAGCTGGGCCTGTTAGAATATGGTAGGTGAGGGGGGCTGCTCGTAAAAGGCCTTACCCAGCCACTGTCGCTAACCTATGTAGCTTCTTGCAGCAGAACCTCCTGTCAGCTGGACCAGGGTGCCATGGTTTGCCAGTGGTTCTCAAAGTCACCACCGCCCTTAACCTTCAGGATAGACAGCAACAGCCAGAATGAGAGATCTCTGGGATTTACAACTGTGGCCGGCTTCCTTCATGTCCAGGGCATAATAGACTGCACTCATGTCAACAGGATGGGCTTCCACTCCATCAATATTCAACTGGTATGTGATCAATGCTATCTGTCCCAGTTTCACTGGCAGCTACCGCGACATCTTCATTCTGTGACACTCATCCATTCCTCCACTTTTCCACCCATGCAGGATCGTCAGAGGGTGGCTGTAAGAGGACAAGGGATACGCCCTCCACACCTGGCTGATGACACCTCTCCACAACCCTATTATGCCTGAGCAACACAGGTGCAATGTGAGCCATGGGATCACTAGGAACATCATTGAGCATACCACTGGCAGCTGGAAGCAAAGATTCAGGTGCTTTGATCACTCTCGGGTGTTCCCTACAAAATGGCCCAGACGAAGTGAGCCGCATCATCGTAGATTGCAGCTTTCTGCACAACTTGGCAATGCAAAGTGGAGTGGGGTTGGAGTAGGCAAACCAAGAAGAGGCATTGTCAGACTAGGAAGAATTGGACGAAGGCGAGGGAAATCCACAAGAAGAAGGGCGAGCAGAACGCATTGCAGCTAGACAGGCCAGGGAGCAGTTGATAGAGCGGCCGTTTTGGTGACCTCAATCCCCTTACCTGAAATCTGGCTGACCTGTCGGAAATTGTGCTCGGGAAGTGGATGGGTTTCCCGGTGGGTCGCTGAATTGGGTGGGAAACCCACCGGTGAGATTATAATGAGGCCTGGGAGGTAAAGTAGCCCAAGCATGTTTTTTTTTTGAAGCAGTGGGTGAGTTTTGAACTGACACCAAAACTCACATATCGAAAACTGGCCCTGAGTTAAAATCGGGACCGACGTGGTGCTGTAGTTCACACACCAAGGCGTGGGGCGGTGGGGAGGGGAGTTCTTATTCAAGATTATAGCTTTTATTGTGGCAGCTCGGTGAGCCAATCGTCAATGCAGATAAATGAGGCAGGGGTCAGAGGTCAATCTCTCTCATTCTCTCTGGATAGGGCATTTTTGGTCAATCTGTGCCGAGAATAATCAGTGTGAGACATGGAGGTCTCGCTTTCTAAGGTTAGTGCCAGTCAGTTCAGGGATTTCAGACTTGTAAAGTTAGTTAGGCCCACATAAAAAGGGAAAATGATGTTTCATTATTTTTATGGTACGAGGACTGATAGGAAATTGTATTCTGTTTATTGATATGTGACTCGTAAAATAAAACCAGTTTGTGTGTTTACAATTGGTCTCGTCTCACCAGAGTGCTTATCTGTCCCTCTTCTGAAAAGATGGGAATATGCATGTGGCAGCACTTGCGAGAATATAGTGTCCAGTATACACAGCAAGTGGTCTTATTGTTACAGTTGCCGAGTCACATTATCATTGATCTAGATATTGGGCAGTAAATGCGTTCTCCAGCTAATTGGGAATGCAAGATTTGCTTATGGAAATGACCAGGGGTGCAGAGAACATTTAGTGCAGACTCGAAATTTGTAACAGTTACATTTTCTTATTCTTTCAGTACCACAAAGGCATACATTGCTCAACAGGCACACAATACATTGGCAACTTACTTCTGTTATAAGGCATTCCACCCTGAAACCATAGTAACATATCTTCCTTTTCTCCTGTAAGGTTTTCCCAGGATGAGGTGAAACCAGCTGGTAAGAGCCAGGAATAGAACCTTGCACAGCAGGTCGCATCACACACTCCGCCTGCTGCAAGCACCCGTAGAGATCCTAGCAATTCCAGTCATTTAGTCAGTGAGCACTGGGAGGAGATCACAAGTGAGGAGGAGCAAGTGAAGGAACAGAAAGCAGCTGCCCAAGTTTTCAGCCTGAGGTGTTCCTCAGCTGAATGTCCAAAGGATTGCTGCTTTGCTGGGCCTTCCTTCAGAAGAGAGCTGATCAAGAACCAAAGGACCTTGATGATAAACACCCTGCAAAGATAGTCAGTGAATGAGTGGGAGTGCACCATCAATCTCTCTGCAGTAATGTGTGAAGGATTTTCACTACTGCAGTGCACCATGAAATGAGTGGCTACTTCATGAGCATCTGCAGGGTAACCCCAGAGGACAGAGGGATTAAGTCCAGGCACAGTTTCTCTCACGAATGCTGTGAGTCAACTACAAAGTCCTTTGGTTTCAACTCACAGGAATGTGTCAATGTTTGGTTTGACAGGCTGGCAGATCAACTCGAGAGAGCTACGATGGTGACTTCAAACACGTCGGTGGTACTCTTAAAGACTGCTTTCACTTCAATCAACGGGCATTCTGTAGGAGTGTCCAGCACCTGGGGCATGGCAACAGAAAGAACAGATAAGTCAGCCTCCTCTCAGGGTGACTGCATACTTGCATACTTGTCCAACTCAGGCTGCCTCCTCAAAGGATTGAAGTACTGTAATTTAGTAAGCAGGCACCGACAGCCACTGAATGCCTTCTTAGATATGGCTCCAGCAGCGCCATCTCATGGCCTGCTTTAAGAGGTGCAGGGTTATCTCCATTCCCTTGAGACCCTCATGAAGGAACAGCAGTCTGGCACCACACTTGCTCCTCCTACTCAGGGAGTACTTAGAAGCATTAGTAGGATAGGTAGCGAAAGAAGCATAACTTGTAGAATCACCAAGGGGAAACATAGTGGCAGACAGTGGCAGCATATCATTATTTAACTATTGCCTAATAAATTTGGAGCACTTTATTTCTCATTAGTGATGAATGCTTCTGTTGAGATAGGCCTTGTTAAGATTTCAACTGATAAGATAGTGGAAGACATCAGTTAAGCTACAGTAGAGGCTGTATCGGGGAAATTAGTGGAAACAATTATCTATGAGTGCCTGCTGCACCAATCTTTTAAGGAGGAACCCCTGCTTCTTTCATTTCCTCCTCCTCTTCTTCATCTTCACTGCTACAACTACTTCAGCGGTCTCCTGATCCTCCTGTCGCATGATGAATTGCAAAGTTATACAATGTGTCACAAACATGATTGCTTTGGACATCTTTACATGGCTGTAGAGAAGACGGAGTGGTCCAAAAAGCAAATCTATGTTTGATTATGCCAGTGAATTTCAGCATGGGAACTTATTATCATAATTCCCCCTTTGCAAGGAGGAGGATTCTGGCTGTCAGTGCAGCTTCTGGTTGGTTCCCTTTTTTGATTGCTGCGAATTGCAGCACACAGTGAATTAATTGCAACCCTTCATCCAAAATTACAATCTAAGCTTACCTACGGTGAGGCCTGACATTGACAACAGAGCTTTGCAATTTCATGGCTCAAATTTAGGCCTAACCTTCACTCAGCTGGGCTGAAAATCCATATTCTCAGTTAATGGCCTGGCCATAGTCAGGAAAATCGAAATGTTTTGACTGTCAGTAGCCTGGTAGATGGTATTAAGGTGCACGGATCACATACTCCAAGCAAACATTCTTTGTCACCTTTTGCCAAGTCCAAAACAAGACAAGGAGAAGTGGATGGTGCAGGGAACAGGGGGCAGAGGAGGTGGAATCATTATGGCTTGAGTTTTGATCGTTTGCTTTGCTGATGATAGAAGTTCATTAAAAATCTTATTAACCTTAAATACACCATGGAAAATACAGAAGTAATTGGGGAAAATTAAACTTTTGGCATTTAGTTTTCATTTTATAAATTTCTGGAAATTCCACTTAAAAACTGAATGTACTGTTCCAAAAGCTGCAAATGGCAACAATAACTGTTAATAATCCACAAACTTAGCTGGAGCAATGAACTATTGGATGAATAAACCCTACCACACATGAGTCATGGTTTCATGGGGCTCGATTTTCGGACCTCCGAGCCGGTGGGTTCGTGGCAGGGGGGCTCAGAAAATTGGGGATTCCCGGGGCGGGTCCGGAGCCCGGCTCCAACCCGCCCACTTCCGGGTTCCCCAGTGACGCGCTTAGATGCACGTGCAGCCCCCGCATGCGGGACTCCCGCCGGCAATTAAAGCCGGCGGGATGCCACTTAAACTAAGTAGATACTTCAGGTCATTAGCAGACCTAATTGACATGATATTTTAGGAGGGGTGGGATTTTCAACTCAACTGAGACTGTTTCCGTACTGGGGGAAACACTCCCAGTTGAAATGGACGTGTTGCAGCTGTCAGCCTGTGGCAGCTGCAAAGGTCCATTTGACAGGTGGTGGGGGGAGACCCTCACTCATTGCAGGAGGCCACTCTGTCACTTTGGACAAAGTTTGGCCTCCACCACCCTCCTCCTAACAATAAAATTCACAAACTTGCACACTTACCCCGGTGTGCAGACACATTTACCTACCTTGCGGACCCTGTCAAACATACATCTTCCGGATGGGGGCCGCCATAGCTGCAGTCATGACCTCCTCGGAGGAAAAACACCATCACCAGCCTCGCCGGCCACGCCGTCCATCTCTGACACGTGGAGCTCCACAACACAGTGCTGTGACACATCCACCTGCAAAGCAGGAGGGAGGGCAACCGCAGAGAGAGATGCGTCGCAGAAGACACTACCCTCGCCACAGGGTCGACAGACCGAGGGTCAGCTTCCTGGCCCTCTCTGAGCAGCAGTGCACACGGAGGCTCAGAGTCACTCGACACATAGTCATGGACATCTGCAGCCTCCTTCATGCCGAGCTGCTCCCGGCTGGCCCGAGCACCATCTTCTTACCTTTCGCTGTCAAAGTCACCACTGCCCTCAACAACTTCTCCTCCTCATCCTTCCAGGGTGCCACCAGGGACATCGCCAACGTCTCTCAGTTGTCTGCACAAAAGAGCCCTGCAAATACACCTACACCCACTCTGCAGTGACACAATGGGTGGCATCAGTTGTGGGTCTTCATAGTGACCCTCAGGAAAGGGCATTATTGCACAAACCAGACAAGATTCGCAAAGACGTGGCAGTAGTGGTGCCAATATAATATGTAATGTGAGTTGATCAGAAATCAAATATAAGTAAAAACCATGACAAACCCTCAAACATCCTTGTGCATCCCCTTCATGCTCACGACACGTTTGCCTTACGCTTCCTACTGCACATATGTGATGCATGCCCTGTGGCTGCAGCACAGGTAGTGGCAGGTTGAGTGAGGCTGACTGTGAAAGAGATGCATGAGAGGGTGAGTATGAGATAGAGCCATGAGATTGTATGAGGATTGGGTTGAGTGGTAGTGGTGGGATGAGTACTGGCGAGGTGAGTAAGTGCAGGTAAGATGAGGATGAGCTTTGAGTGGGTGTGAGGAATGATGTGTTAGAGTAGTGTTGGCAGTGCAGAAGGAGATGTGGGGTGGGGGCGATGATGTGGCAAACGGAGAGTAGAGGAATGAGTAAGTGACCTTACTTTGGCTGACCCACTTAGGTCATTGAAGTGCCTCCTGCACTGTATGCAGGTGCGTGATATGTTGGTGGTGCTGGTGACCTCCTCTGCCACCTCGAGCCAGGCCTCCGTGGTGACAGAGGCAGGCCACTTCCTCCCGTCCGCAGGGAAGAAGATCTCTGTCCTCCCCCTCCTCCTCACCCCATCTAGTAAGTCCTGGAGTGAGACATCATTAAACTTGGGAGCAGCCTTTCCCCTGGGCTGCTCCATGCTGTAATTCTGCCTATTTTCTGCAGCATCAGTTAGTGGAGGACTGCCCCTTTAAATCGGGCTCCTCCAGCTGACAGCCTATGATATGGCTGCGAAGTCCGCCCGCTGCGCAGCTTTCCAGCACGAAACCCGGAAGCCACGGTAAGTGGCTTCAATTAGGCTGCGATTGCGTGTGGAGCATCCCGAATTCACTGGGCGCGTTACCCATGCGCCCAGTCGACCCCCCGCTGCCAACCCACCTCCCTCCTAAAATCGAGCCCATGGTCTCAACAGAGTAAACTATTTCTACAAAAGATAAGTCACATCATTTACAGTACATAATTGATACCACAATGAAGTCAGATGCTTTCTGGTCCACAGTATCTCACTTAGTTGCATTGTTTAGTTGTACAAAAACTAAAATACCAACTTCTCTCCTATTATTTCTTCTGTGAAACCAACTTGCTTTGTGGTGATTTACAAGCAATCTTGCACCTGAAATGTGTTCTTACCCCAGTTATTTACATAATATTTTGCTTTTCCGACTCCACACAAAGCTCTATTCTGTAGTATGCCCTGTACTGCATAGTTTTCTGCACCATCATGAGTTAACCAAAAATGTACTGAATTGAGCCAGTCAGCATAACTTGTCCTTCAATTCAACTCAGAAGTTCTGTGCCCAAAATCACTTAGTGGTTTATTTTTCAGAAAGCCACTGACTCCTGCAAGTAAACCACTGCTCAGCAATTATTTATTCATTAAAGCCACACCTGTTGGAGTCTCTTAATAGGGTTTTTCCAGTACTGGTTCATAGGAGCATAAAATAAACTATTGCAACAATAGCTCCTGCATGTGCGCATGCTCAGTTTACCATGGACTTGTATGTAACACATTAGTATTTTAGGCTTTATTTCCTCCTTCAGTTGTATTAAAGTATACTTTATGATTCATGCCTTAATTTATCATTCAGTACTTTTATCTTTATTTAATAAACACTGTCTGATTTATGTGTGGCTTTTAGTAGTCCAGTACTCATGCTATTTGCAGTATCCTTACATTATAGATCAGTACATAGTTAAGGAGTTAAACAAAAGAAAATGTTGAGTTAGTCACATCGAAATGATAAGCTTGAGGCCATATTTTCCTGTTTATGAATTTTAACAGAAACGTTGATCTGGTTATCAATCAGGGAACATTTCTTTGTACTCATCTTTATTTTTATTGCTAAAATTTAACAGTAGACAGTATGCCTCCCGCAAATGTTTTTTTTCCCAGTTGATTGCACCTAGTTGCATTATGTATGATTTCATTCTTTGTCATTCGTCATCTTTACCATATTTGTACATAGTTAATATTTGATGCCAAAATACTGATGTATATGTGGTCTGTTATAATGTTTTAAAAGGAGATTGTTTAGCATAGTAATCTTTTATGGTCCTTGCTGAGAATTAATTTTAACTCTAAAGTATCTTTGTTAACATATCTTGTCTGATGTTTTGCCAGTATCCCTTTGCCAATTCCTAGAGTGTATTGTAAATAGCATTTCCATATACAGTACATTCAGAATCAACCATATTCTTCCCTTTTATTCTCCTCCCTTCCCAAAGGCATTCATTCTTGCTGGGGAAAAGTTCCATGGGCACCAATAGCCCTCCAATGATTTGCCCAAGTGCCCACTCTTGGTATGTACGCTTAAATATTAAGTGTTGGCAAGTTAGTTATTCAACCATGTAAGACATCACAGCTGAATCTACTTCTGTCCTCATAAGGTGTCCACATACACATCAGCTAACAAACTACAGAACAGGAATTGAAGCTGGCTCACTTACTGACTGTGTAGACTGTGTTGAACTGTTGAGCCATTGGGGAGCTGCAGAAATTACTTCATTGTTTGGAGTTGTGTCCTATAATTCATCTATTCATAAGGAATCCATAAACATATTATATCAGAGATAATGTGTAATAGAGAACATTAGAATGAGGAACTATTGCAAATGCTTGAATCCCTAAAAAGATATTGTTAGGTCATGTTCTTTGTGTTTTGCCAAATGACTCATATGAGCTATCAGACAGAGTTTATCACAGAATCAAGTTTATGTGAGGAAGGGCTTATGTAGAACAATAAAGAACTACAGTAACTTGATGGATTTATTTATGCAGGAATAGGTTCAACTTTATTTAAAAACAAAGTATTTTGTGTGGAATAAGGTAAACATTGCTAAATAGAGACATTACTTTCTGGGACAGCGAAGCCAAAACAAAATAATTTATTTCACATTTTACTATGACAAAGTAGTTGATGAAATTAATATTCTCTTCATTCTGCTGACCTATATCTACTTTGCACCCCACACTTATTGTTGCCCTTTATGACACAATTTGCAGTGCAGAATCTGCAAATGTGTGTTGCACAGAATGGAAACACAGGTGTCATAACATGTCATACATGAATGGCATTGTGATATTGGTCTTGATTCATAAAAGGTTTAGTTGGCAACAAAAATGGCCGCTATTCCTGCTGAGCTCATTCTGCAGCACTTCCAGTCCTCTCCTGGCAAGAAACTCATTCAGTTGGGGTGGTTTTTTGTGTAGTGTGCAATTCAGCAGTGTTCACACTGCCAAGTTTGTGTTTGTGTTTAATTCCTATAAAAGCAGAACCATTTTTACACAAATGTAGTACTGTAAAGGAACACAACTTTGAACACTAGATGAAGACTGAATTTTGTTAAGTTTGGTTGTGACATCTAATTGTAATTATCTTGAAGTGGTATAGCTTAATTTTTTTTAAAGTTATTAGAACAGATAACAAACAGAAGGAAAGCTGAATATACTGTTTGTAGAATTACCTAAAAAAAACATCAACACTTTCCCTTAAAAAATGAATTAAATTTGCTCTAGTAGCATTTTTCACATCTAGTTCTACAGGAAGTGAGAATCAAAGTGTTACCCACTATAGAGGAGTCTTAGCAAATATTTTAAGAAATCATTAGGAAAGGTGCAATCCGGTTGTACCAACAGTTGTAGCAGTCTGGGACTTGGCTACAGTGGTGATGTTATCAAATCAGCAGCATGCAAGCTTACACAATTTCACTTCCAATTTATTCAAGCAGAACATAACACCCTTCCAAAAATGACTCTTGTACATGGTTGGAAACATCACACATGGGATCATCAGAAGCTGGCAGCAAATGCTTTCCAATGAAAGAATATTGCAATATGCCTGTGGTTTGATGGAACAGAGCAAGGCACTAGGAATAGCCCAAATAATTCCACAAGGTATTTGCGGCAACCCTGTTAATTCATCATTCAATCTAATTACAATGCCACTTCCTTGTGACTTTCCCCAATGCAAAAGTATTTATCCTGTAGAAGAGTTATGATTTTAAATAGCAGGCAGAAAAATATTCTAAAAATCTTCAAAGAATTTGGCCTATTATCTATAATTAATATAATATTCATTTATATAATATTCATATATTAATATTCATTTGTTCCACAGTAATCATATGTAAAGGACAGGATTAGGTCTTCTAATTTGTCTCTAAGCAATTAGATGGAATGAAAGTGCAAAGAACAAATAGTTCAACATGGACAGCATAATAATACCACAAAAAATGGAAGTTTTTTTTTAAACTTTGAAACCACACATCTGAGGATATTTCTTCCTGTATCCAGTTCCAGCTTCTTT
Organism: Heptranchias perlo; assembly: GCF_035084215.1. Classification (NCBI taxonomy): domain Eukaryota; kingdom Metazoa; phylum Chordata; class Chondrichthyes; order Hexanchiformes; family Hexanchidae; genus Heptranchias; species Heptranchias perlo. The sequence goes on along the minus strand of NC_090343.1, from coordinate 32,275,047 downwards.
TTTGAATTATCAGCTTGAAATTTCCTGAAAACATGCACTGAAACAATGGCATAATGCCGATTTTCAATGCAAAAAAATCGAGGAATTTCAAGCGTAAGTGACTTATCCCTTTTATCATGCTACGCCCAATTTCCTCGATTTTTTACATTGATTCCATAAAACTTACACCAAACCCCCGTGCTGCTGATTAACATAGCTCCGCCCATCCATGCAAAAGTGCTGGTTAACAATGCAAATCAGGGTCCTCGCCGGTTGTAGGACCCCAATTGCAAAATTCCCCGTGCACACTCCACCTAGTTGTATCAGGCAATGAGCAGCCTAATCAGCCATCCTTAGAACGATCGCTGGAGGCAGCTGAAAAAAAGCCCATGAAATTTTCAGTTTTTATTTTTGTGGGCCCTAGAGAAGCAGAAGTGTCTAGCACCCATTTGGCGGCATTTAAATGAGGCCTGAAACTGAATTTGTCTTGGGCCTCAGGCATGCAGAACAGTCGCTCCGTCAGTTTATGCCTGTTTTGGGCGCAAGTCAAATTTGTCCCCAGGCTTATTTATGGACAAGAGGCTTGAAACTTTTGGATATTTTATTTATACTTGGGTTGTTTTGGGATACTTGCAATATTTTTAGATGCAGACAAGAGAGACTGAAAATAAATGCAATCAGTAAAGGTGTTTTTGTGAGCATGTGTATGAAAGAGTGAAGAGGAGAAAAGAGGACAGAGAGAGTAAGCAAAAGCAAGCAGTGATCCTTCAGTAATAAAAACAGGCAATGCTGGAAACACTCAGTGAGTCAGTCAGCATCTGTGGAGAGAACAGAGGAATTAACATTTCAGGTGTAGATTCTTTGATGTTAACTCAACTCCAAAAATGTTCCATATTTAAATTAATATTTTAATGCTGAATCTTCATCACTGACATTTCAATTTTCTTTCATCTGCATTCAAATCTAAATTGCTAGCGTGCCTGTGCAAGAGTCAGAAGATAACAGACTTATAAGAGACATGAAACAGCAGATTTAAGAAGGGTTAATCAGATTACCATTTTACACAGCTTCCTGTGTCCTTAGCGGGCTGCAATCCACTCTGAATCCCAGACCAGAAACATAGAGTAGAAAAAATCACATTAAAATGAATTTATATTTTCTCATAAAAGCATAATTGAATAGTAGTAACAGGCAGAAGGTCAGAGGGAAAGTTATCACTGAGGGTAGGTGAGGACTTGACCTGATGGAGCATTCTCCCACATGGCCATTATTTCTCAATTTTAAATTAAACAATGAGGGAGCACAGTAGAGCATTAGGAATGTGAAAGAGGCCATGCAGATTGGCAATGTAGTGACAACATAATTTGGTTCAGGCATTATGGTCATTGCCTGCCTGGAGATTTTCATTACTGTCTCTCATTTCTACTGAGCTTCATAATGGCCTCAGAAATTATGTCAATGCATCATACTAGTGGGACTATGATAAGGGAGCAGTCACACAATAAATGCAGAATGAAACAAATCTCAACCACAGAATGTTTTTATCTTCAGTTAGTATGCATAGTACAACATTCAGCTAGAGTAGGATATTATATATACTAAAAATGTATGGTGAACTTATGATAGGCAAATTGATCTGTAACACATGACACAGTAGGACGTTTGTTTATATCTAAGGTTCCTCACACATTTAGTGGCTGATCTCAACCATCCTGTTGTGGGGAAGCAAAGCATTTCCAACAAGGAGAGAGAGAAAATAGAAATGCTGATTCCCTTGGGTTACTCCCACTCACCTCTGAGCCATTTAAAGAAGGGGAAAAGGCGAATCTGCTATCCTGTTTGTCATGTGACATTATTTAGAATAAAAGGGCAGAAGTTTTTGTTTCCATTGCATCGCACCCCATAGGAATTTACACACTTTGAACCAATTTAGTACAGAATTTGAAATGTAACCAAATCAATTCTACTTTCACTTGCTTACATAAGTTTACTTTAACCAACTTAACTTAATGGTAATCTTCTCAAAAATGAAGCCGAATGTTTATTTTACATGAATTTACATATAATTAAATTTAGTGTCAGTTAAATCCTCCTAAACCTAAAGCAGTTTCAAGACCCAAGTACCTAAGCTGCTTTGTAGACATTTACTCAGTATATGCATTCACTAGGACTCTGATGAATGTTCATTTTTTTAAAAAATGTTGTTGCTTCATATCTGATGTATTTTCCCTCTTTTATTTAATTCCTTCCTTTTTCTACCATTCCCCCCTACCCCCCCCACCACCGCCCTTCCACCTCTCCTAAAGGCACTGACTTCTTGCTAGGATACAGTTCCACTGGGGCTATGCACCTTCTGCAATCTTGCCTAAGCAGCCATTCTTCATATGTGAGCTATCACTATTCCTCACATCCTACATCCGAGGGTTCTAAAAGAGGTGGCTGCAGAGATAGTGAATGCATTGGTTGTGATCTTCCAAAATTCCCGAGATTCTAGAACGGTCCCAGTGGATTGGAAGGTAGCAAAAGTAACACCACTATTCAAGAAAGAAGGGAGAGAGAAAACAGGGAACTACAGGTCAGTTAGCCTGACATCAGTCGTCGGGAAAATGCTGGAATCTATTATTAAGAATGTGGTAACGGGGCACTTAGAAAATCATAATATGATTAGGCAGAGTCAGCATGGTTTTATGAAAGGGAAATCGTGTTTGACAATTTTTAGAGTTTTTAGAGGATGTAACTAGCAGGGTAGATAAAGGGGAACCAGTGGATGTAGTATATTTGGATTTTCAAAAGGCATTTGATAAGGTGCCACACAAAAGGTTGTTACACAAGATAAGGGCTCATGGGGTTGGGGGTAATATGTTAGCATGGATAGAGGATTGGTTAATGAACAGAAAACAGTAGGAAAAGAAATAAAAACAGAAAATGCTGGAGAAGCTCATCAAGTCAGGCAGTATCTGTGGAGAAAGAAACAGAGTTAACGTTTCAGGGCAAAGACCTTTCGTCAGAACTGGAAGATGTGAAAGAGTTAAAGTTTTTAAGCAAGTACAGAGCCAGGGAAAGTTGGGGGGGAAGGGAGGGGAGGGGAGGAAAGAACAAAAGGGAAGGTCTGTGATAGGGTAGAGGGCAAGAGTGCAAGGGAATATGGTGCAAGGCAAGGAAGGTGGTAATGGAACAGGTTAAGAAACAAAAGATTCGTCAGGAGTAGCTGTAAATGGCAACAGCAGAACCATTACCAGCACTTGCTATCCAGAAAAATGGGAGCAGTGGTTATGATCTGAAGTTATTGAAATCAATGTTGAGTCCGGAATGTTGTAAAGTGCCTAAACGAAAGCTGAGGTGCTGTTCCTCGAGCTTTCATTGAGCTTCACTGGAACAGTGTAAGAGGCCGAAGACAGAGAGGTCAGAGCAGGAGTGGAAAAGAGTAGGAATAAACAGGTCATTCTCAGGTTGCCATGCTGTAACTAGTGGGACACCGCAAGGATCAGTGCTTGGGGCTCAGCTATTTACAATTTATATTAATGACTTAGATGAAGGGACCAAGTGTAATGTATCCAAGTTTGCTGATGATACAAAGCTAAGTAGGAAAGTAAGCTGTGAGGAGGACACAAAAGGGTCGATTTTGCAATGGTGGCGGGTTGGCAGTGGGGGGGTGAAGGTGCACGTGGCAAAACCTGCATGAACAAAACTTACCATTTCCGACGCGATTGCGTGGTGATTGCTGGTGATTAACGTCCTCTCCGGGTTTCGGGCCCGGCAGCCAGCCTGATTGACAGGCTGGCTGCCGTCAGGAGCTGCAATGCAAGGTTGGGGGAGAGAGAAAGAGAGAGAGCGAGATGTCATCCGGCACTGGAATGGAAGACTGGGAGGGGGGGGGGTGAAGTGGAAGATTGGGGGGTGGGGGAGAGGGTAAGGTCAGTGGGGGGGAGAGGTGAAGATCAGGGGTGAAGACGGGAAGATCGGGGGGAGAGGGAAAGATCGGGGAGGAGAGGGGGACATTGGGAGGACATCGGGGGGTGAAGAGGGAGACATCGGGAGGACATCGGGGGGTGAAGAGGGGGACATCGGGAGGACATTGGGGGGGTGAAGAGGGAGACATCGGACATCGGAGCAGGGCGCAAAGGTAGTTTCATTTTGTGTTTTAACTTCCTTCTATTATGTTTTATGTAATTTATTTAGTTTATTTTTCCCTGATCCAGCCCTTCACGCCTGGTAAGTGGTGGGCAAGCCACCCAGGTAAGTTAAAAATCGTTACAATTACTTCATCTGTCACAGGTAAAGTGCCTTAAGTACTACATTTGGCTCTTTAACTGACATCTAGCCGGCTTTAATTGGCAGCGGGACTTCCGTTTTCGGGTCGCCCGCGCGCACACAGGTGGGTCCCTGGGAAACTCAGAAGTCAGCTAGTTGGCCAAGTGAGTGGGCAAGACAATGGCAGATGGAGTATAATGTGGGGAGGTGAAGTTATTCACTTTGGTAGGAAGAATAGAAAAACAGAATATTTTCTAAATGGTGAGAATCTATTAAACGTTGGTGTTCAGAGGGATTTGGGTATCCTTGTACACGAAACACAGAAAGTTAACATGCAGGTACAGCAAGCAATTAGGAAGGCAAATGGTCTGTTGGCCTTTATTGCAAGGAGGTTGGAGTACAAAAGTAAGGAAGTCTTGCTGCAATTGTACAGGGCCTTGGTGAGACCACACCTGGAGTACTGTGTACAGTTTTGGTCTCCTTATCTAAGGAAGTATATACTTGCCATAGAGGCGGTGCAATGAAGGTTCACTAGATTGATTCCTGGGATGAGAGGGTTGTCTTATGAGGAGAGATTGAGTAGAATGGGCCTATACTCTCTGAAGTTTAGAAGAATGAGAGGTGATCTCATTGAAACATATAAGATTCTGAGAGGGCTTGACAGGGTAGATGCTAAAAGGCTGTTCCCCTGGCTAGAGAGTCTAAAACTAGGGGGCATAGTCTCGGGATCAGGGGTTGGCCATTTTGGACTGAGATGAGGAGAAATTTCTTCACTCAGAGGGTTGTGAATCTTTGGAATTCTCTACCTCAGAGGGCTGTGGATGCTGAGTCGTTGAGTATATTCAAGATTGAGATCGATAGATTTTTGGATACTAAGGGAATCAAGGGATATGGGGATCGAGTGGGAAAGTGGAGTTGAGGTTGAAGATCAGCCATGATCTTATTGAATGGCGGAGCAGGCTTGAGGGGCCGTATAGCCTACTCCTGCTCCTACTTCTTATGTTCTTATGTTCTCACCTGCCCCCTCAGTGACATCATCCACAGGCACAGGGTCAGCTTTACCTTCCCACCACCTCTCTTGACCCCTGGATTGCCCCTGTACTGTTAGACTGCTTGTTCAAATCCAATCTTAGATAAATCTCAACTCCTTCCAGCTCAACATGGGAAGAACGAAGCCTTCCTCTTTGACTCCTGCCGTAAACTTCACTCTCAATGGCATTTTTAAAAATTTAGTCAAACTCATTACCAGTCCAACCCCCTCCCCATTTTATTTTGAAACCTCCAACAATTTTACAAGTTTAGTGACAGGAAGGCTCAAATAACATGAGTTAATGCATTCACATCAAAGAACATCCTCCTTAGTTCAAAAAGTAGCTGCAACCACTCTTTAAGAAAATAAACCATCAAATAAGACAGTAGTCCAGAAAAATTTGCAAAGCTTCATGTTAGCAGCTTATTCATTATATGCATCTTCTTTGGGAATAAACACTGAAAAAACACAGCTAACTATAACTTTATGAAACCAACAGCTCATTTTTAATTTTTCTGCCTCAAGTTTGTGCGTAGCAAACAATGGGAGAAAGTACAGCCTGATTTATTGATTCCAATCCTGCCTTACAACCGATCTGAGTACTTCAAACAGCTTTCGGTCCCACCTTCCAATCTATCTGATTGATGCTGCTTACCTCCATTCCTGCTCTCCAATTATCTGGTTCTAATAGCCTTCCGTGCCATACTGAAGCTGATCTCATTGGTTCTGACAAACTTCTCTCCTACCTTTTAAACAATCAGGTTAATGGTGACAACCTCCAATCCCAGTGAAAAAAGTTGAGGGGCGATTTTAACCTTGCCCGCTCGTAGAAACCTAATGGGTAGGCAGTTAAAATGGCCTGTGGGACTCACCCACTGAGGTCCCACATTGATCCTGCAGGTTCCGATTTTACTGCTCACAATGTGGTCTCCTCTACATTGGGAGACCAAACACACAATCTGCTTTGCTGAACACTTCCGCTCAGTCCGCAAGCGTGACCCTGATCTGCCGGTCGTTTGCCATTTTAATTCCCCGTCCCACTCCCACTCTGACCTCTCCATCCTCGGCCTCTTACACTGTTCCAATGAAGCTCAACGGAAGCTCGAGGAACAGCACCTCATCTTTCGATTAGGCACTTTACAATCTTCTGGACTCAACACTGATTTCAATAACTTCAGATCATAACCACTGCTCCCATTTTTTCGAACAGCAGGTGCTGATAATGGTTCTGATTTTGCTATTTACAGCTCTTCTAGACCCATCTTTTGTTTCTTTATTTGTCCCTTTACCACCCTCCTTGCTTTGCACCATCATCCCTTTTGTCATTTAATCACTCCTGCCCTCCACCCTATCAGAGACCTTCCTCTCCCCCTTTCCCTGGCTCTGTACTTGCTTAAAAACTGTTTAATCTACAACTTCTCCCAGTTCTGACGAAGGGTCATCGACCTGAAATATTAACTCTTTCTTTCTCCACAGATATTGCCTGATTTGCTGAGTATTTCAAGCATTTTCTGTTTTCATTTCTGATTTTAACCTGCACTTCTGAGCAGGCGAGAGGGACATCCACCAGAAACTGGCAGAGTTCTTGTTTAAATATGCAGATCAGGTTGCGATGACGTCATCAGGTATCCGACTGCTATTTTAACCATGGGCCAGTGCGGGGAAGCCATTGTGCCTTTCCCGCCAGGCCAACCCAGTGGGAAGAGGAGTTGGGCCCAAAAAAGTAAGTGTTTATAATTTTTTTTGGCTCCTCTTGTGGCGGCAGGAGGAGCAGGAGTGCTCCTCTGGGCCCCACAAGGAAAGTTCAAGCCTCCCCTGCCCCGAGCTTCTCTCCCCTCTCCCGATTGCGATGTGCTCCCAAACCCACTCTCTGTGACTTACCTGAGTGCCGGGGACCAGTCCTTTGGTATCCAGCGCCGGCCTCCTTATGCCTGACATTGTGTCAGCAGCCGCCTCCTGCCGGTTTCGGGCAAGAGACCGACTGAAGATATGCAGAGGAGGTCTGGGAGTTAAAACCTCCTGGGCTTCACGCTGCTGAGGTCAGGACGGTTTGTTGGTTGCCTCAGTCCCTGCCGCCTGACTCCCGCCACCAGTTAAAATCGGGGCTCTGATTTTTCAGGTGAAAAGCAGATGAACTGTCACATGGGTTAAAACTTTGATAGTTGGCATGTATGCAAAACTTAAAAGAAAATCTCAAGTCTATTATAATAGAAATAGAGAGATTTGGCAGGAAGCAGTAAACATATCAACTTTACATAGGTTACATAATACATAGTTCAGTTTAGAACCTTTGACAACATTTTTAGAAAAATATTGGGTTGACTTGAACCATGCGATCTTGTTCAAATTCTGACAAAATACTGCAAAATAAATAAAATTAGAAGTAGCTTTTAAACAGAGGATTATGATGCCTTAACAATTGTAAACCAAAATTAAATGAATTTTTTGATACTATAATCCGGTTAGTTTTTTACCACAAGCTCATTAAAATGAGGAATGGCTGAAATGATTTAATACAGTGAGATTTAGGATGCCAATTAAATTAAGTGTAATACAACAACATATCTGATCAAAAGCAAAATACTGTGGATGCTGGAAATCTGAAATAAAAACAGAAAATGCTGGAAATACTCAGCAGGTCAGACAGCATCTGTGGAGAGAGAAACAGAGTTAACAATTCAGATCGATGACCTTTCGTTAGAACTGAAAGAAGTAACTATAACTTCTTCCAGTTCTAACGAAAGGTCATTGACCTGGGACATATCTGACCAGTTTATTTTTAATGTTTTTGTAATATTGTGGCATTTATTAGTCAATCAAAAAAGCAAGCATCTAGTTTAATGATACAATTTTAGCTGCATACATTTTTTCCTTCATCTGTCATACTTAATTTATGATTTTTTTAAAATTAGAACAGTAAGTTCATTTATAAAGGCTTTCCTCTGTTCTGCTTTCAATCTGTGTTGATATAAGTGCCCTGTAACCGTAGCTCTACTTGTCTATGTTAATTTTATAGATCTGTGATACATACTTCTATTTCAACCGTTGCTGGCACCAAATAGTTTGTTACTTTCTTAAGGCTCAGGTCTACTCTTATTTCAATTCCTACTTTTTCTAGCTGACTAGCATAATCATGACTAGAGATAGATTTTTTTTAAGCTTTATAGCTTGACTGGTCCTACTTTTCATCAGGATTGGTATGAATTGTAATATTTTGCAGTCTGTCTTTGGTGTTCAGGATGCCAAATTTATTTGCCAGCTCAGTTCAGCATTGATGAACGTTGCCTCATGTCAGAAAATAATAGCATCTTTCATACCATCTTTCTGATGTTAAAATATGGCTACAATCGTTACAATAATAGTTACTAATTTGTACGTACACTGCACCCACACAAATACAAATTAGTGCTCAGTATGATGACTGGCAATGGTCATAAGATCTATGGCTATTTTATTACTTTGTTAAAGACAGGAACCAGGTGAAACATTTTTAAGAAGTGAAAGAATGTCACATATAGAACTGGATTCCACCTTCCTCTCTGAGCACCGTTGATGAGTTTGACTCATTGGGCACGGTCACGTTGGAGAGACTTTAACAAGTATACTCGATAACAGCAGCCCTTTCAGCTGTGATGCATTTTTATGTGTCGAAAATTGACCGGGTCACATTGATGACACATTATCAGGTGAGTGTTCAGAATCTGGGCTTTTTATTGGCTAGAAACTGAGGCTTTAAATTCTTTTAGTCTAAAAAAAACTCCGAGGTATACATAGGAACAGGAGTAGGCCATTCAGCCCCTGAAGCCTTTTCCGCCATTTGGTAAGATCATGGCTGATCTGCACCTCAACTCCATTTATCCGCCTTTGTTCCATTTCCCTTGATACCTTACCTAACAAAAATCTATTGGTTTCAGTCCTGAAAATTTCAATTGACCCAGCATCCACAGCCTTTAGGGGGAGCGAGTTCCAGATTTCAACTACCCTTTGTGTGAAAAAGTGCTTCCTAATTTCACACCTAAATGGCCTAGCTCTAATTTTAAGATTAGGCCCTCTTGTCCTGGATTCCCCCACCAGAGGAAATAGTTTCTCTTTACCTAGCCTATCAAATCTCTTAATTATTTTAAATATCTCGATTAGATCACCCCTCAACCTTCTAAACTCAAGGGAAATACAAACCAAATTTCTGCCTCATAATTTAACCCCTTAAGCCCTGGTATCATTCTGGTGAATCTGCGCTGTACCCCTTCCAAGGCCAACATATCTTTCCTGAGGTTCGGTGCTCAAAACTGAACGCAGTACTCCAGATTGGGTCTGACCAAAGCTCTGTACAACTGAAGCCTCACTTTTGAATTCCAATCCCGTTGAGATAAAAGCCAACATTCCATTAGACTTTTTGATTATTTTTTGTATCAGTGCACTAGCTTTTGGTGATTTGTGTACATGGACAGCTAAATCCCTTTGATCCTCCACAGCTCCTAGTCTTTGTGATCTACTATGGAAATATATTATATAAGATTACTAGTCCTTTAACAAAAACTACATTTCTTTATTTTACTTTAAGAATGTAGAAACATAAATATTGCAGTGCTGTAATAAATACTACAGAATTACAATTAAGTCGCCAAGTACTTGCCCTCACATAATTTTCTGCTTTCATTTTATTTAACAAACAGTTAAACAACGCTGCCCTCTACTGTAATATATTTATCTGCACTTCAAAAATAACATGCAATAATGGTGCCATCTACAGTATCATACCATGTTATGGCATTCTTCCATTTACCTACAAAAAAATTACTATTAGCTAACACTTGGTGTATATATAAGCACTTTGTGCTGAAACCTAGATCAAATTTAAATCTGCTAACCTAGTTAGTTCCTGATGTCTACTTAAAATGTAATGATCTGGACTTTGCTTGGGACAGTAAATTTATTTTTCTCTCTCTTTACCAATTTTCTCAGCAAATTCTCTTCCATCCGCTCCTCTCCTGAAGGCATTGACCCCCTGCTTGGGGTGTGATTCTATAGGTACTGATTGTGCTCTGATACGTTGTCCGAATAATCATTCTTAATATGAGTCTTCGCAGTAAAAAGAAACACTTGCGTTTATGTAGCACCTTTCACAACTTCAGGACATCCCAAAACGCTTTACAGCCAATTAAGTACTTTTGAAGTGTAGGCACTATTGTAAGGTAGGAAACGCGGCAGCCAATTTGCACATAACAAAGTCCCACAAACAACAATGTAATAATGACCAGATAATCTGTTTTAGTGATATTGGTTGAAGACTGGGAGAACTTCCCTTTTCTTCTTTGAATAGTGTCATGGGATTTTTTACATCCACGTGAGAGGGCAGATGGGGACTCAGATTAACGTCTCATCCGAAGGAGGTCAATGAGTGCCAACAGGCTATCAAATTTGTCCAAAACTGTTCTTACCTCAAATGCATATATGCACACTCCTAGCAGGGGTCACTGGACAGAAGTCAGATCAGGATCCTAACCCAGAGTGTGAAAGTCAACTGTAGCACTTCCAGCACCACCTCAACTGAATCAGCTATCCTGGTATAGATCAGAGAACTGAATCATTAATTTTAGAGCACAGAAGCAGGCTATTCAGCCCATCCTGGCCGTGCTAGCTCACTAAGAACTATCCAGTTAGTCTCATTTCCCTGCCCTTTACCAATACACTTTTAAATTGTTCTTTTTCAAATATTTATCTATTTCCCTTTTAAAAGTTGTTGTGTTTCAAACACTGTTTATGGTAGGGTATTCTGGGGGAAAAATTGGATAGGACCTGTTTTTGGGCGGGGGTAGCATGATCCGCTATTACCCCGCGTCCGATGGCCCCTGCGCAGGCAGGACAAGACTTTGGTCACGCCTGAGGACTTACCTGCAATCTGTGTTGGAAATCAGCATTGAACTAGGATTCAATGCAATTTACACTTTCCACCAGCAGAGGGAGCTCCAAACTCTTAAAGGCAGGCTGCCTGTTAGAAATCTCTTAAAGGTGGCTGGTGCCTGTTATTTGCTGAAAATAACAGTCTGCTGTCTGCACGGAGTCTGAACGGAGATCAGACATCGCACATGTAAAACACAGATGCAGGTCCCGTCCCTATGTTTACACACTGATGAGTTATGTTAAAACATTGAATAAAGATTGCGCACCACTAAATCCCACATCCTCCAATCTGCACGCCAGACCTCACCAATCTGCCGATCTGAGTTTGTAGCAGGCCTGCGAGAGTGCGTGCACCAAAGTTCTCTGCTGATGCACCAGAGGCATTGGTGCAAGAGGTGGACAGAAAGAGGGACATCCTATATCCGCAGTGGGGGGGGGGGGGGGCAAGAGGCCCTCCAGACATATACCCAAAAGGCAGTGGGAGGCAGTAGGGGATGAAGTCAATGCCAGGCGCACAGCATCATGAACATGGATTCAGTGCAGGAAGAAGTTCAATGCTTTGACATGAGTGGTCAAGGTGAGCGAGGACAACTGTCAAGTGGCGTCTCCTACCAACTGAACCAAGTACTACACACCCCCATCCCCCACATACCAACAAACTCCTTCCATCAGTACTCAACTCTTCCAACCAGATGCTTCCTCTCACCCTTACACATTACCACTGTTTCAAGCCGCCCACCCACAACTCACAGGCCACACACACTGGCAGCTATTCAACCATGACCGGCACATCATCCAGACACACATCCTGCTTTCTTGCAGAAGGTGGCGCATATCAAGAGGCAAGAGGCAGTGGCATTTTGCCCCTCGAGCCTGTTCTACCAGTCAATGAGATCATGTGACCTAACTCCATATAGCCACCTTAGCCCCATATCCCTTCATACCCTTAGTTCACAGAAATCTATCAATCTCATGTTTAACTTTCACAAGGGAGCTAGCATCAACTGCCATCTCAGAAGAGTGTTCCAAACGTCTCTCACCCTTTGCGTGTTGAAGCATTTTCTAACTTCACTCCTGCACGTCCTGGCTCTAAATGTTAGGCTATGTCCCCGCGTCCTAGTATTGAAGTCTAGGAGACCTCCAAAAACAGTTACAAATATCTCGACAGCCAGAAGCAATAAACCAGCCACTAATCTGTAAATCCTGCATGGTCCCTTTAAATAGCACCGGTGGGGGTTCCTCCAGGCACTCTAAGACACGTTCACATGGTCGGGGTTATGACTGTGTGTTGAGTTGAGCGTTAAGTCCCAAAATGGGGTCTATCACTTTAAATCAGCATTGCACACTGATTGAAGCCATTTTCTCCCTACTTGACATGATTTCAGGGTGCGTTATCTTCGCCTGCGCCAAGTCCTATACCAAGATGGCATCTGGGGCACGTCACACTGGAAATGTGCGTACGCATCCAAGACACTATCTTGGATGTCGGAAAGGCCTTGTAGCGTGGAAACAACGGGCGCTACATGGCCCAATTTAACACCCTTTATGTCCTAACAACCCTGGGTGTAAAAAATAAAATTCTCCCAATCCCTTCTTTTGTTCTTTGGTGATGGTCTTAAATTTATGCCCTCCAGTTATCGACTCACTGATTAGTGGAAAGTTTTTGCTGATTCACCTTATCATAATATGATTAGGCAGAGTCAACACCGTTTTCTGAAAGGGAAATCGTGTTTGACAAATCTATTAGCGTTTTTTTGAGGGTCTAATTAGCAGGGTAGATAAAGGGCAACCAGTGGATGTAGTATATTTGGATTTTCAAAAGGCATTCAATAAGGTGCCACACAAGAGGTTGTTACATAAGATTAGGGCTCACGGGATTGGGGGTACTATATTAGCATGGATTGAGGATTGTTTAACAAACAGAAAACGGAGAATAGGAATAAATGGGTCATTTTCGGGTTAGCAGGTTGTAACTAGTGAGCTGCCGCAAGGATCAGTGCTTGAGCCTCAGCTGTTTATGATATGTATCAATGACTTAGATGAGGGGACTGAGTGAAATGTATCCAAGTTTGCTGACGATACAAAGCTAGGTGAGAAAGTAAGCCGTAAGAAGGACACAAAGAGGCTGCAAGGGGATATGGACAGGTTACGCGATTGGGCGAAAAGGTGGCAGATGGAGTGTAATGTGGGGAAATGTGAAATTATCCACTTTGGTAGGAAGAATAGAAAAGCAGAATATTTTTTAAAAAGTGAGAGACTAAGAAATGTTGGTATTCAGAGGGATTTGGGGGGTCTTTGTACACGAATCACAGAAAGTTGATATGCAGGTACAGCAAGCAATTAGGAAGGCAAATGGTACGTTAGCCTTTATTGCGAGGGGGTTGGAGTATAAGAGTAAAGACGTCTTGCTGCAATTATATGTGGCTCTGGTGAAACCACACCTGGAGAACTGTGTACAGTTTTGGTGTCCTTATCTAAGAAGGATATACTTGCCTTAGAGGAGTTGCAACGAAGGTTCATTTGATTAATTCCTGGGATGAGAGGATTGTCCTTTAAGGAGAGATTGAGTAGAATGAGCCTATATTCTCTGGAATTTAGAAGAATCAGAGGTGATCTCATTAAAACGTATAAAATTCTTAGAGGGCTTGACAGAGTAGATGCGGAGAGGCTGTTTCCCCTGGCTGGAGAGTGTAAAATTAGGGGTCATACTCTCAAATTTCTTCACTCAGAGGGTTGTGAATATTTGGAATTCTCTACCCCAGAGGGCAGTGGATGCTGAGTCGTTGAGTATATTCAAGACTGAGATCAATAGATTTTTAGACACTAAGGAAATCAAGCGATATGGGGATAGGGCGGGAAAGTGAAGTTGAGGTCGAAGACCAGCTATGATCTTATTGAACGGCAGGCCAGGCTCAAGGGGCTGTATGGCCTACTCCTGCTCCTATTTCTTATGTTCTTATCAAATCTGCAGCTTTCCTGGTCTGTGTAACGCAATTGTTTACTTGATAAATGCAGCCACTGTGGGATCTTCTAGGCAGTAGGTTCACCACCCTGATTTTTTACAGATATTTAGGTGGTATTAATGGATACCATTCGGTAAAATGACTCATTCCCCTCCCCTTTCCCAACAATAATGGATTACCAGTGAAAGGCAAATGTAAATTACGGTTATTGAGGGAAGAATTACCTGCATCACCATTGCCTGCTAATTTTCTAGTGTTAAATTATTTGCTGTAGATATGGCCAGTCATAGGTAGGCTTCAATTCCAAAAGCCAATTTTTGATTTATTCACTTTTTTAAAAAAAAACACCTCTCCCCTTAGATTTACTTTTTCATTTTCACAATGCACCAGGATTATTCATGTTTATCTTTCTTTCATGATTCATTTGACTGTGTTATGCCAGATGCAGAATTGTAATCTCACAACTAAAACATCTGACTGGCCTGCAACAATGAGAGAGAATTTTGAAAACATCCACATAATCTTTGAATGTGGCAGTTTTGTAGATTTGCACACAAACACTGGTAGCACATGGTGTAAAAAATGACCAAAAAGGAATTATGTGTTGAATGGATAAGTGATACAGTGCACCACTACTACTATTATTACTACTACTATAACAATAAGCATTTATATGATATTACTAATGTAGAAAAACATCCCAAGGCACTTCATAGAGGCACAATCAGACAAAAATGGACGCCAAGCCAAAGAAGGAGATATTAGGAGGGGTGACTATAAGCTTGGTCAAAGAGGTGTGAACAGGCTGGTTCCACCTGAGACAGTAGCCAGGGAGAAGGATGGAATTGATAGCAAGGATATAGAGTGTGTGGCAGGGGCTAAAGATGATGGCTTCAGACTTCTCAGTGTTTAAGTGGAGGAAATTGAAGCTCAACCAAGACTGGCTGTCGAACAAGCAACATGACAGCACAGAGGCAGTGGAAGGGTCAAGCGAGGTGGTGGAGAGGTAGATTTGGGTGTAAAAAGCATGTATGTGAAAGCTGACCCCACGTGAATCACTAGAATTAGCAATCCAATATAAACAATATTTTTACACAGTGAATTGTTACGATCTAGAATGCACTGCCTGAAAGGGTGGTGGAAGCAAATTCAACAGTAACTCTGAAAAGGGAATTGGATATATGCGTGAAAATGAAAAATTTGCAGGGCTATGGAGAAAGAGCAGGGGAGTGGGACTCATTGAATAGTGCTTTCAAAGAGCCAGCACAGACATGATGGGCTGAATGACTGCCTTCTGTGCTGTATGATTCTTTAATTCTATGAAGATATTGAATTGCATCAGCAGAGGGATAGATTACGAATCAAAAGCTGCTTTCATTTGGGTTTAATGGGGTGTGGGGTCACTGGCTCCCAATATGCAGGTCTTGTGCATGTAGCCAGTAACAATTCCAAATAAAACTTTCCAGATTCACTAGAGCCAACTGTCATGAAGATCCATTTTTATCGCCTGGCTTCAGCAAATCCTGTAAATTTACGCTGGGTTGCCACTGGCTATGCAAGACCTACACTTTGGGAGGCAGTGGCCCATAGATTCCACGACATGAAGTATAAAGGCATATTTTACTTCTACTTGCAAGTTATTTGAGAACTTCTGGCAGATTAAACTGGCTGAACCTGTTTCACTGGAATTGCAAACATATTTTCAGTCTCCAGCAGACAGTTTTTATAAATGGAACCATGCAAAATTAATGTATTTTTAGAAGTCTGAAATTGCTGGTTGGTCTTATAATCAATGGAAATATTGCCTATGAGTTATATAACAATAGTTGACACTCAACATTACTAGTGGCTGCCAAAAATCAGAAGTTCCATTGTCAATTAAAAAACTTTTAGCCCAAAATTTCAGAATTCTGAACCTCTCTCAGAAGCCAATTTCAACTGCCTCCACCAGCCAGGAATAGGGCAGTAGTGCTCTGTAATTCATGGTGCTGCACTTACTTCTACTCCCACCCGATCCGCCGTCATTTTGATGGGAGCTTTCATAGGCGGGTGCCCTATTAATGTATTTAAATCGGGGGGGGGGGGGCGGGAGAGGAGTGGCCAGGCGGAGGGAGAGGAGAGGGGGAGGAGAGAGGTTGGGGATGGAGGGAAGGAGAGGGGAGGAGAGAGGTTGGGGATGGAGGGAAGGAGAGGGGAGGAGAGAGGTTGGGGATGGATGGAAGGAGAGGGGAGGAGAGAGGTTGGGGATGGAGGGAAGGAGAGGAGAGGAGGAACGAGGAGGGGAGGGGAAGAGCAGGGGGAGGGAGGGAGGGAGAAGGAGGGGAGAGGGGGTGGGCGAGGGGAGGAGAGAGGTTGGGGAGGGAGGGGGAGGGGGAAGGCGGGGAGAGAAGGAGAGGGGAGCGCAGGGCGGGGTAAGGGAGGAGGGAGGGACTACACAGTACTCAATAGTGCCATCCTGGTCACTCTGATTGGAAACAATTTTACAACACCAAGTTATAGTCCAACAATTTTATTTGAAATTCACAAGCTTTCGGAGGCTTCCTCCTTCCTCAGGTGAATGTGGAAATGAAATAGAGTCATAGAGTCATAGAAGTTTACAACATGGAAACAGGCCCTTCGGCCCAACATGTCCATGTCACCCAGTTTATACCACTAAGCTAGTCCCAATTGCCTGCACTTGGCCCATATCCCTCTATACCCATCTTACCCATGTAACTGTCCAAATGCTTTTTAAAATACATAATTGTACCCACCTCTACTGCTGCCTCTGGCAGCTCATTCCAGACACTCACCACCCTTTGAGTGAAAAAATTGCCCCTCTGGACCCTTTTGTATCTCTCCCCTCTCACCTTAAACCTATGTCCCCTCGTTATAGACTCCCCTACCTTTGGGAAAAGATTTTGAATATCTACCTTATCTATGCCCCTCATTATTTTATAGACTTCTATAAGATCACCCCTTAACCTCCTACTCTCCAGGGAAAAAAGTCCCAGTCTATCCAACCTCTCCCTATAAGTCAAACCATCAAGTCCCGGTAGCATCCTAGTAAATCTTTTCTGCACTCTTTCTAGTTTAATAATATCCTTTCTATAATAGGGTGACCAGAACTGTACACAGTATTCCAAGTGTGGCCTTACTAATGTCTTGTACAACTTCAACAAAACATCCCAACTCCTGTATTCAATGTTCTGACCAATGAAACCAAGCATGCCGAATGCCTTCTTCACCACCCTATCCACCTGTGACTCCACTTTCAAGGAGCTATGAACCTGTACTCCTAGATCTCTTTGTTCTATAACTCTCCCCAACGCCCTACCATTAACGGAGTAGGTCCTGGCCCGATTCGATCTACCAAAATGCATCACCTCACATTTATCTAAATTAAACTCCATCTGCCATTCATCGGCCCACTGGCCCAATTTATCAAGATCCCGTTGCAATCCTAAATAACCTTCTTCACTGTCCACAATGCCACCAATCTTGGTGTCATCTGCAAACTTACTAACCATGCCTCCTAAATTCTCATCCAAATCATTAATATAAATAACAAATAACAGCGGACCCAGCACCGATCCCTGAGGCACACCGCTGGTCACAGGCCTCCAGTTTGAAAAACAACCCTCTGCAACCACCCTCTGTCTTCTGTCGTCAAGCCAATTTTGTATCCAATTGGCTTCCTCACCTTGGATCCCGTGAGATTTAACCTTATGAAACAACCTAGCATGCGGTACCTTGTCAAGGGCTTTGCTGAAGTCCATGTAGACCACGTCTACTGCACAGCCCTCATCTATCTTCTTGGTTACCCCTTCAAAAAACTCAATCAAATTCGTGAGACATGATTTTCCTCTCACAAAACCATGCTGACTGTTCCTAATCAGTCCCTGCCTCTCCAAATGCCTGTAAATCCTGTCTCTCAGAATACCCTCTAACAACTTACCCACGACAGATGTCAGGCTCACTGGTCTGTAGTTCCCAGGCTTTTCCCTGCCGCCCTTCTTAAACAAAGGCACATTTGCTACCCTCCAATCTTCAGGCACCTCCCATAACGTCCTGGGATACATTTCATCAGGTCCCGGAGATTTATCTACCTTGATGCACGTTAAGACGTCCAGCACCTCCCTCTCTGTAATATGTACACTCCTCAAGACGTCACTATTTATTTCCCCAAGTTCCTGAACATCCATGCCTTTCTCAACCGTAAATACCGATGTGAAATATTCATTCAGGATCTCACCCATCTCTCGTGGTTCCGCACATAGATGACCTTGTTGATCCTTGAACCCTTCGCATTTATAAATCACAGAACAATACCTGGTGATTACAGATAGTCTTTTCAACTGCCCGTTGCCAAGGCAATTACAGTGTGCAGACAGAGAGGTGTTACCTACAAGGCCACCGAATATACAAACAACCAAAAAAAAACAGAGAGAGAGGCAGAAACATAGAAACATCCGGAAGGAAGAGAAAGACAGCAAATGACCCGTTATATTAAAAACAGATAACATTTGTTCACTGGTGGGGTTATGTGTAGCGTGACATGAACCCAAGATCCCAGTTGAGGCCGTCCTCATGGGTGCGGAACTTGGCTATCAATTTCTGCTCGACGATTTTGCGTTGTCGTGTGTCTCGAAGGCCGCCTTGGAGTACGCTTACCCGAAGGTCGGTGGCTGAATGTCCTTGACTGCTGAAGTGTTCCCCGACTGGGAGGGAACCCTCCTGTCTGGCGATTGTTGCGCGGTGTCCGTTCATCCATTGTCGCAGCGTCTGCATGGTCTTGCCAATATACCATGCTCTGGTGCATCCTTTCCTGCAATGTATGAGGTAGACAACGTTGGCCGAGTCACAGGAGTATGAACCATGCACCTGGTGGGTGGTGTCCTCTCTTGTGATGGTGGTATCTGTGTCGATGATCTGGCATGTCTTGCAGAGGTTACCGTGGCAGGGTTGTGTGGTGTCGTGGACGCTGTTCTCCTGAAAGCTGGGTAATTTGCTGCGAACGATGGTCTGTTTGAGGTTGGGTGGCTGTTTAAAGGCGAGTAGTGGAGGTGTGGGGATGGCCATAGCGAGGTGTTCGTCGTCATTGATGACATGTTGAAGGCTGCGGAGAACATGGCGTAGTTTCTCCGCTCCGGGGAAGTACTGGACGACGAAGGGTACTCTGTTGGTTGCGTCCTGTGTTAGTCTTCTGAGGAGGTCTATGCGATTTTTCGCTGTGGCCCGTCGGAACTGTCGATCGATGAGTCGAGCGTCATATCCCGTTCTTACGAGGGCGTCTTTCAGCGTCTGTAGGTGTCCATCGCGTTCCTCCTCGTCTGAGCAGACCCTGTGTATTCGCAGGGCCTGTCCATAGGGGATAGCCTCTTTGACATGGTTAGGGTGGAAGCTGGAAAAGTGGAGCATCGTGAGGTTGTCCGTGGGCTTGCGGTAGAGTGAGGTGCTGAGGTGCCCGTCTTTGATGGAGATTCGTGTGTCCAAGAAAGAAACTGATTCTGAGGAGTAGTCCATGGTGAGCTTGATGGTGGGATGGAACTTGTTGATGTTGTCGTGTAGTCTCTTTAGTGATTCTTCGCCGTGGGTCCATAGAAAGAAAATGTCGTCGATGTATCTGGTGTATAGTGTTGGTTGGAGGTCCTGTGCAGTGAAGAAGTCCTGCTCGAACTTGTGCATGAAAATGTTGGCATATTGGGGTGCGAATTTGGTCCCCATGGCTGTTCCGTGTGTTTGGGTAAAGAACTGTTTTTCGAAGGTGAAGACATTGTGATCCAGGATGAAGCGGATGAGTTGTAGGATGGCGTCTGGAGATTGGCTGTTGTTGGTGTTGAGTATTGATGCTGTCGCAGCGATGCCGTCATCGTGGGGGATACTGGTGTAGAGTGCCGAGACGTCCATCGTGGTGAGAAGTGTTCCTGGTTCAACTGGTCCGTGGGTACTGAGTTTTTGTAGGAAGTCTGTAGTGTCGCGACAGAAGCTGGGGGTTCCCTGTACGATGGGTTTCAGGATGCCCTCGATGTATCCGGAGAGGTTCTCACACAGGGTTCCGTTGCCTGATACGATAGGACGTCCGGGTGTGTTGGCTTTGTGTATCTTTGGGAGGCAGTAGAAGTCTCCCACGCAGGGAGTACGTGGGATGAGAGCGCGTAGGATGCTTTGAAGGTCTGGATCGAAGGTCTTGATCAGTTTGTTGAGCTGGTGGGTGTGTTCTTTGGTCGGATCTGCGGGTAACCGTCTGTAGTGTTCCTGGTTGTCCAGTTGTCGGTATGCTTCTTTGCAATAGTCCGTTCTGTTCTGTATGACGATGGCTCCTCCTTTGTCTGCTGGTTTGATGACGATGTTGCGGTTGGTCTTGAGAGCGTTGATGGCGTTGTGTTGTGCTCGGGTGACATTCTGGACTGTCTTCTGAGTGCGGCTGATGAATCTGGCATTGATGTATTTCCTGACAGCTTGAGCATACATGTCAAGCTGAGGGCAGCGACCCTCCGGAGGAATCCAGTTTGACTCTTTCCTCTTCGGAGGAAGCCTCCGAAAGCTTGTGAATTTCAAATAAAATTGTTGGACTATAACTTGGTGTTGTAAAATTGTTTACAATTGTCAACCCCAGTCCATCACCGGCATCTCCACATCACTCTGATTGGAAGAAGAGCAGTAGCATCAGAGAAACAGTTTCGGCCAACCTCAGAGAGCTGCAGTTGTGGATCTGTGGAGATCACAAAGGAGGAGGGCTGCTCACACGTGTCCTTACTCTGCCCATAGGGTCTATAGGACCAGAGTCACCCACCTCTAGCTTTCCAAGGAGCAGTGTGTCAGGAGTCTGCATTTCTCCAGAGAGGCTGTCACAGACTATTGCAGTCTCTTACAGCAAGACCTGAAACCTACTCTCCCAGTCTGTGGCAATAAAAGTAACTATGGCCTTCAATTCTTTCACCTTGGGCTCTTTTCCAGGATGCAGCAGGTGACTGATGCCCTCTTGGCCAAGGCCGACCAATTTATAACATTCCCCAATGAGCGAGCAGCCTTCATGAACAGAAAAGGCATCCAGTCTGTTAATGTTCACTTGGTGAGTGATCACCACCAGTGCATTATACGGGTCTGTGCCCACTTTCCTGTTTAACCACATACTGCGCTAGTCCTCCACCCCCTCACTCTTTAACCCAGCTCAGCTCAGAGATTGACTGCTTGGGAACAGGGCTATCCACTTTACACCTGGCTCATGACACCTTTACGAAACCCATGCTCGCAGGCTGAAAGGAGATACAACCTGAGCCATGGGAACACTGGAACCATCATTGAGCAGTCCATTGGAATGCTGAGGGCAGATCATTTGGGAGGAAAAGGTCAGAGGGGATAGTGAAAATATAACAAGGAGTGAGATTGGAGGGAGGGATGGGGTCAGAAGAAAGTGAAGAGAAAGAGGGATCAGGAGAGGCATTGGCATCCAAGACTCATTGGAGCTAAAGATCCTTGAAAATCAGGTCCCTCTCCTCTACTCTGAGCATCCTGCACTAATGGGAGAGTTTTCAGAAGCTGGGCTCCTAAAATTGGCAGCTGTGTCCTTTCCAGTAAACCCTGCTCCTGCTTACTTGCGCTCCATGTGCAGACCCTTCTCCCTCTATATCACCTGTTTCTGTGCTGGCTCTTGGGAGGGATGGATCAAGCTGTGAAGCCGTGAAAGGTGCTATATAAATGCAAGTTCTTTATTTCCCCCTCTCCCCTCCCCCAGTGCTGTTGCTGGTAATGGAAGTGATTGTGGTAACTGCATACTATAGACAGGAACTCCTGACCACAGTATGCCTTTTCTAATAAAACCGTAAGGGGATCTTGGGTTGCTCCAGTCTCATCAAATGAAAGTGCCCCCTTTTTAGATGGGCACAACTAATAAGATACTAAAAGCATAAAACAAAGGATAAGCAGCGGCTGAAAACTCTCCCATTCGTGCAAGATTCTCAGAGAGGAGATGGCCCTAATTTGCAGGATTTTTTTTTGTCAGTTAAAAAGCTGATGGTTGTGTGCAAAGCATTTTTTCTTTTTATTTGTGCTACTGAAAGTTTCTGAGACCTGTGCGACGATGCTGTATAAATGTAAGTCTTTCTTCCATCGACTGCAACTTGGCGTGCAGTTTGTTGTAAGCTCACACATGTTATAAACGCGCACTCTGTCCGGTTCGGGCTGTCAGTCGGGGACACTTTAATCCCTCCCCCAGCTGCTGGAGGGTTTGTTTCAGGCGAGGCACCAGCTTCCTGTCGGAACCTCCAACATGGCAAGTGGGGAGGGCGCTGAGCGGCGGCGGCGGGGCGACAAGTACTCGGTGCTGCTGCCCACCTACAACGAGAGGGACAACCTGCCGCTCATCGTCTGGCTGCTGGTCCGATACTTCGATCAAAGGTACCCGGCTGCGCAGTAACCCGGCGGTGGAAGGGACAGCGAGCGACGAGCTTTAGCCTAATCCGGGGCCCAGCAGGGGACAGGCGGGACAGGCTGTTGGAAAGCAGGGTGCGTGTGACGGGCCTGGGCCTGGGAGGGGAGAGGGGGAGAGAGAGAGAGAGACCCTGGAGACCGACCGACCGACCGCTGCCTGTCACAGACAGGGACAGGCCCTGGGGACTGCTGGCACAGGGTGTTGAGGGTAAATACAGTCAGAGACCGTCCAGTAGGAGAGGGAGAAGGAAAACTGCTTCAAATAAAATCAGAAAAAAATGCTGCAAATAGACAGCAGGCCGATTGGGAGAGAAATATCTTTTAACGTTTGGGGTGTGATCCTTCCACCAAGATCTTTCTGAGGTGGGTCCCATCCAAAATGTTCAACTATTTTTCTCTTTTAGATGCCGACTGATATTAATGGCCTTTCTTTTTATTGAATCTTGGAAATGCCTTGTCATGGAAGTCAAATGGTCACGGGTGGAAAATATATGCTGTCAGGTTAGTCAAGTACTGTATCGCGGATTGCTGGTTGATTTACTTTTGATGCGAGGCAGGGAGACAATTTGTAGGGTAAATTTCCTGTGCCTTAAATGCTCACCCCAAAAGATCGCCTATTGGAAAATGTCCCATAAATGGGTTGTAGGGTCCATGACAGAGTGGATTGTACATGTACAGTGGAAGGAACAGACTTGCCTTGATGGGTTAATTGGGTTTTCTTATTCCGTTTTCTTATATGTGATCAAAAAGGTTGACCGATTGCAAGCCCATTTAAACGCATGAAGCAGTGTTTATTTCTCTGACTGATATACACGAAAATAGATTGCATTTGTAATTTGAGAGTCTTGCTCTAAATGAACAATGCTTGGCAAATCCATAAAATATTTTCTAGACCAAGAAGATGCAAAGATGGTAAGTACATACCAGAGAGGCCATTTAATCTATCTTGCTCAATGTTCTATAGAAACCTATGATTCCCCCATCACAGCATCTAATTGCTTCTACTACACTACCCAAAAGACCATCCCAGGTATTTCCTGTTATCAGTACTGAACTTGCCTTTCACCAGTTTGTACCTATGTTTTCTCTGTCCTGCAGTTGTAGTTTAACTTGTCTCTCTCCTCATTAAGACACTCCTTAAAACCTACCTCTTTGACCAAGCTTTTATCTCCTTATGTGGCTTGGTGTCAAATTTTGTCTGAGCCCTCCTGTGAAGTACCTTGGGACATTTTACTATGTTAAAGGTACTATATTAATGCAAGTTACTGTTGTTGTTGATTAACCTTTTCTATTTCACGTAGTATCTTGTATACCTATGTAATAGCCCCCCTCATTTGCCTCCTTTCAGGGCTGGAGTGCAAGGTTTTCTAACCTTTCCTCATGACTCAGTTCTCTGACAATAATGATTAGCTTCATGGCTGTTCTCTGCACCACTTCCAGGCTTGGATGCTTTCCTTATGCTTTGCTGATCAGAACCAAAAGGATCTAAATGGGAGCTGCTGTTGAGTATTTTATAGTGGCTGCTATCAGGTTTACATTCTATAGTGTCCTTTCCAGACATTACTGATTTTGATTTCCATATCTCAACAGTTAGTCCTCTACCAGTGTCTTGATTCAAAATTGTAAAGTGATAGCATTTCAAAAATTTAGTTTTCAATTTCAGTTGCTCTACCAATATCATTGGACTTTTGCTGTAGAAAGAACAGTATTTAGTACCTTACGTGTTAATATATTTCAGAAGCACAGGGATGTTAGCAAGAAGTAATCTTAGTACCGATCACCAATCTCAGCCATGATAATGCATGCTGTACTCTAACCTTGTGTGCCATGTGACCTAAAAAATCTGATAACCTTGCCGCTCCCATAAGGTCCACAGACTCTGGTTTTGTGGCATTCATTGAGGGAAGAATTTTGCCCAGGACACTGGATGAGTTCCCTGCTCTTCTTACTTGTAGTGGGAACATTGCAGCAAAATAGCATTAGTGTCAAGATTATTTATTTTAAAAAGGAAGAAATAACACAGTATCATTGGGTCATATAGTCGTACCTCTTTACAAGAAAAACCTACCATCAACCGTATCACATGATGTATCTTTTTTTCTAGCTGTAAAAGTAAGAATTGTGAGTCAGTTTTTGTATTGTTCCTCCAAAGTTGTTTAACAGGACTGTTATGAAAGAACTGGAGGACTGTTTAAAAAAATTGTTGAAATTGCATAACCTCAACATATGTGTACATGACATGTATTTTGATTTTCTCTAGTAATATTTTAAAATATTTGTATATAAACATTCTGAAAGTCCTCCCTTAGTCTTTTCAAAAGAATTTATGATGTTCAGTGGTTTCTTTGTATAGTGTGTCGTCACTAGGACTTTAATAAAGTGCAACGGCTGCTGTGTGACATTTTTATACTTTAACTGCAAAGTATCATAGAAACAGGAGTAGGCGATAAAGCCCTCGAGCCTGTACCACCATTCAGTTAGATCTTGGCTGATCTGTAGCTCAACTTCATTTTTCTGCCTTTGCTCCATATCCCTTGATGCCCTTATCTAACAAAAATAAATATAGATTTTGCCCTTTCAAATATGGCTTGTGTCAGAAGAGAGCATTTTGAGCTGAGTAACATTAGGGTGGAGTACTGATGGGTGCAGGTCTGTATCACAGAATAAAGGTATTGGCACAACATTAAAGTCTACTTGCTTTTCCTCCTCTAAACCTAATAGTTGCTTGATTTTTTTTAAAAAAATCTTTGTACTCAACAAGGTGATCAAGGATCTTAGTGCTGGAAAATGGAACACCTTCAATTTTGTCAGCAATGAGCACTCCCAGGCCAGTAAGACTTCCTGTGCTGCAGCCCAAACCTCAAGTGAGCACTCCCCACAGCACCAGTTTTTCATTTGCTATTCTCTGAGTTAGTCCTGCTTTAATGCTGACCTATATTCACATAGGAACCTTTACAGCCAACAGAGAAGACACTTTCATCCCATTAGTCAGGGCTGGATTTGAACCCAGGTCCCAACAATTCAAAGCTAGTGGCTAACCCACTGCACCACCCAGTTCCCCATATACACTGTTTTTTATATTTGCAATTTCATGTGAAAGGAGTATCAAACCTCTGCTAGTATGATGTTGCCAATGTAAACCATCCACGAATAAAATTTATAAAATTAATCTGTAAAGATTTGGCTTTAAAATGGCTTCCTACTGGTTTTGTACTACTGCAAGCAGCGGGTGGCCGTATATTGTTTTTCTTTTCCCAATAAACGCGTAAGAAAGTATGGCAAAGGCAACCTTTTTCCAAATGCAATGCTCAAAATAAATTTACAAAAGTGTCAACTCTATTTAGATGGTAACAATCTCACCTCCTGAGATTAAAAAAAAGTTATGGTTCCAAGCCCCACGCCAGGATTTGAGCACTTGATCTAGACGGAGACCTCAGTGTAGTACTGAGGAAGTGCTGCATTGTTGGAGATGCAGTCCTTTAGATGAGATGTTAAACAGAGGCCCCATCTACTTATTCTGTTTGTTTAATATGTATGTTAAAGATCTCATGGCACTATTTCAAGAAGAGCAGGCAGTTCATCCATTATCCTGAGCAACACTTCCCTAAATGAACGCCACCAAAAACAGATTAACTGGTTAATTATCTCATTGCTATGTGATTTTGCTGTACATCAGTGGTTCTCAAAATTTGTGTATGAGGGACCCCCTGGGAATATTGACACTTCTAGATGCCTTTTCCTTAACTTCTGAAAAACATTGTTTTCCACTGAGTAGCAAACAATGCTATCATTGCAGGAAATGTTTTATTAGTAAATAGCAACAGAATTAAGTCAACAAAAACAGGAAAAAAATATAGAAGTTTCATGACACTGTGTGTGTGATATGCCCAGCCCCAGATAGAGCGAAATCTAATAACCTTGCAGATTCCCTAAGGTCCACAGACCCCAGTTTGAAAATCTATGAAAATAGTTTCCATGTTTGCCTACATAATATTCATTACACTCAAAGGAATTCATAATGTCAAGGCTTTGATAGCTTCAGAAACATCATAAAGGAATATATAAATGCAAATTTTTCTTACTTAAGAATGTGAAAATTCATGCAAAAAGAAAACATTAAAATCTTAAATTTATGTGCTTAGGAAGAACTGCTACAGTGATTGAAGTAGCGCCATTCGTGTGTGTTTTTTTGTGTAAACAGTGTTGTTATTCAAACTATTGTGGTGGAATTAGATTGTTTACAATTACATTGTCGCAATTAGATTGTTTACATATGGGTTTCTCTCTTTCTCTCACCTCCTTGTTAAAGTTCTGTCACTTGCTGGTGTAAATAACTTTTAATACTTTATCATTAGTATATGTCAGTCTTAGCTCTGATTCAGAAGATTGTGGGTTCAAGCCCCACTTCAGAGACTTGAGCATTTATTGCTACTCTCTGTTTCCTGTCTGTTAACCAATTTTCAATCCATGCCAGTATATTACCCCCCATCCCATGCG
Source organism: Heptranchias perlo (assembly GCF_035084215.1). Lineage (NCBI taxonomy): Eukaryota > Metazoa > Chordata > Chondrichthyes > Hexanchiformes > Hexanchidae > Heptranchias > Heptranchias perlo. The sequence goes on along the minus strand of NC_090343.1, from coordinate 32,248,014 downwards.
CTTTAATTTTGCACACTAACCTCTTGTGTGGGACTTTATCAAAGGCTTCTAAAAATCCAAATAAACCACATCCACTGGTTCTCCCTTATCTATTCTACCAGTTACATCCTCAAAAAACTTCAGTAGGTTTGTCAAACATGATTTCCCTTTCATAAATCCATGTTGACTTTGTCTAATCCTGTTGCTATTTTCTAAATGCCCTGTTATCACATCCTTTATGATAGACTCTAACATTTTCCCTACTACTGATGTTACGCTAACCGGTCTGTAGTTCCATGTTTTCTCTCTTCCTTTTTTAAATAGTGGGGTTACATTTGCCACCCTCCAATCTGCAGGAACTGTTCCATAATCTATAGAATTTTGGAAGATGACAACTAATGCATCCACTATTTCCATGGCTACCTCTTTTAGTACTCTGGGATGCAGATTATCAGGCCCTGGGGATTTATTGGCTTTCAGTCCCATTAATTTCTCCAGCACTTTTTTTTTACTAATACTAATTTCCTTTAATTCCTCCTTCTCACTAGTCCCTTGGTTCCCTAGTATTTCTGGGAAGTTATTTGTGTCCTCTTCTATGAAGACAGAACCAAAGTATTTGTTTAATTGCTCTGCCATTTCCCTGTTCCCCATTATAAATTCTCCTATTTTTGACTGTAAGGGACCTACACTTGTCTTCACTAATCTTTTTCTTTTTACATACTTGTAGAAGCTTTTATCGTCCACTTTTATGTTCCTTGCAAGTTTACTCTCATACTCTTATTTTTCCCGTCTGAACCAATCTCATGGTCCTTTTTTCCTGAATTCTAAACTGCTCCCAATCCTCAGGCTTGCTACTTTTTCTGGCAACTTTATGTGACTCCTCTTTGGATCTAATACTATCCTTAATTTCTTTTGTTAGCCTTGGTTGGGAAGAGAAGTGGAGTTCTCCCAGGCAACATTTATCCCTCAATCCACACTACCAAAACACATTACCTGGTCATTCATCTCATTGCCATTGCCTATATAGCAACAGTGACTACACTTCCTTAGCTTGGGATGTCCTGAGGACATGAAAGGCACATGTAAATGTACGTTCTTTCTTATAAGAGTAAGTGTAGTCTTCAGGTGAAGTAGGGTTAGATGGCAATAATGGGATGAGGGCATGCAGATGTAAACCAGTCCACATTTAAAAGACATGCATTCTGACTTCATTTTTATTTTTCTGTTATAAATTCCTATGTCCACATTTATAATGCAAACTATAAATTTGTCACACCAATTACACCCTCCCAAAAGTTTACATAGGCAGTTTCCATCATAAATGTGGACATACGAATATATAATGGAAAAAACTAGCTGGAAATGCATGCAGACATAAGATTTTTATATTATTATATTAATATTTGGTTTCTCATGACATTGCTCATGGTAAGTCAGAGAATACACTATTTTATAAGGACAGGACTATTATAGCATGTAATGCATAATGTATTATTTTGATGTTATTATGATCTGTCCCTTTTAAGGCCACAAAATCTAATAGGATTAAATAGACACGACCTGAGGTTAATTAGAAGTTAATTGCTGTTGGCTTGTCTTTTGAGTCACAGGAATTTGTAAATTGCTGATTCCTTGGAGGAACAAGTTTGTGAAGGTCATAAGTGGATTTCCTTTTTCAATACTTCTTTGTTCAGTTAAGATTCAAATTCCAAATTTCCTCTCTTCGGCTGCCAGCGGAATGAGCTGGACCACCATTTCTCTAGAACTATGATTAACTCCATTCTCCAATTACATGAGTCTGATCCTGCCAGTTTTTCTTTCCAATCCTCTTGCACGAGATCTATAGGTGCAACTACATTCTCATAAAAAACTGATAAAACTTGCCCAAATTTGGATAAAACTTGCCCACTGAGAACAGAATGAGTTCAAATGACAGTCAAGAACTTGAACTCTGGTTGGGAAACTTTAAGAGTTATGAGGCTATTTCAGGATGATCTGAATTTTAATGTACAATATCCAAAGAGTCCCATCACGAATAGAAACTCTTCCTGACTGAACACACTGCTGCTATGGACTGCACACATTCCCACAATGCAACATTACACTAAGCACAACAAACAAAGTTAATATCTATCATAAAGGCTGCAAATCCAATTTGTCATTCCAAAGGATAAGCAGAGAATAGTAATCATGTGCCTTGGAGATGTTAGTGACAGAGAACTAATAGCATTAGAGTTAAACTAATGCAAATAATGGAAGGATTTGTTTCTTACCTGGGCTGAAGATACCATCTCTTCCTATCTAGCCTAAATCTCCCTCATCACCTTTAATACAGCTTCTTCCACGAGTATGAATCTCCATATGTATAGCTACACTGGCGATAACGAATAAGAGTGCAAAACAGAATAGTATTCAATAAGGGAAAGAACACTTGTGTTTGCTTTTCAGTCCTATTTCAAATTGTAAAAACAAAAAACATCTTCACATAATTTTGCCAGATCTGTAAACACAGGAAAGTAATCCATGTTATTCTAATGTCTCTCTCACTGATCCCTTCCACCCTGCTGAATTGACTATCTTTAAGAACACCAAAGTGATGCAGCAATTCACAACAGAGCATATAGGCATCTCCTACAGTGCATTGTTACCATTAGTATTCAACTGGCAAATGTTCAGTAGAGCTTTCGACATGGGCAATTCCCCAGTGCTCCAGGATTGCAGCTGATTTGAGATGTCTGACATAGCATACCTGATATTAGACACCTGATATTTCCATGCTTAATGATCCCAATCTGATTCAATCCCTCTATTGTTACAGTTACTGGCAGCTGTACATTTTCTGCTTGCATCAAACATAAGTGCAACAAAATCACACCTGATTCTACTCCAGTACATCAGCAACGAGAAAGGGAAAAAAAAAGCCACCTGTGATTAAGCATACTGCTGATTCACCACTAAACAAAACAACAATCATGATTCCCATATTGCAACATTTCCAGAAAATTGGCTTCAATTTCAAACACTAGCTCCTCACCTGAAATTTAGAAACGAGGAAGCCGAAAGTTGTAAATTTGCCCTTTATCTCACCATGATATGTCTTTTTTTAAATGGATTTTTAGGTGGAAACAAAGTGATGTTAAATATTAAATTAAATACAATTGTTCTGGGTGTTAAAATTAAAACCCACACTTGGCTTTCTAGCAAAAATATTAATACATAGGTGGTGGAGGAGAGAGCGTATGGCAGACTAAACCTGTACTTTTTGAAACAGACTTCCACAAAAATACGAACAATATGCCAAATATGAAAACTGTATATGACAAAAAAAGTATGATTAAATGTGACAACAGAAAGTGAAGTAGTGCAGACAGAAAGTGTGCACAAATGTAAGACCTTCAACATATTAGATAGAAAGATGAGCAAACTTCATAATTGACTTCCCCATACCAGACAGTGACTGTCTTTCACAGATACATATTGGGTTTTGTTTTGATGGTAAATCCCTAGCAATTAGAAGGTTGATTAACACCTACAAATAATTTGGCCTAAAACCCAGTTGGGACACTTTTTTAAACTTATTGTTACAAATTAATTATAGCTATTGACAAAAATACTTTTTTGATTGGTAAACCATACTGCTATCCTGTTTTTTCTGAGACATTGTTCTGACTCTTTCTGTCATAATATAGTCTCAGTTACAGCAACACTTTTTTCTACATCAGTCCACTGTCTTTAGCTACTGATACCGTTGCTATTGCTGCATATATGCAATACAACTATGCTGATGGGCAGCAGCCAGCAGTACTTTTAATTGTGTAATAAAAATGGCAGGCATTGGTTGTTGTGTTGCTATGGTCCCAACATAGCAACCAGTTAGAGCATACACATCTCCAGATGTGGTAAAGCTGAATAATAGCAAGCACTAAGTCTGTTTAAACAAAGAGAATGACTAAATGGATCCAGGCACAGGTATATGAACAAATTTCTCCAGACATCATTTTCAGTTTTCTTGTTATTTTTAAAACCCTTTTGAATATTCTGTTTCAGACCTGTGAAGTGTATTCCTGTATGCATAGACGTTTATTTAAACATTTTAAATCATTAGTAATAATGTAATGATAAGCTTTTTAAAAGTTAATCATTTTTTAAATTCAGTTTTTAAAATCTTATTTTTTGAGGGTGACTTTATCAAAGCGATAGATGTAAAGTGCTTGAAAATGGAATGCTACTCCATTTTGGCCACCCACTGTCACATCAAGTGCTCTCCGTTCAGGTACAGCACAGGTTAGATGCAGGGCAAAACTCCCCATACTCTTCCACAACCTCAGAAGAGCGCCTCAACTGCACCAGTGTGGCATTTCCACCACACCCTGACATCTTTGAGGTTTTTCTGAATGAAGCTGTCAATTAGACCCGTTGTGGATCCACATGCATCACCCTAATTCAATGGATAGGTTGGGGAAGGGGGAGAGATAGACAGACGCATACACACAGATTATAGAAGGGAAAAAAACTTTAATACGGGGTCTTAGAGGTGGAAGGACACTGCCTCAGAGCACAATGTCATTGAGTTGTGCTGTTTTCAACAAATTTGAATTAACTTTCACACCAATTTCCATCTTTGCCTGCAACCCCATGTGATCAAATAGTAGATGGATGCTCAAAATATCCAATTAAATGCACCTTCTGAAAATTGGAATACTACATGTCTGAGGTTTGTCACTACAATTTTTCTGTGATATAGTCAACTCTTAATTCAAAGTTGTTTTTTCCTCACAAAAAAAAATAGAATTAGCCATAGTACAAATTAACCAATTTTAATGAAACAGCACACCAAATAACTAAAAACTGCCATTAAACATCAAAGCAACTATATTTGAATTTACATAATTAGAACTTGAGCACTGTACAAGATGCACAATAATAGTTCAGTCACTTTGTAAGAGTTCTGTGTTTGTAGTTTGCTTCCTGCCGATAGCGATAGCATGTTCATCCACAAAATTTTCCACTTAGTGCTGAGAAAAACTCCATCTGGATATTTGGCTTAATTTCAGTCACCAGCCCCAACCATAACCATCAGCATTCACTTATTAATTGGAAGGCATGGTTGTGGTGAGAGTTGGTTTCTCTTCCTTTATCTGCTTACTGGATCCACTCATTTGGGCTTCTTCCTCACTCTCAATCCCACATCTACGAGCATATCCTCCCGCACAGCATCAAAAGTTTCCATGTTGGTCAGCAATCTGGCCCTCAGGATTTTGTTATCAGTATTGAAATGAATTCAAAACTTGCGTCTGCCGGCAGTCGCAACAGCACTCAAAAAGGTTCTCTGCTTCAGTCAGTCGTCGGTGCCTATGTGGAATCCTCGGCTGTCGTATGCAGTTGCTTCAACTGCTGCTGGGATGAATTTACAGTGCTAAAAACAATTTGCAATGATTCTACTTTCAGCTCCTCCCAAGATGAGTGGACCATGTGGACTGCCTGCAGAATATCCAATGAAAATGGCAAACCAGCATCATGCATGGCAATCACTTTTTGCACCAAACATTTCTTTTAGTACTGTTTCATATTATGAATCACAACAGCATCCATCGGCTGGATCACGAATATCACGTTGGCATGAAAAGTACTAGCTCTGGAGCGTTTGCACATGAATCCCACACTTGTCAGCTGTCAGAAAGATGACTTTCTTGCCTTGTGATACCATGCTTCGCAGCCATTCCTGTCAAAGAGCACCAATCATCTTAGCCTTTTTGTAGTTAAAGTAAGTTACAGGCAGAGCGACAACACCACAAAAACATGGGGAGGGCGTGGTTTGCATCCCTGATCACCAGTAGTGTTCTTTCTTCCTCAGGTATGCTACCTCAAACCATAACTGTACTTTGCTACTTATCTTTTTTTTCCCCCACCTGAGCAATTTTCATCAATGAAGCTAGGAGAAAGGGTGTGGTTCACCAGCAGTAAAGATGTCTTCAGGCTTATGATGAAATACAATTTCAGGAATTTTATTACACGCCCAGATGTTTACATGGGAACATCCTGTAGACCTGGACTTGATCGCGTGATGGTTTTTGAAGCAGCTGATCCATGATGCAGGAGCAGGGCCAGTTTAAAATTCTTTGGTGAATCAATTTGCCTTTGACATTAGGACAAGTTGCAGTGTGCAGCCTCTTCCTTTGGTTGAAAAATTCTTCTGGTAGATCAGCGGCAATGCTCTTGTTTTCGTGTGATGGGAGGGATATTAAATTTTTGTGCCACAACTTTCTTCATTTCTCCAGGTTGCTCCTCCACATATTTGATCTTGTATTCTTCCTCAATGGTAAGGGGATGGTACTTCTCGCTAACCATCTTCTCAAATTCCTCTCTTGATTTGACAATGCATTGCGCAGAGGTGGCAAGTGCTGTCAATCTTAAACACCTAATATTGATCATGGGGTTGAATTCGAATTAAACAGTGCATTTCACCGATGAGGTCCTATTTGAATTTGGAAGTTGAATTAAAGTTAACCAATAATTAAAATTAAGAGGCACAAATTAAATTATAAACTTCAATAGATTTTTAATGAGAGGAATATATGTGATTTTGATTCAAATTAACAGACAAGTTGAATTAAGAGTAGATTATTAGTTTTAGGACATCAATTAAAATGGCACCAGTTCTACTTGATCGTAATTTCCATAACTGTTATACTGATTAGAATAGGAGGAGCTGAGGTTTGTCACTTATATAGAAATATAGTGTTGGAACAAGCAAGTCTATTAAAATGACTTCAGACTCAGTTGGTTGACAGTTTTGTTAAATGTCCTTTTATGCAGCTGTCCAGCTGTGTGTTTTCTTGTTGGAAGTGGCAAGGCAGTGACAGAAGTTTCAAATCTTTTATCAGTTCTTATCATGTGTTTTTGTCCTAAAATAAGCTTCTGATTCAAATATTACTTACAATGATACATAGCTGTTATAATTAGTGTCACTGTGTATAAATGTAGTTTCTGTAACTCAGCATACTACAAATTACACTAATCCATTTCTGTGATGCATACAATGCCATTACATGTTGTGGGATAGCATTTCTCAGACTGCAATGCCGAGTTTCATCATAAAAGTTGTTCACATTTATTCCACTAGATTGACAATATTAAACCATTTTGCAACAGAGATCAGTTATGTACCTCAGATTTTCTTTGGCTGGGTACTAGCAGATGGGAATAATATTTTCCACACTTGCCATGCACAGAGATGAGGGCAGTTTAATCCAGTTGGGTTCTCTTATGGAAAAAATAAACCATACTTGGTTTTATTTTCAAATTTTAGTTGCAAAATTCAGTGTTTTGATTCCGTCACCTTGGAGAGGGTGCAGAAGAGATTTACTAGAATGATACCGGGGATGAGGGACTTCAGTTATGCGGAGAGACTGGAGAAGCTGGGATTGTTCTCCTTGGAGCAAAGAAGGTTAAGGGGCGATTTAATAGAAATGGTCAAAATTATGAAGAGTTTTGATAAAGTAGAGAGGGAGACACTGTTTCCACTGGTAGGAGGGTTGATAACCAAAGTGAACAGATTTAAGATAATTGGCAAAAGAATCAGGGGGGAGATGAGGTGAATTTTTTTTAGGCAGCGAGTTGTTATGAACAGAATGTACTGCCTGAAAAGGTGGTGGAAGCAGATTCGATAGTAACTTTCAAAAGGGAATTGGATATATACTTGAAAAGGAAAGATATGCAGGGCTATAGAGAAATAAGAACATAAGAAATAGGTGCAGGAGTAGGCCAATCGGCACCGCGAGTCTGCTCCGCCATTCAATAAGATCATGGCTGATCTGATCCCAACCACAAATCTAAAGAACACAAGAAGTAGGAGCAGGACCCGGCCACTCAGCCCCTGGGCCCACTCCGCCACCCACAGGGCCTTGACCGATCCGAACTCAGCTTCATGTCCAATTTCCTGCCCGCTCCCCGTAACCCCTAATTCCCTTTACTTCTAGGAAACTGTCTATTTCTGTTTTAAATCTATTTAATGACGTAGCTTCCACAGCTTCCTGGGGCAGCAAATTCCACAGACCTACTACCCTCTGAGTGAAGAAGTTTCTCCTCATCTCAGTTTTGAAAGAGCAGCCCCTTATTCTAAGATTATGCCCCCTAGTTCTAGTTTCACCCATCCTTGGGAACATCCTCACCGCATCCACCCGATCAAGCCCCTTCACAATCTTATATGTTTCAATAAGATCGCCTCTCATTCTTCTGAACTCCAATGAGTAGAGTCCCAATCTACTCAACCTCTCCTCATATGTCCACCCCCTCATCCCCGGGATTAGCCGAGTGAACCTTCTTTGTACTGCCTCGAGAGCAAGTATGTCTTTTCTTAAGTATGGAGACCAAAACTGTATGCAGTATTCCAGGTGCGGTCTCACCAATACCTTATATAACTGCAGCAATACCTCCCTGAATGGCAGGGGAATCCGACTAATTGGATTGCTCTTTCAAAGAGCTGGCACGAGCACAATGGGCTGAATGGCCTCCTTCTCTGCTGTAACATTCGATAATTCCCGGTGACATTCTTTAGGGGCTTTTATATCAAAAGTTCCCCAACAGGAAGGAAGTGCTGCACGTTCGCCACTACTTTTTGATGGCTGCTTGGAACTCAGGAAAAATCAGGACCTGGATGGGTAAAGTTTGCCTCCTTTATACTGTTAGATGCTGGGGGCAACTATACTCTTCAATCCTGTTCTCTTCTCTACCTCTTTTGCTGGCCCCCCCCCCCTCCCCCCTCCCCCCTCCCACTCCCAATTTCCTTGTACAAATGCAAAGGCTGGAATGCTGGAAGTAGCACCAGAGATGAGATTAAAAACTTATGTCTGAACTGCAAATCAACACGAAGTTCAGGGCTTCCAGCCTGAAGGCAATGTGATGTGGCAACAGATCAAAATTCTGATCGGCATCGCAGCATGAATACAATAATTTAAATTAGAAAATACAATTGTTGCTCATTATAGCATTTCCATAGTGTACCTTCCTCCTACGTCCTGTATTATACTAAACTAGTTACTGTGCTTTCAGAACCCCAATTCATGTACTCAAATTACTGTAATACAAATTAAATCTTGATGTGATAAAAAGGTGATAGGTTCTGGCTATCACTCAAAGATAACATCTAAAAAATCATGTAATGACAAAGTTTAAACATGTACTATATTAATCTGCAGTATGTGAAATTTGATCTTGATTCACAATTTGAGCCCAGGGATTTTTTTAAAAAAGAAATTTATTAGCCCCATGGTCATTGAAACATGCCTACTGAAAAATGCAATATGATTAGTCATTGGCAAACTTTAAGTATTGTGAGCTGGGGTTTTAAGATTTTTTTTTAAAAGAGAGGGATCAACTTTGAGTTGTTAATTGCATAGCTCCTGACCGTTACATATACTGTAGATCTCCAGACAGTTTAGTTAATATTCTGCCACACACACAATGTCTAAATCCATTGAAACTCCTCTTTTCAACTTGATTTTCTATCATTAACGTGTTTTCATGCAAAACTTCTGCTATTGAAAGATGGTTTCAAATCGTGAACCCAAATACAAAGTCTGGGATCTGCACATTTGTGGTGCAGTGTAGAATACCAACTCTACTGAACTGAATATGTGCGAGTCTGCACCAAAAATCTCCATTTCCAAATTATTTTTGATATCCACTTTGTTAAAACCTGAAAAGATGTAGCTTAAAGGAACTCTATTCCTTAATTTGGCATTGCTGGCAGTAGACTGTTAATATTACAATAATGTACTGAATAAATATTTAACATTACCTTGTAATGCTACACAGGATTCACTCAATTTTCCCTAACTGACTCCTGTTACTTTTCAACCACCCTGTCTAAGATGTACTTTGTTATAACATGCCATTTGGCTGGTTCCCAAATAGCATGTTCCAGCAGGAGTCTACTGTAGTTAGTTGCACAAACAGTTAGATCACTCCATTATATGAGCCCCATTCTTTCTATTGCTAACATGTGCTAAAAACCTACATTAGAAATAGTGTACATCCCAATAAAAATGTCATGCTACCTGAATATTCAGAGTAGCATTCAGGATTTTGAAAAGCAGCTGGTTTGTATTAAGACAAATATATATTAGCAGTTAGTCATCTGACAGCATTAAACCACGAACTACAGTTTTGCTGTCTGTGTTTTCTGTAAGTTAAAATATTGAAACCCATGGCATAATGGGTGAAAACTGTGTGCTTTTGCTTTCTGAAAAGTGACAGATGCACTTTCTTTTATTGGCCACATGTGCTCCTGCCAAACTCTCAATTAATTGTCTTTGTCTTTGTAGTGAAAGTGGGCTGCACAGAGGGGAGGCATTACGGTATACGATGTGGGCAGTCAGAAAGATGGAGTCTGCGGACTAATTTGTTTCATATCAGAGCCACGCAGATACGTCAAACTGTGTACACTTCACTGTATTTAACTCGTTTCCATATGGGGTATGACAGTATAATACAGTGCAGTTTTTAAGTCTGATAAAACTTGACTCGAAATTGCTACATAACTGTAAACATAGAACTTTAAAAGTTTTAACTGTTTCATCTCTTTAATTATCATGTCTGTTTAGCCTTTGAATATAGCATCTTTTAAATGCAGACTGGTTTGAGTCCACAACTCCCCATAGGAGGAGCCCTGGTTGCAACTTAGCACTGGTAGAGGCATTGCCTGGAGCTGACGCACTTTGTCAAAGTGAGGTAGCGAAAATTGAAGGGCAGGTAACCCAGCAACTCTGATGAGCATTCCAGCCTTTAGTTACGTGGCAAAATTGACCAAGCCCTGAAAGCAACTTGGCTATCTGCCATCTTAGTCAGAAAACGTGGGACCTAAAATGGAGGAAGGAAAACCATGGGAGGAAAGTAGTTTTTTAAAAATAAACTGATAGGGTCTGAATCTCAGTTGTGTTCAGATCTAATTGTTTAGATTCTTGTAGATTGAGTAAACGTGTACCCCGAGAATATATAATGTGGCAGAAAGAGAAAGATGAATTACAAATAGAGACCTATAGTGTTAGTATTGGGATGAGATTCACTCTGTGTTACATCTATGTAACTGGTTACATTTTCGCATCCATAATCCTTCTCAGCTGTATTATACTTTTGTTCCTTAAAAAATAAATTTACCACCATCTAGATGGGGTGCAGATTCACAGGCACCAAAAGCCTTCTACTACTACCCAAGTAACCATTGTTTGTTTGTGAGCCTAGACAGAAAGTGTCAGCAAGCTATTGTACTGTGGAGAGTACTGCAGTCAAAAATGCCATCACCGGATGTTCACACAAGAACTTTCCACCAGGCAGACACTGGCAAGCAATTAGGAGTAGCAACTGTATTTTATTTCTCCTTCCCTCCCTCCTCCCAGGCATGGAACACTAAAGCTAGTTGGAACAACCCACCCCCCCCTCCCCTCTCCACACTATTTCTACTGAGGTCAGCTAACCAAGGACTTTAATGGTCTACAAGGTTCAGTAACAGTTGTGTTACATTTACGCACTTTGTTACTGCAGTGGTGAATTTTTGTAAGCTTGTACGGTTGAAAGATTATTGAGCTTAATTTATGCGTCTCACATTTGTAATCTATTATAAGTAGAAAGAAGGAACTTGAGTTTTATCATGTGTTCATGATTTTTTTTGAAGTGCAGTCACTATTGTTGGGTTGGAAAATGTGTAAGCTAATTTGTGCACAACCAAGTCTTACAAACAGCAAATGAATGGATGAATGAACAGATAATCTGTGGTTGGTACAGTTGTTTGAGGGAACACTGTTGACCAGGACACAAGACAAACTACCTGCTTTTCAAAGAGTGATTTTTTACAAACATCTGAGCTTGCAAACAGGGCCTTGATTTAGCATCTGTTCCGAAAGATGCCACTTCCAGCTTTGCAGCATTCCCTCAGTACTACATTGGAGTGTCAGCTTAGATTATATGCTGGTCCAAAGTGTGTCTTGAACCCACAACCTTCTGGCTCTGAGGCAAGAGTGCTACCAAATGAACAAAGCTGACACTTGGGTAGAATCAAGTAGTGCTTTGCTTTTTAAAAAGAAAGTCAGCAAAAGGGAACAGTTTGAAATCAAAATGTAAGTAAGGAGGATTGATGCATGTGCTGGAGGTAGATGAGAATAGGTTAATTCAGATCCGTTTGTTCAGCTTCCTGATACAGTACATGAAGTCCATTCATTATGATCCAACATTTTTTTGTAAACTTTGACGATATCTTCCCAATTTTGTTCCATTGATATGTGCCACAATAAAAACCATTGTCATTTATTCAGCTCCTTTAACGTAGTAAACATCCCAAGGTGCTACACAGAAAAGAAACAGATGTCTAGCAGTGTAGAGTTGGAGGAGATGACCGAAAGTACGGTCAAACAGAGGTTTGAGGAAACTTTTAAAGGTGGGGAGAGAGACAACAAAGTGCAGGTGTTTGGAGAGGGAGAGTCGGGTAATGAAGGTTGAAAACTCCCTGGTTGATGATGGAGTGGAGGAAAGCACAAGAAGCCAGAGTCAGAAGACTGAAAGGCATGGTCTGGGCTGTAGGAGTTAAGGTTGCAGAGGTAGGATAGGTCAAGGCCATGGAGTGAATTGTAAAGGAGGACGAGTATTTTTAATTCAATGCATTGGGGAATAGGGAGCCAGTAGAGATGACAGGTGGTGGACGAGTGGGACTTAGTGTGCAACAGAATGTGGACAGTGGACTTTTAAATGAGTTTGACTTTATGTAGGGTGGAGCTAGAGAGCCTGAAAGCAGACCATGAAAGAGAGGCAGTGACAGAGGTTGGAGTGGTCAACACTGAGAGGCTGAGGGGGACAAGAATAATGCATCACAGTGCAGCCACGAAGGATATCATTGATGGCATAAGATCTGAAATGGGGATGTTCACTGATGATTGCACAGTGTTCAGTTCCATTTGCAACCCCTCAGATAATGAAGCGGTCTGTGCCCGCATGCAGCAAGACCTGGACAACATCCAGGCTCGGACTGATAATTGGCAAGTAACATTCACACCAGACAAGTGCCAGGCAATGACCATCTCCAACAAGAGAGAGTCTAACCACCTCCCCTTGACATTCAACGGCATTACCATCGCCGAATTGTCCACCATCGACACCCTGGGGGTCACCATTGACCAGAAACTTAACTGGACCAGCCACATAAATACTGTGGCGACAAGAGCAGGTCAGAGGCTGGGTATTCTGCGGTGAGTGACTCACCTCCTGACTCCCTAAAGCCTTTCCACCATACAAGGCACAAGTCAGGAATGTGATGGAATACTGCCCACTTGCCTGGAAGAGTGCAGCTCCACTAACACTCAAGAAGCTCAACACCATCCAGGACAAAGCTGCCCACTTGATTGTCACCCCATCCACGACCCTAAACATTCACTCCCTTCACCACCAGCGCACCGTGGCTGCAGTGTGTACCATCTACAGGATGCACTACAGCAACTCGTTAAGGCTTCTTCGACAGCACCTCCCAAACTCGGGACCTCTACCACCTGGAAGGACAAGGGCAGCAGGCACATGGGAACAACACCATCTGCATGTTCCCCTCCAAGTCACACACCATCCCCACTTGGAAATATATCTCCATTCCTTCATCGTTGCTGGGTCAATATCCTGGAACTCCCTATCTAACAGCACTGTGGGAGAACCTTCACCACATGGACTGTAACAGTTCAAGAAAGCGGCTCACCACCACCTCAAGGGCAATTGGGGATGGGCAATAAATGCTGGCCTTGCCAGCGGTGCCCACATCCCATGAACAAATTTAAAAAAACATTGACCAGAGCAGGTGAGAGCATAGAAACTGGGCTGAAGGGAGTAGTGGGAGAGGTGAGCATGGAACTGAGTGGCAACATTGTGTTCAAAGACCTTAAGAGGGGAGAGAGAAGCTAAGGTGCACAGCGTATTGTGTGGGAGAAGATAGTTTAAATGCTGTACAGTTGTTTTCAAAAATGTAGTATTCAGCCTGCTGAAATACTGTATTTTTCTGGTCTGACCAAAACGTTTGTAAACAATTCTTAGTTAGTTCTAATCACAGGGAATGAGGCAATTTATGTAAGGGAATCCATGTGAGGAAAGCAAGGAAGTTCTTAAAATGCTTGTGTAAATGATGGAAGTATTAAAAACACATGCTTCAATGGAGGAGTTAGACTTAAATACCTCTGAAATGTGGTTGGATCCTAAGGATGGTTCTGAAGTTTAGTTGAAAGCGTTCAGGGGGTTCTGAAAGGAAAGGTTAGGTCAAAAAGGAAAGTGAAGCTGTATTTGTAAAGACCATGTAGTTACAGTAAAGAGGGAGGATATTAGTCAATAGGAAGGAGCTGAAATGTTCTGGTGTAGCTGGTCCAAAGTTGATCCTTGGCACCTATAGTAGATGCAGTAGCAATGGTAAAGCTTTTTGCAGTTCTGTCAAAAGCAGAAAATGATTAAGGACCACCTAGGTCCTTCTGAGAATTTTAGCAGGGCAGGATATGGTTGAAATGCTGAAAGTTACTTTGCATCTGTTTTCACTATTGAAAATGGTACTGGATAAGAGCGACTCTATAGAGATAAGTGTAGAAATGGTCTTAGCTACAATTAATGGTTGATGGACATGATACCATTTAGCCCAAGGTGCTGAAGGAAAGGGAGAGATATGTGAGCCAAATGGTTCATACATTCAATAGCTCCTTGAGGTCTGGGCTAGTTCCAAAGGACCCGGGAATTACAGACCTATTAGCTCGCCCTTGATGGTAGGGTAGATGCTGGAAGGCGTTATAAGGGTTATTACTTATGATCATCTGAAGAGTTTGGCAGTTACTAAGGAATCTCAGCATGGTTTTCAAAAATCGAGATCCTACCTGATTGAATTTTTTGAGGCAGTGGCCAAATTAGTGGAAGATGAACTACACCTTGATTTCCAGAAAGTTTTACTTTTTCTTTAGATGTGGGCAATGTTGGCAAAGCAGCATTTATTGTCCATTCCTAGTTGCACTGAGAAAACGGTGGTGGGCTTTCTCCTTGAACCACTGCAGTCCTTGGTGTAAAAGTGCTCATGCGATGGTGTTAGTTAGGGAATGCCAGGATACTGACCCAGTGACAATGAAGGAACGGCATTTTATGTTCAAGTTAGAATGGTGCATGACTTGGAGGAGATGGTGTTCCCATGACATTGCTGTTCTTGACCTTTTTAGTGGTGACGGTTGTGGGTGAAAGAGGAGCTGTCAAAGTGACCTCAGTGAGTTGCTGCAGTGCTTCCTGTAAATAGTACTTACTGCAGCTTTAATGCCCTGATGATGGAGTGGATCAATATTAGTGGCAGGGATGCTAATGAATTGCTGTGTTCTGGGTGGTTTTGACTTCTTGAGTGCTGTGTTATCCAGGCAAGTAGTGAGTATTCTATCACACTCCTGATTGGGATTGGTGGTCAGATATTATGTTAGATAGGAAAATGGTTGCAAACTTGTGAGCAGAGGGTCATTATCAATGGGAGTAGTTCTACATAGGCCAGGTCAAGAACAGAGTTATGTACGAGTTTACGATGGGGCCTTTGTTGTTTATAATCTTTATTAATGATTTGGATAAGCACATTAATGGAATCATCCACAGATTTGCAGATGACACAAAAATGTGCACGGGAATTGGGATTTAGACCAAATAAATAGGTTGCAGGCCAACTTAGATAAGGTAAGGTAATAGGCCCATGTGCAGCAGATGTTCTTCATTGTGGATCAGTGCAATATTATGCATTTGGAGTTGGGATAATCAAGGTACATGCACACAATGCAGGGGTACTTGCTAAAAATTACAGAACAGGAGAAGCATCTGGAGGTCATAGTTCATAATCATTGAAGGCCTATAAACAATGTGACGAGGCCATTGGGAAAGAAAATAAGGTTTTGGGTTATATTGCTAAGACTATACAATATAAAACTACTATACTTGAGCTGTACAAAGCCTTGTTCCAGCATCAGTTGGCGTATTGTGTCTAGTTTTGGTCCCCACACTTAGCGGGCAGTATTGAGTCTGCGGAGAAAAATGGAGAGGAGAGCAACTAAAATTATACCCAGTCTTGAGGCTTGCTTATCAAGGTAGGTTCAAAGAGTCGGGGCTATTTTCATAGAGAAACATAGTCATGGAGAAGATAAGATTAAGGTTTTTATAATGAGAAAGGGATTAGAATCCGTTGAGATGGATTCTTTTGAGACGACGGGAGAAATAGAGATGCATGTATAAAACGTAGATAAAGAGTTAGGTTAGACATTAGGAAGTATTTCTTTTCACATCGTCACTGCGCTCTGGAACAGATTACCAGAGCATACGGTGAGTATGGATTCTCTGCGGTCCTTCAAAAAAGGAGCTAGACATCCTCCTGAAAGAGGAGGACATTTTCAGATATCGAAGGTAAGTTGCAGGTTGGTTGGGTATTGTAGGATTTATGCATTACCATGGTTTCCTGGCGCTTTGCTTGATTGCCTTAGAGAGTTGGAGAGGAATTTTCCAGAGTTTTTCCTAAATTGGCCTCATGTTTTTTTGCCTCTCCCAAGAGATTGCATGACTAATGGGGTGGATAAATGATGTATGTGGCTGTACCTTGTCTGGATTGGATGGACTTGATGGGCCAGATATTTTTTTTGTAAGATCTTACAACATTATATATGCTAAACATTTATAATCGGCAAAATATATATAACTATAATTATTACAATTCCACTTATAAAAATTGTTCATTTTGATTTTAATGAAACCTAAGTTTCAATTTCATGACCATTTCAAACAATACACAGACCCTGATTCTAACTCCAGGCAGATTTTGGGATGGTGGGTGTTGAGGTGAGTTGGAAACTCACCTCCTGATCCAGAAATGAGGATGGGTTATTTTAACTTTTTTTGCTGGGGGTCTCGCTTTTGGGAAGGGGAGAGTCCGGGGCATGGGTAGCGTAAGCTATCTTTGTGGGGCCCAGAGGAGCATCCCAGCACCCCCTGGTCCCATAAAAGAAAGAAAAAAATATACCTTTTTTTGCCCTCTTCTGGGGTTGATCTGCTGCGATTGGTTCAGCCTGGTGGAAAAGCCGCTGTAGCTTCCCTGCTCGAGCCTAGGTCAAAATTGCAGTTGGTTCTCAATGATGTCATCGAGACCCGACATGCAAATGTAAAGAGGAATCCCTCCAGCTTTTTACAGTTGAAAAAATCTCTTGTCTGACTGATTGATAAAAATTGCTTTTTTGCTATGCACTACATTATTAGTGATGTGTGTTTTGTTCTTGTTTGCAGTGGATTTGACTATGAAATTATTGTGATTGATGATGGAAGTCCTGATGGGACACTTGAGGTTGCCAAACAGTTGGAACAGATTTATGGATCCGATAAAATTGTAAGTATTTGGGTAAATCTGTAAAATAGCCATATATGCTGAGTCTTTTTCTTCTGGAAACTGAATGGTCTGTTGGTTGGTACAATCCTTTCACCTCTGGGACTTTTCTGAAATCAGTGCAAACTTAAATTGATGGGATAAAAATCACCTGTCTGGCAGCTGCTAAAGGTCCTAAGGGAACTGAGTTTGTGGCCAGAGTCGCTAGAGCAGAATATCCCATAATTTGGCACTGACTGGGCAGTTTTACTGAGAGAGCCCATAAGGATGGCTCTTATGGGAAATGGAAATATTATACTGTAGCAGTAAGAACTTAAGAATTTAAGGAATGAAACAAGGCGACTCAGCTATTCAAGGCCATCAAGCGAGTTCCATCTGATGTTTTTGTGGTGCTGTAGTTAGTCTCCATATACAGTTCCCTCTGAATCCTTCAACCCCAAACCACAGCACCTATCACCATTCTGTCCTAGATTTAAACTGTGTTTTCAGAACCAAAACATGTCTAGTTCTCTTTTGAAAGAATCTACTGCTTCATCATTCACTGGACAAAATGACAGCTTTTTCAACACTACATTCCTACTTTTCTATGTTATTTATATTGCTTAATTCAAATTACCGGATAATTCAATTTTCTAGTGCAAAAAATGACACAGTTATCAGTGAGTAGACTGTATATTTCCCTCGTCAGTTTCAAATCTTGAATCTTGTCTTGTTCCATTGTTTATATTTCTAAAAAGAATCATCTTAATTCCCTAAAATTATCCTCATAATAGTGTTCCAAGTCAGGAAATTATATCCTTTCTAGTACATAGATGTCTGATTCAAAGTATGATGACCAAAACTGAATTCAATATTTTAAGTAAACTAAAGTTTAGTATAGAGTTAATGCTTCTGACCGTGCAAGAGTTTTGCCTTATTAATCATTTTCTACTGCAGAAACATGTTTAAAGGTTACCTTGCATCTCTTGTAGGGCTTCTTCAATTCTTCATGCATGTAGTCAAAGTTAATGATATCCATATTATCTTTCCCATATAAACATTAAATATCTGGTGTTGGAATTCTCCTGAGTGGTCTAGGAAGAAGAGGGGCAGAGGCTGGGCAGATGGGAAAAATGCTGAGATGGAGGATTAATGGACGGGGAAGCAGAAATTATATAATATGATTGATTTGTTGTACAACAAAGTTAGCATAGAAAATGCCAGCATGGACCAATCAGCAACTTTACACACTCAATGTTGTATTATGGATACACAGCCACAAAACTTGAATATAGATAGATCATTCTTTGGATTCTTCTTTATTCAATTTGGCCCTGATATTGTACTTACCCTTTCGCCTTGCAGTAGTATAAACTTAATTGATCATCATCTAACTTTTCTTTGAAAATATTCCATTTGTTTTTCTGTAACTGTAATTGTCCTTTCCTTCGTAGTCTCAGTCTTTCCTGGCGTGACACTTGCCACATTAAATTTTCCACTAATCATCAGCATGTCTAATCTAATAATATTATGATTGCTTATGCCTAAATGTTCTTCTGCCTCCAGGTTACTGATTCCCTGTTCACCATTAAATCTAATGTATCATTCACAATGGCGTATGCAAAAGCAGTCCTAAACTGCCCAAATTTATTTAATTCCTCCCCAGTCCAACTACTTTATGGATGATTGAAATTGCCCATGATCCCTGCCCTCTGTCTTTCAATAGCATCTTCTACTTGTCCAAATTGTTCAATGGCAGCTTGTTCACTTTGGCCTCACAAAAGGCCGCTAGTTGTAGGATAATTAACTTACAGTTCAGTGTTTCAGTCACATTTGTAAACCAAGGATGTGATTTGAGCAGGGCAATGCATTTTGTGTGACTTTTGGCAGCTACTGTAAAAATCTCACATTTCATGCCTACAATGGTGCAAGTGATACACTTGATTTTATGGAATCTATAATAATATTTCTACCATTGGTTAGCCCTGAGTTACCCCCAGCTTGATTCTGATGGTTTGCTTTCCAGGGAGAAGCTGTTTTTTTTAATACACTATCAACACAACTGGAACAATAAAGTTATCCTCTGCCATTCTATTAATCCTTTCTGAACATTCTAAAACCCACGACATGCACCTAATTAGTAGGTCAACTTTTGAGTCTGTGATTAAGGTGTATTGTTAGAGGAGTGTACCACATTCTCTGAATAACATCTACCTTAAGCAATGCCTGATATGGAAGTACTTAATCTTGACACTGATTTCAGGGAGGGAAACAAACTTCTCTTTCCTGGTGCTTTGTCGTTTTTACCCTGATGGGTCTACATAGACTTGAGGTTGGAAACCGGACCAAAACCCCAAAAAAGCATTCCTGTTTTACATAAAATCAACGGAGCTTTCAGGATTCATGTTTTTCCTCCTCCACCGCACAAAAAACTGCAACAGCATTTTGAGTTTCATACTCACTGTATTTTTTACCTCGGCAGAACTAGTGTTGATGGAGCACAGTGATTTCAAAAAAAGACCTAATGAGAGATCCTGCATTGCCAGCAAGGAGCCAAACACTCAGGGTGCACAGATGGGAGAATTGGGGATACAGTGTTGTTATTCATTCTGTGACCCTCGTTTCTTCCAAGTGTTGCTCACTGCTGGGAGCTTGGGATCATGGAGTTACCCCAGCACTCAAAAAAAAAGGAAGTGCACGAGTCCTTTTTAAACTGAATTCTGCAATCCCTAAAAATGAAATAAATCCTCCCTTGAAAAACTAGGGCATCCAAGTATACCCCAACACCATAAATAAAATAAGAGTAGCACATGAAATCCATTTTCTATAGTTACCTGTGCTTCTACAGTATACATCCTTTCTGTCATCTCCAGCCGTACCATTAAAATAAATCTCTTGTAACATATGTTCATTAAACCAGCCTTTCTGAAATCAATCCTTTTATTGTCCACAGTGGGAGGGGGCATATTTAGGTAGTTAAATGCTTTACAGCTGTGCCTTTATTTCATTACAGCCTTGGTCCAAACATGGACAAAAGAGCTGAATTCCAGAGGTGAGGTGAGAGTGACATCAAGGCAGCATTTGACCGAGTATGGCACCAAGGAGCTCTAGTAAAATTGAAGTCAATGGGAGTTAGGGGGAAAACTCTTCACTGACTGGAGTCATACCTAGCACAAAGGAAGATGGTAGCGCTTGTTGGAGGCCAATCATCTCAGCCCCAGGACATTGTTGCAGGAGTTCCTCAGGACATTGTTGCAGGAGTTCCTCAGGGCAGTGTCCCTCCCGCCATCATAAGGTCAGAAATGGGGATGTTCGCTAATGATTGCAGTGTTCAGTTCCATTTGCAACCCCTCAGATAATGAAGCAGTCTGTGCCTGCATGCAGCAAGACCTGGACAACATCCAGGCTTGGGCTGATAAGTGGCAAGTAACAGTCGCGCCATACAAGTGCCAGGCAATGACCATTTCCAACAAGAGAGAGTCTAACCACCTCCCCTTGACATTCAACTGCATTACCATCGCCAAATCCCTCACCATCAACATCCTTGGGGTCACCATTGACCAGAAACTTAACTGGACCAGCCACATAAATACTGTGGCGACAAGAGCAGGTCAGAGGCTGGGTATTCTGCGGTGAGTGACTCACCTCCTGACTCCCCAAAGCCTTTGCACCATCTACAAGGCACAAGTCAGGAGTGTGATGGAATACTGTCCACTTGCCTGGATGAGTGCAGCTCCAACAACACTCTAAGCTCAACACCATCCAGGACAAAGCAGCCCGCTTAATTGGCACCCCATCCACCACCCTAAACATTCACTCCCTTCACCACCAGCGCACTGTGGCTGCAGTTGTACCATCCACAGGATGCACTGCAGCAATTCGCCAAGGCTTCTTCGACAGCACCTCCCAAACCTGCGACCTCTACCACCTAGAAGGACAAGGGCAGCAGGCACATGGGAACAACACCATCTGCAAGTTCCTCTCCAAGTCGCACACCATTCCGACTTAGAAATATATCGCCGTTCCTTCACTATCGCTGGGTCAAAGTCCTGGAACTCTACCTAACAACACTGTGGGAGAACCTTCTCCACGTGGACTGCAGCGGTTCAAGAAGGCGGCTCACCGCCACCTTCTCAAGGGCAATTAGGGATGGGCAATAAATGCTGGCCTTGCCAGCGGCACCCACATCCCATGAACGAATAAAAAAAATAATAGGTCATTTGTGGACCAACTCTCTGATTAGAAACTCGTGGCAAACTTCAGTGAATTAATGGTTGTCTGTTCGTTCTTATGCTTTTGAACATTAATATCATTATTGGAATTGACTAACCTTGATTTTTCTTTTTAATAAAAGCTGAAAGGTATTTAATAAATACTGAAAAGTTTAGAGAGAAACAAATAAAGGCAGAGAAGAGGAAGATGGAGTCAATGTACTCTGATACAATGCTGTTGCCCAAATCTTTCCCAAGTGCATTTGAAACAAGCAATGTACCCATGAAAGGGCAGAATGCTCACCAGCTTCAGGCTGCTGCATGCCTTGTGTGCCACTTCAGGTTCTGTACTCTGACCTTTCATGATTTGATTCCTCTGTTATTTGGCATATGAGTGATGCCTTAGCTGTAGTTAATGCTGAAACCCCATTTTCTAGGATCTGAGAAAACTCTGGATCTTCATTTCAACTTTCTACACTGTATTTCTCTGTTCCTGTGCTCTCACTTTTTTTTAAAAAAGGATGCTCACACAGACAGACATTGATTGACCAGGCCGCACAGCTTCAACTACCAGAAACACACCTTCAATTCCCACCATTGCCACTACTCAAGCCCAAATCCAGGACCCCCCTCACTGCTTTCTATTATCCAAGACTGGGCCCTGAGTCACTGCAGCTGCTGTGCTATTTGAGATATATAGACCTGTATCAGTGGTGATTTAACCTAACACGCCAGGCAGGAAACCCACAGGATCGGGTACAATGCTGGTTTTACACCCTGCCCGATTTTACTCTCTGTTGAAGCAGTGTTGCTCCGGATCTCGTCAGTTTTCCGACAGGCGGATTAGGTTAAAATTGCCCCCCAAGACTGTTTAGAAGGAGAGGAAAGAGACGTTAGGGCTGCTTTTAACACTGCCCGCACAGCGGAAAACGGGCGGGCAGTCTAAATGGCCCGTGCGACTTACCCTCTCCGATCCCGCTGCCTTCCCAGTGGTTGCAATCTTCTGAGCAGGCGAGAGGGACAGCTGCTGGAAGGCAACAGGTTCCTTCTTTAAATATGCAGGCCGGCTGTGACAACTGTTCCATCAAATCCCTAGCAGTGTCCTACTGCTGCCCGACATTCTGCTCCCGTCCGCTGCCAGCTACCACTTCCCGCCAGGTTAGAGTGGAAGACTGACAGGGACTATACAGATGAGGCCCAGGA
This sequence comes from Heptranchias perlo, assembly GCF_035084215.1. Taxonomy (NCBI): domain Eukaryota; kingdom Metazoa; phylum Chordata; class Chondrichthyes; order Hexanchiformes; family Hexanchidae; genus Heptranchias; species Heptranchias perlo. The sequence goes on along the minus strand of NC_090343.1, from coordinate 32,225,253 downwards.
ATTAAAATCTTCCAGGCCTCACGCTGTGAAGGGCCAGGCGGTTTGACGTCTGCCTCGGCCTCTCGCCTATAGGACTCGCAGTCGGAAGTGAAAATCGGGGCTTTTGTGTTTGGATGAGGAGAGAGAGATTCTGTGGTGGGGAAGAAGATTGAAAGAGAAATTGTTCGGAGAGAGTGAGAGATTGTGTGGAGGGCGAGGAGCATCAAGAGAGAGCCTGTTGCTTGGGGATGAGGGGAGACAGAGCAACTGTGTTGAGAGGGAGAGAGACCTTGTTTGGAGGAGCAAGAGAGACTTTTCTTTGCAGGAGGAGAGAGGAAAAGATGGAGATAGAAAGGAGGAAGACACCTTGTTAATGGGAGGAAAAGAGAATTAGAGAAATCCTTTTGAGAGAAGGTGTGTACAAAGAAGGAAAAACGCTTGTTGAGGAAGGAGGAGGGGAGAGATCCTGTTTTTGGGAGGAATATGGAGAGTGACCCGGTTCAGGAGGTGGGTGACACAGACACACACAGTGTTCTTTTCTTTTTTGGGGGGGCGTGGGCATGGTTGTATATATTCAAGTTATGATTGGACTTGGTAATATCTATCGCTGAGTCAGACAATTGTGTGTTCAAGCCCCACTCCAGGACTTGACCACATAATCTAGGCTGACACTAAGAGAATATTGCATTGTCAGAGGTGCATGAGATGTTAAACCGAGGCACCATGTGAACATTAAAAATTCTGAAGCACTGTTTGAAGAAGAGCAGCATATTCTTCCAGTGCCGTGGCCAATATCTATTCTCAGCTAACACCACCAAAAATCCATTGACTGGTAATTCACTTCATTGCTGTTTGTGGGATATTGCTATTGCAAAATGGCTGCCACATTCGTCGTTTTTAACAAGGGCTGTACTTCAAAGTAATTAATTGATAATGAAGGGCTCGGGAACACTTCTGACAGATGTGATAAGTTGTTATGTAAATACAAGTTTGTTTCTTTTTTAAAAAGCTCTGAATTTAAGTGTTTCTTAAGCAAAACCTTTTAGTAATACTAAAAATTGTTTTAGAGCTATTTGGTAAAGGGGGAAGATGCAAATAGTTTAATATCTTTTTAAAAATTCAAATATTGCTTGGCTTTTGCCATAAGAACCCACATAGTAAACAGATGAACAGTAAAGGCTTTCCCCTGTTACATGCAGAGATTAATTCATATAACAGTGATGTGTGAGGGGAACACATTTATTTATCTATCTACTTGCAGTGGGTAAGGAAAGCACTATTTATTTTCCAGGAACCAATTTAAATAAACATTTACTCCACTGTTTTGGAGCTGATCTATTACTAACTTCTTTCTAAATCCTTTTAGTGGAGATGTGAATCGTTTATTTCCGCATCACAGCATCCCCTCTCCTTGTGACAGTGTAGCCTCTGACTCACTTTGAGCAATGCCATGGAGGATCTGCCAGTATTGAAAATAATGAGTGTAATCTCTGTGTAATACACAAAGTTGCCTATAGCTTTCTAGTAGCTTAAGAACAATGGCCTCTCTATAAACTGTGCCTTACTGTAGCATGTGGCTTCCAAGTGGAATTCTTAGGGATTTTGCTATAATTACTGTTTAATGTTTTCACAGCTGTTGAGACCTAGAGCAAAGAAGCTGGGATTAGGTAAGAGCTATGCTGTCCTCCTGTGTGGACATACAAAAGCTATTTTAATCAGCAGTTTGTATATCAGGTTACTTGATTTATGTATAGTGATCTGTAATGAAAATAATTTATTGAAAATTCAATTTATCATTTACTAATTTCAACATTCTAAATGTTCTGATCATTGCTAATACTCAAAATGGGACAACACTGCTGTATTGTACAGTCTTTTAAATCCTTTTAAGCAGGGCTTAGTGCTTTTTTTTGTATTTCGGGTGCTGTAGTGTAGTGGTTACGTTACTGGACTAGTAATCCAGAGGCCTAGATTAATAATCCAGAGAAGCCCAACTGGTTCAGTAATGACCTTTAGAGACTGGTCTATAAGTGACTCTTAACTGTCCTTTGAAGTGGCCTGGCGAACCACTCAAGGAGGGAATGAACAATAAATGTTGCCATTCACATTAAGGTTTTTTGCAAGCCTTTATTATCTCTCCAAATTAATAATGAATTGTCACCAATTACTTTTTTTTAAATGGATTAGTTGCTAGGATATGAATGCTGCATTTTTTAAAGCACTATTTAGGGCCTATGGTGTGTGTTCATAGATGGCACAATAATATCTTTCTATACAAACTAGAAAAATATGCAAGAAAACATTTGATGCTAGCTATGGAAAAGCAACAGTGTTAACATTCAGGTCGCTGACCCTTTGTCAGAAATGGAAGAAGTTGATGATTAAAAAGTTTTTAAGCAAGTACAGAACCAGGGAAAAGGAGGGGGGTGGGGGGGAGGAAAGAAAGGAGTGATTATGGTAATGGGACAAGTAAAGAAACAAAAGCTGGGTCTAGAAGAGCAGTAAAAGGCAACATCAGAATCATTCTCAGCACCTGCTGTCTGAAACCACTGAGGAAGGAGGAAGCCTCCGAAAGCTTGTGAATTTTAAATAAAATTGTTGGACTATAACTTGGTGTTGTAAAATTGTTTACAATTGAAAAAAGGGAGCAGTGGTTATGATCTGAAGTTATTGAAATCAATGTAGAGTTCCAGAAGGTTGTAGCTTCATTGGAACAGTGCAAGGGGCCAAGGACAGAGAGGTCAGAGTAGGAATGGGACGGGGAATTAAAATGGCAATCTGCGTTTGGGTGATCGCTTTGCTGAGCACCTCTGCTCAGTCTGCAAGCGTGACCCTGACCTGCCGGTCGCTTGCCATTTTAATTCCCGGTCCCACACCCCCTCTGACCTCTCCAGCCTTAGCCTCCTATACTGTTCCAATGAAGCTCGAGGAACAGCGTCAGATCTTTCGACTAGGCACTTTACAACCTTCCAGACTCGACGTTGATTTCAATAACTTCAGATCATAACCACTGCTCCCATTTTTTCAGACAGCAGGTGCTGAGAATGATTCTGATGTTGCCATTTACAGCTCTTTTAGACCCAGCTTTTGTTTCTTTACTTGTCCTATTACCACCATCATCCCTTTTGTCATTTAATCACTCTTGCCCTCTACCCTATCAGAGACCTTCCCTTGTGTTCTTTCCTCCCCCACTTTCCCTGGCTCTGTACTTGCTTAAAAACTATTTAATCTTCAACTTCTTCATTTCTGACGAAGGGTCATCAACCTGAAATATTAACTCTGTTTCTTTCTCCACAGATGCTCCCTGACTTGCTGAGTATTTCCAGCATTTTCTGTTTTTATGTTGGTTTTGATTTGATGCTATCTGTTTGGTGTGGCAAAAGTTCTCCTGTTTATGTACAAATCTGAATTCTACCAATTCCAATATTTATTATATATAAGACACTTAAAAATCCCATTTGGCTCTCAGACTCAAGCTTGACAATCAGACCAACTGAGTTTGTGTTAGGAAATGTATCTACTCGGCTCACTCTGCAATCCTGAATAGCTTAAGAAAAATGCCCCAATTCTTTTCTCTCATCTTTCCATAGTCAGCTTGGACTCTTGCACAGCAGTTTTTTTTTTTCTCCAGTTGACTTTGGCTGCTATACAGAGCAGACTGAAGAAATCTAGAGTTAGAAAGAGCTTTAAGGAACATATATCCACAAATATTGTTCATACAAAGTAGTTATAGAAGCACACAATTTTTTTTTTCTCTCCCCTGTTCAAGTTTTCTTCAGCTGGTTTGCCAACCCCCTTCTACTTGACCAGGAAAGTGTTGGAGGAGGATTGTAAACTGGCTTTAGTAGGGTTGGAGCTGCTGGGAAAGTGGATGTCTTTTACTGCAACTGAGAATTGCTCTAATCCACTTGGCAAGACCACTAACATCTAATTCATCCTTGAATGTCATCAAAGGAGATTACAAAATTAAATTATATTCTATACTTAACTCAGCACTACTTGATATTGACTGGGTACAAAAACTGGGAAACATTTCACTCCCAAAATTTATGCCACCTACTTTGATTAATACAAAAAAAGCTATCTATTAAAATACTTGATGGGTTGCAACATTCCATTTCAAATGCATTTGAAATTCCTATGTCAAGCTTGGATGTCTATGGCACAGTCCATTTTAAAAATGTCAACATTTGGGTGTAACATACCTATAATGCCTGTAGGTGGCAACATGATAGGACTTTTAATATTGTAAAGTCCTATCACGTAACGTTAGCGGCTATAAAATTAACTTAAATTGTGTACTGGTGATTTGAGTTAGCAGTGGAGAACCATAGAAGTTTATACCACAGAATAAGACTGTTTAGCCCAGTGTCTGTATTGGCTATTTACTAGCACAATTCAAAACAAACCTTAATACCCTGCTCTCTACCCATAGCCTTGTATTTCCACCTGCTTCAAATTTATAGAACCATAGAAGTAAATATATTCCGCAGGGTGGCTCGACAACTATGTGTGCTGTATTTTAGAAGATTATTATTTGGATTGATTTTTCTTTGAATTGTAGGTATTCATTGTGATGTAATTATACTAAAATTAACACTTTCAGCACCTCAAACTGTTGTTTACTGGGCCTGTGGTCCTGAACCCGTAGCTTGTGCTCTTCACAGGCACCAGTCGTGTTATCGCTGCCCATCTCTGAAGTCTCCTGGCCTGTCAATCATTGGTGATTGATCCTTTAATTAGACTACTCCCAGCTTCACAAATGCGCAAAAGAAATTTAACAGCAACGAGGCTACCTGTTAGCCTACTCGATTGCCTGATCAGAGCTCAGAGCACATACCAGTAGAAGTGTAGAGAAACATACTATGCAACCATCCTCACACCATTGACCAGTGAGAGCTCGCTCACTCCCCTCATCCCTCTCCTCCTCCCCCTCCCTGACACAGCTTTAACTATTCAGTGTAAGAACATTAGAAATTAAATAGTGTTAGTGAACACTTTAAGTTTTAAAATATTAGGCTTAAAATCAGATTATGCACCCACTACACTTAATGCTGCATATCATCTGCAGTATAACAGTTGGTGTTCCTATAGAAGACTAACATTTGATTTTGCAAAATCAGCAATGTTGTATTCTTGAACCAGTGGTAGATGTGCAGTATAACTACAAGAATGGATCATTATGGTGTACCATAGCTATAAATGCAAAAACAAATTTGTAAATAAAATAAAACCTCTTCTTACTCATTTCTGTATCAGATTGGAGCTGCAGTAACAAAAAAAGTGATGCAAACGTTGTTAAGCACGAACTGCTGCAATCCATCTTGTTCTTCAAGGAATTGTATAGTTTTGTTTTAAAAAGCATCCAGTAGGCTGAAGTTAACCATCAATGGAATACTTTGCAATAGCATTTTCTTGTAGCAAGATCCATTTTTCAGCAACTTGGTAAATTGTGATTTTAAAAGAAACTATAGACTACTGTGTTGTTGCACTTCATGTTCAATGGGAGAGCACAGCTATTTGGAGATCTGACTTCAAAATGGTGGTCCTGGGAATGTTGGCAAACAATCAGTTTTATTTTTTCCTAATAAAGAAATACTACTATTAAAATACAATGTTCAGACTGAACAACATCAAAAAAGTTTGTGAATGTACTTCATTTTTAGTGGGCTACCCTCTAAAACTGGTTGATAAAACCTGCTTTGTATATTAAACTGCTTTTTTAAAAAAGTAGATTTTGTTGTAACCATTTTTAAATGGATCCTGGAAAATCAACAAATTAACTGTGCTCAACATATTTATTCTGGGTATTTGTTTTACTTTAGGAACGGCATACATCCATGGGATGCAACATGCCACTGGTAACTTTGTCTTTATAATGGATGCTGATCTTTCGCACCATGTAAGTTTATTTTCATTTTATTAGTGAATTTTTATATTTAATATTTAAGTAACCAATTCCTTTTTCTTTCAATTTTAGCCAAAATTTATCCCTGAATTCATAAAGTGAGTATTTTTCTTTCTGCTTTTGTAACCAACTTATTACTTATCAGTTATACCACAGGTGATAAGGTAATCTTCTCAAATATTTGGTTCTTCATGGACATAGTATAATTGATGAATAACTCAGTTCATGACAACATCAGTATGTTTCCAATTACATTAGTGTAATTTTATGCCTGTGATATTTGGTTCACAACAATTATAAAAATAGTAACTTATCACAAAAAAGAGATGAGACATGAAATAAATAAATCCTGGCTCCCATACAACTATTTACAGAGTTATTCAAAACTGCCCTCCCATCCATCTTCAACACAAAAGCATCACCATCATACACGCCTCCCATGCAAAATAGGAGTGCTGCATTTCAGCTAACTAGGAATAGTTTAATATTGTAAAACAGTATTCTCAATGATATTAATTGCACTATAACTCAGAGTTCAGAAGGTCACAAGATATGAAACTACTGCTTATTCAACATGGAAGGAAGTTAGTACCTCCTGAACATTTTAATCTACTAAAATTATGTTACATCTAACACACTACTTTTTTTATGTACTTCCAACTTAATTTTTCTTAGTAAACTGTTCGTTAAATTTATCATGTGACTACACAGCTTACATTCTTTAATTAGAAAGTACCCTCCCAACTGTTAAAATTGGATAGCTACGTGGTGAAAGATAGAATACTAGAGCCTGGTCTTGAGTTGTTTCCAAGCCTTTATTCAGAGATTCCTCTTACACGCATGCACCACACCCTAGCTAAGCTCTCTTATGAAAAGGATACAAGAAAGCCCCCAATTGATACTCACCACCTGAATACAATTAACACTAATTGATATAAATCGTACAATTAACTGATTCTCTTTTTAAAAAAAAATTAAACTTTATATACACACACAAATATAAACAAAAATTTCAAAAATCGAAAACTTCCATACTCTTTACAACTTATACTATTCACAGCATTACATTGTGAGGTGACCCTTCTCCAGGATCCCTAATAATTTCTTTGTACATGTACCTCCTAGTAAAACAATCTGACACTTGATGGCTTGAATGCAGCCATTTAATTTTAGAGATTTCCTTTCTCTCCATTTGTTTCAAGCCAGCAAGGTCACTCACATTTTTCGTAGAGTGTAAATTATCCCACAATGATAGATAGTATACCCATTGAATGTTATGTAGACAATCTCCAGTACTCCCATTATATAGGATGTCACTCAAAATATTTGCCAAATAGAATCCCATATCCACTGAGTCGACAAGAGCCAGTATTTCAGCAGCCAGAATACTTTTAACAACCCTTTTTGCTTTTAGCTTCCCAAGCTAAAAAGGACAACATTTCCCATTCTCACCTATAAGAAACACTATGAAACCAGCTACACTAGAATACCCATTAGGAAGATTAGCATGTGAAGCATCACTAAAGATAACTAGCTTCATTTTCTTTGGGTCACCCAAGGATGGGAACTTAAGTACACATTTATCGATGTTTAATTTTCGTAATTTTTTATTTGCCGGTAAAACATTCTCTACTATGGGGTGTTTCATCGAAGTACTTAACTCCAACATGTCAAAACTAGCATTTGGTCCAGAGTGCACAACCAGTTCAACTGATCAGTCAAGCTATATAATTGCTCTGTTTCTTCTTTTAGATATAACATCACCTTTCTGTGATGATGTAATATGATTCACTGGGATGGGAGTAACTCTCTAAATAGGACTCTGATTTAAAGTTATACCAGACCCACTCTGCTTAATACCTAAACCAATATATTTAATGACTAATTTCTCAAATTCTGCAGTACCACCCCATGAGAAATCATCAACATGCATCATGAAGATGCCTGAAAGTTTTCCGGAATGGTACCAATAAAACATGGTGGGATCTGCTTTTAGCTGAACACAATCTACTTTCAGCAAAATAGATCTCACCGAAAAATACTATACCCTGGAAGCAGGGCCATAGATGCATTTGTTTAGTTTCCATAGTTTTCCTTCCGCATCTGTGCCTCTTTAGGCGGTTTCAGAAACACTTCTCTCTGAAAAGTATTGCCCTGCAGGAATGCGGCTTTTATGTCAATTGACCTACTGTCCCGTGAATATGTTGCCAAAAGAGCCAAAAATATTTTTAAGATTACCTTTCCAGCAGTGGGAGAATCCACTTGAACATTTGTATCACCCAGTTTCTCTTCAAAACCCCTAGCTACCAACCTCGCGTTAGCCTTAAGTCCCATCGGCAAGGACTTTTTCAGTACAAATCCATCTATGCGACAAAGCTGGTTGACCCTTATCTGTTACCTCAGAATAAACTCAATTCTTTCCAACTATCCAACTCCCTTTGTTTTGCTTCTCTTACTCGTTTATCCTCAAGTTTATTGGCACCCACCAAAACGTCATGATCATGAGGACTTCTGCTTCTAGTTCTGTTACAGGACTGTTCTGTGGTCTTTGTTTCATTGTCTGACCTAGTCAAGCTACATCCTCTACTTCCACTTTTGTGTCTGTAGGGACTACTACTGCAAGACCTCCTTCTTTCATCTCTAATTCGTGATAGTTTTCCGACGTGAAATTCATTTTCACTACTTGTACTCCGCTTTCGGACTCTCCACTCTTTACCCCATTCTGCCAGTCCATCGACCTCAACATTCAACCAAAATTCAAACCTACCAATAGCTTCGCCTGCATGTCCCAAAATTGTTGCATCCCTCCATTCATTAGTCTCTTCTGGAATATATGTCACTCATGTCCCCACTTTGGGTAATTATTCTGTGGATGTGATAGCTCTGTCATGTGTTTCTTGATCACTGACGTAAGAACTTAAGAAATAGGAGCAGGAGAAGGCCATACGGCCTCTGAAGTCTGATCTTCAACCTCAGCTCCACTTTCCCACCCAATCCCCATATCCTTTGATTCCCCCTAGAGTCCAAAAATCTATCCATATCAGCCTTGAATATATTCAATGACTGAGCATCCACAACCCTCTGGGGTAGAGAATTCCAAAGATTCACAACCCTCTGCGTGAAGAAATTCCTCATTGTCTCAGTCTTGAATGGCCGACCCTTTATCCTACGACTATGCCCCCTAGTTCTAGACTCTATCCAGGGGAAACAGTCTCTCTGCATCTACCCTGTCAAGCTCCCTCAGAATCTTATGTTTCAATGAGATCACCTCCATTCTTCTAAACTCGAGAATTTTGGCCCATTCTACTCAACCTATCTTCATAGGACTGCCCTCTCATCCCTGGGATTAACGTAATGAATCTTCGTTGCACCGCCTCCAAGGCAAGTATATCCTTCCTTAGATAAGGAGACCAAAACTGTAAGCAGCACTTCAGATGAGGTCTCACTAAAGCCCAGTACAACTGTAGTAAGACTTCCTTACTCTTGTGCTTTGTTTTAAAAAAAATTGTTTATGGGATGTGGGCGTCGCTGGCAAGGCCAGCATTTATTGCCCATCCCTAATTGCCCTTGAGAAGGCAGTGGTGAGCTGTCTTCTTGAATGCCACAGTCCGTGTGGTGAAGGTTCTCCCAGTGTTGTTAGATTGGGAGTTCCAGGATTTTGACCCAGCGACGATATATTTCCATGTCGGGATGGTGTGTGACTTGGAGGGGAACGTGCAGGTAGTGTTGTTCCCATGTGCCTGCTGCCTTTGTCCATCTTGGTGGTCGAGGTCGCGAGTTTGGGAGGTGCTGTCAAAAGAAGCCTTGGCGAGTTGCTGCAGTGCATCCTGTGGATGGTACACATTGCAGCCACTGTGCGCCGGTGGTGAAGGGAGTGAATGTTTAGGTGGATGTGGTGCCAATCAAGCAGGCTGCTTTGTCCTGGATGGTGTTGAGCTTCTTGAGTGTTGGGGCTGCACTCATCCAGGCAAGTGGAGAGTATTCCATCACATTCCTGATTTGTGCCTTGTAGATGGTGGAAAGGCTTTGGGGAGTCAGGAGGTGAGTCACTCGTCGCAGAATACCCAGCCTCTGACCTGCTCTTGTACCCACAGTATTTATGTGGCTGATCCAGTTAAGTTTCTGGTCAGTGGTGACCCCCAGGATGTTGGAGGGGGGATTCAGCGATGGTAATGCCGTTGAATGTTAAGGGAAGGTGGTTAGACTCTCTCTTGTCGGAGATGGTCATTGCCTGGCACCTGTATGGCACGAATGTTACTTGCCACTTATCAGTCCAAGCCTGGATGTTGTCCAGGTCTTGCTGCATGCAGGCACGGACTGCTTCATTATTTGAGGGGTTGCGAATGGAACCGAACACTGTGCAGTCATCAGCGAACATCCCCATTTCTGACCTTATGATGGAGGGAAGGTCATTGGTGAAGCAGCTGAAGATAGTTGGGCCCAGGACACTGCCTTGAGGAACTCCTGCAGCAATGTTCTGGGGCTGAGATGATTGGCCTCCAACCACCACTACCATCTTCCTTTGTGCTAGGTATGACTCCAGCCACTGGAGAGTTTTCCCCGATTCCCATTGACTTCAATTTTACTAGGGCTCCTTGGTGCCACACTCGGTCAAATGCTGCCTTGATGTCAAGGGCAGTCACTCTCACCTCACCTCTGGAATTCAGCTCTTTTGTCTATGTTTGGACCAAGGGTGAAATGAGGTCTGGAGCTTAATGGTCCTGGCAGAACCCAAACTGAGCATCAATGAGCAGGTTATTTGTGAATAAGTGGGCTTGATAGCACTGTCAACAACACCTTCCATCACTTTGCTGATGATTGAGAGTAGGCTGATGGGGCAGTGATTGGCTAGATTGAATTTGTTCTGCTTTTTGTGGACAGGACATACCTGGGCAATTTTCCACATTGTCTGGTAGATGCCAGTGTTGTAGCTGTTCTGGAACATTTTGGCTAGAGCCGCGGCTAGTTCTGGAGCACAAATCTTCAGCACTACAGCCGGGATGTTGTCGGGGCCCATAGCCTTTGCTGTATCCAGTGCACTCAGCCGTTTCTTGCTATCACGTGGAGTGAATTGAATTGGCTGAAGACTGGCTTCTGTGATGGTGGAGATATCGGGTGGCAGCCAAGATGGATCATCCACTCGGCACTTCTGGCTGAAGATGGTTGCAAACGCTTCAGCTTTGTTTTTGCACTCACGTGCTGGACTCTGCCATCATTGAGGATGGGGATGTTTCCTCCTCCCGTTAGTTGTTTAATTGTCCAACACCATTCACGACTGCAGAGCTTTGATCTGATCTGTTGGTTGTGGAAACACTTAGCTCTGTCTATAGGATGTTGCTTTCGCTGTTTAGCATGCATGTAGTCCTGAGTTGCAGCTTCACCAGGTTGGCACCTCATTTTTAGGTATGCCTTGTGCTGCTCCTGGCATGCTCTTCTACACTCCTCATTGAACCAGGGTTGATCCCCTGGCGTGTTGGTAATGGTAGAGTGAGGAATATGCCGGGTTACAGAGGTTACAAATGGTGCTGGAATATAATTCTGCTGTTGCTGATGGTGCACACGCCTCATGGATGCCCAGATTTGAGCTGCTAGATCTGTTCTGAATCTATTCCATTTAGCACGGTGATCGTGCCGCACAACACCTTGGATGGTGTCCTCAGTGTAAAGACCGGACTTTGTCTCCATGAGGACAGTGCGGTGGTCACTCCTACCAATACTGTCATGGACAGATGCATCTGCGACAGGTAGATTGGTGAGGACGAGGTCAAGTAGGTTTTTCCCTCGTGTTGGTTCGCTCACCACCTGTCGCAGGCCCAGTCTGGCAGCTATGTCCTTCAGGACTTGTCCAGCTTGGTCATTAGTGGTGCTACTGAGCCACTCTTGGTGATGGACAGTGAAGTCCCCCACCCAGAGTAAGTTCTGCGCCCTTGCTACCCTCAGTGCTTCCTCCAAGTGGTGCTGAACACCACTTGGAGGAAGTGGTTTACTCTAACCCCGTTCCAATAAAGGCCAACATGCCATTACCATTGCCCAGCTCTTGATCTACCTCATTCTGTATCTCAGGTACCTCATCCAAAAAACATGAATATCGGAGGCACAAGGTGCCTCATTTACTTCTATCCACTGCTCAGAGTCTGAGATTTTATAATTATTTTCAGTTAATCGTGAGGATTGATCCTTAACAGTTTGATTGCCATGTTGGACAAATACTGTCCTACCATCACGACCTTTCCACTCTGTGACCCTCTCTTTTGTAGTATACCAAATCTCCTGAATTCAACTTTTTCAGATGGTCTAATATGATGCCTCAGTGCTCTCTGAATTTTCTCAGATACCTCAGCCTTAATAAAAGCCTGTCTCCCTGCATGCATAGCATTTAAACACTCAGAGAAAAAAAATGGCACTAATTGTAGTACCTTCTAGAACAGGAGGATTATCACAAAGAACAGAAGGTAATTTGGGATTGCGCCCATAGGCTAATTGGTAAGGGCTATATCCTCCAACCAGCTGAAGAGAATTCTTTGCATGTACTGCTTATGCTAGGGCAGCTGACAATTTACACTCTGTCCGATCAGCCAAAATTTTATGTACCGTGCTATCAATCACAGCATGATTCCTGTCACAATGACTTGCTAAAAGTGCACTCAGCTGCTGTATTCATTGCAATTATAGTCATATTCTCACACATATCTTTGAACTCAGCATTAGCGAATTCATCTCAATTATCGGTCAAAATCTTTGCTGGTGTCCCAAGTCCAGTCCCTATCCATTTTTCCATAATTTTATCTATAATAACCTTCTTCTCCTTACTATATATGTTAGTATAGAAATCTCGTAGCCAGGTCAATAAAATGTATGATGAAAACATTTCTATCTTTGTCCCATACTTTTAGATCCATGGCAACTACCTCGTTAAAGTCATGTGCTAATGGAACGCTTACAATAGGATGTGAGGGGCGTCTGTCTATACTACTTACAGATTTCACAGTTCTCACTAATCTCAGCCTCGTATAGTCCTCATCAACTACACCTGCATCTTTTAGCAAGATCTTTAAACATAGACAATTTGCTCACCCTACTTGTCAATGTAACTTTAAGCCAATTTTTTTTCTCTCTCATCCTTATCGCCTGATGCCGTTAATACTTGCCTAACACGTTGATGAGAAACATCAGGTTTTATTAAAGGGATACAATAATGCCCTGACTGGGTAAACTACAAATCAACAGATTTCCCAAAAATGATTGCCTCATCGTGTTCCATGTCAAGTTTCACTTTTGCCTTTTTCATGGAAGGTTTACCCAAAAGCATTGGTTTCTCACTAGAGACTACACCATACTTATAAAATGGCTTACTTCAGCTATCGTACATGGAATTACCACTCGAGTGACCTCAAGGTGTTGTCATCTCCAAACCTAAGACATGTAAAACTTTTATATTCCTTAACCTTGCATCGATCCTCATTACTTAGTGAATCAAGATGACAATTTAACCAATCTACCCCACATACAGTTGAAACATAAGCATTAACATCTCACAATTAAAGGAATCTGCGACTAATACATTCATCACAGCATTAAAACTCCTTGTGACCAGTATAATCTGTTAATGTTCATCATTATCTTCATAGTCTTCCTCAGAACTACTTTCTTCATGTCAGTTCAAAGACATCTTTGCCCTGGGCAATTTGCCTCAATGATACTTCATCACATCTAAAGCATCTCCTGATTTTTCCTTGGGCATTCCTGGAATTCATTCGCCCGTTATTACTACCCCAATTTTGTCTTCTGTTGATATAACTGGATTTGCTGTACCTGATTTCATCACCAATCTGGCTGTCTTTAATCCTTCAATCATATTGACGCCTGCGTCCGGTCTCTTAAATTTTGAAAGCTGGACTGGCGCCTGCGTTTCGTATCTGGAACTTTTTGAAACCTGGTAACAATCAAATCTTCCATTCTTTGTGTCACAGCAGAAGACCCCATTTGTCCCATGAAGGCTGAAGGGAGTGACTGTTTCCCCAGGAATTTCTTTAAGGCAGCAGACATTTGATTCAACAGCGTCTCTTTTTCCGAGAACTGGACACCAGTTAGGACCATTTGCCTGTACATATGAGAAACCTTAGCACAATCTAGCAATTTAAACGCTAGTACCGATCCAGGGATTCCCAGTTTGTGCTTTGTCAACCTTTTGTACAATTTGTTAAAGTCCATGATACACACTTCTATTGAATGATCACCTGTTTTCCAAAATCTATCAAATACTGACCAGGCCTCTTAGGCACTTAACAGTTCATCTTTCTTGTAGATTTTATCCAAAAATTCTTTTAGAAAGGTAAAACTTATATCATTATCCAAAAGATCTGCATCCATCTCAGAAAATACCTTCTGATTTTACTTCGTTCAGGAAGCGACAATGCCGAGGCTATGCCGTGTTTTCTCTTTGGTGGTGTAGTAACCCGTGTACACATATCAACCTCATTCTTCCACTGGTCATAAGGTTCAAACTCAGAACATCAGAGGGAAATCATACCTTGACGATTTAAACAAATATAAAAAATAGGAGCAGGAGTAGGCTACACGGGCCCCTCGAGCCTGCTCCACCATTCATTCAGATCATGACTGATCTTCAACCTCAACTCCACTTTCCTGCCCAATTCCCATATCCCTTGATTCCCCTAGAGTCCAAAAATCTATCAAAGTCTTGAATATACTCGACTCAGCATCCACAGCTCTCTGGGGTAGAGAATTCCAAAGATTCACAACCCTCAGTGAAGAAATTCCTCCTCATCTCAGTCTTAAATGGCTGACCCCAGATCCTGTGACTATGCTCTCTAAGTTCTAGACTCTCCAGCCTGGGGAAACAGTCTCTCAGTATCTATTCTATCAAGCCCTCTCAGAATCTTAAATGTTTCAATGAGATCACCTCTCATTCTTCTAAACTCCAAAGCGTATAGGCCCATTCTACTCAACCTTTCCTCATAGGACAACCCTCTCATCCCAGGAATTAATCGAGTGAACCTCCGTTGCACCGCCTCTAAGGCAAATATATCCTTACTTAGATAAGGAGACCAAAACTGTACACAGTACTCCAGGTGTGGTCTCACCAAAGCCCTGTACAATTGTAATGTGGAGATGCCGGTGATGGACTGGGGTTGACAATTGTAAACAATTTTACAACACCAAGTTATAGTCCAGCAATTTTATTTTAAATTCACAAGCTTTCGGAGGCTACCTCCTTCCTCAGGTGAACGATGTGGAAAATCGTTCCACATCGTTCACCTGAGGAAGGAGGTAGCCTCCGAAAGCTTGTGAATTTAAAATAAAATTGCTGGACTATAACTTGGTGTTGTAAAATTGTTTACAATTGTACAATTGTAGTAAGACTTCCTTACTCTTGTACTCCAACCCCCTTGCAATAACGGCCAACATGTCATTTGCTTTCCTATTTGCCTGCATGCTAACTTTTTGTATTTCTTGTACCAGGACAACCAAGTATCTCTGGACACCAACAGTTAATAGTTTCTCACCATTTAAAAAATATTCTGTTTTTTTTATTCTTCCTAACAAGGTGAATAAGCTCACATTTCCCCACATTATACTCTTTCTGCCACCTTCTTGCCTACTCATTTAATCTATCTATATCCCTTTGCAGACTCTGAGCCCTCCTCACTGTTTACTTTCCCACCTAGCTTTGTATGGTCAGCAAACTTGGATACAATACACTCGGTCCCTTCATCCAAGTCATTAATGTAGATTGTAAATAGCTGAGGCCCAAGCACCAATCCTTGCAGTACCCCACTAGTTATAGCCTGTCAACCTGAAAATGACCCGTTTATCCCTACTCTCTGTTTTTGTCCATTAACCAATCCTCTATCCATGCTAATATGTTACTCCCAACCCCATGAGCCCTTATCTTGCACAACAATCTTTTATGTGGCCTTTTGAAAATCCAAATATACTACATCCACAGGTTCCCCTTTATCTACCCTGCTTGTTACATCCTCAAAAAACTCATAAATTTGTCAAATACTATTTCCCTTTCATAAAACCATGTTGACTCTGCCTAAGCATATCATGATGTTCTATGTGCCCTGTTCCCACTTCCTTCATAATGGATTCCAGTATTTTCCCGCCAACTCATGTCAGGCTAACTGGCCTGTAGTTCTCTGTTTCATCTCTCCCTCCTTTCTTAAACTTGCTTTCTGCTGTTTCCCTCCCTTCCCCTAGCCCACCAAGTCAACCTTCCCTTATGGTTTCCCCCTACCCTAGCCCTGAACTCACATCTTTCTCTAGTTTCTCTCCAATCTCCCCTCATGCCCTCTCCGAGCTCATCTTAACCATGAGACCCACCTCTTGCTCCCTGGACCCCATTCCATATGAACTGCCAACCAACCAACTTCCCTTCCTGGCCCCCACATTAGCTGATGGTGTTAACGGTTCCCTCTCCTCAGGTACTGTCGCCATCATCACCAAGCCCCCTCCCCCCCAAAAAAAACCCACCCTTGACCCCTCTGTCCTTGCAAACTACCGCCACATCTCCAACTTCCCTTTCCTTTCCAATGTCCTTGAACTTGTTGTCGTGTCCCAAATCTGTGTCCACCTTACTCACAACTCCATGTTTGAATCGCACCAATCAGGTTTCCGCCCCTTCCACTGTACTGAAACGGCCTTTATCAAAGTCACAAATGACATCCTGCGCGACTGTGACGATGGTAAACTAGCCCTCCTCATCCTTCTCGACCTGTCTGCAGCCTTTGACACGGTTGACCACACCATCCTACTCCAACGCCTCCTCCATCGTCCAGCTGGGTGGGACTGCGCTCGCCTGGTTCCATTCTTACCTATTGTCTTTGGTCCCAGTCACAAACTCTGTTCCCTAGCCACCTACTCCACGCCTCTCCATAACCACCGTCTGTGGCTGAACCAAACCGTTTGCAAACTTGATGTCCTATTTGACCGAGGTGAGCTTCTGACCACGTATCCGCTCCATCACCAAGACCACCTACTTCCACCTCCGTAACATCACCCATCTCTGCCTCTGCTAATCTGCAGCTGAAACCCTCATCTATGCTTTTGTTACCTCCAGACTGGACTATTCCAGTGGTCTCCTGGCTGGCCTCCCATCTTCCACTCCCCATAATCTTGAGCTCATCCAAAACTCTGCTGCCCGTATCCTAACACGCACCAAGTCCAGTTCTCCCATCACCCCGGTGCTTGCTGACCTACGTTGGCTTCTGGTCCTGGAACGCCTTGATTTTAAAATTCTCATCATTGTTTTCAAATCCCTCTAGCCCCACAACTCTGAGATCCCTGCACATCCCCAATTTTAATCTCTCCACCATTGGCAGCTATGCCTTCAGTTGCTTCGCCTCTCTGCCTTTCTACCTCTTCCTTTAAGACGCTCCTTAAAACCTACCTCTTTTGGTCATCTGTCCTAATACCTCCTTATGTGGCTCATTGTGAAATTTTATTTGATAACACCCCATGAAGCACCTTGGGCCATTAAACACACTATATAAATGTAAGCTGTTGTTTACACACACCACACCCGAACTAAACTCTCCTATAAAAAGGATACAAGATAGTCCCCAATTGATACCCATCACCTGAATACAATTAACACTAATTGATATAAATCATACAATTAACACCAAGGCTGCCTCCAAGTCCCTTTAATTATAGAAATGCTGTTGTGTTTCTACATTATTTCTTTAGTTCTAGTGATCAGTTCATCCCAGAGTTGTGACTAAGACCGTTGGTTGTCATCTGGAGTGTGTAAACTTCATCCTGCCCATGTGTCTGAGGGACCATGATGAATCTACACAAGTGCAACAAACATTTACCAAACTCGGTGAAATCTTTAAAAAGTGGGACTGAAAAACCTTCACCTGCTTATACAGACAGCCTTAAAAAAACCTTTAGTGAGGGCATAGTTTTGACTAATCTATTAAATAGAGAGCCTAAGGCACAATGGGCCACCTGCCACTGATTGCACCAACTAACTTGTTGGCTTGCTTGCAAAAATAAGTGAGTCTGTGGTATGATGTGTTGTCATTGTGGAATGATGGCTTGTTAACTTTTCAAATGCTACATGTTTCAATGGATTAATACTAAAAGTAGAAAAGATTTGCTTTTAATAGTTTTCTGGATGAGTTACCTGTGCCCTCGTGCTATTTTGGCATGCATATAGAGTCATATATGTAAGATGGCAGCTTTATATTACTTTGAAAGATACATTTTTTCACTAGATTCAGATTAATTGCCATACATTGATTTCTTTAGATGTATCTTAGTTGAACTTGCTAGCTCATCAAATGCTTGACTTTTTGTTTTGTGCAAAGTGATTTAGTGGATTGCTTTGGAAATATGACTTATGTTTTATCATGCTATAACTTGACAGCATCTGGAATTAGGTGTAGTCACATACTTTTCAAATTAAGTCAAGTGCTGTCGACGAATATGGTTGCCCTTTCTTCTGCTTATGTTAAAAATCCACTTTAAATGAAATTCTTCATCTTTAGTTATTAATATATACGAGATATACTGAAAATACATTTTAAATGAATCTTTTCTCAACCAAAACACTTATACTTTCATTGTTTTTCAGTGCAATTTGAGAAGGTACTTTTTTGGGGAAGTGAAGAGCATAGCTAATGAGCAGTTTGGAAATGAAAACCTACTAATGTATTGCCCATAGAATGACATTGTTATTAGCTTTCTGTTTCAGAAACCTTAAGTTATTCTGTAAATTTAGTTGTAATTATGGTTTTATAATACATAAACATTACAGAAAACAAAAGGAAGGAAATTATGATGTAGTGTCTGGCACCCGCTATAGAGGGGACGGAGGAGTATTTGGCTGGGATCTGAGAAGAAAACTCATCAGGTATGAAGCAGTACTTCATGAATACCATGGACATCTATCTAAAAGAGTGATTGCAGCATTAGTAAAACAGCATTGTAATTTAGTTAGAAGATCATTCTCTTAATTAGGCTTTATTTTATTTTTTGATCCCAGCAGTTTCCACAGAAAATAGTTTTGGAGTCTTCTGTTTCAGTTCTGCTTTTGATCAACCTCAGCTGCCCAAAACTGGAAGTGACATGGGTCAAGGGGGGACTCCTGGCTAAACTGTGTAGTCTGCCTATAGAAATGTAGTAATCCTGAATATGAGTGTAACAGTGCTGATATTTGTTCTTCTGAGTTATTACAAATTACATTTTTTCTGAAGTCCCGTTAGTATTATCAGTTACTGGAAGATGCCTCCCTCCAATTCTGTATGATCAAGATTACCGCAGTGATGATGTTTTGGTTGTCTCAGATGGGTTTTACGTAGAATTACATAGAATGTACAGCACAAGAACAAGCCATTTGGCCCAACTGGTCCATGTCAGTGTTTATGCTCCACACTAGCCTTCTCCCACCCATCTTCATCTGACCCTATCAGCGTAACCTTCTAAATCTTTCTCCCTCATGTGCTTTTCTAGCTTCTATCTATTCTCCTCAACTACTCCTTGTGGTAATGAGTTCCACATTCTAACCACTCTCTGGGTAAAGAAGTTTCTCCTGAATTCCCTATTGGATTTATTAATGACTATCTTATATTTATGGCCCCTAGTTTTGGTCTCCCTCACAAGTGGAAACATCTCTACGACTACCCGATCAGACCCTTTCATAATCTTAAGGACTTCTGTTAGGTCACCCCCAGCCTTCTCTTTTATAAAGAAAAGATCCCCAGCCTGTTCATCCCTGATAGATATAACCTCTCAGTTCTGGTATCGTCCTTGTAAATCTTTTCTGAACCTTCTTCAGTGCCTCTATATTTGTTTCATAATATGGAGACCAGAACTGTGCACGGCCTGAGGGCTTGAAGGATAGTTGGAGGGGAGTGAACTTTGAGGACAGGGATTTTAACTTCTGCTCTTCTATAGATGACCTCTACTCTTGATTAGATATGTTACTGATTCCTGAAAGTCTTTATAGAGAACAAGCAAGCAATAGGAGCTACACTACAGTTCTTTTTCAGCTTCCTCAATTTACAAATTCCTGCAGACTGTAGGAAGGGGAGACACACAACCATCAAGTTACACAAAATATTCCTTGAGTGGATCATGATCAAGGAACCTCATATTGACTTGGAAACATAACTGTAATATACTGATATCCTAGGAAGTTAGGTTGTGTTGTGCTAGCAGATCTTTCATGGTGTGTTGCACTAAAGATACTATCCTGTCTGTCTTTGCCCAGAGGACCATAACGGCAAAGGTTTGCGATAATTGTACGTGTGCCAATAAGAAACATCAGTTAGACGTTGGGACTGAGGCCACTGTCTTCAGCACCGGTCACGAACTTTGTTCCCTCGCCACCAATTCCGTCCCTCTCCTTGGCCACTGTCTCAAGACTGTTCTCAACCTCGGCATCCTATTTGACCCTAAGCTGAGCTCTCGACCACATATCTACTTCATCTCAAAGACCACCTACTTCCATCTCTAACAGTATCCATCTCCGCTCCTGCCTCAATTCATCTGCTGCTGAAACTCTCATCCATCGTTTTGTTACCTCCATGCTTGACTACTGTAATGCTCTCTGGCCAGCTTCCCATTTTCCAGGTTCCATAAACTTGAGCTCACCTTAAACTCTGCTGCCTGTATCCTAACCTGCACCAAGTCCCTCTCACCCATCACCCCTGTACTTGCTGACGTACGTTGGATTCTGGCCCACCAAAGCCTCTGTTTCAAAAATTCTCATCCTCGTGTTCAAACCTCTCCCTATCACTGTAACCTCCACCAGCCCTACAACATCTCTGTGTTCTTCCAACTCTGGCCTCTTTTGCATTCCCCAATCCCTTCGCCCCACCATTGGCGGCCGTGCCTTCATCCGTCTAGGCCCTAAGCTGTGGTATACCCTCCCTAACTCTCTCCATCTCTCCACCTCTCTCTGCTCCTTTAAGATGATCCTTAAAACCTAGCTCTTTGACCAAGCTTTTAGTCACCCCCCCTAATATCTCCTCCTTTGGCTTGCTGTCAATATCTGTTAAATTATGCTGCTGTGAAGCGCCCTGAGATGTTTTCCTTCGTTAAAAGTGGTATATAAATGCAGGTTGTTGTTGTTGATTCTGTCTAAAGGTTTCTGATGGTGATTTGAAGTGTGCCTGGGTGTGCTTGGTATCATTTAGATTGTAATCTGTTCTGAATGCTTGAGTGCTGTTTGGCATTCTGTTGGTGCATTTCTGTCTTGATTCCATATTTAAAGAACTGTGGAAGTGACTTCTGCAGGCCGTTGGTAGCTGTAGACTGATGTCTTTTGCTTCATTTAACCCATTAAAGCATTTTCTCTTGTTCTCCCATTGGAAAACAACATGGTTATATTAGAAGAATTCAGAGCTTTAATTGAGTTAATCCTGATGTTGCTTTTAAAGTTAAAATCAATGTGTTTTTGTTCGGAACAAGTATTGGGCTTCCTGTAAGTCATTCAAATTAAACACACAAATCTTTATCTAAAGCTAAGAAGTACATCTTCTCAAAAGTTTGTTTTTCTCCATCAAGTTGCTTTACTGTATTGTATGGAAGGCTGAAACGAGAAAAACATTGATCCAATGTGCTCCCAAAAAAGTACCAGATGGAATGCATTCCAAGAGAATATAATATAAAAATAATAACTTTATTATATCTATCAGATTATGCCTCCAGCTTTCTGATCTTTTTAACCTGCCAGATACTGTGAAAAAGAAAATTCCAGCTCCCTTTCAGCCATCCTAATGGTTTATGTTTCAATGTCCATAGCCAGGCCTTCAAAGATAGGAAAATGTAGGTCATACTACAGGCTGAACTACCTACACTCTCCCTCTGAAGCCCTCCAGCTTCCTGAACCTTTCATCATCAGTACTGTCTCAGTTGTAACTCTTTCACTTGTTCTCCAGGCCTCAAGGTTTCTGGACCTTAGTCTTTGCATGCTACCCTTCCTTGGATTGTTCTTTCACTTGTTCCTGGGCCTCTGCTCCTCGACCTACAAGCAACACTCCAGAAGATGTACAAGAATATGTATTTTTTTATAGTCTGTCAAAAATAAAGATAACTGCCGTGGGAACTTATAGCAACTCATTGGCACATGATCGAAAATAACTGTTGTTCCAGTCCTTTAAAAAGGATCAGAAACACAGTGCTAAAACTTGAAGGCCTTTTAGCTTGATATCTATGGTGCAAGAAACATTGTGCTTATTATAAACAAAAACTATTCAAAAGCAACAAATGATAACGCAGGTAGTAAATCCAAGCCAAAATGTATTTTAAAGATAGATTGTGTCCAACAATGCATTTAAATTCTTTTTGGATATACTTGGGTCGGTGGATGATAATGTGGTTGTTATTATACATCATTTCAAAACCAAGGGTAGTTGTCGATGACTGCAGTTCAAGATTGGCAGCTGCAACCATCAAGAGTCCACCAGGGATGCTGTGCATAATATTAGCAACCTTAATGAGGATATTGTAAGCAGAAGGAGTGTAAATGATACAAAGTTGTGTGGGAAATCAGGATGCTGTGAGAAGATGCATTTTAGACTTAGCAAATGCCTAAACTAATATTGGGAACCATTTAATATTAAGAAGTTTAAGGCAGTGCATAAAAGTAGAATATATAAGTATATGTGAAGGAGGAAAACGATTTGAACATGGTAGTTAACCACAGGTTGAAAGTATTGTATGTGTTAGCTATTACCAAGAGAATTAATGTTTAAACATATTCAAGTTCCACAGAATATAATTTTAAGGACATTATCTTGATGCTGTGAAACTATATATAGATTATTGTGTTCAGTTTTGGATACTGTGCTTATGAAACTACATTGAGTAGCAAGATTGATTCCAAGTCTTGAGATGAGCTATGAAGAGAAGCAATGGGAACTTAATGTATTCACATTGGGGAAAGAAATCTTTTGTTTCCAGAGGGAAGAAAGGATAAAAAATCAACTAGGGTCATGTTTGAGAGACTGTCCTTGTTACAACTGGTTGCCCACTTGTTTTTCAAGTCTGTAGGAATTCCCAATTATCAGTGAAAAGGAATTATCACTTTTTTCCCCTTCTGCCCAGATTTCTACCTAAATTAACTCCTAACCCCATCTTTCAAAGCTAACTCGCTTTTCCACTCTTTTTAAGCCCTCCCCCTTAATTGCAATGCTCAGCATTGGGTCACAGAAGAGAGACTATCTGTTTCTGAAGATGAAAGAGACCTTTGTCTTAGTATACTTAATGCTTAATACGTCTAACCAATGCATAGCAGTAATCAACAAAGTCAGTATAATGTTGAACTATGTAGCCAAAACAGTAGAAGCTATGATCAGAATATAGTGCATGGCTCAGAATACACGTTGAGTACTGTGTCTGCTTCTGGCCACTGTGACTATCGAGTGCTGGAGGCAGTGCAGAGAAGAGCCATGAAGCTGACCCCTAGTGTCAAAGTTCTGAGTTATAAGGAAAGATTGGAAAAACTTGGGATTTTCAGCATTGATTCTTCAGAGTCATTATAGAGGTTTATAAGATAGGTAAGGGTATGAAGAAGATAAATCTGGAAAATACTTTAACTAAATTGTGAAAGCAGGTCAAAGGGACACATGTTCAAACCAGTGAAAGGTAAATTTAGGAGTGGTATTAATACATGGAATAGACTTCTAGATAGAGTAGGATAGAGTAATAAACCTTACCATAATTTCAAAAACAATTGGATGCTGCAATTGGGGGTGGAGGGGGGAACTTTAGGCCTTTTCTGGATGGATGAACTAAGATGGGCTGAATGGCTGTTCTTATCTGTAATGACCTTGTGAAGATGATGGACAAAAATCTCAATGGCGAAATAAACTGGATAGGCTGAATTAAATTTTTCATCCCCATTATCTGCACTCAAGGTCAAATGACTGAACTTAAAAATCCAAATCTAAGTATAATAAATCACAGACATACTATTAGTGCTGCAGTCACTCTTTTAAAATATTAAATGCAAAATACCTTAATAGCTAAGTAAGTCAGTGTTTAAAATAAGCTACAGATTTACCTGTGGTTTAATTTTGTAGACTTTATACTTTGTCTCTTTTTTGTCGTCTTTCAAGAAAATACTAATTACGATGTTTACATGCACATTTTACGATGGGTTAATCTATTTTACTGTTTTGTGTTTAAATCAGATTAACTTACATCGCTGCTAAGTGAGGAATTTAAACAAGCGTTGGTTCTAATTCTCTAAAAGTTATGAAATTACATCACTTTGTTTTCAGTTTCTATTTAATCACGTTTCTTTTTTAATCTAGCCGAGGAGCAAATTTTGTCACTCAGGTATTATTGAGACCAGGTGCTTCAGACTTGACAGGTAGCTTCAGGTAAGAATGTGGTTTAATATCTTTCGCATATCTACATTTGTTTGGATGTAATTCTGTAATTTCAGGGCATGTTCAGGATTATATATAGTTAGCAAAACACAGCCAAAAATACAGTCTTTCTAGTAAGTTCCATTTTCACATCAAGCACATTGTGTACACTGTATTGTGAGAGTAGTGAAAAACAAAACATAACCTTTTTTAATAAATGTAATAAAAAGTATAGGAAGATTAGCCCCAAAGTTAATTTTATACCTCACTAATCTTGCAGAACAGTTTGCTGAAATACATCTGACACTTATTTGTATGTAGTGGTAGGTTTCTGGTGTGGGTAGAGTGGAATGACCATATCAGTACTTTTATGTTTTATTGTACTGCAATTATGATCCACTAGCTATGAACTCAAACTTGAACCGTTTGATTCTTCATCTCATCTATACATTAATATTATACTATTTGCAAAGATAAGCAAACAGTTTGGATTTTTTCCTTCACTTCCCCCTCGTAAAACTATATTTTTGTTGAAGTCGTTCTACTTGACAACATTGAAGCAACATAGCTGAGCCCTAATCCTGTCCTTCCCCAATATCACATGAGCACTAAACATTTTCCAACACGAGATCAACAACAACAACTTGCATTCATATAGTGCCTTTAACGTGGTGAAACGTCCCAAGGCGCTTCATAGGAGCATTATCAAACAAAATTTGACACCGACCCAAATTAAGGGATATTAGGACAGGTGACCAAAACCTTGGTCAAAGAGGTAGGTTTTAAGGAGCATCTTAAAGGAGAGAGTGGTGAAGGGAATTCCAGAGCTTAGGGCCTAGGCAGCACGGCCACCAATGGTGGAATGATTAAAATTGGGGATGAGCAAGAGGCAAGAATTGGAGGAATGCAGAGATCTCGGAGGATTGTAGGGCTGGAGGAGATTACAGAGGTAGGGAGGGTTGAGACCATGGAGCGATTTGAAAACAAGGATGAGAATTTTAAAATCTAGGCGTTCCTGGACCGGGAGCCAATGGAGGTCAGCGAGCACAGGGGTGATGGTTGAACGGGACTTGGCGCGAGTTAGGATACGGACAGCAGAGTTTTGGATGAGCTCAAATTTATGGAGGTGATGGGAGGCCGGCCAGGTGAGCCATTGGAATAGTCAAGTCTAAAGGTAACAAAGAGTTGGTGAGGGTTTCAGCAGCAGATGAGTTGAGGCAGGGACGAAGATGGGCAGTTTTATGAGGTGCAAGTAGGTGGTCTTGGTGATGGAGCGGATATGTGGTCGGAAGCTCATCTCCTGGTCAAATAGGACGCCGTGGTTGCGAACGGTCTGGTTCAGCTTCAGACAGTGGCCAGGGAGGGGGATGGAGTTGGTGGCTAGGGAATGAAGTTTGTGATGGGGATCGAAGACCATGGCTTTGTTTTTCCCAATATTTAGTTGGAGAAAATTTCTGCTCATCCAGTATCGGAAAGCAGTGTGACAAATCAGAGGCAGTGGAGGGGTTGAGAGAGATGGTGGCGAGGTAGAGCTGTGTGTTGTCAGCTTACATGTGGAATCTGAAATTGTGTTTTCGGATTATGTCTATGATGACAACTGTTTTTGTTGAAGTCATTCTATTTGACAACATTGAAGCATCATAGCTGAACCTAATTCTGCCTTTCCCCAATATCACATGAGCACTAGGCACTTTCCAACAGGAGATCAGTGGATAGGGATTAGAGGAGTGAACCATGGCTGATTTCTCTCCCTTCCTTTTCTAGTTAAACTACACTGTCCTACTGCTGCCCTGGTTGAGACCAACTAACTCAGTCTGAAATATGGATCAAAACTTTGATTTTTCTGCTTAGATTGGCTCAGTACAATATCATGTACTACTTTTGCCCATTAATCATTTCCTCCGTACCTTTGTTTCCACAGATGAAAGGTTGGAATTGCACTTTTCTAGTTGAAGCGATGCTGCTTCCAATTTTGGGTTAGAAACTGGAGGAAGCACAGGAGTTTGTCCTGTTCTTTCCTCTCCATTTTCTGTTCCAAGTGGTGCATTTAAATATAGTTTAAAAGTATTTGTATCCACAGATTATACAGAAAAGAAGTACTGCAGAGACTGGTTGAGAAGTGTGTATCAAAAGGCTATGTCTTTCAAATGGAGATGATCGTTAGGGCTCGCCAGCTGGACTACAATATTGGGGAGGTATGAAATGAGCATGCTAAAATAAATCTTAAAAATTAACTTCTGAGAATCAACTGTTCTCCATTACAAAATGTCCTGCATAAATGTATCAGTGCTATAGAACATAATGTGTTGAATTAGGTAAACAGTCTTTTAAGTAAAACTTGATGAAATACATTTAATGATTAAATGTACGGCTGCTACATAAGATAAGATAAAACATGGGAAATTGCAATTCTTCCGTTCTATTTGATTTGTTTTTAATACTGCAGTTCACAGTACGTATTGTGTACTAAAATCAGTTTGGTTTCCTACTAAATGGCTGAATGGCCTACCCCTGTTCCTATTTACTATTATTTTTTGACTTTGCATATTTATATCTTTCTGCTATTTTGCTTGCCTGGCTATGCTATATATCTCTCAGGTTTCTAATAATTGGGAAGAAAATGTTGAAGTCTCCTCAAAATTTATTTTCACATTTTGATGGGAATTTTTATTTATATTTTTGCAGCCTCCTAAAAAATCAGTTGTGTCTCGTTGTCATTGTGACATTATGCATTGTTGTGGTCATGTGCTTATCAGGGACCAATGAACAGCAACTACCAGAGACCAAAATGACAGAGGAGATTTTTCATTGTTTCTACAGACCAGTCACAGTGCTTAAAAGAAAATAGCTGCATTTTCCATGGAATTGGTCACATTATTACCAGGAACCAAACAAAGCTGTCAAATCTCCCCCACCAACCTTAATCAACCTTCCCAGCATTGCTCCAGACACCTGCCAATCCAATCGGGTCTATCAAGTGATTACCTACAGCCAGTGACAATGCTAGAATGTGACATGATTAGAATGGTCATTTGATCACCATTGGCTGATGAGATTGCTATAAAGTGTAATTTTGTTGGAAAAATTATAATCATTTGGTTCAAAAAGGACACTTTTTATATTACGTATAAAATAGGTGTAGCATATACAGCATATTATAAGACAGTCTCAAAATTGATAATCTGCTGGTGTTCACAATCCATATTTTGAGCCATTAATTTCTAAATCACAATGACAAGTAGATATATGGGGCTCAATTTTCAAAGTGAAAAACGGGTGGGTTGGGGCATTGAAAATTGCCACCATTTCAGACCTGCCTATTTCCGGTTTTCACTGGGGCGGGCGACCATCCCGCTCCCAGGAGGCGGGTCGGGCCTTAAAACCTTTCAAGGAGGCTTCGGGCCTCCATTTTTCTGGTCTTCCTGATTTCAACTCCAGGGGGCCGGGATTCCCGGGCCTTCTGTTTTACACCTTGTGAAAGAAGGCGAGAAGGCCCGAGACTAACAGGTAGGTGCCTTGAAAGACACAGCTTGTGGGCCCAGAGGAGCAGGCGTGCTTCCCCCAGGCCCTACAAGCCTACCTGCACCAAAACCTGACACCCGCCCCCATGACTGACCCCTGATCCCATCCCCCATGACTCACGGCCCCTGTGCCCACTCACGGCCCCTGTGCCCACTCACGGCCCCTGTGCCCACTCACGGCCCCTGTGCCCACCCATGACCCCCACACCCACCCATGACCCCCACACCCCCCATTCATACAAACAAAGACTTACCTGAAGACGTCCTCTCCCTGGCTGGTCTCCCGTCTGACAGGCTGGTCTCAGTTGGTCAGTCGGACGGGAAACCAACAAAAAAGAATAAAAGATGTCCTTACGTCAAAATCGCAATGACATACTAATGGGTTTCCCAACCTCAATTTGACCCCGCCCCCGCCTCCGCCCCCTCCCCCTCCGCCCCCTCCCCCCCCTCCCCCTCCGCCCCCTCCCCCCCCTCCCCCTCCGCCCCCTCCCCCTCCCTTCTCGGCTCAGTTTTAGAATTGAGTCCATGAAGTTTACAATCTGTGGTAAAGAATGGATGCAGTTAGGTTTTTTTTATCTCATAATATGCAAACACCTGTGACCTGTGTTTCTTTCAATTATAAAATATACTAATCGACAATTTATCAAAAAACATTTACTACTTGCTGGGTATGATTCCACACCAGCCAGTTTTCTCAAAATCTCACTCGAGGCATTATTTATATGTAGACCTTGATGATGTGTGTGTGCAAATTATTTGAATTTGGATGACATCACAACTGAGGTTGATAATGACGACACCAATACACTAAGGGAGTCGTGTTTCCATTGTTTATTACAGTTTGTAAGCTTAATATATCTGCTTCAGTCATTGTAATTTCAGCAAGAATCATTTGATAGCATCAAAGAGTAGGAACCGTGGCTATTTTTTCTCCTCTCTTGTATAGGGACACTAAGGCCATGTGTAGTACCTCAATTAGTGCCCCAACTAAAGTCAGCTGATCCTGCTTAGACCAGAGTTCGAGCCTGGGATCTTCCTGGTCCAGCTACTCATTGTGTAAATTTGCTGAGCCATTAGGGAGCCCATTGAGTTATTTCCTTTTTCTTCAAACTTTATATGCTACTTCTATAAGAAGCAAGTTGCAGTATTCAGTTGTTTTCAGTTCTGTTTGAATTTTGTTTAGTTTTTAATTAAAATACAGTTGTAGCTTACTGATATTTTTACATTTGCTATAGGTAAGTGGCTCTGATTTCATGTGAATTTTATGTTTTAAAAAACAAGCAAAGAACAAGTTGGGAAAGTGTAGTTCAGTGTATTGCCAATTTATTTCAGCATGCCTGTGGTACCATATTCCAATTATTCATCCTCATTCAATAACATTAAAGAAGGAAGATGGAATTATCCTAAAATTAATACCCTACATCATGAGAGCGTGTTTACAGTGATTCTTGTTTGAGCAAGAGGTGCTTTTTAAAAAACAAAAATAAATTGTGCAGAGTGTGAATGAGTATGTGTGTGTGTGTGTGTATATATAATATATACGTGTATATATAATATATACATACATACAATATATACATACATACATACATATCAGTCATTCTGATCTCCATATGACTATAATAGTGAATGACATCACACAATGACACATTTACATCACAAAGCAGTTTCAACTGATTTTTATTGGGCAAAAGCAATTCCTTTGAAATTATGTTACCAGTGTCCTAAATAGGCAAAAAAAATATTCCCAGTGATAAAATTGAGATGTGTAGTACAGGCAGATAATACAATAGTAACCCATTTCTTACTGCTATATGGCATTCATATGTTAGAATATATTGACATAGTTAATTCTTGATAGTTCATTTTGTTCTGTAATGCTCATTTTTACATTGAATTAATGTATCTTTCTCCCCCTCCCAATTGTTACAGGTTCCTATAACATTTGTGGACCGTGTGTATGGTGAATCTAAACTCGGAGGAAATGAGATTGTTTCATTTTTGAAAGGACTGCTGCATCTCTTTGCCACTACATGATCAAAACTAATATTTTGCACTGAAATGTTACATGTCGAGAATGTTTTAAGTCTAGATTTGTGTATTATTTCCCTATTTCACAATCTCATTGTAAAGTCTAATTTTATGTGTACAAATCTGTAGTACACCTCAGTGAATGAAAAATTGTAAAATATAATTTGAAATAAATCATTCCAGTCTTTGAGTAAGTCTGCTATTAAATATTAATTTTGCTTGTCTCATTTTATGCTAATATTTCTACTTCCATAGATCATATTGCTGTAATATTTCAACTATTTTATAACTAGTTACAAACATAGTGATAAATCATAATAAGCCTATGCCTAACACAACTTGCCATTACCAATATTTTGCTTTTTAATCCTCAGTAGAACCAGAAGAATTTATGCTATGGTAATGTCTGTTTAACACATTCATCACATCAGATGTGATTTTAATCAAACTTTCTGAGTAACTTCCTTTTAACAGGTACACATCATTACCATGGTATTTTGGTGTGCAAATTTACATATGTAGATTGGGATATAATTGGCAATTCATTCTTCTATTCTGAAAAACAAAGTATAGAGGCAGGACATTCTAAGAGTTATAAGAGTTTCTATGTAACTTAATTTGCACATATAGAATTTCCAATTAACATAATATGTTAGTATAACAATTTTGCTCAAGTTTTCTGAAGGTAAAGCTTGTTTTTCACTTTAGTATTTTCATTAATAATTTGCTTTTAATTGGGACAATTTATATATTATCATTCCTAGATTAACTGATCTTTCATTTTTCACACAGATACAACTAATTAAAATGTGCAAATGTCCATGGAAACATCTATGCAAATGTCATGTCTCCTATACTATTACACGCAACAGGATCTGGGTTTATCTAGTTCATTTTAGTGTCCTCGGACACATTTATTGCCTCAATAATTGCAACTGCCGTGATCCCCCTTGTGTCCTTCAGGGAACCTACTCTAAGGGATATTCCAATGCTACTGTAGAACTAACAATGGGAGCTACTGGGTATGTTTTTATTTGGTTTGTTACTTCATCCTCCATCTGGTGAAGTTCCTGGAATCCACTTGCCACCTCCACTAATCTGGCTATGGCCAGAATCTTGTCATGGAGGAAACAATAGATGTAAACCAGTGCCCTACCTCTCTGTGGCACCATGTGTTAAAATATTTTTCAAAAATTAGTAAGGGTTTTACTTTCAAGTGAGCATGCTTGGAACTAACTGCATGTGTGCAGTCACTTTTTTTTTCATATTTTTCTAAGTTGATTATGTCTTCAAATAGGGTCCAGAATTTTTAATCTTTCAATTTTGCATTATTTCAGGTTATCATTGAAAACTGCACAGGTATGTTTACTGCGTAGTCTCATTAGAAAAGCAGATTGCATGTTCACTTAACTGATCTGTGCCGTGTTTTTAAGTGGTGTGTGTATATTGTAACTCAAATTGCTGATTTGTTTCAACCTCTATTCGGTTGACATGAAACTTTCTTCATATTGAGTTCTGAGCTTTTTGATACAGGCTAAACCAAATGAATGTTTTATTAGATTCTTATCACATTTGGTCAGATACTGGCTGCCTGTTTAAAAATAGGCAGCCAGTACATTTACCTGACGAAGGAGGAAGCCTCCGAAAGCTTGTAGATTTCAAATAAAAATTGTTGGACTATAACTTGGCGTTGTAAAATTGTTTACAATTGTTTAAAAATAAGCATTCTGGGATCTGTTATGTGCTTTGACTGTGGGTGAGTAAACAAATTATCACCTCAACAACTCACAAATACCAAACTCTTTGGATTTTTACCAAACATAATTCCTGACTATCATGATATTACAGGTACTTATTCAGAATGGCTATGCTAGGTACTGTCTTTGCACTGATCACATGTCTGAAATGTGAATCAACATTGTTGTTCCAGTGGGAAGTGAGCAATTATCGTAACAGCCAAGATAACCTCCACTGTTAGCCACAATGCTTGGCAGACGGCAGGCCACTAAAATCTTTCCACTAATCTCATTTTTGAAGACTATAAAAAGAGCAATGTTTATTTACCAGCTTCTATGTGAAGACTTCAAGAAATAGTGCTGTGTAATTTTACCCTAAATAAGGTTTTACTAATAGAGTGTAAATTTAATGAAAAGGCTGTGTGTTAGAACATGGGTTTGTGCCTACAATTCTCGATCTAGTCAGTTCACATCTCAAACTGAAACTATAGAAAGAACTTGCATTTATATATCAGCTTTCACAACCTTGGAATGTCCTAAACCCGCTTTACAAGCAATGGATTACATTTGAAGTGCAGTCATTGTTGTTATGTAGGCAAAAGTAGCAAGCAATTTATGCACAGCAAAATAAATGACTAGATAATCTCTTTTTGGTTGTGGTGTTTGAGGGTGGAATGTTGATCAGGACAGAGAACTCCCTACTGTTCTTTGAATAATACCACGGGATCTTTTACTTGCATCTGAGCTGGCACGCGGGGCCTCGGTTTAACATCAGAACTGGGGGGCAGCACCTCTGAAAATGCAATGCTCCTTAGCTGTGCACTGAAGTGTCTGTGTGGATTATGTGCTCAAGTCCATAGTGGGGCTTGAACCCATAACCTTCTGACTCAGAGACAAAAGTGCTGTGTCTGAGTTAGAAGTTTCCCACAGGGAGACAAGTGCACATGTCTTTGTGGTCAACTTGACTGACAAAGGTCTGGGACCAAGTCACCTGCTCAGTCTTGATTGGAGAATTGTGGTGTGAGGCCAGGGAACCCAATAAAAGAAAAACATACTTGTATGTAAAGAACCTGTATTTAATTCATATTTCATTTTCTAAAAAAATATATAATTTTAACATGTCACCCCAAACATACTTTGTGAGTTCAGCTGAAATCCACAGAATTGCCTCAGTGCTCTTCTCACTACTTTCCCCTTTATTATTGATAGTACTACACTCGGCATGTTCTCTGTGATCTGAACAACTTTACAGTAAACTAACAAGACAAAACACCTCATAGGCCTTTGTTGCAATGATCACAAGTATCTTTGTATCAGAACACCTAGAATTTTTGAGCCACTTAAAATGACACACTTGATTGTATTCTAAACAAAGGGGGACAACATTACAGAGACATTGAAATAGAAGATGGACAGGCTAGATGGTGGTACAGAATGTTAGAGTCTGAATGCAAAGGCTATGAATGATAAGCTATGGATATATGTTTATGATCCTCCAAGCTGAGTTCCTAATCTTCCATTGTACTGTTGTAGAGAGGCGTTCAGCCAGACCAAAATCTTCCCAATAAAGAAAGGGAGAAATATTACGGTAACAGCTATCTAAAGTCATACCTATGCACTGTTGGTGGAGCCAGAGTAGCCTGTAAGTTGTCAGCGTGCTCTCTCCAGAAGTATATTTGATGCCAACTGTTAATAGGTGAGGAGAGAATTTGTTTGAGGTCTTACTTTTCTTCCCATTCTCTTTTCCCCCCACCCCCAAAAAAAAGCTAGTTTGTAAATGTAGTAAAACTTAAGTTTGCTCTGACTGTTGGTTAGCTCACTGAAATTATTACATAGTAGTTACTTTAAGCTTTATAGTTACTACTTATTACAGCACTTGTGTAATACTATATATTTTGTGTGTTCAGGTGCAAAATAGTATTTTGTTTACTGATTTACTACAATGACCTGTACAACCATTTGAGTACCTGAATTCTTATAGGCCAGTTGTACTAACACATTTGCCTTGATGTAAAGCAGTTTGAGATGCACATTGACACAAAACCAGTAGTTTAACTTGGGTGTCAGGTTGTATATCTGACTGCAGACTGCACTAAAGGCGAGGGTCCAGAGAGTGGTTTCACACCAGTTGCAGTATATTTCCAGTCTATACTGATGTCAAAATTTATCATTTCATTAAGTCAAAAAACATCAAATTTGAAAATGATTTTGGCCTCATTATACTAGGATTTATTTTAAACACAGAAATACTTAAATGACAATTGATGTATGTATGAAGTGAGATTTTTAAGTGAATTGTAACCACTTAAAAGTGAATGCTAGAACCTATTTACGTCAACTCTATAACAGGAGAACTTTACATTCCATGATGGTATCTATTGGGAGAAAGTCACCAGATTTACAACCAATACTTGTTAAATTTTGGAGATTTAAATTATCTTTAGCCTGCTTTTGTTTCCTTAGACATGAATAAAATTAATCATCTGAGCCAATTCAACATGCCCTCCTCACTGATGTGATCTAAGTACATAATTGAGGAAAAAAACAAAGTCCTTGCTTGAATCACAATTACGACCTCAGAAGTATTGGGCATAGGTTACTCTTCATTCTAAAAGTAAAAGACAATGTGATTTGGAGGTAAATTGGCATTTAATATAAGAGGGACTGCTAAGCATTTCAACATTTTTTCTCCAAGTTAGTTTCTGGTCAAAACTTCAATGAAAACCACAGAAGTGCCAATGTCCTTTTTATTTAAAACTTTTCCTTAATGGAAGAAACTAATCAGATTTGGCATGTTACATGTCAAGACATAAGCAGGCATACCCACTGGTCACAAATTTGTGCACTTTTTAAAAAAAAAATCACATGCGGCAGCAGATTGGCAGTCCAACGAATTTGGCCACTGCAGCCCCTGATCTTCTTACTGCTGATGCAACTGCAGCTTTGCTCCAAGGAGTGGAACTTGTGCTACAGACTGCAAGTGGGAATTTCTGATCTTGTGATCGATCGTTCCCATCTCTAGCAAGAGGTCTGTTCCTGGAACAAAGCAGCATCGGGTAGGAGTTGCTGCTGCAGTAAGAAGACCCAACAAGGGTGGTGGGGGGGGGGTTGAAATGTAGAAAAGTATATATTTCTGAACTGGGGCGGGGGTGGTGGTGAAGAGTGCTATTTTGAACTGGAGCAAATTGGCAGGGTAAGAACCTCTGAGAACTGGGGGTATGAGGGGGCAGAGAAAGTGTCCAAGTAGCTTTTGAGGAAGTGATTGGTTGGCAGTTGGACATGAATAAACCTAAATGTCACTTTTTCCTTTCATTTTTTAGATTAAAAGTATCAATTGTGGTTAATTGTCTAAAATTAACCAAATTCACCATTTTAATATAAAAATCCAAACATTTCTGGTGGAACATGTCCTTGAATTCCCTATAGATGCATGGGACACCGTTTGGAAGGAGGGTGTACAATTCAAAGTTTGTTGCACATGGCCGTCTTTCACATCACTTTGTTCTTAATCTTTGCTTTGAAATTATAGATAATAAAAGAAATTTCAGACTTTCTCACGAAGCCACATAATATTGGACTTCTTACATAGGATTTTAGAAGAGATCACTATCATTTGTATTGAGACATAACCTGACAACATTAAATATGAAACTCCCTTTTTAATGTAAATCATTTATTTGCTTGGGATAATTTATAACCACTCAACTACAGGTATTTCCTCAATGCACATGGTGAGTTCAGATGGTGGCTGGAAGACAGACATCAAATACCAGTCAGTTTCTACTACTTTAGGACAAGTTCATATTATTGGTGTATCTTATTTGTTTTCTCTTTAAAATATTGTAAGCTAACACTAAAGACATTTCAAGTTGACTTACAAATGCTGTCATATTTTGAAACAATTATTTCAAACAATGGGTGGCACTAACTGGTAGATTATTATTGGTATTAAAGTTGTAACTTATAGAAATCCTTTTACATTTTCAAAATGATCTGTTAACCACTGATAGTTGCATTCTACCAGTACCAAGCTAAGTGTCACCCCTATCCATTTTTAAACAGATACAAAACTTTTAAATTTACAATTAGAGAACACAGCTGTCATTGGAATCATTAAAAAAAATCCACAATCTATTTAATTTCAGATAAGGTATCATTCTGAGAAAGCTAGTATGGGAGAATCAGAATTTTTTAAATTAAAAAAAAAATTGCTTATGCTCAGTTTCCATATATTTCATACCTTTTCAGGAATTGCATATTGATGTAGTATTTGAGATGTTATTCACTTTCACCATGCATCATCTAATAGTGAATATGAGTCCAAATTTCATTTGAGTTAAAAGTTAACAGCTTTTTCATTGAAAACTACGCCATGTTAAAAATTGTGGTGTGGTGGTGAACCTCTGTTACCTCGTCATTTGTATATGCTAGAACTTCAGACGTTGACCACTTGCTAACCAATATTATGTCATTCTAAGGATACCTTTAATACCATATTGCATGATCTCTAACCATTTAACTTTTGGCCAGTCTGATTTCTTACCATTCATAAATGGCAACCATACATTTCAAACTACTCAAATGTTGGGCTTTCATAAGTTGAATTGTACAATGCTTCATCTTCCCATAGCTCACTGTGAAGATACTTAAGCTTGTAACTGTTTTTACACTTATGTGAGCCAATGACTCGCTGAAATAAGACAAGTCACGTGTCTAAAGTAGCTGAACCCCAAAGTTTGAACATTAGCATGATTTTCCATGCAACTTTCTGGTGTGACAAAATGGATAACTTCCCACCAACATCTCAGAAAGTAGTGCTGGACCAGTCGTGAGGCGCAGTGATAACCCAAATGCTGAATCAGGTTGTGTGTACATATGTGTGCTTAGGTTTGTGACTGCACGCCGAGCAGATGGAGGCGCCAGATGCCCTAGTTCGCACCTGCGCAGTTGTATGCCTCGCCAGCAACTAAAGGGCGGGTGACAGATAGCGCCCCCTACTGGAAGCACAGGAGCCTCGTTTTCACACGCCTTGTTCCAATTCTCGCGAGAATACAGCAAGGGTGCTTATGCAACATAAACTATTCCTATTATTACACCAACTTTGCCCCTTTTAACCACTTTTAGCAGAAATAGGGCAAATAATAGGGGGCAAGAACCTCGAAGTTTGGGGGAATTGCCCTCAAAGTAATGCTCAACTCTGCTCTCTATTGGACAATAGTCCCCTATGCAAATAAAGTACACACGTCACTTCCGTTCTTTCTCGGACGCCATTTTGGCCAGGGAAGGCTCAGTGAATTATTGTCCGAAAGAAATTGAATTTTTTCCCCCTTTCTTCCCTTCGAGGTTTGCGCCTCAAAAAGTTTTCGATCAGAAAAAAAGTTGGCTCAGTCGGTTTAAGTTTTTTTTTCTCCAGAAGCCGTTTGTTCGGTGGCGTTCAGTTGTCTTTTTTTTTTCCCCCCTCTCCCTCTCTCTCCCTCTCTCTCTCTCTCAAAAAACAGCTCCCTCTTTCAGTGAGCGCTGGAAGCACCGCCGCGGCCGCCGCTCGGGGTTGATGTGAGGAGATTGAAGCGGCAGCAGGAGGAGGAGGCCCTTTGTTTGCGGCTCGCGCTCTTCTCTCACTGCTGCCGGTTCGGCCGCCGGCTCGCGCTTAACTGAACAATTAAAACAAAATAAGAAAAAAAAAAGGTGAGAACATTTTTTTAAGTCTTTATTACCGTGATCTTATGAATACAAACGATTAATAGTCCAAACCCCCCCCACCCCCCACCCCCAAAACCAATTGCATTTTGCAAAAAAAAAAATTGGGGGTGAAAAAAAAACTGGAGCAATGTGTGTGATGCATGCAAGTAGTTCTCCTTTATCTTTAGCAATATATAAAGTACCGATTGCTAAAGATGCATCGACCTAAGGTACAGAGATCCATCTGCAACGATTGCTTTATCCTATTTTTATGTTACCTATTTGCATGATTAAAAAATACACTAACGCCCGGATTTTTGCTTAATTTAACAAATGCACATTTTTTTAAAAACAGAAATTAGTTGTACTAATCCATCATTTGTAATTGTAGTCATTTATTTGTTTATTGTACTTCAAAGCTAGGTGCGGGTTCAGATATTAGTATAATTTACTATGTATCGATTTGATGCATATGTGATAGGTCAAGTCACCCAATCGATGTTAGTGTTACCTTTCTTAATCGCGGAATACAATATTACCTAAAAGTATGTCTCCAACTGGATAGATCGAGGCGTTTTAGGGTTTTTTTTCCAGAGGCTTTTATGTTTTACGGGTTGTTTGATTCACCGGTAAATTAGTTCTGTTAATTTCGAGCTCCTTCGAAATAGTCTCTGTATCGGATGCCTAAAATGTAAAATAGCAATTGTCACCAGCTATTCTGTGTGCCATCAGTCGTGAATCTGATCGAACATTTGTTTACACATTTGCTCAATACCTTTTCTAGTGCTCTGTGGTCTTTAGACAGCATGCTCAACCAATCCAGACAGCAAGAAACGCCCTAGACAGAAGACGGGGTGGATGGAAACTGTGATTTAATTTATTTGTTAATTTACATATAGGGATTCACGTGAGTTCACTCGGTGACAATTCTGGATATTTTATGATGCTCATATTATTAGGGATGGGATAAGTTGTTGGTGATAATGTTAAAATGTGCACCTCTGGACCGGTTGCCGGCTGTGACGTTGCTGTAAAATGGCGCGAGTGCTGCTCTACTGCAGACATGAATAGATTTAGGGATTCCCAGTTTTGCAATTGCCTAAGTAGAAATGTTTGGCACGTGTTCTTTGGAGAAATTTTACCGGGACCCAACTGTTATCAGATCCATTATGTTGCAAACCACGACACCGAAATGTAGGAAAATGCATTTAGAACAAATAAAATAGTTTAATATTTTTTGTAGGCCTTGTATTGGAAATGTATTTTTAAATAGATTTAAGTTTGATTGTTTTTTT
Organism: Heptranchias perlo; assembly: GCF_035084215.1. Classification (NCBI taxonomy): domain Eukaryota; kingdom Metazoa; phylum Chordata; class Chondrichthyes; order Hexanchiformes; family Hexanchidae; genus Heptranchias; species Heptranchias perlo. The sequence continues at coordinate 32,186,751 of NC_090343.1, read as the reverse complement.
TATTTTCTGTGTAGTAAGCTAATAGCAAAACATTTCCACTTGCGTGCACAGCCGCCCCCACCCATGTTGTAGTGCAGCCATGCAGAGAATGAAAATCAATACTCGGTGCAGCAGGAGGCGCTCTTCAGAGGCTGGTTTTGAGGCTTCAGATGCAGGATAAAGAGCTGTTAGTGAAAGAAGTGCTCCATTAGAAAATGCTGACGCTCCTAGTACAGCGCCACCTATAGCTTAGGCGCCGAATGTAGTGACTGAAAACTTTGGGTAACACACAACACAGGCTGACATATGTGCAATTCAAGTATGCAGTTACTTTAATAAGCCAAAATTTCACCAGATGTATGTTTCCATTGGTACTGTTTCAGGAATATGTAATGCAATGATTACTTCTGACCAAGCTGCATGTACAAAATATCCATATTACTGATATTTTGTGTAACTAGGTGCATTTAGTGACCACCAATGCAAGGCAAAATGTGCATTAGTGAAAAATGATGGTAAATGTGAAATTAAGTGCATTTGGACATTACTTAAAGAATGACTAAACGGAGTTGTGTTCGTAGCGATCTGCCAACTCAGCCAAGAAATTGGTTCTTGATGATTAGTACTATTGTCCAAATAAAGCATCTGTGACTTGTAGCATGATGGCTTGAGTTCGATGTTTGAAAAGGTGGTTGTGAGCATCAAAATTAGTTGGCTTAGTGGGATATAGAAATTGGTGCTGTAAACAAACTTCTTGTTTATCCATACATCCTGGCTGTTTGCCATAAGGTTATCTTTCGAATGTGCACTCCTTAATTTAGAAGGTACTTGAAGTTGTTCTGATGGCACCTTGTGCCACCCCCCATCAGCTTGAATAGAATAGGATAAATATCTCCTGTCCTAATAGCTGGAAATGCTCTTTCGATTCAGGTACCCAGTCACATTTTGGTTCTGTTTGAATAGTTTAAATTTGTCTAACCAATCAGTTGGTCAGATTTTTTTCATAAACCAATTTAGGTTGCTACATGGTCCACAATAGTGTACTGTACCTTTTTAAAGAACAACAAGATAAGGCATACTGTACATCTGATGTAACAGGATATATAACCCTTTGCATAGCGAGATGATTCAAGTTAAATGCCTTGAATCCAGTAACAATTTGTAATATTTCACATTGCTATGGATGTAGGTTACATTAATGGGAGAGGATGATGATGCTCCAGTGTTTTTGTAAGTGTGAAGACTTACCAATTTTCAGTTAAGGCTGTAGGTGGTAAGGTTCCACTTGTTTTTTTTACTTTTATAAATCTTCATTGACATGCATCCTATATTATGTTTGGGAAGCTTCACAAAGACAAAAACATGGTAGATTTTGTTTCAGGTCAAATACATTAGGATTTTGGAGTGAAGCACAAGTACATGTTGTAGTACAGCTAGTCACCATTTCCCTCCAGCACAGAAGTTGTTTTCGGTAGTGATGCACATAATTTCTTTGTACTTAGTTATTTTCCTCCTTTCCTTCCTGTATGAATATACAAGGTTTCAGAATGTATTGTGAGCTTAATGTTTCAATTGTTGCAGAAGAGGAAATTGTACTCTGAAAATGTACCAAGGAAGAGTACTATGTTTGTTTTTATGGGGGGGGAGGGAGAAAGAGAGAGAGGAGACTTTATTGTGCATGCCTTTTTAAAATTATTGTACACTTGCATCTGATTTTATTATAAAAGCTTTTCTCTTATTTTTGAAGATGCTGATCTGTGCTGAGGTATAGGACTCGACAGGTTCTCTGCTGTTTAGTCTCTTGTCCAAGTGCTTAGTTTTCACAATGAACTTTACAGGCTAAGTCTGATCTTATTGACACCTGATGTCTATCCACATGTACCTTCCAGCGGGGATTGCTGGGAAGTAGTGAGGAGTAGGAAACTGGTGCCCCCCCCCCCCCCCCTCCCTCCAGCTCAGGGTGAAATAATTGTAGTCGCTCTACTAATGCCTGGCTGAGACCAGCTAACTCGGCATATATTTGTGATCAAACCTGAGACACCTCTGGCCTGTATAGCTCAGTAACACTGCTTTACCAACTGAACCATTGGGGGAGCTGAAGAGCTAATTCTCAAATTCCATGTATGCATTATTGTTAACCATTGGGCTACTGGCAGCTCCTGGGAATTGTAATCTTCCTAGTTACTTTGTTTTCAGATTGCACTTTGTGGTGGCAAAACAGATATTCTGGTGTCAGGATAAACTTTACTACTGTAATAGGGGGCCAGAATTTGCTGTCAAAATAATGGTGAGGTTAATGGTACTGCATTATTTATGTGCAAATGCGACAGCAACTTCAGACGAGGGACAGATGCGCGGTTAACTGTGTATATCTAAAAGTCGCTGTCCGAGTTGCGCCACTCCACCGCTAACTTTGCGAAAACGACATCTCACTGTCTGCCTCACCATTGAAATGGATTGAATGGCGTCAAGTTGCTGTATTTGCGTGGTAGATACGAAGTAAACACACCGCAGAAAGTTAAGTCTTGTCTATTTCAATCTAAGTGCCCTTTTAACAATGTGATAAGTGTTAATTACTGCCAGTCAACCCCTCTGACACTGAAAATTAACTGTTGTAAGTGTGACGTCTCATTCCTTCAGATTTTAGTTGTTGGAGATTTTAAAAATGTAAAAAAATTTGCTTTTCCTGTTTTTTCTCTCTTTAATCCAATCTTCATTTTTCTTTCTGTATGTAATTTGACATTGAATTCACCCATTCTAATTTACAGTTCCTTCTCAGTCCTTGTAATGTTAATTTCATACTCCTTCAATCTGACTAGTTAAGGAGATGCACAGTTGCTTGCCCTGTTCACTCAGATCCCAGATGCCCTGTTCCCTTACTGCGATGTTATCAGCTCACACTTACAGCAACTTGCCCCGCAAAAAATTTTAGAATCTAAAACTTGCAAGGGCAAGTCTAACTAATGGTAGATGCCGTTAGGTGTCCTGCCACTGCAAATTATGACCCATTATCTTTGTTACTGTAATCAGTTTTAAATATTTCTGAAATTCTTTACTTGGCTCATTTCCCCATGTTTTCTTTTTAACTTTATTTCTGATATATAGCATTTATTTTTTTCCAATTTAAAAATTGTTGTCCTGACCTATTTTGGAAGGGACGTATATTGTTTAAAATTGGGCTCTGGCTGAAAACCAACTGGAGAGACTGGCTAGAAAAAGAACAATTGAGCACAATTTAGAATTAACTTGGTGCTGCCATTGATGTGATGAGGTTGACTTTTGATGAGATTTTCAAGCATCAGATGAGTTCATGGCCACAGCAGTGGAATTTCACCCTAACGAGAGAACTCATTGTTAGTGCTCCAAAGGTTGCACAGATTTATTGTGAGCATATTTTTTTTAAATCCTAAAATTAAGGTCACTATCTAGCATCATGTTCCTTCACCTTGTGACTCGTAAATTTCTGCTTCTCAAGTAGGTTCTAATTTTCACATTGGGCTCAGATAATTGAGAGGGTAGATTAAGTGCAGAGATAGTGTTTCATTAATAGTGGACGGTCTGAATATTAACTTCTTTGCCATTCTAAGTAAAACAGGCTTCTTGTACTAGTATTTGTATACAGATGGGATATTTATGTAAAAGGTTTCAGTTGTCAACCACCCATTTCACTAAAAAGCTCTTTGATTATTGGAAGTTCCTGTAGTATGCTTATAATGCTTCCAATATTCTAGTGCTGCATTGTGCAATCATCAAAAAATAATGCAGCTTAAAAAGATGAGGCTTTGCTGTGGTCCTTTCACTTGTGTCAGGGCAGGATTACATGTAATAGCAGTTCCAGCATTAAAGAAGGGGAAGTTCATGGGGATGGGTATAAGATCTAATACCTTTTGGCTTATGGAGGGAACATACAGTTGATGTATTATTTATCTAGAAGGTGTATTTGTTGAACTCCTTTTAAGTGATTGTCCATAGTGATGTGTAAACTTGAGTCTGATCTCTTGTAGTAAAATATAACTATTCTAGGACAACATCGATTCATTATACAGGCTGTACTGTGCACAGATGAAGAATTAATTTCTTTCAGCATCTTTTAAGTTCTTAAACATAATATAGTTTTAAGTCCAGCAGTTTAAATGTATTAGAAACAATTTTGGGTCTTGGAGCTTGAAGATTAATTAAGTTGAAGCTTAAAAATGGACATTTTCTGGTCCCAAAAGAATGTGAATACTTTTTAATGTACAGTGGATGTCTGCAATGTGTATGGGCTACAAATGGCTGCTTTTCCAAATTCTGTATTAGAAACGTGGACAGTTTTTTTTGTGGGGGGAGGTGGTTATTCAGTTATAAACCTAATCCGGGGTGGTAGTTATTAGAAAATTAAAATTTTAAAAGTTGCCAGTAAAAACTAATTACTTTAGAAGTAGTTATGCAGGTGAAATGCGTTAGGTGGTGTCTATTGTTGGCAGCTATCTGGCCACTTTGTAGTTTGCAGTCTGTGCTATAAGTGAGCTTGTAGGCATTTAAATTCCTCAACAATAAAGAGGAAGGAGAGAGTTTATATAATATATACTTTATTCTTACATTTGGAATTTGGTAGAAATAGCAGAGAGGAAATTTGCATTATGTGCATTTGTGTGGTAGCATGTCTTGTTTTGCCCAAACTTAGAATCTGAAAGCTATTTGCTTTAGGAGTATATGGTTAATGTACATTTACATTCCCTCAGATTGAAAAATTTACTGACCTCAAGCTTAATGATTTGCAGTGACCAAATCACTGCCAACTAAAAGAAGAATGCTAAGTGGGATGTAATGTAATGATGGTACAACTCTGCATCAATGTGAATTTCTTCTATAAGGACTAAAATCCCAGGTTTGATCCCTGGTTTATAAAGTTAATGATCTCATCCAGTACAGCAGTAGGTGTCTTACAGTTGCCCTAAGTTTTTTGGATAAGTATGGGAAAATATTAGGCAGAGTTCCTGATCATTTTCCAGTAACTCCTATTGGGGTGTGTGTATATGCATGCACACCTGCTGAGGATGAGATTGTACTTAGCAAATGTTCCTGCTCTTGGTCATTATCAAGTGATCCCTAAAGGAAAGTGCCTGAATGTGGATGTTGGTGAGGCAAGATTAGGCTTGGGTCTAATGCTTTATCATTACACTTTTGGGGTAGTTGGCATATAAGTTAGAGGAAACTGAGTGCATCTAATCTGTGGTGTTGGGGAGAGAAAGAGGAAGAATGGTAGAAAGGAACTGGCAGTGACATCAGATGAATTGGAACATTGGAAAAAGCAGCAACAACAATATCTGATACAATAAATGAAATCCATGATGCATTGCAAATAGCTATCTTTTACAAAATTGCATAAATATAATAGAATCAAGTTTATAAAAATAATACAAAGAAATTGATGGGGGTGTGATAGCAGTTGCAAACGAGCTGACAGTTCAAATACCCTGTACCTGTAACCTTACCTTAGTTTGTAAATGGTTCATGATAAAATACATTGTTTAGAAATTCAGTCATTACACTCTTAATTCAGTTCAAAACAATAAAAAATTAATATAGTGCCGTAGCCCCAAATCAAGGCACATGCTGGACAGTATCAAGACCATCTGACACATGAACTTAGATATAGAGCAGGAATTTAAATGAAGCGTTTATTCCTTGCTCAAATTGCTGCTGGAATTGTCTACACTGGAAATGAGACCGTTTGCAATTTGGAACCAGCATAAGACTGTGTGGTTAAAAGCTCAGGTTTGGAAATAGATATAGGGAATGGTGCCAGCATGTCCTGTTGACTTAGACTTTAGCAAATTTAAGTGTATACAAAGGCTTTTAATAAAAATACAGATTTAATTACAAAAAGCCCTTTCCTTGGTACCTCAGTAATGTACAAATAATAATCAAGATTGTCCCATTTATCTATTAACATATTTGTATTCTCATTTAGTAAACCCCTCAAACAATTTTTATTTATGTAACTGCTGAGTGATTTTTCACCAGTCAAAAAGTCAATGTTATGCAGACTTTCAAAAAAGTTAGTCATACAAAGTAACAATTTTTATTAATTTATTATTGAAGTTGTATTAAACTGCATATATTTAACAAATTTATGATTGTACTGACTCTAAATTGAAAACCTAGTTTTGCTTCATTGATGTGAGCAATCATTGTGTGTCCTGGATGTTTTGTTGAAGTACCAGTACTTGGAGGAATTTTCATGTAGCAAAGTAACTGCAATATGTGGTTTGGTATTCTGCCTGTCTGTGTATGTTGAAGTTAAATCACTTGGGTCAAAAAAGTATGATAAAATTTCCACACAAAGAAAAGATGTCTAAATTATTTGTTGGTTTGTTGTGCAACTGAGATTGTCCCTAGTCTAATCACTTTTTGCAGACTTAGGGTGGGACAGTGAGATCATGAATAGCAGACATAACCTAAATTGATGTAAAAACAATGACAAAACAAGTCTGAATGAAAAGATAGGTTAAATTAAATTGCAATTTAAAAGCCACTGGAGAAAGCGTGAACGGTGTCAAGTATCAGGCAGCAGGTACTGTGAAAGCAGTTAACTTTTCTGCATTTTGGACTTCAGGTTTACTAACTGTTTAACCTAGCAGTGTAGACCCTTCCTTTATACATTTTTTAAAAATGGCACTGTAATTAGCTGATTTGATGTGCGTAAACTCTGCAATCCAATGATCAGAAATTTGACTTGGCAATCACATCACAAACTTGATGAACGTCGGTGCTTTCATAGGAACGTTGATCAGAGTATTAATATGATAGAAACTGGGATGAAAATCTCTTGACATTTGTGTTCCCTTTCAGTTTCAGGTGGTTTCCTAAACATTCTTCTGGGGGAAGGAGGGAACCTTATTGTAATTTAGTGGACAGATTTGATTGCAGATCACATATTAAAGCTGGTATTTATGCACTTGTAAAGAAATTCTTTTAAAATTTAAGCAAAATATAAAAATCAACTTTTCATAACGTTTTAGATGTTTGAGGGTGTTTAATAATCAACCTTTTCCCAACGTGTTACTGTTGCTTGCAGAGTAAATCCTTCTAAATTAAATATATATTTTTAAATCCAGTACATATAATGCAAAATGATTTCAGTGAGAAATTAGGTGGTGTGTAAGTATCTATCATTTTCCCTGAAACCTGTCATTGTGTCAACAGAAAAGAAACTCCATGAACGTGTAGGCAAAATAGTAAAGCTAAAGGACAACAGTTGCATCAATTAATGTCTCATTTTGGGGTGAGCAAACAATTCTGCTTACTTTAATGAGAAAACAGATTTTTTTTCCCTTCTATAAATGCCTCAACATGGTTATTATGAGTTTGTAAAGCTACAAAATAAAAGTCTTTTCCACAATCTCAAACTGCCCTTGTTACCTGAGATAGGAATGTGTTCTAATTGATCTGTTGTTCTTAACTTCCAGTCTCCTAAATATGAGGCTAATTTGAGATGATTTTTATGGCTCCTTCGATCCTTTTAAATAGAAAAGGAAGCAGTGCCCAAGGAATCATCCACTGATATACACAATACTGCCTTGTGTGCAGACTGGAAAGTTCTGGATGCAGCATAGCATTGTTTGGGTCCCTTGCTACGGATTTCAGCTCCATGAGAAGACATTGATTGTGTGTGTACATAGCATAAAAAGGAAGTAGTAAAAGTGTTCATAAATAAATCCTTAGTCACATGGTTGTATTGTACATTCTCAAGTAAATTAACCAATAGGAAATGAAAGTTATAATTTCTGTATTTATAAATTGCAGATAATGGTGCCAACTATAAACTTTTGAGAGAATTTAGTATTCTGTTTTGTGATATAAATGTATATCCTTGACTTAAATTTATTTAAGGAGGCTGTTACTTTTTTCTTAGCTAGAATCTGCCATCATAATTTTTTGGGCTGAATCCTAATAAATTAGGATTGGTGTCATAAATTTGTGAAATGTTTTGCTTGAACAAAGTTTTCTAATAGACTTGTGCATTAGAATTTTAACAGAATTGTTTTGGGTTTAGGGATACATTTATTCAAATTTGACTATGCTAGCAAAATTACTTCAAATTGTTTTCATTCATGCTGTGTATGAATGGCTAAAGGAGGATGAAAAATTGTTGACAAGGTCCATTGTAAAACCACTTCTCATACATATATAATTCTGAAATCAACTGAAGTAGTAGATGGGATCAATACATTAAGCAAATGTGGAGCATAAACCAACAACTGTATGAAGATCAACATAAACTGTGTGCGTACAGCTATAATGTGAAATGAAGTTTCTTGCGGTCCATCACACACTTATTATGTGTCTCTGATTATGATTATGCACACAGTTGGGTCAGAATAATGCATTTTAGCGATTAAGGTGATGTGGAATTTTGAGATTGGTGATGGGATAACTTCAATGTAATTTTGCTGCCAAACACATATTGGTGATTCCAGCAGCTGCTTTTTGAGGGAAGGAAAAAGCACTCATTCAAGTCTTCATATGAGAGTTCTTTTGTTCTGGTGTTTGAGCTAGCCATTTTGCAAGATGTCTGCACTTATGGTGAAGTTCAGTTTAAACTTCATGCTGGATGACATTGTGATTTGGTTTGCTTAGGAAAGGTATACTAATATGCAGCTAAATGTTTGACTTGTGACCTCAGTTAGTTTAAATATTCTTGTAAATTGCTTAATCTTACCAGATATTGGGTTTGTTACAATAAATTAGCATGCTAGGAACAATAGCAAAACCTTATATACGTTATGCAAATGCAATGACGAAAAACATCCCAAGGTACTTCACGGAGGCATAAGAAAAATGGGTGCCAAGCCAAAGGGATTAGGAAGGATAGCCAAAAGCTTGATTGAAGAGGTGAGTTTTAAGAAGGATTCTTAAAGGAGGAGAGGGAGGGAATTAGAGAGTGGGACCTGTGCAGCTAAAGGCACCGACTCTGGTTGGGGGGGGGGGGGTGCGGTGGGGGTAGGTTACACTAGATGCTGGTGTCAGAAATGGAGAGTAAGGGCTGGGTAATTGTTGGGCAGAGGATGTTTGAGATAGGGAGGGGCAAGGCCATGGGGGATTTTTAACACAAGAAAGAGAATTTTAAATTTAAAGAGCTGGGGCGGAGGAGGGCACTGGGAGTTATTGTACATCAGCAAGGGTGGGGATGATGGGCAAGTTTTACTTGACATGGGATAGGGTATGGGTGACAGAGTTTTGGATGAGCTGAAGATTAGAGGGTGGAGTTGGAGGTTGGCTAGGAGAGCACTTGAGTAATTGAGTCTGGAGGTAGCAGTGGAGGAGTTGAAAAGTGGTGGAGAGTTAGAGGTGGACATCTCCAGGATACGTGTGCAAGATGACATGTCTGTGGATGATGTCGTGAAGGGGCAGCATATCGATGAAGAGGAGTAGGAACTCTGACTTTTAAGATAACCCATAAAATTTCCACCATTTCAAAAATGGTCTGAATGTTCTGTGCTAATTTCAAATGCGCATTTGTAAAAAACCGAACTCTAAACAGATTGTGCACACAAAACTGCTGAAGCAACTTGACTGGACTTGTGAAAACTGAGCTCTTTAGTTTAGTGACATAGCAGATCTGTTTGAACATGAGAAATCTTTTGAAACAATTTTGAATCATTTTAGATTGAGATTTATATATAAATAATTGACATGTTTGATATATGCACATATATAATATCCCCAAATTGCGGGGTACAGTTAATCCGAGGAGGGTTGTGACAAAATGTAGGAAGACATTAATAAACTTGCAGAATGGGCGTGTAATTGGCAAATGAATTTCATGTAGATAAATGTGAGGTATTGTATTTTGGTAGGAAGAATAAAGGGGCCACATATTGTTTGGATAATAGACTGAATGGGGTAGAGGAACAGAGGGATCTGGGGGTACAGACACACAAACCATTATAAGTAGTGACGCAGGTTAATAAGGCCATCAAAAAAGTAAACCAAGCACTGGGGTTTATTTCTAGAGGGGTAGAATTGAAAAGTAGAGAAGTTATGTTAAACTTGTATAGAACCTTGATTAGACCACACTTGGAGCACTTAACAGTTCTGGTCTCCAAAAGAATATAGAGGCACTGGAGAAGGTACAAAGAAGATTTACTAGGATGACACCTGAACTGAGAGGTTATACCTATCTGGAAAAATTGAGCAAGCTGAGGCTCTTTTCTCTAGAAAAGAGAAGTCTGAGGGGTGACCTGGTAGAGGTTTTTAAGATTGTGAAAGGGTTGATCGGGTAGATGTAGAGATGTGTTTCCACTTGTGGAGGAGACCAGAACTAGGGACAATAAATACAAGATAGTCACGAATAAATCCAACAGGGAATTCAGGAGAATTCAGAGTGGTTAGAATGTGGAACTTGCTACCACAAGGAATAGTTGAGACGACTAGCATAGATGCATTTAAGGGGAAGCTAGATAAACACACGAGGGAAAAAGGATTAGAAGGAAATGCTGATACAGTTAGATGAAGTAGAGAGGAGGCTTGTGTGGAGGCTGTTGGGCCAAATGGCCAGTTTCTGTGCTGTACATTCTATATATTATGAATGATATGGAATGTGACTGTGCAGAAACATGCCTCTTGTCTCATCGATTCTGCTAAATGAACCACTTAGTCTAATCCTACTCTCCTGTACCCTTTCAAGCAAACTATCTAATTCATTTTTCAAATAGTTACCATAACAGGGCAATACTACTTTTAAACTTCTACATATCAGTTCTTTTAGAGTTGAAGGGAGGGGGGGGTGCAAAGTATTGCCATTTGTTCCAGATAACTGCGAGCCAATGTCCTAATGGGCAAAGCAGTCCCAGCTGAAGTGACCGTGGACAGTTTGCTAGTTTTGAGATACGGTATTATGGAATTAAACTGTGGGGTGGGGGAACTTCAATTTGTTTTGGCACACTCTGGTTCCATTGCACTCTTTTTTAAAAAAAAATGCATGTTCAATAGTTTTGCCATTGAATATCAGTAAAGAGTGCTTGGTTGTGCTTTTGACAAAATATTTTTAATCTTTACTTTGCTTGCAGTTCCCTTGCTGGCCAGTGATAGTCATTATTGAGCACAGTGACTTGCAAGCTAAAGTGCTTAATTTGTTATTTTCTCCCCTCCACCTTTGTTCTCGCCCACATGTCACTCAGTGGGCAAGTGTCTGCTGTGAGGCTGTATCTCATTTTGGGAGGTGAACAAGAGCAGCCAGAGATGACTCTTCTTGGACTCCTTCATTGGCATGGCTAATACCTGGAACTCAAAGTAGGTGGAAGCCCACATTGTTATTTTGCTTCAGCATGTTGTACGTCAGTATGCTATTTGCATCTACACAGCTTCTCTGGGGCATGTAATTCTTTAGCAAGTCTTCCCTTCCCCCCCCCCCCCCCCCCCTTCTTGGTAGATGCAATTTAATGTGGATAAGTGTGAAGTGATGCACTTTGGGAGGAAAACATGGAGAAGCAGTATAATCTAAATGGTACTATTTTGAGGGGGGTCCAAGAGCAGAGGGACCTGGGGGTGCATATTCACAAATCTTTGAAGGTGGCAGGGCAAGTTGATACGGCAATTAAGAAGGCGTATGGGATACTTGGCATTGTAAATAGGGGCATTGAATACAAAAACAAGGAAGACATGCTAATCCTTTACTAATCACTGGTTAGGCCTCAGCTGGAGTATTGTGTACAATTCTGGGCACCACACTTTAGCAAGGAGGTTTACCAAGGTAAAACCAGGGATGAGGGACTTCAGTTATGTGGAGAGATTGGAGAAGCTGGGATTGTTCTCAGCAGAGAAGGTGTTCAGTAGAGCTGCTCAAAATTATGAGGGGTTTTGATAGAGCAAATAAGGAAAAACTGTTTTCTCTGGCAAGTGGGTCGGTAACCAGAGGTCATAGATTTAAAGTAATTGACAAAAGAACTAGAGGGGAAATGAGAATTTTTTTTCACATGGGATTAAGATCTGGAACGCACTACCTGAAAGGGTGGTGGAAGCAGATTCCATTGGAACTTTCAAAAGGCAATTGGACATGTACTTGAAGAGGAATAATTTGCAGGATTATGGATAAAAGGCTGGGGTGTGGAACGAAATTGGACAGTTCTTTCAAAGAGCCGGCACAAGCACGACTTGCCAAATGGGCTCCTTCTGTGCTGTGATTCTATGAATCTATCTTGTGGCATCATAATTGTGATGGTTTTTCTGCTTTAACTGCGAAGGAAAGCTTTAAAATTCTACTTGCCACTCAGCCATGGGTGAGTTACTTTATAGCTTTGACAAGCTGAAAAACAGGCAATCTCCTCTCTCTCAAGCTTTCAGAGCTTTGCTCCTTCGTCAGGTGACTCACCTGACGAAGGAGCAAAGCTCTGAAAGCTTGTGATTTCAAATAAAACTGTTGGACTATAACCTGGTGTTGTGCGACTCCTTACGTTTGTCCACCCCAGTCCATCACCGGCATCTCCACATCATCTCACAAGTAACATTGGTGTCTTTTTAACCTATAATTTTCGTGCCTCCAGCCCATGACTCTTCTGTAGTATAATTCCACCCATGTTAGCAAGCCTCTGGTATTTCACCCAAAGGGTATTTATCATCTGTGATGTGAAGAGTTCCAACCCTCATTGCAGCAGTGTGAATGAAAATGATATGGGCAAGAAGAGGGGGAAAAAAAATTTGCCCCACATTGAGGCATGAAAAAGAGAAATGGCAAAAAGAAAAATCTCCTGAGGAATAGGACTGCCCAAAAGACAGCTTGTAGGATTGGCCAATCTGTAGTGAGTAACAGGATCAAAGCAGTGTAGGTATTTATTTAGCTTTTTAGGATTTAAGTTTGACTTTCAGTTTCAATTAAACTTTGTATGTAATTGTGTTATGATGCAGTGTTTCTACCACAAAGGGTAGTGCAACCAGGCCCTGTTCTCACCCAGTGTCCACACATGAGTTTTTTGTTATGGAGGGTGCTACTCAAAGGTTATTCTGTGCTTGGAGCGCCATGTTATACAGATAAGATTCAGAACATTCTTTCAAGAAAAATATCAGTCATCTTTAAAATGAGTAGCATATCAAGCAGAAGCTAGTGCATTTTTTTGAAAATACTGCTTGTTCTACAATTCTGATTCATTTCAAAGATATAAGGTACTGGGTAAATTATTGAGAAAGAATGGTTCACATAATGTTGACAACTTGAGGAATGTGCAATTAATTTGGTCAATGAATGCATAGATTTTGTTGCCTACTAATAGTTTAAACTTGGCTTGATGGTGATGGTGCTGCTTTGGGATGAGAGGTATTGAAGATAACAACTGATGGGTACTGACTGAGATACCAGTATATCAGTTGGAACTTTTTTTTGGATCAGTTGGCCATTCCTAAGTTTCTTTAAAGTTGTGCTTGTATGTGACATTAACTTCATAGCTTGGAAAATTACACGTTAGGCAATCAACGACCATATGTTTCACCATTTTCTTTAAGGAAATTCTGTTTTTTAGGCCTTGTTATACACAAGAGCATTATCAAGATATATATATCCTGTTGGTGCTAATACCTGATGCAATAATCTGGGCATTGTATTTGAATACACTGGTTCTGATTTTGTACAGCAATTCTATTTATTCCACTGAGCAGCCCCATTAGAGTGCATCCAAGTTTGCATGCTTATGCATATTTGAAGATACATACATAAGTAGTTGTTTACTGATTTAAATCTGGCTCACTATTTATACTGACAAGTATACATCCAAATTGGCCTAGTTTTGTGACCTGCCTTTAAGACAGATAATGTTTCTGCAAGTGCAATTTTGGGAAACATGTTTGCTGTTTGTGGTGGCAAATGGGTGAGTTTGTTGCTGAATTGGGCTTTATTTTGCCTCTGTAAATGGGACTTCCATAACATTTGCATGCTTGCTATGTGAAGTAATTCTTGCACGTTCCAAATGTTTAGATTTGGCTGCAAAGAGAGAATCTTGGCCAGGGTGCTTTTAACTCCGTCCATGAATCCTAAATAGATTAAGTCTGCCTCTTAAAATGCTTTTTTTGGGTGTATGTTGTATGAAGGTTGCTAACTGTCCATTTCAGTCATTGCTGTTAAATTTCAATTGAATTAAATCATGCTTCTCATCCCAACATTTTATCCTTCTCACTGCTTTGTATTGTGAAATTGATTCATGATTCTGGATTTACTAAGTTGGGCTTCACAATTGTGTGGCTTTATTATACGTTTGTAAAATATTTTTTGTTACTGATCAAATTATTCAGCACTTTTTGGGCTGGGAATAAGGGTGTGTAATAAAAAAAAATAGTTTCTGTCCATAATCTCATTTACTTAGCTTCCTTGGTTGAAAAAATCTGATAAATGTCACTATGGTACTGTTGAGGGTGAAGGAAGAGAGAAATTGTACACTGCAGAAACAGATCTCTTGAAGGTATACTCTTTTTGTGGTTTCCAGTATGGAATTGTCTAATTTATTCATGGTATGTAGATAACCTAATTGGGTAATCTACTTTTTCATCTAATCTCCCGTGAGTGGGTGTAGTATGGAACCTTTGTTCTATAAACTGAGGTACAGTAGGGTCCTCCTTTCTTCCTGTGTCCTCTCATGTTCAACTCTATTGCTAATTAATCATAATTGGTCTTGTGTTAGGGTATTGTGGTATTCCTCAGGTTATCTGAAACATGCTGTTTATAAGACTACAACAGACTGATGTAATTTGCTTTTGCTACATTATACAAGCATGTGATATTTATGGGGTGCTTATCTAAGTTACAATTTTATAAATAGTTTTTTTTTTGGTCAGCCAAGAGTCTGGCATTCATGGAAAGCTCTCACCATGCTTAAAGTTGTCCAAAGAAAGCTACAGAATTAGAATTTTCATTTGTCTGATATGAAGTACGTAAACAGCCAAAGCTCAGGGAGACCAAGTGTTTGTAGCTGGAGTTTAACTGACTTAGACTATGCAGCTTACTAGCACAGAGCACTCAAGTTTCCTGCTGCGTGTTTAGGTAGGCTCACTCTGCTCATTAAGATCATAGTTCCAGATAATTCTAAAAGCCAAGTGGGGAGACTCCTAGTCCCCAATGGCAGCTCCATTGCATTCAGAGGCTGACTAATCAATCAGGAAAGGTGCCCTGAGCTCCAAAACTAGATCTAACAGAGACTGTACTTAGTGCCCCCATACCTCAAGTAGGTTAGTCACTATTTGATCATTACACAATTGATGACCATGGTTTTGAGCCCTTGTTAGGACAACAGTTACCAGGCGCTCCTCCTGCGTGATATACTGAACAGCACAATTTGCCACAAAATGTGAATGTATTGTTACCCTGATGCATGTAATTTTTCATCAAGTGGTGATCCCACCAGAAGGGGGGAGAACTTCAGGAGTGACTCCTTGTTTCTCCAATCCAATCAAGTTAGGCATGAAAGTCTAAATATATGAGCAAGCCCTGCCTCCAGTAACAACTTGCAGCATTTGTTGTCCCAAGCTTCAGTTTCCATACCAGCTTTATGATGAATATCTGCCGTCAGAGTGCTAAAAGGATCTATGCAAGATAGATAGATCATCAGTCATCTTCATGTTCTTGATGTCCAAATGCAGTGCTGTGTACTAGTTATCACAGGTGCTGGTCCTGAAGTAAGGGATTTGGTCAAGCCTGACTGTACCTCTGCGGCCCTGTGATAGATTGGTGTAGGCTGGAGCTCGCGCTCTCTCCCTGCTACTGTTAACTTTTTTTTGCCACAACTCCACCTCAAGTCGGGTCCCGGATCTTTCATTTGGGCCAAATGAAGACATTGGTTGCATCCCTCAGCTCTCTCTCATGCAGGCAAATGCAACAAATTAAACCTACACTGGGACTCTGTTGAAGCAAAGAGCTGTGTTCAAGCTATAGTTGGCATCCACTAGAACTCTCATATGAATCAACAATTGGGCTAGATATTTGTATCTTCCAATCATTACCTTTTTGAGATCTCCTCTTGAGCCATATAGAACCATAGTACCAATCTTTGGCTACCCATCACCATATCCCACTGGCTCGACCTTTAAAATGGCAAGTGTAGCACACTAGATCCCAGGTGGGCTCACCAACAATGCATCTTTGAAAAGAGTGGAGCAATTCTTTGACCTGCAGACATCCCTTATGACTCTGTCCAGCACATCATTGAAGATGAAAGACAAACTTGCCTCAAATTAGTTTCACATGGGTGCAGTTTAATAAGAACATAAGAAATGGGAACTGGAGTAGGCCATATGTGCCTCAAGCCTGCTCCATCATTTTTGTTATTCATTCATGGGATGTGGGCGTTGCTGGCAAGGCCGGCATTCATTGCCCATCTCTAATTGCCCTTGAGAAGGTGGTGGTGAGCCGCCGCCTTGAATCGCTGCAGTCCGTGTGGTGACGGTTCTCCCACAGTGCTGTTCGGAAGGGAGTTCCAGGATTTTGACCCAGCGACGATGAAGGAACGGCGATATATTTCCAGCATGATCATGGCTGATCTTAAACCTCAACTCCACTTTCCCAACTTTATCGATCAGTGTTCTCTCTCCGGCTGTAACTTTCATTTTAATTTCCCCAGTGGCTAAGGCATTGTAACTTTGGTACTTGTGTTTCTCATCTGTATCTTCATCTTTTACTTTAATAGTATTAGTCAAAAGTTGTACTTTCTTTCCTACAGAAATCCCCTCATCAGAAAACTGGTAAATCTGGGGACATACGTTCAGGTGAGATGTTTTATTTAATGTATAAATATATTGCAGCCTTAACTATGGACTACATCTGATCCGAATATATTACATTTTCTGGTGCATGTGACCTCCAGGGCATGCATACTGATTGCTAATAAGTACACTGCATATGTGGAAGAAGCTTCTATAAGTTCCTGGCAGAAAAATGTTTCTCCAACTGAAATTTGGAACTTTGTTTGATTATGTGGTCATTTTCCATTAATCAGTAATGATTCCTTCTCTGTTGTAAGCAATTGGCATTCATGCTCCCCTTAAGTTTGAGCCTAGGTTAAATTCCAGGAAACTTGTCCTAAATGTAAGGACACAAAAGTCTGCCTTGTGCTTTTCACAGGATTTTAAACTTGGTATAAAATCAGATTTCTACAGCTGTCTATAAGATCATTGAAGTGCTCTCATTTTTTTCCTGTTTCTGCTCTGAGCATGGTGGAGTATGGTTCCAGAAGCACTAGCAACCTCCAGTACATTGCCTAAGTGGTTGTTCTTCATGCAAGTGCCTGGGCAGCAGACTCTTAGATGTGGCGAGCATCACACCCTGAGCCTGAATCTGTCATCACACATTGTCCACACATATGTGCTTTCCAGCAGGGAAAACTTGATTGGAAACCCTGGCTGGATTTTTTTTTTTTCCCCCTCCTTCCTTGTCTGGGACATTGAAGCTAATTATAGTACCCACACTGTGCCCCAGCTGAGAGAGCTCATCACATACCAATAATCATACCTGGGACCTTTCTGGTCTGTATCTCAGCAGACACCATGCGATGATTTTACACATTATAGATTTTCTTTTGAGCTATGTACAGTTCAGTGATTTTAATTCAAGGAGAATTTGACTCTTTTAAATTTTGTAAATTTCAATCATTTGCTCATAAGCCTACTTTATCTTGTGTTCAGAGAATATGTGCTATGCATCTCCCTAGGAGGGAGGGGAACATTGATCACATCACTTGCTCTGAGGCTTCTGCATATACTGCTGACCAACCTAGGGGGTATTAATAACAGTATGGAAGATCGTTAACACAAACTCACTGTCTTACTATGTCAATTTGGTCCACCACTGGAATGGTTTGTAATATTTCTGTAAATAGATATGCTGTACTCCATTGTCTCTCTTTCCACCCCCCCCCCAATAGTTTTGTTTTACGTTTCCCAACTTTTCTCTCTCCTGAAAGTGGTTAGGTTTGGTATTGAGGGTACTGGCAGTGCTGTGCTACCTCACTGAAGTGACCATTCTTCATGTGTGAATCTAGACAGTGAGTTTTGTCGGGCTGTTGGAGGCCACTGCATACTTGGCCAATCCTGTTCTGGCTAAATATCCTTATACACAAACTTTGTAGCAGTGACACTAGATAGTAATAATGAGTGGGTACCCTGTGATTATTCCCCACCATTAACGTGGGGTGATGAGGCAAATTGTTGTCTCTGCTAACTCAGCACAAACTAGAATCAAACCTGGTCAGGTCTGTACAGCGTAATTCAATTTTCAACAGAAGCCTTGCTAAAATGAATACATTAAAACCACAAAGCTGTTTAATGCAGGAGTTGTAAATCACTTGATTTAGAAGTGCAGTACTGTAGTATCTAACATACAGATATCTGACCTGTTGTACAGAAAAGGTATACTTTGTAAAACAGAATCCTCTAGAATTTGTAAATGTTTTTCCTGTTCAGTGACCTATATTGCTTTTACTGCTGTCCTTAGTCAGATGTTCCCTTCCTCCCTAATCCATGTGTGTTGAGTGTCATCTGTGTGCTAACACAGATATCCAAGTTTTTGTGGGCTCCATAGGCACATACCATGGAGCCTCGGAGGTTGTATAAAATGTACTGCCATGTTCCCTTTAATTTGCATATTTCTCAATGTGCTCATACTAACCAGTCTATTTAGGATTTGTTTACCAATATGGCAACAGTGCTAAGAGCTGCCATTTCCAAACTTCAAAGCCCACAAAATTCAAATGGGACAAACTAGGAAATAAGAAATGTAAACACAAATATTACTGAGTTTCCTGGTCTTTCAGGGCTGAATTTCTAAGATTTGAGTACCATATGTGGAGCCCATGGGTTGCATGTTGGACAGCCCTAAGGGAAATTAAAGCGGGGACTCTGAATAATACTTTGTAGTCAAGAGCTGATAAGAGAAAGGGAAGGGGGAGGAAATAAGCCAGTAATTAAAATTAGAGGTGCGGGTAGATTCAGAATATTTTGAATGCACACATTTAATGTTGGGCTTATGTCCGTGTTTTGATTGTATTAAGCTGTATTTGCTATAATATTTTGTGATTTCACCTACTTACCCTGGTTTGGTTATTTTAAAACACAGATACATGGCTAGAATTGTGTTTTACTTTAAAAGCCAGTATGCCAATTTTGTTAAAACTGATGGCAAGACTTGAAAGTCTGACTAGTTTTTGATTTCCCTGATGCCTGCAATATTATGTTTACCTATAACTCTATTCAAGAAGCTGAAAATTGAGGTTAATTAAATGCTGCATTGTGATTCTACCTGGTCACATCACTTGAAGTGTGTTCTCTGTTTTGCAAAGATAGCATTATTGATGAAAGGGTACATAAGAACATAAAGCATGGAACAAGAAAAGGCTATTTGGTCCATCAAGCTCGCTTCCTCCACAGACCATACACAATCTACCCTATCATGGATTCTACCCCACCCATTTAATCTCCTGAGGGAAAGCTCTGCATAAATATTCCCCGATTCCAAAAGGTAATCAAACAAAACTCCAGAATATTCATCCATCCATTTATCTCCACCACTGAAATCAACAGCCAATATGCTGAGCCACAGCAGCATTGGGAACCATTGTTTCCTGTGGAGTTTTTATCATTTCAGATTATACCTATTCCTTTGGTCTCCAACCTCAGTGCCTATCAGATATTTATTCCACTCTTTGAATTGAGTTATTTGAAAACATAAACTTTTTTTTATTGCTGAGAATCTGTTCCACTTATCCAATACTTTGCCTGCCACAAAACAAGTGTGTTGGACAGTATGGGATCCTACTCTCAATCCTCTGCTAGTGCTGCTGTGAGCCATCCACTTGAGGTGTAGGAGAGCAGAGCTTTCCTGGATTTTCCTCATGCGAAAGATGTTGGCCTCTACTTAGCATTTCATCGCAGCAGTGAAATTAGCCTTGTAGTTGAATTGCCTCATCATTTTGTGACACTTAGTATTGGTGGTCACTATCCTTCAGATGTACCAAAAAGTGAAAAATGCATCCCATGACATGCCATTGTGATATCATAGCTTGCTTCATCGCCATTGAAATCCACAATGCCAGTATGCATCTGTGTTGTGCAGCTTTTTACTTCCAACGCCCACTTTCAACTGAATTTGATTGGTCAGTTTTCACCTGACACCAGTGTGCAGTTCAGCACTGTACATGAATCAGTTAACTCTTAAAAATTGAAATATCTGATGTTGAAGTGAGGGTGGTGGTCAGGAAATTGAAGAAAGCAGAAACAATGCAAAAAAAAAATTGTACGTGCAAGTTACCTGTTTATTACCTTTACCATACAGTATTTTCACTTGCTTTTCATAATGATTAAGCATGCTCAGTTAAGTTGTATCACACTAACTGTACATTGACAATAGTGCTACGGAGGCTTACCTGTGATCTTTTTCTCCCAAACAGAAACTATGTACCAGCTTCCTGTCAACAACCTTGCAAATCTAAGAAAGGCTCGTAAAACAGTGAAAAAGATCCTTACAGATATTGGCTTGGATTATTGTAAAGATCATATAGAGGTAAGTAGAAATTCATGGTTTTGGAGGATGTGAAACTGGATTCAAATCCCCTCACATACTGATATAAAACTCCCTTTTGGTAGCTTTAAGAGTTTAAAAAGCAACGAGTTTGAGTAGTTTCTGGAGGCCTAAGTTCATAACACAATAGTTTATAATTTACCATTTTCAAGTTGTAGACTTGCACAGCCTAGCTACAAAGGTAGCTGATGTGGGAATATGTTACATTAGTGAAATAAAGGGTGCTCTTCAGAGTTAAATGTATTGTTATTATCGAGAAATTTACTCTGCTTGATACTCCTTACGTACATCATGATTACAGAGAAAATTGCATCTTGGGGTGCATGTCATGAGATTATTTTCTTTAAATTATTTCCTAATGGTTGTTGTCTGTATAATTTTAAGTAGATCAGGACTCTTGCTGCCTTGCCATGCCGGCAAACTACTGTGTACTCCCACCTGAACCCGTTGTAGTGTGCAATGACTTATTTGCTTTTGCATCCGTTAGTCTAGCTTATTTTGGGGATAGAGCTTGGAAAAACATGTCCAGTTACATTTGAAAATTGATCTTACTTTTTGTATTAAAATTTAAGGTGTTTAATAAAACTATACCTTCATAAAGATGGGTTGAATTTATAACTTTGTTTTTGTCAGAATAAGCTGAAGTGCTTCCCCCTTTAAATTTAGATATGTATACAGATGTTATCTGTTTTATTGCTAATTGATGAGCCTGAACCAAGGATAACAATTAGGGAAAGTGGCATGAATACATAACCACACAACTGAATTTGGTATCTGATGAAAATATTCGTAGCTTGACATTTATTAGAGACTGCATGTGCTCCAAAGGCTCTTTTTAGCTAAGCATTTCTGTCAGGAGATGAGAGTGAGGATAAACTTAAGGTAATGCATGTTTCTTCTCCACAAAATAAACAGTAAGACCTGATTTGATCAGGAGCCAAATTAAGTTTTGAGAATTAATGGTAATCCTTATTTGAAATCAATTCATGTTATGCTCCCATTAATTTCAAGCATAGGAAGTTTTCAATAATTTTGAGTGTGGGTATTTTTTGAAGGGTAGTCACACAATCGAGGGGCTAAACTTTCATTTTTGTCCTGAGCCCAGAATAAGCAACTAGCTTTGAACTCATGCACTGATTTGTACACACACACTTAAAGGAATTTACTGACTGTTGAAGGAGTTGCTACCCTGTAAAGCAGTACTGCACTATATGAAGTTTATTGTGACATGTCGGTGCTTGGTCTGTTTTAAATGATTGTGATTCATACTTTTTGCATCTGCTTTGGGAGAGGATAGAGAAGAAAATTAAATGTTGCTTTGATACAAAGTTTCAGTGGAAGGTTTTTACTTGATGACTAATAAAGAATAAAATAATTGTGTAGTATTAAAAATCTATTGACTATTACTGTTCTTCCAGGATTTTAAACAGTTCGAACCAAATGACTTCTACCTGAAGAACACTACGTGGGATGATGTCTCACTTTGGGACCCTTCTTCGACAAAGCTACAGGTTAGTTTAATTTCGATACTGGAAGTGTTCATTCTTATATTATGTTCAGTTTCCTTAATGCTTCATTCAGAGTTATACCTAACTAGCGGGGTGAGCTTCATTGCTTAAAATATATTTTTTTTACTAAGTTGTAAACTTATACACACATCCATTGTGCATGTCTGCAAATAATTTTTTTAAAACTATATTATAATTAGTGATTTTGATGAGTTGAAACTTGAGGCTGTAGTTTAGTAAATCTACAGTAATGCTGATAGATCAAAACATTTAGATTGTTTCTATGGTGGATTTCAGATTTTACATAATAAAATTGAGGCTCTTTATAGCAAATTGTTAAAAGTACAAAGAGCATAAAAATTGGTTTTTTTCAAATACGTAGCTTCAAAACAAAAGGAATCGGTTGTTAAAGCAACATGTATTACCTCGTGTTGCCTTTAGCCTGTGCAGTGATGTGCTGTCAACTTTTTATATAATTAATTCACACTTTGGATAGGTTCTATGATTCTATGAAAACTTTGATTACCAAAAAGCAGATTTTTTTTAATTGGCCATAAATATTTTGCATTTAAAAATAATCTTGTTTGTAAGTTTGTATAGAAAGTAGTGTATTTTCAACTAGAGTATTATTACAGAATGTTATATACTTAGCATCCTAATGCCGATTCATCGATGTATAAATGAAACACAGTAAAATGTAGCTGCAATAAATTTTCAGGTGTTTCCAGCCTTTGCACTAAACGGAGTGTAAACACAATTTGTAAATGTACAAATAGTATCAGTCCTATTCCAGTGTAGTGACTCAGACTATAGCACTGAATAGGATGCTGTGTAATCTACCTTAGAGCAATTCTTTTAGCATATTTAAAATTTAAAAATATTCTACCCATAACATTTTTGGGCAAAGGAACAGTTACAAATACATGTATGTCAAGCAATCTATGGGTACCTTTGTTTTAATCACAATGAAAACAAAATAGGACTAATTTAAATTGCACCTTGAACAATAATAACCACTGTTGTTTTGCATTTTCAGGATTATCGTACAAAACCATTTTGCTGCAGTGCTTGTCCTTTTGCATCCAAATTTTTTTCTGCCTACAAGAGCCACTTCAGAAATGTTCATAGTGAAGATTTTGAAAACAAAATTCTGATAAATTGCCCTTATTGTCCATACAATGCTGACAGAAAGACCCTGGAGACCCATATCAAGATCTTTCACGTTCCTCTATGGAAAGTACCCAGTGGAGGCAAGAATGCGCACAATGAAAAGTCAAAGCAGGATGGCAATCTTAAACTGAAACATGCTGACAGTGTGGAGCAAGCAGTCTATTACTGTAAGAAGTGTACCTACCGAGATCCTCTGTATGATGTTGTCAGGAAACATATTTACAGGGAACATTTTCAACATGTGGCAGCACCTTATGTGGCGAGAACGGGAGACAAGTCAGTGAATGGCACATTTTCTGCCCCTAATGGACGAGAGGATGGGACTGTACATTGCAAACGTTGTCTCTTCATACCTAAGACTTACGAGACCTTGGTGCAGCATGTTATTGAAGACCATGAACGAATAGGCTACCAAGTAACAGCAATGATAGGACATACTAATGTGGTAGTACCAAGATCAAAGCCCTTGATGCTGATAGCACCAAAGCCACACGATAAGCCTTCTCTAGCTGCCGCAAATTATCAGAGTATTAAAACTTCAATGCAGCAGAATATGAATCGTGTATCCATGTCCAAAAACGCACAGAATTCTGCAGTCAATCTTATGTCAAGTACTGCTCGTCTGCCACCAAAATATGCCATTTCATCAATGGCACATAACTATTCTTTGGGACAACAAATTAGACTCCCACTGCCAGGTGGTTTACCAGTTTCTCTTCAGCAGCGGTCACAAACAGTAAAACAGTTAATCTCTAGTGGCAACGGAAGGCCATATGGTGTTAGTGCTGGAGAGCAGAGGCGGCCATCTCAGATGCAATATAGTGTTCAGTCGGGAAGCTTGACTGGTGGAAACAGTGCATCCAGTCAATTGTCAATGAAACAGTCGCCGTTCAGTATTTCTCAAGCTCAAAGGATGCAAGGATTATCCACTTCAGCGGTAAAGTCATCTTTAACTTCCCCAGCAGGCCTCACTAATTCTGCTACACAGAGCTCTGCATTAGCTGGTTCTGCTGCTCAGAAGTGGAAGATCTGCACAATGTGTAATGAGCTTTTCCCAGAAAGTGTGTATAGTATACACTTTGAAAAGGAGCATAAAGCTGAAAAGATCCAGGCTGTAGCTAATTACATTCAGAAGATCAACAGTTTCACAAGCAAGTGTCTCTACTGCAACCGTTATTTACCTAGTGAAACACTGCTTAACCACATGCTTATACATGGACTGTCATGTCCTTACTGCCGTTCCACTTTCAATGATGTTGAAAAGATGGCTGAACATGTACGAATCCTTCACATTGATGAAGAAGTGGGACCTAAGACTGAGTCAACATTAACTTTTGATTTGTCTACACAGAAGGGTAGTCGCAGTAATATACAACTCCTTGTAACTACATACAGTATTTCTGAGAGTGCCTCAATGGAGAATGCAAACTATCGACCCCAGAGTCAGAACTTAGCATTCAGAAAGCCAGAAGGGCAGTTGCAGCAGCCAAAACCACAGGTCAAATCTAAAATAAAGCCAGATTTGAATTCTATACCTCAAACCCAGATACCCTATAAAAATGATGTTGGAAAAACCCTTTGCCCATTGTGCTTCTCTATTTTGAAGGGCCCAATATCTGATGCTTTGGCTCACCATCTGAGGGAACGGCATCAGGTGATACAAACCATTCATCCAGTGGAGAAAAAACTGACCTATAAATGCATTCACTGTTTGGGTGTCTACACAAGTAACATGACAGCCTCTACTATAACATTGCATCTGGTACACTGTAGAGGTGTTGGAAAAGCACAAAATGGTCAAGACCGAAGTCTTGCTCATGCCAAGGTAACGCACTCACCAAGTGTAATGCCCATGAAACGTGAATATGAGTATGAATATGGAGACTTTGCTTTAATGAAGAAAAGGAAATTGGATGGTGAGGAGACAGTTCAAAGTTTTACCTTGGGAGAGGATAAACATGAAGAGCCAGTAGTTTTAGCTATTGATCCCAAGGGCTATGAGGATGAGTCCTACGAGGCTAGAAAAATGTTCCTTACAAACTACTTTAACAAGCAACCCTATCCAAACAGAAGGGAAATTGAAAAGTTGGCAGCTGGCTTATGGTTATGGAAATCAGATATTGCCTCACACTTCAGCAACAAGAGGAAGAAATGTGTTCGAGATTGTGAAAGGTACAGGCCTAAGGTATTGCTTGGATTTAACATGATGGAATTGCGAAAGGTAAAGCACAATATGGACTTTGGGCCTACTTGGAATATGTTAAATAACAAAGAAGTAGATGGCAAAGAATCTGCCAGTTCAAAACCAAACTCAGAAAAAGTGAATCAGAAGCCAGAAAAGGAGAGAAGAGATTTGAGTCTGGGATCAGAAAAAGTGGAGGGAAGTGTTTTAGATTTGAGCTCCCAAATGGAGGAAAATTCAAATCCCAACACAGAAAAGGTGGAGGGAAGTGCTTTGAGCCAGAGCGCTCAAAAAATGGAGGGAAGTGCTGCTTTAGATTTGAGCACTCAGATGGAAGAAAGTCCTTCAAATGCGAGCTCTGAGATGGTGGAGGGAACACCATTAGATTTGAGTGCTCAGATGGTAGATGAAAGTCCTTCAAGCAAGAGCGCTGAGATGGTGGAGGAAAGTCCTTCAAATGTGAGCTCAGAGATGGTGGAGGAAAGTCCTTCAAATATGAGTTCTGACATGGTGGAGGGAAGTGCTTTAGATTTGAGTTCTCAGATGGTGGAGAAAAGCCCTTCAAATATGAGTTCTGAGATGGTGGAGGGAAGCCCTTCTAATATGAGCTCTGAGATGGTGGAAGCAAGTCCTTCAAATATGAGTCCAGATATGGTGGAGGAAAGTGCTTCAAATATGAGTCCAGATAATGTGGAGGAAAATGCTTCAAATACTTGTGCAGATGAAGAATTGCCATCAACTGAAATGGGTGGTGAGTCTAGAGAAGAAAGTTCTGAAATGGTTCCTGAAGAGTTAAATAACGAATTGCAAAAACCTGCATTTGCAGAAACAGCATCATTGGAGCTGAAGGATGATGAATCAAATATGGAAGAGGAGCAATATCCTGAGCCATCTTCAGAATCAAAAGATAAAGAATCAGAAAGTGAGGATTCTGAAGAACTCTCAGAATGTAAAGACGGTGCTTCTCCGGCTGAGGATGGACT
Organism: Heptranchias perlo; assembly: GCF_035084215.1. Lineage (NCBI taxonomy): Eukaryota > Metazoa > Chordata > Chondrichthyes > Hexanchiformes > Hexanchidae > Heptranchias > Heptranchias perlo. The sequence goes on along the minus strand of NC_090343.1, from coordinate 32,160,396 downwards.
AGCATCTCCACAAGCATCTGATCAGGAGGATGTTTCATCTGAACTCAAACAAGAGTTTTGGATCAAACGACCTTGGACAGATGATGCATCCCAAAGTGAAGAAGAGGAGGAGCCCACACGGCCCTCTGAAGCAAAAGCTGCATTAGAAAGTGATGAACAGAACTGGGCAGAAGGACCATCTGAGTGGAGTGGAGAGCCATTCCAAAATGAAGAGGAAAAGTGGGCCAAAGAACAGCCTGAATGGAAGAATGTTTCGCCAGAGAATGAAGAAAGTTTGTCTAATCCACTGTTGGAGTGGCAAGGTAACACAGCAGATAGTGAAGGTGAGGAGCTTGATCAGCTCCTCGATCAGTCAAACGATGGTCTCTCAGATAATGTGGCAGAACCTGTTTGTGGCTCATCATCTGGTGTTGGGCTAAGTAGCCAGCCTGCATAGAAGTTTGACTTATTTTGGAGTCTCTCTTGCTGTGAAATGTGTGCAGTATCTTAAAATGAAAGGAGCCAGTGTATAAAATTTGAAGGACTATTCAGAGGTACAGAATTACAGACAGAGGAGGCATTAAAATGCAGCAGGTTTAGTTGCATTTTGCCTTTGGGTTGCTTTACAGTTGTACAAAAGTGGCATATTGTAATTTACTTTCTAAATGTTTTCTCATTTACCTATGGTAGTGAAAGGCCAACATGTACTTACTGGTTAACAGTGTACTGTACTATAGATTTCAATAAGACCTTTAAGTTTGTTTTATTCATTTACTCGGTCTGCGTAGCTGGAATGTATATTTCTACAGTCTTTTAGAGCCATTCTAAGTGAAGCTTATCGTATAGGTCTTGTGTACTTGTTCTAGATTTACTGTATGATTCACCTTTTTTTAGTGATACCCCTGCTGTTAAATAAATGCAGCATTTAGTTCACTTGATAACTGCTTGAAGGAGGTTGTGCTGTAGTGTCTGTCAACATTTATTATAAACTAGTTTTTATTGCACATATCCTTATACAACTTTGGTAGCATTTGGCCAGTAGCTTACTGAACATAAAAACTGGCCTTACTGTAATATGGCAAATTGCTGTTTAATGTATCCTTTGCTCCAATATTGATGGTTACTGGCATTTCAAATGTTAATGCATTTTTAAAGTCTCCCTTCAACCTAAATTACTTACAGAACTAGAAATGAAATTCATAATATGCTGATTTCACTAACTTATGTTTTGGATCAGCACACGTGATGAATTAGGTAAAACATGGCAAATATTTAGAAATGCTGGGTTTTGCCTATTTCAAGGTTACATGTTAGGGATAAACACCACTGGTGTTTGTATACATTGTATCATCTATGTAATAGTGTCTGTGTAGTAAATTTCATTTTTGTGATCTTTATTTTCCTTTGTACTTTTCATTTACACTTCTGGAAAATAAAATGCTTTATCGTACTTAATTGTGTATGATATTTACATGCATTTAACGTTATGGACTTGAGATAGTGGGAAGTTTTTTTTAAAAATGCAGCGCCCCTTAACATGTTTTCACTATGATCCATTTAATTAAAATTAACTGCATTTTTTCAACTCAACAAACCTTCAAAATAAAAGCTGTAAGTGTGAGACACTAACTTTTTGGATGTGCTTTATAATAAACTTGCAAATCAAGCTGTTTTGATGCAACAACAAATAGGCAAGAATTACATTCTATTTGCTTACATTTTGGGTTTTTTAGCATCTTCAGTTTTTAGCATCTTAGTAACTTATGAAGTCCTAATTTGTTTTTATGAATTATAGAATTGTATAGATTCAAAACACACGTGGGGGGTTAATGGGTTATAATATTGTCTATTTATAGATAATTATTTGTATGATTGGTCCAGCAGATTTATAATTTTCTGTGAAGTTGGGTGCATGTATAAATGCTGACATTTTCTTCCAAGTTTAATCATACTTAATAACTGCACCACCTTTTGAAAATGGGCACTAGTTCCTCTGACATGGGAATCTTCCCTTGTAATTTTTAAGTTCACGCCTTCAGGAACTAGGGAGCGTGCTAACCTGCAACTTTGTTTCACACCATTAAGATCATGATCGTAATTAATTTTCAGTTAACACATTCACTTGTACAAACCGATACTTAGGTTTGTATAAACTGCACCATTCTTGATTTTTTTTTTTGGAACTGCTCAAATTTTTGTTTGTGAGGGATACTTTTCATTAAGAATCTTGACAAAAGTCACAGATTAATGTCACACCACTAGTGCATTGCATAATGAAATGGTTAAAAGAACCAACATTTTGGCCTAATTGGCATTTCTGGAATGCAGCATTTTAGCATCCTACAGCAAAAAAATACATTTTTAAAATAAAATCATTCATAAAAATGTAGGTTACATTACATGAATGGATATGGTGATCGCTAGGACCTGATTTCCAAAATTGTGATTCTGGTAATATCGGAGCAATTTCAAAAACTACTAACCAAAGGGGTACTATCTTTATTTTTAAAAACAAATTGTTAAGTAATGAACAGCTAGTAATGTGTGGTTTTAGTGATTTTTAATTGTGTATTATAGTTTACTGTAATTTGACAGTATTTTTAAAATTAATCACAAATGAACAAAAATTGCGTAGAGTACATACTTGATCATCACTTAAAAACTGCCTGTTGAACATCAAATCTGCAAGTTCAGTCCTAAGAGTTTGTTTTCTCTTGAACTTTCTTGGTGACATTCATTTTACGTGGTTTATACTTTGAGGCATAAAGTAACATGTTTGAGTACAAATGATGCAGAGTGCCTTGGTTATAAAACACTAAAACTTAAGTGGAATATCTTGGCTCATTTTAACCAATTCATCTGTAATGTTTGTTTTCTAACAAGTCAGCAATGCTACTTGGTGAGCTGAAGCTTTGATGTTGGTTGACTGCAGTTGCTTTTGGAGATGTGAGCATAAATGACTCCTAAGTAGTGTCAAAAGTGTTAGCTGGCTCAGTTGCTAACACTTTCCCCTCGCACTCAGAAGGGTCTAGGTTCAAGCCTTACTCCAGGACTTCAACATATAGTCTATGTTGACACTCCAGTGCAGTGTGTAGCTAATAGAGGTGATGGACAGGCTGAAGAAACTGAACAGACTTGAAAAATATAGACTCCCTGCAGAACAGGCTATCATTTGAGAGCTATCTTTATCCTATCGGCTGGCCTGAACCTTTTAAAAAAAAAAACGGAGCTCTTAATCAATGGGATGTGACATTGAACTTGACTGTAGACTGACGAATGATGTGCACTATAATTCTGTATTTGGACATTCTGGTCACTGAGGTCTTTGTCAGACAACCAGAGCAGGTCAATGTCCCTTTCTCAAAAGTCTGGCACAAGTATCAGTCAAGCCACTACTCTAGGCCAGGCCTTGTTTGGTTTGTCATGGTGGCTTGGGACCACCCAAACACAAACACCACTTCCAGTAGAAATGGAACATCTTGCAGCCTGATTGACTGAAGAGAATGACACTTTCTAATATGTCACAGTGTCCTGAATTGGATATATACTTGAAAAGGAGAAATTTGCAAAGCTATGGGGAAAGAGCAGGGGAATGGGACTAATTGGATTACTCTTTCAAAGAGCTGGCACAGACACGGTGGGCCAAATGTCCTCTTGTGCTATATGATTCTATGAAATCTGAAATGACTCCTTAGTATGCTTAAAAAAAAATGTAACTTGCCTGTATGCAAGTTTGTTGGTTATCTTACAGTAAATAACTAGCCATGGCTGATCTTACTCTTGTGTGACCTATTTTAACTCCTTGTGTGCTGATTCAAGCCATAACGAATTCATCAATAATTGAATGCGGACAGAAATTTGTGATGTGATTTCTGAAATAGATTTAAATATTGGCTGAAGCAGAGGAAGCTATAAATGGTTGTACGCAGAGCTGGATTAGCATGGAACGAAGTAAGTAGCAGGGTGCCTTCGGGATCAGTGTAGGGTCATTGATGTTTATGATGTACATAAATGACTTGGAAGTGGTAACACAAACAAAACTCTCCACCTTTTCAGATGTTACCAAATTGGGAGGGACTGCAAACAACTGGGAACAGAACAGGCTAATCAAATACAGGGCCTGGATAGAATGGAGGCTGGAGTGATGAGTGGTAGATGCTGTATTTAATATGGGCATATGCAAAATCATGATATTGGGAAAGGTAATAACCAATGCAATGTAAAATAAATGGTATTCTACAAAACAACAGCAGATAATTGGAGGATCTCATAGCATCATAGAAATTTATGGCACAGAAGGTGGTCATTCAGCCCATTGTGCTGGCCAAAAAAGAACTATCCAGCTTAATCTCAAAGTCCAGCTCTTAGGCTGTAGCCTTGTAGGTTTTGGCACTTCAAGTACACATCCAAGTACCTTTTAAATGCAGTGCACCTCAGCTAATAAAGGCAAGTATCCCATATGCCTTCTTAACCACTTTATCTAACTGTCCTACTACCTTCAGGGATCTGTGGACATGCACTCCAAGGTCCCTGTCTTCCTCTACAACTCTCAGTATTCTCCCGTTTATTGTGTATTCCCGTGCCTTGTTTGCCCTCCTCAAATGCATTACCTCACACTTACCAGGATTAAATTCCATTTACCACCTGACCAGTCCATTGATAACCTTCCTGCAGTCTACAGCTTTCCTCCTCACTATCAACTACACGGCCAATTTTTGTATCATCTGCAAACTTCTTAATCATGCCCCCTATATTTAAGTCTAAGTCATTGTTATATATACCACAAAAAGCAAGGGACCTAATACTGAGCTCTGCGGAACCCTACTGAAAACAGCCTTCCAGTCACAAATACCCGGCGACCATTACCCTTTACTTCCTGCCACTGAGCCAATTTTGGATTCAACTTGCCATTTTCCCTTGGATCCCATGGGCCGTTACTTTTCTGACCAGTCTGCCATGTGGGTCCTTGTCAAATGCCTAGCTAAAATCCATGTGGACTATATCAAGTGTGCTACCCTCATTGACCCTCCTTGTTGCCTCCTCAAAAAATTCAATCAAGTTGGTCAGACACTACCTTCTCTTAACAAATTCACACTGATTGTCCTCGATTAATCTGTGCCTTTTTAAATGATGATTAATACTGTCCCTCAGAATTGTTTCCAGTGATTTGCCCATCACTGATCTGGTCTGGTGTATAGATTGCTGAAGCAATTAGCAGAGTGTGGCAGCAGTAAAGAGATCAAATAGGATCTTGGGGTGTATAGCCAGACGAATAGACTACAAATAACAGAAAGTGGTTCAGTTTGTAAAGAGTGTGGGTTTGGTCTCATTTGAAGTACTATGTACAATTCTGGTCACTTATGAAAAAGACAGCAAGAGATTGGAAAGGATGCAATGAAGAGCAATTAAACAGATAGCTGGGGTTAGGCTGTTAGATTCTGCAGCCTTTCCTAATATCACAAAGTTCAAGGTCAAGACAAACTGGGGTAGAGTTTCCGCATTAGGCGCAATTTGCACTGGTTAGGTTACAGTTCAAGTTATTGCTAATACCCGTTTGCAGAATCGCAAATGTAAAATATTCATATGTACAGTACTGAGGGAGTGCTGCATTATCTGAGGTCCCATTCTTCAGATGAGACATTAAAACTGAAGCCTTGTCTGCCTGTTCAAGTGTATGCTCCCACGACACTTTCCCTGTTCAGGTGTATGCTCCCATGGCACTTTGTGAAGAGGAGGGAGTTCTCCAGTCCTGGCCAATATTCCTCCTCAGCCAACAATAACATAATAACATGTCTCCCTCAATCAACACGACCAAAAATAGATTAACTAGTCATTCAGCTAATTGCTGTGTACAAAATGGCTGTTTGACTACAAACCAACTGCACCTCAAAAGATAATGGGAATGATAAGTAACACTATGCAGCCACTTCTGGTTTCAGGCACCTCAGATGATGGCACTTCCAGAGCTGGGCCTCTGATGTCACTCTCTTTTCTCCCCCCCGCCCTGCCCCCCCCCCCCCCCCCCCCCACCATGAAGTTCAAACCTGAAGAAGCTCAGTACTTCGCTACTTTTGCACCTGTGATGTCTTTATGCTTTTCTTTGTATAAATCTGTCACTACCACTTAAAAATAGCTACTTTTGGCGAGTTTGCTTGTAATTTGTAATGCTGTAATTGTAACCACTTCAGTTTTATAATTTTACTACTAATATAATTGTAGTGGTATTAATCTCTAGTGAATCATAGTAGTGGCAGGCATAATTGCATTAATCACAGTGGTGATTCGTGGGTTTCTGATAGTTTCACAAGACTGGTGCTATGCTTCATGTGGCCTCTCATTGTACTCCCGGTGCAGCCAGGAAAAGTGAGTTGTGCTGAGTTCATCTTGGGGAATCCTTCAGTTCTCCAAAAAGTCCATGGGTATGGTCTGCTACATACTACATGTTGAGTCCAGTGCAAAGGACAAAGAGCACACAAACAAACGATGTGAAGCTTCACACGGAGCACATCAAATGCACTAGTCTCAACATTCGGGGGCCTATACTCACGGACTTCCACATAGTGAAGAGTTGAAAGATCTCCAAGATGAATTTGGCATAACATACTATACTCATGTGGGTTAGTGCAGCCAGGAAAAGTGTGAGGCCACATGGAGCACAGCACCAGTCTCATGTAACTAGTAGAAGACCATGAGTCACTACTATGATTAATGTAGGTATTAGTATCGAGGTTAATAGTACTGCAATTATGCAACCAAAGTAATCAATTGTAGCATTACAAGAACACATGGTGCATAGCACCATCTCATGCAACTCCGAGGAACCCACTAACTACTGAAATTAATACCACAACAATTATACAACAAGTCTTCAACCTAAAACGTTAACTCTGTTTCTTTCTCCACAGATGCTGCCTCACTTGCTGAGCATTTTCTGCTTTTATTTCAGATTTCCAGTATCTGCATTATTTTGGTTTTAATTATACAACTAAAGTAGTTTAGCAATTAATTGTAGCACTTGTGAATTGTGCGCTTGCAATTCATTAAAAGCAGCTATTCTAATGTTAGTAACAAAGCTCCTTAATTTAACAACACATTGATTTCAAGCAACAACTTCAGGCGTCAAGGCACAGGGCTCCTGGAAGGTTGAACTTCGGGGGTGAGGAAGCGACGTCATTATAAGACATGCGTGGGGAGTGACGTTACCAAAGGTTCTGAAAACTAGAAGCAGATGCATAGTGTCACTAATCACTGCATGAAAATACCATCTCCTCTTCTCTTTTAAAATGCTGCTCTGAAAATATGGGGGTGGGTTTGAAATTGGTCTGGCTGGAGTGCAAAACCGTCATGGTGAATTGGCAGCCCATGTTACACGCCCCCTCCCCGATTTTCTTTTCCATTGATTTCGATGGAATTGGAGTAGCTTGGCTGGAGGAGCAGCAAGCTCTGGTTCATGGGTCTTCTGCACCTCCACTGGAATGTTCTCACGGTCCATGACCTTTGTTGTGCACTGGGCTGCTTCCCAATCTCATGTGGAATGAACTGAATAGGCATCACACTGGTACTTCCAATGGCAGGGAACGCAGTAAGAGGCCAAGCAGGATTGTGCACTCAGCAGCTCTGATTGAAGATGCTTGTGTACATAATGCAGGGATCCACCCTGCTTCAGGATGTTGGAGGTTCGTGTAGCCTTCTCCGCTTGTCAGTGTCCAGATTGTTCATCTTTCTCGACAAGGATTGTTCTGATGCATTGGTTGTAGGACAGTTTAGTTCTGCTTAGAGCCTGTTGCATTTTGGTGTTTAGTTTGCAGGCAGCCCTTTGTTAGCTTTACTAGATTTATAGCTAATTCAAAAGTACACTTGTTGCTCCGGAGGTGCCCTTCCACTCTGCATTGCACCAGGTTTAGTTCCCTACCATGACTGTGATCCAAGAGTGTGGCTCATGAGGTTGAAGGGAATGAGAAGGGATAGGGTCATAATGAGTACCTCACAACTTGTTGGGAGTGAAGGGGTAGGATTTAAGGAAATGGTTGGTAGTGAAGTAAAGAAGTGGAGGGTTATCATTGGTCTCCAGGAGCAGCGAGTGGTTTTGACAGAGGAGTCAGACCTGATTTCGCTCGATGTGGTGATGGATGGCTAAACCAGATGTGTGCTGGATAGGCTCAATTCTGCACCCATTGAAGTTGAGGAAGCAAAGATGGGGGCCATACCAAGGGGAATGACCAGGTTGGAACAGAGTAAAGGTTTTACTTAAGACAAGGACCTCAGCCAAAACCCCATCCCAAAATTGGACACCTCGATTCCTGCCTTGATTTCTCTCCCATGACCCTGATCATTGTGCTGACAGCATGCCCATTGAAATCAAATGGGGGTTTGGCTAAATGCAACCACATAGTGTGTGATTCTGCAACATGGTTTTGACTGGGAGTCAGGTCCACTATTTTTTCCACCTGGCGATCATTTTAACCATTCATTCAGCTCCTCTGTGGCTTCCCCTTGCCCCCAAGCAAAACCTTGCTCGAAGCTGCCCCTGCCCTAGCCTCGAATGCATGTATTTCTCTAGTTTCTGTATTTTCCCCTCATGCCTTCTCCAAGCTCATCTTGTCCATGAGACAAAACTCCTGCTCCCATGACCCCATTTTCACTAAAATGCTGACCACCCACCTTCCCATCCTGTAAATGGTTACCCCCCCACCCCTTTCAAAAACCCACCCTCGACCCGTCTTTGCAATCTACCATCCCCTTTCCAACCCTTTCCTCTCCAAAATTCTTAGGTCACCTGTGACCTTTACTGCCACTCCATATTTGAATCTCTTTAATCAGGTTTCTGCCTTTGCTGCAGCACCTAAACAGTCCTAATCAAAGTCACCAATGACATCAGCTGTGACCGAGGTGCAATATCTCCTCAATCGGTCGGCCACTGTCGACCACGCCATTGTGCTCTAATGCCCCTCCTCCATTGGCCTTCCACTCTAGATACTAAATCTGCTAAGAACTTCAGTGTATTCCCTGAAATTTTAAATGTTTCCACTCTTAGCTATCCAATCATAGCCAAAGCATCTCTAGCGATGACTTCTCTTCCCGTCCCACACTGTTACCGCTGGGGTCCCCCAAGGATTTATCTTTGGCCCCCTCTTCCTCAAAAACATGCTACCCCTTGATAACACGGAGTCAGCTTCCATACATACGCTGTTGATACACAGCTCTCTCTCTCCACAGCCCGCCCTGCCCCCTGTCACCCCTTCACCCCTTGACGCCTCCACTGCCTCTGCGTTGGCGGACTGCTTATCTGATATCCAGTATTGGATAAGCCAAAACTTCCTCCAGTTAAACATTGGGAAAACCAAAGCCATCGCCTTTGCTCCTGCCACAAACTCTATACCTTAGCCACCAATTTCATTCCCCCTCTTTCCCACCCACCCCCCCCCCCCCCAAAATTCCCAGGCCACTGACTCAGGTTGAACCAGACTGTTCAGAACCTCTGAGTTCAATCAACCTTGAGCTGGGTTTCCAACCCCATATCTCCATCACAAAGACCACATACTTCCATTTTAGCCCATCTGCTGCTGAAACCTTCATCCATGCCTTTGTGACCCCCTGCCCCCAACTTGGCTATTCCAATGCTCTCCTGGTTGGTTTCCCCTACTGTAAACTTCAATTCTGCTGCCCATCTTCTATCTTGCATCGTCCCTCTCGCCCATCACCCCTGTTCTTGCTGACTTACATTGGCTCCAGCTCCTCCAAATTTAAATTCTCCTGTGTTTAAATCCTTTCATGGCGGTGGCTTTCCCTATCCGCAACCACCTCCTGCGCTATTAAACCCCACCCCGAACTCGCCGTTCCTCTGACTCGGGACTCTTGTGCATCCCCTCCCCTTTGCTCCTTAAAAACAATCAGTCCCCACCTATTCCGCTTCTAACTCATCTAGTGCCATTTTCCCAAACTCTGCCCCCATCACACTCTAGCGGATTGCTCCTGTCTTTACATTCCTACCGTAAAGCATTTAAACATAAATTTTCTGCTTATTTAAATGAATGGACAGAAAATCATGGGCTGTGGTGAGTAATTTCCTGATATGCACTGCTGGCCTGTGCCAGAAATTCTTATACAATCTTTAATAATAAACATAAATTACCATAAATAAAAATTATCTCATAAAATGCACAAAAGTGTACTCGAGGTAATTTCAAGGTTTGACGCCTCAAACGTGGGTGCAGAAGGAAGATTTTTTTAATTGAATTTTCAACAGCAATCCATTCTCTTATAAGCAACCAAATTTGTTGAAGGTTAGAAAAGCAAAACATGGAAACAGGCCCTTCGGCCCAACATGTCCATGTCGCCCAGTTTATACCACTAAGCTAGTCCCAATTGCCTGCACTTGGCCCATATCCCTCTATACCCATCTTACCCATGTAACTGTCCAAATGCTTTTTAAAAGACAAAATTGTACCCGCCTCTACTACTGCCTCTGGCAGCTCGTTCACCCTTTGAGTGAAAAAATTGCCCCTCTGGACCCTTTTGTATCTCTCCCCTCTCAACTTAAATCTATGCCCCCTCGTTATAGACTCCCCTACCTTTGGGAAAAGATTTTGACTACCTTATCTATGCCCCTCATTATTTTATAGACTTCTATAAGATCACCCCTAAACCTCCTACTCTCCAGGGAAAAAAGTCTCAGTCTATCCAACCTCTCCCTATAAGTCAAACCACCAAGTCCCGGTAGCATCCTAGTAAATCTTTTCTGCACTCTTTCTAGTTTAATAATATCCTTTCTATAATAGGGTGACCAGAACTGTACACAGTATTCCAAGTGTGGCCTTACTAATGTCTTGTACAACTTCAACAAGACATCCCAACTCCTGTATTCAATGTTCTGACCAATGAAACCAAGCATGCTGAATGCCTTCTTCACCACCCTATGACTCCACTTTCAAGGAGCTATGAACCTGTACTCCTAGATCTCTTTGTTCTATAACTCTCCCCAACGCCCTACCATTAACGGAGTAGGTCCTGGCCCGATTCGATCTACCAAAATGCATCACCTCACATTTATCTAAATTAAACTTCATCTGCCATTCATCGGCCCACTGGCCCAATTTATCAAGATCCCGTTGCAATCCTAGATAACCACCTTCACTGTCCACAATGCCACCAATCTTGGTGTCATCTGCAAACTTACTAACCATGCCTCCTAAATTCTCATCCAAATCATTAATATAAATAACAAATAACAGCGGACCCAGCACCGATCCCTGAGGCACACCGCTGGTCACAGGCCTCCAGTTTGAAAAACAACCCTCTGCAACCACCCTCTGTCTTCTGTCGTCAATCCAATTTTGTATCCAATTGGCTACCTCACCTTGGATCCCGTGAGATTTAACCTTATGTAACAACCTACCATGCGGTACCTTGTCAAAGGCTTTGCTAAAGTCCATGTATACCACGTCTACTGCACAGCCCTCACCTATCTTCTTGGTTACCCCTTCAAAAAACTCAATCAAATTCGTGAAACATTATTTTCCTCTCACAAAACCATGCTGACTGTTCCTAATCAGTCCCTAATCAGATGCTGCTGTACTACTGTTAATGGGTGTTTTTTTGTTAATAAATTTAAATAAATGCCAGCTTGCAATCAAGCTTTGACAATTTAATGTCTAGTTTCTTTCAAAGTCCTGGTAAAAACAAACTCAAATCCTCATACACTGATGGGCTACACCCGTGAACTCCTGTTGATATACAGATTGCATGCTGCAAAATTCTGCAACCTGCACACTCAAAATGCACAGATATGGTTGAAAGTTCTGGACAAGTGCCATGAGGTAAAAATATCCAGTGAATGGCTGGGCTTGAAGTAAAAACTTGATGAACGTATTCAAATATACAAAAGAAAGTTCTATGGGTAAATTTAATCATGCAATTTTTTTAGAATGTTTTATTTTGTTTAAAACTTTATTTTGGATTTTGATAATTGAAAAAATGGATGAAAATTTTTTTGTAAAAGCATTTTGGGGTGAGTTGATTGGTTCCTCACCATAGTGATAGGTGACTATATGGGGAAATTCAATTAGAAGTGATTACAAAGGGAAATTCATTGTTAAATGGTGACCGAAAAGTCTGACAATACATCGTGGCAACAGGAAGTGCAATTTGTGGATCAGAAATGTGCGCCTACACAAGATTTTTTTAATATATATATAAATATGAAGGGGGGGGGTGCAGTATTAGTGCACACAGTATGAAAGTGCATTTTTGTTCTTTCTCTGGAATATAGTACAAAATAGTACAGGGAGAGTAGCTTCACATTGGATGGGTTAAAGGTGACAAAATAAGCTGCATCTCAAGGTGGCATTGGAGTTGGAGGGATTAGTAGGGTCAGACACAATCATCTATCATTGAGACCTCCTTGCACCAGCTTAGAAATTTGTTTGAACATTGCTCACTAAGGAGAGTGTTATTGTGATGGGATGGTATCAAAATACCCAGAAGTCACATGTAACATAAAACAGAGGCAAATCTACTAACTCAGCACAGCCATCGTTATGTTATCTGAATAAGAGTTGCTAATTTGTGCCAAATTAGGGATAGTTTGTTGCTTTTGGCTTGTGTCTACTGGGAATGTGTTGAGACTACCAAAGCTTATTTCATATTGGATCCTTACAAACTTCCATTGATCTAAGGGTGACCTTGAATCTGGTGTTTGGAAATGATAGTGCACTAACTGAGTAGTACCCTCAACAGTCCTTTGTTTTAACAAATTTTATTTTGTAGGACAAATGATAATCTTATCGGAGAAGCAAAGGAAGGTACTCATTGGAAAGTACTTCCCCTCCCCATGACCCCCCCCCCCCCCAAAAAAAAAGCATTTAGTACTCATTTAAAATACCTAATTTGTAAGAAAATATTCTCAATTGTGCCTGTCCCAGCAATTCATTAAGCTTTTTGTTGGTTTTGTGCCAGCACTGAGGTCAGGATCAGTTTAACTCTGTTCATTGTAATGGTAGCTGACAAGAGAGGGACTCAAAATGGTGGGCTGTGAAAAGTTTGAATAAGAAAAAGCTTTTCTTGGTAGGAAATATTAATTTTGTTTTGAACAGTAGCCTTGCTGAGATAATGTGCCTGTTAAAAACAGTTTTAATTATTTCTTTGGTTACAAAAAAAATGCAGGAAACATTTTATTAATCATGAAAGATGCTATTTGGAACAGTGACATGGAGGCAGAACCAAAGAGATAATTTTCCCACTTTGAACTTGTGGGGTGGCGGGGGAGCCACATTGACGAGGTACACGTAACAAAAATTCAGGCATTGCCATCGTTATGGTTGGAAATTCATGTGAGTGGCAAAACTCCCTGCCAACAGTGCAAAGTTAGAAAATTATCCCACAACTCAGCTTTAAAGCAAGAAAAGCCCATAATCTTTGTCAAACAGCTGTCATCAGCCTAGCAAAGTGAGGAAAAATTCCTTGAACAAGAAAACAAAAATCAGCAAACATTGTGGCAAGTCACAAGAAGTTAAGAGCTTTGAGTATCTTGGATAGCTAAAGATCATCGTTGGCAATTACTCAATGGAAATTAAAAGATGAAATGGGATGGTATGGAAAATTTTCACAGGTTTTGTCACCTGGAACAACAAACATATAAGCATGGAAGTGAAGCCAACATTTTTCAAATCATTAGTTGGAGCAGAGAGCTGGACATAGAAGGCTTAGGGTTGAGAAAAGGATCAGGTTATTTGAAATTTGCTACTCAGCTCCTTAAGATATCTTAGTTAGATCCGCCAATGATTGAATTCTTCAAGAGTTGGGTGTGAAAAGTGAGTTGAAGCCAAAAAGTCTTAGATTGAACACGTAGTTGGTGCAGTAAAGACAAGCTTTCATGCACCATTTTGGATGTACAACCTCACAGAAAAAGGGGAAACTTATGGTTTGCTAACATCGGGCAGTAATCTGAAGAGATTTCATCTCCTACACTTAGACCCGACAACCACATTTGAACACGTCGCAACAGCTTCCAGTCTTCCTTAATGGAGGGCAGATGAATGGACAAATGGAACTAATCTATTATTTTCGTGAGCAAAACCTTTATTTGTCTCAATCATTGCTGCTTTAGTCCAGGATTCGAAGATAATTTTTCTGATTTACACTATTTCATTCAAAGGTAAATGTTCATACTAAAAGAGATTTCTAATGGTTTCAAAATAATAGTTCCTTAAATGCAATTTTAATGATAGCAGCTGATTATTGATCCTATGTGCATTAAATTTCAATTAATGTTGTTCAGATAATCCTCAATTATTTTACATGGAATTGAACTAGAATTTTCACACTTCAGGATTAATAACCATGTTTCCATGGAAAGGATTTATATATGATTTATGTTGAAGTGTTGCTTTTAAAGTACATTCACAAAAATGTAAAACCCACCTTACAATAACATGCTGGATTTACTGGGACAGTAAGGGGATTTTCAGGTTATCCATGATGATTGTGGACAATTAGGAAACTGTAATCTCATCTCTGACGTTTCCAGCTGAAGGATTTTACATCTCGAGTTGGAATGTCCCTTCAAGTTGAGCTTTAAATCTAATTTCAAGGGTGGGGGCAGAAGCAGCATGAGAGCAAGGTTGACTGGCAGCTCTGCTGACCAAGCCCCGGCACGCTCAGACATCAAAGGCCCGATATGACCATGGCGGCGGCTGGGGGGGGGGTGATTGGGCGCGTGGGTAACGCGCCCGGTGAAATCAGTCTGCGCCGTGCGCAATCGCAGGCTGATTGGATCCACTTACCTGTTTTTCCGGGTTCCCCGCTGCTAAGCTGCGCGGCGGGCGGACTGCGCAAGCGCAGTAAGGTCTGTCAGCTGGAGGAACTCTATTTAAAGGGGCAGTCCTCCACTGACTGATGCTGCAAGAAATAGGAAAAATTACAGCATGGAGCAGCCCAGGGGGATGGCTGCTCCCAGGTTTAATGATGCCTCACTCCAGCTCTTATTGGAGGGGGAGGACAGAGATCTTCCCTCTGGCAGGCGGGAGGAAGCGGCCTGCCTCTGCCACCAAGAAGGCCTGGCTCGAGGTGGCAGAGGAGGTCACCTGCACCACCAACATATCGCCCACCTGCATACAGTGCAGGAGGTGCTGCAATGACCTAAGTTGGTCAGCCAAAGTGAGTACACTTACTCATTCCCCTACACTGCCACATCACTGCCCCCACCACACATCTCCTTCTGCACTGCCAACACTACTGTCACATCACCCCTCACACCCACTCAAACCTCATCCTCATCTTACCTGCACTTACTCACCTCGCCAGTACTCATCCCGCCACTACCACTCAACCCAATCCTCATACAATCTCATGGCTCTATCTCATACTCACCCTCTCCTGCATCTCTTTCACAGTCAGCCTCACTCAACCTGCCACTACCTGTGCTGCAGCCACAGGGCATGCATCACATATGTGCAGTAGGCAGCATAAGGCAAACATGTCGTGAGCATGAAGGGGATGCACAAGGGTGTTTGAGGGTTTGTCATAGTTTTTACTTATATTTAATTTCTGATCAACTCACATTACATATTATATTGGCACCACTACTGTCACGTCTTTGCAAATCTTGTCTGGTTTGTGCAATAATGCCCTTTCCTGAGGATCACAATGAAGACCCACAACTGATGCCACCCATTGTGTCACTGCAGAGTGGGTGTCGGTGTATTTGCAGGGCTCTTTTGTGTAGACGACTGAGGCGTCGGTGATGTCCCCGGTGGCACCCTGGAAGGATGCGGAGGAGAAGTTGTTGAGGGTAGTGGTGACTTCGACAGCGACAGGTAAGAAGATGGTACTCGGGCTAGCCGGGAGCAGCTCGGCATGAAGGAGGCTGCAGATGTCCATGACTACATGTCGAGTGACTCTGAGCCTCCGTGTGCACTGCTGCTCAGAGAGGTCCAGGAAGCTGAGCCTCGGTCTGTGGACCCTGTGCCCTCTGCGACGCATCTCTCTCTGCGGTTGCCTTCCCTCCTGCAGTGCAGGTGGATGTGTCACAGCACTGTGTCAGAGGTGGACGGCGTGGCCGGTGATGCTGTTCGCCCTCCGCGGAGGTCACGACTGCAGCTACGGCGGCCCCCATGCAGAAGATGTATATTTGAGGGGACCCGCAAGGTAGGTACATGTGTCTGGACACTGGGGTGTGTGTGAAAGTTGGTGAATTTTGTTGTTCGGAGGAGGGTGGTCGAGGCCAAACTTTGTCCAAAGTGACAGAGTGGCCTCCTGCAATGAGTGAGGGTCTTCCCCTCCACCACCTGTCAAATTGACCTTTGCAGCTGCCACAGGCTGATGGCTGCAACACGTCCATTTGAACTGGGAGTGTTTCCCCCAGTACGGGAAACAGTCTCAGTCAGTTGCAAAATCCCATTCCTGCTAAACTAACAGGTCAATCAGGTCTGTAAACGACTTGAAGTACCTGTTCAATTACTTTAAGTGGCACCGTCGGCTTTAATTGCCGGCGGGTGTCCCACATGCGGGGACTGCGCACGCATGTCAGCGCATCAGTGGGGAACCCGGAAATGGGGCGAGTTGGAGCCGGGCTCCAGACCCGCCCGGGAATCCCCGATTTTCGTAGCCCCCAACCCCCGGCCACGAACGCACCCGATCGCGGGTGCTAAAATCGAGCCCCAAGTCTCTCGTTCTCTGTCCCACAGGAAGTTGGAGAACACAGTACCACATCAGAAGCCAGAAGGTGAGGTTCGCTGAGAGAAAGGCAAGTAAGGTTACCTTAAAAAGAGACAACCATGCAGTGTTGTTGAACATCCTGCGCCTATTCATTTGTTTTAGTTATTCCCTCATTTCTTTGAATTTAGTTCTTTTAAAGTTATATACCTGGTTCCTGGTATATCAGAATCCCAGATCATGTCAAACTTATGTATTCTGTGGTTGATGTTCCCCCCTCGGGCTACACCATTTCCTTTCCGGTCCACTCTATTTTCTGAACACTACACCCCTGCACGTTATATTCATTTCCAGCCTCTGGCTTCAACCTTGTTGCTGATAGTCCCACTGCATCATAGTTCCCTACTGTCTCCAGTTCTGGCATCTTATTTATAATGCTTGTAGCATTCACATATATACACACACACATCTTAGTGTACATTTGCCTCCTTTCATGGCCCCAGTTTTTGCCTTTTCCTGGCCTCTTGCATTCCATACAACTTGCAGAAATAAGCAATGACTGACCTTAAATGTGTGTGTTGTGTTCAACAAGAATCCAATCTTTAATCGAACAGAAAAATGTTTCATTTTTGACACAATGACCACTTGGGCAAGATATTGGAGAGCATTTGTTGAACTGTACCCCAGCAAGAAGTCAACACGTCCCAAAGAGGAGAAAAAAAAATGGCAAATAGCAGAGAGGCGAAAAAAGCAAACCTGGGCCTTCAAAACACTAAAGGTAAAGATTCACAAACGCAAAGATTTTCTTTAATCATAGTTATGCCACTTGCTGTTTATAACATTTTCAGAACAGCAGAGTCCACTAAAGCAGAATAAAAAGGCACATTCTGCTTAATTTTATAAAGGCTCTAGAAAATGGGGGGGGGGGGGGGGGGGGAATATCTGTAGATCACCCACAATCAATGTTGTGTTACAGCAACATTTCTCTGTAAATTTTGAATGGTGTTGCTGGAAATGGCGCAGATAGTGTGGAATGTATGGAAATGATACAAAACAGCCTTATCCTAGAAAGATACTATGGATAGAATCTTGGAGGTGGCCCTGTCTCAATATCATTCTATCCTACATTGGACACTAGCCTAGTACTACTGTAAATATTTAATGTTATTAGTTTGCCTTTTTGCCACATGAAATGTCCAATATACCATCCATGAAAAAGTGGCTAACAGTCATATTGGAATGTCACAATCTGATAACCTGACTTACAGGTTGGCAGGAGGCTTTCCTTTGTCTGCACAAATATGGGAGGATTATGAAATGTGGTGAAAGCCAATTGGTGCCATAATGGTTAAGAAACAGATCCAATATATGAAGCGCAAAAGAATGGAATCACTCAACAACAATTTGCATTTATATATCTTTAATATAGAAAACCATCACAAGCTGCTTCACATAAATGTAATCAAAAGGAGGCGATATTAGGAGCTGTGCTGAGTTAACTGATTTCAGCTAGGGGGGTGGTAGGAGAACTAAAATTGGCCTTAATCTGTGGGCTTGGGGGGGGCGGGGGGCGGGGGGCGGGGGGCGGCAGGTGCAGGGGAGGAAAGATTGGTCAGGATTCCCACTCCTGATTACCATCCAGTGGTCCTTGCTGCGCAGTGTACCTGTGAGGATGTTGGGTGTAACAGGTTCAGTTCAGCTCAGCTGTGGTGCCCACATTCACAATCTGGGCTGATACATAAAAAAAAAACATCTTTGGGGTGGGCTAGCAGCCCCAGAACTCCAGACCAGCAAGAGTTAAGAAAGGAAGAAAAAAAACTGTTTAAATAAATGAAATCATCCTTTTTCTCTTTCCATGAAGCTACAGGACCATACAAAACAGGTGCAGATCTATGACACTTGTTCCCAAAAGGATCGAGAGTGTGGAAACATCATCTTGCCAAAGTAGGAATCTGGTGACGAAGTAGATCCATTGGGAATTTTGGGTGGGTTGGGTGGTGGGGCGGAAAGGAGGATGTCATCCCAATGAATGAATTTTTTTTTTTTAAAAAGGGCCTGATGGGCTCATTACTGTACATTATGCTCACACCCTCCACTTTCAACTATTCTGGAAATCTATGCTTGATGGGCCTCACAATCTCTGCAAACCCAGGCTTGGCCAATGTACTGTACAGGCAAGTCCTCACATGCAACATGCATCACACCACAACTCAAGAAAATGCATCTCTATTCTGCAGTCCTTCCCAAAATAAGCATGTGGGCGAAACATCTATGGGATGCCTTGGTTACCTCTAGACTTGACTGTTCCAATGCTCTCTTGGTCGGCCTCCCATCTTCCTCCCTCCACAAACTTGAGCTCATCCAAAACTCTGCTAACTCGCACCAAGTCCTATTCACCCATCACCCCTGTACTCACTGACCGACATTGGCTCCTGGACCAGGAATACCTCAATTTTAAAATTCTTATCCTTGTTTTCAAATCCCTCCATGGCCTCGCCCCTCCCTGTCTCTGTAACCTTCTCCAGCCCGGCAACCCTCCGAGATCTCTGCGATCCTCCAATTCTTGCCTCTTGCGCATCCCCGATTTTAATCACTCCAGCATCGGGGGCCGTGTCTTCAGCTGCCTAGGCCCTAAGCTCTGGAATTCCCTCTCTAAACCTCTCGGCCTCTCTACCTCTCCCTCCTCCTTTAAGATGCTCCTTAAAATCTATCTCTTTGACCAAGCTTTTGGTCACCTGTCGTAATACCGCCTTATGTGGCTCGGTGATAAATTTTGTTTGCTAACGCTCCTATGAAGCGCCTTGGGACGTTTTACTACATTAAAGGTGCTATATAAATCCAAGTTGTTGCTAGGATATATGCCAGAGTGGGTATGCATGGACTCAGCCTGGAACTGGAAAGATATATTGAGTTCTTTTCTGGCAGTCCATATGACTCACGCACCCATCATCTACACCCAAGTCACCTCTCAAGATCAGAATGGGACCACAAACTCCCAGCTCCCAATGGACAATAACCCTACACTGCATGCAGACAGGATCTTTGATATCCCCGACTCAGCCAAACCATAGGAACTTAAATTATGCCAGTGACAAACAATGCATTGTTTCAAATGTGCATACAACCATAATGACAACACAAAATATGCCAGCATACTGTCCTATATATACACCATGTGACAAAACTAGTGATTTTACATAAAATGTATATGTATCCTCAAAGAGACTAAAAAATACCAAAATTGCCTACATCAGTACACAGGTAAAAAGATAATGAATTATGGTACGTGTAGCATCATTCTCATGTAAAAAGAATGACCATTGTAATTAGAAATGAATAATCTACCATCACAAATCTCAGCAGGAGACAGGGCCATGTCTCTGGGGCAGAAGACTTGAGCTATATTCAATGCAGATGTAGCTTGCAAGAAGACTGACATCAAAAATAAACACAATGATAGATGGTAATTATACCTATCCTTTCCCCAGGTACAGATGTTTCCTTCGAATTTCCTTGTTCGAGAGAACTTTATTTTAATTTAATTGCCCAGTTAATAAGTGCCTGCTTGAGGAAGATTTAGAGCTTGAACTCAAAATCCAGATCTCCTTGAAAGAACTATTGTCAGGTTAATTACTGTGTACAGATATAAGGCTTCCAGAGGGCTGGTTTGGTTTTGTCCTTGTCTACCGTGCTACATCTCAATACTGAAAACACATTAATGGAATCACCCAAGAGTACACTTTGATTGCATGCACATTTTAAGTTCTTATTTGTCTGTCGAGACATTTGACTCACTGTGGTGGGATCATACTCAATGATCTTCAACAGAAGCTATATCTTGGTGTAAAATCTCTGCCATGATGGACCAAAGGTCTCCATTTAAGCTTTATTCCCAGCACGAGCCAACAGATGAACTTTGTTAGGAGTACTGGGCCAGCGACTGACAGATGTCAAAAGAACTCAATAAACTGGTCTCAGATTCAGGTCAAAGTCCCCTTGTCTGAACCTACTAGAATAGGACTACTTCTGTGAGACGAGTCACAAGGTAATTGTGGATGAGGGAGGTCATTACACCCATCTTAGTTAATCTCTCCCGATAGTCCCAACTGTAGCATCCAATTGGTTGCTGAGTTTTCACCCCTGGTACATCTGGAAGTCCATTCCACGTATTGATCAGTATGTGAAGAATAACTTCCTCAAGGAGTTCTAAATTTACCTTGTACTCATTTGAATCTGTGCCCCCTTGTCCTAGTCATGCAATTTATTTTAAAATTTTCCACATTTAGTTTTTTCATACCAATAACTATCTTATCCTACACAACTCCTTTCAATACTGAACAGCCTGGGTTTCAATATTTCCTCATAGTTCAGATTAATACCACTAGGGATCAGCCTTGTGGGTCTTTTCTGAACTGCCTCCAATGTCTCCCTTGTGTCTTAGTGACCAGAACTGGATATAATAGTCAAGGTATGGTCTGACCAGAGCACTATACAGTTTGATCATAACTTGTACTCTATTTTTGGTTATATAGTTTCAACATTCTATTTGCATTGTTGTCCTGCATTGGTTGGACATGTTGAATGTCGAGTCTACAAAGATTCCCAGGTCTCTGTTACAAATTTCAGGTTTAAACTAGATATTCTCTTGTGTTCAGTGTCACTGGACACCCCACATCCATGATCAGAAGCTTATCTTTACTGCCCAATATTTAGTCATATAATAGTGTGACCCAGGGGCCATAATAAAAGTCCTCGTTATGTATAGTGGATTCCTTGATCTTGCATTTCTCCTCTCTTCTGTAAGGTCAACTGATAAGCACTCTAGTGAGATGAGGCCAATTGTAAACCAACAAACTGGTAGTGTGTGTGTAATATAAACATGACTGAACAGACTATACAGTTTTCAGTGAAAATCAATCTATTTCCTATTGCTCCTCACATCAAAAATAATAAATTAAACAAGCTTAGCCCTCGATATGGACTTTGCTTCACTTTACAAGGCAGTACTCATTAAACTATCACTAATAAATTCTCTGCCTCGCTGACTGTTTTAAACTGCAACTCACAGCAAACTGGCTTTTTTACACTTCGATAGAAAATGCCAGAACCTAATTTATAGCCCTTCCTCACCTCGGTCTTGAGGAGTGGCGTGTCAAGTGACCAATCAAAACTATCTCCAGCTCCCGCTTGATGTGTGGGTCATGGCAACACATTGTCCAGCCATCTCGGACTCTACTACAACTGGACATCCATTCCACGTATTGATCGATCTACTGGCTCCTCCCTCGTGACCAGTGACTCCCTCAATGATAATCAATGCCATGCAAATTTTCTCCCTAGTTTCTCTTGGCATGCTGAGATAAATATCATCTATCCTTGGTGATTTATTAGTTTGGAGTCGTCTTAGCCTTTCTTGGACTCCCATCTCATATATATGAGTCATTAATTGGTCATCTCTGTTTGAGGGATGTTGCTCATATCCTCACTTGTGAATATTTGTGGTGCTTCCTGTACATACAGTCTGCATACAAGTACAGTTATGTCCTGTCCTTGAGGGGAGACTTTGAAGTCTTAAGGCACTTTTACAGCCCTAGCCAAAAACTCTCATATGTGCATTCAATTCTTGAAGTTGTATCCTGAAAGAAGGTGACAATCATGGCCAGACACCAGGAGGGCCCAACACCCTGTGCTAAAAACTTAAATTCAATGTATACATCTGCACTTTCACCAGTTTAGAAAATGAACACATCACGCAATATTAAGTAGCTAGCTGATTCTTCCCCAATCATGTGGTTAGCCATAGCGAACATAAGGCATACCACAAATTACAAAATAACATGCAACTACTACACAAGAATGTTAGAACAGGGTTACATTCGTAAAAGATACATTAGCCAGCAGTAGCATTCAGATTGTATCAATTATTTATAGAATTGTACTATTGTGTTCCTTTACCTTAATGATAAAAACTAACCATCCATGAATTAGTTGAGAAGATAACAATATTATCTCTGGATGGAAGATCTAAAGATTATATAACTCAGCTTTTTTCTAGTAAAAACATATATACATCCAAAAATGCAATGATGGTACATTATCCAATCTTAATCAAACCTTTGTTTTGACAGAGATGAAATTAGGACCACAAAAAAAATTAACAAAACTGAAATGAATTGATTTAAATAATTATCATTTATATATCTAACCTAAGTAAAAAAGAACAACTTTCCCTTACTGAACATTTGAAAGTTTTTCAAACTACCCAGAAGCTACAGCAGAGCAAGAATTATAAAATAAAAAAAAGAAAACAGTACCAATACATGTGGGTGTCTGTACACATGTAATCACCTTTAATAAAGTTAAATCCTAGTAAGTACATGTTTACATGAAATTAGATTGAATCGAAAGTGTTATTTTTAAAACAATTTGTAATATTGGTATCTAAACTCATTTAAAATGAATAATTCTGCATCTGAATTTAAGTAAAATAATGTAAAAAATAGGATTGTTTACCAAGAATCCAGTGAACAACAATGAGCATGTTGGATTGATAATTGGTATGAGCAGAGTAAAGGGGTAATCAGAAATGAATTACACAACAGTACTGGGGTAGTTGTCACATGACTAAGTACAAGTACATGCAATACTCAATATATGCCTGTAATTCAACACTGACGTTATTTTGTATGCTATACAAAACATTTGCAATAATTCTCCCACTAATTTCCGTCTATAAAATAAAGTTGGCATTGCGCCAAGAGTCAGCTTGCATAGATGAGAAGGCCACCGATACTAAACAAAAATGGGTGTGAGATAACAGCACAAAAGATGTCTGCTCTGCAAAATTATAGGAAATAATAATCTACACCTTCCAATAAGGATATCAGTTCCAACATTTTGTGTATACTATGTAGAAAATAAGTGATTGGAAATGCATTATACAGCTGTAACAATCCAGAAGAGGTAGGATTAACTTCAAGTACAAAGTTTGAGCAATTTGCTATTATCCGATACCATGTGTGTTAGGATTTTTAAAATTGCTTATATTTAGTGACATAATGGCATAGTTGGAGGCAAATTTGATCATGCTTATAACAGCAGACAGGAATTTTACACGGGGTAGGATGCCCTAATAATGCTCCAACAACCTGAATTCAGTCAACAAGTGAAGTTTAACTCTGCAGTTGAACTTATCCAAACAAGGGACACAAGCTCCATTTTTATAATGCAAACCTATCCATCATTTATCTCCTATATCATAAATACTTAACTATCCTTTCAAAGCTTTTCCATCGTAGTTTCACTAGAGTTTGTATGTTCTATCAATAGCACTATAACTGCTGCCAAGTGTCTGCCCATGGCTGCATCACATGATAGGAAGAGGAGCTTTTTGCATCTTTGTATTGCTAGAATTATAATGTGGTCAGTTGACAGGAAGTGTGTTTTAACAGATAATTCTTGTCCAGCATAGTAATGATGTAAAACAGCTTCTCTTCCTATCACAACACAGAGCCCTGTGGAAAATTTGGAGCAACTGTATTGCTATTAGTGGAAAATACAAACTCCTGTGGGAAAAAGGGATAAAATTTGTCTTATTCTTCCAATAGGTAGGATTGTACTAAAAAAGTTGTAGGCTACTGGTTTGGATAACATAAATAAGAGCAAAGTCTGCACAATCTGTATGGCCATCTGAATCTTGACTACATTACAGCCATCAACCCACTTGTTTTTTTTTAAATAGTTAGTTTTCTATATTTTCCTGTTTGAGCTTTTTGTCTTCCACTATATTCCCATTTTGACTTTACCACCATAATTAGGGCGGTTTAACTCAACATCCTATGACAGGAAGCATTTTTTTGGAAAAAGACAAATGACGTTAGACTAGAGTACTTTGCTGGAAAATAAAATGTCTAATCTTCTCCCATGACAAGAAAAGTGTTCTTGTGTTTATAATATTTATGTGCCTTGCTGTTTGATTAATGATTATTTCATGCTTGAATCAAGATTGTAAGTTTAAATGTTATGGATACATAAGGAATTCTAAACAAAGGTACTAAATTAGAAGTAATTCAGAATATTAAAGTTTCATGCTTGGATTGGGTAAGCATACTTGTGGAAAACTGTACTTAATTTTCCAGGTGCCTTTGTGTCATTTAATTAAGGAGAACCACACATGCTAGACTTTATTTCTGAATTTACTTCAAATATGTACTTTTATATTCATAATATGGTAACTTGATTTGCGTTCCTTGCATTATCAAGGAAAAAAAAACAAAAAAAGAACCATATTGAGACCTGCTGGCCAGCAGCTTGGTTATGTAATACATAACAGACTGAGATTCTGTATAACATGCTACATTGGTAGGTTGGGGCTACTGCTGCATACAGGTTTTTATAATCTTCCACTGCAAACCTACACTATTCCAAAAAAACTGAACACCCTAGTTGTTTTCATGTAAGTCCATCCTTCCTAGTAGTGTTATATTTCATAGAAAACATCACCATAATTCAATAATGCACATATCACCTTTCATCCAGATGGAACTAGGAGGTGACAAAACAAATTGTACAAGACTTGCAATAACATGTTCAATTAAGTTCTTCGTGTCAATGCAACACGGTATACTCCTGATGAATAAAGTGTCCTCCTAGCTCATTACATTCAGGTGTTTGGTTTATTGCAGTACGCCCTATCAGGACTCACAGGAAAGTAGGCTTCAGTTCTGTATAGATTGGGTAGCTCATAAGTTGAGTTCTGTTGGTTGGGGCAGCTGCGTTTCTTCTGCAACAGAAAAAAAAACCACTAAATGTGCTAAAGTTCAGAAAAAGCGATTGAAGAGAAGCAATAACTGGAATACAGCTGTCTTTACACAAACACATTGATGACTTGCTCGTTGTACTGATTTGCTACAAAATAACAGACTACCTCAGGGTCAAAAATCAGTAGTCCCAACAAAAAGAAAATGAAATCCAAAAAGTAGTCAATGGTACTACTAAGGGTAGACCAGTTACAATTTCACACTTTATACATTGTGACAAACATAAGTCAAAGAACCAGAAATTTATTCCCTGATGTTGGCAGTTGCGACATGGAACAAGCTATCAAAGAACAGAATTGTTAAAATTTATTGAACAAAACTATATTTTCTGCTTTGTGTATCATTTATGTATCACCACAAATTTAATTCACAGGATTTAATTTTAAAATTATATGTTTTGTTCTTATGCAATTATTTCCTATATTTTGACAGCACTTGATCCAATAAGGGTATCCAACCCCTTATTTTGCTGTGCCTTCACTTTACTTACATTTAGAAATGAAGGTGCACTGATTGAATGTAGAAGTTTGCGAACAGCATGAGGCAAGTTTCCACAGTCCTTTTCTGCCTGAACCACTTGTTCCTCCAGTGTTGCTGCATTCTGTCCAACCATCTTCACAAAAGTCTGATAAAAGAATTAGGATACCCACAAAGCGTGACTTTATGTTAAGCAAAAACTAAGATCCTTCTTGCAACACTAGAATGATTCTGGAAAATCTGTAAATGGGTGAAGACACAAAAGTCCTGCTAGAACAGATACAAAGCCAGGACAATTAAAACTAAACTAATTCAATCTTGCATTGCACTCATCTGCCTAGATTTTCTGGAGGTTCTGTCCAATTTTGAGGCAATGACTGCGTGGACAGACTGCAGATCCATTACACCTGCTCCATTTTCTGCTGTCAAAAGTGGGTGGGCACAACTAAACATGGCATAATGATATGGTGATTAATACCTCAATATCAATCATTTCCATCTCATTTATACTGATTCATATCCATGCCAGTATGAAACTTGCATTTAGGGTTGCTAGGCCGTAACCTGAAGGCCGATGTTTAGAGGGACAAGCTAACACATTTGCAGATGTTGTAAGAACCTAATTTCAGTAAAATTTTTGTTTATTTCTTTTTTTGTTGCCACCTCTTGGCTCATTTGTTGAAGAACTGCCATTTAGCACCCATCATCTTTACAGACTAAACACCATGGGTTTCACATTGGGAATTCTCTTCTAACTTTATTCTTGATGTGGAGATGCCGGTGATGGACTGGGGTGGACAAATGTAAGGAATCTTACAACACCAGGTTATAGTCCAACAAATTTATTTTAAAATCACAAGCTTTCGGAGATTATCTCCTTCGTCAGATGATTGAATGAAAAGGTTCTCAAATCGCATATCTTATACGATGTTGGGACAGCATCACACCAATCAAAAGGTGTCGTTGTTATTCAAACAGGCCAGTCACGGAGAACAGCACGTCCCAGTACACTCGATATACATTGTGTCTTTTACACAGGCAGGCAGAAAGAAACTCAAAATGGCAGAGAGAGAGAGAGAGAGAGAGAATTTTAAAAAACATATAAATTTTCTCTCTCTCTCTGCCATTTTGAGTTTCTTTCTGCCTGCCTGTGTAAAAGACACAATGTATATCGAGTGTACTGGGACGTGCTGTTCTCCGTGACTGGCCTGTTTGAATAACAACGACACCTTTTGATTGGTGTGATGCTGTCCCAACATCGTATAAGATATGCGATTTGAGAACCTTTTCATTCAATCATCTGACGAAGGAGATAATCTCCGAAAGCTTGTGATTTTAAAATAAATTTGTTGGACTATAACCTGGTGTTGTAAGATTCCTAACTTTATTCTTGGAAGAGCAGCAGGGAGAAGATAGAAAGGTCAGGCTCTTGAGGCTGCACCACAGGCACATGGCACCAACTTGCTGATACCACCAAATCAAAAAATTCAAGAAGAACTCCTACCTGTTGGATTATAAATCGATGATACGAGCCACACAAACCAAAAAAGTCCTAGGTTCAATCTCCAGACTGTGCTATGTTAATTGATGTCAGCCAGGCAGCAGTAAGCGTACAACAATTGGCTTCAGTATCCAAGCTAGGGAGGGGAACACTGGACAGGATCTCAATACTGATCATGATATTTAGTGTCCCTGATTAGAAAAGTGAGAGCAAGAAAGAGAATGTGTGTGTGGGAGGTGGGACTGAGCTCAGATATAATGCCCCTCGCTTTAATAGTCTGCAGGCACATAACGTCAAGTCACATGTATTAAATAATAGTCACTAATGTGGGTAATGAGAAAGTGAATAGCAATAGTGAATTGTACCTCAACAAGAAGCCAATAAGTTCAGGAACTGGAGAGGGGAAAAATTCAGTGTTGTTTAATTCTAAATGATCATTTTATCATTAGTTAACTTCTTGAAACTATTTTTCCTATGTGTATTGACTGTTTATGATATGAATTTTCTGCTTTCCTAATCCACTTTACTAAGGTGGATTGTAGACATAGATTTGTTTAGAGAGGGTGTATGTGTATGGAAGCGTATTATATAGTGCCTTTGTAGAGAGAGAGCATGAGAAAGAGCTGGATGAATCAGTAAGGACTTCAAATAAAGGATCATCAAAATATCACATCTTAAAAAGTTGAAGGAGTTACTCTTGCACCAAAAAAGTAGTTTCTGTTTAGGCTTGCAAACTTTAAAATTAAAAGCTTCTTTGAATGCTAACAAGAACATTAACAGACAATAGAAGGAAACTAGGGAAGTTACTACAGCTCTTAAAATAAAATTGTACTCGTGTCTTGCCTTATAGAAAGTAACAGTAATATGATGTAAAATAATTCCCAAAAACTTCTTGCAATTAGTTACTTTGGGTGGGGGTGGGGGGGGGGGAGGGGGTAGAGAGAAGTGACATTCCTCTTAACAAAACACAGGAGAATGCCTATTTTTGTCTATTATTAAATGGCCTTCTAACAATGCTCAGCTTTGAAAAGGGTGATTTATGTTACAGTGAGGCAATGGCTGTCCTCCATTTTAGGCCAACTGCAGCCAGTTCCCAGGATCTTTTATTTTATTTATATTTAATATATATATATGAGAGAGAGAGGGAGAGAGACACACACACACACACACACTTAGCAAGCATCATAGAATTAATTACTTGACTCCAAGTTCAGTACACTCCCAGTTCAGCTCCAACTCCCAATAAAATTGTATTTCATTAGTGTACTTCAATCATGTGGGCAGTACCCTTGGCCTTCCCATCCTTTCAAAATCTTAAATGACTGCCCAGTGGGAGAGAAGTAAATTGCTAAAATAAAATTTTACAGGGAGTTACCAGTAAATTCTAGGAGTGCCAGATTCCATTTCAGGCACTCCTATGTTATTACACATCACAAGTACAGGAACAGGGGAATATCTGCAGTCATCCTGACATGTGAGACATGTAATTAAAAATATATTTTTATTTATAAAATTTGCTGTCGCCACATTGAGGGATGTTAGTGCTAGGCAGTGGGACATTTTCCAATGTGGGCACCTTTTATTAGCACCAAGAACTTTCAGGTGAGACATAACAGTCAGATGCAAGACAGCAGTCAGATTCAGCAACTAGAAGCAGAGCGAAACTCCCTCTAATCTGCTGCAATCTCAGAATATTCATCCCCCTCCACTGTGAACTTTTCCATTTCCCACATAAACCACAGTGGCCAGAGCAAGAATGCAAATTAGTGCCAAATCAGGGGCAATTTTATTTCATTTCACATAATTATTTAAATTCAACACACAGATAAAATGTCCATCAGTCTGAGCTGGATTCAAATCCAAATACACAGGTGAAAGGCTAGTGTGCTATCCCATGTAGTTCCCACCACCCTCATAAAAGTAACTTAATGAAATTAACTTCATATATTTGCAGCCATTAAAAACGAAGGGATGGCTCACAAATAGTTATTTTTTGTGAGCCTTCTCAGGAATATATAATCGAAAGTGGCTTTATAAGTTCATGCAAGCAGACATGGAACTAGTGGAGCGATCCTAAACCTTACTCTGCTGGCGATAATGTAGGACACATTCCCACTATCTATTTTGACAATCTTTATTTTACAATGGCAGCACCAGTTTTATGAGATCTGTAGAAGAAATGCATTTGACCATTAATATTAGATTCAAGATCTCTCAAGCATTCACATAACGGATATATAGAGGATGGAATGACATCCTTCTGCTGTTAAGCAAAGACCAAGACTGCCTTAGCTAAGAACTTTGGATGAAGGCCGAAAGAGTGTAATATCAAACATGGCTGCTTGATTACCATTACTGGAGTTCACTGATTTTTTAAGTATCAGATTCAAACCAAAAGGAGGGGTTTCAGGAAAATGAGTGAGATAAGATTTCCAAGCTCCTTCCACAAATGATTTCCAAGAGAACCTTCCAGAGAAGAATGATGGAAAATAATGATAGCTGCTTTGTTTCAGATAGTGCTCTGCAGATGCTGGAGTCATTCCAAAATGTAACCACTCTCACGTTATAGTGGATTAAATTTTTTGGATGAATACCAGAAAACAAATTTGCTCTATTTTGCATTTTATGTTTCATCAAAAGAATATTTCCTGGAAGCTACTAAGGCATCCACTACTGAACATGGTTGCTACTTTCTTAGCAGCCATTCCTTTTCAACAGGTAGGCAGCTCAAGAGAATCAAGTCCAGAGAAAAACATGACCTGATCAATGGGATTGCAGATCCTTCCTACAGGTCAGTGAGATTGGATTGGCAGAGCTCCATATTAAAATATGGATCATTGCTTCACAGGGCAACATGACTTTTTTTTTCAAATTATGGGTGTAGTAAATAACTATTTTATGCAAATTATGTAAATTTGAGGGGTGGGGGGCATGGAAATGCATAGATAAACATCTATCAACAGATCTTCAAGGACGGTATTATAAGCAGAATGTCTCATCTGGGGAAGACACATTGTGTGGCAAAATGGGATGTTCTAAGGAAAGGGATACAGGTTAATGAGGTTTACAGATAGCAACTCGAAAGGTGAATCCTAAATTGCATATATTAACAAGTTCAAAGTTAGACAAATTGAGTGCTAAAAATATAATGAAAGGAATGTTATTTAAGTGAAGGAGGAGGGAGAATGAAAAAGTGACCAAACATTGAAAGTATTTCAAATTATGCAGCAGGAAAGGAAAAAAAATACTAACATATGAACAGATTACAGTGAGCCAATACTTAGATTGGTAGATGTAGACTGTATTGTAACCAAAATTTAGCAGTGCTCACTGGACATACAAGAGTGCGATTCCATTTACTGTCAAGATTTTTAATTAACAAAATATAAATAGAAACCACAAAAGTCATTGAATAATACAATGAACAGGAATCCTAGGACTGGTCACAAGTGCCCAATCAAAACTATTACCACTCAGGTCTATCCTCAGTTTATTATCCATCCAATTTATTATCCAAACCATAATGGTGCCCCATTTTAGTCCTGACAGAGGGCTTTGAAGCAGTTTGGCCCTAAACGATCATATGCACCTGATAAGAAACTACCCATTCATAACTTCATTGGCAATCAAAAGTTTTCAGTCAGGAGTCAATGCTTAAGGTAAGTTAACATTGTGATTCCAGTGCAGTCATCTGTATACAGAGGGGTAGACTAAATTTCTTTCAGCAAACAGTAACAGAAACCGTTTTAAAACAAAAGATTAAAATATGGAAATTTTTTGTCATTTGAAACTAGACAGATTCTATGTTAGCTAGGGTGTTTTCATTGAAGAGAAAAAGGAAAACTACTTGGGAGGGGTGAAGATAGAAATCAGTATTAAAATAATGAAGGAAATCAGTACGGTGGAAGTAAAAAAGTTTGTGGTACAGGATTAGAAGACAGGAATATATGCTAAAGTTATAAAACAGAGCAGCTTTGCTTTCTTTTTAAACTTTCTTAGGTTCTTACTAAGATTATCTATTGATGCAATTACACAAAGTTTTCACTAAGAGGACTTCAAGTAAAGAACAGACTCCATAAAAATTATAAGTCATTGTCAGAATTCTGAGGAAAGCTTTTTAAAATGTAAATTTTCTTCTTCCCCAACCCAACTGTCTACATTTCTCTTCAACAAATATGTCACAGTTCAAGGAAGATGCACAGTGAGTGGGGCAGCGTAAACTGCAGAATTCTCCACAATACTATACTGTAACTGGGTCACACCATCTGCTATCCAAACGAGGTAACCAAATAGCACTGAGCACATTGGAGCACCTCACTAAAGTTTAATGCTTCATCCAAAAACACTACATGAGAACTTGGAAAACTCACCTGATGTAGGATTCATGTCACAGTTCAACCATGCTACTACAGCTTCCACCACCTGAGGTATATTTTATATTTGGACATTTGTGATTCAGAAATTTAAATTCATAAGTTGTAGAAAATGCACTAAAAAAGTTACAAACCTCCATCTTATCAATCTTTGCGTACACCTTCTTCATTTCCAGTGCCTTGACCTTTATTTTTGGAACATTTTCATTCAGAATCTGTGAAGAGTCATTTCGAATCTGTAAGAAATGGAAAGCTTTAGTTACCGTATACAAATCAGAATATTTGAAAGAAATTACTTTATAGAAATATTGTATTCTTCTGAAGTCTTTGCTTCCTTAGTCATCTCCTTCACTCAAATTAATGCCCCAGGCCTATCAAGAACTGAGCAGCCCTTGCTAGACAGATAAACATACACCCCTGTCCATGCCATGCATGTTCGTCCTATGAAGCGCCTTGAGACGTTTTACTACATAAAAGGCAATGTAAAAATGGACGTAGTAGTTGTTCCTAACTAACCCCATTTCCACTATAATGGAATACATTATGGCACTCTCTCCACATGGACAAGCAGACAACACAATGCAGATTTGCTGCTTAACTGATCAGACAGTTCTTCCCGAAAACTAGTAAGCCCGGCTCTGTCATTTTATTCTCTGCAAATCACAAGAGGGTTATTGACAGAAGAAAGACAGAACCACAGACCAAGTTAATAATAAATCTTCCTGAGATTTAAGGAAATGCTTACCTTTACACAACTGGCTACCTTGTATCAGCCTGCAGAATACAACATGTGCCCTAAACAGTCAGGGCACTCATTTTTTCCCCCTGCTGAGATGGTTCACAAGACAGCTATCTAGGTTTGTGCACACTCTGGTTTATTATTCAGATCAACCAACCAAATTTATTTTTCACATCAAATAAGGTGTCACACAAGTTAGAATCTAGTTGCAAGTAGTTGGTTGAATAGTTAATTCTCTGCACTCTGATGAGAATACTAGAATACATCACCCAAAGCTCAGTGATATAGCTGGGTATTTGTCAAGCCCTGTCCATTTAGAATGTCAGCAAAACTGCTGAACCCTTGATACAATGCTAAGTTCTGTGAACTCCCAGACAGCATCAGAATAGAATTGATTTTCACCCCCTTTTAAAATATGTGATGCATGAATTGCCTATGCACTGCACCACCATTATGTTTGGTTTAAAAAGAAATACAGTAATACTTACCATGTCAAGCATTCCACAAAATTCATCCAGTCTGATTAACATTTCTTCAATGCTCTCATCAAGTTCCTTAGCCTACACAAGAACAACACAAGACACTATGAGCCAATTTTGATAAATGGATACCCAAGTCATACATAAATTTTCAATATCCTAATCACTTCCCATTCTAATTCAGGGTTAGTTTTCTCAATACATTAATGGCTTCATATTCTGGACATTAAAAGAGAACTCCACCTCCACTGTACATAGAGCTTAAACAAAGATTATCTCTTTATCAAAGATGTTTAAAATATTTTCCATCTTTTTAGTCATGCGAACTATAATGTTAGATTTGGAACATTGGTCTGTTTAAGAATAATATCTGCCCTATGAAAAATGGGGATCCTTGTGGATTCGACTCCCACTGCAGGGTTTGAACACATAATCTAGACTGACACTTCAGTGCAGTACTGAGGGTGTGCTGTATTGCCAGGAGATGCTGTCATTCAAATGAGACATTAACACAATGCCTGGTCTGTCTATTTCGGAGTACGTAAAAGATCCCATGGCACAATTCAAAGATGAGCATTAAGTTGTGTGTGTTTTAGCCAACATCACCAAACCAGATTAACCAAATTTATCTCATTTGCTGTTTGCTTGACCTTCCTTTCAAATTGGCTGCTGTATTTACATAAGTAAGTGATTACACTTCAAAAGTAATTAATTGGCTGTAAAGAGCTTTGGGACATCCTGAGGATATGATTAAGTGCTAAATACATGCAAGTCCTTTTTTTTTCCAATGAATTTTAATTTAAACTCCAATTTTGGTATAATTTTACCCATACAACAAATTGGTACAAATGTGCATTGTGAAAACAGATTTACAGCATGCAGTCAAAAGCAAACTATCAGTATTCTAGATATATTAAACACAAATAACGGCCATAAAATCTAAACCAGGAATGTCAAGGCTTTTTGTCTTTGTGGGCCACTTAAGTGCATATCATGGAGCCTCGCAGGCCACGTATAAATTTTAAACAAATGCATATATTTCAATCTGCAGAAACAAACAGATCTTGGTGTCCTGATTTAGATTTTATCCACTAATGATGCAACAGCACTGAGAGCAGCTCCATGACAAACGATTAGGCTCACAAAATTCAATTGTAAACAATTTTATAACACCAAGTTATAGTCCAACAATTTTATTTGAAAATCACAAGCTTTCAGAGGCTTCCTCCTTCCTCAGGTGAACGTGGAAATGAAATCCTCGAACCTATCACATTTATAAATCACAGAACAATACCTGGTGATTACAGATAGTCTTTTCAACTGCCCGTTGCCAAGGCAATCAAAGTGTTCAGACAGAGAGGTGTTACCTACAGGGCCACCGAATATACAAACAACCAAAAAAAAGAGCGAGGCAGAAATATAGAAACATCCGGAAGGAAGAGAAAGACAGCAAATGACCCATTATATTAAAAACAGATAACTTTTGTTCGCTGGTGGGGTTACGTGTAGCGTGACATGAACCCAAGATCCCGGTTGAGACCGTCCTCATGGGTGCGGAACTTGGCTATCAATTTCTGCTCGACGATTTTGCGTTGTCGTGTGTCTCGAAGGCCGCCTTGGAGTACGCTTACCCGAAGGTCGGTGGCTGAATGTCCTTGACTGCTGAAGTGTTCCCCGACTGGGAGGGAACCCTCCTGTCTGGCGATTGTTGCGCGGTGTCCGTTCATCCGTTGTCGCAGCGTCTGCATGGTCTCGCCAATGTACCATGCTCTGGGGCATCCTTTCCTGCAACGTATGAGGTAGACAACGTTGGCCGAGTCACAGGAGTATGAACCATGCACCTGGTGGGTGGTGTCCTCTTGTGTGATGGTGGTATCTGTGTCAATGATCTGGCATGTCTTGCAGAGGTTACCGTGGCAGGGTTGTGTGGTGTCGTGGACGCTGTTCTCCTGAAAGCTGGGTAATTTGCTGCGAACGATGGTCTGTTTGAGGTTGGGTGGCTGTTTAAAGGCGAGTAGTGGAGGTGTGGGGATGGCCATAGCGAGGTGTTCGTCGTCACTGATGACATGTTGAAGGCTGCGGAGAACATGGCGTAGTTTCTCCGCTCCGGGGAAGTACTGGATGACGAAGGGTACTCTGTTGGTTGCGTCCAGTGTTAGTCTTCTGAGGAGTTCTATGCGATTTTTCGCTGTGGCCCGTCGGAACTGTCGATCGATGAGTCGAGCGTCATATCCCGTTCTTACTAGGGCGTCTTTCAGCGTCTCTAGGTGTCCATCGCGTTCCTCCTCGTCTGAGCAGACCCTGTGTATTCGCAGGGCCTGTCCATAGGGGATGGCCTCTTTGACGTGGTTAGGGTGGAAGCTGGAAAAGTGGAGCATCGTGAGATTGTCCGTGGGCTTGCGGTAGAGTGAGGTGCTGAGGTGCCCGTCTTTGATGGAGATTCGTGTGTCCAAGAAAGAAACTGATGCTGAGGAGTAGTCCATGGTGAGCTTGATGGTGGGATGGAACTGGTTGATGTTATCGTGTAGTCTCTATAGTGATTCTTCGCCGTGGGTCCATAGAAAGAAAATGTCGTCGATGTATCTGGTGTATAGCGTTGGTTGGAGGTCCTGTGCAGTGAAGAAGTCCTGCTCGAACTTGTGCATGAAAATGTTGGCATATTGGGGTGCGAATTTGGTCCCCATGGCTGTTCCGTGTGTTTGGGTAAAGAACTGGTTATCGAAGGTGAAGACATTGTGATCCAGGATGAAGCGGATGAGTTGTAGGATGGCGTCTGGAGATTGGCTGTTGTTGGTGTTGAGTATTGATGCTGTCGCAGCGATGCCGTCATCGTGGGGGATACTGGTGTAGAGTGCTGAGACGTCCATCGTGGTGAGAAGTGTTCCTGGTTCAACTGGTCCGTGGGTACTGAGTTTTTGTAGGAAGTCTGTAGTGTCGCGACAGAAGCTGGAGGTTCCCTGTACGATGGGTTTCAGGATGCCCTCGATGTATCCGGAGAGGTTCTCACACAGGGTTCCGTTGCCTGATACGATAGGACGTCCGGGTGTGTTGGCTTTGTGTATCTTTGGGAGGCAGTAGAAGTCTCCCACGCGGGGAGTACGTGGAATGAGAGCACGTAGGATGCTTTGAAGGTCTGGATCGAAGGTCTTGATCAGTTTGTTGAGCTGGTGGGTGCGTTCTTTGGTCTGATCTGCGAGTAACCGTCTGTAGCGTTCCTGGTTGTCCAGTTGTTGGTATGCTTCTTTGCAATAGTCCGTTCTGTTCTGTATGACGATGGCTCCTCCTTTGTCCGCTGGTTTGATGACGATGTTGCGGTTGGTCTTGAGAGCGTTGATGGCGTTGTGTTGTGCTCGGGTGACATTCTGGACTGTCTTCTGAGTGCGGCTGATGAATCTGGCATTGACGCATTTCCTGACAGCTTGAGCATACATGTCAAGCTGAGGGCAGCGACCCTCCGGAGGAGTCCAGTTTGACTCTTTCCTCTTCGGTTGCTGTACCGCGGATCCCTCTGTCTGCTGTTCCGGATCGTTGATTGTCTTCATTGGGTTCGCTGCTGAAATCTTGGGGTTTGTGGAAGTATTCCCGGAGCCTCATTCTCCTGATGAATTCCTCTGTGTCCGCCGCGACACTAGTGGGGTCCATTTTGGTAGTGGGGCAGAAATTGAGCCCTCGGCTGAGAACTTCGATTTCGTCTGGTTGAAGGGTGTGGTCGAACAAATTGACGATAGACTTCCCTGTGGTTGCAACCATGGTACCAGGGGAAGCTTGGTCGATGCTGGTGGTGATGCCGAGTTTCTCAAGCTTCCTGCTCTTGGTTTTCATGTAGGCAGCGTAGTTCCATTGCCTCGTTTGTTTGGCGGTATCTCGTAGCTGGTCTGCTGTGTCCTGAGTACAGGTTGAGAGTATGGACTCTATCTTAGTTTCGAGGTTGCGGCGTCTGCTGTAGAGTTGGTGTACGAGATGGTTGCGGAGTGTGCGAGAGGTACGACGGCAGAGTCTCTCAGCGTAATCCGAGTTGTATGTGGACTTGAGTGGGTTTGTGATCTGTAGTCCTTTCGGGATCTTGTCTGCTTTCTTGCAGCTCTGTAAAAACTTGATGTCTGTGTCTATATGGCCATCCCCACACCTACACTACTCGCCTTTAAACAGCCACCCAACCTCAAACAGACCATCGTTCGCAGCAAATTACCCAGCTTTCAGGAGAACAGCATCCACGACACCACACAACCCTGCCACGGTAACCTCTGCAAGACATGCCAGTTCATCGTCACAGATACCACCATCACACGAGAGGACACCACCCACCAGGTGCATGGTTCATACTCCTGTGACTCGGCCAACGTTGTCTACCTCATACGTTGCAGGAAAGGATGCCCCAGAGCATGGTACATTGGCGAGACCATGCAGACGCTGCGACAACGGATGAACGGACACCGCGCAACAATCGCCAGACAGGAGGGTTCCCTCCCAGTCGGGGAACACTTCAGCAGTCAAGGACATTCAGCCACCGACCTTCGGGTAAGCGTACTCCAAGGCGGCCTTCGAGACACACGACAACGCAAAATCGTCGAGCAGAAATTGATAGCCAAGTTCCGCACCCGTGAGGACAGCCTCAACCGGGATCTTGGGTTCATGTCACGCTACACGTAACCCCACCAGCGAACAAAAGTTATCTGTTTTTAATATAACGGGTCATTTGCTGTCTTTCTCTTCCTTCCGGATGTTTCTATGTTTCTGCCTCTCTCTCTCTCTCTCTCTCTTTTTTTTGGTTGTTTGTATATTCGGTGGCCCTGTAGGTAACACCTCTCTGTCTGAACACTTTGATTGCCTTGGCAACGGGCAGTTGAAAAGACTATCTGTAATCACCAGGTATTGTTCTGTGATTTATAAATGCGAAAGGTTCGAGGATTTCATTTCCACATTCACCTGAGGAAGGAGGAAGCCTCCGAAAGCTTGTGATTTTCAAATAAAATTGTTGGACTATAACTTGTTGTTGTAAAATTGTTTACATTTGTCAACCCCAGTCCATCACCGGCATCTCCACATCACAAAATTCAAAGCAGCAGGTAAGAAATAGAATGGAGTTGCCTGAGGAAGTCGGATTATTAGCAGCCCGACTGGCCAACCCTGGACAGGTATAGGGTCAGGCTGCTGGCTTCCTGGAAGGCAAGAATTCAAGAGGCAGATGAACAGTCTGGGGGAGTCTGTCTGCTAGACCTCCTAAGGGAAGATAACCCTAGAGGGACAACGATCTCTTCTAGAGGAATAGGCCAAACCAGTTACAAAAAAAAAGTACTGGTTGAAAGCATATATTCTAGTCTGCTAACAGGGATAGTGTGTGATGCTTTGTTGTTTTATATGTTGCAAAAACCTTAACGAATAAGTTATAATTGAGGGTTTACTACTCTGTTCGATCATGTGTAATCTGTAAAATAAATCAGCTCCTCGATTTGTTATGGTTCGTTATTATTATAGAAACCTATATAAGGGATCCTGTTAAATAATGTATTACAGCAATGATCCATTTCCTGCACAAGTGTTGAGTGGATAGAAGTGGTGGTACAGGAAATCGATTGGACTTCTCAAAGGCCTTAGTTATCACCTAAATAAAGCTTTTCATATAAATAATAAAAGCATGGTTGTTAACTGTATCCATGTGATTTATATCAATTAGTGTTAATTGTATTCAGGTGGTGGGTATCAATTAGGAACTCTCGTGTATCCACTTATAAGAGCTTATCTAGGGTGTAGTGTGGGTGTAATGTGGATCATTGTGAATACAGGCTTGGAAGTAACTGAAGACCAGGCTCTAGTATTCTATCTTTTACCACCGGGCCATCCAGTTTATTACAATGGTTGGATTAATTACCTTTTGCATTCTCCAACAGCAGGATCCATTCTATCATCAACTTTAAAAAAAATAAAATGCATATCAGGATGCTAGTTCACCAAATGCGCTATTGGCCATCCAGCTATTTGGAGCATCAATTCCAAAATGGCAGACTCTGCAATGATGGGGGGAGATCAGCTCAATTATGTAATTTTTTTTTTAAACTACAAGAAAAACACACATACAACATGAATTTATGTTGAAAGGTCTGGATATGAAACAGCTAGTCTTTGTCATTTTAATTACCTCTGACCAAAAAGAAAACTTGGAAATAAAATTGTCACTTCATGACCACAAAAATACTGGTGTACATTATCCATTTGCTTACATCTCTTGTTTCCTGATATTCTAGCACCACATATCTAGTACATTGGCAGTGGGGGGCAAGAAAAAGAAAAGGAACAGGAATATTGTCGCCATCTGTGTTATAACTAGCATTGCATCACTGCAGTTTGCTGTTACTAATTAAAGGTCTACATTAACAGCTTAAGCGTGCTATTAGCAGCTGCTACAATTATTTTTTTCTTGAATCACTTTATCTCTGCACTAAACCACTATTAAGACTCCACTGAAGCTACGTAAACAGCCAGTCTTGGATCTACAAGAGATTTAACTTGCCCCTAATTTGTGTAACAGCTAGTGTATGTGATGGAAAAGTTCCAATTCCTAAAACATGCAAAGAAGTTGGTAACGGTAACTGGATGGCAGAGTTGGCCAGTTGCTGTCCTTTCACCTCTGGGATCTGGGTTTATATCCAGCCCAGAGTAATGGGATGAAAGTCTCCTCTGGCTGTAAGCTCGTGAAATATGGTTGAGCAGTCAATCCAATTCACTGTGGGCATGGACCTACGGCACAAAACTGCCCCTAACTGGCACTCACTTAAACAAACCTAAGGATGGCTGATGCGGAAAATGGAAAAAGTGCAACACTGCTTGCATATTGTTGGGGCAGCGTAGAGGGAGCTTTACTATCGAGCTGTCCCATACCTAAGCTACAGTGCTTGATGGAGCTCGAAATGTAAATGGAAACATCCCTCACCTTGACTACAAAGGGAAAAAATACACATTTAAAAAACATGCAATTAGTTTTATAGGTCAGAATTTACTCTATTGTAAATGACCTTTTAAAATCTAACCATACAGGTATTCAGTAAGGATGCTAGGGAAATGTCATTAAATCATCACACTGGCAGTGAATAAAGTGCAATGACAGAATGGCTTTACATTAAGTCATATGTTTACATTATTCTGGTATCAGCATAATTCCATTGTTATGAAAGTATTGATAAAAGGTATGAAATTTAAGAAAGCAATATAAATACACACACTTCCCTACATTACAAGTGACTACATTTCAAAAGTACTTCATTGGCTGTGAAGAACTTTGAGACATCCTGAGGTTGTGAAAGGTGCTTTATAAGTTGTTTTCTTTCTTCTATAAATATACTGGAGAAGGTATGTTGGTATGAATCCGGTATTAATCCAACTCTGGAAATAACTATTTGCAAACTAGCTATTTATGTATACAACAATCCAGGTTGCAATAATGTGTACAATTATATGGACGGAAGTTCAACTGTTTGAGTTAATTAGTTGTGGCATTACTTACAGATAAAGGGGAGAGGAGATTTGGCTCAGGGAGAACTGGGCATGGAGTAGAAAAAATAATTTTAAAAAATGACAATACATAAAAATAGAAAATAAAGAAGTCTGCCTCACATGTTCTTATGAACAGATTTGATTTGTCTGTCATGTCATGTGCTTAGCACAGTTCAATCAGCAATGATACAGGCGCATTGACATACAATTTTAGACAAGATTAATATAGATACATAATACATGAATAGTTTTCTCATTTTCATCTTATAAATGAATAATACTTTTATTTAAAGGGGGAGGACAAATCAAGTAATCCCCCCTCTTTATAAGGAGAAATGATTAGTCTACGGAGAATTTTTATTAACTTTTTTTTTTAAAAAGCCTTTTAAAATCTTTTTTTTTAATCTGGCTTGGGAGACCCTGAAGTCCAGTCTCGTTCCATGTTAGGCCACTCTGGGTACTTCACTAATGGAAACATCTCATATGCCTAAAGCAGCTTCACAAGGAGCAGCAGGTGTCACGACTGAAGACCAACCCAAAAGCCACTTGACATTAGAAAAACATGCAATAGGCTGGGAAAGCAAATAATTAAATCTGCAATATTGTTTCATGGGGGTCCTGTGGCTACAGAGCAACTCTGTACCCACTTTGAATTCACTCCCCCTCTATTTCTTACAGAGGAGCTGTCACCAAAGCAGCATGGCAGGGAGGCAGACCCAACTGTTAGTAGAAAAATTTAAATTTAAAAAAAAGATCTATCAAAATTCTCCTGAGAGTAATACTCTCTACTACAAAAAGGGCAAATTACTTTGAAGAAAACATACTGACTCTAGACTTTCCCCCTCCTTTAAAAGGAGATATTAGTATACAAAGGATGTAATTTTTTTTAGGCAATCAATGCCAATTATGTCCCTATAAACCTGCAGTAATAATTAATCCTTTGATGAGAACACAGCACTAACAATATGAAAGGTACTGACAGCTGGAATTCTCATTGACAGCAGCTGCTACCGCCCCAAATATTAGCTGCAACCCAAATTTACAGACTCTACATAAAACTAAAGTAGTGCCTGATCACTGATGATGGGGAGGAGGGGAAGTGATAAAAATTTGAGGCTCGCATGAATTATAAACAATAGAGCTGGCACCTGAATCCCTGAAATAGATTAGTACCTCGTGACTACTTACAAGCATCCATTATTCTCTATTTTAACATGGCTTTGCTTGTGTATCTAAGTAAGGTAAAGTACTATCTGGCTAACAAAATAAAGAGAAACTGATATAAAACGTTGAATGTTTAAGATATCAAACACATTTTGCACAGTCACATAGTTTTGGGTACTTTGTGGCATCATAGGCTC
The DNA here is from genome assembly GCF_035084215.1 of Heptranchias perlo. NCBI lineage: Eukaryota > Metazoa > Chordata > Chondrichthyes > Hexanchiformes > Hexanchidae > Heptranchias > Heptranchias perlo. The sequence goes on along the minus strand of NC_090343.1, from coordinate 32,118,530 downwards.
CGACCATGCAATGCTGCATACATGTAACTAGCAAATTATATATTTTTTTATAAACAAGCTAAAGCACTAATTGTGCAGTAATAACCTCAGTAAAAAATGGTCAAAAATGTATAACATGCCCTTTTTAAAAATCTAATTCCCCTTTCTATAATTAGATCACCTTGTGCCATGCATCAGCTGATGGCGAGATGTCCACCCAGTCCTAGGACTCCACCAATATTGCTCTGAAACTAGTTAATGGGAGATGCATCAGGAGCCTGGAAAAAATCCATCATTCTCTCTCGGAAAATCCAAACCTCTTCCCCACAGAAACACAGCGAAGATCAGAAAATCAGCCACATGGGGAGAAATCACAAACTCAGAAGCACAGCCCACAACTCCAATATGCTGCACAGAGATGTTCAAGAGCACTAGACTACTGCACACAAAAGCCAGATAGTGCTTTACCTTACTTAGAAACACAAGCAAAGCCATGTTAAAATAGAGAATAATGGGTGCTTATAAGTAGTCACGAGGTACTAATCTATTTCAGGGATTCAGATGCCAGCTCTATTGTTTATAATTCATGCGAGCCTCAAATTTAGTATCACGCTCATTTCTAAAGTGTTTAACGAGAATTTTCTCAAAAATGCCAAAATTACCATTTTAATGAATCAGTAAGTGCAAATAAAAATGACATTTAAATCCTGAAGTACTCTTCCTAATTTGTCAAATATAATATGTTTGGGAAAAAAAATTTGGAGGAGAGGGAAGGGGGTGGTGGTGAAAGAGTTAGGCTAATGTGACCAAAACTTCATGTCTGATTAATAAACAATTTGGTATCAGATGTGAAGGGGATGCAGGCACAGACTTTTAACACAATCTGATTTTTCTGAACTGAAGTGACATTTAGATGGCTAGCCTTTCTTCATTTATATACAAGACAACTTGTATATAAATGAAGAAAGGCTAGACATCTTGTATATAAATACACATTTAGAATCACCACAATCTGTAGAAAAATGGCATTTCACTATACAAAGAACTCTTCCAAAACATGGGTATCTACAACTTTTTTGCACACATGGAGAATATGAAAATCAAAACTGAGCTACAAATTGAAAAGAAAAAGTAATTGGTGTGAAAAATATTGGATGGTACAGTTTCTTAGATTTTTTGAAATGTAGACCTTTATACTCATTACCAGATACTTTCTATAAATATTGTAAAATGTATAATCTGAATAGAAATTTTTTTTTTTTAAAAACCTGGGAGTAAAACAGACTAAAATTATTCAGATAACAATGTTTTCCCAAAGTGAGGCTCCAGATAAGCTACAAAACTGGTCTGAAATTGTGCCCCTGTTCATACTGACAATCTTCAAGCTTATAGCAGTTGATAAGCCTTTCAAAGTTGCAGTCAGGAAGATGTGGAAAACCCGATGGCCTCACATTTTCCACTCAGGTAGCAGAATGAGGACTACCACCATGTCTGAACTATGCCGATAAGAATCTGTGCTCTAAGGGGCTGTGTGTCAAGAGACTTACAAAGGCTAAAATCAGAGAAACCAGTTGTTGCACCCAAATCAGACATTGAATCTCTTCAAGATGACTCTGGAGGAATCAGAAGTTATGACAGAGAGGCATCATACAGAAGAATGTTCTGCTGATAGCTGGATTGGTCTTAGGCTTTGGCCCTGTGAAATGATAATGCCATAATATATAGTATTTTACTGTTGGTAATAAAGTTAACAGATTATAATGGTTAGGGTACCCTGTCAGTGGTATAGTGCAAATAGTGCTTGAAAACATTACTGAAATAATGTTTTGTTGTGTTGTGTTGTGTTCCAGGCAAGGAGGCTGCATGTTACAGTACAATATTTAAATCTACGTATCTATTTCACAAAGAACATCATTGAATGGAATGGTTCTTTCAATGGCAAGTAACATAATCTTGCTGGTGACCTTTAAAATCTTATTTCAGGATTTTGAATTCTGCATCTGACCCACGTTTACTATTCATTCATTTTTTCCAAAAGTTTCATATTGTGAGACAACAAAATGAATCAGCAACATTGTTATACAATTAATTGGATACTAAATTAAATAAACTATGTTTCCATTTTTCACTAAAAATTAAGACTTTTAGGTCTATGTTGTATTTAAACTGGATCAGAGTTCAGACTGGCAGTCTCATTTGCAGGATTTTGATACCACAGTTCAATATTAGCAAAACTGAAGCTATTATGTTAGCTCTTACCAGTACCTAAGTGCCACTGGCACCGACATCCAACTTTCCTGGCTGTTTGCCAAGGCTGAGCCCAGATGCAACCTCAAAGTTCTGTTTGATCTCAAGCTGAGTTCATTACTAAGATTGGCTTCCTTTACCTCTGGGACCCTCACCCCCTCTACCCTCATCACTTCTACAACTGATTTTTCAAATGGTCTCTTCAGTGACCACTCCACCTCCATAAGCTTCAGCTAATCCACAACTCAGTCACCCAAGTCCTCACACACCTCAACTACCCCCCATTAAGTCATAGATTTGCATTTTTATTTTCAGATTACTCAATGACCTCAGCTTATGCAATTTCAGAATCCTCCAGCCATATATCTGGGTCAGCAACCTTCATTCCTGATTCCTGCTTGTTCTGTTGCTTCCCCTTTTCCATTGAAGGGAGAAAGGTGGATACTGAGCAGGGGGTAAGGAATTTAAGGAAGGGAAGGGGAAGACCCAAGCATAGTTAATTGGTAAGTTTTTAGGAGGATTTTCAAGCAGGGAGAGGGATATCAAAGCCCAGGAGCATACTGACGGAGAGAAGTAACAAAGCACAGGAGCATAATGACTGAAAAAGTGGGGAGTGCATTATACCGTAGCTACCCATCTGAGATCAGCAGCTCTCAATACATTTTACTAAAGCTCCAGGTAGGTTTATAATAAGTGTCCACAGGGTTCAAGGGATTTCTGCCTAAACACTTCTTAAACCAGGTTTGGCATCACATTTAACCCCATGTATTGTCAAACTCGAGCACTATGAACAGAAAATTAAAAAAATACTGCAGATGCTAACGATCCAAAACAAAAACAGAAAATGCTGGATACACTCAGCAGGTCAAGCAGCATCTGTGCAGAAAAGGCAAGTTGATATTTGGGGGATGTGGACCCTTTATCACGACTTAGAAGATATCACGGATGAACCGATTAACATGCATAATATCTTCCAGGTCCACACCTGATAAAGGGTCCACACACCCAAAACGTTGACTTGTCTGTTCTTTCCAAAGATACTGCCTGCTGTGTTTCTAAAATTTTCTGTTTTCAAGCAGTATGAAAATGCCTTCTCCAGGAGTCTCTCATTGCTCCCCTCTGGAGTTTGGTCAGAAGGGAAAGGACTTGCATTTATATCGCACCTTTTTTCAACGTTAGGATGTCCCAAAGTACTTTACTGCCACTGTTGAAGTGTAGTCACTGTGGTAATGTAGGGAAATAAGGCAGCTAATTCATGCACAGCAAGGTCCCACAAACAGCAATGAGATAATGACCAGATTATGTTTTTAACGATGTTAGTGGTTTAGAATCTCCCTCTAAAGATATATTGTCACGATTGAGAATCCACAGCGATGTTAAAGTTGCAGTATAAATGCACCTTTTGCAAGAGAAGGATCGTGTAAATACCAGTAATATTTCAGATCTGTAAGGACTTCCAACTTCTGGTGCATGGACAGAACTAATGAAATCTACAAGAACCAAACTATAAAGCTGTCAGTTTGGGATATGCGAACACCTTACGCTGACTATCAACAGAATGCATTTAAACAACACAAATTACACCAAACCACAAATATTTTCATGTATTGAATATTGATGTTTGAAGTTAAGGATTTTGCTAAGTTAAAGGTTAATGTTTTAAACTGGGTGTTAAATCCATCAGGCCAACCTGAGCCGGGTCGGACCGAGCGTACCTCTCGGCAGGGGTCAACTCTCAGACACGCCGCCAGCTCCTGCGCGCCCTGCCGCACCACCCAGCTCTGCACCGCTCCGGCCACAGACGCCCCGGCCGGCGTGTCCGCTCGCTCCGAGTCCGGGGTCCCGCTCTCCCCGGCCGGCGTGTCCGCTCGCTCCGAGTCCGGGGTCCCGCTCTCCCCGGCCGGCGTGTCCGCTCGCTCCGAGTCCGGGGTCCCGCTCTCCCCGGCCGGCGTGTCCGCTCGCTCCGAGTCCGGGGTCCCGCTCTCCCCGGCCGGCGTGTCCGCTCGCTCCGAGTCCGGGGTCCCGCTCTCCCCGGCCGGCGTGTCCGGGGTCCCGCTCTCCCCGGCCGGCGTGCCCGGGGTCCCGCTCTCCCCGGCCGGCGTGCCCGGGGTCCCGCTCTCCCCGGCCGGCGTGTCCGGGGTCCCGCTCTCCCCGGCCGGCGTGTCCGGGGTCCCGCTCTCCCCGGCCGGCGTGTCCGGGGTCCCGCTCTCCCCGGCCGGCGTGTCCGCTCGCTCCGAGTCCGGGGTCCCGCTCTCCCCGGCCGGCGTGCCCGGGGTCCCGCTCTCCCCGGCCGGCGTGCCCGGGGTCCCGCTCTCCCCGGCCGGCGTGTCCGGGGTCCCGCTCTCCCCGGCCGGCGTGTCCGGGGTCCCGCTCTCCCCGGCCGGCGTGTCCGGGGTCCCGCTCTCCCCGGCCGGCGTGTCCGGGGTCCCGCTCTCCCCGGCCGGCGTGTCCGGGGTCCCGCTCTCCCCGGCCGGCGTGCCCGGGGTCCCGCTCTCCCCGGCCGGCGTGTCCGGGGTCCCGCTCTCCCCGGCCGGCGTGTCCGGGGTCCCGCTCTCCCCGGCCGCTCGCTGCAGACTCATCTCCTCAGACATGAAGCGCTTTGGTTCTGCGCAGTCTCCCCGCTTCTCGGCCGGTTACCCCGGCGACGGCACGAGCGCGTCAGCAATCGCTTGGCGCCAGTTGTCCGCTGCGCAACTCTGGGCTCCCGAGGCTCCACCCTGCAGGAGGCAGTGTGACCGACCCCGAGAGGGCGCCACCTGGTGGCAGGAGGGCAGCACTGATCCAGGGCGTATAAACCACCTGTGGAAACTCCCGCCTCCCCGAGAGAGAAACAGCCCATTGCCCCCACTCTCTAACAGGTCTCTCTTTTTAAAATGTTTATCCACTCCCCTTTTAAAAGCTGTAAACAATTTTACAACACCAAGTTATAGTCCAGCAATTTTATTTTAAATTCACAAGCTTTCGGAGATTTTCTCCTTCCTCAGGCAAATGTTTCAAGATCTTTTAAAAGCTAGTATTCTGCTTCCACAATTGATGAGAGGACTTTCTGTGCTGGATTTTCCACCCAGAAGCAGGGTGGGCAAGCAGACAATGACCAGAAAGAGGCGGCTCCAGAGATATCCCCATCCTCACCCCTGGTGGAAACCAGCACATGAGTGCAAGAGACAAGGGTGAAGGGTTTGCAAGCGTCTTTGTCTCCTCCAACAGTCCCTAACATTACAGATACCAGTGGCCAGCCAATTTGGTTCACTGCACATGACATTAAGAAGCAGCTGAATGCAGTGGCCACATCAAAAGCAAGGAGTGCTGATAAGAGATCAGTGGTAGTGCTGAAGACCTATGCACAGAGCTGTCATGGACAAGCTGGTTCAGTACAACTATCAGTGGCAGCTACCCACCCATAATGAAGAATGGTAAGGTGGGTTCTAGCCAGAAAAACTGGATAAATCTAACACAGCCAATTACCAACCTATCATCCTCCTCCCACTCATCAGTGAACTAATGGAAGGAGCCATAAATAGTGCTGTCAAGAAACACCTCTCCATCAATAACATTGGAGTGATGCTCAGTTCAGATTTCACCAGAGGCACCCAGCTCCTATCCTCAGCACAACCTGATCCAAACATGGACATAAGAGCTGAATGCCAGGAGAGATGAGAGTAGCTGTCCTCGACATCAAGTCAATATTCGATTGAGGGCTGAAGTTATACCTGATGCAAAGGAAGAGGATTGTGGTTATTGGAGGCCTCTCATCACAGCCACCTGACATCACTGCAGGAGTTCCTTAGGGAAACGTCCTGGCCCAACCATCTTCAGCAGCTTCAATGATCTTCCCTTCGTCATAAAGTCAGGAATGGGGCTATATGCTGACAATTCCAGTGTTCAGATCCATTGCCAATGGAGCAGCCTATGCCATCAATATCTTGGGGGCGAGGGGGTTCACCTTTTACCAGAAATTAAACTGGACCAACCACATCAACACCATGGCTACTCTGCAACAAGTGGTTCACCTCCTAACAGCTCAAACCTGTATACCATCTTTCCCACTCCCATAACTGCACCAGAAGAGACCACAGCTTATTCAGACCAGTAAGCAAAAATAGCTTTTTATGCGTGGCTTCTTCTCCTTTTGGCACTGCAGCAGGTGTCTTGCAACAGCATCACTGCATTTTCCTACCTGGCAATGGCAGGCTTTCTCTGTGACTCTTTTGTCTGGGCCAATAGAATGGGATCAGGCCAAACTACTAACAAGTGCCCCCCTCAAGAAGGGTACCACTAATGTAAGTGGCCCAGCCAAAAATATGTAGGATTTTTTTTTAAAACTGCTTCATCAGATTATCCTCCCCTTTTAAAGATTATATCAGAACTGTCACATCTCTGTGCTATTCTTCTACTTTCCTGCTGGCTAGTTCTTTATTTGACCTGGAGATGAGCTTCCGACCACATATCTGTTCCAGCAGCAAGACTGTCTACTTCCACCTCCGTAACATCGCCCGTCTCCGCCCCTGCCTCAGCTCATCCACTGCTGAAAGCCTCATCCATGTCTTTGTTACCTCTAGACTCAACTATTCCAGTGCTTTCCTGGCTGGCCTCCTATTTTCCACCCTCCATAAACATGAGCTCATCCAAAACTTTGCTACCCATATCTTAACTCGCACCAAATCCCAATCACCCATCACCCCTGTGCTCGCTGACCTACACTGGCTCCTGGTCCGGGAACGCCTCGCCCCTCTCTATCTCTGTAACCTCCTCCAGCCCTATAACCCTCCGAGATCTCTGCACTCCTTCAATTCTTGCCTCTTGCGCATCCCCAATTTTAATCGTTCCACTATTGGCAGCCGTGCCTTCAACTGCCTAGGCCCTAAGCTCGGAATTCCCTCCCTAAACCTCTCCCCTCCTTTAAGATACTTCTTAAAACCTACCTCTTTGACCCACCTGACCTAATATCTCCTTATGTGCCTCTGTCAATTTTTGTTTGATAACGCTCCTGTGAAGCGCCTTGGGACATTTCACTAAGTTAAAGGCACTATATAAATGCGAGTAGTTGTTGTTGATTTAGATGCAGTGTTGTTGACTCCAAGGACCGACTATACTCTTTGGTGGAATTGGTTCTGCTGAACTTCATTTTGAGGTCTCAGTTGTTTTGCAGTTGTGGGAACAGTTCAAATTGGGCTGATATTGATACTTTAATGTTAATCCAGCAATAAGTGGATAAATATTAACAAGCCAATTTATGGTCTAGTTTACATTAATAAGACAACCTTCTCAAGAAAAGATAGGTAGTAGGCACAGGAGTGGCTGATGTGGAAAACAAAAATATCACACTGGTGAAATAGGGTTCACGTTCTAAAACTGGGATTATTGACCATTGTTGGTAAAGTAGAAAAAGATTTCTCAGTTCTCGACATTGAAAATCTCATTTGGGATTCACCCAAATATGTTTTGCTATACCCAAGAAACTATATCATGTAAAAAAAAAATGGTTGCTGACAGATCTACTGTACCTTTCTAGTGCAGTATTTGCTGTTTTTATTTCAGATTTCTGGCAGTTTTTTTCATCTCTGCCTACACAACCTAAAGAAGCACATAATTACCTTTTTAAAATAAACATTCCTTAAATTATTTAATTAATTAAAAGGGACCTGGTTTGGTGCACAAGCTTTGTTTTTGTCAGCAATTGGTGCCATACACCTAGACGGGCCATTTACATGATTTGAACTGCCATCATACTGCACATTTTAGACAGTACATTCCTTTTGGGTTTTTTTGAAATCCCAAATTAGGTAGAAGATACATACATAGAGAATCTGCTAGGTACAATATTTATCCAGTAAATAAGCCATACCAAATACAGCACAAGTACACAGTCACAAGTACAGTATGACATTGGAGCCATCCATAAATATAATTCAATGGGGGGTTTCTATTTCTATCCATGAACAAAACCTTAGTATTAAAAATGTTTTAATTCTTAATTAAAAGCATCACGATGCTGCATTAATTCAAATAATCTATTTTATCAAAGATTGCACAAAGTACGAAATAAAGCAATAAACAGGAATTGAGAGGTTATTGTTAAATTAAAAATAAAATATTGTGTTATGAGTTGTCGCTTCATGGAAGCAATCTATTGTGTGGAGGCAAAACAAACTCTAATATCTATTTTTCACCTACTGATGGGAATGTGGTAAGCACTACCACACCAGAAGTAAGCAGCCACATTTAATGGCCATTATGGTATTAGAGGTGAAGAGCAGCTGGAGCAAGAAATAGTTTATAGGAAGCTATGGAATTAAAGCTATGGAAAAGGACACGGACCACTCTAAAGTAAAAATACTCAATTGGAGGAGAGCCAATTTCAATGGGATGGGAACAGATCTGGCCCGGGTAAATTGGAATCAAAGATTGGCAGGCAAAACTGTAATTGAACAGTGGGCGGCCTTTAAAGAGGAGATGGTTCGGGAACAGTCTAGGCACATTCCCACAAGGCAGAAAGTAGGCCAATTAAAGCCAGAGCTCCCTGGATGACATAAGAGATAGTGAGTAAGTTGAAACTGAAAAAAGGGGCACATGACAGATGTCAGGTTGATAACACAAGTGAGAACCAGGTAGGATATAGAAAGTTGAGAGGGGAAGTGAAAAAGGAAATAAGAGGGTCAAAGAGAGAGTATGAGAATAGACTGGCGGCCAACATAAAAAGGAATCCAAAAGTCTTCTACAGGCATATAAACAGTAAACGGGTAGTAAGAGGAGGGGTGGGGCCGATTAGGGACCATAAAGGAGATCTACTCATGGAAGCAGAAGGCATGGCGAAGGTACTAAATGAGTACTTTGCATCTGTCTTTACCAAGGAAGAAGATGCTGCCCGTGTCTCAGTAAAGGAAGATATAGTTGAGATACTGGATGGGCTAAAAATTGATAAAGAAGAGGTACTTGAAATGCTAGCTGTACTTAAAGTAGATAAGTCACCCGGTCCAGATGGGATGCATCCTAGGTTGCTGAGGGAAGTAAGGGTGGAAATTGCGGAGGTACTGGCCATAATCTTCCAAACATCCTTAGATACAGGGGTAGTGCCAGAGAACTGCAAATGTTACATTCTTGTTCAAAAAAGGATGTAAGGATAAACCCAGCAACTATAGGCCAGTCAGTTTAACCTCAGTGGTGGGGAAACTTTTAGAAACCATAATCCAGGACAGAATTAACGGTCACTTGGATGAATGTGAATTGATTAGGGAAAGCCAGCACGGATATGTTAAAGGCAAATCGTGTTTAGCTAACCTGATAAGAGTTTTTTGATGAGGTAACAGAGAAGGTAGATGAGGGCAATGTAGTTGATGTGATGTATATGGACTTTCAAAAGGCGTTTGATAAAGTGCCGCATGGTAGGCTTATCATCAAGATTGTGGCCCATGGAATAAAAGGGCAGTAGCAATATGGATACAGAATTGGCTAAGGGACAGGAAATAGTCGTGGTGAACAGTTGGTTTTCAGGCTGAAGGGAGGTGTACAGTGGTATTTCCCAGGGGTCGGTGCTGGGATCACTGCTTTTCTTGATATCTATTAATAACTTGGACTTGGGTGTACAGGGCACAATTTCTAAATTTGCACATGACACAAAATTTGGAAGGGTAGTAAACAGTGAGGAGGATAGTGATAGACCTCAAGAGGATATAGACAGGCTGGTGGCATGGGTGGACACGTGGCAGATGAAATTTATTGCAGATAAATGCGAAGTGATACATTTCGGTAGGAAGAACAAGGAGAGGCAATATAAACTAGAGGGCACAACTCTAAATGGGGTACAGGAACAGAGAGATGTGGGGTATATATGCACAAATTGTTAAAGGTGGCAGGGCAGGTTGAGAAAGTGGTTTAAAAAGCATACGGGATCCTGGGCTTTATAAATAGAGGCATAGAGTATAAAAGTATGGAAGTCATGATGAACCTTTATAAAACACTGGTTCGGCCACAACTGGAGTATTGTGTCCAGTTCTGGGCACCGCATTTTAGGAAGGATGTGAAGGCCATAGAGAGGGTGCAGAAGAGATTTACTAGAATGATTCCAGGGATGAGGGACTTACAGTTACATGGATAGACTGGAGAAGCTGTGGTTGTTCTCCTTCGAGCTTAAAAGAAGGTTTGATAGAAGTGTTCAAAATCATGAAGGGTCTAGATAGAGTAGATAGAAACTGTTCCCATTGGTGGAAGAGTCAAGAACCAGAGGACATAGATTTAAGGTGATTGGCAAAAGAACTAAAGTTGACTAGGTTTTTTTTTTAAAAACACAGCGAGTGGTTGGGATCTGGAATGCACTGCCCTAAGGGCAGTGGAGGCAGATTCAATCATGGCCTTCAAAAGGGAACTAGTTAAGTACTTGAAAGGAAAAAAATTGCAGGGCTATGGGGATCAGGCGGGGGAAATGGGACTAGCTGGATTGCTCTTGCATAGAGCCGGCGCGGACTTGATGGGCCTAATGGCCTCCTTCCATGCTGTAACCTTTCTATGATTCTATCCAACAATAAAATTTCTCCAAATACAGGTGCTTTCAGATACCATTAGGGTCAAATTCATGAAACATCTGTCTTGACTACAGTAGTCTCCAGCAGCATCTAATATGTTATAGGCACAATCTAGCATATGTTTGGAAGTGTCATAATAAAGAAACCAACCATTAGGAAGTGCTTTTAAATGGGACTCTTTGCTAAAGTTAGCTTTTTTAAATGAAAAGACACCTTCAACAAGTGGTTTTGTTCTGTTTCTTTGACCAGAATTTTGGCATATAACTTATTATATGGATAGAAAAAAAATTACCTGATTTTGAACATAAGCTCTACAAAGTCCACAGGACACTGAATGTGGGGAAGTGAGGAAAAGAAATATAAAGATTGTTACTAATTGTAATATTGTAAGACCCCAGCAACATTACGTTTGATAAGATTTATGCTCTCCAAAACTCTCGGGCAGTGAAGGGAGGGGGGGGGGGGGGGTTCTTTTTTCTTTCTTTGCAGGCTAATCTTTTTGGCAGTTGTGAACAGGAGGATGCAGCAATCATGCACAAAGAGCATTCTTTCATAATTGAAAGCACAGCAGTAATGTACCTTCAGTAATATGAGGCTCCATTAATTTGCTTTTAAATGCAGTCTAAAACAATTCCATGGTGTGGACCATTAGTTCAAGAGTAATGGTAATTAGGTTTTCTGGTGCATAATTATGACTCTCTCTATAAAATAGCACACCAAGTAACTCTACCCATTGTCCACTGGTAGGAAAAGATACTACATTTTACAATACTGGAGTTATAGTCATTCACATCCATGAGAGCTTTTGTAATTTACTACATGTGTGTGGTTGTGCAACAGTAAATTCCAACTTGATGTCTCCCTCCAGTAAAATTTAGTCTGCGGGAGTAAATTAGCAATATTACTGTTATCATAATTAATGTCTGAAGGTGTTTGAAATGCCAAATAGTGCACTCCTTTTGACTGGAGAAACAATATACCAAGACATATAACCATAGAGCAGATAAGTTCCATGTGCGCATGGCATTGTGTTACAGACCATCTCCTCACAATGCTCAGAATAACAGGCCATTTAAACTTGTTCCAGAATTTCCACAATTAGTTATGTTCTGTATATGTTTCACCCCTCTCCCTCCTTCAAAGTCCAATAACTCTGGTGCAATCACAATGACCTCACCAGCACATAGCACATTCACTCATGTGGAGATCAATGGTCAGGATACACCATGTAGTTGATGGCACTAGCAACCACCATATAATTGCTGCAAGTTTAAATTGAGTGACAGTTTATTACTGAGGAAGATATGCAGAACAGGTATTAGTACCTGCTCCATGTCCACAATCCCATGACAATATGCACAACTGACAGTACAGTTGTCCAATACAGTGACTCAAAATGGATTGTGTTATGCTGAAATATGGAAAAATGAACAAAGTACTCAAACAGCCAAAGACTTTAATTTGTTAATCTGTGTCTCATTACTCTAATATAAAACATGCTGAACATTCAGTAATTTAATAGGATGTTTAGACAGTGTTTACTTACAAGAACAGATTATCTGGTCTATCAGATTAGTTTACAACCTGCAAATCACTGCATAGAATAAATTTAGAATTAGTGAAGATGGTTCCTAAGTTTACTGTATTGGTTGGGAACCATCAAAATAAACTTTATATTTTTTAATTAGATATATCCAAATTCATTCTACAACATAAATTTTGAGGCGCTACCACAACTTTGCAGTAGGAAGTCTTGTGACATAAGTTTAGCTCCACAGTGCTCACTGGATAACTGGTTCCCTACCCTTATGGGGATAAATACTGTAATTGGTATTTGTTACTTCAGCAAACATCTAATCTTAGTACATGGGTTCAAGCAGTTGATCTCAGCAAAACTCAGTATTGGATCAAACAAAACGCAAGATACCAAACTAACAATGCATCGGTTGACATTTATTACTAATTTAATAGGATTGTGCAACCAAATTCTGTGGTGACTGTTGCATGTAGAACCCATCAGGATTCTCAATGAGCCATGGCCATCTTAAAGACAAATTTAAAGGGAATTGCATGCATGCATACACACACAAAATACTTTTTTTTTCCAATATTCAATTTCTAATACAAATGCATAAATGTAAGGAAGGGGGAATTCAAATGATTATTTTCCACTGACTGACAGCAGTTAAGGCCCACTAGCCTTTTGTCTTCAGATCATGTGAAGGCCTACTGGCCTTTTGTCTTCAGATCATGTTGCAGTGTTTGTTCCAAATAACATGGAAATCTAGTTGCACATTTTAAATTTTCTTTTGGATTGCAGCATGGCCTTAATACACAAGAAACTAATTATCTGTTTAGATTACTAGTTGAAAACTGGTTTAGAAGTGACACTGATAGGTTCCCCTTTTTTTTTTAAGGTAACAGAAACAAGCAGCATGTTATCTGATGCTGAGATGTTTACTGTGATCTCACCAAAATTGTAAACTCTTGTTCTCAATAAATGAAACATATTAACTCAAATTACAAAAATGAATTAGTCCTGGAACAAGGTAGATTTTGTCTACATGAAGTTTGAAGTCTAGATTTCTCCATCAACCCAAGTCTAGAATATTTTGGTGTAGTAAGAAAATTACTATACATACAGACACACCCACACTAACATAATAGTCTCATAACTCCACTTTCAAAATTGCAAAGTAATTCTATAATTAATGAAAGTATATTCGAATAATTGGTGGTGGGAGCTTTCCTCTGTGTGCTACATAACCAGTTCTTTATAAACAAATTTGCAATGTCATTTATATGTAGCACACAGAATAAATCTGTTTCCTCCTCCCCAATTTCACCCCAATCACATCAGGGCCCAAAGTGCCTCAATGAAAAATGGGAGAATGCCTGGTTTCCACTGTAATCACCAACCCACCTTTAATGTGCAACTTCAAAATGTACAAATTTTGGAAATGTAATTTCTTTGAGGTCATTAATTAGGGAGAAATATGCATTCTGCCAATTTTCTATAAAAGAATTTCATCAGCTAAGTTTTCAATTAACCAAATTTGAATTATCAGTTTTCATTTTGAAATCCAGCTGCATTAATTATAGATCATACTCAAGAAATACAAGGCTATAATTTAATCTCTGGGTTTAATGTGTAGACTATGATATTAATCTCACTTTATGTCATCTAAGCACAGAGAATACATTAAATATTGCCACACAATTGTGAACATTATATTCTGGATCTCAGCATCTCCAATTTAATTGACACAGGTACAATTTGTAAGGATTTGTTTCTTTATCTCCAACAAGTAAAGCAACTGCTTTTATCACAGACAAAATAAGACAAAATAATTTGTTTATTCACCAGCTTTTATTGTTATATTCAACAGAATGCATGCCAAATTTTTCTGTTCCCATTTCTACAGAATGCATTTGGTACCAAGTCCATGCTATGTGAAAATTATAGCAAAGGGAATTAAAGTGCAATCTCTCATTTGTTTTATTTGGACTGAGGAACAGTTTGTTGGACAAATTCAAGTAACTTCAAAGTTCAAAAACCTGGCCACAATAATGAAGTTGTTAAATATGGCTCAAACTCTGCAACCACCAGGTTTATACAGATGAAGGCAATCATCTCGCAGGCTTTTGCGCATCATCTTTATATAATTTGGTTTGAACTTCCAAATTGCTCAGACATGTCTCATTAAAAATGTTGAATGGTTCCAAAGCTCATGGGCAATATTTATTAAAAGAAATTTATGATTTGCATGATGCACATTTATAACCACTATCTATTGTCTTAATCCCACAATGGGAAGAAATAAAATGTACCACAATGCTTTATGTAGTGTAGGGAAACCAGACTTCAAAAGTTGAAGCCTCTACTCATTTTCTCCAGTTCATACAAATATCATATTATGCATGAGGCTACAGTCTCTGATTCTAAAATGTAAAGCTTCTCTTTAGTGTGATCATATAAATGTACATTGTATAGTGGTAAGAAAATACTGATATTTGTGCCTATTCTTTACAAATCTTTTCATAAAAATATCACATGGTAAAAAAAATCATGAAGCCATAGCATATTATTCATAAACAAGAAAATAGCTAAAACTCAGCAAGGGCATTTTCATTAAATGCTTTTCACCTACAGTTGCTTGAAAAGAGAAGCAATTTGTGGCTATATATTCACAGTATGGAATATAAACTATTTGGAATGAAAGTAACTGGTCAAGATTTTTTTTTTTTAAAAGTCAGAGTGCAGTGTTTAATATCATAATTCTAAGAGGTAGTAAATGAAACACAGAAAAGACTAAGACTCTAAAAATGTATTGTCACTGCAATTTGTTTTCCCATTCTACTAATCACTTATACAAAATAATCCAATCCAAGATGATAAAATAATCATTTTGGAATAACCATTTCAAAACATGCAATTATACATTTTCCTCCAGTTCTAGTGGTTATTTTAGAGATGGAAGGGCTAATAAATAGTCCACAAAGAATTCAGCAGCATTGTCATATTAAGACATGTAGTACTGCTAGTAGCCAGCAGAGGGTATATTCACAAGCAGAATGCATATCTTCAGAGGTACTATAAACTATTTGATCCATTTCCCAGTTCTTCAATGAACTCAGCAATGTGTTTTGTTTAGTGTTAATCTATTGGTGAGCATTACTGTGTTCTGAACAATACAAACTCTGAGTCGGCACTCTTGTGCAAAAAATGCAGTCTTAGTTTGTAAAAAGGAACAGTATGCTTCATTGAAAAGATTTTACATCAGAGCAACCAAAAATAATGGTTTTAAAGATAAGGTTCAGGAAATCTGAAACTTGTCCAGTGTCATTACGAATAAGTCAAAGCAAGTGCATTTCATGTATTTCAAATCCAGTTATCATTTAAAAGTGATTTTTTTTATTATGTACTGCTTAGTCACACTCACCATTATGTTTTGGATGCAAAAGAAACATTCCCCTTCATTTTAAACTGAGTGAAGCAAGGTTTTTGTTTTTTAGTGTAACAAATGTCAATTAATTAGCTGGGGGGGAAAGGTGTGCATTATTTTCATGTAGATTGAGCAGGTTTATTTACCTGAAACATGAACTACTTCAGTTCAGCAAAATTGCACTTTGTTTGTATTCCATGTAGTCTTATTTCAGACAATTAGTAAGCATTTAACCATCCTCCCAATAGAAAAAAAATTGCCTTTCTGCATTAAGGCAATTAAATATTTCAGTAGCATTGTGATTAAGACAATATGGGTATAATTGATCCTGCTTGGTGTTAGTTTTACAAAGCAAAGGATGACTTTTAAAATCAAAAATTAAAATAAAAGCATGGGACAGTGAATGCAAATAACTTGGAAGATTTTCAATGTGTGCACTAACACTGCTATTTGGGAAAATTACTACAAAATTGCCTCATCTTTACTTTGAAAAGTATATACTAGAAATACTACATGGATTAACGTGCCTGCATCTTAGAGAATATGCTAGTTTTACAAATACCAATCAATTTGCAGTTTTTGATTTAAATAAAATACTTCCTATTGCTCTCCCTTCAAAGTTGCCCACATTTTATCTTCCTCAATTAATGGTCCAACCTGGAGACACCACAGGAGCCCTTAGTCTATCAAGAGGCATACACTTAAAGTGAGGGGATCCTTATCAATCTAGAAAGTCAGAATGCCAAATCAGTCTCAAACGCACACCTCTTAATTACATCTAGTAGTTTGTGTTGTATCTACTACATGCTGAGAAAACGAATATAAATCTCAAGCAGATCAATTTATAGATTTTAATAATGCTTTAAAACCATCATAAAGATTCTAATTAGAATCTTTATGATGGTGGTTTTAAAGCATCACATGCTTGTGAGGAAGCCAGCTACCTGAGGTAAGTACGTATCAACTGTATGCACGTATTAAAAAAATCTATACTTAATATATTCAGTTTAATTGACTTTTTTTTTGCTAGTAGCAAGTATTTTAATACAAATGCGTTCTCAGCTAATTAATTCTTTTGTTGGCTGGTTGACTATCATAAATGTTTGCACAATTTAGAATTCCAAACATACAACTTAGAATTAGACATTTCAGCCCAGGGAGGTATTTGACTTGTATTTGTCCCAGTGGCTAAGGAAAATGAAGTTTTTTTATAGGTTTGATATGGATTGATGTGATTTTGAATTTATTAAGCATAGTCAACTGATTTATCTATAAAACATTAAATGGAGTTTAAAAAGTCAGAAGCCTCTCAAAAGAAGATTTGAAATTTAGGGCAAGGCTACATTTTGAAATTTGTGTATTGGTATAGAGAGCTGCATTAAGGCGGTTAGAAATGCTGTTGCTTAGCTTTACATTGTAGAGTTCATTTTATCTGTCACAATAAATTACAATAGTTCAAAAAGGTTTTAATTGAGAATAATTACAGTGGAGGTAAATAAAGGTAAAACAAGAGATTAAAAATTGTTCGACATAAAGCCTTATTCCTTCCAATGCAATTCGGTAAAGGTCAACACCAATTAATTTTTTGAGTCCATAATTTATGAGCCAGTTTTACATCCTCATTTCATGAGACATTACAGGTGAGTTATATTGCAGGTTGTCAGTAGAAAGTAATTTCAGTTTCACCAACTAAAATTGTCATAACTTTGGAGTAAAGTTGCTTGGATTGAATTCCTGTAAGCCAGGTGAGATCACCTCAAAGAGTTAGCACTTCTGCTTCAGTATGAGTACAACTGGTGCAAAGCAAACCTAAATTGTTCAGACAGCTGGTTGGATCACAGAGAAACATTTTAATACGGTTAGCTCTTTACCAACATTAAAAATCTAATTTGTACTATGGTCAGCAACTGACAGACAGTGGCATACAACTCAGAACTTCCAGTTCCGGGTTGCTGTAACCAGATAGCAGTTTTGAACCGGTACCTGGAGTAGAACAGCATTAGTCTCCCTACATCATGTACCATCCCCAGGCAAAAAGACGGTCAGGCATCCTGCTTCCAGGGCTCTGCCAATATTGCTCTAAACCCAGCAGCTGGGTGAGAGTGGCAGACACGGTCTTCTACTAAATTTCCTTTTCTTCCCTTTGTGGAAGCACCTCTCCATAGTGGATGAAATGGCTGAGATAGGTAACAGCACATAAGTAGAACACTAGTGTGAATACACATCCATCACTCTGTGGCAGAGTGCAATGTAAATCAATAAGCATTTAAAAAAAAAAATCCAGCTAATTGAAACTGATCTCAATAGGACTCTTCTTTAATTCCAGAAGTTTAACATTAACAGAGAAATTTCTGGGTCTTCACAGTCAGAATCCAATGTGAATTGTTTGGCCAAAATGGTCGCTTTTCACTAACGATTTAAAGGCCACAAAAAGTAGTGAGTTCAGACACTATAAAGCCTGTCCTAGAAAAATGTTTTTTCTTGTGCATTCAATTAAAAGGAGCAGTATGCCATAAATGTATGATTTAATGTTATGATTAGAATGCTTGCCAGGTGTATATTTATATAAAAGTTAATAGCAATTACCACATTTGTAAAAAATCAGATGTGCTTAAATGTCAACTAAAACTACTTAAAAAAAAAATCTGCATTCTTAGAGGAAAGAAGGGTCTGTGCAAGATACATTCTACTTTTGCCATGCAGCTTGATTCCTTGGCTGTACTTCCAAACTTAATTAACATCTATAGTATATTATGGGCTGCTGCAACTGATTCAGGCAAATCTGCTTCCATGCCAGTATGCAGAATTTGCAGCAATTTTTCTTGACAAGTCTGTTCAGTTTGCTCCCATCCTGATCCAATATAGAGTGCAAGTGTAAGCCACAAAACACCACTGTGAACTTTAAAAAAAAAATGTTTCTTGCATTACTAAAAATACATTTTGTATTACAATTTTAAGGGGATTTGTTTTTTGTGCTGACAGGAAAGACTTCTAGCTGGGTGAAGAAACTGGGAATCATGCAAGCTAAGAGCATGTTGCAGCAGGCTTCTACAGAAAGCACGATACACAAACCAGTGTTCCACAACCAGCAAGCACCTACATTACGGACAATTCCCCAAATCGGTAACAGATCAGCAAACAACTCCCCCCCCCCCCCCCCCTAGATCTTTCTGTAATGGGCCTGAAGTGTTTACTGTTCTTTTGTGAATTGGATTGCCTTAGACATGGGGACCTCCCATGTTTGCAATGCAATATAAAATGGCATTTCAGATTTGATGTAAATGTTATTCTATTTGAAAGTTCTGAGAAACTGCGAAGACAGGAGGGCGAAAATGTAACCACAAAAACTAATCTTAATTGTACACTTATAATGGCTTCATAAAATGTGAATGTACTTTCGAGAACCTAATAAGAAAAAAATCTTTAAAAATGCTTTATCCCTCAGGCATGGTTCAATAAAATAAGCAAAGTAGATTAGAAAATAAAATCCTGAGAGAGGGCAATATTCCTCAGAGAATTGGGGTAAAAAAAATAAGAATCCGTTACTGGGGCCATGCTATTCTACAGTACAAACCCAGAACATCAAAAGGAAAAACTGGCAACTTAAACCCAATGTTTATACCCAAACAGTAGGTTTGTTGAGTGCCTGGTCAGTTTGTGTTTTAAGCAAAACTTAATTCCTGTCATAGTTCCAACTACCCATAGAAGTTTATAGCGCAAAAGGAGGCCATTTGGCCTATCGTGGCTGTGCCAAGTCTTTGCTAGAGCTAGTAGGAGTATTAGTCTGTTTGATTTAGTTTTTATAAAGTCTGTGCACAACGCAGAAGAATTTTATGGCATGTTTATGGGCACCAGTACTGTTAAAATGTCATTTCCTGGCTGAATTCCCATGTTCACATTAGCATCAGCAGCTCTGCGGGCGTTGGTGTTTTTTTTACAAAATATCCAGCTAGGAATACTCTCTGGTAATTAAAATCAAAATAATTCTTTGCAAATGTATACAATGCCAGTACAAGAAGTGAATTTTAATGAGCTAAAATCATATATAGGTATTGTTAGTACTTTAGATTGTCTGTTTTGAGCCATAATTATAAAAACTTACTGCTCCTTTAAGTTGAGCAATGCACTTAATTAGACTAGATTTAAAAAAAAACAAAATAAAGCCAAAAAGAGCTGGATTTTGCACATCAGTCTCTGCAACATGCATTTTGTAAGGAATTAAATAGTAATTATACAATTACAGGAGTATAGTGAAATTTACAATTATACTTAATCCCATCTTGTTGTGCAGTCACTGTGGGTTAAACGTGCTAGTTTTAAAAAGTGCCTAATGATACATTACGAATTAATTGCATCCATGTAACAAAATCTTCTAAGGGGGGAAAAAAACGAGCATGCAAGTGGAGTTAAGAACTGTGGTTATGTTGAAGATTTGTTTTGGTTTTCAAGTACACTAATCAGATTAATCACAATTTATAATCTGTAAAGAAAATTAAATGGAACGTTTCTAGTAATTTTATGAACAGTCAGGTCTTAGTCTGCTTCTACAGTGAGAAAATGACCACATCACTATTTAGATAGGGGCAATGCTAGGTCACTTTTTTTCCTTAGTTATATCTGTTTGGGAGGGAGGGGCTATATGTTTCTCCTTTCTAAAAGTCGTGGTTCTCTGAAAAATACTCCTATTTAAAAATATATGTACACAAAAGGAAAGGAATGGGCCCAAGCAATGAAAATCTAACTACTTCATCCATTTTAAGTCTTGTATTTCTTCTGGAGTTCCTTCCATTTAAAATATTATGCTGCTCATTTCACACATGCAGCAGTTTGCAAATTCTGACAAATAGCTACTGTATAGCATAAAAAACCCATAACAGGCAACCCTAAAAACCAGCTGTCATTGGCACTCTAAGTGCATGTTAAGAAACCTATAGTGTAATAACAGTGCCATCCTCCTCCATGCTTCGTCTATTCACGTCCTCCTTTTCTGCAGGATCCACTTTCGTGGCAGCTGCTAATATGTGTACATTTACTTCACTGCTCGCAACAGAACCATTCTGAGTTAAACCGTGATTATGGTCATTTTTTGTTAAAGATGCTATGCTTGCACTGGTAGACGTTGCCACTGGAATGTGCTGTGGCTCACCGGTGCCCTCGATGACCATGTCTGTTTCTTCATCACTGTCCACTTCTTCTGGATGGAAATTCTGCATAATATGTGGGGATGCCATATAAGTGGGATGGCTGGTACCACTGTCAGTGGACTGGCCTGAACTACCAGAAGTCCGACTGTTCCTCACAACATTATTTCTTTGATTCGCTGGCTTCACAGTAATGATGAGATTGTGGCTATTTGCAATCATCATATCAGTCACCTGATCGAGGCTTTTTCCCGACACCTCAATACCATTCACTTCAAGAACTTCATCATTCACGGCCAACAGCCCGGTGCTTTCTGCCAATCCCCCTTGTACCAATCTAGAGATGAAAATTCCAGGGACTTTTTCAAGTCCATGGGGAGTTACTCGGACACTCGAGCCATCGCGGATATAGAATCCTAGTGGTTTATCCGACCCGTGTTTGTATAGCCGCACTCTTCGATGGGTTTCTGGAAGAATGTCCACATCAATGATCGAAGACACTGGGCGGAAGTCACGTGGCAAACTGATGGCAATTGGAGGTTTCTTTCGGTTATTATCAGGACGCAGTACATTTGACAAGACGTTCTTTTTCCGTGTTAAAGTGTCTGTACCAAAGGCACTGTAATCAGCATCCTCTGCAAAATACAAAATAAATAATGAGTATGTGTCATCTTACAACACATTAAATGGACAAGTTATAAATGTCCAAGTCATCTATAGCAACTTCAAGTAAAACCTTGTCCAAGGAAAATCTTTCAACATTAAAATTGAAGGTTAAGCTTCAAAAAAAGATATACATATACATAGTAGCTCAGTGACTCATTCACCAATTTTCACTTCCTCCCTTTACATGAGGAAACAACTGCACCCTTCCAACCAGAGAGTGTGTTAGCAACACAATCCTTTTGGCTGATTTTTTTTAACCCAAAATATTTGTTGGTATAATGAGTGCTATTTTTGCTGGCAACAGAATTTTCCTGCAAACACAAACTCCTCTTTAGTACTTCAGTTGAGCACATTTATAGCAGTTCCGAGAATGCCGATAGCTCCTTTGTTTCTGATTGAGTCCTTGCTACAGAAAATGCAAATTGATGGTGAATGACTGCACTACTTCAAGACATAACAGCTCAAACTAACTCACTGCTAAACTCTGAAGCTGCTAGAGAGGTGACACAAACTAGTTCAAAAGTTGTAATATTTATACATTTTATGGATTAAGTTTGTATATTGCATTAAAGATTTCAGAATGTCCTATTGGAGTGAAAATCCCAGTTACACCACACTGAAGTGTAGGCCAATAGTTTCACATTATAGCACGTAGCGATTATTCAATTTCACATTCTTCAAAAAGTTCAGAAATCAAATCCTAGGTCCTGCACATCACGCTTCCCACTGGAGAGCGGAACACAAAATTCAAGGCATCCACTAATGACATATTGCAACCAGTTATTAGGTGTCCAGGAGCATGTTGGGTCGATTCCTTTTCTTCCCACGCCAAAAAGCATAACTTCTGCAGAACATTTCAACTTGATGGCCTAACTGAGATTAAGAACCCAATGTGCTGCAGCGCCAGGCTGTCACTCATCTCCATTTTCTTATACTTGAAAGGAACTGCTCGTAGACTCAAGAGATCCTACAGGAAAGACTGAATGGGCTGGGGCTCTTTTCTCCAGAAAAGAGAAGGCTGAGGTTTGACCTGATAGAGGTCTTTAAAATTATGAAGGGGTTTGATAGGGTAGACAGATGATGTTTCCACGTGTGGGGGGAGTCCAAAACTAGGGGCCATAAATATAAGGTAGTCATTAATAAATCCAATAAGGAATTCAGGAGAAACTGCTTCACCCAGAGAGTGGTTAGAATGTGGAATTTACTACCACAAGGAGTAGTTGAGGCTAATAGCATAGATGCATTTAAGGGGAAGCTAGAAAAGTACATGGGGGAGAAAGGAACAGAAGGATGTGCTGATAGGGTCAGATGAAGTAGAGTGGGAGGAGCCTCATGTGGAGCATAAACCAGTTGGGCCGAAACACCTGTTACTGTGCTGTAATTTCTATGTAATTCTATGTAATACCATTCCAGTTATTTGTATGTAATAATTCATGGCTTTGTAGGTTTATATGCAAACAAGTCAGCTGGGGCAGGTTCAGCCAAAAAAAAAGCAGTGAATGAGCCACTTGTGCATTTAAACCTAGACAGGCATCCAATTTAAACAAAGGGTGGGGGAGAAAATGCAAGCCTTGATAGAAGAAAATGTCTGAATGAGACAGGAGAACAATTATAAAATTAAACCAGAAGGAAACAAATTATAAATATGACAAATGAACTGAAATGGCAAGAATCCAACTTAATGAAAAAAATTGCAGATTTTGCTTCCATTGTGCTGATTAGGAAAAAGTGTACACTTTCTGTAAATGTCATTTTTTGGGGGGAGGGAGTGATCCCTGCTGGAAATGAGTTAATGCCTTGAGGAGAGATGAGAACATTAGAAAGAAAAAGTGAAAAATGGATCCATTATGTCCAAAACACAAAAATACAAATACACTATTTGCAGGATATCAAAGTTTGTTTCATCACAGCTTTGAGATGAAGACACAGATCATTCACTGTAATAATCATGTTTCATTAAGTTTTTGTCTGACAAAGTGTAATGTAAAGGCACTGCATTTACTTTGACTATCCAAGCTTTAATTCAAAATGG
Organism: Heptranchias perlo; assembly: GCF_035084215.1. NCBI lineage: Eukaryota > Metazoa > Chordata > Chondrichthyes > Hexanchiformes > Hexanchidae > Heptranchias > Heptranchias perlo. Next base: position 32,095,000 of record NC_090343.1, on the reverse strand, counting down.
CCCAAAGTTATAATTTGACTGGAAATTAAAGTTGCTCTGGATTTATGAAACGGTTGTGCTGCTCTTTTAAGTTAGGGTAGATTCTTTTTAACCACTCAAAAAACAAAGATCTGCAAGAGCAGACTTTTGAAGAATGCAAAATTAGCACATGAATCGGCACCGAAGTTACTCAATGTTCTGATGTGAAGGAGTTTCTCAGCCAGACAGCTAGGTGGTGTATCCTTCATTCTCAATACTTGCTGTGCCTAAGGGCACACAAAACAAACACACCTAAAGCATTGACCGCTCATCATTATCATTCCCACTCTGACATTTAATCCCATATCAGCCAAGTCTCACTTCAAAACAATCTTATCATTTATCTGAAAATTATAACTTGCACAATTTGAAAGTTGGCAAAACAAATTTCTTTTACAATCACTACCTATGACCATACACATCTTTAAAAAAATTGGAACAAGACTCTCTTTTCAGCTCGTCCAGCATGTTTCTGGGATCTCAAGGCTCCATCTGTGCAGGTGGACATGATGTGATGCAGTGGTTTTACCTCCCCATCAACAACTTGTTGCAGTTCAGTCAGGTAGTTACTGCCTGTATGCATTCTTCAGCATTTCCCTCTCTCCTAGGTCTCCTGTCTGGACCACTGATTTGCTCTCCATAGCGATGAAGCTTACAGGATTTTCTTTTGCACAAATTTATCTTTTCCGTCCACCAGTTTTACAACTTATCTTACTACCAGTGTACTGGGCAGCTAAATTCAACCCACCTCATACAGCTGGCTTTGTGGTATTCCATCGATGTGGGATACACCTCCCAATATAAAGATCGCTGGGCTCAGAGCACAGACTCTTGTACTCTAATGTAAGTAGAGAATTAAACTGACTTTTTAAAAATTGAACACAAAAATGAAGGTATCATCGGTTAAAAAAAGTAGCTAATTTGCATGGAATTGGCTTGTCGACATTAAATAAACCATAAAAGAGCAAATGGGTTTCTGGATTTATTTACAGGAGCATTGAATACAAAAACAAGGAACTGGTGATGAATCTGTACAAGACATTGGTTGGGGCACAATGGGAATAGCGTGTGTAGTTTTGGGCACCCCAGGTGCAGCATAGGTTAACTAGGACGACACCAGGAATGAGATGATACCATTAAGAAAGATTAGAGAAACTGGGCTGCATCACTACAGTAGAGAAAGATCAATTGGAAGTGTTCAAAATTTTGAAATGATTTGAGAGTCTAAGCAGTGAAAGATTATTTCTACTTGTGTGAATCAGTAACAAAAGAGGGCATAAACTTAGCACTAGTACAAGAGCAATGGGGGCAAGGAGAGACATCAAATTTTTTTTTCATGCAAAGAGAATATGGAATGCATTACAAATGTCTATTGAAATGTGATTAGAGTAGATAACTCGGTACCAGCACTGGCACAATGGACTAATTGTCTCCTTCTGAACTGAAATTTCTATGTTTATATCAACCTTAGTCAAAATAGTTGGCACAGACAGCCCTGGTGCTTCAGTTGCTCCACCTGGCATGGTACTGAGCCAATAGGTGCAGGAACACTCCTAGTTACATCATGGTCTGTGCTGAGTTAGATGATCTGTCAGGGCAACAGCAGCGACACAATTGTCAATGCGAAAAGTGCACGTACGCATATTTTATGAAAATGAGATTGGGCCTCTTACAGTCCAATAGTCTGCTAACATTCACTGTCCAGGCTCACACGTGTAGCCACTTACATGAAGTATCAGAGGACCTGTGAAACCATTCCTTTACATGATTCACTCTTAAGAGAACGGGGTAAAACAGGCATACATAACAAAATAATGCAGTGACAGACTCAAATTTTCAGTGCTGGTTTTTACAATGTACAGCCAACTGCTTTACCCAACAGTATTACTCCTTTTGGTTCATTTAGTGCTCATGCATTTCAGAAAAAGATGTCTGAACAGAGTTCTACACCAACTTTTCTTGACTAGTTCTCTTTCTTTTTAAATTTATTCTTGGAACGTGTGTGAAGTTTACAAAACTGCATTTATTACCCATCCTAGTTGTCGTGAGGTGATGATGGTGGTAGGCCTTCTTGTGATAATGGTGCTTACACAATGGTATTAGGTAGCAAATTCCTGGACTTTGACTCCATAATGATGACAATAATGTGGAAGCTTTGCAAGTTAGAAGTGACCTATACTAGAAAGATTGGGAAAGCAATATGTAACCTTATTGTTGCGTATCGGCTATCGAGGGCTGGACTGTGGACAAAACTTTAATGCAGTATCGGATTGGAGAATATCACATGATTCAAGGGCAAAGTCCAGAGTCATACAGACCAGGAAGGTACTATTTCAATCGTGGGCTGGGCAGTTAGCTGATTTCAGTCAGGGTCACAAGTAGGTGCTCTAGAGCTGGCCTTGGTGCTCTGGGTTAATGAGGAGAAAATTGCCCAGAGTTTTCCCATAGAAAGCCCTATTGGAAATGCAACTGGGGGACACTGGGTGAGGACAGAAATGGGTTGGGCTCTGATGCCCCTATGGTCAAATAGCTTGCTAACACTTATTGTCGAGGCTCATACATGAAGGATGGCCACTTTGGTGAGATACCGGAAGACATATGCACTCATGGAACCGTACAAGAGTCAGGAGAGGAATTGTGGGGGGGGGGGGGGGGCGGGGAGGAGAACTGGAGAAAATTGGTGAAAAGAATATTTGGCAGCGTGATCTCAGTTTGATGGTGGACATATCCTGAAGGTATGTGGAGGACAAATGAATAAAGAGGCATTCTCACTGCCCCAAGACTGAGATAATGGGATGTGGTGCTTACTAAGTGCAACAACAATTACTGAATAATGAGCAGTAAGCAGAGTGGTTTCTCAGTTTAAATGGTTACAATTACTCAACATATTAACTGAACAAACCACCTAGCTTGTTACAGCTTGGTTGCATAAGTGGGTGGGGAAAGGAATGTTATACTGGTTGTGTGTTTCGGTCAGGTACACGCTTATCCAGATTCCACTGAATGAGTCACTGTGCTGGAATGCTTGTAAAGATAAGCTTTGATTCATTTCCTTCTTAGTTATGAAGAAAGGGATCATTTGAATATTTTAACAATTTTGTTTTCATTAACATTTCATAGGGTTCATGCATAATGTCCTTTTAGACATTCGTAGATAAATTTAAACCTACTTGGACAGGAATATCAATTTCATGCCCTCACACAGAAGGCAAATCAAGCTCCCCAAATGGCCCGTGGGGGAAGTGTGGTATACAAACTGATGAGGAAGGTTCCATGTTTCATCCCCAGGCTGTCCTGCATTAGCTGATCTGAACCAGGAGGCAGTAGGTATTCACGAAATGTTCTAAGAATCCTGGAAGGAACGGAGAGGGTGGACTTATCGGTTTCTTCCCCAACCAAACGGTCGATGCCATTTGGCAGAATGTCGACGCCAGAAATGACCAACAGGCACCAGGATGTAGCCTGCATGGTGGTGAGAAAGGCCCTTCCAATGCAGTCCTTCCAACACGCACAGAACCTCAGCGCCACCACGAGCTACTCTCGAGGCAGAGGCAGGGAGGAGACCATCGTCCACCTCCTGATGGGCTGCACCTTTGCGCAGAGGGTTTGGAGAAAGATGCGTTGGTATCTGTCCCAGTTTATCCCAAACAGTTCGGTAATACAGGACGCTGTGCTCTATGGCTGTTCCCTGGGACGCACACAGAGACAGATATCAGTTGCGGCTGGAAGACCAAATCGGTGATGGAGGCGCTTTGGTCCGCCCGAAACATGCTGGGCTTCCAGCTGAAGGAGCCGTCGACGGCCTAGCGTTGCCGACTGGTGCACTCCAAGGTCCAGGAGTGCATGCTGCGGCGAGGTGCGACCTACGCAAAGGCTCTATGGGGAAAGGCCACCCCACCTTGTATTGTATACCTTGAGTCATAAGAAATACAGTGTTTGAATTGTAATAATGAGATCGCTTTGTGTGCAATCTGTAGTGTTCTGGTTTGAATTGTACAAGTTGGAATTGAGATATTTACATAGAATTTAAAGATACACACAGTTCAATGAAATAATGTATATTTTGAAATTTAAAATAAAGAGGCAGTAGGTAAGCCTCAAAGCCCCTGCACTGGGGAATAATAGAATCTACCAGAGTTCTTGCTCCTGATTGTGCACTAGTGACCCTTGCTGTAAAATGTGCATACATGGACATAGTCTTAAGACAGGATCAGGTTGCAATGGTTCTCAGATAATAGCTTGTAAACATGCACTATCGAGGTTAACATGAAGAATGGCTATTAGGCCAAGGTGAAGATTTGTCAATATTTTTTTTTTTGGGGGGGGGGGGGGTCCAGTCAGCATTTACTGACAAAAATCAGCACAGTCCAGGCCCCATGTCACTCCTAAGTAATCCCAATGCTGCACGCTGTAGGCAGTAATTCTCATGAGAACGGGATTTCCTGTGTGCAAAAGCCAATGTCCTTTTTTTTTAGCAACAGCATTGGAGGAAGGAGTGGAACTGAGGGGAGAACAGAATCTGGGATTGGTACCTTGGAATTTGGGGGGGGGGGGGGGGGGGGAAGAAAAAAAAGAAACAGTGCCATTATTAATTGTAAGGGATTGGGGAAGGAGAGTGCCAGCATGAATATGGGGGGTGGGGTGGGGGCATGAAGGAAAGGAATAGGGAGAAAAAGTGTTAGCTTGAACTGGAGTGGGGTATGAAGAATGCCAGATTACACTGGGGGGAGATGATAAATGTCATTGGAAGCAGGGAAAGGAGAAAAATAGCATCAGCCTAAACACAAGGTGGAAATGGAGCACCAGCATGAACTGGCTTGGGGTGAAAAAGAATGAATTAAGCCTGAGGATGGGTGGTTGGGGTGGAGAGCAAGAGAGCAAGGCATCAAAATGAACTGGAAGGGTTGGAACCATCTCTACAAATGTGGGCAGTTGAATGGAGTATAATGTCTCTGATTGGGCAGGGTTGGATATGGGAGTGCGATCGCTGAGGTAATTTTTGGGCAAGTGGATCTGGTTGGTCTGCTGAAAATCCAAATACTGTAGATTTTTCCTTTTAATCTATTAATTGCAAAATGAAATTGCTTGAAATTGTCCAGAATGCATAACATTTTTAATGTAAAAATTCTACTTTTTTTTGGAGGGGAGGATAACCCATCCCCCCCACAACACAAAATGCACTGCCAAATTTGTGCCTTTTCAGGCTTTCATGTATTTATATTTTCTTCCTCCAATGCAAGTAAAGGAATGTTGGGTATAAGTACAGATTAAGTTACAAAACCAGTGTAACTACTTATTTTTACATATCACAGGCTTGTATTCAGTGCCGTTCTCAGTTGGTCAGCTATTTTGGGTGCGTATCAAATTTTTTGAAACTTCTGTGCACTTTGTCTAGCTTTCTTGATCACTGACCAGGCCATTTTTGATTTGCTGCCTTATATTCCTCCCTACCCACATCCCACTACCTCCTTCTAAAATCACTTCCTACTGCGTCCATCCCTGGGGAAAAAAAAACTCTTCCCCCAAGTCACTTACAAACTCCCAACTACCTGGCCTTTGGCTTTCCATTTGTCATGATATTTCTGCAGCTGTCAATCTGCTGACCCACTCTCTCCACCTTCAACATCCTTATAACCAGCAAAGCCTTTACTCTCTCCCATCCCAATTATTCCCCGTGACCCCTCCCCCATCTTCGCAAGATCAAGTCCAATCAAGCAGACGTGACTGTATCTGGCGCATAGCTGGTTTAGCCATCCATCAACAGATCTGGATTGACCATAGCAACTTGCATTTTTATGGCACCCTGAACACCGAAAAGTGCCTCAATGTAATTCACAGAGAGGCAATCAGGCAAAAAATGGGTGCCAAGTAAGAGAGCCTCCTTTGGCCCAACATCCATTTATTTCTGATTACATCTCTCTGAAGTACTTTGGGGTGTTAAAAATGTTACATAAATGTAACATCGTGTTGTTGCTGCTAGGTTTACATATACAAGCCAGATTCCATGAAACGGAACTACAGCAAGTTAGCATCTTTGGGAGGGGGAAAGAGATGAGATTTTTTTTCTAAAAAGTATCATTTTCTGCATTATTGTGCAACTTCACAACTGAACTGATAAACAGCATAAAGCAAAGTCATAGTTAATAGGCATTACTAATCCAGCAGGTGTAGTCTGGTTAAGAAGGATCTATTGTCGTGTACACAAGATTTCCAAGAATGCTAACGAGGCATCATTGTCCCTAGATTGCTAACTTCTGCAAAAAAAGTTCCCCAGATACAACAGGGATAGATGTGGAATAAGGTCCCCAAAACACCCGTTTAAAAAAAAAATCCCAGAATCATGACTACAACTGACATTTCGATAGCGCTTCTTACGTACAGAGGTGCTAGAGTATTTTACAGAGCTGTGGACACTAACGAGTATGGAGAAAGGGAAAAGGAATTAGCAGTTTAGTAAGCAGTCAAAGAGCAGGGCCTTTTGAAGCAGGGAAGGGGTGACCAAGGAGAGATGCTGAGGGAGGGTGTTATGTAGGTAGGGATGTAGTGATTGAAGGAGCCACTGCCAATGGTACTGCAGAGGCCAAGAAATAGGCTGGTGCCAGAACAACGGAGGTTGTGTGAAGAAACTTACAGCTGAAGGAGTTCAAAGAATGTGGACTCTGGAAAATGGATTTAATTTATTCAGTACTGTAAACCAGTGTCTCTGATTATAGACATTCAACAAAGCCACTGGTTTTTGCTCTTCAAGGAAAAATGGACCGAATCACAATGCAATTCCTAAAATAATATTAAAAAATCCTGGAATTCCATAAAATAAAAATGGAATGACAGTCATAAAGCAGTGGTCATGACCATGAGGACTTAGATCAAGGTTTTACTCAGTAGCTGAAACAAACAATCCTTCCACTCAACATCCCAAAATCCCAATGCACACTTTCTAACAGAAGGGGACTTCTCTAGAACGTACTTCAACATAGCATGTTTCATAGTCAGTTTTAATACAGTAAAAATGTCGAGCACCATTAGTGGTCAATCACTATTAAACCAGCACAGGGCTACAGTTTACAATTTTTGGGGGTGAAGGGCAGGGAGAAAAGAGGAAAAGAAAGTAAGAGAGAAGGGCTAGAAAGACAATGATTGAGTGCGCATTTCAGTTACAGGAAAGAGATCAAACAGCTCTTCTAGAACATGCTTTTATCATCACACATTTTGCATAGGTCCCTGGGCACTAGATTAAGCAAATAAACTTTAACTTCTCTGAAAAGGTACAAAACAAATATTTGGATTCAATGTACAGTATTTGATAAAATAATGCATAGTTATGTGGACCAAGCCTTAGGTGATTTGAATAGTTCTGTTTTTCTTCCCCCAATGTTAAATTGCTTAACTACAGTAATGAAATAATGATTAAACCACACTTAGGTACTTATTCTATTACTGCATTGAGGTTAGCAGCTTTCCATAAAACAGATAAATTATGGAAACACTGACATATTATATTTGTATTGGCCAACTTAACCAAGATGTCAGGTCAATAACACAAGTGAGAACCAGGCAGAATATAGAAAGTTCAGAGGGGAAGTGAAAAGGAAATAAGAGGGGCAAAGAGAGTAGGAGAATAGACTGGCGGCCAACATAAAAGGGAATCCAAAAGTCTTCTACAGCTACGTAAACAGTAAACGGGTAGTAAGAGGAAGGGTGGGGCTGATTAGAGACCATAAAGGAGATCGACTCATGGAGGCAGAGGGCATGGCTGAGGTACTAAATGAATACTTTGCATCTGTCTTTACCAAGGAAGAAGATGCTGCCAGTGTCTCAGTAAAGGAAGATATAGTTGAGATACTGGATGGGCTAAAAATTGATAGAGGTACTGGAAAGGCTAGCTGTACTTAAAGTAGATAAGTCGCCCGGTCCAGATGGGTTGCATCCTAGGTTGCCGAGGGAAGTAAGGGTGGAAATTGCGGAGGTACTGGCCATAATCTTCCAAACATCCTTAGATACGAGGGAGGTGCCAGAGAACTGGAGAATTGCAAATGTTACACCCTTGTTCAAAAAAGGGTGTAAGCATAAACCCAGCAACTATAGGCCAGTAAGTTTAACCTCGGTGGTGGGGAAACTTTTAGAAATCATAATCCGGGACAGAATTAACAGTCACTTGGACAAGTGTGGATTGATTAGGGAAAGTCAGCACGGATATGTTAAAGGCAGATCGTGTTTAACTAACTTGATTGAGTCTTTTGATGAGATAACAGAGAGGGTAGATGAGGGCAATGCAGTTGATGTGGTGTATACGGACTTTCAAAAGGCATTTGATAAAGTACCGCATGGTAGGCTTATCATCAAGATTGTGGCCCATGATGTAAAGGGGCAGTAGCAACATGGATACAGAATTGGCTAAGTAACAGGAAACAGAGAGTAGTGATGAATGGTTGTTTTCCGGACTGGCGGGAGGTGTACAGTGGTGTTCACCGGGGGTTGGTGCTGGGACCACTGCTTTTCTTGATATATATTAATGACTTATACTTGGGTTTACAGGGCATAATTTCAAAGTTTGCAGATGACAAAACTTGGAAGGGTAGTGAACAGTGAGGAGGAGAGTGATAGACTTCAAGAGGATATAAACAGGCTGGTGGCACAGGCAGACACGTGGCAGATGAAATTTAACGCAGAAAAACACGAGGTAATGCATTTCGGTAGGAAAAATGAGGAGAGGCAATATAAACTAATGGGCACAATTTTAAAAGGGGTAAAACAACAGAGATCTGGGGGTATTATTTACACAAATTGTTGAAGGTGGTAGGGTAGGTTGAGAAAGCAGTTATAAAAGCATACGGGATCCTAGGCTTTATAAATAGAGGCACTGAGTACAAAAGTAATGAAGTCATGAAGAACCTTTATAAAACACTGATTCGGCCACAACTGGGAGTATGGTATCCAGTTCTGGGCAGCACACTTTAAGATGTGAAAGCCTTGGAGAAGGTGCAGAAGAGATTTACTAGAATGATTCCAAGGAGGAGGGACTTTAGTTACATGGATAGACTGGAGAAGCTGGGGTTGTTCTCCTTGGAATGGAGAAAGTTACGAGGAGATTTGATAGAGGTATTCAAAATCATGAAGGGTCTAGACAGAGTAGATATAGAGAAACTGTTCCCATTGGCAGAAACTTAACTGGACCAGCCACATAAATTCTGTGGCTACAAGAGCAGGTCAGAGGCAGGGTATTCTGTGGCGAGCAACTCACCTCCCGACTCCACAAAGCCTTTCCACCATCTACAAAGCAAAAGTCAGGAGTGCGATGGAATACTCTCCACTTGTCTGGATGAGTGCAGCTCCAACACCACTCAAGAAGCTCAACACCATCCAGGACTAAGCAACCCGCTTGATTGGCGCACCATCCATCACCCTAAACATTCACTCCCTTCACCACTGGTGGGCACTGTGGCTGCAGTGTGTACCATCCACAGGATGCACTGCAGCAACTCGCCAAGCCTTCTTCGACAGCACTTCCCAAACCAACGGCATCTACCACCTAGAAGGACAAGGGCAGCAGGCACATGGGAACACCACCACCTGCACGTTCCCCTCCAAGTCGCACACCATCCCGACTTGGAAACATATCGCCGTTCCTTCATAGTCACTGGGTCAAAATCCTGGAACTCCCTAGCTAACAGCACTGTGGGAGAACCTTCACTCCACGGACTGCAGCGGTTCAAGAAGGCGGCTCACCACCACCTTCTCAAGGGCAATAAATGCTGGCCTCACCAGCGACACCCACATCCCATGAACAAATAAAAAAAGGATCAAGAACCAGAGGGCATAGATTTAAGCTGATTGGCAAAGGTGACGAGGAAAAGCTTTTTTTCCCCCAAACACACGAGTGGTTATGATCTGGAATGCACTGCCGGGGGAGAGGCGGGAGTGGGGGGTGGGTAGTGGAGGCAGATTCAATCGCAGCCTTCAAAAGGAAACGGGATAAGTACTTGAAAGGAAAAAATTTGCAGGGCTACAAGGATAGGGAGGGGGAGTGGGACTAGCTGGATTGCTCCTGCATAGAGCCAGCGCAGACTTGACAGGCCGAATGGCCTCCTTCCGTGCTATAACCCATGATTCTCAGTTGACATAACTTTTTTTCAAATGTGTTTAGATGTTTATAGTCAAAAAGTCTCAGTAGGTACTTCCCTTAAAAATAAACAAAGCCTTGAGGTAGCTTTTTCAGCAGAAAAACATTATACACCATGAACTTCCTTTTGAAATGACCCGTTACAGTTTTCCAACATTGCAAGACAGCTGCATCTAATCCTAGAGGATTTGCAAGATTCTTGCATCTTAGCAACCGCTGTGGAATTCTATTTGGCGCAAATCTGTTGTACAGTACCAACCACTTCGATAGCATGATAAGCTACCCAGATTAATGGAATTAAATATTTTAAAGACTGACAAGGTGGAGAAAAATAAAATTCACTTGAAGATTTGATTTATATACAACAGATGAACTCAGCATATAGTGTTGAGCCTGTGGCAGAGACCCACACAAATTGTTGCAAAAAAAGTTAACCAGTTTGAAGCCACACAACTTTTCTTTGGAGAAAGAGTAGGCATGCAACCTCCTCCCAGGCCTGTGATAGTAGGCAGTTTAAAAAGTGGTACAATTATGACAGTAGCCCAGGGTACTCATCTGCCAGCTTTCATTCTCTGTTGGAAAAGACCTAGACACCTTGAGCGTGTCTCCCTTATTGACCTAGCAAAAACTGAAAAGATTGGGAATAACTAACAACCTTCCATTCTGCATTGCCATGTCAGTCAAGGCAATGACGTCATTGCTTCAACTTTGATGTCCCACACATGGGTGTGGGACATCGGTGTATAGTGATCAACAGGCTTACCTACTGACTCGCAAGTGGAAGCAGATGAGCATCTTTATTTACAAATTGCTAATTTAATCTGTTACATAAACTTGCATCCCAAAACTAATAATTAATTTACAATGGAAGAGATACACATTGCAACCAAAAGTGCAGACATTTATCCAAAAAGATGAATTATAAACAACAAAGCAATTATTTGAGTTATATTCAAGTCCACCTGTTGAATAAATACTATTTACTGTGATGGTTGTGTTCAAGAATGCTGTTAAATTTATCATTGAAAAGTGTTGAATATATTGACAAAATCATTTCAAGTGCACAGATAATGGACAAAAAAAGTGACACTTATTCAGAGGTGTTCTCAAGAGCTTAATAATGTAGCCTATAGTATAAAATAAGTTATGCTGTCACCTGGAACATTTCTGTAGTTTGATTTATTCAGATTAATAATCCTTTGTGAAGCTCTGGTCATTAAAAAGAAATTAAGATTTTTTATGGGGGGGGGGGGGGGAAAAGAGAGAGAAGGGAGATGGTAGGAGGAACAATCATTATTCTAAATTTTAAAAAAAATTAACAGTGTCGATGCACAATCCTCATGTAAAAATTTGCAGCCAACCGTCCAAAATATCATTCTGAATATTAATGCATGAGGCTCAGCATTCATTTACAGTGTTACAAAAATCGATTATGGTGCCATCGCTCGTCCCACTGGTGCCTAGTTTAACATTCACCAGTAATTCCATTAATTTGAATAAGCAGGCTGGTTGCTACATCTCAAATCCAAAGCCAATTTCAAGTGTTTTTCCTTGTGAAATGCAAGTACTCCATCTCAGATGAAACAACCAAATCGCAATATATCAACCATTTAAGGTAAATTTTAAAAAAGTGTTTTTTTCTCTGAAATGGAGGTGTTAGATAAAAGCACTGAACAGATTTTGTAACATGTTGGGAAAAGAAATGAAAGAGTAAAACATTATGATACTCTGGGACACATGGTAGATTCCACACAATTATGTGCAGGCACCTCACACTTGTTATCAAGCTATTCAAGGTCATTCTCTTCTACACTTTCATCCCTCTTTCTTTTGCAGCTTTCAATAACCCACATTTATTGATGTGACAGCTGCAAATGTGATTTTAATATCAAGATTAAAAATTTACAGAAAGTAGAACTTGAACAATGTACAATAAGGAATAAAATAGTTAGGATTCTCTACCAAGCCCCCTCCCCGCTCATAGTATGAACACAACCAATCAAGTTAGGAAGGACTCGAGTTCAATCAACATCATCTCAAGCAGTGATGAAAAATCTACGGTTAGGTTCAATGTCCCAGGGTCAGGAAGGGATTGGAAAAAAAATTAGGAACAGAAATGCTGGCTGCTATCCAGAGACACCCTCCTTTCCTCTCCTCTTCTTACCCTCTCCTAGATTTGCACATATGGGCATTGGGCAGTACAGAATTCAGACTCAGCTATTTCAACACTCAAAATTACCCAATACATTCTCTAGGCAAAATACTGGAAACATGCAAGAATACATTCTGATGGAAGGGTTATATCTGAAACTTAATAAATCTTTTGTCTTTACAGGTGCTGATAGATCTCCTGGGTATTTCCAGCATTTACTGGTTTAATTGGAGATTTTCATTTTTCCTTTTTTTTAAAATAAGCATAAAACACTGCCTCTGGCAAAACAGTAAAATTTAAATGGGGAGAGAAAAATTGAAGATAAAAAAAATCTTATTTCTAGCATTTTGACCTTGAACCATTTCTAAAGTTTTGTATAAAAAAAAATCAGAATCTGTTTTCATCAAACCATGAACTTTTTTCATGTGAAACTTCCATTTATACCGTCACTAAAACATAACTCAATTCTTTATCCTTCTCCCACCAGATATCCCAACTTGCTGGTGATTGAAATTTTAAACAAATGTTCATAAGCCAAAGTAATGTCGTGTACGTTCGCACAACTTATTTTAGGATTAAAAACAAAGTAGATGGTTTTGCCATTTCACTCCACCAAGCATACTGGAACACAGCCCAGTATGTTAATATCTTGTTTGTCAAAGTACTATACACTGAAAAACTCCATCGATCACCCCTTCACACACATCATCAGCTATTTGACCCTAGTAGAAAATAAACCTCCATAAAATGAACATAGAGCTTACAGACACTGGAGTATTTGCATGCACAATTTTAGAGGGTTTCAAGTAAGCAGTTAATTTCTTTGGGAATTCTTGTTATCTGTGGCCAGACTGAGTTTCACAGAAATCCTCAGGCAAAACAATCTTTTTTATCCAAGTGATGTCAAAAAAAATTTGTATAAACAGGCTTGTTTGGTTTCCAAGAATATAACGATGTAAATTGTAGGTGGACTCCCTAATTTGGAATTGGACATTCTAATTTGGATACAATGTTCACCAGTTCTTGTTCCCTTTTACCTAATTCCAGTTTGTATAGTTATTCACTCACTACAATCCTTCAGAACTTATTTTCAGCCGTAATAATGAACTCTTTACAAATATGCTGTAGATTACATGCAATATAATGTTCATTTACGGTAAACTTTGTGTTCATACATGTCGCTGAGAAATAAATCCATGTTGCTGAGGTATTTTTAGTATCAATTACTGACTATGTTCTTTGACACTTAAGTTTGACAGCATGCTTCCAACTTTCTAAAAAACTGTTTAGGCAGTTTCCAGATAGATGGCTTTTATTGATTAAGCAAACCATGTGCAACATAAATGTTACAACTTGTTGGCATATAATTAGCTTCACTGAATACATCAACAATCCAGGAGGGTACTTGAACAGATTACATTAAAATCAAAAGTCATGTTAGTAAATCAGACACACATCCATATAGGTTACTTATTTTGAGTTCAGTAAAATTTTGCCTAAATTCTAACTGACAATAGAATTGTATTGGTTTAAGCAATCACGATTTAAGATTATACAATTGTACTTTTTTCAACCAAATTGAACAAATAAGTTGCAAAACAATTGCATGGTGTACAATAAACTGAATACTATCTTAACATCATTCTTCAGGAGTTTAAACAACATGGGAAGTTAAAGGATTTCAAATCAGAAGGTTAAAAGAATTTTCCTAGGGATTCACTAAAAAAAGTATGGGAATTGTTAAATATATAATGAGATGAGACATGGCACTATCCACTCCAAATGTTAAAACACTATTGTATTAGTTAATTTTGAATGGCAGGAAATAGATCAAATTAAGTAACTGACATGGAATTAATACCAAACATATAATAAATCTGAATGAAGTGGATAATAAAATTAAAGAATAAGCACTGAAGCAGAGATAGTGATCTTTAAGTTAATTTGCAAAAAATAAAACAGTTTATTCAACCCCATGCAATTGTTCTATAACTTGTCTGTTCAGTTAAAGAAATATAAATTGCACAATATATTCTAAGATCCTGATGGTTAAAACTATTAATCCTAGAGCACCAGTAAATTCCAGGTTTATTGAGTTGGCCATTTAAAAAAAATTCCACTAGTGAATGATGCTGAAGCAGATCTATTACTGTAATGGGGTTTGCTATCAAAAGTAATTTTCTTACTGTATTAGATGGAATCACGAATTGAAAATAAAGCTTTAAACACTTCTGCTCGAGCTTTTTTTTAAAAAAAAGCTAAAACATAAGTTTCCTTGTTTTGCTGTGGGAACCTTGTGCCTATAGGTTCCCACAGCTTATTCTTGAGGTGGGTTCCACATGGCTAAGAACTGACTGAAAACCATCTCCAAAATGCCATTTTTTTAGCCAACTGAGACTCAAAACATTAAAAATTGCACTGGCTATGTCACTGAAGTGACCACACCAAAAGTTTTTTTTTAAAAAAAAGAGCCTAATGCCACTTGCTCTAGACACTCAACAAAATAACTTGTTGGCAGCCCAGTGGAGTGGGTGCTACCGAAACAAGCTCTCAGGGATGGCACCCTAGAAATTACATTTCTACACTTGCTTATATTTAGTGCATTTCAGCTAGTCAGTCTTTAATAACATCTCTTGCTTCATTCTTAGCACCTACAAAAAAACTTACAAGATACAGACACACACAGTACATGTATACTGCAAAAGCATCTGCATTTAATCAGTTTGAACTCTGAACAGGAAACAGTAATTTGTATATATTGTAGCTATCCTTAAAGGGTAAAAAAATAGTAAAGCCAATTGTTAATTTGAAGAAAATCACTGAATCAGATTACAAGGTTTCACTGAACCCTACTTACCAATTTTTGAAGTAAATTTTACATTAGATGTCATGCTATAGCAAGGCATGATCATGAACCTTTGGGGGTGCATGGTGGGGAAGGATAGATATTGACGGCTTGCCTCATTACAAATTTACCAATCAGCAGAGGCAACTCCAGTGATAGTTCTACGCTGTTCTAGAGTCAACAAAGATACCATTCAAGGAATTTTGGGTGGATTCTTCCCTATCCCAACAAACGGAGACACAAAGTGAAGTATCAGAGTTAAAACTGTATTGAAAACAAAGCAGCAGTAAATATCATAACGTGCTGCACTTGAGTTCCAAGGTACTCCAACCAAAATCATAAAACACTTCTTTCCGATGTTACAAATAGCTTATCATGCCTATTTCCCATCTCCATTGAACATAGGAACAGGGGTTGGGCATTCAGCCCGTTCCACCATTCAATCAGATCATGGCTGATCGATACCTCAACTTAACTTACCTGCCTCTTCTCCAGATCCCTCGATACCCTTACCTATCAAAAATCTATCTATGTCAGTCTTGAAAGCTCCAATTGTCCTAGCATCTACAGCCTTTTGGGGTAGCGAGTTCTAGATTTGTGTGAAAAAGTGCTTCCCGATTTCACTCCTAAATGGCCTAGCTCAAATTTTATTATGCCCTCTTGTTCTGGATTCCCTCACCAGAGGAAATAGTTTATCTGTATCTACCCTATCAAATCCCTTAATCATATAAATACATTGATTAGATCACCACTCAACCTTCTGAACTCAAGGGAATACAAGCCAAGTTTATGCAACCTGTCCTCAATTTAACCCTTTGAGCCGCGGTATCATTTTGGTGAATGTGCACTATACCCCTTCCAATGCCAATATATCTTTCATGAAGTGTGGTACCCAAAGCTGAACGCAGTACTCCAGATGAGGTCTGACCAAGGCTCTGTACAACTGAAGCATAAATTCCTCTCTTTTGTATTTCTACCCACTGAGTTAAAGGCCAAAATTCCATTACCTTTTTGATTACCTTTTGTACCTGTGGACTAGCTTTTAGTGATTTTTGTACATGGACACCAAAATCCTTTTGCTCCTCCACAGCTCTCAGTCTCTCACCAAAAAGAAAATATTTTGATTTGTCTTTCTTGGACCCAAAGTGGATAACCACACACTTCCCACTGGTATTTTTTCCTCTTCCTCCACGATGAAAGCGGATACAAAGTCCTCATTAAACAAACCTGCTATTTTCTCATTATCCATTACAGTCTCACTTGCATTTGTCTTTAACGGGCCCACATTCCCCTTCCTATCTCATTGAAACATATAAAACATAAAATTCTGAGGGGGCTTGACAGGTTAGATGCAGAGAGGTTGTTTTCCCTGGCTGGAGAGTCTAGAACTAGAGGGCATAGTCTCAGGATAAGGGGTCAACCATTTAAAACAGAGATGAGGAGGAATTTCTTCACTCAGAGGGTTGTGAATCTTTGGAATTCTCTACTCCAGAGCTGTGGCTGCTGAGTCCTTAAGTATATTCAAGGCTGAGATAGATGGATTTCTGGACTCTAGGGGAATCAAGAGATGTGGGGATCACTACTTGAGCTGTTCTGCTTCTCCCAGTGAAATTAATATCTCCAATTATAACCACTTCATTTTTGCTACATGCTTCCCGGATCTGTGTGTTGTACAATCCCCCACTACATCACTACTATCAGGAGGTCTGTAGACAACTTCTTCCAGAGTCTTGCATCGTTTGCTGCTCCTTCACTCTACCCATATTATTGCCACTGTCCGATCACCCTTACTGAAATCCCTTGCTTCTACTGTGGCAATTGTGTCTTACCAATATAATTACTCCCCCTCCTTCCCCAATTTCCCTATCCTTCCTAAAAGGTCATATGGCCTGGAATATTTAGCTCCCAATCATGCTCAGGCTACAGCCAGCTCTCTGTAATGGCTACTACATCATACCCTTTAAGCTGAATTTGTGCTTCTAACTCATTTGTTAACACTTTTAAGCTACCATTAACATCCAGAGGTAATCCCCATCAAGTAAAAGTAATACCACCTTTTATTACTTTTAATAGGTAACATTAATGCCCATTACTTAGCCCTCTCACTACTGTTAGTGCTGTGGTGCAAGCCTGCTCAGGTCTGCCTGCCATTTTGGCTCATTACAACAAACATAGCTAAAGGTTGTACCAGTTCCTCTAACTAACCATAAGGCCTCGGAAGGTTCCTTACTTTTTAAAAAAAAAATTCCCAGGAGAAGCACAAAGTGTATTTTTGTTTTGGGATATTGCAGGAACCTACAAACACGAAATATTGCTTTTTTTTTAAAAAAGGAAGTAATTAAGGGAACAGATATTGAAAACATTGAACTACTTTCATCTACATCCAGTATATTCAATTTAGTAAAGTGAAATGTAGCCGTAAATCTCTTAATTAGTCTTCCCAGACATAATTTTTCAAAACCCCAATCTTATTCTACTTTTATATGGTGTTCCACAGCCATATAATATGGTGTTGTGTATGAGACACTCCACTGTTTAGTTTATATTTTGGTAGAAATCCTACAAAATTGCACAATGTAAAAGTTGCTTTCCTATCTCAAGACATAAAAAGTGCCGTTTTGAAAAGAAAATTAGATAAGAAATTGTACAAAAATATATTTCTCTGATTTCTGACATTTTGTGGCAAGCCAGATCATTCTTCAAGAATGGACTCTGGCCCCAAGTAGTTTAAACATCGCTCTGGATTGGTTAAAAATCCACCTAGCTCTGAAGCACCAGCCAATAAAACTTACAATAAAATTGATTATTTTGGACTAATATTGGGGGCACTTCAGTAACAATCGATTAGACGGCCAGGCAGACAGACGGCCAGCCGGACACAGACACACACAAATTGTTTGCAATACCAGCCAAGTTCAGCAACAAAGTATAGTGTTGGCCTTTAAGCTTCCATAACCAATACATTTGACATTATCCATACACACAAAATGCTGGTCAGTGCTAAGTACTAGCAACTCTCCCAATCTGCAATGCACAAGTTGTCCCATTGCCAACATTTGTTCATCAAAGTCATTAAAAATGGGAATTCCAAGAGCCTACTCTAGTTTTATAGTGAATTTCTTGCATTCATCATACAAATTAGTTTCACTATAAACCAAATGGAACTGTGAGATTTGTCAGATTATCTATTCTTACATCTTACAAAATTCTTAGTGGATGTATCCTTTCCAAAGATACTGACTGCAGGAGTCCATTAAACATGACAATTCCCAAAAGGCAGTGAAACTTCAATGCCAGAAACAAGACCAAATCAGCAAGTTTCTGTAATAGCATTAGTTTTGCTGTTTAAAGATAGTCACAAGTAGACAGTCAGGATTCTGTGCAGGTCTGCATTCTGCCCCCTCCATTAGAATCAATGAATACAACAATAACTTGATTTTATAGTTTAATGTAGGAAAAACATCCAAAGGAAACAAGGAAAAAATGAAAGCTGAGCCAAAGCAAGAAATAATAGGAATGGTGACTAAAAGCTTGGTTGAAGTGGGTTTTAAGGAGAGTCTTAAAATGAGGAGAAGGAGGTGAAGAGGGAGAGGGGTTTAAAGAAGGAATTCCAGATTGTGGCATGTAGGCAGCTGAAAGCCCAGCCGTCAATGGTGATGCAAAGGTGGGGTGGGGGGGATGCACAAGAGTCAGAGGAAGGAGAGTTAGGGTGGGGGTTTTCAGACTGGAGGAGGTTAGAGATTGGGAGGATCAAGGCTATGAAGAGATTTAAACATAAGGATAAGAATATTAAATTTGAGGGGCTGGGGGACCCCAAGCTGTTCTGTGGGTCAGCGATACGGTGCGGGTTAGGATACAGGAAGTAGAGCTTTGGATGAAGTGAGGTTTATGGAGGGTGGGGAATGGAAGGATGGCCAACAGAGCATTGGAATAGTCAAGTCTGGAGGTGACAAAGGCATGGATAAGGGATTCATCGGCAGGGGTGGAAAGATGATGTTAACGAGGTAGAAGTAGGCGGCATATGTGGACAGCATATGGAGTTGGAAGCTCAATTCAGTTGAATAGATCGCCAAGATTTGTGAACAGTTTGGTTCAGCTGGAGACAATCCCCAGGGAGAGGAATGGAATTGGTGGCACGGGCCAATGACAATGGTTTTGTTCTTTATAATGTTTAGCTCCCTCGGTACCACAAGTGTCAGCCTAGATTATGTGATCAAGTATCTGTCGAGGTGCTTGTACCCACAATCTTCTGAATCAGGTGAGTGCTACCACTAAGCTCAGGCTGACATTTAGTATCAGTTGCTTGTATATCAGTTCTGTGATCAAGCAAGGAAGGGTTGTTAGTTGAATGTTAAACAATGAAATGCATTAAAAAATCATAAATCTACTTCATTATACTAGAAAAATTTAGAACTTTTAGCTGCTGCATTGGTTTCACTTTACACAGAGAGAATAGCTCAAAATTCTTTGGTTATCACTTAACCCACTGACAACTTTGAGTCTTTCACCAGATGATATATGCAATATGCAAGACGGGGCATTGTACTCCACTTACACTGAATGGTGCATTTTTTAAAAATACTATTCTGAAATTGAACAATTTTTAAAAAATACACTAATAATGTTCTCTCTACCCATCCCTGCTCAAGATATTTTTAAAGCCGGAGGACTGCTAACGTTGTACCATTGTTTAAAAAGGGAGAAAGGGATAGGCTGAGTGATTACAGGCCAGTCAGCCTAACTTCGATGGTGGGCAAATTATTGGAAAAAATTCTGAGGGACAGTATTAATAGTCATTTAGAAAGGCATGGATTAATCAAGGACAGTTAGCATGGATTTGTTAAGGGAAGGTCGTGTCTGACTAACTTGATCAAATTTTTTGAGGAGACAAGGAGGATTGATGAGGGTAATGCATTTGACGTAGTCTACATGGATTTTAGCAAGGCTTTTGACAAGGTCCCACATGGCAGTAAAAGCCCATGGGATCCAAAGGAAAGTGGCAAGTTGGATCCAAAATTGGCTCAGTGGCAGGAAGCAAAGAGTAATGGCCGATGGGTGTTTTTGTGACTGGAAGGCTGTTTCCTATGGGGTTCCGCAGGGCTCAGTACTAGATCCCTTGCTTTTTGTGGTATATATAATCAATGATTTAGACTTAAATGTAGGGGGCATGATTAAGTAGTTTGCAGATGATATAAAAATTGACCATGTGGTTGATAGTGAGGAAGAAAGCTGTAGACTGCAGGAAGATACCAATGGACTGGTCAGGTGGGCAGAAAAGTAGCAAATGGAATTCAATCTGAAGAAGTGTGAGGTAATGCATTTGGGGAGGGCAAACAAGGCAGGGGAATACACAATAAATGGTAGGATACTTAGAAGTGTAGAGGAACAGAGGGACCTTGGAGTGCATGTCCACAGATCCCTGAAGGTAGCAGGACAGGTAGATAAGGTGATTAAAAAGGCATACAGGATACTTTCCTTTTTTAGCCAAGGCATAGAATATAAAAGCAGGGAGGTTATGCTAGAACTGTATAAAACACTAGTTAGGCCACAGCTGAAGTACTGCGTACAGTTCTGATCACCACATTACAGAGAAGCTGTGATTAAACTAGAGAGGGTACAGAGGAGATTTACAAGGATATTGCCAGGACTGGAGAATTTTAGCTTTGAGGAAAGCTTGGATAGGCTAGGGTTGTTTTCTTTGGAACAGAGGAGGCTGAGGGGAGATTTAATTGAAGTGTATAAAATTATAAAGGGGTCTAGATAGAGACTGGATAAAAAGGACCTATTTCCCTTAGCAGAGCAGTCAATAACCAGGGGGCATAGATTTGAAGTAATTAGTAAAAGCATTAGAGGGGAGTTGAGGAGAAATTTTTTCACCCAGTGGTCTGGAACTCACTGCCTGAAAGGGCGGTAGAGGCAGAAACCCTCATCGCATTTAAAAAGTACATGGATATGCACTTGAAGTGCTGTAACATACAAGGCTACAGACCAAGAACTGTAAAGTGGGATTAGGCGGGATAGCTCTTTTTCGGCTGGCACAGACACCATGGGCCAAATCGTGCCGAAACTTCTGTGCCATAAATTTCTATGGTTCTATAGACTATTCCTTTCAATCAATTAATAGAGTGCTTTATAAATATGTATGGTTCTTGTAAGCTGGTTATCCATTTTAGAATTTTTCAGGGTTAGAAGGAAGACTAAAGCCATAACCAAGCTATTATTCTTGCAAATCAATTCAACTCATGTCACTTATTTCAAGTATGTCATGATGTGGAGATGCCGGTGATGGACTGGGGTTGACAATTGTAAACAATTTTACAACACCAAGTTATAGTCCAGCAATTTTATTTTAAATTCACAAGCTTTCGGAGGCTTCCTCCTTCCTCAGGTAAATGTTCAGGAGCTCCTCGAAGCCTACGCATTTATACATATAGAACAATACATGGTGTTTGCAGAATGTTGCCAAGGCATGGACTACTCCTCAGAATCAGTTTCTTTCTTGGACACACGAATCTCCATCAAAGACGGGCACCTCAGCACCTCACTCTACCGCAAGCCCACGGACAACCTCACGATGCTCCACTTTTCCAGCTTCCACCCTAACCACGTCAAAGAGGCCATCCCCTATGGACAGGCCCTGCGAATACACAGGGTCTGCTCAGACGAGGAGGAACGCGATGGACACCTACAGACGCTGAAAGACGCCCTAGTAAGAACGGGATATGACGCTCGACTCATCGATCGACAGTTCCGACGGGCCACAGCAAAAAATCGCATAGACCTCCTCAGGAGACTAACACGGGACGCAACCAACAGAGTACCCTTTGTCGTCCAGTACTTCCCCGGAGCGGAGAAACTACGCCATGTTCTCCGCAGCCTTCAACATGTCATCAATGAGGACAAACACCTCGCTATGGCCATCCCCACACCTCCACTACTCGCCTTTAAACAGCCACCCAACCTCAAACAGACCATCGTTCGCAGCAAATTACCTAGCTTTCAAGAGAACAGCGTCCACGACACCACACAACCCTGCCACGGTAACCTCTGCAAGACATGCCAGATCATCGACACAGATACCACCATCACACGAGAGGACACCACCCACCAGGTGCATGGTTCATACTCCTGTGACTCGGCCAACGTTGTCTACCTCATACGTTGCAGGAAAGGATGCCCCAGAGCATGGTACATTGGCGAGACCATGCAGACGCTGCGACAACGGATGAACGGACACCGCGCAACAATCGCCAAACAGGAGGGTTCCCTCCCAGTCGGGGAACACTTCAGCAGTCATGGACATTCATCCACCGACCTTCGGGTAAGCGTACTCCAAGGCGGCCTTCGAGACACACGACAACGCAAAATCGTCGAGCAGAAATTGATAGCCAAGTTCCGCACCCATGAGGACGGCCTCAACCGGGATCTTGGGTTCATGTCACGCTACACGTTACCCCACCAGCGAACAAATGTTATCTGTTTTTAATATAATGGGTCATTTGCTGGCTTTCTCTGCCTTCCGGATGTTTCTGCCTCTCTCTGTTTTTTTTCCTGTTTGTTTTTTTGTTGAATGTGTATTCGGGGGTTCTGCAGGTGACACCTCTCTGTCTGAACACGGTGATTGCCTTGGCAACGGGCAGTTGCAGGGGCATTCTGTAAACACCATGTATTGTTCTATATGTATAAATGCGTAGGCTTCGAGGAGCTCCTGAACATTTACCTGAGGAAGGAGGAAGCCTCCGAAAGCTTGTGAATTTAAAATAAAATTGCTGGACTATAACTTGGTGTTGTAAAATTGTTTACAATTATTTCAAGTAGAGTGACTGATCCTACAAAGGAGGTAAATCTATATCAATATCGGATTGTTCTAAAAATTATGGGAAAACTAATACAGGAATACTGTGATTTAAGTGTCTACTGCAACATACAGTACACTGACCATTGACAAAAGTGCCAAAGCAACTTAATGTGAATGGCAATATGTTTAAGAATGCCACCACCAGTAGGGTGTTAACAATTCCAAAGACTTTGGAATGGTGAAGGATAAACATCCACCCAGTGGATGGTCTTTTCAGTAAGTATCCCACTTGTGGGTGTTAACACTATTTACAAGTTACTGGAGAAATTAATTTAAAAATTACAGTGGAAACGTGTCACAATACAGGATCGCACCACCTATGCAGTACAAACCTGAAATTACAGCTGTAGTTATTTTTGGATTTAGTTTCTAGTTGCTCATTTCCTGTTACTTACTAAACAGCAAGAACTCAGGAGTCCATTCGCAATCTGATGGAACATTCCTGAAATATTTGCTTTTGTGATCATTAATACAATACCTCCAAATGCTAGAGGCAGTTTCTCATACATCTAAAACTCCACCAAAAGTCACCAACCATATCCTAAATCAGACACTAAATAGTGAAACATAAAATATTCAACACTGATCATCTCCTTGCAAGTTGCATTTACATTAAACTGCTAAAGCCGCACTCAAGAAACTTGTTGTCTG
This sequence comes from Heptranchias perlo, assembly GCF_035084215.1. NCBI lineage: Eukaryota > Metazoa > Chordata > Chondrichthyes > Hexanchiformes > Hexanchidae > Heptranchias > Heptranchias perlo. The sequence goes on along the minus strand of NC_090343.1, from coordinate 32,071,356 downwards.
AAAAGCGACCCTCTTCTCTTACACACACTTACACTTTTATAGCACCTTTAACATAATAAAACTTCCCAATACCAGGTTGTAGTCCAACAGTTTTATTTTAAATCACAAGCTTTCGGAGCTTACCTCCTTCGTCAGGTGAGTGAAGGGTTCTAAAAATGCTAAGAACCCTTCACTCACCTGACGAAGGAGGTAAGCTCCGAAAGCTTGTGATTTAAAATAAAACTGTTGGACTATAACCTGGTGTTGTGCAAGTCCTTACATTTGTCCACCCCAGTCCATCACCGGCATCTCCACATCATTCCCAAAATACTTCAGAGGTGAAAATAGCCAGTCATCAAGCAATGGTGACTGAAGACATGATCAAAGAGGTAGGTTTTCACGAGGCATCTAACAGAGGTACGGTGCAGGGTTTAAGGAGAGTATTCCATAGCATACGGCTGAGAGGGCAAGAAACTCCCTGGAGAAAGACAGAAGGTGGGGGGCGGGGTGGTGACAGGTGACACAGACGCGTGGGAAGGGAAGTGCAACGTTACGGGGGGGGGGGGGGGGGGGGGGTGTAATGCCTGCGGGGGTAGGGAGTGAAGTTCGACGTCCGCAGGATGATTATTAGAGGAACAAATTGAGATGGTACCTAGCAATGACGGTCATACCGCCACACATGGAACGTGTTGTTGGGTGCCCTCAATAAGGGAGAAGGAATCACTGAACTAAATTTGGCCAAGTCTTGAGATGTTGATGGGCTCATTGAGGATGAAGTTGTAAATGACGAAAACCATTTTTGCAAAGGAGCAGACAGTTTGAAGGATGATGTGGTGGGAGCGAGAGCCTGTGTGAGAGCGTATGTGCGAGGGTGAGTCAGAGTGAGAGCATGTGAGAATTTTGAAAATAAAACCTCTGAGGGAAACAGGAGGGGGGAGAAAAAGGAGGGAAAGTAGAGGGACGGGGAAAGGAGGGAGGGAGGGAAACGTTGGGGGTGAGGTGCCCTGTGGCCACCCACCTTGGGGGAGAAGGGGGGAGGGGAGTAGATGTAGGATTAAGGGCAAGGTGTGACAATGCAGTAAAGAGGAGGGGAAAATATAGGGGTTGAGTGGACATTTCGAAGGGGGAAGAGGTAGGGGATGCGATGCGAACGGGAGTGGGGAGAAGCAAGAGTAATGGGGGGGGGGGGGGGCGGAGAGAGAGGGATTCTCCACAATTTTGCCCTAAATGCAGTCCAGAGTTGTAGGTAGCTACTTTCCCTGCCCACCACCTCCATTTGAAAAAGAAAGAAAAAAAACTCACAGAAGTAGAAGAGGACAGAGAAAGAAGCAAAAAAAGACTTAAGGATAAAGATGCAGAAAAGAGTAAAGAGAAGAAAGGAGAGACAGAGCAATAGAGCAGAGAGAGAGAGAAACAGCAAGGAGAGCAGAGATAGGAAAGAGTGCCATATTCTCTGACTTACCATGTACAATGCCACAGAAGTTCAACTAGTATGACTTAAGACTCAACTGTAGAAAATAATCTTGACTTATAAAAATAAATGTTAGGTGGACTTTGCCCTTTGTAGAATGTGAAGCTAGAGCTGCATACACAAGGCAACATGATTTATTCAATACAGTTTATCAAGTAGCCTTATTCTGAAGGCTTTTCTATTCTTCCTTTATCATTGAGCTTCAAAAAAAATCTTTGATTTATAGCTGTTAAAAGTAACAAGTTAATTCCCAAACTGTAAAGCATTCAAAGGGGAAATAAAGTTTGGATTTGCAATGCAAACCTGTTTTCTGCCAGCATATTTAAAACTTGCAGAACAGAAAAGTAACATGATGTTTGAGTTTCATGCTGCAATTAGAGATTTTGCTGGCAGACTCACTTTGCGGGTTAAAACGTATGTGATAATGACATGTATGGGAATGACAATGACATCACTTCCACTTTCTACGAGACCATGCAAGAAATTCAGAAAAAACAAAATAATTTTTGTTTACTGGAATGCAAACTAGTTAACAATAGGTTTGAGGGAATGATAATTGGTAACTGAAATCAAAATTTAAGTCAAATTTATTGCTCATCCTTTCCCACAGTTTATATTGTTCAAGAATACTGCCCCAAATGAATGTTTATAACCTTTGTTTTTTTAACGTTTTACTGGAAGGGAATCAAAGACTCTCAACACTCTACAAATTGTAAACATCCCAACAATGAAGATGCCAGTGCATGATGGCACTAATCATCAGGAAAGCAGAGGTAATTTTGTGAACCTGAATTTGATATATGTTACCAAAAAGGTATAAAGTACTATACTAGGCTTGCACCGTGCTAGTAATTGTTAAAAGCATTGATAAAACTGATGTAAATAAAATCTATTTCACAATACGGAGCTGGATATAACAAAATATGGGAAGATAGTCAAGAATTGCTATTGCTTTAGATCAAAGGATTTTTAAAAAGCAGTTACATAACAAAGCAATCATCTGAAGACGTTACATTCCTGTTGCGGTTTCAAGGTTACAATGCACACATGAAGTGGCATAGTGGTTAAAAGCACCGTGGAACTCAAAGTTCACTGCAGAGTTATTAAAATTACTGTAGAGATGCAAAGTGTTTCTTCCACAGAGCTGCGATCACATTTTAAATCTTTCACAACCAATTAAGTTAATTCTATCTAGTTGTGAAGTTGATATTACTAGAATTATATTAAAAGAAAGCTATAACTATACTGGAACACCATGCTGCGAGAATTTTTCTAGCATTTTCTGGTGAGAACTGAATTGAGGGTGCAAGAAAATAGATGCATTTTAATACTTTATGTACATACATACTTTGGTTTACAATTAGATTTACAATTAAAGTTTAATGCAAACTTTGCTTACAGCCTTAAGTATTTTAGTGACCTAGATTCATAATCAAGTGTCAATGGGTAGGAACAGACCATTACTGATTCCAATAAGGTTTTTTCTTGAACATTCCAACTGAAGTTACAGTATGCAGCCACTGACCAGCCATCAGTCTAACATTTTATTCCATTCCCATGATACATTTAAATATTAGATAAAATCTGAAGCAATGAGGCACACAAGTTAACCACTAGACTCCCAACACCATTATCATCTTCCAGCATTCCTGCATGTACAGTGTAAAACAACATCATTTTATCATGTCATTCACCAGCACATTGGTCAAGTGTGCTACACTTTAAGAATGTTAGCTAACAAATTGAATGCCAAATGTTCTAATTATTTATCATTTCAAATTTGTATACAGCTGGAAAAGGGCAGATACAAACATACATTATGAATAAACCCAGTTACTACATAATGGTTAGGATATACAACTCTGCAAAGCAGAGAAATTTAGTTTACTTTTTGTACCTAAAAAAATTACTATTTTTCTCCCCCCATGGGTGACCCTTACCAGGTCGATCACTTTTCTCTTACTGCCCCAGTCACCGTAGAAAAGGAATGGCTCACTTATATTTCACCCAACCCAGTAGTAAAGTGAAGAGATTGCTAATCCACCCTGGGACTTAAATTCAGGACCTTGTGATTTATCCTTAGTCAAAATCTATTATGCGGTCCAATTTTTTCACCTGCTTTCCTGAGGTACTGGCAAAAGCAACCTTCGGGACTGCATCCAAGCGGCCATTTTTCATGCGAGAGCCTGGACAGCCAATTTCAGGTGTGTCCTGCAATGCTCAAAAGCTGAGCATGTACCTGACCTCTCATACTAAGCATATAATCACACTTTTCAGCAAAGGATACACTTGTATATTGAGTTACACTTAGTATCAGTACCATGTCCCATTATAAAGACCAAAATGTATTTACTAAGCTTTTTCAATAATCAGTGCAGCAATGAACTGTATTTTTAATGATTGGTCCTCCATCAGACATGCCTTTGCGCTAACATGTCCATTTGCTCTTGCATTCTGAACATCTGGTTCTGAAGAGGTTTTCTTCAAATATCTTCTGCCACTAAGATTCCCTGATCTGTTCTTTCTGATCTTAGCACTTCATGTCTGCAGGTAGTCACTTGCTTTACTGAGCTACACAGCATCAATAGAACTTAAATATGTTCCTTGCTTGCTGACTCATTTCTCTGTCACATTTCTACAGCTACCAGTGAATCTGTAGTACATCCTTTTCCCTAAACTCCAGAACAGCTCAGCGTTATTTGTTCCTTCAATGCCTACAATGTAGGAAAGTGAAAAATGCATCAGGTTACTCTAATGGAAAACAGAGTCTAAAAATATATTTAACAGTTTTTTTTTTAAAAACAGTCAAACAATTGATAATTGTAAGTTAACAAGAAAATCTTAACCAATCTAAAATCTTAAATCTAAAATAAACTCTGGTAATAATACACAATGCTGAAAATAAACAGACCAGCTTGTCTAATGTTAAGAGCATCAAACCTCTCTATAAAGAGGCATAGTTTGGGTTTCAACCTTGTACAAATTCATACTCTGTATTTTGGGGAGGGGGGGGGGGAAGGAAGTGTGAATCATCACTTGACCCTGGCTGTTGGACGGATAGAGATGGAGTGCTCCACACTAGGACTTCATTTTGGATGAGGAAAGAAAGGAAAACAAATCCTTTCCATCCAAACGGTCACTGAGCCAGACCCCCACAAGGATGGAAATGAATCAGCTTAAAGCAATACGACTGCCATTAGGAGGAGATGACATCTATAGCAATTCTGGTCAAGAACTAGTTTGCAGCCAAAAGGTTGCTCTACTGGGGGATTTTACAGGGATACACTTATTAAAACGAAGCAGTCGTTATCTTTTGGTTGCTAGCCAAAACCTGACAAAACTCAGAAATGTAGTAAAAATGTGGAGGATAGTAACAGACTTCAGGAGGACATAGACTAGTGAAATGGGCAGATGCATGGCAGATGATATTTAACACAGAAGTGTGAAGTAATGCATTTTGGTAGGAAGAATGAGGAGAGGCAATACAAAATAAATGGTACAATTTTAAAGGGGGTGCAGGAACAGAGACCTGGGGGTGCACATACATAAATCTTCGAAGGTGGCAGGACATGGTGAGAAGGCTATTAAAAAAGCATGTGTGATCCTGGGCTTTGTTAAAAGAGGCAGAGAGTACAAAAGCAAGGAAGTTATGCTAAACCTTTATAAAACACTGGTTAGCCAGAGTGTTGTGCTCAATTCAGGGCACCACACTTTTGGGAGTGTGTCAAGGCCTTAGAGAGGGTACAGAGGAGATTTACTAGAATGGTACCAGGGATGAGAGAAATCAGCTATGTGGAAAGACTGAAGAAGCTGGGGTTGTTCTCCTTAGAACAGAGAAGGTTAAGGGGAGATTTGATAGAGGTGTTCAAGATCATGAGCGGTTTTGAGAGTAAATAAGGACAAACTGTTTCCAGTGGCAGAAGGGTCGGTAACCAGAGAACACAGATTTAAGGTGATCGGCAAAAGAGCCAGAAGCGACATAAGGAAACATTTTTTTTAATGCAGGAGTTGTAATGATCTGGAATGCACTGCCTGAAAAGGGTGGTGGAAGCAGATTCAATAGTAACTTTCAAAAGGGAATTAGATAAATACTTGAAGGGAAAAAATTTACAGGGTTATGGGACTAAATGGATAGCTCTTTCAAAGAACCAGCACAGACACGACAGGCCGAAGGGCTTCCTCCTGTAGTATACCTACTATGACACCAAGAACCCTCAATAAATTACATAAAAATCAGCAATGCATCTAGGAAGCAGAAAGTGAACCTGGAAAGTGTAATTTACTGCACAAGTCTCACAGGTTATTGGGATTTTGTAAGTAAAGCAGTCACCAGTATATCCTACATTTAAATATAATTCTGGAGATCAATGACACATAGCCTATCCACAATATATGGCAATTCATTTTTTGGCAAATGTGCACACTCAGGTTTGTGCTCATCAATGCCCATTTCAGACACCAATTTCAGTATCAAGCACTCGCATGACAGGTATAGATAGCAGCACGGTTAAATGATGGTAAAGCTGCCCTACTCCACTCAAATATGGAAGATTGCCCAGGTATGTTCTATCCACAAAAAAAACAAATCTAACCCAACAAATTATGTGCCTATCAGACTCCTCTGAATTAGTAAAGTGATTGAAGGAGTCATCAACATTGCTGTCAAGCAACACCTACTCATTAATAACCTGCTCATCGATGCTCAGTTTAGGTTCCAAGAGAACCACTTGCCTCCAGACCTCATCAGACTTAAAACACAGGCACAAAAGCTGAATGCCAAAAGGAGAGAGTAGCTGTGCTCAACATCAAGACAACACTCAACCGAGTATGGCACCAAGGAGCAAATCTGAAATCACTGGGGGTCAAAGGGAAAATCCTCCACTGTCTAGCCCAAAAAAAAGGTTGCAGTTGTCAGAGCCAGTCATTTCAGCCCCAGGGCATCATCGCAGGAGTTCCTCAGGGAACTGTCTGCAGCCTAACCATTTTTAGCTGCTTCATTAATAACCGTCCCTCTGTCAAGAAGTCAGGAGTAGAGCTGAACACTGGAGTCCACAGTGTTCAGCTCCATTCACGACTCCTCTGATAATGAAGCAGCCCATGCACACCTACAACAAACCCTGAATAACATCCAGACAACTGGCCAGTAACATTTGTGTCACACAAGAGCCTAGCAATGACCATTTTGAACAAGAGAAAGGCCAGCCATCTTCCCATGATTTTCAATGGCACCATCATCACAGAGTCCCCCACTATCAACATCTTAGGAGTCAGCATTGACCAGAAACTGAACTGGACCAGCCATATCAACACCAAGGACAGAGGCTGGGTACTCTGCAACAATTGGTTCACCTCCTAACCTGTCAAAGCTCGATACCTTTCAGAATAGAGCAGTTTGTCTGATTAAATCCAGTGCCAGGGGCACCAATCCCCATTGCCAGTGCACTGTGGCTACAATATGGACAATCTACAGGATGCACTGCAGCAACTCACTAAGGTTACTTCAACAGCACCTTTGTCTCCTGCAATGTCTACCACCAAGAAGAACAAAAGCAGCAATTTTGTGAGACCACCACCTCAAAGTTCCCCTATATGGTAGTGTGGAACCATGTGAGGACAGTCCCCTGAAAAGGTTGGGGTACATATAGTAAGTTAATAAGTTGGTGTCAGTATCTACAAATTTCAAGTTCACCTCATGCAGATCAAACAGAACTCTGAAAGTGAAATATTTTGACTTTCAACTGTAAGTCCCAGTCCCACGAAGTTAATGAAAAATATGATAAAAGCACCTCTTTAAATCTACAGAATCAATGGGCATTTCTCTGTCACTTGTCCAACTGAGGATGGTACGTTATATACTAACAGACAGCAGACTTTACATTTTGACCTTGCAGCATACAATGATAAAGTTATGAAAAAGGTAGCAGACACACCCACTGAAGTTATACTGGCTACATTTCAAGAAATAGAACACCAAAAGTCAAGGCTGGCATTTCACACTTGTGATCACTTAGAAATCAAAGAGGAGTAGTTACAAACTGGAAAGCCGATTCAACTTCTGTTTACCATTCTAAATACCCCAAAGAAAATAAAACTACATTAAAATTAATTCTCTTTCTGTAGATTTCAAAAGGCAGAAGATTGTGTTCCCACTTTCATCAAGTCTGATAGACTCAAACTGAATTGGAGGTGCTCAAAAGAAAACCACAACCTGTTCTGGCTGGAAATAGCTTCCTGGGATGTAGCTCCACTTTATATAGCTTCAGAAAAAGGAGGCCCTGTCTTATTAATCTTACTGTATTTTATGAAGAAGTCACTAAGATAGTAGATGAGGGAAACCTGGTAGACATTGTCAACATAGACTTTCAAAACTCTTTTGATAAGGCACTGCACAACAGGCTTCTCTACAAGATTGAAGCTTCCGGTATTAGTGACAAACTGCTACGCTGGTATTGAGAACTGGCTGAAAGCCTGTAGGCATAAAGGGTTGCAGATGGATCTGATTGGAGAACAGTAACCAGTGGTGTCCTGCTGTTAGGACCATCGCTATTTATTATTTTCATTAATTAACTAGATGTAGGTGTTGGGAGAATGATCTGCAAGTTTGCAGATGATACCAAGGTACGTGCGAGAGTCAGGACTTTAGACAATGCTCGACTACTACAAGCAGATCTAGATGCGCTGAGGGATTCGGTCTGTGACTGACAGAATATATATACACACACATACATACACCCCCTTCAGGGAGAAGAACTAACCCCAATAGAGAAAAAGAGATCTGTGCTTCCAATGCATAGATCACTAAACATTCATGACCAATGCCATGAAGCACTAGCTAGAGTGAACAGGGTGCAAGGGTGTATTTACAGGGCAATTCACTATAAAACAAAACATACTATTTTGTCCTTGTACTAGACCTTGGTTAGGCCGCGGATTACTATGTCCAGTTTTGGTCATCTCACATGGTGGGTGATATTGAAGCTTTGGAAAGGGTGCAGAGGAGGGCCACAAGATTAATTCCCAATTTAAAGCATCTTATTATCAAGAAAGGCTGAATGAGCTGGATCTCTACACTTTAGAGAAGTGCAGACTTAGGGGTGATTTGATTGAGGTTTATAAGATGAAGAAGGGATTAGATTCAACTTGTCACAATCTCAATCTATGTGAATGCAGAATTAGGTTAGATGTTAGGAGGTGGTTCTTTTCCCAGAGAATGGTGGACATGTGGAACAGGCTGCTGGCTTGCGCAGTGAACGCGAATTCGCTGAATTCCTTCAAGCAAGACCTGGACCTGTTTCTGGCTGGGACAGGGATCACCTCGTGCAAGAGGTAGATACTATATAACATTAATCAGGGCCAAAGTGGTCTCCTCGACTACTTTCAATCACCGAAAGGGATCAGAGAGGAATTTTTCCTGATTTGTTTCTCACTAATTAGCCTGGGTTTTAAAAATTTTGTTGCCTCTCAGGAGATTACATGATTATTGGGTGGGGTGTAGAGTGTATTGTGGTGTACAAGACACCACAATTGTGTGGGACAGGCTGAATGGACCACTAAGTCTTTTCCTGTCTGTCATTTTTCTTATGTCCATACTTGATTACAGTAGTTAAATTCAGAGTTTGTTGTGGAACAGAATTCCTTGAATGCAGATTTCTGCCCCATTCCAGTGCTGTAAGGAAAAGGCAAAATAAAAAGTGGTGGACAATCATAACTCGGAAACCAGATTTCACGTATGATTATTCATTGAATCCTATAGGTTTCTGAATTTCCAGTCACCTACATTTACACGCAATACTTGTTTGTAGTGCTGAAGTGCATGTTGCTCTGGTGAAATCTGGCAATTGGACAACCTATGAGATACTACATCCTCGGACCATAATGAAGCAGGAGACACTAATCACTTCCTATATTTAAATTCAATGCAAAAATGTCCACAGTGGTGCATTATTGGTCTAACACTCAAGGTAAACCCAATAAGAAATGCAATATCCTAAACATAAAAGATAGGATATGTTTCCAATAATGGGATAAGTGGCAACAAGATGTTTGCCCTCCTTTGAAAGAAAATATATGGTGAGGGTGACTTAAACAATGGCTGATCAGGACCATCTCAACCTGAAAATCACCTCAGGGCATGGATCAGGAAAAAGGGCAGAAAGGGACTGCTTTAATCCACTGTTGGTTTGTTTTCATAGGCTTTTTTGTGTTTAAAGATAAATGAAATGTTTACCTTCCTGCAAAGACATTTCAATAGGTCACATAAATAAGGCTGCCTCTAACAGAGTTTGAAGCAAACTTTTTAGTAATTATATAGAACAAAACTATCAAGAATATTCAAACTATTTGACTTTATGGTGTTGATCTAGGCTATACAATACAACCTGCACATACCAAAATAATCTCACCCCTTAAAACAACACTGTTTTTCTACTGAAAACTACTGCCAAAATTTTCAGACACCATAATAATGTCACAGGCCTGCAAGCAACCATGTTACTCAGGCAACGCTCTATGTCTTAAGGAGGCCCAGTGATCCACAGGTCAAATTTCCCTCTCAGACAGACTGGCTCCCAAAAGTCTGGTAGAAATTAACTTGCCATAAACTCAGGCTTCAAAAAGTGGCCTTCCACTTCTTCAAAGGCTTCAGATATACTTTAATGTCCTCATAGCCTCTTGGTTTTTCACCTGAATTCTTTAAAAATAAATTAGGCCAGTCACAACCTAAAACCGATTATTCTGAGAGATCTATTCCTACAGTAATTCATTCAATCACCTTTTCCCCTCTTCTGTAAATCTTATTTTATTCCAAAACCTGGCAAACCGTGAAGGAAACAATTTGAGACATCATCCTTTCCGGATGGCCAACTCGTTGACAGAAACAGTGTCCCAGCCGACTGCCCATTTGAAACAATGAGACCATACACCATGTAATCAATCACACAAACCCCAAGGGATACAATAGAAAGACCGCTTAAACAAAACAGCAACGAAAGACAGCATTTACCAATTCACAAAATTATTTTTATTTTGAGAAGCATGCATGTATTAACATGTGTCTTCACAGCCTAAGAAAAAATTCTGGTTCTAGAAATTTGTTGACTACTCCACTGAACAGTAGTTTGGGCCAACCCTCTCCGGAACAAATTCAGGCCTATTACACACACTCCTCGGAGAAATAAGTCAATCCGCACCACACTAGTTGAGAAACTCAGCCCCTATTCCAGCTGACCCCGCCCAGAAGTAACTTCCCCAGGGTCAAACCTCCCTCCCTACACAAAAGGTGGTATTGAGCCTGTCTTCCCAAACTGGTCCAAAAATCCACCCTCTGTAAACACCCACCTCTCCAACAAGAAAATCACGCCTCTCCCTCTCATCAAGATGGAAACCAGCTCTGGCCCAGTGAAACTTAAGCCTTCCCTATCTGGCGTTGTCCCTTCTCCTCTACCCCCGTTCCCTTTCTCTTCACCTACTGCAAAGAAAAATGAACTGTGGCTCATATCACCCTTATCTCCACCAAAATGAAGATCAGACCTGACTGAGTGCCACCTACCACTTCCTCTTTCTTTCCTCCTCCTCCACCTCCCTCCGATTTGCCTCCTTTCCCATCCTCGCCTGGGACCAATTATCTCCCACTTAACCTGAATAATGCACTTGGTCTTGATGCCCCATATGCAACATCACAGGCGATCAACTAGTTATATACTAGATTCAGTAAGCAGAGTGCACATTTCATTGAAAACTTTAATTGGAACTTTGCTCCAATGGGCAAACCCATTATCCTGCCTGTAGTACCAGTTAAACCTGTAAGTGTCACAGATAGTTTTTAATATTACGGGTGTCACACCTTGCCTGTCACAGCTTCGTCAAGCCTGGTGTGCGACACAGTAGGAGTGATTGTATTAGCAGAGATTAAAATCTTTCTCCAAGATAAAGCTAAGTTCATGCAGTAAAATCATTTGTGAATTTTTTTGCACCTCCAGATGCAACACCCTTTAGTTTTCAGCAGTAGAACTGGCAACCTTCTCAATCCCAGCCTCAGTTAGAGTGCCCAAGCAATTTGACCTGTCATGCATTAAAATCAGCACACCCATTCAGCCAAATGGCTTGAAAAGTTTTCCAGCCTTCCAATCCAATTTCTCTGCAGCCTTCTGGCCTTTGACATCACACTCCAAAATGCTCAATCATCCCCAGCATTCTCCAGAGCAGAACCTTGGGTCCTGTCAGATTGCAAGACTTGTACCAACACAATCCCTCTGTCCACTGAATGCAATTTTGGGCCCACTTAACCCATATTGAAGCCCCCAGCTCCCCACAAGTGCATTTTTGGGGCCTGCTACTGAAGGAAGCAGAAGTCAACCCCCCCCCCACCCCCATCCCCAAGTAGCAGTATCTACGGACGACCAATACAATTTAGGTTTTCGAACACCTACAGAGTTTCTGCTTCAATTCTTTCTGTAGCTGCTCAGGTATAAAACAAAATAAACCACCATCCTCTCCGTTAATGTAGTTTATGAAGGAGAACTTGATTACTGGGGGGGGGGGGGGGGAGGAGAAGGTGGGAGGTTAATTATTTCCTCAGCATTAATCAACTTTGAGAATAAGAAATGGCCCCTTTAAAATTCACACCCAAAGGGGGTGGGGAAAGAGGAGAGGTAGCCAGTTTTACTGACAGGCCTACTGGTGAATCACTATAGTGAGTGAAGTCAAAGTCTCGGCCCTCCTCTTGGTTGGAACACAAAGTGACAAAGGGTCATATGGACAGTTAGCTTTAGTGAAACACAGCCCTTCGACAGGAACAAGAGGCTAAAAATGTAGATCAGTTTTTGGAGAAAGATAATACAAAAAACAAGTCAATCCAGTAAAGTACAGGGTGCCTGGTTTATTATTTTTCCCTATGTTTGAGGGGAGAGACTGAACTAAGCAAGTAAAATTTGCTTTGTCTGTTACTCTATGTTCATCCGTGAAATAAAACAGCTTAACAATTCATACATGGCCTCATATCAGTAAGTGTTTCAGTCTGCCTTTGAAAAAAGAGTGGAGAACTGCACGTGAGGGAACATGTGAAAGATATGATCTCCAGCTCTGATCACAAGGAGATCCTAGCTTACATTATCATACAGTTAGATATTGGACAGTATGGGCACATCCCTAAATGCAAGATGACCATACCACTTAGAGTCACCAGCACCACTGTACCCAAGAGAATAGCTAAGGCAAGCCCTAAACTTGTAACAGGTCCTAATGCTTAGATTCAGTAATCGACTACATCAGTTATCAGCTTTGACTTTGATAGCAATCCTGCCTTTGAGTCATGTGGGCTCAAATTCTAGTCGAGGGCTTCAGCACATAATCCAGGCTCAGACTTCATTTAAGTATTGAAGTATAGAATTGTTGGAAATGCTGTCAAATTGCAGCTCCGGCTGCCCTCTCTGGTGGATGCATGAGGTCCGGTAGCATGTTTGAAGAGCAAATGAGTTTTCACTGTGTCCTGGCTAAAACCTTTTCTTAGCCAACTCCACCAAAAAAAACACATGATTAACTGATTATTCATCTCACTGCTGTTTGTGAGACTTTTCTGTGCACAAATTGGCTGCTGTGTTTGCCTAAACAACAAATGGCTACACTTCAAAAGTAATTAATTGGCTGTAAAGCACTTTGTGATGTCCAGAGAAGGTGACAGGCACTATCTAAATGCAAGTTCTTCTTCACTGCACTTCGTGCTACAGGAGGTCATAATCGAACTCAGAAAAACAGATCTTAAAAGGATAAAGATTATAGTTGAAAATAATGTGTACTTTTGGTGCAAGAATCTCAAAAGTTATTTTGCAACCAATCTAAAATGAATAAATACTTCAACTAAAATAATTACAATGCTGAAGTTAATGACAATTGAGTCACAACAATTTATCTGCACAGTTTAAAGATCAAATCTCCCGTTAGTAAGAAAAGTCAATCTTCTATACAATTCTTAGATCAACTGATCATAGTATTTGCCATTAGTCAAGCTTTACTGCTCTTCTACTCAATATGGATATTGATTAATAGATTTTTGGCTGCTGTTCTACACAATGTAGTTTGCTTGGGCTTTGCTGCTTTTTCACTCAATTTCAGTGTTTTCTACAGTGAGTAGCAAAAATCAATATTGCTCAACATGCCCTGAAACAGCCAGGGTGCCCTGCAGGCATTTAAATCAATCTGTTAATATGCACTATTTAGAAAAGCAAAAAGGACTGCAAAACTACACTGCAGTGCATTTTCAACTAGGTTGTACATTTATGTTGCTCAGTGTAGGTAATGAAATTTCACAACGAGCTGCTCCGATGGCTGAGTTGGTAATGGCAGTAAACATACAAATGAGAAGCTTTTATTAATGGTCTGTGGTGAATCAACTGATTTCAATCAGGGTGGCAGTAGTTAGTTCCCCTGAGGTAGGGAGGTGGAAAAAAAGTCAGCCAGTGTTTCCATTTCTGAATGCTATCCAGTGACCTTGCTATTCAGTGTGCGTATGTGGGTGCTGGGTGAAGATAGGATTGGACGTAGGTGTAATGCCCTCCAGGGTAAAATAGTCTGTCAACACTCACTAGCTAGGCTCACATATCAAGAATCAGCAAGGAACTGGAGCATCCATACCCCACCAGTAATCGGTGGGAGGAAAGAGGAGAAAACTTGCAACAAAAAAAAATTCACATACACAGGTTACCCTGAAACCAAATGGAAACTGTGAATGCCTGATGAATACCTGCTAACTCATACAACATGGTTAAGATCAGAAACACAGTGGAAGAATCTGACCATAAATCCAAGTCCTGACATTCCACGTTAGCCAGTATCCTTTTAACTTAAAAAGATCACAAAATATCTTCCTTCAATATTGTGATCGCCATACAAAGTATGCCATCACAACACTCCCAGATACTGTTCAATCTTAACAAAACGTGTTCCTGTATAGTGTCAAAAGCATGAGACTGCCAAAGTAGTATGCAGGCATTGCAAATGTGGTGGCATTAACACATAAGTTGCATAAGCAGTTTATTTAAAATACATTTATTTAAAAAAACAACAAAGCGAATAAAAATGTTAAAAACCCTAAGACTTCCTATGGATAGGTGTGATAGCATATTTGAGACATATTAAAAACTGGCTAACCTGGAGGGAAGGGAAACCGCTTCAAAAGCAATTCAAACATTCCTGCCAGAGCAGTAAGTGCAGTCTGGCTTCTATCCTTTCTTGGCAGATACAAGAGCCAAGTTAAAGCTGGAAAATGGATTTCCATTCCATTAATCCCACAGCACAATTCTCTTTGCATGCTGCTTCAGGAGCACTAACTTGATCTAATTTGAAGCTAGTGCTCATAAGACCACCCATATTCAAATTCCCCAGATGGCATCAAGAAATTGGTTAAAATGTACACCCTAAATTTTACACAGTACATTTCTCTATTTATAGAACATTAAAAAGAAATCCCAAGTTTCCATTTTTAAAAAATTTCAGTTACATTTAGAAATTTTTAAGCTACCCTCATGGCCAAGTGGATAAAGAAACTATTTGGTGTACCACTAGGCTATACAAACCATTACTTCCATGGTTAAATTCCCAGTCTGTGTTGTTAGCTGATCTCAGGAGTAGCAGCTGAGGTCCTAAAATTGCTCCAAAGATCGTCACATAGATAAGAGGGGGATGAAAAAGTCAGCTAGTATTCATAGCTCTGATTGTTCTGCAGCAACTTCTCCTAGAAAGGGAGTATGCATGGACAACAGGTAGGGCACGATCAAGTTCTATTGATGCCCTCCACAGTGGAATAGCATAGCATTTGCCACTATGGTAACATCAATGGCAAGTAGTCCCATTACAAACAACAGTGGTTGCAACTTCAAAATCAGCATGAGAGTTGTAGGACCACAGGAAACCATATCATCAGGCTTTGGGACATCCTAAGGATATGGAAAGTGCCAAAAGCCACATTAACTCCATAATTAAAAATAGCAAAATTAGTATGGAGAATCTTACTTCCGCCCCCAGCATCTTTAACACCTCAATACGTTCTCCCTTATTCCAGTGTAAACGTTCCCAGTTTCCACAGCCGCTCCTCACAACTTAGGTGCTTAATGCAAGGTACCAATTTAGTTGCCCTTTGGGATTCTCTCTCCAATCCCACCAAGTACTTATTGTGGTACAATGACCAAATTTGCAAAACAGTATTCCAGCGTGGATCGAATCAGTACTTTGAACAAGCACATCACCTCTTAGGACTTGTGCTTTGTCCTTCTATCCAGGATCTCGTTTGCTTTATTGTTGCTGCACATTATGGTGACAACCCACAAGTATCCACTGATTCCTCTCGTGTGTAGTGCAGCAAACTAATGCCGTTTAGCTTGTATCGCCACTGCTCCCCTTCCAAAATTTCATCACTTAACATTATCCATAATAAATGACATTTGCCACTTGTCAGTTCAGCTTCCTAATTTATCATAATCACTATATGCCCCACTTTCCAATTTGCTACTCGTCAGTTCAACTTCCTATTTATCACAATCTGTTAGCCCCACGTTCCAATGTTATTTGCAATCCCTGCCACCCCCAAGTTTAGTAACAAACTTTGATTGCTTTGTTTCAGTCCCCAATTTCAAATGATTTGTATACCGTAAACAATAACAGCCCGAGTACCAATCCTTCCTTCCGTGCTAATGCAGCTACCTTTCAGTCTGTCTGATTCGGCACCTTCTGATCCACTTCAGAAGCTACCCCCTTCCATACCTTCCAACCCTGTACAGCAATCTTATATGGGGCACTACTAAACTCTAACTATAGAAGATCCAAGTTCTCCTTGTCCACAAGGTCAGTTTTTTTCCCCAAAAACTATTACCTCGCTCTCAAGAGGCATGCAGACTTCTTTTAGTCTATATTTCACTAGGAACTTCATTAGAGAACATTTTAAAAAGGAGAGAATAATGTTTTACCTACTACAGAGATCAGGCACATCAGCCTGTATTTCCAATGGTTACATACTTCACAGCAGATGCCTCTTTTTGTTTCAATCCCATCACATTGCAATGCGTGTATCCATGATAGTCTCAACAAGTTTAAACATTTGGCCTATTAATTTGTGCTGAATACAATACTCTTAATGATTAATAGGATCACTATTGTAAAATCTGTTTTTAGAGCAACAATTCATATGAATAACTGCAGACCAGAACAAGATACAAGACTCTGCACACCATTTATTATCCCTGTAATTCTCACTGCTGAACAAGGTGGCTTAAATACTGCAGGTCATAAGGCTGCTGAAGCTGATTAATAGATAAATCTGTGCTCAACCTTGGTAGTTCTTGCAGCATGCTTGCAACAGTAGCTGAATCAGTACAGTAAATGCTTAAGAGAATTTTTTTGTTGTCTAGTTTTCTCTTTTTGTTTCCCCTTTCTCTAAGCTGATACCTATTGCTGGAATACAGTTCCATTGGGGCCAGTAGGTCATCAAAATAGTGGCCATTTTTTGGGAGACCCTGGACCGAGTATTTGCAGATTATATTCAACTATGCACAGCATCAAAGCCTAGCCCATTTCTGTCCTTAACTGACAACAATTTATACGAACTTTCCAACCCAGGTAAAAGGCGAAAGATTTATACAATCTGAAGAGAAACCAGGGAGATTTCCTAAATATCATGTTAAGTACAGCACCCTCTCAGCATGCCTTTACTTGGCAATTACCTACTCAAATATACAATGCTTTGCCTAACATATTAATGGGTCATATAAATATTTATCCTTCACTCTTAACTGAATAATTGATATGACTCATTTAAAAAGGATCAGGTCAGGTGGCTGATGACTCAGTTTGCATCAGCACCTCTCTACTGTATTTATATACATAAACAGGCCAGGGTCTACTAGAACAATGAGGGAAGGAAATGGAGATGTGCTAGAGACCAATTAGGGTACATCTGAGCTAAAAAAAACTTCAGTATTAGTTGTTCATTAACACAGCCCAACCATGCACCAGCCAGTTACAGATCATTGGATACAAGATCTGGGAACAGACCAAAACATTTGCTCTCAGTTGAGAAAAACTAGTGACATAATTAATATGTTCTTTCCAAAGTGACAAAGGAAAGAGGAAGAATGGTGTAGACATTGAAAAATATTTAACACAGAATGGCACACAGAAAATATGTACTGGCATTACAATAGGTATACAGAAACCAGGCGCAGTAGTTTTCTCTTACTAAACAGAGATCATCCTCCTGAACAGCACTTAAAAGGTTAAACACTGATAGGTCAGGATATTGCACCGGATGTCAAGACTATTCGGTCAACTAACTTTCTCTCAGTCTAGGAGGTTCAACCTTTGCCCTTGCCCTCAAATCTGCTTTGATTACACTAGTTCACTTCTCGCACTGCTAATACAAAACATTGACTGTACTTTAAGAGCCCTTTTATGGTGGTTAACCAATTCTGAGTGTTAATTCTCTTACCTTTTCTTTGTAGAAAAACCCTGAGCAGCGGGTTGGCTGTCTTAATTGCCTTCAGATAGTTGTCATCATTATTTATTGGCAACAAGTCCCCATGAATGTCGGCATAACCCACTAAAACATCAATGTTTGGAATTCTGTGGACATGCTGCAATAATCCATAAAACTCTTCAAACTTTCCAGGTTTGGATCGATCCAGGGAAAATCGTCGAAATTCAGCCCCAAACTAAATTAGTAAAAGCAGAAAAAAGCAAACACTGAAGCATTAGTTGTGTAATTTTGGACCATTTAAAGAAACCAATCTTTGGAATTCAGACAGAATACTAAAATGAATGCTGTTACAAATCTCTTGGGTCACAGTACAAAGTACACAATCCAGGGGATACAATTTCTGCAAGGGTTCCCTAATCTCCCACCATAACTTTGGCAAAAGATCGGCCATTTCCAGTGATTTCCCACCGAAGTTACAGCAGTAGATCCCCCAAGGAATTTACTGGAATATATATATTTAGTTAAAAGCATCCATCAGCAACTTGGCTTTTACCTGTCAAACTAGTATTTCCCCCAAGTATTTTCTTCTAAGAATGTGTGTGTGGTAGGCTCATATCTACATATATTTTGGATAGCAGACACAATCTACTTGTGTAAACCACTTGATAGTTTCCATAAGAAAAAAAATGTTGAGGAAAAAAAACTAACGAGGTTTCCAAACTAAATTTGTACCTGAAAACCAATGAGATACACAGCCCTACATTGTGTAAAACAGAGGTTCTTCAGTACTCACAGGAACACACTAGTCTATCCAGCCTGGATATGGTGACAAGATTGAGTGGATCCAAGCATTCTTATCACATAGGAGAAGTCTAGTTAAGCATGGAAGTGAATAAATCCAGAAAACCCATAATCTTCTCTGCCAGATTCAGAATTCTCTGGAATAGATAATCCAAAATGACAGACTGTGCAGAAATTATACTGAAATGAAACAGGATTAGATCCCTCAATATACAACGGGAAGGAGAAAATTTGCTATCCTGTCCTTGATAACTCTTGGAGACAAAAAAAACTCATACTCCCTTCACCCCCGTGCTCCTTACTCATCAATAAAATGTTTTACACAACTACAAGAAATGAAGGAACTTATCATTTTAGAAAGTATAGATAATAATGGGAACTATTTCAAAACAACACACTTGATAGGAAATGAGAAAAAAAAATAAGGATGCATCTCAAGGGTGTAAAAAATACATAATGCAACCACAGCAAAGCTTTAAAAAAAAGGGCAGCTTTTTTGGTGTTGCTCTTCCCTTACCCACTATAGGATTAGGAGGATTTCCTATATGCAAATAATGTTGATATTGTTCATATACGCACACAGTAAGTGATGTTCTGCCACTGTACAGATATGCACATCCTCTTTTACAGGATACTTCAGAAAATTATTCTGTGCCCACATCACTGTACATCAACAGCCACAGCCCCTCTTGGGATTCCAATATACAGGGAAGCTGGAATTATGACCACCTAATGTGTTTTAAAACTATGAACCAAACTATTTTTGCTACTTAGCCTTTTCCTTCTCCCCACACCAACTTCAAGTAACAATGTTAGTAGCAACACTATATATCATTCAATAGCTAGAGAGTAACTACGTAACTGGGAAGACATCTACAATAGCAAAGACACCTCCTTTAAATATAAATATTCTTTCTTCGTTCACACAGTGGCTAAAGTGGTAGAAGTAGTCAGTGAATTTTGATTGATGGAGAATTTAAAAACACTTTTTAAACACAATTTACAGATTGACCTTATCATTTTGTATCTCATGGCAAAAATGGGAATTTCTACTTTTAGATTAAATAGCTAGGCTCTAAAAATGAAGGCTTCTCCCTTAATACGTGCTAAAAGATGGATGTTGAAACTCCATCTGAGAGAACCAGGCATGGTTGCTAATCACAGATTAGTAAATAAAGGGTCGTCTCTGATTGTAGCAGGGAGATTAAAATGTTAACCCATGTAGTTTTTTGCAGATCAGTACGTAATGCCCAATTGTCATCCTGCACTAACACAATCTGGTCGAAACGTAGAATACAACTGTTACAGACCGTTATCCCATTGTCTACCAAAAATTAACATTTTGTTTGCTTGGCCTCTTCAAAGAAATGGTTTTAATCCAAAAGAGGGATAAATATCCCAGTTCTGCTTTAGATGCATCAAGCTCTGGGTAGTTGAAGCTCATGTGTAGTATCTCATTATGAAATATGTATTCCAAGACTATATGGGGCTTAGCAATGAGCAAAAGGCAGCTCATCTGTTCATGCAAAGAAGCTGGGGATGGAACAGAAACTAAGAAAAGCTAAAAGCAGCATCCAGAGAGCAATCCCTTGTGGACTGTTTCCAGTTCTCACTTTTTAGTATTTGCACTTGCATTTTCTTATGCTTCTGTAAGTTGATTAATAACTGTAAATAAATTTCATCAGTAGCTGATGCAGCATTAAGATATTTTCTACCTTCAATTTTATAAGAGATATAGTGGGCACCTTATGTGCCCTCAAGTAATTTGTAATTGGGGTTAATAGTAAGACCTGGACTAAACTCACTCTGGGCAGCAGATAAGATATAGGTTTCAGTGCATAGGATACATGATCTATTTAAGGAAATTGTCAAACTTGAGAACAAGGTGTTGGACACAGCCCAAATTACAGTACTGCATAGTATACATTGTAATTAGGCCTGTGATAATCACTGATGCTGCACATTAAAGCAGCCAAATTGTTTGCACATGCAAATTACTCATTTTGTATATCTTCTCACCTTCCCATAAAAAGTACTGCACCCATTTTGAGAATTTTCAAACTGATTACAACATAAAATGATACTTTTTAAAAAAAAAATTACATTCATTCACAGGTGGAGATTCAGAAGCAAATTATGACAAACAATCTGTGAATGTTTTTTCAGAACGTTGTTGCCAGGTTAGCCCGTTACTGAAGAGACCATTTCAGTTTAACAAATCATATTTTTGTTTTTACGCACAGATAAGTTAAAACGATTTCCCTAAAATTATGCGATTTCATGCTTCAGTACAGATTACTATTTGATTTTTTTTGGCTAGCTCCTATGTTAGATTACTTAACTTGTATAGACAGAATAGTTAAAATTCTCTTTCCATTTTAGATGAGCTTCCAGACAAATCCTTATGGGAACGCTCTCGGTAGAATGAATCTGGAGTGTATCACTAATTGCTTTGTGTTGGCATTTACAAGCCACATTACTGTGAATAGTAAAAAAAAAGCGCTTAGCGCAAGGTTGACATTTAACGTAAATGAACTGCATAACCAAAAAGTTGTTACGGGGGTGGCATTTTTTTTGTGCAAGATCTTGATGTTCCAATAACTTCATGGAATTGCGCTGTCACCTGTTCCAACCCGCAGCAAAACCTGATCTGAGAAAAAAACCGACCACAAGTGAAACATAAATTAATGCCCTAAATCTCTAATTGAAACAGGCCTGGGTCTGACCACAGGATTGAACCCTGGCCCCAGCAGCCTTCATGACAGACCCTCTCCCAACATTAGCACGAACGCTGGGTCTAATTCTTCTCCGGCGACGAGGGCTTCACAAACTGGCAAAGCCCGAAGCTCCCTCCCTCTTCCCCCAAACACCGTGCCCCCCTCCTCACGCACACACCTTGCTCTTCACCTCCACGGTCTCCAAGCATTTGGACGATGTACGATGGTGAGTTTTGATCATTTTCACAGAAACGTATCCCGGCCGTTTCGGCGCCGGCTGCTCGTTCGTTCCCAAGGGCAGCGACTCAGCCTGAGTAAGGAGGAGAGGGGGGGGGGAAAGAGAGAAAAGAAAGTCCAGGATGGATCTCGGACCTGCGCCAAACTCCTCCGGCTTGCCCCCCTCTCCTCTCCTCCTGCTTGGCCTTGCGGTCAGTCACGGAGTGTCCAGCCGGGCTGCTCCTGACGGCCGCGTCTTCCTCAGCGGCTCGAGCTCCGCCACCTCTACCTCGCGCTCAGTCCCCTCCTAACGACCTGCAAACTCCGGACTTTGTTACCAGATGACGTCACCCTCCCCGGAAACCCAGCCTCGGTTTCACCTGTGTGTGTGTGTGTGTGCACCCGCGCGGCGCGGGCGGGCGCGCGCGCCCCCCGCCACCGCCGCATCATCTCGTGCCCGCCGACCCGACGCGAGCCGGCATTTGCGGTCAATTGTCTCGCCGACCTCTTCCCCCCCATCCCCCCCCCATCCCCCCCCCATCCTCGTGCACTTGAATGCGCGCGCCCCGGTCGGCGGTTGACAGGGCACCCCGGAGATTGGAGGCGTTGCTAAGGGTCGCCTTGTCGGAAATGCGCTTAGCAGCAGGTATCACAAATAGGCGTCTGCGCGAAAACTCCGAGAATGGCATCCAGTGCAAAGGTACCCTAGTCTCAGGGAAATAGTTCTCGAACTTTTGCTACTGTGCAGTGCTGTAGACATTAGCATAACATCATCGCAAATATGTGTTTACTGATAAATACTAAGGAACCTATAGATGAAAGAATAACATTTAGATTAAATACAAACCTTCATCAAGATATGAAAGATGCTATTTTCCAGATATAACTAAATTACCTTTAGTTAGTGCCACGAATACTTTATATTGATTTGATCAAAGTTTTCAAGATATTAAGGGGAAATGATAGGGTTGATAGAAACTATTTCCGCTGGTTGGGGAGTCGAGGACTAGGGGACATAGCCTAAAAATTAGAGCCAGGACTTTCAGAAGTGAACACTTCTACATGCAAAGGGTGGTAGAAGTTTGGAATGCTCTTCTGCAAACGGCAGCTGACGCTAGCTCAATTGTTAATTTTAAATCTGAGATAGATAGATTTTTGTCATCCATAGGGATATGGGGCTAAGGCGGGTATATGGAGTTAGGTCACAGATCAGCCGCGATCTATCTCATTGAATGGCAGAAGAGGCTCGAGGGGCTAAATGGCCTACTTTCTGTTCCTATGTTCCTATTATTGACTTGCATTGTTCATCCAATTGGAACTGACTAAGGATCATTAAAATTAATTTTCATTGGCAATTTAAAAAGGTCTTTTTTTTAGGTGTTTTTCAATTTTTATTTTTAGCAGTAAAAACCAGGAAAAAAAATCAGGGATGAAATTAGAGCTCAAAAACATCAAGGAAAATTCAGAGAAAATCAATAAACATCACTTCTTAATCAAAACATCACTAAAACAATACAGACTTTCAAAAATGCACCATTTAAGCTAAATGACAAGCCACAATTATTTACACATTTCAGAGAATCACTTTTACCAGCTTCAATGGCAGTTCCATATTAGTTCCAGCAGTAGCACAGGTAAACCACCCACCATGCACACAAAACTGTCACAAGCATCAAGTTTGAGGTAAAGACTTAGGCCGAGGTAGTGCAACAAATTCAGAAAGAAGAAAGAGAAAACTTACATTTATATAGCACCTTTCATAACGTAAAACGTTTCACAGCCAATGTATTTTTCAAGTGTAGTCACTTGTAATTTGGAAAATACAATGGCCAGTTTGTACACAGCTAGCTTCCATGAACAACAATGAGATAAATGACCAGTTAATCTCTTTTTGGTGGTGTTGGCTGAGGAATAAATATTGAACTCCCTTGCTCTTCAAATAGTGCCTTGGGCTCTTTTACATCCACCTGAAAAGGCAGACTTGGATTAACATCTCATCCAAAAGACAGTACCTCCAACAGTGTAGTACTCCCTCAGTACAGCACTGAAACATCAGCCTAGATTATGTAATCTATGTAATTATGTGATCAAATCTCTGGAGTAGGGCTTGAACCCAAAACCTTCTGCCCCTGATGTGAGCGTGCTACCACTGAGCTAAGGCTCATTCAGGGGAAGGTAACAAAAAGATATTCAATTTTACTCAATTCTGTAATTTAAAAAAAAATCTTTATGGTAGACATTACAATGACTGTGACTGAACATTTGGACAAATATGAGCTGACTAGAGAGAGTCAGCATGGATTTGTGAAGGGTACACATGTCTGACAAAGCTAGTTGAATTTTTTGAGGAGGTCACTAACATGATAGGTAAGGGAGTGTCTAGGGATGTTATCTATATGGACTTCCAGAAGGCATTTGATAAGGTTCCGCACAAGAGATTATTAGCAAAAATAAAAGCTCATGGAATCACACACATACCCTGTGATATGGGTTGAAAATTGGCTGGGAGGTAGGAGACAGAGTGACCGAATAACAAGTGAAGACGATCAAGAAGCTTGGAGATCACATCATCAACCTGAAGAAACTGGGAGCCCCTGAGAATGGCATGGAGTGCACCTGTTTGACAAGCTCACCCTAGGGGAGAGCGATTAAACTGACTGCAGGGATAAAGCCTGTTGTGTTTAGTAATCCTGTTTAGTCGTGAGGACCTTTCCCCCTCCCCCCCCCCCCAACAAAATGCTATAGGAATGATGACTTTTGTGACTGTACAAAGCTGAGAGACCTGGGCTCTTGTGAAATGTAATAGCAACTGTCACTGACTGGAAATGAACTGGGTTTTGTCATCTTGTAAATTGAGTGGTTGCTTATTTTTCAGATTTAACATTTAGTTTACATCTAACAAGAATTATACTTGGCTGTGTAACAGCTTCATTGTGGGATTCAGTCCTGTATACTCTGATTGGCAAGATGTGTCAAGTGGTGTTCCCCAGGGATCTGTACTGGGGCCTCAGCTGTTCACTATATATATCAATGACTTGGATGAAGGAATAGAGAATTGTATATCCAAGTTTGCAGATGACACTGAGTTGTGCAGATGGGAGCAAGAAGTTGCAAAGGGACATAGACAGATTAAGTAAGTGGGCAAAACTGTGGCAAATGGAGATCAATGTGGGGAGATGTGAGGTCATCCACTTTGGATCCAAGAAAAACAATCTTGTATTTTCTAAATGGTGAGAAACTAGGAATTATGGAGGAGCAAACAGATTCATCTCGGCCTCCTCCCGATATCCCCACCATCACAGAAGCCAATCTTCAGCCAATTCGATTCACTCCATGTGATGTCAAGAAACGGCTGAGTGCACTGGATACAGCAAAGGCTATGGACCCCGACAACATCCCAGCTGTAGTGCTGAAGACTTGTGCTCCAGAACTAGCTGCGTCTCTAGCCAAGCTGTTCCAGTACAGCTACAACACTGGCATCTACCCGACAATGTGGAAAATTGCCCAGGTATGTCCCGTCCACAAAAAGCAGGACAAATCCAATCCGGCCAATTACCGTCTCATCAGTCTACTCTCAATCATCAGTAAAGTGATGGAAGGTGTCGTCGACAGTGCTATCAAGCGGCACTTACTCACCAATAACCTGCTCTCCGGTGCTCAGTTTGGGTTCCGCCAGGACCACTCTGCTCCAGACCTCATTACAGCCTTGGTCCAAACATGGACAAAAGAGCTGAATTCCAGAGGTGAGTTGAGTATGACTGCCCTTGACATCAAGGCAGCATTTGACCGAGTGTGGCACCAAGGAGCCCTTGTAAAATTGAAGTCAATGGGAATTAGGGGGAAAACTCTCCAGTGGCTGGAGTTGTACCTAGCACAAAGGAAGATGGTAGTGGTTGTTGGAGGCCAATCATCTCAGCCCCAGGGCATTGCTGCAGGAGTTCCTCAGGGCAGTGTCCTAGACCCAACCATCTTCAGCTGCTTCATCAATGACCTTCCCTCCATCATAGGGTCAGAAATGGGGATGTTCGCTGATGATTGCACAGTGCTCAGTTCCATTCGCAACCCCTCAAATAATGAAGCAGTCCGAGCCCGCATGCAGCAAGACCTGGACAACATTCGCGCCAGACAAGCACCAGGCAATGACCATCTCCAACAAGAGAGAGAGTCTAACCACCTCCCCTTGACATTCAACGGCATTACCATCGCTGAATCCCCCACCATCAACATCCTGGGGGTCACCATTGACCAGAAACTTAACTGGACCAGCCATATAAATACTGTGGCTACAAGAGCAGGTCAGAGGCTGGGTATTCTGTGGCGAGTGACTCACCTCCTGACTCCCCAAAGCCTTTCCACCATCTCCAAGGCACAAGTCAGGAGTGTGATGGAATAGTCTCCACTTGCTTGGATGAGTGCAGCTCCAACAACACTCAAGAAGCTCGACACCATCCAGGACAAAGCAGCCCACTTGAATGGCACCCCATCCAACACCCTAAACATTCACTCCCTTCACCACCGGTGCACAGTGGCTGCAGTGTGTACCATCCACAGGATGCACTGCAGCAACTCGCCAAGGCTTCTTCGACAGCACCTTCCAAACCCGCGACCTCTACCACCTAGAAGGACAAGAGCAGCAGGCACATGGGAACAACACCACCTGCACGTTCCCCTCCAAGTCACACACCATCCCGACTTGGAAATATATTGCTGTTCCTTCATCGTCGCTGGGTCAAAATCCT
The DNA here is from genome assembly GCF_035084215.1 of Heptranchias perlo. NCBI lineage: Eukaryota > Metazoa > Chordata > Chondrichthyes > Hexanchiformes > Hexanchidae > Heptranchias > Heptranchias perlo. The sequence continues at coordinate 32,044,974 of NC_090343.1, read as the reverse complement.
GGAACTCCCTTCTCTTCAGCACTGTGGGAGAACCGTCACCACATTGACTGCAGCGGTTCAAGAAGGCGGCTCACCACCACCTTTTCAAGGGCAATTAGGGATGGGTAATAAATGCTGGCCTTGCCAGCGACGCCCACATCCCATGAACGAATAAAAAAAAATTTGGGTGTCCATGCACACTGATCACTAAAAGTTAGTGGACAGGTACAAAACGCAATCAAAAAGGCTAATGGACAGTTGGCTTTTATGTCAAGGGGGCTGGAATACAAAGGGAAGTTATGCTTCAGTTGAATAGAGCCTTGGTCAGACCCCATCTGGAGTACTGCATTCAGTTCTCGGCACTGCACCTCAGGAAGAATATATTGGCCTTGGAAGGGGTGCCGCACAGATTCACCAGAACGATACCGGGAGTTAAAGGGTTAAATTACAAGAACAGGTTGCATAAACCTGGCTTGTATTCTCTTGAGAATAGAGGATTGAGGGGTGATCTAATCAAGGTGATTAAAATTATAAAAAGATTCAATAGGGTAGATACAGAGAAACTATTTCTTCTGGTGGGGTATCCAGAACAAGAGGGCATAATCTTAAAACTAGAGCCAGGCCATTCAAGAGCGAAATCAGGAATCGCTTCTTCATAAAAAGGGCAGTAGAAATCTGGAACTCTCTCCCTAAAAGGTTGTGGATGCTGAGTCAATTGAAACTTCCAAGACTGAGATCGCTAGATTTTTGTTAGGTGAGTGTATCCAGGGATAAGGAGCAAAGGCAGGTAAATGGAGTTGAGGTGCAGATTAGTCGCATTCTAATTGAACGGTGGAGCAGGTTCGAGAGGCTGAATGGCCTACTCCTGTTCCTATGTCTTTACAGGCAGCAGTATTTTTTGTTTTTCAATTTTTATTCACTGTAACATTAATGCATGCATCATGCATTACATGGCAAGGTGCAGGCAAGAAGGAAATTGTACAAGGAGAGTGTTGGCTTAGCCATTAACAACTAAATGTTCTACTTTATAATGCACAATTCACTTTTTTTGCCTTTCTGTAATGTTTTATTATTTATTTTAGAAACTTCATACTATCAGCTCTTACATTTCTTTCAATTGCTAAAATTATCTCAAGTGTTGATTCCATGCAGGAATGTTTTCTCCTCACCCCCCACCCCACCCCCCCTCCCATGCAATATGTCACTTCCATGTGTTGGTCCCTCTGGGGCCCTGGCCAAAAACTGATCGGACTCACTTAACAGCCCATTCATACTGCAGCACTGGCTCCAGAAACAGCCTTTGGATGCACTGCTGTAATACACATGAGATGGCATATGTGCCTGAAAAGCCAAGGAGCACAGGACTAAAAAATTGTTTAGGCACATTTTTAGGCATACAACAGCCAATGCATTTTTCAGCACTCTCCAGAAGCCAGAGTTAAATGTCAGCAAAGTTACATGGCTACCGGCACAGAAAATTGGGTCCTGCATCATCTTATGTGACGTACATGCTTCACATTCCATGCATCATGTATATATGGCTGAATGCAACATGCAGGATGACATAACTAATGTGATGCAAGCACATGCCAGTACCCACACGGACCAGAGAGAATGCAGGATTTTGCAGATGAGAATCAGTTTTTACCAATTCACCAACCCAAAAAATGCAGGGATTTTATTGGTGGAAATCAGCAAAAAAACTTTAATGATCCCAAGATATCACCCATGAAATATGATTTTAATGGAAAAAAAGAATTTGCATTTATCGACTGGCTTAACATGTCTTTCAGAAACATCCCAAAGTGTTTCACATGCAATGAATTACATTGTGCAGTTGCTCTTCACCCAGTATGCTTAAGTTTGAAATCATTTCCAGGAATGAGCCAGCCACTTTTTAATTTAATATTTATTAAATCCAGCAAGGTCTAAAGGGACTTAATAATGATTCTGAATGGGTGTCCTGCAGGTAATTCCTTTACCTTATTTTCTCCTACATATCCGGAGAAGTGGACGTAAAGCAGTGCTCAATGGATCATAGAGCAGCTCTATGACTACTGTGTAAATTAAAACTTTAAAAAGGATCAAACAAATGGAGGTGCTGTGTGCATGTTTACCATTGACAGAATCATATTTTTGGGAACAAATAACTTAATGGACCAGAAATCACGCAGAGCGGCAAGGCAACGCTCACCGCAGCTCCTGCGAATTAAATTAACGAAAATACTTTCTGCGGGCTCTGACGCGTTGAATTGCTTGAATTTGAACTCAAAAAAAAAATGTGCGCTATCAACGCAGCCTCTGAGCAGTGTGAGTTGCTGCATGGCTGGAAAAGTCTATCAGAAGACACGCCCACAAAATCTGTCAGGAAGAGAAGTTGCGTCCACAGATTTAATTTTTTTAAATAAAAAGCCAAAGAAATAATTGAATTAAATTAAAGAGACAGAAGGGAAAAGTAAAAAAAATTAAATTTTTAATTTAAAAAAAATTTAATGACCAAAAACTATTAAAATACGGAGTAATATGAGACTCCACATTTTTAAAAGTTCATTTTTAGTTGTTTGGCAGTCATTAAAACTTACCGCACTGTTAAAACTTAATTTAGACCTGGTATTTTTAAGCGTACCTACTTGGTGGTGTAATTAGTTACTTTCCAGCTAGGCAGATGAGCAAGTTGACATTTTTCAATGATTTCTCTGATTGCAGCGTGCGATGGTCCTTTAATTTGAAGCTGTCATATTGCCTGCGAACCACCAGGAGCAAGTTCCGGATTTCCGCGTTTCACAGCGTATGTGCAAATGCAGGAACTTGCTCCTTCAATTCACCACTAAAAACGGAGCGCGTTGTTGAGCTCCTCCGTTATCTTGGGAGCAATTTCTGGCCCATTGTACTTACACATTTTTCTTTTTTTTGAGTGGACTTTTATGTTGTTCAAAATGAGGGATAGCATTGCTGGGAAATTGAATACTTTTACAAATTTTTGCATCCAATGTCAATAGAGATAAAGCACTCTCAACCAGCTTTTCAGATTGTGCTATCCCAATAATTGTGTCATAACCTCCATTCTTTGGAAGAACATCCATTACTACACCAGTGCAAAGTTTTCCACTTCCCACACCAACCATACTATGGCCTATTTGAGCAAGATTACCAATTTTTTGCCAAATGGGGGCAGCATTGTTCTGTGGGTCTATCATTACGAGGAACTAAGTTAAGACTGGCAAGCTATTTTTACATAGGACCTTTAGATTTAACATTGAGAGAATAATTTCCAGTTTGGCTGGATTTGGTACTTTTCTACACCAATTTTCTCTCTTCTTCTCCTGAAGACATTGAATCCTTGTTGGGGTATGGTTCCGCAGGTGGCAGTCACTCTCATACCTCACTCAAGTGGACATTGTTGATGTGAGAGTCTTGATAGGGAGTGTTGGCAGGGGGCATCATAGCTGAGCCAAATTCTGCTCTCGTCTTACCTTCATGCACTTCCAGCAGGAGTTGCTGCATGGAGATCGGAGCTGGAACCCAGCGCGATTTTCCTCTCCTTAATCCAGAGGTGCTGATGTAAATTGTGGTGGCCTTAGTACTATCCTGCCTGAGATCAGCCAACTCAGCAACTGAACCTGGGGCCTTGTTGGTCTGTATCGCTCGTCTGTTCCTTGGATGCACCTTCTGAAATATTGAGATTCATGCTGCCTGGTCATTTACTTGCCATCTGTGAGCAGCCAGGCCTAGCTGTGCTGTTGAGCTCACCAGCAGGGGGCCCCGATATAGCAAGTGGCTTAAAGGCAGCCTGCACCTCTTATTTGCAAAATATCACATACGGGTCCGCACGGAATCTGAACGGAGACCAGACATCACATACGTAAAACACGGATGCTATAGGAAAGATAGAGCAGGAGGTAAGAGAGGAGGGGGAGTTGCGTTCTTGATTAGGGAGAACATCACGGCAGTAGTGAGAGGGGATATATCCGAGGGTTCGCCCACTGAGTCTATATGGGTAGAACTGAAAAATAAGAAGGGAGAGATCACTTTGATAGGATTGTACTACAGACCCCCAAATAGTCAACGGGAAATTGAGGAGCAAATATGTAAGGAGATTACAGACAGCTGCAAGAAAAATAGGGTGGTAATAGTAGGGGACTTTAACTTTCCCAACATTGACTGGGACAGCCATAGCATTAGGGGCTTGGATGGAGAGAAATTTGTTGAGTGTATTCAGGAGGAATTTCTCATTCAGTATGTGGATGGCCCAACTAGAGAGGGGGCAAAACTTGACCTCCTCTTGGGAAATAAGGAAGGGCAGGTGACAGAAGTGTTAGTGAGGGATCACTTTGGGACCAGTGATCATAATTCCATTAGTTTTAAGATAGCTATGGAGAAAGATAGGTCTGGTCCAAAAGTTAAAATTCTAAATTGGGGAAAGGCCAATTTTGATGGTATTAGACTGGAACTTTCAGAAGTTGATTGGGAGAGTCTGTTGGCAGGCAAAGGGACGTCTGGTAAGTGGGAGGCTTTCAAAAGTGTGTTAACCAGGGTTCAGGGTAAGCACATTCCTTATAAAGTGAAGGGCAAGGCTGGTAGAAGTAGGGAACCTTGGATGACTCGGGAGATTGAGGCCCTAGTCAAAAAGAAGAAGGAGGCATATGACATGCATAGGCAGCTGGGATCAAGTGGATCCCTTGAAGAGTATAGAGATTGCCGGAGTAGAGTTAAGAGAGAAATCAGGAGGGCAAAAAGGGGACATGAGATTGCTTTGGCAGATAAGGCAAAGGAGAATCCAAAGAGCTTCTACAAATACATAAAGGGCAAAAGAGTAACTAGGGAGAGAGTAGGGCCTCTTAAGGATCAACAAGGTCATCTATGTGCGGAACCACAAGAGATGGGTGAGATCCTGAATGAATATTTCACATCGGTATTTACGGTTGAGAAAGGCATGGATGTTAGGGAACTTGAGGAAATAAATAGTGATGTCTTGAGGAGTGTACATATTACAGAGAGGGAGGTGCTGGAAGTCTTAACGCGCATCAAGGTAGATAAATCTCCGGGACCTGATGAAATGTATCCCAGGACGTTATGGGAGGTTAGGGAGGAAATTGCGGGTCCTCTAGCAGAGATATTTGAATCATCCACCGCTACAGGTGAGGTGCCTGAAGATTGGAGGGTAGCAAATGTTGTGCCTTTGTTTAAGAAGGGCGGCAGGGAAAAGCCTGGGAACTACAGACCGGTGAGCCTGACATCTGTAGTGGGTAAGTTGTTAGAGGGTATTCTGAGGGACAGGATCTACAGGCATTTGGAGAGGCAGGGACTAATTAGGAACAGTCAGCATGGTTTTGTGAGAGGAAAATCATGTCTCACGAATTTGATTGAGTTTTTTGAAGGGGTAACCAAGAAGATAGATGAGGGCTGTGCAGTGGACGTGGTCTACATGGACTTCAGCAAAGCCTTTGACAAGGTACCGCATGGTAGGTTGTTGCATAAGGTTAAATCTCATGGGATCCAAGGTGAGGTAGCCAATTGGATACAAAATTGGCTTGACGACAGAAGACAGAGGGTGGTTGTAGAGGGTTGTTTTTCAAACTGGATGCCTGTGTCCAGCGGTGTGCCTCAGGGATCGGTGCTGGGTCCGCTGTTATTTGTTATTTATATTAATGATTTGGATGAGAATTTAGGAGGCATGGTTAGTAAGTTTGCAGATGACACCAAGATTGGTGGCATTGTGGACAGTGAAGAAGGTTATCTAGGATTGCAACGGGATCTTGATAAATTGGGCCAGTGGGCCGATGAATGGCAGATGGAGTTTAATTTAGATAAATGTGAGGTGATGCATTTTGGTAGATCGAATCGGGCCAGGACCTACTCCGTTAATGGTAGGGCGTTGGGGAGAGTTATAGAACAAAGAGATCTAGGAGTACAGGTTCATAGCTCCTTGAAAGTGGAGTCACAGGTGGATAGGGTGGTGAAGAAGGCATTCGGCATGCTTGGTTTCATTGGTCAGAACATTGAATGCAGGAGTTGGGATGTCTTGTTGAAGTTGTACAGGGCATTGGTGAGGCCACACTTGGAGTACTGTGTACAGTTCTGGTCACCCTATTATAGAAAGGATATTATTAAACTAGAAAGAGTGCAGAAAAGATTTACTAGGATGCTACCGGGACTTGATGGTTTGACTTATAGGGAGAGGTTAGACAGACTGGGACTTTTTTCCCTGGAGAGTAGGAGGTTAAGGGGTGATCATATAGAAGTCTATAAAATAATGAGGGGCATAGATAAGGTAGATAGTCAAAATCTTTTCCCAAAGGTAGGGGAGTCTATAACGAGGGGGCATAGATTTAAGGTGAGAGGGGAGAGATACAAAAGGGTCCAGAGGGGCAATTTTTTCACTCAAAGGGTGGTGAGTGTCTGGAACGAGCTGCCAGAGGCAGTAGTAGAGGCGGGTACAATTTTGTCTTTTAAAAAGCATTTGGACAGTTACATGGGTAAGATGGGTATAGAGGGATATGGGCCAAGTGCAGGAAATTGGAACTAGCTTAGTGGTATAAACTGGGCGACATGGACATGTTGGGCCAAAGGGCCTGTTTCCATGTTGTAACTTCTATGATTCTATGATTCTATGAAATCCCATCCCTATGTTTACAAACTGTTGAGTTATGTTAAAACATTGAATAAAGATTGCGCTCTACTAAATTCCACATCCTCCAATCTGCACGCCAGACCTCAACAATCTGCCGATCTGAGTTTGTACCAGGCCTGTGAGAGAGCGTACACCAAGGTTCTCTGATATTGCACTAGAGGCCTTGATTCAAGAGCTGGACAGAAAGAGGGACATCCTATATCCGCAGGGGGACAAGAGGCCCTCCAGACATATGCTCCTGAGGCATGTAGGGGATGAAGTCAATGCCAGGTGCAAAGCACCACAAACATGGATGCAGTGCAGGAAGAAGTTCAAAGCTTTGATACGAGTCAAGGTGAGTCAGGTCAACTGTCAAGTGGCATTTCCTACCAACTGTACCACGAGCCACATCCACTGCTCCACACACTACACCCCCCATCACCGACATACCAACAAACTCTTTCAATCAGTACTCAACTCTTCCAATCAGATGCTTCCTCTCACCCTCACACATTACCACTGTTGTAAGCTGCACACTCACAACAGGTCACATACACTGGCAGTTATTCAACCATAACAGGCACATCACCCAAACATCTTGAGCACACTCTCCTGCAAATGCAGGACATGTGTGGGTGGCGCATAACAGGAGGCAGCACGTGGCAGTAGCTCCATGGAACATGAACCTGTCGTCCTCTCTCAGGATGACAGCATTCCTGTTCCACCCCTGCCACTCTGCCTGTACCCTTGCTGTTGCTTGTCAGCTAGCCAGCCCATTTCCTGTAGATTATTGAAACTTTCCTACAGGAACATAGGAACAGGGTATTCTGCAGTGGAACTGGGTATTCTGCGGCGAGTGACTCAGCTCCTGACTCCCCAAAGCCTTTCCACCATCTACAAGGCACAAGTCAGGAGTGTGATAGAATACTCTCCACTTGCTTGGATGAGTATAGCTCCAACAACACTCAAGAAGCTTGACACCATCCAGGACAAAGCAGCCCGCTTGATTGGCACCCCATCCACCACCCTAAACATTCACTCCCTTTACCACCGTGGTTGCAGTGTGTACCATCCACAGGATGCACTGCAGCAACTTGCCAAGGCTTCTTCGACAGCACCTCTCAAACCTGCAACCTCTACCACCTAGAAGGACAAGGGCAGCAGGCACATGGGAACAACACCACCTGCACGTTCCCCTCCAAGTCACACACCATCCCAACTTGGAAATATAACGCCGTTCCTTCATCGTCGCTGGGTCAAAATCCTGGAACTCCCTTCCTAACAGCACTGTGGGAGAACCTTCACCACACGGACTGCAGCGATTCAAGAAGGCAGATCACCACCTCCTTCTGAAGGGCAATTAGGGATGGGCAATAAATGCTGGCCCTGCCAGCGATGCCCACATTCCATGAACGAATAAAAATAAAGACTAGGCCATTTAGCCCCTTGAGCCTGTTCTGCCATTCAATAACATCATGGTTGATCTGTGACCTAACTCCATATATCTGCCTTAGCCCCATATCCCTTAATATCTTTGGTTAACAAAAATCTAACAATCTCAGATTTAAAATTAACATTGACCTAGCATCAACTGCCATTTGCAGAAGAACGTTCCAAACTTCTACCACCCTTTGCGTCTAGAAGCGTTTCCTAACTTCATTTCTGCAAGTCCTGGCTCTAATTTTTAGGCCATGTCCCCTAGTCCTAGTATTTAAGTAAAGGAGACCTCCAAAAACAGGTACAAATGCATCAGCAGCCAGAAGCAATAATCCAGCAACTAACCTATAAATCCTGCATGATGCCTTTAAATAGCATTGGTGGGGGGTCGTCCATGCTGTTTACGACCTGTTCAGCTATGCATGGTTAAGACAATGCATTGGCTGGAGCGTTGAGTTCCAAAATCGTACCTGTCCCTTCAAATCAGCGTTGCACACCAATCTAACGCATATTCTCCTTACTTTACATGCTGCAGGCGTTCATTATCTGCACGTGTACAAACACCTTTATCAAGATGGCGTCTGGTGCGTGTCATGCTAGAAGCATGTACGCGCATTCCAGACACCATTTTGGGTCCTTAGGAGGCTGCATCGTGCCTACAAAATGGGTGCTACACGGCCCAATTTATAGCCCAGTGTTCTTTCAGCAGCAGTCAAAGAAAAGGCCACCACTGTGTGTACAACATCTTACATTTTATGATGCTTTTAATATCACAAGATGTCCTAAAGTGTTTCACGGTTAAGGGTTTGACCAAAGAAAGAGTACGAGGGAAATTCCAAGAGGTGGCTGAAAGTGCAGTCAGAAAGGTAGGTTTGAAGTAGGCTTTTAAAAGTCAGAATAGATGTAGCAAGTTAGAAAGGTTTAGGGAGAGACCTCCAGAGTGTGGGGCTAGGTGGTTGAAGGCTCTGCCACCACAGTGATAGAGCAGGGATGTAGAGCTGGAGGAGGTAGCAGAAGCAGGGAGGAGCAAAGCCATTGAGTAGATGAGGGTTTTGAATTCACTGAAGAATGGAGGCCATGAACCTTATGGAATCCCTCATTAAACTTCCAATGGCACAGAAAAATAGGAAACTGTAGAACATGGTGCACTAATCTAAATATAAACTTACACTTTCCTTTGCGAGTCCAAGCTAGTACAAAGGCAGATAAAAATAAAAATCCATCACAATGAACCAATAACGTCAATCAAAATAGATTTCAAAGGTTTTAGCAGCCTTTAGTTTTCGATCAAAACCAGTCCCAAAGATACCTGTACCATAGCACCCGTTGAACAGAATACTAATCCATACCTTATTCAGGTCTAAAATAGACAATAAATGCATCGATGAGGCATAAACAGAGTACAGCAGCCTGGTGGCTATGGTACTGGATTAGCAACCTGGAAGTCTTGAGTTTAATATACCTGGTAATTTGTGGGCTAGCAGCAAAAAATGACCATGAAAGCTGCCAAATTGTCATAAAAACCCAATTGGTTGACTAATTTCGTTCAGGGAGGGGAACCGCTGCTCCTACCCCATCTGTCCTACATGTGATTCCTGGCCCACACTATGTCGTTGACTCTAAGTGTCCTCAGGATAACTAGAGATGGGCAATAAATACTGCCTTGACAGTGTTACCCACGTCTCAAATACATGTAAAATTAAAAAAATTAAAAACTAAAAATAATGATTGTCATAGAATAGTATTATTAATAACATGGCAGTTTCCCAACAGCACCAATAAGCATTTAACTGTGGCACCGTTGTACTTTGTACCTGGCTGAAAAAAATATTGTGAGGTGAGAATTCTTCAGTTTATTCTTAAGATAATTTTTAAAAAGATATAGTTTTGGTACTTAATTATTGTATGTAATCAATGAAGGTGTAAGGTGATAATGCTTGCACTAAAATGGTTACTGACTGTTGAAAGCATGTGCTATAGCTTTCCATAACCCTTTGTAGTATATTACACCTCAGATACATCTGAGAAGAGTACTTTTCTTTGTTTTCAGGAGTTTGCAATGTGTCTTAGCTCCCAGCATGCCTCACAGATAAGGAGTCCTGAACAATGCTGGTTCATTTGTCTATTATTCAATCGATGCTTTTCTTTGAAAACACATTGATTTGGATGTAAAGCTTATCTAATTATGTGTGCAGTGTATTAGTTTGTATACAACGCAGACACACACACACACACACACACACGAATATTTATAGTTTGGCCTGTTTTGAACCCCGTAGTATTATTCTTCTGCAGTAACATTGTCAACTTGCACCACCTGGTGGAATTTTGGTATTACAATTATTTGCAAGAGTGAAGAATCAAATGGTTATTCCTACTGTATAAGCTATTGAAGGAGCTTGACTGGCTCTCAGAGGAAGTATTTGATTTGGTAGTACCTGAACATATCCTACTAAGTGAGGTGGAATATGTTCATTAATTGCTGAAAGGACAAGACCTTACTCTTGTGAAGAAGCTGGTCAAGATAGGCTCAAAGAGCAGGGACTCTACACTTTAGAGATGCCTAGACTTTGGGGTGATTTAATCAAGATTTATAAGATGATGAAGGGAATAGATTGTGTTGTGTAGACAGTTTGTTTTAACTAAATAGGCTAGGGAGGACCAGGGTTCACAATCTCAAGTTATGTAAGGCCAGAACTAGGATAGATGCTAGGGGGTGGTTGTTTTACCAGAGAATAGTGGACCTGTGGAATTGGCTACCAGCTCGTGCAGTGAACGCTGATTTGCTGAATTCCTTCAAGCGAGAGCTGGACCTGTTTCTAGCTGGGGCAGAGATCATCTAAGAACACAAGAAATAGGAATAGGAGTAGGCCATACGGCTCCTCAAGCCTGCTCCGCCATTCAATAAGCTCATGGCTGATCTTCGACCTAATCTCCACTTTCCCGCCCGAACCCCATATCCCTTGATTCCCCTAGAACCCAAAAATCTATCTATCTCAGACTTGAATGTACTCAGTTACTGAGCATCCACAGCCCTCTGGGGTAGAGAATTCCAAAGATTCACAACCCTCTGAGTAAAGGAATTCCTCCTCACCTCAGTCTTAAATGGCCGACCACTTATCCTGAAAGTATGCCCCCTAGTTCTAGACTCGGCAGCCAGGGGAAACAACCTCTCAGCATCTACCCTGTCAAGCCCCCTCAGAATCTTACATGTTTCAATGAGATCACCTCTCATTTCTCTAAACTCCAGAGGAATCAATCAGGGCCAGAGTGGTCTCCTGGACTAGTTTTGATTGCCTAAAGGGATCAGAGAGGAATTTCCCAGTATTTTGTTCCCTAACTGGCCTGGATTTTTATCTGGTTTTTCGCCACTCCTGGGAGATTTCAGGTGGGGTGAAGAGTGTACATATTGTGATGCACAAAGCATTGCAATTGTGTGGCTCAGGCTGGATGGACCAGTGGGTCTTTTCCTGTTCGTCATTGTCATATGTTCCTATGTATCTACAGGCTCTGCCTAGAACTGGGAAAATACTAAGCAGTCTGGCCCATACAATAATTCTCCTTTTATACACCCCACAATACATCTTCGGAGGGGGGGGAGGGGGTGCCGTGGGGGGCAACAAATTCATGCCTACATAACAACAATGACAACACTTCAAAAATAATTCATTGGCTGCAGAGCTCTTCGGGTTGTCCTGAGGACATGAAAAGCACTTTATTTAATGCAAGTTTTTTCTTTCTATCAAATGGCAGCACACCAATCACCAGCTGTACAGGAAAAGTGAACCAACTGAAAAAAACACCCCTTAGAAAAGATAGGATAGCCCATGTGCCCCTGTGTGGTTGTGCTACTCCTGCTCAATCCTGGTGTATGAAACTACTGTACAAACATGTACAACAATGATATCAATGTGCTGTTCTGCAAATCCCATATTCAGAATATAGCCCACATCCATAACACCGTGAGAACCAGTATACGACTTTTCTCTTTTGCAAAATAAAATTTAAAAATTGTTTGTACCTTAACCAATAATTGTTAAATGTTGATCATCTTCCTGTTTCAAATTGTAACTTGTTTATTAGTAATGATTGGCTTGTTTAAATAAAATCTTTATATAAAAAAAAGTTTGGCAAACGTTTTCCATTTGTACACGTTATGATACAAAGATTTAAATGTAACATTGCATCAGTTTTCATGACAAAAATTATGCCTAACTTGTCTAGTTATTCCTCCTCCCAAAAATAATGGTTTGGTAAAATATTTTTACAAAGGTAGTTTCACTTTAATTGATTTACCTAATTAACTCACCTGTATAATTGTACTGATTAAAAGTTTCTATTTTTCTGATTATTCAGAATTATAATTGAATGCTATTGCTGAATACTAATTGTTTCATAATAACTGCTACATAAAGGGCTCAGTTTTCGCACCTGCGATCGGGTGCATTCGTGGCCGGGGGGGGTTGCGACCTTCCAGGGTGCCACCGGGGACATCGCCGACGTCTCTCAGTCATCTGCACAAAAGAGCCCTGCAAATACACCTACACCCACTCTGCAGTGACACAATGGGTGGCATCAGTTGTGGGTCTTCATAGTGATCCTCAGGAAAGGGCATTATTGCACAAACCAGACAAGATTCGCAAAGTCGTGGCAGCAGTGGTGACAATATAATATGTAATGTGAGTTGATCAAAATTAAATATAGGTAAACACCATAACAAACCCTCAAACACCCTTGTGCATCCCCTTCATGCTCACGACACGTTTGCCTTACGCTTCCTACTGTACATATGTGATGCATGCCCTGTGGCTGCAGCACAGGTAGTGGCAGGTTGAGTGAGGCTGACCGTGAAAGAGATGCACGAGAGGGTGAGTATGAGATAGAGCCATGAGATTGTATGAGGATTGGGTTGAGTGGTAGTGGTGGGATGAGTACTGGCGAGGTGAGTAAGTGCAGGTAAGATGAGGATGAGGTTTGAGTGGATGTGAGGGGTGATGTGATAGAGTAGTGTTGGCAGGGCAGAAGGAGATGTGGGGTGGGGTGGTGATGTGGCAGACGGAGTGGAGGGGAATGAATAAGTGTACTCACTTCGGCTGACCTACTAAGGTGATTGCAGCGCCTCTTGCACTGTAAGCAGGTGGGTGATATGTTGGTGGTGCTGGTGACCTCCTCTGCCACCTCGAGCCAGACCTTCTTGGTGGCAGAGGCAGGCCGCTTCCTCCCGCCCGCCAGGGGGAAGACCTCTGTCCTCCCCCTCCTCCTCACCCCATCCAATGATACCTGGAGTGAGGCATCATTAAACCTGGAAGCAGCCTTCCCCCTTCAGTGGAGGACTGCCCCTTTAAATAGGGCTCCTCCAGCTGACAGACCTTGCTGCGCATGCGCAGTCCACCCGCTATGCGGCTTACCAGCGGGATACCCGGAAGCACAGGTAAGTGGCTCCAATTAGCCTGCAATTCCATGCGGAGCACACTGATTTCACCGGGCGTGTTACCCACGCGCCCAGTCGACCCCCCGCTGAGAACCCGCCGCCCTGCTAATATCGAGCCCAAAGTATCAACATTACAGGCTCAATTTTTAAAAACATCTTTATTTAATAACTTTTACCATGAAACAAATGGAAAAGTACTTGTAAACCATCCCATGATTTGTACTTGTCATTTTTTTTTAAAAACAGCATTTTGAAAAGATTACAACATTTTGTTGATACATAATTGTCTTTTTAATTTTCTGAAATGTGTCTAATTAAACAATTCTACAGGACAGGCCAAAAAAAAATTAACTGGACAAATTGATCTGTTTCTTTTTTGCAATACCTCACAGCCCATATTTACACAACTGGGAGCTTGTTCCACATATCCACGACTGTCTGGGGGAAAGAATCTTCTATTAACGAGTCTTACCTGAAGCTTATTCATTATGAACAAGTTTCCTTATGTGCTCACAGTCCAAGCGAATAGCTGGGTTACATCTATTATGTCTATATATCTCAGCATGTTCTCACAATGAAAACAAATTCAGCTCAATAAGTCTCTCCTCCTAAGAATCAAATTTGTATGGCTTTGCTGGTGGCACAGAGCCTTGCTAGCAGTGAGTGCAAGTCATCTGTTGTGCTGTGTACAGCATTTTGCAGCAAATAAAGAAATAGGCCAGCTTTTGGGAGGCTGAGCTGGAGTCAAACATGAACCTAATTATACTTTCAAAATTGATGTTAATTCGTCCCATGCTGGATTTCACGTAGTTCTTGCTGGCATCTAGACTGTAGCACAGCTCATGCACATAAACGGAGACGAGTGTTTGGCTGACCTGGCTTATAGGAGCACCCTGCTAAAAGCTGTATAGCAGTTTTTACTGTTGGTTGCTAAGTTTAATTTCTCCCCAGGCACATCTTAGTTTATATCACATTTTCTTTTGTACATCAGTTTCTGTTGGGTTTTTTTTATTCGTTCACGGGATGTGGGCGTCGCTGGCAAGGCCGGCATTTATTGCCCATCCCTAATTGCCCTTGAGAAGGTGGTGGTGAGCCGCCTTCTTGAACCGCTGCAGTCCGTGTGGTGACGGTTCTCCCACAGTGCTGTTAGGAAGGGAGTTCCAGGATTTTGACCCAGCGACAATGAAGGAACGGCGATATATTTCCAAGTCGGGATGGTGTGTGACTTGGAGGGGAACGTGCAGGTGGTGTTGTTCCCATGCGCCTGCTGCCCTTGTCCTTCTAGGTGGTAGAGGTCGCGGGTTTGGGAGGTGCTGTCGAAGAAGCCTTGGCGAGTGGCTGCAGTGCATCCTGTGGATGGTGCACTCTGCAGCCACAGTGCGCCGGTGGTGAAGGGAGTGAATGTTTAGGGTGGTGGATGGGGTGCCAATCAAGCGGGCTGCTTTATCTTGGATGGTGTCGAGCTTCTTGAGTGTTGTTGGAGCTGCACTCATCCAGGCAAGTGGAGAGTATTCCATCACACTCTTGACTTGTGCCTTGTAGATGGTGGAAAGGCTTTGGGGAGTCAGGAGGTGAGTCACTCGCCGCAGAATACCCAGCCTCTGACCTGCTCTTGTAGCCACAGTATTTATATGGCTGGTCCAGTTAAGTTTCTGGTCAATGGTGACCCCCAGGATGTTGATGGTGGGGGATTCGGCGATGGTAATGCCGTTGAATGTCAAGGGGAGGTGGTTAGACTCTCTCTTGTTGGAGATGGTCATTGCCTGGCACTTATCTGGCGCGAATGTTACTTGCCACTTATCAGCCCAAGCCTGGATGTTGTCCAGGTCTTGCTGCATGCGGGCACGGACTGCTTCATTATCTGAGGGGTTGCGAATGGAACTGAACACTGTGCAGTCATCAGCGAACATCCCCATTTCTGACCTTATGATGGAGGGAAGGTCATTGATGAAGCAGCTGAAGATGGTTGGGTCTAGGACACTGCCCTGAGGAACTCCTGCAGCAATGCCCTGGGGCTGAGATGCTTGGCCTCCAACAACCACTACCATCTTCCTTTGTGCTAGGTATGACTCCAGCCACTGGAGAGTTTTCCCCCTGATTCCCATTGACTTCAATTTTACTAGGGCTCCTTGGTGCCACACTCGGTCAAATGCTGCCTTGATGTCAAGGGCAGTCACTCTCACCTCACCTCTGGAATTCAGCTCTTTTGTCCATGTTTGGACCAAGGCTGTAATGAGGTCTGGAGCAGAGTGGTCCTGGCGGAACCCAAACTGAGCATCGGTGAGCAGGTTATTGGTGAGTAAGTGCCGCTTGATAGCACTGTCGACGACACCTTCCATCACTTTGCTGATGATTGAGAGTAGACTGATGGGGCGGTAATTGGCCGGATTGGATTTGTCCTGCTTTTTGTGGACAGGACATACCTGGGCAATTTTCCACATTGTCGGGTGGATGCCAGTGTTGTAGCTGTACTGGAACAGCTTGGCTAGAGGCGCAGCTAGTTCTGGAGCACAAGTCTTCAGCACTACAGCTGGGATGTTGTCGGGGCCCATAGCCTTTGCTGTATCCAGTGCACTCAGCCGTTTCTTGATATCACATGGAGTGAATCGAATTGGCCGAAGACTGGCTTCCGTGATGGTGGGGATATCGGGAGGAGGCTGAGATGGATTATCCACTCGGCACTTCTGGCTGAAGATGGTTGCAAACGCTTCAGCCTTGTCTTTTGCACTCACGTGCTGGACTCCGCCATCATTGAGAATGGGGATGTTTGCAGAGCCTCTTCCTCCCGTTAGTTGTTTAATTGTCCACCACCATTCACGACTGGATGTGGCAGGACTGCAGAGCTTTGATCTGATCCGTTGGTTGTGGAATCGCTTAGCTCTGTCTATAGCATGTTGCTTCCGCTGTTTAGCATGCATGTAGTCCTGAGTTGTAGCTTCACCAGGTTGGCACCTCATTTTTAGGTACGCCTGGTGCTGCTCCTGGCATGCTCTTCTACACTCCTCATTGAACCAGGGTTGATCCCCTGGCTTGTTGGTAATGGTAGAGTGAGGAATATGCCGGGCCATGAGGTTACAGATTGTACTGGAATACAATTCTGCTGCTGCTGATGGCCCACAGCGCCTCATGGATGCCCAGTTTTGAGCTGCTAGATCTGTTCTGAATCTATCCCATTTAGCACGGTGGTAGTGCCACACAACACGTTGGATGGTGTCCTCAGTGCGAAGATGGGATTTCATCTCCACGAGGACTGTGCGGTGGTCACTCCTACCAATACTGTCATGGACAGATGCATTTGCGACAGGTAGATTGGTGAGGACGAGGTCAAGTAAGTTTTTCCCTCGTGTTGGTTCGCTCACCACCTGCCACAGGCCCAGTCTGGCAGCTATTTCCTTCAGGACTCGGCCAGCTCGGTCAGTAGTGGTGCTCCCGAGCCACTCTTGGTGATGGACATTGAAGTCCCCCACCCAGAGTACATTCTGTGCCCTTGCTACCCTCAGTGCTTCCTCCAAGTGGTGTTCAACATGGAGGAGGACTGATTCATCAGCTGAGGGAGGACGGTAGGTGGTAATCAGCAGGAGGTTTCCTTGCCCATGTTTGACCTGATGCCATGAGATTTCATGGGGTCCAGAGTCAATGTTGAGTACTCCCAGGGCCACTCCCTCCTGACTGTATATCACTGTACCGCCACCTCTGGTGGGTCTGTCCTGCCGGTGGGACAGGACATACCCAGGGATGGTGATGGAAGAGTCTGGGACGTTGGCTGAAAGATATGATTCTGTGAGTATGGCTATGTCAGGCTGTTGCTTGACTAGTCTGTGGGACAGCTCTCCCAATTTTGGCACAAGTCCCCAGATGTTAGTAAGGAGGACCTTGCAGGGTCGACTGGGCTTGGTGTTTTGCCGTTGTCGTGTCCGGTGCCTAGTGGTCCGATGCCGGGTGGTCCGTCCAGTTTTATTCTTATTCTGACTTTTCGTAGCGAGATTTTACAACTGAGTGGCTTGCTAGGCCATTTCAGAGGGCAATTAAGAATCAACCACATTGCTGTGGGTCTGGAGTCACATATAGGCCAGACCGGGTAAGGGCGGCAGGCTTCCTTCCCTAAAGGACATTAGTGAACCAGATGGGTTTTTACGACAATCCGGTAGTTTCATGGCCATCATTACTGATACTAGTATTTTAATTCCAGATTTTTATTTAATTAATTAAATTAAATTAATTAATTGAATTTAAATTCGCCAGCTGCCGTGGCGGGATTTGAACTCATGACTCTGGATTTTAGTCCAGGCCTCTGGATTACTAGCCCAGTAACATAACCACTATGCTACCGTACCCGGGCACATTTTTCTCGTTACAAGATTTTTAATTACCATTCCTTTTCTTTGCAGCTGCAATTTTACATGCAGCAAATACATGTAAAATTTTCAGGTTGAGAATTCTTTTGGGGGTTCCAATGGTGCTGCACAATGTGAATGTGGAAAATAAATTCATGCAGGGACAAGACAGGCAGGTGAGATTACACTTGAGACATTATGTGCACACACATCCCTACCCCAAGACCGCATTTACAGACCAAGACATACCTATGTGGGCATCTCAGAGGTGCCCTGTTTCAGCACTTCCCCTTCACAAGGGAGGCTAATACAGAACAATACCATCTGCTCCAGATTAACATGCAGACAACTTTGATGTGGAGATGCTCCGAAAGCTTGTGATTTTCAAATAAAACTGTTGGACTATAACCTGGTGTTGTAAGATTCCTTACAACTTTGAGAACAGAGATGCCTCTCCCATAGCTATGAAGATCACCATTGCTTTTATGCAACTGGATGCTTCCATGCCACTGCAGGGGATATATGTCAGATCAGCCAGTCTGCTGTCTATAGAAGCATCGGACAATTGACAGATATCACTTTTTAGAAGTGACACACCTTCATCATCTTCCATGCATTCAGGCCACAGAACTGTAACTGAGTGGCAAGGATCTCCAAAGCACAGGACATCATAGTAGTGTCAGTCTACAATCCTGCTGTGTGAGTCCATTACAATGCAGTATGCATGTCATTTTTGGTGGGATGTCATGGTTTGGGGCATCCCTTACAACATTTATGTGCAACAGTGCAAGCTATTTCAGTGGCACATGAACAAATGTGCACTATAGTTTTATTGCTGTGAAAGCAAGTGTAGAAAGGTGAATGATTGTCTCCATCCCTTCACATTCTGCCTTTCTGAGGGTGCACCAGGTTACTAGTTCTGGTTGTGCCATGCATGCTATGCACCAATAGTAATAGTCTGTACAAATATAAGTACATACTTTTGCACTCCTCCCCGAAAACCTGAAAATTTCTTGCCCATTTGCTCCCAGGTCCTACAGATCAGGATCATCGCAATCGCTGTTTTAGTGACCTTCATTCACCTCTGTTTTCACAGCTCCAAAGATGGGCGCCTACCTTTGCTGCATCTCTTGCAGTAAGACCTCAATGGCATCACCATTAAAAGGGGGAGTTGTCCCTACATTTCAGCAATCACCACTTATTGCAGTACAAAGGAAACATTTTTTACTCTTCTCTGAACTCTCTTGAATGCACCAGTATCCTTTTAAAGGTAAACAATGTTCCAAATTTAGCCTCACCTGTGACCTATTCATAAGATTAGATAATGTTTAACTAATGCCAACTATCCAATAATTCTAATTATCCATAAATTAACCCAGAACTGGTAATAAATTTGACTTTTTAAGACCATTTCTTAGTCAAATATTTTTTCTAGCTCTTAAGAAAATGTGAAACAAACTGAACCTAACCAGACTAGTCATAGATCAGCTATAATTTGACCAGCTAAAAACTGCAGGATTTTCAGCTACTCATATTTGAACTGTTATATAACTGAATCTTGCCAAACCTAGAATAGTTTGTTCACAATATACAAAGTCAAAGTAACCAGCAGGTGTTCAGATCTTTCTGACAATGATTTCCAATCAGTGTTATTTTAACGGCAGTGATAACCCATTTTAGTTTACTGCCAGTATAAAATAACGCTGATCTGAAAATCTAGGTTATGTAACTAATATTAGGGAACAGTGAACAGATTACTAATGAATTAACTGATAGGCCACACATAAAAAAATAACATTATACATGTCATTCCATGCAAGAACTCATTAAACTGTGACAAAAATGTGCCAGTTCTTAGATGAAATAGCAATAAAATGCAAAATTCTCAAAACGGAATTTGTGGTTTAAAGTAAAACTTTTCTCAGGAAACCTGCCTTTGTTCAAAGAAAAATGGTCTCACTCAAGCACATATCTCAATACCAATTCAGTAAAATGAGTATCAGCACCCAAGCTCTTAAATCCATATCAAATACTATTGCTTGCATCCTGCTTTCACAAATCTTACCAATTTACATATATACACCAAATGTACACCAAAATGTTCACATTTGTAAAAACTCAAACACGATTAAAGAGACACGTCATGTTGAAATCTGTCACTTGGCCTTGTAGAGGCACATTATGATGATTGATTCTATATAAGGTCAGGAAGGAATGAATTGTTTTATTTGCATTTCAGATCTTAGGTGCACAAAATATGCTGCAGCTTAGAAAACAAACTTTTCAGAACTCTCAAAAGCCTGATTGGCTTCCACAGTATTGAAAATTGCCATCTAAGTTTTAATTGTTGCTATATTTTCTGTAAGACTTTCCCTTACATTATTGTTAGTTTGAGAAACTACCTCCACCTCACCAGTAGCACATGCTGAATTGCCACCACCTGTTGCAGTTGGGTTGTTTATCCAGTACATTTATGTAAGTTATAAATATCCTGGTTAATTATCGTTAGTTATTATCAATGCTTTCAGAATTAATGTTCCAAGTTGCCAGTAACTTACATTTTGTTAGTAGCTTGAGTTGGCAAAATACATTTTGTAAACCTTTTAAGATCCAGGAAAACATTAACTTCGTCAAACTTCAGGAAGTCACATATTTCCTGAATTGTTCACAGTCATTGTAGTAGTTGCTGGCATGCACAACGTACAGATGTGACAAGCTAATTATTATGCAACAAACTAAAAAATACTGTGACTACGTGAATCTGTCTCAAATCAGGCAATTTATAGGAGAATTGACTGTTCCCCTTCCTATGGACTCATACTAGGTGGAGCTTTCAATTATATAATAATTTATAGGGGCGATTTTAGATCTCATTCCGAAACAGGCGGCAAGTTGGCAGAGCTGGCATGCCGCCTGCTCGGAGCCATGCTGCAGCTCACTAGTTGCGGAGGGTGGGAAACCAACTGGCTCCCACACTGAGTAGGTTGGCGGGTCGAGCCTGGTGGTGGTGGGGGGGAAGGGTAATCTCGGAGCGGGCAAGCACAAGTCTGCAGAGGCCCGCAGTATTTTTGTGGAGCCAGGAGGAGGTGTTCTTGCTCCACCTGGCCCCGCACAAATTCTCCCAAAGAGATATTTGAGCTTTCTCTTGAGCAGTTCCTTTAAGTACCGCTGCATAGGCCGATTAATATCTGGTACAAAAGGGCAGAGTGTGAGTGAGACACATGGGGCAGGATTTTGACCCAGAGCCGAGAAGACGGTAGGGTGGTCGAATTGCGGATGGGAAACCCGGAAGTACGGGTTTCCTGGACTCCTTATGATTATGAGATAAGGACATCTTTTATTTTTTTTGTCGGTTTGCCATCCGACTGGCTTGCCTGATAGACTGGATAGGCTGGTCTCAGTTGGATGGGAGCAGAGCAAGGAAGAGGACATGAAAAGGTAAATGTTTAGGTAAGTCTTAAATTATATGGATTGGGGGGGGGGGGGTGCATGTGGTGCATGGTGGGGGCATGGGAGCACGGTTGGGCACGGGTGGATTGGGGGTATGGGTGGCCACGGTGGCACCGGGGTCAGTCATCGGCTGGGGGGTTGGGGTCAGTTATCGGAGGTCAGTCACCAGGGAGTCAGTCATTGGGCGGGGGGGGGCGCGAATCAGGGGTCATGGTGGGGGCAATTGGTGGGTCAGTTACCGGGGGCGGCGGGGGCGATTGGGATCGGGGGTTCATGATCTTTGGCGGGGGGGGGGGGGGGGTTCTGCGATCGTTTTGTTGGGGGGGGGGTCGCTGCAGTCAGGCTTGTTGGGCTTGGGGGAAGCACTCCTGCTCCCCCAGGCCCACAAGCTGTGCCAGAAAGGCACTTACCTGCAGTTTAGGGCCTTCTTGCCTCCTCTCATGCGGCGTGAAGGAGAAGGCCCAGGAATCCCGGCCCCCAGGGATTGGACTCGCAAAACCTTTCAAAATGGAGGCCCGCCACCCTCCTTCAAAGGTTTTAGTGACCAACCTGCCTCCTGAGAGCGGGTTAATTGCCCGATCCTCGTCCTGCCCCAGTGAAAATCAGAAATGGGCAGGGTTGGAGGCAGGTTGGGGGCGGGTCTGAAATTGTTGCAATTTTCAATGCCCTACCGCCCCCAACCCACCCATTTCTCAGAGTTAAAATCCTGCCCATGGTCCACCCATTTGTACTTGAAAATTGCACGAGGTTTTATAACCCCAATTTGTAGGACCCCGATTTTTTTTTTATTCGTTCATGGAATGTTGGCATTGCTGGCAAGGCCAGCATTTATTGCCCATCCCTAATTGCCCTTGAGAAGGAGGTGGTGAGCCGCCTTCTTGAACTGCTGCAGTCCGTGTGGTGACGGTTCTCCCACAGTGCTGTTAGGAAGGGAGTTCCAGGATTTTGACCCAGCGACGATGAAGGAACGGCGATATATTTCCAAGTCGGGATGGTGTATGACTTGGAGGAGAACATGCAGGTGGTGATGTTCCCATGTGCCTGCTGCCTTTGTCGTTCTAGGTGGTAGAGGTCGTGGGTTTGGGAGGTGCTGTCGAAGAAGCCTTGGCGAGTTGCTGCAGTGCATCCTGTGGATGGTACACACTGCAGCCAAGGTGCGCTGATGGTGAAAGGAGTGAATGTTTAGGGTGGTGGATGGGGTGCCAATCAAGCGGGCTGCTTTGTCCTGGATGGTTATTTGCTTCCCACCGGAAACAGACAGGCATGCTGCTTGCCCATTTACTGACCTGCCTGAAAATTGCATCTCGCATGCCTTGGGCATCAATGGGGTGGCTGAGGTGCACCCCATCACCCAATTTTCAACTGCTAGCCACCTGTATTTTCAGCCATGAATGGGGTGGCTGGTATTTGAAAATCATATCTACTTTAGTAAAAATGAAATTTACAGAAAAAGTTGAGTGAATTCAGGCTGTGCGACATTAACACCTCTGTTAAAATGAAAGGAAATTCCTAAGAATGTGTTAAGCATCTGTAACCTAATAATATAAAGTGCAATTTCATCCCACAATGTTGTCAGAAGTACATAAATTATAGTGAGAAAAGGCCATCTTGCCCATCAAGCCTGTTCTTTGCACAGACCATGTACAATCTGCTCTATCAGGGACTCTATCCCAACCATTTAATTTTCTGAGCTATACTCCATACACCTGAAAGATAATTAAACAAAAACCCCTGAATATTCATCTCTTCGTAAATCTCTACGACTCAATTTTGGCTTGGTGTCCTTTGAGACAAATTTCACTTTCATCCCCCTAGTTCCAATAGGATAGCAACCACTAGTGTAAATTTTCCAACGGACGTATGCTTGACCAAAAGAACGCCCACCTTTATTGCGCTAATACATGTATTTCTGGGGTCAGCCTCATTCACATAATGTAGGTGGGCTTCTGGTGTTGACACTGTATGGCAGTGATTGGAGCAGTGGAAGTTGCATTAACTGCCTCTGCTACATCCCTCCAGACAGCCTGTACTACTTACTGCTTCCTGCCCTCAGTGCCTGTGAGATGGTCCCCCCTTGCCCTGATTTCTGCCAGCAGCACCTGCACAGATGCATCAGAAAATTTGCTGCTCCCTCAGCTATCTTGCAGTGTGCAGAACTGTAAATACAAACTCTCCTTTTAACTGGCTGTACCAGAACTGTATTTCCCTCCCTCCCTGAGGCGGTAAGCCAATAACGGCAGGTTTTCTGGCCTCCAAACTGCTCAGCATGGCTAATGAGGATTCTGGGAGGAAAATAGCAGTAGGTTTGTGGTGGTTACATATTGGCAGGCATTAGGACCACCCTGCTGCAAGTTTGCCAATGGGAAGGGACTCCAGGGAAGTTTTAGATATAAATGAAAAACAGTAGGATTGTTTAAAGAATATGACCTTTACACTGGACAGACTCTAGTAATTACAGAGATGGATAAGAATGGATTAATATTTGCAGTAGTGGAAAGGAAGTGTTGATTGCAAGTTGATACACAAGGAATAAAGGTCCCATGAGTAGATGCTACAATCCCCATTATAGCAATTCTAAAATATAATTGAGCACTGGGACCCTTTGATGCATTAGTAGAAATAATTGTGAAAAAATGTAAAAAAAGGACATAGCTCACTTTATCATAATAAATCTATCACTCTGAACCCAGTAATGGGGAACAGCAGTTTGTGTGGAACAGTTCTGACGAAGGTACTCAGCCACCAATCACTGGTTTGTTTTTAGGGTAGGAAAATAATTGTCAAATGGTGCATTAATCAATTATTCATGAACAAGCGGTGCACTACACACACAGAATTTAACCAAACGCAAGTTCAAATATTCAGGCAGAGTCCCTCAGAGAGACTGGTAAGTATCATGGAATATTTATTATGCTTTTTGCTGCTTTAGGGGGTTTTAAAGGAATGCTCCTTTAAAGGAAATGTCCCATGTTATATATTTGCTGATTACAATATTCATAAATAATATGGAGGATATTTCTAAGAGCATTGTGAAACTTGCTGATAATGCTGTGCTATTTGGCTACGTGAATCATTTTTGGGAAAACAACAGAATTCAAGGTGTCTAGACAAGTCTGGGGATGATTTTAACTCTCTAGGGGAGATTTTCCTGAGTTTACACCCAAATACAGTGTATTGCCTGGGCTTAGTGAATATCAGAGAATTGGATGGTGTGGGGTTGGGGGGGGGGGTTAAGGGTCAGAGTGCATGGTTGTAAAGGAACCCTCCTGATGATTCTTCCAATTAAATTAAGAGGAAAATCAGCTTAGATCCTTTACAGTGTGCACTCTGATCCACCCAATTTTCCAATGTCATGGCGTCTTCCCTTATAACTCTTTGGCAAGACCACATGTAAAGTATTGTGTACAATTTGGGCACCTTACCTTTAAAATGACACTGATGCATTCAAAGGAGCTCAGGGAAGAGCAACTAAAATTATTTTGGTATATAGAGGGATTTACAAACAAGGGTCTTTAAAATGAAGTGTGTCAATTTCGTAAATAAAAAGTTATTTAACTCCAATTGTAATCAGAGAACTAGAGGACGCAAGTACAAAATTAACAAGGCTCAAGCAAGGGTACCATTAAAAGAATTATTTTTTTCCACACAGAGCAAGCAATATGTGGACTGAACTTCCAAAAAGAGTTAAAAAGGTGGTTGGAAATAATTGTTTATACAAAGGGCAGTTACAATGTGAAATTCTCTGCCACAAACCATTATTGAAGCAGAATTCATAAATTCTTTTAAAAAGGGAATTGGGTAGTTGCTTGAAAAAGAGGAATATTAAAGAGTATGCGTAGTGAGCAGGAGAATGAGATTAAACTAGATGGCCCATGTGGGGACAAACACCAGCACAGACTCGATGGGCCAAACAGTCTGTTTCTGTGCTGTAATATTCTATGATTCTATGGCACATCCATGATGCCAGAAGCACAGGAAGTATTGTGGATAAATATTAGTTTAAAAATAAGATTGAAGGGAATAAGGATGAAAATAGCTATAGATGATCTACAAAACAAGTCAGTATTATGTGTGTGTATGTTTGTGCGTGTGTGCGTACGTATAGAATTGGGCTCAGCTGCGATGCCTGCACCTTCCATCAGCTCCCCAGAATGGACTGCCAGCACTCGCTCTCTGGGCTCAGAATTGCCCACTTGGGGAGAGTAGCTGAGGGTCCTTGCTTCCCTAACTTGTCATTGATTCTAGGACCAGAGGGGCAAGGAGAGGAAATCAGGACAAAAATTGGACAATCATTTAAAAAAAATCAGCCCCACTATCAATAAATGTGTTAACAATTAATCTGATTTGAACTTTTTTTTAAGATAACACAATGTGCATCAGCTTATGCCTCAAAGTGTATAGGTTTCTTTGTGATGTATTTACTTTGTGAGAATGTTTGAACCCTCCTTTTAATGTTATTTTCTCATCCCCTTTTTTTTGGTCTCCCCACATCACACATCAACTGCAACCAAGAATGCAGACAGATCATCTGCTTACAGCAAGTCAAGTCTGAACTGGTCACTAAAAGATGTGTCCTAGTGGTGACTCCCCCTCTAATTTTCCCTCCTTTCTTCATTGTGGGTAACTGCCTGTCTTACACACAATGGGATCGAATCTAGGATGGCCGAGCGGGTGCGTTCATGGCGGGGGGGGCTCCGAAAATTTGGGATTCCCAGGGTGGGTCCGGAGCCCGGCTCCAACCCGCCCACTTCCGGGTTCCCCAATGACGCGCTTAGATGCGCGTGCAGCCCCCGCATGTGGGACTCCCGCCGGCAATTAAAGCCGGCGGGATCCCACTTTAGGCAATTATTTTGATACTTCAGGTCATTAGCAGACCTAATTGGGAGGATATTCATCCAAACTGAGCGTGTTTACTGTACTGGGGGAAACACTCCCTATTGAAATAGACGTGTTGCAGCCACCAGCCTGTGGGAACTGCAACACAGGTCCATTTGACAGGTGTGGGGGGAGACCCTCATCATTGCAGGACGCCATTCTGTCACTTTGGATAAAGTTTGGCCTGCACCACCCTCCTCCTAACACAAAAAATTACCAACTTGCAACCTCGACCGCGGTGTGCAGACACATTTACCTACCTTGCGGACCCCCTCAAATGTACATCTTCCGGATGGGGGCCGCCATAGCTGCAGACATGACCTCCTCGGAGGACGAACAGCATCAACCGGCCTCGCTGGCCACGCCGTCCACCTCTGACACTTGGAGCTCTACAACACAGTGCTGTGACACATCCACCTGCACAGCAGGAGGGAGGGCAACCACAGAGAGAGATACGTCGCAGAAGGCACTACCCTCGCCACAGGGTCTACGGACCGAGGCTCAACTTCCTGGACCTCTCTGAGGAGCAGTGCACATGGAGGCTCAGAGTCACTTGACATGTAGTCGTGGACATCTGCAGCCTCCTTGATGACGAGCTGCTCCCGGCTGGCCTGAGCACTATCTTCTTACCTGTTGCTGTCAAAGTCACCACTGCCCTCAACAACTTCTTCTCCGGATCCTTCCAGGGTGCTACCGGGGACATCGCCGGCGTCTCTCAATCGTCTGCACAAAAGAGCCCTGTAAATACACCTGCACCCACTCTGCAGTGACAGAATGGGTGGCATCAGGTGTGGGTCTTCATGGTGATCCTCAGGAAAGGGAATTATTGCATAAACCAGACAAGATTTGGAAAGACGTGGCAGTAGTGGTGATAACAAATTTTAATGTGCTTTGCAAAACAAATGAAAGTAAATCAAAAACATGACATTTTGCTTTTCACCCTTGTATATCCCCTTTGTGCTCTCAAAACCTTAGCCGTACGTTTACAGGAACCCCTACGTGGTGCTCCCCCTGTGGCTTCAGCAGAGGCAGTGGCAGGTTGCTGTTGTCCATGCCCTGACCGATGAGATGCTTTGTGCGGACGCCCTCTGGGCTTCAGTGCCCGTGAAGGCCCCTCCAAAGACTGCTCTACCTGCACCTGTGCAGGGGCAGACTGGGCCACCTGGAGAGGAGGCAGCATTGCGGGTACTGGTTAAGAGGGGGGCAACGGGTGAGACGTGGGAGCGCTTTGAGTGGCATCCCCACTTCCATGTCCCCTTTCACCATCATCCCTCTCCAGGCCCAGGCCCACATCACTCCTTTCACCCTGCTGGACAACAGTTTGGAGGACTTATGTGAAGCCTTGGAAGGCCAGTTGTAATGTATCTGTCAGCCTGTTTAAGGCAGCAGAGTGTTGCTCACCCTGAATCCGAACGGCCATTGTCAGGGCCTGAATGGACTCATTGTTGAGCCGTGCTTAAAGCTCGATGGAGGCTAGTCTTTCCTCCATCGCAGACATTCTCGCACCTACTCGCAACACTATCTCAGAGATGCCTTCACGTCCCTGTGACAGTATTCCACTCACGCAGGAGTTGGACTCCTCCATCCTCTGCACGATTGCGGAGAGTGCGCGTGGCAACTGTTCCAGTACCTCAGCAATGTGCTGCTGCCCCTCGATGACTCTCCTTTTCATGGCTGGCCCTCAGGGTTCAGCATCTGGGTCCAGCTGAGCAGAGCCTGGAGAAGAGTGCTCCCACCGACGCAGACTCTCCACGGCTGCCCCTGCCACCAGGGTCTGCTCGTGCTCACATGTGCGTAGTGACTCACCATGTGCAAGCCCAACTAAGTGAGGACGGGGACCCACTGAAGTGTGTGTATCTGCGTTGGTGGATGGCTGGCTCATATGTGACGATGCCCTTCAGAGGCCGGCAGGTCCTCTGAGGAATCGCCCTCCGCAGTCACGGCGGTCGCAGATGGCCCTGCAAGAGAACAGAGAGCAATATTAAGCATGTGGACAGATGTTGAGGTGCTGCAGATGCCAAGTGATGCTAAGATCATTTGCTATCATGAGTGCTGAGTGTTAGATTTCTGTCACCAGCCGTTTGTGCAATCCCAGTCTCGGCGTCCACCATGGACAGGCACTCCAGCGTCCGGCTTACTTCCAATGCCTGCTGCTTCACGTTCGTTAAGACCACCTGGTGTGGCGGGCCCCCTCCGGTCCTTGCCCTCTCCCGGGCATTCTGGCATCTCTTCTCCTATCAAGGCAAAACACAGAGAGGCGTGATTGAGTGATGGTTGCATAGTGACCCGCTGCATGCATTGATGTGTGTGGGGGTGAGCATGAGGGAGATGCATGGGATGGTGCGTGTGAGACATAGCCATGAGATTGTATGAGGATTGGGTTGCGTGGTTTTGATTGAATGGGAACTGGGGCGGTGAGTAAGTGCAGGCAAAGTGAGGTTGATGGTTGAGTGGATGTGAGGAGTGATGCGAGAGCATTGTGGTGGCAGTGCAGAAGGAGTTGTGTGGTGGTGGAGGTGATGTGGAAGACCGAGTGTGGGAGAATGCGTAAGTATACTCACTTTGGCTGACCTGGTTAGGTCATTAAGACACTTCCTGCACTGGACCCAGGTTCGGCGCACATTGCCGCTGCTGCTGACCTCCTCAACCACCTCCAGCCAGGACTTCTTGGTGGCAGAAGGAGGCCACCTCCTCCCATCTGATGGGAAAAAAAATTCCCTCCTACTCCTCACCCCATCGAGCAGCACCTGGAGTGAGGAGTCAGAGAACCTTGGAGCAGCCTTGCCTTTTCCCTGCTCCATGCTCCAAAAATGGTTCTTTGCTGCAGGAGGAGCATTGGAGGACTGCCCCTTTAAATAGGGCTCCTCCTGCTGACAGCCGATGATGCGGATGCACAGTGCGCCCGCTGCGCAGGTCTGGAATGGAAAACCCGGAAGCATGCGTAAGTACCTTCAATTAGGCTGCGATTGCGTGCGGAGCACCCTGATTTCACTGGGCGCGTTACCCACGCGCCCAGTCGACCTCCCGCTGCCAACCCGCCTCCCTCCTAATATCAGGCCCAATGTTTCCCTTCAGCTGAGATAGGTAACTCAGCAGTGCAGAGCATTATTGTAGAAACTCACATCCTGCCGTTCTGCTGTCCAAATATTGGCCATTAAACTCACCACACCCCACTCCATCTGCTGTACATTTTAAAAATTAACACTTATATTTGGTACCTTCAGTATACCACTGCAAAGGAAATCTTACCAGCATCATCAAGTTGAAGTCTGTGCAGCAGCATTATCTTTAATAAAATACTTGCTGCAGTGTTTGACACCCCACAATTTCCCTCATTGTACCCTTAATTCCTCTCAAGGCATTAAGCACCATATAGAATTATTTTAAACTGGTGCCAGTCGCACAACAGACCATTGTTATCCTTGGGGCAGAATACATTGAAATGTTTCAGACGATTAAAATCCACAGATCATTGGTGGAGTGATACAAATATGTATCACACCATGAATTCTTTGTTGTATTCTTTGATTTCAGTGTGGCTCAAAACTTTTTCAGATATTTAAACTTAATTGATCTTATTTCTGGATTATAAAGTTGTATCCTTTCAGAAACCTCACCAAACATTAACTCCAAAATCATTATTTTCATTTTTGAAGCCACATCAGATTTGCAGATTGCATGTACTGTAATTACTTCTGCTATTTCTTAGCCAAGTTTCTGGTAGACCATGAACCACAGAATAAACCTTTGCATAAATTCATTATAAAACTTATGTTCTGTGGGTTTCAAGTTTACTGCCTCAATGCTTACTGTACATTGTTTTTGCAGCCTTGTTAAAAGTTTTAAATTATGTCTCAGTGTCATGTTTTTATTGGGGAAAAGGTAAAAGCAGGGATCTTCTGGTGTTACTGAATAATCTTGTCCTGTGACATACCTGGAAATAGCTTGCCTTTACAATTTTTAGTTACATATTGCACCTCCATGGCAGTAGCTAAAGTGGTAAGAAGCGTTTCTTCAATAAAAGTATGTTGATTTTATTTCCTAAAGCTGTCTGACACTTAAGCTTTTCATTCATACGTGTCATGTGTTTTGTTGATCTGTAGTAAGAGAACTGGACAGTGCAATAGACTCCAATCTCTCCCCTACTCTCTACAAACTCTGCTATAAGTCCAACTTGCTGCTTACTCAATCCTCTCCCCACCTAACTCCTGAGAACTCAACTACCGTTTCTATTCCCCATTCATTGTTAACGGTGCCCTTTGCTCGAATATTATCCCTTTCCCATTCAAAATAAGCATCATTGCCTGCCTCCTCAAAAAAGCCCACCTTGACCCATCCATCCTTTTCAGCTACCGCACCATCTCTATTCTACCTTTCCTCTCCAAGGTCTTGAATGTGCCAATCCCTCCCAGCTACATGCCCATCTCTCCTGCAACTCCTTGTTTGAATGTCTTCAGTCCAACTTCCACCCTGCTCACAGCACTGACTGCCCTGATCAAAGTCACTAATGATAACCTCCATGGTGCACTATCCCCCTTTATTCATCTTGTTCTCTCCACAGAATTCCACACACTTGATCATACCATCCTGCTTCACTGCCTGTATTCCATTGTCCAGTTCCATGGTACTGCCTTTGTGGGTTCCATTCCTACCTGGCTCGATGCAGCTACTGCATCTCAAGCAATGGCTTCTCTTCCCATACCTGCATGACCACCTTTGGAATGTCCCAAGGATCCATTCTAGACACCCTTTTCCTCCTCATCTACATACAGACCTTGACGATATCATCATAAGCATGGGGTCAGCTTTCATATGTATGCTGTGAACACTTAACTGTGCCTCTCCACCACTTCCTTGATCCCTCTGCCACCTCTGTGCTATTTATTTGTCTATCTCTACAAGCACTTCTTGTGCCCTCTAATTCTGGCCTTCTATGCATCTCTCCCTTCCATCATTCATGGTAGGAGTTTTTTGCCATCTTTGCCTTAGTCTCTGAAACTTCCTCCATAAACCCCTCCACCTTGCAATCTCTCTCTCGTCCCCCACCCCCTTTTTCAAAAAACCTTGTCAAAACCCATCTTTATGATCATGTTTTCAGTAACTTTGCCAAACTCTTCCTCAAATGCTTGGTATTAGCTTCTGCCCTCTTCTGTGAGGATTGCAAGCAGATTTGGAGAGCAGGAAACAGCTCTATTACATTATAAAGGTGGTGTAATTGGTCATTATAATGGACATAGCCCAGATGCATTAAGAAGAAAGAAAGAACTTGCAGTTGCATAATAAAAACAGAAAATGCTGGAGAAGCTCAGCAAGTCAGGCAGCATCTGTGGAGAAAGAATCAAGTTAACGTTTCAGGTCGAAGACCTTTCGTCAGACGTTCTGACAAAAGGTCTTAGACCTGAAACGTTAACTCTGCTTCTTTCTCCACAGATGCTGCCTGACTTGCTGAGCTTCTCCAGCATTTTCTGTTTTTATTTCAGATTTCCAGCATCAGCAGTATTTTGCTTTTGATTTTGTATTTGCATAGCACCTTTCACATCCTCAGTTGTCCTAAAGTACTTCACAGTCAATCAGTTGCTTTTGAAGTGTAGTCACTGTTTTAATGAAGGGAAACACAGCAGCCAATCTGTGCACAGCAAGATCCACAAAGAGCAATGAGATCGATGGCCAGATAATCTGTTTTTAGTGATGTTGGTTGAAGGATAAATGTTAGCCAGGTCACCAGGTGAACTCTTTTGCTCTTCTTGAAATAGTACCATGAAATCTTTTACATCTACCTGAGCAGGCACACTGGGCCTTGGATTGACATCTCATCTGAAAGACAGCACCTCTGAAAGTGCAGCACTCTCTCAGTACTGCATTGAAGTGTTAGCCTAGATTTTTGTGCTCAAGTCTTTGGACTGGGGTTTAAATCCACAACCTTTTGACTCAGAGGCAAGAGTGCTACCACTGAGCTAAGGCTGACACTACAGATGGCCCACTGATTAAAAGCCAGGCTACTTTGGTTATGGGAGACGCACCATGGAATCTTGGACAGAGGGGCATGGGGTACTCAAGAAACTGGTTACCTGGTAGTGATACTGGTGGCTTTTGATTGATAAACTTTGAGAATCAAGCTTCTTGTTTTCTTTGGCCTCTTGGCTCTGTCTCCTTCACAACTCAATCTCTCGAGTACTTTTTCTTTCTAGAATTAGCAGAACACTCATGTCAGTGACCGTACAACAGTTTAAGAATATATGACTGTAAATTTTACTTGCCTGCATCACGGGTAACTGGAAGATTGTAAGCCATGAGCCTTCTCTGCTGCTGTAGGCAGAGTCGTTGTGTGTTTTGTTATCTCTTGCTTTGCCTTAATAAATGTATTTTCTCTCACCATTGCATATTCAGCGTTCCATACAAACCTAAGAAATGTGTAAGGTGATCACCCGCATTCTGGGGGTGAGAACACTCAGGAAGGCAAACCAGGACTACCAATACATGAACATTTATTGAACATCTGTGTACAAGTAATGAATCTGAAAAACAATTTTTTCAATTTGAAAACATAAGCAGTGCGAGGTCGATGCACTTATGGGTACACACGGTGTTGCAACTGGTGCTTGGGATACAGGAGGCTCCAGCTACATACACAGCCCACCCATACTCTGCCCCCTGCACACAGACTCTGTGAACTGCATTCCTCATATTTAAGTTCAAAAAAAACATGGATTATTGAATAGTGTTGATGAGTTACAGGATGTAGCTGAGGCTTCTGGCTAATTGTAGTATTAGTTGTTTCGACAACAAAAACAACACAATCCCTGTGGGGACGGATTACTGTGGAAATGGGCCTTTACCCAAAATTAACATCAATCTGGAAACTACATTCACATGTTCTGTGTGATGTTTTCATAAATATACTGCACCAGCTTGTTTTAATTTCACCTGATAACATATATTGACCAGTTATGGTCGATCTTTTTCTTAAGTAATTCAGTTTACCAAAAGATAGGAGGTTGTTTACAACCATCATGCCTCCCTGCTGGGAAAATCTGCAACATTCAGCTCCAGGAGCTGGTAACATTGTGGCAAAGTACCTCAATGCAAGAAGAAATTCCCCTAAATTACACAAGATTCCTACTGCAGATTAGCGATCTCTGTGCCTGGCTCTGTGGAGGAGTTGTTTCACAGCATGATTGATAAGCTGTATGTTCCATCTGCAAAAATATTAAATGCTGACCTATTCCTAAAACACTCACTGAGCGCTGGCCTCCATTTGTTCTCTTTATTTATGTCTAACGCACCAAGTTATAATTGACTGACTAATTTTCTGGTTGCGTCTAAAATTCAAATGTCTTGTGTATTCATAGATACTGGAAAAAGAAAAGGAAAATTCTATCCTTTGAATTTTCACCATGAAATCGTTCTTGTTTGCAATATAAGCAGAATGCTGTATAATAAAATGTTGAATGTGACTTTTTTCCACTTGTGCAGCTCATAATGTATAATTCACTCATCACTTCATGAATTATTGAGTTTGCTTCACGTGCAGAATAAAATCATATTCAACACCGAACCATGCAGTGTCCTCTTTATACTTAACATGTTTTAAACATCTGTCACAGATAAACAATACAGTTTTCCATGGTTTAGTAGCTCAGTTCACACGCTCCATAAAGGAAGAATCAGCTCCACCCCATAGAGCTTTAAAGAAAACATTGGGTAAATCTTCACTGCATGGGGTCAATTTTAACTGTTAATGGGGTGGTAATGGTCTCAAAATGGCATCGATAAACTTACGGCCCTGTTAATGCTGATGATCGGCCCGTTGTCACTTTCACAGGGGCCTATTGCTAATAACCTTTTTTCCTTTGTAGGACTTTCTGTAGTTAAACTTGATGATGTCACATACTTGAGTTCAAATTAAATGGGTAGTTCAGGGCTAAGGGTGCAGATAGTAGGCCTGCCACAATGACATAGAAGCAAAGATCTGTAGAGACTTAAACAATAATTCAGGATACTGCCCTATAATGACCTTAGACTTGGGTACTTGTCTATGAAAATAAAGCTATATAAAAATATGCATATGGAAATTTTCTTAAAATCAAACTCACATCGCTCAGAGCTGCCACATTTCCAATAAATTTCTGTAATTTAAGAGAGGAAATTGAGTGCTTAAATGATAATCATTTGGGTGAAAGAAACAGAGTAATCAAACAATCTAAGTCAACTCTCAATTTTTTTGTATTTTGTTCAATAGAGGGCAATGTTCAACATTCATTCTATGATCATCCTCCCAGTCTGCATTATTTCTTTTTTGGGATGGTTTTAAGAATAATTACGTTACTTTTTTGTTTTCACTAACACTGTTCCAGTGACAAACTAATGTACAGAAATATGCCATAATTTTAATAGTTTGCACTATGGGAAGAGAATGTACTTTCTTGATTCAGGATTTCAGCTCCAATATACGGGCCTGAGGCAGTTTTGTAATATAAATAAGATAGCATACATGAGGTAATATTATTCCCTGCTTCAGGGATAGTCTTTAACCGGAATCATAAATTTCTGAGTAGCTTCTACTCACATGCTAAATTGTGCAGCCACGGTTTTTCCAGTGCTGCTGCTGCCTCTGAATCTACCGTGCACCATAAACGAGGTGCACTCAGTACAATGGGAACTGGATTATATTGCACAACTACTGCTGGTGGAAAACCCCATGGATTTTACCACAACACCTATCTTAGTTTTAAAGAAATGGTCATTTAAAAGGGGATGGTAAGTGAAATGCAAAAGTACTTTCAACGTAAAAGGCTCTCTGCGCCCAATTATCACCCAAAAAAAGTTGTGTAAATCTCCCACTTGGTAGGAGATATTTGACTTGTGTCTTCTCCCTGCAATTCCACCATTCACCATGTAGGGAGAGTAGTTTACAGTGAAAATATTTCCCTCCACACTTACATTCTCTTTTAATGATTCCTAGGAACCTCTGTTGCACAAACATATTCATTTCCAACAATAAACTTGTGCAAGAGAGGGAATCAGATTTGGAATTTTTGTAATGTAATGGAGCCGTTCCAGTTTTTCCATACCTGGTATCTCATCGGATACCTCAGCCCCCTCCCCGTGTTAAAATTACATACTAGAATAAAACTGACGGAGGACAATTTTTGTTGTGAAGGCTGCTATGTTAGAACATAGAAGAGGGCAGTAACCTTGAAACATCCCATATCTGCCCTGTTTGCACATGATGTGTATTTCTGCTGGGCTTTGGGGCTGCGCATAGGAAGCTCCCACATGAAATAATATTATAATGACATGGAAATGATGTAACAACACCCACCGTGTCTTTTTCTGGCCACAATCCCAGGTGCATGCCACTTTCTATTCCCACCCATTTAAATTGTTGTTCATCCCTACCGCCTCATTCTACTCTCTCACTGACCTTCCTGCCCAGAGCACTTGCTGGGGGCTAACCTTGCCAATCTCCTTCCTGTCCCACTCCCCCCTCCCAGCACTGACACTGTGGACTCTGCCTGCAGATCAGCTATCACTGTCCCTCTCCGTGTCACCTTCCAAAATGTCCGTTCACTTGTGAACAAGGCCCTCGCCATCCATAAGATTATTGTGGATGATTGCATCGACATCATGGCTTTGATGGTAACTTGACTGACAGGTGATGATACCTTCTCCCTTAATGAAGCCTTCCCGCCTGACTGTATCTTCCACCAC
This sequence comes from Heptranchias perlo, assembly GCF_035084215.1. Taxonomy (NCBI): domain Eukaryota; kingdom Metazoa; phylum Chordata; class Chondrichthyes; order Hexanchiformes; family Hexanchidae; genus Heptranchias; species Heptranchias perlo. The sequence goes on along the minus strand of NC_090343.1, from coordinate 32,009,147 downwards.
TTGCCCTGCCCAGACCCTCATCACCAAATCACAACTTGGTCTGTCCCCCTATTCCGCTGGCACCTTCTCCTCTTTTGAGCAACTCACCTTGTTCCATTCCTCTCAACTCTCCTTTAAAATCCTTGATCTTTACCGCCCACCCAAGCACCAATTCAAGTTTCTCACCGAGATATCTTCACTGCTTTCCTCCCTCAGCATTTGCACTGAGCAATTTCTCATCCTCGGTGATTTTAACTTTCATCTCAACTCATCATGTCCTCTCTCCTCTGAGCTCACTGCTCTCCTATCCTCCCTTAATCTCTCCCTCCATATAAAATCCCCTACCCATATTCACTACCACTCCCTCTGCCTTGCCATCTTACTTGGCCTCTATACTCCCATTGTGTCAATCACTGATAAGACCATCTCTGATCACTTCCTTGTATCCCTCTCCACTCACATCTCCCTTCCTCCTCCCAACTCCACTTCCTTCTGAGTCCTCCACAGAACAAGCTCTCTCCCAAGTCACTTACAACGGCACTTTCAAATTCCCAACTGTCTAGCCTTTGGCCCTCCATTCACCATGATATTTCTGCAGCTGCCGATCTGCTCAATCACACCCTTACCTCCACTTTTCATGCCCTTGTCCCCATTAAAACCATTACTCTCTCTCACCCTGGTCTCTCCCTGTGGTATGGCCCTCATCTCCTCTCCCTTTAGTCCAAGGGACGCAGACTTGAACATTTATGGCAGACAACTGGTTTAGCCATTCACTGCCAGATCTGGCTGCACCACATAAAGCACTATTGGGTCCTGCTCTCCTCTGCCAAAACTGCTACTGTTCCAGGATCATCCTGGAACACAAAGATAATCCCCAGCTTCTCTTCACTACAAACCATCTTCTTAAACCTCTTTCCCCAGCCTCCTCCACCCTCACCTCCAACAACAAGTGTGAGGAGCTCACGGACTTCTTTGTCACTAAGATTGAGACCATCCGTTCAGCCGCCTCTGCCGCTTTCCTCCCTTCCCCTAGCCCACCAAACCAAACTTCCCCTAAAGTTCCCTCTGCCCTAGCCCTGAACTTACACCTTTCTCTAGTTTTTCTCCTATGTCCCCTCATCCCCTCTCCGAACTCATCTTGTCCATGAGACCAACCTCCTGCTCCCTCGACCCTATTCCCACCAAACAGCTGACCACCCAACTTCCCTTCCTGGCCCCATGTTAGCTGATATTGTTAATGGTTCCCTCTCCTCGGATACTGTCCCCATTCCCCTACAAATCTACCGTTGTCACACACCTCCTCAAAAAACCCACCCTTGACCCCTCTGTCCTTGCAATACCAATCCATCTCCAACCTTCCTTTCCTATCCAAAGTCCTTGAACGTGTTGTCGCCTCCCAAATCCGTGCCCATCTTTCCCACAACTCCATGTTTGAATCCCTCCAATCAGGTTTCCACCACAGCACTGAAACGGCCCGAATCAAAGTCACAAATGACATCCTTTGTGACTATGACAATAGTAAACTATCCCTCCTTATCCTTCTTGACCTGTCTGCAGCCTTTGACACGGTTGACGACACCATCCTACTCCAACACCTCTCCTCCGTCGTCCAGCTGGGTGGGACTGCCCTCGCCTGGTTCCATTCTTATCTATCCAACTGTAGCCAGAGAATCACCCGCAATGGCTTCTCTTCCCACTCCCACAATGTTACCTTTGGAGACCCCAATGATTTATTCTTGGCCCCCTCCTATTTCTCATTTATATACTGTTCATCAGCGACATCATCTGAAAACATAATGTCTGGTTTCACATGTTCGCTGATGACACCCAGCTCTACCTCACCACCACCTCTCTCGGCCCCTCCACTGTCCCTGATTTGTCACACTGCTTGACGGAGATCCAGTGCTGGATGAGCAGAAATTTCCTCCAAGTAAATATTGGGAAGACTGAAGCCATTGTCTTCGGTCCCTGCCGCAAATTATGTTCCTTAGCCATCGACTTCATCCCTCTCCCTGGCCACTGTCTGAAGCTGAACCAGACTGTTTGCAATCTTGGCATCCTATTTGACCCTGTGATGAGCTTCCGATCATATATCCGCTCCATCACCAAGACTGCCTACTTCCACCTCCATAACATCGCCCATCTCTGCCCTTGCCTCAGCTTATCTGCTGCTCAAACGCTGATCCATGCATTTGTTACCACTCGACTTGACTATTCCAATGCTCTCCTGGCCAGCCTCCCATTTTCCACCCTCCATAAACTTGAGCTCATCCAAAACTCTGCTGCCCTTATCCTAACTTGCACCAAGTCCTGTTCACCCATCACCCCTGTGCTCACTGACCTACATTGGCTCCCGGTCTGGGAACAAAATTCGCATCCTTGTTTTCAAATCCCTCCATGACCTCACCCCTCCCTATCTCTGTTACCTCCTCCAGCCCTATAACTCTCCAAGATCTCTCCACTTCTCCAATTCTGGAGTCTTGTGCATCCCCGATTTTAATCGCTCCACCATTGGCAGCCATGCCTTCAGCTGCCTAGGCCATAAGCTCTGGAGTTCCCTCCCTAAACCTCTCTGCCTCTCTAACTCTCTCTCCTCCTTTAAGACGCTCTTTAAAACCTACTTCTTTGACCAAGCCTTTGGTCACCTGTCCTAATATCTCCTTATGTGGCTCAGTGTCAAATTTAGTTTGATAATGCTCCTGTGAAGTGCTTTGGAACGTTTTACTATGTTAAAGGCGCTATATAAATGCAAGTTGTTGTAGTTGCTAGGCTGCGTCTTTACTGACACTGTTATTAAATGGAGCAGCCAGCAATATTCAGTAGAGATTTCAATTGTGTTTCTGGTTCTGTAGTTCTGGTGGGTCCAGGATCTTCGCAGGGTTGCTTTGAGGTTATTAAAGCTTCTCTCACCACACCCTTTCATCACAGTAGGTATCCCTCTATATATGTTTTACTTAGAGAAAATAAAGAGGATGATGAGGGGAAGTACGTAGATGCCAGGGAAACAAGGCTACATTACCAAAGGAGGGCTTCTACCCCCGTTATCCTGTCAACTACACCTATTGGCCACAGTGCAATTGATTTGACTTGACCGAGCAGCAATACATCTACAAAGGCTGAGATTCAGGAGGGACGGAGTGACAGATTTGTGCCCCATTCTTCAGGATGACCTCCAGCACACTCCAGGGCAAGCATAGCATTTCCAATGGCTGCAAAGATCACTGCAGCTCTGAACTTTTTTGCCTGCAGCACTTTCCAGGCTGGGGCTGGGAACATCGGTAACATCAGTCAGCCTGCATTCCATAGATACATTAATCAGGTGACTGATGCAATGCTTGAAAGAACAAGCAGTTATATAAGATTCCCTATGGGCAACAATCAACAGCAGGAAAGCCCTGGGATTCTTCCAAATAGCAGGATTTCCAAAGTGCAGGGTTGATTGATTGATTGCACACATACAGTCCTGCAACCATAATAGTGGGTCATATGTGAGTCAGATCAATCAATATGCAGCTTGTATATGACCATCTGCACAAGATGATGCTGGTAAATGCCCACTTTCCTGGCAGCAATCATGATGCATTCATTTTAAAGCAGTCCACTGTGCCCCCATTATTTGATCCTAACCAAAAAGTGCAAGGTTGCATCCTGGGAGACTAGGGATATCCCTCTGCAACCTTGGCCCATGGCCTGGCTGAGGCAACCTTGGAGCACAGGTATAATGAGGTGTGCGCTTCCACTAGAGCTATCACAGAGTACATCCAACTATCGTGTCACAACAGCTTTGTGGTGTGCTGCTTTCTCCATAACCTACATTCCTCATTATGAAGTGTTAGCCGTGGCTCAGTGGTAGCACTCTCTCCTCTGAGTCAGAAGGTTGTAGGTTCAAGTCCAACTCCAGAGACGTGAACACATAATTTAGGTTGACATTTCAGTCCAGGACTGAGGGAGTGCTGCACTGCCAGAGGTGCCATCTTTCAGATGAGAGGTTAAAACCAAGGCCCCCTCTGCCCTCTTGGGTAGACTTAAAAGATCGCATGGCACTTTTTTGAAGAAGAGCAGGGGAGTTCCAGGTGTCTTGGCCAAAATTTATCCCTCAATCAACATCACTAAAACAGATTATCTGGTCATTATCACATTGCTGTTTGTGGGACCTTGCTGTGTGCAATTTGGCTGCTGCATTTCCTACATTACAACAGTGACTACACTTCAAAAGTACTTCATTGGCTGCAAAGTGCTCAGTGATGTCCTGAAGTTGTGAAAGGTGCTTTATAAATGTAAGTTCTTTCTTTCACATTGAGCTGCCAAAGCAACACATCACAGGACATTGGTACGGAGGTGTCTCCAGAAGATTCACCCACATAAGTACCGTTGCCAGCTGGAAGAGCCATTTGGCAGAGCTTCATAGATTTCACCTTCTTTCAATTACTCCATTCACTCTTTACATGTCCCAGCAGTCCTTCCTATATCTTTCCCATGCCCTGGGTTAAATCACTATCCTCCACATTTGCACAACAAACCTAATAATCTACAAACTATATAATTCCTCTCAACTGTAAATGTATTTCCTACAGCCATACACATGAAGCAATCTGCACACACTGAAACTCAACTGCCCCCATTTTTTATTTGCCAAAGTGTAATATTTCTCTAATTCCAGCATCTGTTATCATTGTGCTTCCCCTTCCTAAAAATGTGAGTGTTGTGCTTGACTACCTAATTTTGTGTTTATTCTTGGTGCAGCCCATGTGGCTGGAGCCTGTGAGGTGGTTGGTAGTTGTGTGTTTATGAGAGGCCCTTGGCATTGAGATAGTACTTGGACTTTGGGAGTAGGGGCCCGAGTTTGTTTAATTCCAGGCTGCAGCAATTCTATAGGTGTAGGGGCAGTTGGCCCTTTGCATCATCAGAAGGACATGGTGGAATGGTGTGTATGTTTTGTCATTGGGAGAGGTAGCAACATCATCCATTGGCAGTTCATGTCTGCCTCTGCTCCCATGCTTTGTGTCAGTGTGGTCATTGATCTGTAGCAAGCAGACCCCAAGGCACCAATGACATTATAAAGCTCGTATTAATGGCTCTCACCATTCGATCAGCAAACCTATCCAAGGAGGAGGTGATATTATATCCCAAGTCTTGTATTGCAGCAGTCTAAGCATTCATGAGCAATACAAAGACTGGCATTAGGGCCTCTTCCATGCGGGGATCCACTTCAGCTGTCCCTAGAGTTGTGAGATGTTCCAAGGTGGGCTGCAAAGTTTCGAATCCAAGCACACCACAAATTTGGGTTGTTGAATTCCCCACACGAGCTGACGTATGATAAAAACTGTTAGACTTCTTTCCAACAAACTTTAATGTTCAAAAAGAATCCGCCTTTTAAAGTCTGGGCCCCACAGCTCAGGATCTCTGCCCTCATCAGCTGTGAATGGAAGTGATGTGACTCTTGTGCCACCATTACCTGCTCATTTCAGCTCTGTGTTTCACCTGGTGTACTCTCCTCAAATTCACATTCTAAATCCCCTGAGGTGGATGCACCAGTACTGGTGGATGTCAGGGTGAGTTTGAATGATGCGATGTGTTGTGAGGTACACGGGGAAGTGAGCTAGCTGGCAAAACTGTAGCTACCTCTGGAGTTGTTGTTACTGCTAGTCATTGTACTTGCACGCATGGCAAAACAGGGCTTCAATTAAATCCTTAATGCCCCAGCGATGGCGTAGAGGCTGACTCCTAGGATGTCTTTGCAGGTGCCTGGAAGGATCCCATGGCTGAAAAGGTAAAGGCGATGGAGGGAATGGTAGGTCATTGTCCCTGCAGATGTTTGTGGATCAGGTGGCATATTTCAGTCATAGACTTCCTTTGAACCTCACTCTATTTATGCACTTCATCTCTGTAAGGTCCAGCTAGCTGCATTTGTTGAAGTACATTTTCTCCCTGGGGTAGTTTGTTCTGCAATGGTCTGCTTCCTATACTATCTGTGCTCCTGGCTGCACTCTCCTACTGCACTATTAATAACCGCAGATGACTACTACACCAATCCTGTGGCGATGAAGACTCTGCTCTGCTATTCACTTCTGCATGTGCCATTCCTCCTTATAACTAATTCACATAAACTTCTTTTTTTATCCCACCTGCACATTCTGAGTGATGGTAGAAATACTTGTTGGTATACACTAAGTACACTAAGAAAGACGATTGCTGCTTTCCTCCATTGTTGCTTCACTATTTATTCACAACTACTTTTCCGTTAATCATTGCACGCAGAAGGAGACATAATCAACAGCTAAACAATTTAAAAAGCTGCAAGAGTTTCTCAATTTGAAAAACAAAATGTTTGAAATACTCAGTTTAATGACCTCTGGTGTTTTTTTCTGGTTAACTCTGTGCAGCATTGATCGAAAAATCCTTTGTGTTTTAGCCAGTTTCCCATTTCAAGGCAAAGTAAAGTCCCCTGAGAACATTGCATTTGTGAGAAAAATTTAGTCTGTGGCCTAAATTTTTCTCAGTATTAGTGTTTTGATGAAATTTAAAGCAAAGAGAAAATTAATTTTACTGGTAAATCTATTGGTGGAGTAATCACCATCATCTTGTGTTTTCTACTATGACAAAGTCATCATAGTCAGCAAGAGCTAATGAGCTGGATTTTCCTTCATAATTTTGCCCCAAATCGAGCAGCATGGTGGCAGAAAATGAAGGAAAACTGGGTGGGGTGGCCTACCGCTGCATCTCTGCCTTAACCGCCACGTACCTGGATTTCCCTTGCTCCCTGCCACAGGGAAGTAGGCAGCTCAAGCCCAGACCGCTCCATGGCACGTGAATGATGGCAGGGAGGTGGGCTTCAAGTATCTGCCTGGCTTCCGTCCCTTCTGCTGCTGCCACCACTTGCCCCCGGGACCGCCAGGGTGCTGTGACGGTATACCCTGGGGTAGCAGCAGATGGCTCGCTGAGCCTCCTTTTGGAGGGAGAGGGGCCAGTAGTGAGCTTCTCTCCTTCCCTTAAGCTATGCATTTCTTACTTCCTGTGGCTGATTACTTCAATGGAAATAAAAACCGGGAGAGATGTAAAACGGGCTGCCAATTGTGTGATAGTGTAAAATGGGTATTAGTTAAAGTCAAAATTAACCCGAGTGAGATTCAAAACTCAATGGAGTGCGATTATCAAACCTGTGTTCCTACATTCCCTGACATCAAAGATTTTAATGCTGGATTTTTATGCCAGATATGAATTGCCAAATATTCAACACTGGAAACACATTACAATTAAATGCCATTAATAAGGACATTAAACTTACAAGAATTTTTTGCCATTGAAGTACAAACATAATATTTGCTTTCTTGGCATATAGTCACAAACAATTGAACAGACAGTTTTGAATAAAGATCATGGGCTGATTTGTATTTTGTTTGCATTATGACAAAAATATGTTCATGTTACATTTTATGCATTTTTCCACAATGTACATTTTGGGAACAATTCTGGTGCCCCCTGACTCTAACCCAACATCCACAATGGTGTAATTTCTTTTCCAGTGCAGGAGTAATGGAGAGGGCGGGCTCTGTATTAATGTACCAAGTGTGATACTGCTAATGATATATTCTTGTTAAGGTGGTGCATCTGCTGCCACCACCATCCCACATAACATACCACAGACTATTTAGAGTGGGTGTAATAAGAAATTTGATGTACTAACAATATTAAAATTTATCCCGCAACTTGTTTCACACATACATAAGAGTTCAACAACACAAACTTACATTTATATAGTGCCTGTAACGTAGGACAATGTCCCAAGGGGCTTCACAGGTGGGTAATCAGATAAAAATTGACTCTGAGCTAAAAAGGAGATGTTAGGAGGGGTGGCTAAAAGCTTGGTCAAAGGTTTTAAGGAGGGTCTTAAAGGAGAAGAGAGTGGTAGAGAGGTTTAGGGAGGGAATTTCAGAGCTTAGGACCTAGACCCTGAAGGCATGGCAACCATGGCGAAGGAAATGGGGGAAGCGTAAGAGGCCACAGAGTTGGAAGAACGCAGAGTTCTCGGAGGGTTGTAGGGCTAGAGGAGGTTACAGAGATAGGGAAGGGCGAGGCCATGGAGGGATTTGCACACAAGGACGAGAATTTTAAATGTGAGGCATTGATGAATTAGGAGCTAAAGTAGGCCGGCGAGCACGAGGGTGATGGGTAAACGGAACGATTAAGATACAGGCAGCAGAGTTTAGACTTAGCTTAAGTTCATGCAGGGTGGAAGATGGGAGACTGTCAAGAAGAGCGTTGGAAGTTGAGTCTGGAGGTAACAAAAGCATGGATGGGGTTTTCAGCAGCAGATGGGCTGAGGCAGGGGCAGAGACGGGCGTTGTTACAGAGGTGGAAATAGGTGGCCTTTGTGATGGAGAGTATATGAGTTTGGAAGTTCATCTCAGGGTCAAATAGAATGCTGAGGTTTCTGGTTCAGCCTGAGGCAGTAGCCAGGAAGGGGGATGAAATTGGCAGGACTCCATTGGTAACAGTGCTGGGCTGGGAAGAGAAGCCATTGCAAGAGATTCTCTGGCTGTGGCTGGATAGGTAAGAGTGGAACCAGGCGAGCGCAGTCCCAGTCAGCTGGACAATGGAGGAGAGGCTTTGGAGGAGGATGGTGTGGTTGACCGTGTCAAAGGCTGCAGAGAGGTCGAGAAGAATGAGGAGGGATAATGCACCACAATCACAGTAACAGAGGATGTCGTTCGTGACCTTGATTAGGACTGTTTAATGCTGTGGCAGAGGCGGAAACTTGATTGGAGAGGTTCAAGCATGGAGTTGCGGGAAAGATGGGCATGGATTTGGGAGGCGGCAACACATTTAGGACTTTGGAGAGGAAAGGGAGGTTGGAGATGGGGCAGTAGTTTGTAAGAACAGAGGGGTCAAAGGTGGGGTTTTGATGAGGGGCAAATTTGAAAGGAAGGGGGACAGTACCTAAGAATAGGAGACTGTTTACAACGTCAGGTAGCATGGATGCCAGGTACAGAAGTTGGGTGGTCAGCAGTTTAGTGGGAATAGTGTGGAGAGAGCAGGAGGTGGATCTCATGGACAAAATGAGCTCGGAGAGAGCGTGAAGGGACATAGAAAAGAAACTAAAGAAAGATGCGTGTTCAGGGGTAGGGTAGGGGGAAGTCCTTGGGGGAAGCTTGGGCAAGGAGAAAGGAGGGATGCACCAGAGGTAGCTGAACGGATGGTCTCAATCTTAGTTGCCACAAAGTCCATGAGCTCTTTGCACTAGTTGTTGAAGGTGAGGGTGGAAGGGGCAGGGTAGAGGGTTTTAAGGAGATGGTTGGTAGTGAGAAAAAAGAAGATGGGGGTTATCTTTGTTCTTCAGAATAATCCTGGAATATTGAGCAGTCTTGGCAAAGGAGAGCAGGGCCCGATAGTGCTTGATGTGGTCCAACCAGATCTGGCATGGAATGACTAAACAAGTTGTGCACCATATACGTTCAAGTCTGCACCCCTTGGTCTTAAGGGAGTGAAGATGAGGGCCATATCAGGGGGACTGACCAGGGTGGGAGAGAGTAAGGGTTTTGCTGGGGACAAGGGCATCAAGGGCAGAGGTGAGGGAATGATTGAGCAGATCAACAGTGAGTCTATCATGAGGCATTAAACTCCTTCCATCAGCTGAATAAGAGTAATCAGGGAAGAAATTGGTCCTCGTCATACCTGTGTCTTGGACTTCAAAATAACGCCAATATATTAAATTTGCAAAACAAAATATAGTTCTAGGAAGCTACATCAAGATTAGAGATCAATTGATATTTTTAATATTTCTATACTTCAACTTTATTTCAGATTTGATACACATCAACAAAGTTCACATTACTTACCATGTCATTAATTAAAGCCACAAGTCTATAAAAACCAGACTGGCCTCACATTCTGGAACAATCTGGGTCATTTATGGTTTTAACATACTGATAACTTTATCTGATTTTAATCAAAGAAATAAGATCAGAGAAAATAGAACAACTTAGACACTAAAAATTTTAGTTCAGAGGGTACATTTGGCTTTGTTCAGCTGGACTAGAAAAGGGTATAAAGCAGGTCAGTCGTCCAGTAAAAGGAATATTACAGAGCAGACTTCTTGTATGTTTACATACGAGAACAACAATGCTCGTAGTCAAGGGGTAAAACGTAATTTTAAATCTCTGCTGACTGTGACAACAGTATCTTTATTTCTACAGTATCCAGTCTTTTTTTCTAAGCATGTGATTAACATTTGGTATAATTTAGAAAGAAAGCTGTTATTGTTTTCTTAGTTACTGTAGGCCAGCAAAGAGGACATTGTATCACTAATTGAAATCGCAGTGCACAGATTTACCACGGTCCACAGTACGCTGAGAAATTTTATTAAAAATTTGGGTCAAGGGAAAATATCCTATAATTGTACAAAAGTCATAGGTATGTAAACAGACAATTCTGTTGATGTAACTCCGGGCAGAAACACTGAACAAACCTCAAGACGTGGAAGCCTAGCTATTAAATCTTCTTCCAGAAAAGCTTAGAAGGAGTTATTCACGTCGACCTTGGAATTAACGTAATTTGATAATGGTCCCACCCTTTCATTTCCTTATTGTAAATGATACAAGATGCACCTCAAGGTAATGTTACTTATTTTCTATATTAATATATTTTATTCAGTTATTAAGTTATATGTACCTGCTTTTTGAGGCCTATGGAAATTTCTTTTGCACCAAACCAAAAGTACAAAGGGTGCATTTACAAAATGTTGCTGTGTGATAATGCACATTTCTCTATTTCTATTTAAAATACTTAGCATTGGAAATGAACAGAACATTTTTGCAGATGTTATGTGAAAGGTAAAAAATGGAAAGGGAGTTCAGTGATTAAAGAGGTCATATTTACTTATCAGACACTATGATGGAAAAGTTTCTATTGTGGCACCAAGTCTGTTAGTACATTTGCATTTCAATTTCATTTCTTATTTATCTGATAATTTTAAAATTAATTTTGTTAAAGATTTTGTGAAAGTTGAGAATCTTCACAACCAAGTACTTCTATCTGCTGGTCACATACTTAATGATTTGCTTATTAAGTAAACAATATGCTTGAAAACTTACCTCAGTGCACGTATCCCCAAATAAATAGTGAACTTTGAGGTTCTAAAATAGTTCGAATAGATAATTAAGTTTGTACTTGATGTGAAATATATGCTTGTGCTGGTGAATTGATCTGAGACAAAGGGGCAAAGAAAAATTGTTTAACACTAAGATAAAACTGGCCACAACTTGTATAGAGCCTTGACCGAACCCCTATTCAAATAGTACCAAAACAAAAGGAGGCTGTATTGCTTCTAGGGCAAGATAAGACTGATATTTTTGCAGCCCCAGCCACAACTGTGCAACGAAAAGGTGGTGGTGAGCCACCTTCTTGAACCGCTGCAGTCCGTGTGGTGACGGTTCTCCCACAGTGCTGTTAGGAAGGGAATTCCAGGATTTTGACCCAGCGACGATGAAGGAACGGCGATATATTTCCAAGTCGGGATGGTGTGTGACTTGGAGGGGAACGTGCAGGTGGTGTTGTTCCCATGTACCTGCTGCTCTTGTCCTTCTAGGTGGTAGAGGTCGCGGGTTTGGGAGGTGCTGTCGAAGAAGCCTTGGCGAGTTGCTGCAGTGCATCCTGTGGATGGTACACACTGCAGCCACAGTGCGCCGGTGGTAAAGGGAGTGAATGTTTAGGGTGGTGGATGGGGTGCCAATCAAGAGGGCTGCTTTATCTTCCCAAAAAACACAGCCCCCAAAAAACACAGCCCCCCACTCCCAAAACACAGCCCCCCACAAAAAAACACACAGCCCCCCACAATAAAACAGCCCCTCAAAAAACACAGCCCCCTCCTCTCCCAAAAACACAGCCCCCCAAAAAAACACAGCCCCCCCCAAATAAACACAGCCCCCTCCACCCCCCAAAAAACACAGCCCCCCCAAAAAAACAGCCCCCCCACTCCCCAAAACACAGCCCCCCCACAAAAAAACACACAGCCCCCTCCACCCCACAAAAAAAACACAGCCCCCAAAATAAACACAGCCCCCTCCTCTCCCCAAAAACAAAGCCCCCCCTCAAAAAACACACAGCCCCCCCAAAAAAACACAGCCCCCTCGTTATAGACTCCCCTACCTTTGGGAAAAGATTTTGACTATCGACCTTATCTATGCCCCTCATTATTTTATAGACTTCTATAAGATCACCCCTTAACCTCCTACTCTCCAGGGAAAAAAGTCCCAGTCTGTCTAACCTCTCCCTGTAAGTCAAACCATCAAGTCCCGGTAGCATCCTAGTAAATCTTTTCTGCACTCTTTCTAGTTTAATAATATCCTTTCTATAATAGGGTGACCAGAACTGTACACAGTACTCCAAGTGTGGCCTCACCAATGCCCTGTACAACTTCAACAAGACATCCCAACTCCTGCATTCAATGTTCTGACCAATGAAACCAAGCATGCCGAATGCCTTCTTCACCACCCTATCCACCTGTGACTCCACTTTCAAGGAGCTATGAATCTGTACTCCTAGATCTCTTTGTTCTATAACTCTCCCCAACGCCCTACCATTAACGGAGTAGGTCCTGGCCCGATTCGATCTACCAAAATGCATCACCTCACATTTATCTAAATTAAACTCCATCTGCCATTCATCGGCCCACTGGCCCAATTGATTAAGATCCCGTTGCAATCCTAGATAACCTTCTTCACTGTCCACAATGCCACCAATCTTGGTGTCATCTGCAAACTTACTAACCATGCCTCCTAAATTCTCATCCAGATGGTGATGTAGATGGTGGAAAGGCTTTGGGGAGTCAGGAGGTGAGTCACTCGCCGCAGAATACCCAGCCTCTGACCTGCTCTCGTAGCCACAGTATTTATATGGCTGGTCCAGTTAAGTTTCTGGTCAATGGTGACCCCAGGATGTTGATGGTGGGGGATTCGGCGATGGTAATGCCGTTGAATGTCAAGGGGAGGTGGTTAGACTCTCTCTTGTTGGAGATGGTCATTGCCTGGCATTTGTCTGGCGCGAATGTTACTTGCCACTTATGAGCCCAAGCCTGGATGTTGTCCAGGTCTTGCTGCATGCGGGCTCGGACTGCTTCATTATCTGAGGGGTTGCGAATGGAACTGAACACTGTGCAATCATCAGCGAACATCCCCTTTTCTGTCCTTATGATGGAGGGAAGGTCATTGATGAAGCAGCTGAAGATGGTTGGGGCCTAGGACACTGCCTTGAGGAATTCCTGCAGCAATGTCCTGGAACTGAGATGATTGGCCTCTAACAACCACTACCATCTTCCTTTGCACTAGGTATGACTCCAGCCACTGGAGAGTTTTCCCCCGATGCCCATTGACTTCAATTTTACTAGGGCTCCTTGGTGCCACACTCGGTCAAATGCTGCCTTGATGGATATGTGGCTCTCTATCCCATCATCTAAATCGTTAATAAATACAGTGGATAGTTGAGACCCCAACACAGATCCCTGTAGGACACCTGCCAATTTCAGTACCTGCCCATTATCCCTACTCTCATGTCTCCTGCCAATTTCCTAACCAGGTCAATAATTTGCCCTCAATTCCATGAGCTTTGACGTTAGCTAATAGTCTGTTATGAGGGACTTTATCGAATGCCTTCTGGAAGTTCATATAAACAACATCGATAGACTACTTTAGTCACCTCTTCAAAAAATTCAATCAGGTTCATCAGGCATGACCTACCCTTTACAAATCCATGCTGGCTCTCTCTGATCAGCTGAAAATTTTCAATGCGTTCAGTCACTCTATCCTTAATTATAGACTCTAATAATTTCTTGACAACAGATGTTGGACTAACTGGTCTATAATTCCCTGGTTTCACTCTCTCACCTTTCTTAAATAGCGGAATGAGATGTGCAATTTCCCAATCTAAAGGAACGGTTCCTGAAGTGAGAGAACTTTGCAAGATTATAGTTAGGGCAATGTTCTCACCTACTTCCTTTAAAACCCTGGAATGGAAACCATCTGGTCGTGGGGATTTGTCACTCTTTAGTATCATTATTTTCTTCATTACTGTTAATTTGCTTACGTTAATTATGGTGAGTCCCCAACCTTGATTCAAAATTAGTTTCCTTGGGGTGTCAGGCATGCTATCCTTTTCCTCTACTGTAAATACTGACGCAAAGTAATTATTTAACATGTCCCCCATTTCCTTATTTTCATTTACAATTTCACTATTATCAATTTTTAAGGGACCCACATTGCTCTTGACCACCCTCTTTTCCTAATATAATTGTAAAAAAATTTTGTGTTGGTTTTGATATCCCTTGCAAGTTTCTTTTTATACTCCCTATTTGTAGGGCTTACTATCTGTTTTGTCACCTGTTACTGTTCTTTGTATCTCTCCCAGTCGCTAGGATCTGTGCTATTTTTTGCACTTTTGTATGCCTTTTCTTTTAGTTTTATGTTTTCCCTTACCTCTTTTGTCAACGATTTTTTTTGGCAAGTAGAGCTCTTGCCCCTTAGGAGGGAAAGAGAAAACGGAATTCTAGGCCAGTTAGCCCGACATCAGTACAAGGGGAAATGCTAGAATCTATTATTAAAGAAATAGTAACAGGGTACTTAGAAAATCATAACATGATTAGACAGTCACACAGTTTTATGAAAGGGAAAGCATGTTTGACAAATCTATTAGAGTTTTTTGAGGATGTAACTAGCAGGGTAGATAAGGGGGAACCAGTGGATGTAGTATATTTGGAATTTCAAAAGGCATTCAATAAGGTGCCACACAAGAGGTTGTTACACAAGATTAGGGCTTACGGGATTGGGGGTAATATATTAGCATGGATTGAGGATTGGTTAACAAACAGAAAATGGAGAGTAGGAATAAACGGGTCATTTTCAGATTGGCAGGTTGTAACTAGTGGAGTGCCACAAGGATCAGTTCTTGGGCCTCAGCTGTTTACAATATATACCAATGACTTAGATGAGGGGACCGAATGTAATATGTCCAATTTTGCTGACGATACAAAGCTAGGTGGGAAAATAAACTGTGAGGAGAAAGCAAAGGGATATAGACAGGTTAAGTGAATGGGCGAGAAGGTGGCAATGTGGAGAAATGTGAAATTATCCACTTTGGTAGGAAGAATAGAAAAGCAGAATATTTTTTAAAAGGTGAGAGAATAAGAAATGTTGGTATTCAGTGAGATTTGGATGTCCTTGTACACGAATCACAGAAAATTAACATGCAGGTACAGCAAGCAATTAGGAAGGCAAATGGTATTTTGCAAGGGGGTTGGAGTATAAGAGTAAGGAGGCCTTGCTGCAATTATATAGGTAACACCACACCTGGAGTACTATGTTTTGGTCTCCTTACCTAAAGAAGGATATACTTGCCTTAGAGGGGGGTGCAACGAATGTCCACTAGATTGATACCTGAGATGAGAATCAATGTCCTGTGAGGAGAGATTGAGTAGAATGGGCCTATATTTTCTGGAGTTTAGAAGAATGACAGGTGATCTCATTGAAATATACAAAATTCTTAGAGGGCTTGACAGGGTAGATGCTGAGAGGTTGTTTCCCCTGGCTGGAGAGTCTAGAGCTAGGGGTCATAGTCTCATGATAAGGGGTCGGCCATTTAGGATCGAGATCAGGAAAAATTTCTTCGCTCAGAGGGTTATGAATCTTTGGAATTCTCTACCCCAGAGGACTGTGGATGCTCAGTCATTGAGCAGATTCAAGACTGAGATCGACAGATTTTTGGACTCTAAGGGAATCAAGGGATATGACGATAGGGCAGGCAAATTAAGTTGAGGTAGAAGATCAGCCATGATATTATTGAATGGCGGAGCAGGCTCAAGGGGCCATATGGCTTACTCCTGCTCCTATATTTCTTATGTTCTCTAGGGGTATAAACTGGGGTTATATATCATATTAAATTCTTTTTTGAACACCTCCCACTCATCTTCTATCGTTTTACCCATTAACAGATTTGCCCACTTTACTGTGGACAGTCTGTTTCATCCCGTTGAAGTCGACCTTACCTAAATTTAGAAGAATCTTAGTAACTGATACAGGTTTCTCCCTTTCAAACACAATGTTGAACTCAATCATATTATGATCGCTATTAGATAAATGTTCATGCACTGTTAGGCTGTTAACTAAATCTGGCTCATTATTGAATCTAATATGGCCTGCCCCCTTGTTGGCTCTAGAACATATTGTTGCAGAAAGCTAAACTGAACATACTCAAGAAATTCACTACATTTCTGACATGTGCTCATCTGCTTATCCCAATCTATATGATAGTTAAAATCCCCCATTAAAACCACACTGCCTTTAAGACCATAACAAATAGGAGCAGGATTAGTCCATATGGCCCCTCAAGCCTACTCTGCCATTCAATCACATCATGGCTGATCTTCGACCTCAACTCCACTTCACTGCCAATCCCCATATCCCTTGATTCCCCTAGAGTCCAAAAATCCATCTATCTCAGCCTTGAATATACTCAATGATTCAGCATCCACAGCCCTCTCGGGTAGAGAATTCCAAAGATTCACAACCCTCTGAGTGAAGAAATTCCTCCTCATCTCAGTCCCAAATGGACGACCCCTTATCCTGTGACTATGCCCCCTGGTTTTAGAATCTCTAGCCAGGGGAAACAATCTCTCAGCATCTACCCTGTCAAGCCCCATCAGAATCTTATATGTTTCAATGAGATTACCTCTCATTCTTCTAAACTCCAGAGAGTATAGGCCCATTCTACTCAATCTTTCCTCACAGGACAACCCTCTCATCCCAGGAATTAATCTAATAAACCTTTTCTACATGCTTGTCTAATCTCTGCATTTATACATTCTGCCCATTTCACAGCTGTTACCAAGGGGCCTATAAACAACTCCCACTACAGTCTTAAATCCTTTTCTGTTTCTTAATTCTACCCATAAAGTCTCCACTGCCTGCTTACTTCTCATTATATCCTCTCTTATCATTGAAGTAATTTCATCCTTAATCACTTAGGCTATTCCTCCCCCTCTACCAGTTTCCCTATCCTTCCCATAGACCTTATAACCTGGTATATTCAGTTCCCAGTCCTGTCTGTCTTGCAGCCATGTCTCAGTAATGGCTACCATGTCATACCCTCGAGGTTGAATTTGCACCTGCAGTTCATTCAATTTGTTCCTTATATTCCGTGCATTTGTATAAAGAACGCTTATTTGGGCCACACACCCTAACCGGTCCTTCTGCTCCAATGTTGTTTTTCTCTCTCCTGATTTAATTACTTTACATCTTTTAGTTTTCCCTTTACCTGTAGTGCCTAAAGCATAATTTCTGACGATTACTCTACCCTCTTCCTTTTCATTTGTTATTTATACTACCTTTTCCACCTAAGCCCTCCCTCCCATTTACTAGTTTAAAGTCCTTGTGACTGTCCTATTTATCCTTTCCCCTCGGACCCTGGTCCCAGCCCAGTTCAGGTGGAGCCCATCCCAACATTGCAGCTCCTTTCTGTCCCAGTACTGGTGCCAGTGTCACATGAAATGAAATCCCTCTTTCCCACACCACTCCTTCAGCTACAGGGTCAAGAACCATTGAATGGTGGCACAGGCTCAAGAGGCTAAATGGCTTACTCCTGTTCCTGTAGTCCTATCACTTGGCAGGCCATGTGATAGTTTGAGCTACAGGGCATCACAATGAAATTCGTGACTGCACTAAAACAGTTAATACTGATGTATGACTTTTTCAAATAAAGTTGTTGGTTGCTTGGATATGCAGCAGTTAAACTATGTGTTTGACCATGAGGAGAGCTAGGAAATGAGTTTGAAAACAAAATCTTTCAATCCAGAAACCTTTTTATAACATCAAAATAGTTCAAAACCATCAAAATAGGAACTTGCGAGGAAACGTTTGGATAGGACGATAATTCCTGTTGCAACAACTATTCACAGGAAAGAAATAAACCTGTAATGGATGTTGGAGATAAAGAGATCAATATCAAAACTATATCAACACTTGTGAGGAATTATGGAGAGCTCTGTGCCTTGATAGAAAGCATGTTTATCACTGGGAGACATTGGGGTAAATTTTCATCTTCACTGCCTGGGCAGTAATCTGGCGGAACGGAACCCACCAAATTTTCTTTCCATTCATCAGACAGATTCTACAACGGGTGAGCAATCCACTCTGCAGGATTACTGCCAAGTCAGTGAAGATGAAAATTGACCCCATTGCCTGAAAAAATAATCTGTTCAGAACAGATTTTATTTGCACTGAGCAGAATATATAAGGAATTCAAGAGTAACAAGCAAGTCTACTCTGTAGTTTAAGCCTGTTGAGATATTGAATGGAAGAATTTGGAATTATAGTCAAAAATAATTGATAATTGAAAAACAAACTGCTACTTTTGGACAATCAAACAATTACTGGCTTTTTAAGAAGCAAAAGAAATAGAAAGATTAAATCAGTATCAACAACAAGAATGAAAATCTACCAGCAAAAAGTTTAAAGTTTATTAAGTGCAAACAAACACATTTTGTACCAAAGGAAAAAAGGAAGCGACTGTTCAAAACAGAACACAGCCAAATATATAAGGAATTCAACAGGAAGTAAATCAGCTAAATAGTTATATCATTCTGTGGTTTGAAATATATACACAGGTGGTTGAGACAGTGAATCAAAGCCGAAATTGTAGAGACGATAAAAGGACTAAATAATTTCCCTCATTCCATCCCTCAAAACAAAATTACAGGGGGAAATACGGGTTTATTGAGAAAGAAGAACTTTAGTAAGAATATCAACAGCATAGTCAACAAAAAACAATCTGAGAAAGAGTCTGCACAAGATTGGGAACTCTGCTGCAAGAATCAAATACATTGAAAAAAAGATTGCCATGTTTTACTTCCCTCTCTCCCCTCCCCCCACCAACTATAGACATTTGGTGAAATAATAAACAATTACTGGTTCTCAAGGAAACAAAGGGATTGGAGTAATAATACACATAATAATAAAATACTAAATTGAAGAACTTGGGCATTTTGGATTCCTGAGTGAGTGAATTAAAGTTAAATAGCAACCATCAGAATGGAATGTTAGCTGCGATTATGGGTGTGGTTTTTAATGACAGTGAATTTTGTTAGTCTGAGAATGTATGAGAATGTCTGAGTCCTTGCATAAACTGGAACACACCAATCCAGAAAGGGTACTCATGTTCTGTCACAGATATCTTATTAAACATAAGTTGCCTGTGCTACAAAGCTCTGCTTTATTAAAAACAATGACATTGATAGTTTAGGACATCATTGAACACTTTATGCTGCCCATCTGCCTAAAAAATGCATCTACTTGGCTTCAATGGAAATGACCAAATCAAAGGAAGAAACCGCTAAACATCAGAAAACTACAGGTATCCTCCTGGTTAGTCTGGGCTCTAGGTTTACCAATGACACTGTCACTGTTCCAACTATGGATCCAACCACATTTCTATGTAATGCTGAAAAAATTATGTAAGGCAAATGTGCATTGCATGATACCTTTGTTGAAACCTATCTTGAAAACTGCTCTCCATGGAGAGTTCCTAAAAAGCTTTGTGTTTCATCCAGTTTAATGGATTCTTGTCACTAGGGATACAAGGTTTCTAGATTCTTGTCTTACAGTACAGAGTACAAGCACTCAACTAGCTTTAAGTAATACAATTATATTAAGCAAATACAAAATTCAACTACATTAGGCAACACCAAACATAATACAAAATACAATTATATATCACAATAATGTCACCTTCTCCTAAAGAGCTCATTCTGCCCAGAAATGAGACTGATATTCTACAGAATGTGCTGAAGCATTTCAATGTAAAGATTTTGGGAATGAAGATCGAGAACAAGGACTTGACAGTGAAGTCAAGTTTGATAACAACTGTAATTCTATTAGCCAGAACAATCTAACCCAATGAAGAAAAGGCCACCTACAATTTCACCAGAAAAATTGAATGACTGACCTACATGCAAGTGCTCATCAAGGCTTAGCCGACAGGGACAATGAGGACCTCTGTTCAAAAGTCTGCCATAGATTCCTGTGCATCTCTCATAAAATGGAAGCGATTATTAAATAATAATAGTGAATTAATTAAAATGTTCCTGAATGATGTTAACAGCTTGCCACATTTGGAGGCTAGCAATGCCAATGAAAGCACATATGTGGACATGGTAGAGACACAGATGCTTTATAGTGAGACAATGGCCTCTCTGCTGGATCTTATTACTTTGAATTTGTCCCTCAATAGGTTTCAGTCTATATGTAAGAACATGGAGATTTGGATACACTACGCAAAGAACTAGGAGTATATAAAAAAAAATGGAGACAAATTTACAGCTGCCTACATTTTACCTGGAAAATATTGACAATTACAATAAGGTTCCATCCCATTATTTGGCAGCTATTATTGGATGTGTGGTGCTTTAATGCACAGATTCATCAGTTGCTATACAGAGCATACAGTGTAGATTCACAAGAATAATGTCGTGGATGGGAAACCATAGTTGTGGGGATAGACTTGAGGTACTGGGACTATTTCCATTGGAGCAGAGAAGACTGAGGAGATTTATTATAGGTTTTTAAAATTATGAGAGGTCTTGACAGAATAAATAAGGAAACACTATTTCCTCTGGTTGAGGAGTCAGTGACAAGAGGTCATCGATTAAAAATTGTCAATTGGAGAGTGAGGAGCAAAGTTAGGGGAAATTTCCTTACAAAAAGGGTTGTTGGAGCACTGAATGTTTTATCATTGGGAATGGTTGAGGCATAGACCATTGCATCTTTTAGGGAAAAATGGGATAAATATTTGAAATAAAGAAAGATACATGGCTATGAGAAAAAAGCAGCACAGTGGGATTAGTTTGGATTGCTCTAGCAAAGAGCCAGCAGAGGCATAATGGTTGAATGACCTCTCTGTCCTGTAAACTTCTATGTTTCTAAGGAAATTGGAATAAAGTTCAACAAGAGCCATTTTTCCTTAAAGCTATTTGGAATAAAGTTATGGGAAAGCTGTAGTGATTTATCTTCAAGTAGACCACAAGTGTCCATTCCACTCTGGCACAGCATTGAAACTGGCCCCTGAGGGAATGTGAGTGTGTCCTCTTCTCACATGATAATGATTAGCACATTAGTTTATTCTTTCCAGTGAAAGAATTGTATTTTTGTATCCATTTTTTTCCATAAATTGGGACCCCAACCTGTAATGAATAATACATTTATAATAAGAATTGTTGTTAAGAGAATTTTCCCTCCATTCATTTGTGCTCTTGATAAAGGACAATATCACAGAGAGGTAGCTGTGCACTTCACAGTTGCACCATAAATGAGCTTTTAGGATGAAAATTCTTGATTCTTTCTCCTCAAAAGAACTCCATTTAGCATACACAAGGCCAACTGTACTATAATGTTTAAGCACATAATTCTTAAAGCTTCTTTTAATGGTCTGATAGATGCGCTTTTCTCCCCAATTTTCTGTCCTCTCCCAAAGGGACTGACTGAAGTATAGTTCCACAGGTGCCATCAGCCTACTGGTACCACACCTAAATGGACTTTCTTCATGTATGTGGATAAACAGTGAATGTTAGCACACTATCCAACTATTGGGAAAAGTCCATTCCCACAAAACTACACCTTTCAGTGGTAGATAACAATCAGAAGTGATAATACTGCCTGATTTTTTTTCTTTCCTTAACCAAGAGGCCTAAAAGGCATTTATAATTCCTGTAACTGCTCCAACTGACAATTCAAACCGGCAATTCAACCTGGTCTGTCGGCTTAGTACTACACCAGATAGTGCCCTTACCCAATATACCACCGGGGGAGCTAGACATACATTTTAAAATACCTAACCTTAGTTTTAACCATGACAAGAACTTCTTGGGAAAGCGTAATGGGAGTAATTTTGTGAAGTGAGGCTCTCTAGCAGTGAGTGCAGCAGTGGGCATAGGGATAAAACTGTAGCCCCACTTTTCCAATGTGTGCTCGCTGCTAACAAGACTCCACACTGCAAGCGAAGCTTCACACTGTTACCCCCAACTTTCTTATAACAGACCCGTTTAAAAGAATCGTGTCTACAATACCTCACTGCAGGTATTTAAACAGATAGCTCAAGAACAAATGGGTAGGGTACAATTTTTGCATATATGTATTTACTTCTAAAGTCTATTAAAAAGTAGCGTAAATGTCTGTTGTGTGTTTGCAGTAATGATTATGATTCCCCTGAGCATCCCAGGTAAAAGAGAAAAACTTAAGATCCGGTTAAAAAATAAAAACAGATGTTTGATTAATGGCAGCTGATGGCAAAGTGGAAACACTATACAGACTCAGCATACTGTTAATTTAAGAACTGGTTTAACAGTTCCAGAGTTAGCTCCACTGCACCGCAGGAAATAGGTGGAAAAACTGAGCTTATACTCCATCCTGTACAGTAACAGTATGTTGAAACGCCAGCAGAACAGAAGGTTTATGTTTATTACCAGCTTCTTTAATTGCTTCTTGGAATTTTCCTTTTTGATAACATTACCGAGTACCACTCCTAAGATATACTGCTATCTGTAGCATGCATACTGCAGCCTTACGTACTTCTTGTAAACACCACTTCAGTGTAAAAAAAACCGAAAGTGTGTTGAGTCATATGTGACCTCAGAAGCAATCAAGACATCAGGACATTACGCAGTGGTGAGTAGAGCAATTTTTAAAAAGTGCATCAAGAAATTTAAATCGCTTGTAAATGCTATTAGACTTGTAAATTATGTTGGGATGAATATAATTTTTGTCTCTGGGACAGGTACTCTAACTTTACTCTACAGAAAACAAAGATTGTTGTAAGAGAGACTGGGCTGATTGTGATATGAAACACGTCTATGCATCTCTCAACTGACATTGCGTCGGATATTTCCAGTTTCACAGATCCTGAGTCAGTCTTGCACGCTAATTATCATCCAGCCCTAGAAGCTAACCTGCATGTTTTAGCTGCAGTATTTTGTTCTATAAAATGCTCCCTGAAAACTTCAGATGCTTTCTTTTCTTACACAGCGAGTAATTATGATCTGGAATTCACTGCTTGAAAGGGTGGTGGAAGCAGATTCAATAGTAACTTTCAAAATAGAATTGGATTTATATTTGAAAAGAAAAAGTTTGCAGGGCTATGGGGAAAGAGCAGAGGAGTGGGACTAATTGGATAGCTCTTCCAAGAGCCAGCACAGGCATGATGGGTAGAATGGCCTCCTTCTGTGCTGCAAGATTTCATGATTCTATTCTATGATTCTAGGATTCTTTTCACTTGGCACTGTAAAATATTTGTGCCATTTCCAACATGTATATGGATCTTTGTGATGGTGCTAACTTGTGATGCTGCTAACTTGTGATGCTCCTTTTACAGTACACATCCAGCATAAAAATTAATACTAATATATACAGTTGTATGCACATCACATTTATTAGCTATACTGTTATTTGTAAAGGAAATGTGTGCCATTTATATCACTGCTATCCAGCATCCTTCTGAAATATCAGAAGATTAATACCAATTCTTTGGTCACCAACATGGTTTACCCTGGTCTCAAATATCATCTCCTCTGCTACAGTGGGCATAAAATTTATTCAGCAGACATTCACATGAGGTGATAATAAAACTTACACCACCCTGCACTACCAGATGTGAGCAAATTGTACTTTTTACAGTGTATTTGTATATTAGTAAAATAATCCCATGATAATATAAAAATAAATGGAACAGTTTTATTTCTTTGCCTTTAGAAGGATTCTTTTTGACTAATAAAAGTAAATTGCCTCAATTATAACATTGTCTCAATGAAGCTGTGTGCTTAGCTAAAATTATCCGTCAAAGTTCTGTTCAATCCAAAGAGCTCTTGTGTTTAATTCATGTTAAGTTGTGTATTGCAAAAGTCGATGATGGCTGATGGGGAAAATGCAAGGAGAGTTGAGTTCTAATTTATAGATAACCTAGGAATGCTTCACAGTTTTGCCACCATACAAGGCTCTCTTCATATAGTCTTCAGTGAACTTTGACTCTGCACTTGCACCTGGATATCCTGAGGACATGAAAGGCACTATACGATTGCAAGTTCTTTATTTTCTTTCTTGACCTTTAAGCTGTTGGCTTTTATAATATATGACAGGAAAAATAGCAATAATAGGATATAAAGGCAAAGGTTTGTTGCTGTTATGATTGTTGTGTGATTCAGTTAACTTTATAAACTCTGAGAAGACAGGTTTTGAAGTTTGCATCAGTTGAACCATATGATTGCCTCACCTGACATAACTTCCACTTAAGTATTATCTTAGGGTTAATTAATTTTAATGGACAGAACACCATGCGGGCTGCAAATCAGGGGCTGACACCCATGGCAGAATTCCAGATATGCCCTCCCATCACATCGAGCTCTGCACTAGGTAAACTATATCATAAGAGTTATATTGATAAGTTACATATGTAGCAGTCTTTGATGAATAAGTTCACCTGCTGTATTTGATACTGAACAATGCATTCAGTACTACTAAATATATAATGCAAAGCTGTTAAAAATGTATACAAGACAATTTGTTATAAAATCCCATTATTGATTTTGATAAATTCCTCAAGCATAAAACCCATAAATTAGAGAGAAAAATATTCAGTATTTATCACCATTACTTATTGCAGCAATATATCACTCTATCATATGTGGAATCTGTTCTAATTGTAGAATCATTACAACTTTCACCAGTTTCAGAATTTACAATTAGCTTTTTTGGAATTAGTATTTAGCACCTATAATTTAAAAAAGTTCTTTAAAAACATGGCCTAGATTTTCTGCTCAAGTTCAACAAGCTTCCCGGCATAACTGAAGTGATAAATTCTTTGGAAGCCATGCCAATAATGGCCAGGTGTATTGTAATGGCATGCAAATGATGGAAACACATCATCTGATGTATTTTCCGTTATTTGCCTCATGCCATTGTTGGCTGTGCCTATTTGTCCCTAACATTGAGCATTGTTATGCTTGGTGCAGGGGAGTATTTAAAATTAAAAAGACCAAAAACGTAATTGCGGCTCAAGTCAGCTTTTTGGAAGTCTGACATTACTGTTTGCCACCATGTACAACCACTTTCCCTTAAAAGCTGTATCAGCACCAAATTTTTGTACCCCATTGTGGAAACTCCTAGCGGGAGCTCAATACAGCCTGGGAGCTCAATCTGAATGATTAATTAGGGCCAAGCCTGGCAGATGAAGCAGGGTTGACCACAGTCAATACAAGTGGGTGCGAAGCTGCATCCCAGCTTTTAAAAAAACAATGGAAATTCTGCCCCAATATATTCTTTAACATGAGCAACAATTGTTGTAATATATCTAGTGCAAAGCAATGAAATGTGAAATCATACTTCAGTGTTTCTGATGTGAGTGAAGTTTTGTGTCAGTTGAAATAATTTCTGTACATTTCCTTCCATCACTCATGCAAATGTTTAATATCCCCTGTTGTCCAGTTAACTTGTTATCCAAAGTTGCAATATATTTTATTTCTTGAAAATGCTTTAAAGGGAAAGATCATATAATGGTTATATTTTGGTGTAGTTGTAATACATTGTCTTAACACGGCATTTACAGGAGGGCAAATAGATAAACATATTTGTTCAGTCAGTTTACCGGCTTCAAGGTTTAGATAGCCATGGCAGGAAGGGGGAACTCAGACATCGATGCAGACTGGCTATTCTACCTTTTCAGGGGTGTTGTTGGGTTGGGTCACCATTCTTGTGCACCTGAGAGATGGTGGTGGTGTGCTTCCATTTTCTGTCTGGATCAGCCTGCCCTTTTCTGTATAGGCTATCTTGTGTTAGCAAGGTAAACCTTGTGTGGGCCTTTGGAAAGGGAGCCCAAACTGCTTGGTACTTTCCAAATTCTAGGCAGAGACCATACATCAACTGCTCTGACTGACATATGTCCCACAGGTGCTTGTTCCACATTTTTGTTGTAAGCGGGAAGGGTATGGCTTTGCATCACAACAATGACTACACTTCAGAAGTACTTCATTGGCTGTGAAGCACTTTAGGATGTCCTGAGGTCATGAAAGGTGCTACATAAATGCAAGTCGTTCTCTCTTTTCTTTATAGTGAGGGATGCATCTTCTTGGCACTAGCATTGAGAGTTGTGCAAATCTGTAGATCTCAGATAGTCCTTGCACATTTGAGGGCACAGCCCAGCAGAGATGGGAATGGATCTGTGGCGATCTCAATATAGGTCATGGCTTTTGTGGTACACTGAATGGCTGCCAAGAATGGTTGGAGCTGGAAGCAGGACCAGAAGGTGTGCAGGAAGTACTCTCTGGTTCACCAGTCTAGTTACATCCTCTCCAGCATTTCTCCGAAACTGAGGGATGGAATCTGTGAATTTTATGTAGGGTGTAGTATGTTTGGTGTTTCAGTTTGAAGTGGCCATCATGCATTTTCCTGCAAGTGATAGTTGTGAGCAAATGGTCCTCTATTCTTCTGACATTTACACTTTTTGGAAAAGGTGTAGATAATTACATGGCCCCTGAGAACTGCCTTAATGGTTATCCACAGGAGCATTGGGGGGACATCGGGAGCTTCATTCTCAGATGAATTGTTCCTACAGGTAGGTTAGAAATCCTGGGATGCGAGGGATGTCAGTGTTAAGGCAGCAGCACTAGGGGTTGCAATGGCAAGTTAATCTGAGTGAGATTTGTTATGGTTGGGGTGTGATCGGAGATAGTTATGGGCCCTATGTTGCAACCTAGAGAGGTAGGCTTCCTTCAGGAAGAAGTTATTTATTCTGAAGTATGTCCTGTGTGGGTTTGAATAAAAGTTGAATCCCCTCATTGTTGAGGGGATCATACTGGGGTAGTTCTAGCTGATTGCCTCTTACACTCTTTGCTCACATGGGGTGTTGTTTTGCTGTATTTGTTCATTTCCACCTTGAACATTAGCAGGGGTTATCTTCCAGGTTTGACAGAGGGGCACTTCCGACAGGAAACATTTTCCACTTTTGAGGAAAATTTGGATCCAGTGTCCATAAAAACATTTTCACTGGTGGAGAATTAAGCTTTATGACTGGAATTCAGCTTAAGTTAACAATTATCACCTTAATCACTTTCAGTGTATGCAGCCACCTCAGGCCTACTCTCTCGTGCTCCCTGGCTAAATCCCTCCATCTCTCCACTTCTCTCTCCACCTTTAAAAACATTCTCAAAATTCATCTTTTCAACCAACCTGTCAGTCACCTCTCAACACTCGCACCATGGCTTGACCACCACTTCTTTCTTCCATTGACTTAATTTTTGTATTCTTCCCTATTGTAAGATGCCTTCGAACATTTTCTATGTTAAAAGTGACATATAAATGCAAGTTGTTATTAATTACCAGAAGCAAGCTGCTTAGCCAGTGCAACTTATGCCCCCTCCCACTTTGCACAGGCGGTAAACAGCAAAAATGGCGACTATTGTGACATATAATGGACATCTGAATTCCTCTCATCATGTTTACTCTATGAAAGTATATTCAAAACTTTGGAAGTGTATTATTCCTGGTAACAAAAACAAAAATGACCACTATTAACCGTTGTTGAATGGTGCTTTGAATGGTTATTTCCATCAAAGTCAGCAACATTTCCAAAATAGTTTGTACACTTGAGGGCCGTTAGAAGCGTGCCAATGATTTTTTGTGACCTAGTGCTCAATCAAAAGAAAATCTTAACAAAAAGAAAT
This sequence comes from Heptranchias perlo, assembly GCF_035084215.1. NCBI lineage: Eukaryota > Metazoa > Chordata > Chondrichthyes > Hexanchiformes > Hexanchidae > Heptranchias > Heptranchias perlo. The sequence goes on along the minus strand of NC_090343.1, from coordinate 31,981,429 downwards.
ACTATCCAACAAATGGGTGAAAAAAGAAAGTCCTCACATGCACAGTAGAAAGGGCAGCTACAATATTCCATCTTGTGGGAACATAGTCCTGACACCTCCTTTGATTCAGTGATTCTGATGAGTCTTGCACTCTTATCAAATCCATGCTTTATTACTTCAGATAATACAGTCTTGTTATCATCATTACATTTCGCAATTATATGCATTGCACTGATACGTAATCCAAGTGCTTCAAAGCATCTAAATATTCTTGATCCATAGAGATATAAAAAGAAATCAGGGCCTGGAAATCCAAAACAAAGAAACTGTTAGAAATACAGGCCAATCAGCATCTATAAAGAGAAAAGATGGGTTAACTTTTTGGATATAACACAGGTGCCATCCCTTCATCTCCTCACCACACTCCCAGGGCATTGTTGATGCATAGTCCAGTGTACTTTGGCTGATGTGGTGCTCCAGCCTAAAGTTGACCCTAGGAAGGGTGATGTGATGGGTGAAATATGCAACAAGAAAAGTATATAGTATTTTTGCAATCTAACTTCATAATATTACCATTTATGTAGCTAACAGTTCTTCTAACACATTTAAAATGAAATATTTTCAACATACTCAATTTTCAACCTCACACATGAAGAACGACTAGTTGGGAAAGTTACTGGAAGGCAACAGCATCTATGGAACCACACCCCAGCGCCTTCAGGAGAGGAAGGCATGAAAAAAATTAAAAATTTACGATATGGGGGTTAAATTGGTTAATCCCCAAAAATGGACGCTGGGATAGCAGTGCGTGATTAACCTGCGCCCGGTTGTTGAGATGCAGGCAGCATGTAACATTCGTGCTTAAAGGCAGCCTGCACCTCTTAAAGGGGAGATGCGCTATGGCTGCAGCGAGACCTGGAATTGGTGTGGCAACTAACTCTGTGCAGGGATATACCGAGGAATGGCTGGGCCTGCGAGAGAGCATGCACCAAGGTTCTCCGATGACGCGCTAGAGACCTTGGTGCAAGAGGTGGATGCACGGAGGGGCATTCTTTATCCGCAGAGGGGCAAGAGGCCCTCCAGACACGTGCTAAAGTGGCAGTGGGAGGCTGTGGCAGACGAAGTAAATACCAGGAGCATCGCACCACGTACATGGATGCAGTGCAGGAAGAAGTTCAATGATTAGACATGAGTGGTCAAGGTGAGTGACTTCAACTGTCAAGTGGCATATCCTACCAACTGCACCACTAGCCTCATCCACTGCTCCATGCACTACACCCCCCGTCACCCACCTACCAATAAACTCTTTCCATCAGTACGCAACTCTTCAAATCAGATGCTGCATCTTACCCTTATACGGCACCACTCTTGCAAGCCGCACACTCACAACTCACAGGTCACACACACTGGCAGCTATTCAACCACGACAGCCACATCACCCAAACATCTTGCAGGACACTCACTGACGCACGTCCCTCTTTCTTGCAGGAAAAGGTGGTGCATAACAACAGGCAGCAGGAAAGACCTGGGGGAAGACAGGCACGCCTTCACGTCCTCACACCCCTGGAGGAGACAGTGCTGTTGATCATTGGACAGGCCGTCACTGAGGCCATGGCCACTGGCGGTGCTGGAGGTATCGATGATGAGAGTCTCTGCATATCTAATCCTCCTTCTCACTCCCCACTTCTCCTTCATCCACAATCTTTTCTGACTTGTGCTGTAGATGGTGTCAGCATGCACGTCTTCCTTTCTTCTCTCCCCGCACCACAACTCCAACCGTCTCCCTTTGTCATTGCAGATACCCAAAAACTAGAACCGGCACAGTCAGAGAAGGCAGAGGAAGATGACAGTGACGATGCAGACATATCGTCTGTCGATCTTACACTCACAGCTACCAGCTGAGATACTGACACTGCGGGTACTTTAGAGGCTAGGTTAGAGGAGGGATTGGCATGTGGTGAGACATTGGGCACAAGTGCACAGGAGCCGGGCCGGGGGGAATGGATACCACAGGTGCCAGCTCACCGGAGGGCAAGGTCGTTCACTCGTTCTGTTGGAGTGGAGTCAGATGATGACTTTGATGGGCCAGGCTACAGAAGAAGGCTGATGGGCGTACACAGCCAAATGCTTGGTGCACTGGAAAGCCTGCCGGAAAGCCTGCGCACAATGTCAAGGTGCGTGGAGGAGTCCAGCGCCAACTTGGCACAGGGCTTTGCGCAGAGTTTGGAGCCCATCCTTTCCCATGTGGAATGAGTGGTCATCTCCATCAGCACACCTGTGGAACCCACCATGATACAGCGTCTGATGACTGATGTCACAGCTTCCAGTGCAGCACAAACATTTGACTGCTGTCTAGGAAGCTCAGACCACTGCTATTGTGGCTCTGGGATCCACTGTGGAACAGGCCTTCCAGGGCGTCCCAGCAATCTGTTCTCCAGCAGATCACCAGGATTGCTGAGGTGCCAGCCTGGCAGAGTGGCAGTAGCGCCATGGAAGAAGAACCTGCTGTCCTCTCTCAGGATGACAGCATTCCTGCTCCAACCCCTGCCACCCCACCAGTGCCCTTGCTGTTGCCTGTCAGACAGCCGGCCCAGACTGCTGCAGCCCAGGCCGAAATGTTGCAGTCTGCAACCAGGCCCTCCCGAGCCAGAGCTGCTCGAGGTCATCCTCCAAGTCCATCTGCACTCTCCTCAATTGAAGGTCAGCAGCCTCCCACCACCCATGCTCCAACCATTGAGGGTGCACCTCGTAGGAGCACTAGGATAGGTAAAGGCACATGACTGACAGACACTAAGGGGATGCACAAGGGTGAATAGTCTCATTTTGTTTGAATTATGACATGTATTAAATTTATAAATTTGGATTTGAATTTGCATCTGGTGTTGGTTTTAATTTCTGTGATGAGCTGAGGGAGGAAGCAATGTGTAATCATAAGGAGGATGATTTGATGGTCATGTGAGAGCGGAAAGATAAGGAATGTGGGGCTGTTGGTGAATGTTGAGGTTACTAGTATCGCTCGTTAATCAGCTGATCACGCAGAGCCCTGGCAGACAGGGCCTAGCTACCTAATTGCCTCCCTGCCTCTTCCTACACTTCCTGCTGCACTTCCTCTTTTTTTATTCATTCTTGGGATGTGAGCGTCACTGGCAAGGCCAGCATTTATTACCTATCCCTAATTGCCCTTGAGAAGGTGGTGGTGAGTCGCCTTCTTGAACCGTTGCAGTTCGTGTGGTGAAGGTTCTCTCAGAGTGCTGTTAGGTAGGGAGTTCCAGGATTTTGACCCAGCGACGATGAAGGGACGGCGATATATTTCCAAGTCAAGATGGTGTGTGACTTGGAGGGGAACGTGCAGGTGGTGGTATTCCCATGCACCTGCTGCCCTTGTCCTTCTAGGTGGTAGAGGTCGCAGGTTTGAGAAGTGCTGTCAAAGAAGCCTTGGCAAGTTGCTGCAGTGCATCTTGTAGGTGGTACACACTGCAGCCATGGTGCGCCGGTAGTGGAGGGAGTGAATGTTTAGGGTGGTGGATGGGGTGCCAATCAAGCGGGCTGCTTTATCCTGGGTGGTGTCGAGCTTCTTGAGTGTTGTTGGAGCTGCACTCATCCAGGCAAGTGGAGAGTATTCCATCACACTTCTGACTTGTGCCTTGTAGATGGTGGAAAGGTTTTGGGGGGTCAGGAGGTGAGTCACTCACCGCAGCATACACAGCCTCTGACCTGTTCTTGTGGCCACAGTATTTATGTGGCCGGTCCAGTTTAGTTTCTGGTCAACGGTGGCCCCCAGGGTGTTGATGGTGGGGGATTCGATAATGGTAATGCCGTCGAATGTCAAGGGGAGGTGATTAGACTCTCTCGTTGGATGGTCATTGCCTGGCACTTGTCTGGCGTGAATGTTACTTGCCACTTATCAACCCACATCCTCCTCCATCTTCTCCTCCTCCTCTTCCTCTGCCTATTGCTCAGGTTCTCACCGGATAGGTGGTGGCAAGGTCTGTTCCCTCACAATGGTGAGATGGTGCAGCATGCAGCATACAACGACAAATCTTGATACCTGCTCAGCTGTGTACCCCAGGGCTCCCCCAGAGCGGTCCAGGCAGCGGAAGCGTTGCTTGAGGATGCCTATGGTGTACTCGATGATGTTCCATGTGGCAGCATGGCTCTCATTGTACACCCGCTGTGTGCTGTGCACGTGTGTGCATTGCAGACCGCAGTCATGAGCCACTTCATGAGGGGATAACCCTTACCACCCAGTAGACAGCCTTGACTTGCCATGCTGGTTGAAAGCAAGTCATTGCTTGCCGTGACTTGACTTGCTGTGCTGGTTGAAATATAGGTGGCATGTTGGTCTGCCGCAGGATGAAGAAATCTTGACTGCTGCCAGGATAGCGGGCATTGACCTGCATGATGTGCTGCATGTGGTCGCACACCAGCTGCACATTGAAGGAGTGGAATCCCTTTCTGTTCATGAATATTGCTGAGTTCAGATGTGGAGCACGCATGGCAATATGCATGCAGTCAATGACACCCTGCACCATGGGGAAGCCTGCAATGCGAGCAAACCCTCGTGCTTGCTCATATTGCTTGTCTCTGTCCAGAGGGAATGTAATCAATGTTTCTAAGTGCATACGGACCCTCTGTGACCTCCGTGCACTGTGAATTGCGAGATGTTTCTTATATCGCCAGCAGCAGCCTGAAAGGAGCCAGAGCCATAAAAATTAAGTGCCACTGTTATCTTGACAGCCACAGGCAATACTGCCCTTGCCCTGCTCTGAAGCTGAAGTTGTGGCTGCAGCAGTTGGCAAATCTCAGTCACGGCCTCTTTTGTGAACCCCAGCCGTCAAATGCACTGGTTGTCGCTGAAGTTGAAGTAAGAGAATTGGTCTCTGAAGGCCCTCATTGGATATGGCCTCCTGCTTAGTGTCCTGCACCTCCTCCTCCTCCCTTTTCTGGCAGCTTGTCCAGCTCTGCGTGGCCTCTCTGCGTGCTCCCAGTTATGTTCAATTCCCAGAGGAAGCCCTAGCAGACCACCCATTTCTGGCAGCAACCTTGTTCAACACACTATTTTAAATGCCACTAACAGTACTACATGACCATGCTCTATATAATACAGCAACTTTCTCCAAGTATAGGAAACTGCCACAAACACCCACAATTGTATCAACAGCCAGAACAACTAATCCAGCAACTAATCTGTAACTCCTGCATGATTCCGCTAGTGGTGGTGGGGGTGGGGTGGGGGTCCTTCATGCCCTTTAACTCCTGTTCAGCTGTGCGAGGTTAGGACAGTGCGTTGTCTGGAGGGGGGAGTTCGAAAATGGCGCCAGCTGCTTCAAATCAGTGTTGCACACTGATTAACGCCATAATCACCCTACTTTGAATGGTACCGGCGCTCGTTAGGTGTGCGTGCGCAAACCCCTTTACCAAGATGGTGTCCTGCGCATGTCACGCTGGAAGTGCAACTTGGATGCCACTTTCAGGGCTTAGGAGTCCACATAGCGCCTACAAAACAGGTGCTACACAGCCCAATTTAGCCCCCAATATCTTTAAATAGAAATACTAAATATCCTGTTGGATCATGCATTTGTGCAAATGACTGACGTACAATGTTTTATCATGCCCACACAGTCCTCATAACCCACCAGGACTCACTTCCTGTGTATATGAGATAGCAGAAGTGACATTATATCGTATCAGTCTAGAAGGCATATTGCTATGGTAACAACATGGACACACTAGCATCTTGTTATTTAATCTGAATGCAAAATGCTATATCTAGCTAAAAGATTCTGCTCCTTTTTGATATAAAATAACTTTTCTATAATCAGGGTTCGTGGGTGTACTTTGTTCTTCTGTGGCAAATGTTTCTGTTTTGAACATGTTTGCAGAAGTATTTCTGGAATGAAACAGAAATGTAGACACATAAATGAGTGTTGTAGTTAGTACAAGTGTCTCACAAAAAACGTCACTGTGTTTGTATTCTGGAGGACTCAATGATGTGATTGGTGACAATATGGTATCATTGAGTTACTGAAGTAATTATCAACTTTGTTACCTGGGTGGTAACCTGGCAGGGTGGATCACCCGACTGTTGTAGAACCCGTCTGATTTTCATCCCATTGAAATCAATTGGATGAACATCGGGCGGGCAATCCGCTCTCCCAGTTTACCGCCCAAGTAGTGAGGGTGAAAATTCATAGAATCATAGAATGGTTACGGCACAGAAGGAGGCCATTCGGCCCATCGAGCCTGCGCCGGCTCGCTGCAAGAGCAATCCAGCTAGTCCCGCTCCCCCGCTCATTCCCCCTAGCCCTACAAATTTTTCTCCTTCAGGTACCTATCTAATTCCTTTTTGAAAGCCACGATTGACCCTGCTTCTACCATCCTTTAAGGCAGTGCATTCCAGATCCTAACCACTAGCTGTGTAAAAAAGTTTTTCCTCATGTCGCCTTTGGTTCTTTTGCCAATCACCTTAAACCTGTGTCCTCCAGTTTGCGACCCTTCTGCCAGTGGCAGAATTTTTTGTAATACAGTTTTTCTGTATTACTTTGTCTAGACCCTTCATAATTTTGAACACTTCTATCAAATTTCTTCTCAACCTTCTCTGCTGTAAGGAGAACAATCCCAGCTTCTCCAGTCTATCCACATAATTGAAATGACTCATCCCTGGAACCATTCTAGTAAATCTTTTCTGCACCCTCTCTAAGGCCTTCACATCCTTCCCAAGGTGCGGTGCCCAGAATTGGGCACGATACTCCAATTGCGGCCGATGCAGTGTTTTATAAAGGTTCAACATAACTTCCTTGCTTTTGTACTCTATTCCTCTATTTATAAAGCCCAGGATCCCGTATGATTTCTTAACCGCTTTCTCAACCTGTCCTGCCACCTTCAACGACCAGTATACATATACCCCCAGGTCTCTCTGTTCCTGCACCCCCTTTCGAGTTGTACCCTTTAGTTTATACTGCCTCTCCTCATTCTTCCTACCAAAATGTATCACCTCACACTTCTCAGCGTTAAATTTCATCTGCCATGTGTCCGCCCATTCCACCAGCCTGTCCATGTCCTCTTGAAGTCTATCACTATCCTCCTCGCTGTTTACTACCCCATTGTTCTTTATTTAATGCCAGCCAATTGTTGTCAATGGTGAATTTTGAGAAGTAATGTAAATAAGAAAGATTTTTTTGTTGCCACTGTGCATCATCCCTCTGGCTCAAAGATTAAGGTATCTTGGGCCGTAGGATTCTCCATATATACGGTCAATTGAAATCTATGATTATCCAACACCAGCTGCAGTTCAGGCAGAATAATCTGCAAGAATCAGTTTTTCTTCTCTACAATACCAGGTTTGCATGTGTCTCTTCATCTACTGGCCTGAATGAGAACTGACAAAACCTAGTCTTGTTGGTGTTGGTGTATTTGAGTAACTGGTGGCCTTTGAACTTGAACTCTAGATTTGTTCAAAAGGCAAGTTCTCTATTATTTGCACTTATGAGCTGACTGGAAACAGACAAATTGTCTCTGCCATTAAATTGATGTAATACCTATGCACTACATTTCATAGCTTCTGTGGCATTTTATCAATGATTACTTGAGACAAATGGCCAACTAAATCCTGATCCTAAAATGGCCTGCATTGGATTAGTCCATGTTATTTGCAAAAGGCTTTGGACCAATGCAGGTACTGAGTTTGGACTCACCTATCCCTTTAAAAATGGAAGTATCCATAGCATCATTTTATTTATTCCATCAGTGCTGGATGAACAGCCATTATCTGTGACTACAGTTACAATAACCATCAAACATCAGGACTAGCTTTCTTATGTAAGATTAACCCTAAATTACCAAAGTAAATACCTAAAAAAACAACTTTACATAAAAATAACTTATAAACACTTTACCTGTACTCACCCATCATACCTTTCTTCTTTGTTATTGTCCTTCCCTATTCTGCCTTTTTCAGATTTTATGAATTTTTCTAAGAATTACACTTTATTCTAACTTTTTCTCTTCAGTAGTAACTTTAAAAAGCCATTATTTTGATATAAACACAGCTGTAAAACTATACTCTTAGCTAATCAAATGACAAAGAGCTAAAAATTGACTTGGTCCACTGTCAACTTTTGATACGTTTTTCCCACATCCAACAGGAAGTGGCTGACTGTGGACAAGTAATCTCATTGACACCTTGGAAAAAGATTCAATATGGAAAAGAAAACTCATTTGCAATGTGTTATGAGTTAAGGATAAATTATTGGGATAGGATGAATAAACAGAAATGGAGTGATATGGTGGTTGTATAACATGTTGAAACACCAAAAAATAGTTTCAAGTAATGGTTAGACATATATTCAGTACCCCACTCCAGTGACTCGCTGATCTCAGGGGAAGGCCCAGGAACACAGCACCCAATTGTCCCTTTAAAGTAGTATATAAGTTGGGGAGACTGCAGGAAGAGAATAAATGGGGTAAATGAGGGGGGAGAATACATGGGGGAAATGAGGGGGTAATCTGCATGTAAAAATACAGGATAGTGTATTTATGTATATTTTAATATATACTAAATCTATAAAAACTGAAGACTGAAGAAAGCACAGGCTCAGGACCCAAGTAGCTTTTGCTGTACAATGCGATTTCTTCAGTTCATGTATTACACAGTTGAAACTGTTTAATCAAAGGAAACATTTCACTGTGAGCTGATGTTCAGCGGGCAATAAATTTACATTATCAGGACTCATTGTACCTGTGACCCTTAACAGCTGTGAGACCACAGATGTTTTCTTAAGTTTCTCCATGGTCTGGAGTTGGCTATGTAATTCTTAATCCATTTATTCAATTCAAATGCTCCAGGAACAAAGATGTGCATCTAAGTTTGTAGCAGTCATTGCCTGGAGCAATTAACTCTGAGCCGAAAAAAAGTTCAGAACATTTACAAAACTCTTTGGTATATTAAGCAATCTTAAAACTAATATTGAAGACTTTGATATCTAAAGCATCAATTTTCCACCTGCTTTTTTTTCCACACATTCTGCATTCTAAAATCATAAAACTGGAAAACTTCCTGAGATCGCATACTTCAGTGTTATTTTCTATATTTTTTTTGGCAAAATTAATTTTAATGAATCTGATTTACATGTGTAAATCCTAAAATGCCCAAATCAAAGGATGTTCTATCTTTGGTGGGGAGTTTTTAAGATAGGTTAAGTTCCTAGAACAGCCATATTCATGGCAACATGGGTGTTCGCTGCAGCCCAAGCTTTTGGTAAAGCACTTTTAATAGTTTTAATCATATAGTTTCCTAACAGCAAACTAAAAATATATTTTTTAAACCACCTAATGTGACTAGCCACGCAGTGACATCTCCATGTCACTAATCATGTCATCGCGTCCTTGTACATTCAGAATTGTGGTTAAGTGACTCAGCAGACAATAGCGCCCTTTAATGCCCTCGAACTGTCTGGTAATCAACTACAGATGATTTTTCAATAAACCTGGAGTACACCACAATTATTTATCTTTTTGATTTAATGTCGTCACATATCAAGGACATGGCGCATCTATACTGAAAATCAATGCCAGCATGAAGCAGGAATGGACAAAATTCTCGTATAATACCGAAACTTTATGGGCCATAATTTGCTGTGGCAGGGCATCTAACGGCATCTGCCGTTAGTTAAGACTTGCCCTTGTACGTTTAGGTTTTTAACTTTTTTGCATCGCAAGTTGCTGAAAATGCGAGGTGATAACATCGCAGTGAGGGAAATAGGGCAATTGGGACCCGAGTGAACAGGGCGAGCAACTGTATATCTCCTTAACCAGTCAGATTGAAGGATTGTGAAATTAACAGTGCAAGGACTGAAGGAAGTGTAAGTTAGAGTGGGTGAATTCAATGTCAAATTAGTTACAGAAAGAGAAATAGAGAGGGAAAGAAAGATTGGATTAAGAGAGAGAAAAAAGAGCCGGAAAGGAAAAGTAAAAAAATGTTAAATTTAGAATTTTACATTTTTAAAATCTCCAACAACAATTAAAACCTGAAGGAATGAGACTCCACGCTTGTAATAGTTATTTTTCAGTGCCAAGCAGGCTGACTGGCAGTAATTAACACTTATCACGTCGTTAAAAGGATACTTAGCTTCTGTGGCAAGTTTAATTCATATCTGCCCCGCAAATACAGCAACTTCACGCCATTCAATGCATTTCAATGGAGACGCAGACAGCGAGATGACGCTTTCGCAAAGCCAACAGCAACTTTTGGATTTCCGCATTTAACCGCGCATCTGCCCCTCGCCATTAGCCTCACCGTTATTTTGACAGCAAATTATGGCCCATAATCTTGTAAATAAATAGGTAGCAGGAAATTCTTTTAAAATGGTAGTTGAATCTCATGGTTCAGATGAAGGTTGTAAACTATTGGAGCTTTGCTGGAGCTTGAGGTTTTCTGACTCCTTGATTGCCTTACCACCTTATCCATTATTCCGTAATTCACCAGCCAATTCACCAACCCTGCAAGGCCTGCCAATGGCTGCAAAAGGTGCAGCAGTGGCAAAAAAACTCCATGTCAATGCAAAAATAGTCGATCCCTGATAGAATTACTGACAGTCATACAACCTTTGGGTATAGTGGATGAACAAACTCTTTGGATTATATCATAAACAGTGATAACAAAGCAATGTGCTAAATTGGATTATTGGTTTTCTGTTTAGTAATCCACTGCGACCCATTCAATTTTCTTCCTTTAATCTTATTATTGCATTAGTTAATGAAGAACACCGAGAACTTGACAAGACCGAAAGAATGTATCTTATTCAGCTTGTTGTCTATCCTACAACCCACCAGTTAAAAACAGGCAAATTTCTCTTAAAATATGTGCGATACAACTTTATTGAAGATATTTTTCTGTATACTTTTCACTTTTATAATACAAATTGAGGAATTTCAATACAAAGAAAGAAAAAAGAATCTGTTTTTCCTCTGAGACGAAATTTTATGTGTCTTGGATATGTTACTTAGAGAAAGGGAATGATTGTGAGCTAAGAGAGGAAGGGTAAGGTTACCAAGCAGGAAATTTGGGAATTCCATTGTGGATTGTATTTTCATAAAACTGCCTGCATGCGCCAAACGACTACTGAGGTCAGGTTCTCAGAAAAGTCTTTCTTTATGTGAAGAGCCAGCTAACGACCCATGGTTATCCCAACCTCTCCACAACTGGTTTAAATCACAAGGCCAATAACAATATGACATAAATTACTGAATAATGTGAGTAAATATCGTGGCAAAATACTAGTTGTGACCGACTCAAATTGTCTTCTTGAATGTTTAAAAAAAAACTTTTTTTTTTAGCTTTCTCCATTAATCAGATCTGCAGAATATTCCTGGAAAATAATCCAGCTGCATCATAGTCAACATATTTTTTTCAATAAATGTACAATATTACAACATAAATCCATATGTAAAATGCATTTTATTTTGATAGTTTGAACTACAGCCCAAGTAGGTCCAAGAAAAGGTTAAATTTTATACTTTCAAAATGTATAGTAATTCAGTCCCTTTGCAATTTATGTTTTCACATACAAACAAACCATTTTCATACTATTCTGCCCTTTTTGTAGATTACATTGGGTTTGAATGTAAAAAGTATGAATGTACAAAGCACTATCTTACATCTTCAAGAACAGAAAAGGTAAAGAACTATTAAAAATCTGGTGTGTTTTAATGAAGTACATAAAGGACAGTAATTTTGCTGCAGTTTTGAATTGCAAATATATCACTCAATAAACTGCTAATATACATTTGCTTGAAAATACCATAGTGCTTTATATTGCAGTATTACTCTGGTTTTCAAGAGAAACCTGGCATATATTTCTCCCCCATTAAAAAAAGGAGAAATGCATGTTCAGTATTTTGTGCATAAATCAGAATCTGGGTTCAGTGTCACTGGTCACTCCTATAAGCAACCTCATGTACTCTCGAGTCCACCTATAGCTGCCCATTATCTAGTTAACCAATATCGTGACCTAAGCCTCATAATACAGCCTGCTTGCTGTGTACACTGTAATCACGTGTTACCAAGTGTGTTTTCCTCTTTTTATGGAAGGTGGACTGAGAATCACTCTGAGCTTTTCTCAGTGGTAGTACTCTCACCTCTCTGAGACAGAGGTTGTGGGTTAAAGCCTCACTGCAGAACTTGAGCACATAATCTAAACTGACACTTCAATACAGTACCAAGGGAGTGCTGCACGGTCAGATGCGTTGTCTTTCAGATAACCAACATCCTGCCTGCCTATTCAGGTGGACTTAAAATATCCATGGCAATATTTGAAGAGATGTAGAGTTTTTCCTGTGCCCTGGCCAATATTTAGCCCTCAACGAACACCACCAAAGCAGATTAAGTGGTTATTTATCTCACTGCTGTTTGTTGGACCTTGCTGTGTGTAAATTGGCTGCTGTATACGCCTACATAACAATCATTAGCTATGAAGCATTTTTGGCCTTCCAAGGGACATGAAAGGTGCTATAGAAATGCAAGTTCTTACTTTCTTTAAAGAATTTTCTTCATTTCTAAGGGTATGGTAGCATAATGGTTGTTACTGGACTAGTAATCCAGAAGCCTGGACAAATAATCCGGAGTCATGAGTTCAAATCCTGCCACGGCAGCTGGGGAATTTAAATTCAATTAATTAAATTCAATTAATTAAATAAAATCTGGAATTAAAATACTAGTATCAGTAATGGTGGCCATGAAACTACCGGATTGTCGTAAAAACCCATCTGGTTCACTAATGTCCTTTAGGGAAGGAAACCTGCCGTCCTTACCCGGTCTGGCCTATATGTGACTCCAGACGCACAGCAATGTGGTTGATTCTTAATTGTCCTCTGAAATGGCCTGGCAAGCCACTCAGTTGTAAAATCTCGCTATAAAAAGTCACAATAAGAATAAAACCGGACGGACCACGCGGCATCGGACCACTAGGCACCGGACACGACAAAGGCAAACCAAGCCCAGTCGACCCTGCAAAGTCCTCCTCACAAACATCTGGGGACTTGTGCCAAAATTCGGAGAGCTGTCCCACAGACCAGTCAAGCAACAGCCTGACACAGCCATACTCACAGAATCATACCTTTCAGCCAACATCCCAGACTCTTCCATTACCATCCCTGGGTATGTCCTGTCCCACCGGCAGGACAGACCCACCAGAGGTGGCGGTACAGTGATATGCAGTCAGGAGGGAGTGGCCCTGGGAGTCCTCAACATTGACTCTGGATCTCATGAAATCTCATGGCATCAGGTCAAACATGGGCAAGGAAACCTCCTGCAGATTGCCACCTACCGTCCTCCCTCAGCTGATGAATCTGTTCTCCTCCATGTTGAACACCACTTGGAGGAAGCACTGAGGGTAGCAAGGGCACAGAATGTACTTTGGGTGGGGGACTTCAATGTCCATCACCAAGAGTGGCTCGGTAGCACCACTACTGACCGAGCCGGCCGAGTCCTGAAGGACATAGCTGCTAGACTGGGCCTGTGGCAGGTGGTGAGCGAACCAATACGAGGGAAAAACTTACTTGACCTTGTCCTCACCAATCTACCTGTTGCAGATGCATCTGTCCATGACAGTATTGGTAGGAGTGACCACCGCACAGTCCTTGTGGAGATGAAGTCCCGTCTTCGCACTGAGGACACCATCCAACGTGTTGTGTGGCACTACCACCGTGCTAAATGGGATAGATTCAGAACAGATCTAGCAGCTCAAAACTGGGCATCCATGAGGCACTGTGGGCCATCAGCAGCAGCAGAATTGTATTCCAGCACAACCTGTAACTTCATGGCCTGGCATATTCCTCACTCTACCATTACCAACAAGCCAGGGGATCAACCCTGGTTCAATGAGGAGTGTCGAAGAGCATGCCAGGAGCAGCACCAGGCGTACCTAAAAATGAGGTGCCAACCTGGTGAAGTTACGACTCAGGACTATATGCATGCTAAACAGCGGAAGCAACATGCTATAGACAGAGCTAAGCGATTCCACAACCAATGGATCAGATCAAAGCTCTGCAGTCCTGCCACATCCAGTCGTGAATGGTGGTGGACAATTAAACAACTAACGGGAGGAGGAGGCTCTGTAAACATTCCAATCCTCAATGATGGCGGAGTCCAGCACGTGAGTGCAAAAGACATGGCTGAAGCGTTTGCAACCATCTTCAGCCAGAAGTGCCGAGTGGATGATCCATCTCGGCCGCCTCCCGAAATCCCCACTATCACAGAAGCCAGTCTTCAGCCAATTCGATTCACTCCATGTGATATCAAGAAACGGCCGAGTGCACTGGATACAGCAAAGGCGATGGGCCCCGACAACATCCCAGCTGTAGTGCTGAAGACTTGTGCTCCAGAACTAGCTGCGCCTCTAGCCAAGCTGTTCCAGTACAGCTACAACATGGCATCTACCCGACAATGTGGAAAATTGCCCAGGTATGTCCTGTCCACAAAAAGCAGGACAAATCCAATCCGGTCAATTACCGCCCCATCAGTCTACCCTCGATCATCAGCAAAGTGATGGAAGGTGTCGTCGACAGTGCTATCAAGCGGCACTTATTTACCAATAACCTCCTCACCGATGCTCAGTTTGGGTTCCGCCAGGACCACTCGGCTCCAGACCTCATTACAGTCTTGGTCCAAACATGGACAAAAGAGCTGAATTCCAGAGGTGAGGTGAGAGTGACTGCCCTTGACATCAAGGCAGCATTTGACCGAGTGTGGCACCAAGGAGCCCTAGTAAAATTGAAGTCAATGGGAATCAGGGGGAAAACTCTCCAGTGGCTGGAGTCATACCTAGCACAAAGGAAGATGGTAGTGTTTGTTGGTGGCCAATCATCTCAGCCCCACGACACTGCTGCAGGAATTCCTCAGGGCAGTGTCCTAGGCCCAACCATCTTCAGCTGCTTCATCAATGACCTTCCCTCCATCACAAGGTAAGAAATGGGGATGTTCGCTGATGATTGCACAGTGTTCAGTTCCATTCGCAACCCCTCAGATAATGAAGCAGTCCGAGCCCGCATGCAGCAAGACCTGGACAACATCCAGGCTTGGGCTCATAAGTGGCAAGTAACATTCGCGCCAGACAATTGCCAGGCAATGACCATCTCCAACAAGAGAGAGTCTAACCACCTCCCCTTGACATTCAACGGCATTACCATTGCTGAATCCCCCACCATCAACATCCTGGGGGTTACCATTGACCAGAAACTTAACTGGACCAATTGTAAACAATTTTACAACACCAAGTTATAGTCCAGCAATTTTATTTTAAATTCACAAGCTTTCGGAGGCTTCCTCCTTCGTCAGGTGAACGATGTGAAAATGAAATCCTCGAAATGAAATCGCATTTATAATTCACAGAACAATGCTTGGTGATTACAGACAGTTTTTTCAACTGCCCGTTGCCAAGGCAATCAGTGTGCAGACAGACAGGTGTTACCTGCCAGGTCTCAGATTATACAAATCACCAAAAAAAAACAACAAACAAAAAAAAAACAGAGATAGAGATGTAGAAACATAGAAAAGACAGCAACTGACCCGTTATATTAAAAACAGATAACATTTGTTCGCTGGTGGGGTAACGTGTAGCGTGACATGAACCCAAGATCCCGGTTGAGGCCGTCCTCATGGGTGCGGAACTTGGCTATCAATTTCTGCTCGACGATTTTGCGTTGTCGTGTGTCTCGAAGGCCGCCTTGGAGTACGCTTACCCGAAGGTCGGTGGATGAATGTCCATGACTGCTGAAGTGTTCCCCGACTGGGAGGGAACCCTCCTGTTTGGCGATTGTTGCGCGGTGTCCGTTCATCCGTTGTCGCAGCGTCTCACTCAGCACCTCAGCACCTCACTCTACCGCAAGCCCACGGACAACCTCACGATGCTCCACTTTTCCAGCTTCCACCCTAACCACGTCAAAGAGGCCATCCCCTATGGACAGGCCCTGCGAATACACAGGGTCTGCTCAGACGAGGAGGAACGCGATGGACACCTACAGACGCTGAAAGACGCCCTAGTAAGAACGGGATATGACGCTCGACTCATCGATCGACAGTTCCGACGGGCCACAGCAAAAAATCGCATAGACCTCCTCAGGAGACTAACACGGGACGCAACCAACAGAGTACCCTTTGTCGTCCAGTACTTCCCCGGAGCGGAGAAACTATGCCATGTTCTCCGCAGCCTTCAACATGTCATCAATGAGGACAAACACCTCGCTATGGCCATCCCCACACCTCCACTACTCGCCTTTAAACAGCCACCCAACCTCAAACAGACCATCGTTCGCAGCAAATTACCTAGCTTTCAAGAGAACAGCGTCCACGACACCACACAACCCTGCCACGGTAACCTCTGCAAGACATGCCAGATCATCGACACAGATACCACCATCACACAAGAGGACACCACCCACCAGGTGCATGGTTCATACTCCTGTGACTCGGCCAACGTTGTCTACCTCATACGTTGCAGGAAAGGATGCCCCAGAGCATGGTACATTGGCGAGACCATGCAGACGCTGCGACAACGGATGAACGGACACCGCGCAACAATCGCCAAACAGGAGGGTTCCCTCCCAGTCGGGGAACACTTCAGCAGTGATGGACATTCATCCACCGACCTTCGGGTAAGCGTACTCCAAGGCGGCCTTCGAGACACACGACAACGCAAAATCGTCGAGCAGAAATTGATAGCCAAGTTCCGCACCCATGAGGACGGCCTCAACCGGGATCTTGGGTTCATGTCACGCTACACGTTACCCCACCAGCGAACAAATGTTATCTGTTTTTAATATAACGGGTCAGTTGCTGTCTTCTATGTTTCTACCTCTCTATCTCTGTGTTTTTTTTGTTTGTTGTTTTTTTTTGGTGATTTGTATATTCTGAGACCTGGCAGGTAACACCTGTCTGTCTGCACACTGATTGCCTTGGCAACGGGCAGTTGAAAAAACTGTCTGTAATCACCAAGCATTGTTCTGTGAATTATAAATGCGATTTCATTTCGAGGATTTCATTTTCACATCATTCACCTGATGAAGGAGGAAGCCTCCGAAAGCTTGTGAATTTAAAATAAAATTGCTGGACTATAACTTGGTGTTGTAAAATTGTTTACAATTGTCAACCCCAGTCCATCACCGGCATCTCCACATCTTAACTGGACCAGCCATATAAATACTGTGGCTACAAGAGCAGGTCAGAGACTGGGTATTCTGCGGCGAGTGACTCACCTCCTGACTCCCCAAAGCCTTTTCACCATCTACAAGGCACAAGTCAGGAGTGTGATGGAATACTCTCCACTTGCCTGGATGAGTGCAGCTCCAACAACACTCAAGAAGCTCGACACCATCCTGGACAAAGCAGCCCGCTTGATTGGCACCCCATCCACCACCCTAAACATTCACTCCCTTCACCACCATCACACAGTGGCTGCAGTGTGTACCATCCACAGGATGCACTGCAGCAACTCGCCAAGGCTTCTTCGACAGCACCTCCCAAACCCACGACCTTTACCACCTAGAAGGACAAGAGCAGCAGGTACATGGGAACACCACCACCTGAACGTTCCCCTCCAAGTCACACACCATCCCGACTTGGAAATTAATCGCCGTTCCTTCATCTCCGCTGGGTCAACATCCTGGAACTCCCTTCCCTTCAGCACTGTGGGAGAACCTTCACCACACGGACTGCAGCGGTTCAAGAAGACGGCTCACCACCACCTTCTCAAGGGCAATTAGGGATGGGCAATAAATGCCGCCCTCAACATCGACACTCACATCCCATGAAAGAATAAAAAAAATCACAACAGTTTTAGCTGCTTTTGGATGGAAAATAGTTAAATCTGAAAATTTAAGCCTATTTCCAAAAAAGGCATCTTTTTTACACACATTGTTACTGTGATATTCACATATGCGGAGTGGATAACCAGTGATTAATAGGTGGTTTCATTATCTCAAATATTCTTTCTCACGGTGGATTGGGGGTCATTGTTCATGCAGTCATTTAACGCTGAACTTCACATTAAATACATAACCCTGGCTTTTCCTATTAATTCAGTGTTATTGACCCCAAAACTATTAACTAAGCAATCTTTACAACATGCAGTACATCATACTGATGATTGCTGCATGTTCATAATGGTGAGACAACACTATAACCTGAAAATTACTGTTTGTAATATTAGTGTACCAACACTTAACATATTTGTTGGACATTCCTCATGTTTTTAGTGGAGGCACTCACCCATTGGCTAACACCATTAGTGAACAGTAAAATATCACATGAATGTGTCAAACATTTTTGTGCTATTATTGCAAGAGATAATTTTTTGGCTTATACCCCAGGTAAGACCCAGCACACAGTAATGCAAAGATAACTTGCGCAAGGCCCTATACTGGAAGTTGCAGGCACACTGTCTGTGATTTTCCGATAAGTGCTGATTGCATGCCTGGTCCCACCAGAGGGACAGGGCCTTACACAATTTGCCATGTGAAGTCATTCTAATTTTTTTTTCACTACTTTCTTATTTTTTCTTTTCTCCCTGCTCTAGTTCTGTCATGCACAAAGCAAAATAATGACTTGTACCTGGGTCTCTGCTCCCATCACTTGCTTCAGGATGCAGGCGAGTGGCCAGAAATTCCTCTCAGATCCCCTGCCCCCCTACTGCAGCAGTGCTCATGACCTCCATTTAGTCCCTTCTTTTGACAATATAAATTTGACAACAGGACATAGGTACAACTAAGAGGAGGTTCTGCTGAGACAGTTTGAGGAGCTGGGGTCTAAATTAATAAGCAGAACCTCAAAGGTAATAATCTCTGGATTACTACCCGAGCCACGCGTAAATTGGCATAGGGACAAATAGATCAGAGAGTTAAATGCTTGGCTCAAAGAGTGGTGTGGGAGACAGGGCTTTTGATTCATGGGGCACTGGCTCTAGTACTGGGGAAAGAGGGAGCTGTTCCGTTGGGACGGGCTCCACTTAAACCGGGCTGGGACCAGTGTCCTTGCGAATCAAATAACTAGGGCTATAGATAGGGCTTTAAACTAAAAGGGGGGATGGGGCAGGGGTGAGGTGAGGGGCAATTTCGAAATCTAAAGAGAAAAGACAAGGCAATAGAGCAGTGTAGTGATTTGAGTAAAGATAAGCAGAGTGTGGCAGGAAGGGACAGAGAGTTTAATGGTAATAGTGCATCAGCAAATAAGGTCAAAACAGGGAAAAATGGGCTCTTTTTCTGAATGCATGGAGCATTTGTAATAAGATAGACAAATTAGTTGCACAAATAGAGATAAATAGGTTTGATCTAATAGCCATTACAGAGACATGGTTACAAGGTGGTCAAGGTTGGGAACTAAATATTCCAGGGTACTTGATGTTCCAAAAAATCAGGCAGAGTGGAAAAGGAGGGGGCATAGCCTTGATAATAAAGGCTGACATAAGGACAGTGGTGAGAAAGGATCTTGGCTCGGAAGATCAGGAAGTAGAATCAGTATGGGTGGAAATAAGAAATAACAAGGGGCAGGAAACACTGGTGGGAGTAGATTATAGGCCCCGTAATAGTAACTATACTGTTGGACAGAGTATTAACCAAGAAATAATAGGAGCTTGTCACAAAGGTAATGCAATAATCATGGGGGATTTTAATTTACATATAGACTGTTCAAATCAAATTGGCAAAGGTAGTCTGGAGGACGAGATCATGGAATGCATTTGAGACAGTTTCTAGAACAATACATCATGGAACCAACCAGTGAACAGACTAGTTTAGATCTCGTATTGTGTAATGAGACAGGGTTAATTAGTGATTTCACAGTAAAATATCCCCTGGGGAAGAGTGTTCATAATATGATAGAATTTCACATTGAGTTTGAAAGTGACATACTTAAGTCAGAAATTAGAGTCTTAAACTTAAATTGAGAAATAAAAACTCAATGGGAAAAGTGATTCATTCATGGCTAACTAAAGAAGTTAAGGGTAGTATTAGATTAAATGAAGAGTTCTGTAATGTTGCTAAGAAGAGTAATAAGCCTAAGGATTGGGAGAGTTTTAGAAACCAGCAAAGGATGACCAAAAATTGATAAAAAGGGAGAAAATAGGATACAAACTAAACTAGCAAGGAATATAAAAACGGATTGTAAGAGCTTCTATAAGTATGTAAAAAGGAAGATAATAGCAAAAGTAAATATTGGTCTCTTAGAGGCAGAGACAGGAGAAATTATAATGGGGGAATAAGGAAATGGCAGAGACATTAAACAAATATTTTGTATCTGTCTTCACAGAAGATGACACTAAAAGCATATCAGAATCAATGGGGAACCAAGGGGCTAATGAAAATGAGGAACTTAAAGTAATTATTATCAGTAGAGAAAATGTACTGGAGAACTAATGGGATTAAAAGCCACTAAATCCCCTGGACCTGATGGCCTACATCCTAGGGTTTTAAAATAGGTGGCTGCAGAGATAGTGGATGCATTGATTGTGATCCTTCAAAATTCTCTAGATTCTAGAATGGTCCCAGTGGATTGGAAGGTAGCAAATGTAACCTCACTATTCAAGAAAGGAGGGATGAGAAAACGGAACAACAGATCAGTTAGCCTGCCATCAGTCATCGGGAAAACGCTGAAATCCATTATTAAGGAAGTGGTAATAGGGCACTTAGAAAATCATAATATGATTAGGCAGAGTCAACACAGTTTTATGAAAGGGAAATCGTGTTTAACAAATTTATTAAAGTTTTTTGAGGATGTAACTAGCAGGGAAGATAAAGGGAAACCAGTGGATGTAGAGTATCTGGATTTTCAAAAAGCATTTGATAAAGTGCCACATAAAAGGTTGTTATACAAGATAGGGGCTCTTGGGGTTGGGTGTAATATATTAGCATGGATAGAGGATTAGTTAACAGACAGAAAACAGAGAGTAGGGATAAATGGGTTTTCAGGTTGGCTGTAATTAGTGGGGTACCCAAGGATCGGTGCTTGGGCATCAGCTATTTACAATTTATATTAATGACTTAGATGAAGGGACCGAGCGTAATGTATCCAAGTTTGCTGATGAGCTAGGTGGGAAAGGAAAGTAAACTGTGAGGAGGATACAAAGAGTCTGCAAAGGGATATAGACAGATTAGGTGAGTGGGCAAGAAGGTGGCAGGTGGAGTATAATGTGAGGAAATGTGAGGTTATTCACTTTGGTAGGAAGAATAGAAAAACAGAATATTTTTTAAATGGTGAGAAACTATTAAATGTTGGTGTTCAGGGAGATTTGGGTGTCCTTGTACAAGAAACACAAAAAATTAGCATGCGGGTACAACAAGCAATTAGGAAGGTAAATGGCATGTTGGCCTTTATTGCAAGGGGGTTGGAGTACAAGAGAAGGGAAGTCTTACTACAATTGTACAGGGCTTTGGTGAGACCTCACCTGGAGTACTGTGTACAGTTTTGGTCTCCTTATCTAAGGAAGGATATACTTGCCTTTGAGGCAGTGCAATCATTCACTAGATTGATTCCTGGGATAAGAGGTTTGTCCTATGAGGAGAGGTTGAGTAGAATGGGCCTGTACTCTCTGGAGTTTAGAAGAATGAGAGGTGATCTCATTGAAACATATAAGTTTCTGAGGGGGCTTGACAGGGTAGATGCTGAGAGGTTGTTTCCCCTGGCTAGAGATTCTAGAACTAGGGGGCATAGTTACAGGATAAGTGGTCAGCCATTTAAGACTGAGATGAGGAGGAATTTCTTCACTCAGAGGGTTGTGAATCTTTGGAATTCTCTGCCCCAGAGGTCTGTAGCTGCTCAGTCATTGAGTATATTCAAGGCTGAGATAGATAGATTTTTGGACTCTAGGGGAATCAAAGGATATGGGGATTGGGTGGGAAAGTGGAGTTGAGGTTGAAGATCAGCCATGATCTGATTGAATGGTGGAGCAGGCTTGAGGGGCTGTATGGCCTACTCCTGCTCCGATTTCTTATGTATGAAAATCCAAAACTCACCACACAGTGGACTGTAACCTGTGTCCACAAGTACATTGGAGCTATTGTTAGAATACAAAATTGCTACAGCCTCCTCACAACTGTCACTAGATCACAAGATGAGGAAGGCCATTCATCCCATTTGAGCTCATCCTTCTAGAAAGACTTGTAGCATCCTCATCAAGGTATCCAACTGTCTCTTATGGCTCCAACACTTTTGCTTCCACTGCTTTACCCAATATCCAAGCCAGATCTTGATAACCCTTTGTGCAACGAGTATTCCTAATGCCAGAGCTAAATCTGCACTTCCAGTTTGACCCTCTGGCCCTTTGTACCACTGTGAAGGTTAACTTGATGTAATGTCTGGATTTTACCGTTTCTATACTATACCTTATCTTACGTGTACCTGAAAGGTCCCATCGCAGCAATTCCTACAAAACTTCATTAATTTAATCAAACACAGGAAATAATATTTCAAGAGCAATACAAAACTGAATTTCAGGCTAATTCCCGTTGGCGCTGCCAACCCATTCCATACCTAGAGTTAAAATCGACCTCATTATATCCTGTTGTCAACTTTTCCCATTATAAATTCCTATATTCACATTTATAATGGAACTGTTTATGTAAATTTGTCACACTGTAATTACGCCCCCTTGCCAATGATGGTGTTATAGTGTCTAGTTTTGCATCACCCAGCTTATTAATCTATACCCCAGAGAAAATCCAATGCTCTACTTCTCTACTTCCCAAATTGCCACAAGTTTTGCTATTTAATTATACATATAGGCCCGGAAATTGTGCTGAGCAGCGAACGGTCGTTCCTGGGCTTCTCTGAGCTGTAAGAGGAGGAAAGGATCTCTCTGTTCCCTCAACCAATCAGCTGGAAACATCATTGACAAGCCACACAGTCAGAACCAGGAAGTGTCAGGTAGATTAGTAAATCCTCTATAAAATTAGTTAGAGAAAGCAAAATAAAGAGAGGGTAGGATTAAAAGACAGAGATAAAAGAGACAGAAAGAATAAGTAAAAAAGAACAATTTTAAATAATTTTCTTTTTAAACTGTCCCCACAACAATTAACAATGAGAATAATGAGACTCCACATTTTTAAAAGTTAATTTTCAGTGGCAGAGAGGTTATTTGGCAGTCATTAATACTTACCATGTCATTATAAGTTAGTTTAGACCTAATAAACCCAGCATACCTTTTTTATGGAGAGATTAATTCATTTCCAGCTGGGCAGGAGAGCAAGTTCACTCTGCTTTCCTCCGACGTAACTGTAATTATGCCCCCTTGCCAATGATGGTGTTATAGTGTCTAGTTTTGCATCACCCAGCTTATTAATCTATACCCCAGAGAAAAGCTTTCAAATGAGCAGGGCAAATGGTAGAGCAATTTCTGGATTTCCACGTTTGACTGCGCATCTGCACTTTCTGGAACTTGCTCTTCCATTTGCCCTGAAATAACGGTGATCCCTGATTGCCTCGCCGTTATTTCATGTGCAATTTCTGGGCCATAATAATATCAAAATCAAAGTATTGTACAAGAATAGTTACAGAATATATGACTTTAAAATGAGGACAGAATTATGTCTGTGCACCCTGCCCTCTAACACAGCTTTATTTGAAGACTATACTTGGTCTTGAATCCCTATGTGAAAAGCCATAGAAAATTGACAGGGCCTTGTTTGGGAAGAAGCCCTTGCATACATTAGACAGGGTCACCCACGCCAGAGGGTAAGTGGCTGGGGGAAGAGCCGATGAAAGTGGGTGTAATGGCCTGCAGTCTGCACTCCTCCAATTCTGGCCTCTTGCGCATCCCCAGTTTTAATTGCTCCATCATTGGCGGACGTGCCTTCAGCTGCAAAGGCCCTAACCTTTGGAATTCCCTCCCTAAACCTCTCTGCCTCTCCTCCTTTAAGACGCTCTTTAAAACCTATCTCTTCGACCAAGCTTTTGGTCACCTGTCCAAATATCTCCTTATATGGCTCGGTGTCACATTTTGTTTGATAATGCTCCTGTGAAGTGCCTTGGAACGTTTTACTACATTAAAGGTGCTATATAAATGCAAGTTGTTGTTGTTGTTGTTGGGGCTCGTTTGGGTGGAGGTTAAAGCCAGGGGGAAAAGGGGTAAGAGGAGGAGGAGGGGGAAAAGGCAAAGGGGGAAGAGGATGAGAGATGGGGAGGTGAAAAAGGGGAGGGAAGGGATAAGGAAGGAAGCAAGGAGGATAGGAAGGGGTGAAGAGGAAGAGGGTGGGGAAGAGGACGATGGGGAGGGGCGCGATTAGGTTGGAGAGGGACGGGGAAGAAGGATGGGGAGGGGAGAGGTTTGGGGAAGGGGTGGGGCGGGGGAAGGAAGGGGAGAGGGCCAGTGCTCACCCATGAACACTCAATGCCTTTTATTTCATTTAGTTCACAATGATATTATTGAACTCTGAAGTTATTTGAAACTAGGTTAAAGTGTGTAAACAGTAGTGGGAGATTTCATTGTTTTGTAATAGAGTTTATTGCTATTTCACAACTTTGTAAAAGACACCTGCACAAGCACCAAAACCATTTGAATTAAATTTGTTTAGTAGGACAATTAATGTTTAGGTTCTTCACTTCTGTGTTCATGATATTCAGTAGACCGAATCTTGAAAAGTGATTTTAGTTCTTGTTTAGAAATGGAAAGTAATTTCTCTTCTTCCCTCTCTGATTAAAACATGAGTGTTTGCAACTCTGTTTTGGGTAAGATAATTGGAGCCTGTTCTAACTGTCAACACAACACAAGTGATAATCAGGTGAGATAATTGGAGCTGTTCTGTCAACACAACATTCGATAATCAGAGATAATTAGAGGTTTCTTGTTTCTAAATTCACCTTTATTTTCAAAAATTAACTCAATTACACCAAGGAAATTCATTAGTGGCAATTTTCAACTGATGTGGCTGGGGTTCCCATGTTGCTCATTCAAAGCCAAAGATGTGAGATACAAACCATTTTGAGACCCATGCCTCATTACCATAGGAAGGATGAGCTGTCCATGCTACTTACACTTATAACTGGCAGCTCACTCATTGGTGAGGGGGGGGGGGGGGGGGGTGGTGGATGGGAAGCATGGGCAGGCTGGCTGTGGGTGGCAAGATTCTTGTGGGACCAGGAGGAGCGTTCAAGCTCCCAGCCCCACAAACATCTTTGAAAAAGTTTCCCCTACCTTTTCTTGAGCAGCCTGCAGTGATCCCTGTAAGGACCACTGGTTAGGCTAGTCACTGCCTGGCACCAATGGACGAAACATGCACAGTGCCTGCTCTGCCCTTAGTACCTGCAAATTACATCTGCATCCTACAACCGGCGGAAGATGCTGATTTAAATATTTAAGTAGGCTCCCATCTGTTAGCTGCCCATTTCGAAGCCTACCTGAAAATGCGTGGGTGACTTTTTTTCTAATTTTCAACTGACAACTGCCCCATTTTCCATTGTAAATGAAATGAGTGACAATTGAAAATCAGTCCCATTGACTCTTTCTGAGCATAATGCACTTTCTGAAGTTTATAGAACACACAGCAAAAGGTACAACAGATGTGTAATCAGTTGTACGTCTTTCTTCTCTCTAAAAACACACACACAAAACCACAACCTTTTTGTTTATAAAAAAAGCCTCTCAATTCAATATGAATTTTACCTCAATAAACTTTCGAATTTTGTCCTGTAGCTGTTCTTCACATAACTTTTAAAAACGATAGAGAATAACATTCATCCCTCAGCTGATGAATCAGTCCTCCTCCATGTTGAGCACCACTTGGAGGAAGCATTGAGCGTATCTAGGGCACAGAATATACTCTGGATGGGGGACTTCAATATCAATCACCAAGAGGGGCTCGGTAGCACCACTACTGACCGAGTTGGCCAAGTCCTGAAGGACACGGCTGCCAGACAGGGCCTGCGGTAGGTGGTGAGCGAACCAACATGAGGGAAAAATCTACTTCACGTCATCCTCACCAATCTACCTGTTGCAGATGCATCTGTCCATAACAGTATTGGTAGGAGTGACCACTGCACTGAAGACACCATCCAACGTGTTGCGTGGCACTACCACCGTGCTAAATGGGATGGATTCAGAACAGATCTAGCAGCTCAAGAGGCGCTGTGGGCCATCAGCAGCAGCAGAATAGTATTCCAGCACAATCTGTAACCTCATGGCCTGGCATATTCCTCACTCTACCATTACCAACAAGCCAGGGGATCAACCCTGGTTCAATAAGGAGTGAAGAAGAGCATGCCAAGAGCAGTACTTAAAAATGAGGTGAAGCTACCTGGTGAAGCTACAACACAGGACTACATGCATTCTAAATAGCAGAAGCAACATGACATAGGCAGAGCTAAACGATTCCACAACCAACAGATCAGAACAAAGTTCTGCAGTCCTGCAACATCCAGTCACGAATGGTAGTGGACAATTAAACAACTAATGGGAGGAGAAGGCTCTGCGAACATCCCCATCCTTGATGATGGCAGAGTCCAGTACGGGAGTGCAAAAGACAAAGCTGAAGCGTTTGCAGCCATCTTCAGCCAGAAGTGCCGAGTGGATGATCCATCTCGGCCTCCTCCCAATATCCCCACCATCACAGAAGCCAGTCTTCAGCCAATTCAACTCACTCCACGTGATATCAAGAAACGGCTGAGTGCACTGGATACAGCAAAAGCTATGGGCCCCAACAACATCCCAGTTGTAGTGCTGAAGACTTGTGCTCCAGAACTAGCCGTGCCTCCAGCCAAACTGTTCCAGTACAGCTACAACATGGCATCTACCCGACAATGTGGAAAATTGCCCAGGTATGCCCTGTCCACAAAAAGCAGGACAAATCCAATCCGGTCAATTACTGCCCCATCAGTCTACTCTCAATCATCAGCAAAGTGATAGAAGGTGTCGTCGACAGTGCTATCACGTGGCACTTACTCACCAATAACCTGCTCACCAATGCTCAGTTTGGGTTCCGCCAGGACCATTTGGCTCTAGACCTCATTACAGCCTTGGTCCAAACTTAGACAAAAGAGCTGAATTCCAGAGGTGAGGCGAGAGTGACTGCCCTTGACATCAAGGCAGCATTTGACCGACTGTGGCACCAAGGAGCCCTAATAAAATTGAAGTCAATGGGAATCAGGGGGAAAACACTCCAGTGGCTGGCGTCATACCTAGCACAAAGGAAGATGGTTGTTGGAGGCCAATCATCTCAGCCCCAGGACATTGCTGCAGGAGTTCCTCAGGGCAGTGTCCTAGGCCCAACCATCTTCAGCTGCTTCATCAATGACCTTCCCTCCATTATAAGGTCAGAAATGGGGATGTTCGCTGATGATTGCACAGTGTTCAGTTCCATTCGCAACCTCTCAAATAATGAAGCAGTCCATGCCCACATGCAGGACGACCTGGACAACATCCAGGCTTGGGCTGATAAGTGGCAAGTAACATTTGCGCCAGTCAAGTGCCAGGCAATGACCATCTCCAATAAGAGAGAGTCTAACCACCTCCCCTTGACATTTAATGGCATTACCATTGCCGAATCCCTCACCATCAACATCCTGGCGGTCACCACTGACCAGAAACTTAACTGGATCAGCCACATAAATATTGTGGCTACAAGAGCAGGTCAGAGGCTGGGTATTCTGCGGTGAGTGACTCAACTCCTGACTCCCCAAAGCCTTTCCACCATCTACAAGGCACAAGTCAGGAGTGTGATGGAATACTCTCCACTTGCCTGGATGAGTGCAGCTCCAACAACACTCAAGAAGCTCGACACCATCCAGGACAAAGCAGCTCACTTGATTGGCACCCCATCCACCGCCCAAAACATTCATTCCCTTCACCATCGATGCACCGTGGCTGCAGGTGTACCATCCACAGGATGCACTGCAGCAACTCGCCAAGGCTTCTTCGACAGCACCTCCCAAATCCGCGACTCCTACCACCTAGAAGGACAATGGCAGCAGGCACATGGGAACAACACCACCTGCACGTTCCCCTCCAAGTCACACACCATCCTGACTTGGAAATATATCGCCGTTCCTTCATCGTTGCTGGGTCAAAATCCTGGAACTCCCTACCTAACAGCACCTTCACCACGGACTGAAGCGGTTCAAGGCGGCTCGCCACCACCTTCTCAAGGGCAATTAGGGATGGGCAATAAATGCTGGCCTTACCTTCGACGCCCACATCCCATGAACGAACAAAAAAAAACATGCCCACAAATAAAGATAAAAATATTCCTTACTATAGCTGACTGAATGGTACCAATGCATTTTGAGAAATTAAGTACACTGCACATGCTCAGATTGCACAATCCAAATTCAGCTCACAATATCACAGTTCTGGAGAAAAATATCAACTCCATGTTTTTGGGAGAGGCTAAGGCCTTCAAATAAAAACTTTAAAGAAGGCATTAAAAGACACAAAATGCAATTCAATGGATAAATTTGATCATATTATTGTGAAATATGTAATTTGTAATTTTGTTTAAACCTTATTTTAGACATTATAAATTCTGGTTACTGGGAGAAAAATGGTAGTTGAAAAAGGTTTTCAGAAAACATTTTGAGAAAATTATGGTAACCCAGTGCCCAGATTGCGTATCCCATTGTCCAGATTATGCAATCAGAGTGAGCAATGTAAATAGGCAAAATCAATAATAAGTGTGGTATTAGGGTTCTATAATAGGAAACATTTGACACAAAACGTGTGACAAAACGTAACAATAGGATGTCAAGCTATGCAGACGGGAAGTTTGCATCGGCATAAGATTTTTAATATAGATAAATAAAAGGCTATAATATATTAAAAGCCTTGCATATAGCTTACAATTCTTGAAAGTCTGACAAGTTTACTCTGGAGTTGCCTTGAACTGTATGAGACCTCTGCATGTGGAACCAGCAACACAGCACCTCACTTAGCACAATATAAAAACAGCTTAAAACTCAGTTATCACACTATGAATCCAATAAAAAATATTTTTTTTAGCACTGGCTTAATTGCATTTAATTTGTCTGGCAGTAATTCAGTTTGCCCATGCCATGGCTTGCTGGAGTATCAAAATACTGAGCTGCAGCAAATTGGGAAGTAGTTTCATTACTTACCATGAGTGAGTTTCTGATCTCAGATGCTTTGCTGTGAGGAAGTGCGAGGGACTGCCTTACATGGGGAAAAATTTGTAGGAATGATAACATTGAGCTACTGTTATGCATCTTCTAGCAATGAATGTGGCTTCATGGTAGTGATTATCCATTTCCCATTCTTGCGAGTGCTATCTGGAGATTGAATTGTCTCCAAGTGGCTGGTTTCAGAGCTACTTTACCTGGAACCAGAGCAGATAAGCCTGACCTTTAACCCCCATCGCAGCAAGCAGTGGTGGGGACATCCTTCAAATGGAGAAGTGAAAAATTATCTTCAAAATGAACATTTAATTAAAAAGGACCCCTACAAAGTCAATCATTAGAGTTCTTCTCATGTTTTGCAGCAGAAACTGGGCTCATATTATAGAAAATAAAGTAAATATTTAATTTGTTTTTAAAAAATTAACATCAAGATTAAAAAGAAGACATCAGCAATCTAGATCAAATGATTTACTGGCCTCCAGAAATGTGAGGATTCAAAGACCCTTTGACCGACCAACTGACTTTTAAACTTATTGTGATTTTATAAAAAATGTGGATCCTAAATTAAATTTATTTCATTTTTGTGACAAAACATAAATAGTGGACATCATATGCCTTGCATTTAATGATGTGTATAAACTAACATAAATAGATACAAATTATTACCAGAGCTACACTGAAGAAATGACAATCCTAGTATCACTTCAGTACATACCTAGGATTTCATTATACTACATGTGCCAGTCCATGTTGAGAAAACTTGGTGTCTGCAGTCCCCAATTGTCAGCTCTGTCATGGAAAGTGGAGTTGGTTAAATGTTAATAGCAGACAGCTGATGAGACAATTGGCACTTTGTTAACATTAAAAAATTAAAATTGCAGTTTAAAAAGATCCCAGGAAATCCAAACAGGAAGATTTTAAAATTTGTTTCACATCGTTTGTAGTTGTACTACAATTGGTGCCAAAGAGATGGTGGTCTCATTCTAGTTACCTGAATAGGATTTGAGTAATTTCACACCCAAATTACATTACAGTTTGCATGGATATAAAACCGAAACCACTTCTCATCAATACAAAGTGTGTATTTTAACATACCCGATACAATCTCTGTATTAGATGTTCATCTAAAGTTTAGGATTTATCAGCAGCAGAGTCAACAGAAAAGTGAAAAAAAGAAAAATGTAGCTAATTGTCAGGGCTGTAATCCCATCACATATTTGTCAAGATTTCATATTTATGAAACAGTTTCTACAAGCTATCTTACATTGGAATGCAATGTTCCTAGCAAACATCATCAATGGCACACTGCCAGTTGGAGTAATTTACCATTGGGAATTGAAAAGTTAACAGTTTGTGTTAAACTTCATCGTAAGTAACTCTCACAGAGGATCTCAGGGTTCATAGGCAAAGAGTTTACAGCAGTCCAGGAAAAAAGACGACAGAGACTAGTCAAGTCAGGAAATGCTGAAGTAATTAAATCAATGTGACCAACTGGATCAAAACAATAGGCAATTTATAAATTCTGAAGAGTCAACTAAATCTTCAGATATCAACTGCTCGAGTTTTGGTATTTCTTCTGGTAAGACAGTATGATTTCTGTTTACTTATATATGGTGGATCTTGATCTGAATGAATGTGTTTCAAAACTTGGAATGTTTGAAGAATTCTTGCTATGTGTAACGACGTGACTCTAATTGAGCAGAATCTGATGTTCCATTATATTCTACCAGCCAAGAGGCAGATAGAATGCTTGATATCTTTGATAGAAACCAGTGGCATTATGGTGTTCTACTGCTACACTAAAGCACCTACAGCTGTGTGCAGCTCTCTGTTTAAATGAGCAAATGGCAATGAGTAATTACACTTTTCCTCTTTCTGTTTTGAGTACAAGCCCAGTTTTCAGTGAAACGGGAAGATTTGCATTTGTTGCAAATCTGCAATTTGTGTCACACTATGTGGTTGTATAAACAATATGGCATTATTTATTCTGGTTGATTTGTGGAGTGTAAACTCTCACCTCTTGAACTCCAGATTGGTCTAGATTGCAAAACACAGGATTTGTGTCAGAGTGGTACAAATGGGCGATATCAATTTCCTGCCACTTGTTTGACCAAAACATTTCACCATGTGCATCAACAACAACAACAACTTGCATTTATATAGCACCTTTAACATAGGAAAACGTCCCAAGACGCTTCACAGGAGCATTATAGAATCATAGAATGGTTATAGCACAGAAGGTGGCCATTCGGTCTGTTGAGCCTGTGCCGGCTGTCTGCAAGAGCAATCCAGCTAGTCCCGCTCCCTCGCCCTTTCCCCAAAGTCCTGCAAATCTTTTCCCTTCATGTACTTATCCAATCCCTTCTGAAAGCCATGATTGAATCTGCCTCCACCACCCTTTCAGGCAGTGCATTCGAGATCATACCCACTCGCTACGTAAAAAAGTTTTTCCTCTTGTTGCCTTTGGTTCTTTTGCCAATCACCTTAAATCTGTGTCCCCTGGTTCTCGACCCTTCTGCCAATTGGAACAGTTTCTCTCTATCTACTCTGTCACGACCCTTCGTGATTTTGAATACCTCTATCAAATCTCCTCTCAACCTTCTCTGCTCTAAGGAGAACAACTCCAGCTTCTCCAGTCTATCCACCTAACTGAAGTCCTTCAACTCTGGAATCATTCTAGTAAATCTTTCCTGCACCTTCTCTAAGGCCTTCACACTAGGCCTAAAGTGTGGTGCCCAGAATGGAACACAATACTCCAGTTGTGGCTGAACCAGTGTTTTATAAAAGTTCATCATTACTTCCTTGCTTTTGTACTCTATGCCTCTATTTATAAAGCCCAAGATCCCATATCCTTTTTTAACCGCTTTCTCAATCTGCCCCACCGCCTTCAATGATTTGTGCACATATACCCCCAGGTCTCTCTGTTCCTGCACCACCTTTAGAATTGTACCCTTTAGTTTATATTGCCTCTCCTCGTTCTTCCTACCAAAATGTATCACTTCGCACTTCTCTGCATTAAATTTCATCTGCCACATGTCCACCCATGCCACCAGCCTGTCTATATCCTCTTGAAGTCTATCACGATCCTCCTCACTGCTCACTACACTTCCAAGTTTTGTGTCATCTGCATATTTTGAAATTGTGCCCTGTACACCCAAGTTCAAGTCATTAATATATATCAAGAAAAGCAGTGGTCCTAGTATCAACCCCTGGGGAACACTACTGTATACCTTCCTTCAGTCTGAAAAACAACCGTTCACCACGACTCTCTGTTTCCTGTCACTTAGCCAATTTTGTATCCATGCTGCCACTGCAGCTTTTATTCCATGTGATTCGACTTTGCTGACAAGCCTATTATGTGGCACTTTATCAAACGCCTTTTGAAAGTCCATATACACCACATCAACCGCATTGCCTTCATCAACCCTCTCTGTTACCTCATCAAAAAACTCAATCAAGTTAGTTAAACACAATTTGCCTTTAACAAATCCATGCTGGCTTTCCTTAATTAATCCACACTTGTCCAAGTGACTGTTAATTTTGTCCCGGATTATCGTTTCTAAAAGTTTCCCCACCACCTTTTTTGAACAAGGGTGTAACATTTGCAATTCTCCAGTCCTGTGGCACCACCCCTGTACCTAAAGATGATTGGAAGATTATGGCCAGTACCTCTGCAATTTCCACCCTTACTTCCCTCAGCAACCCAGAATCCAGACCTGGTGACTTATCTATTTTAAGTACAGCTAGCCTTTCTAGTACTTCCTTTTTATCAATTTTTAGCCCATCCAGTATCTCAACTACCTCCTTTTTTACTGTGACTTTGGCAGTATCTTATTCCTTGGTAAAGACAGATACAAAGTACTCATTTAGTACCTCAGCCATGCCCTCTGCCTCCATGCGTGGGTTTCCTTTTTGGTCCCTAATCTGTCCCACCCCTCCTCTTACTACCCATTTACATGCCTAGAGAAGACTTTTGGATTCCCTTTTATGTTAGTTGCCAGTCTATTCTCATACTCTCTCTTTGCTCCTCTTATTTCTTTTTTCACTTTCCCTTTGAACTTTCTATATTCAGCCTGGTTCTCACTTGTATTATCAACCTGACATCTGTCATACACCCCCTTTTTCTGCTTCACCTTACTCTCTATCTCTTTCATCATCCAGGGGGCTCTGACTTTGGTTGCCCTACCTAGCCCCTTTGTGGGAATGCACCTAGACTGCACCCGAACCACCTCCTCTTTAAAGGCTGCCCATTGTTCGATTACAGTTTTGCCAGCCAATCTTTGATTCCAATTTACCCAGGCCAGATCTGTTCTCAACCTACTGAAATTGGCCCCCCTCCAATTAAGTATTTTTACTCTAGAGTGCTTCTTGTCCTTTTCCATAGCTAATCTAAACTTTATGATACTATGACCACTGTTCCCTAAATCGTCCCCTCCTGACATTTCTTCCACTTGACCCACCTCATTCCCCAGAACCAGATCCAGCAATGCCTCCTTCCTCATTGGGCCGGAAATGTACTGATCAGGAAAGTTTTCCTGAACACACTTCAGATATTCTTCCCCTTCTCTGCCCTTTACACTATTGTTATCCCAGTCTACATTGGGATAATTGAGGTGCCCCATTATCACTACTCTATGGCTCGTGCACCTCTCTATAATTTCCCTGCAAATTTGCTCCTCTATATCCTTCCCACTAGTTGGTGGCCTACAGAATACACCCAGTAGTGTAATGGCACCTCTATTGTTTCTTAACTCTAACCAAATAGATTCTGACCTTGACCCCTCCAGGACATCCTCTCTCTCCAGCACTGCAATATTCTCCTTAATCAATACTGCCACCGCCCCCCCCCCCCCACCCCCATCCTTTCCTTCCTTCCCTATCTTTCCTGAACACCTTGTATCCAGGAATATTTAGTACCCAAGCAAAATTTGACACCAAGCCACATAAGGAGATATTAGGACAAGTGACCAAAAGCTTGCTCAAAGAGGTAGGTTTTAAGGAGCATCTTAAAGGAGGAGAGAGAGGCAGAGGCAGAGAGGTTTAGGGAGGGAATTCCAGAGCTCAGGGCCTAGACAACTGAGGAGACAATTGCCAATGATGGCCAATCGGTATTTGAGAAGCGCACAGCTAAGAAGACTGCATTCTGTCGGAAGTACAGTTTGCAGAGAACGCAGACTAACAGGACTGGCTTTCATCAGCGATGTGCTGTTATGCCCTTACAACAACAACCCTTGCCACAGCCTATTGGCTTGGATACAAAAAGCTGACTCTGAAGGTGGTCTGCAGTTCTCTTGCAGACCACCTTCAGACTTGTCCCACATTCAGGATTCCTCAGAAACAGGCTATATTTAGTACAAATCAAATCCAGAATTTTATCATTTCAAGACCAGAACAGAATTATGTACAGAAGGAATGTTATTTATTGAACTGTTTTTGTGCAGATTCCACAAAGTTTGGTAATTCTATGGTAAACTTTTTTCTCTTAAAACTTTATTCTTCGAATCATTTTTTCCCTCCATTATGATCTTCTAGGGTCATGTATGCAAGGTTATGGTTAATAGAAAAGGTTGGTGTATTTTGGATATCTCCACAGCATAGAAAATGCTGAATTGCAATCAACAGGGAAACACTTGCTCACTTCTCCCCCTGTGGTCTCATCCTGTGGTCAGGTACCTTTGCTCCATATTGCCTTTGAACAAGTGCAGTTATATTGTCACTTTTGCATCACTGCCAAGCGGGATTGGTGTGATGAGACCTCCTGTAAGTGGCGGTCTTACAAGGTTTGGGTTCTCACACTGCATGGATACCCTGGGGACTAACATGGTTTAAATTGTGTGAGTAAGACAAAGGACACAGGTTCAAACCAGTAAAAGGCAAATTTAGGACCGATTGCAGGAAGATCTTCTTTGCACAGAGTGATCAATACATGGAATGGACTTCCAGATCGGATAGTGGAGGTGAAACCCATAGAATCATTTACGAACAGATTGGATGCTGCAGTAGAGGTGAGGGGGAGGGGAGGTGTTCAGGTACTTCTCACTGGATGAATTAAGATGGGCCATATGGCTTCCCTCATCCGTAATTACCTTGTGATCTTGCGATTCCCCCTTGATGACTTTATAAACTTAAGAGTTGTTTTAAGTGTTTTGATAAAGCGGGCAGTCCTACTTGTGCTATCAAAACATTTAAAATGTAACGGGTAGGAGCAGAGCTCTGCTCAAGCATGTGCGGAGATCCCT
Source organism: Heptranchias perlo (assembly GCF_035084215.1). Lineage (NCBI taxonomy): Eukaryota > Metazoa > Chordata > Chondrichthyes > Hexanchiformes > Hexanchidae > Heptranchias > Heptranchias perlo. The sequence continues at coordinate 31,946,110 of NC_090343.1, read as the reverse complement.
CCTGGCCATGAGAATTCAATTCAGAGCCAGTCAATATAAACAAGGTAGAGCCCAGGGGAACCGATTCTGTAGCTACCATCCTGAGACCTCGGGCATGATTTTTACCTGGAGCCGGGAACTCAGCGGATGGGTAGATAATGGTGTGGGAAACCTGGAAGAAAAGTGAGCACGTTGGAATCTGCGATTGCAACTAAATTGAAGGCACTTAATTTTACTTCCGGGTTTCCCAACTCCAAGCTGCGCAGCGGGCATACTGCGCAACCGCATGATGTGATCTGAAGTCCACTATTTAAAGGGACAATGCAAAAATGGATTTTGGAGGAGAAAGCAGGAAGTGAAACTATGGATTCAAAGAGAGCAAAGGCAGCACCCAGATTCACAGATGATTCACTTGAAGTACTGCAGAATGCAGTGAGAACCAGGAGGGAGGTCGTCTACCCAAGTGATCGGAGGAAGCAACCTGGTTCAGCCACCAAGAAAGTGTGGCTGGAGGTGGCAGAAGAGGTCAGCAGCAGGAGCCTTGTGCCCAGGTATTGGCTGCAGTGTAAGAAGCATTTTAATGACCTAATCAGGTCAGGAAAAGTTAGTACATTTGCTGATACACCCACATCCTGTGTTGTGCAACACCCACCTCCCTCACTCTGTGTTGGCAGGCCTACTCCACTTCAGTTTCAGTATCAACCATCCTTCGCTTTCTATGCACTTCCTCACCTTTCCATTTGTGCACCCACCACCGTCTCTGACCCCAGTTCTGATGCAATGTGATGCATCTGTTTGATAGTCACCCTCTGATGCATCTGTTCATTGTCAGCCTCACCCAAAAGCAATGCATCCATCGGGTGAACACGTCACTTTCAGTCACTCACAGGTCTGTTCTTTCTCCCTTTGTAGGAGAAGAGAGTGCAAAATACAAGGGAGAGAACGAGAACCGGAGGTGGACCATTACAAATAGTCCAGCTCACAAATATGGAGGAAGGGCCATGGAGATAAGTCACACATTGCATGCCTATGCGTCAGAGATAGAGAGACTGGCAACCCGCAAATTGCTGGTGACAGAACTTTAACATCTTTCACACACATGATGAATTGATTTTATCAATGATTGAACTGTTCCAGACCTCAGTATGGTCATTGGAAAGACTGTCACTTTTCTGATGAATAACTAATAACGGTTTCTGTTGTCTTCCAGGACCTTCACGTCTTCAAGAGGAAAGTGCTGAAATGGAAGAAAGCGATTCCTCAGAGGATCTCATTCCTTCTGAGGGGCACCACCATATGACATAGAGCCATTCACCAGCACAAATATTCGCACTTTGGTGGATCCTGTTAGACAGTTAGTTGGGTTGTCACCTGGTAATTCACCACTCCCAAGTGAGCACGAGCAGACACTGGTGGCAGGGACAGCAGTGGAGAGTCCGCGCGAGGGTGCACTCCTCTCCAAGCTCTGCTCGGCTGGAGACAGATGCTGAACCCGGGGGACCATTGTTGAGAATGAGAATGATCAAAGTACAGCTGCACTTTTGCGAGGTAATGGAAAAGGTGCCACGCACACTCTCCACAATAGTGGAGAGGATGGAGGACAGCATGCCAGGAGCAGCACCAGGCATACCTAAAAATGAGGTGCCAACCTGGTGAAGCTACAACACAGGACTACATGCATGCTAAACAGTGGAAGCAACATGCTATAGACAGAGCTAAGCGTTTCCACAACCAATGGATCAGATCAAAGCTCTGCAGTTCTGCCACATCTAGTCGCAAATGGTGGTGGACAATTAAACAACTAATGGGAGGAGGAGGCTCCGTGAACATCCCCATCCTCAATGATGGTGGAGTCCAGCACATGAGTGCAAAAGACAAGGCTGAAGCATTTGCAACCATCTTCAGCCAGAAGTGCCGAGTGGATGATTCATCTCGGCCTCTTCCCGATACCCCCGCCATCACAGAAGCCAGTCTTCAGCCAACTCCACGTGATATCAAGAAATGGCTGAGCGCACTGGATACAGCAAAGGCTATGGGCCCCGACAACATCCCGGCTGTAGTGCTGAAGACTTGTGCTCCAGAACTAGCTGCGCCTCTAGCCAAGCTGTTCCAGTACAGCTACAGCACTGGCATCTACCAGACACTGTGGAAAATTGCCCAGGTATGTCCTGTCCACAAAAAGCAGGACAAATCCAATCTGGCCAATTACCGCCCCATCAGTCTACTCTCAAATCATCAGCAAAGTGATGGAAGGTGTCGTTGACAGTGCTATCAAGTGGCACTGACTCACCAGTACCCTACTCACCGATGCTCAGTTTGGGTTCCGCTAGGACCACTCGGCTCCAGACCTCATTACAGCCTTGGTTTAAACATGGACAAAAGAGCTGAATTCCAGAGGTGAGGTGAGAGTGACTGACCTTGACATCAAGGCAGCAGTTGACTGAGTGTGGCACCAAGGAGCCCTAGTAAAATTGAAGTCAATGGGAATCAGGGGAAAAACTCTCCAGTGGCTGGAGTCATACCTAGCACAAAGGAAGATGGTAGTGGTTGTTGGAGGCCAATCATCTCAGCCCCAGGACAGTGTTGCTGGAGTTCGTCAGGCCATTGCCTAGGCCCGACCATCTTCAGCTGCTTCATCAATGACCTTTCCTGCATTATAAGGTCAGAAATGGGGATGTTCGCTGATGATTGCACCGTTCCATTCGCAATCCCTCAAATAATGAAGCAGTCCGTGCCCACATGCAGCAAGACCTGGACAACATCCAGGCTTGGGCTCATAAGTGGCAAGTAACATTCGCGCCAGTCAAGTGCCAGGCAATGACCATCTCCAATATGAGAGAGTCTAACCACTCCCCCTTGACATTTAATGGCATTACCATTGCCGAATCCCTCACCATCAATATCCTGGGGGTCACCATTGACCAGAAACCTAACTGGACCAGCCACATAAATACTGTGGCTACAAGAACAGGTCAGAGGCTGGGTATTTTGTGGCGAGTGCCTCACCTCCTGACTCCCCAAAGCCTTTCCACCATCTACAAGGCACAAGTCAGGAGTGTGATGGAATACTCTCCGCTTGCCTGAATGAGTGCAGCTCCAACAACACTCAAGAAGCTCGACACCATCCAGGACAAAGCAGCCCGCTTGATTGGCACCCCATCCAGCACTCTATACATTCACTCCCTTCACCACCGGCGCACCGTGACTGCAGTGTGTACCATATACAAAATGCACTGCAGCAACTCGCCAAGGCTTCTTCGACAGCACCTCCCAAATCCTCGACCTCTACCATCTAGAAGGACAAAGGCATCAGGCACTTGGGAACACCACCACCTGCACGTTCCCCTCCAAGTTACTCACCATCCTGACTTGGAAATATTTCACCGTTCCGTCGTCATCGCTGGGTCAAAATCCTGGAACTCCCTTCCTAACAGCACTGTGGGAGAACCTTCACCACATGGACTGCAGCGATTCAAGAAGGCGGCTCACCACCACCTTCTCACAGGCAATAAAGGATGGGTAATAAATGCTGGCCTTGCCATTGATGCCCACATCCCAGGAACGAATAAAAAAAAAGTCCATCTCCATTGCTGGTAGCTTGTTGGCGCAATGTAAGTGCCAGAATGTCTGTGATGGAGAGTGATAGCCTCCTTTGAGCTTCAAGAACGGATCTCAAATGAGTTAAGCAGGCCATGTCAATGGCCGTGCATACTCTGGATGCCAACATGTCTGCCACCTTAAATAAGCTGACAAATACCTTATCTGTGGCCTTACAATGCCGCACATCTGCTCACCAACTTGCTGTCCAGCAGAGTGGTGGGTGTGATGTTGCGCTGGCCCAGGAGAGGGATGATGGTGAAAGGAGACATGGAAATGGGGACTCCACTCAAAGTGCTCCCATGTCTCACCCATTGCCCCCCCTCAACCAGTACCCTCAATGCTGCCTCCCTCTCCCAACGTCCCAGTCTGCCCCTGTACAGGTGCAGGTGGAGCAATCTTTGTTGGGGCCCTCATGAGCTCAGAGGTCATAGGCCAAAAGCATCTCAGCAGTCAGGGCAGGGATCTGAGCAGCCTGCCACTACCTCTGCTGAAACTACAGGGGATGCACCACGTAGAAGCATGAAGAAAAGAAAGGCTAAGCAATTGTAATTCACCGAAGGTATGCACAAGGGTGTGTGTCTTCTTGTTCATTTATATATTTTGTTTGTTATCATAGAATCATAGAATGCTTACAGCACAGAAGGAGGCGATTCGGCCCTTTGAGCCCATGCCGGCTCTTGTAAGAGATATCCAGTTAGTCACATATATTTCCAAGTCAGGGGTGTGACGGAATACTCTCCACTTGCCTGGATGAGTGCAGTTCCAACAGCATTCAAGAAGCTCGACACCATCCAGGATAAAGCAGCCCGCTTGATTGGCACCCCATCCACCATCCTAAACATTCACTCCCTCCACCACTGGCGCACCGTGGCTGCAGCGTGTACCACCTACAAGATGCACTGCCGAAACTCACCAAGGCTTCTTCAACAGCACCTCCCAAACCCGCGACCTGTACCACCCAGAAGGACAAGGGCAGCAGGCACATGGGAACACCACCACCTGCAAATTGCCCTCCAAGTCACACAGCATCCTGATTTGGAAATATATCACCGTTCCTTCATCGTCGCTGGGTCAAAATCCTGGAACTCCCTACCTATGGCACTGTGGGAGAACCTTCACCACACAGACTGCAGCGGTTCAAAAGGCAGCTCACCACCACCTTCTCAAGGGCAATTAGGGATGGGCAATAAATGCTGACCTTGCCAGCGATGCCCTCCTTATTTACCATGCTTCATGCGTTTATACACATGCACTCTAAACCTATCTTAGACCTTCTCGTATTCTCTCTTAGTCTGATCCCACCTAATAGTGTCCTATTTCTTACTCTATTGCTAGCTGTCTCTCCCAATCCTTTGTGCACCTTATTTCTCATTTCTAATGCTACATCCTAGTGCCCGTTCCCCAGCCAAATTAGTTTAAACCCACAGCACTAGTGAACCTCCCCGCGAGATCATTGGTCCCAGCTCAGTTGAGCCGCAACCCATCCGTCTTGAACAGGTCCCTCCTGCCCCAGGAATCTGAAGCCCTCCCTCTTGCACCCTTTCTGTAGCCACGCATTAACCTGCCTTATCTTCCTATTTCTGTTCTCACCAGTGCGTGGCACTGCGAGTAATCCAGAGATTACTACCTTTGAGGTCCTGCTTTTTAACTTCCTCCCTAGCTCCTGGAACTCTGACCGCAGGACCTCATCCCTTTTCTTTCCTTTGTTGTTGGTACCCACGTGGAGTACCACTTCTGGCTGTTCCCCTTCCCCCCGCAGAATGATCTGCACCCTCTCCGTGATGTCCTTTATCCTGGCACCAGGGAGGCAGCATACCATCCGGGACTCACGTCGATGGTTATAGGAACTGTCTGGCTCCCTGACTATTGAATAAGCTATGACTACTGCATTTCTACACTTCACTGTGCCCCCCTATGCAGTTCTTTGCCCCATGGTGCCATGCTTAGGACTGCACTCCTTTGAGGTGTTGTCACCCTCACTGGTATTCAGTGCTGAATACCAGTTTGAGAGTGTCACACACCCTGAAGATTCCTGCACTGCCTGCCTCTTCCTACCCTTTCAGATGGTCACCCACTTGCTATCCTGAACTCTCTGTGGCTGCGGGGTGACCACCTCCTGGAATGTTCGATCCAGAAACCTTCAGCCTCCCTTATTACCCTGCAGTGAGTCCAGCCGCACCTCAAGTTCAGAAACTCTCAGCTTGAGCAACTGGAAGCGTTTCCTGCACATGTGGCCCTCCAGGACATATGAAGCATCCTGAAGTTCCCACATGGCACAGGAATTGCAGGCAATGGGTCTCAGCTGCCCGTCCATTATATTTAGAAACCTTTTTGTTCTAAACTCCCTTTAGGTACTCGATTATTATTAATTTATTTACTGTTTACTTACCCCGATTAACCTACCCTTTTATTTCGGGTCTCTCAGAGCTCCTCCTTTCTGTTCACTGTGCTGTCACTCTCTCTGTTCTTAGTGAATGGTGCTCCTCCCCTGAATCTCAACACCGTTTTTCTTGACTCTGGTCCGTTATCACCACTGCCACATCTTGGCCATTATTGCGTCGCATGTGTGAAATCGCCATTTCATTTGCTTCAGCCTGAATGCCAAGACATGACGACACCCATTGGGCGGGTGTGCATTGGGTGTATGCGTGGTTGAAGGACTGTTTTGTGCAAAGAAGGGGTGGGGGTGTGGGGGGGGTTGGTGGTGATGATTGTTCCAGGCGGCCTGAGTAACTCGAAGTCTTTAATTTGCACATTTTATTATGAGAACCTGTTAGAGATGAGGGAATCCTTGGCATCATGGGCAGCAATGTGCATGGCTGCTCTAGTGATGAGATCCCCATCTACATTTTCTTCCACCTCATCTTCAACATTGGAGCCAGCAGAGGATGCTTGATGAACAAATTCAACCTCTTCCACCTGTAACCCTCTCTGTTGAGCTATGTAGTGCAGGACGCAGCACACAATGATTACTCTGCACATCCTTGCTGGCGAGTACTGAATGGATCCTCCAGATCGATCCAGGCACCTGAAACGGAACTTCAACATTCCTATGGCTTGTTCAATGACAGACCTGATGGTGATGTGACTGACGTTGTACTGCTGCTGTGCCTCATTGGTGGGGTTGCTCGCAAGTGTCTTGAATCACGCCTGCAGTGGAGTAGCCCTTGCCCCCAAGGAGCCAGCCCTCAAGTCTGTTTTGTGTGTGGAAGAGGTCCAGGATGTTGGACTCGAGCAAAATGAATGAATCATGGCAACTGCCAGGGAATCTGTCACACACCTACAGAAACCTCCTCCAGTGGTCGCACACCAGCTGTGCGTTGATGGAGTGATATCCCTTTCAGTAGATGAATAGTCCTGACTCATGTGGAGGTCCATGGACTGCTATGTGTGTGCAATCAATTGCACCCTGTACCCATGGGAAGCCAGCCAGAGAGTGGAAACCCACTTCCCTCTCAGTTTGGCTGATGTCATCGTGGGGGAAGTTGACGTAGGCCACAAGCCATCCGTCACCTGTCTTATACACTTATGTGCAGATGACTGACACACCCTGGAGATTTCATCAGTGGCACCCTGGAAGGATCCGTAAGTGAAGAAATTGAGGTCAGTGGTGACTTTAACTGTGACAGGCAATGCGTGGCCCCCAGATCCAGCCGGGAGCAGTTGTTCCTGAACGAGGGTGCAGATGTCTGCAACCACCTGCCGACTCAATCTCAGTCTACGTAGGCACTCCCCCTCAAGGAGATTCAGGAAGCTCAGCCTTTGCCCGTAGACTCTTTCACGTCGGGAGTGCCTCCTGCAACGTCAGCCCCTCTGTTGGTCCCCTCTCTGCTCTTCACCGGGCCCTTGTTGCGCACCTCTGTCCTGTGCAGCTGCAGATCCCAGAACTGCATGGGATGTCTGCCGCAGATGGTGATGTGCGTCGTCCTCAGATGTGCTGTGGAATAGATTTGTTGTACCCTCCATCCTGATGTTGTCAGTTTGAGGGGCTCCAAAATGTTGGTAAATTTGTTTGAACATAAGAATTCCCTTTCTCAATAAAGAACTTTCTGTCTAAACACAAAGAACTCCCAGCCAAAGGTTTGCCCGAGAGAACTGAGTGCCCTGCTGCAATACCTCACCTTTTATTGAGATGGGGGGGGGGTGGGTATATATGTGCATAAATCGTTGAAGGTGGCAGGGCAGATTGAGAAAGTGGTTAAAAAAGCATACGGGATCCTGGACTTTATAAATAGAGGCATTGAGTACAAAAGTATGGAAGTCATGATGAACCTTTATAAAACATTGGTTTGGCCACAACTGGAGTATTGTGTCCAGTTCTGGGCACCGCACATCAGAAAAGATGTGAAGGCCTTAGAAAGAGTGCAGAAGAGATTTACTAGAATGATTCCAGGATGAAGGATTTTAGTTACGTGGATCAACTGGAGAAGCTGGGGTTGTTCTCCTTGGAACAGAGATGGTTGCGAGGAGATTTGATAGAGGTATTCAAAATCATGAAGGGTCTAGATAGAGAGAAACTGTTCCCATTGGCGGAAGGGTCAAGAACCAGAGGACATAGATTTAAGGTGATTGGCAAAAGAACCAAAGGTGACATTTTTTACACAGCGATTGGTTTGGATCTGGAATGCACTGCCCGAGGGTGTGGTGGAGGCAGATTCAATCATCTGAATCACCTTCAAAAGGGAACTGGATAAATACTTGAAAGGAAAACATTTGCAGGACTGTGGGGAAAGGGCGGGGGAATGGGACTAGCTGGATTGCTCTTGCATAGAGCCGGCGCGGACTCTATGGGCCAAATAATGTCCTTCCGTGCAGTAACCTTTCTATGATTCTATGTGTCAATCACTGGTTTAAAAGGCCAAATGAGCTTCAGCTGCAGCTCGCTTCCGTTTCAATGGTGTGTTTCAGAAGCCACGGGAGACATGTTCAGGAGAAGTTAAATCCGCTGCAGTTGCAGAATGCACAGAAAGTTAAGTAAGTTAAGTACGTCAAGTATTTAAATGACCTACACTGCCCCTTTAACTATCAGCCCACTGACTTTAAGTGGAGACGGGACTTTTGGAATTCTGTTGCGTGCGCGCATCGTAATGCGCCTGGGTTAAACCCGGAAGTGGGCGCGTTGTAGCCGAGATGTGGTCCTGCTGAAGAAATCAACTATTTTTACTACCCTCCCGCCTCAGCACCCCATTCTTGGGGGTTATAATTAGCCCCCCTGTAATTACCGTATAAACACATCCATTGTGATTCATAAACTTGGGAAAGCCTGTGTGCCAAGATCAATTAAAGCCGTGAGATAAAGCCAGGTCTCACCATTATTGCTATGGCACATTAGAAAATCAAAGAAAATCACACAGGCTTTTACAATAGAATACCTTTACATATTTTAAGTGCTGTGAAGGGCAATCAGTTCACTGAGAATTAAACTACCATTGTGTATGCAAGGTTTTGCCCTTTTGAGCTGAAAACCTCATGGTTAATTTAGAAGAGTCCATCCTAAGAGCAAGCTTTAATACAATAGGACCTGTCGTGTCTGATTCACTTTTCCTTTTGTTGTCCTTTTTAGGTTATTTTGACATATTTGTGGAGAGTGGGGCACCGCCTTTGCTCTCCATTCAACCTCTATACACTTAACATTATTTCCAGTTTAGGTGATATAATTTCATCAACATGCTTCAACTCGTTAATCACTTCAATTTATTCACCAGTTCATGACTGAGTTCTTCAAATGTATTGTGTATTTTTAAAAATACAAGTAACTTCATACAAGAGATTTTTTTTACCAAAAGTAGTTATGCTGTGTTTAAATATTGGATACAGTATAATGTATTTACTTTACCCCCATTTCACTCCCTCCTCCTCTTGCAAAAACAGGTAGGCTCAGTCGCGAGGGGAAACCCAAGTACAACTGTTAGTCAAGAATAAGACCTCCCAAGTTTTTTTTATAAGAAATGTATTATATATTGCTTAAAATGTCATTTAGTTATAAGTTGGCTAAAAACAAATATTTAAAGTGTTCATTTAACAAAGAACATGTAACGAAAAAAATAACAAAAGTGTTGCATGTGGTGAAATCCAGTGGGGAAGTAAATAATGCCAAGCAGCGCTGGAACCAATCACTCATTGGAAACCAACTTGGAGAAACTGATTTTGACATGAATCACATTTGCATGGATTGCTGGACTTTTGGATGTGTTGTTGTTATTGATAATGGACAATTTCTTGGCAGTTTAATGGAGGCGCATGGGCCACACAACAGTGGTTTGTGATTTGACATTCTGAGTGAGTGTACTGAGATTCTATAATGTTGCATGTACCACTCATCATGTTACATTAATCTCACAGTATTTAATGTTCAGTCAAACAACGAACAGCTACATGCTTTGCATTTATTCTGGGACAAGTCTTAGCTGCATGAGGTTAAAAATCAAGTAACTCTGAAATCTTCTAGAGTTCTTTCTAACAAATTGAAGTCAAAGAAATGATGTTAATCTGAATATGGTTTTGCTGATCTTTTAAAAAGGGAAATGATATGTATATAATACTTTCAGTATATGACATGCATTAATGGTTTATTTTTTTGGACAAATGAATATTAAAGCAGGCGAGAGATCTCAAACCAGCAAGGTTCTAACATTTTAACAAGAATTGTGTTCAAGAAAATGTTTGTTGTACTTGTGGTCACAATATTAGGAATTGTTACAATAGTTAATGCGCTGCCTTTGGCACTGAGCTGTACAGACCAGGAAAGTCCTAGGTTAGATACCTGATCTGCATTGAGTTATCTAAACTCAGCTGACTAACAATAAGGGTAATACAATTGACCTTAGCTCCTGGGCTAGTGAGGCTAAAAAACACCAACTTTTTAAGTCACTGTCTATTGACTCCTACTTGAAAATCCATATGTATCAACATTAGGTTTGGACAGAAATGGGATTATTTGTGATGTTCCCCCATGGTTGAGCAGCTCATCTACATTCACTGTCTATTCTTGCATCTCCAATAAGAGAGAGCCTAAACACCTCCCCTTGATATTCAATGGCATAACCATTGCCGAATCCCCCACCATCAACATCCTGGGGGTCACCACTGACCAGAAACTTAACTGGACCAGCCACATAAATACTGTGCTACAACAGCAGGTCAGAGGCTGGATATTCTGCAGTGAGTGACTGACCTCCTGACTCCCCAAAGCCTTTCCACCATCTACAAGGCACAAGTCAGGAGTGTGATGGAATACTCTCCACTTGCCTGGATGAGTGCAGCTCCAACAACACTCAAGAAGCTCGACACCATCCAGGACAAAGCAGCCTGCTTGATTGGCACCCCATCCACCACCCTAAACATTCACTCCCTTCACCACCGGTGCACCGTGGCTACAGTGTGTACCATCCACAGGATGCACTGCAGCAACTCACCAAGGCTTCTTCGAAAGCACCTCCCAAACATGCGACCTCTACCACCTAGAAGGACAAGAGCAGCAGGCACATGGGAATAACACCACCTGCACGTTCCCCTCCAAGTCACGCACCATCCTGACTTGGAAATATATTGACGTTCCTTCATCGTCGCTGGGTCAAAATCCTGGAACTCCCTTCCTAACAGCACTGTGGGAGAACCTTCACCATATGGACTGCAGCGATTCGAGAAGGCGGATCACCACTACCTTCTCAAGGGCAATTAGGGATGGGCAATAAATGCAGGTCTTGCCAGCGACACCCACATCCCATGAACAAATAAAAAAAAAGTGAAGAATAATCACTTGGCCAAGGTATTGGAGGGCTGCTGACATTCCATTAGTGTTGGCAAGAGTTAGTGCATTCAAAAGAGAAGGGGAAATTGGAAGGAAAGAAAAAAAATGATGTTAACTGCAATTACTGAAACTTCTGATGAACAGTATTACATTTTTAAAAATCAGCAGTAAAGGAGTTAAAACTTCACTGAGTTTAAAATTCAGCCCAGAATGTTTCCTGCTGAATTGAACAGAATGCAAGGTCTTTATAAATTTCAGCATATGAGAGCAAAATGACAGTATGCCAGAAGATCTCAGACAGTAAAGCCAGAGCCTTGTTCAAGTGGAGAAGGCCTAATTAGTGTGTGGAGGGCATTGTGTGGAAAATCACCCATGTTCCCTTTGCTCAGTATTTTTTTTAAGGACCCCATGAACGCAATCACAAATAAAACACTGACCAGGGGGTAGAATGCAGCAATTTCCTATATTCATTATTCAGAGTGAAATTATAAACACATTCTTTACACATGCGTTTATGATTTTCCTACAAATAGCAAACAGAGGAAAACTTTCCTCCAGGAATCAGATATTTTACCAATTGGCAGATCCTAATGTGTGAATACATTTACTTGCCTCCGATAAATGCTGCTTTTTAAAGGCAACGTCATCCTGGTAGTACAAGCCATAGATTATCTGTCCTCCAACTCCATGAAATGGTGTGGTCCAAGTTAAAAATTCAGGTTCATTTATACTTCAGCTTGAAATTCAAATATTCTAAAGGGTTTTGATGTCTACTTATTACTACAAAATTCAAAAGGTCGACTTGGCCTGTATTCACTCGAGTTTAGAAGAATGAGAGGGGATCTCATTGAAACATATAAAATTCTGACAGGGCTAGACAGGCTGGATGCAGGGAGGATGTCTCCCCTGGCTGGGGGGCGTCCAGAATGAGGGGTCACAGTCTCAGGATACGGGGTAGGACATTTAGGATTGATTTGAGGAGAAATTTCTTAACTCATAGGGTGGTGAACCTGTAGAATTCTCTACCACAGAAGGCTGTGGAGGCCAAGTCACTGAATATATTTAAGAAGGAGCTAGATAGATTTCTAGACACAAAAGGCATCAAGGGGTAGGGGAGAGAGCGGGAATATGGTATTGAGATAGTGGATCAGCTATGATCATATTGAATGACGGAGCAGGCTCGAAGGGCCGAATGGCCTACTCCTGCTCCTATTTTCTATGTTTCTGTGTTTGTATGTAAAATGGTGATAGTACTAAACAAATCTCATTTGTTTAAGTGAAACAACTCTAAATATTAAGGGATAGAAGAAACCATTCCCATTTTGACTTAAATGAACTAAATTAAATTATTCTTACAATAAAGCCACATACATTCCCATCATCACTTGAAACCACAAATCAAATGAACCACTCCCCCAAACAGACTACTAGTAATCAGTTGGAAATCTGATCCTCACAAGACTACATGCAATGTTTCCACTAGACCACAGGTCAGACTCTCCCCAATCCACCTTGAGTCAAGAAGCCATTTGGCTGAAAAAGATTTTCCGCTTGTAGTGCTTTAACATAAGAGGATCATCTGGGCACAACACAAAGAGGAAAATTTTGCAGGGATGATTACAGGCATGTTACTCAGCCCACCTGATTTTCCTCTATGCGCTTGCATCCAGGTGATCCTTTACACCCAAGCACAATGAAAGGAAAATCTGCCATAAATTCTAGTCATGGAGCAGGAGCTGATTACCTAATACCCATATGATGACAATGAAATGTACAGAAGGTTATAGAAAAGAGTGCATAGATCGAAGAATATTTCATCCTTCTACACAAGTGTTGTCATTTTTTTTTAGGTCTTCAAAACTGGAGAGAATTAATCTGGACCCAGTTCAGGTGACTTTGAACTCAGGATTTGGTCCATCGCTCATCTACAGCTCTGGGGCCTTCTGCTGATGTCCAAAAATAGCAGCCAAGAAGGCCTCCAGCCCTGAAGGTTCCAGTATTGCATATGAAAAAAAAAGGTACTAACCTGTTTGGTGCCTCCATGTGCTTTCTGCCTGTCCCTTTTCTGACCTTCCAATCAGAAGGGCCTGGGCACAAGTACTAAGACCCATTTACTGTGGGTGCCATTGCGTTAGGGTCTCTGCCAAGTGGAGACCCAAGAAAATGAGACGGGAGGCTTGGCAATATCATTCCCACCTCATTTAAGTGCTATTTAAATTATTTTGCTGGCTCCAGGCATTAATGCTCTGCCCTTCCTTGAGGAAACCTTTGAAGTAATTGTGCAGTGGAATGGTGGTGGAGGCCAAGTATTATAGGTCTCTTCCCCTTTTTCCTTCTCTTTGTGCTGGAGAACAAGGATACCCTGGGCACAAAGCAGAGAAAAATCAGTCCCACAATGTCCCTGTTCCAAACTTGTATTCTCACATCAAAGAAAATAGAAGCACAAATCTCCATGCTTGTCTGGAACGATTGGGCTCATTTGTCTTTTTACTTTTTAGTCATGTCAGTACCAAGGGATCAGTAGTTCACTGGATTCAATTATGAAATTGAACTGCTCTGATAACTACTGTAAATCATTTGGAAAAAGATACCTCAGTATTCCAGGGTCTTAAAGTTGTGAAATTTACTCAGTCCTTTTTCTTACAATCTATAGTTATTTAAAAACCAAGCTCGGCATCACCAAACCACAATGTAATTTATCCATTCTTTCCTCCTATTTCACTCAACCTTCATGGTGTCCTGGACTATGGGCCTTAGCCCTTGAGCAAACATTCTTAATAAAAAAATTCTTAAGTACATTCCAATATATAAATAGTATTTTGGCAATTTACAACATGCATAAAAAGAAGTTAAGTAAGAATACAATAACAATTGCCTCTGTTGTACTCCTTACTAAGTGTAAAACACCAAGGTTCATATAAAAAAGGGAACTTTTAAAAATTGTATTTTATAAATTTACTGTAGAATTTTGTTTACATGATATTTACAGAAGAGTACACTGATACATTAAAGTTACCAGTACACTGTGCTCGTATTAGGAATGATGCAGTGTGAGAGGGTTGGGAATGTTTGACATTTGACGTTTGGCTGAGTCTGGAGGATATCAAAAGGTCCTGCATACATGGCGCTGTAATGGGCCTTGCAGGGATGGGTCATTGCCACAAAAGGAATTTAAAGTGTGTACTGTAAAAACACACAAATAAATTAAGTCATGTAACCACAGCGCTACATGATATCCCTGGATTCTTATATTGTTGAGTCTCTAATAGCTGTCAGTTCAATCTGGGGGTTTTAGCAATTAGATAGAATAGCTTGGAACAGCTGTCATTATGTAATTTTCATTTACTTAGTCATGATGAATTATTAACCACCTACTCCTGCATGACATAGGATAGGATCAGAATAAAAACATGTATTCCATTCTTTGTTGAAAAAAATATTGGGTGTTATCAAAGGAAGTTTTAAAACTAAAAAGAAAAGAAACAAATCATTTAGTTTTGAAACTCAACTGATTTCCTGACAACTCTGGAACCAATCATTCACTTGTTAAAAATCACATAATTATGAGAGGAGGATTTTAAGAATTTGTGGGGTGTGCGTCTAAATTTACTCCATATGGTAAAACTATTACCTGCCAAAAAAGAGAAGCACATTTCCAAAAGATTACTGTTCCATTTGTTCTACTCACAGCTCAAGACAGACACTGCTGACTGACCTCAGGTATGTGGCGGTCAAATAGAATCCTGTTCTGTGCATTTAGATAGAATGGGTACAACAGGTATATTCTGATCATGTATGTTTGTAAAACTTAGTCAGACATTAAAGATCTGTGCAGTGCAGTGACCAAGGAGGTGGAAACTCAATGATGCCCTTGCAGAATATACATATCTTGTTTTATTTTTAAATTATTTTAATGTTCGTCCAGTCTTTTGGTCCCACCATTTCATACACCATCCCTGCCAAAAGGATAGACTTGCAATTTGTTTCTAGGTCTCTACCTATGCTACTGTATAACAGGCTACCAGGAGGGGCGCAAGAGTGGCTCTGGATGATTCTTTGTTGGATTTTCTCCTACTCCCAGTGACGATGCCTGGTCTCCCTATCATAGCACACTTATACAGCCATGCTCCTTAGAATGGATGGCAATATTGTAAGAAGCTTCATAAAGTGAGAAGATGTGCGGCCAAACCATGTGTTTTACCTGCTTCTATTGCTTCAGATTCGGACAAGAGTAGCTGGTCTGGCTTTTGTGTGATGGGAACAAACAGGGGCATTTTTATCAATTAATGTGTTATGCATAGAGAAAATCAAGTCCGACTGAGGCAGTACAGAAACAGATGAGTAGCAGTGAGCAAAAGCTAAGTAGGACAACAATATTGTCACGAGTTCAGAGATTTGAAGAAAGCATGCAGGAACTTTGTTTTAAAATGTGAGACATTATATAACCTGAACAGCAGAGACTGATTTGGGGTAGGGGAGAGAAAGAGAGAAGGAGACAAACAGCAAGGCTGAGTGTGGTCAGGAAATAAGTGGAAAGGAAGAATGCAAGTATGTTTTGTTTACAGTGCTGTGCTGCTCCAAAGTATTCATCCTGGCTATGATTGTGGATTTGTGTGTAACAGTGGTGCAATTTGTATCAGCCAAGGACTTTCCCTCCCTCCAGGCAAATATCTCTCAGCCAGTTGGCTGCAAGATTGGGAACTCGCCATGTAGGGAATCAAGCAAGATCAGACCTGTTTCCAACAACCCCATAGCACAGATTGATTGTACACTTCTCCACAAGGCTACTTGAAGGTCTGTAATTTCTAGTGAGTGATCTCATAGTCCTATAGCTGAATATTTTGTTTGTTAGACATTAAGTGCTAATTGGTGGCATATTCACTGGTTCAATGACAGTATCTCACTGCGCTAATACACAGCTACGCATGGATATATTAAAAGGAACAATTAACCAAAGTTCCCAAGTAACTAGCGTTACATTTTCCATGGAATTTCAGAGACACCTTTAGTGTATCCAGACATACTGGGCATAAAGCTGATATCCCATTATAGAAACCTCCTGATTTTCATTTCCATTGAAATCAATGGCAATGAAAATTGGGCAGCGTCTATAATGGATGTGTGATCCACAACATTGGTTTTATGCCACAGCTGTGAGTTGAAATCTAGCTCACTGTATTTTGCCATTTTAAAATTAAGCCTATTTTGGCTACTGGCCTAGTAAAGTGGGATTTATTTGGGACGTGCTTCAATGCAGGAGTCTCTTGCAGATCGTGTAAATCAAACATCTGTTTAAGATTATCTTGTTTCTAGGCTACATGTTGGCATTATCGATCTGGCCTAATTAGTTCAAGCAGGGAGAGATCTCTTTTAGCAGGTTTCTTAACTTATTCTTATCTAGGCTAAAACCGTTTCAAAGCAGCTTGCCCTTAGTATACTTTCTAGGATTCCAGGAGCTTCCATCTCACAAAAGGCTACGATTGACCAAGTAGTCACTAAAAAAAATATTCAGCCAAATGGATGCCACCAAGTGCCAGCAAGGACTAAGGACAGAGAATACGTTCTGGACGCTGTGTAGACTGCCTTATACAAGCTGTACATAATATCATCGCAGAGTATGAAAGTAAGTTGGATGCAAGCTGCTTGGTTGAATATAGTGGTCTATAATGAGCCAACCTCTTTTATACTGATCCTTTAAGCCCTCAGATGGTTAGTTTGATTGAATTGAGTGCCAGCCTCAAGCGTCAATCTCCCTCTTGTACCATTTCAATCAGAATCTGACCCAGTGAGAAGATACTTCCAGTGTTTCTGACCCATTAAGTCTTAAAACGATCATTTACATTTAGATTAACTTTTTTTTTGCTGTGTAGAAATTGCAATGTAATTTATTTATCTTGTTGAAGACTTGATAAACAAAACAAATTCAGTCCTTTTTCCTTGATACTGGGGAAAAAATGATGATGCTAAATGGTCCTGTCTTCAGCTCTTACACTTTCCAGAGTCTTCTAGAAAATGGAACCTTCACTGATCTTTTGGGTTGCCCTCACTGCGACATTATCACCTCGCACTTTCAGCAACTTGCCATGCAAAAAAAATAATAACCTAAACATGCAAGGGCAGGTCTAACTAATGGCAGATGCTGTTAGATGCCCTGCCACAGCAAATTATGGCTCAATATTACATGAGCAAAGCAGAGTGGGAGTAATTACTGTAAGTTTTGGATCACTCCCACGGATAACGAGTAAACGTGCAGTAACATTTCTACCCCACAAAGGATGATACAGGCAACGTGGAGTGCTCCAACTACGACAATGCATGTTCATTTTAGTCTCCTCACCCTGTTGACATAAATACCTGTTCAAAGCCAGTTCCTCCAATAAATGTTTTGATGGTCTTAATGAAATGTTTAAAAGGATTAGAAGTTTAAGTGAGCTCCATAACTAATAAGCAATGTTATGGGACAAGCAATGGAGCAAGGAGCTAATGAATTGAGACGAGTAAGAAGATCATTTCAGTTCCTGCAGCTGCTGTTGTATCTATGGAAATATGCAAAATATTTTCATTGCTTATTATTTACACCACTGGTATACTACTAAGCCTGTTTGTGTTACATTGGTAATGATGGTATAAGCTAGAAAGATTGTTCAGGGTGAAGAAGAAATTGATGGTAGGATATATGTAAATATTCAATGGAATGAAAGAAGTTAAAGATGTAAAACACAATGGTTGTAAGAGTGCCAGATTGCTCGTGGCACTGAAGTGTCCAGATGTTTTTGGATAAAAAGAGTCCTACTGGAGTGGTGGAATGCAGGCTCTCCTCCACAATTCCCCACATTGTGACTTCCCGATCTCAGCCAGCTCATCGGATGAGACTATAAATGAAGGCAAGGCAATTTCTCTCAAGAAGGGAGCGAACTTAGAATCAGACAAACCTTGGGTCAATCTCACATATCTTCCTGTGGCTGTTTAAAGGATGGTTGTTACAATTCAGGCTTTTTATATATGAGTTCTCTTTCAGTAGTTGTACCAGTGAGTCGGGCCCCTTAAAATCCAGGAGTGCAAGTCTTAGTTTGCCTACCTCAGAGCTAACAACTATTATATTTTGCAATACACCATGCACTGGAACTTATGTAGGATCCCATTACATCCCCCGTCAATCTGAATACAGCAATATAACACACTGAACCAGAATGTAATTACCAATAAAACAACTCATCTAAATTAATAATATTTTAATATCAGCAAAAAAAGTCCAGAAATATGCTACAGAATAAGGAGGATTTTAAAATGCACGCACCTCGAGTATTCACCTGAAGAGATATAATTCTCCAGCTTTTCTTTCAGTGTCTTGGAATGCTGCGGTCTCTTACAAGGAAACAGTCCCTTAGTACTAACAGGTCTTTTGCCCCTTGCTAAATATAATGCAGTCCTGAGATGTGTCCCTCAGGTACAAGGTTTATATAGAGCACACCGAAACCTAATGGATTTGACATTGCTACTCATGGAAGAGTGGGGCCTTGTGTTAGCTTCTCATGTTTACATGGCTGAAAAACAGTTCCCTTATCCTGCAGCCGAATCATAGACCCACATTTTTGTGGATCCATGATTCTGTTGCTGGGATAAGGGAGCTGGTTTTAACAAAACAAACATGGAGAGCTGTCGTAGAGACACTGCAGTCCTGGAATCTGAACTAAACACGCATCAATGCAAATGCTTATGGGATTCTCAGCGGACATCAGCAACCAGGCTGGAACTGAAAAACTAGCAGCCACACTTTGGACATGTAGACATTTGATTCCTTTAGTGTAAAAGCAATTATTTTAAAGTACAGCAAACAGAATTTTAAAAGTGGAAACAATAGAATGATGCAGCTTAACAGCTGACGATAATCAAAATTAATCTGCCATAATACCAGGATGGAATGCACAGAAGCCAATCCTGAATCTATATTGGCCCGGCACCATCCACAGGATGCACTGCAGCAACTCGCCAAGGCTTCTTCAACAGCACCTCCCAAACCCGTGGCCTCTACCACCTAGGAGGACAAGAGCAGCAGGTACATGGGAACAACACCACCTGCACGTTCCCCTCCAAGTCACACACCATCCCGACTTGGAAATATATCGCCGTTCCCTCATCGTTTCATCGTTGCTGGGTCAAAATCCTGGAACTCCCTTCCTAACAGCACTGTGGGAGAACCTTCACCACACGCACTGCAGCGGTTCTAGAAGGCAGCTCACCACCACCTTCTCAAGGGCAATTAGGGATGGGCAATAAATGCCAGCCTCACCAGCGACGCCCACATCCCATGAACGAATAAAAAAAACATTGTGGCGAGCCAACAGTCCCCACCGCTCATTAGATTTAAACTCACCCACTAAGTGGGCTTTTTGGGGGCAACTTCCTTCAGTGGTGAGCTTAAACAAGTGCAGCATTCATTCCCAGGCTTCTCTGAGCTGTGTGAGCACGGAAAGGATCTGTCTGTCTCCTCAACAGATCAGCTTGAAGCATCCTTCACAAGCCCTGCAGACTAAGAACCAGGAAGTGTCAGCTAGATTAATAAGTTCACCATAAAATCAGTTAGAGAAAGCAAAATAAAGAGAGGGTAACATTAAAAGACAGAGATAAAAGAGACAGAAATAAAAAGTAAAAAAAAAATAATTATAAATTGAACATTTTAAAAAAAAGTCCAAAAACTATTAATATCAGGAGGAATGAGACTCCACATTTTTAAAAGTTAATTTTCAGTGCTAGAGAGGTTGTTTGGCAATTAATACCACAACATTAAAAGTTCATTTAGACCTCCTCATGACAGTTCAGAGTAGCCCTAATTTTTTCAGTCTATTTTAGTGGATAGTTACTGCATCCGAGCAGCAAGTTCACGCTCCTCCATTCATTTCAATGGCAAGCCAGCCGGTGAGCTGTCAGTCCGCGGAGCTTTCGGATCAGCATGGAATCAGGAAGAGCAATTTCCACGTTTGACTGCGCTTGTGCACTCTCCGGAACTTGCTGTTCCATTTGCCCATAAATAACGGTGAACGCTACTCGGCTCTCCATTATTTTAGGAGCAATTTCTGGGCCGTTAGCTTTACTGAGGCACAACTTCCAATATTTCATCGTGGTCTGGGAAAATCATATATGCAATCATCACAGAAAGATGAAATGTGCATTGGCCCCAAAAATCATTGCTAAAGAAAACTAATAACGGGGGATTCAGTAAGAGCAAAATGCTACGTTGAGGTGGTACGAGAGGAGAGCTTAATAACAGCATAGAGGACCAGTAAGAGTCCCTGAAGAATTAGGACCATAATAGACAAGAAGCGATAGGAGCAGATCCATGCCAGAAGTACTTAAAATGGCAGTGGGAAGGAGGTTCGCTGAATTAAAAAAGAATGGAATGAAGGATAGGTGGAAAAAGGTCACAGTGTTCAAAGACTTTTTAATGTACTTTTGAGGGATGTGATTCATTCCTTTTTTGTAAATGGGAATCTTTGAATGCCAGTGAAATGTGTCATGTGTGTTTGTGATGTTTAAATGATTTTTGACTATGAAATTGGAGCCATTCACTGAAAAACAACCATTCAGCATATTTTAAACACTGCTGACACATTGAACTTGTGCTCGATACAAAACCCTTAGTTACATAAGAACATAAGAAATAGGAGCAGGAATATGCCATATGGCCCCTCAAGCCTGCTCCACCATTCAATAATATCATTGCTGATCTTTGACCTCATCTCCATTTTCCAGCCCGATCCCCATATCCCTTGATTCCCCTAGAGTCCAAAAATCTATCTATCTCGGCCTTGAATACACTCAATGACTCAGCATCAACAGCCCTCTGGAGTAGAGAATTCCAAAGATTCACAACCCTCTGAGTGAAGAAATTCTTCCTCATCTCAGTCTTAAATGGCCGACCCCTTATCTTGCGACTATGCCCTCTAGTTCTAGATTCTCCAGCCAGGGGAAACAACCTCTCAGCATCTACCCTGTCAAGCCCCCTCAGAATCTTATTTGTTTCAATGAGATCACCTCTCATTCTTCTAAACTCCAGAGAGTATAGGCCTATGCTATTCAATCTCTCCTCAAAGGACAACCCTCTCATCCCAGGAATCAATCTAGTGAACCTTCATTGTACCACCTTCAAGGCAAGCATATCCTTCCTTAGATAAGGAGACCAAAACAGTACACAATACTCCAGGTGAGGTCTCACCAAAGCACTGTACAATTGTAGTAAGACTTCCCTTCTCTTGTACTCCAACCCCCTTGCAATAAAGGCCAACATACCATTTGCCTTCCTAATTGCTTGTTGTACCCGCATGCTAATTTTTTGTGTTTCTTGTACAAGGATACCCAAATCTCCCTGAACACCAACATTTAATAGTTTCTCACCATTTAAAAAATATTCTATTTTTCCATTCTTCCTACCAAAGTGAATAACCTCACATTTCCCCACATTATACTCCATCTGCCACCTTCCTGCCCATTCACTTAACCTGTCTATATCCCTTTGCAGATTCCTTGCGTCCTCCTCACAGCTTACTTTCCCATCTAGCTTTGTATCATCAGCAAACTTGGATACATAACACTCAGTCCCTTCATCTAAGTCATTAATATAGATTGTAAATAGCTGCGGCCCAAGCACCAATACTTGCAGCAGCCCAATAGTTACAGCCTGATGGACACAATTTTCAGGGCTACACCCCCTCCTTTTCCACTCTGCCTTTCTTTTCGGAACGTCAAGTACCCTGGAATATTTAGTTCCCAACCTTGGTCACCTTGCAACCATGTCTCTGTAATGGCTATTAGATTAAACCCATTTATCTTTATTTGTGCAACTAATTCATTTATCTTATTACGAATGCTCTGTGCATTCAGATAAAGAGCCTTTAATTTTAACTTTTTACCATTTTTCCCTGCTTTGACCGTATTTGCTGATGCACTATTACCGTTAAACTCTGTTCTTTCCTGCTACACTCTACTTATCTTTACCCAAATTACTACACTGCTCTGTTGCCTTGACTTTTCTCATTAGATTTCTAAATTTCCCCTCACCTGACCCCTCCCCCCACCTTTCTGGTTTAAAGCCCTATCTACAGCCCTAGATATTCGATTCGCCAGGACACTGGTTCCAGCCCGGTTTAAGTGGAGTTAAGTTACGAAGGTAGATGCCATCAATTTTGTAAAGGGTGTAACATTGAGGCTGTACTTCACTCTAATTTAGGGTGAATTTAATTCTATTTTACTTCACTCTTTTTAAACCAATAGCCCCAATAAAGAAGTTTTGAAGATAGTGTCACTAGAGTGGTGACTTCATGGGGAATATTAAATATCATTCTCACAATACTCCCACTGTAAATTTTTAAAATTCAGAATAAAAATAACAGTAAATCCTTGGTGGAAACATCTCTACCACTGCAAGTGTCGTGAGACTTTGAGAGTTTTCAGGGTAGCTCACTTATAAAAATACTTTTCCTTTTACTCCCTCCCCCATTAATTCTTAATCCAATATATATTATGTACATCCTTTTTACATGCAGAAGCAATATCTTGGATTGTAAACACACAGATTGACATGACGCACATAGTGGCAATGACCTGAAGTACTTTAACACCATTTGCTTTGGTTTCAGCCAGTATCTGCTAGTTAGCTTAATACTTGGAAGAACCAGATCCAAACTTTACATAGAGTTGTTTTCTTTTAACACTTAACCTTGGGGGCTTAACTATTATTCGACAGTTCCTTGAGTGGATCTTTCTATCTTATTGCTTCTCTTCCATTTTGTAAGATATTCCATCTTGTTCCTTTCAGATTTTGTTACACTATTTTCTGATGCAAGAGTGGCAGGTTACCTCTTCTTCATGTAATGTCAGCTTGGCTTAGTTGGTAGCACTCTTGCCTGAGTCAAAGGCTGTGGGTTTAAGCCCCACTACAGACTTGAGCAGATAATTTAAGCTGATGCTTCAGTGCAGTGCTGAGTGAATGCTACATTATCAGTGGTGCTATCTTTCAGATGAGTCATTAAACTGATGCCCTATCTGCCTGTTCAGGTTAATGTAAAAGATCTCATGGTATTTGAAGAAGAGCAGGGAATTCTCCCAGAGTCCTGACCAACATTCATTTCTCAACACCTCCAAAAGACAGATTATTCAGTCATTCATTTATTTGCTATTTGTGTGCAAACTTGTCATCACAACAATGACTGTACTTTAAAATAATCCATTGTGTGTAAAATGCTTTGGGATGTCCTGAGGATGTGATAGGTGCTATATAAATGTAAGTTCTTTCTTTCTTTCTTGTTCTTAAACATGGCACTCGGGGGTATATGAGAACACTGTAGGTTATCTTACTGTCAGAGTTAATGCGTCTTTGGGGAAAAGTGTCTTATCTTTGCTTCTTGTCCTAATCAGACCATCTCGCTATTTGGCAATATTGCTAGATTTTTGTTCAGGGCCTTACAAAGCCAAAGTCTTGTCCAGCATGTGGCAATATATTAGAGAACAGTGTGATTGGACATTGTTGCCCACACAGTGACCTCTTGATTTCAATCGTGCCACTGGGGGCAGTTGCTGGGTGAAGGCCAGGCATCTCTCACAGAGAAAAAAAACTTTACAGGACCTATATTTATAATGAGCAGTTCTATTTTAATTCACTTGCTGTGTGAAAACTAGGATAGCCCTACATCCTAACAAAATTGCCTTTAGCTTAATTTATTGAAGAGGAGGACAGGGAACAGGACTAATTCCAAGTTTGATCAATGATTCACAATTAGGCAGGCAGTAAATGGAAGCTCAGATGACCATCTATACATAAATCCCAGATCCAAGTCTGAGGTGAAAGGGAGGCAGGCTGCAAATGCGCCTAGGACCATAATATCAGCACCATTCCTGTATGGGAGTTATAAGAACTGATGTTCTACTATCTGCAGCACATTAACATAGCAATGTGCTGTCCCACTTAATACACATGTTATTTCATGCACTCATGATTATGCTGTTGGAACATCCTTCTGCTTCAGATTTTCAGTGCAGTCAAATATCTTGGATCTGAATTGGGTTTTCCAACATCTTATTTTTATATATTTAAATGATTCTTAGAACCCTTTATTTTAATGAATGTCTGGTTAAATTGCTTAAATGAGTATATAACCATTTACTTTGATAATGTATAACAGCAACAATATGGTAATCTTCCTTAAAATTCAAAAGAACTTTTACTTGACATACTCTTTACACCAATACCAGATGCTTTCATCCCAATTAGGTGGAGTACATCTGATCCTATTGTTGTTTCCCACGGGAGGGAATATGCTTCAGAAATAAAAGGACAATAACCGGGGAAATGCCGTCTATTCGAACATGATTATTTTATGGAGTTGTTCAACATTTCCACATTAAGGTGCACCAATGTATAGGAAATCAATGGCAGTTGTTTAATGAGGATATTGCATCAGACATAGCTCTGTGTTCCAGGTGCACCAGTCCTGTTTGTTTCTCTGTGAGATTCTACCTTGAGAGACTCACCAGAAGTCACTGTTAAAATGCTGCATTGTGGGGAACAAAGACCTGCCTTTCTAACATCTGAAGAAGCAGAAATAACATTTAAGAACCTTCAATTAATATAAATTTCTGAAAATACTAAATTATGTTTACGTAACTTCCCTTGAGAGTTTAAGTGTTACCACCTCGAAGATTTCTTCCCTTATCCATGGCCCAAGGAATAGATCCTCTTTTTGTGCGCTGCCTCATATCTGACACATTTTTCTTACCTATCTATAGGAATTGTACCCAAACCCCTGGGAATAATGTCTGTGAAGCTGCACTTTGTCTCTCCTGCTGATTCTAGTGGGATCAACCGCAGCCGTTCGTTTGCTGGCTTTAGTTCAATGCAACGCAGAAGATCCCAGTAAGTATTATAGGGGCTTATATCACAGCTTAATATATTCACACTCCCATATGTTCATTTATGTAATAACTGATCAATTTTCTAAGTGAATAGAAATTGAAAAAGAAAAATCAATTTCCGTCAACAATCAATTATTTTTCCCTCCCAAGCAACACTGCTGGACTCTCCTCCAGCCAGAGTGCAAGTTGGTTTTGGCTCCCTGGATTTCTTCACAGCCAGGATCAAATGTGCTGTTCCACTCCACCTGGCAACTCAACTGAGCATCGACAATGCTTACCAAAGCAAGGGAGTGAGCTGAAGTGACTTGCAGACCTGGCACTAAGGCTCACTGCTTTTTGGTCAGGACTCAAGCCTTGTGTCATTGAGTTGTTTGATCCACAACTTTTGTATTTATTTACACGCAAAATGTTAGATTGGTTGTTAGTCGCATTAAAATGAGCGTAAGTACAGCTCATTTCACAATGCATGAAAGATGATTGGAGCTATGCTACAACACAGGTAGCACAAACAGGGAGTTCTGATGATGTTAAAACCTATGAGAGTAAGGTTCAAGTGGATAATAAGGCCATCAAAATCTCTAGATCGCGTTACAGGAGCCCACCTTTGACCTTATGTGATATATGTATTTAAATTCATGGTTTGATGGTAAAAGTTGAGAGTTTATACATGCAAAATCTATAGATGCATTTAAGGGGAAGCTAGATAGGTACATGAGGGAGAAAGGAATTGAAGGAAATGTGAAGGATATATAGAAGGATATGGAAGGATAAGAAGGTTTGCTAGTGCTGTTGGGGTGGCTTTAAATTAGCTTGGCGGGGGATGGGAACCTGCGCGTAGATTCAGAAGGGAGAGAAGCAGAGCTGGAAATGGAAGGCAGAAAATTAGTAAGCGAGTTTGGAAGGCAGAAGAAGCAAAGGTCAGATAATAGACAACAAAAGAGTTTCGCAGTGCTTAAAGGTATATACTTCAATGCAAGGAGTCCAGTGAATAAGGCAGATGAGCTGAGGGCACAGATAGACACGTGGAAGTATGATATCATAGTTGTTACTGAACATGGCTTAAAGAGGGGCAGGAATGGCAGCTCAACATCCTGGTTACAGGGTGTTCAGACAAGATAGAGAGGGGGATAAAAAAAGGAGGGGGGAGGGATGGTGATGGCAATATTGGTTAAAGAAACAATTACAGATGTGAGGATAGATGATATGTTAGAAGGATCATGAAATGGGGCCATATGAGTTGAGCTGAAAAACAAAAAAGGGGCAATCACACTGCTAGGAGTGTACTATAGACCCCCGAACAATCAGAGGGAGATAGAAGAGCAAATATGTAGGCAAATTTCTGAGAAGTGCAAAAACAACAGGGCAGTAATAGTAGGGGATTTTAACTACCCTAATATTAACTGGGATAGAATCAGTGTGAAAGGAATAGAGGGTGCAGAATTCATAAAATGCATTCAGGAGAACTTTTTAGCCAGTACGTAGCAAGCCCAACAAGAGAGGGGGCATTTCTGGACTTAGTTTTAGGGAAAGAAACTGGGCAGGTGGAAGGAGTATCAGTAGGAGAGCATTTTGGTGGTAGTGATCATAATTCAGTTAGAATTAGCATTGTTATGGAATAGGACAAAGATAGAACAGGAGCTAAAGTTATCAATTGGGGAAAGGCTAATTTTACTAAGCTGAGAAGTGATTTAGCAAAAGTGGACTGGAAACAGCTACTTGAAAGTAAATCAGTGTCAGAACAGTGGAAGGCATTCAAGGAGGAGATAGTGAGGGTTCAGAGCAAATATGTTCCCACAAAGAAAAAGGGTGGAGATGCCAAATCTAGAGCCCCTGGATGTCAAGGAGCATACAGGGTAGGATAAGGCAAAAAAGGGAAGCTTATGTCAGATATTGAGAACTTTTTTTTAAAATTCGTTCACGGGATGTGGGCGTCGCTGGCAAGGCCGGCATTTATTGCCCATCCCTAATTGCCCTCGAGAAGGTGGTGGTGAGCCGCCTTCTTGAACCGCTGCAGTCCGTGTGGTGACGGTTCTCCCACAGTGCTGTTAGGAAGGGAGTTCCAGGATTTTGACCCAGCGACAATGAAGGAACGGCGATATATTTCCAAGTCGGGATGGTGTGTGACTTGGAGGGGAACGTGCAGGTGGTGTTGTTCCCATGCGCCTGCTGCCCTTGTCCTTCTAGGTGGTAGAGGTCGCGGGTTTGGGAGGTGCTGTCGAAGAAGCCTTGGCGAGTTGCTGCAGTACATCCTGTGGATGGTGCACACTGCAGCCACAGTGCGCCTCTGGTGAAGGGAGTGAATGTTTAGGGTGGTGGATGGGGTGCCAATCAAGCGGGCTGCTTTATCTTGGATGGTGTCGAGCTTCTTGAGTGTTGTTGGAGCTGCACTCATCCAGGCAAGTGGAGAGTATTCCATCACACTCCTGACTTGTGCCTTGTAGATGGTGGAAAGGCTTTGGGGAGTCAGGAGGTGAGTCACTCGCCGCAGAATACCCAGCCTCTGACCTGCTCTCGTAGCCACAGTATTTATATGGCTGGTCCAGTTAAGTTTCTGGTCAATGGTCAATACTGCAGAAAGCCTAGAAGAGTATAGAAAATGCAGGGGTGAAATTAAAACGGAAATTAGGAAAGCAAAGAGAGGGCATGAAAGAATATTGACAAGTAAAATCAAGGAAAACCCAAAGATGTTTTATAAATACATAAAGAGCAAGAGGATGACTAAGGAAAGAGTAGGATCTATTAGAGACCAAAAAGGTAACTTGTGTGTGGAGGCAGAAGATGTGTGTATGGTTCGTAATGAATACTTTGCGTCTGTCTTCACAAAAGAGGGGGACAATGCAGACATAAGGAGGAGTGTGAAATATTGGATGGGATAAACATAGTGAGGGAGGAAATATTAACATTAGCACCTTTGAAAGTAGATTAATCGCCAGGCCTGGATGAAATGTATCCTAGGCTGTTAAGAGAAGCAAGGGAGGAAATCGCAGAGGCTCTGACCATTATTTTCCAATCCTCTCTGGCTACAGGTGTAGTGCTGGAGGACAGGAGGACTGTAAATGTTGCACCGTTGTTTAAAAAGGGAGAAAGGGATAGACCGAGTAATTACAGGCCAGTCAACCTAACCTCGGTGGTGGGCAAATTATTGGAAACAATTCTAAGGGAGAGTATTAATCGTCATTTAGAAAGGGATGGATTAATCAAGGGCAGTCAGCGTGGATTTGTTAAGGGAAGCTTGTGTCTGACTAACTTGATTGAATTTTTTGAGGATGTAAGGAGGGTCGATGAGGGTAGCGCGTTTGATGTAGTCTACATGGATTTTAGCAAGGCTTTTGACAAGGTTCCATATGGCAGAATGGTCAGAAAAGTAAAAGCCCATGAGATCCAAGGAAAAGTGGCAAGTTGGATCCAAAATTCACTCAGTGGCAGGAAGCAAAGGGTAATGGTCGACGGGTGTTTTTGTGACTGGAAGGCTGTTTCCAGTGGGGTTCCGCAGGGCTCAGTACAAGGTCCCTTGCTTTTTGTGGTAAATATCAATGATTTAGACTTAAAATGTACAGGGGATGATTAAGAAGTTTGCAGATGATACAAAAATTGACCGTGTGGTTGATAGTGAGGAGGAAAGCTATAGACTGCAGGAAGATAGCAATGGACTGGTCATGTGGGCAGAAAAGCGTCAAATAGAATTCAATCCGGAGAAGTGTGAGGTGATGCATTTGGGGAGGGCAAACAAGGCAAGGGAATACACAATAAATGGGAGGATACTGAGAGGTAGAAGAACAAAGGGTCCTTGGAGTGCATGTCCATTGATCCCTGAAGGTAGCAGGACAGGTAGATAAGGTGGTTAAGGCGACATACGGGATACTTTCCTTTATTAGCCGAGGCATAGGATATAAGAGCAAGGAGGCTATGCTAGAACTGTATAAAACACTAGTTAGGCCACAGCTTGAATACTGCTGGTCACTGGTCACAGTACAGTTCTGGTCACCACATTACTGAAAAGATATGATTGCACTAAGGAGGGTACAGAGGAGATTATGAGGATGTTGCCAGGATTGGAGAATTTTAGCTTTGAGGAAAGATTGGATAGGCTGGGGTTGGAATAGAGGAGGCTGAGGGGAGATTTAATTGAGGTGTATAAAATTATGAGGGGCCTAGATAGAGTGGATAAGAAGGACCTATTTCCCTTAGCAGAGAGGTCGCTAACCAGGGGGTGTAGATTTAAAGTAATTGGTAGAAGGATTAGAGGGGAGCTGAGGAGAAATGCTTTCACCCAGAGGGTGATAGGGGTCTGGAACTCACTGTCTGGAAGGGAGGTAGAGGCAGAAACCCTCATCGCATTTAAAAGGTGCTTAGATGTACACCTGAAGTGCCGTAACCTACAAGGCTACGGACCAAGAGCTGTAAAGTGGGATTAGGTTGGATGGCTCTTTTTCGGCCAGCACAGACACGATTAGCCAAATGGCCTCCTTCTGTGCCTTTAATTTCTAAGATTCTATGATATGTTGCTAGATGAGATGGGTGAGATGGCCTGTTTCTTTGCTGTAAATTCTATGTAATTCTATGTAAAAAACGTACTTTAAAAATCTGTCTGTTGAACCTGCAAATATATGGTAGGTGTCAGTGCAGAGATACATTAAGATTATGGCCCTGAATTTCCACGGGCGTTCTCCTAGTCTCCTGCTGTAGCTTCTGTGGGAGACTAGCAGAACCTGCAGAGAAACAACGTAAATGGCAAAAAACATCCATACCCCCACCACTGAAACCCTAGTCCATGCCTTTATCATCTTGAAGCTGGACTTCTTGAAGGATCTCCTGGCCAACTTCCTTGTCTCAGCCATGTGGCCTTATCGGCACTGAGTCCTGCATTCCCATGCTCCCAAAATGTAAAGGAATGAGAATATACACTCAACGGGAAGACACTGTAGGATGTTAATGAATAGAGAGACCTACGGGCTCAAATATATAATTCCCTGAAAGTGCGAGTGTAGGTTGGTAAAGCCATAACAAAAAGACGAAAAGCATTTTGGGTTTTATAAATAGGGGCAAACAGTTCAAGAGTAAAAGAAACAACGACAAATTTGTACTAAACATTGCTTAGGCCACAGGCAGAGTTCTATGTGCAGTTTTAGGCATCCCTTTATGGAAAGGGTATTAAAGCCATAAAGTGTGTACAGCATAGGTTCACCAGAATGATACCAGGGTTGAGAAACAATAGTTATAAGGATAGACTTGAGATATTGGGACTATTTCCACTGGAGCAGATAAGGCTTAGAGGAGGTTTAATAAAGGTTTTTAAAATTAAGAAGGGTTTTTATAGAGTAAGTAGGGAAAGACTATTTCCTCTGGTTAGGGAGTTACTGACACGGGATTACTAAGAAAGTGAGGAGGGAGGTTAGGAAAAATTTCTTTACACAAAAGGTTGGAATGCTTTGCCACAGGAAATTATTGAGGCAGAGACCATAGCATCTTTTAAGGGAAAATTAGATAAATATTTGAAGCAGAGGAAGATATACGGCTTTCAGGAGAGCATGCTGCAGTGGGACTAGTTATAGATTGCTCTAGCAAAGTGCTGGTACTGACAAAATGAACCATATGGCCTCCATCAGTGCTGTAAACTTTTATGGTTTCTATCGTCCGTATCCTTTCCAAGCTTCACTGGCTCCACATACTCCAGTGAGTTGACTATAAAATTCTCATCCTTGCTTTAAAATCCAGCATGGCCTTACCTTAGTGTTCTCCTCCAGTCTTCCATTCATGCATACACCCTTTGCTCCTCAAACACTGGACTGCTTTATCTCCCACTCTCTCTGCTTCACTACTGACTCCTACTACACTCTGACCTCCTGGAACTCCCTGCCCAGTTCCCTCTACCACATCACCTTCCTCCCTGTTTTTAAAAACCTCCATAAATCCCTTCTGTTGAACAGTGCCTTTGGTTCCCCACCCACAATCCTCTCTATTTTTCTTCTTTTCCCTTTCTGCACGGTATTTACTGTATTATGCTCCTAATGTTAAGTGCTTAACGAATCTTCCTGGACATGAAGACCTTATAGAAATGCAAGTTGTTGTATTTACTGAATTTATTCCCCCCTCCTCTCCAGATGACACTGACTCTTGCTGGGATATGGTTCCACAAATGCTGGCAGGCCCATGGTTATGTAGCCGTTCTTCATGTGTGAGCCCAGACAGTGAGTGTTAGCAGATTAATCGCTTACATAGGGCATCCCAGCTGACCCTAATTCAGTTCTTCTCCGACATTTAGGCACAAGGACTTTCCACTAGGGATCACTGGATAGTGATCAGGAAATCCTGGCTGATTTTCCCCTTCCCAACCGAATAGTACTGAAGCTAACTGCAACACCCAAATTGCTGCACGGGCTGAGGTCCGCTAAGTCAGCATAGATTGGTAAACAAACTGGCGACCTGCTGGTGTGTATGTTCCAGTACTGTACTGAGTAATGTCTTTACCTATTAAGCTACTGAGATAGTCAGGTCTGAGTTTAAAAAAAATATTATTTAATATTTCACAGATTTGGGAAGACTCACTAGTGCCAAAATTAAAAGGTTGAGAAGTGACACAGAATCACTTCACATGAAGTGACCTGAAATCACTGAAAATTAAACAAGTACAGTAAAAATCCCTAGAATTACCACCTACTGCCCTCCCTCAGCTGATGAATCAGTCCTCCTCCATGTTGAGCACCACTTGGAGGAAGCACTGAGGTAGCAAGGGCACAGAATGTACTCTGGGTGGGGGACTTCCAGTGTTCATCACCAAGAGTGGCTCGGTAGCACCACTACTGACCGAGCTGGCTGAGTCCTGAAGGAAATAGCTGCCAGACTGGGCCTGTGGCAGGTGGTGAGTGAACCAACACGAGGGAAAAACTTACTTGACCTCGTCCTCACCAATCTACCTGTCGCAAACGCATCTGTCCATGAGAGTATCGGTAGGAGTGACCACCGCACAGTCCTCGTGGAGATGAAGTCCCGTCTTCGCACTGAGGATACCATCCAACGTGTTGTGTGGCACTACCACCGTGTTAAATGGGATAGATTCAGAACAGATCTAGCAGCTCAAAGCTGGGCATCCATGAGGCGCTGTGTGCCGTCAACAGCAGCAGAATTGTATTTCAGCACAATCTGTAACCTCATGGCCCGGCATATTCCTTACTTTACCATTACCAACAAGCCAGGGGATCAACCCTGGTTCAATGAGGAGTGTAGAAGAGCATGCCAGGAGCAGCACCAGGCGTACCTAAAAATGAGGTGCCAACCTGGTGAAGCTACAACTCAGGACTACATGCATGCTAAACAGCGGAAGCAACATGCTATAGACAGAGCTAAGCGATTCCACAACCAACGGATCAGATCAAAGCTCTGCAGTCCTGCCACATCCAGTCGTGAATGGTGGTGGACAATTAAACAACTAACGGGAGGAGGAGGCTCTGCGAACATCCCCATCCTCAATGATGGTGGAGTCGAGCATGTGAGTGCAAAAGACAAGGCTGAAGCGTTTGCAACCATCTTCAGCCAGAAGTGCCAAGTGGATGATCCATCTCGGCCGCCTCCCGATATCCCCACTATCACAGAAGCCAGTCTTCAGCCAATTCGATTCACTCCACGTGATATCAAGAAACAGCTGAGTGCACTGGATACAACAAAGGCTATGGGCCCCGACAACATCCCGGCTGTAGTGCTGAAGACGTGTGCTCCAGAACTAGCTGCATCTCTAGCCAAGCTGTTCCAGTACAGCTACAACACTGGCATCTACCCAACAATGTGGAAAATTGCCCAGGTATGTCCTGTCCACAAAAAGCAGGACAAATCCAATCCGGCCAATTACCACCCCATCAGTCTACTCTCAATCATCAGCAAAGTGATGGAAGGTGTCGTCGACAGTGCTATCAAGTGGCACTTACTTACCAATAACCTGCTCACCGATGCTCAGTTTGGGTTCCACCAGGACCACTCTGCTCCAGACCTCATTACAGCCTTGGTCCAAACATGGACAAAAGAGCTGAATTCCAGAGGTGAGGTGAGAGTGACTGCCCTTGACATCAAGGCAGCATTTGACCGAGTGTGGCACCAAGGAGCCCTAAAAAAATTGAAGTCAATGGGAATCAGGGGGAAAATTCTCCAGTGGCTGGAGTCATACCTAGCACAAAGGAAGATGGTAGTGGTTGTTGGAGGCAAATCATCTCAGCCCCAGGACATTGCTGCAGGAGTTCCTCAGGGCAGTGTCCTAGGCCCAACCATCTTCAGCTGCTTCATCAATGACCTTCCCTCCATCATAAGGTCAGAAATGGGGATGTTCGCTGATGATTGCACAGTGTTCGGTTCCATTCGCAACACCTCAAATAATGAAGCAGTCCGAGTCTGCATGCAGCAAGACCTGGACAACATCCAGGCTTGGGCTGATGAGTGGCAAGTAACATTTGCGCCAGACAAGTGCCAGGAAATGACCATCTCCAACAAGAGAGAGTCTAACCACCTCCCCTTGACATTCAACGGCATTACCATCGCTGAATCCCCCACCATCAACATCCTGGGGGTCACGATTGACCAGAAACTTAACTGGACCAGCCATATAAATACTGTGGCTACAAGAGCAGGTCAGAGGCTGGGTATTCTGCAGCAGGTGACTCACCTCCTGATTCCCCAAAGCCTTTCTTCACCATCTACAAGGCACAAGTCAGGAGTGTGATGGAATACTCTCCACTTGCTTGGATGAGTGCAGCTCCAACAACACTCAAGAAGCTCGACACCATCCAGGACAAAGCAGCCCGCTTGATTGGCACCCCAACCACCACTCTAAAAATTCACTCCCTTCACCACCGGCGCACAGTTTTCTGCAGCATGTACCATCCACAGGATGCACTGCAGCAACTCGCCAAGGCTTCTTCGACTGCACCTCCCAAACCCACGACCTCTACCACCTAGAAGGACAAGAGCAGCAGGTACATGGGAACAACACCACCTGCACGTTCCCCTCCAAGTCACACACCATCCCGACTTGGAAATATATCGCCGTTCCTTCATCGTCGCTGGGTCAAAATCCTGGAACTCCCTTCCAAACAGCACTGTGGGAGAACAGTCACCAGACGGACTGCAGCGGTTCAAGAAGGCGGCTCACCATCACCTTCTCAAGGGTAATTAGGGATGGGCAATAAATGTCGGCCTCGCCAGCGATGCCCACATCCCATGAACGAATAAAAAAACAAAAATTTCTTTTTAAAGAATGAAGAAATACTTGCATTTGTACAGTGCTTATTCGCATTCCTCAGAATAATCTCAATTGCTTCACATGTAAAGAGTTACATTGATGTGCAATGACTGTTATATAGGTAAATGTTGCTACCATTTTATGTACAGCAAGATCTCACAACCAGCAATGGAATGAATGACCAAACTATGTGTTTATGGTGGTGTTGTTTGAGTGGGGAATGTAGGCCAGAACACCAGGAAAACTCTCATGCTCTCCTTCGTATAGGTCCACAGGATCTTTAACATCCAGCTAAAGCACCACAACAGGAAATCATTGGCCTCAGTTTAATGTCTCATTCAAAGGATAGCACCTCTGACAACATATCATTTGCTCAGTACTGGACTGGAGCATCAAACTAGATTATGCACTGGATTGGGAGCTTGAACCTACAAACCTCTGACCCAGCAGTGAGTACCACCAACTGACCAAAATAACACAGCGGCTAAAATAAATTGAACACGTCAGGAGCAAGTAGTTGATGAAAAATCGCACCACTCTTCGTGACAGTTTGAAAGAAATTGTTTTGGCTATGGCTCAAAAGGAGACGAAATCTACATCACAGGTGTAATGCAGACTTAAGTCAGTCCAGTAGTTTCCAGGTGACAAGAATAGGGATTTTTAATTAACAATAACCATAACAAGAGTGATTCTGATATCTAAGTTAAGAGAGGACAGGGAGTGAAGAGGTTAATAAAAAACAGAAATGCTGGTAAATGCTCAGTAGGTTAGTTAGTGTCTAACAGAGAAAGATAGGTTAAGGTCAATGTTTCAGGTGTAACCCTTCGTCAGAACAGAGTGCTTTACTGAGACATATGGTGATACATGTCTAGGTCACACATGATCCTGACTTGGACATATATTGTTGTTCCTTCATCATCGCTGGGTCAATATCCTGGTACTCCCTACTATTGTGGGAGCATCATCTTACAAGGACTGCAATGGTTCAAGGAAAATAGGCCCACCAACTTCTCAGGGGAACTAGGGATAAACAATAAATGCAGCCTTGCCATTGTCACCTGAGAACAAACAAGAAAAAATATAGGCAATGTTGTATTAAAAGTTTCTAAATTATCTAATATTTTACCTATTGAACTGAAATAACTGACATGTAACTCAGGGAGGAATTTCTTACGTAACTCGGGCTGGTGTCCGGGGGAAGGGGTACTGCAGGGTCTCCGTTTGTAATGATCTTCCATCTGTTGGACCCAAAAAGGGATGGGTGTAACCAAATAAGGCGATAATGAGAGTGGCATCATGCATCACCTTTTAGTCATTACCACAATAGCAGCACTAGCTAGTAATGCCAACAAGTTACCGCTGCCCATTGTTGCTGGGACTGGCAGATACCTTCCCACCCAAAGGAACGCAATCGATCACAGAACAAATCGATTTATGGGGCATGATTTTAGCCTGGAAAAACAGGTGGGTTGGGGGCAGGGGGGTCAGTAACAATTGCAAAGATCTAAAACTCGCCCCCCAACCCGCCCATTTCTGGTTTTAACGGGGACGGGACAAGGGGCGGGCGACCAACCCGTTCTTGGGTGGCAGGTCAATCAGTGAAAGCTTTTAAGGAGGCTGCGGACCTCCATTTTCAAAGCTTTTTTGATTTTAGCTCCTGGGGGCCGGGATTCCCGAGCCTTCTCCTTCACACTGCGAGAGGAGGTGAGGAGGCCCGAAACTGCAGGTAATTGCCTTTATAGCACTGCTTGTGGGCCCGGAGGAGCAGGAGTGCTTCCCCCAGGCCCAACATCCCTACCTGCAGCGACCACCCCCACGATCTCTGACTCCCCTCCACGTTCTCTGACCCTGCGATGACAGCACCCCCCCCCGATGACTGACCCCTCCTGGTGACCCCCAAATTACATCAAAATCGTAAGGACTTACGGGAAACAGAGGCCAGATGCTTTTCCCTGACCTGGAAGGGGAGGGATCCTTTAAGCTGTTTCAGAAGTTAAAACCCCCTGTTGGAGACCACCCAAAATATTTAAAATTAGGCTGGCTGGCAAGGTCAGTGGTCGCCTGTCGGGTGGGCGCAATTCCCATTCTGCTACACTTCTGGTGGAACAGCTGCTGAAGAACATCTAGGCCACTATCTGTGAGGATAGAATTTGTAAATTGGTTTTCATTCTCTAAAGTATGTCATTTTTCTATAATCAATACCTTGAATTTTCCTATTGCATAATATGCCTTCTCACAGATTTAAAAAAAATTTAAAAATCATATTTTCTATGGCTTCCTTTGGATTTGCCACCAAATAAGATGAGAAATTCATAATTTAAGTTATATTAGAAACTCATTGGTACCCCAAAACCACATCATCCAGTAGCAATGATACAACAGCAGTATTAAATCAGACTTGTGTTAACCACAGTCCTGGTCTGGTAATAAGAGACTGCAGGCAATGTAATTTCTATCAGTCAGTGAGTATTTTAAATGGATGTTCCTAGTTTGCCTGCTGTCAGACACATTACAAGCAACAAGCTGTGAACATTTCACATACTTATCCCACTAGATTGCTTGGGGGCTTAATCTGAAATTAAGCTCATTTGAAACAGGTGTTAAAGCTGCAGGAAACAGTGTCTAGATTTAATTCCAGCTAATGTTCTCCACTGCTATTTAGTTTGGGCCAATTCAAAATGATCACATGGAATAGCTGATTGAGAGGCAGCAACAAGGTTGTACTTTAATCCACTTACATATTTTAGCCATTGAGGAAACTGTCCTTTGGTATCGAAAGAGTCTGCCAAAGGGTTCCGGTTCCATTCTAAAACAAGTGAGCATTATTTGAAGTTTATGGATTTCATTTGAACCCCAATATTAAAATACATGCTTGTTGCTCTACATGGCAAAATGTTAGTTTGTGCGCAAAACATACTAAATTGATTTCTTAATAGAAAAATAAATCTAGTTAGCATCTGAGAAGCCATTGTAATGTTACTGCACAATAACATTATGTGATCCTGATGTGCCATTGGCTCCTGGTCCGGCAACGCTCGCGTTTAAAATTCTCATCCTTGTGATCAAATCCCTCCTTGGCCTTAGCCCTCCCTATCACTGTAACTTCCTCCAGCCTTACAACCCTCCGAGATCTCCGTGTTCCTCCAATTCTGGCCTCTTGTGTATCCTCAATTTCCATTTCCCCACCATTGGCAGTCATGCCTTCAGCTGCCTAGGCCCTCTGCTTTGGAATTCCCTCCCTAAACCTCTCTACCTCTCTCTCCTCCTTTAAGACGCTCCTTAAAACCTATCACTTTGTCCAAGCTTTTGGTCACCTGTCCTAATATCTCCTTAAGTGGCTGGGTGTCAAATTTTGTCTGATAACATTTCTGTGAAGCATCTTGGGACGTTTTACTACATTAAAGGCGTTATATAAATGCAAGTTGTTTTTGTCATTGATCTGCAGATAGGCATGACTGAGGGAATCCATTTGCAACTGTAGTGCAAAGTTAAAGAGCCTAGTATGGTATATCAACCTTTTTGACGATTAATCAGGATTGGCAATGGACAAATGGTAGAGGTTTATCACAAATGGAAAACAGTTGTGAAGTACCACACAGCAGTAAGGCCCCTTTTGAATATATACATTTTCCTCTGAAAGTATCATGGGGGGTGAAATTGGGCCCTGTGGTGCCTGTTTTGTAGGCGCCATATGGACTACTAAGCCCCGAAAACGCGTCCGAGATGCGTGCGCACTCTTCTGACGTGAAGTGCGCAGGACGCCATCTTACTAAAGGTGGTTGCGCGGGCACCTAATGAACACCAGCAGCATGTGGAGAAGGGAGATTATGACATAAATCCGTGTGCAACGCTGATTTGAAGCAGCCGGCGGCATTTTTGAACTCCACGCTCCAGCCAATGCACTGTGTTAACCTCGCACAGCTGAACAGGACTTAAAATGGCATGAAGGACCCCCCCACCAGTGCTATTTAAAGGGATCATGTAGGAGTTACAGATTAGTTGCTGGATTAGTTATTCTGGCTGCTGGTACAATTGTGCGTGTTTGTGGAAGTTTCCTGTACTTGGGGAAAGTTGTAATATTCTATAGAGAGTGGTCTGGTTGGTCTTGCAATACTGTTAGTGGCATTTATAAAAGTGTGCTGAAAAAAGTTGCTTCCAGACATGGGTGGCCTGCTAGGGCTTACTCTGGGAATTGAACGTGACTGGGAGCACGCAGAGAGGCCATGTGGAGCAGGAAAAGCTGCCAGAAGAGGGAGGAGGAAGAGATGGAGGAGGAAGAGGAGGAAATGGAGGAAAAGGCAGGGAGGCAACAAGATAGACAGGCTCTGCATGATCAGATTATTAATGAGTGATACCAGTAACCTCAATGACACCTCCCCATTCACCAAAAGTTCCACACTCCTTAACTTTCTTCTCTCACATGATCACCAAATTGTCCTCCTTATGATTACACATTGCTTCCTCCCTCAGCTCATCACAGAAATCAAAACCAACACTAAATACAAATTCATAGCCACATTTATAGATTTACACATGAAATGATTCAAACAAACTGATACTATTCACTTTTGTGCATTCCCTTAGTGCCTGTCGTTCATGTGCCTTTAATTTTCCCAGTGCTCCTATGAGGTGAATCCCCAGTGGTTGGAGCATGGGTGGTGGAAGGCTGCTGACCTTCAATTGTGGAAAGTGTGGATGGCCTTGGAGGACGACCTCGAGCAGCTCTGGGCTGAGAGGGTCCGGCTTCAGACTGCATCATTTTGGTCTGGGCTGCAGCAGTCTGGCCTGGCTGGCTGACAAACAACAGCAAGGGCACTGGTGGAGTGGCAGGGGTGGGAGCAGGAATGCTGTCATCCTGAGAGAGGACAGCAGGTTCATCTTCCATGGCACCACTGCCACTCCTGGGCGGTGCCTCAGCACTCCTGGTGATCAGCTGGAGAACAGATTGCTGGACTGCTGTGACGCCTTGGAAGCCACATTCCACAGCGGTACCCAGAGCCAAGATAGCAGCAGTCTGAGCTGCAAACACAGCAGTCAGACCTTGGATGGCAGATGTTTGTACTGCAATGGAATCTGTGACATCGATCATCAGACGCTGCAAGATGGAGGTGACCACTCATTCCATGTGGTTAGAATGGGCTCCAATCTCTATGCGAAGCCCTGTGCCAAGTTGACACTGGACTCCTCCATTCCCCTTGTCATTGTGCGCAGGCTTTCTGGCAGGCTTTCCAGTGCACCAAGCATTTGGCTGTGTATGCCCATCAGCCTTCTTCTGTAGCCTGACCCATCAAAGTCATCATCTGACTCCTCCACTAGTGTGCAACCTCACCCTCCAGCGAGCTGGCACCTGTGGTATCAGTTCCCCCGCCTTGGCTCCTGGGCAGTTGTGCCCGGTGTCTCACCACGTGCAGATCCCTCCTCTAGCCTAGCCTCTAAAGTACGCGCAGTGCCAGTTTCTGAGCTTGTGGCTGCGAGTGACGGTGTGTCTGCATCATCACTGTCATCTTCCTCTGCCTCCTGACTGTGCTGGTTCCAGTTCTTGGGTATCTGAAATGACAAAGGGACAAGGGTGGAGCTGTGGTGAGGGGAGAGGAGAAAGTAAAATGTGCATGCTTAAATTATCTGCAGCATGTGAATCAGAAAAGATTGTGGGCTGAGGGAGAAGTGGGGAGCGAGAAGGAGGATTAGGTATGCAGAGACCCTCATCATCGGTACCTCCAGCACCGCCAGTGGCCATGGTCTCAGCGATGGCCTGTCCACTGATGGACAGCATGGTCTCCTCCCTGGGTGAGGACGTGTAGGTATGCCTGTCCTCTCCCAGGTCTTTCCTGCTGCCTTCTTCTCCTGCAAAGGAGTGAAGTGTGTCAGTGAGTGTCCTGCAAGATGTTTGAGTGATGTGGCTGTCATGGTTGAATAGCTGCCTGTGTGTGTCCTGTGAGTTGTGGGTGTGTGGCTTGCGAGATTGGTAATATATGCGGGTGAGATGCAGCATCTGATTCACAGGGTTGCTTACTGATTGAAAGAGGTTGTTGGTAGGTGGGTGACAGAGGGTGTAGTGCGTGGAGCAGTGATGAGGCTAGTGGTGCAGTTGGTAGGATATATTACATGACAGTTGAACTCACTCACCTTGACCACTTGTGTCAAATCATTGAACTTCTTCCTGCACTGCATCTATATGCGTGGTGCGAAGCTCCTGGCATTTACCTCGTCCGCCACAGCCTCCTACTGCCTCTTCAACATATATCTGCAGGGCTCCTGCCCCCCTGCGCATATAGGGTGGTCCTCCGTCTGTCCACCTCTTCCACTAAGGCCTCTAGTGCACCGTCTGAGAACCTTGGTGCACGCTCTCTTGCAGGCGCAGCCTTTCTTTAATACCTTCCAGCACTTCCCAAAGGACTTCCTGCAGCCACAGTGCACCACCCCTGTAAGAGGTGCAGGCTGTCTTTAAGTAGAGCTAGCCACTCCTGATGCAGGCAGCAC
Organism: Heptranchias perlo; assembly: GCF_035084215.1. Lineage (NCBI taxonomy): Eukaryota > Metazoa > Chordata > Chondrichthyes > Hexanchiformes > Hexanchidae > Heptranchias > Heptranchias perlo. Next base: position 31,905,173 of record NC_090343.1, on the reverse strand, counting down.
GAATGTTATGTGCTGCCTGCATCGCTACGACTGGGCGTGGTTTAATCACGCACCGCGATCCCAATGCCCATTTTCGGGGGTTATCCAATATAACCCTCATGGTGTTTATACTTCACTAGTGGAGATGTGAGGGAGCAGAATCTAGTCCAGTGATGAAGTTGGAGAAATGTTCTTAATTTTTCTCAACTCCCCCTCCACAATGCCATAGAGTTGACATATCTCTAGTAAATTTAAATAAATGTGGGTGACATCATCACCATCCATGTGGGAGAATAATTTACTTGGAGGCTGCCAGACAAAATCATTGGAACACTGGAGCGATAAATATAACAGCCAAAGGACAATCCAGCTTATAGATTCTGAAAAACAAGTTTGTTTACTTTCAGTTGTTTTCTAAAATGATATTTTGCAAGGACGCATGGAATTTTTTTTAAAAAACAGAAACACATCAACAGATCATGAAATCCGTGAGGCATTTTAAAAAATATATAGTTTACTAAAGAAACTGCAGAATCTTAATGGTGCAGAATTGTTGGACGTGATGCAAAGACTAGAGTCCTCAAAGAAATGATTCATGTACGTGATATGCTTTGTAACCATTTGAATTATAAATTTCCTTCACAGTGTTCAAAATATTCATATGTTTTCAATTGGATATCTAATCCACAAATTACATTCTGTAAATGTCAAATTGTGAAAAAAATGATAAACATTAGAGGAATTCAGGGCACTGAAAGCAAACTTTATTCACAGGCTCCATTCTTATGTTTACACGTTTGTAAAGTTTCTTGGTGCATTATGTTATATTTGGGGATTCCACCCCACTTCTGCACTTCAGTGAAGAATAAGGTGAAGATAGTTAGAAAAGGAAGGAGAAAGTGAAAAACAGAAAGAAAAAAAAATGTGGCAGTGATTTGATTGAGGGAGGCCAGATGACATCATAAGCCACAACAACAAAAACTGAGTAGTTTGAAACTATTGTATGAGCTTAAAGATCCCATTACTGCTTTGGGTTACTAGTTCAGGATCACTTTGGCGTATTTAAAAGAAATATATACATACAATGGATTTTATAGGGTGATTATATTGAGTTTGGGCCTGTTTCTAGGTTGTCAGCACAGATGCCCGTAGTCATTGCATGTTGTAGGGTGAGCATTATTAATTGTTCCAGATTTAATTTACTATTGATTGCTAAGAAATTCTATGGCCAACACATACAATTTCTTTAATATACAACTTTTATTAGGAGGAGGCAGGGTTGGGATCATAGTCCACAGAGGGGGCTAGCCTCACTGGATTCTTCCTCTGTCAAGACGACAGCAAATTTCTGCTCCTTTTCTCCACATGAAGTGAAAGGTTCACGTGTAACCTTGTCTGGCAGGCACAATTCAGGGTAAGCAACATATTCATAGTTTTCCCACCTTGCTGAAGCATCAACGCATAAAACCTCCCAAGGTGTCTGGTTACAAAATGAGGATTATTTTGTTTGTCAAGAAGTACAGTAATCTCCCTTGTTAACATAGCCTTCCAGGCACGTGGGATAGTTATAGAATGAAAACTAGCACAGGCATTCAAAGATATTTTGTTTGTTCCGAATGAATTAACAACGCTACAATTTTCTTTTGCAGAGGTTCTTCTGTCAGTAGAAGTTCTCCAAGGTCAAGAATGCCCTCAGTAAAATCAACAAAGAGGCATGCCCCTTCACAAAAAAACTCCAGCAGTTTGGAGCCACAGCCTAACCGTATGGAGAAAATATGCACATCATTGCGGAAAGGCCTAAAGTGAGCACCTCTATAAATTGTACTATGCTATAAAAGAACCACGTAAAGTACAACTTACTCCATTCAGCATTAGTCAAATATCTATGCTGTAGATTAACAATAACTTTAGGTTAACAATAACTTCAGATGTCATACGTGCCAGCTATCAGTGTTTAATGCTCACATCAGCATTTTGGAGGCACAGTCATCTTGTCGATGTTCGCTGACAAAAGCCAGCATAGACTGAGCCACTCTCACCCCAGTTATACTCCTCCAATGCACCAGAACAGGTCTCTCCAACCTCTCAATGGTACTCCAAGCACTAATAGCAGCTGTTGCAGCCTCTGCATAAAACGTGTGGGAATTCTCGAGAACACGAGTTCCTGCCTACAGTACAAAGAGGCCGCAATCCCTGCCCCTAAGTCTAGGAGAGGCATTGAGAGAGCAAAAGGACCTGTCCCACTGCATTAGCCACCAAAAACAGGTAGGAGTGGGACCAAGCGAACAGAGTGGGGAGGAATAGATGGTGCTTTAGGGGAGAAGGGAGAAGCTGGAAGCAGTGCTTTGGGGTGAGGGATGTAGGGGATGGGGTGAGAGGGATAGTGCTACTTTGAACTGGAGGAATGGAAGATGAATATCAGGGTTAACTGGATTGGAGGGGGAGTAGAGTACTGGTTCAACTGAGGAGGGAGTGGTAGAAGAGTGTTAGTATAAACTGAGGTATAGGAGGAGAAGAGAAGGGTGGAGAGTTGGATAGGGTACTGGGTCTCTGCAAACTGGGTGCAAAAGAGGTAGATGTTTTTGTGAATATAAGCAATGTGAGCGAGTTATTGCTGAGGTAATCTTTTGGTACACGATGATCAGATTGAGTCTGTTAAAAATGCAAATGTCACTTTAATTTTCCTTTTCTAAGATAAATAAAAATATTAATTGTGAAGTGTAAAATTGCTTAAAATTAACCAGAATATATCATTTGTAATGTCAAAATTTCCTTGGAGCATATCCCTGCACTTCCCTAGAAATGCATCATCAATTCTGTACTTCAACATTTGGATTTTCCCTTTAGGCTTTCATGTACTTATGATTTTTTTTTCCTCCTCCGATACAAATAAAGGAATGTTATGTATACCCACTGCTTAAGTTACAAAGCCTGTGTAACTACTTCCTTTCACAGGTCAACACTTGTTAAATGCTGTATCAGCTTTTTGAAACTGTTGGACAGCTTTTGCTAGTGTTGTAGCTTGGCACATCTGTGTCACCATTAATGGCATTTCAGAATACGGAGTTGCATAGAAATGAAGAGTGAAGGAGTGTGTGTGTGTGAGAAAGAGAGAGAGAGAGAGAGAGAAAGCAAAGACGACAAAAAGAATTAAAGGGACCTCTAATATAAAGTCCAATAATGATCTTATTCTCAAGTATATCCCTTATGAAAATACATTAGCTTTGTTTTATTCCACAATGTATTAAGCTGAAGAATTAATTTGTAAAAGTTGTCATGGTTAGTCTCAATCAGTCATTGACCCCTCACATTTACTCCACCACTTTGAGTTTTGACTCCTTCCTTGTATCATGAGGCACTCAGCACTCTTTAATGAGAAGAGATAAATGGAATGCTCATTTTACCAGATAGATGCACCTTTCCAGATCAGATATGTTGACGAGTATAACATTAGAAGATGAACCTCAACTAAAATGGTGATTGAGTTCCAGAGGTGTGATTTAAACCTTTTGACACACGGCCTTAATAAAGTTTAATCTGCACCACTGCAAATTCAGCCCTGCGCTCGTGATATGGTGTTTGAGTGGGGAGAGCTCCCAGCTTTTACAGGAATTGAGCTTCTCTGGAAACCACGCGTGTGATAATGATCTCCCTCTAATACAGAGAACAGAACCGTGAGGCAGAAGCAAAGTATGTTCATTAGAAAATGCTACATTTTTGAGGAATAATGGTTACTTTATTTCGTTGCAGTGACTATCTCGAAACTCATCAAAATGAATTGGATTTGCTAACCATGCAGCAGAAAGACATGAAAAGAAACTCCAGGCTGGTAAATACAAACATAACAAAATGTGTGTTCATTCAATATGGCTCTAGAGCAAGGCAGGCAGCCTTGAATTGCACTTTCCACCATTTTTGGTTATGTGCTTTTTGAACTTGGTGGAGATTTAGAAAACTGATAGCACAGGAGCAGCACAAACTATGCATCATATTCTTACTTCATTCTTGCGATGTGGGTGTCACTGGCAAGGCCAGCATTTATTATCCATCCCTAGTTGCTCTGAACTGACCGGCTTGCTGGATCACTTCAGAGGACGATTAAGAATCCAAAGTTAACAGCAGTGCATTATGTTTGTGGAGTACCACGATTGAGAAGGGGTGGGGTGGTGGGTTTATTAATACAGCTGCAGTGTTATTTTATTCATATTCAGCAGGGTGCACCAGTTACAATCCCTGTAGCAAAGTTAAGAAGGTACTTTGTCACGAAATATGAAACACATTAACACTTATAACATTGTGATCCTGATAGATCAAGGTTTTCAAAGGCCTTAGTGCTGTTTTCCTCATTAAAATAAAGAAGCTAACATTAATTTGGTGCAAATCATGGCGAGTTAAACAATGTTTTTCACCACAAACTCCGTACCCTCACTACTGACTCCATTCCTCTCATTGGCCACCGTCTCAGGCTGAATCAGACTGTTCACAACCTTGGAATCCTACTCGACCCTGAGCTGAGCTTTTAACCCCATATATACTCCCCATTACTTCTCTTTGTAATATTGCCCAACTCGGCCCTTGCCTCAGCCCATATGCTACTGAAACCATCGTCCATATCTTTGTAACCTTCTGACGCAATTACCGAATGTTCTCCTGGCCGGCCACCCATCTTCCATCCTTCATAATATTCAACTCATCCAAAACTCTGCTGCTCAAATCTTATCCTGTACCAAGTCCCCATCGCCCATCACCTCATCCTCATTTAAAATTTTTGTTCTCATGTTTAAGTCTCTCCGTGTCCTCACCCTTCCCTGTCTCTAACATCCTCCAGCTCAATTACACCCCCCCCCCCAAAAGAACTCTATGTTCCTCTGAGTTTGACTTTTTTCTCATTTCCCCCTCCTTTCACCCCACTATTGCCAATCATGCCTTCAGCTGCTTAGTTTCCACTCTCTGGAATTCTCTCCTTTAACCCCTCGACCTCTCCACTGCCCTCTCCTCTTTTAAGACCCTCCTTAAAACCCACCTCCTTGACTAAGCTTTCGGTCACCCCTCTAATCTTCCATTATTTGATGCAATATATATTTTCCCTACAGCTCTGTGAAGCACCTTGGGGTGTCTTTCTACGTTAAAGAGCCTATATAAATGCAAATTGCTGTGGTCTGCTGATGTGCTGTTGCCGAGCCTTTGTAATTTAGCATCTGAGGTTCCAACCACTTGAACAGAATAGCTGCATGTTGCATCAGTTAGAATACATTATGGGGGAGTGGTACTCTCAGCTGTGTAACAGGCTGTAATAAATAGTTTCAGTTTATTGTGCTTGTGACTTATAAGTGTGCAGCCCTTCAGAAGATCCAGTAACGCATTGTCACAAGTGTGATTATATATGTTTTTTGAAATGGTGTTTTTTTAAATTTAAAGAGCAGAAATTTAATAATTTTACTTTATGATTATTCCAGGCTTTTTTATATGATCTAGATAAGGTAAGCGTATGTTTAATATATATGGGGCGGGGTGGGGTGGTGGGTAGAGGGGAGGGGTGGATTTTGCACTTTCGCCCGAAATGGGTGCGAAGCTGGTGGAGTGGCCGCACCGCCCGCTGGTGTCGAGAAGCCTGAATTATTCTCAGATTCAGGCCTCATTTGAATGTAGCCGGCAAGCTGTGGGCGCCAAATGGGTGGGAAATTGGCTGGCTCCCAAGCTAAGCTGGCCAGCAGGTCTGGCCTGGGGGGGCGGGGGGAGGGAGGAGAGGAGCCCCTCGCAGGGGAGGTTGAGCATGGTCGAGCAGCGGGCTGCAGTATTTTTGTAGAGCCAGGCGGAGCACTCCAACACCTCCTGACTCCACAAAAATTGTCCGTGAAATTTTTTTTGGGCCCTTTCTTGAGCGGCCGCCAGTGGGTCCTTAAGGTTCGCTGGTTATGTCACTCACTGACTGAAAATTGCAACTCACACAGGACACTGATTTGCATTTGTAGCAGTCTGTCGCCCATAATAGGTGGGTGTGCTGCTCGCCAATTTATAGACCGGCCTGAAATTACATCAGGCGAGCCTTGGGTATCAGTGGGTCGACCAAGATGCCACCCCCTCCCCTCTCCTCTCCCCCGATTTTAAACAGCCTGCAGCCCGTTTTACGAATACACGGAAAATGATGAACAGGAAAAGGCAAGAAACGGGTGGCCATTGGTTGGAAGCTGCCCCTTTGGAGTCTTAGTGGTGACTTTTGAGGGCAGCATTATAACATGAGAATGAACAAAAAATCCTAAGATTAGGAGACTATTTGTGTAGATATATAATCGACATTAATTACTTGTTTTGATCACTCATATGATCGTTTTTCAGCAAATTAGGACCACTGAGAGATACATCAGGAAACTGGAGTTTCACATCAGCAGGGTAAGAATTTGCAGCTCACTAACAACAGAATCACCGTTTGTTTTTTTTCTTATTAAAAGGGGGCAATCCAAGTAGCTCCAGACCGATAATGAAAGCAGTTGTCTTGAGTAACCCATTTGGCTATACTCCTAACAGTTGTTTTATTTAAGTTTTTCAGTGAAATATAATGTGTTGAGGGCAATAGCTTCAACTTAATAAATTATAAAGCCATTTGCGTTCATTGAAATAGTGCAGATTTTTGAAACGTGAGAATGAAATGAAACTTTTGTTGTACAAACCCTGGGAAAGCAGTCACAAACTGCAGTTTTTAAGTACAATATGCAATTTTTTAATGAAACATCAAACATTGTAACCGTTGCCATATTAGCAATAAATCTAAAATCTCTGATTTTTTTTACTAGCCTGTTTAAAAAGGCTGCATCACGCCACATTGAAATGTTTTGCTGGGCTGATTTTCTGTCATCTCCAGGAACAGCCTGTGCTGTCACAATATTAGCATGGTAACCATGACAGTAAGTTTCTGCTCGAGCATGACCTTTTACAATGGAGTTTTCACATTAGAATCATAGAAGTTTACAACATGGAAACAGGCCCTTCGGCCCAACATGTCCATGTCGCCCAGTTTATACCACTAAGCTAGTCCCAATTGCCTGTACTTGGCCCATATCCCTCTATACCTATCTTACCCATGTTGATTGATGATAATTAACGTCCTCTCCGGTTTTCACGCCTGGCAGCCAGCCTGAAGAACGAGGGGCGGGGGTGAAGATGGGAAGATCAGTGGGGGTGAAGAGGGAGCTATTGGGGGAAGATCAGGGGAGTGAAGAGGGGGACATCATTAAAGTCAAACCTTCAATAGTATAGAGCCTTAGTGCTACAATATTGACTTCTCCTTCCTGGAAGCTGAGTTCTTCAGTCCCAAATTTTCTCAGTGGTATATACGACAGTTCTAGAGCAGAGTTTTCTGACTAGGCTGTTCATAGTACTGGGCTTGTGAAAATATTTCCCTCACATGGTGACAATGCCCCTTTTACGACTAAGACATGATCGACTCTTAATGCCCTCTGAAGTGGCCTAGCAAGCCACGCTGTTGTAAAAATAATTACAAGTAGGTGGCCCAACACCACCTTCTCAGGGCAACTAGAAATGGGAAATAAATTCAGCATCATCCATGTCCAGAGGACAAATAGAAAACAAATACTATCTAATATGTCAATAATTATATTTAACAGTCTCCAGTGCCAACTGATAATTGTGATCTCCAGGAACAATTGTCATGGTTTGTTTTCTGCAAAAAATATTTCTAATATATATATAAAACACAATTTTAATGATTTTGCTAGCAGCACATACTTGTTAGATACTCTTAGTCTAAATGTTCACCTGTTTGTGGTATCCTTTCTAAATTCTGCTGCTGCCCAAATATTTTTTTTCACCATTGGCAGCCTTTCTTTCCAAATAACTTTATTCTTTGTTATTCAGTTGTACAAGAAATTACATGCTTCCTCTGGTCAGCAAAACAGTACTTGTAGATGCCTGTATTGAGAATTCTTTACAGCTAGACATTCTTCACACTTGGGCGGAGTTACTAGTTGGCAGGGTCAGGATCTTTCAACATCATGGGGTTCACAGGGGGAACAAGAGAGAGGGGTGTGGATGAAAGGCATGTTGGAATGGTATTTGAATTCTTCAACTTCTTACTGTTGTAATCAACTGTCATCCAGATAGAAGAACTACACGAGTCCTACTTCATTCAATGGAGGCTATGCAATGGGGCAAGCAACATGAAGCGAGCTTACTCGGAGTCTCCTTCTACCAAAGGATCACGGGAAACTCTGATCGAGATTAACAGGAACTACAGGGAATGTACAGAGGTATTCCATCTGTGCACTTTTTAAATTTATTTGTTTTTATTTGGTAGCTCTGAACCTGGTAAAACATAGGCTCATATTCATCTATTTATTTAGCAGGTTATAACTATATTAAACTTTGGACACAAATTCATCTATTGTCCTTTTTTCAGCTTGAAGCCTTTTCTAATTCTGCTTATGGAAATTTTTTAAATAAGCTTTTTAGGAAAAAAAAGACAGAAAATGCTACAAAACCTAAAGTAGCTGTATTATTAGTTTATTATTTTAAGCACTAATGTCAAAATTCTGACTTGTATGATTAGATTTCTGACATCCTGGGAAGCTTCAGTGGTTAAATCCTAAGATAACTGGTGAAATAATTGGTTGGCTCAAATACAAAAGCTGTCAGAGCCATTGTTAGAAATGTAGTCAATTTTACCTTTGTTTTTATACATTAGAAGTTGCTTTTTGACGGCAATGTCAATAATCATTGTTTATTTACTTCACAACAAATAGGAGAGTTTTAAACCACTGTAAATTAAAACTATGTGAATGGGGCTAAGGAGGAGGGAAATAGAAACATTTTTTAAGGAGACTTATGAAGGAAGGGAGAGGAATAACAAGGCAAAGTGGTTTTGGGAGAGAATACCAGAGAGTAGGAGCATAGAGGCTGAAGGAACAACTTCTGAGTGCAATGGAGAAAAAGAAAGATGAGTGGCAATCCAGAGTCAGAGGAACAGAAGCATAAGGCAGGGACATATGGCTGGAGAAGATTGCTGATACAAAGTGATGAGACCATGGACTGATTTGGGAATGAAGCAGAGGACCTTGAAACTGAGAAGATGAGGGACAGGGAGCCAGTGACATAGATAGGGGTGTTGGGATTGCGGGACATTGTGCAACAAAGGACATGGGCTGCAGTGTTCTGGATTACCTGGAGGAGGGGAGGAGAGCATTCAAGAAGTTAATCCTACAGGACGATGAAGGCGTGGATTAAGGTTTCAGCAGTGGGAGAAGAGGAAAGAGGCATGATGTGAGGAGGCAATGTTAATTGTCCTTGTCTATAAATTCCTCCATGACTTTGCCCCACCCTACCTCAAACTCCTCTTGTGCTACAACCTCTCCCGAATGCTTCACTCCTCTGATTCAGGCCTTCTATATCTCCCACCTCCATTCACCCCTCTGTTGCTGGTAGAGCCTTCAGCACAGTGGTCCTGCTCTCAAACTCTCTCCATTGACCTCCTCATCTTTCCTTTCACTTATAAAAACTACCCACTCCATTCCCTAATCTTTCTCTTCCTGGCTTGATGCTCATTCCCAATCGCCATCTATAAAACACCTTGACACATTTTCTACATCAAAGACACTATATAAATTCAAATTATTTTTACAGAGGTGGAAAACAACAGCCTTGACAACTGATTGGATGTCAAGTAAAAAGGACAGCTCAAGGTCCAGCAGAGTAGAAAGTTAAGCAGCACCTAACTCAGCTTGAGCAGTCACCTAGGGAGACTGATGGAGCTGGAGTTAGGGGCATGCAGGTAATGGTGTGAACCAAAGAGCATGGCTTCAATTTTGCCCATGGCATAAATTTTGCCTCATCCAGGCCTGATGTTGGACATATAATTAAATAGGATGACAGCAGCTTTGAAGTTGATAGAAGGGACAGAGGGATGGAATTGGGCATAATCATCATATATGTGAGAGGTGATCGCTTGCTTCTGGAGGATGTGAATTCTGGAAAAAAATTATCCATAATATTTATTATTTGCTGTAAATATTTCCTTATGTAGGCCTGACCTTCTGTCTGGAGTTAAAAATTTCACCTGTGCCAGGGACTGGGATTTCCAATTGCTGTGGATAAATTCTGTGTAGTTTTCACCCTGGTCATGTTTAAGTAATCTACCTAGAATGCATCAGAATAATCCCATGTCATATGATAACCAGATAGAAATGTAACATAAACTGAAGGGGGCAGGAGAAAGATAAAAAAAAACAGGGGGTAATGACCACATGCTGTTTCATTGGTTACCTCTCTGGATAGTTCTACACCAATGACAGCTTTAGGAGAGACTACAAATCCACAGTGGGATACAAGGGGGAAAGAGAAAAAAATCTTTATAATCATGTGAGTAACTAAGAAAAAGGAAGTTTGGGGGGGGAAGAGAGGAGGGGAATATAAACAAAGTGCTTGCATCTTATGATCTGGAATGCACTGCCTGAAAGGGCGGTGGAAACAGATTCAATAGTAAATTTCAAAAGGGAATTGGAAATCTATTTGAAAAGGAAAAATTTGCAGGGCTTTGGGGAAAGAGCAGGGGAATGGAAGTAATTGGAAAACTCTTTCAAAGAGCTGGCACAGAAACGATGGATAGAAAGAACGCCAGATGAATAAAGGGTGACATTTCTGACATTTTTAAATTTTCAGATTTCAGCTTTGGAGCTCATAAAAAAAATTTTGTTGGTTAGGCTGAAGTTTTTGATCTGATCTTGATCCTGATAGTCAGTTAGTTGATATCCAGCCTTTGTAGACTGCTCAGGAACATAGACACATCCCTTCAATAGGGAAATACAGTGCATATGTGAAGAATTTCTTGGTATCAGTCAAGTTAACTTTACTAGTTTGAACCTGTATCTCCTAGTTCTACAGCTGCAGTTTTATATTCTGAGTTAACTTTTTCTGTAGCCTTAACAATCTTATTTACCTTTATTGGATCACTTCTCAGATGCCTCTTTTCCACAACATACATTTATATAGCACCTTTACCATAGGAAAATATCCCAAGGGGCTTCACAGGAGCGTTTAAATCAGACAAAATTGACACCAAGCCAAAGGAGATGATATTAGGAGGGGTGACTAAAACCTTGGTCAAAGAGGTAGGTTTTAAAGGAGGGTTAAGAATATAGGAACAGAAGTAGGCCATTCAGCCTTTGAGCCTGTTCCGCCATTCAATTAGATTATGGCTGATCTGTACCTCAACTCCAATTACCTGCCTTTGCTCTATATACCTCTTAATACCCTTACCTAACAAAAATCTATCCACCTCAGTATTGAAATTAGCCTCAACAGCTTTTTGCGGGAGAAATTTCCAGATTTCCACTACTCTTTGTGTGAAGAAGTGTTTCCTGACATCACCCCTGAACTGTCTAGGTCTAATTTTAAGGCTATGCCCCCTTGTTCTGGACTCCCCCACCAGAGGAAGTAGTTTCTCAATCTACCCTATCAAATCCTTTAATCATCTTAACCACCTCAATTAGATCACCTCTTAATCTTCTATGCTCAAAGGAATACAAGCCAAGTCTAAGCAACCTGTCCTCATAAAGATGGACATGGATTCAATGACTTGAGAGGAAAGGGAGGTTGGAGATGGGGTGGTATTTTGCCAGGATAGAGGGGTGAAGAGTAGGTTTTCTGAGGGGGTGATGATGGCAGATTTGAAGGCGGGGGGAGAAATAGTACCCAAGGAGAAGGAACTGTTTACAATGTCAGCTAGCATAGGGGCCAGGAAGGGAAGTTTCTAGGCTGAAAACCCCAAGTTTATGCCATCTTTCCTCATAACCAAGACCCTCTCACACTGAGCATCAACCTAGTAGCTCTTCTCTGCACTGCCTCCAGTGTTTGACTGTCTCTCCTATTTCTTGATGACCAGAACTGAATGTACTATTTAAGGGTCTAACTAGAGCACTACAAAGTTTGATCATTGCCTCTTCTACATGTATTCTATTGTTTTGGCTTTGTAGATCAACATTCTATTGGCCTTGTTGATTGTTTCTCTGCATTGGTTGGACAGGTTTAGAGTTGAATCTACTAAGACTCCTAGGTCTCTTTCAGCTTATGTTCAGCTATTTCAACACTATCCATGAAATGTGCATGCCGTCTATTTTTCCTTTCTATGTGTAGTACTTTACAAATGTTCGTATTAAATTTCACCTGCCATTATTCAACCAGTTCATTTCATAATTTCTGAGCTGCCTGCTCTGTTTCCACTGCCCCTCCTAGTTTGGCATCATTTGCAAATTTGACCACTTTGTATGGAGTTTCTGAATCCAGGTCAATTATGTAAATTAGAAACAATAATGGCCCCTGGGGCACCCTGTTCAGTACCTCCTCCCACCCCAACTCAATTCATGTAACAAGTTGTTCTAACTCTTTAATCAGTTTCTCATTCACTCCAGGACTTACCCTGAATTCCAATAGTTTTGAGTTTAATTATAGCCTTTCATGCAAAACTTTATCAAAAGCCTTTTGGAAGTCAAGGTACATCACATCATAAGACATACGACAATCCACTTAGGTTGTCACTTCTTCAAAAGAAGCCAAAGAAATTGGTCAGGTAGGATCTTCCCCTTCTGAATCTGTGTTGTTTGAGCTTAACCAGGTTGTTGATGTACAGATGGCCTTCAAGTTTACTGCTGATAATTAATTCTATTATTTCACATGGAATGGAAGAAAGACTAATGGGTCTATAGTTGCCTGTGACTGTTTTGACCCCTTCTTCTGAACCCAAAACAACCTAAATGGGTAAAAAATATGGATATTTACAAATAAACCTCAAATGACCCAAGTCAGGTGACCCCTGGTTCTGAATTTGGTGATCCTGGAAATGGACTGCTCAGGAGAATGGAAAACCTAAATAGAACAACTTGAGCTGCTGAATATTAAAATATAGTTCTGTTAATTAGAATGTTACGGAAAATATTTTTCACACTAATTGCCAGCAAAGAGTAATTACAAGGTGGTTTGGAAAACATTAAATCCACAAGCTAAAGGTTCTGTAAAGAATTAATATTCTCTCTAGTTTGGGAGATGTAGGACTAAGGTTTCCATAGCTACCAGGGACGGAAAACAAGATCATAAAATTAATTAGTATTGTAAAAGTCGGTTATTGGAGTGAGACAGAGAGTTTTCATTGTGAGGTAATTGCTGCAAAATTTTATTGGTCCAAAGAGGAACTTTTACCTTAAAAGACAATCCATGGTAGCCAAAGTTAAAAGAGATCATGTAAGCAATCTCAACAACATTATACAACTAAAACAGAAATGCCAGAAAAGCTCAGCAAGTCAGGCAGCATCTGTGGAGAAAGAAACAGAGTTAACGTTTCAGGTCGAAGACCTTTCGCCAGCCTCCACATTCAACGTATCATCCTTCGCCATTTCCGCCACCTCCAGTGCAATTCCACCACCAAACACATCTTCCCCTCCCCTGCCCTCCCCTCCCCCTTCAGCATTCCGAAGGGACCACTCCCTCCGCGACACCTTAGTCCACTCTTCCATCACCTGCTCTCCTCCCCACGGCACCTTCCCGTGCGAGCGCAGGAGAGGTAACACCTGCCTCTTCACCCCTTCCCTTCCCACTGTCCAGGGTCCCAAACACTCCTTCCAGGTGAAACAGCGATTTATTTGTACTTCTTTCAATTTAGTATACTGTATTCACTGCACACAACGCGGTCTCCTCTACATTGGGGAGACCAAACGCAGACTGGCTGATCGCTTTGCTGAACAACTCCGCTCTGTCTGCAAACGTGACCCTGACCTGCCGGTTGCTTGCCATTTTAATCCCCCTCCCACTCCTACTCTGACCTCTCTGTCCTCTGCCTCTTACACTGTTCCAATGAAGCTCAAGTAAGTGTGAGGAACAGCACCTCATCTTTCGTTTAGGCACTTTACAACCTTCCGGACTCAACATTGATTTCAATAACTTCAGATCATAACCACTGCTCTCATTTTTTCGGTCAGCTAGTGCTGGTAATGGTTCTGCTGCTGCCATTTACAGCAACTCCTGATCAATCTTTTGTTTCTTAACCTGTCCCATTACCAACTTCCTTTGCCTTGCACCATCATCCCTTTTGTTATTTAATCACTCCTGCCCTCCACCCTATCACAGACCTTCCCTTTTGTTCTTTCCTCCCCTCCCCCTCCCCCTCCCCCTCCCCCGGCTCTGTTCTTGCTTAAAAACTTTAACTCTTAACATTTTCCAGTTCTGACGAAAGGTCTTTGACCTGAAACGTTAATTCTGTTTCTTTCTTCACAGATGCTGCCTGACTTGCTGAGCTTCTCCAGCATTTTCTGTTTTTAGTTCAGATTTCCAGCATCTACAGTATTCTGCTTTTGAACATTATACAATTATTTATCTGGGCTGTGAATAGTTCTAGTGGTAACTCTTTGAAAGACATAAGCAAACCAACAAAGACATTGAACTGAGCAGGAAACATTTTTTAAAAAGCTCAAATATGGCCCAGCTGTCCACCACAACTTGCTGTTTTCCCAGGGCCTGCTCACTAGAACACGCAGCCAATTAAATTCAGTTCCAACAGTTAGCTTCTAACTTGCACTGTAATAATCTTTCCTGCCTAAATAAACCTACTGTTAAGTAACCCACCTGACCAGGAGAGTTTTATTTTATAACACACAACATAGCACACCAGATACTACTTTTTTGTGTTCTTCCAGTGTGGGCCCCTGGATGAAATATGCATTTCTGCACAACTAATGGCAATTGTTTTGCCAAAGCATAATGTTTTTAACATCCGTTCTGTTGAGGATTGTTATTCTTCACTAGATAAGGTTTAATGAATTTACTGCAAAAGAATGGACTATTAATGAATGGTGCTGCAATGGAAGTGTTATTCTCAGAGAACACTGCATTGAATGAGTCTCAAAAATATTGTAATGACCATTTTCCAATTCATAGCTCCTTTCTGTGAATGGCAGAAAACAAGAAGTGGAAAATAACTGGCTGATCTATAAAAGTTACAATCCTTAGTTTGTTGTAAAGTTTAATACTGCAAATTCGGAAATGAAAGAGATTTTAATGGCAGCATACTTATAGTGATTCTTCTACAAACAACATTGAATCATTCCACTGTTTCTCTTCCTGTAGGATATGTGTGTGATAGAGAGAACACTGGAGATTCTCCTTGGGGAATTTCACATCAGAATGAAAGGTAACTTTTATTTTAATCAAATTAATCAAATGTTATTTGAATAAGAAGTAAGTCTGCCATTTTTTTTCAAGATGGGGCTAATGGATTACAATTGTGGGAACAGAATATTAACCTATATAAATATAATTTGTGTGTCTACTTGGTAGTTTTTGTGTGTGTTGTGGTGGCCTTTCTATTTTTATGTCAGCAGGAGAATACTGAAAAGCAACACATGGTAAATATCCCCCTTATTTGTTGGAATTTATTTTTAAAAGTGAAAAATATTAAGTGTCATTGATTTGCTCATTTGTTAACTGACAGATGATGTTAATTGATACTTAGCTACACCTCTACAGTCAAAAAAGGAGAACATGTAACCTTCTATTAGCCACCAGGTAAAAAATCATGAATCCCCAGCTAGTACAGTGAGGGGACAAAAACAGACCTAGTGTTGAATTTTATCTGCCTGCCTTTTGAGACCATCCAAAACACACAATTCTGCAGTACTGTGGTGAATGGCATCCCTCTCTGCTTTCCAGGGTCAGCTCAGGGCTCTTGGGTAAACAGAGATCAATGATTGAGGTAGAACCCCTCCCCCACTGAAAATCAGTTGTGGTAAGAGACATTAAAGAAAACGTAAAAATAATAAAGTTTCAAAATGCCAAAGAAATTGGGGTTTCCGCTGGACTCCTACTGGATTCCCATTGTTTCCAGGATTTTCTGCCCCTCCACTCTCTCCCTACAAGGCAAATGATGTAAGTGGACAGTCCTGGGGGTGAAACTGGGGTTAGGAACTCTCTACAACAGGAGAACCTGCTTCCCTGACTCAGTCAGAAGCTGGAGTAGGACTGGAAGCTGGTACGTCGAATAGGATGAGGTATATCGGCCTCAAGGTAGGTGGAAGTGGGCTCCATTGGGGGAGGGGTGGGCTACACCAGGGATCAGCTTCTTCACACCAAGGGGGGCTCCATAGGGTCTGGGGGAGCTGGGCAATCGCCCCCAAAAGTGGGCTAGCACCAGGTGTTCTGGCTGCATGAGGCAGCCGGGGACTAGCGATGTGATGTAGTGACATGTGGCACCTGCCCCCTGGTAGTTAGGAGCCTTCCTGGTGATTCATCAAACTCTGGCAGGGTCAGTGTTGGAGGGCACTATCCTGGTACAAGCAAGGGATCATGGCCCACAGATTTTAAGCGCCAATATATTATCTGACAAGCCTTTTCTCAATATTTCTCGACTTTGTCTGTACACATCCCTCTCCAGAGTGTCAACAGCCCTTATGAACAACCAATGTCCCAGGATATTTTAAACCATTATAGCTGTATCTTCATCTGGGATGGGAATGGAGTATATTTCTGTCTGTGGTTGCAAGCGATCCACACTAAAGATCAGAAACAATGGTCTGTACAGAGCCAGGAAGGAATTTCAATCTGATTGGGAGTCCCACAGCTCTGTTCCCTTTGGTGGGATTTCAGGAGTACTTCCTCAATCTAACGCCAATGATTTTTTTTGTTATTTGAATAAGTGTTTAGGCTTTGTCTAACCCACGGTTGTGCACCTCATTCTGGTTAGTCTGCACAACTGAACGAACATCTCTGATAAAAAGTTTAAAAAATCATTTTTGTTCTCCAATAACCTTTTTTTAAATTTGTTCATGGGATGTGGGCGTCGCTGGCAAGGCCAGCATTTATTGCTCATCCCTAATAACTTAAAGCCTAATAATAGATCCCGGTTCACAGGTATTGGAATTCCTCTTGACACAAGTGCATTTATAACCCATCTCCAATAAGAAGTATGAAAAAGCAAGAAAATTACTTTGGGCAGATTTCAGGCTATCATTTTTTTTAAAAGGGACAATTACAAATGCAAAAACCTACCTGCAACCAAAAGATCAAATACATAATTTTAAAACCTGTTTTTTAAAAAAAATACAAACATCCTATTCCATACAGTGTGCTTTTAACCCTCAGATAATGTACAATTTAATAAATCAGTAATGTAGCTCCTCTGGAACTACATTCCTTATGTGATCTTTCTGTACCTTGCTTTCTCCTCCTCTCTTTTCTACCAGTTTTGTCCCCTCCACTTCCCCTCTCTCCAAAAGTTGAGCTATGGATCTACAGGCATCAGGCATTCTCCCATACCTCACCCAACTGGCCGTACCTCATGCATCAACCTATATAGTTAGTGTTGGTAAAGCAATCAGTTGTGGGGAGCATCACAGCCAAGCCAAACCCATCTTCACTTGATTTTCTCAAACACGCAGTCTTACAGCAGGACTTAATGGATAGCAATTAGGAGTAGGAATTCTGCCTAATATTCCTCTTCCTAACCTATGGGTACTGAGGCCAAGTGTTGTGGCCTAAACCGCAGCTCCGGCTGAGATGTGTTAACTCAGCACTCGTATCTTGTTCTTTCATATAAAAAAAAAATCACATTATTGTTTGGTGGGAAGGGTGATTAAATAGTTTTTCAAATGAATCAATTAGTTTTTCTAAGTACCAAAGTTAACTATGTCAGTGTCAGCTTTGGCACCAAGGTAGCACTCTTGTCTCTGAATCAGAAGGTCATGGGTTTAAACTCCACTCCCGAGACTTGAGCACATAATCCAGGTTAACACTTCGGTGCAGTGCTGAGGGAGTGCTACACTGTTGGAGGTACCGTCTTTCGGATGAGACATTAAACAAGGCTCTATCTGACCTTTCAGGTAGATTTAAAAGATCCCATTTGAAGAAAAGCAGGGGCGCTCTCATGGTGTCCTGGCCAATATTTATCCCTCAACTAACATCACTAAAACAAATTATCTGATCATGTATCTCATTGCTGTGCACAAATTGGCTGCTGCATTTCCTACATTACAACAGTGAGTAAACTTCAAAAGTACTTAATTGGCTGTAAAGCAGTTAGGGATGTCCGGAGGTCATGAAAGGCGCTATATAAATGCAAGTTCTGTCTTTCTTTCTTTAACTATGGCAGTAAATTTTGACACACACATTGGTGAATCTAGCACAAATGTGATTAGAACTGCCTTTCACTCTAAGTGCTAATTGCCTTTTCCCTGTGAATTTCTAGGTTTGATTGGTTTTGCTCGTTTATGTCCAGGAGATCATTATGAGGTGAGTTTTAATTCCATCATAGTGCCATTATTTTTTTTCATGATTTACCCTTTCCCAGAATTGCACCAATAACTTGTTTCTACTAAGATAGCAGCAGGTGAAAGTGAAATGCTTTTAATAAAAATTAATGGTGTGTTCCTTTGGAATTTTGGATGTGACTATGACAACCTGAGTTTCTTCTTAAATCATAGTTAATGGGTTTCCTTTCTACTGCATCTTTTTTTAAAAGCTTAAAAATTGGTTCTTTTAAGGGTATACGACCCTCAAAATGGCTTCTGCAACTGAATGCTGGGAGAATGGCTTTTAATCTTACATCTCTGCATGAAATGCATAAAAGTACAGTTGATTAGTAACAAACAGCTCACCACCACCTTCTCAAGGGCAATTAGGGATGGGCAATAAATGCTGGCCTCACCAGTGACGCCCACATCCCATGAACGAATAAAAAAAAAACATGTGTGTGGGAAAAGAGTTACTAAGTACACCCAGGTTCTAGAAATAATTAACATGGATCACTGGACTATTAATTGATGACATAATGTAATCAGGAGAGCCTTAACACTGGCAGCACAGGTCAAACACCACAGATGCCTATTGGCAAACTTTTGTACACGTGCTATGGAGTTTGCTTTTCATTGTTCGAGTAAAGTCTTTGTTTTGCAGACTGGCTTCTCAAGGTGAGAATTAATTTCAAAGGGTATTATGAGTTTTAGGTTTTGGAAGGATTGAACACTTTCGATGTAATAATCAGTGGTGGTTTTTACCTAGCTGCAACAGATGTGGAGGCAAGACACAGCTCTGTAAATCTGAGAAAAACCATAACCAATATCGGTTCACGCAGTTAGTCCACTTCTAAAACGAGTTTTTCTAAATTTTGTTTGAAAGATCTTAAAATGAAGCCATTCAAGCATTCAACTGACGTGTTAAACCCTTTCATGAACTTGTTCAAAACTGATGTGTTATATAGATTGACTTCAACAAACCACTTTGCTACTTTCTTCTGTAAGTGACTATCTGTGAATAAACCTGTTTGTTAGCTCAGTCTGTTATGAAAAAGTGTCTGCCTTGATTGACATTAATAATCTTCTGAAGTGACATGGGTACCTCGTGGATATCTTGCGTGTAATCCAGAGATAATAAACAGGTCTATTGTTTACCCAGGAGACAGTATCCCAGAGTGTTTCGTGCACAAGGTCTCAGTTCAGTTCAATAAGAGCGTGAGCTTGCCTTTGGGAATTGCCTTTCTTGTGTTGGAAATGAGAAAAAAAATATTGGAGAAACCTGAATCAAAACAGGAACCTTATGTGAAATGTTTCTTAAACTAAACTGAAAGAACTGTAATTACTAGAAGTAGTTACACTTAAAAAAAGTTAGAGCTATGTTTTTCAGAAGAAATGCCGTCTTCTTAAAGATCAGGGCAGTCCATCACAGATACTCATAAGCAATGTTTCTAAAATAAACAAGTTATTACTTAATAGATTCAAATTGTATCTTGCATAATTTAAAACCTATCTTTTATGCTTTTGAAAATTGCAGACCAACAGTTAGATTTCCAGCATACAACCCTAACAAATCTGAAAAAGTCTGTGGGCAAGTCTGTAAATAAATTACCATCCAAAATTATTTTAACTTCATTTTTTAAAAAAAAGTTTTATTTTATTTTCTCCCTGTCTTTTATGTCTCCTTGCACCAGACACAGTTCCCCAATTGTTGGGTTAGGGCTAGCTTCATCCAATTATCCTCTCGAGCTGCCCATGAGGAATGAGGAGCTACATAGAAAGAGCAAGGTGATTTCCTTTTAACTTCCCTATGGGAATCCCTAGTCTCAGCTTTGTTCTTCCCCTAACCATGGTCATGTTTTGTGGGGAATCATAGGTGTATTCTACCATCTTGACCAGTAACATACTGCCAATAAATCCATTGTGACAAAAATGTACTTTTTGACTATTACATTTTTGATTTGGATTCTTTATGGCTAGAATCAACTTGTAAGGGATTAATACAGGACACACATGGTAGTTCTGAACAGATGCCAAGTCAGGGGAAAGCACAATAGAGTGTCCAAGGTGTTAACTGTTTACATAGCTGCAGCCATCATATCAACCACCATTGTCAAAGATTGGCTATCCATTCAATACTGATGAAGGCTGTTGATCTAATATAACGATATGAGGTTCAGTCATTTATTGCCTTTAGTTTCTGAATAACCTCGAAAAGGTTTGCATCATATTTCTGTGGGTAAGCTTGTCTGAGAAAGTAGTCTAGTGTCAGTACTGTAGCCAGCAGTCAGAAAGTTCCATGTTTAAGTTTTATGCCAGCCAACAGAAGGGTTGAGCTAGTTTTCAAACAGTAGCCAATTGAAAATGAGTGATGTCTGTTATTTTATATATTGAGGACAGTAGAGAAAAGTGAATGATTCATTGTTTCACACTGTTTACTATTCATTCACCTGTCTTATGCAAATGAAACCATTTGTTGGTTCACAGCCTGAATCTTGATCTGGTGAGAATGCATATCCATTGCGCTTCTTAGATGGGAGAATCATGTGGTGGCACGTGATGCATTCCAGTAGCTGATGTACAGTGATCCCTGGGTCTTGCCATCATTTACTTAAATATTGGGCCGAAAAAGGTGCAGTCCAGTTCATAGGGTACGTAAGGTCCACTTACAGTTGTGAGATGAAACTGAACCCAAGAAAATATCTAGCATAAAAACCCAAAAATGACATAGTTTATCAACTTATCAATGTACTCAACTTTCAGAAACTGAATAAAGTTACATTGAATTTAAATAGATAATTGGTTACATGTATTTAATAACACAATAATTTTTCATTAAAAATATTCCCACTCCTGTTGCTAACATTTGACATTTCCCCCAGTATATGTGGAATTTTTATTAGTTTTCCAAATATGCACATTTTCTGTTATATAACATCAATGAAGGATTATCAGTAGGGCCGTTGGGTTTCAGTGAGCGAATGTGTTAAATTCTGGTTTTATTATTTGGGATTCCAGGATTTTACTTGGTGATTTGGGAATTGTATTCCATAATTCTGTCCATTTTTTCTGTGAAAATTGTAAACTAGTGGCCCCAATTTTGTGTGAACATCTAATGCTGCCCGTTACAAAGAGAACAGAGAGATATGCAGAACTGGCTAGTTCTCACACAGTGTTCTTGGACTGAAATAAAAAAAAGTAATTCATCTTCTATATAGTTTTTAAGTTTTGTGGAAAAATAAACATGTATCTTTCTTCCAAATATATATCGGTGACCGAATTATCTGACCACAGTTGGTGGCAGCACATTCTAATGGTGACATTTCCTTTGTGCCTTATCTGACTTTGTTCCAAGAAAATACAGTTGTTAGATTACTATTCAAGTTGACTGTTTCAATTGCACCATTATTTATAGAGCAACACTGGGAGAGTAACCTTCATTGTAAGTGGGTTGTTCATATAAAATTACTTACAAGAAAAAAAGTTTGTAACATAATAAATACATTACTACAAATGCCTGAATGAATTATGTTCCAAACGGGTGAATACAAATTAGAGGAGCTCAGGCAATTTTAATTGTACTTGTGAGGCTTCTCTGTTATATGACATTTCTTTAAATCAAAATTAAATGTAATACAGGTATTTGCATTTTTTAATTAACCCAGTAAGGTTCCTGCACTCGTATTTGGAGTGCTGTGGCAGCTGAAAAGGAAGTGCGGGAGTATTAGATACTAAACAAGATTGTTTGCTGTTGGGGGCAGTGTACTCTAATAAACATTGGGGTAGAGTTTCCGCAAGATTGCGCTGGTTTTAATCAGCTGGTTCAAAAATCATTGCGCCTTAAGCTGACCCCGCTCATAAAAACTGGCCACGCCCCCAGATCGAAATAACATGGATGGTGAGTTTTCACCAGTTACACCTGTTTGTGGCCGTTCGAGGAGGGTCTTCAAATTAAGCTAATTTTCTTAGGTGGACAGGCACTAGTAGGCATATTTTAAATGTTTTTACATAATAAAAAAATATTTAATTTATTAAGAAACTGACTAGTGTACACAAATGAAACTAGTAAATGGTTCAGTATAGTTTTTGTAAGTCATTATCAGTGGTTTAAAATCAGGTTACCCACAGGTAGAGGACTAGATACTTATTAAAAATACTTATTTTTTGCGATAAACCCATTTTCAGCTGTATTAATAAAACTACACCAGGTTACCACTCTTAAATACATCGATGAATATTTTTAATGCAAAGAAAAAAAAATTATATTCTATTACGCTGGTTCATAGAAGATTTTCCATTTGTGATTATGCAAATGCATTTTAGTGGAAACTTGAACTGTAACTGAACCAGTGCAATTTCAAGTGTAATTTGCGCTCAATTTGCCGGTTGCACCCAAAGTGGAAACTGTACCCCATTATGTTCAGTTAGTCCTTGGCTCAATGCTGAAGTGAGTGACCTGTATTCACATCATTGTGTGTCATGTTTGGTCATTGTAGTACCCTGAATGTAAATGTGGGTATTCTAATGATCATATTCATCAATATATGGGACAGCCACTAACAATTAAAAATAAAAAGACACTCGGACAACAACAACAACAACAACAACAACAACAACAACTTGCATTTATACAGTGCCTTTAACATAGTAAAACATCCCAAGGCGCTTAACAGGAGCAGGATCAAACAAAATTTGACACCGAGCCACATAAGGAGATATTAGGACAGGTGATCAAAAGCTTGGTCAAAGAGGTATGTTTAAAGGAGGAGAGAGAGAGAGACAGACAGAGAGGGTTAGGGAGGGAATTCCTAAGTTTAAATGTATTTTTCTTTTACCTAAAGGGATGTCACTTTGGAAGATTCACAAACATGATTTGTGCAAACATTTCCTGGTGTACTTTGTGAATAGGAAAAAGGACCAACTCAGAAATTTGAATTTAAGACTGAAAATTAATGAGGCTCATCAATGTTTAATCTGAATATATCACAACAAGAATTCTTAAGGGTTCTTTTTGTAATCCTGTGCTATAAAAATACACTACTTCCTTTGATAGCGTCTTCCTTCTTGGAATGGAAGCATTCTCCATCACCACAGGTGCCTGTCCCTCTTCCTATTGATTTTGAGGGGTTAGAAAGTCATGGGTTCAATCCTCACTCCAGAGATTGAGCACTGACATTTCAGTGCAGTAGGGAGGGAGTGCTGCACTGTTGGAGGTGACATCGCAGATAAACATACAAGATTCCATGACACTATTCAAAGAAGAGCAAGAGATTTCTCCCAGTGTCTTGGCCAAAATTTATCCCGTAACCAACGCCACCAAAAACAAGTTACATGGTTATTTATCTCATTGCTGTTTGTGGGACCTTGTTGTGCACAAATTGGCTGCCACGTTTCCCTACATTCCCTGAAGTGACTACACTTCAAAAGTACTTCATTTGCTGTGAAGCACTTTGGGACATCCTGAGGTCATGTAAAACGCTATATAAATGCAAATTCTTTCTTTATGTGCTCAACACAAAGAAGGGGTCAGAAGCAGGCCAGAAGATTTTTGTGGGATCAGGAGAAGCATTCATGATAGGCTGATCAACGTGCAGTACCAATGGGCGGAGCATGCACGGTGCATATTGGAATGAGGCTGCTGTCTGAAACAGGCAGGCCCCTGGGCTGCCCACGTGGAGGCCCCCTGGAAAATGGCAGCAGCTGGGAATAGAGTAGTCAGTATAGCAGCGCTCATTTTGGGCTACTTCCACACTGTTCCCGTCCCATAGAGCAACATAAAATTAGCCCCATGATGTCTGAAGCATCAGTGTCGATTTGCTGTTCCCACCCTTATAAAAGGCAGGCAGCGAGACTGAACACAAGTTCATTCTGACCTATAGCTGCAGTAACTATCTGGGATAATGCATCCTAGGCTCCAGATGGGAACCCGTCAGAGTCTGCAGGATGATTGGGAAGGAGCAAAGTGCATGGAAAATATTTCGATTTAAAGGGAGGTCATTTAGGTTGTTTCTTCATCAATTCACCTCCTCCACACACCACAGGAGCATACCAAACTAATATTATTTAGGAGGGGGAAGGTGACATCAGTTGAGAAGATGGATCTGCCAAAAACCATGTTGTGAGTAGCTGCCAGATCTAACATTGTATTTCATGAATGCGTGAGGATTGTTCTACTTATTAGCCTTACATATATCATCAACTGGGACTTGGGTGATAGAAGCTAAGAATGCAGCAATGGGATGAATGGGCTTTTTACCCATGACATGGCAACTAAACCACTCATTTACAGTCGAAAAAGATAGGATGACGGAAATCCCAAGAAAACTTATATTGAATCAGGGACAGGGACTCGATAAAATTAACATAAGTAAAGCAACAGTAATGAAGAAAATAATAGCACTAGAGAGTGACAAATCCCCAGGACCAGATGGTTTCCATCCCAGGGTTTTAAAGGAAGTAGGTGAGCACATTGCAGATGCCCTAACTATAATCTTTCAAAGTTCTCTACATTCAGGAACTGTCCCTCTAGATTGGAAAATTGCACATATCACTCCACTTTTTAAGAAAGGAGAAAGAGGGAAACCAGGGAATTATAGACCAGTTAGCCTAACATCTGTTGTGGGGAAAATGCTGGAGTCTATAATTAAGGATAGGGTGACTGAACACCTCGAGAATTTTCAGTTAATCAGAGAGAGTCAGCATGGATTTGTGAAAGGTAGGTCGTGCCTGACAAACCTGATTGAATTTTTTGAAGAGGTGACTAAAGTAGTGGACAGGGGAATGTCAATGGATGTTATTTATATGGACTTCCAGAAGGCATTTGATAAGGTCCCACATAAGAGACTGTTAGCTAAGATAGAAGCCCATGGAATCGAGGGAAAAGTACGGACTAAGTTAGGAAGTTGGCTGAGCGAAAGGCGACAGAGAGTAGGGATAATGGGTAGGTACTCACATTGGCAGGATGTGACTAGTGGAGTCCCGCAGGGATCTGTCTTGGGGCCTCAATTATTCACAATATTTATTAACGACTTAGATGAAGGCATATAAAGTCTCATATCTATGTTTGCCGATGACACAAAGATTGGTGGCATTGTAAGCAGTGTAGATGAAAACATAAAATTACAAAGCGATATTGATAGATTAGGTGAATGGGCAAAACTGTGGCAAATGGAATTCAATGTAGACAAATGTGAGGTCATCCACTTTGGATCAAAAAAGGATAGAACAAGGTACACCCTAAATGGTAAAAAGTTAAAAACACTGGATGTCCAAAAGGGACTTATGGGTTCAGATACATAGATCATTGAAGTGTCATGAACAGGTGCAGAAAATAATCAAGAAGGCAAATGGAATGCTGGCCTTTATATCTAGAGGACTAGAGTACAAGGGGACAGAAGTTATGCTGCAGCTATACAAAACCCTGGTTAGACCGCACCTGGAGTACTGTGAGCAGTTCTGGGCACCGCACCTTCGGAAGGACATATTGGCCTTGGAGGGAGTGCAGCCTAGGTTTACTAGAATGATACCCGGACTTCAAGGGTTAACTTACGAGGAGAGATTACGCAAATTGGGGTTGTATCTCTAGAGTTTCGAAGGTTAAGGGGTGATCTGATCGAAGTTTATAAGATATTAAGGGGAACAGATAGGGTGGATAGAGGGAAACTATTTCCGCTGGTTGCGGATTTTAGGAGTAGGGGGCACAGTCTATAAATTAGAGCCAGACCTTTCAGGAGCGAGATTAGAAAACATTTCTACACACAAAGGGTTGTAGAAGTTTGGAACTCTCTTCCGCAAACGGCAATTGATACTAGTTCAATTGCTAAATTTAAATCTGAGATAGATAGCTTTTTGGCAACCAAAGGTATTAAGGGATATGGGCCAAAGGCAGGTATATGGAGTTAGATCACAGATCAGCCATGATCTTATCAAATGGCGGAGCAGGCACGAGGGGCTGAATGTTCCTATTTAGCCATTTTTTATTTGGTCAGTAGTTTGTTAGATTCTTTGTTCCATAGGAGACAGTTAACTGTTGTGACTTGCAAAACTGGTTCATATGTTTGACATAACACCCTCGGGCTTTGCAAGCATCTACACTATGAAATGGACATTCTAATTTCAATTTATGAGGTGGCAGATAAAATGACACAAAAACTATCCCCCACCCCAATGAAACTGAGAGGCTACTCTGGATATGTGCTAAGAATCACCTTGTCAAGGTACAAAATAAAATGAGGCTGGTCTACAACATGGTCTGTGACTCACCGATTCTGTGGTCTGAAACGAACTACCAACAATGCAATCTTCCGGTAAAAGAGTTGAAATCACATATTTGCATAGTGAGAACATATGGAGAACACATTAATTTTTGCAATAATCAAATTGAGGACCCAATTTGGAATCAGAGGTCTAGCTGGGAACAATTTCTAGATAGCCTGCATAAACTCAAATACCAGTTGGAGATTCCCTAACAACCCAAAAAAATAAGACTTCATGGAGAGTCAAAATGGCCGCAATCTAAACTCTATAGAACTGGGCTTCAAACCAACTCCAAACAATTGCTGAAGGTATCTTAAGATGTATTCAGTATCAGACGAAATAAGATTAACCAGTTCAGGACAACAGCAAGAGTGATTTCTTCTATTTTGCACTATGTTGTTTGGTGATCAATGCCCTACAAGGTATCCACATCTATGTTGAGATACCTGTTGGACTAGTTAATTCCTGCATTCGGGAGTAAGATTGGGCCCTTTACTTGGGAGAGGAGATTTTTGTCATGTTGGGCAATTGAAGAGTGTCCTTGGCAAAAGACAGGGGCCTGGATTTTAACGTGGAGCTGGGAAGAACGTGGGGGTGGGGCGTGGGAGTAAGTTTATCGGACGTGAAACCCAGAAGTAAAGTTGGCGGGTCGGAATCTGCAATCGCGAACTAATTGAAGGATAAAAATTTTACTTCCAGGTTTCGTGCTCGGCAGTGATTGAGGATGCGGCCTTGATGAGTATGCATCCAAACATGCCTATGTTAAACCCGGAAGTGGGCATGTTGGAGCTGGGTTGCGGTCGCAATCCAAAAACCTCCCATCTGCCCCCAACCCACCCATTCTTGGGGGTTAAATTTGCCCCCAGGATGTCTGAACATGTATATTGTGGAGCCACTACAGTATTATTAGAATTATGGTCGCCGCCTTTGTGCAAGGTTTCTGCATCCCCAACAGCACTGGGGGGAGCAAAGGGAATGTGCAAGGAACTTATGTATCCTGCTTTTATGCATGCATCAAGGATGCACCAGACGGCCTTGAACACGGACAAGTCAGTTATCCAGACATACATGGAGCCTGCGATATGCTGCAACTATTGATGGAATCTTTGTAAATACTCTCAGTGCCAATGGGAGGCTGAATGGTCATACTTTGAATGGGTAGTTCTGTCTTCTGAAACTAAGTCAAAGGAATTCCAGTTGCACTACCGAAATGTCAAGTAGAAGTATGCATTTTTTAGTTCCTTGGCTGCTCGCCAATCCCCAGGCACACTGCCTGAATAATCTTTGGATTCCAGTGCCCAGAAAAAAAAAGTATGTGAAAGGACTACCATCTGACTTGCAATAGCCAAGGTGCAAAGGTAGGATTGCCTATTCTCAGGTGCTTGGACCTAGGAAAGCAACTACTCTCCTGCTGAAGGGATGTTTGTGGCCCACTATTCCTGTGAGCAAAACTCAGCCCATTGCAAATGAGCCAATTTAAGACCTGGAAGTGACAGCTGAATCAAAGAATATCTCCTTAGACGTTTGCCGGAGGAGATCAACACCTTGCAGAACTGCAGTTCACTCCGTGCTGAATGGAACAAGACTGGAAGAAGGTTCAGTGTGGGGGTCAACAAGGTGCTGACATAAGGGAGAAACTTAATGGAAACAGTTTCATGCCAGTGGCTGATGCTAGCTTGGAGCCATCATTTATTACCTGGGGGAAAGTTTCTGCACCAAGTGGTGAAGAGCTTGTGGTGTTCGATAATACCAGTGAATTTCATGATATGCTAGGAATTGAGGACTTGGTGGCATGAATGTATAAATCATGCGCTCCACATTTTGAAGAGCGAACATTCTTTATACTTTTTTGGCTTCTCCGGTCAATTTCTCTGTAAATCAAGTTAGCTGGAGAACCCTTTCCTTATTAGATGTGCTGAGAAAACCTGAGGCAGGTTTGTCACAAGGTTATTTTTTTGTCCAGTTTTGGCTTGGTGACCATTCGGTCACAATACACAAGGAATTAATGAGCCATCTGCAGCTGGAAGTTTCTACCAAGCTTAACTCAATACTTATGTTGGAAGTTTCACCTGGTTGTCAGTAAAACTTGAGGAAGGAGCCAAGCAACTTTCAAACAAACATAGACTTTGTGGTTTGTAGCTATTTTCAAATATGGTCAACAGAATCCAGGAGGTGTTGATAACTGTTTTTTCAGAGATATTTAAAGAATTGTAGCTGTTTGAGTCTTGAATTCTGTTTGGAGTTCTAAAGAGAAATGGGAGTAGATAATATTTACCTATTATATCACTGTCTTTGGTAAAATAAATTTGCTTGATAATTTAAACTTAAAATCTGAAGTTGACATGCTCTATCACTTATCGAGGATGAGAAAGAGATCCTTTAGAGGTATTGGATAATTTCAGGCACTAAAAGCAATTAATAGAAAAGGTTATCTTGGGATACGTTACCAAAAGCTTATGGCTAGTGTACACACTCTTAAAGGCACAGGGTGTTGGGACTCCCGTACAAGATGATCCAAAAGACAGAGGCTGAAGAAATCCAGAATAAATGGAGTTACACCAAGATCCAGAGGCAGACATTTGAAAAGAGACTAGGTTGCAGTCCTTTCAACATTCTAGCCCTTCAAAAGAAGCCATTCAATATCTGTTCCATTGTTTATTATCGAGACCTGGAGGGCAAAACAGCTGGTTGTTTTTTTTCCACTAACCCCTATTCTTCAAAGAACAGGCTGATCTAGCAAACAATGTAAAAGAAAGAAATCCTACTTTACATATCTAGCAGTATGATCCAGAATTTGAGGTATGTGACTGTTACTAGGTCACGACGGACACAACACTGCAGCTGGGAGAAAATGAACTGAAGCTCAGGCACACAGAGAATAACAAATCATGTGTCCAACTGATGCTTGCAACACTGTGTTCAGCATGTGACTCTCAAGGACCAATAGGAAGAGGGACAGACTCCTGTTGTGTATGAAGAATGTGGAATGAAGAAGCTACAAGGTCAAGATTACAAGATGATGGTTTGACATGGCACAGAAGCCAGTTTATCAAGCAAAACAGAAATTTAAATTAAAATGATCCCTTCATTTCTGCTTATTCTACCATTCCTTATTTGTTTACCCAGAGATGCATGTGTTGTGTGCCAGCAGTACTGGAGGCTTGCCTACAGCCCTCTGACACCATAGATCCTGGGTCAGATAGCAGGGGGTGTTCAAACTTGTTGGCACAATATGAGTAAAGAGGATTCATTCTCCTTGAATTAATAAGTATGAGGAGGAGGTGGAATTTCGCACCATTCAGCCTTCATACCAAAGCAGTTAAGCAAAAATATGTTCATCCCACATATGATTTCAGATTGAATTGAATATATTTTTGCTTAAAGAATCCCACGTATAATGTTTATTTTACTTAAAATGAAGGAAACTTAAAAACCCCTTGTTTCTTTCGTATACTTCTGTTCAGACATCTTTGTAGCTCAGTTCTTACTTAAGATGATGTAATAGAATTTTGTACCTAATTTTCTTCCTCCCGAAGTACTCCTCATGGGGGTACGATTCTACAGGTGCCAGGCGCCCTCCGACAGCTCACCCAACTGACCGTTGATCAAGTGTGTCATCATCTGACATGCACACACAAGGAGATATTAGTTAATGATCAGGAAAGGGGACCTGGTTCATTTTCTGTTGACTAACCCAAGGGTACTGAGGCTAATTGTAAGACCTCTCTCAGTGCCCTGGCTGACATCAGCTAATATAGTGCAGGCTGGAGAATCCAAACCTGGACTTCCCTAATCTGGATAGCTGAGCTATGTATTTGATAAACTTGCTCAGCCATTAGGGAGCCTGTACTAGAATTTCTATTCTGTAAGGTGTTAACTATAATGCTTTTCTATTTAAATTGGGTTTATGTCCTCATACAAGCAACACATACCTACACAGCATTGTGCAACGAGTAGTGTGATAATCAAATTTCTCCTAGGGTTTGGAAGCAAAAACTTTGTGCATCACTAAGGTCATTCTCTGAAAAGAACTACTCTCTTGATTTTTACACAGATATTGATTAGATATGGTCGACAAAGGTGGAAGTTAAAAGGAAAGATTGAAGCTGATGACAGACAAACATGGGATGAAGAAGAGATGGCCTTCTTACCTCACATTAATGAAGACATTGAAATAAAGGTGCTTATTTGTAAACTTACAGAAGAATGTTTTTTTCTGTCATTTTTTATTAAAATGTGTTTCCAGTATCAGCATTAAGTATTCCAAGGTTAGACATAGCAGGACTAGATGCAGATAAAGCCCCCTCTGTTTCCACCAATCAATTGCCTTAACCCCTGCCAGAGTGTCCTGCATTACACCTGTGAGAATTTTTTACATTTCTCTCACCACTCATCCCTATAATCTCTGAGGCCAATTTATTCTGAATTGTGATTACACTTTATCACAACATTTCAGAATTGGGGATTCCTCAGATTATGCATTAAAATGGGCAATAAACCAGGTAAGACACATAAATAGGAGAGCCTCATGAACAATTAATATTAAAATCAATGACATTCAATCTATTTGACAGTTTAGATGTCACGGGTGTCTCCATGTATGCAAGACCATAGTTCCTTGATCTAGTACCCAAGAACTAACTATGTTATCAGTTGCGGTCCTCTCTGTATTTTCTATTATTTGTTTAATTTCTTTTGATATTTGGTTCTTTACTTGCATCTCTAATTAGTGCTAAGAAGAGAGACAAAACTAAGAGTTGCAAAATTAGACTGAGTGTACTCCCTTTTGAATATTGACATATTTATATACAAGGAAACAGGTTAACAACTTTTGCCAGTCCTAGTATGTTGTATGTAAATTAAAACAATTATTTGAACACTGGAAATTTAAATTTCTGATTCATACAAATGTATCTGTAGATTTGTGGAAAAGGTCACTTGAACAGAATTTTTGCTCCGTAGGTAGCTGAGATGAAGGGGCTGATGACTGTTTTGGTTGGAACAGTGACTTGTGAAAGTGCGGATTTCTTCACAGCACAACCTCAGATAATGATTGTGGATATTACTGACCTAGGCACAATTAAACTTCAGCTGGAAGTCATATGGGAGTAAGTATCGATGTAGTACATCCAAAGGGAACATGGCGCTACAATATGCCAGTTTAGATACAGAATGCTAAGTTACAGATAAGCTGTTACATGTGACCAGTGAAGCCGAATTTGTCCCCTCTTGGCACTCTTATCTTAGCAATGGTTTCTACCTTTCTTTATGAAATTGCATTCAAAAACATAATTGGACCAGAAGCTCCTTTCAGTGATTGACTTACCAACGGTGAGTTGGATGGTTTCACCTTTAATGGGGATATCCTGCCAGGCAACTTGAGTTGAGATCAGACAGAAATACTACACATCAGATCAGTGGTCTTGAGTCTCAAACATTATGGAGGACTTGAACTATTTAGCACAGCAGCATGAAATCATTAACAGCACAGTGCCATCCCCGCTTATTCATTTTACAAACAGGAAAACTCTATTGCAAACAAACTGTTTTGCTAAAATGCTGATTTAAGTGCATTAACATATTGGTTTCAGGTTGTGGATTGAATACATATTTGACTATGTTGAAAGTTGCAACTGAAATCTTTCAAATAATTTCTTATACATATAATAGGAAAAGCAATAGACTATAAAAAAAAATCCAAAATATAAATGCATACACATACACAAGCCACACCTCAATATGGTTCGATGGTTCTGTCATTTATACATTTTAAATAATAAAGTTTGAAACACAAAGTGGAAATTGTGTATTTTATGTAGGAGCACAAAATATGTAACTAAAATCAGGAGAAGTAACAAGACTTTTACATCATTCACAAATGTGTTTCATTTCATCCATCAATGATCCATTTACAAATATTCTAATATGTAAATGAACCTAGTACACGTTCCATTTTAGATCACTTCAAATTGATGTGCAGAGTGTGAAAGGACATGTCTTCTCCATCACACAAAGTGCAGTTAATATTTAGGAAAGATCTTTCTCTAACTCCAAATATCAAACTGAATCAGTAGTTGTACTCCTGTCCAACTGGATATTCTACATCAACTAAGACAGTGCACCCAGTAGAACGCTTCAGGCGATATCACATTATATAAACCCCAGCAACATTTCCCTTTTGTCAGAGTATTAAAAAAAGAGTATAGCAATGTATCAGCGAATTATTCACCTTAGCCCCGGAATCATTACAGAAATCATTTACTTGATGTACTTCAGCACAGCAAACACTGATGTAACATGCCTTATAAGTACCTTGTACTGATATGGATAAAACATTGGTTTACCAAACTCATTGAGTGCTTCTTGGAAGCTGTGCACACAGACAATAATAATTGCATTCACTATTGCTTAATTTCAGCCAGTCTTTACTCTTGTTCTTGTGATACTATAATGTTGTGTTTCCATACAGATTGTTCTCACACACACAGATTTTCAGATTGTGCTAAGTGAACATAGGAAAAAAAATCTAACATCTAAAATATCACATGCAACTTTACATCATTACTTAAGAATTAATAATTATATTACCTTGGTAATTACATGGCTAGGCTGCATTGTCTGACAGTTCTCATCATTGGGCCTGGATGTTCCAATGGGTAATTGTGATTGTTAATGGCAGTAGCCATGGCCTTTGCTAAACTGTATCTTTGGTTTCCTTCCCATCTGGTGAACTGCATCTCAGGTTTTTGCCTGATTCACTTTCAAACCTTTATTCCTTAATATTCCTGACTTCCCAAACTTATTTTGTGATTCCATTTGGTCTTTGTGAAAGATTTATTTTTGATTATGTTTAACTTTTTTCCTATATTGCTGTAGTTTATAATTTCCAACTTCCTGACTGATTTTGCTTAGTGCAAATTTTATTTTTCTTTCTCTCACACTATTACATATATAAGAACATAAGAAATTGGAGCAGGAGTAGGCCAATCGGCCCCTCGAGCCTGCTCCGCCATTCAATAAGATCATGGCTGATCTGATCCCAACCACAAATCTAAAGAACACAAGAAGTAGGAGCAGGACCCGGCCACACAGCCCCTGGGCCCTCTCCGCCACCCACAGGGCATTGACCGATCCGAACTCAGCTTCATGTCCAATTTCCTGCCCGCTCCCCATAACCCCTAATTCCCTTTACTTCTAGGAAACTGTCTATTTCTGTTTTAAATTTATCTAATGATGTAGCTTCCACAGCTTCCTGGGGCAGCAAATTCCACAGACCTACCACCCTCTGAGTGAAGAAGTTTCTCCTCATCTCAGTTTTGAAAGAGCAGCCCCTTATTCTAAGATTATGCCCCCTAGTTCTAGTTTCACCCATCCTTGGGAACATCCTTACTGCATCCACCCGATCAAGCCCCTTCACAATCTTATATGTTTCAATAAGATCGCCTCTCATTCTTCTGAACTCCAATGAGTAGAGTCCCAATCTACTCAACCTCTCCTCATATGTCCGCCCCCTCATCCCCGGGATTAACCGAGTGAACCTTCTTTGTACTGCCTCGAGAGCAAGTATGTCTTTTCTTAAGTATGGAGACCAAAACTGTATGCAGTATTCCAGGTGCGGTCTCACCAATACCCGATATAACTGCAGCAATACCTCCCTGTTTTTATATTCTATCCCCCTAGCAATAAAAGCCAACA
Organism: Heptranchias perlo; assembly: GCF_035084215.1. NCBI lineage: Eukaryota > Metazoa > Chordata > Chondrichthyes > Hexanchiformes > Hexanchidae > Heptranchias > Heptranchias perlo. The sequence continues at coordinate 31,870,968 of NC_090343.1, read as the reverse complement.
TTCCGTTGGCTTTCTTGATCACCTGCTGCACCTGCATACCAACTTTTTGATTTTCTTGCACTAGGACCCCCAGATCCCTTTGTACTGCAGTACTTTCCAGTCTCTCGCCATTAAGAAAATAACTTGCTCTCTGATTTTCCTGCCAAAGTGCATAACCTCACATTTTCCAATATTATATTGCATCTGCCAAATCTCCGCCCACTCACCCAGCCTGTCTATATCCCCTTGCAGGTTTTTTATGTCCTCCTCACTCTCTACTTTCCCTCCCATCTTTGTATCATCTGCAAATTTTGATATGTTGCACTCGGTCCCCTCCTCCAAATCGTTAATATAGATTGTAAAGAGTTGGGGACCCAGCACCGACCCCTGTGGAACACCACTGGTTACTGGTTGCCAGTCCGAAAATGAACCATTTATCCCAACTCTCTGCTTCCTGTTCGATAACCAATCCTCCACCCATGCCAGAATGTTACCCCCAATCCCGTGATTTTTTATCTTAAGTAATAATCTTTTATGTGGCACCTTGTCGAATGCCTTCTGGAAGTCTAAATACACTACGTCCACTGGTTCCCCTTTATCCACCCTGTACGTTATATCCTCAAAGAACTCAAGCAAATTTGTCAGACATGACTTCCCCTTCATAAAGCCATGCTGACTTTGTCCTATTAAATTATGCTTATCTAAATGTTCCGTTACTGTCTCCTTAATAATAGACTCCAAAATTTTACCCACCACAGATGTTAAGCTAACTGGCCTATAATTTCCAGCCTTCTGCCTACTACCCTTTTTAAATAACGGTGTTACATTAGCAGTTTTCCAATCTGCCGGGACCTCTCCTGAGTCCAGGGAATTTTGGAAAACCATCACCAAAGCATCCACAATCCCTACTGCCACTTCCCTCAAGACCCTAGGATGGAAGCAATCAGGTCCAGGGGATTTATCCGCTTTGAGTCCCATTATTTTACTGAGTACCATCTCCTGAGTGATTTTAATCGTATTTAGCTCCTCCCCCCGTAGAGTCCCCTGTTTGTCCAGTGTTGGGATATTCTTAGTGTCCTCTACTGTAAAGACTGAAACAAAATATTTGTTCAGCATTTTTGCCATCTCCATGTTTCCCACCATTAATTTCCCGGTCTCATCCTCTAAGGGACCTACGTTTGCCTTAGCCACCCTTTTTCTTTTTATATAACTGTAGAAACTCTTGCTAACTGTTTTTATATTTTTTGCTAATTTCTTTTCATAATCTAACTTCCCTTTCTTAATCAATCCTTTAGTTACTTTTTGCTGTCTTTTGAAGAATTCCCAATCTTCTATCCTCCCACTAAGTTTGGCTACCTTATATGTCCTTGTTTTTAGTCGGATACTATCCTTGATTTCTTTACTTAGCCACGGGTGGCTGTCATTTCTTTTACACCCTTTTTTCCTCAGTGGAATATATTTATTTTGAAAGTTGTAAAATAACTCCCTAAATGAACACCACTGCTCATGTACCGTCTTACCCTTTAATCTATTTTCCCAGTCCACTTTAATCAATTCCGCTCTCATACCATCATAGTCTCCTTTATTCAAGCTCAGTACGCTTGTTTGAGAATCAACCTTCTCACCCTCTAATTGGATATGGAATTCAACCAGGTTGTGGTCGCTCGTTCCAAGGGGATCCTTAACTAGGACATTATTAATTAATCCTGACTCATTACACAGGACCAGGTCCAAGGTTGCCTGCCCCCTTGTAGGATCAGTTACATACTGCTCAAGAAATCCATCCCTGATGCACTCAATGAACTCGTCCTCAAGGCTGCTCTGCCCAATTTGATTTGTCCAGTTAATATGATAATTAAAATCCCCCATAATTATAGCTGTTCCCTTATTACATGCCCCGACTATTTCCTGATTAATACTTCTTCCAGCAGAGTTGCAACTATTAGGAGGCCTATATACTACGCCCACTAATGTTTTTTTCCCCTTATTATTCCTTATCTCCACCCAAACTGTTTCATTATCTTGATGCTTTGTCCCAATATCATTTCTCTGTATTATAGTGATTCCTTCCTTTATTAACATAGCCACCCCACCTCCCCTTCCTTCCTGCCTGTCCTTCCTGATTGTTAAATACCCTGGCATATTTAATTCCCAGTCGTTGTCACCCTGCAGCCATGTTTCTGTAATGGCCACAAGATCATACCCATACGTAGTTATTTGTGCCGTTAACTCGTCCATTTTGTTACGAATGCTACGTGCATTCAGATAAAGAACTTTCAAATCTGTTTTGTGACGCTTAGTTCCTGCTTTTTCCTTTTTTAACACTTTACCTTTTACTCCATACCTTCTGTCCCTTCCTGTTACGCTTTCCTCTCTCTCCCTGCTCAGGTTCCCAACCCCCTGCCACTTTAGTTTAAACCCTCCCCAACAGCACTAGCAAACACTCCTCCTAGGACAGCGGTCCCGGCCCTGCCCAGGTGCAGATCGTCCGGTTTGTACTGGTCCCACCTCCCCCATAACCGTTTCCAGTGTCCCAGGAATTTGAATCCCTCCCCCTTGCACCATTCCTCTACCCACGTATTCATTTGAAATATCCTCCTATTTCTACTCTGACTAGCACGTGGCACTGGCAGTAATCCTGAGATTACTACCTTTGAGGTCCTATTTTTTAATTTACCTCCTAACTCCCTATATTCTGCTTTTAGGACCTCATCCCCTTTTTTACCTATATCGTTGGTGCCTATGTGCACCACGACAGCTGGCTGTTCGCCCTCCCCCTCCAAAATGTTCTGTAGCCGCTCCGAGACATCCTTGATCCTTGCACCAGGGAGGCAACACACCATCCTGGAGTCTCGGTTGCGGCCGCAGAAACGCCTGTCTATTCCCCTTACAATTGAGTCCCCTATCACTATAGCTCTTTCACTCTTTTTCCTCTCAGCCTGTGCAGCAGAGCTACCCGTGGTGCCAGGAAGTTGGCTGCTGCTGCCTTCCCCTGATAAGTCATCCCCCCCAACAGCATCCAAAGTGGCATATCTGTTTGAGAGGGGGATGGCCACAGGGGACCCCTGCACTACCTGCCTGCACCTCTTACTCTTCCTTGTGGTCACCCATTCACTTCCTGCCTGTATACCCTTTACCTGCGGTGTGACCAACTCGCTAAACGTGCTATCCACGAGTTTCTCTGCATCGCGGATGCTCCACAGTGAGTCCACCCGCAGCTCCAGCTCCGAGATACGATCGGTCAGTAGCTGCAGGTGGACACACTTCCCGCACACATGGTCGGCAGGGACACTGGTAGTGTCCATGACTTCCCACATCTTGCAGGAGGAGCATATCACGGGTGCGAGGTCTGCTGCCATGACTTGCCTTAGCTGAGTTACCCCTTTTAAATTACGTTGAAATTAGAAAATGTTAACTATACTAGGGACCTAGGTTCACTAAAAAAAAAACACTATCTGCTATAAAACCTGCAGACCTTCCCTTTCTTATTACTTTACTTACAGTAAAATGGTAGAAATACTCACCTGAACCTACTCACCAATCAGCTGCCTCCCCTGTGCCGCGTCACTTTCTGACTGGTGACGTCACCCCGAACTGCCGCTGGTCTCAGAGTCTCGCTCTCAGAGTAAGCTCTGGACTCGCTCTCTCCCGCCGCTCACCGACTGAACTCTCGCTCTCTCCGCGCTGTTTATATCCCCGCTCTGGACTCGCTCTCTCCCGCCGCTCACCGACTGAACTCTCGCTCTCTCCGCGCTGTTTATATCCCCGCTCTGGACTCGCTCTCTCCCGCCGCTCACCGACTGAACTCTCGCTCTCTCCGCGCTGTTTATATCCCCGCTCTGGTCTCGCTCTCTCCCGCCGCTCACCGACTGAACTCCCGCTCTCTCCACGCTGTTTTTATCCCCACTCTGGTCTCGCTCTCTCCCGCCGCTCACCGACTGAACTCTCGCTCTCTCCGCGCTGTTTTTATCCCCGCTCTGGTCCCGATCTTTGCCGCCGCTCACCGACTGAACTCTCGCTCTCTCCGCGCTGTTTTTATCCCCGCTCTGGTCTCGATCTTTGCCGCCGCTCACCGACTGAACTCTCGCTCTCTCCGCGCTGTTTTTATCCCCGCTCTGGTCTCGATCTTTGCCGCCGCTCACCGAGGGATATATTATATATATCCCTCTTTTCACAATAATCTCCCTCCTGTTACCCACACACAGCACTCCATGTTTCCTTTTGACCCCCTTCAATCTCTTGCAATCTCTCCCTAGCCTTCTGTATGATGATCTTTTTCCTGCTCATCCCACCTTCTTGATAAACTCCCCTTAATTCCTACCATGTGCTGGAGTTAACCTCTCATAGTTCTAGATGGCACTACATGCTTAAACCAGTTGCTAAATCAGCACCTTGGTTGCTAATTACTATTTAGGCTGGATAATCTAAGGGGGCAGTTCACTTGCTATTAGTGTCACTAGCTTTTGCCAAGTTCAGTGTGGAACGGGGGAAGGACAGAGGGTGGGACTGTGACTATGACTTTGGTGGCTGCTTTGTTGCTGATGAAAATTCATTGAAAAATCTTAATAACCAATACCTCCACATCATAAGACACAGAGTAATTGCAAAAAACAAACTATTCTAAGAACTAGACTTTTGGGGCTCGATTTTAGGAGCGTGTTTCCGACGGGTTACCAGCGGGGTGGCCCCGAAAATCCTGATCTCCGGTCACGTGACCGGATCGCGACGAAATCCCGGCCACTTCCGGGTACCGCGCTGACGTGCGGGGCTGCGCGCGCAAGCCCCGCTGGTGGGAATCCCGCAGGCAATTAAAGCCAGCGGGGTTCCACTTGAGAGTACTTAACTTGCTCGTTGTGGTCAGTTAATGAGCTGAAGCAGCTGTCAAAAGAGGAAGTGTGGGATTTTAGGTTCAAGGCAGTGAGTTTCCCACACTGGGGGAAACAGTCTCCCTCCAACCAGGCGTGTTGCAGCCAGCAGCCTGTGGCAGGTGCCAAGGTGCGCTCCACGGGGGAGAGCCCTCACCCACGCAGGAGGCCACCGCGTCACATCGGGCAACCCCTGCCCTCCACCACCCCCCGCCAAGCCAGAGGACAGACCGACACGAAACCGCAGCCCCAGTCCGAGGAACCACACACCTACCCTGCACAACCCCTCAGACCAACACCTGCCAGTTGGGTGGTGTGTGGACACCCTCGGAGGACGAAGAGCATGACCAGCACCAGCAGCCTCGCAGTCCACGCCGTCCGCCGCAGAGACGTGGATCCCCCCAACACGGTGTTGTTGCACGCCCACCTGCACAGCAGGAGGGAGGGCTACCGCAGAGAGAGACACGTCGCAGAGGGCACTACCCTCGCCACAGGGTCCACAGACCGAGGCGCAGCTCCCCGGACCTCTCCGAGCAGCAGTGCACAGGGAGGCGCAGATTCGCTCGACATGTAGTCGTGGAGATCTGCAGCCTCTTTCATGCCGAGCTGCTCCTGGCTGGCCCCAGCACCAACTGCTTACCTGTCGCTGGCAAAGTCACCACTGCCCTCCACACCTTCTCCTCCGCATCCTTCCAGGGTGCAGCCGGCTACACCGCCGATGTCTCTCAGTCGTCTGCGCGGACGAGCCCTGCAAATACACCTGCACCTACTCTGCAGTAACACGATGGGTGGCATCAGTGGTGGGTCCTCATAGTGATACCCAGGAGCGGGCATTATTGGACACAACGGACAGGATTCGCGGAGACATGGCAGTGGTGGTGTCAATATAATGTGTGCTGTTTGTTGCTCTGAAATTCAATATGGGTAACACCCATGACAAACCCTCAGACACCCTTGTGCACCCCCTTCATGCTGACGAGACGTTTGCCTTACGCTGCCTACTGCACATATGTGATGCATGCCCTGTGGCTGCAGCACAGGTGGTGGCAGGTTGAGTGAGGCTGGCCGTGAGGGAGATGCACGAGAGGGTGAGTATGGGATGGAGCCATGAGATTGTATGAGGATTGGGTTGCGTGTTAGTGGCAGGATGAGTACTGGCGAGGTGAGTAGATGGAGGTAAGATGAGGATGGGGTGTGAGTGGGTATGAAGGGCGATGTGACAGAATAGTGTTGGCGGTGCCGAAGGAGATTTGGGGTGGGGGCAGTGTTGTGGCAGACGGAGTGTAGGGGGAAGACTTCGTGTTCTCACTGTGGCAGACCTACTGCGGTCATTGCAGCGCCTCCTGCACTGTATGCAGGTGGGCCATATGTTGGTGGCGCAGGTGACCCCCTCTGCCACCTCGAGCCAGGCCTTCTTGGTGGCAGAGGCAGGCCGCTTCCTCCCGCCCGCCGGGGGGAAGATCTGTGTCCTCCCCCTCCTCCTCACCCCATCTGATGAGACCTGGGGTGAGGCATCATTAAACTGGGAGCAGCCTTCCCCCTGGGCTGCTCCATGCTGCAATTTGTCCCATTGGTTGCAGCATCTGTCAGTGGAGGACTGCCCCTTTAACTAGAGAGCCTCCAGCTGACAGATCGTACTGCGCATGCGCAGCCCGACCGACGCGCAGGCCAGCGCCGTGGACCCCGGAGGAGCAGGTAATTGATTCCTATTAGTGTGTTGCCTGCTACGATCGCGTGGGCAACCCACTAATTTCGCCGTCCGCGTTTTCGACGCTCCCGGAGGACCACCCGCTGGGAACCCGCAGGCCTGCTAAATTCGAGCCCTTGGTGTCAGTTTTAAATTTTAGAACTCTTTGGGCAGCCTACTTAAAAACCTAACTGGTCCAAAACCAGATGGCTGATAACCCTACATACTATAAATTCAAGTGATACTGATAATGGGCTTGGAGTGTAGTGTGCTTTTGTACCTATGGAATGTGGCGTGAAGTTCTAGGACAGAGATTTGCATCCACAATTTTCAGTATGTTGAGTAACTGATCACACGTAATATTTTGGAGAAATGCTGAGTGGAATAAAAGGCGCCTCTCGGGAGGGAAGACAATATGGAAGGGCAGCCTTCATACATCCCTTAGTGACTAGCTCCAGAGTGGAATTGGCAGAGGCATGACTACTTGTTGGCTGCCTAGCCTTGCAGTCAGGGAGTATCTTTAGGAGAAGGGGTGAAGCAAAAGAGGGAAAGGAAACATAAATAAATGCATTTAAAAAATGATACAATCCAGTAATATCAATTAAACGGTATTAACTCTACACAATGTGATTTGTGAATGGTTAAGATCATGACACATATGGCTGGCAGATGAATCCATTGCTCTCTGCTGGGAGTTAAACCTGTGTGATCTGTGTGGAATGATTGTTTTAATACTTTGAGTCCAGGTCATTCTGTGCATGTTTGTTTAGGCATCCCCTAAAACTGAATCATTCCAGTGGGAGTTCGGTTTTAGTCTGTAGCCAATATCAACTAATTTGAAGCAGAACTGTACTCCTGTTCAAATTCTGGAAGCAAAATTCTTTAAGGTAGATTGCTTTTATCAGCGCAATCCGGCCGAACTAGCGCAAAAGATTACGGAATTTCTGTTTACGCTGGGCGTAAATTTCGCCCAGCATAATTCAAGTTTCCGCGATCTTTTGCGCGGGTTCAAATGTCATTGCGCAGAAGCTGGCCCCGCCAAAAAAACTGACCACCGCGCCCCCCCCCCCCCACCCCGATCAAAGTTTCCACCGATTGCACCCGTTCGAGGAGGGCCTTCAAATTATGTTAATTTTCCTAGGCGGACAGGCACTAGTCGGCACGTTTTAGCATATTGAGAAATATTTAATTTACTAAGAAACTGACTAATGTACACCAATTAAAGTGGTAAATGGTTCAGAATAGTTTTTTAAAGTCATTTTCAGTGATTTAAAATCAGGTCACTCACAGGTGGAGGACTAGACACTCTTTTAAAAATGCTTATTTCTTGTGATAAACCCATTTTCAGCTGTATTAATAAAACTGCACCAGGTTACCACTCTTAAATACATCAATGAATATTTTTTATTGCAAAAGAAAAAAATAAACAATTATGTTCCATTAAGCTACCAGATTGGGCTGGTTCATGGAAGATTTTAGGTTTGTGATTATGCAAATACATTTTTGCTGAAACTCGAACTGTAACATAACCGCTGCAATTTGCAACCAAACACCAATTGTGCCCAAAGCGGAAACTCTACCCCTTTATGTTTGACATCTCAGCAGTACCTGAGATTTTGAAAGTTCATTTGCACTATACGTTAAAAAAAGTTGCTTACTTTTTTGATTAAACTCATTTTTTTTGGCCTTTTTATTTTTGATCCTTCTGCCCATGTAACATTACCTAGTACTGAAGACGGACAGTAACCTGCTCCCAGGCCTCTGCCAGTGTTACTGTTAAGATGGTTCCTGGGAGATGCGTGATAGCATTCCAGAGTGATTCGTCTGCAAGTTTTTCCATTTTTCCTGTATGAAACAGCCAACTCTTTGCTCTAAACCTTCCCTTCAATAGCACAGTCGAGATCAGGAACTCATTGAATTGCTTTTATTGTACTAGTCTATAAATGTTAGCATCTAGAAAAAAAATGTGGGTCTCAACTGAAATTTGTTTTCTGAAAGAGACTTCATTCTCATATTCTCTCTTGCACTCGTCAACCCGATTTTCTAGTGCATTGGCTTTAAAATCCTCATTCTCATTTTTAAATCCCTCCACAACCTTGCTGCTCTCTACCTATGTAACCTTCTACATCCCAACACACACTCTCCACTCTTCTAATTCTGTTCTACTGCACAACTTTCCCCCTTTGAAGAGCCTTTAGCCATCATACCCCTACATTCTGGTCCCCTAGGACTCTAGTAAAGCATCCTGGAACATGTTATTATGTTAAATGGGCTTTAAAAGTAAATTGTTGCTATTATCAGTTTTCTCTTCTGGGAAATTTCTAGTTTTTCTATAACAATTTACAGTTAGGGAATTGTATTTGGTCACTGTATTTAGAATCATTGCACACATATAAAAATATTTAAACTGAGGTTGGATGTTTGCAACAAAACACCAACTAATGTCCGAGAATGCAAAGGTTGTTTAGCCTTTGGGCTTCCTCAGGGACACAGAAATATGACTCTAAGTATGAACTGGGAGAAAGTGATCACAAAATAAAGTGTTCTGCAGGGTAAGCTGTATGATACACTGGGTACATTTACATGTAAAACACATGTTTTTCTCTCCACTGAAGAAAATAAACTACAGACTTGTCTCAACTTTGCTAAAACTCATCATCTTCCAAGACACAGCATGTGTATAAATTTGAAAGATTGTGACAGAGGGCCTTCCACAAAGATTGACTATTGAATTGAAATAAATGCTTACCTCAATTGTCGTTAGGATTCCCGGGTTCCAAAAAATTATCAAAAAATCATGTAAAGTTGCTGATAAATTTTTAGACTTTAGATTCTGATCCATCATTTAAACTTCCCCTAATTATAACAGTACTAATCTAGAATACCAAGCAATCTAACCAAGAATTTATATACAATACCTTGACACAAATGTGGCCAGCATTTAAATGCTGGAAGAAAAAAGTTGCAGTCAACTGGCATCAGCTGTTCTTTACTGGTTAATTGAAGCTTTGTGCTTATGTCAAATTGAATCTGAACCAGTTTTTTCTCTTTTAAATAAGCCTCCTCAAAATATATTGATCGATCATGACTTTGGACACTTCCCCTAATTTGTATCCTACGAATGGCTGGTGTCTGCCCCTTCCCTTTTCTCCTATACAAAGCACCTTGGAACATTAACTACATTAAGAGTGCTATATAAATTCAAGTTGTTAAGTATTCAATGTAGAGTTAAAAGAAAAATCTTTCACTGGCTATCACATACAACATCACATACATGATTTACCAAAGCAAGACTTTTACAGCTGGACTATAAACACAATGTCGGGAGAAATAATGAGTCTTAGAACTGTAACAATAGTTTTTACTATGAGAGCCATTTTCCTTTGGTTGGCCTAAGTTAGACCTAAATCCATTAGAAGTCAAACAGAACTAGCATTGCTTTTAACTTATTTCTGCTTTGTAACACTGTATTCAGTCCTATGTAAGTACAAACCGGACTTCAACTAGCAATAGCCTTTATATCTCGAAATCTTTTCATGTGCAATGTAAAAATACCCCTTTTCCTAAATCTGATGTAGCTGCGCAGACTGAGGAGTTTCAGATCAATATTGCCACCTTAAGGTAACATTCTGTTACAACAGCATCTCATGCACAAGGTTTGTTGAGTAAAAGTTACACTTTAAGCAGTATCATCACCTGATAGTGCAGTAATGTTATCTGTATTAAAAAAAATCATTTCGTAGAATGATACAGCACAGAAGGTCATTCGGCCCATCATGTCTTTATGTTGCAAAACCATCACTGAGATATGCCACTCTTCCAAGTTTTTCTTTATCAAAATGGTACTGATTACCTTTTAACTGGAGTCAACTTAGCATAGGTTGGTAAATCAGTACTGTATTGGTTATTAATTAATAGTGTGGTCAGCTGCGATGGCAGGCATTGGGAAAGTTTTTTTTCCCCTTGGTCTGAGTTCCAATCAGAAGGTGGTATGGAGGATGAAAATTTTTTGTACATCCAATCAAAAAACTGGAAGGTGTTGTTGAAGCACGAGGCATTTTTTACGATTGACAGAAAGACTGGCTATTCACAGAGCAATCTGTGGTTTTCTGTTTATAAGCCCAATTCTACCCAGTATTAGACCAAGGAGAAAATGGTTACCTAAAGGTACATTTTGGGAGTTGTATAGGGGTTAAAGCGGGCCAAGCTGGTCCAGTTCTTGCCTAACCTGCAATTTATAGTAATGGTTTTTCATTTACTGGTGAAATTTTCAAAGTTAATGTTTTCCATTGGCTGTTGAATATTGTGAAATTGCGAAGACAGTTTAGCCCCTGGTTCTGCAGATTTCGTGCTACATTATCCAACATTACCCCCGTATTAGTGCAGGACTAGAGATAGGTTTATCTGCCAGAGCTGACCTACCTCACCTTGCGCCATTCTATTTACTTTGACACCACTCTGGTGACTCTATTTGCATCTGCCTCTGACGTAACTAGGCCCTGCCTCAATTTCCACCCCAGCCTGCCCAGATCATAGGGTTTTTTATGTCAAAACCTACAAGGAAATTCAGGGCCGTTTTATTTTTGAAAAAATGAATGAATTACTCTTTTATCTCATTATGGGAGTATGGCCAAGTATTTATGAAATCCTAATAACTGTGGAAGCGGGAGAAAAAGTTGCAGGCAAAGTCATATATTGCAGGGATGGGATCAAAGCAACACTATCCTGGGATTGGAATGAATATCCTTTCTTAACAAATTCCACTTTAACCATCGGATATCTAGCCTATCAGAATGATGGGCATAATGGCACTGGTGTAGTTTGGGAGTCTGCCACTTAGTTGAGCACATAGATCTGGGTAATACATCAAAACTAAAATCCTAAGAATTCTAACATGTGCACTGACCCCCAAACAAACACACTGATGAAGACATTTCAAATGTACAAAATTAACTTTATAGAATTCTTAGAAAGACTGTATTCCCTTTTTGCTGAGGAAAAGGATCGCTTATTTCTTTGAGAAGTGCTTCATCTCAAGTTCTTTAAGAAGAATTGAAAGGGACTTGTCTGACTGGCCTGTTTGATTAATCCCTTGTTAACCCTACGGAATCTCTCTCCAGACTCCTATTTGACTGTTCAATATCTCACCTATACAGCTAGTTTTTTGTAAATAATTGTATTTGAAAATAATCCTGATTTAATAATTTAGCCTGTTGCTATCCTACTGTCTCTTTAATTGGCTCGGTGTGAATCCTTTTGTCTGATTACGTTCGTGTGAAGTACCTTATGATGTTTTACTAGATTAAAGGCACTATATAAATGCAAGTTGTTGTTGAAAGCTTAATGATGTTATTGTGAATTATTTAATTTTTAAAAATGTTTACGTTAGAAACATTATTTTCATTACTCTCTCCAAAGGTGACTGAAAAAGATTGCAGTCAAAAATATTCTGAATCAATTCATTGGTTCTCATTTTCCTTCTTACTAATTATTTTATTGGTAGCTGTTTGCTGATTCTTCATTCATAGTTTTTATACCTCCTGCAAGTTCCTTATTAGTAGTTTTTGTTCCTGCTTTTCATTGAAAAATTCCCTACTTATTGTGAGTTGTTGTTGTTCTATGAATATGCTATTTCAGCTGATCAGGTGAAAGAGTATCAGAGATTTGTACGTGTAACAGATCATAGACTTATGCTAGGTGCAAAATACACACAAACATGCACAAAAGCAGATATTCTACGGCACTGCTCAAGAGTAGTCTCGGTGTGAAGCATGGTTGTGATGTTTAGCTGTTAACTTGGCCTGTCCCTTTAAAGCCACTGCGCTAAACAGGCAAATCAAGGTAAATGGAGCTGGTCGTAAACAGCTGTGGTCATTTAAAGGGCAATTACAAGAGCGTATAAATTTTAGGGTCCAGGTCAATGACGGGCTATCTTTGACTTTGACTTTTACTTTGCATCTGTATCAAAGTTTGACACTTTGAAGTGTGATTCTAATTGGCATGAAACTATTTTTTATTTATGGCAGTGCATCTCCTGGAGTGTTTTGCATGGTGAATCAGGGGATGTGCTGTTTTATAGCAAATAGGCCGTTATCAACAAATTGTGATGGCGAATGTATTACAGGAATCTAAGTATAACACCTAGAGGAAGTACGCGCTAAATGCAAGATGCCTTATTTTAGTTATTCCCTCGAAGTTTATTCACAGGGAAACACATTGCCCCATTGGGCACGTAGCCTGCTTCTGGGCCTCTGTCAATGTTGTTCTTCGGACAGCTGCTGTGAGATGTGCAAGAAAGGCCCAAGTTGAATTGCCCTCTGTGTTTCCTTCCTTTTCTGTTAGATCTACTCAGTTCCCATCTCCACCCCCCCACCTCCAATAGCCAGGCTTTAAATGGGAGCTAACTGTGCTGGGGACATGTTGTATATTGATCTAACCTCAATGCGGAGCGGATGGATTCAACAAATGAAAAAATAAATCTTTAATGGGTTCCATAAAGTTATATTCTCATGAGTGTCATTAATTTGTTGTTATGCTAACTAATAATCAGTCTGAGGCAGCAGAATCAGTTGAGAAGCTGTTCTACAAAATATCATATTTTTGTGGTGTCACCTTTTTATCTTCATGCATGCTTAGGTTTGGGAATACAGTTAAGATCTTATATTGTTTGTCATACGGAATTGCCCTTGAAAAGAATAAAAGGTAATGTATGGTGTTTATATTTGTGAAAAAAATGTCACGTCAGAAAACTGAAATCTTTAGTGAAACTCATCCCACATTTTATAGTTTAGATAAATGGACTTATGTGCAGGAGAAATACAATCTGACAAAATGGCACATTTTTCTTTCAGTAATATCATACAAAAATCTAAATTCAGTTTTTTTTGTTTCAATCCTGCTTTTAATTTCTCTTCCACCTTTTACTTTGTCACAGTCCATTTGATACTGATGACGTATCAATAACCTCTGGATCAGTCAGCAAATTCTCTTTGTCAAGTAGGAAAGGCTCTGTGTATAACTGGACACCTCCCAGCACCCCCAGCTTCAGGGACAAGTACTTCTCTGTGAGTAACTCAATGGGGATGTTTCATATTGCAACGCACTTCTATAACTTTTGGCAGTCAAGGATAATAAATTAAAATTAATCCTAACAGGAAATAGTTGCCAGGTGTTGACTCTTAAATGTAGAGTGCATGATATAGTCTTGTATTGACATGCCTTGTATAAAATAACACAAATTGAAAAAGAGAATATCTAGTAACTGTATATGCTTCAATAAGTTAATTTGGTTATATCTTAATATTTTCATTATGAATGTACATATTAATCCTCTATTTTCTATTCTGTTGCACAGCACATTGGACAAGAGGATACACTGCCTCTATTATCTCATGAAACAAAAGGAACCTCTATCTTTAATCACTTAGGAAATGGATACCACAATACACATTTGTCATCTGTGCCTGAGAATGAGAAATTTCACAATTATGCAAATATAGACAAACAGGGAATCAGTCACTGTACTGATGACGCATTAGCTAACAAAGAGTTACGCAGGAAATTATCCCGTAGCTTGCAGGGCGGTTTCCCTACAGAAAGAACTGCGCAATCACCACATGTAGAACCAAGATATCCAGATCAAAGAGAATTTAAAAATGATTCAATACAAGCCAGACAATTTCAAAGTTGTTCAGTGCTACACATAGGACCACAGCAGAGGCTTCAGCAGCCTACTGGGAAACCTGCTGGGCAGGACTCAACAGGCCACACCAGGAGCGCAGATCTTACAAAACCATTAAATCCACTGAGAACTTTGACAGCCTCCAGTACACTCAGAAATAGCACATCAATGCCTTCTGGAAAAAATACAAGGACAGATTTCATTTCAGTAAATATAGGAACCATACTGCAAGAAATATTGATTATTCTGAGGACTGATCAAAGAAACTATAAGGAACTCCAAAGACTAGAACAGCAGGTTCTGCACTTCGGAGATATTCTGAAGGTATGGCACTAGAGCTTCTTCAACAATTATCTCAATGTTTAAATCCCAAGGGTGAAGCTAGTATTTTAATATATTTCAGGGAAAATGTAGGTTGGAAAATATAATTAGAATGTCCAATAAAAACTAACTAGTGCCCCTTTTAATGTAAAAATTTAAACAGCCCATAATAAGGTTTCATCAACCATTTTGGACTTAAAGGTTTTGAGTTTGTTGTTGGTGTGATCTCAAAATATTGTTGAAGGCCCCTTTTATAAACCGTATGCGCGTCCAGAAATTTGGGATGAGTGCAGAACCAGATTCAGAAAAAAATCACTCAAATTGGGTCAATCTGAAGACATCTCACTGTGAGGAAGTGACTGCTGTCTGTGGCTGAGAACACACCTATCTGTCTGTCAGGGGCATCTAATCCCTGGGAGTATAACAGTGGAGTATGGACAAACTGCCAGTTTTGTGGCCAAGTGGAGAGGGAGGAAATGCACTTGCATTGCTTGGTGATTTGATGATCAATCCATAGAATTACATAAAATGTACAGCACAGAAACAGGCCATTCAGCCCAACAGGTCCATGCGGTGTTTATTCTCCACCCGAGCTTCCTCCCTCCCTACTTCATCTAACCCTATCAGTGCATTCTTCTATCCCTTTCTCCCTTATGTGTTCATCTAGCTTCCCTTAAATGCATCTATACTAGTCGCCTCAACTACTTGCGGTAGCAAGTTTAACATTGTAACCACTCTCTGGGTAAAGAAGTTTCTCCATAATTCCCTATTGGATTTATTAGTGACTATCTTATATTTATGGCCCGTAGTTCTGGTCTCCCATGCAAGTGGAAACATCTTCTCTATGTCTACCCTATCAAACCTTTTCATAATCTTAAAGACCTCTATCAGGTCATCCCTTGGTCTTCTCTTTTCTGGAGAAAAGAGCCCCAATCTGCCCTGATAGGTATAACTTCTTTTTTGCACCTTCTCCAGTGCCTCTATATCCTTTTTATAATATGGAGACCATAAGAACCTAAGAAATAGGAGCAGGAGTTGGCCATATGGCCCCTCGAGCCTGCTCTGCCATTCAGTAAGATCATGGCTGATCTTCTACCTCAACTCCACTTTATCCCCATTTCCTTTGATTCCCTGAGTGTCCAAAAATCTATCGATCTCAGTATTGAATATACTCAATGACTGAGCACCCATAGCCCTCTGGGGTAGAGAATTCCAAAGATTCACAACACAGGATGGAAAAGTGAATACATTTTTCCTCACCTCGGTCCTAAATGGCTGACCCTTTATCTTAAGACTATGACCCCTGGTTCTACACTCTCCAGCCAGGGGAAACGTCTTCTCAGCATTTACCCCATCAAGCCCCCTAAGAATTTTATTCATTTCAATGAGATCACCGCTCATTGTTCTAAACTCTGGAGAATATAACCCCTTTCTACTCAATCACTCCTCAAAGGACAACCCTGTCATCCCAGGAATCAATCTAGTGAGCCTTCGTTGCACCCCCTCTAAGCAAGTATATTCTTCCTTAGGTAAGGAGACTAAAACTGTACACAAAACTGTTCACAGTACTCCAACTGTGATCTAACTAAGGTTCTATACAAGTTTAACATAACTTCTCTGCTTTTCAATTCTATCCCTTGAGGCTTAACTTTTTTTAAAATGACCTTATTAACCTGCGTTGCTACTTTTAGTGACTTGTGTATCTGTACCCCAGATCCTTTTCTCCTCTATCCCATTTAGACTTATTATCCAAGCAGTATGTAGCCCCCTTATTCTTCCTACCAAAATGTACCATCTCACACTTATCTATATTGAAATTAATTTGCCAATTACATGCCTATTCTGCAAGTTTATTAATGTCTCCCTGTATTTTGTCGCAGTCCTCCTCGGTATTAACTATCTCTTCCCTAACTTCTTTTAATATGTGCGGATGCAATCCATCTGGACCAGGGGTTTTATCCTCTCTAAGTTTGATTAGTTTATCAATTATCTCCCCCCTTTCTATCTTAAATGTCTCTATATCTTTTTTGATCTCTTCATCTAATGTCATGCTCATCATGTTAGTCTCCTTGGTAAATACTGAGGCAAAATAATTATTTTAATAATTCTGTCATTACCTGTGAGTTTATCATGTGTATTCCTTAGTGGCCCTATCCCTATCCTGATTCTTCTTTTGTTATTTGTGTTTATAGAATACTTTACTATTTCTTTTTATATTCCTTGATAATTTAATTTTGTAGTTTCTCTTTGCCTTCCTAATTGTTCTTTTCTAACTTCTTTCCTAATGTTTTCATATTCCCTTTTGTCATCCTCTCCTTTGTTGTCCATGTACTTAGTGTATGCCTTTTTCTTTAGTTTCAATTTTGCCCTTCTTTATTCATCCATGGTGTATCATTACTGGCTAGTTTGTTCTTGCTTTTTAGTGTGATATATTTCTCCTGGACTCTATTGATCACTGTTTTAAATGTTTCCTACTGCTATTCTATTTCTTTGTTTATCAGTAAATTTTTCCAATTTATTTTCCCTAGGTCCATTCTCATCCCCTGAAAATCAGCTTTTTTCCAATTTGTTACTTTGGTCTTTGTCTTACTTATGTCCTTCTCAACCTTGTCTTAAACCTTATTATGTTGTGATCGCTATTGCCTAGATGGTCCTCAATGCTTACTTCTCTTATCTGTTCTGGTTCATTTCCCATTATCAGTTCCAGCAGTGCTTCCTCTCTTGTTGGGCTTTTTACATGCTGGGTAAAAAAGGAGTCCTGTACACACTGTAAAAACTCCATTCCCTGTGCCTCTTCACCTACCTGTTGCCAGTTTATTTGGGGATAGTTAAAATCTCCCATGATTATTATTCTATGTCCTTTACTCATTTCACATATTTGCTTACATATTTCTTCCTCCACCTCCTTTCCATTATTTGGTGGTCTGTAGTATACCCCTATTAGCATGATCGATAACTTATCTTTTATTTCAATCCGTATGGATTCTGTTTCTATCCTTCCATTAGTTATGTCCCTTTTTTCTACTGCCATTATGTTATCTCTAAGTAGTAGTTACTCCACCCCCTTCTTCCTTCCATATCCTTTCTGATTATGTTATAATCTGCAATATTTAGTTGCCAGTCCTGTTCTTTACAAAGCCATGTTTCAGTTATTCCTACTATATCTGATTCCTTGCTACAGATTATTGCCTCCAGTTCCCCTGTTTTATTTTGGATGCTGTGTACATTGCTGTACAGGCAGTTTAATTCATCTTTAATATTGGTTCCTTTTACTTTATTTTTAACAGTCCTTTTATGCTTCTGTTTTATAACTGTAGTTGTTCCTTGACCATTTATGTTATTTTTATTCCTTACCTGGTCTGATTTTTACACTCATCTCCTGTCTCTTTTATCTTTAAGCTTTTGTTATTGCTTCCAGATCCCTCCCTAATGTCCTTGTAATGATTTATGTGTCACTGTTTCTTGATAATCAGAGGAGGCCTGTGCTTTGGCCTGTGGAACTGGGATCAGTTTCAACTGTTTGAATGCCCAAATTATATAGACTAAAATTGAAACTGGATTAATCTCCTTATAGAGCATATCAATAAATGTGATTACATTTTCTAGCAATGATATTTCATCTCAGTAAATATGATTACATTTGCTGGATGTCAGAAGTTGTCCAGGCTGTAAAAAAAAAAGTTTTATTCTATTAAAGCCAGCAGTGAAACAATATAAAATATAGGATTTAATATTAAACGGAAATTATGAATAAAACATGTTTAAGTGTCACCCTCTCCCTTGAATTTTCTTCCTAGACAAGCCCTCTATCGGTCCTTTATAATAATTAGGATTTTGTGACTAAACTCAGCTAGATCTATACGTGCTTGTCCTGTTGTTCTCTCAGTTGAAAATTCTCGAGTCATGATAGTGCCTAAACTCAAATCTGTTGAATGGTACTTTACCTTGGGTTATAGAAACATAGGAACAGGAGTAGGCCATTCAGCCCCTCGTGCCTGCTCCGCCATTTGATAAGATCATGGCTGATCTGTGATCTAACTCCATATCCCTGCCTTTGGCCCATATCCCTTAATACCTTTGGTTGCCAAAAAGCTATCCATCTCACATTTAAATTTAGCAATTGAGCTAGTATCAATTGCCGTTTGCGGAAGAGAGTTCCAAACTTCTACAACCCTTTGTGTGTAGAAATGTTTTCTAATCTCGCTCCTGAAAGGTCTGGCTCTAATTTTTAGACTGTGCCCCCACTCCTAAAATCCCCAACCAGCGGAAATAGTTTCTCTCTATCCACCCTATCTGTTCCCCTTAATATCTTAGAAACTTTGATCAGATCACCCCTTAACCTTTGAAACTCTAGAGAATACAACCCCATTTTGTGTAATCTCTCCTCGTAACTTAACCCTTGAAGTCCGGGTATCATTCTAGTAAACCTACGCTGCACTCCCTCCAAGGCCAATATGTCCTTCCGAAAGTGCGGTGCCCAGAACTGCTCACAGTACTCCAGGTGCGGTCTAACCAAGGTTTTGTATAGCTGCAGCATAACTTCTGCCCCCTTGTACTCTAGTCCTCTAGATATAAAGGTCAGCATTCCAGTAGCCTTACTGATTATTTTCTGCACCTGTTCATGACACTTCAATGATCTATGTACCTAAGTCCCTTTGGACATCCACTGTTTTTAACTTTTTACCATTTAGAAAGTAGGGTTGCAGGAGGCAAGGCCATTTCACATTGATTGAATTTGTTTTACTCTGAGCAGAGAGGGTATCAGAGGGATAGCTATTTTTAAACATTAAATATTTTGAGGAAAAATAGGTCATCAAAATTGACTACGGTTAAACTCATTTCTTTATATAGTCAGTGCTGCTTTTGATTTAACTTGAAAGAGAAACAGAAAAAGCTGGAAATGCCCAGTATCTAAAAAGAGAAGAGCCATTTTAACATTTCAATTTTGCCCCAGGCCTGGACCCCTAGGTAGGCCCCACAACCACTGTTTGGCAGGCCAGGACACCTGGTCTTACTCAGCGTGCCTGCTCATTAAATGCTTTGCCAGGCTGGAGATGAAGAAACTGCCAGATTGGGAATCCCCGTCTCTGGCTATGCCTCCCCCTACACTGCTGTATTTGTTTGTGATAGGCAGGGGCTCTGCCCCCAATAAGGCCCTTTGGAAACTGCCTGGGTAGGCTGGGACCCAGCAATCTGGATGCTGGCCTAAATTGTGGCCCTTTGCTGGAGTAATGATAGTGTGATAGCAAACGTCATATTTACCATCATTACTACCTCAGTAATGTTTGACATAACTAATTTCTGTATAAAATAGGCATCCAAGCATTGCTTGGTAATAGAAAATGCCAACAAAAAATGAAATGGCCAAAAGGGACAATTGATGGACATTTCCTAATGGCCTGATTTTTGAATCTTCATTGGAGGCTGAGAACATTGTATAAGTTTAGGAAGCTGCTTCACCCTTTAATCTGCACAGGTGTCAGAATCCCCTTTGCCCTCAGCGAAGAGTTCCCTAGTGTGGGCAGAAATACTGCTTGGTGTCCACCAAAAATACAGTGTGAGCTTAAGTACTTCCAGGTCATTATGATAGGAAATAGAACTCTGCATTTAACCTCTGTACTACCCCAAGAATTTGCCAACTCCATCCTCAGAAAAACATTCTCTACTGCAGGAGAGTGATATTTATATTTTTCATACCAACCGTCTTTATTATCTGACCATAATTGATACGTTTTATACTGTGAACCTATACACACTAAGAACTCAAAATTTAATATGCCAAAATTCATATCACTTAAGATCCTTGCAACCATCTATTGACATACATCCCATCAGTCTGGGAAACGTTTGAAACAGGTCTCCGGGTTATCGGACAATGTTCCAATGTACTGTATTGTCCAAATT
This sequence comes from Heptranchias perlo, assembly GCF_035084215.1. Taxonomy (NCBI): domain Eukaryota; kingdom Metazoa; phylum Chordata; class Chondrichthyes; order Hexanchiformes; family Hexanchidae; genus Heptranchias; species Heptranchias perlo. Next base: position 31,850,531 of record NC_090343.1, on the reverse strand, counting down.
TCAGTAGTTAAATATCTGCTTTTTTTTTAAAGTTTGATTATAAGCTTGTCAAATTAATTAGTTAGGAAAGTACATTTTTGCGTAACACCAGATTTGAGCAATAGGAGATACATGACTGTAAAATGTGGCATATGAGTCACACATTAATCATCTAGACACGAGAATAACTTACATATCGGTACAATTTACTGTGCTTTTCTTATAAAATATGGGAGCAACTTATAGACAGGTGTAATTTATACCTCATAATTTATAGTAAACTGAGAGAATGAGACAATTTGAACGAAACTATTACATTATTTTTGTTTTTAAAGTTGCATTCTTTCTTTTAACAGAAAGAAATAACAGACAGTACAAGTACATCTACTGTCAGTCTGAGTGTTGAAACAGTCTTAGAAAGCTTCAACTTCCTAAACGCTGATTCAAGTGAAGATAATCTTTCATGCTCTGGGAGCATTAGGATGAAGGATGAAAGGTAGGTAACTGAAAAAATGACAATAAACCATACACCTTTCATTGCTAACAAAGTGTTTTCAGACAAGACAAAGAAAATGTCTTGAAAACAGATAACAGATAACCAAGTGAGTATAAGGCTACAATCAAATTGAATTGTTCAAGTTATTTTATCAATGGACTCCAAAAATAGATCATGGCCATGAAATTACTCTTGGTTATCTTGATTGGAGGTATGGGGTGGGGGGGGTTAATTCTGTTTTTTCAATGATTGGGACAGCAACATACATAACAGATCTTTATAAGGTATTGCTTTTGGGGGGATTAGTAGGATGTGACAAGTGGTGTTTCCCCGGGATCTGTACTGGGGCCTCAGGTTGTCACCATATATATTAATGACTTGGATGAAGGAATAGAAGGTTGTACATCCAAGTTTGCAAATTACACTGTTAGGAGGCACAGTAAATTGTGCAGATGGGAGCAGGAAGTTACAAAGGGACATAGACAAATGAAATGAGTGGGCAAAGCTTTGGCAAATGAAGTTTAATGTGGGAGAGTGTGCGGTCATCCACTTTGGATCCAAGAAAGACAAATCGGAATATTTTCTTTATGGTGAGAGACTAAGAGCTGCGGAGGAGAAAAACGATTCAGGTGTCCATGTACACAACTCACTAAAAGTTAGTTCACAGGTACAAAAAGTAATCAAATAGGTAATGGAATATTGGCCTTTTTTTCAAGGGGATTGGAATAGAAAAGTGAGGAAGTGATGCTTCAGTTGTACAGAGTCTTGGTCAGACCCCATCTAGAGGTATTGTGTTCAGCTTTGGGCACTGAACCTCAGGAAAGATATAATGGCCTTGGAGAGGGTGCAGTGCTGTTTCACCAGAATGAAACCAGGGCTTAAAGTGTTAAATTACGAGGACAGGTTGCATAACCTTGGCATGTATTCCCTTGAGGATAAGAAGCTATAATTATGATGAGACACTGTAAAAACTAGGACTGTATTCACTGAAGCAGAAAAGGTTAATAGAAACGTTCAAAATTATGAAATGGTTTGATTGGGTAAATAGGAAAAGATTATTTCCACTGGTAACAAAGGTCCAAACTTAACATTAATAACAGAAGCATAAAAGCAAGAGTTAGAATATCTATTTTCAGACAAAAAATTATTAAAATATGAATACATTGCCACAACTAATTCAACAAGAGCCAATCACAGCATTTAAGAAATACACAGTTGAAAAAGAAGAGGGTAGAAGAGCAGGGAAATGGAATTAGAATAAATAGCTCTGATGTGGAGCTGGCATGATGAGCTGAATGGCTTCCTTTTATACTAACATTTCAATGATTTGGGAATTAAAGTAAAATTAGATTTAGGAAAACTATAAAAGAACAAGAAAACCTAGTAATTAAAGGTATAGTTTAGCAGTTGGAACATTACTGCATGCTGTACCATTGGGTTTGGCAGCTGAATTAGACTACAGTATTTTTGCACTCACTTGCACAAGTTTAAAGTATTTATGACTGCTGCTACTTAGTTTTTTAACCCCAAAATTAGAAACTTATTTGTAACTGTATTTTTAAAGATTGACTAGAGTGCATGCTGTTATCTGTGCTGTGCTTTGTTTTAATTTATTTTTCTTATGCACCTTACCATTTGGCAGGAATGGCACTTACAATAAAGGCAATATTCATCAGCATGACTTATTGACTAAGAATGGAGATTTAGGAATTAAAGCAACAGGAACCCTTGCTCTAACATCAGAAAATGGGTGTCTTGATCAAATCCTCTTAACTCACCTGCAGGTATGCAGGAGGCTTCTACAGGTAGGTGGGGATAACATTAACTGCAATTATTTGTTCCATCTTTTTTAACCCTTTGACCCAATGCAAAGCAGCTCATACGTGTTAATGTATCTCTTAGAATTCCTCATTGCTATCTCTGGAAAAAGATGGCTTTAGGTAATTGACTCTATCCAAATTTATAGAGTGTTGAATTTTGTTATGACTGAACACTCAATTTTCCAGTATATCTTGACAAATCTTAGAATTAGAAGTTCAGTTTTTGGACTGATTTTGTATCAGTTTTTATTTCATTTTCATTACAAAGCCCTTACATTTTGAAAGCATAAGAAAACAAATATTTTAAATTTTGCATTACAGAGCGACTGATATTTCACAGGAATTTTCAAGTCTTAAAATATGAACATACAGAGCGCTAATTAAATATTACAGAAAACAAGAGCTGGGTTACAGAATATGCTCAAATATATTCCTAGTATATAAACTAAGAGTACTTGCTCCACATTTGGATCTGTATTACTATGTTCCATATAAATCTGTTTCATGTTTTCTCAGAATTGTCCATCCTCTTTGGATTCTCAGCATTATGCACCTGGAAGCTGAGGTGGGGTGGAGGAGTGAAAGCTTCACCATCTCATTGATAAGGGGAAAATTTTTCATGGGTCTGCTGAAACAGGAATGATTTACTACAGACAACGTATATTGTATTTTTAAGATATATATGATGAGGGAAATAGGCTAATCACATAATTGACCCAGAGGGTCACTGTAACCTTGATATAATTAATCCAGGTCTTAAATGCGAGGAAGAAAGGAAACTATTTAACAAAGATTTTTTTAAAGTTGGGAGATGATTTTGTTTGTATTAACCTTTACATCTTCCGGAAATCAGGAAAAAAATGGACCTCCAGTTATTTAACGCAATGCCTGCCCACATTGATATTTTGAAAGTTGAGCCTAGTGACAAACAGGATTCAGTAGCTTTAAACTAGACTTGGACCAGTTGAATTTGCACAATGCTAGTTACAAGAAAGAATTCACCAGCTCCATGGGTTAGGTCTGGACATTCTCCGTGATTTTGACATTGGTGCATTATCCCTCCTCAACCCCTCTGCAGCCTTTGACAAAGTCAACCGCATAATCCTCCTCTAACGCCTCTCCTCCAATGTTCAGCTGGATAAGACTGATTTCGCTTTTACCTATCCAATTGTAGCTAGGCCATGTCTAGCAATGCCTCTCTTCCCATTTCACTATCACTTCCAGAGTCCCCCAGGGATCTATCCTAGGTCCCTTCCTCTTCCTCATAACCACGCAGTCCTTTGGTGACCTCATCCAAAAGCATGGGTTCAGCTTCCCCATGTATGCTGACGATAGCCAACTCTGTCCCTCTACCACCTCTCTTGCCCCTCCACTGTCTCTGCTATCAGATTGCTTGCCCCAATTCCAATCTTGGATGAGCTGTTATTTCCTTCAACAAAACATTTGAAATACTTATTCATTGTCTTCAGCCCTCACCACAATCTCCATACCTTCGCCACCAATTCCATCACCATTCCTGGCCACTGTCTCAGGTTGAACCAGACTTTGCAACATTAGCATCCTGTTCAACCCCGAACTGAGCTTCTTATCTCTTATCCTCTTCATCACAAAGACTGCTACTTCCACCTTCATAACATCACCTCCCTCCACCCCTACCTCAGCCCATTTTTCGTTGAAACCTTCATACATACCTTTAACACCTCCAGATACAATTACTCTAATGCGCCTTCCATCCGCATCATCTTAAACTCATCCATACCGTTGCTGCCTGTATCATATTCTGCACTACGTTCTGTTCTCCCATCACACCCAATCTTTGCTGACCTACATTGGCTTCCAGTCCTCCAATGCCTCAAATTTAAAAACTCTCACTCACGTTTAAATAGCTCTATAGACTTGCACATCCCTGTCTCTAACCTTATCTAGTGCTACAACCCCATCCCCTCCAAAAACATTGTTCCTTTAACTCTGGCCTTTTGTGCATGCCCTCTCCTTTTGCTCCACTGTTGGTGGTGTTGTTTTCAGCCATGGAGCGGAGAAAATGGGGAAATTTTGAAAAAGAATGCTCTGGTGATGAATTAGGGAAGCTTCTATCTTTACTTCATACAGTGTTTTAAAATAGCTAGAGGTAAAATTGAAACTGTCTTTCCTTCCCAAGTTTTGAAATGCAGACCACAGACCAGGGCCCAGATATCTGTGAAATGCAGGTCAGGCTGTTTGCTGTGTTCTATATATTGGTCAGGTGCTAATTAATTATGTATGGCCAAAGCATCAGCAGGTATGAGAGACTGAGACAATGTGGAAACATCTGTCCATCCTATGCAAAATGTGATGAGAGTGGCATAATGCACCATTGTCTCGTTAACCAATAATGATAAACAAAAACAAACTTCAGAGGCATTGGGACAGTTTGCGAGAATTCTCTCATGTCTTTAGTTCTGAATGCCATGAGGACAGTAGGTTCATGCCACCTAAGTACAAGTTTGCATTGTGAAGATCTACCATTTCATCCAAAGAAGGATATTTTAACACCTTATGGACTGATTCTATTTTTTCAAAGTAATGTACTCTGACATTTAATGTGTGTGTTATTCCACCTGCAAATAAATCTTAGTTTTAGCCTGCACGTATTAATCTGATAACTTTCAAAGGAGACAGAAGGTGATGGGCATCCCACAAGTAAATACCACAATTAATCATGTGGCTTGCTATCCCACTTATGGCACAAATAAGGGCACAGGTTTCTGTTCATTGAAGTCATGGGCTGATTTTGATCTTTTTGCCATGAGCAAAATACTGACCCCTAATACTCTTGACACTAGGTTACAAGGCCTATGTCAATCAATTAACTTCTGTGATTGAAAGTATGAAAATCAAGTATACTAACAAACTTGCAACTGTTAGTTTCCTATTTTGCATAACTTAACTTTTTGTTTTACAAGATTGGTGAGCTGTGTAATGTTAATTGAGTACAAAGCACGTTTTCTGTTACGATCATATACATTATGCCTATTATATTTAATATATCTTGCATATTTTTAAAAACAGAGGTCATGATAAAATTATTTCTAGGCCCCTAAAACCAAGTTATTTATGTTTCAGAGATTTACATCGATTGGCTCTGTACCCGTCCTTCAGAACAGTATATTGGAGGAGCTCGCTCAGCAGATCCTGGTGTTGGAGACTCTAGCTCTCATCTGTTATGAGAAGTCAGGGAATATTAAATCAGTGGAGGAAGGTTTGTATGAAATGATCATAATCATGGACAGTGCACTAGCATTAATCTATAAAATTGTCTTTGAGGGTTATTCAAAAATTGTGTTATGGAGAGGAAGATTTATATAAGGACGGAACTATTTACAATAGGTTAGATACCAGATTGTTTGAAAAAAGGGGCTAATGTATTAACAGGCAGGAAATATATCAGGGCTACAAAGCTTCACTAGAATTACAGACATAGGAAATCCTATTTTTAATTTAAGCAATATTTAGAATTCAACCCCCTCGGTTATTTTATAAAGGCTTTTAAGGTTTCTAGCATCAGATACAATCTTATAGAATTTGTGCATAGTCACATGTCTGTCATTGTATAATATGATTTTCTAAAATGTCCATCTAAAATATTTATTTTATGAGTTGCATCGTAGTTGGTGACCTTGAATTGCTTGAATGATTAGTTTCTCGTTAAAGTGGAAATGCCAGATCTATTCCACGTGCCTCATTTTTGTCAGCTTAAATTAATTTATACAAATTGGCTATTGCAACTGAATGACCTCATCAGATGAAACAATATTAAGATGAAACATTTGAAAAAGAAAAATATCTTGCACATAAAAATTATAGTTTGTATTGCCTTATTTTTGTATTGTTTTTAAGCAAATGCCTGCACAATCCTGCGATCCCAGGGACTAAAACCTGAAAGTATATCAATAATTCTCAGTTATATAGATAGAAGTGAAGTCCTTACATTGAGTGTACATTAAAATTTCATATTTGTTTACAAAAAATTATAATTTTATTGTAATCTTCACTGGTAAACATTTTTTCCCCCCTACTTTACCCGTTTACTCCAAAGACTTGAGCACATAATCCAGCCTGACACTTCAGTGCAGTACTGAGGGAGTGCTGTACTGGTAGAGGTGCCATCTTTCAGATGAGACGTTAAACCGAGGCCCCGTCTGCCCTCTCAGGTGGACGTAAAAGATCCCATGGCACTATTCAAAGAAGAGCAAGCGAGTTTTCTCATTGTCCTGGCCAATATTAATCCCTCAACTAACACCTAAAACAGATGATCTGGTCATTTATATCATTGCTGTTTGTGGGAGCATGCTGTACAAGTGATTACACTTCAAAAAGTGCTTCATTGGCTGTAAAATGCTTTGAGACATTCTGAGGTTGTGAAAAGCGTTACATAAATGCAAGTCTTTCTTTCTGTTGAGAGGGCAGGTTGACTCCCTGGCCCAGTACCTCTTCCAATGGCACTTTGCATGTGGCCTTGTGTGGATGGCGAGCAGTCTGGGGTGACTCTCTCAAATTGTCTCCTCCTCATTCCCTGTGGGGAAGACCTTGGCCTCTGATTCTTTGCAAAGGCATAGCTGACATTAGGAACTCATCAGATGAGAAATTGTGGGTACATGCTGTGCTATAGTACATCAGGACTGCAATACTCCTAGCAACCTGTTTTTAGAAATTAAAGAAAAAACTAACCAGGTTGAAACATTACAAGGAAATATTCAGAATGACAAAATGCCTTTGAGACACTTCATACAAAACTTCAAATATTTAAAATATTATTTACTGCTGCTACTGTAGCCAGATGACACCAAAACACAATGTAACTGGGGTGAAAGCAGATCATCTGCATTGGAAAACTGTGGGAGGTTGAGCTCTATAAATCTGGAAAGGCAGCAAAGAATACTAAGTTAGCTATCTTTTACCTACAACCACTGGCTTTTGTGAAACTGCACTGTGGCCTGGACCTTATATATATTTTTTTAAAACTTCAGCACAGATTTTCATTCTCTTTAAAATATGTATTATTTGATGGCTTGTCCATAATTGGTCTTAATTTATCTTCTGAGTTTTTTGTTGAAGAAATTCAAGCTTTGTTATATTCCTCAGGTGACCATCCAGACTGTAAACTGCACCTGACAAAGATATTCAAAGCATGTTGTAGCTAATTATTTATAGGAACATAGGAACAGGAGTAGGCCATTCAGCCCCTCGTGCCTGCTCTGCCATTTGATAAGATCGTGGCTGATCTGTGATCTAACTCCATATACCTGCCTTTGGCCCATATCCCTTAATACCTTTGGTTGCCAAAAAGCTATCTATCTCAGATTTAAATTTATAAATTTATGCACAATAGGAGCTCATCACTCAATTCTCTGCTCTTCACTACTATTAAATAGTAAAGCTTTTTGCTTGCCTACTTATAAATACAGTCCGCGTGAGCAGTTTAGAATTATTGAACACAATTATATTCTTTAAATGATCAGCAACACGTAACACGTAAGCCGTTGTAGAAATGATATGTGATAGCTTTAATCCGGGACATACTCTAGGATGTATAGGGCCAATTGTCACTTTTCTCCACTAAGTTTATTAAGTTTATGTGCTTTGTGGCACATGGCATCCAGTTGAAGATGTTTGGGATGTTGTGTTTTTTTATATATAAAAGAAAGGATGTCTCAATATGAACTAATATCAACATTGCAATTAATATAGCATTAAATAAATGAACAGTGGTATTTAAAACTCGTCTCAGAATTACTTCTACTGCTAATTGCATTTTAACTTTTAATGCTTTCAGTCATTCCAAAGACAAAGAAGGGGAAATCAGTCCTGTCCTTCTGGGGTAAATGTACAGAGGCAGAATGTGTTCTGTATTTATCAGCTGAGAAGTTCCTGACACATCTAAGAAATTGTTACACACAGAAAGTGGGTGCAAGATTCCCAGGACAGACAGAGAGAGGTAAGCTATACGTCTTGCAGGTTGTCTGGACTAGAAGTCCTGAAATAGATATCATGTGACAATTAATACAACATAAGGTAATATCATTAAGTGAATAACTACTGTAAATTGATTTTAGACATGCAGTTGAGTCAGAGTTTAAAAAAAAAGACTAATATTTGGTTGATTTTTTAAAAACATATTTTGTACTAATGCCACCATTGGAGAAAAGTGGCCTGGAGGAATTAAATAAGCTGCAATTTTCATTTTATATGTTCTTTCAGCTCCTTTCAACTGTCAGGCCCAATAACGTCCCCCATTCAGGGCTCTGATTAAACCATTGACAGTTTATACAAAAAAACTCTCCCAAAAGATTATAAAGTCAAAAGGAAGTTAAAGTTTATGATACTTCCTTGCAACCACCCTTGAAAAAAGAATTCATGAGAATTGATGGGACATATATTTTGGGGGAAAAAAGTATAAAGTAATAAACATGTAATTTACTTATTTAAATAAAATTCCATTCAACTGAATATTAATTTTCTGTTTGTTGCTAAATCCCATTAAAGTCAAAACAAAAAATCTCTAGTGATTCTACCATTCACAATTCCTGTAACAAAATGGAAATTACAGAAGTTTTTGGCATTTTCTTTATAAAAATTATTGACCCAAAAGGTTAAGCTCATCATTGCCATTCAACTACAGAAATAAAAAGACTGCACATATTGGAATGCTGAAATAAAAACATAAAATGTCTATAACAGGCCAGTTTACATGGAGACCCCGATGCAAAAATTAACCTGCCCTTTCTCGTTCAATGCTGACTAACTTGCTGTGCATTTTGAAGATCTTATGAATTTATTCTCTTCAGCAAATGTTTATGGCTGGGGAGAGGGGCGGGGATGAGCAGGGATTGTAAGTATGGTAGTTAGATGTTTTCTAATGTGATGTGCCATTCCTTTGACTTAACAAACTGCATCTGTGATGAAACATGAGAGTTCCTGTGTCCTTCTGATGGCTACGGGAGTAAACCACAAAAGTTACAATAGATAAGAACAGTCATTATGTTACATACAGCAGAATATACTATTTAATGAGACTGAGCTGTCGTCAAATTTGATTACACTGACTTGATAGATTCAGGTCCAAGTTAAACAATATTAAGAAAAATTGTGAGGCTGTTTCAGAAAAGCCTAACAAAACATAAAAGTCAGCAGCTTTGTGATTCGAGTCAGCAATAGGTCAGCATTCAACACCAATACTGATTAGTCCAGAGTGGACAATTAGATTACGTCAGTTGAAAAGGAAATTATGAGTTACCAAGTTCTGCAATCATTTTACAGGGATACACAAACTCAAACTCTCCCACTCATACACAAATTATACTCCTCCTGTTCTTGGTCGTAGATTAGTGTCTTTCCTCTTCATGTGGTAGACTTCACGGACTCTGAAGAAGGAGAAGCTAACACTGATTGCCTAGTTTCACAGGGAGGGCTCTACAGAAACCATGGCAGTGAGAGTCAGGCCATTGTCGACAGTTGGATACCCCTCCCCCAATAAACCATTACAAGGGTGAAATCCTTTTTGAAAGCTGATCCCAAATGAATTGATAGTCGATCTTACATGGTCAAAAAACTCTACTCAATAACTCTCTTTAATATGGTTTGAGATTTTTAAAATTTTCACCATTTTCATGTTTTTGTAAGTATTCAGAACACTTCTGCATCAAATTGTCAGCTGTTGTGAATTACTACCATGTCCCAATGTCTCAGAGGAAGTGGTGACAGTCTTCCAGTTTTTCAACTACGTGAAAAAGTATAATATTACCCAGATGGGAACACATCTGACCGAACTTGCAAAGGAAGGTAGGAGGAAAATGCTCTTTGCCTGTACTGGAACTCAAGTGTGTAGTCATTGATTTAATTTAAAATTTGAGACTAATGCATATCTGTTTGAACTATAGACTTGTAGTTGTGGTTGGGCTAAGTTATAAATTCATCAAACAAATTTCAGTGGATTGAGACTGAAGTTTAAACATACCATAATCATAACATACCTCAAAGCACATTAAAATTGGTTCTGCAATCCAATGTGAAACCAATGTCACCAAGCGTTTGATACTTTTACAGGATCCTATCCCTACTGCATTCTTTTGTTTGCTTCCTAAATGTTAATCACTTCAACCAAAAATTCGCATTTTTCAGTCAAAACTTCAACTGTGATGCCATGTATATCCCACAATATACATGGCATGATATTTAATATAGTATACATAATAATTGCATCACAGTGAAATCTAATCACATGTAATAATTTGCAATGGAAAAAGTTGCAAAAGCCATAAACAGAATAAACTACAATTACCGATTAAGGTAATGTACAGATCAAACCACACAATAGTGTCATGAATTATCTTTGGAAAGGATAATGTACATTAAAAACATGTGGATGCAAATATATGTATCCTTGGAGTAGTCAGCATTTTAAGATTCGGCGATTAAAAAGAATCTTCAGGTTTTAAGATTGATATTTGGACCATTCGCATATATAGTCACAGCACAGTGATGGCAGTCTCTACTACATCTGTACAGTAGGATTCCACCACCTCCCTCACTAATATTTGGGATCAACCCGAAAAAAAGTGAAACAATCTCAATCTTTTAAGAGCAAAACACTGTTGGGGGCAGAAGCTACCACCTTCCATTGGGACTGCCTATAGATAGTATCCAATACAGGTTTAAGGTTAAGCGTCAGGTTGGAGATGGTCCATTTCAGTCAGCATGATGGAATAATTTTCATGAAGACCCACGTAAGCATCAAATAATGAGGTCTGCAACTTCTTCTCGACAAAAGTTCCAAACACAGTTAAAAATATAGAATAGAATGTATTTAATAATACGGGTTCAGTCCCCATCACTTGCTTTGTCCAAGCTTATCACGGGCAGCCACATACATAAGCTTGTCACCCCTAATATTTCCTTCTTTGGGTTGGCGTCCATTTTGTGTCTGATTACGCCTCTATGAAACACCTTGGAATTTTTTTATATGTCAAAGGTGCTACATCAAAACAAGTTGTTGTTGTTAATGTGGGAGGAGCAGAAGCAATGGCTATCATGACTGCCAGTAAAACCGTTGAGATAGGGCTGGACAGTCGGGTGAGGGCACAAATAAGCTGCATTGGTAGAAGCCACGTTTTTTAAAATTGCCACACAACAGTTGGGGTCAGAAAATGGGGTTGGTCACTGATCAAAAAAGATGATGCTTCCAAACGGTTAGATCAGGCTTCCAGTTTATCTGAGCAAAAACAGGGTGCATCAACAGCAAACGAGCTTCCTCCCCCTTAATAGCTGATTTTTGTTGCATTCATATGCTTTGGCTGTTTCATAGGAGTATGAAATTAATTCTGACTTCTGTTCATAAATAACAGTAAATCCATCTAATTAAATAAACACCAGACCTGGACTTTACTGTATAAATATGAATAAAATGTTTAGAAAATGAACATTTTTTAAAAATGAATTATTTTGGACAATAGCACATTAAAAGACATAGGCTTTGATAAATTGTATTTCCATTTTTTGTTTCCTCTACTCTTTGCATTTTTAGTATTTCTCACTGAAGCATTACAAACCACACAGAAGATTAAGACACTGAAAAAGTTAAAGGAAAAGCTGGTCTCTGAACTACAGCCTCTGCACCAAACCTTGCAGTCGATCAGTATTCTTCAGTTAGATGAGAACCCCAAGGTCACTCTAGCTGTAACCTCATTTCTTCGTAGTGCTTTAACAAATAAAATTTTTAGAGAAAAGGTAAGCATTTATCATTCTTATGCTGTGAATAAATAGCATTTTAAAAGGTCAAAAATATAAATTTTGCTGTGTTTTAGCCTAACTTGTGAATAATGCACGTCAATCAAATGGAATTACAAGCCATTAACAACATTTAGTTTTGCGGAGCTACACAGGAAGAGTATGAAAACTGTCTAGAGTTGTACTCACACAACACTCCTATTTACATATTTTAGCCTCCTTGTGAAATGGAAGCTGCTGTTAGCAAGTTTAAACAAAGAGGGTAACAGTATAAATAGGCTATTTAAAAAAAATGAAAACAGGTTTACACAGATACTTATAAAAGAATTAAAATGTTTTAATAAGATACACCGAAGGGATTTAATAGGCAAATTAGGTAATCAAAGAGAAAAACAGGAGAAAAAGACCAGGTTGCAACAAGTAATTTTAGTCACATTCCTTACTAAAATATAACAACTGCTTTGAAAAGAAACAAAAACAAAGCTTTCAATGCACTGAGAAACAATGGGCCAGATTTTGCTGAAAAAATAATGGCATCTAAAACGATGCACGCCGTTATTAATGCACAAATCATCCAGCAACTTGAAGTATTGAAGATACCCCTCTTGAATTGCGAATCGCCACAAGTTGCTGGCCAATTTGTAAAGCTCATCCGTTAGCTTTGCGAAAACGGCACCTTAACCTCCCCGTGATTTTCATGAAGTTGCTGTATTTGCACCTTAATTGCCCTTTAAACTCGCCACACAAAGTTAAGTCTTGTAATTAACAGCGTAAGTACCCTTTTAATGACAAGACGATTGTTAATAACTGCTAATCAACCTCTCACCCAGCAAGTAAAGAGTTATAAGTGTGGAGTATCATTCCTTCAGGTTGTGAATTGTTTTAGATTTTATAAATGCGAAATTTAAAAAAAACTCATTTTCCTTTGTCTCTTTTTTTCTCTCAATCAAATCCTTCTTTGCCTTTCTTTCTTTCCCTGATTTGACATTGAATTACCCTACTTCTAAGTCCTTTCTCTGTTTATTTCTCAATCCTTTATTCTCATTGGTTAAGGAGATACACTGTTTGTCCCATTGTTCACCAAGGTCCCAGATGTCCTATTTCCCTCGCTGGGCTGTTATCAGCTCACACTTCCAGCAACTTTGTGGGCAAAAAATGTTAAAACTTAAACGTGCATGAAGTGTAACTAATGAGGCACGCTGTGAGATGCCCCGCTCCAGCAAAATCTGACCCAATGATACGAGGATTCATTTGACTGGAAAGCAGTTTGCTAGTGTATCAGTTTGCTTAAGGTGTTCTGCATGGATTTGTTTTTTGGCAATAGCGAATATTTCATCCACCGAGGAGTGACAACCTGACCAACTAGACACATGTCTCTTGATGATCTGAGAGCAGCATCGATACTGGCCACTGTTTGGTCTGTCCCTACGCTCCTAATAAGGATTCACGGTGACAAACAGCCTGGAGAGAGGATAAAAATAGGCAATGGGAGCAACAAACTAAAAATATTAATGATGTCTAAAACTATTCAAAAAGCACTAAGATAACATCAGACTTCAACTCTTATTAATGCAGTGTGCTGATTATTTGTATAAAGTTATTTGTTTCTTCATAGTTTTAGAGCATTTTTGTGCTCATCACAGAAAGACATCATTGTTGCCTAAATGTCAATTTAGTGGCAGTTGGTGCTGTGAATTCAATAGGGTTAATGTATTTATGTATAACTGAGTGATCAGTCTGATTTTACATTTCTCAGGCTTTGGCCTACTACACAGAAACTTTGCAAGGAAAAGATATACAACTTCAGATAGCTGCCTGCATGGCTCTTAAACAGCTAAAGGTAAGTTAGCGTTTTGTGCATTTAGAGCTGCTATTGACAGTGCCAAAATATATTTGCAACTGATTCAAATAAATAAAAAGCAAATATTTATACCCATTATTGCAATACAAACAATTTTGTATCAATGAAGTTTATAAACCCTTAAATACAGATAAGTTACCCTTTATGATTAATACAAGTCATAAATGTTAACATTTAAAGCTGGCAAGATGAACCTATAATGGACTCAAAATTCTGTTATGCTTTAAACAGTAAAATGTTAGTATTATATCCTTTTCATAAGAAGTTTCAGAAAGGTCAATATATTGTGAATTTAAAAGAAGCCTTCCATTAGCTGGAATCTTTGGAATTCTCTACCCCAGAGGGCTCTGGATGCTGAGTCATTGAGTATATTCAAGGCTGAGATAGATTGATTTTTGGATTCTAGGGGAAATCAAGGGATACGGGGATTGGGCGGAATGGAGTTGAGGTTGAAGATCAGCCATGATCTGACTGAATGGCAGAGCAGGCTTGAGGGGCCGTATGACCTACTCCTGCTCCTATTTCTTATGTTCTTATGTCTTTGGGTGCGATCTCTGGCATAGTAGTACTTGCACCAATCCTAGAAATTCTTCCCTGATGCTGGCCATATTTCCAGCCTGGGATGACTGACATGAGAGAGACAGGCTCCCATGCCTGTGCTGGGGACTCATGGCAGACTGGGGCAGTGACTTGCTGTGGCAGGTCTCGGGGAGCCTGGTGTAGTGGGATGATGAGGCAGCCACCGAGCTGTCTGCAGAAATTACTTTTTTTTGGTAGATAACTTTTACGGGGCATGCTCAGAGCACTTGCACAAGCCCCTCTTCTATTGATGACCCAGGAACTCTTTCGACTATTGAAAACTGGACACTGAGGCTCAACAGTGGCGGCCATGTTTCTCCCATCATACAACTTCATTGCACCCACTTGCATATGGGTGGGAACATTTTACGTTGCAGGGGCTGGCCTCTTGAAAAGAAAGAGGGAGAGAGGCAGGGATGCAGCAGAGTGTGCGCCTCCACACATTTTCAGCCTTGTCTACTAGAATTTTACTTAATTGAACTGTGTAAGAAATATGATCTGAAGCTATTTAAGCTCTTATAAGTATTTGTATCACTAGTTCTTGCTACTGCATCATGAGAATGTGTGTTAGTAAATTTGGTTACTACTTTCAGCCTGAACAATAGTCTGACAATATGGTGCATTCTGCCTTTCTGCATGTTGAGCAGCCTATGCAAAATATTGCATTAAAAAGGCAATTGTTCACCATGTGCCATGCTACTGCTATGTATGGCACACAAAAAAGGGTAAATTTTAGATTATAAGAGACGCAGGCCTGCTTATGGAAGCTCCCTTGCCCTGTGAACAAAGAGTTGGGAGATGCTTAAATTGGAATAGCACCATTAAACTTGCTTTTAAGTATAGATAGTGGTTTATATCTAATGGGATATTAACTTGTTTTCCTTCCTTCAAGGCTGTGGAAAGCATTGAACAGATTGTCTCTCTGTACCGGTCTCAAATAGTAGGTGTGCGTGACATAGCAAGAGAAGCCCTCCTCTCTTTTGGTTAGTATTTTTTTAAAACATAAACTCTCTATTCTCCCTTCTCACCAATTTACTAAAAGTATCAGTCATCCTTGAATATCTCATCCAAGTGGCCATCATTCATTTGTGAACTGTGACTTGTGTTGGTAGCTATTCCATGATAAGGCTAATCCTCTCACTTGATATCCACACACAGGCACTTCCAACAGAGGTGGCTGGATGATGATTTGGAGCAAGAAATAGGGCTAATTTCCCTCTCCTTAACACAGGAGCACTGTGGTTACCTCCTGCTGCCCTAGCCGAGATGAGCTTATTCAGCCTGAATTAGGGATCAAACCTGGGACTTCCCTGATTTAAATGGCTAAATTGCTTTACTGCAGACTCTTGCTAAGCTGTTGAATGAGCCACAAATCTAAACTTTTCTGAACAATTCTGAATGGCATTGTTTGTATATTTGGTTGGTTCAGCAGTAAAATGGTTATCACATGTTTCCATGTGGGAAATCCCCTGTAAATATTGCCACTCCCCTGGACCTCCTGTCTTAAAATTTAAAAGGACATGGTGGAACAAGATTTGCAATCTGTGACCCAACATCTAGTACAGCATTGTTTCACATTCCAAAAATGCCCCATTTTATGTGTATGGCTTATTGTAAATTCAATAGGATAATCAAAATTAGATGGAAAGCTGTAGGGCAACTTGCATGATACAATAATTGCATTAATATGTCTTATCACATCAAAGCACACTTCACACAATGAATTACTTTGAAATGCAGTGACTTAGTATACTGTCCAGCTGATTGTCTGACATCCAGTCTAAGAGGAACTGCAATTCCCTCCAGCTAAGCATTGGGAAGATTGAAGCCATCATCTTTAGGTCCCAGCACAAACTCCGTACCCTTGTCACTAACTCCATCCTCATCCCCAGCCACTGTCTCAGACTAAACCAGACTGCTCATAACCTCAGTGTCCTATTCAACCCCAAACTAAGCTTCAATCGCCACATCTTCTCCATTCAAAAAGCTGCCTACTTCCATCTTGGTAATATTGCCTGTCTCCACCCCAAACTTAAGCTTACTTGCCATTGAAACACTCATCCAGGCCTTGGTCATCTCTAGATTCAAGATTCCAATGCTCTCCTGGCCCGCCTCCCTTCCTCCACCCTCCATAAACTTCAGCTTATTCAAAACTCTGCTACCGATCCTGCACAATGTCCTGCTGACCTACACTGGTTCCTGGTCCAATGTCTCAAATTTAGAATTCTCATCCTTGTATTTTAAATCCCTTCATAGTCTTGCCCCTCCACTTTTTCCAGCATGACAACCCCTCCCCAAACTCTGTTCCTGACTTCGGCCTCTTGTGCACACCCCTTCACTTCTTTGGTAGCTATGCCTTCAGCACATAGGCTCAGTGTTCTGGAACTCCCCTCCTAAACTCCTCTGCCCGCCCACCTTTCTCCCTCCTTCAAATTCCTCCTTACAACTCCACACTCTGACCAAGTGTTTGGTCAACCATCCTAATATCTATTCATTGGCTCAACATCCATTTTTCCCCTTATGCTTCTGTGAAGTGCCCTGGGACGGTTTCCAATGTTTGATTGGCATCTCAGTTTCTTAAAGTCCCTGCACATTTCAATGTAGCTAACTCTTCCTTTTTGGAGAAAACTGGCAAAATTCTCTTACACTGGATGATTTTAAACAATTTAATAGTGAAACTAAAGAAACATGTGCCTAACAAATTAATTTTATTGTCCAACATGTGGATCTCTGCTAATACATTGCTTAGATTATCTTTCATCTCATTCTGCAGGTGAAAGAGGTCGATTGGCTTTTGAAAAGGTGGACAGGCTATGGTACGAAGAGGGCATGAACCAAAACTCAACTACTCAAATTACCATTCTCTGAATATTGAACTATTGTTTAAAAATATCAACTACAACAGGTGTCTGTAGATAATGTGCTTATGTTCAATAATTGTGCTTATACCATGTCTATATTTTTTCTGTATAAAGATTTGCACAGTCACAAAATGCAACATTTATTTTTTTGTCTCATACAAGTGGTCATTCATACTCAGAGGTCCAGGATATTGGTGTGCAGTAAGTGGTGAGATTCAGATAATTGATCCATACCAAGTAGCTGAACTGCTTTTTACTGTAAATCAAACTTGCAAAAATTCTGTAGACAAATATGTTTTAGATTCTTAATAAATTCAATTTTCACATTGGTTAATGCCAAATATTTTAAAGTTGATGTTGACACTAACTTCAGTATGTTAAAATGTCAGCACAGTATAAAGTACAATAGAAGGACATATTATGTAACTACCAAACTTTCTTGCTGGTTACAAATTTATCAGATATTCAGTTAAGGATTTTTTAGAATTCACGGGACAAAAACTGAACTACACATTTGACAACAACAACTTGCATTTATGTAGCGCCTTTAACGTAGTAAAATGCCCCAAGGTGCTTCACAGGAGCGAATTTCAAACAAAATTTGACACCCAACCACATAAGGACATATTAAGACAGGTGACCAAAAGCTTGGTCAAAGAGGTAGGTTTTGAGGAACATCTTAAAAGGAGAAGAGCGAGGTAGAGAGGTTTAGGGAGGGAATTCCAGAGCTTAGTGCCTAGGCAACTGAAGGCATGGCCGCCAATGGTTGAGAGATTAAAATCGGGGAAGTGCAAGAGGCAAGAATTTGACTTGGAAATGGAGACAGTTCAGGTTTACGAAACAAGCCATTCTTAAACTTAAGCCATTTGTTGCTTTAAAGCTGCCACTCAGAACAAATTCTTGCTTCTTGTGCTCCACCTCAAGTGCTCAAATCTGCAGTTCCCAGTTGTCTAAATGATTAATTACTCTCCAGCCTTCTTGGAGGTGTGGATGGGAAAAAATGAGTGGAGCATTTTTGGGTTGAGTTGACTCCAAGACAAAATGCCTGGTGCTAGGATGTTGGAATGGAGTCAATCCTGTGGTGACACTAATCTGATGGGGTAAAACTGTCACTTGGGATTTTCTCCACTAGGCTCTGATAACCCTGCAAGCCAAAGCTCCAACAGGTAGGATGGTCCTAACTGGACAAGGAGTAGGAAGTTTATTGGTGCTTTGTGAGGGTGAACTGTTCAATATTAACTGGTTGAAGTCCAGGAGCACTCTAGGGAGAAAGGGGAGGGGGTTCCCAAACCTCATCACTTGCCAACCTGTACCCAAGTTCTCAGTTTGAGTAAGTGGAGTGTGTCCCCATGACTCCAAGTTGGCCAAGAGTTTGGTTTGAAGACTCAAGCATGATGATGGATTTCAATAGATGTCAGGAATCCTGTTGATCAAGTTGTTTTAAAGCTCAATTATGGGTTATTTTGTAACAGAATGAAGTAGGTTGAATTGTATAAATAAACTGCCACAGGAACTTATCCTCAATTTAGAGCAATGAAATGTAGGATAACCACCACGGTGAGATGATCCATCACATACACTGCAATACAATTATCTATCACCCAGGATAGGAAGTTCAGATGTACCATCCATGTGATGTCACTTTTTCCCACACTGTTTAATTAGTCTCTTTCCTTTTCTTCTCAATCATATTCTGGAAGCAGCATCAAAGATAGAGTGAGAGAAGGGAAAATTAGCATCCCTGTTTTTAAAAAAAAATGAATGTGTTCCAGGCAATCCAAGTCAAAGGAGGAAGAGAACTGTGTGTGAAGGATAAATTTAATCTAGTAATAATAGACCACATCAATGGTGGGTAATCTTTTTTACCCTTCATTCATCTGCCAGATACAACAGGATTATACCAAATTAGGAAGATGAGGTGAATAGTTAAAATTTAATGTTAAGATCAGCTCCAATCATGCAGTCTCCTAGCCAAGCATACTCGTACCTCCTGGTGGCAGGCAAACAGTGGCCTGCAGACAACTATCCTTATTTTTATGGCCTTTTCCACTTCCAGTATTGCTATTAAAGATCTATGATCTTCCATTCCATTGAGAATACAGAATATAGGTTATATTCCCATTCTTTTATTTCCCCCCCAAATGTACTATATTCCATGCACATTTATCTACATAGAAGTGGATTTGCCACATATCCGACACTTTCCTATGTCCTCTTGGAAGCTTCCACATTTTTCTTTAGTTGACATAGTTCCTAATTGATCAGCAAATATTGATATTCCCTCTTTTCCAATGTCCAAATCATTTATGTATAGAGAATTTTCAAGGGCACAATACATTGTGCCCATTTTAAAACATCCATATATTTTTGCTGTTTACTTTCTATCCTTTAGCTATCATTTTATCTTGAAAATGATGGGCTTTAATCTTTAAAAGAAGTCTGAAGTGGACTTTTAACACTTTTTGAAAGTCCAAATATTATATCCACTACATTCCCTTTGTTTGTATGCACTGCAATTTGCAAATATGAGTAAATTAGTCAAGCATAACCTGGCCTTCACACTGCAATATTGATTAGCCTTAATTAGCCCATACCCAAGTATTCACTAATGAAAGATTCAGTACAATGCCCCCAACTTCTAAGTAATGCTATTGGTCCATATGATGCCAAGCAGAATTATTCCCCAATGACTTAGGGATCTGTTTAAAACAGAATTCCTGATGGGCTAACTGAAGCCTCAAGGTGAGAGGTACTTGGGCTACAATAACTTTAAAAGTCATCAGATAGTATACTGTGCCCTACCTGAAGGCCTTCAAGATAGATAGTCTCGCAGCCCATGTTACCAGAGTATCTTCTGCACTTGATGTGGAGGCTTTGGGAACAAAAGTGTTTTATTTTCCTGCTCAGAAGTGAAGAGACTACCTTGATGAGAGTCTAACCACCTCCCCTTGACATTCAATGGCATTACCATCGCCGAATCCCCCACGTGGGGGGTCACCATTGACCAGAAACTTAACTGGTCCAGCCACATAAATACTGTGGTTACAAGAGCAGGTCAGAGACTAGGTATTCTGCGGCGAGTGACTCACCAGCTGACTCCCCAAAGCCTTTCCACCATCTATAAGGCAGCCTGCTTGATTGGCACCCCCTTCACCACCGGTGCACCATTGCTGCAGTGTGTACCATCCACAGGATGCACTGCAGCAACTCACCAAGGCTTCTTCGACAGCATCTCCCAAACCTGCGACCTCTACCACCTAGGATTAAGGCAGCAGGCAAAAGGACCACCACCACCTGTACGTTCCCCTCCAAGTCACACACCATCCCGACTTTGAAATATATCGCCGTTCCTTCATCGTTGCTGGGTCAAAATCCTGGAACTCCCTACCTAACAGCACTGTGGGAGAACCTTCACCACATGGACTGCAGCGGTTCAAGGCAGCAGTTCACCACCACCTTCTCAAGGGCAATTAGGGATGGGCAATAAATGCTCGCCTTTCCAGCAACGCCCACGTCACATGAATGATTAAAAAAAAAATCAATCAGTCTCATGACAGAGTTTGATAATCACCTATACAGAATTTGGCTCTTAGTTGGTGTTATACTTTCTTATACATTTGTAGCACAGATTTCAAATACTTGGAGTGCAGCCACTGTCTTTATAGAAATGTCCATCAGGATGGGCAAAATTTGAAATCCAGGTCATTTAATCTCAACAAAACAATCCTCCAGTGAGAGTATATATAGAGACATCAAAACTTCAATATAGTTAGGACAAGAATGTCAAAGCTTCAAAATTTTGGAAACAGCTGATTTTGTCTGAACATTTTGTAAATAGCTGTTGCTGACCATTTGAAAACATTGAAGAATGGGTTTGTGAGAGATTGGGCAAGATCACTTGACTCTTGCATTACTTCAAAAGTTTTATGCAGCAGTTATACTGCATATGCTATCTCAATGCTCCAAATGTTCAGTATGTTGCCAATTTCTCTAGAATCAAAATGGAACTGGTCAGAAGCTATTTTTGAAAAGATCCTTGTACACCACAGAAGTGTTCCAGTTGCATTTATGGTTCAGGTAGCTAGCACTATTCGGACCAAGGCCAAATGTGTTTAATCTCTACAATACAGAACACGATGAGCTGAGGATCATTTAGCTTCTACTTGATATCTCCTCCCTGTATCCTATCATTGTGATGCACACTTCAATGACATGCGAAAGCGCACAACAGTCCCTTCACTGGTGAAGAGATTTTCCAAACAATACTCTCAAACTCAAAAGAGCAACAGAATTAAGAGGAACTGTTACATTACAGTTCTCAAATTGTAAGGAGTTTTTGCTGTTGCTAATTGCGTAGAGACCCAAATGGCAAGTTTTTAAAATGTGTGCACAGGGGAACAGGGAGAAAGAGGGCAGTGAAGAGTGGAAATGAATAAGAGTATAATGAGGAATTATACTGAAGATATCCTGGTCAAATTCTATGTTAAAATTATGCTGAGATTAGATTTTTGACCACGTCGTGTACCCCCAGTAGTTCTATGCAATCATTAGGTAGAACAACAGGTCACTCAACTTTTATTGGTTTGAGACCCAGACTTCACTTCTCTCAATGAATTTCATGACTTCTCAGGCAACCCATTAGATTGATTACCTTGTGACAGTAGGGCAATCACCAGAGGGGACAAAATCTTGAAACATTCTACCAAAGGATTGCTGGATTGATTCTAAAGCTCAGATCATCATCCTCCTCCTAAATGAAGAATTGAAAAAAACCCCAAAAAATGTGGACAAAAACAACAGTGGAATTATGAAAAATAAAGGTTAACTACTAAACATGGTGCAGGAGCTTTTTCATCGAAAATCATTGTTCTCCACATATTTCAGAAGACAAGGCATTAACTTCAGGTGGCCTAGCTGCTCCTTGAAGAGCAAACTGACTTCTCAGACAGCTTAATTAATTCCACCACATCTTCAAGCAAGCACACGGTAGCCTCACTTGAGATGGCAATATCTGGAGCTAAATTTGCCAATGGGATGGTTGGGTGGGTAGGTGTGGGAAAAATGTCAACATCATGTTTCAGTTTTAGAAACAATGTGGGTTTTCATACATTCTTATCTCTACCCCCTCAACTCAAATATTCAAGAGTTTCACAAGTAGTAGGAATCTGGCCAGTTCACCTTTCATGGTTCTCTGTTTAATTTGTCTGAAGACCCTGGTAAAAAGATTCAAATTTTGTTTCAGAAAGGATAGGATTGTATGCCCTTGTGAAAGTTTCCAACTTGTTTTAAAAAAAAGTTATCCGTTACGAGGGTCCTGGAATCTTCCTAGTAGCTGCATACAACAAACGCCACAGAAAAGCAGCGGAGAGAAACTCACTCTAGAATTATGATCCACAAAAGCGGACCGCTTGTACGTGGAGACAAATATAAATAAATGGAAGACAACTCTGCATAGTGCGGTCCAGCTTGAGCAGCAAATCAGGTGTGATGGATGGCTTAAGGGGTCATTGATGAAGGCGTGGTAACAGAGGTGGAAGTCCACACGGAATTAAAAAAAAGAATCTTACTTTGACAGACAAAAAAAAATGCCCCAGATTAATAATTTTAGAGGTTGAATATAAGCTCATAAGAAGCTTCCACATATTTGATTGACAATTGGTCAATAACCAAAAGTGGTTAATAGAAAAAAGCATTAGCTTTATTTCACACCGCTTTAAAACTAGCTGACCAAGATTTTAAGCTTATAATTGTAGGTATTGAGGTTTGCAGTTTAAAACGTCACATATACGATGATGAAACGAGATTTGCTTTCAAATTGGTTTTATTTTAGATTTATGATTTATGTGGCGCACTTGAAAGCCAGCTTGGAAAATTTAAAATGGTTCTGCAAAGTCTGTAGATGCTTAAAAAGCCTCAGACCCTATTCCTTTGTTCAATGGTTGAACAATATAAAACCGTAGAAAATCATACAATATCAATACATGCAGAAACAGCTAGTTAATGTTGCCTAGAAAATAGCAACAATACAATTATTCTTAGTCTACAAGATACTATACAAGAAAAGAAAGTAAAATACATGAAGCTGTTTACTACTTTTGTGGCAAAAAGCTAATAAAAATGTGAAACAGTCAAATAGGAACACGTTAAAAGATCACACTAGCTCAAGTAAAAAAAAAATCAGTGTATCTCAAATATTTTTTTTTAAATTATAGGTACAGAAAAGTGCAACTTTTAGCTCCCAAGTGCTTTACCTGTAATTTACAAAGAATCCAGACTGTAAAAATGGTGCAGTTTACATTTCATATGGGGTGGGCTGTTTAGCATTGCACGTTGTTCGGCAGTGCACTTAGGAGAGGACATTCAATGATCAAACTTTCTGCTTTACTGTTTTATTGAAGTCATGCTGTTGACAAACACTTAGTGCAAGCAATTAATTTATAATTTTAAAATTAAAAGCTACAATTCCATTGACATTTTATAAAAACTGTGTGCTTGACATAACAAAAACAAGTCGGTATTTAAAAAAAAAAATTGTATATATTTGGTCCAAAAGTACTTCAATAAAAACAAATAATTCCAGTTAAGTCAGACACATCCCTGAAATTTATGGAAACTAGTGTGATCTAATAGAATTTGTTGTTAACCATTTAAAAAAAAAACAATCACATTGCTGGGAAGACAACAGGAGAAAAATCACCAACAGCACTCATCTGCTCCTACCTAGAAGGGTTCTCAGCAACACTGGGCATAAAAATTGTGTCCTCTGTAAGGCCATACAAATAAAACACTGAACAGATTTCCCTATTACTCAGCCATTTAAAAATCTAGAAAATAAAAATCTAATTAACGAGAAAAATACCTTTGCATAACTTTTTCCAAGATCCACAGCTAATGTAATGTTACCCATATTGTTGCTGCAATACTTTCACTTGAATGGATGCTGGTTCACATCCTTTACCAAACTATAACACTGTGGCAAAAAGGTATTTTGTGACCACTATGTTTCAGTTTAAAAAAAGGCAGATAAGTTACCCAGACTGTGAACAGTGCAAAGGATCACCCATGGCCAGTGGTGTGGACAACTGGATGCTTTTTAACCAAGAAAAATATTTTTTGTACTTTCCTACAGTGGCCCTTGATTAGATTGTTAATGTGCAAGTTATACTTGGGAGTTACAAATCACTCCAGTTGTACTGAACCAAAAGTTTGGCCAGAAGCTTAGTTTGGCCAATAGTTTGATAAGGAGCAAATATCAATTTCAAGTTCAATTACAGCAGTAAGCTTAATTTGAAATTCATGTATGGATTATAGAGAGACAGATAAGGCTTATGTTTAGATTGGGAAGCTAAATCAAAATCAATTTTCTAAGAACTGAGCTGAAATAAGCACTTTTTAAAAAGTGTGATTAAATAAGTCATTGTGCAATTATAATTGGGGGCACTGGTTTCTATTAATCTAAAAGACACATCTCAGTGCACATGAAATGAATAGAAGGTTACGGTTCATATTATATCGAGGTAGCCATTACACTAGCTGAATACTATTCTATCTAAATGAATGGTGATGCAGTAGTTTATAATACAGCTTCCACAATATTGACCATTTAACTCATCTATAACTTCCTTCAAAGAAATGGTTGCTATATTGAATTTTGGGTTGCCCATAACCTTTAAAAGTCAGATCTTATTCTTGCTAATACCAGAACATCCCTAAGAGACCAGCATGATTCAGATACTGCTGACAGTAGCTAAAAATAAATTGTTTGATGTTAAATGATAAACTATAGTATTCAAATATTGATTATATGCTTCTTTATGGAAAATCTGCAAGACATTCTAGGCCTAAATTAAACCAAAATTCAAGAAAGCATATTTCCTTTACCCCCTCACATATTAGCATTAAACAAGTTCAATATTATTTTTATTTTACAGCTTGAATAAACCAAGTGTTCTAATTACAAATTGTAAATTTTTTTTTTAAACTACAAAGGTAATTTCATAAGCCAGTGATTAAATTTGCTGTTAATGAGAATATTGATCACTCCAAACTAAAGCAAGGTTGGATCAGGCTTCCATATCCTGTAACTGGTTATTTTACTGACCAGCCACAGGCAACTGCCAGATTTTAGTATCAACAGTAAAATGGCGATATCTGTTCAGACGACACAACAGCACACGTTCTCCACCATTCTATACCTTTTATCCTGGTTTCCTAGTTTAGCCAGAAGCACAGAATGGTCTGGGCAAGGATTTCTCCACACTTAACTTATGCTACTCTGCAAATGGTTGACATTCCATGGGATGCAAGTCCAATATGCTTGTCCACCAGGTAGAATTTGCAAAATTCAATTTGGATTTATACACAATCTAATTAAAAGGCAATCAATGAACTGATGGTTCTAGGACACAACGTCGATAGTGAACAGCACTAAATACTATAATAGTGTGCACTATACTTCCTTTCTGCCTGGAAAAGAAAAAAGTACAACTCCCTGGTAAAAACGTGAGAGCAACACTTCTAAACACTCCATGCTCACTGAATCATAATTTTTGGTGGAAAATTTACATTTTATTAATGGTCCACAATCTGTTCATAGTACCAAAATGTGCAAAATGTTCAATACCACAGTCTAATTACTTAATCTGTTCAATCATCTTATTAGTATGACCATGCTGTAAAGAGCAAGAGCTAAGGAGAATTTTAATTAAGGCATGTAGCACAGCAGCTCAATAGCTTGTTTACATTAAAGCGGCTACTTAACATTTTCTGTCATTTCAGAGGTATACAAACACACCCACCTTTGAATTTTACTGTACATACACCCAAACTACATAATTATTAGTTTAAAATCTTACAGTCTGAGCTTTATTCACTGCTCACTTCTGCTAGATTGAATATTACAAACATCTCTGTATTGAGGGCTTAACATTGACCCAGGTTTTTAAAAAGTAGAATTTGCTGGTTGAAACTCTACCACAGTGTCTCAGCTAGCCAAAAACTTGGCAATGTATACAATAAAGGGAGTCATTAGATTAGCAGGTCACATTCCTGTATCAAGATGCAGGAGGCCAATTGAGAGCCATACCTGAAAAAATTACCTCCAAAAGTTGTGTCTTATCTGCCAAATTTAAACACTTGTAGAACTGTCTTGTTTAAGACAGCAGAATGTGAGAAGTGAACAAGACCTGTAGACAGTTTTGGAATGTTTGAACTAGATCCTACGTACTTGAAATGTGACAAACATCTCAATTACACCAAATAGAAAAAAAACCTCTTAATATATATACACACATGCCGTGATAGATTCAAATACAGATATGCTAGCTTTTATACAAACACCCACCATAGAAATCAACCACTGAAATATTAACTTTTCAGTGTCCGTCTCATAACCACTGCCACCATTACCAACCAGAACAGTCATGCAATTATTTTCAACATGTGCTACTCATGTTCACAGTAGTAATTAAGATATACATCTTTCATCTTCCAAGCAATTTCATATTTAATGATGCTAATGGAGTCTGCATGCATTCTACTACACTGATGTTCAATGTACAACTGCCAGGATACAATATACATCCAGACCATTGACAATCATTCAACAAAGCAATTCTATAGCTTACACACTGATTTCCTACTATTATATATTATTAGTATCCCCATATTTTGATATACATGATCCAAAAATGTCTAATTCTTATATCTTCAAGACAACATAACTATATACTGACTACTTACAATTTTCCCTCAGATTAAGTACTGGTACCCTATACTTTACAGGGCGGGTGGTGCTCAGCTTCCAGTACTGGCATGAGGTATCTTATTTTACTTTTCTATGAGCCCTTGATACAAGGCTCTAATTAAAAATATATGCTATATTCCTAATACATTGGTGGTTAAAAAATTGTTGAATGCAGTTATACCTGTTACAAATAAATATGGAGTGAAGGATACTCGGTTGCAGACGTAATGGTCTAAGTTTTATCTGTGGTGCAGCTGTAAAAATGCTGGTGGAAATGTTTTGCATTTTGTTGCATTACCCCTCCCCCATTATATGGTCGCTGAATAGGGAAAGGTTAAAAGCCAGTTAATTCAATTTGCTTTCAGACGGTTTGTGCAGGCAAGAATGCAAGCACAAGTGTAATAGAAAATGGTTAACAGACACAGCTGAAGAGGACCATTTTGCTGGGATACCCTGAGCAGCAGTGGATGCCTCTTTGCAGAACTTTTTAAACAAAAGCAGCAGTGCATTGCCACAGCTTTGCTGAGATTAATGCAATTTCACCACATGCGCAGCCCAAACATATGAAAAAAATATATTTTTGACTACATAAATGTGTCTGGTAAGAAAACAAAAGGTTAACATAAATGCTACATTTTGTTTCCCCAAGAACAATGGGCATTTTTCAGATTTGGATGAAAAAAATGGCACAATTGACATTAACATTGCAAGTATGCTAGGGTTACATGTAGGATGTATATTTTTCTGAACATGATTCTGAATTTCTGAACATTAAAACACAATGTACAACACCCTCCTCCCTCCCTCCCCCCAAACCAAAAAAAAAAAATCTATTTGGCATTTTCACTGCTTTCTCCTGAATATTCAAGGCCCTGAGATTTGAATGTTATGCTCTTGGGACCACGGGGCTAAAACAAATCCTAGTGCATCATCCTCATCTTATCCCTACAATCCCACCCAAGCTCCAGCCTCAGAAACTAGGTTTGCTTCTTAAGACATGGACCCTCCATAATAATACACACATTATCCTCTAGGGTATTTGTCAATGGAAGCATGCCCTGTAACAGAGGTAAGCCCCAGCTGTAAGAGCAGTGACCACACATACATTAACCACAAAAGGTTTCCAATGTAACCATGAGTTTTCCTCCTCCGCCACCTCATCATCATCATCCTCTTCACTTCTTCCAGGATTCACCTGTTCACTTGTCTGTGTGGGCATAGATGCACTTTCTCCAATGTGCCTTTTCCGAAGTTCTGGTTCTGAACTGAAAGGAGACAACAAAAAAAAAAACAGGATTGAGAACTGTACCTACTTTATATTACCAGCTGATGGTTTCTATATCTGATATGCTGTAATACCTATATCCATCTATAATCTATTTTGGCTGTGCAACTCATTACAATATGATCAACAGCTCTACCAAAGAGCATTTTTAGGCAGGGACAAAAAATTTTCCACATTTTTTCAGTTGTGGTTCCATACTAGATAAAGCTGAAATAGCAATTAAAAGAGCAGATTTCACTAGAATGACTGACCAGTTGGAAAGGAGTTGAAGTTAGTGGTCAATTTACTTGGTGTTCACTCTACATTGATTTGGGATTGACCCTGGAAAGAAACCTATTAAGAAGTGGCTTTACTTTCTGCTTGGACTAATCTGCAGAGGTAATTTAGGCAGGTATGTGTCGGTCTACTCCGTCAGTATATAACAGGTGTAAAAATTTGAATACACTGGTTTTTGGTGCCTAAATCAAACTTACTTGGTTTCTTGGATGTAATTAGCAGCATAGTACTTTTAATGTATCATAGTGGGTTCAGCACAAGAGGCCATTCGGCCCATTGTGCCTGTGCCTGTTCTTTGAAAGAGCTGTCCAATTAGTCCCATTCCCGTGCTCTTTTCCCATAGCTCTGTAAATTTTTTCCCTTCAAGTATTTATCTAATTCCCTTTTGAAAGTTACTATTGAATCTGCTTCCACCACCCTTTCAGGCAGTGCATTCCAGATCATTACAGCTCGCTGCGTAAAAAAATGTTTCCTCATGTCTCCCTCTGGCTCTTTTGCCAATCACCTTAAATCTGTGTCCTCTGGTTACCGACCCTTCTGCCATTGGAAACAGTTTCTCCTTATTTACTCTGTCAAAACTGTTCAGGATTTTGAACACCTCTATCAAATCTCCCCTTAACCTTCTCTGTTCTAAGGAGAACAATCCCAGCTTCTCCAGTCTTTCCAAATAACTGAAGTCTCTCATCCCTGGTACCATTCTAGTAAATCTCTTTTGCACCCTCTCAAAGCCTTGACATCCTTCCTAAAATGTGGTGCCCAGATTGAACAGAACACTCCAGCTGAGGCCTAACCAGTGTTTTATAAAGGTTTTGCATAACTTCCTTGCTTTTGTACTCTATGCCTTTATTAATAAAGCCAAGGATCCCATCTGCTTTTTTTAAAAAAAAACAGCTTTCTCAACTTGTCCTGCCACCTTCGAAGATTTGTGTATGTGCATCCCCAGGTCTCTGTTCCTGCACCCCCTTTAAAATTGTATCATTTAGTTTATCTTGCCTCTCCTCATTTTTCCTACCAAAATGCATCTCTTCACACTTCTCTGCATTACATTTCATCTGCCATGTATCTGCCCAATTCACCAGTCTATGTCCTCCTGAAGTTTGTTACTGTCCTCCACACTGTTTGCTATATTTCCAAGCTTAGTGTCATCTGCAAACTTTGAAATTGTACCCTCTATACCCAAGTCCAGGTCATTACTATATATCAAAAAGGGCAGTGGTGCTAATACCGACCCCTGGGGAACACTTCCCTCCAGTCTGAAAAACAACCGGTCACCACTATTCTCTGCTTTCTGTCCCCTAGCCAATTTTGTATTCACGCTGCTACTGTCCCTTTAATCCCATGGGCTTTAATTTTGTTAACAAGTCTATTATTGAATCATAGAAGTTTACAACATGGAAACAGGCCCTTCGGCCCAACATGTCCATGTCGCCCAGTTTATATCACTAAGCTAGTCCCAATTGCCTGCACTTGGCCCATATCCCTCTATACCCATCTTACCCATGTAACTGTCCAAATGCTTTTTAAAAGACAAAATTGTACCCGCCTCTGGCAGCTCGTTCCAGACACTCACCACCCTTTGAGTGAAAAAATTGCCCCTCTGGACCCTTTTGTATCTCTCCCCTCTCACCTTAAATCTATGCCCCCTCGTTATAGACTCCCCTACCTTTGGGAAAAGATTTTGACTATCTACCTTATCCATGCCCTTCATTATTTTATAGACTTCTATAAGATCACCCCTAAACCTCCTACTCTCCAGGGAAAAAAGTCTCAGTCTATCCAACCTCTCCCTATAAGTCAAACCATCAAGTCCCAGTAGCATCCTAGTAAATCTTTTCTGCACTCTTTCTAGTTTAATACTATCCTTTCTATAATAGGGTGACCAGAACTGTACACAGTATTCCAAGTGTGGCCTTACTAATGTCTTGTACAACTTCAACAAGACAACCCAACTCCTGTATTCAATGTTCTGACCAATGAAACCAAGCATGCTGAATGCCTTCTTCACCACCCTATCCACCTGTGACTCCACTTTCAAGGAGCTATGAACCTGTACTCCTAGATCTCTTCGTTCTATAACTCTCCCCAACGCCCTACCATTAACGGAGTAGGTCCTGGCCCGATTCGATCTACCAAAATGCATCACCTCACATTTATCTAAATTATGTGGTACTTTATCAAATGCCTTTTGAAAGTCCATATACACATCAACTGCACTACCTTCATCAACTGTCTCCGTTACTTCAAAGAACTCAATCAAGTTAGTCAAACACGATTTTCCTTTAACAAACCCATGCTGGCTTTCATTTATCAGCCTATACTTTTCTACGTGTCAATTAATTTTGTCCCAGATTATTGTCTCTAAGTTTCCCACCACCGACATTAGGCTGACTGGCCTATAATTACTGGGTTTATCTCTCTCCCCTTTTTTGAACAGGGGTGTAACATTTGCAATCCTCCAGCAGCGTCCCCATGTCTAAGGAGGATTGGAAGATTGCAGCCAAAGTCTCCGCAATTTCCACCCGTACTTCCCTCAGTAACCTAGGATGCGTCCCATCTGGTGACTTTTCTACTTTGAGTACTGCCAATCTTTTAAGTACCTCCTCTATATTTTTATCCTACCCAATATCATTACTATCTCCTTTACTGCTATAATGGCAGCATCCTCTTCTCTCATGAAGATGATGTGAAGTATTCATTTAGTACCTCTGCCTCCACAAGATGATCTTTTTAGTCCCTAATTGGTCCCACCCTTCCACTATTTATATGTTTATAAAAGACTTTGGGATTTCCTTTTATGTTAGCCTCTAATTTATTCTCACATTCTTTGTCCCTCTTAATCCCTTTTTTAGATCTCTTCTGTACTTACTGTATGCAGCCTGGTTCTCTACGTATTATAGACCTTACATTTGTCATAAGCCTCCTTTTTCTGTTTCATTTTAATCTCTATCTCTTTAGTCATCCAGGGAGCTCTAGCTTTGGATGCCCTTTCTTTCCCCCTCGTAGGGATGTGTCTACTCTATACCCGAACCAACTCCTCCTTGAAAGCCTCCCATTGTTCAATTACTGTTGAGTACCAATTTGCAAATCAAATCCACCTGGGCAAGATCGTTTTAATTCATTGAAATTTGCCCTCCTTCAGTTAAGCATTTTCACATTTGATTGTTCCTTGTCATTTTCCATAACTATTCTAAACCTAATATTATGATCACTATTGCTCAAATGCTCCCCCACTGAAACAAACTCCACCTGCCTCACTTCATTCCCCAGAACTAGATCTAGCACTGTTTCCTTCCTGGTTAGGCTAGAAACACACTATTCCAGAAAGTTCTCTTGTACACATTTCAGGATTTCCTCCCCCCTCTTTGCTCTTTACACTGTTACTGCCCTAGTCTGTACTGGGATAATTGAAGTCCCCCATTAATACTCTATAGTTCTTGCATCTTTCTGTAATTTGCCTGCAATTTTTCTCCTCTATCTCATTCCCACTATTTGGTGGCCAATAGTACACACCCAGTAATAGCTCCTTAATTCTAACCAAATAAATTCTGTCTTTGACCCCTCAACTGCATCATCCCTTTCCAGTGCTATAATAGTTTCTTTGATTAATACTGCCACCCCTCCTTTCTTTCCTTCCCTATCTTTCCTGAATACCTTTTAGCCAGGAATATTAAGTGCCCAATCCTCCACTTTGAGCCAGGTCTCTGTTTTTGCTACTATAACATAGTCCCACGTGTTGACTTGAGCTTGCAGCTCACCAATCTTATTTACCACGCTACCTGCGTTTACACACATGCAGTCTAAACTCATCTTAGATTGCCTCGCATTTGTGTCGTCTGATCAGGTTTGCTCAATTATATATATTTGCATTTTTGACAGACAGTTTTGGGCAATTCTCTGAATTCTGTCTCGGATGTCACTTGCATAATATATTTAATGATACACATATAAGTAGCATTATTAAGGTTACCTGAAAACTACAGTGCAAAAGAATTAACTGGAAATTGGATTGTGGCACCCAAGAGCTTTGTAACAGGACTTTAGGTTTCAAAATCCTGGCAATGTGATCAGACGAAGGCCCTGTGACACTCCCAATGTCGAGTGATACATCATGTTATGCTAATACCAGAAAGAATAGAAAACCAATTGAATTTGTTGCATCAGTAACCCGGCCTTTGTCTTTTTAAGCTTTGAAAGTGTCTCCAATATTCCACCCAAGGATATTATTAAAAAGGACATTTGAGATCCATTATGAAATTTTGTCATATGCAAGTTGTATACTTTGTAGCTTTAGTATTTTGAGCATACATTAGTGACCGTAGGCTGTAAAAACTTGTTAGTGTTCAATACCTGCATTCCAAAGACACTAAAAACTTGTTTGTATGCACATGACCAAGTTAAATTGTTTGGAGGATAACTGTTAATCTTCAACTAAGGGCTGCTGCTAAGGGTAGTTTATAGAAAGGATAAAAGGGATAATGTCCACTTACAGGAATTGCTGTTAATCCACAGAGGGAGAAGGTAGTCCCATAAAAACCTGAATTATAACACTAGGTAAAATGTTCCAAGATTAGAATTTGAATTAGAAATAATTCACCGAAGCATCTTCCACATGGTAAACCTGCTGCAACAGGAAAACTCGGCTCCAGCCCAAAACATATAAATGAGAAAGTCTAAGCTTATAACGAGGACACAAGTTTTCTGAGAAACTGTTTTCAGGGAAAGCCAATATCATAAATACCATCAGTGCAGTCATTCACTACCTTGTTTTAATTGGGATAGTCCCAATTCAAAAATTCTTGTCCCTTAATTCCGCAATTTAACATCTCATTTGAAAGACAGCACCTCCAACAATGCAACACTGAGTATTGCACTGAAATGTCACATCATGTGCTCAAATCCTTGAGTGTGGCTTGAACCTACATCAAGAACAGGGATTTCACTTGGTGTCCTGACCAAGATTTGTATATTTGGATTTTCAAAAAGCATTCGATAAAGTGCCACATAAAAGGTTGTTACACAAGATAAGGGCTCATGGGGTTGGGGTAATATATTAGCATGGATAGAGGATTGGTTAACGGACAGAAGACAGTAGGGACAAACAGGTCATTTTCAGGTTGGCAGGCTGTAACTAGCGGGGTGCTGCAAGATTTGGTGTTTGGGCCTCAGCTATTTACAATCTATATTAATGACTTAGATGAGGGGACTGAGTGTAATGTATCCAAGTTTGCTGACGATACAAAGCTAGGTGGGTAAGTAAGCTGTGAGGAGGACACTGAGTCTGCAAAGGGACATAGACAGGTTAAGTGAGTGGGCAAGGTGGCAGATGCAGTATAATGTGGGGAAATGTGAGGTTATTCACTTTGGTAGGAAGGATAGAAAAACAGAATATGTTTTAAATGGTGAGAAACTATTGCATGTTGGTGTTCAGAGAGATTTGGATGTTCTCATATAAGAAACACAAAAAGTTAACATGCAGGTACAGCAAGCAATTAGGAAGGCAAATGGCATGTTAGCCTTTATTGCAAGGAGGTTGGAGTACAAGAGTAAGGAAGTCTTACTACAATTGTACAGGGCTTTGGCGAGACCTCAACTGGAGTACTGCATACAGTTTTGGTCTCCTTATCGAAGGAAGGATATACTTGCCTTGAAGGCAGTGCAACGAAGGTTCACTACATTGATTCCTGGGATGAGAGGGTTGTCCTATGAGAAGAGATGGAGTAGAATGGGCCTATAATCTGGAGTTTAGAAGAATAAGAGGTGATCTCATTGAAACATAAAAGATTCTGAGGGGGCTTGATTGGATAGATGCTGAGAGGTTGTTTCCTATGGCTGGAGAGTCGAGAATTAGGGGGCATAGTTTCAGGATAAGTGGTCGGCCATTTAAGACTGAGGTGAGGAGGAACTTCTTCACTCAGAAGGTTGTGAATCTTTGGAATTCTCTACCCCAGAGGGCTGTGGATGCTGAGTCATTGAATACGTTCACGGCTGAGATAGATTGATTTTTGGATTCTAGGAGAATCAAGGGGTATGGGGATCGGGCAGGAAAGTGGAGTTGAGGTCGAAGATCAGCCATGATCTTGTTGAATGGCAGAGCAGGCTCGAGGGGCCGCACAGCCTACTCCTGCTCCTATTTCTTATGTTCTTATCCCTCAACTACCAAAACAGATTAATAATAAGCAAACATCTGAACACCTGGAGTTGCTGTGTTCGCTTAATGCGCAGCAACTTGAAGCAGAGCTTAGAGTGTCATTCATCTCATTTGTTGTCTTTGCGCATACTTGCCTAGAAAACAAATAATTACACTTTTCATTGGCTGTGAAGCAGTTTGGGATGTCTAAGAATGTGAAGAGTACCATATAAATGCAAGATTGTTCGTCAGCTCATTCTGCACGACGACGGTGGTAGAAATTTTAAACATCTCAAATTGTTCTCCAGCTTCCTAATCATGTGAAAGATATTTTAATTGCTAATATTACCCAAACCGTTTTGTGCACTGTGTCGCGATGTCATGAATCACCAAGCAAACATTGCAACACCATGACATCATTACACTAATGAGTTATTGAGAACTCATCAAATTGCGGTAGTGTGAATCAACTCTCCAAGCCTAAATGAACTCGGGAGTGATTTGCTTAAAGTTTGATCAATGGATCCTGATGGTGCCATAGAAGGAGTACCTATCTATCCATACATTTGATTATGTATAAGGAGGAATGCAAGTTATTTTTTAGATTCAAGGTTGACTATTTTAAATACATTTGCCTTCACTGGACATATGGAACTGATCATTTACTAGAATGGTTCCAGGAATGAGGGTCTTCAGTTATGTGGATAGACTGGAGAAACTGGGGTTGTTCTCCTTAGAGCACAGAAAGTTAAGAGGCGATTTGATAGAAGTGTTCAAAATCATGAAGGGTTTAGATAAAGTAAATAAAGAGAAACTGTTCCCATTGGCAGAAGGGTCGAGAACCAGAGGACACAGATTTAAAGGTGATTGGCAAAAGAACCAAAGACGACGTGAGGAAAAGCTTTTTTCTTTAAACACAGCGAGTAGTTATGATCTAGAATGTGCTGCCTGAAAGGATGGTGGATTGTGGCTTTCAAAAAGGAATTGGATAAATACTTGAAGGGAAAAAATTTGCAGGGCTTCAAGGAAAGAGCAGGGGAATGGGACTAACTTGCAGATGCAGATAGTTTGCAGATGATACAAAGATGGGAGGGAAAGTAGAGAGTGAGGAGGACATAAAAAGCCTACAAGGGGATATCGACAGGCTGGGTGAGTGGGCGGAGATTTGGCAGATGCAATACTATATTGGAAAATGTGAGGTTATGCACTTTGGCAGGAAAAAATCAGAGAGCAAGTTATTATCTTGATGGCAAGAGACTGGAAAGTACTGCAGTACAAAGGGATCTGGGGGTCCTAGGGCAAGAAGATCAAAAAGTTAGTATGCAGGTGCAGCAGGTGATCAAGAAGGCCAACGGAATGTTGGCGTTTATTGCTCGGGGGATAGAATATAAAAACAGGGAGGTATTGCTGCAGTTATACAAGGTATTGGTGAGACCGCACCTGGAATACTGCATACAGTTTTGGTGTCCATACTTAAGAAAAGACATACTTGCTCTCGAGGCAGTACAAAGAAGGTTCACTCGGTTAATCCCGGGGATGAGGGGGCGGACATATGAGGAGAGGTTGAGTAGATTGGGACTCTACTCATTGGAGTTCAGAAGAATGAGAGGCGATCTTATTGAAACATATAAGATTTTGAAGGGGCTTGATCGGGTGGATGCGGAAAGGATGTTCCCAAGGATGGGTGAAACTAGAACTAGGGGGCATAATCTTAGAATAAGGGGCTGCTCCTTCAAAACTGAGATGAGGGGAAACTTCTTCACTCAGAGGGTGGTAGGTCTGTGGAATTTGCTGCCCCAGGAAGCTGTGGAAGCTACATCATTGAATAAATTTAAAACAGAAATAGACAGTTTCCTAGAAGTAAAGGGAATTAGGGGTTACGGGGAGCGGGCAGGAAATTGGACATGAATTTAGATTTGAGGTTAGGATCAGATCAGCCATGATCTTATTAAATGGCGGAGCAGGCTCGAAGGGCCGATTGGCCTACTCCTGCTCCTATTTCTTATGTTTAACTTAAAGAACTGGCATGGGCTCCATGGGCCGAATGGCTTGCTTCTGTGCTGTAACCATTCTATGATTCTATGTAACATTTGTTTGATGACAGGCAATTTTTATTTTGTATACTTCAGAACTTTGTCCTATATATGCAGAGAATTGTATAGAAGATCAAGCTGAACAGATGACACCTCACATCTGATTAGCCCTTTCAATCCTGTCAAATATATAAAATCCTCACAGAAATGTCCCTTTTTCTTCTCTTCCTTCCCCATCCCCCAAAAATTACAAAACCCATGATGCTCATTCGTCCATCAGAGAGCAAACATTTGATATAAACAGCTTTTTGGGGTGTGGAGGTAGGAAGATGGAAGAACAATTCAAGTTGATGTACACAGGATGAAATGAAGAGCTGCAAAGTGTCCAGTGGTTTTGTTGCAGACTTCCATCATAATTTTAATAATTGGTTTTTGCTTGTCTGCTGCAGACAGAGGGCCACTCTGTATATTGCTTTTTTAAAAAAAAGGGGGCAGGGAAGTGAAGAGTTTCTCAGAATATCTATGTATTTCCTGTGTAATAATGACACTTCTGAACACTCAGCAAATATAAACCAAATTGACCATAATTACAAACTGGTTTATAGTCATCACTACTGAAAATGTGCACCTTGCCACATGTCAACTATTCATTTGACTTGCACAGCAATACAAGTGTTCAGATAATTAAGAAAAGAATGCTATGAAGGAAAAAGTGTGTTGTACACTTCTGCTCCTCTGTGACCATTAGCTGGAAAACAAATATTGCACAGGTCTATTTCAGAACCATTTAAAGTAACAATACTCATTGAAAAATATTTTAGCAAGACAGTATATTGCTGCAATTGATTTGCTATTGTTTTTTTCCCCCAAAACTTTTGTCACAAAATTCCATAGATTCCTCTCAACTACAAAAATAAGCAATGGGAGAAAATCCTCTACGGAGAAATTCAAATGTGGTTTTGAACTTTTAATGTGTTGAAAGTGTAGTTAAATCACGGTCTTTCAGCAGGGTACTAACCATGGGGGCATCACAGCCGAGCCTAGTCTTATCCTCCCCAGATGTCCACACAATTGCACTTCAAGCAGGGACTGCTGGATAGTAATTGAGACACACGCGCAGACCAATATTTTCCCTTTTCCTTCCCTAACCCAGGGATGCAGAGACCAATTGAAGTGCCCCACCCATCACTACATCTGCACCAACACAGACCAAAGACTGAACCTGGGACTGTCTTGGTCAGTATGGCCCATTTACTCATTGGATAAACTCGCTGAACCAACCATTGGGAACAACACTAAGTAAACTTTCAACTAGAAACAAATGTGACTGAAGCAATTTTTATACTCTGACAAGTTGTTTTTGCTTTTCACCTCGTTTCAAGTTGCTGCTTAATCATCAGCCCTAGGCCCAACTGGCAGCTCACGAAATAAGTGATTCCTACAGCTTTGAATGAATGAAAAAAAATGCAAAAAAGGGAGTATCTGGTGCAATGTCACCCATTCCAGTATAAGGCAGCTGTAGCTGCATAAACTGAATCTTATTGTGGCCTGAACAAGTTTCCCTGCTACAAGTACCTGATTTCCCAAGATGATCTTGGATGAATAAAGAATGGATGGATTACTTTCTCAGGTGGAAAAATAAGCACAACTTTTGATTTAAAAGACAACAGTATAAAAAGTTAAATCATTTACTTTTAAATAACTGCTGTTTATTGAATGTATCAACTGTCATTTTGGACTCAAATACAGTACATTGCTTCAATGACTCTCGCAGTCTACCCGCAACTCAGCTGAGGCTTTCAAACAACAGACATTCTTGGTAGTTGCAATGCAGAGCTGTTGATCAATGATTAACTAAATTCAGGAAGGTCAGTCAGATAGCTGAGCTAGGAAGAGATGTATTAGCAGGCATTGCTGCTCAAAGCACCTTTTAGGAGTTTCAGTGACACACTTACTTCTATGCACCAGTAATTTAAACTTTTTTTTCCCCCCTGCAAACATCTATCAAATTTGAATAATGTACATGTGAGGGTGTACTCAAAATGCAGAACAATGACTTGTGGAATAAAAACCCTTAGTCACTTGCATAATTTTAAGTTGTTTTACTATAGCTGGTGAGTGTAGATTAGTTTTTATAAATACCTTTCCACTCTTGAGTTGGTAAGTTGGTTCATTTTGCCATCAGGGATTTCTTCCATTTTGTCTTCACATGTTCTATCATCTGGGTCTGTAAAGCATATCCTTTGGTCCGGTGTTTTTCCATTGGGCGTCTCAGTTGCCCGTTTCGGAGGCCGCGGGGGTGGAGGAGTATGCTCTGGAGGTGGCTCAAGATCTTCATTAGAAAGCTCTTTCCATTGTTCCTTAATTTAGAAGAAAGCAAAGTTTTAAAGGAAATCAAGTCGGCTGTTCATTCAAATTATTTTCTCCTCATCTCTCCGAAAGTACTGTTTTATGTTGCATTAAGGTCCATCACAGGCAGCTATTCATCTTGCTTGTACGTAGTCAGTATGCATTATGAGAGTGGGGGCAGCACAGCTCAGCCTAATCCTGTTCTAACCAGATATCTAAAGACATGGAATTTCCAGCAGGAATCAGGTGCAGAAACCACTGATTTTTCTCTTCCCTGGCTCAACACATCAGGCTAATTTTAATGGCTCCACTACTCGTTCAGCTGAGACCAGCTAACTATGCATTCAGGGACTGAACTCAGGACCTTCCTGTTCCGTAAGCTCCATTCACAACACACCGTTAACTAACCCACCCAGCCATCTGGAGAGCAGCCAGTCACTTTTTTTTTGTAGTTTTCAAATACAATACTGACATCACTGTGCCATATCAAAGGAGGATGGATTTCATGCTGATAAAGGTAAAGGCAGCAGTGCTTGGAATACTTTTTCCACTTTTGCATCCATGGTAATCATCTTCCCCAACAAGGTACATTAACCCCAACTGCAAGCCAGCATCCTCTACAAAACCAAAATGAAATTTCCATTTACCATGCCAGTCATTTTTGTGCCTCAAGTGAGACTGTTAAATCAGAACCATTTCATGTCAAGTTATGGGCAGCTTTGTGCTGTGGATTGATGCCAATTAGGAACATAGTTAAGGCTGTCCAAACTCATTTCATTTAAGACTGTTACAACTGTGGGTGGGCGAGAGGGCGAGATTATAGAAAGGTATGATCATTCCATATTCTTGGATGGATGTAAAACCAATTGAGAGTGTAGAATTCTGGCCCACTATGCCAGATATGCTGAGTTTTCACTTCTGCCATGCCACAGAAGTAAATATTGAGCAGAGGCTAGCCATTTAATTTACTCAGTAAGGCAGCTTCATAGACACAGAGCACTTTCAGCAGGTCACTTGTCTTGTGTAGAACAGGGCTTGCCACATGGATAAAATATTTATTAAAGGATTTTACACATATTACTATAAGTCATATGGTTTACACGCATCTACACATTATTGAAAACCCAAAGTATTTAAAGTTTCCTTCTATATCAATATATTAACAACTAAATATTAGGTTTTGTTGACTTTTGCTGATTATGATGGTTTAGAAACCGATGGTAAATTCTACTGTCAGTTTGGGCTAGTGTCAGAAGGCTGTGTGTTCAAGCTCCACTCCGGATTCAAGCAAGTAATCTAACAGTGCACTACTGAGGGAGTGCAGCATTGTTGGAGGTGTTGCTTTTCAGATAATTTGTTAGTGAAATGCCGTCTGCCTGTTCAGGTATAAGTAAAAGATTCCATGGCATTATTCAAAGACAACCAGTGAAGTGCCAACATTTATCCCACAACCAACACCGCTAAAATAGTCAATTATCTAATTTGCTGGTTGTGGGATCTTGCTGTGCACAAACTGGCTGTTGTATTTGCCTATGTAACACTTCAAAAAAATTGTTCGGTGAGAGGTGCTTTCAGACATCCTGAGGACGTGTAAGGCGCTATATAAATCTAAGTTCTTTCTTTACTGTTGACAATCAAATCAATGAACAAAAGTTGAAGTGCTTACTTGTACAGAGGAGTCTCCCATAATGAATTTTGCCCCTTCAATAATAGCCATGTAGGAGAACCGCATTTGATCAGCTGTTTGGATGAGTCCCATACGATATTTCCTCATTTCTAATAAAACTTGTTTAATATCCACAGACAAAGGATCTTTCCGCTTGTCCATCTGTCAAAAGGTCAAACGCTGGTATTAAAGAAGGAAAATCACAGTTGAGTTTCTCAGTTCCAATCTTTCCTGTTTGACCACTTTGGGACATCAATGTTTCCTTATTGCTTGTTATAGTTTTGCTGTATAACATGTGTTACAAGCTTAAAAAGCTACTAGAATTGGAGGATGGGGGATTTGTGGGGGCGGGGGGGGGAAGAGGAGGTGGGAGAAAAGGGGGTGAACCACTCAAATATGAAGTTACACAATCAATCTCAACTACATTGGTCAATGCCCTAAAAAGAGCATTTGAATAATTTGCATGCAGTGTTTTGCTGAGTTTTAATTTCAAAATTGGCCACTATAAATATACATCTACATTAAATGTGGCAAACCAGGTAGTAACTGAAGTGAATGTGTGTCCTAGTTACTGTCTGGGTTGCAATGTTTAGCTGCTAAAGGGCCTGTCGCTTTAAGGCCACTGCTCAAATACTTCCTGTGGAAATCAGGTAACTTGAGTTTTAAATTCCAACGGCAAATTAGAGGTCAGTAAAACATATGTAAATTTCAGGCTGCGCATCAACGTTAAAAAAAAAACAACTGTTTTCCACCAGTAACAAAATGTGACAGCTAGAGTGACAACTTCTTTGCAGAAATAAATATTCACAAGCCAAAATACTGACCCAGCAGCAGTACTTTCTCCAGAGGTAACAGTCAGGAAACAAAACAAATTAATTGCCTTTAGTAAAGATGAGTTCCCAAACAGAAGTGATTCCTTTAAGTAGCTACTATCCAAGTTGTTTATCTCATTTTCTCTAGGGTTTCTTAAGAGCTTTCCTAGCAGATAATTATACCTTGTACTTATTCTGAGAATTATGAAGCATGATGTGCTGCTAGGAACTCAGCTGTTTTGTTTATGCCAATTATTTGGTTCTAGGAAGAGAAGTTTTATCATTTGACTTACAAATTTCCTTCCACATGTGCAGTCAGGAATAAGAGTTTTTGTTCACAGTATTTCACGGTTTTTGTTTAAAAGACAAATTACACTTTTAGACCCAGTCCAGAATTCTATAAGAAATCAGTGTAAAACATTACAAAGCTACTTACCAGGAGGAGGCAAGTATCAACCAGCGAGAAAGTGCCAGAGCGTCCTATCCCTGCACTGCAATGAACCATAATAGGTCCATGCTCTGGATTCAGTGAGCCAGATTCTCTCACTTTGAAAAGGAAGTTAAGGAATGAAGCAGGAGATTCTGGAACTCCAAAATCAGGCCATGTGGTATAATGAAAGTGCAAAATTTCCCTGGTTTCTTTGGTCTAGATAGGCAAAGTGACAATGGAGGAATAAACATGTCAATGCATAGTAATGTTCCATGTGATCCACTTTCTATTAAAAGCTTTTAGCCCTCAACACCCACATCTTCCAAAAAACAAACTTTTTTTGGAAATATCTTAATTTATTATGTAATGGAACTAATTAGAAGGAACTAGGAACATCAGTGAGTTAACTAAATATAAACTGGTGACAATACCTTGTGAAAACAATGTACTTCAACTATTTTAAAAATTAAAAATACTCACTATATAAACCACCTGCTTTATAAACATCTGCTTGAATTTTTCAATTACATTGAGATTACTAGCTTTGGAAATAAAAATCCTATCACACATAGGGATCTGGAAGCAGAACCAAAAGCCTAAACATAAAAGTAACAGGAGAAGAGTGCAAAGGCCAGACCAGGGTAAGGAATAAAGATAAATGGTCAAGGAACAAATACACAGTTATAAAACCGAAGTATAAAAGCACTTAAAAAAAGTAAAAAGGAATAACGAATTAAACTGCTTGTACAGCAATGTATACAACATCCAAAATAAAACAGAGTAACTGGAGGCAATAATCTGTAGCGAGGAACCAGATGTAGTAGGAATAACTGAAACATGGCTACGTAAAGAATAGGACTGGCAACTAAATACTGCAGGTTATAACATAATCAGAAAGGATAGGGAAGGAAGGGGGTAGAGTAACTGTACTAATTAGAGATAACAATGGCAGTAGCAAAAAGGGACAAAACTAACGGAAGGATAGAAACAGAATCCATATGGATTGACATAAAAGATAAGAAGTTATTGATCACACTAATAGGGGTATACTACAGACCAACTAATAGTGGAAAGGAGGTGGAGGAAGAAATATGTAAGCAAATAGGTGAAATGAGTAAAGGATATAGAATAATAATCATGGGAGATTTAACTACCCCCAAATAAACTGGCAAGAAGAGGTAGGTGAAGAGGCACAGGGAATGGAGTTTTTACAATGTGTGCAGGACTCCTTTCTTACCCAGTAGGTAAAAAGCCCAAGAGAGGAAGCACTGCTATTTCTAGTAATGGGAAATGAACCAGAACAGATAAGAGAAGCAAGCATAGGAGAACATCTAAGTAACACCGATCACAACATAAAAAGGTTTAAGATAAAGATAGAGACATAAGACGAAGACCAAAGTCATAAATTGGAAAAAAGCTGATTAAGGGGATGAGAATGGAACTAGGGAAAATTAACTGGAAAAAATTACGAACAAAAACAGAAAAGCTGTGGGAAACATTTAAAACGGTGATCAAGAGAGTCCAGGAGAAATATGTCCCGCTAAAAAGCAAGAACAAACTAGCCAATAATGACACACCATGGATGAATGAAGAAATAAGGGAAAAATTGAAACTAAAGAAAAAGGCATACACTAAGCACGTAGACAACAAGAGGGGATGACAAAAGGGAATATGAAAGGGTTAGGAAAGAAGTCAAAAAACAATTAGGAAGACAAAGAGAAACTATAAAATTAAATTATCAAGGAATATATTTTAAAAAGTATTCTACAAACATATACTAATCAAACTTAGAGGGGCAAAAACCTCTGGTCTGGGTGGATAGGACTGGAGGACAGCTAATGTGATTCCTATATTTGAAAAGGAGATAGAACAAGTCCAGGGAACTATAGACCAATTAGCTTAACATCGGTGGTAGGCAAGATAATGGAATCCTCACTCAAAAATGCAATAGAAAAACATCTAAAAACTGAAAATATAACAAAGAATAGTCAGCACGGATTTCACAAGGAAGGGTCATGCTTGACCAAGCTTACTGAATTCTTTGAAGTAGTAACAGAAAGGGTAGACAAGGGCAATACTGTAAATGTAATATATTTAGATTTTCAAAAGGCCTTCGATAAGGTACCACATAGTAGGCTCATGACTAAGTTCAAGGCATGTGGAGCCAGGGGACAAGTAGCAGAATGGATAGCAAGCTGGCTACAAAACAGAAGAGAGTAGGGTTAAAGATAGTTACTCAGACGGCAAAAAGGTGGGAAGTGGTGTTCCACATGGATCGGTACAGAGACCACTGTTGCTCACCATTCACAAATGACTTGGACTCAGGAATCGGAAGCACAATTTCAAAATTTGTAGAAGTCACCAAATTTGGAGGGGGGGGGGGGTGGGGGGTGAAGTATACTTATACCGAGGAGGACTGCGATAAAATACAGGAAGACATTAATAATTTTGCAGGATTAGTGTGTAATTGGCAAATGAATTTTGAATATAGTTAAGTGAGGTGGTACATTTTGGTAGGAAGAATAAAGGGGGCCACATACTCCTTGGAAGATAAGAGTCTAAATGGGGTAGAGGAGCAGAGGGATCTCGGGGTACAGATACACAAATCATTAAAAAGTAGCGATGCAGGTTAATAAGGTCATATAAAAAGCAAACAAAGCACTGCGGTTCATTTCTACCAGGATGGATTTGAAAAGTAGGGAAGTTATGTTAAACTTTTATAGAACCTTGCTTAGGCCACACTTGGGGTGCTGTGAACAGTTATGGTCTCCGTATTATAAAGGATATAGAGGCACTGGAGGAGGTGCAAAAAAGATTTACTGGGATGATACCAGAACTGAGAGATTAGACCTATCAGGAAAGATTGAACTGGGTGGGGCTCTTTTCTCTAGAAAAAAGACTGAGGGGT
Organism: Heptranchias perlo; assembly: GCF_035084215.1. NCBI lineage: Eukaryota > Metazoa > Chordata > Chondrichthyes > Hexanchiformes > Hexanchidae > Heptranchias > Heptranchias perlo. Next base: position 31,805,542 of record NC_090343.1, on the reverse strand, counting down.
GACCTGATAGAGGTCTTTAAGATTATGAAACGGTTTGATAGCATAGACATAGAGATGTTGTTTCCACTTGCAGAGGAGACCAGAACTAGGGGCCATAAATAGGGGTCAAACAGGGAACTCAGGAGACACTCCTTTACCCAGGGTGATTAGAACGTGGAACTCACTGCCACAAGGAGTAGTTCAGGTGAGTAGCATAGATGCATTTAAGGAGAAGCTAGATCAACACGAGAAAGGAATAGAAGGATATGTTGATAGCGTTAAATATGCACGGTGGGAGGAAGCTCGTGTGCAGCATAAACCCCAGCATGGACCTGTTAGGCTGATCAGCCTGTTTCTGTGCTGTACATTCCATGTAAATCTATGTAAATGCCATGGGGTATTTTCTACACTACTTGTCGCCAACTGGATCTCAAAAAGTTCTTGTGTTCTTTAGTCACCAAACAGACCACAGATATTCAAGCATTGTAGCAATAACACTACACCTGAAATCAGTTTCAACTTTTTTCAATACTGTGAGCAGAAGTTATGTTTCTACAAAAGGGTTAATCATTAAATAGTTGATAAATTGCAGGGGTCAGCTTTCTATCAAGCAATACAGGCCATGGGGTTTCTCAGTTCCATTCCTGGTCCACGCTGGCTTAGTTTATTTTATGATGTGGAGATGCCGGTGATGGACTTTCCAACAACGTTCACCTGAGGAAGGAGGAAGCCTCCGAAAGCTTGTGAATTTAAAATAAAATTGCTGGACTATAACTTGGTGTTGTAAAATTGTTTACAATAGTTTATTTTAGTTGGGGGCAATACAATTGGTCTTATCCCTTGGGCTAGGAGAAGGAAAGGCAAAAAAAAATCAAAGTTCTCACTTCAGGCTGCTAACCAATGACTCATGTTGGAAGGGGATTGTGTGGGGAGGTCAGCTGAAGGCAAGATTCAGGTCAGCTATGGTTCCCTTCACAGTTAAATAGCTTCCCAACATTCACCATTTAAACTCATGATATTACACAGTGTGCTGAGAGTTCGGTACGTGTGGGAGTTAGGTGAAGTGGGGGAAGGAGGTGCTGCTTTGCCTTGCTTTTCCTGCAGAGCGGTAGTGGACCTGAGAGCGGTGAGCGGTGGGAGAGAGCGAGACCAGAGCGGGGATAAAAACAGCGCGGAGAGAGCGAGACCAGAGCGGAGATATAAACAGTGCGGAGAGAGCGAGAGTCCAGTCGGTGAGCGGCGGGAGAGAGCGAGACCAGAGCGGGGATTTAAACAGCGCGGAGAGAGCGAGACCAGAGCTTACTCTGAGAGCGAGACTCTGAGACCAGCGGCAGTTCGGGGTGACGTCACCAGTCAGAAAGTGACGCGGCACAGGGGAGGCAGCTGATTGGTGAGTAGGTTCAGGTGAGTATTTCTACCATTTTACTGTAAGTAAAGTAATAAGAAAGGGAAGATCTGCAGGTTTTATAGCAGATAGTGTTTTTTTTTAGTGAACCTAGGTCCCTAGTATAGTTAACATTTTCTAATTTCAACGTAATTTAAAAGGGGTAACTCAGCTAAGGCAAGTCATGGCAGCAGACCTCGCACCCGTGATATGCTCCTCCTGCAAGATGTGGGAAGTCATGGACACTACCAGTGTCCCTGCCGACCATGTGTGCGGGAAGTGTGTCCACCTGCAGCTACTGACCGATCGTATCTCGGAGCTGGAGCTGCGGGTGGACTCACTGTGGAGCATCCGCGATGCAGAGAAACTCGTGGATAGCACGTTTAGCGAGTTGGTCACACCGCAGGTAAAGGGTATACAGGCAGGAAGTGAATGGGTGACCACCAGGAAGAGTAAGAGATGCAGGCAGGTAGTGCAGGGGTCCCCTGTGTCCATCCCCCTCTCAAACAGATATGCCACTTTGGATGCTGTTGGGGGGGATGACTTATCAGGGGAAGGCAGCAGCAGCCAACTTCCTGGCACCACGGGTAGCTCTGCTGCACAGGCTGGGAGGAAAAAGAGTGGCAGAGCTATAGTGATAGGGGACTCAATTGTAAGGGGAATAGACAGGCGTTTCTGCGGCCGCAACCGAGACTCCAGGATGGTGTGTTGCCTCCCTGGTGCAAGGATCAAGGATGTCTCGGAGCGGCTACAGAACATTTTGGAGGGGGAGGGCGAACAGCCAGCTGTCGTGGTGCACATAGGCACCAACGATATAGGTAAAAAAGGGGATGAGGTCCTAAAAGCAGAATATAGGGAGTTAGGAGGTAAATTAAAAAATAGGACCTCAAAGGTAGTAATCTCAGGATTGCTGCCAGTGCCACGTGCTAGTCAGAGTAGAAATAGGAGGATATTTCAAATGAATACGTGGCTAGAGGAATGGTGCAAGGGGGAGGGATTCAAATTCCTGGGACACTGGAAACGGTTCTGGGGGAGGTGGGACCAGTACAAACCGGACGGTCTGCACCTGGGCAGGGCCGGGACCGCTGTCCTAGGAGGAGTGTTTGCTAGTGCTGTTGGGGAGGGTTTAAACTAAAGTGGCAGGGGGTTGGGAACCTGAGCAGGGAGAGAGAGGAAAGCGTAGCAGGAAGGGACAGAAGGTATGGAGTAATAGGTAAAGTGTTAAAAAAGGAAAAAGCAGGAACTAAGCGTCACAAAACAGATTTGAAAGTTCTTTATCTGAATGCACGTAGCATTCGTAATAAAATGGACGAGTTAACGGCACAAATAACTACGTATGGGTATGATCTTGTGGCCATTACAGAAACATGGCTGCAGGGTGACAACGACTGGGAATTAAATATGCCAGGGTATTTAACAATCAGGAAGGACAGGCAGGAAGGAAGGGGAGGTGGGGTGGCTATGTTAATAAAGGAAGGAATCACTGTAATACAGAGAAATGATATTGGGACAAAGCATCAAGATAATGAAACAGTTTGGGTGGAGATAAGGAATAATAAGGGAAAAAAAACATTAGTGGGCGTAGTATATAGGCCTCCTAATAGTTGCAACTCTGCTGGAAGAAGTATTAATCAGGAGATAGTCGGGGCATGTAATAAGGGAACAGCCATAATTATGGGGGATTTTAATTATCATATTAACTGGACAAATCAAATTGGGCAGAGCAGCCTTGAGGACGAGTTCATTGAGTGCATCAGGGATGGATTTCTTGAGCAGTATGTAACTGATCCTACAAGGGGGCAGGCAACCTTGGACCTGGTCCTGTGTAATGAGTCAGGATTAATTAATAATGTCCTAGTTAAGGATCCCCTTGGAACGAGCGACCACAACATGGTTGAATTCCATATCCAATTAGAGGGTGAGAAGGTTGATTCTCAAACAAGCGTACTGAGCTTGAATAAAGGAGACTATGATGGTATGAGAGCGGAATTGATTAAAGTGGACTGGGAAAATAGATTAAAGGGTAAGACGGTACATGAGCAGTGGTGTTCATTTAGGGAGTTATTTTACAACTTTCAAAATAAATATATTCCACTGAGGAAAAAAGGGTGTAAAAGAAATGACAGCCACCCGTGGCTAAGTAAAGAAATCAAGGATAGTATCCGACTAAAAACAAGGACATATAAGGTAGCCAAACTTAGTGGGAGGATAGAAGATTGGGAATTCTTCAAAAGACAGCAAAAAGTAACTAAAGGATTGATTAAGAAAGGGAAGTTAGATTATGAAAAGAAATTAGCAAAAAATATAAAAACAGATAGCAAGAGTTTCTATAGTTATATAAAAAGAAAAAGGGTGGCTAAGGCAAACATAGGTCCCTTAGAGGATGAGACCGGGAAATTAATGGTGGGAAACATGGAGATGGCAAAAATGCTGAACAAATATTTTGTTTCAGTCTTTACAGTAGAGGACACTAAGAATATCCCAACACTGGACAAACAGGGGACTCTCGGGGGGGGAGGAGCTAAATACGATTAAAATCACTCAAGAGATGGTACTCAGTAAAATAATGGGACTCAAGGCGGATAAATCCCCTGGACCTGATGGCTTCCATCCTAGGGTCTTGAGGGAAGTGGCAGTAGGGATTGTGGATGCTTTGGTGATAGTTTTCCAAAATTCCCTGGACTCAGGAGAGGTCCCGGCAGATTGGAAAACTGCTAATGTAACACCGTTATTTAAAAAGGGTAGTAGGCAGAAGGCTGGAAATTATAGGCCAGTTAGCTTAACATCTGTGGTGGGTAAAATTTTGGAGTCTATTATTAAGGAGACAGTAACGGAACATTTAGATAAGCATAATTTAATAGGACAAAGTCAGCATGGCTTTATGAAGGGGAAGTCATGTCTGACAAATTTGCTTGAGTTCTTCGAGGATATAACGTATAGGGTGGATAAAGGGGAACCAGTGGACGTAGTGTATTTAGACTTCCAGAAGGCATTCGACAAGGTGCCACATAAAAGATTATTACTTAAGATAAAAAATCACGGGATTGGGGGTAATATTCTGGCATGGGTGGAGGATTGGTTATCGAACAGGAAGCAGAGAGTTGGGATAAATGGTTCATTTTCGGACTGGCAACCAGTAACCAGTGGTGTTCCACAGGGGTCGGTGCTGGGTCCCCAACTCTTTACAATCTATATTAACGATTTGGAGGAGGGGACCGAGTGCAACATATCAAAATTTGCAGATGATACAAAGATGGGAGGGAAAGTAGAGAGTGAGGAGGACATAAAAAACCTGCAAGGGGATATAGACAGGCTGGGTGAGTGGGCGGAGATTTGGCAGATGCAATATAATATTGGAAAATGTGAGGTTATGCACTTTGGCAGGAAAAATCAGAGAGCAAGTTATTTTCTTAATGGCGAGAGACTGGAAAGTACTGCAGTACAAAGGGATCTGGGGGTCCTAGTGCAAGAAAATCAAAAAGTTGGTATGCAGGTGCAGCAGGTGATCAAGAAAGCCAACGGAATGTTGGCTTTTATTGCTAGGGGGATAGAATATAAAAACAAGGAGGTATTGCTGCAGTTATATAAGGTATTGGTGAGACCGCACCTGGAATACGGCATACAGTTTTGGTCTCCATACTTAAGAAAAGACATACTTGCTCTCGAGGCAGTACAAAGAAGGTTCACTCGGTTAATCCCGGGGATGAGGGGGCGGACATATGAGGAGAGGTTGAGTAGATTGGGACTCTACTCATTGGAGTTCAGAAGAATGAGAGGCGATCTTATTGAAACATATAAGATTGTGAAGGGTCTTGATCGGGTGGATGCGGTAAGGATGTTCCCAAAGATGGGTGAAACTAGAACTAGGGGGCATAATCTTAGAATAAGGGGCTGCTCTTTCAAAACTGAGATGAGGAGAAACTTCTTCACTCAGAGGGTGGTAGGTCTGTGGAATTTGCTGCCCCAGGAAGCTGTGGAAGCTACATCATTAGATAAATTTAAAACAGAAATAGACAGTTTCCTAGAAGTAAAGGGAATTAGGGGTTATGGGGAGCGGGCAGGAAATTGGACATGAAGCTGAGTTCGGATCGGTCAATGCCCTGTGGGTGGCGGAGAGGGCCCAGGGGCTATGTGGCCGGGTCCTGCTCCGACTTCTTGTGTTCTTTAGATTTGTGGTTGGGATCAGATCAGCCATGATCTTATTGAATGGCGGAGCAGGCTCGAGGGGCCGATTGGCCTACTCCTGCTCCAATTTCTTATGTTCTTATGTTCTTATGTTCTAAGAATGGCACCCATGGACATGTACCCCAATGACAATCAGCAAGTTCTGGAAAGATTCTATAGCTCCCTTCAGAAAGCTGATTTAGACAATTAGGTTGTCAGATACCATAAAGTGTGCTGTTTACTTACAACCACCATATCAAAACACAAGTTGGGATCAGCTTTATTGCATGTGCCTCCCTTTCATGACCAACAGTACAGCTAAAATAGGAATATAAACAAAGTAAAAAGTAAAAGTCAGCAGAATTTTAAAACCAAGTTGGAAGTTTTAATTTTTAAAAAAAATTCAGAAATCTCAAAAGCAAAAGCAAGGGCATTTGGCTCAGTCAACAGAAGGTGACCTTTAAACAGAGTATCAGGTCATATTTCCACCTCCTAAGTCTCGCGTTTTTTTTTTGCAAATTCCACGCTGATATTGCAATGGAATCAGGAATTTCAAATGTAAATAGTACACAAAACACAGGTTTTTTTTAATTTAAAGAAAAAGCAGCACTATTCAATGAAGTGAGTGAGACTATTTAGAGTTGTCTAAATAAACTGCATTTAGCTGTATCATAAATAATGCATTATAACCAAGATCTACTGGATACTGATTTTTTGAAATAAAACATACATGTAGGACATGGGGGGGGGGGGGGGGTGGAGGGGAGGAGAATAAAGCTTACTGGTGATGGAAAGTCAATTAAACTAAATTTTAAAAACCATAGACAGAGGAACAGGTCACCCCAAAATGTATCTCAGCCAATTAATTAGTTTTGAAGTGTAATCATTTCTGTAGGCAAATGCACAGCTAATTTGTGCATAGGAAAGTACCACACTTATTAGATGAAATGACCAACTAATCTGTTTTGATTATGTTGGCTCAAGGATGAATATTGACCAAGACAGAGAACTCCCTGCTCTTCTATAGTCTTACATGAATAGACCATGGGATCTTTCGTTCACCTGAACCTGCAGATGGGGCCTCTGTTTGATGTCTCATCTGAAATATGGCAACTGCGACAATGGAGCACTGCGTCAGTACCACACTCAAGCGTCAGCTACATTACATGCTCACATCAGTGGGGCTTGAACCCATAACCGTTGGCCTCAGGTGAGTGCTACCAACTAAGCCAACATTATTTGATCATTGACCTAACAAACTAAAAAGGTGCCAATCCAATTTCAGGGTTGGAATTTCTGCTGATCTGAGACCCATTATTTTCCATCTTGGGTCAGTGGAAAAATAATGCAATCCACCCATAGAAACTTCTACTTTTTCACAGCAGGAACTTGTTTGCACAGATGACATATCTAAAATCACACATGGACTTCATGAGATGAATGTCTGAATGAGGGCACAAATCCTACAGAATTCTGGATTACTACAGAAGTCCTGGATTATCTGAAGGAATAATATAGGCCTGCATCAGAAGAAAATCTGAGCCTTGATTTTTTGGGGATGGGGAAATGAGAAAAAAAAATTGAAACCTAAAGTTCATAAATGCACTATATTTTCCAGAATGGAAATTCAAAAAGGAAAATTGTCCAGTACAAGGCAATAGAAATCCACAGCGTTTATTACTGTTAATCATAACTGCCCCCACATATATACCTAGAAAATTAAAAGTCCAGTGTCCTGCAGGCATATGTAGGACACACCTTATAGTCGGTCACATTATTGGCTCAAGTAATTTCTATTAACTTAAGAATGAACTTGTATTTAGATAACACCTGGTCACATCCTCACAGTGTCCCATAGTGCTTCACAGCCAATTAATTACTTTTGACACTGTCACCGTTGTGGGCAAACATGACTGCCAATTTATCCATAGCAAGATCCCACAAATAAATGAGATGATCAGTTAATCGGCTGCTCAGGACACTGGGAGAAATTACTGCTCGTTTTTGAATACCAAGGAATTTTCTAAATTCACTTGAACAGGCAGATAAACCTTCAGTTTAATGTTTCATTTGAAAGGCAACACCTTTGACTAGTATTCCACTGAAGTGTCAGCTTGGATTGGGGCTTGAACTCAACCTTTTGACTCAGAACAGAGATCTACCAGTTGAGCTGTGCTGACACTTAAATATTCCATTAACTAAATACGAATCAATCAAAAACCATTTCCATTTGTTTAGATTGGTAGGAAAGGCTACCAATTACTAACCAGAAAACAGCAATCAGATGCATCAGCCAAAAAAATTCTAAAACTGCTAATTAAAAATGAATTGGTCAAAAAAAAATGTCCTGCAATTCCTCTCAGCAGTCATGTTGATTTTCACCCAGCCATGTTTATAGCCCTGGTTTTGCTGCACCTCTGAAGCTTGCCTTACTTTCTCTGGTGTTACGGAGGCTCAACTTGGTAGTGGACTACAGTTCGCAGAATGCATCAGTGTCACTGTGAGCAGTTCCCATAACAGAGCTCAAGACTGCTACCTCAGTCAACCTGGATGTAGAGGGTGTGAGGGAGGTAAATACAAACAAGAAGTTGTGCCATGCTCTCTGAATGGTCAGTCTTGCCAATTAAATATCCTGGAAGAAACACCTCAAACTTTTTTTTTTGAGTCGGTGGGGGTCGGCGGCGGGGGGAAAGGAAAGAATACAAGATTTTTCTCATTATCAAGACTCGCTGTTTATGTACATTTGAAAACTCCCGTACAGTTTTAACTCAGCAAAAAGATGAAACGCATCACTTGAATAAATCAGTGGGTAACATGTCGGAGGCATATAGAGACAATGGAAGATATATAGAAGGGCAAACAGAACAAAAAGACAAGCTTGAAGAGTTAAAGACGGCAAGAGAACATATGCGGGTGGGGAGGGGAAAGACAGACGTGAATTACAGGAAGATTACTTTTTATTCATGAGCAATGCTGGGGGTGGGGGTGGTTGTCAACTCGTATACTTATAAATCAGTATGAAAGCTTATATGCTTCATGCAAACTAGTAAATGCTACAGGAAGCTAGGAGCACCTGGCTATGCACTGCAATTCTAAAATGTTTTCAGAACTGGAGAAAGCAAGTTCTTGAAGCTAGCCACATATGCAAGTATACAAAGTGATGACTTTTGTGTGCATGTTTGGGGAGGGAAGAGTTGAGAGAAGGGGAGGGGGGAGAAAAAAAAACAGGTTTTTGAATTTTAGTAGTAAAATCAAAAGGAAGGTCTTTGCCTTAAAGTAACTATTTAATGTAACATTAACACTAGTGCAAATGGTTGTGGCAGGTCATGTGACTACAAACAGAAGGGACACTTTCACAAAAACTCTGAAAAATTCTGTAAAGGACAACAGCCTTTTCCCTTCTCAAATATATTTACATACAATATAGTCACTGTTATGTTTGTCTGGAAAAAAAATCTGGCTTGAAGGCTATAAAGATAAAATATTCAGATTTTATTACATACAGATCAGAGTACAGACTGGGTTTAATGGCATTATAATGAACTGAAAACTGTGATTTTTAAAAAAAACTTCAATGTTCAGTTCTTAGTTTGTGCCAAACCACTGGCTTAGTAAAGCTTAAATACTCCTTGGAGATCATTAGTCTTAATGTATATTTTGCAAATTTATAATACAACCATGAAACTTGCATTTTCCCATCCATTAGTCTATTAATACAAGTATTTTTATTTTGGAAGAAAATAAATTGGAACTGTTGAAATAAAAACATGCTGTGCTGCTATTTTACACCTGTCATATTTTACACCTGTCATATGATCACTCTATTCCTATTTACAGCCTACTCACCTGGACAGTTTGGCAGTTTAACCATTACAACAGGAAAGTAAAGGGGGAAATAAAAGAATTAATTTACGTTTATACAGAAACTTTTATGATTTCAGGATATCCCAAAATGCTTCATAGCCAATGAATTACTTTTGATGTGTAGTCACTGTTGTAATATAGGGAAATGCGGCAGCCAATTTGCACACAGCAAGAACCCAAAAACAGCAATGACATAAATGACCAGATAATTTGTTTTAGCGATGTTGGTTTGGAGATAAAAGTTGGCTAGGAAAAGTTCCCTGCTCTTTTTCGAATACTGGCATGGGATCTTTTACGTCCATTGAGAGAGAATCAGGACCTTTGTTTAATGTCTCATCAAAAGACGGCACCTCTGACAGTGCTGCACTCCTCAGTACTGGACTAAAGTGTGAACCTAGATTATATGCTCAAGTCTCTGGAGTGAATCTTGAACTCTTGACCTTTTGAGGCGAGAGTGCTACCACCGAGCCAAAGCTGACACCTACAGATGGTACAGCTGGTTCTAAAAGATATCAAATTAGGTGATAAGATGAATCATAGCTATATACTCCCTCAGTAGTGTTGAACTGGTGTGTTACATTGTGGCTACATCAGCTGTCCACTGTCCCAGTGCAAAAATCACTATACAAGAAAGCTTTTTTTTCTAATTTAGCAGGAACAACTGATAATGTTGCAGGTTCTACATGCAAGACTATATTCATTGGCTAGGTCAATGCTACATTTTCGTGGCAATTGTAGAAAACAATTTTGTAGACACTCTTCACTCCACAGATACACATTATGAATAAATGAAAGCAATAATCCAATTCTGAGGTTCAGACTTCCATGAGTGACTCCAGCATCTCAAGAAATCACAATCATAGAATTTCACAGGACAGGAGGCCATAACCTTTCATATTTCGTAAGTTGAAACCCAAGGAATAAAAGGGGCAGTGGCAGCATGGATACAAGATTGGCTAAGTGACAGGCAAGAGAGTAGTGGTGAACAGTTGTTTTTTGGACTGGCGAGAGGCATACAGTGGTGTTCCCCAGGGATCGGTACAAGACCATTGCTTTTCTTGATATATATTAATGACTTTGACTTGGATGTACAGGGCACAATTTCAAAATTTGCAGAAGACACAAAACTTGGAAGTGCAGCAACAGTGAGGAGGATAGTGATCGGCTTCAAGAGGACAGAAAGGCTGGTGGAATGGGCAGACACACGGCAGATGAAATTTAATGCAGAAAAGTGCGAAATGATACATTCTGGTAGGAACAACGAGGAGAAGCAATATAAACTAAAGGGTACAATTCTAAAAGGGGTGCAGGAACAGAGATCTGGGGGTATATGTGCACAAATCATTGACGGTGGCAGGGCAGGCTGAGAAAACAGTTAAAAAAACATGGGATCCTGGGCTTTATAAATAGAGGCATAGAGTACAAAAGCAAGTTATGAAGAACCTTTATAAAACACTGGTTAGGCCACAACTGGAGTAGTGTGTCCAGTTCTGGGCACTGCACTTTAGGAAGGATGTGAAGGCCCTAGAGAGGGTGCTGAAGAGATTTACTAGAATAATTCCAGGGATGAGGGACTTCAGTTACATGGATAGACTGGAGAAGCCGGGGTTGTTTTCCTTAGAGCAGAGAAGGTTGAGAGGAGATTTGATCGAGGTATTCAAAATCATGATGGGTCTAGACAGAGTAGATAGAGACAAACTGTTCCATTGGCAGAAGGAACCAGAAGACATAGATTTAAGGTGACTGGCAAAAGAACCAAAGGCGACGTTCTGCTTCCATCACTGTTTCTGATTTTCTGGTTGGACATTCCATATTCTAACAATTCTCTGGATGAAAACAAATTCCTCTAACTTCTCCCTTCAATCTTTTGGTAATGATCTTAAATTTATGCCCTCTATTTACTGACCAGTGGAAATAGTTCACAATAACACCTCACAATTTTGAACACCATAATTAGACTGCCTCCTAAATGTTTTTGTTCTAATAAAAATACTCCAATTTCTCTCATCACTCCTAACTAAAACCGCTCTTCCTTGGTATCATCTAAATTAAATTCTTCTGCAACCACTTGGCTTCAAATCCTTCCTAAAGTAACGTGCCCAAAACGGTTTGCAATATTTTAACTGTGGCCCTAATCAATAATTTGTATAGGTTGAGCATTAACTTTCTAATTTTGTACTGTATACTCCTATTTATAAAATTTAGGATTTTATGTTTTTTTTGTTTAACTCACAGACTACTCTTGCAATTCACTAAGAGGTATGCAATATCCTATATCTTAATTTAAGCTTGACTAAACCAAATTTGCCACATAAATTAAACTTGATGGACTAGATTGCAGGTTATCAAATTTCCAGAAAGATCTATATTTTTACTAAGTAGGCTTGGCTCAGCAGTTTTTATAATTTAACACTTGTACAAAGCTTATCTCAATATACTGTTGCAACTTTCACCTCTAAGTCAAGTTGTAGATTCAAACCTTACTTCAGGACTTCAGCACACAATCTAAGCTAATGCTCGAGTGAAGTACCAAAGGAATTTTTTTTTAAATTCATTCATGGGATGTGGGCGTCGCTGGAGAGGCCAGCATTTATTGCCCATCCCTAATTGCCCTTGAGGTGGTGGTGAGCCGCCTTCTTGAACCGCTGCAGTCCGTGTGGTGAAGATTCTCCCACAGTGCTGAAGGGAAGGGAGTTTCAGGATTTTGACCCAGCGACGATGAAGGAACGGCGATATATTTCCAAGTTGGGATGGTGTGACTTGGAGGGGAACGTGCAGGTGGTATTGTTCCCATGTACCTGCTGCTCGTCCTTCTAGGTGGTAGAGGTGGCGGGTTTGGGAGGTGCTGTCGAAGAAGCCTTGGCGAGTTGCTGCAGTGCATCCTGTGGATGGTACACACTGCAGCCACAGTGCGCCGGTGAAGGGAGTAAATGTTTATGGTGGTGGATGGGGTGCCAATCAAGCGGGCTGCTTTGTCCTGGATGGTGTCGAGCTTCTTGAGTGTTGTTGGAGCTGCACTCATCCAGGCAAGTATTCCATCACACTCCTGACTTGTAGATGGTGGAAAGGCTTTGGGGAGTCAGGAGGTGAGTCACTCGCCACAGAATACCCAGCCTCTGACCTGCTCTTGTAGCCACAGTATTTATATGGCTGGTCCAGTTAAGTTTCTGGTCAATGTGACCCCCAGAATGCTCTATCAGAGGTGCTGTCTTTCAGATGGGACATTAAACTAAAATAAGGATGGAACTGTTCAGATGAATGTAATATGGCACTATTCAAAGGAGAGCAGGAAGTTCTCCAACATTAATCCCAGAACCAACATCAAAAATAGATTAACTGGTTATTTATCTCATTTGCTATCTCACAAAATTGAAGCATTTTTATCCAAGTGTGGTTTGGTGGTGTTCTTTTAAATCTAGTTAAAATATATAAGCAGTTTTTTAAAAATTCAATACTTGTACAAAGCTCCTCAATATACTGTTTCAAGTTTTGTTGGTTATAGGCTTGAGTAGAATAATTCAAACAAGCAACAATGAGATAGACGCAAATAATTGACAGTTTTCAAAAAAATGTGTCAATTATCCAAAAAATTCCATTAACAGTTTTCTGGGATATAAAAAAGAGTTGTTCTATTTGCATCAGAGACTCAGTATGGAAATCTCAGAAGGAACCAGTCAGTTTAAAATTCAGCACGCAAAAAAAAAATTCTGCATTAAACTTCCAAGAAATAGTGTAGATTGGTGCAGGCTCTGGCAATAAGAAATTTATAAGAAACATGGCTTAGCGTAAAAGTTTCTTTTTTAAAATCAAGAGTTAGCCTAGTATTTGAGGCTGTGATTCTTTTATTGTTTCTCCACTTGGAGTTGGGTGGAAAGATTTCTACTGCAAATATACAACTATTATGACTTACTAATTATTTGTTTGTCTTTTGTTAAACAAATTCACACAATAGTTTTAAAATTAAAATGAGGTCTGAAAGTATGATGCTCTATTTGCTCTTTGAAGACAAAATACAGGAAGACTAGTAAACTTGCAGAATGAGCATGCAATTGGCAAATGAATTTCAATATAAGTGTGAGGTGGTACATTTTGGTAGGAAAAATAAGGAGGCCATATACTCCTTGGAAAATAAGAGTCTACATGGGGCAGAGGAGTCAGAGTGTACAGATACACAAATCACAAAGTAGTGACACAGGTTAAGGCAGCCATAAAAAAAAGCAAACCAAGCACTGGGGTTCATTTCTAGAGGGATAGAATTGAAAAGCAGAAAAGTTACGTTAAATTTGTATCGAACCTTGGTTGGACCACACGAATACTGTGAACAGTTCTGGTTGCCATATTATAAAAAGGATAGAGAGGCACTGGAGAAGGTGCAAACAAGATTAACTAGGATGATACCAGAACTGAGGGGTTATACTTACCAAGAAAGATGGAACAGGCTGGGGTTCTTTTCTCTAGGGTGACCTGATAGAAATCTTTAAGATAGTGAAAGGGTTTGATAAGGTAGATGTAGAGAAGATGTTCTCACTTGTGGGGGCATCCAAAACTAGAGGTCATAAGTATAAGACAGTCACTAATAAATCCAAATAGGTAATTCAGGAGAAACTTCTTTACCCGAAGAGTGGTTAGAATGTGGAAAGTGCTACCACAAGGAGTAATTGAGGCAAATAGCATAGATGCATTTAAGAGGAAGCTAGATAAGCACGAGGGAGAAAGGAACAGAAGGGTATGCTGATAGGATTAGATGAGGAGGGGTGGGCGGAGGCGCATGGAGCATAAACGTCAGCATGGACAATTTGGACCGAATGGCCCATTTCTGTGCTGCAGAACTTATGTAACTCTATGTAACAATATAGGTCCTATGAAAGCATAGGATAAATCCTGTAGCTAAAAATACTTAAGACATGATTTTCTGCTTCATTATCCCAGGCACGTTACAGAAACTTATCTAGATCTCAAGGTTAAGATTGATACTCTTGAAGGTATGGAGAGTACACTGAAAAGTAATAGAAAAGTTTTAAAAATTTGCTGTGTTTGTGGGACTTTGGTGTGTGGAAATTGGTTGCCATGTTTGCCTACAAAACGGTGACTACACGTCAAAAATAATTTGATGGCTGCGAAGTGATTTGAGGATGTCCTAAGGTCATGAAAGGCTCTATATAAATTCAAGTTATTGCTTTCTTTACTGATTAGTTCTGATTGAAGAAAACATTTCCATTATATGACTGATTACATCTCGTCAAAAATCTCACATGTACTTTCCTTTCAGGTTACCTTCACATCCATTCCTCCATCCCTGGACAGGAGAAGTTCTTTCAATTTGATGGTCTTCGAGTAAAACTATATTGATGAAAGCTAGCATGCCCTAAAATACCATATTTGAGGGGAAAATATGTACTTTTACCAATCTTTGGTCCAATTTCAGTCACTCTTCCCTATAGAAATTCTTCAGTGAGAATTAAGCCAATAATACTGAACCATAGGGAGTTCTTCATAGTAGGAAAACAGCTATATTTCAAAAGCTGACATTCCCAAATTCAAAATGTGTTGATGCACTTACTGCAAGGTTTTCCACCTCCAACTGTCGTACTGTGTAGTATGATTTTACATCTTCAGAAATCAAGGTTAGCTTGAATTTTGTGTCTGCAAATATCATGTCCACTTCTTCTTTACTTGGCCAGTACTGTGCACATTTTATCTAGAATTAAAAGAAAATTTTAAAGTTGACTTTACCTTGTGCTAACATTCAAGCTTTCTGCTCTTCAAAAAGTACACCAACTCAACATTTTGTGTTATGTTTTAATACAGCTTATTCTAATAACCACCTCCAACTGTGCTCCAAAGCTCTATTAAAAACTCCTGAGGCAATGCCACATATTCCATCTTATTCTGAAAGGACAAATTGAAGGGTACAGCTGTTTAGCGATGAAGGAAATTTTATTGAGGATGAAAGAATGGTGAAAAGAACAGTGGAAATACAAGTATTTGCCTTGGTTTTCACAGAAGAGTGTGATACTGGGAATGTAAGCAAACAAAAAGAGATGGACCAGTTATACTAGATAACTATAAACTTGAAAAAAACAAGTGGAAAAGGCATTGGGCCCATACTTCCTAGAATGTTAAGGGAAGTCAAGGAGGAAATAACAGAGGCTCTGACCATAATCATTCAAATATCTTTGGATTCAGAAGTTCTGTCATATGATTGAATACTGCCAATGTAACAGGCCCATTCAAAAAGGGAGAAAGGGATAAACCAGCTAACTATAGGCAGTTCAGCCTAATACCAGCAGTGGGTAAGCTTCTAGAGGCCATAATACGAGATAAAAATAATACTCACTTCGGAAGAAATAGCTTAATTAAAGGCAGTATGCACAGACATGTAAAAGACAGGCAATGACTGACAAATTAAGAGTGTTCTTTAAGGAAAAATAGACTGTATTGATAAAGGAAATGCGGTAGATACTGACTTTCAAGAAGCCTTTTGATAGAACCTTCTATGCAGCACGTCGATAAAATTGATGTGCATGGTATTATAAGTAATGTGGTAGCGTGGATAGGAAATTGGCTAAAGGACAGAAAACAGAGCAGTGGTTAATTGATGTAAACAGTAATGTCCTCTCAGGGACCAACGTTAGAATCATTGTACAATTATACCAGATGATCTGGACTCGTGTAGAAGGGACACTATATTAAAATTTGCAAATGACAAAAATAGGGAGCGTAGTTAACTATGACAAGGACTAAGTGACCTCAGGAGGACATAGGTGAATAGATTGGACAGAAATATGTAACATTATATTTAATGCAGAGAAACATTTTGGGAGTGGGAAGCAAGAAGAAATATGCACCAAATGAGACGAGCAGAGAGATTTCAGGATTCAGATACATAAATATTTAGATGTAGGAAGACAAGTTGATTAGGCAGTTTAAAAAACCCCACAGGATCCTAGGTTTTATAAATAGGGCCAAAGAGTACAAAAGCAATGAGATAATGCTAAATCAATACAAATCATTGCTTAGACCACATTTAAAATAGTGTCCCCGCTTTTGGGCACCCTACTTTAGAAAGGACATCAAGGCTATGGAGAGGATATGGAAAAGATGCATTAAGATATTACCAGCGATGAGAAACTGTGAGGAGAGAAACTGGGGCTTTTTTCATTACAGCAGAGAGGGTTAAGAGATTTGATAGGTGCTCAAAATTGAGGAGTTTTAATATGGTAAATAGGAAAAAAAACTATTTCTACTGGTTGGTGAGTTGGTAACCAAAGGCCATAAATTTAACAAACCACACAGGGATAGCAGATGTTTTTTTGTGCAGAGGATTAATAGGACATTAAAAAAAGTCCACCAGAAATAATGGTTGAAGTTTTTAAAAAAGGGAAGTGGATAAATATCAAAATAAAAAATTACAAGGGTGTATGAGGAAAGGGTAGGAGAAAGGGACTTTACGACTAGCTCTTTGAGCCGCTAAAAGCATGATAGGCAAAATAACTGCCTTCTGTGCTGCAATACATTTCTATTCCTTCTGGATCATTATTCTAGAAGTGGTTAAAGTTAAAGCCTATTAGCTGCCTCCAATATGAGCTGCAAACTTGATCAATAGCAGCCAATTTCCCTCAATGCCTGAAAGCTATGCCTTCCATTTTTGTTTATTCCATGAGCTTTAATACAAGAGGGTCAGGTCAGCCTTTGCTCTGCTTTTGACATACAGTAATTTTCTGCATTTAATTCATATTAAAAAAAACAAGCCTGAAACCCAGATGCATGATAAATACAAAACTCCAGGTAGTGAAAAATGATACATTTCCTAAGTAAAATGTTTATTCTTTGAGGCAGTGGATAGAATAATAGAAAGGGCGAAGGTAATTTTACCATACCTCCTACCTAGGATGCATAGAATAGCAGTCCATTTCAAAAAAGGTCAAAGCCATTGGAGTATCCTATAATTCTCATCCCCTCTATTTCTGTTTATATTGAGATTATATTTGTGATATACTTCCTTACACAAAAGTATTTTACCAAAAATCCACATGAGAATAGTTCAACAGCTTTTGTGCAACTGTGGAAATTTTACCTAGTTTTATCCCCATTCCTGACATTACACTCTGCAACAGGATAATTTCTCTGCACATAAAATTCTCATTAATCTCAACTACAGAATTTGCAAGTATGTAATAGATATATATCAATTTATGAGTAATGTAAAAATTTCCCAAACTCCAGGTTTTATTATCTATGTTTTCTTCACCCCCTCAATCTTCAATACTCCTATAATCTGCAGGCTTCTAAAACCCAAGTTTAACATATTCTAACTACTACCATTCTACTTCTCATCTGCTCTACTATTCTCTTCAACCTTAGTGGTGTAATGCACCATGGATCATGAAAAACAAAAAAGGAAACTTTAACACTGAAGTACCTCTTCTGCAATATCACTGATCTTGACTATATTTTTGGCTAATCTAGAACAAAACAATTGAATGAAGTTGCTTTGAAACATAGGTCTCATGCAGCTGGTAGCAATGCCAAAGTACACTTGCCAGATTCGCTGAGGCCAGCTGCCAGGAAGACCCAGGCAGTCCCACATTTTAACATTTAGCCTGGCAGAGATGCATATGAGTAGCACTGGTGAAAACCTAGCAACAGATTGCCTGTAAATGAGGCACTGAGACCATTAGTAAGGGGAAGGGGGAAAAATAAAATCTTGAAATGAAAGCCAAAAAAAGGCACTTCTGAAGCAAGTTCACTGCACCTAAGATTTTTTTTGTGTTGAGGGAGAGGAAAGAAAGAGAGGCATGCAACTAACATTCAATTATCATGGTCTATTAAACCTACCACATGCCCTGGAAAAGTAGCCCATTTCTTTACTTACAATGTAATTCTCTAATGACGCTCAATTAATCACTGCTTGAGTCACTACCCAGTAATTGTCACCGATTGGGCATGTAGATTAAATTTCAATTACCTTTCAATTATTGTTTAAATTAACCAAAACCACTGCATCAGTGTAACAATGTGTCTTCTCCCATAATAAGACAATTAATTACTTGTTCCACATCATTCTGCACAATAGTTCATGAGGTGCATGGAAATGTATTCAACTACTTACTGATCCCTTTTCAATTACTCTGTTGAGCATGACAACACCCCTAGACTTTTGCTCCCAAACCATCTCCCAGAAATGGCCACATGTATTTGGAAGAGGACCCTGTAAAAGCAACACGAAAATTAATTCTTGGCCAAAAATCAATTTTTGCATGCCATTGCCATGCTATATGACATTAAGTACAATGCAAAATCCAGAATAATTAAGTTATCCAAATTCACAAAATTTCTAACTCTTTACACATCTCAAAGTTTGAAGGCTGTATCAAAGATTTGAAAGCTTTAACTCGGATTGATTGACAACGAGGGGGAGGGGCATGAGCAGATAGAGAAGGGGATGAAGCAAAATTAAGCAGGAAATAAATTCAATTTAGCAGAGATTCTTTATTAAAGTCCGGAAGAATCTGCAGGGAATCAATAGCTACTAACCCACAGAATTCTTTCATGAACTAACATTTCTAGCTATTTTTCATAGAATTCTCCCATGGAATCTCAAATTTCCATTACAGGCAGTTTAAGGAGGAGTGGGGCACAATGGACATCAACTGGGAAAACCCCATGAGTGATTCTTTCCACACCTTAGACTGGTTATACCATATAGGATCAATAAATCCTAGGTGTCAGCCTTGGCTCAGTGATTGCACTCTCGCCTCTGAGTCAGTAGGTTGTGGGTTCAAGCTCCATAATCCAGCCTGACGCTTCAGTGGAGGACTGAGTGGGTGCTGCACTGTTGGACGTTCCATCTTTCAGATAGGATGTTAAACTGAGGATCTGTCTGCCCTTTCAGTTGGAAGTAAAAGATCTCATGGCACCATTTGAAGAGCAGGGGTGTTCGCTTCATGTCCTGGCCAATATTTATCTCTCAACCAACACCACTAACAAATTATCTGGTCAAGCATTTCATGGTGTGCATGCTCATGGTTTCCCTATGTTACAACAGTGATTACTCTTCAAAAAATACTTCATTGGCTGTAAAGCATTTTAGGACATTGAGGTTGTGAAAGGTGCTGTATAAACACAAGTCCTTTTCTTTTGTTTAAAAGATTAGAAAAAATTCAGACCATCTTGAAATACTGTGGCTAAGCAGTGATGTACATACCTGCAAATTTAAGATTTTATTCCTAGTGAGAAACTATTAATGTATCAGGACTACTTGCCCTCATCATAGAAGGCAATTATCATTGACCACATCTTTAATTAGCAATTAAATATTTAACCAGAGCACCAAAACTATAGAAGGGTACAAACTTCACAGTCCCACTGAAAAACTCTTGGTAGATAAGTTGTAGAACATTCAATTTCACATTGCCTCATAATATCCAACACAATGGATATACATCATTCCAGGATTACTATATAGTGAATTAAGACACTTTTTTTTAAAAAAAGCACTTCTGGTGGGGTTTATTGCTCAGAACTGAACTGTCTGGGGGCTCAACAAGCTGTGGCCAATACTGGGTCTCCTGTAATTGGCAATGGATGCTCCACATCCAAATCAGAAAAAAGGTCGATATGCATTGGCTGATACTTTCCTTCCAAACAAATTTAGAAGTGGATTACATGGCAATTTTGCAGTATACTTATGAGGGGTCTTGGAACAAATCAAAGCTGCAGCATTTAAAAAAAACTATTATGAAACAAAGATATTTTTATTGTAGAGTGGTTCCAATTTGTGCTTGTAAGAATCAATGGCTTAGGATACATCAATGCAGCTTAATACAATATGAATTTTTACTTTCTGAATATTACTTCAAAGTTACAGGAAAATTAAAAAGCATGTCTTAATGTTAAGGTAAGCTGTAATTTTAGATTTTGCACTGCTTACTGGCAGCATGAAATATTGAAAACAATTTGATGATACAAATACTTTGTTGTTGCACAAGGTTATATATTTACTAAAAATACACACCAGTGCTTTCATAACTGGTGCTGCTAATAATTCCAGCAACTGACTTTGTAAACTGCTTGACTTTCTGGCCAAACTTCAGATTTAGATGCTGTCAAAAAGGGAAACAAAGCTTTTGGACCACAGATATTTTGGGCACTTTCAATTCTCTAATTACATAGAGATATAGGTGACAGGGGGTAAGAACACTATCCTTTTACTTGTGGAGATGCTGTTTGAAGCAAGTCCCAAAAAAGGTGGGACAAAAGCTTCCTCTCTGCTGGAGAAAGGTGTTAAATGAAATGAGTTTGGGTAATATTAAAGATGACTGAAGAGCACTGGGTGTAAAGAGGAAAAATATTTAATTCCTCAGAATCATCATCCCTCAGCTTGATGAGCTAGTTCACTTATGTCAAATGCTCAAATGATATTTTAGAAATTAACTGAGGGCCTAATACCAATGATAACATTAGGACAAAATATAAAACAAATTTGTAGAAGAAAAAACATTTTTCTTCAACATGTGTAGCTCTTAAAAATGCTCACCTGAGTCAGAATGTAACTCCTTTGTGCCTCTTCCATTTTAATCAAGCTTGCATTGACATAGTCATTATCACCCTGCTGTAGCTTAATTCGACTGTGATCAACTTTATATATCAAAAAAAGAGTAGTGAGCATTATACATTTACTGTATTTTTGACAATGCACAACAGCACACAGGAAATATCAATCAAGCTACTAGTAACATAAGAAGGACACATACATAATAGTATATGAACATTACACATTGTTGCATTTTTACATTTGTGGCAATGTATAAGCTGCATTCTTCAGAACCAAGCATTTTACCCAGAACAAGCAGCATGGAATATCTTATAGCACTATTTGACAGTACAGCTTGAAATGGTCTGAACATGCTTCTGGCTGGTTAATAAAATGTCATGAAATGAAAGTAAGAGCAGTTTTAAAAAAACATAGGAAGTTAAACCTTTCAGACATTTATAAATGTTGTCAGTTCCATTATGTATAAAATGAGTAGTGAAATAAACTACAATGGGATGCAATTTATTTGAAGAGTTCAAGAAACACTCCTGTTTGGATAAAATGATCACCTATTAACTGGTCATACTGCATTAAGTATTAATTCAGCATAAAACTAATATATGTTATGATAAAACATACACACTTCTCTTTTTAAGCCTATGGGGAATGGTTTTACTGGAAAGTACAATAAACAAGGGGCAGAAATTAGAGCTTCTATACAGTATAACCCAAGTTTCAAAATATGGCCTGTTACCATTGAGGGGTCTTGGTCTCCACCTCAAAATTCAACATTATTCTCTAACAGATTAGGTGAAAATCTGGATCCCTCAAATATTGTTGCAGTTGGGATAAACACACAATCATACAAAGTTTGACTTTGCCCCAGGGTGTAAAGTGTAATTTTATGTGGGCTTCTATGCTTCCCGACCCAGGACCTTAAGGATAGATATTCCATTTAATCCTGCACTTTGCATCCCATCTTTTTCAGTGGCCTAGATTTAAAACCAGAATGTATTCAATTGGGTCTGTTGGCTGCCCAAAAAGGAAAACCACATCTAATTTCCTCGAGAAAGTAGGTGGCTAAATTGATACAAATCTCAGAATGCTTTTGATTGCCAATTGATGCCCTGTAGTGCTGCCTATGGATAAAAAAATCTCTTCCTGCAACTACCTACTCGACAATTCTTTAGACCACCTCGTGTCAATCTTCTACACTTTCTCTCTTCGCCCGGCTCTCACTTCGTAATCGACTTGTCACTCCCAATTTGTTCCAGCTTATTTTTCCACCGCACAGCGTTGGTCTCCCTTCCGTTCTGTTCCCCCTCTCTTCTGGATGTCTCCCATTTGCACTCTGGAATATACTCAATTTCTCTAGCCTTTTTTATTAAAAAAAAATCAGCTATGCAACAAGATGGTAGCCAACAGTTACTCGGTTTGAAGTGGGTACCAGGATCAGCAAGGAATGGGTATCCAGGAACCATGAGAGAAAAGTGGGATGGGGAAGGAAGTGGAGGCTGGCATGTGAGAGGCAGTAGAGGAAAAGCCTGTAGTCTGTGAGTGCTCATGGGGGACTGGGTTTGGAAGAAACTAGAGAGTGATCAGAGGGTGCATAAGAGTCTTAAAAACCACACTGTGGGACCCAATATCAATCCAGGTTTAGGGAACGGAATAGAAGGGAATTGCAAGCCCTTCCACCACAAAAGAAAAGAAAGTCATTAGACTGGGGTGGGTGCTTTCATTTTTTCTCCCCCCCCCAAGAGTTGCTCAAAATTTTGCATGTGCGAATTATGTTATAAATGCTAATTATAAAAGAGAGATAAACAACATAGTGATTAAAAGGACCTTGACATATTTTCATGAATCCTTTTTGAATGGGAATTAAGATAGTGAAGTACATTATGTGCATTTGTATATTTTTGGTTCGTTCCTTTTTAGTAAATGTGAAATTTGAGCCAATCAGCATGCTTCATACTATAGAGACAGACAGACAGATGGACACCTCAAACATTCCCAAGCCCTAGGGACACTTGCCAGACAAGGCTGTTTTTAATTTTACATTTTAATGATGAGACATCAATTTACATCTATCCATCAGTATTCCTTCCTCTACCTTTCTTTCAGATATTAACAGTCTTAATCCTACCAATTTTGCTCCATCAGCTAAATAATCAGATTTAAATTAGAATGTTCTATTACTATAGGGTTTTCTTCAACATATGCTTCCCTAAGATTTAATTGCATATTCTTTACCCTAGTCCCCACTACCTACATACTAATGTCAGAAGAATTTTTAACGCCCAGACACTAATTATGTGGAGTGCAGCCAATTCTACTTTATTCTATTAATTGGAGCTTTATTTCCACCCAGTTTTATTTTTCCATAATGTAATATGAATTGGTTTTAAATTAGAATATTTACTTTGATTTAAAAGTATCTTGATTTCTAACAATAGATTTACTATTTTGAATTGTTAATCCGTATTTGAATTTAAAGTGATCAAGATATCAAATCTGCATATATTTTGTTTTATAATTGAGAAATATTTAGAAATATCAAATTCTTTTCTATTTTGGAGTTGTGTCCAACTCAACCCATTGTCTTTCAAATACTGGCACACTTAAACCCCTGTTTTAAACAATCTTCGTATAATGCGAGTTACTTCTGCTAACAGGCTATTAACACACATTAGCTGTCTCTTAAATTTTTAACATCTTCCAGTTCTTGATTCTTTTTCTTCAGTATATCCTGATTTGTCCTATAAATGCATACCCTTTCCCTCCCCAATCAACTTCTGTCCACCCAACTCTCTTTTCCTGCCTCTATGCTAGCTAATGTCAATAGTTCCCTCTCCTCCTTGACCTGCACTGTCCCTCCACCCTCCCCCTGCCCAAAACCATAAAAAAAAAGACCCTTCCCACACTACCAAAGACTGTCCCATCTCTAACTTTATTTTCCTCTCTAATGTCCTTAAAAGTATCACTGTTTCAGAGCTCCATGTCCATCTCTTGAAACTCCCTGTTCGATTCCCTCCAGTCTGACGACTGCACTTCTTACAAATTCTTAAAAGCAGCTCTAACCAAAGTCACAAAAGACATCCTTTCTTGTTGTGACTATGACGCACTATCCTTTCTTGTTCTTAAATTCTCGCATTCAACCGTTGATTATGCCTTCCTTCCCCACCTCTCCAATCATACAGCATGGTTCCATTTCTACCGTTACAAACAGAACCAGTGTCTCAAGCATGGCTTCTTTTCCCACATCCACCCCATTAACTCTGCAGTCCCCCAAGGATCTACCCTCAGACCACCCCTAGTGTAAGATTCTCAAAATTCACAGATCCTCCAAAAACTCAGAAAAACTCTAAAGAAATTCATCTTTTCCCTGAGTATGGAAAAACTTTGGCCCCTGACTAAAATCCTAAGATGGAAGGATAGGTGAGAGGTCACCAGAAGAATCCACAACCCACACAGTGGAAGGTGGGAGAATTAATGCTTCAGACATGTCTCTGTTTTAATGCAAAACTGACAGAGGGGGTCGACAATCACTCCCATCGAAAGAGGCAACTGCTCCAGATTTGGTGGGGCCATGCCTTTGTTTTAAAGCAAAACCATCAACACCTAGGACGTTGGATACAAAAGGAAGCCTTATGTGACGAGCTCTAAAAATCGGAATTAACAATGACCCATCGGGAGAAGCAATGGCAACATGATGAGGGACCATCAAAAATTCTTAAGGACTTTGTAAGAACTGTTTAAACAGACATGGTGTTTCTTTAAAGTGTCGACGACCAATTGTAAGGGAGACATCCACAAGTGGAAACTCGGAATATCTCTCTCTCTCTCTCTCTCTCTCTGGAAAGAAGAGCAGTTTCCAGCAAACAACAAGGCAAGGGGTTCGACAGGGAAGGTCAGCAGCTCTAGAAGCAGGCCGACACACAAGAAGAAACCAGAGCAACAGCCCCAGTGACCATCAGACACCTCGCGGCAACAAGGGCCTTACGAAACAACCAACCGAATATTGCCACCAACCAACCGGGTAATATTGGGCCACCGCGACCAAAGAAAACCAGCTCGGGAGAAAACCGAAGATCCGCAAAGTTTCCACTCTACAATCTATTTTTGACTTACCTCTGGGTGAATTACTGTCAAGGTTTTGTTTGGTGAGCATTATCCCTGGTCCTTTAGAGTCCAACCTAGCTAGTACGGTGGGATTGGGAGGGGTGAGGTATCTTTCTACTGTAATTTCTCTCATGTGTACTGAAGTGTTCCCCATTTTATTAGTGTTAAGATTGTTGTGTTGTATTTCCTCTCTTGAATAAAGGTCAAAGTTTCTTGCACCAAAACCAGTTGTCTGCTGCACTTTGTCACAACCCCCAAATAAGTCCAAGGTCTAGAACCCAGGGAGTGGGAGCGAATCGGACTGCTCAGAAGTCAGAGGTGAAGCTGACACACACCACCACCCCCTACACCTTCCTTCCCCACGTCTCCAATCATACAGCATGGCTCCATTTCTACCGTTGCAAACAGAAACAGTGTCTCAAGCATGGCTTCTTTTCCCACGTCCACCCCATTAACTCTGCAGTCCCCCAAGGATCTACCCTCAGACCGCCCCTCTGTGGCATTATCTGCAGACGCGGGTTGAGCTTCTACATCTGTCCTGATGATGCCCACCTCTACCCTCCATCACCTCTCTCAACTAATTACATAGAAATTACAACTCAAACACACCGTTGTCGAACCATAGGAAATACAAACATAGGAACAGAAGTAGGCCATTCTGCCCCTCTAGCCTGTACTGCCATTCAATTGGATCATGGCTGCTCTATATCTTAACTCCATCTACCTGCCTTGGTTCTGAAATCCTTAATACCCTTTCCGAACAAAAATTTATCAATCTCAGTTTTTAAATTTAATTGACCTAGCCTCAACAGCTTTGTAGAATCATAGAATGGTTACAGCACAGGAGGCCATTCAGCCCATCGAGTCCATGCCAGGTCGTTGTAAGAGTAATCCAGCTAGTCCCATTCCCCTGCTCTTTCCCCGTAGCCGTGCAAATTTTTCCCTTCAAGTATTTAGCCAATTCCTTTTTGAAAGCCATGATTGAATCTGCTTCCGCCACCTTTTCAGGCAGTGCATTCCAGATCATAACCACTTGCTGCGTAAAAAGTTTTTCCCTCACGTCGCCTTTGGTTCTTTTGCCAATCACCTTAAATCTGTGTCCTCTGGTTCTCGACCCTTCCGCCAATGGGAACAGTTTCTCCATCTACTCTGTCTCAACCCTTCGTGATTTTGAACAGCTCTATCAAATCTCCTCTCAACCTTCTCTGCTCTAAGGAGAACAACCACAGCTCCTCTAGTCTATCCATGTAACTGAAGTCCCTCATCCCTGGAACCATTCTAGTAAATCTTTTCTGCACCCTCTCTGTGGCCTTCACATTCTTCCTAACGTGCGGTGCCCAGAACGGGACAATACTCCAATTGTGGCCGAACCAGTGATTTATAAAGGTTCAACATAACTTCCTTGCTTTTGAACTCTATGCCTCTATTAATAAAGCCCAGGATCCCCTATGCATTTTTAACCGCTTTCTCAGCCTGTCCTGTCACCTTCAAAGATTTATGCACCTATACCACCAGGTATCTGTTCCTGCACCCACTTTAGAATTGTACCATTTAGTTTATATTGCTGCTCCTTATTCTTCCTGCTAAATGTATCATTTCACACTTCTCTGCGTTAAATTTCATCTGCCACGTTTTCGCCCATTCCACCAGCCTGTATGTCCTCTTGAAGTCTATTACTATTCTCCTCACTGTTTACTACACTTCCACGTTTTGTGCAAATCTGCACATTTTGAAATTGTGCCCTGTACACCCAAGTCATTAATATATATCAAAGAAAGCAGTGTCCTAGTACCGTCTCCTGGGGAACACTACTGTATACCTTCCTCCAGTCCAAAAATCAACCAACCATTCACCACTACTGTTTCCTGACACTTCCCCACAATACAAAATTGACTAAGAGTTTCAAATTTCCACTACCCTTTGTGTGAAGACGTGCTTTCTAACATCACCCATGAACAGCCGAGCTCTAATTTTAAGACTATGTCCCCTTGTTCTGGACTTTCCCCACCAGAGGAAACAGTTTCTCTCCATCTAACCTATCAAATCCTTTGATCATTTTAAACATCTCAATTACATCACCACTTAATCTTCTATACTCAAGAGAATACAAGTCTAGTCTATGCAATTTGTCCTCATAATTTAACCCTTTTAGGCTCAGTATCATTCTGGTGAATCAGCACTGCACCCCCTCCATATCCTTCCTGAGGTGCAGTGCCCAGAACTGAACACCACACTCTAAATAGGGTCTAACCAGAGCTCTCTACAGCTGTTAACATAACTTCAACAACCAGTCTGTGTTGGGGTTTATTCTGCTGGAGTAGTATTCCTAATTCCATGTGCCTGCCCTGCCCCAAATCTAACCTAAGAGTAACCTTTCCTTCAACTGCCTATTTAATCTATTTTTAAATATTACATGATTGCTGCTTCAATCACTAACTCTGGTAGCACATTCCATAGCCTCACAATTCTGTGCAAAAAAAAAGTTTCCTCTGTTCTCTGCTCTAACTTTGCATCAGCTCATTCCAGACCTCTCAGTCTGTTTATATCTACTGTGTTCCATCCCTTCATAATTTTAAACATTTCTGTCAAATTAAAACTCCTCTGTTCTAATGAAAATAGCTATGATTTTTCAAGTCTTTGTATTTGTATTTCTTTATACTAGCAGAATCCGAGTGAATCTGTACTGAACCCACTATTGCTTGGACTATAACTTGGTGTTGTAAAATTGTTTACAATTCACTATTGCTTTAACATCCTTCCTATGGTTCTGGAGCCCAAAACTGCACACAGTCCTTCAACTGTGCCCTTACTAAGGTTTAGACAGATTCATCCTTATATCTTGACATGTATATTCAATACTGCTTGCCACACAACCCAGTATTCCATTAGTTTTTTTTTTAATGGCTTTATCCACTTGAGGTGCTGCTTTTAATGTCGTTACCCTGAACCTTCAAATCCCCTGGTCTTCCAGCTTTCCCCCCAAAGTATAATTACTTATTTTATTTTTAAAAAAACCCAAAATGTACCACTTCACATTTACTGATATTGAATTCCATCTGACACGTTTTGACTAATCCATCAATATCCCCTTGCGGCTTCCTTTGGTCCTCAGAATTATTTACGGTGAATTCTATTTTAGTGTAATCTGCAAGTTTGGACACTACTCCCTCCATCCTTATATCTAAATCACTGATCGAAACAGAAGCAGTCTCAGAGCCCTGTGGGACAGTCTACCACATCCAAATGCCTTGAGAAACTGCCCTCAACTCCTACTCTTTGTTTCTTCTCTGCTAACTGGTCTCCCACCTGCTTAAAAAGGTTTGTCAAGCATGATCTTCATTTTTGAAATAGTGTTGGCTTCTTCTAAATTATGTTGCCTTCATCTAGATATTTAATAATTTCAACACTAATGATTCAAAAATTGTGGTTATACTACCTGGTCTGTAATTTCCCAGGTTAGCTGTGTCTGTTTTTGAAAATGGTTATTACATTGACTAGGTCCCAGCACTTAGATAAGTTAGTTAAGCTAATCGAGGTCTAATACTATCCATTTATTTATTACAATATCTCGCTTTACATACATCTTGCTTGTTCAGGATTTGCCCCCTCCTCAATATCCTTCTCTTTTGTAGAATATTTCACTGCTGTCTTTAATATTTTACAAATTTGCACCATAAACTCCCTCTTTGCTTTCCTTATTTTCTTGTATTCTCATTTAAAAAAAATCATTTTTATCATACCTATAGGCTTGAATGACAACCAGTATTGGATGAGACAACTTCCTCCAGCTTAACACTGGGAAGATCAAAGCCACAGCCACAAACTCCACCCCCTTGGCACTCTTGTGCTCAACCAGACCTCAATCTTGGCAGCCAGATCAACTCTCAGCTGTGATTTAAATCCCACATCTACCACTCCTCATGAAGTGGAGATGCCGGTGATGGACTGGGGTTGACAATTGTAAACAATTTTACAACACCAAGTTATAGTCCAGCAATTTTATTTTAAATTCACAAGCTTTCGGAGGCTACCTCCTTCCTCAGGTGAACGATGCGGAAATGAAGTCCTCGAAATGAAGTCGCATTTATAATTCACAGAACAATGCTGGTGATAACAGACAGTTTTTTCAACTGCCCGTTGCCAAGGCAATCAGTGTGCAGACAGACAGGTGTTACCTGCCAGGTCTCAGAATATACAAATCACCAAAAAAAACAACAAACAAAAAAAAACAGAGATAGAGAGGTAGAAACAGAAAAGACAGCAACTGACCCGTTATATTAAAAAATATTCAATGCCAGATTCATCAGCCGCACTCAGAAGACAGTCCAGAATGTCACCCGAGCACAACGCAACGCCATCAACGCTCTCAAGAACAACCGCAACATCGTCATCAAACCAGCGGACAAAGGAGGAGCCATAGTCATACAGAACAGAACGGACTATTGCAAAGAAGCATACCGACAACTGGACAACCAGGAACACTACAGACGGTTACCCGCAGACCCGACCAAAGAACACACCCACCAGCTCAACAAACTGATCAAGACCTTCGA
This sequence comes from Heptranchias perlo, assembly GCF_035084215.1. Lineage (NCBI taxonomy): Eukaryota > Metazoa > Chordata > Chondrichthyes > Hexanchiformes > Hexanchidae > Heptranchias > Heptranchias perlo. The sequence goes on along the minus strand of NC_090343.1, from coordinate 31,775,943 downwards.
TCCAGACCTTCAAAGCATCCTACGCATTCTCATCCCACGTAATCCCCGCGTGGGAGACTTCTACTGCCTCCCAAAGATACACAAAGCCAACACACCTGGACGTCCTATCGTATCAGGCAACGGAACCCTGTGTGAGAACCTCTCTGGATACATCGAGGGCATCCTGAAACCCATCGTACAGGGAACCCCCAGCTTCTGTCGCGACACTACAGACTTCCTACAAAAACTCAGTACCCACGGACCAGTTGAACCAGGAACACTTCTCACCACGATGGACGTCTCGGCACTCTACACCAGTATCCCCCACGATGACGGCATCGCTGCGACAGCATCAATACTCAACACCAACAACAGCCAATCTCCGGACGCCATCCTACAACTCATCCGCTTCATCCTGGATCACAATGTCTTCACCTTCGATAACCAGTTCTTTACCCAAACACACGGAACAGCCATGGGGACCAAATTCGCACCCCAATACGCCAACATTTTCATGCACAAGTTCGAGCAAGACTTCTTCACTGCACAAGACCTCCAACCAACACTATACACCAGATACATCGACGACATTTTCTTTCTATGGACCCACGGCGAGGAATCACTGAAGAGACTACACGATAACATCAACAAGTTCCATCCCACCATCAAGCTCACCATGGACTACTCCTCAGAATCAGTTTCTTTCTTGGACACACGAATCTCCATCAAAGACGGGCACCTCAGCACCTCACTCTACCGCAAGCCCACGGACAACCTCACGATGCTCCACTTTTCCAGCTTCCACCCGAACCACGTCAAAGAGGCCATCCCCTATGGACAGGCCCTGCGAATACACAGGGTCTGCTCAGACGAGGAGGAACGCGATGGACACCTACAGACGCTGAAAGACGCCCTAGTAAGAACGGGATATGACGCTCGACTCATCGATCGACAGTTCCGACGGGCCACAGCAAAAAATCGCATAGACCTCCTCAGGAGACTAACACGGGACGCAACCAACAGAGTACCCTTTGTCGTCCAGTACTTCCCCGGAGCGGAGAAACTACGCCATGTTCTCCGCAGCCTTCAACATGTCATCAATGACGACGAACACCTCGCTATGGCCATCCCCACACCTCCACTACTCGCCTTTAAACAGCCACCCAACCTCAAACAGACCATCGTTCGCAGCAAATTACCCAGCTTTCAAGAGAACAGCGTACACGACACCACACAACCCTGCCGCGGTAACCTCTGCAAGACATGCCAGATCATCGACACAGATACCACCATCACACGAGAGGACACCACCCACCAGGTGCATGGTTCATACTCCTGTGACTCGGCCAACGTTGTCTACCTCATACGTTGCAGGAAAGGATGCCCCGGAGCATGGTACATTGGCGAGACCATGCAGACACTGCGACAACGGATGAACGGACACCGCGCAACAATCGTCAAACAGGAGGGTTCCCTCCCAGTCGGGGAACACTTCAGCAGTCAAGGACATTCAGCCACCGACCTTCGGGTAAGCGTACTCCAAGGCGGCCTTCGAGACACACGACAACGCAAAATCGTCGAGCAGAAATTGATAGCCAAGTTCCGCACCCATGAGGACGGCCTCAACCGGGATCTTGGGTTCATGTCACGCTACACGTTACCCCACCAGCGAACAAATGTTCTCTGTTTTTAATATAACGGGTCAGTTGCTGTCTTTTCTATGTTTCTACCTCTCTATCTCTGTTTTTTTTTGTTTGTTGTTTTTTTTGGTGATTTGTATATTCTGAGACCTGGCAGGTAACACCTGTCTGTCTGCACACTGATTGCCTTGGCAACGGGCAGTTGAAAAAACTGTCTGTTATCACCAGCATTGTTCTGTGAATTATAAATGCGACTTCATTTCGAGGACTTCATTTCCGCATCGTTCACCTGAGGAAGGAGGTAGCCTCCGAAAGCTTGTGAATTTAAAATAAAATTGCTGGACTATAACTTGGTGTTGTAAAATTGTTTACAACACTCCTCATGAAGCGTGTTTGCTGTTACCTCTGCAACACTGTCCACTTCCACTCGACCTCAATTCATCCCCCGCTGAAAAGTATACATACTTTTTTACCTCCAGACATGACTACATCAATGCTCTCACTACTGGCGTCGCATTCTCCACCCTCCATGAATTATAACTTGTCCAAATCTCTACTGCATGCATCTGACTCTGCTCGCTCATCACCCCATCCTACACTGGCTCCCATCCTCCAATGTCCTAAATTTAAAATCCTCACCCTAAATCTCTCCACTTATCTTCCTTTTTAAAAAAAAACTTCTCAAAACCATCTTTTCAATCAAATTTTTGTTCATCCCTCCTAATCTCTCCCTGGCTTGGCAATTGTTTGCCATATGCCCATTTACAAAGTGCCTTGGGACTTTTTATGTTAAAGACCTTATACAAATGCAAGTTGTTACTGTTATTAAAGCTGGGTGCAGGAGAGGGGAGAATATATGGCAGAGGCAGTTGCAGGAATGATATCTATCTTGGAGACAAAAATCTACAAGCTCCTTGTATTTGGTATCTGACATGAGGTGGGCAGAGCAGTTTAAGGAAACTGTTGTTTGTGCAGAAAAAGAGCCTGGAGTTGTCCTTACCCTACAGGACGATCCTGGAGAATAGACTGTTTTGGCTGAGGAGAACAAAGTATGGTAATACAGCACGGGGTCATGACATATCTGGCAACTGATGACTAGGCCAGTCTGTGCCTAGTACATTAGAACGTGAGCCCCTCTGACTTGAGGGAGCAAAGCTGGTGGCTGTTTCAGGGAAGCAACAGTGGTGGTAGATCATGATTGATTTGTTGGGAACAAGCTCAGCAAGGGCAAGCAAGCCAGTCAACAGTGGCAGAAATAATGTGACGGTTGAAGGGCTGAAAGTCAAGGAGTGGGGAAATTGAGTTTGAAGGGAGCTGGGTGGGCGATGAGAATAGTGCCATGAAGGAAGTTAGGGAGGATTATGGATGGTGACAGAGACAAAGGAACGGCAAGAGATTTCCCTCCTAGCGATCGAGACCTTGGGCACAGAGGGATCATGAGATATGACTTAGTTGCACGGCCAATGATATGGGTGATGGATTTTATATGAAAAGGTGTGAATTAGAGAAGACAGAGGGCTGGTGAAGTGCAGGGGTGGGGAGGGGGAAAAAGAAGAGAATGGGAGTTGAGGTGGATGCTGAAATGACCCAGGATGAGAAGTAGCTTGGAGGGAAGAATGAAGATCTCTCTAAGGAAGTTAATGTGGGTTTTGAAGGATGATAAGATTCCAAGAATTTTTAAATTTTCAGTTAGGAAATTTCTTCATGAACAATGAATTCCGATAACTTGGAATGCAATCAGTTCATCTTCACCCTTACATGGGGTAGCCCAATAGTCAAAATTGTTGAGACATACCACCACCATTGGCTTGAGGTTTTCATGGAATCGTGGAATACATTCCTCAAAACACTGACAAAAATCACAGTCAAGTCTAGTAAAAATAATATTTGATTAATTCAGTCACCGTAAACCAGTGGACCTGATTATGACTTGATAATGGGCAACAAGACACTCCATTGTTATTATACAGATTGTAAACAATTTTACAACACCAAGTTATAGTCCAACAATTTTATTTTTAATCCCACAAGCTTTCGGGGGCTTTCCCCTTCCTCAGGCGGTGTGGAAGTGACAATTTCGAATCCTTCGCATTTTAAGATCACATAACAAAGCCTGGTGATTACTGCCCGTTGCCAAGGCAATCACAGTGAGCAGACAGAAAGGTGTCATCTAAAAGGCCACTGAATATACAACCCCCCAAAAAAGGGGAAAAAAAAGAAAAAAAAAGAAAAAAGAGAGAGAGACAGAACGAAGACAGTCAATGACCCGTTATATTAAAAACAGATAACATTTGTTCGCTGGTGGGGTTACGTGTAGTGTGACATGAACCCAAGATGCCGGTTGAGGCCGTCCTCATGGGTGTGGAACTTGGCTATTAATTTCTGCTCGACGATTTTGCGTTGTCGTGTGTCTCAAAGGCCGCCTTGGAGTATGTTTACCCGAAGGTCGGTGGCTGAATGTCCATGACTGCTGAAGTGTTCCCCGACAGGGAGAGAACCCTCCTGTTTGGCGATTGTTGCGCGGTGTCCGTTCATCCGTTGTCGCAGCGTCTGCATGGTCTCGCCAATGTACCATGCTCTGGGGCATCCTTTCCTGCAACGTATGAGGTAGACAACGTTGGCCGAGTCACAGGAGTATGAACCGTGCACCTGGTGGGTGGTGTCCTCTCGTGTGATGGTGGTATCTGTGTCGATGATCTGGCATGTCTTGCAGAGGTTACCGTGGCAGGGTTGTGTGGTGTCGTGGACGCTGTTCTCCTGAAGGCTGGGTAATTTGCTGCGAACAATGGTTTGTTTGAGGTTGGGTGGCTGTTTAAAGGCGAGTAGTGGAGGTGTGGGGATGGCCATAGCGAGGCGTTCGTCGTCATCGATGACATGTTGAAGGCTGCGGAGAACATGACTTAGTTTCTCCGCTCCAGGGAAGTACTGGACGACGAAGGGTACTCTGTTGGTTGCGTCCCGTGTTAGTCTTCTGAGGAGGTCTACGCGATTTTTCGCTATGGCCCGTCTGAACTGTCGATCGATGAGTTGAGCATCATATCCCGTTCTTACTAGGGCTTGATGGTGGGATCAACAAGTTCCATCCTACCATCAAGCTCACCATGGACTACTCCTCAGAATCAGTTTCTTTCTTGGACACACGAATCTCCATCAAAGACGGGCACCTCAGCACCTCACTCTACCGCAAGCCCACGGACAATCTCACAATGCTCCACTTTTCCAGCTTCCACCCTAACCACGTCAAAGAGGCCATCCCCTATGGACAGGCCCTGCGAATACACAGGGTCTGCTCAGACGAGGAGGAACGCGATGGACACCTACAGACGCTGAAAGACGCCCTCGTAAGAACGGGATATGATGCTCGACTCATCGATCGACAGTTCCGACGGGCCATAGCGAAAAATCGCGTAGACCTCCTCAGAAGACTAACACGGGATGCAACCAACAGAGTACCCTTCGTCGTCCAGTACTTCCCTGGAGCGGAGAAACTAAGTCATGTTCTCCGCAGCCTTCAACATGTCATCAATGATGACGAACACCTCGCTATGGCCATCCCCACACCTCCACTACTCGCCTTTAAACAGCCACCCAACCTCAAACAAACCATCGTTCGCAGCAAATTACCCAGCCTTCAGGAGAACAGCGTCCACGACACCACACAACCCTGCCACGGTAACCTCTGCAAGACATGCCAGATCATCGACACAGATACCACCATCACACGAGAGGACACCACCCACCAGGTGCACGGTTCATACTCCTGTGACTCGGCCAACGTTGTCTACCTCATACGTTGCAGGAAAGGATGCCCCAGAGCATGGTACATTGGCGAGACCATGCAGACGCTGCGACAACGGATGAACGGACACCGCGCAACAATCGCCAAACAGGAGGGTTCTCTCCCTGTCGGGGAACACTTCAGCAGTCATGGACATTCAGCCACCGACCTTCGGGTAAACATACTCCAAGGCGGCCTTCGAGACACACGACAACGCAAAATCGTCGAGCAGAAATTAATAGCCAAGTTCCGCACCCATGAGGACGGCCTCAACCGGGATCTTGGGTTCATGTCACACTACACGTAACCCCACCAGCGAACAAATGTTATCTGTTTTTAATATAACGGGTCATTGACTGTCTTCGTTCTGTCTCTCTCTTTTTTCCTTTTTTTTTGGGGGGTTGTATATTCAGTGGCCTTTTAGATGACACCTTTCTGTCTGCTCATTGTGATTGCCTTGGCAACGGGCAGTAATCACCAGGCTTTGTTATGTGATCTTAAAATGCGAAGGATTCGAAATTGTCACTTCCACACCGCCTGAGGAAGGGGAAAGCCCCCGAAAGCTTGTGGGATTAAAAATAAAATCATTGGACTATAACTTGGTGTTGTAAAATTGTTTACAATTATTAACCCCAGTCCATCACCGGCATCTCCACATCATTATACAGATTGTATGTTTAGCAATTCAGTGCAAATCATATGAATTATATCTCTTCTCCCAAAATATACACTGGTTTAAAAAAAAGAGATTCTGACTTGTCCTGCTAAGGTCACATTGATCAGTTACGTAGAGGGCAATTGGCAGTTCGGAGAAAGGACAAAAATCTGTCGCCAATAACACCAAAGTGGGAGTATAATGAGTGAAAATCATGAATTTTAGTTTACTATCATTTGCTCAGCACACTTCTGAATAGTGAGAAGCTTCAAACACTGAAATACAGTCATAGATGTTTGCATAATTTGCAGCTTTTAAACCAAAAGTACAGTGTAGCACTTATTCGCTGGCATATAACACTGGTGTTCTACCTCTACTTTGTCAATTAACACTTAACAGTGCTACTTTATGGAGCATTTTCACATTGAGCAATTTCACATTGAGCAAATTCTATTCCAGCAGGAGAGTAAAATGTAATACATGCACATCTTACAGTAATTAAGACCTTTTTCCTTCTACTTACATGGGCTGACGTCTCTGTATCTGTTCCGATTTCTATTTTCTGGAAGCTTGGCTACTTTACAAGGGAAGTCACTGGCTTGATGTCGGATATCCTGGAATTGCAAAATGGGAAATATTGTAAATGATGCAGGAACATTCCAGGATGATTGCATCCTAGCAGTACAACCAGTTTGTACTTTCGTATTAAGGAAACAGGCAGAAGAAAACTGGCAAAATGCTGCCCAAGACAATTACTTAATTAAAATATTTACGAAAACAGAAAGGGCTGACAGCATGAATCATGTCAACAACTTTCTCTTTTCCACAATAAGTAATTTAAATTCTGTCATAGTATTAATGGCATTCCATCAAATAAATTACATTAGGCAGAGGTACAGTGGATCTCCAGTCAAACTTTTAGTGACTTCAGGATATGGAGTTTGCAAATACAAATGGGATGAAACTGCATTGTGCAATATTAGCAATGATGCATTATAAATGCTAAGTACCAAAGCCAAGCAATACTAATGCTTTACAAGCATGAAGTTGAAAGCAACAAATTAAACAGTTTTGTTTAATTACTAGTTCATTCAGAACTAATGAAAAGCCAGTGTCGTTCACAATGAAAAAAATGCCCTTTCCTTGCCGTTCTCTGTATAATAGTTTGTCTCTCCACATCCTCACTTCTTATCCCTGTTCCAGGTCACCGAGATATTTCTTCCTCCATCGCTCTACCCCACCCCTGGTCACAGAGGCACTTCTCGTTGCTCCCGATTCTTTCCTACGGCTTTGCATGGTGTCCAACTCTGCTACATGCTGTGTGGCCGCAAGTTCCTGTTATCTCAAAACTCTCAACATCAGGAATTTTCACCCACAGTATGGAGCAGAGTTGGATTGTCAAGCAAAGCAGCAGCAGAAAATAGCGATTTTCCTTGGGGGTTGGGGGGGGGGGTGTAGAAAGTAAGTATTGAGGGGAATAGTAAACATGAAGCCTGGAAGCAGGTCGTGGTGCACAATTTGAATTGCCCTGTATACTGAACAAGTACAGATTTACATGGACGATTTCATATGAAATGCAAATCACTTCTCCAGCCATCATCTTTCACCATATACTAATTATTGACAAGAACATGCATAATCCCTTCATGTGCTGGCTGTCAAATGGCACACCTCCTCCCAATCCACACTCACGGTGCTTTTATCGTTGCTTCTTGGAAGAGGCAGTCTCCTTTATTTACACAGTAAAATGGAGTTGCCCACATTCTGAAATGGAAACTACTATTTTGCATGTGCACAGTTAACCGTGAATACCATGAATGCACAAGTATTTAAAACTAACCGGCACTAAACCAATCTGACACTCAGCTGATCCTGTTACAGCGTGCTTGCTTAGTGTCACGTACGCTGATGTGTTGAACTAGCGTAGCTCCTGTACAAGGCAGCAAAGAGAATTACGAGTACTAGCAGGACTGGAGACCCAGAAAAATAAACTGAGTCTCCACTGCTGCCAGATCAATCTGGTGGCAGGTCTACATTTGATAGCGCCACGAACTGCATAGGACCCATGTAACTGGAGTCAACGGCACAATGTAAAACCACCCATTTGCAGGAATACTATTGAAAAGAACATATCTTTATAACCTGTGCAGTGAGCAGCTAGAGATTTAGCGATGTCAGTGGAGTAAAATTACCACACTGGCCTGCCAGTGATTTGGACACTACAATGCTGTTATTTCTGAAAGTTGATCCCAGCTCTGACATTTACTTTGTTCACCCAAAGGAATGCTGGCTCGTAAGAGTGGCCCAAAATGATTTATGAAAAAAAAAGAAAGTGCAAATTGTCCCTTGCAGAGGTGGGTACCAGTCAGCAGCATATACTTTTCTACAGAAATAAAATGGAGGTGGGGGCAGGGGGCAAGAAAACTGGAGCAATTTGCATCTAACTTCACTTTCAGACTGCCACTCAACTTCAGAATTGCACTCTAAGTCTCCATTCCTTAGCTTGGTGAGAAACTTCAAAGGAAAGAACAAGTTCAGGCAGGTCTGCAAACACTCTGGTGTGAATGCAGGCAGTGTTAAACTGCCAGAACACCAATTTTTCTTGCTTTTCTCCAGAATCAACTGCTCAAAACACACTCACACCTTTGCTTTTGTTCACAAATGCTGCCTCAGCTCCAAAAGTTGCAAACCATAACATTTAGTTACACAAATATGATAAAACTCTCCCTACTTCTCAACAGAAATTACTTAATCACTTCCTATCTGGACAATAAAATGAGCACAAAACTATAAATGAAAACAAATCATGTAAAATAAAGAAATTGAATGCAAAAGGAAATTAGCCTAACATACAATAGCAACAGGTCATTACAACAGACCCCCGTAAAATACTGGGCTAGAATTTCAAAAGATTATTGGTTACAATGCTTGTTAATTTTTCTACTATATTCACTCAGCCTACTGCAGCTCAGGTGTTGCTTCAATAACATTTTACAACTGCAAAAGTGACAATTTAATATCATTCAAATGTCAGGGCCCTAATTTAAGTTTTAAATTTGGCAGGACATCTACAGTAATGGAGTTTAATAACCCAAATGTGCTGCACCTTTGAAAGCAGGTTCACACTGTAATATGAACTGTAGCACATTACATTAACCTTGGAACCTCAGAATAACCCTGTGAAGGATGGCACTGCATAATATATATCTGTACATTAACATTTATGCCCTGAATTTTGGAAGAAGCTGCAGCACTTCAGTATCTGTAGACAGTATAACCCACATCTGGCGCAACCAAGATTGCATTTAGCACACCTCACATGCAGCAGGTAAGTTACTACAGGGGGTGCGTTGCAATTTTGCAACTTGCTGTGGTCCACCTACTGATTCTTAGATCATTAGATAGTGTTAGTCCCTCTTATACTTGCTTGTAGGTGGATTATAGGCAGAATCTGCACTGCATCTGCTCCAGATGTTAATCTGCAGCCACCATAGTCCAGCCATGGAGGAAAACCATCTCAGACAGAGTGAGGGGGCATACTTAGAACAAAAATTATTCTCCCTAGATTTCAGTTTCCCTTAATCTTATTCTGCACATAGTATCGTGAGTCAATTAGCTACAGGCTTCTGTATTCATTTAATGCAGAGAGAAATACTTTCACACTTAAAAAGTTTACACACCATAAAAGCCAGGAAGGCTCGTAGTTTGTTCCCCATTGGCTGCAGCCCTCCTGAGGAAAGGAAGAAAAAAAGTGCCCACTTCTGATCAGTACACAGAGATCTCTAATGGAAGTAAGTGCTGGATTTGACTGAAGTCCTTCACAGTTTGATAGTATGCCAACACTTATCAAAGGATATGAATAGCAGCCAATGGGGCAAGTACGAAGCAACATTATGAGAATGTCACCACTTCAAGTCACACACCATCCTTCATAGTTACTGGGTCAAAATTTAGGCAGAATCAGAGTATGGAGCATCATGAAACTAGCACCATTAAGCATAACTGAGCCCACTCCAACAGCAACTTGTATTTATTGCGCCTTTACGGTAGTAAAAAGTCCCAATTCATAGGTCTACAGACCAAGAAAACAGCAATCAAAATTTTAAGTTATAATAAATATAAAGTGGAGAAATGGATGTCCAGATTAGCACATCAAATTCTCCACAGAATTGCAGTAATTTTGGTTTTAGAATTATACTTGGCTTTGTGTTGGAATGATTGCAATTGCACATGGAGTGGTTTGCGATATCCTTTGCAATTAAACAAAATATGATCAGTACTTGCTAAAACACAGGTGATTCCTACCCAATGACATGGCACTGCTTTACACTGAGTCAGAAGGTTGTGGGTTCAAGCACCGTTCCAGAGACTTGAGCACAATTAAGGCTAGTACTTCAGTGCAGTATTGAGGGAGTGCCGTCTTTTGGATGAGATGTTAACTGATGCCCCGACTGTCCCCTTGTAAACGGTCCCATGGCACAACAACTTGCATTTATATAGCATCTTTAATGTAGTAAAACATTCTAAGGCACTTCACAGAAGCGTTAACAAAATATATGACACTGAGCAACACAAGGAGATGTTAGGACAGGTGAAAGAGGTAGGTTTTATGAAGCATCGTAGAAGGACAGAGGGGTCGAGGCGTGGAGTGGTTTAAGGAGGGAATTCCAGAGCTTAGGACCTGGACAGCTGAAGGCACGGCCGCCAATGGTGGAGCGCAGGATCTCAGAGGGTTGTAGGGCTGGAGGAGGTTACAGAGATAGGGAGGGGCGCGGCCATGGAGCAATTTTAAAACAAGGATGAGAATTTTAAAATCGAGGCAGTGTCAGAGCGGGAGCCAATGTAGGTCAGCGAGCACAGTGGTGATAGGTGACAGGACGTGGTGAGTTAGAATACGGGCAGCAGAGTTTTGGATCAGCTCAAGTTTATGGAGAGTGGAAGGTGGGAGGCTAGCCGGAAGATCATTGGAAGAGTCAAGTCTAGAGGCAACAAAGGCATGGATAAGGGTTTCAGCAGCTGATTAGCTGAGGCAGGGGCGGAGACAGACGATGTTACAGAGGCAGTCTTGGTGATGGAGCAGATTATAGTGTTGGAAGCTCATCTCGGTCAAACAGGATACCAAGGCTGCAAACAGTCTGGTTCAGCCTCAGACAGTGGCCAGGGAGAGGGATGGAGTCAGTGGATAAGGAATGGAGTTTGTGGTGGGGACTGAAGGCAATAGCATTGGTCTTGCCAATATTTAGTTGGAGGAAATGTCTGGTCATCCAGTATTGGATGTCAGACAAGTAGCGTGACAAATCAAAGGCAGTGGGGGGGTCGAGTGAGGTGGTGGTGAGGAGGAGCTGGGTGTTGTCAGCATACATGTGGAACCTGATGACGTGTTTTCGGATGATGTCGTTGAGGGGAGCATATAGACGAGAAACAGGAGGGGGTGAAGCATAGGTCCTTGGGAAACTCCCGAGGTAACGGTGCGGGAGCTGGAAGAGAATCCATTGCAGATGATTCTCTGGCTACAACTGGATAGATAGGAATGGAACGAGGTGAGGGCAGTCCTACCCAGCTGGATGTTGGAGGAGAGGCGTTGGAGGAGGGTGGCGTGGTCAACCGTGTCAAAGGCTGCAGACAGGTCGAGAAGAATGAGGGATAGTTTACCACGGTCACAGTCACATCGGATCTCATGTGACTGAAGGGACGTTTCAGTGCAGTGGCAGGGGCAGAAACCTGATTGGAGGGGTTCAAACACGGAGTTGCAGGAAAGATAGGCAACGACACATCCAAGGACTTGAGAGGAAAAGGAGGTTGGAGATGGGGTGGTAGTTTGGGTCAAGGATGGGCGATGATGGCAGATTTGTAGGAGAGTTGGACAACAACACTATTTGAAGAGCAGGGGAGTTCTCCTGGTGTCCTAGCCAACAGTTAGCCCTCAACCAAGACTTTAAAAAAAAATGATCTAGTCATTTATTTCAAAGCCGTTGATGGGACCTTGCTTTGCGCAAATTGGATGCCACGTTTCCTATATTACAACAGTGACTACACTTCAAAAGTCCTTCATTAACTGTAATGTGCTTTGGGAAGTCCTGAAGTCATGAAAGGCACCATATAAATGCAAGCCTGGGATCCTGGCATAGATTATATGTTGTATTCCAATATGGTTTATTCTATCCATACACAGTTTACTTGTAATATCAATAAGCTTGCAACTGTACCATATTATTTTGAATTTGTGACAAAATATTTTACAAACAAAAACCAAAGGTTTACTGAGTATTTATGAGGCACAAAAAATAGAACAAATTACTTAACATAGGGGAAATGCAGAACATTGAAAAAGATGTTTTTAAAAAAAATGTTGCTTCAAATAGCTTGCTGTTTAAAATTGTAGGAAATAAATGGGGAGATATCTTTGCACCAACAGGATTGTTGATGACCTGAGCAGCCTGCAATAGTGTGAGCAAGTGTCTTGCACTGAAATGTTAACCTGTATTTTCTGCCAACAAATGCAGATTGCTCGTTGTGCATTTCAAGCATCTTCTGTTTTTATTTCAGACTTCCAGCACTTGTATTTTCTTTTTATTTAGACTATTCCATTTGACAATCTAAAATTGCTGCTTTGCTTTCACATTGCTGAATTCACTACTTTAATGTGTGAACGATACATAAGGATATTGTGTTTCTAAACCTCTGCATATTAGAGTTTAAAAACTCATTTTAGATCACAACAGGGATTCAAAAGTTCATTTAGTGTCCAACTATGGAACCACATGGAAATCAATGTTCCAAACCTGGCTGAACAACAAATACAACTCGCACATTGATTTTAAAACTCTATATGCACTGCCGTGATAGCATTTTTAAAATAAAATTATTCAAATGGCTACAAGATCTGAGTGAACTCAAAAGTCCTGCAGTATGCTGGAATTCTGATGTGTGTAAGAATGGCAAGATTTGGGCCATAGTCCTCCACATGACCAGCTCTTAGCATCAGTTGTCCTGTGTTGGGAAAGACTGAACAGAGACCAGTACTTCCTCTGAAGTGAGTAGAAAGAAAAAAAGGAAGAATCACCCACTGTCATTACCACACATTCCCTTGTAACAGTTTCACAGCAGAACTGACCAGAGGCTTTTGCCCAGCCCCTAAGTTGTGCATGGTGTGGGAGATCCACAACAGGGAAGGAGATAGTATCTTTATGATAAAGGATTTTTTAAAAAAAACCCATGTGACCTTTAAATGAGAACATTATTTTTCAGATTGAGAGAGAAGAGTCTGCTTGACACAATTAATGAATTTAATTTGGCAACTGTAACTAAGAATTCAACAGCTTTCACAATGTCTGTAGCATCGATTCTGTTTGTTACTCTGGGCTGAAATAATTATCTATGTTAAAGTCTACAGGTTAGCGCCAGCTAGCAGAACAGAAAAATAAAATGAGCTCCAAGTCATTTCCGTGTAACATCCTGTAGATTGCTGCCAGGATAGCCTTTGTTTGAGAGTGTTCTATTCAGTTCCTTGTAGAGTCCTTTCTGAGAAAACACACGACAGCTCTTGCCAGAAATGTGGTTATACAAGGGCTGCCAAACATCACTGCTATAGTTAGCAGATCAAGTTACAATTGCACAAAGCTGATAAAGTCCTAGAAATCTTACATTATAAAAATTAAAAAACTTAAATAGCTAATCCAGTGAAGACCAGATGTTTAACTGTAGCCCTGTGTATTTGCGTTCCCTTAGTTGCATAGTTTAATGTAAATAGTTAACCTCCAACATTTTAGTATTATGCGCCTGCATTATTCTCACAGGCAATGTGTGTACAAGTGTGAGTGTTTAATATATATACTGCACTAAATTGCTTATACCACAAGGTATCTCAAGTCAGCTTTTTGCTAGGTTCAAAAAAAAACCTATGAAGGCAGTGGCAATTTACAAATTTTGCACATCTTAGATTCTACTTTACAGTGTCTAAATCAGGTGCCATTTTTGCAAAGGAGGAATTGGTTCTCAAAAAGTAAAAAGACATTCAGTACTCATTATTGAAAGTCCAGAAATTTTTCAAGAAATTGAATGAATTAAAAAAAGGCAGCTACATGCTTAGAGCACTGAACCCTTGATTTTTCAGATTGTGACTGTTAGCAAGATCTCTGCAATACATCACGTGATACATCCATTTGAAAATGACTGTTTGAAACAAATGGATTTAACATCTTTAGTTCTTCAGAATATTTTAATTGCATTGTCTCACACTGTTGAAGAACAAAATGAAATGTCCATCGCCATCAGATGTGCCTGTGTGAAGACATTTCCTGCTGCAGAGTTCACCTTTTGTGTCAACAACATAGACTGGCCAAAAGGTACAAGTTCATAAAAACTGAATACACGCCAGTACTATTCAGCTATTGCACAAGCAATATCGGTACGAATTTAGGATGAAATAAAAGCACCCTCCATACAGAATAATTCAGAATTGATGTTCATTTTGGTAACACCAATCAAACCAGAAATAAGAAACCCCCCAAAAGTGTGCGGCCTATATTTCTGCTCTGGAAGGAGCTGCAGCACGATCAATGGAGCTTATCAATCTTCAGTGGCAATGACACTTCCTTCCATTTGGATCCACCCCATAACAACTCAAGGTGTGAGTTTTTCTGATACAAAAATTTGATTTGGGGAATGCAGAGGGGAGAATGAGACACCAGCACGGCTGTGAATTCAGGCTACAGGTTTGTGAGGAAGGAAGAGGATGGAGCAGCCCAAAGTCCCAACAAGTCATGGATTCAACAAAATTTCATTGAAAGGCAACAAAAGACACTTGTAAGAGAGTGTTTAGTGCAAATGAAAAAAAAACACAAACACATTGGGAATCCTTAGCACATCCTTTATATTTAAGTTCCAATGCTTTTTTATTGGTGATTCATAGAAGAATTCTAAACCCAGATGTATGAGTGACTGGTACATGGGGTCAGCATCAACAAAGCAATCTCATTTATCACTTGGAATAGAACTAACAGTTCACCACTTAATGAAAATATGTAAATTGCATAAAAACACGACTTTTTTTTGATTAGTTCATGGGATGTGGGCGTCACTGGCGAGGCTGGCATTTATTGCCCATCCCTAATTGACCTCGAGGAGGTGGTGGTGAGCCGCCTTCTTGAACCGCTGCAGTCCGTGTGGTGAAGGTTCTCCCGCAGTGCTGTTAGGAAGTCCCAGGATTTTGACCCAGCGACGATGAAGGAACGGCGATATATTTCCAAGTTGGGATGGTGTGTGACTTGGAGGGGAACGTGCAGGTGGTGTTGTTCCCATGTGCCTGCTGCTCTTGTCCTTCTAGGTGGTAGAGGTCTCGGGTTTGGGAGGTGCTGTTGAAGAAGCCTTGGCGAGTTGCTGCAGTGCATCCTGTGGATGGTACACACTGCAGCCACTGTGCGCCGGTGGTAAAGGGAGTGAATGTTTAGGGTGGTGGATGGGGTGCCAATCAAGCGGGCTGCTTTATCTTGGATGGTGTCGAGCTTCTTGAGTGTTGTTGGAGCTGCACTCATCCAAGCAAGTGGAGGGTATTCCATCACACTCCTGACTTGTGCCTTGTAGATGGTGGAAAGGCTTTGGGGGTTACAAGGTTAATTATGCACAATGGGGAATTTATTGCCAAAAAAGCACTATTGTGCTCATGATACTACACATCTTCAGACTGTAAGACACTGCCTCATAACCTGCAGTAATGCAACTCAGCCATGGCTCAGTAATAACCTGCTCATCTAGAAGTCAAAAGATTGTGGGTTCAAGCTCTACTCTAGGCTGGAGCACAATGTAGGTTGATACTTCAGTACAGTAGGGAGTGCCGTGCCGTCAGATCGGATGTTAAAACAAGGCCCAATCTGACCTTTTAGGTAGATGTAAAAGATCCCATGGTAGTGTCTGAAGAACCATGTGGGAGTTCTCCTGGCCAACAGGTGTCAGCTCAGTTGGTAGCACTCTCTCCTCAGTCAGAAGGTCGTGGGGTCAAGTCCCACTCCAGGGACTTGAGTACAAAAAAAATAATCTAGGCTGACACTCCAGTGCAGTACGAAGGGAGTGCTACATTGTTGGAGGGACCGTCTTTCGGATGAGAAGTTAAACAGAAGCCTCGTCTTTCCCCTCAGGTGGACGTAAAAGATCCCAAGACACCATTTCGAAGAGCAGGAGAGTTATCCCCGGTGTCCTGGCCAATATTTATCCCTCAACTAACATCACAAACAGATTATCTGGTCATCACATTGCTGTTTGTTGGACCTTCCTTTGCGCAAATGGGCTGCCATGTTTCCTATATTACAACAGTGACTACACTTCAAAAATACTTCATTGGCTGTAAAGTGCTTTGGGATGCCCTGAGGTAGTGAAAAGCACTATGTAAATGCAAGTCTGTCTGTCTTTATTTATCCCTCAACCAACATCACAAACAGATTATCTGGTCATTATCTCATTGCTGTTTGTGGGATCTTGCTATATGCAAATTGACTGTTTCCCTTGCCTCCGTTACAATGGTGACTACACTTGAAAAGTTCTTCATTGGCTATGAAATGTTTTAGGATATGAAAGGCGCTTATATAAATGCAAAATCTTTCCTTAAATTTGCATCTATGCATACTGTAAAAAACCTTTAATCAATGACAGAGCAAATAGCTGGCAGTGATTTTAAGGATGCAATTGAAATTGCAGGGTTTACGATGTTGAGCATGAAATTCACTGATGCAAAGGAGATCAGAACCCTAACTGAATTACAGCCTTGCAATTAATACCTAGTATCTTAGACTAAAAAAATAAAGGCAACCACATTGAAAACACTGGCCTCAGAAGTAATCACACCATTCAATTTAATCAGCATTGACTGGAATTTAGGATTAATGTGCTAAGTGCCTGTAGTATAAGGTTTGAGAGGTATTTCTTCAAACAATCTAGCTCCAGTCAACCAGAATACCCTCAAGCTCCCATTACAGTACACATTAATACCTTAAATTTGAAAAAAATTAACTAGAAATTTGTTTAAATATGAGGAACTTTATTGCTAGAAAAATGGCAATACAATATTACTAATGTAAAGAATCTTACAACACCAGGTTATAGTCCAACAATTTTATTTGAAAATCACAAGCTTTCAGAGGCTTTCTCCTTCGTCAGGTGAATGTGGGAATCCTTGAATGTTTCGCATTTATATTCAGAGAACAATACCTGGGGATCTCAGATAATCTTTCCAACTGCCCATTGTCAAGGCAATCAAAGTGCTCAGACAGAGAGGTGTTACCTACAGGACCACCGAATATACAAACGGCCAGAACACAAAACAGAGAGAGAGAGAGAGAGAGAGAGAGAGAGAGAGAGAAACAAACATCCGAAAGGAAGAGAAAGACAGAGAATGACCCGTTGTAATAAAAACAGATAACTTTTATTCGCTGGTGGGGTTACGTGTAGCGTGACATGAACCAACGTCCCGGTTGAGGCCGTCCTCATGGGTGGGGAACTTGGCTATCAATTTCTGCTCGACGATTTTGCGTTGTGTATATATAATATTACGGTATACAAGCTAGACTTTCCACCTTTCATTTTCAATGGATGGAAAAAATTAGCTTTACTTCACTACTCTAAATGCACGAATACTGATATGGTGTGCAGGAATCTGCATACCACAACTGCCACTTTAAATGCCAATTAAAAATGCCCCTGAATAAGGCTTCTTCAAAAACTTTTTAAAAATGTTAATGTACTTTCTGCACACCTCATTTCATCTTCTTGCTTTTAGCAGGCAGGAATTGATGGGGAGTGGCTAAAAAAAATCTCCAATATGTGCCAGCATGCCAATGGACAGAATTTCATGCAAGCTGCTACTTTCATGCAGCAGTACTAACTGGCAAACTTAGCAATATGAAGTGAAGAATGCTATAAAGTTTGTTTCTGATGAATTGCGTTCACAATGATGTGCTTCTAAATTGCTTCAATATAAATGTTGGCAGCTGGGAACTCATTCCAATTCTGGATATCAGATTGATTCTATAGATAAACAAATGCAACACTCAATATCCACAAGATTTAGAGATTCAGTAAGGATAAGATCGGGATGAACGGGTAAAAGGGAAAGCACAATAGAGAAGCGAAGCTAGTCACCAGATTTAAATTTCGCATGCCAGACAAATTGAAACAAAATCAAAATGAAAACACAACTGAGTTGATCTGAATCAGAACAAAAACAGAAAAATGAACAATGTTCACATCCCACATGAAAAAGTAATAGGCTCCAAAGGTCACCAGAAAAAAGGGAGAGTAAGTTATTGTGAAAGGGCCAATTTAAAAGTAAGACTGCTTTGATGCTAAATATACTTGACAAGACTTCACAAATTTATGCAAGAACGAAAAGTTTAAACAGCCATTGAGATGGCATTAAACATTTTGAAAGGGGACAATTCAAGCAAACTGCACAAATTGAAAGTTCCGATCAACCAAATTTTGAACACTGCACAATATTTGATGAAATCAATTAAATCTGATTAAGCGCTCTCTATTTGCATACATAGAAACATAGAAAATAGGAGCAAGAGTAGGTCGTTCGGCCCTTTGGGCCTGCTCCGCCATTCAAAAAGTTCATGGCTGATCATCTGATCGCCCCTCAGATAACGAAGCAGTCCGAGCCTGCATGCAGCAAGACCTGGACAACATCCAGGCTTGGGCTGATAAGTGGCAAGTAACATTCGCGCCAGACAAGTTCCAGGCAATGACCATCTCCAACAAGAGAGAGTGTCTAAACACCTCCCCATGACATTCACCGGCATTACCATCACCAGTTCCCCTACCATCAACATCCTGGGGGTCACATTGACCAGAAACTTAACTGGACCAGCCATATAAATACTGTGGCTACAAGAGCAGGTCAGAGGCTGGGTATTCTGCGGCGAGTGACTCACCTCCTGACTCCCTAAAGCCTTTCCACCATCTACAAGGCACAAGTCAGGAGTGTGATGGAATACTCTCCACTTGCCTGGACGAGTGCAGCTCCAACAACACTCAAGAAGCTCGACACCATCCAGGACAAAGCAGTCTGCTTGATTGGCACCCCATCCACCACCCTAAATATTCACTCCCTTCACCACCGGCACACTGTGGCTGCAGTGCGTACCATCCACAGGATGCACTGCAGCAACTCGCCAAGGCTCCTTCGACAGCACCTCCCAAACCTGCGACCTTTACCACCTAGGACAAGGACAGCAGGCACATGGGACCACCACCACCTGCACATTCCCCTCCAAGTCACACACCATCCCGACTTGGAAATATATCGCCGTTTCTTCATCGTCGCTGGGTCAAAATCCTGGAACTCCCTTCCTAACAGCACTGTGGGAGAACCTTCACCACACGGACTGCAACGGTTCAAGGCAGCAGCTCACCACCACCTTCAAGGGCAATTAGGGATGGGCAATAAATGCTGGCCTTGCCAGCGACGCCCACATCCCATGAACAAATAAAAAAAACTCAGTACCCTGTTCCCGCTTTTTCACCATATCCTTTTAGCATTAAGAAATATATTTATCTCCTTGAATACATCTAATGACTTGGCCTCCACTGCCTTCTGTGGTAGAGAATTCCACAGGTTCACCACCCTCTGAGTGAAGAAATTTCTCATCTCTGTTCTAAATGGCATTCCCCGTTTCCTGAGCCTGTGACCCCTGGTTCTGGACTCCCCAGCCATCGGGAAAATCCTCCCTGCATCTAGTCTGTCTAGTCCTGTTAGAATTTTATATGTTTCGATGAGATCACCTCTCTTTCTTCTAAACTCCAGTGAGTATAGGCCTAGTCAACCCAATCTCTTCTCATACCTCAGTCCTGCCATCCCAGGAATCAATCTGAATACAAATACATTTGTGTTTTCCAATTCACCCAGTAATAGAAAATAACTAGGTGCCTGGTGAAAAACTGAAACACGCGCAATCTCGCTGTCCCCTTTGATGCGGAGCTGAACTTCAAATCCCATAGGCCGACTAGTTCACCTTTGCAACAGTCGCTTGCTTCTGGCCTTACCTCACTTTGCTACCGCTCTCCAACACCTTAGTTATCACCTGGCTCAAGTTCTTCAATGCTCTCCTCACTGACTTCCCATGCTGCACTCTAAGCTCCAACGTATCCATAACTCAGTCACCTGCGTCCTATTCCGCATCAAGTCCTGCCCAGTAATTACCGTCCTTGCCACCCCCTACTGGCTCTGCACTCCAATGCAGGGAATTCAAAATCCTTGCCCTCATTTAGAAATCCCCCCACAACTTTGCTCCATCTACTTCTGCAATCTCCTCCAGTCCCACTGCAAGTACACATCTTCCACTCCTGACTAGCCTTCTTAGAATGCTCCCTCCCTTTGTTCTTAGTGGTGTGGGCACAACAATTAAAATGCTCGCTCTCAGCGCATTTGTCCTACTTCTTTTCTTTCACTTTCAAGAGCCTCCTCCAAGTCTATCTTTTCAACTATGCCATTGGTTATCTCTTAGCCCATTATTGCTCGACATCCATTCACTTTTGTGAAGTGCTTTAGGAGAGGGGTGTCCAAAAGGCAGCCAACAGACCAAATGCAACCTGTGAGCTCCTTTAATCTGGTTTGCAAACCTCCTGCTGATTTATATCTTTGTATTTCTGTGCACACCTAAATTCAGCTTCAGTACTTTAAAGTTCCTGGGCTTAGAAGACTGGAAAAGGCTGCTCCTTTGATTGATCAAATCCCTCAATCAGGAAGAAACCTTTTTCAATCCTCAAAGTCTGGGTACTATAAAGAGTTGAATCTTCTATGTTTTCGGGCTTCACAGGAGGGTTTAATAGAGGGTAGAGGGGGCTCTTAATTGGGGAGGGAGTCTCTCTTTTTTTTGGATCTCATTTTATGTATGTATGGGCGAGGGTTATATTATTGGAGAATCATATGCAGTTCATTCATTGGTTCTGCCACAGATATATGACCCCTAACTTCAAAAGATTGGACAGCCTCTTAAAAAAAAAAATTGCACTTGGGATGCAAGTACTTATTGTCCATCCCTTGTTGTTCTGAAGAGGTGGTGAGTCATTTATTGTAGAGTACCCAGCCTCTGCCTGGCTCTTGCAGCCACAGTGTTTATATGACCTTCTGGACAATTGTGACCCCTAAAATGTTGATTGAGGGGAATTTGGTAATAGTGATGCCAAAGTTCAGGGGGAGATGACTGTGCTTTCTCTTATTCAAGGTGGGCACTTACGTAGTGCAGATGTTACTTGACTGAATGTTATCCAGGTCCTGTTATAGGCTGCTTTATCAGAGAAGATGTGAATGGAGCACATCACACTGTAGAATTGTCAGTGAATAGCTCCACTCCTGATCTAATGGAGGGAAAAATCATTGATGGAGCAGCTGAAGATTGGGTAAAGGACACTTCCTGGAGGAACTCTTGCAGCAACATCCTGGGGCAGCAATGACTGACCTCCGACAACCACAACCACCTTTCTTTGCGCCAGGCATGACTTCAGCCACTTTTTCCTTTTGAACCTCACTGACCTCAGTTTTGCTAGGGCTCGAGTGCCATACACAATTGAATGCTGCCTTGATATCAAGGGGAGCTACTCTGCCTTAGGATGTTTACTACAAATTGTTATATTGACCAGAAATGGGAAAACTGTTTTCCTGGCCTGTATGGGCAGCTGGATATTCAGCAGATAACTCCAGATGGGACTTGAGATTTTAAATTTGGCTCATAACACATTTTATTCTTTTAGAACTGAGATTTTTAAAAAACATTTAATTGCATGAAGTGTAGTCATGTGGACTCAGCATTTACAATGTGAAAGAAGCGCATCCCTTATGATTATGCAAAGTGGAGTTTAGGCAGAGAGTTCCAGATTGTAATGCCCAGATAGCTATGGAATCTGCCACTGATGGCAGAACAAGTTGGGGGAGGGGAGGGAAATACAAAGAAAGCCAATCAGAAAAACAGAGGGCATGTGGTGGCACTTAAGTTGAAAGGAGGTTGCGGGGGGGCAAGGCCATAGAGAGATTTGTAAATGAACAGGAGGATTATATAGTCCTTGCTATGCCATTGCAGTCACTAGCAGTACTGTAGAATCCATTCTGAAATGTAAACCAGGAAAACTGCACAATAACTGGAGCAAAGTCGAATACGCAATAACTTCTTTGGTTCTATAACATGAAGGAATACAAGGTCCCTGCAGATTCTTCCTTTATTACAGCTGACTACATTGGCTGTTAAGCATTTAAGTAGTTCATGAAGGCTCTAACCTAGGATCAGCAGGAGTTCAGTCAGCAAGATGTTAGCACTTCACTGAAGATACCAGTTGCTTTTATACTGCACCCTAGGTCTCTCCTCATGGTCTTGTACCTCACTCTGCTTCAGATTCTTAAATGATGTGGAGATGCCGGTGATGGACTGGGGTTGACAATTGTAAACAATTTTACAACACCAAGTTATAGTCCAACAAATTTATTTTAAATTTCACAAGCTTTCGGAGGCTTCCTCCTTCCTCAGGTGAACGGTGTGGATCCACACCATTCACCTAAGGAAGGAGGAAGCCTCCGAAAGCTTGTGAAATTTAAAATAAATTTGTTGGACTATAACTTGGTGTTGTAAAATTGTTTACAGATTCTTAAAAGCAGCAATGATCTCTGCCTCAACCACTCCCTTTGGCAAAGCATTCCATGCAGTAACAACTCTATATAGAGTATTTTCTCCTAACTTCACTCCTTACTCCCTTAATCACAATTTTAAATTGATGGCTGCTTGTCACCAACTCCCCAAGCAGT
This sequence comes from Heptranchias perlo, assembly GCF_035084215.1. Classification (NCBI taxonomy): domain Eukaryota; kingdom Metazoa; phylum Chordata; class Chondrichthyes; order Hexanchiformes; family Hexanchidae; genus Heptranchias; species Heptranchias perlo. The sequence continues at coordinate 31,753,108 of NC_090343.1, read as the reverse complement.
GGAACAGTATTTCTCTCTTTACCCTATAAAAACCATTCATTAAAAAACCTCAAATCTCTTCTGGCACTGAGGATGGAAGCATAAAATTACAGAGATATTAATAGATTAAGTGAATGGGCAAAACTGTGGCAAATGGATTTCAAAGTAGGCAAGTGTGAGGTCATCCACTTTGGACCTAAAAAGGATAGATCAGAGTACTTTCTAAATGGTGAAAAGCTCAAAAACAGTGGTGGTCCAAAGATACTTAGGGGTCCATGTAAATAAATTAAAATGTCATGGACAGGTACAGAAAATAATCAAAGGATAATGGAATGCTGGCCTTTATATCTAGGAGGACTAGAATATAAGGGGGTAGAAGTTATGCTACAGCTATACAAAGCCCTGGTTAGACCACACCTGGAGTCCTGTGTTCAGTTCCAGGCACTGCACCTTAGGAAGGATATACTGGTCTTGGAGGGAGTGTAGCTTAGATTTACGAGATGATACCTGTACTCCAAGGGTTAAATTACTAGGAGCGATTACACAAACTAAGGTTGTATTCCCTGGAATTTAGAAGTTTAAGGGGTGATTTGACCGAAGTTTTCAAGATATTAAAAGGGGGAATTGAAAGGGTAGATAGAGAAACTATTTCCGCTGGTTGGGGAAATCTAGGACTAGGGGACATAGCCTGAAAATTAGAGCCAGGACTTTCAGGAGTGAAGTTAGGAAACACTTCTGCACGCAAAGGGTGGTAGAAGTTTGGAACTCTCTTCTGCAAATGGCAATTGATGCTAGCTCAATTGTTCATTTTAGATCTGAGATTGATAAGAGTTTTGTTAACCAAAAGGTACTGAGGGACATGGAGATAAGATGGGTATATGGAGTTAGGTCACAGGTCAGCTATGATCTCATTGAATGGCAGAACAGGCTCGAGGGGCTAAATGGCTCATTCCTGTTCCTATTCTCTACTCCAGTGAAAAACTGTCCCTGTAGCTCAAATCTCTGGTACAGTTTTCCATTCCTCACATCATCCCGGTGAGGCTATGCTGTATGCTTGCTTTGGCTTTAATGTTCTTTGTATAATGGGGCATCAAAAATTGTACACTACAGCCTAACTGCCTTGTACAAATGTAATCATACTCTCTCTGCTCGTGTACTTTCATGTTCATTTTTAAAACTCAATGCCATTGGCCTTTTTACAGCTTTATCTACCTGCATTCTCATTTTCAGAGAATGATGTATTTGACCCGGGTCTCTGTTCATTCATTAAGTATATACTCCCATTCTTTATTTTGTGTCCCACTATTTGCTTTGTTGATTTTTGTTTCCAAGCAGCAATCATTTTTGCCATAATTGTTTTGAAAATTTGTGCATAAATATACTAAAGAATGTCCTCAGATTATAACGAAAGGCACTTGTCAAGTACAGGTATTGCAACAGAAAACAATAGTGGAGTACAGCCAGTTAATTTAAGCAGCTAACCGGGTTAGTCATTCAACCAGATCACCTCTTACAGTTCCTGTTGTTCCAAAAAAAAACCCTGGTGCCGCTGAAAGAAAGTTGTTAAATAATCAGCTTGTCATGTTTAGGTATGCATGTCTGGATTAAAAAGGTGTTAATATTTTGCATCCATCATTGACCAAGCCTTACAGGTAGAATTAGAAAAAGCCTAAGTAACATTCAGCATCGAAGTATGCTTCGGTCTTCCATAACAGATGCTCCTGAGGCAGGCTTCCCCCATGCCTCAGTTTATCCAGTAAGTAACTGAACCACACAGACCAAGATCCCAATTTCAATTCCTAGTCAGTGCTCAGTTAGCTAGCTAGCCTCAACTATGGTGCATAAATGAATGTGATGTTAAAAAATACACCCAAACCACATCTACTAGCCTCAGTGTGCCTGAGAAAGATGAGAAAACTGGCCAGGGTCTGTACTCCCGATTGCTACCCAGTAATCCCTGCTGGAAATGCATGTGTATGGATGTTGTACGAAGTCATGGCTGAGCTAGACTACGATGTGTCCTTCTCCACCTCCCGTAAATCGAACAACCTGCTTGACACTAAGCTTAAAGGCTCAACATATTAAAAAATTGGATACTTAGGTGAGGTACCAGGTGTACCCGAAGCAAAGAAATCTAGGAGAAAATTGGAGGAGATTTTATCCTCAGATAACAGTAGTTGTTATGCCACTCTCCAATCCGACAAGTACATACTGGTCTGGTCATGGAACATTTTGAAGCGTGATCGCACACACGACCTTCAAATGAACCCATGGAAAACAATCACTGTCCATAGTCAAGTGTTTGATCACAAGAGTTACTGCTGGAATTCAGTCAGTAACCATACCTAGATACAATGAGAAAACTGAAGAATACACTAGACTTTTTATTTGCTAAACAATATTTATAATTAGAAATATTCAAGAAATAATATGTGCACATTAATTCTCAAACGCTTAAAAAGCACTGTTCAGGGTTATGCCCCAAAAGGTTAAAATTAGATAGTGTGCAGCTTAAAATTTGCCAGTTTGTATTTCTCCACTTAATCAAGCTGTTTATTCATACTGCATAACCTACCTTTGCTGGTTTGCTGAACCAATTAGAAAGTAATTTTTGATACAGGTATCTGCATTTTCTTTAGCTGCTTTCTTATACAAAGATACTGTAAATTATTACAATTTGGACCAGCACAGGTTAGTTACAACCTACACATGCTCAAAATGCAGGCAGACGTTCTAAGTCTCACATCATCAAAATAAAATCTTTTGAGTAATTCCAGTTACCCTATTTTAAATTCTCCACACTACCTTTGAGTAACACTGTTGCGCTAAATCAAATAGATCACAATTTATATCAATGCAAAGTGGTTTCTGCTTTGTTTTGACACAGGACATGTTTGCACTCTCACCACTGGTCCAGTTGAGATCAGCTACCTCAACATAGGTGTAGGAAAAACCTGGGCCCTTCCTGGTTGGTATGGCCGCTACTCAATTGCCGTAACCAGTTGAGCCATTGGGGTTCCCAGGCAGGGCTTTTAAGCTCCACTTTTACTCCATTTAATGTTTTAAAAAACAGACTCTTCCATTGGATTGGATAATATTAAAATATAATTAGGATGCTGGTAAGCATTGCTGTGTGGACGTGCGCTTGCATACGCATGCAGAATTCAGCTTTCCCTGACCAGAGGGCGACAGGCAGTGTAACTTCTGTCTACTGGCCCCACATCTATGTAAGTACTGGTCTCAAAATTAGTACCTATAGTATGAAAGTGCCCAAGTAAAATTCTATTCACCCCTCCCACCCCAACCTGACTTCTTTCTTGTCACACTGATGACTGTGTTGGTGCCACTTCCATCTCTGGCTCTAATCCTCTCAATATTGACTACGCATTTAATTTCCAGCCATTCCTCACCTTAATCTGGCCAATCTCAAACGTCCTTCAATCCTTAGCTTCTCTCCCTCTATCTCCAGCAATGGACTTATCAGACTTAAGATCATACTCTCAACTGCCTGGATTACGCTCCTTCCCAACCCTTTCTCTAGTTTCTCAGTTTTATTTGTTCAAATAACTCCACTTTCTGCACCAGAGGGTCTGAAATGCCCCTTTTCTCCACCGTAGCCAAGACCCTTGACCATGCCTGCCCTATTTCCTGTCACTCTGTTCTCACCACTTCTCACAACAAAAGGAGCACAATCTTAAAATTAGAGCTAGGCCCTTCTGGCGTGAAATCAGGAAGCATTTTTCCCAAAGGGTAGTGAAAATCTGCAACTCTTCCCCACAAAGGCTGTGGATGCTAGATCAATTGAAATTTTCAATTAACGTAGATGGATAGATGTGTCTTAGGTAAGGGTATCAAGGGATATGGAGCAAAAACAGGTAAATGGAGTTGAGGTACACATCAAACATGCTCTAATGTCAGAACAGGCTCAAGAGACTAAATGGCCTACTCCTGTTCCTATGATATAGTGTACCCTCTGCCTCACCTTCCACCCCAATTGCCTCCATGATCACCACATCATTTTCTACCAACTACAAAATGATCCCACCACCAGGAACATTTTCCCTTTACTTCTCCAGAGATTGTTCCTTCTGGAATGTACTTGTCAATTCTTCCAATGCCATGACTTCCAGCTACCCATTCCCCTGCCACTTCCCCTTGCAATCGTAAGTGCAACATCTGTTCATTCACCTCTTTCCACACCACAGTCCAGGGTCCCAAATGTTATTCCCATGTGAGACAGCAATTTAAGTGTACTTCCTCCCATGTAGTATGTGATATTCACTCTTACTCTCGTTCATCAAGACCACCAATCGAAAATTGGATGGCCACTTTGCTGAATAGCTCTATTCTGTCTTGACACTTGAACTTCCCCATCCCTTTCTACTCTAATTACTCCATTTAAAGCCTCTTATACAATTCCAACCAAGCTCAATGTAAGTTTAGAGAACAGTATCTCATCTTTCTCCCGCAGCCCTGTGACCTGAATGGACACTGACCAACTGCAGATCTTAACTATGTATCCCAATTTAGGAGTCAGGGATTGCTGTGGATGCACAGTGGACACCCCAGCATCTAAAAAGGGAGGGGAGACGAGGTAGGTTGATGTTGCAGGCACTGACCATTTATCAGAATCCAGTTCTGGCAATGAGTCTGCACGTGGGTTAGTCTGTTTCTCTTTTTGGGTGCTGGGTATTTACTGCACTCTTGTTTGTTTTTACTTTGGATTTTCCTTTTCTCCAATTAGCTATTTTCATAACCTTTGTTCATTTAATATCTTTTCCTTTCCTCACTGGGATGATAATCTTACTTCCTCTATCAGTTTTCATTCCAGCTTTTCAATAAAATCAATTCAACTCACTATCTCTTCCTTTTCCTCACTTTTTTGTGCCATCTCAAGTGGCCTCTCTACTCCCATCGTGTCAATGATGGATAAGGCCATCTCTGATCACTTCCTTGTATCCCTCTCCACCCACATCCCCCTCCCAACTCCACTTTCTTCTGCGTCCGCCCCTGGAAAAAACTCACCAGGTCACTTACGACAGTACTTTCAAATTCCCAACTGTCTAGCCTTTGGTACTCCATTCACAACATTTCTGCAGCTACCGATCTGTTCAATCACACCCACTACCTTCACCTTTGATGCCCTTGAAGCGATTAAAACCATTACTCTTTCACCCTGGTCGTTCCCCATGGTATGGCCCTCATCTCCGCTCCCTTAAGTCCAAGGGATGCAGACTTGAACGTTTATGGAGGATAACCGGTTTAGCCATTCATCGCCAGATCTGGCTGGACCACAAAGCTCTATCGGGTCCTGCACTCCTCTGCCAAAACTGCTTACTATTCCAGGATCATCCTGGAACGCAAAGATAACCCCCAGCTTTTCTTCACTACAAACAGTCGTCTTAAACTTCTCGCCCCTGCCCCTTCCACCCTCACCTCCAACGCAATGTGCGAGGAGCTCATGGACTTCTTTGTCACTAAGATTGAGACCATCCATTTAGCTGCCTCTGCCACTTTCCTCCCTGGCCAAATTTCCCCTATGGTTCCTCCTGCCCCAGCCCTGAACTTGCATCATACTCTAGTTTCTCTCCTATCTCCCCACATGACCTCTCTGAGCTCATCTTGACCATTAGACCCACCTCCTGCTCCCTCGACCCCATTCCCACTGAACTGCTGACCACCCAACTTCCCTTCCTGGCCCTCATGTTAGCTAATATTGTTAATGGTTCTCTCCCAAGTACTGTCCCCCTCCCTTTCAAATCTGCTCCTCCTCAAAAAACCCACCCTTAACCCTTCTGTTTTTGCAAACTACCACCCCACCTCCAACCTTCCTCTCCAAAGTCCTTGAACGCGTTGTCGTTTCCCAAATTCGTGCCCATCTTTCCCGCAACTCCATGTTTGAATCCCTTCAATGAGGTTTCCGCCCCCACCACAGTACTGAAACGGGCCTTATCAAAGTCACAAATGACAGTGACTGTGCTGAGCTATCCCTCCTCATCCTTCTCGACCTGTCTTTTTTTTTTATATTCGTTCATGGGATGTGGGCGTCGCTGGCAAGACCTGCATTTATTGCCCATCCCTAATTGCCCTCGAGAAGGTGGTGGTGAGCCGCCTTCTTGAACCGCTGTAGTCCGTGTGGTGACGGTTCTCCCACAGTGCTGTTAGGAAGGGAGTTCCAGGATTTTGACCCAGCGACAATGAAGGAACGGCGATATATTTCCAAGTCGGGATGGTGTGTGACTTGGAGGGGAACGTGCAGGTGGTGTTGTTCCCAAGGACCTGCTGCTCTTGTCCTTCTAGGTGGAAGAGGTCGCGGGTTTGGGAGGTGCTGTCGAAGAAGCCTTGGCGAGTTGCTGCAGTGCATCCTGTGGATGGTACACACTGCAGCCACTGTGCGCCGGTGGTGAAGGGAGTGAATGTTTAGTGTGGTGGATGGGGTGCCAATCAAGCGGGCTGCTTTATCTTGGATGGTGTCGAGCTTCTTGAGTGTTGTTGGAGCTGCACTCATCCAAGCAAGTGGAGAGTATTCCATCACACTCCTGACTTGTGCCTTGTAGATGGTGGAAAGGCTTTGGGGAGTCAAGAGGTGAGTCACTCGCCGCAGAATACCCAGCCTCTGACCTGCTCTCGTAGCCACAGTATTTATATGGCTGGTCCAGTTAAGCTTCTGGTCAATGGTGACCCCCAGGATGTTGATGGTGGGGGATTCGGCGATGGTAATGCCGTTGAATGTCAAGGGGAGATGATTAGACTCTCTCTTGTTGGAGATGGTCATTGCCTGGCACTTATCTGGCACGAATGTTACTTGCCACTTATGAGCCCAAGCCTGGATGTTGTCCAGGTCTTGCTGCATGCGGGCTCGGACTGAGGTTGAACCAGACCGTTCACAATCTTGGCGTTCTATTTGACCTGGAGATAAGCTTCTGATCATATATCTGCTCCATCGCCAAGACCGCCTACTTCCACGACAGTCTGTCTCCTGCTGCTGAAACCCTCATCCATGGCGTTGTTACCTCCAGGCCGGACTAATCCAATGCTCTCCTGGCTGGCCTCCCATCTGCCACCCTCCACAAACTTGAGCTCATCCAAAATGCTGATGCCCATATCCTAACTCTCACCAACTCCCGTTCTTCCATCACTCCTGTGCTTGCTGACCTACATAGGCTCCCGGTGCGGGAACGCCTCAATTTTAAAATTCTCATCCTTGTTTTCAAATCCCTCCATGGCCTCGCCACTCCTTATCTCTAACCTCCTCCAGCCCTACAAACCCTCAGATTTCTACGCTCCTCCAATTCATGCCTCTTGCGCATCTCCAATTTTAATCGCTCCACCATTAAACGCTCCTGTGAAGCGTCTTGGAGCATTTTACTACATTAAAAAAAGTGTTATATGAATGCAAGTTGTTGATCAGTTCCACTTTGATGGAGCTGCTATGTGTTTGCAGCAGTTGCTGTTATTATTCCATAGTGACCAAATATGAACCATATTTGGTCCCAAGACCCTAGCGTACAGGGCCTGCACTGCAACAACAGAAGCAGGTAGAGCAAAATTTCAAACGAAACAAGTTAAAACTTCAATACTGTTTGTCCAGATAATTTTTTACTCATACCACAACTCCAAATATTACATCAAGTCAGTGGTAGCACACAGGCGTCTTCAGTTTAGGAAGGGGATAGTCAAGTAAGATTACCACTGCTGATCCATATTTACAATGCCCAGTTAAAGAGCCAGGGGTCACTGGGTCAACAGAATTGAACGTGGATGTAATGCCTTGCCTGCCATTCAACATCCTGCTGAGACTTTCAAAGGGGTTCCGACTAGAATAACGGCCACTTACGTGAAGTAGAGTAGGGTAACTGTTGCCCATGAAGCTGTAGTAACCTAAAATTGCAACCAACCTCCCTTTCCTCTGCAAAGTCCTTGACTGTGTTGTCGCCTTCCAAATCCATGCCCATCTTTCCTGCAACACCATGCTAGAATCTCTCTAATCAGTTTTCCTACCTGCTGTAGCACTGAAATAACCCTAACCAAGGTCACAAATGACATCCTGTGATTGTGGTGCATTATCCCTCCTCAACCTCTCTTGCAATCTTTGACATGGTACACCATACCATCCTCCTTCAATGTCTCATACAAGATTCTGAGGGAGCTTGACAGGGTAGATGCTGAGAGGTTGTTTCCCCTGGCTGGAGGGTCCAGAACTAGGGGGCATAGTCTCAGGACAAGGGGTCGGCCATTTAAGACCGAGACAAAAAGGAATTTCTTCACCCAGAGGGCTGTGGATCCCGAGTCATTGAATATGTTCAAGGCTGAAATCATTAGATTTTTGGACTCTAGGGGAATCAAGGGAAATGGGGATTGGGCAGGAAAGTAGAGTTGAGGTCGAAGATCAGCCACAATCTTATTGAATGGTGGAGCAGGCTCGAGGGGCCATATGGCCGACTCCTATTTATCTCTCATCTGCTGTCCATCTCAATGGGACTGTCCTCACTTGGTTCCACTCTTACCTATCTGCAGCAACTCCAGCAATGGCTTCTCTTCCCATCCTTGCACCATTACCTCAAGAGTCCAAGGATCCATCAGAGGCCATCTTCTCTTCCTCATCTATACACTGCAGTTGGCGACATCATCATCAGACATGGGGTCAGTTTTCACATGTATGCTGACACCCAACTTTACCACCTTGACTGCTTCACCGCTTCGGTGTTGTCAGATATCCAGTTTTGGATGGACTGCAATATCCTCCAGCTAAACACTGGGAAGACCAAAGCCATTGTCTTCTGTCCCCATCACAAATTCCTTACCCTGGTCATTGATCTAGCTCCCTCCCTAGCCACTGAACCAGACTGTTCACAAACATAGCATCCAATGCCACCCGAGCTGAGCTTCTGACCCAATATCCTATGCAACACAAAGACTGCCTACTTTCACTTCCGTAACATTACCTGCCTCTGCCCTTGCCTCAGCCCATCTGCTGCTGAAACGCTCATGCATGCCTTCATCACCTCCAGACTCAAATACGCTAACCAACCTTCCATCAACTCATCCAAAACTCTGTTGGCTGTATACTATCTTGCACCAATTCTCACTCACCCATCAAGCTTTTGGTCATCCCAAATATCTTCTCCTTTGGCTTGGTCCTCATTTTTTTTCTGAATACGTCACTGAAACCCCTTGGGGCTTTTTTTTTAACATTAACTGAGCCATAAAAATGCAAGTTGTTTTTGTAAGTACTGGATATTCAAATGCCACAATTTAAACACATACAGCAAACTAAAAATATCAATTTTCACTAGGTTTGTGACTTTTGTCATGCTGGAGATCCAACAATATGCTACACAATAAAGTTATTTAATTGGCATTCTGGACTCAAGAAACAGATTAAAAGTACAGCTAATGATCTAGATTTTAAAGAATTATAGAAATTTCAACACTGAGGTGGTCAAGTAACCCACTGTACTAGTAGTACCACTACATCAGAGCACTTCCCTGGTCATTTCTCCCAAATAATATTTTTCTTCATGTTTCACCAATTTCCTTTTATATGTCATAACAACAGCATTCCATATTGCAATACACTTTTGCAAAAATGTGTTTTAACTTCCCCATTAATGGTTCTCATACTAATGCAAAAATTTTACCAACTTAATGCTGATTCACTATCCTCTCAAACTTTTTGTAACTTTGAATACTAACCACCACCAGCCCCCCCCCCCCCGCCCCCACCCTATATATTGAAACAGAAAATGCTGGAAATACACTCCAGGTCAATCAGCATAAAGAGAAAAGATGGATGAGGAAAATGATAACGACAACTACTTGCATTTATACGGCACATATTTATCACAGAAAAGTCCCACGGTGCCTCACAGAGGCATAAGGTAAAACGGATGCCAAGCTGGAGGAGGAAAGAATAGGAAGGGTAACCAATAGTTTGGTAGAAGAGGTGGGTTTTAAGGAGTGTCTTAAAAGGAGGAGAAATGGACCAGTTTAGAAAAGGAATTTCAGGTGGTGGGACCAAGGCGGTAGAAAGAAAACAGCAGCCAATGGTAGAACGAAGGGAGGAGATGTATGGAAGTCCAGAGCAGGGGTATAGAGCTGGAGTAGCAGAGATAGGGAGGGCAGGGTTTAAACATAAAAGGATGAAAATCTTAAATGTGAGTCATTGGGGGCTTGAGAGCAAATGTAGGTCAGCAAAGACTGGATGATGGGTAAGCAGGATTTGCTGCGGCATAGGATAGGGTCGGCAGAGGTTTGGATGAGCTGAAGAATTTGGGGGGCGGGGGGGTGGGGGGAGGTGGGGGGAAAAAAGGTGGTCAGCCAGGGATGCACTAGAGTAAATCAAGTCTGGAGGTGACATAGGCATTAACGAGCGCTTCAGGGGCAGATGTATGGGTGGTAGTGAATGTAGGTGATGGAGAGGATATGGAGTCAGAAACTCAGCTTGGACGGAAAAGAATAGTGGAGGTTGTGAACGGTCTGATTCAGCCTGAGGCAGTGGTGGGGGAAAGGGATGGAGTTAGTGGTGAGGATATGGAATTTGTGCTGGGGTGGAAGATAGTGGCTTTAGTTTTCTCTGGAGGAAATTACTGTTCATCCAAGACGGGATGTTCGACAAGCATAGCATAGAAGCAGTTGAGAAATCAAGAGAGGTGGTAGAGCTTAATGTGATGTGCATACATATGGAATCTGACTATGTCTACAGATGATGTTGCCAACGAGCAGTATGTAGATGAGGAACAGGATCAGGCTAAGGATACATCCTTGGGGGATTCCCAAGGTGACAGTGCAAGGGTAAGAAGAGAAAGCATTGTGATATGCGCTCTGGCTATGACTGGACAGGTAAGAGTGGAAACAAGCTGCACAATGGAGCGAAGGAGATGAAGGTGCATGGTGTGATCAAAGGTTGCAGAGAGATGGAGGATGACGAGGTGGGACAGAAGCCTGATTTGAGGGATTCAAACAAACGGAGTTGGGGGAGACACGGGCTCTGGGAGGCGATGTCATTTTGGATGTGGACTTCTCATCAGAACATCCTTCTTTTAACCTTCACTACTCCACTGAATATAGCTGTTTTTTTTTCAAAAAAAAACTCTATTCTCATTCCCAGTAGCATTCTAGCCAATTTACTTTGCACCTTTTTATTGAGTCCAATACAGTTTCTAAAATATGTTCCCTAAACTACAAAACAGTAAAACTGTGCTCCAACATGGGTCATAGCCTGTAGGCCAAATGTGGTCTGCAAAGCTCCTGCTCATTCCTTTCATCTTTGAGCTTACGCACTTAAGCCGACTGACTTCAGCAGCTCTTTGCTTCAGCTCAATAAATTTCCCTCACCTGCTAGACTTCAATAAACTGCTCTTTGATTGCTGAAATTTCAGCAATCAAGGAGCAGCCTGGGAACTTTGACGAACAAGCTTTTCAACCTTTGGGATAGGGGAGGGGAAGAAGGAAGAGGGGTCTCACTTTTGTGGGTCTGATTTTTGTACATGAGGTCTCACTTTTGGCAGTTTACTTTCTCTTTTCTTGGCTATCTCATGTATGGAGATAGCTTGCTTTTGGCCATCTCACCAATGAATAGCTCACCTTGATTTTTGGTGCATGGTTTGCCTTGGTTTTGTGTGCATGGGAGTCTCGCTTTTGCAGACTTTACTTTTGTACACACAAAGCGGGGCTCGCTTGTGTGTTCGAGGCCTAGCTTTTTATATGTAATGGGGTGGGACTTGCATTTTGTCTAAGGGTTCTCACGCTTTTGTTTATGGGAGTCCAAATTTGTGTGTAATCGTTTGTAACCCACTCACTGACCAGATGCAACAGGTTGGACATCCCTGCTCCATCCGATGTCTTAAACAGATTCATCACCAGATCCCTGGTTTGTTTATTCAATGAGATATAGATATAGATATAGATATATAGATAGATATAGATATATAGATATATATAAAACCAGAATCCCGTTTATCCTATTAATAGCTTTTTCTACCTGCAATATAGTTTGTAAGGATCTGTGTATTTGAACTCTGAAATCTCTATTGTTCTACTCCATTGAGAATTTCACCATTTAAGTTATATTTCCATTCTTCCTTTTTCCAAAAATGCATTACTTCACATTTAGCTGTGTTGAACTGCATTTGCCACACATCAATCATTCACTTAAGTAGTCTACATTTTGCAAGTGTCAGAACAACAAAATTAAACTTGAACCGCACGATCAGACAAGCTTCCTTCGAAGGTACAACCATTGTGCTTTTCCCTGTACCTTGTCTTGTAGCTTTTTATCTACATCCTTATTTTAGAATATGAACGAACTGACAGCAGAGACAAATATTTCTCAAATGTACTATTGTTCTACTGGTTTTTGCATTTACGATCCTCAAACACACGAGACCCCTTACACAAAATGCAAGCCCCGCCCCCCACCCTATTTACAATCCTGTGATTTTTCCTGGAAAGACAGATCGACTGGCTGCCAGCTAATTTACAGTATATATATTTATAGCGCAAAGTGCAAATTGCAACAGAAAGTGCAAGGGCAGACAAGCTTCAGGCAGAAGAACCAAAATCTATTTTGATGGTTTAGGCTTCTTAAAGATGTAACTGATAAAACAGGACGACAATGCAAGCTTACTAAAAGCTCTGCATGTTACAACATTCCTGAGCTACGTTGTATCCAAGAGAAAACTGGTATAGGCTTTACTGATAGGGAAATACATTTGAGGTGTATCTCTGAAGGATCCTCACTTCCTACCTCCTGCTATGGTCTCAGGGTTTTCTAGCATTGAGAAACTTGCAAAATGTTTTGTCCTGCTGAAATGCAAATTTTTGTGCAAGAAACTTAATCACCAGGAAAACTGATTACATTCTTAATTATACAAAATTTACTCAATACTGTAAAAAGGCAACTAAAGACTATTTATTGTTGCCCCCACCAGTTTGCAAAGTGTTGCTAAATAAACAATGCAATTTATATAGCACTGCACATCATAACTAGTGTATATATCCACCTTGTCCAAAATGGTAAAAATCCCCTTTCAAGGCAACTGGCAGCATTGTGGATTTGAATTATGTTCTTATACCTCAGAGCGAGGTTCAAATCCAGCCTAAGCTGATGGGATGAAAGTCTCTACGTGCTACAAGGAATTCAAGTGAAATGGAGTTGAGCCTTCCAATCCAGTTCCAAGCCTGCGTTGGAAGAATCCACAGCCCAAATTTCAACACTAATTGGCGGGTTGGCTGACATAAGAAATGGAAAATTCAAACTGGTGCTGAAAGGAGAAGAACAGTGGGGCCATATATATCTGGCGGGAAGTGGGTGGCACTTCCACGATACCAATCCGTCGATGTTGGTGGGAAGCCTGATCTATTTTCGTGGTCAGGCCTCATTTTAGTATTGAAGGTAAGCTATCACCACAATTCACGCTAGCTGTTGGCAGCTCACCCATTGGGAGGGTAGGATATCCAGCATGGATCCCGCAATTTAAAGACTGCCTGCATCTCTTAAAAGAGGTGGTACACTTTCATAGCTCACCATGAAACAGTTTCTCCACTGTCAGAAAACGACTGCAGGCAGGGCCCCCAGGTTTGCAGATAGTGTCTTGGAGGCACTGGTAAAGAAAGTTACAATTGGAGGGAAGCTCTTTTCCCAAGTGACAGCTGCCAAGTGCCCAGGCACATTGCACAGCATCAGTGGAGATAGGTGGCCACTCACGTGAATGACACCGGCATCACTCCCAGGACCTGTCAGCAATGCCGCAAGAAATTCAATGACCTGACCAGGGCTGCTAAGGAATGACTCCAATCACATCTGTCTTACTCTCTGCACGACAGTGCACCACCCTATTTCAGCCCCAGCCTTCCCTCCTCCACTTCCCATGTCTCTCATTACAGAGCAACAGCGCACTTCCTCCTTCTGCCATCTGCACATTCAGACCTGGTCACTGCCCTCACATCCAATTACCCCTTTTCCCAGATACATCAAAATTCCCTGGCCATCCTACAGCAGAACAGAAGGGGAGCCTTTCAGGAGCACACTCACTCTGACCCTTACAAGCACTAGCTCAGAAATTGCCATCCTGCGAATTACAGAGAGCGAGTTAGAGAAGTCTGCACTGGGTGAATCACTACACACAAAAACAGCAGCTGGTGCAGATGGAAAGGACAGCCAAGAAAGCAGCTTCCTAGAGAGCAAACTTGAGGCCCACCTTTGCTGTATAGAATGAAGACCATCTCAGGGACCCAGCCTCTAAAAGGAAGGGTGCTTGTTATGCACCATGAACTCTGGAAAGCATTGAACAGCCTGTCAGGGAGCAGCCGAAACACCGGCCAGTGTGGAGTTCTGTTGCGTGGCATTGACACTCTGCAGTCATCCATGGAGTTTGGCGAGCTCAATTGATGCTGCAGCTAGGCCCTCCACGCAGAAGTCTCTGGCACAGCCCATATCATCTCCTAGATGCCCATTTTAGTGACACTTAAAAAAAGGATCATAAAGGGTACAATAAAGTCACAAACAAAAATCAAGAAATGAACACAAGGCCCTTTTAACTTATGATGCCAATAAAAAGGCTTGCTCTACGGTTCTCTCTCTTCCTCTAGTTATAAACTGTTAGATGCTTTGGGAGTATTGGGCAGAAAATACTTTTTGCAAAATACTTCTAGAAAAATATTCAGCATTTCCTGTTAATTTCCAAAATACTGGTAATATACTGCTGTAACGAAAAAAGTTTATATTTCTGAGAAATGTTTACTGTGATTATCTGTGGGACAGATTGAATAATTAAGGCACTGATTTCCTGAAACAGGAAAGGCTGGTTAAACAGCGCACAGTTTTTTAGGTCATGTGTGAAGATATTTTTGTACCACAGTAACCAATTTTTTTTTTAAATGGAGGGTTATATTTTTCAGAAATCTGGTTTGCACATCCATTAGTTGGAGACAATGCTGTGTCTTTATTATTCCAATATATTCACAAGCCAAGATGGTCACTATTTCATTCAGTTAAACACATGGGCCTGGAGTTTCCGTTAGCGGCACAAGCAGCAAATTGCGCCCTGAATGCGCCGGTTTTGCCAAGGTGAAGTTACGCCCAAGTTTCCACATAAACCTATTAGCATAAGCCCGAATTGTAAAATCTCCTATGAATCAGTGCAATCATGCAGTGTAATCGATGTGACTGGAACGGGGCGTCCTCCAGCATCACAAAGAGGAGTGGGGTTGCCAGGAAATGAGCCATTCTTCAACTTTTTAAACTAATTGATGATTTCTGCAGCAGAGCAGGGCAGATCTGGTCAGGGCTTCAACTGATTTGCTAATTGAAGACCAGCAACCAATTGATATCTCTGCAGCATCAGGGTGGATCAATTGACTGATTTAATGCTCTTGCTTTTTAATTTGGCTTCAATTGACTGCTAGTCACAGCTGGTTAGGTGATTAACGCTGGATTCATGTGACCACAGGTGGCTGTGCGCAATGACCCCCCCCCCCCCCCTCCCCCACCCCGAACAAGCGCAACGGGCGGAAACTTGCAAACTTGCCTTTCCGGCCTGATGACGTGGCCAGTTTTATAGTCGGGGACTGCTTTGGGCAAAGGGACTGTTTAACCAGCGTAAAAGATTGCGGATACTCGAGCGTATAGTTAAGGGCACAACTCAATTACGCTTAAAATTCCGCAATTTTTGTGCTATTTGATTTGATTCTGTCCAGATTAAGCTGTTATCTGGGCATAAATCATGCAAAAAATCCAGGGCACTAAATCCTAACATGACTGTTCATATAATATAAATTAATTGCAGCCATTATGCACCATGCCATCCCCACAGGCAGAAATTGTAAGCAGAAGCAGAAAAAAAGAGCAATCCTTAAACCTGGATACCTTAAACACAGAACAGTACACTCACTTCCTCCATCAACCTCATGACTGTTGCCATGTCTCCAACTGCCTATCTGGACAGGCCAAAATTTCCTTAGACTGAATGTAGGTTCCTGGAATCACCCATATGCCTCCAACTGCAACTCTATCTTTAGCTGCCACCTCAGGCTGAGCAGATATATGCATTGCTCAATTCCAAGCTGAGCAGTCTCCTCAAATCCTCCAACACTGGCCTACTTCCCATGCCAATACCTCATGGTGACTGACTTGCCACCTTGTCCCCCTCCTCTGGGACATTCTCCTTCAGCATGAGTCTTACCCCTCCTTCCCATCAACAATCTCAAGATCCTCCTCTTCAAATGTTTTTCTGCTCTCTGCTGACCCTCTCTTTTATTTGCCTTCTGTGCACTTGCTATCCACTGCCACAAAGCACTGAAAGGTCCATATGCAATGACCATTATAGAAATAAAAATGGTTATTGCTGTAGTCTACTATATACAGCACCATCAAATTTAAGTTTTTCTGCACCGCTTTCTATTTCATTTTGGTGAAAATTACAGCAGTCACCATCTGTTTTAACTTTTTATAGAGTTTATAAAATTCTGGGCACCACACTTTAGGAAGGATGTGAAGGCCTTACAGAGGGTGCAGAAAAGATTTAGTAGAATGGTTCCAGGGATGAGGGACTTCAGTTACGTGGATAGATTGGCGAAGCTGGGGTTATTCTCCTTAGAGCAGAGAAGGTTTAGAGGAGATTTGATACAAAATGTTCAAAATCATGAAGGGTTCAGGTAAAGTAAATAAAGAGAAACTGTTCCCACTGGCGGAAGGGTCAAGAACCAGAGGACACAGATTTAAGGTGATTGGCAAAAGAACCAAAGGCAACGTGAGGAATAACTTTTTTTTAAAAAAAGCAGCGAGTAGTTATGATCTGGAATGCATTGCCTGAAAGGGTGGTGGAGGCAGATTCAATCATGGCTTTCAAAAAGGAATTGGATAAATATTTAAAAAGGGAAAACATTTGCAAGGCTATGGGGAAAGAGTGGGGGAATGGGACTAACTGGATTCTCTTACAAAGAGCCGGCACAGGCTTGATGGGCCGAATAGTCTCCTCCTGTGCTGTAACAATGCTATGATTCTATAATGAAATATTAGTAAATGTACAGCTATTGACTTCTTACTGTATAGTTTATCTGGCTAAATGGTCAATAATGTTCATCAATTCATTACAACAGAAAAAAAAACAGCTGTTCCCAATTTCAGCATGACCAGCCCAGAGCACTGTTACTATAAGCCAAGACCTTGTTGAGTTACTATCTACACAGGGGAGTCCTGTTGTCCACAGCATTTTAATAGACAATTATTTACATAAACAGGCATCTTTAGCACCCTTGTCTTTTTCACCCCCATTAGTTGACTTTTAAAATTATATTTAAAACAGGTAAGCCTTAAATATATTTGAACGGGAAGGACCAACAGCTTGGAATTGGCTTAAAGGAATTGTGCCTCACTACACCATTCCCCAGCTAAGAAACTAGAAACATGCTCCTAGGTCATCACTATTATTTCCCTTGATTTTAAAAAGATATAAAGCAGCAACCAGTGTTCACTCATGCATTACTTCTCTCTCTATCTATCTGACTGGATGCCTTTCCAGACTGCATGACAGAGATCAGAAAGCTATGTAAATTGCAATTATAAATTGGCAGCAAACTCTGAATATGTAAAATGTTAACCACACAAACTTTTCGCTCCTCTTCTTCCCTTCCCCATGTGTCCCCCACTGCAATTCATGCTCCAAATTTTTCCAGCCACAAAATGCAGCCATGGCTATTACAGTTGAAGTCTTTTGCAGGAGATCACCATCACAACATTTATAAATCGGTACAGACAAGTTCCTCAAACTGAAGAAGTTACAAAAAACTAAGTTAGAGTCTAAGGGGGTGATTTTAACCCCCCAAGAATGGGTGGGTGGGAGTTGAAAATAGTTGGGTTTTTTTGGTCGCAACTGCAAAATTTTCAGACTTTGCATTCCCAGTGGGAAACCTGTACTTTTACGCGCCCAAGTTAAACCCGGAAATAAAGCTAGGTTGTGGTCGCGACCCAAAAAACAACTATTTTCAACTCCCACACGCCCCTAGCCCACCTGTTCTTGGGGGTTAAAATCGCCCCTTAAATGAGTCAAGCTAGGGAGCGCTAAGTAGCAAAAACTGTGGTAGAAAAGGAATGCCCAGGCAGAGATTGTCTTTAAGCAACAATATCTTTTCAGTTGCTTCTCAAAGATGAATGAGGTGATCAGAATAAAAAGTAAAATTCCCTGGCATCTTTTTGCTGCCCAAAATTTAGCACCTAACACTTTAAAGGCAAATTAGGTGTGGTCACAGCTAAGGGTGGTTAGAGAGGAACTAAACCAATGAGTGCATGTGTCTGATGCTATAATTTAAGAATAATGCCAATGCAGCATACTTAATTTCAGAAGGGTTAATGTGCACTTATGCAATTTACTTGCCACCAACTCAGCTTTCTGTCACATGATTTCAACAGAATGTATCCTGTTTAGGAACTGGAGAAAGGAACAGGTAAGCAATCCAAACTTTCTTCCAGTTGCAGAATCTGTTCCTTGTTTGCCAACTCTTCATGATATGATTAGCAGAATGTTCTGACTGCTCTAGGTTTAAAACAAGTAGACACGAGAAGTGTAGATAAGAAAAGTTTACAAAATTATTCATGATTATCAAAATTTCACAAGTGCACAGACATGCAAATATTTATACTAAAAATCTTGTATGTAGCACACATTTCATGTCCACAAACCTTACTTCCTGAGACACTATTTTGAGTTAGGCTTTTCATGTCAATATTTAACATTGAAATGCCTATATAAACATTTATAATGGAAATTATCTAAAAATGTGTTTCCATTATACATGTTTACATTGGCATAAATGGTTTACAAAATCAATTGAATCACTCAAAATGCTTTTTGAAAAAAAAACATGTGCTACTTTTTTCAAAGTAAAAAAATAAAAAGGTTCAAATTTTACAAAATGATGAAACTTAAGCACTAAATTGCTTTTTGTGCCTTCTAATACCTTCACTAATGTTTTCACTTCAAGGCCTCAGTCGCACTCAAAAGCCTAAGCTTTGACTGGATATTATGTTTACTTGTCAGCAGTTGGAGAGAGCTTTCAATTACATCTGTGCATTTTAAACATGTACAATTTGTAGAATTTCCCAGCTTGCAATCTGTGCACCAACAGGAGCTGAAGAGTAGAAGAGCATGTCCTCATATCCTGTAAAGGTTTGAGAGTTGTTTTCCCTTTAACAAAAGACTTAAGGAGGGAAAAAAACTAGTGATTCAATTGTCAAATTGTGAAAAGTAGCACCTGTGATCATGGTTTCTTTGTTGGCAATTAGAAAAGGAAAGGAATGGTTTATTGAGAAAGGCTGCTGTTCATTGCTGTTGAAAATTCCGTTTAAAGACAAAACCATTTCTGCGGTTTAAGGAATTAAATTGGAAACTTGAGATTGAGGTAATTCGTTAATGGAAAATTTATGCTCATTAAAGCTTACTAATAGTGCACTAAATTTTCCGCTTCTGCATTCCTGAGCATAAGAGGACTACACATCAGTCCAACCTGTGATTTTCTATCCATTAACATTATGCAGAAAATTTATGCTTAAATGCTTTAAGGTAGTAATATGAAGTACAGAAACCAGTTGACAATTGGTAAAGCTATTTGGGAGAGGGATGGGACGATGAGAAGTTACCAGAGGGCCCAAAAGGGGCTACAGGCAGGTCAGGGGAGCAGACAGATGGATGGGAACATGTGAGGACTGATTGCCATTGGTACCTTTCGAACAATTTGGGTTCCTGGGTCCCTCCTCCCCTACAAAAGGTTAATCCCTGCTGCTCCCAATACTGCCAATATACGGCCCCTAGAAAAGCTCCAAACTTTCTCAATCCTGCTTTACCCCAGGACCTCAAACCCCCCCTCCCCCAACTTCAGCGCTTACAAACCCCTACTCCACATTCCCAGTACTCCCTAACCCCATAAGTGCCCCAATACTCCCAGTCCCTAAGATGTCACCTTCTAATGCCCCCAGATTTCAGAATCCCTTGCCCAGTTATCCTAGGTGTCTCCAACACTTCTCTCTCCTATGTTCCCATAACATCGGCACCCTTCTTTCCAGACCTTCAAATAATGCTGTACAGCCAGATCCCAGAGACATCCCTAATATATCAGTGTCCCCGCAATCCAACAGAAGATCTGTTAGTTGGACATTAGAAGAAACTAGATTCTCAAATTTTATGCAAATGCAAAATGTATGCATATGGCCATCATGGCAGGGTGAAAGTTTTGTGGAGGGTATGTGCGAGGTACACGAGAAATCACCAATACAGAAATACATGAGTTTTTTAAAAAAAAATTCAGTTGTGTAAACTCTATTTTCTCTTCATTCTGCAGTCTCCTTGGCCACTCAAAACTCCAGCTAAAGCAGGATGATTTGGGACCCGCCTGTAGGCCTCAGTCAATGTCGCTATGAGCCAGCCATTAGAATTTGCATTAAAATGCCCCCTTCACGGGAACTCTGTCCAACATTCCCTTCTTGCAAGGCAACACAACTGCCACTTGGTGCCTTTCATAGTGGTATGACCAAGTTCAGGAACTTAGTTTGAACTTGCATCCACCACCCCAAAAAACCACATACTAGAGTTTCAATGAGCGCTCCCCACTATGGCAGCCTTTAAAAATCAAACTGAAAACCTCAACAAAAAGAAATTTCCACATTAAAACATTTAGTTAAAAATCAAACGAAATGAAATGCTTAGTGGAACGATCAGAAGTCTGTTTATGTGACACACAGCAGCACTGATTACTCATTCAGCGAATCTGAAAGGAATTAAGTTAGAGAAATCTCTGATCAAGCATGGTGACCAATAAATGTTGTACAGTAATACATTCATTTACAAGTACAAAAGTTACAAGCAACACCAGCCTGACTGTCCTAACCTGGTGTTCACAGTCCATTGCCAAGGCCTGGAGTTGTCATCCAAGTCTAATATTGGAGATCTTAATTTTTAAAGATTGTCTTGCTTACATTGCAGTGCAGATTTAGAAACAAGAAAACTGTTCCAATGGTCTATTCACCCTCTCAGCCTGTGTTAATGACCCAGCTTCCACTTCTGTACCCAAGAGCACTGGTGTATTAAACAAATGCACATACTGACTTGGTGTTAAAACAGAGATAATAGGTGGGAATAAATTATGCCAATTCAAGTGCCCATTGCCAACTTATACTGACAAGACTATGTATACAACTGAACGGGTTCCCAGAGAGCAGAATACCCAGACGTGGGGACTAATTAAGAATGGACTGAGTTATCTGTAGTAAAAAGAGAGCCCAGATAAGCTCATTTTCCTCCAATAAAAGTGACAATTCTTGCAGTGGAGGAGGAGGGCAAAATAAAAATAGCATTTGGTATACAAAATTTAAATATAAAAAGGAAATGGCACCTGCAAAACTGTTACTACCCTTTAACAAAAAACACTTCTGCTATCATGTGAAAGTAGAAGAGAGCAGTAGTGATCTCAAAGGTTCTGTTCCTTATAATTTTTTTTAAATATAAAAGGGCATTTATTTCACTTACAAGTAAATGCCTGTTGAGCAGTACAGCAAAACAACCTATTGTCATTTTTAATGGCAATGACTTAAGTAAGGCTTTCTGCTAAGTCACAACCAAGATCTTAGCACCATATTGGCCATTAACATTGGACAGGATATCATGATGAGAAAAATACGATTTACAGGGCTTGAAATTAATACTCTGCAATTAGATTGAGACAAACATTTAGCAACAGCCAAACTAAAAGAGAGCGTAATTGATCTAGTACACACCTGCTCATTGTACCAAAGTGCCACAAAGGAAACTCCTTGTGCAGGCTTTAAAAAAAAACACCTGTACATGAAATGTACAAAAACATGTGGCTTGTCAGCCAGAAACGTGTTACATGCCAGTCTTTATTTCAAACCATATTCTTAATTGCTTAATTCTATTCACTCAAAATTTACAAAAAAGAGAAAGTGACTCAATCTTGGATAACATTCAACAATATAGGATTGTTCATAAAGGTGGGAGGAAAAAAATGCCAAATACTCAAACAAATTACTCAAACAATAATTTAAGTAGTTTCTGTTATGCTTTATTTAAATTCCTCCATCAACACTGAGCTCATTGTACATTAGAAATTGTGCTGATGGTAACAAAGATGAGAGGCAAGAAGTTACAAAGCTAGAATTGAGGCGGGTAGGGATAGTAAATCTTCAGAATGAAGTGCAAGGTTTTTACAAATGTCAGTGGAACCCTAGGACTGAATTACAAACTTACAATAAACTAAATATCAGTTCGTCAATACAAACTGCACAATTTAAAAATTAAGCTATTCCCCCCCCTCCATCTCAACTCCTATTGCCTCCTCTCCTTTACCCTTGTCCCTGCCCTCCCCCTCTACATCCACTTATGTCCCTGTGTTTTAACCTTACATGACCTGAATACTGCATTTGGTCATGACTCCCTGTGTACAACAGAGATTGACCAGTATCTGGTGAGGAGTTACAAAGCTGTAATTCAATCCAGCTGTTACTAGCAAAGTCCAACACTACGCTCACTGTGATGCAGCAGTTTCCCTAAGCATTGTAGAAGTGGAATAAAACCAGTAAAAAGGGCAATAGAGGATAGGGAAGAATCTCAAGATGAGAGCCATAGTAGCCACCTTTGATGAAACCCAGACAGCTGCCATGGTAAATTTTTAGAGTTCTAAGAGGGACTAGTAGGAAAAGGAAAGTTGAATAGAAACTACATGTATAATGTAATTACAATTATAAAAATAACTTGCTTTAATTGAAGAGTTGGTCAAAAAGAGACATCTGTGGGTGACTTCAGTAAACATTTGATGCTAGCTAGCTACAGTCCTAGTGACTCGTGCTACAGCAGTTTTTTTCTGGCAGGATCATTAACACTATTGTTTTTTTTGGAGGGGGGGGCGGGGGGAATGGGAAAGAGGGAAAGAAATCAGCCAGGTGTGAGACACATAGAAATCATCATCATGCTCAAGAATCTCCAAACCGCATAACAAAACCCCCGTAGAAGGATACAGCCAAGTTGCCTACGTAACATTAAAAGGATACAGGGTGGTAAGACAACTCAAAGCAATAAAACCAACAGCAGACATGGCAAAATGCCCATATAGATCATCATTCATTTCAACTAACTGGCAAGGTTCTCCAATGTAAATATATCACATGCACTGTATACTAACAATGGCTCCACGGCCCATTACAAAATAAAAACCGAAGTACAGCAACTAAATTCCAATGAGGAAGTTTTCAAAAATGAATGCATACAAGAGCTAAGGGTTCTTACTAAGGATGTGCAAGTAATCAGTGAGAATCTCATCCTGGTAGCCAATACATAAAATGTGGGATTGAGTTAGCACTGTGGCCTTTCATCTCTGCCATCTGGACTTGAATACAGCCCAGACTGACAGGATGAAAGATTTCTCCGTCCATCTATTAAAAGGATCCTACAATTGTAAGGGAAGGGTTAAATCAGACTGTCCTGTAGTCTACTAACATTATACCACTGTTGATTTCTCTTTATGTTGAAGTAATATTAACCTTTAGCCTTTGCCTGTTGAGCAGGGAAGTATAAGTTAATTTAAAGTTTCACTGGGCTGTTGGGCCAGGGCTGACCTTGCAGCAATGGTCAGTTACAGGATAAAGTAATGAGACTTAATTAAGATGTGCTGTTGCATACAGCTTCCATGAGTTTCAGAAAACTTTAATCATTTGATAACAGTGTGGGAAAAGTTAGTTCTGCAAAGGAAAGGATCTGGGCATATATCATCCTTCTTAATTGGTATCAATGATACAGAAACAAAGAGGCTTATAATTAAAGGTTTCACTTGGTAGAATAGCAATCATATGAAATTATTAATAAGATAACAAAGTTAGCCCAATGGAAAAAGTTTGTTAAATAAGGAAAACTAAAATTATCTAAGAAATATATCAATTAAACTCTCCTTATATGGAGCTGTATTTTAACTTGTACAAAATTTTGTAATGCAGAATTGTGTGGATTGACACAGGGAATCAGAAATGTTCCATTTCCAAGCAGTGACTTGCCTTGAAGAGCACAAAGTTCTCAAAAAAAAAATGCAGCAAATTTAGTGTGGTCCACAGGCATCAACTATGAACACTACTGGACTACTATGGTATAAGAATGAATGAAAGTTTTCTGATTGATGAACAGGACCAAGAACCAAGTTCAGTCTCAGAGGCCTCCCACTTTTCATAGTTAATTTTGTGAAATCACGAGAATTGCAGCACTTGAAAACATCAAGTAGTAAAAGATAAAAAAAATAAAAACTTATAATCTGAACACCAACAGTTAAAATACCATCTTTCAGCTGCTAAATCCTGGTCCCGTAGGGTATTTTGCTTTGCCAGGCCCTAAAACCACAATTGTAAACAATTTTACAACACCAAGTTATAGTCCAACAATTTTATTTGAAATTCACAAG
Source organism: Heptranchias perlo (assembly GCF_035084215.1). Classification (NCBI taxonomy): domain Eukaryota; kingdom Metazoa; phylum Chordata; class Chondrichthyes; order Hexanchiformes; family Hexanchidae; genus Heptranchias; species Heptranchias perlo. The sequence continues at coordinate 31,728,679 of NC_090343.1, read as the reverse complement.
CTTGGAGGCTTCCTCCTTCCTCAGGTGAATGTTGTGGAAATGAAATCCTCAAACCCTTCGCATTTATAAATCACAGAACAATACCTGGTGATTACAGATAGTCTTTCCAACTGCCCGTTGCCAAGGCAATCACAGTGTGCAGACAGAGAGGTGTTACCTACTAGTCCACCGAATATACAAACCACCAAAAAAAAGGCAGAAACATAGAAAAGACAGCAAATGACCCGTTATATTAAAAACAGATAACAGTTGTTCGCTGGTGGGGTTACGTGTAGCGTGACATGAACCCAAGATCCCGGTTGAGGCCGTCCTCATGGGTGCGGAACTTGGCTATCAATTTCTGCTCGACGATTTTGCGTTGTCGTGTGTCTCGAAGGCCGCCTTGGAGTACGCTTACCCGAAGGTCGGTGGCTGAATGTCCTTGACTGCTGAAGTGTTCCCCGACTGGGAGGGAACCCTCCTGTCTGGCGATTGTTGCGCGGTGTCCGTTCATCCGTTGTCGCAGCGTCTGCATGGTCTCGCCAATGTACCATGCTCTGGGGCATCCTTTCCTGCAACGTATGAGGTAGACAACGTTGGCCGAGTCACAGGAGTATGAACCATGCACCTGGTGGGTGGTGTCCTCTCGTGTGATGGTGGTATCTGTGTCGATGATCTGGCATGTCTTGCAGAGGTTACCGTGGCAGGGTTGTGTGGTGTCGTGGACGCTGTTCCCCTGAAAGCTGGGTAATTTGCTGCGAACGATGGTCTGTTTGAGGTTGGGTGGCTGTTTAAAGGCGAGTAGTGGAGGTGTGGGGATGGCCATAGCGAGGTGTTCGTCGTCATTGATGACATGTTGAAGGCTGCGGAGAACATGGCGTAGTTTCTTCGCTCCGGGGAAGTACTGGACGACGAAGGGTACTCTGTTGGTTGCGTCCCATGTTGGTCTTCTGAGGAGGTCTATGCGATTTTTCGCTGTGGCCCGTCGGAACTGTCGATCGATGAGTCGAGCGTCATATCCCGTTCTTACGAGGGCGTCTTTCAGCGTCTGTAGGTGTCCATCGCATTCCTCCACGTCTGAGCCGACCCTGTGTATTCGCATGCTCAAGCTGTCAGGAAATGCGTCAATGCCAGATTCATCAGCCGCACTCAGAAGACAGTCCAGAATGTCACCAGAGCACAACGCAACGCCATCAACGCTCTCAAGACCAACCGCAACATCCTCATCAAACCAGCGGACAAAGGAGGAGCCATCGTCATTCAGAACAGAACGGACTATTGCAAAAAGCATACTGACAACTGGACAACCAGGAACACTACAGACGGTTACCCGCAGATCCGACCAAAGAACACACCCACCAGCTCAACAAACTGATCAAGACCTTCGATCCAGACCTTCAAAGCATCCTACGCGCTCTCATCCCACGTACTCCCCGCGTGGGAGACTTCTACTGCCTCCCAAAGATACACAAAGCCAACACACCCAGACGTCCTATCGTATCAGGCAACGGAACCCTGTGTGTGAACCTCTCTGGATACATCGAGGGCATCCTGAAACCCATCGTACAGGGAACCCCCAGCTTCTGTCACGACACTACAGACTTCCTACAAAAACTCAATACCCACGGACCAGTTGAACCAGGAACACTTCTCACCACGATGGACGTCTCGGCACTCTACACCAGTATCCCCCACGATGACGGCATCACTGCGACAGCATCAATACTCAACACCAACAACAGCCAATCTCCAGACGCCATCCTACAACTCATCCGCTTCATCCTGGATCACAATGTCTTCACCTTCGATAACCAGTTCTTTACCCAAACACACGGAACAGCCATGGGGACCAAATTCGCACCCCAATACGCCAACATTTTCATGCACAAGTTCGAGTAGGACTTCTTCACTGCACAGGACCTCCAACCAACGCTATACACCAGATACATCGACGACATTTTCTTTCTATGGACCCACGGCGAGGAATCACTAAAGAGACTACACGATAACATCAACAAGTTCCATCCCACCATCAAGCTCACCATGGACTACTCCTCAGAATCAGTTTCTTTCTTGGACACACGAATCTCCATCAAAGACGGGCACCTCAGCACCTCACTCTACCGCAAGCCCACGGACAACCTCACGATGCTCCACTTTTCCAGCTTCCACCCTAACCACGTCAAAGAGGCCATCCCCTATGGACAGGCCCTGTGAATACACAGGGTCTGCTCAGACGAGGAGGAACGCGATGGACACCTACAGACGCTGAAGGACACCCTAGTAAGAACGGGATAGGACGCTCGACTCGTTGATCGACAGTTCCGACGGGCCACAGCGAAAAATCGCATAGACCTCCTCAGAAGACTAACATGGGACGCAATCAACAGAGTACCCTTCGTCATCCAGTACTTCCCCGGAGCGAAGAAACTACGCCATGTTCTCCGCAGCCTTCAACATGTCATCAATGACAAACACCTCGCTAAGGCCATCCCCACACCTCCACTACTCGCCTTTAAACAGCCACCCAACCTCAAACAGACCATCGTTCGCAGCAAATTACCCAGCTTTCAGGGGAACAGCATCCACGACACCACACAACGCTGCCACGGTAACCTCTGCAAGACATACCAGATCATCGACACGGATACCACCATCACGAGAGGACACCACCCACCAGGTGCATGGTTCATACTCCTGTGACTCGGCCAACGTTGTCTACCTCATACGTTGCAGGAAAGGATGCCCCAGAGCATGGTACATTGGCGAGACCATGCAGACGCTGCGACAACGGATGAACGGACACCGCGCAACAATCGCCAGACAGGAGGGTTCCCTCCCAGTCGGGGAACACTTCAGCAGTCAAGGACATTCAGCCACCGACCTTCGGGTAAGCGTACTCCAAGGCGGCCTTCGAGACACACGACAACGCAAAATCGTCGAGCAGAAATTGATAGCCAAGTTCCGCACCCATGAGGACGGCCTCAACCGGGATCTTGGGTTCATGTCACGCTACACGTAACCCCACCAGCGAACAAATGTTATCTGTTTTTAATATATAACGGGTCATTTGCTGTCTTTTCTATGTTTCTGCCCCTCTCTTTTTTTTTGGTGGTTTGTATATTCGGTGGACTAGTAGGTAACACCTCTCTGTCTGCACACTGATTGCCTTGGCAACGGGCAGTTGGAAAGACTATCTGTAATCACCAGGTATTGTTGTGATTTATAAATGCGAAGGGTTCGAGGATTTCATTTCCACAACATTCACCTGAGGAAGGAGGAAGCCTCCGAAAGCTTATGAATTTCAAATAAAATTGTTGGACTATAACTTGGTGTTGTAAAATTGTTTACAATTGTCAACCCCAGTCCATCACCGGCATCTCCACATCATGGCTACCATCTAAAACCACAACGCAGCAAAGCCTTTACTGGAGCACAAAATGAATAGGAATTTGCCCAAGATGAGCGAGAGAAAGAAATTGCATTTATATAGTGCTTTTCACAACCTCAGGACATCCTGAAGTGCTTCATAGCCAATGAAGTACTTCTGAAGCATAGTCACTGTTGTAATGTAGAGAAATGTGGCAGCCAATTTATACACAGCAAGGTTTCAAAAACAGCAATAAGATAAATCAGGTAATTGCGTTGGTTGAGTGATAAATATCGCTCTCACTCTTCTTCAAACTATGCCATTGGATCATTTACATCCACCCGAGGGGGCAGATGGCACCTTAGTTTAACATCTGATCCGAAAGCACAGCACTCCCCCAGTACTGTACTGAAGTGTCAGCTTAGATTATGTGCTCAAGTAAAAACATAAAATACAGGAAACTCAGGTCAGGCAACATCTATAGAGAGAGGAATTTAGGGTTAATATCTGATGAAAGGTCATCGATCTGAAACATTAACCCTAGATTTCTCCCTCCCTAGATTTCTCTCTCCCCAGATGCTGCTTGACCTGCTGAGTGTTTCCTGCATATTCCGTTTTTATTTCAGATTGTCAGCATCTGCAGTACTTTGCTTTTTGTTTTATGTGCGGAGCTATTCTGGCAGAGCTTGAGCCCATAACTTTCTGACTGAAACAAGAGTGCTATCACTGAGCCACGGCTGTCATCTGAGATGTTGATGTACTAATTTTACACTGACAGAATCAACACTTTCCTGTGAAAACAGATCAGTCACTTGCTTAGTCACAAAGAGCTGATACTGCTTAACTATTGTGTGGAACCTTACCAACAAGCCTTTAGAAAAACGTCAAAAAACTATAAACATTGAAATTCAAGGACATTCTCAAATACACCCTTGTTCAATCTTTCCATTTCTATCATTTCTAGATGATTAACGTGTGAATGACTACAATGAGCATCTAACAATAAACAGCCTTGCCCAATTATAACTGACAGACAAAAACATCAGTTATAGAACACTACAGACAATTTAGGTATGGTTCTTTCCTTTGACTGCCATTCTTTTATTATATTAGCTGAAACATACCATTAATGTCATTGTATTTGCTGCAGAGGGTGAAGTCACTGTCTGAAAGTAGTACTTCTGAATTTTCATACCTTTCATGTTTAAAAAAAATGTATTTAACATTCTGAGATGATTACATCATATACAACTATTGCTGGTGGAAATTTTTTTGTATAAAAGAGCCAGACCGATTTGAGTTTTATGTTGACTTGCAGAATTTTAAAATGACTCTGTAAACATCTTAAATTCAAGCTGTGTTTTTCTCCCCCGACTGCTCTTATCCAGGATTATACTGCTACTTTTGCATCAACGCAATGCAGTTTTGGGTGTGCGGCAACACAAAAGTGGTAGATTAACTCGGAGTTAAACCAGATTCACTGTCTGAACACACTAGAGCTGTTGCCTGAGCACACTAAAGCTTCAGTCCAGCGCACAGCTACATTTGCAAAGTAACCAATTTTATGGCTGCATATTTTTTAAATGTTGAAAGTTGACACTGCCATTCGCACTCAACATTAAAAAATTAGGTGCCTGGGAAGCAGAATTCTGCACACATGTCCAAGCACGTTGGGCAGTATAACCCCACTGTGCTGACTTTGCATCAATTTCAGATATAACTCGTCCGAGATCAGTGTGTAACTACTGCTAATTTAGATAATCCACTATATTTACAAAGAAACGCTTGGCATTTGACTGCAGTCATGGACACTCAGTAGCTTTAAGAAAAAAGAGGGAATGGCAATATGTAAAAACACTGCAGCCAAAATGTATGACAGTAACGCTTAGTTGATACAAATAGAAAATCATTCTGAAAATACCACACTCGGCTTATGTAACAGGCCATTTGTAAACCAGTGTAATAGCAACTGTTACACTGGAAAGAAAAGCTCCCAATTTTCAGTACAGTTTTTCTTCCAAAGATTCTTTTGAGTCATTACAAAAAAAATACAATTCTCATTTTCACTAGTGGGCCATCATGTGCATGTTGTGATTCAGGTTACTTCCCAATAATCTTTATTCAAATGACAACAATTTGTATTTATATAGTGCCTTTAACGTAGCCCCAAGGCGCTTCACAGGAGTGTTATCAAATGAAATTTGGCACCAAGCCGAATAGGAGATATGAGGACAGATGGCCAAAAGCTTGGTCAGAGGTAGGTTTTAAGGAGCGTCTTAAAAAGGAAGAAAGAGGTGGAGAGACAGAAGCTAGGGAGAGAATTCTCGAGTTTAGGGCCCAGGCAGCTGAAGGCACAGCGCCAATGGTGGAGTGATTAAAATCGGGGATGTGCAAGAGGCCAGAACTGGAGGAGCGCAGGGATCTCGGAAGGTTGAAGGGCTGGAGGAGGTTACAGAGATAGGGATGGGCGAGACCATGGAGGGATTTGAAAACAAGGATGAGAATTTTAAAATCGAGGCATTGCCGGACTGGGAGCCACATATGTCAGCGAGCACAGGAGTGAAAGGTGAACGGGACATGGTGTGTCTTAAGGTATAGGCAGCAGAGTTTTGGATGAGCTCAAGTTTATGGAGGGTGGAAGATGGGAGGCCGGCCAGGATATCATTGGAATAGTCAAGTCTCGGAGGTTAACAAAGGCACGGATGAGGGTTTCAGCAGCTGATGAGCTGAGGTAGGGGCAGAGACAGGCGATGTTACAAAGATGGTGGTGATGGAGCGGATGTGGTCGGAAGCTCATCTCAAGATCAAATAGGATGCCGAGGTTGCAAACGGTCTGCTTCAGCCTCAGACAGTGGCCAGGGAGAAGGATGGAGTCGGTGGCTCGGGAATGGAGTTTGTGGTAGTCTTGCAATGGCTTCAGTCTTCCCAATATTTTACTTAAGTATACTCATGACAAAAGTACTTTTCCTCATTTCGCATCTAGTCTCAGATCCTCTCTCAACAAGCAATTAAACACATTTTTAAACAATTACATCCTCTCGGGAGATGGAGCCTGAACTGCTGACTTTTCAGATGTGTGCTCACATTGAATCTTCTGACATTTGATAGGCATTACAGATTATGGTTTCAAACCGGACACCCTGATTTTGCACCTAAACTACAGAAACAATAGCTTCTCCTAGAGAATTTCTGACAGACATACATATACACACACACACAAAATATATTTTTTAAAGTCGCAGGACATTGGCCTAGTTAAAATTTCACAAGTATATAATTGCAAGACTGATCCTCGTGTCCGTTGCACATTTTTACTGAAGTATACTTAGTGTTGAATACTAAAATCTGTACTTTGATACAATATACCAATTTAAACTTTCAAAATGGGATTTTATTCCTCTCTGCTTCAAACTCTGCCGTTCTCTTTTTCATGGAACCCTGGAATCAGGTTGTGGTAGTCAAACAATCTGACCTCTTCATAGTCTATGCCAAGGCTGCTCTATGGCTAGTTGATAGTGTAGAAATGTGAAGTGCAACTGAAGGTGAAACTCCTGCCAATTTTTCCTTCTGAACTTACATAAAATAGCGTCACCATGTGAAGGTGTCCGGGCAATGGTTTAAGACCAGGTCTACCAGTCAATGGCATAGGATCCAAATGCACTGCATTGCCAGTCCATCTGCATGGGGGCACGGTGAAGAAGAGGTGGTTACAGATGCATGGGAAGTTGAACAACCTACTATCTTTGAGAACTAGAGCTTAAAAACAAAATGAATCAGCTTCGATTTTATGTATCTTTGCAAGTGGCATACCAAATAGATGATACATTAATGACAAGTTGTCAAAGATGAAAATCTTGCACAGACCAAAATTTCTTTAGTCAAAACAACTGCAAATCATACATTCAGTAACACTCAATAACATCTATGGTGCTCATAAAATATAACCCACTGTTTATTAGCATTTTTTAAAAAATTTGTTCATGGGATGTGGGTGTCACTGATGAGGCCAGCATTTATTGCCCATCCCCAATTGCCTTTGAGAAGGTGGTGGTGAGCCGCCTTCTTGAACCGCTGCAGTCTGTGTGGTGAAGGTTCTCCCACAGTGCTGTTAGGAAGGGAGTTCCAGGATTTTGACCCAACGACGATGAAGGAATGGTGATATATTTCCATGTCAGGATGGTGTGTGACTTGGAGGGTAACATGCAGGTGGTGTTGTTCCCATGTGCCTGCTGCTCTTGTCCTTCTAGGTGGTAGAGGTCACAGGTTTGGGAGGTGCTGTCGAAGAAGCCTTGGCAAGTTGCTGCAGTACATCCTGTGGATGGTACACACTGCAGCCACAGTGCGCCGGTGGTGAAGGGAGTGAATGTTTAGGGTGGTGGATGGGGTGCCAATCAAGCGGGCTGCTTTGTCCTGGATGGTGTAGACTTTGAGCGTTGTTGGAGCTGCCCTCACCTGTCCCAGATGCACTGGAAAGATGGAACGATCTTACACCAGAGTGGACAATTGCTTTCTCAATTAGCCTCAATTTAGTATTCCATCACACTCCTGACTTGCAGATGGTGGAAAGGCTTTGCGGAGTCAGATGAGTCACTCGCCGCAGAATACCCAGCCTCTGACCTGCTCTTGTAGCCACAGTATTTATCTACATTATTCTAATATGTGACACTAGAAATAATTTTGCAATTTTGCAGCTGCCTTTTTGACAGGCTAATAGAAGTTGATCATTTGTTTCAATTAACTCCACTTGTCCCAGGTGCACTGGAAAGATGGAACGATTTTACACCAGAGTGGACAGTTGCTTTCTCAGTTAGCCTCAATTTAATATTGCAGTTTCAGTTACGTGATTTGTGCTGTAATTTGAATGAAATACTTTGTCAGCCAGTTAACAGTAAAATTACAAGTGTTTTGGAAGAACTTTTCTATTCTGAAAAAGCAGTACTTGTGGAACAGCCCAAATGATGATAGCTGCTGGTTGTAACAATACTGTTCTCCACAAGTTGTAATTTCCAAAAATTAGAGAGAGGATCAACCACTTTTCTGTCAAACTGTAAAGGTAACAAAGAGGATGACGGAAGTCAACAAAAGAAATTGTATTGTACGGTGCCTTTCACAATCTCAGGATGTCCTAAAGTGCTTCACAGCCAATTAATTACTTTTTGACATGTAGTCACTGTTGTAATGTAGGCAAATGCAGCAGCCATGTTGCACACAGTAAGGTCCAACTAACAGCAATGAGATAAAATACCAAATAATCTTTTTTTTTAAAAAAAAGTGTTGGTTGAGGGATAAATATTGGCCAGAACACAGGAGAACTCCACTGCTCCTCTTCAAATAGTGCCATGGAATCTTTTATATCCACCCATGGGGCGGGGGGGGGGGGGGCAGATGGGGCGTTGGTTTAACGTCTCATCCAAAAGACAGCACTTGGTCAGTTCTACAATGAAGTGTCAGCCTAAATTATGTGCTCAAGTCTCCGGAGCAGGGCTTGAACCCACTACATTGATTCAGAGGCAAGGGCGCTATCACTGAGTCCAGGGTTACACCCAAGATGTACAGAAGGCTTAATCACTTCTGCTCTTTCAACAGTCACACAATCTAACTTGACTTAAAAATTTCAACATGGGTTGCTGCTTCCCTAAAGCAAGCACAAATCCCACAATATTTTATTCTCTGTCATATTGGGATGTCAATATCCTGTATCTTAAGATGGGAGCACATGCCCCAATTCTTTACATGAAGTTCCTGACATGCAACAGGACATAGTGAGCAGGGACATGGTACGTCCTTACAGGAGAGGAAGGAAAGATTGAAAAGCAAGTCACCCACCCTACTCACACACCGTTTCCCAGCTAGAACCAGAGCATCATGGGCTTGGAGTTAAATCATCTAATTTTCTAGGAATAATGTGCAAGAAAAGAAGCTCTTGCAAAAGAAGATGAGCCAATAATTAAACAAATTTTAATCTTGTGAAAGTACCTGTACATACCACTACCCAATATTATACATCCACAACATTTATCACAAGGTATAAAGCTACAGCCTTCCTCTCTTCCCACAGTCTGCATAAGACAAGTCATTGTTAAAATGATGCATGTACATTACCATAAATGTCAAAAGCAGGCATTCATTGTTGTGCTTCTAAAATTGCTAAAGCTGCACTTTTAGTCCTTTTAAAAATAATTTCAAGCCCCATCATCTGGAAGCACTGAGTTAATTTCCACATGTACCCTGACACTCCACTCTACCTCTCTGTCTCTGTCTCCTCCACTGATCCCTAGGCTGTTCACACTTTCCTAAACTGCCATCCCACATTAAGGCCTTGATAAACCAAAACTTTCTCCACCTAAAACGTTGGCAAAACTCAAACCATACCTTTCAGTTCGCAGAAACCCTTACATACCTCTGAATACAACTTGATCAATCTCCCCAGTTGCTATCCCAGGCTAAGCACAGTACCTTGGCGTACTGCTTAACCTAGAATTCAGCTTCTTTCCTCACATGATCCATGATGTTATAATTAAACAGCACTGCGACCGCATTAATTAGACAGCATTGTCTGCTAGTTTTTTTTTTAGTTACCCGAGTGCACTCCCAGACCCCGGAGGAGACTGGTTGTGCCTACGCCTTGCAGCCAGCATACGTCTCCAGCAGTGGGAAGACGCAGTCGGAGCCTCTGAGCACGTCCGGTGACCCTGGTGTCCCCAGCACAGCTCACAATTGCATGCTTCACTTTACCTACGAAAATTACAGTTAATGAAATCAGCATGAGATGCTACTCCTCAAGGCACTAGTTTGTCAAGTGTGGATACTAATGCTACTGAAAAGTTTTAATGGATGGGAGGAAAGAGGGTTGCACTGCAGATACCCAGGGCACTAAGATTTCTTAATGAGGCTCTGCAATTTGAAAAAGATCCTTACTCCCTAATGTGTCAATGGCTATGAGTCAATTTACTCGTGACCTCTGCCAGCCGACAGCCCCACTTGCCTGACACTGATTTACTCCCTCCACTTCATCAGTATCGCTCTTTCTGCCACTATGCCTCACCTCCCTCTCGCTTTCAACAGCCTTCAAGAGACCCTTCATAAAGTATTCAAACTTCTCAGAAGCAATGCAGAAATAACACCATTTTTGATAAGAATTTATTAAACCTTCAGCTAATGAAGCAGTCTGTGCCCGCATGCAGCAAGAACTGGACAACATCCAGGCTTGGGCTGACAAATGGCAAGTAACATTCACGCCAGGCAATGACCATCTCCAACAAGAGAGTCTAATCACCTCCCCATGACATTCAACAGCATTACCATCGCCGAATCCCCCACCATCAAAATCCTGGGGGTCACCACTGACCAGAAACTTAACTGCACCAGCCACATAAATACTGTGGCTACAAGAGCAGGTCAAAGGCTGGGTATTCTGCGGCGAGTGACTCACCTCCTGACTCCCCAAAGCCTTTCCACCATCTACAAGGCACAAGTCAGGAGTGTGATGGAGTACTCTCTACTTGCCTGGATGAGTGCAGCTCCAACAACACAAGAAGCTCGACACCATCCAGGACAAAGCAGCCCGCTTGATTGGCACCCCATCCACCACCCTAAACATTCACTCCCTTCACCACCGGCACACCGTGGCTGCAGTGTGTACCATCCACAGGATGCACTGCAGCAACTCGCCAAGGCTTCTTCGACAGCATCTCCCAAACCCGTGACCTCTACCACCTAGAAGGACAAGGGCAGCAGGCTCATGGGAACAACACCACCTGCATGTTCCCCTCCAAGTCACACACCATCCCGACTTGGAAATATATCGCCTTTCCTTCATCGTCGCTGGGTCAAAATCCTGGAACTCCCTACCTAACAGCACTGTGGGAGAACCTTCACCACACGGACTGCAGCGGTTCAAGAAGGCGGCTCACCACCACATTCTCAAGGGCAATTAGGGGATTGGGCAATAAATGCCGGCCTTGCCAGCGACGCCCACATCCCATGAACGAATAAAAAAAAACGAGAAGTAGGGATCTGACTAGTTACTGTTAAGAGTTTTGAAAAACGTTCTTGGTACTGAAATTTTTCCCCTATAATGCTATTTTACTTCCAGAAAAATAATGGACTTATTTAATTTGGAGATTATTCAGGTGGTGTACACGAAAAAGACACAAAAATTGCATGAAACAAATTCTAAGTGTTTTGTAAAATGATTCCACAATCAAGAGGAGATTCCAAATTAGGTAGATGATTTGGAAAACAAGTACCAATATAAGTTTCCTAAACTATAACTTAGTTACCTGCTAGAAGTAGAAAGAAGGTAGATGATATCTGTACACAGAAATACTCTGCCAGAGATTAACAAAGGCTGTAGTAGAAAAAACTGCAGTGATGCATTGCCCACTTAACCCTCTGGAGGCCACAGGGCTGGATAAATAAACATGCTATTGCTCTGGGGTGGGGGAAGAGAAAAAGAGGATGGAGTAAGATTCATGATGCGTTATATCAACTTCTGGTTGGCAAACTTGTGAATTTGGACACAGACAATAAGGTTAAGCCTCAGCGATTAATGACAGGGCAGTTGTGCAACTTTCCACTGTATTTAGATATGATTGATTCAGTCCTGAGATTTTTGAGTACAAGTTATGGAGCTGACACATGATGAGAAGTTACTAGTGACTGATTTAATAAACTCTCCAAGCCTAGTTTCAATGCATGACAAGCAATTTTTTGATCAGCCAGGTGTCTCATACAGACACTCATCACTATACTTGAGGGTCACCAAACTAATGAGAAATCCACATAAGCGCAGTCTCCTTTGGAGTGTACACTCTGCTCCTGTAGGAAGATACCCAAACCAGCAGAACTTAGGCACAGCTAGGGACTCCCAAGTGTGCACAGGGGTGCTACAGAATGGAGAAAGACACAAACTGCATGAAACAAAATGCAAGTGTTTTGTATTGGAGTTTAACATGCTAAAACCAGATAGCTTACCAGGCAACCAGCAAGCTTCCCATTACTTTATGTGCAAGGGGCTCTTGCATTTTGTGTATGGGTTGGGGGGGGGGGGGTTCTGCTATTTTTGTGTATGTATGGCAGTCCTATATTTCAGCATAATCCTATGTGGACCATTCACTGGTTTTGACACATGTAACCGAACTCAAGCCACAAAAGGCAGGACATCCAAGACCAATGACACATACCAGATTCACACATCGCCAACAGCCTAATCCACGTTCTCTCAGAGGGGACTTCAGCAAAACAGATGTGCCTGCAGTGAGGCCAACCCATTCTCCAGAATGCTGAGGAGCAGGCCAATGTGGCCAGGAATTCTTTCATAAGTAACTGACACTCCAAAACCATCCCTTAAGATGCCATCCAACATATTGTGATGAAGCCATCAAATAAAATGGATGATAATGGACAGCCTTGCTATTATATTTATGGGTTGCACTAATGCTCAGCACCAGAAACAATTTTGGTAAGCAAGTTCTCACTTCCTATGAGATGGAGCATGCCTTTATGTGTTAATGTAGCAAGCCAAGTCAGACAGAAACCCTCATCACTGTTTAGATTACCATGTATGCTACAAGCCCTCATGTGATCTCCTAGATTTCAGAAAACATTAAAATAAACATCAGATCATGGCTCAGGTTATAAACTACCAAACAGGTTATGAAAAATATATGGAGGAGGAATATACACAACATATGAACATGCAGAATTGACAGGCAGGAAAAGACCAGCTGGTCTATCAAGCCTGCCCCACACCGTGATGGCTGGAGCATCGTGACTAAACATTTCCTTCCTCCCTCCACCCCCTAGCTCTCCTGGGAGAGGCAATTTGGCAGATTAGTTTAAGAATATCTCTCCCTCCTCAAATACAGAAAATACAAATATGACTCTTCACTACTACTCTTCGCAGTACATTACCTCAGATTGAGCCCCTGAGCAATAACTTTACGCAAGGGTTTGTCCTGCCTTTTGCTTGATGGCCTCAAAGAACTAAAGGATTGTTGCATACCCAATTAAACTACATTTTCAATCAGGAACAAAGGAAATCAAATATGTATGTGTCAAAAATCAAAAAGCTTCCAAACATACAAAGAATTAAAGGCACAAAATAAATCTGCAGAAACAGGGCCTATCCCTCAGGAGTGTCAGCAGATTTCACCTAAATGTGTTCAGCATAAGTCCAGTTAGACCTTAACAGACTGGTATGTGAAAACATGAAAGTTACTTTAATGTGAAACTTCAATCAATCTAATTTAATTTGGGAAAAGCCAAGTGATTTAGACTCAGAATTACTAGATGTAGTAAATGAAGGCTTTTTGACCTACTGTGTCAAGGAAGACACGAGAGGCGATGCTCAACTTGACATAGTATTTGTTAATGAGCCAGAATATGTACAAGATAGGGAGGCTGAGCATCCCGGGGGCAGCAATCACAGAATGATAACCTTCTCGGAGTCAGAAATACTCAAGACCAAGAGCCAGATCTTCAAGGACTACATTTCATGAAATGAAAGATGAACTAAAGTAAATAAATTAGAGAAGTTGTTCAACAGCACTTCAATAGAAATTAAGTTGCACACTCAAACATATGTTAAGCATGGAGGATATAAGCCAGCAAGCTCAGGCAAAGCAAATGAGATCCCAGATGCATTAAGAAATAAATTAAAACTAAGATAAAGGAGGAAAAATGGCCTGTACAAATTCTGCAGGATGAAAGGCAAAGGCGTTCACTAGGATGGATGAAAGAAAATGCATAAACACATTAAAAGGATGAACAGAAAAGCCAAAAGTTGGAAAAAGGCACAGTAGCTCAGGGTGAGCATAACAGTAAAAATTCTTTCATATTACAACCAAGAGGTGAAAACCACAAAAGACACAAATGGGGTTGAAACTAAGAGCATAAAATAGTAAGTATTTTGAATGAACATTTCCTCCTGGTTGGCACATGCCCTCTCCAGACAAAGATATCCCACATAAAATCAATGACTTCATTATAAATGAGATAGAAGTCTTAGACAGGCTAAATGAGCTCAATACAAATAAATCACTAGGGATAGATTATCCTGGTGTTGAGATAGATTAGGGAGGAGATCTGTGAGGCACTGACTATCATTATGAGAGCATCAATGGATATTGTGGAGGTGCCAGTAGACTGGAAACTGGATTTTGTGGTACCCATATTCAAAAATGGTGACAGACAACTACCAATCCATTAGTCTTACTTCCATTTCATGTAAACTAAAATTATGAAATCAATGATCATGGAGTGAACTTGATTATATTTGCAATAACTTAGTTAACAGAAGTCAGCGTGAACTCAGAAGGAAGAGATCCTGTCTGCTCAACCTTCTTGATTTCTTTGAGGAAGTGCCAGCCCAAGTGGACTGTTCCAAGTCTCATGATTTGGTCTACCATAAACAAAGCGGTGGGGATTCAGGGTAAGCGGTGGGGATTCAGGGTAAGCGGTGGGGATTCAGGGTAAGCGGTGGGGATTCAGGGTAAGAAACTGACAAAAGGGTAGGAAATGAGTACTCATTAGAGAAGCTATGTCAGTGGTGGGGGCAGAGTACTGACTGGGGTGCCTCAGGGCATGGTACTGGGACCACTACTGTCGTTAATTTGCAAAAATGACCCGGACTCAGAAACTCAATGCAATGTCAAATTTGCAAATGACACATTAGGAGGCAGTTCAGAAATTACAGAATTACAGGCAGAACAATAGCAGACGAAATTTAATGCAGAAAAGTGCAAGGTGCTTCACAGAGGAAGGAAAACTAGATCAACCAGATTGTTTGCAACCTTGGCGTCCTATTTGACACTGAGCTGAGCTTCCGACCCCATATACTCTCCATCGCTAAGACCGCCTACTTCCACCTCCGTAATATCACCTGTCTCCACCCCTGCATCAGCCTATCTACTGCTGTAGCAGTCATCTAGGCTTTTGTTAAGTCCAAACTTGACTATTCCAATGCTCTCTTGTCCAGCCTCCCATCTTCCACCCTCTCAAACTTGAGCTCACCCAAAACCATGCTGCCTGTATCCTAACCCGCACCAAGTTCTGTTCACCTATCACCCCTGTGCTCGTTGACCTACATTGGCTCCCGGCCCAGCAACACCTCAAATTTAAAATTCTCATCCTTGTTTTCAAATCTCTCCACGACCTCGTCCCTCCCAACTCTAACCTCCTCCAGCCCCACGAGATCTCTGTTCCTCCAATTCTGGCATCTTGTGCATCCCCGACTTCCTTCGCCCCATTGGCAGCTGCGCCTTCAGCTGTCTAGGCTCTAAGCTCTGGAATTCCCTCCCTGAGCCCTTCTCCTCCTGGAAACTTACCTTTGACCAAGCTTTTGGTCACATATCCTAATGTCGCCTTCTTTGATTCGGTGTCAATTTCTTTGTCCGATTACAGGCCAGTGAAGCACCTTGGGATGTTTTACCACATTAAAAAGGTGCTATATAAATGCACGTTGTTGTTAAGCATACTTTATGAATGGTGTTAAAATAGCCAAGAAAAAGCTGAAAGAGACCTGAGGAGTCTTAATAAATTGGACACTGAACAGGGCAGAAATCAACAAGGCCAATAGAATGTTGAACGACAAAGCCAAAACAGGAGAATACAAGTCTGAGGAGGTAATGATCAAAAAATTTATAGTGCCCAGGTTAAACATATTCCTGCAGGTTTGATCACGTGTAGTTTGCCCGCAGTTTGCAAATGTTATTGCATTCACCTTATAAAAGTTAGCTTCCCTTTGCACGTACTTAACAGTATTTTTTTTTTAGGAAAAAGTACAATAGTTACAGGAACCCCAATTTGTGTAAAAGGAGACTGAATACTCATGTATTCTGTTTTTTTTGTAACTATTTTATCTATTGCAAAGTTAAGATTTGTAAGGCACTCCCACATTTTGAGCCTTGTTCTTTAGGAAAATTTAAAAGTTGCGTCAGTCCAAAACATTTTCCTAAACTTAGAAGATGAGTTATGTACTTGACTTTACAGCAGTTTAACAAAAAAAACCCTCAATTTATGGAGTTTCATCTCCTATGCACTGATTCATTTTTGTACTTTTGATATTTGTACGGTTTTGAAATAATGTCATGTTGACTCAATTTTTTTTCCCACATGAACCTTGTTCAACAAATACCTGAAGATTCCTAATCAAGTGCTTTAAATGGGAAATAAAAGTGCAGTCCAGCAGTTATGCATGCCATTTTTGTATTTTATTTGTACAACACATTTATATTAAGAAATATAATTTGAAAATAATTCTGTTTTTAAAATTTGTTTAACCCAGTCCTTTATTTGTGTCTTAACATATTTTGTGAATCCATATCTGGATGGACAAACTAAGATGGCAGAATGGCATTCCTCCTCTGATTATCTTGTTACTGAATTGACCATTCAAGGAACTGAATGCCCTGCAGCTATCATGAAGTGATTCCAATGATATCGGCTCAAATGGCTTTGCAATTAACAAGTTTTAACACATAAAAGCCAACTAGTCTCAACCCAGCTGGTTTGTCTCTTCTGTGGTCACACTGCCATCATGAAATATGTAGCCTCTAGTGAAAAATGGTTTTAATCCCATGGGATTATGGGAAGAATAAGGAGGCCACATACCGCTTGGAAAGCAGGAGTCTAAATGAGGTAGAGGAGCAGAGGGATCTGGGGGTAAAGATACACAAATCACTAAAAGTAGCAATGCAGGTTAATAAGGCCATAAAAAAAGCAAATCAAGCACTGGCATTAATTTCCAGAATTGAAAAGCAGAGAAGTTATGTTAAACTTGTATAGAACCTTGGTTAGACCACACTTGGAGTACTGTGAATAGTTCTGGTCTCCATATTATAAAAAAGGATATAGAGGCACTGGAAAAGTTACTAGGATGATACCAGAACTGAGGTTAGGCCCATCAGGAAAGATTGAGCAGGCTGGGTCTCTAGAAAAAAGACTAAGGGGTGACCTGATGGAGGAGGTCTTTAAGATTATGAAAGGGTTTGATGTGGAGAAGATGTTTCCACTTGCTGGGGAGACCAGAACTAGGGGCCATAAATACAAGATAGTCACTAATAAATCCCATAGGAGAAACTTCTTTACCCAGAGAGGTTAGAATGTTAAACTCGCTACCACAAGTAGTTGAGGCGACTAGCACAGATGCATTTAAGGGGAAGCTAGATAAACATGAGGGAGAAAGGAATAGACAAATACGCTGATAGGATTAGATGACGTTCGTGTGGAGCATAAACACCGGCATGGACCTGTTGGGCCTAATGGCCTGTACATTCTATGTAATAAACAAAAAACACAAAAGTCAAACTTTCATCTATCCTTACATAGAATTTAAAGTTGCAGCACACATCCCAATTAAATTTAAGAGAGTTAGTTTTTTTCCCCCCATGAGGGCTGTCTAGGTCCAAAGCCTACAAATAATCAATGAAAGTGACCAAACCAAATGCCAATGATTTTAGGCCCCAACTGATATATTTTTTAAAAGATGACATCAGAAACCCTTTAGGAACACAGTCCTACAAATACTGAAATACACATTCATTTCATTTACATGGTTAGAATAAACAATGTGAAACCAGTAAAGCTTTGGTGAAACTTAACTTTGGGAATCTAAAACTAGTATTCATTTCTGGTCAGAAAAACCTCTGGATTTGCTAAGACCAGAGACATAGGTACTGTGTACAGTTACAATAGTGTAGGCAATTAAAACCAGACACACGTTGCCAACTTTCTTCTTGAAGAAGCGCTACATGCACCATACTTGAACATCACCAAGATCTGATTTTCCCACAGCTAGCATGACTTTAGGCGTTAACAAGCTTCTCAAGTAACTTGCTGTAATTGAAATCTGAATGAATGGATACTTTTATCACCAGGTCCCTCTATGCTGCGTTTGAATGATGAGATGGAACTCTACTTGTTCAGAATTGCATTGACTAAGCTCACTTGTTGAATTCTGTTCAGGCAAGTACCTGCTGCAAGCAGGTCAGCCAAGCATTTTTGCTATCCATATCAGCTCTACTGGAGACTGGTTGTAGGAGTGTCATAAGATGACAAACTTCATAAGCTGCAATTCAGAAATTAAGCCATTTTCCCCTGTTTACTTAGAGAAAAACAAATAAATTTCCCAATGCTATATAGCCATAAGCACAGCAAACCCTCTCTCAGGTAGTATCAGGTAACTCTCAGGTTCCAACAGATCGGTTTCTTGCAGTTCATTTCTCTTGTCGCTGTTTGTGGGACTGTGCTGTGTGCAAATTGGCTGCTGCATTTCCCTACATTACAACAGTAACTACCCTTCAAAGTACTTTTTTAGCTGTAAAGCACTTTGGGACATCGTGAGGTGGTGAAAGGCACTGTACAAATGCAGATTCTTTTTTATTCTTGAATTTATTTTAGTTTGGATTTTTTTTGTTTGTGCTAAAACCTGTTTTATCTGTGCTTTAAAATTTTTCTTCTTTTAAAAAAAGTTAATTTTAATACAAAAACACAAATGTGCAGCATTGATGGCTCATCCTTGGTCAAGGAGTTAGTCATTTGACAGACAGAATAAATACTTGCTCTGTTGTTGCAGCAAGTAAAGCACAATTTTATTTAGAATTAAATCTTCTTCATAAATTTAACATGAAAAATAAAAAGGCATAACAGGCCAACAGTATTTTTTTTTAAAAACGGTCTACTTTACTTTGTTACCGAAAAAAACACCAAAAGTTTCAAAATTTTATGTGGGAAGCATGTTTAAAGCTAAAATTGGGAATCTTAGATTTAAAATACATCAAAACATGCAAACTATTCTTGAAATCTGCATATAAAAAAGTTTGGGCCCGACTTTCATTTTTACTTCTAATTTCCTAATTTCTAATCTTCAGTTCCTTAGAGCCTTTACCACAGTAAATAATTTGCCTAGATCAATCGCGTCAATCCACAGCATGATCTTGAAAACTTGAAATAGATCACAATTCCTGTTAAAGAAAAGAAGCCCAACTTCCTTAACTTTTCCTTACAATTTAGATTCCGGATATCAGGATATCTTTGTTCTTCACTTCTTCTGTACTCGCTCAAGCCCAATAATATTCTCACGATTAGGTGATAACTGCACAGCGGGGTCTGACCAATGCTTCGTACAGCAATACCACATCTTGATTTCTATTGTGTCCAACACAACCCACTTACCATGTTCGCCTTTTTCTTACTGTAGCCACGATTCCTATTTAGCAGATCCCTTTCTTAATGAATACAAGTGACTGATCTATTTAACATGCCCTCCTTCAATACTATTTGACTTTTATCCACGTTGGATGGTATGTGTCACAAAGGCTCCATTATCTCAAAAGTTCCAAAACTCTCAATCTGACTGCTGTTTCTTACTATTCAGTTGCCTCCTATTTTGATATCATCTGCAATTTGCACATTTTGTTTCCAATATCTTTATCTAAACCAGTAAAAAATTTTTAAAAGTCATACGTACACCCTCAGCATATCCTGCTCAAAATCTACCAAGCATGAAAATTTGCATTTACAGCTACCCTCCATCTTCCATTTTTAATCCAATTATATGATACTATGATATCATCGTCGGTACAGCGCATGAGGAGGCCATTCAGCCCATCGTGCCTGTGCCGGCTCCTTGAAAGAGCGATCCCAATTAGTCCTATTCCCATGCTCTTTCCCACGTAGCCCTCAATTTTTTCCCTTCAAGTATTTATCCCACTCCCTTTTGAAAGTTACTATTGAATCTGCTTCCACCACCCTTTCAAACAGTGCATTCCAGATCATTACAACTCTGTGTAAAAAAAATGTTTCCTCATATTGCCCCTGGCTCTTTTGCCTGTCACCTTAAATCTGTGCCCTCTGGTTACCGACCCTTCTGCCACTGGAAACAGTTTCTCCTTATTTACTCTGTCAAAACCATTCATGATTTTGAACACCTCCATCAAATCTCCCCTTAATCTTCTCTGTTCTGAGAACAGCCCAAGTTTCTCCAGTCTCTTCACATAACTGAAGTTAGTAAATCTCTTCTGCACCCTCTAAGGCCTCGATATCCTTCGTAAAGTGTGGTGCCCAGAATTGAACACAATACTCCAGCTGGGGCCTCACCAGTGTTCTATAAAGGTTTAGCATAACTTCCTTGATTTTGTACTCTATGCCACTATTAATAAAGCCCAGGATTTATGCTTTTTTAAACAGCCATCTCAACTTGTCCTGCCACCTTCAAAGATTTCTATTGAAACTCTGCTGCCTGTCTCCTATCCCTCAAATTCCCACCCCTGTGTTTAAATCCTCCTATGGCCTCTCCACAATCTCTAATCAATTTGAGTCTTACAGCTAGCCCCCCCCCCTCCCCCTAAGCACTCTCAGCATCTGACTGGCCTCTTATGCACTCCCATCCTTTTGCCCCACCACTGGCTGCTGTGTTATTAGCCCCCTTAGCCACACTCTTTGTAATTCTCTTAAACCCCTCTGCCTCTCCATCGCTCCTCTTAAAATCTACCCCCTCTTAATCTCTTCTTGGGCTGGCCAGCTCTTTGCCCTCACACCTCTGCAAAGCACCTTGGGAAGTTTTTCCCCTATATTAGAAAGGCACTATATAAATGAAAAGTTGTCATAGATGCCTTAAAATTAAACAAGATTTTCTCCACAACTGACAACAATCTTTTTAGCATTTCTGTTGATCCTTTTTTAAAGTGACGCTATAATGTATTCCATTTTCCAAACCTCAGGAATATCTCCCAAACACAGCTCATGCTTCAAAAGCTTTATCAGACCCATTTCCAGTTTCCACAGCCATAAATATGTTTTGTATGACTTTCTGGTCTGAAAATAGAGGAATGTAAAGCTTCAGGATAAGAATATATTCAAAGCCACAAAGCCCCAGAAAATATATTAAAGCTTTAAATCTAATGCTACATTACATTTGTGGTTATATATATATAACCTATACTATATATAAATATCCTGGCAACAGGATGAGGAGTTTTATAGGTTGAAAGGCACATTTGGTACAGACAAAATGCAGGCATGTGAATAATTCTGGGGCCTTGCATATTTTACTAGGACCAAAGTTTTGAAATACTTACTCTCCAATACAGGAGTATAAAACCGCTTTAATTAGCCTAGCCTACAGGCGTACAAAACTGCTTTGGTTAAATCCAACCAAGTAATTTTTAACGTTCCTACAGAAAATAAGTCAAAACTTTGCAGGTCATCTACTTGCATATGCAACACCATGATCGCCACAAAATAAGAGTCAGCCTCATGTACAGGAAAAAGTATCGTTACGAGAGCAGCATGTGAGAGATGTGGAGACGACCATTAATGTCGTTGGGTAGACTCGATTCGAGGTATTATTTCAAAAATCTATTCTGCTCTAAGCAACACGAATCACGGTTAAATATTCGCTGTTAAAAATGGAACCTGGAGGCTATTTAATGTCTAAGCTCGATAATGAAGTCAGGGAACAACGTAGTTCATGATCAAGTTTACCCAACACTTAACGGCAAAATAACTACAGTTGTTAGTCAAATGTTAACTACATCCAGGACTATAAACCGGTTGCCTATTGAGCTGTGTTAGCCGGTGTGAGTCAATGTCCCACCAAGGTAATAGTGACAGCTTTTGGTTTTAATGCTTGTAGAGTAATTTGCTGGAGTGGCTGCTGACAGCACTAATTAATTGGACGACCCCGCCGCAATCCACGAGCGGCTCCCACACGGACGGGTTCAGCTACTTTCAGAATCCGCCCCCGGCACAAGACCTGCCGGTACGGACCCAGGCGCGGCTCTTACACGGCACCCACCCCCCACCTCCCCTCTCGGCCTGCACTTCCTTCCAGCCAGCCTGCAACTCAACCCCTGGGGCCGTGGTTAAAGGGGCGTCGGGGCCCCGCTCGCACTTGAGCCCCGGACACTCGCACTGCCCTCACCTGGTAATGTGTCAACCAGTTTCCGTATCTGTCGATCTCCGCGAACTCCTGCTCCATGACTGGTGTAAGTGCGCCGTGCCGTGCCTTCCCCCCCCTGCGGGCCTCACCGACGCTGTAAATTTCCCCCTCTCGCTCCACTTCTACCTCTTCATCTCAAGTCCCTTACATCAGAAGCGCTTCGACCCGCAAACCGGAAACACACGCCCACCGCCGCATGACTGACATCGATCCCCACCAATCGGGTCGCGTGGAGGTGGGATCGACGCATTGCGTGCTGGGAATTGTAGTCACCGCCTCCGGAACCGGCGTAAGAACTACAAATCCCAGGATGCGTTGCGGCACAGCGACTTAAAACCTCCCGGTCTGCAAAGTCTGGTTTCGTTTTATTAAAATATCACATTGTTTACATTGTGTTTTTGCAAGTAAACTGGTGAAATCGGGCGGCTCCGCTCCTCTGCGTTTTGAATTCACCGACGGTGCTTCGCAGTGTCTGCCGGGAGATGTAGTCCGTGTCACTGATGTCTATCCCAGGGTTCATAGCGCGGTGACGCTGCTGCTTAAAGATTTGAAAGCCACGAGTGAAGTGAACTCTAGACGGCGGTCGGTCGGTCCTGATCGCACGGTTACCCCAGCTCTAGGCTCAGAACACGAACGCTTCCAGATTCAATAGTTAACCAAACAGATCCAGATCCAGAGCCAAGTCAAGTCTGGACCCATCTTTTAATCCTTCATTGTCCTCGCGGGGGTGTTTGTTAGTTGCTGTTGGGGAAGGTTTAAACTAGAATGGCCCAGGGGGATGGGAACCTGAGCAGGGAGACAGAGGAGGGGGAAACAAGGATAGAAACAAAAGACAGAAAGGGAATAAGCAATAGTGGAAGGCAGAGAAAACGAGGGCGAAAAACAAATAGGGCCATGGTGCAAAATAAAACTAAGATGACTAGCAATCTTAAAAAGACAAGTCCAAAGGCATTGTGTCTTAATGCGCAGAGCATTCGCAATAAGGTAGATTGAATTAACAGTGCAGATAGATATTAACGGTTATGATATAGTTGTGATTATGAAGACATAGCTGCAGGGTGACCTAGGATGGGTACTGAACATCCAGGGGTATTCAATATTTAGGAAGGACAGGGAAAGGAGGTTGGGTAGCGTTGTTAGTAAAGGAGGAAATCAATGCAATAGTGAGGAAGCATATTGACTCGGAAAATCAAGATGTGGAATCTGTATGGGTGGAACTAAGAAACACCAAGGGGCAGAAAACATTGGTGGGCGTTGTCTATAGGCCCCCAAACAGTAATGGAGATGTAGGGAAGGGCATTAAACAGGAAATTAGAGACGCGTGCAAGAAGGGTACAACTATGATCATGGGTGACTTTAATCTACATATAGATTGGTCAAACCAAATTTGCAATAATACTGTGTACGTGATGGTTTTCTAGACCAATACGTTGAGGAACCAACTAGAGAACAGGCGATCCTAGATTGGGTATTGTGCAATGAGAAAGGATTAATTAACAATCTTGTTGTACGGGATCCCTTAGGGAAGATCAACTATAACATGATAGAATCATGTTAGGATCAGATCAGCCATGATCTTATTAAATGGCGGAGCAGGCTCGAAGGGCCGATTGGCCTACTCCTGCTCCTATTTCTTATGTTCTTATGTTAATTCCTCATTAAGATGGAGAGTGAAGTAGTTGAATCCGAAACTCGGGTCTTGAATCTAAATAAAGAAAATTACGAAAGTGTGAAGTGCGAGTTGGCTAGGATAGATTGGGGAACTTTACTAAAAGGGATGACGGTGGATAGGCAATGGCTAATATTTAAAGAATGTGTGCAGGAATTACAACAATTATTCATCCCTGTCTGGTGCAAAAATAAAACAGGAAAGGTGGCTCAACGTGGCTTACAAAAGAAATTAGGGATCGTATTAGATCCAAAGAGGAGACATATAAAATTGCCAGAAAAAGCTGCAAGCTTGAGGATTGGAAGCAGTTCAGAATTCAGCAATGGAGGACAAAGACATTGATTAAGAGGGGAAAAATAGAGTATGAGAGTAAACTAGCAGGGAACATAAAAACTGACTGTAAAAGCTTCTATAAATATATCAAGAGAAAAAGATTAGTGAAGACAAATGTAGGTCCCTTACAGTCAGAAATGGGGGAAATTATAATGGGGAACAAAGAAATGGCAGAACAATTAAACACATACTTTGGTTCTGTCTTCACAAAGGAGGACACAAATAACCTGCCAGAAATGTTAGGGAACCAAGGGTCCCGTGAGAGGAAGGAACTGAAGGAAACCAGTATTAGTAAAAAAAATAGTGCTTGGGAAATTATTGGGGCTAAGGCTGACAAATCCCCAGGACCTGATAATCTACATCCCAGAGTACTAAAGGAAGTGGAAATAGTGGATGCATTGGTGACCATCTTCCAAAATTCTATAGACTCTGGAACACTTCCTACAGATTTGAGCGTAGCAAATGTAACCCCACTATTTGTAAAAGGAGGGAGAGGAAAAACAGGGAATTACAGGCCAGTTAGCCTAACATCAGTAGTGGGGAAAATGCTGGAGTCTATTATAAAAGATATGATAACAGAACACTTGGAGGGCATTAACGGGATTGGACAAAGTCAACATGGGTTTATGAAAGAGAAATCATGCTTAACAAATCTACTGGAGTTTTTTTTGAGGATGTAACTAGTAAAATAGATAGGGGAGAACCAGTGGATGTGGTGTATTTGGATTTTCAGAAGGCTTTTGATAAGGTCCCACACAAGAGGTTAGTGTGCAAAATTAAAGCACATGGGATTGGGGGGAATATACTGGCATGGATTGAGGATTGGTTGACAGACAGGAAAGAGAGAGTAGCAATAAATGGGTCTTTTTCTGGGTGGCAGGCAGGACTAGTGAGGTACCTTAGGGATCAGTGCTTGGGCCCCAGCTATTCACAATATATATCAATGATTTGGATGAGGAAACTAAATGTAACATTTCCAAGTTTGCAGACGACACAAAGCTGGGGTGGAATGTGAGCTGTGAGGAGGATGCAAAGAGGCTCCAATGTGATTTAGACAAGTTGGGTGAGTGGGCAAGAACATGGCAGATGCAGTATAACGTGGATAAATGTGAGGTTATCCACTTTGGTTGTAAAAACAGAAAGGCAGATTATTATCTGAATGGTGATAGATTGGGAAAAGGGGAGGTGCAACGAGACCTGGGTGTCCTTGTACAGCAGTCGCTGAAAGCGAGCATTCAGGTGCAGCAAGCAGTTAGGAAGGGGAATGGTATGTTGGTCTTTATTACAAGAGGATTTGAGGGCAGGAGCAGGGATATCTTACTGCAGTTATACAGGGCCTTGGTGAGACCACATCTGGAGTATTGTGTGCAGTTTTGGTCTCCTTATCTGAGGAAGGATGTCCTTGCCATGGAGGGAGTGCAACAAAGGTTTACCAGACTGATTCCTGGGATGGCAGGACTGACGTATGAGGAGAGATTGGGTCGACTAGGCCTATATTCACTAGAGTTTAGAAAAATGAGAGGTGATCTCATCGAAACATATAAAATTCTAACAGGACTAGACAGACTAGATGCAGGGAGGATGTTCCCGATGGCTGGGGAGTCTAGAACCAGGGGGCACAGTCTCAGGATACGGGGTATGCCATTTAGAACCGAGAAGAGGAGAAATTTCTTCACCCAGAGGGTGGTGAACCTGTGGAATTCTCTACCACAGAAGGCAGTGGAGGCCAAGTCATTAGATGTATTCAAGAAGGAGATAGATATATTCCTTAATGCTAAAGGGATCAAGGGATATGGGGAAAAAGCAGGAACAAGGTACAGAATTAGACGATCAGCCATGATCATTTTGATACTCTTGGTCCTATTTTCTAATGTTTCTATTGTCCCATTACCACCCCACTTTTGCCTTGCACCATCATCCCTTTTGTCATTTAATCACTCCTGCCCTCCACCCTATCCCTTTTCTTCTTTCCTCCCCCCCCCCACCTTTTCGTTGCTTCCGTTCTTGCTTATAAACTTAAATCTCTAACTTATTCCAGTTTTGATGAAAGGTCATCGACTTGAAACGTTAACTCTGTTTCTCTCTCCACAGATGCTGCCTGACTTGCTGAGTGTTTCCAGCATTTTCTGTTTTTATTTCTATAAAATGAGAGGTATATGAACCGGTGGGGGGGGGGGGGGGGAGACATTTTCTAAGCCGAGGTGACCCAACAAGCACTGGGTTACAGAGGGATCATCTCAGAGCCCAGCGAAAGAAAGGCAAAACTTGGAACATAGACATTGGCCCATGGAAATTGCTCTGAGCAGCAAATGAACACTGCCTGCCACTTGCAAGTAACTAACTCACTGACAAACTTTTTACGGGCTTCTGGATGCCAACTTGCTTCAGTGGAGACCTGCAAAACGTGCAGCGGTCTTTCCCGGGCTTCTGCTGGCTGTGAGAGTGGGGAAAGGATCTCTCTCCCCTCAACCAAACAGCTTGAAGCATCCTTGTCAAGCCGTGCAATCAGAACCAGGAAGTGAAAGCTAGAGCAGTGAATTCATTATAAAATCAGTTAAAGAAAGCGAAATAAAGAGAGGGTGAGATTAAAAGTCAGATAAAAGAGATTTAAAAATTCAAATTTAAAACATGATTTTTAAATGTCCAACAACAATTAATATCAGGAGGAATGAGGCTCCACATTTTTAAAAGTTAATTTTCAGAGTCAGAGAGGTTGTTTGGCAGTCGTTAATATTTACCACGCCGTTAAAAGTTAGTTTAGACCTGATATAACTCAGCATACCTTTTGTCTGGAGAGGTTAGTTAGTTTCCAGCTGGGCAGTGCAGCAAAATTGCATTGGTCCATTCATTTATTCATTCAGCTGCCGAGCTGTCCTTCCTGCGCAGCTTTCAAACGACCAGGGCAAATGGTAGATCAGTTTCTGGATTTCTGCATTTGACTGCGTATGTGTGGTCGCTGGAACTTGCTCTTCGATTTGTCCTGAAATAATATTGAGCCCTGTTAGCAATGAGCAATTTCATGAGCAATTTCCAGGCATCGACAATGATACATTCAAGTTTCTTGATCTCTGCTTTAGCAATATGGCCTAATGGCCCTCACTACTACAGCCAATATGAAGGATTTGAAACTGGAACAATTTATGGATTAGTGAATAACCGTAGAAATTTTAGCTTTAGAGGAATCATGATAAATTTGGCTGGAAGTATTTCAGTTTAAGGGCCTTCAAGCAAGACTGGTGTGTCTGCTGAAGGAAGGGACATCAACTTTGACTTTGATTCATTTGCCGAGTGTATGTGTAACATTTAAAAGAGAACCAGTACTCCAAAGTTTTCATATTGTTTTGATCCTCACAGTAGACAGACTAGAGAAAACCAAACAAAATGCTGGTATTGGATGCGAAGCCAGAAAGTGCAATGGTTCCATATCTCCCAAGCAATGGCCTCGGCTCCTTCAAAGAAAGTTTAGGGACAAAAACTAGACAAATCATGAAAGTTTCAAAGACTTAACCAGTGCCCTGGTCGTGGCTGCAGTGCAAGAAGCAATTTAATGACCTAACCAGGTCAGGTAAAGTGAGTACAGTTACTGATTGACCGGCATGCTGTGGTGAACATGAACCCCCTCACATTGCCCTGCGAAGCGTACTCCATCACATCACTCCTCGGCTCAGTGTCAAGTTACCTTCACTTTCTGTGCACTTCTTCACCCTCCCCCCAATTTGTGCACCCACCTTTCCCACTCACCCCAAACCTAATGCAATGTGATCAATCTGTCTGTTAGTCACCCTCTGATGCATCTCAGTCATTGTCAGCCTGATCCAGAGCAATGCATCCATCGGATGACCTGGTCACCCTTACTCACTCACATGTCTGTACTTTCTCCCCTTGTAGGAGAAGAGAGCACAAAATGCAAGGGAGAGGAGTTGGACTGGAGGGGGTCCTCCACAAATCATGGCTCTTAGAGGAGAGGAAGACTTGGAAATAAGCCCAACGGTGGAGTGCCTGGCTGTTGGGATGCCAAAACTGGCACCCTGCAAACGTTTGGTGACAGAACTTTAACATCCCTCATATAATGTAGATTGATGTTATCAATGATTGACCTTTTGCACACCTCAGTATGCTCATCACAACATTACTTCTACGATGAATCTTAATATCGCTGTATGTTCTCTTCCAGGAGCGTCATGGATGAAGACGTGGATGAGGGCGATTCTTCAGAGAAGTTCCCTGCTGCTGAGGGCGCAGCGTCACATCCTAGTGAGCCATGCACTAGCGCAGATACTCACACCTTGGTGGGTCCTATTAGAGAGGTAGTTGGGTTGCCACTTGGTGAGTCAATACACACAAGTGAGCACGAGCAGACACTGGTGGCAGGGACAGCTATGGAGGGTCCGCGTCAGTGGGCGCACTCCTCTCCAAGCTCTGCTCAGTTTGGCACAGGTGCTGAACCCTGGGGGTCATCCTTGAAAAGCAGAATGATAGAGGTACAGACACGCCTTTGCAATGTACTGGAAAACGTGCCACGCTCAGTCTCCTCATTAGCACAGAGGCTGGAGGAGGCCACCTCCAGCATTAGTGGACTGGTGGCATAGGTAAGTGCGGGAATGTCTACGATAGAGAGAATGGCAGCCTCCATTGCACTTCAAGCACGGCTCACAAATGAGCCTGTTCAGGCCCTGGAACAGCCGTGTGGACTCAGGGTGAACAACATTCAGCCACCTTAAACAGGCAGACAGATACATTAGCACTGGCCCTACAAGGCATCACACATATCCTCCAAACTGTTGTCCAGCAGAGTGGTAGGAGTGATGTGGCCCTGGCCCAGGAGAGGGATGATGGCAAAAGGGGACATGGAAGTGGGGACGCCACTCAAGGCACTCCCACGTCTCACCCATTGGCACCCCCCCCCAACTGGTACTGTAAGATTATACCCTTGCCCAGTAGTGTAGCAGGCAAGTGAAATCACTGTAATGGTGTCTGTATGTGCATCTTATGATCTTTTGTATAATTTTGTGTGACTAAATACCATGGTGCTGGATGTGTAAACCACGCAGGACTAATACTAGAGCAGGGAGCTCTTAGATCACATCAATTTGCAAGAAAGGCAGCCTCAGCATTCCACCTTCTGGCTTGTTTACGCAAACAAAATCAGATTGGATAGCCATATGCAATGAAGCCTTACAAGGCTGTTTCAGGACACCTGGCCTGGGATCTGAAGGAGTCAAGGGAGGCCTGGAGAATTATGGACTCCTAGCCTTGACACAAAGGCAAGACTAGATAAGATGAGGAAAAACAGTCTTGAGCTACTGTGTAAAGTTATGATTGATTAAGACCAGAGGTGGGACACAAGCTGTTCTTGCAGAGTCCTGAAAGGTGGAAGATAACATGGGAGGCTGACCCTTTTTCCTTAAAGAAACAAAGAACTTGAAGCACCATTGGGCACCTCGCCCTTTTGGGAGACCACAATAGAGCATGGGTACCTATCAATAGTTGACCCTGGGTACACCCCCAAAAGTGGCATAAAAGAGAACCTCGCACTGGTAGTAGCTGGTAGAAATTTAGCAGGAGTAATGTAACTATGGCTGACTTTGGAGGCCCACCAAACAGCTATTTGATGAATGATCCGGATCAACAGAAGTAGGATTGAGGTCAAGGAGTCCAAAGTTCACCCCAGGCGGGGCAGAAGATGTGAGAGACAAACCAGTCAATGACGGTACCCCAGGTGGGGTGGAAAGCGCTTTCCTCAAGGCTCCTGAGACAGACACAACTCTACCCAGTACGGAATGGGTGATATGATCTCTTGCTCTGCATTGTAAACCACTGCCCCAACACTGCGTGTGTTGGTCCTTTTATAAATTTCAAAAAGGACGTTTTTTCCAAATTGGAGTCAGGTCAATTACCGGTAACTGAGAGTGAAACCTCACAGTACCCTTCATGCTGCCTCCTCTCCAGATGGGCGAGACTGCCCCCGCACAGGTGCAAGAGGAGCAGTCTTTGGAGGGGCTCCCACAGGCTCCAAAACCTAGAGGCCATAGGCCGAAAGCATCTAAGCAGTCCGGGTATGTATCTGAGCAACCTGCCACTACCTCTGCTGCAGCCACAGGGGATGCATCACATAAATGCTGTGGGAAGAGGAAGTTGAAGGTTTTGTAATCACCAAGGGTACGCATAAGGGTGTCTGACAGACTCATGTTTTTGATTTATATGTGGTTTTTGTTAAATGCATATTAAATGTTATGATTCTCACCACCACTGCCACATCTTGCCCATTATTGAGTCCCTTTTGTGAAAGTGCCCATTCATGTGCAACCATGGGGATGGGGGGCCGGTGTTGGTGGTCGTTCCAGGTGGTCTGAGTACTTGACTATCGTCACTTTGCAGATCTCTCTATGAGAATCTATCAAATATGAGTGACTCCCAGGCATCACAAACAGCCAAGTGAGGTGCTGCTCTGCCGATGGTTCGCCCATCGTCCCTCTCCTCCTCGTCTTCTTCAATGTAGATGGAAGGTGCTGCTGCTTCATGAGCACATGGGACCTCATCCACCTGTAGCCCTTTCTTTCGAGCGATGTTGTGCAGGATGCAACACACGACTTATTCTATGTACCCTCGCTAGCGAGTACTACAGGGCTCCCCCAGATCATTTGAGGCACCTGAAGCGCATCTTCAGCATTCCTATGGCTTGCTCTATGACAAACCTGGTGGTCATGTGACTCATTGTACCGCTGCTGTGCCTCGCTGGTGGGGTTCATCACAGGTGTCATGAGTCATATCTGTAGAGGGAATCCCTTGTCTCCAAGGAGCCAGCCCTTAAGTCTGTTTTGTGCGTGGACGAGGGCCGGGATGTTGGATTCGTGCAGAATGAAGGAATCATGGCAGCTGCCAGGGAATCTGGCACACAGCTGCAGAAACTTCCTCCGGTGGGCAATTAAGATAGTTGAAGTAGTTAACTGAATTGATGCGCATTGATGGAGTGATATCCTTTTCGGTTGATGAACAGTCCTGGCTTGTGCAGGTCCTCTGATTGCTACGTGTGTGCAATCAGTTGCGCCCTGTACCCTTGGGAAGTCAGCCAGAGAGTAGAAACCCATTGCACTCTCAGTCTGGCTGATGTTGTCAATGGGGAAGTTAATGTAGTAGGATGCCTTGGCAAACAAGCAATCTGTGACCTATTGTATGTGCAGACGATTGAGAGATCCTGGTGATGTCACTGGTGGCGTCCTGGAAGGTTCTGGAGGCGAAGAAATTGAGGGCACTGGTGACCTTAACTGTGACGGGCAATACGTGGCCACCAGGCCCAGCTGGGAACGGCTCTGCATGAAGGAGCCTGTAGATGTCTGTGACCACCTGGCGACTCAATCTGAGCCTTCGTAGGCACTGCTCCTCAGAGAGGTCCAGGAAGCTCAGCCTCTGCCTGTGGACCTTCTCACGAGGGTAGTGCCTCCTGCGATGTCGGCCCCTCCATCGTTCCTCTCTTTGCTCTCCTGCAGGTACTTGTGGCGCACCTCTGTCTTGTGGAGCTGCAACTCCCAGAACTGCACGACATGCCTGCCGCAGATGGTGGTGTGCCTCCTCCTCAGATGTACTACTGAATATATCCATTGCGCTCCCCCATCCTGATGGTGTCAGTTTGAGGGTGTCCAAAATGTAGGTGAATACGTGTGAACACAAGAATTCTGAGTGTCAACAAAAAAATCTCAGTCTAAACACAAAGAACTCCCAGCCAAAGGTTTATCTGAGAGAACTGCTTGCCCTGCTGCAAAAACTCACCTTTTATTCACTTGTCAATCACTGGTTCAGAGGTGCAAATGGCTGCTGGCTGCAACTAGCCTCTGCTTCCATGGCGTGTTTCAGAGGCAATGGGAGACACATTCAGGTAGAGTTAAAATCGTTGGTCTGCCTCAATACACAAAAATTTAATTCAGTTAACTACTTCAACTATCTTAATTGCCCCTTTAAATGTTATCCCGCAAGCAATTAAAGCCGGCGGGGCTTCTGGGTTTCAGAAGCGCGCGTGCACCCAGATGCGTAAAACATGGAATTGAGCGGGTTGGAGTCGGGATTCGTTCCCGCTCCAAACTTTAAAAATTTTTACTGTTCCCC
The DNA here is from genome assembly GCF_035084215.1 of Heptranchias perlo. Lineage (NCBI taxonomy): Eukaryota > Metazoa > Chordata > Chondrichthyes > Hexanchiformes > Hexanchidae > Heptranchias > Heptranchias perlo. The sequence goes on along the minus strand of NC_090343.1, from coordinate 31,696,285 downwards.
CGCCCCCATCCCTCCTGTTCTTCGTGTTTAAAATTTAGGCCCATGTAACTCTTTCAGTTTAAAATTAATTGTGGGGAAGTTACTGGAATCTATCATCAGAGACGGTGACAGCACTTTTTAGCTGCTGGTCACAGAATGCCATTGGTAAAGTGCTGAAAGCAGGGTTGCTCACCTTCCCTCATGGATGTGAATTAGAACTGGCACGTGAGAGCTCAATAGTTGGAAATTGATTTTATTTTATTATTTTAAAAGTTAGTAATGAAAAAGGAACTCATAAAGCGAAACAACATTTCAGAAAGTAACCAAGTAGTTAATAATTCATTTATTTTAAATGAAACTTTTTGTTTCTTGACTATGTCTTTCCGCTGTATGCAATTTGCATACTCACAAATAAATCCAGCTGCCTGGGCTCTCTTATTAACTACCCTGTGTGGTACTGAGACCAGGAAGGTTTTAAGTTCAATTGCTGGCCTGTGCTGAATTACCTTATGTCAGCCAGGTGGTATTCTATAGTTGGCCTCAGCACCCCTGGGCTATAAAGGAAAAACACTGGCCAGGGTTTCTGCTGCTGATTGTTATCCAATGACTCCTGTTGGAAAGTGCATGTAGACATGGGGTTGGGGAGAACTCAATTGGGGCAGGCTGTAATGCCCTCTATGATCCAATAACCTATTGGCATTCACAGTCCAAGCTTACTGTTTGGAGAATGCACACTTGGATAAGGTAGCAGAGTGCTGTCAGTACCGACGGAATTTTACCCCTGTCTTTATAGAAGAAGGGGAAGGGAGAACATTGGGAAAGGAAAGAAAAACTTCCAGCTCTTTACTTCCTGATAAAAATTGTTAACAAAGAGTGTGTGTATTGCTGGAGTCTTTTTCAGTTACTCAAGGTAACATTTGAAGAGCACCCTATGAAATAAACAACAAGTATTTAACAAATTTTCTGTTTTGTTTTATGTTTTTGAAATGCTTGATAGTTAGCAGCTAAACTTTTAAAATGAATATTTAAGTGCATTTTGGTTTGGCCTTAAGTGGTCTGTACTGCATTTGTCTGTTTCACTAGCCATTGTTATTGAGTATGCAGCTGCCATGGCTCTCAGATATGTTCTTTCAAAAATTGCATTCTATTGAACTAAATGTTGCTCCATAAGATGTTGCTGAGCCCCATCAGCAACTATAGTCAATGTAAAATGTAAAAAAAAATCTCAGTATGGAACAAGTCCTTTCAGACTTGACCGCACTTGAGTCCAAGGCCTGAAATTTTGTACTGTGCAAGAAAACATTCTCGGCAAGCAGCTGTTTCTGTAACATAGTATTTCAAGTATGCCAGTTTCCTGTTAAACAAACGTCTTTATGTCATGACAACTTTTTCCACTTAAATCTGCTGCACAAGTTATACTTTCATGCAGTACCTGGCAAGTTTCTGCCTGAAAATACAACTTGTGCACAAGTTTAAATGATGTTTTGCCACCTGACAGAAATAGTTTGTGTGATTCGTACACTGATGCAAAGAGAAACCATATCAGTGCCAATGGTTTACAGTGACTGATTAAGTCAACCTCCCTTTTTAATATGTAGATTATGGGATTTTCTGAAATATTTACTGGCGTTCCGTTCTGTGTTTCATGTCCATTTTTCTGTGAAAAATGCAAACCACTGGAATTGACAATTGTTTAATGGTATTTGGGGAAGTTACCCAACAGTACCTTATGGATACATTAAATGATTTCCTTTTTCAAAGAGAAAGGAACAGATTAATTTTTTTTTGCATAATCTGACATGGTTAAAAGTGGTGGAGGGACAGATTCTGCCCTGTTGCATAATTGAGTTTGCTTAGCAATATTGATTCATAGAGATGATTTCACAGTCCATTTAGGCAAAGTCATGGTGTGAAAATTACTGAAATGGAGCCAGAGATGAATAGTGTATGTAAGCAATTAACACTGCTACTCTATCTTCCCAAAAGACAACTTCCAAGTTATTTATGAAATTAATTTCCTACTTGATTTACTAACAAGGAGCTCATTTTCTTATTGTAGCTTAATTTAATTAGCAGCGATTTATGGCAGGGGCTGCAATTCAAGCAACTGAGCACTTCACCCAATGAGAAAGTTCCAAATGGCGTATCAGGGTTTCAGCTGGAACTCATTTGGCTGCGTTTTCTCCAGTCCCTTGGTTTTCTCAACTTCTAATAGGCCAGCTGAGAGTAAATAGTTTTTTTTAATCCTTCCAATTTGCTCCCTCCATCTCCTACAGCTGCTGAGTCATGCTGAGCCATATATCCCCAAGCAGCAATTGTCCTCTGGTACTTCAACAAGGTGTCCATTCTTTATGACAGTAAATGTTTGCCTGCTGTTTGACCATGAGAGCATCATTAGCCTTTACCTTAGCTCCATACAAGCAGACTTTCCAGCAGGAATCACTGGACAGCAATCAGAAGTAGGAACTCTGTCATATTTTTCTCTTCCCTTTCCCAGGGACAATAGCCATCTCTAGTTTCATGCTGTTGTTCCAGCTGAAGCTGCTTTTGTACTGTCTTTAGTGTTGTGCTGTGCCACCAGCTTCTGATGCGTGGGTCTTGCGCAGCCAGTGGGCAATACCGAATAAAACTTGCCAGATTCACTGAAGCCAGTCAAACTGGGTCTTCTTGGCCTTACTAAATCTGCCAATTTTATTTTGATATTGCTATCGGCTGCGTGAGACCTGCGCATCAGGAGTTAGTGACATTTGAACAGCATTGAATGCAATCTAAAAGTAGCTTGAGATTGGCTAACGCAGCACAAACAGAAAATGAAACGTGGGATCTTCTGGTCCTTATGGCTCAGTTCACACTAGGCAGCAAATTTACTAAATGAGCTTTGGGAGACATAGTTTAAAGGCAGCCTGTGGTAGTGATATATTCTGCTGGAGGAGAAGAAAAAGTTGCCTCGCTCCCTTATCACAGCTCCTGTTGGCAATATTGATGGCTGTTACGCAGATATTCACAGTCCAGTCCCCAAAAGAGGATTAGATCAGGACAAGTTAAGTTGTCATTGGAGCAAATCGGAATAAAACTAGTGTTTATGGAATTCACTTTATTTCTTGATGAGGGCACCATCAAATTTGCTTTGTGCATATATTGCCATCTAGTGGTAGTTATATAATTCTCACTCTTCTCACATAAGAGTTAAAGCCAAGTTGCAAATTTTACATTCTTTATATTAAAGCTGCTATGCTCCCACAGGCTGCTTAGTGGTACAGTTTATTAGCATATTAATAGACTGCAAAGTGGAGTGGTAGAGCATAGGTAATGTTTACTGTTTCCCGCATGGAAAGTTTACATCTTCTGATTGGATCTTCAGGGGAGGCAATGAACAATTAGGAAAGGGGAAGTTGGAAGGCAAATTGCCCTGAACTGCTCTGGTGCAACTCTTGCTCTCCATTTATACAGCAATATTGATAGAGGCCTTAAATTGTGTTTTGAGGGAATGAAATAGCCCAATTGATAATTAAAACACTGTGTGAAGTATAAAAATACGAAATTGCTTTATGAAAGATGCTGTGCTCTGTGGTAGTTGTAGTTATTTTTTTTCAAGATACAGGCAGCATCTTATGTCTGCTCTTTGTCCTGAGTTCCTACCACTCACTAGTCAAAAATAAGAAGGAGGCATATGACATGCATAGGCAGCTGGGATCAAGTGGATCCCTTGAAGAGTATAGAGATTGCCGGAGTAGAGTTAAGAGAGAAATCAGGAGGGCAAAAAGGGGATATGAGATTGCTTTGGCAGATCAGGCAAAGGTGAATCCAAAGAGCTTCTACAAATACATAAAGGGCAAAAGGGTAACTAGGGAGAGAGTAGGGCCTCTTAAGGATCAACAAGGTCATCTATGTGCGGAACCACAAGAGATGGGTGAGATCCTGAATGAATATTTCACATCGGTATTTACGGTTGAGAAAGGCATGGATGTTAGGGAACTTGGGGAAATAAATAGTGATGTCTTGAGGAGTGTACATATTACAGAGAGGGAGGTGCTGGAAGTCTTAACGCGCATCAAGGTAGATAAATCTCCGGGACCTGATGAAATGTATCCCAGGACGTTATGGGAGGTTAGGGAGGAAATTGCGGGTCCCCTAGCAGAGATATTTGAATCATCCACCGCAACAGGTGAGGTGCCTGAAGATTGGAGGGTAGCAAATGTTGTGCCTTTGTTTAAGAAGGGCGGCAGGGAAAAGCCTGGGAACTACAGACCAGTGAGCCTGACATCTGTAGTGGGTAAGTTGTTAGAGGGTATTCTGAGGGACAGAATCTACAGGCATTTGGAGAGGCAGGGACTAATTAGGAACAGTCAGCATGGTTTTGTGAGAGGAAAATCATGTCTCACGAATTTGATTGAGTTTTTTGAAGGGGTAACCAAGAAGATAGATGAGGGCTGTGCAGTAGACGTGGTCTACATGGACTTCAGCAAAGCATTTGACAAGGTACCGCATGGTAGGTTGTTACATAAGGTTAAATCTCATGGGATCCAAGGTGAGGTAGCCAATTGGATACAAAATTGGCTTGACGACAGAAGACAGAGGGTGGTTGTCGAGGGTTGTTTTTCAAACTGGATGCCTGTGTCCAGCGGTGTGCCTCAGGGATCGGTGCTGGGTCCGCTGTTATTTGTTATTTATATTAATGATTTGGATGAGAATTTAGGAGGCATGGTTAGTAAGTTTGCAGATGACACCAAGATTGGTGGCATTGTGGACAGTGAAGAAGGTTATCTAGGATTGCAACGGGATCTTGATCAATTGGGCCAGTGGGCCGATGAATGGCAGATGGAGTTTAATTTAGATAAATGTGAGGTGATGCATTTTGGTAGATCGAATCGGGCCAGGACCTACTCCGTTAATGGTAGGGCGTTGGGGAGAGTTATAGAACAAAGAGATCTAGGAGTACAGATTCATAGCTCCTTGAAAGTGGAGTCACAGGTGGATAGGGTGGTGAAGAAGGCATTCAGCATGCTTGGTTTCATTGGTCAGAACATTGAATGCAGGAGTTGGGATGTCTTGTTGAAGTTGTACAGGGCATTGGTGAGGCCACACTTGGAGTACTGTGTACAGTTCTGGTCACCCTATTATAGAAAGGATATTATTAAACTAGAAAGAGTGCAGAAAAGATTTACTAGGATGCTACCGGGACTTGATGGTTTGACTTACAGGGAGAGGTTAGACAGACTGGGACTTTATTCCCTGGAGAGTAGGAGGTTAAGGGGTGATCTTATAGAAGTCTATAAAATAATGAGGGGCATAGATAAGGTCGATAGTCAAAATCTTTTCCCAAAGGTAGGGGAGTCTATAACGAGGGGGCACAGATTTAAGGTGAGAGGGGAGAGATACAAAAGGATCCAGAGGGGCAATTTTTTCACTCAAAGGGTGGTGAGTGTCTGGAACGAGCTGCCAGAGGCAGTAGTAGAGGCGGGTACAATTTTGTCTTTTAAAAAGCATTTGGACAGTTACATGGGGAAGATGGGTATCGAGGGATATGGGCCAAGTGCAGGCAATTGGGACTAGCTTAGTGGTATAAACTGGGCGACATGGACATGTTGGGCCGAAGGGCCTGTTTCCATGTTGTAACTTCTATGATTCTATGATTCTATGATTCTAAAATCATTCTGCACCAAAAGGTACAAAAGATAATCCCCTGTATACTGGGCATTATTCTACTGTAAAGTATTGAACAATGTCCAGATTTTTCCCCCCATTGACGATGAATGGTGGGGGTTGGAGCTTATGCACTCCCAGAACTGATGCCCACTGGAGGGTCTTTAGTACTTTCATAATGAACTGAGCTTTGGAGAAGATTTTTAACAGGTACTTTATTTTCTTGATCTTTCTTTAGCTCGGTGTGCGTTTTTCCTTACATCGCTGTGAAGCCCCTTGAGACCTTTTCATATGTTAAAGATGCTATAGAAATGCAAGTCATTGTTAAAACTATGAAAGTTCAATCAGCTGAATAGGCTTTAGATTTTCAAAACTTTTGATGAAATTCTGTCTAAGTTGCTGAGGGGATGGATAATTGTTTTTCTTATTTGTATGGTTTGAGAGAGACATGATTAACTAGTGAGTGAATATATGGATTAATTTACTTTAAGGTATTTTTCTCGAACCTTGCTCTGCCAGCATCAAGTAACAGACCCATCTGTCCTCCCAAACAAGACAGGTAGCACATGTTATCATTCCACCAACATTCCACAGCAAAGACATGTCATGGTTTCCATCTTAATTTTACTTGTGTCATTTACTGCCCTTTCAGTCATTTTCCTCCCATTTGCACATTTTATATTTATATCTGATTTTTGATTTTATTGCTTAGATATCTCTTTTTGATTTTTGCTTCCTCCAGGTATCCTTTTTATTATTGGCTTGCCTCACTGGACCCTTTTAATAGTTTTACCTATAGCTCTCTTACAGCTCAGCACCTCTCCCCAAAAACAACAATTTATTTTTCAGCTGATGTCCCTTTAAGATTTATTACTGCCTGTGCTACCCTTTTGGTTAACATACAACACCTCCTCCCCTTAAAATACTGCTAGACCCTGGGATCCCAACCCAAAACTGCCAGATCCCACGCTTCCTTCCCAGTGATCCCAGATCCCAGCGCCGTGCCTGGTGCTGATAAAACCAGAAATATTATTTGGCATAACACCTCAATTCTTATAAAACTTCCAAATCACAATGAGCAATACAACAGGAGATCTGTGTGTGGCACACACTTCCAGTCCGCAAATGTTTCGTTATGTAACACCTTTAATGTCAACACGACAAAGGAAATCAGTGTAAGCATTTTTGAAGGGTTTCTGTGTGTAAGCAGATATGTAATGGGGAAAACTGTATATGAACATTTCATCACCGTGGTTTGTTGATAAACCGATTGAATCGCTCAATATATTTTTTGGAAAAACTTGTTTTTCTAATTTTTTCTTAGTAATTGAAAATTCTAATGTCAAAACTAAGATTATATATTTCACAATAACATGATCAAATTTATCCATTGAAGTTTTTTGTATTTTTTATTGCCTTCATTGAAGTTTCATTTGAAGGCCTCAGCATCTCGAAAAAGCATGGGCTTGGACTTTCTTTTTATTCGTTCATGGGATGTGGACATCGCTGGCGAGGCCGGCATTTATTGCCCATCATTAATTGCCCTTGAGAAGGTGGTGGTGAGCTGCCTTCTTGAACCGCTGCAGTCCGTGTGGTGAAGGTTCTCCCACAGTGCTATTAGGTAGGGAGTTCCAGGATTTTGACCCAGCGACGATGAACGGAAATATATTTCCAAGTCGGGATGGTGTGTGACTTGAAGGGGAACATGTGTCTGCTGCCCTTGTCCTTCTAGGTGGTAGAGGTCACGGGTTTGGGAGGTGCCGTCGAAGAAGCCTTGGTGAGTTGCTGCAGTGCATCCTGTGGATGGTACACACTGCAGCCACTGTGCGCCGGCGGTGGAGGGAGTGAATGTTTAGGGTGGTGGATGGGGTGCCAATCAAGCGGGCTGCTTTGATCTGGATGGTGTCGAGTTTCTTGAATGTTGTTGGAACTGCACTCATCCAGGCAAGTGGAGAGTATTCCATCACACTCCTGACTTGTGCCTTGTAGATGATGGAAAGGCTTTGGAGAGTCAGGAGGTGAGTCACTCACCGCAGAATACCCAGCCTCTGACCTGCTCTTGTAGCCACAGTATTTATGTGGCTGGTCCTGTTAAGTTTCTGGTCAATGGTGACCCCCAGGTGTTAATGGTGGGGGATTCGGCGATGGTAATGCCGTTGAACATCAAGGGGAAGTGGTTAGATTCTTTCTTGTTGGAGATGGTCATTGCCTGGCACTTGTCTGGTGCGATGGGGGGAATTTTAACCCCCCCCCCCCATGATAGGCGGGAGAGGATTGTGTGGGGGTTAAAATTGCAAAAGTCTGAAACCCGACCCCAACCCACTGCGAACGCACCCACTTCCGGTTTAACCGAGGCAAATTTAGATGTGGCTGAGTAAACCCCTCAGGAGAGCTGGGTCCTTGATGATAATATGTTAATGAGGGTCCTTTCATGAGATTTTGGCATCGATTTGAAATAATCACCTCCTGCATGGGTTTCCTGGGGCTCAGGAAACTTGGCAGTAAAATGGAGGCGAGATTGAACGACACTTAATGGGGATGGTTAAAGGTCAGGTGTCCCGATATGAATAAAGGCTCAGAGCTCACAGTTGTTTTCTCAGTTCCTTCTGGGAAACGGTTTGGTGAGAGTACTTGTTGTGATAGACATAATTGTACAGTTTGGAGGTGTGCACACAGACAACATCAGGATGGTTGGCACCATGGCTGCTTTAGATTGGATTTTGGACGAGGAGGACAAACAGAATCCACAGCAGCAAGGGCGTGCTGTGGTGGGAGCTGCAGGTGGAGAACAGAGAGGTGGACAACAGAGAGGGGAATGACAAAGGGGTCGAGTTCGCAGGAGGCACTATCCACCTAATAGGGTGTACAGGCAGAGGCTCAGCTTCCTTGACCTCTCGGAAGAGCAGTGCTTCCGGAGGCTGAGATTGTCACATCAGGTGGTCACAGACATCTGCAGTCTCCTAGAAGAAGACCTGGTCCCTGCTGGACCTGGTGGCCACGTATTACCAGTAGCTGTGAAAATTACCACCACCCTCAATTATTTTGCCTCTGGTTCCTTCCAGGCTGCTACTGGAGACATACCGCAGGTCTCCCAGTCGGCTGCATATAAATGCATAAGGCAGATGATGGACGGATTGTTTTCCAGGGCTGGGAGTAATGTAAACTTCCCGATGAGAATAGCCAGAATGAGCGGGCACTTGGATTTGTGTCTTTGGCTAGCTTCCCACAAGTACAGGGTGCCATTGATTGCACACACATGGCAATCCAAGGACCATCAGATCACCCAGAAACATTCGTCAACCGCAAGCAATTTCATTGCATCAATGTTCAGCTAGTGTGCAACCACAAGAAAAGGTTCATGCAGGTCTGCGCCAGTTTCTCTGGCAGCTGCCATGATGCTTTCATACTGTGGTAGGCCAATGTCCCTGACCTGTTCGTACCTGGAACCAACCTTAACGGGTAGCTGCTAGGCGACAAAGGATACCCCCTTCAAACCTGCCTGATGACACCTCTGCATTTGGGGAGGGCAAACAAGGCAAGGGAGTACACAATAAATGAGAGGATACTGAGAGGTGTAGAGGAACAGAGGGACCTTGGAGTGCATGTCCACAGATCCCTGAAGGTAGCAGGACAGGTAGATAAGGTTGTTAAAAAGGCATACGGGATACTTTCCTTTATTAGCCGAAGCATAGAATATAAGAGCAGGGTGGTTATTCTAGAACTGTATAAAACACTAGTTAGGCCACAGCTTGAGAACTGGTTTAAGGTCTGATCACTACATTACAGGAAAGATATCATTGCACTAAAGAGGGTACAGATGAGATTTACAAGGATGTTGCCAGGACTGGAGAATTTTAGCTACGAGGAGAGATTGGATAGGCTTGGGCTGTTTTCATTGGAACATAGAAGGCTGAGGGGTGATTTAATTGAGGTACATAAAATTATGAGGGGCCTAGATAGAGTGGATGGGAAGGACCTATTTCCTTTAGCAGAGGGGTCAGTGACCAGGGGGCATAGATTTAAAGTAATTGGTAGAAGGATTAGAGGGGAGCTGAGGAGAAATTTTGTCATCCAGTCGGTGGTAGGGGTCTGGAACTCACTGCCTGTAAGGGTGGTAGAGGCAGAAACCATCAACTCATTTAAAAAGTACTTGGACGCGCACTTGAAGTGCCATAACCTACAGGGCTATGGACCAAGTGCTGGAAAGTGGGATTAAGCTGGATAGCTCTTTTTTGGCCGGCACGGACATGATGGGCCGAATGGCCTCCTTCTGCGCCTTAACTTTCTATGATTCTGTTCACCCATTGCACATGCAACAATTGGTCCCCGTCATTTCATGTCTTCACATTCATCACCAAGCAACTGAAAAGCTGAGTTGCCACTCGGCAGGCCAGAATGGTGAACATGGGAAAGTGGTGCAAATAAATAAATTTTGTGTGAGTTAATAAACTTAATAACATTTTCATAAAAACCTATGTGCACACCCTTGGTGAACTACAAAGCTTTTCTTTTCCTTTGCCTACTGCTCCTAGGTGCTGCAACCCCTGTAGCTTCAGCAGAGGTAGAGGCAGGCTGCTCTGACCCCTGCTCTGACTTTTGAGATGCTCTTGGCTGATGACCTCTGGTGTCACAGACTCTGCCAAGGACTGCTCCGCCTGCACCTGTGCAGGGGCAGACTTGGCCATTGGGAGAGGAGGCAGCATGTCAGGTACTGGTTGGAGGTAGGGGGGAGGCAATGGGTGAGACGTGGGAGCACTTTGCATGGAGTTCCCACTTCCATGTCCAAACATCTTCCGGTTTCACGCCCACCATCGCCCCCCCACCCCCCGGCTCACAACCCGCCTCTGCGTTATTATTGGGCTTGATATTTTTGCCCAGATTGGTGACACTTTTAACTGAAGGCAGGTCCTGTAATCTGAGAGTGCAGTATACATAATTTCTCAGAATGCAACAGTATGAGTTAAGCTAGCCAAATGATAGAATGCTTCTATTTGTTGTCTTTCAAGATTATTTAATGAGGGCACATTTCAAATGATTTATTCAGGCAAAATTAATATTAACTTTTTTAATAGAGGCTTTATGTGTCATGTGTATGTGCGAGAGAGAAAGAAAAATAAAACATGACAGACTACTGATTACGTACTTCATTTTAGCTTTAGGATTGTTTTTATAATTTTGTTAAAATTTAACAACTTGTAACAGCAGAGGATTTTGTTACGTTGCAGGATGACAGAAACTATGTACTGCCAGTATGAATATTTAGGAGATTTAATAATTCCAAAGCAGGAAAAAATGAATTGCTCACTATCCTCACAACACAAAATCGACATGTGATGCTGAATTTATAATAAGATTTGCCGCTAGGATGTATACTTCCTTTACGACCTCTGTTAAAAGTGGATAGATGCCACAATGTAATCCACATTGTGTGACAGTTGGCCACCTTATGCATTCGATATCAAAAGCTCTGGCTTCAACTACAGTGGACTGTGAACCTCACCTTGAAAAACCCACCACTGCCCTGCACTGTTGCTGAATTCAGGGCTCCAGAGATCGCAGTGGTGTAATGTAAATGCAGCACCAAGAAATGGATGAGGAACCTATTCAGAGATTGTAGGCCTATTCTATTGTTCCATTCATAGCCAATTAACTGATTGTAGATTCCCTTCAAAAATGCAGGTGATTTTATTAGACAAATAACAGTTTGTAGGTGTGTTGTAAGTCCACACAATAGCATATGTGGGAGATTTTTTTAAATTGGCCTGTGAATCATAACAAGTAGGATATGTATAATACAATCTACTCCTATTCACAAGGTCACTAGATAATTACAGATGAGGAAGGTTATTCTGTCCATCTTAACTTATCCATCCAGAAAGACTCTATAGATCTCCCATTGCTGCATTTAATTGTTTCTTAAATGATTCCAGGATTCTTGCCTCCACTACTCCAGCTGTAAGTCTATTCCAAATGTTGATGGCTGTATGAAGAAGAATTTCCTAATATCAGAACTGAACACAGTACTCAGTGTGGTCTGACCAGAGCATTGTATGGTTTGATCAAGACTTCCTCTGACCAATAATCTACTATTTTGGCTATGTAGTTCAACATTCTATAGGTGTTGTTGATTGTTGCTTTGCATTGGTTGGACAGGTTTAGTGTCAAGTCTATTGAGACTCCTAGGCCTCTCTCAAGTTCCTTAGCTATTTCAACACCATTCTAATTCAAAGTTGTTCCTTGCATGAGAAAATTCAAATTGATCAGTGATTTGAATTAAGCAAATAGAATAAAATCGTACTGGAGGTTCTTTTTAGTGCCATTCAAATTGGAATTATCCAGTAATTATTCAATGTTTTGGAGTCGGTGTCTGCTCGTCTGTGTTCAGACAAGAACCAGCTCTGTTCCTTACTGCTGCTCCCAGCCGCTACCAGATGCTGCTCTGCGGCGGGGGATGGAACTTTGCTGCACAGTGTTGGTGAGAATTCCTACTCGTAGCAAGCAGCTAAATTCCATCCCTTGAACCAACAGCATCACATAGCAGCTGCTATCAATAATGTGGGTTAGAGCAAGGAGCAGAGGTGAGCGGAAAAAGATACCAGCATGAACTGGAGTTGGGGGGGGGGGGGGGGGGTTGGAGGCGGGGGTGGAGGCGGGGCTTGAGGAGAAAAGTGTCATATGAACTGAAGGAGATGGGGAGGGGTGACAGCATGAAGTGGGGAGGAGGGGGAGAGTGTCAGCATGATCTGAAGGTAGTGAGAGAAGAGTACCACAATGCACTGGGTGAGGGGTAAAAGAATGCCAGCATAAACTGAGGGGGAGGGAGAAAAACCCTAGTGTGAAATTTGGAGAGAGGAGCGGGAAAGAGTACCAACGTGTATTGGTAGAAGGGAGGAGGGAGCTGGTGTGAAATCAAGTGGGAGAAGATGAACATTGTGAATTGAAGATGGGAGAAGAGCGCCAGCATTCTTTGGGGGAGGTAGAGGAATACCTGTATGAACTGGGGGGATGGGGTGCAGAATCCCTTTGAACTGGATGATGGAAAAAAATAATGCCTCCATGTCACTGACAATCATAGAAACTATTTAAAACAACTTAGCAATCAAATCTAGCTACAGAAAGTACCTGTACTTACGAAAGAAAGAAAGACTTGCATTTATATAGCATCTTTCACAACCTCAGGACCTCCCAAAGCGCTTTACAGCCACTGAAGTACTTTTGAAGTGTAGTCACTGTTGTAATGTATGAAACGCAGATGCCAATTTGTGTACAGCAAGGTCCCACAAACAGCAATGTGATAATGACCAGATTATCTTTTTCTCGTGATGTTGGTTGAGGGATAAATATTGGCCAGGACGCTGGGAAGAACTCACCTGCTGTTATTCAAAATAATGCCATGGGATCTTTTATGTCCACCTGAGAAGGCTGACAAGTCTCATCTGAAAGACAGCACCTCCAATAGTGCAGCACTCCCTCAATACTGGAGTGTCAGCCTGGATTTTATGCTCAGGTCTCTGGAGTGGGACTTGAATCCACAACCTTCTGACTCAGAGGCGAGATGGCTACCAACTGAACCATGGCTGACACAGCACAATTTCTCCACAAGAAAACCCCCCGCAATTTTTGCCACAATCTTCCACTCTACCAGGCGACGGAATGTTGGGTATATCTGCAATTTACTTTATGACAAATCCACGCCTTGCATGTCATAGGTTTATTTTCAGAGCTGTTTTAATTTGTCAACTTTGTTGAATCAGTTGGTCAGCTTTTGTTAGCTTTCTAGGTTGGCACGTATGTGCCTAACACCTGGGATATTTTCAACCGATATTTAACATAGCTTTCTTTCTTTGTAGGGGTGCTCCTGTCAATGATTTCTATTATTCTTTATTACACTTACATTTTCCACAAAATGTTTTTCTGACTGGAGTTGAAAAGCAACATTCCATCCAACACACGCATACCGCAGCATTAGCGTAGAAATTAGGCATTTAGTCTCCTAATTCTACAAATGTCATATTATTTAGCATATCTTGATAGGCATGCTTTGGAAAACCCTGCAAGGGGTTTATTTTCCTCAGCATTTTTCCCTTTCCTTCTCTTCAGATGATTCCTGCTGGGGTATGGTTCCACGGGTACCGACAGCCCTCCTGTATCTTGCCTAAGTGGTTATTCTTCATGTGTGATTCTGGAAAATGATCGTCAGCAAGCTATTCACCTGTAGAGGGCATCACAGCTGAGCTGGATTCTGTTCTTACCTGACATCTACCACATCCATATTTTCTAACATGAATCGTTCTATAATGATTGGGAGTGGGAGTCCTTGATAATTCTCTTCTTTCTCACCCAAAGTGTTGAGGACAATTGTCACTCACATACTACCACCCTAGCATGCCGTTCTAAGGAACATTTGCAGGTAAATTTATTTAACTTTTAACACAAATCCTCTAGAGGGTGCTGCAGACTAGAAAACACGATGTTGGAGTGATATTTGTCCTGTGTACTGCTTGTTACAATTATGTTGATCTTTTGTTGGTATTGTACATGGTATCCTTTAAAGTATAGCATTGCAGAATGTGGTGTAAGTGCTTTTTTTTAACAATGCTAACTGAAATATATTTTTTCCACAAAAATGCACTGTTAGATCTTATAAGTCCACGATAGTGTTTATAACTAGTATTTCTATTTGTCTCTCGCACCTCTCTAACCTGACTCTCATCAGATCATGTAGAGTGACAGTTGTAGCAGACTCATTATTATATGTCAGTGTGTGTCACTGTTATATGTCATAGGAACAGGAGTAGGCCATTCAACAATTCGAGCCTGTTCTGCCATTCAAGTAGATCATGGCTGACCTGTATCTCAACTCCATTTACCTGCTTTTGCTCCATATCTTTCCTAACAAAAATCTATCAATCTCAGTCTTATGCCCTCTTGTTTTGGATTCTCCCACCAGAGGAAATAGTTTTTCTGTATCCACCCTATTGAATCGTTATATCGTTTTAAACACCTCGATTTGATCACTCATCAACCTTCTATACTCAAGGGAATACAAACCAAGTTTATGGAACCTGTCCTCATAATTTAACTCTTTGAGCCTTTGTATCATTCTGGCAAATCTGCACTATACCCTGCTCCCCCCCACCGCCCCCTCAACCTCCTAGGACAATTATGTGATAAATTACGTGAAATATAATTTTTAAATAAAACTATATATTTCTTGAGGGTCGGTGCCCATATTTGAACACAATACTCCAGATGGGGTCTGACCAAAGCTCTGCCTAATTGAAGCATCACTTCCTCACTATTGTACTCCAATCCCTTTGAGATAAAGGCTATCACTCCAACCTTAGATTTCCTCACATTGAACTCCATCTGCCATAGTTTTGCCCACTCATTTAGACTGTCAAATGTCCCTTTGTAACTTCCTGCTCCCATATACACAACTCACTATGCCTCCTAACTTAGTGTCATCTGCAAACTTGATTACACAACTTTCTGTTCCTCCATCTAAGTCATTAATATATATGGTGAAAAGCTGAGGCCCAAATACAGATCCCTGGGGAACACTACATGTCACATCTTGCCAATCAGAGAATGTTTCCTTTATCCCTACTCTCTGTCTTCTACCTCCTAACCAGTTACCAAACATGTCACAAGATTACCTCCAATTTCAGGCAGCCTGTAAAATGGTTAGCTGGGAATGTAAAATTCATCCACATTAAAAATGGTGGCTTTAGTATGGTAGGACTGATGTACTTGATTTTTAATTGGCAGTTTGTTGGTAGGAGAATCACAATGTTAATGATTTTATAACTCCTTAAATGTATTTATCCAGATTCCCTGACTTCAGCTGCCATTTTATTTGACTACTTGATGAATACTGAAACTCTTTACTGTCCTACTCATACTCAGCTCTGACCCTCAACTGTGAAGCGCCTTGGGATGTTTTGCTGCATTAAAGCTGCTATGTAAATGTTAGTAGTAGTAGTATCTGGCTCATCCAGGAACATAAAGTGAGGGGGCAGTAAAAGGCTGTCAATAAATCACCTAAGAATATTGGTCATTGCATCCAACTTAAAAAAGCATTGCGTGTTATCATGGTTGTGTTCTAACAATTCATGGAAAATTCTTAAAAGGAGGCAGGTTATTTAAAAAGTGCCAATTTGGAATTACTGAGAATTGCACTTACTGAGAATTGCACTATCAATAACAATGTTCCTTTGAATCTGTTAGCAGCTTTGTTATTACAAAAATGATAGTGGTTTTGGGGTGATAACTCTCATTTCCAATGGCACTGAATTTCCCTTTACATACAAAAATGGATTAGCAACATAAAAATACCTCATAATAATCCTTTAAGGCTTTCCTCTTTCAAGGTTATGCATTAAAATGTCAACTTATTAGGACAAAGATGGTGAGTTAAGTATTAAGCTTCTGTACTGAGCATTATCCCCTGCTTTCAAAGTGCAGATACAAGTAATGAAAGGAAAGTTTATGTCAGTGATGTGGCGCAACAGTGGATTTTCCTTGCTCACTGACTCAGCTTTTGCCAGGTCATTCTTCTTGTTTAACTGGCTCTAATTAAGTGATCAATCATGGAGCTAAATTTATCTGCCCTGTGTTCCCATGAAATGTACGATTGACACCCTGTACTCGTTTCACTTTCCAGTAAGAGACAGTCCTAGGAGGAAGAAGATGCTATGACAAAAGCCAGGTGAAATGATTTAAGACTATTTAGCTGGCCCTGCCATTCAGTGTGAATTTTCTGGACGTGCTTTTGCTTGTTCCTTACCAGAGTAAATTTTTGTTTCTTTGCCAGCACATTGTGTTCCTAGTGTGACGTCATTTGGAAGCTGGCTCCTGGCCTAGGAATAGTCTTCAGTATGAATGAGTGGATTTCAATATAGATACTGCTGCTTACTCGTGATGGCAGAAAGGAAATAAACATAGATCATGGAATTTTACTGCTTCTGGGTCTGAGAATCACACTCCACTTTATGTGGGTTTACAATGTTATTCTGCAAGTTATTGGCCAAGTTACATTAAATATGCAATGAAAAATATTGCAATTGACAACTAAAATATCAGTTCACATTTTAAACGGTTTAAGGATTCTCACAAATTCTTTAAGTATGCTTTTAATATGGGGAATTACTGAAACAGGACCTAAAATGTAACATGAAACTTTATTACAAACCTATCCTAACAAATATGTTCCCTGGAAGTACGGGTTTCCCAGATGTCCTTACGATTTTGATGTAAGGACTTTTTTTTTTGTTGGTTGGTCGTCTGACTGACCGGCCCGATTGACAGGCTGGTCTCAGTCCGATGGGAGACCAGCCAGGGAGAGGACGTGTTCAGGTAAGTCTTCAGATAAGTCTTTGTTTGTATAGATGGGGAGGAGGAGGCACGGGGACATGGGTGGGCACGGGGGCATGGGTGGGCACGGGGGCATAGGTTGGCGCGGGTGTGTGGGTTGGCATGGGGGTTGTCAGTCATGGGGGGAGGGATCGGGTGTCAGTCACGGGGGGGGGGGGTGTCGGGATCAGGGGTCATCAGGGGTCATTGCGGGTGTCCGGGATTATAGGGAGGGGGAATCGCGGTCAGGGGTCCGTGATTGTTGTGGGGGAGGGATCGGGGTTGGGAGTCCGTGATCATTGGGAGGGAGGATCAGGGTCGCGGGACCGCGATGAGGGTCAAACAGACATTTTGTGGACTTTTGTGTTTTAAGATTTTTCTGCTGAAAAAACACAGCAGCCCATTTGAAAAGTGGGGTTTGAAAAGTTCATATTTTTGGCGCGAAGAAGTTTGGAACTTTGGGGGGAATAAGAGGAGGCAGTTTTGGGACTTTTCGCTCTCTTGCTTTCTCGCCTGCTCTCGTCTTCGCTTGTCCTCACCATCGCAACAAGAACCGAGCACTCTGCCTGGGTGGAGTGAAGAAACCACCATGAGAAGCAGAGCCTCGCTCTTCAACTGTATGGACGAACCTCAAACTGAGACTTGAATACTGCGTCGGCAGTACGGAACCAGGAGACACGTTTTCTACAAAGGGAAGCAGCGAGAAAGTCAAGGGACAATCGGGGTGAGCATTGTCCAAGTCCACATCCTTAAGACCACCGGTATTGTGTGAAGGGGTGTTGTGTGTTCCCAACCAAGCCATAGGGATTTAGTGGGAAGGTTCTGCGTAGTGACGTAGTGTACTGTATATGTCTTACGCCACTGTTTTTTTTGATATATTGAAGACGGCGGTGTGTGTTAACCTTAATAAACATTGTACGATTGAGTCCGGAAAACTTGTCTGTGAGTCAATTCTGTTCACCGTAATTCCCGTCGTCTAGAACTGTGTAAGGGGGGGGGGTGATTCGAACCACCAAGGCAAACCACTTACAGGGGGTCCGCAATCGGGGTCGGGGGCCCTCAATTGGCGATCGGGGGGGGGGGGGGGGGGCTGCATGATCGGGTATTGGGGGGGGGGGGTCTGCGATCATTGGGGGTCACTGCAGGTAGGCTTGTTGGGCCTGGGGGAAGCAGTCTTGCTCCTCTCAGCCCACAACCTGTGCCGGAAAGGCACTTACCTGTTAGCCTTGGGCCTTCTCGCCTCTTTTCACGAGATGTAAAAGAGAAGGCTCCGGAATCCCGACCCGCCCCTCATCCTGCCCGGTGAAAACCGGAAATGGGCGGGTTGGAGGCGGTTCTAAAATGGTTGCAATTTTGAATGCCTCCCTGCCCCGAACCCACCCGTTTTTCACTGTTAAAATCGTGCCCTTGGTAACGGAAAAGGGTATTTTACTAGTACTCATGAGCCTTGTGATAACAAAGCATGACTATTTTAGTAACTTAAGAAAGTCAGCTAATTAAAATACAGCCAATCATGAAAAAAGGCAAGCAAGAAGCAAGGAAGCTTACAGTTTTAATCTAATATTCACTATGACATTATCTATTATTAAGATAATTCAAGTTTTTATGGGAAATGCAAATTTCAGAAACGTGCAGTTTGTAAACTCATTCCACTGACCTCTGCTTCTCGCCAATCATAGAACCATAATGTACAGACCTTAATTTTTTATGGGAACTAATTTATGATTGAACCATAATATCATTACTGCATCATGTACATGTAGTTCTGAGACTGTATGAATATCAGGAGAAACAAATCATAACTGGAGAAAGTCCACACTTTTAATTTTGAATTTTGTGAATTATTTCTATACCTATATTCTGAATTCAATCACATGATCAAAGTGAGGTGAGGTACATCTTTCCACAGTGA
Organism: Heptranchias perlo; assembly: GCF_035084215.1. Taxonomy (NCBI): domain Eukaryota; kingdom Metazoa; phylum Chordata; class Chondrichthyes; order Hexanchiformes; family Hexanchidae; genus Heptranchias; species Heptranchias perlo. Next base: position 31,677,396 of record NC_090343.1, on the reverse strand, counting down.
TCACAATATCATTAGGTTTAGTGTAGTTATACAAAAGGACAAGAAAAATCAAATGTGAAAATACTGAACTGGAAGAGAGCTAATTTCAGCGAGTTGAAAAGGCATCTGGCCCAGGTTGATTGGAATCAAAGATTGGCAGGTAAAACAGTAAATGGGAAGCCTTCAAAGAGGAGATAGTTCGAGTACAGACTAGACACATTCCCACGACAGGGAAAGGAAGGGCATCCAAAGCTAGAGCCCCCTAGATGACTAAAGATGGAGAGATTAAAATGAAATAGAAAAAGGAGGCTTATGATAAATGTTAGGTTCATAATTCAGTAGAGAACCATGCCGAATACAAAAAGTACAGAGGAGAACAGAAAAAGGAAATAAGAGATGCAGAGAGTGTATGAGAATAGATTAGCGGGTAACATAAAAGAGAACCCAAAAGTCTTTTATGAACATATCAAAAGTAAAAGGGTAGCCGACGGAAGAGTGGGGCCAATTAGGGTCCAAAAAGGAGATCTTCTTGTGGAGGCAGAGGGCATAGCTGAGGTACTAAATGAGTACATTGCACCTGTCTTCACTAAAGAAGAGGATGCTGCCAATGTCACAGTACAGGAGGAGGTAGTAGAGAAATTGGATAGGATAAAAATAGATAAAGAGGAGGTTCTTAAAGATTGGCACCGGTCAAAGTAGAAAAGTCACCGGTCCGGATGGGATGCATCCTAGCTGCTGAAGGAAGTAAGGGTGGAAATTGCAGAGGCTATGGCAACAATCTTCCAATCCTCCTTAGATCCTTGTTCTCTACCACCCACTCAAGTACTACGTCAAGTTTCTTACCGAGATATCTTCATTGCTTTCTTCCCTCAACCTCTGCACCGAGCGACTTCTCATCCTTGGTGATTTCAACCTCCACCTCAACTCATCATGCTCTCTCTCCTCTGAGTTCACTGCCCTCCTGTCCTCCCTTAATCTCTCCTTCCATATAAACTCCTCTACCCGTATTCACAGCCACCTCCTTGACCTTGCCATCTCACGCGGCCTCTCTACTCCCATCGTGTCAATCACGGATAAGGCCATCTCTGATCACGTCCTTGCATCCCTCTCCACCCACATCCACTTCCCCCTCCAACCCCACTTCCTTCTGTGTCCGCCCCTGGAAAAAACTCCCCCAAGCCACCTACAACGGCACTTTCAAACTCCCAACTGTCTAGCCTTTGGCCTTCCATTCACCACAACATTTCTGCAGCCATTATCTGCTCAATCACACCCTCACCTTCATCTTTGATGCCCTTGTACCCATTAAAACCATTACTCTCGCTCACTCTGGTCTCTCCTCCTGGTATGGCCCTCATCTTCGCTCCCTTAAGCCCAAGGGATGCAGGCTGGAACATTTATGGCGGACAACTGGTTTAGCCGTTCATCGGCAAATCTAGCTGGACTACATAAAGCACTATCGGGTCTTGCTCTCCTCTGCCAAAACTGTTCACTATTCTAGGATCATCCTGAAACCCAGCTTCTCTTCACCATTACAAACCATCTTCTTAAACCTCTCTCCCCTGCCCTCTCTACCCTCACCTGCATCAAAAAGTGTGAGGACCTCATGGAATTCTTTGTCACTAAGATTGAGACCATCCGTTTAGCTGCCTCTCCCGCTTCCCTCCCTTCCCCTAGCCCACCAAATCAAACTTCCCCTAAGGTTCCCTCCTGTCCTAGCCCTGAAATCACATCTTTCTGTAGTTTCTCTCCTATCTCCCCTCATGCCCTCTCCAATCTCATCTTGACCATGAGACCCACCTCCTGCTCTCTCACCCCTATTCCAAATAAACGGCTGACCACCGAACTTCCCTTCCTGGCCCTCATGTTAGCTGATATTATTAATGGTTCCCTCTCCTCGGGTACTGTCCCCCTCCCCTTCAAATCTGCCGTCATCAACCCCCTCCTCAAAAAACTCGCCCTTGACCCCTCTGCCCTTGTAAACTATTGCCCCAGCTCCAACCGATCCTTCTCTCTCCAAAGTCCTTGAACATGTTGTCGCCTCCCAAATCCAAACCCATCTTTCCCGCAACTCCAATATTAAATCCCTCCAATCAGGTTTCGGACCCTGCCACAGTACTGAAATGGCCCTATCAAAGTTACAAATGATATCCTATGTGACTGTGATGATGGTAAACTATCCCTCCACATCCTTCTCGATCTGTCTGCAGCCTTTGACATGGTTGACCACAACATCCTCCTCCAACGCCTCTCCTCCGTCGTCCAGCTGGGTGGGACTGTGCTAGCCTGGTTCCATTCTTATTCATCCAGTCGTAGCCAGCGAATCACCCGTAATGTCTTCTCTTCCCACTCTGGCACCATTACCTCTGGAGTTCCCCAAGGATCTATCCTTGGCCCCCTCCTATTTCTCATCTACATGGTGACATCATCCAAAAACACAACGTCAGATGACTACGCCTAGCTCTACCTCACAACCACCTCCCTTGATCCTTCCACTGTTTCCCGCTCGTCACATTGCTTGTCCGACATCTACTGGATGAGCAAAAATTTCCTCCCACTAAATATTGGGAAGTCAGAATTGGTCTTTGGTCCCTTCTGCAAACTCCGTTCCCTAGCCATCAACTCCACCCCTCTCCCTGGCCACTGTCTGAGGCTGAACCAGACCATTCGCAACCTTGGTGTCCTATTTGACCCTGAGATGAGCTTCTGACCACATATGCACTCCATCACCAAGACTTCCACCTCCATAACATCGCCTGTCTCCGCCCCTGCCTCAGCTCATCTGCTGCTGAAACCCTCATCCATGGCGTTGTTACCTCCAGACTGGACTATTCCAATGGTCTCGTGGCTGGCCTCCCATCTTCCGCCCTCCATAAGCTTGAGCTCATCCAAAATTCTGCTGCCTGTATCCTAACTTGCACCAAGTTCCGTTCTCCCATCACCCCTGTGCTCATTGATCTATATTGGCTCCCGATCCTTGTTTTCAAATCCCTCCATGGACTCGCCCCTCCCTATCTCTGTAACCTCTTCCAGCCCTATAACCCTCCGAGATCTCTGTGCTCCTCCAATTCTTGCCTCTTGCGCATCCCCAATTTTAATCGTTCTATCATTGGCGGCCGTGCCTTCAGTGGCCTAGGCCCTAAGCTCTGGAATTCCCTCCTTAAACCTCTCCACCTCTCAACCTCTCTCTCCTTCTTTAAGACTCTCCTTAAGACCTACCTTTTTGACCAAGCTTTTGGTCACCTGACCTAATATCTCCTTATGTGGCTCGGTGTGAAATTTTGTTCGATAATCGCTCCTGTGAAGCACTTTGGGATGTTTTACTACGTTAAAGGCGCTTTATAAATGCAAGTTGTTGTTGTTGATATTGGGAGTGGTGCCAAGGGACTAGAGGATTGCAAATGTCACACCCCTGTTCAAAAAGAGGAGAGGGATAAACCCAATAACTGCAGGCCAGTCAGCCTAACGTTGGTGGTGGGGAAACTTTTAGTGACAATAATCCGGGGCAAAGTTAATTGACACTTGCAAAAATATGGATTAATAAAAGAAAGCCAGCAAGGGTTTGTTAAAGGCAAATCGTGTTTGACTAACTTGATTGAGTTCTTTGATGAAGTAACAGAGAGGGTTGATGAGAGTAGTGCAGTTGATGCGTATATGGACTTTCAAAAGATGTTTGATAAAGTACCATATAAGAGACTTGTTAGCAAAATTGGATTAAAGGATTAAAAGGGCAGTGGCTGCATGGTTACAAAATTGGCTAAGGGACAGAAAGCAGAGAGTAGTGGTGAGCGGTTGTTTTTTAGGCTGGAGGCATGTGTGCAGTAGTGTCCCCCAGGGGTCAGTGTTGGGACCACTGCTCTTTTTGATATATATTAATGACTTGGTAATTAGGGCATAATATCAAAGTTTGCAGATGACATGAAACTCGGAAATGCAGTAAACAGTGAGGAGGACAGTAGCAGACTTCAGGAGGACATAAACAGACTGGTGAAATGGGCAGACACATGGCAGATGAAATTTAATGCAGAGAAGTGGGAAGTGATTCACTTTGGTAGGAAAAATGAGGAGAGGCAATATAAACTAAATGGTACAATTTTAAAGGGGGTGCAGGATCAGAGAGACCTGGGGGTGTACGTACACAAATCTTTGAAGGTGGCAGGACAAGTAGAGAAGGCTGTTAAAAAGGCATATGGGATCCTTGGCTTTATAAATGGAGGCATAGAGTACAAAAGCAAGGAAGTTATGCTAAACCTTTATAAAACATTGGTTAGACCCCCAGCTGGAGTATTGAGGCCTGTTCCAGGCACCACACTTTAGGAAGGATGGCAAGACCTTAGAGAGGGTGCAGAGGAGATTACCAGAATGGTACCAGGGATGAAAGGTTTCAGTTACGTGGTGAGACAAGAGAAACTTGTGTTGTTCTTCTTGGAACAGAGAAGGTTAAGGGGAGATTTTGTATAGGTGTTCAAAATTATGAAGAGTTTTGATAGAGTAAATAAGGAGAAATTGTTTTCAGTGGCAAAAGGTTCGGTAATCAGAGGACACAGATTTAAGATAATTGGCAAAAGAACCAGACGCGACATGAGGAAAAAATGTTTTTTGCAGCGAGTTGTTATGGTCTGGAATGCACTGCCTGAAAGGGTGGTGGAAGCAGATTCAATAATAACTTTCAAAAGGGAATTAGATAAGTGCTTGAAGGGAAAAAAATTGCAGGGCTATGGGGAAAGAGCAGGGGAGTGGGACTATTTAGATAGCTCTTTCAAAGAGCCGGCTCAGGGATGATGGGCCGATTGGCCTCCTGTGCTATATCATTCTATGATTCACACTATGTGAGTAAAGACATAGCCTCTTGGAACAGCCAATGATAGATAAGTGGGAATTTCTAAGCATCTGTAACAAGGGGGAAATCTCCAGCAAGTAATAAGGCATTGTGAAATAACTAAAACTACAACTGAGTATGTAGATTTTTCCATTAGTGATTGAAACAAAGATTCTGAGTCTCTGTGGGTGATTAGGCTTCTTTTGCAATGTGTCATATGCATACCTTTACCCACGTGTCTTTGGGTACATTTTTGAAGAATATGTAAGCATGGTCTAGTTTTACCCTAGGGCAGTAAGGCTACCATTTAAATTCAGTTTAATGGCTCATCTGTTCTCGCATATGGCTGGAATGCTGTTTTCAGGCAGCACTCCAGATATGTGTTAAAATTGCATGAGAGGGAAGCAAAGCTGCTTCAAAGACATTTTACTGTTGTAGTCCAACACTACCCACCCCAGTTTTTTTTTCTTTGTCTATTCCCACCCCAGTTTCTGCTCAGATGGATGTGCTGGTATTAATTCCAATCTCAGAAGAGTGCACCTACTGCACGTTTCCCATGCTAAACATCCTTTGTGATCTGTCTGCATGAGGATATAAAATAGTGTCAAGTTATGGGGAGTTCTGTGCTGTGGATTCATCCCCACTAAGAGCAGTCTGGAGATTGGCCAAACCCATTTTTATATATGCAACTTTATAACAATCTCTGAGGAAACTTTACCCATTCTTCTTGATAATTTCAATGTCCATTCCCAGGTGAAAGGACAGTGTGCAAATCCAATTCAACACACAACCTCCTCAAATATATTTTTCTTGTTACTCCTTCTCATGAATTCCCCCCTCCCCTTTCTGTTCTGAAGGCACTGACTCATTCTGGAATATGGCTGCTTGTATATTGTGGGTCTCCAATAACCTATCCAGGTGTCTGTTATTGATGTGCGAGTTTTGTAAGTTAGGAAATTATTGGACCACAGAGGGACATCACAGGCAAACCTAATCCTACCCACACCTGATATCCACACAGCAGGTGTCATTGAGCAGTGATCAAAAGCAGGAATCCTGTTGGTTTCCCTTCCCTTGTTCAGGAGTGCTGTGACCAATTATTGCACTCCTTACTAGGGCCAGCATAGGCTGGAGACCAAACCTGAAGATTTCCTTTTCTGTATGGCTCAGCTATCCAATAAGTCATGTATTTTTAATGTGAATGAGTAAACATAAAATACAGTGGTGATTTATAATATATTTTGCTATGACTCTTTTATATTATAGGCAGAATTTTCAGCTGGAGTTACAACAGGGAGTGAATGTGGCATGAGATTTTTTTCAGGGATTGCTCTGCTGGCTCCCCACCCTTTCCTGTAACTTCAAGAATACATACACCTAAATATGGGTGGGTGTATTTAAAGTGCAGTCAAAATGATGGGAATGTGTCATTCAAGCTCCCACCATGGCAACAGTATGCCAGGATTCGGTCAAAATTGAAAATCTTGGGTCTAAATCGATCTGGTTAATATATGGTAATAGAAATAGTGTCAACATATTTACAATTGATGGTTAGTAAGGAGTTAATTCTACGGCTAAAATCTCTGTTCTTTCATTGACCTCATATGATACTCATTGATTTTGTTCATCCATATAATTGCAGGGCTTTTATTTTCCAAAGTCAGGTATTGAAAGGCCATGCTGGGGTATTTATATTTTGAACAATCCACCTCACTTGTAGGTAAACAGGTTTCTATAACTGGCAGATGGTATTTAAATCTCATTTGGAGTTTTTAATCTGTTCTCCCACCTAACTATAGTGTGGGATTAAAGAAGATGGAATGAAGTTGATTTTCCAGTTGAAACTAATTATTGTATTATTTGTTCTAAAGCTAGGAATATCAGATTAGTAATCAATTCATGAGAAGAGATTGGCACTGACTCCCGATTCAGAGGGTGCTCCATTTTCTTCGGTAAGATTCTAAAATGTGAGACCAAGTCTATGCTTCTACAGTGAAACATAAAGAAAAAGAGAACGAGCATGTTATCTTTCTAGTCATCATCGCTAATAAAAGAATTGGTCAAGCTACACTTGCTTATATTGCTCCTAGGAAAAGAAAGAACAAAGACTGGAAAGGAAGGGGGAGAAAAGCTTTTTTCTCAAATCGCTTAAGCCCCAATTTTAACCTCCTGCGTCTGTCGAGAATGGGGCCTGTTTGGGGGTTAAAATAGGGGCAGAGTACTTACCTCCCCGTTCGTATCAGGCTCCCACCATCCGATATTTGAACTCCTTGGCTTCGGGAGGCATGTTAGGCCCTTGTCGCAGGGAGCTGAGGACCTCCAGAAATATTCAAAAGATAGGGGCCAATGACATCATTCAGACCTCAACAGGAATTTAACCCCCAGCCGTTAGACTTGTGCTGAGTGCCAAGCACGCCTGGGAAAGCTGGCAGCAGATGCATCCAGGGCCAGAATAGACCCAGCAAGGTAAGTTTTAAAAATCTTTTATTGATTTCCTTGTGGACCAGGAGAAGCAGGAATGTTTTCACATTATGTATGAAAATCTACTAAATATGTTAACCAATGTACAGCCGAGGTAAAGTGTCTTGAGTAAGAGCCCTACTCTTGATTAGACCTGAAGGCAAGCTTTGCTGTTCTTTATCAGCATCTGCAGGAAGGAAGGGAAAACTAGCCTAAGTGGGGACCTATCAAGTGAAGGCCTTACTGTTCAGTTGAATAATCGTGGTATTTGGAGGGGACACCATCTTGTTCTTCTTACAGATGGCTTTCCTGCAACTGCAACTAATTCTTAGAGTAGATGATTGTGGATGGTGGGGGCGAGGGAAGAAAATTATAACATTTAAAATATAAACCAAAAGAAAATACATTTATCACTTGATTATTCAAGCATTTATTTGTATTGCTATGGAAAACCTGGTTGAGAAAGGCATGGATGTTAGGGAACTTGGGGAAATAAATAGTGATGTCTTGAGGAGTGTACATATTACAGAGAGGGAGGTGCTGGAAGTCTTAACGCGCATCAAGGTAGATAAATCTCCGGGACCTGATGAAATGTATCCCAGGACGTTATGGGAGGTTAGGGAGGAAATTACGGGTCCCCTGGCAGAGATATTTGAATCATCGACAGCTACAGGTGAGGTGCCTGAAGATTGGAGGGTAGCAAATGTTGTGCCTTTGTTTAAGAAGGGCGGCAGGGAAAAGCCTGGGAACAACAGACCGGTGAGCCTGACACCTGTAGTGGGTAAGTTGTTAGAGGGTATTCTGAGAGACAGGATCTACAGGCATTTGGAGAGGCAGGGACTGATTAGGAACAGTCAGCATGGTTTTGTGAGAGGAAAATCATGTCTCACGAATTTGATTGAGTTTTTTGAAGGGGTAACCAAGAAGATAGATGAGGGCTGTGCAGTAGACGTGGTCTACATGGACTTTAGCAAAGCCTTTGACAAGGTACCGCATGGTAGGTTATTACATAAGGTTAAATCTCACGGGATCCAAGGTGAGGTAGCCAATTGGATACAAAATTGGATTGACGACAGAAGACAGAGGGTGGTTGTAGAGGGTTGTTTTTCAAACTGGAGGCCTGTGACCAGTGGTGTGCCTCAGGGATCGGTGCTGGGTCCGCTGTTATTTGTTATTTATATTAATGATTTGGATGAGAATTTAGGAGGCATGGTTAGTAAGTTTGCAGATGACACCAAGATTGGTGGCATTGTGGACAGTGAAGAAGGTTATCTAGGATTGCAACGGGATCTTGATAAATTGGGCCAGTGGGCCGATGAATGGCAGATGGAGTTTAATTTAGATAAATGTGAGATGATGCATTTTGGTAGATCGAATCGGGCCAGGACCTACTACATTAATGGTAGGGCGTTGGGGAGAGTTATAGAACAAAGAGATCTAGGAGTACAGGTTCATAGCTCCTTGAAAGTGGAGTCACAGGTGGATAGGGTGGCGAAGAAGGCATTTAGCATGCTTGGTTTCATTGGTCAGAACATTGAATACAGGAGTTGGGATGTCTTGTTGAAGTTGTACAAGACATTAGTAAGGCCACACTTGGAATACTGTGTACAGTTCTGGTCACCCTATTATAGAAAGGATATTATTAAACTAGAAAGAGTGCAGAAAAGATTTACTAGGATGCTACCGGGACTTGATGGTTTGACTTATAGGGAGAGGTTGGATAGACTGAGACTTTTTTCCCTGGAGAGTAGGAGGTTTAGGGGTGATCTTATAGAAGTCTATAAAATAATGAGGGGCATAGATAAGGTAGATAGTCAAAATCTTTTCCCAAAGGTAGGGGAGTCTATAACGAGGGGGCATAGATTTAAGGTGAGAGGGGAGAGGTACAAAAGGGTCCAGAGGGGCAATTTTTTCACTCAAAGGGTGGTGAGTGTCTGGAACGAGCTGCCAGAGGCAGTAGTAGAGGCGGGTACAATTTTGTCTTTTATGGGTATAGAGGGATATGGGCCAAGTGCAGGCAATTGAGACTAGCTTAGTGGTATAAACTGGGCAACATGGACATGTTGGGCCGAAGGGCCTGTTTCCATGTTGTAAACTTCTATGATTCTATGATTCTATAACTTTACCATATAAACTAATGATTGAGTTACAGCACAAAGAAAAAACATTAAGAACTGGCAATTGGCAGAAAGATCCAATTTTAGGTTGTGCCATTTCTGCTGGGATTACATGACAACATTTAACAGAATCAATAAACTCAATTTCCAATTTAATTTGTCAAACATCATTGCTATAAGCACAGGCAGTTATAAAAATGCACTTGGCAACTGGCAGCTGAACTGTCAAACATGCTCAATAACTGCCTAATTATGCAAAATAAAACATTTTCTTTTGGGTAGCCTTCAGGTTACACATATACTGCCTTGACCCTTGGTGAATGTGACAGACAACCATTAGATGATAATGGTAGAAGAAGAAACCAAAAGCTTGAGTGCTACAGGGGTTGCACGAGTTGTTAACCAGTTTAATGCTCATTGATAGCTTCTTCAGATAGTTTCTTCTCACAGCTGTTTTTTTGTAAAGTAGCACAGCACAGTGGCAGCTAATGTAGTCAATGTGAAAGTATGTAACAAGAAAATAGTGGGTGACGAAGGTACTTGGGAAGTTCAGATAATGTGTTAGCAGGTTTACATCAGCTTTATATCCTACTCTGTAAAATGACTATGTACGTGTATAAAAAAGGAAACATTGCTCACAGAAATGTCTTAAAAAATGCTATCCTATATTGTAAAATATGTGAACACGTACAGTAATGAGGTCACATCCTACACTATGCCTTGCTGTTAACTGCAGCATCAGATTATCAACCACAAGATCTTAAAAAAATAAACAATAAACTCTGGGATTGGTTGGCCAGAGAGAAATTTATACATTTGAACTGATGCTATATAGATTTGATTTGAAGAGTATAGATTTTGCTATGCAGGCCAGCTCCCTGTTAAAGCACAGATACAAGCTGCATAGGTGGAGGTAGTGGAGTGAGCTAATGCAGTTTCCTAGGTCTGTTGGACCTGGAAACAAATGCAAAAAGCATTCAGTAGCATCAGGAAATGCCAGGGTAAATGTATCCCTAAATATAATATTGAGTTGCTGCACACATGGACTATAACAAGCAGGGTTTGGAAATAAACCTTTTCCTCTTTTCTCCACACTCCTTATTGCATAAAAGCTTTATGGCACAATTCCAGTATTAAACTGTTCAAAGTTGTATTTGAAGAAGCATTGCCACCATAAGCATGCACAATGTTTTGCAATGCCCTCGCACAGGAAGGGAGTTGGCCTGGTCGCTGGCGTGGGGTACACTGGTATTTTCTAATATCTTCATAAATTCTGTGTGCTTCCAGGGCAAGGTTGCCCACAACTACAAAGAAAGAACCAGGAACAGGCAGTGAGGTTGCTATGTTAAAAGAGCTGTCTTAATTTTAGAAATAGCTATGGTCTTTTTTGGACCAGAATCTGTGGGCGATAGAGACCAGGATGATTTTGGAGGGGCAAAAAGCCTCATGTCCTCCTTTTGAGTCTGCCATAAACATCCTGCAGTGGCTGGTGGAAAATGTGTAGCAATGTACCTCTGCCATCATTGCGGTCATGCATGAGGGATTTAGTGAAATGCAGAGTACAAATTGGAGTGAGTGCATCTTCATGGCCATCTGCAGGGGAGCCCAAAGCACAGAGAGAGCAAGAGCAAGCGCAATCTCAATGGCGTGGAATTTCCTTGCTGAAATCTGTGTAAAAATACTTGAGTGGGCTGGAGAGGAAATTTGGGTGGTATCTGAGTACGCCAAATCATTCCTCCCCCTTTTCCCTGCCCATCAAAATTTCAATGGGATTTGGGCAGGGTGCATAATACACTTGCCAACATATGGGCAGGCATAATATGACACCATGTAAATAAAGGAAATATGCCACATCAGGTATTTCCTGTCTTTGTGTCCAAGCAACAATGGGCACAAGTGAAGTCTATCTGTTCCTGGCATCCAGCATTACTTGGGGCCTCGGGGGATTTGAAACTTAGAAACGTGGTTTCACTACTGCAATTGACTGCAGACCTACTTTAAAAAAAAAGGCCAATTAAAATTTAAAAAATTAAAATCTTTGGCTGGCTTATCAGACTCGCAAACTTTGCAGCGAGGAACCGTGGTGAGTTTCCACCCCCTCTTCCCCCTGAAGCCGGTGCCCCTGCTGTGCTGTAAATGACCTAATAGAGGTCTTTAAAATTATGAAGGGGTTTGATAGGGTAGACTTAGAGGAGATGTTCCCACTTGTGAGGGAGTTCAAAACTACGGGTCAAAAATATAAGATAGTCATTAATAAATCCGATAGGGAATTCAGGAAAAACTTCTTTACCCAAAGAGTGGTTAGAATGTAGAACTTGTTACCAAATGGAATAGTTGAGACAAATAGCATAGATGCATTTAAGAGGAAGCTAAATAAGTAGATGAGGGAGAAGGGAATAGAAGGGTATGCTGATAGGGTTAGATGAAGTAGGGTGGGAGGAGGCTCGTGTGGAGTATAAACACCGGCATAGTAGCAGAATAGCTAGCAAGCTGGTTACAAAACAGAAAACAGAGAATAAGGGTTAAAGGTAGTTATTCAGACTGTCAAAAGGTGGGAAGTGGTGTTCCACAAGGATCAGTGCTGGGACCACTGTTGTTCATAATTTACATATATGATTTGGACTCGGGAATTGGAAATACAATTTCAAAATTTGAGGATGAATTGGGGGGTATAGTTAATACTGAGGGGGACTGTGACATAATACAGGAAGGCATTAATAAATTTGCAGAATGGCTGTATAATTGGTAAATGAATTTTACTATAGATAAGTGTGAGGTATTACATTTTAGTAGGAAGAATAAGGGAGCCACATACTCCTTAGAAAATAAGAGTTTAAATGGGGTAGAGGAGCAAAGGGATCTGGAGGTACAGATACACAAATCACTAAAAGTAGCAAAGCTGGTTAATAAGGCCATAAAAAAGCAAACCTAGTACTGGGGTTCATTTTTAGAAGGATAGAATTGAAAAGCAGAGAAATTATGTTAAACTTGAATAGAACCTTGGTTAGACCACACTTGGTGTACTGTGCACAGTTCTGGCCTCCATATTATTAAAAGGATATAGAGGCACTGGAGAAGGTGCAAAAACGATTTGGGATGATACCAGAACTGAAATATTATACCTGTCAGGAATGATTGAGCAGGCTGGGAGTCATTTCTCTAGAAAAGAGAAGACTGAGGGGTGACCTGATGGAGGTCTTTAAGATTATTGCACAGTTTGATAGGGTAGATGGAGAGAAGACTTTTCCACTTGTGGGGGAGACAAGAACTAGGGGCCATAAATATAAGATAGTCACTAATAAATCCGATAGGGAATTCAGGAGAAATTTCTTTACCCAGAAGTTGGTTACAATGTGGAACTCGCTACCATAAGGAATAGTTGAGATAACTAGCATAGATGCATTTAAAGGGAAGCTAGATAAACACATGAGGGAGAAAGGAATAGAAGGATATGCTGATAGGGTTAGATGAGGAGACTTGTGTGGAACAAGTCATGGACCTGTTGGGGTGAATGATCTTTTTCTGTGCTGCACTTTCTATGTAATAGACCAGTTTGGCCGGATGGCTTGTTTCTGTGCTGTAAAATTGAACGTAATTATATGTAGTTCTATGTAATGGCACAGGTGCCCGCCTGATATTTGGATAGTGTGAGGAGTTTATGATGGCAGAGTGGGAGCAGAGGAATGTGGGGGCCATTATCTCTGCTGAACACTCTGACTGCTGTGATTGAGACCTTGGCAATCGACTCACAGGAGTCTTTCGCTGCCAGATTTGACAGGCTGGGGGATTAGCTGGAAAGAGATACGGGAGTACACCAGAGACACCGTGGGGTAACTTTACAAATCTGCACTGCTTGCTGAATGCTCAAAATTGTAAAATTACCCCTCCTGTGGACTAGAGACAGGCAGATCGCTGGTCATCCAGCTGTGATACCCAACACCTGGGGCATGACAAGAGGGTCAGATGAGGTAGCTTCTTCTGAGGGTGGCTGTACGTTCACCCATTCCATCAAAGATTGATGAAGTGTCAGAGGTAGGCAAGTGCTGGCAGCCACTGTGTTGTTGGACATGATTTCAGTTGTTGCAAGGCCATCTCAAGATCCTGTACCTAGAGGTTTGATGCCACTATAGTCCTGCAATACCCAATAGCAGCTTGTCAACATAGTTGCTCCTACCACTTGGAGCAGTTAGTTATATCACTAGATTACGCAGTGGAAGCACATCTCTTAGGGTGTTCAAAGACAAACATAGTTGTAGTAATTAGAGGATTTTATTAACATAAGTAGTACAAAATTCTAATCATTACAATCAATGTGACATTTTGGAATTTCGCTAGATATCAAGTTAGGATCGGTGTCATTAACCAATCTCCTAAATAGACCTCACACCCCATATGATCTGGAATATACCGTTACCACCTTTATTACCACCCTACTTTATGTTGCTCTCCAAAATGTTGTGTGAATAGGCCATCACCATCCCTGGCTTCATTGTAGATGACTCTGTTGACATCCTGGCATTATCATAAATATGACTCGCAAGCAGCAATTTCTCCCCCCTCACTTAAGCCTCTCCGCCTGACTATACTTTTGATCATTTCCACTACCCAAAAGGTGCAGTATAACTAGTTGATATGATTAATGCCTGTCTGATTGATTGCCAGCCCTCCAGTATCAAGCTTACTGTAATAATTGTAGTGAGCCCCCAGCATCAACAACACCTCCAATTGGGACCCAATTCCTTGTGACGACCAAAAATATGGTGGTGCTGCAGGATTTAAAATCCCTAAAGCATCACCTTAAAGTGAAGGTCATATTTCAAAAGGCCAACTAATTAAAGCTTCCAGCAGAATTTGTGCTGCCAAACAAAATGTCAGCTCCCAGAGCAGCTGTACCACCAGCGCCCAGTTTTTGAATGCTTCAGTGAAAGTACTGATTGAGCAAGTGTGCCGGAAGAGGGTGATACTCCAGTACCCAGGATACTGGGAACACCACTGAGCTTCGCAGAGTGTATGGAAGGTGATGGTGATGCCTTTGAATGCAGAGTTGTGCTGTCTGTGAACCTGTTCTTGTTTACAGAAGGCTTTTACAGATCAGCTCAGCAACAACAACCCACTATAACATTATCACAATTAGCTAACCAAAGCAAGGCACATACATTTCCTCCCACACACTATCTTGCAGTACTTTAAAGAATTGCCATGCGTAGATGTCATGCAGCAAAGTACATTTTGAACCACTAGCTTACACCTGTAAGTGTTCAGTCTGACATGTTCTCAAACAAATCCTTCCCTCTCAATGCACACACATGTTACCACAGCCAATTTGGCTGCACCATGCCACCTACGTATGACACTTGTGTGCTCCTGACAATTTCAACTTTTCATTTCAGCTTCTTAATTTGCAGGTGAAGGCTATACATAACGGAAGAGAACAGACCCAAACTGGAAGAAGGCCCCTAACTTGAGTGATTTTGAGGAGGCCACCTTCCAGATCATTGGCCGAGGCAGCACAGAGAGAGAAACTGATGGAACAGTTGAAGGCCTCCCACAGCTCGGTGTTAGTAACTTCCTTCTCATCCCACTTGCTTATTTACTCAGTCGCTGCCTCCAAACCACATGCGAAAGCAAATGACTTATCATGCTGTAATCTATATTTCAGATGTTGCCTTGATGACAGCACTGTAGCCTATGTTCCTCTCCAATTTCTCTGGTGCCCCAGGAGCCCAGGTGATGCTCAGAACACAGCTGGTCAGGAGCAGGTGGTGGTGGTGGAAGAGGAGCAGGAAAAATTGACTGAAGGGCCAGCTCATGTCCATCTTCACCTGTTAAGCCTGCCTTTAAGCAAACTATGATTGTAGAACATGGGCTTGTTCCAGCCAACCTGTCCCAGTTGACGTCAACTTCAGATTGTTTTACAAGGTGGCACCTGATGCTAGGAATTTGGGACCGAGTCAATCCTTCATGGCAGACACTGGTGGCTGATTCAGGCTGATTTGCAAAACTCCAGGGCACTATAGACAACTGACCATCCAGCCTGGATCAGTGAGGGGCCCTAGAAGGGTAGACCTGTTGCTGAGTGAATTCTTTCTAATTGGCTCCAGGTAACCCTGCATTCCTGTGTCCCAGCCGGGATGGTGATCCTAGCAGGACAAACAGCAGAAAACTTATCAGTGCTGTGAACTAGTAGTCTGTGCGGGTTGAGCTTTCATGGGAAGGTTCTACACCCAGCCCACAAAGCAAGTTTCCTTTCTGCCATTAATAAGAGAGAAAGCTGTTACATGGAGGTACAGACTGAAATTCTGGAGGCTGTTAACCTGAGGTTGCTGATGTTTGCTTGGCAGGCAGGTTTGAGAGTGGCACTGGCAGAGGCCTGAGATTAGGTCATCTGCCTGCCCTCCGGGTCTCAGAGTAGAGTGCAGGGGGTTATAAATCACGCCCTGCTACAACTTGATATTGTATGTATAACACAACAACATTGCTGCCTCCTTTATTTCCGTTGTGGGTCTTCTAGAAATCAAATGTTGATTTTAAAGCAAGGCTGTTTGTAATTTTTGTTAGTTCCTATTTGATGTTTTGGAGCCAGTTAGTTTGGAGTGCTCTCCTTTGCAGCCAGTTAGATGGAAGCAATTACTCAGCCCAAACGAATGCTAAGTGTTTATTACAATTATATAGAAACCTTGTTTATGGTGTGCACTTCCTGTTCATAAACTTTACTACTTGTCATGATTTTAGGTCACGCTTTTCTGTAAACATTAGTTATTGTATATTTCTATGTCAACATTTCTCTACTTTTGCATCAAACATCTCAGATTTTCTTTCCTTTTTCTGACTGAGAAGTGGAATTGTCCACTTACAGTGACTTCTGCAATGAAGCATGTTTATCCTGGTAAGGTGGGAAAGAGCTCAATTTGTTACAAAAGGAATAGATGATTTTTGGGGAGACGTGGATCAGTGCAACTTTAAAAATGCAGTGCCTGTGCAGCCAGCCTACATAATTGTCATTAAACTAATCAATGGAATTAACTGGCAAAATGGTGGATGGTGGGAATCTGAAATAACAGGAAAGTGCTGAAATTACATAGCAGGTTCATACGTAATGAAAAGAGAAAAATAGACTGTTGTTTTGGATACGTCCCTTCATCTAACTGCTACATTGTGTCCTATTTGCATTAACTCAGGTCCAGAATTCCATTTTTTTTATATCTCATGAAGCTGCAATGAGGGTGATTTTAAACCCCAAGAATGGGTGGGTTTGGGGCAGGTGGGAGTTGAAAACAGTTGTTTTTTTTGGGTCGCAACCGCAAAATTTTCGGACTTTGCATTCCCAGTGGGAAGCCTGTACCTTTACATGCCGACGTTAAACCCGGAAATAAAGCCGGGTTGCGGTCATGACCCAAAAACCAACTATTTTCAACTCCCACGTGCCCCCAACCCACCCGTTCTTGGAGTTTAAAATTACCCCTCATATGTTCCAAATCAAGGCACAAAAATAATAGCATGACACTGGAAATTCTATTGGTATGCTAATGCTGCACGATTCTAGTTCTGAATACATAGAATTACATAAAATGTACAGCACAGAAACAAGTCATTCGGCCCAACAGGTCCATGCCAGTGTTTATGCTCCACACAAGTCTCCTCTCTCCCTATTTCATCTAACCCTATCAGCATAACCTTCTATTCCTTTCTCCCTCCTGTGTTTATCTAGCTTCCCCTTAAATGTATCTATGCTAGTCGCCTCAACTACTCCTTGTGGTAGCGATTCTAACATTCTAACCACTGTTTGGGTATAGAAGTTTCTCCTTAATTCCCTATTGGATTTATTAGTGACTATCTTATATTTATGCCCCCTAGTCCTGGTCTCCCCCGCAAGTGGACACATCTTCTCTAAGTCTAGCCTATCAAACACTTTCATAATCGTAAAGGCCTCTCTCAGGTCACCCCACAGTCGTCTTTTTTTCTAGAGAAAAGAGCAACAGCCTGCTCAATCTTTCCTGATAAGTATAACCTCTCAGTTCTGGTATCATTCTAGTAAATCTTTTTTGTACCTTCTCCAGTGCCTCTATATTCTTTTTATAATATGGAGACCAGAACTGTTCACAGTACCCCAAGTGTGGTCTAACCAAGGTTCTATACAAATTTAACATAACTTCTCTGCTTTTCAATTCTATCCCTCTAGAAATGAACCCCAATGTTTGGTTTCCTTTTCTTATGGCCTTATTAACCTGTGTCACTATTTTTAGTGATTTGTGTATCTGCACCCCCAGATCCTTATGCTCCTTCACCCCATTTAGACTCTTGTTATCCAAGCAGTACACAGTAGAAAAATGCAATCTAGTATCTTGGCCACAGCCATAAAATCCTATTTTAAATCAGTGACTGATGCAAATTATACTCGTGCTAGAGAAACAAACTGAAGGACTTTGGAGATGTGGCTGGGGGTAAACATGTTATGAAATAACAAAAAAAGGCAAGTTAATTTTAGTTATTAAATCATTAGAATACCAAGATAATGGGTGGGAGTGTGTATTCCCCATTGCCCCTTCTCCTCAGATATGACCTTGATACTTGCGGGGAGGGTGCGAGGGATGCCAAAAATGGATGAAGAACTCAGCAAGGCCGGGGATGCGGATGTCCTGCCGAACTTAACGCAGGACCTCATTAACGTTTTTTTGTTTCTTTTTCCACCTGGTTGCCAACCAAATGGACAGACTGGCCGACGGCCGGGAGGGAGCTCCAGCAGCAGATGGTCCCCAGCAAATTTTGAAGGGGCGAGGGGCGGCGATCGGGAGGGTGGGGGCGAGGGGCGGTGATCGGGAGGGAACATGGGAACAGGTGTAGGCCATTCAGCCCCTCAAGCCTGTTCCGCATTCAATTAGATCATGGCTTAATCATTGGGGTGAGGGGAGAGCGGTCGGCAATTGGGAGGGCTGGGGGAGAAGGCTAGCGGTCGGGGCTGCAGAAGGCCAAAGGCTTCCTTGAGAGGCTGGGAGGAGCACTCCTGCTCCTACTGGCCTCCAAGGAGTGCTGAAAAAGGCACATAGCTTGTTGTGCCGGCAGCTCCTTCCTCCCTTTCACTGCCAGGTTTCCAGATCCCAGGGAAACCCACGCAGCAACAGTGAATTTTAAATCGGGCTCCCAATTGCACTGTGGGAGCCCAATTTAAATATGTTTCATTCCCGAGTTACCCTTGAGAAAGTGATGGTGGGTCTAATTGTTGAAGCTTTGCAATCTATGTGGTGAAGGTGCTTTTGCTAATAGATGGCAGTTATATTTGTTAATAACTTAGTAATAGATAGTTCACCTGTTAGGCTTTATGTAATAACTGAAACAACTCAGTTACAGAGATTTTTCTTGTTAAGCAATAATCAGAATTGAATTAATAATGAAACATCTCTTTTTTTTTCAGACCGAGATCAGTCAAGGTATTGTTATGAAAGCCACCTTGTTTATATTACTTCTTAAAGCAGGACAATTTTAGTATCAGCCTTGGTCAGTGGTAAGCTCGACATTATCTAAGATAAAGCAGTCCGCAGGGGGAGGCGGAACTATGGCTTGAGGTTTGTTCTGCTATTGATGGAAAGCTATTGAAAATCGTATTAGATTTACACATCAAAAATATACAGAAGCAAAGTGTAAAAGTGTAAACGTCTCGTTTAAAAGCCAGACTTCTTGTATCCGGCTCCCATTTTAGAGATTTCTTGGACAGGTGGTAACCCTATTTTCAAGCAAAGATAGCTGGAAAAGTTGGTGAAAACAAAGAGCTGGCAGGGCCACTTGTGAGATAAACAGGGGAAAAAAAGAAAAAACTTGCATTTATATACAACCTCGTGACATCCCAAATTGCTTTACAACCAATGAAGATACTGAGCAGCTCTGTTTCAATTGGATGGCACCACAATTTTTTAATGCGAAGAAGAATAGCCTGATTGGAGGCAAGTTTATTAAAGCCAATTAAAGGGTAGTTGTGATAAATTCCAGTACCCACTAGCCACCAGCATCTAAACTTACAGGAACTATGAAATTGGGAACGTAAAAAAATCACGAAGGAGTTTACCTCATTCTTGATCTACATTTGTGATATTTATAGCTGCAAATAGGAGTTGACCTTTTGGAGAATGTTTTAGCCTGTGGATGTGACTAGAAATGAAGTGTAACTGCATCATTCTGATTTCCTGATGTACGGCAATGAAGATTGTGTATTCTTTTATATGAAAGAAAGAACTTGCATTTATATTGCACCTTTCACAACCCCAGGATGTCTCAACATGCTTCATAGCCAATTAAGTACTTTTTGAAGTGTAGTCACCGTTGTAATATAGGGAAACCTGGCAGCCAATTTGCGCACAGCAAGGTCCCACAAATAGCAATGAGGTAAATAACCAGTTAAATTATTTTGAGGGTGTTGGTTGAATGATAAATGCTGGCCAGGACACCGGGAGAACTTTCATTAGTGCAATGGGATCTTCAACCTCCACCTGAGAGGGTAGACGGGGCCTTGGTTTAACGTCTCATCCGAAAGAGTGCACCTCCAACAGTGCAGCACTCCCTCAGCACTGTACTGAAGTGTCAGTCTGGATTATGTGCTCAAGTTTCTGGAGTGGGGCTTGAATCCACAACCTTCTGACTAAGAGGTGAGAGTGCTACCACTGAGCCATGACTGTTACTCTTCCCTTGTATTTCATACTGCATCGTAGCACATATTAATGTGCAAACAATATGCCTAGCTGGAAAGAATAGACATCTTGTAACCTAGATAAATGATCCTGGCAAATACAGAAAAAACATCAGCCATATCCAGAAGTTATTACATAGTAAGGAAATTCACCAATTATAATGTTATCATTTAAAAATTGCAGTGGGCTATAGCAGGGTTCTTTTAAAAATAGCAAAAAAGTAAAAAGTAGCACTTCTTGGGGCAGAAAGCAAAGAGTAAAATTAGGTTTATAAATAACCAACCACAAACAACATATGCAAATGAGACATCTTGCTGTGATGCTGGTTGTGTATCTTTCAAACGTACTTCCCCTCTCGCCATTAATGGTCTTTCTGAATATGAATGTTTGAAAGTGGTTAGATCTACTGAGGATGTTGTTGTGATGACATCAGCTGCAGATCAGTACGTCACATATCTTGTTGCAGCCTAAAGCCTGAGAGATGAATTTAGTTCAGAGGGAGGAAGTGATAATTTCCTTTGTACACATGAAATGCGTAGTTAATGAGAAGGACTGATGCGGTTTCATGTGAGCCTATAACCATATTACACTTCTATGTTTAAAAATTATTGCACGCGTAATTAGTGTTTGCAGTCTGAAACAATAACATGTTGAATCATTTCATTACGTGCAAAGCATTGGAACGAATTTTATTTGCTGATCACTTTTCCTACTTTATGTACGTCTTATATGCATAACAGAAAAGGGTTTACAAGCTGGAAATACTTTGGGCATTGTGCATTGAATTTTCTTTGACAGCTTGTTATCAACATTTTCCAACACAATTTCAGTTAAGTGTTGTTGCTGACTGATATTTAGAGTACATAATATACCCAATGGAGAGTTATACCTCATGAGAAAAGAAATCACCCAGTGACAATGGGACAAAAAACTCACGTGTGCACTGGTGCAATTTGAGTAAGTTCTAGATTTACTCATTAAGAAAAAAATATTCCTGTAAATTGATACCACAAGTTAACCCTAACCCAGCAATTAATTTTGAGTCAAATCGAGCTCAATTTGATTTTGTTGATGCTGGCTCGGGCTAGAGCAGGTCCTATAGGTTAGTGTAATGGTGGTATTGAAGCGGCTGAGCAGGTTGATAGGGAGTAGCCTTGGTGTATGCCCATATATAGAAGGGACCACTCATTTTGAATGTAAAAGAATTGATTGATTCAAGTCTTCTAAAATTTATTTTCAAGCAGATTTTGATATGCTTGACTATTGATACATGTGCATTCATACTAGAAGACTTGTGAAGACACTTTCTGTTGGGTGTGTGATGTTGTGATGTGTTGAGGCTCCTGCTCAAGCCTTGGAGTATGTGAGAACAAACTAATGGGGATGAATCACATATGTAATATTGAACTGAGATCAATGTATGGTAAATATTTCCTGTTAACTCTTTAAGTATTGAGAGAGCTTTTTTGTTTTCAAAACAGTTGTATTTTTATTTATAAACTGTAAATAATTTTTCATAAACTTCCAGCAAATACAATGAGGCTTGGTTAGAGAAAATGATGCATGCAACCATTTATTTTTGCTTTATTTTATTGTATTTTGCTCCCTTTTTATTTGGCTGAGAAATAGAGCAGAAGAGGTGGCTCAGTGATCTGTGGAGGGTCTTTCCCAAAGTGTCACTATAGCTGATCATGAGGAGTGTGCAAGATTTGTCTGAGCTGGTTTATGCTCTGATCTTTCTGACTCTCTGTTTCTTCCTTGTTTTCTGTCCATTTGTGTCTCTTTCTCAGAAGTACCTGTCTTATACTGTGAATCTTCCATAATGTAACCACTGAGAATGGGAAATCCCCTTATTGGGAATCACCATTCCAGACCTATATCCACTGCTCTATGTACATCATATTACAAAACTAATCCTGTTACCAAGCCACCCCACACGAATGCTTTTTTACCTTTGAGGACTACAGTAATATTTCTGCATGAAAATCAAAACAATATTACTTTTTAAAGTATTGTTCTTGGAAGACCCAGTGATACAGTGTATCAAAAACAACAACAACTTGCATTTATATAGCGCCTTTAAAATAGTAAAACATTCCAAAGTGCTTCACAGGAGCGATCAAACAAAATTTGACACCGAGCCACGTAAGGCGATATTAGGACAGGTGACCAAAACTTGGTCAAAGAGGTAGGTTTTAAGGAGCATCTTAAAGGAGGAGGGAGAGGTAAAGAGGCGGAGAGGTTTAGGAAGGGAATTGCAGAGCTTAGGCCCTAGGCAGCTGAAGGAACGGCCATCAATGGTGGAGCAATTAAAATCGGGGATATGCAAGTGGCAAGAATTGGAGAAGTGCAGAGATCTCGGAGGGTTGTAGGGGCGGAGGAGGTTACAGAGATAGGGAGGAGTGAGGCCATGGAGGGATTTGAAAACAAGGATGAGAATTTTAAAATTGAGGCGTTCCCAGACCGGGAGCCAGTGCAGGTCAGCGAGAACAGAGGTTATGGGTGATTGGGACTTCGTGCAAGTTAGGATATGGGCATCAGAGTTTTGGATGAGCTCAAGTTTATGGAGGGTGGAAGATGGGAGGCCAGCCATGGGAGCATTGGAATAGTCAAGCCTAGTGGTAACAAGGGCATGGATGAGGGTTTGAGCAGCAGATGAGCTGAGGCAGGGCGGAGACGGGCGATGTTACGGAGGTGGAAGTATGCGGTCTTGGTGATGGAGTGGCTATGTGGTTGGAAGCTTAGCTCAGGGTCAAATAGGACGCTGAAGTTGCGAATGGTCTGGTTCAGCCTCAGACAGTGGCCAGGGAATGGAGTTTGTGGCGGGGACCAAAGACAATAGCTTCGGTCTTCCCAATATTTAGTTGGAGGAAATTTCTGCTCATCTAGCACTGGATGTCGAACAAGCAGTGTGACAAATCAGGGACAGTGGAGGGGTCGAGGGAGGTAGTGGTGAGGTAGAGCTGGGCGTTGTCAGCATACATGTAGAACCTGATGTCGTGTTTTCGGATGGTGTCGCCGAGGGGCAGCATATAGATGAGAAGTAGGAGGAGGCCAAGGATAGATCCTTGGGGGACTCCAGAAGTAATGGTGCAGGAGCGGGAAGTGAAGCCATTGCAGGTGATTCTCTAGCTATGACTGGGTAGATAAGGCGGAGAGGCATTGGAGGAGGACGGTGTGGTCAACCGTGTCAAAGGCTGCAGACAAGTCGAGAACATTAAGGATAGTTTACCATGATCGTAGTCACATAGGATGTCATTTGTGACTGATAAGGGTTGTTTCAGTACTGTGGCAGGGGCGGAAACTTGATGGGAGGGATTCAAACATGGTGTTGCGGGAAAGATGGGCACGGATTTGGGAGGCGACAACACGTTCAAGAACTTTGGAGAGGAAAGGGAGGTTGGCGATGGGGCGGTAATTTGCAAGGGCAGAGGGGTCAAGGGTAGTTTTATTGAGGAGGGGGGTGATGACGGCAGATTTGAAGGGGAGGGAGACAGTACCTGAAGAGGGAACAATATCAGTTAACATGGGGACCAGGAAGGGAATTCGGGTGGTCAGCAGTTTGGTGGGAATAGAGTCAAGGCAGCAGGAGGTGGGTTTTCATGGTCAAGATGAGCTCGGAGAGGGCATGAGGGGATATGGGATAGAAACTAGAGAAAGATGCAAGTTCAGGGCTAGGGCAGGGGGGAACTGTATGGGGAGTTTGGAGGACTCCGGAGGTAATGGTGCGAGAGGGGAAATTATCAAAGCTAATAAAACTTCCCCATTGATGTTACAACTGTGGGGAGGAAAACTTCTAACACTTTTGTACTCCTTGCATACACGTGTTGAGCAGTAGGACCCAGATGCAGCCTTTGGAGTGTCACTGCAGACAAGTTATCTAGCTCAGGGCTTGATCACACTGCTGGGAAAACAATGAAATAACTTGTTGACTGCTGGTTTGATGCTTGAAAATTGTGCCAAATGTTGTCCTAGTCACAGCAATGAAGCAATCATGTTGATCATTATTATTCTAAACTTAGACTGGTTGTTAAAATGGCTTTCAGCCAAACGAATGTCAATTTTTACAATAAGTTCCCACTTTCAAAATGGACAATGAGCCCCCATCGGTAGAGAAAAACAAGTGAGTAGGGTATTTAAAATTAAAAAGAGACAAGAATAAGGAAAATTAGGTAGAACCAATGTAAACATAAAATTAAAATAGTACGAATTGAAGAGAAAGACAATGGGAAAGAAAACTGAAGGGGGAGGAAGGGAAGTGTTAAATGTTCTGTTTTTATCTAATATGTTCAGTGTTCATTTTAGTTGTATAGGGTTAATATTATAGTAATAACACTACTTCTGATATCTGTGAAGCTTATAAATGTAACATCAGAATTTATTTCAACATGACAGCGTGAGAATTGAAAAGTTAAAATAAGGGATGCCCAGAAGCTTGAAGTTCCCTGAGTTGCCAGCAGTCTAAAAATAAATAGTTCACCTGCCGGCCTTGCTGATCAGGGCAATGACATGGTGCAGAGAGACCCATGGGAGGAAAAAAATTTAGTAAGTGAAATGTTGCAATGTTCTGTGGCTCTGGAGGTTTCCACTGTACACTAATTGTACACTCCATTGGAAATTACATTTTGAAAACGGAGTAGAAACACAACTTTTGTAAGACTAAGAGGCATTTCCGGCTCAATAGGGTCATTCAAAGTATTGTTGGAATTTGAAAAAAAAGCCAGTAATCCTGTTTCTTTTCATTCTGTTGAAGTTGGCACTGCATTCCTCAGACGGTTCATTTTATTAAATCAGCAGAAAAGTTTCTCCCTCATTTTGTTTTAGTGTAGTAATCAAACTGAGCCTTTGACTGAAATAACACCCATGAAATTTCCTATTCTTACATGAACAAAGTTTTCACAGCCAGTCCAGCCCTTGGTGCCTTCGACTGGCCTGTGAACTTGTCCTCTGTGGCTCATTTGTCTGCCTGGCCCAACCTATTACATAAACTTCTTAGTGTGGATGAAACCTGCATCTTGTACAATAATTTAATTAACGTTATGGAGCTCATGGTATGTAAATCCAAATATCAGACGTTGTTACCCATACTCCGAAACAAAGATGCCATTGTCTATTATAGAGATGAGGTTACACTCCAAGCAAGCGCATGCTTTATTTAAATGAAATAATTAATTAAACAATATCCCTCTGACCTCCACCCCCAATGCACATCTCAGCCATGTATATTGCACTTTTAACTGCTCCACTGGCCTGACCTGGTTTTGTATAATTCTTAAAGCAAGTTTTCCGAATGGCTTGTTTACACAATGTAACTTATATGAGTTTTTGTGGAATGATGGTAAAGTGTCTTTTTTTTTGGTGGGTACTTTTGGATTTAATGCAGCTTTTTGTTGCCTTTGCATTTTGGGACTATTGCAAAACACTTCTTTTACCAGGCAAAGCTTTCCTACAGTCTTTTCAATTGCTGCTGAATTAACAAGTTGCAGCTAACAATGTGAAGATGAGTGTTCTTTTGGGTTTTTCGATTGTGCTCCTTCCATGGCCAGACTGCTGCCATAAAGGACTGGGATGCCAGAGTGGAGAAGACACTCTCTTCTGATCTCAAAAGAATGGGAGCTGGATTGCACATGGGATTTCATTGATCTCATTGGTATCATTAGGTCTCCTTTTCTGCAGATCAGTGACCATGTGGAGGCAGTGCACAATACTAGTGGCATGGCAGGAATGGGCAGTGATGATATTGTGGATGGCTGAACATATCCCTCCAGCCAATCCTCTCCAATGCCTGCACATGGGGCTCAAAGGGAACACGCTGAAACTGCCCATGCTGTCACACGAGTGGTGCAACCTGCAGTAGTTCTATCGCAGACCTTAGTTGCCATGATAGAGGGCCATGTCAGTCCCAATTGAAATGCAACAGCCAGCCACTTCAAGCATTCCTGCCACTCAGGTAACACCAAGGAACAATACAGGATTAGGTTTAAGAGTTCAGATATCTCATTGTCATCAAGGATGGTCAGAACCCTGGCACATGACATATGGAAAAGCATTCAAAACATCTAGGCTTGGATTTCTCTCCCATTAGCAGGTTGGCAACAGTGTGGGAATACCACCTGTCAGTGCGAGCCAACTAAAATTTCCTCCTGCAGCCCTCATTTCCTATGTAGGGTGGGTTTGGAACAGTATATCACTCCTGATAGATTTACCTCAACTGGGTGTGGGGGAAGTACAGTTGTATTGCTGCCTTTTAAAAGGGTAGTTAAAGGGCAGCATCAGTCCTCTGCCAGACTAGCTCTAACTGCACCAGCCATGGGGCTGCCAACAGCTAGAAGGGCTCCTAGATTTCCAGACGTGTCCCTGGAGATCCTTTTGGCAGAAGGTAGCGCTATAAGAACAAGATTGTTGGGCATTGAGGTCAGGAAGCCCCATAAGAGGGTGGTGTAGTCTATGTGGAGGGAGGTAGCAAAGGGAGTCACTGTTACCTGCACCACCTCAAGAACTGCCACACAGAGCCGGAAGAGGTTCAGTGTCCTCACAGGGGGAGCTAAGGTAAGTTTAGGCACTCTTGCCAATACACATCTTCTACTACTCAGACAACCTTCACTCACCTCATTACCTCTCACACTCTTTCTCCCTCAAACCTGAATGTCAAGGGAACTCACTTCTGCAAACAATCCTGCATCTTCTTTACTCAGAATCATTCTACTAATTCACATTGCTGGCCACAAGGGCTACAGCAAGTCTTCAAGGA
This sequence comes from Heptranchias perlo, assembly GCF_035084215.1. Lineage (NCBI taxonomy): Eukaryota > Metazoa > Chordata > Chondrichthyes > Hexanchiformes > Hexanchidae > Heptranchias > Heptranchias perlo. The sequence goes on along the minus strand of NC_090343.1, from coordinate 31,650,594 downwards.
CACTTGATTTAAAAGGTCAATGCACCTACACATCTTATCATGGGTTGCATGCTCTCATATGAGGGAAAGTTTCGATGCCACTCATATGCCCTTAACATTGTCTTCTCTCCCTCCAAAAGCTATCCACGTTTTCCAATATGTAATGTCAGGTGAGGTTCCTTGCTACTGGCGCATCTTCAGAAAATTTAAGCCTGTGCTTATTTGCATATAGATATATTTTCAGTTGAGCTTAATAGGATGACTAACGAGTGCTAGGAATGTTATTGGTCAACGTGACAAAAATTAAGCACTTTTGTCTGAAATTTAGCATAGTATTGGCTACTTTAATTTTGTCATAGTAGCAAATGGGTTAAAAACCAACTGCAGTCACGGAGGATTATAGCCTACATTATTTTGATACAAATGTTACAATTTTTGTCATTTTGTCTCAGGCCCATGCTTGAAGGAGGGCGATGCATTCAATTCAAATACAAACATCTTGTGGGATTTGTTCAAAAATGTGTTTGATTGGCAGATTACTTGAATGTAACAAAGTTATTTAATTTTGTCTTGGTTATCTTCAGTAAAGTATTTCTCAGTCTAGCTGGTTCAAATTTGAGGATTTGTTTAAAGCTTTGAGAGAGTGATAGTCAGGTCACACGGTTTCTGTGAACAGTTAGAAAAGAAGAACCGCCGCAGAAGAATACAAAGTTTAACCCAATAGTAGCTATTTCTTGTTTTCTACTTACTTAAGAGTAAAAGTTTAATAATTACTGTAAAATTTATGTTGTGTCATTGTTACTGTTCACTTATTCCAAGACTGTTTAATACATTTGGGAGTTAAACCCCAAGTTGCAGTGTAATGTAATATTATTCTGTTGCTTTCTGAACTCAAGGAAGATCTTGTTGAAGGCAAGTGATAAAACCAGTAAGCTGAAATAAATTGGAGTGTGTTCTCTGTTAGATTCCCTGACATTCTACTAGATACTTGGACATGTAAAAACACTCTCTGGGACAAAGAGAGCTAAGGCTCACCTGTGGGAATGGTTGATAATGCTAAACCCCCAGAAAAAATTCTAAAGTGAAAAAGTAGAAACCCCCCAAAATATTTCATTTCTTACTTTACTGATAAACTCCCAAAAAAGAATTGTGTGCAAAATGTTTATAACTATTAAGGTGGCTTGATGGTACAACATATTAGTGGCTCAGCATTCTGCCGTGGAATGGTAAGTTGCAGGTTCAGACTGTTGCTGGTCATGTAGCAATTTCCTGATCTCAGTCACGTTACCTGAGAAAGTATCCCATACAGGTCGAACACTTCGCTAAGCAAGGGAAGGAAAATTGTGAACTCTTTGCACAGCTCCTAACAGATGTCTATCATTATATTGGTAGAGGCTTAGGAGCAGATCACATGCCGACTTAATGGTTAGAGAATGATGTATGTTTTGGGAATGGTTAAAAATTTAAAATGGGGAGTGAGGAAGTGGTAAAAATGATGGCTTCTGCATAGCTGTGGCAACAGTTGTAACTTTTTTATATTGCCGCTGGCGATTGTGGGGGGGCGGGGTGGTCAGTAGTAATTCAAGAATCTCTTTCCCTCCGATACGGCACTTTCCCAGAGCAAATAAATAGTGTTTGTTTGACTCACTGTGAGAAACTAGATCAAGGTGTATATTTTTATCCATGCTCACTGGTGTTCTGTGCCACTTCAATATGAGAGAAAAATTTCTGGAAGATTACTTGAAATGAAGCAGTGAAAATGCCAAAAGTGGCTATAATCTATTTATCTTCATCGTTATTGCCATTGGGTTACAGGTAATTTCTCTTTTGCATTTAATCCGTGAAAACTCTGACAAACAACATTTCTTCTTGGGATCAGTCCAGGTCTTAGCTAATCAGTTCTACAATGAGTTCATTGTTCTATGGTGGCTGATTGTGATTGGCCAAAGACTATAAGAGACTTAACCTGCCCACGGCTTTATTTCACAAGCTGTTAAATGCCACTAAGGTTGGCAAAACAGAAATTAACATGGATGCAAGTGAATATTTGGTGATAGAAGTAAATTAAAATAAATGACTTAAGGGTGAAGCTTAAATCGACTCAAAACCATTGTTCTCTCTAGAAACTTGTGACAGCTGAAAGACAAGTGGCATTTTAAAATTTCTTTTTCTCCTTTCTTTGGTTGTATAATTAACTCTTTAATGGTTCCTTAGCTTTTCCCCACCCCCTCACCCAGCTATTTTATTCCCATTCCCTGACCGTTTGGGAACACAATCTGTTCATAGAACTCACTAGGGTGGAATTCTGTTTGGTGCTTGGGGCGGGAGTACAGTTTTCTGTAGAATCAGCTGATTTTGCCATTTAGGAGTCTTGTGTGCCCCTGCTGCTTTTCTATGGTGCTGTTCGATGCCAGCAAGTTTGAATTGAAATGGGATGTTTGAGATTATGGACACCACTGGACGTCCCTTTACTTCATTGCAAATAGTTTTTGTGCTGTTGCTCTGGGGAAACTTTTTGGCCACTACCTGCATGAAGAGAAAATACTATTAACAATTCATTTGGTGAGCTGAGGAGAGTTTGGTCTATCACATTACCATCCCCAAGCTGCTTCAGTATTTCTCTTATGGTCTTTTGACTAAAATCACCAGGCTCAGTGCTTTGTAATTTGTTTCAGATCTCAGTGGTCCAGACTTCAATCTTGCAAATCTAAATTTAAATTCAACCCACTCCCTCTGTTTTTTTTTGTATTGAAGATGGCAGCACTGAAGACATTATTTGCAGCAGTCTGGTATCCCCAAGCTTCTAAAATATCAGCCAAACTTCAAAGTATTGCCCAGTTGCCTACTTATTAGGAAGATTTTGTTGGCTTTAGTCTCCATCTGCATTATTTTAATATTTTGGAGAAGAAGTTGAAGTTCCCTTACTACACAAAGGAAATGAGATTTCCATACGGCAAAAACGTGTTGAAATCTGTTGTATTTTTACCACATGGCAGTTGTTGCAGCTTGTAGGAGTGTAGTACTGGGAGCAAAAGGACTGAATTCTCTGATTTGGGCTATTTTTTGTTTTAAAATTAGGTTACCACCCCTGGGCAATGGAATATGAATCTCTCATGAACTTTATTAGAACCCTTTTCTTGAAGAGTTTTAAAGGTCTGTAATGTTTAATTTTATTTATGTTCCTATATGAAAGGTGCATGTAACTTCATCTCTCTCAATCTCTAGGCTCCTTTATTAGTAAGCTTTCTATGAACAGTGCTGTGTATGGTATCATTCGTATCATGTCCAGAAGTTTCAAATAAACCTGATGCTAAACTTGACATATTTGGGATTGTTCAAGATTTGACTGAGTTTCCTATAAACAGTTTTTAGATGAATATTATGCATCCTGGTCATCATTATCAAAAAGTGATGATATAATCTAGCTTTATTTGGAATAATTATAACTTTTGTAAAATTATTACGTTTTCCGGAACATGTTACAAATGTTGTTTGTAATTGAATATATAGCACAGCATTGAATACGTTTTAATTTGGTCAACATTATTCAGGGATTCATGGGAATGTACTGGGAAATTAGAATGGCATCTGCAGGTCAATGCTTAAAGAATGTTAAGGGTCTCCTGAATAATAATAGTAGTAATAATAATAATAATATCAAAAATTTATATAGTGCCTTTAACATAGAAAAACGTCACAGAGTGCATAATCAAACACAAATGGATGGCGAGCTAAAGAAGGAGATATTAGGAGGGTGACCAAAAGCTGGGTCAAAGAGGTGGCTTTTAAGGAGGGTCTAAAAGAAACAGAAGGAGATGGCGAAGCAGAGGGGATTAGGGAGGGATTTCCAGCTCTTGGGGCCTAAGTGGTTGAAGGCATGGCCACCAATGGTGGGGTGAAGGGTGGGAAGATGCACAAGACCAGACTCAGAGGAATGGAGTTCTAAAGGGTTGTAGGGCTGGAGCAGGTTTCTGAGCTATGGAGGGGCAAGGCCATGAAGGGATTTGAATATGAGGATGACAATTGTAAATTTGAGGCATTAGGGGTGTGGGAGCCATTGTACATCAGCAAGGACAGGAGTGAAGGGTGAGCAGGACTTGGTGCAAGATAGGAAACAGCAGCAGAGTTTTGGATGAGCCAAAGTTTACAGTGCATGGAGAATGGGAGGTCAGCCAGGAGCGCATTGGAATAGTCCAGTCTGGCAATGACAATTTTATGGAGAGTTTCGACAGGAGATGGGCTGAGGTAGGGGCAGAGGCAGATAATGTGATGGAGGTGGAAGTAAGTGATCTTTGTGATGGAGAGGATATAGGGTCAGATTCTGAGAGTGTTGCCAGGGAAAGAGATGGAATCAGTGCCAATGGTGTAAAGTTTGTGGAAGGAGCTAAGTGTCTTTGTGGCAGTTTTGAAAGGGAGGGGGACAGTACCTGAGGAAAGGGAACCATATACAATAACAGCTAGCATGGAGGCCAGGAAAGGAAATTGGGTGGTCAACAGTTTTGTGGAAATAGGATCAAAGCAGCGGAAGATGAGCTCGAAGAGGGCATGAAAGGAGATAGGAGAGAAAGTCACAGGATCAGGGTTAGGGCAGGGAGGAGCCTGGTGGGAGGTTTAGCTTGGTGGGGAAGGGGAAGGGGGAAATAGGAGAGGCAGCTGATGGATGGTCTCACTCTCAGTGATGAAGAAATCCACGAGCTACTCGTACATGTTGTTGGAGGAGATTGAAACACATAATTCTGTTCCTGATACCTTAACATTCCTTTATCTTTAATGCTCAGAGCCTAATCTACTTCCTGCTCAGATGTCTCCCTATAATGCTGTCATGGTTACATAAGTGCAGCTTATTGGCTCTTAGTTGTTTAGGTGCTTGCAGAACATTCCTTACAAAGCTACTCATTTATCTGGCACCATTTTGAATTTGACTTAATCATCTTTCAATTACCTTAGTTACGTTTCCAGTTTTTGGGTCAAATTAATAAAACCTGATGATATTAAAACCCACCCAATCGAAAAATGTTGAATGTGATATTAATGGACTATAACACAGATTATGAGACTAATACGCCTAATAAAACTTGTATCAGCTCTTGGAAATCGGTACAAAATTAACTTTTTCACATACAAAAACTTCAGATCCCACTCTTAAATTATGTTTTAGTCTGGACCTGCAGCTTAGACAAACAATTGATGCTGTTATGCATCATCTGTCTCTGTGACAGTCACTAAATGGGTCAAGGACACTACTTGATCCTGTAAATTCCTCATTGATCAGGTACTTGTGCTGTTATACAACTGGTGTATAACTGTTGGATTGTGTAAAGCACTGGCAAAACTATGATTTTGATGCAACCAAAGCATGGCGAAAATTAACATTGAAACCTAAAATGAAGACCAATGGTCCAAAATTCTGATCGCACCTTTGTGCTGCTGAAAGTGGGGCAGGCAGGCCTGCCATGAGGTTGTGGTGCTGACCCTGCCATAAATTGCAGGGTCAACTAATTTAAATACAGAGAGCTCTGCAGACTGTGTAAATGAAGCCTGTAATGGCTCAGATATTCCAACAGTTCGAAAACTGGGGAAGAGGTGATAGTTAGATAGCCAGATGAGGGCGGGATGAACAATAGTTGGAGGAGAGGCAGAGACCTAATGCAGGAGCAGGTTATAAAATCTGCTGCTCCTTAGGCTATGGCAGCACTGGAGGAAGCAGACTACCTGGGTGAGAACAAAGAAATAAGTGGCAAACTTTAGGGTTTGAACCTGGGTGCCATGCTAATAAAAATGCAGCAGAGGAGGGACAGGCTATATGGGGTTATGGAGCTGCAAAACCCATAAAGAATGTGGACTTTGTTGATGGAGATGGCCATGGCAGTGAGTGCTATCTTCTTGAACTCCAATACTCCTTTGCAGTGCAGGAAGAAGTTTAGCAATCTCACCAGAGCAGCCAAGGTAAGCTACAGTTTTCAACAGAACACATAGTTCCTTCTATGCCTTCTTAACGAACCATTGCCTCCTTAAGCAGATCTCTTCTGATACATTCTTGGTGTCAGTTTTTGTCTGATTACTTTTCTGTCAAGCACCTTGGGACATTTTTTCTCCATTAAAGGTATTATATAAATGCAAATTGATTTTTTTTTACAACTAAGCGTTTCCTAGGTGACTAAAATTTCAGTTCTAACTTTCTACATCTACTCTGTGCTTCTTTAGTGGCAAGAGGTTTTGAAGCTGATGCTGTCCAGCAAGAGCTTTGGGAGACTGAGGTGGTACTTCTTTGTCTTTGGCAATTTCCCCTTTAAGAAGAATGTAGAGAATTTGAAGGCTGTCTGCTTGCCATCATATGGAATGAAAAACAAGTGTTAGAAAGCAGTCCTTAAATGGAGGTGATCATAAGAACATAAGAAATAGGAGCAGGAGTAGGACATACGGCCCCTCGAGCCTGCTCCACATTCAATAAGATCATGGCTGATCTTTGACCTCAACTCCACTTTCCCGCTTGTTCCCCATATCCCTTGATTCCCTTAGTGGCCAAAAACCTATCAATCTCATTCTTGAATATACTCAACGACTGAGCATCCACAGCAGAATGAGATAATACATATTGTGAGTTTTCCACTACTTTACATGTTGAAGAAATTCTTGCAGGGGAAGGAATGAGGTGTAAAGGGTACTGAGGTACTTCCTGCACATTGCTGGTAAGTTATAGAAGGCAATCACTAAAGTTATGGCAAGGTGGCTGGAAATGGGAAACATGCTTATTATAGTCTATTGTTACAAAGTATGACTGCTACCTGTAACCTTATCAGAAAACCTCTTCCAGCATTGATTAGCTATGTTGGGGTTAGGGGTGAGTTTGGGGGTTGCTGGCTGTGATACTTAGTCCAGGCCCAGTGGAAGAAGGTGGCCTTGGTAGTATGTCCAATGTAGCCTCCTACCCTTGGGATCAAAAATCTGGGTCATCCTTTATTGGATTTTAAACATAATGCCTTAGCTAAAGAGTCTGTAAATTTGGGTGCTTAGTGCCCTGAAGAACCACCAACTCCACAAATTACATTGGGCCACATTGTTTCAGACACAATATGGCTGCCTTGGCCCTTTCAGCTGTTGCAACCAATTTAATCAGCAGCAGCACTGAACCTCCCTACTTTCCTACTCTGCCCCTGCCCTCAGAGATGGGCTCCTGATCAAAGGCACAAATAGAATTGGGATCCAACCCTACTTATTGAATTAGGGCCCACAGAGCTAACTAGGATTGGGGTTATGGCAGGGATCACACCTGTGGGCAGAAGTACAGTCTTGGCACACTCCTGGTGGTAAACCCACCACAGAAGAAAATCTGTAGTGACAAGTATTGGATATCTTAAATAAATACTGTAATAAAAAGAATCATAATTTGAAATCAAAGTCAAAACATTCTTTTTAGCATTATGTGCATTTTTCCTTGTTTATAGCTCACATTAAATTTTTCTTTCTAAGAACCTTCATGATTTCTATAATTCTTATCAACTCAAAATACTGTAATTGAATAATATATAGAAAATGTTTCATTATAATTGTGTGCAAAAAATCATAGAGCAGAATCTTTTGCTAATATCTTAATCAGAGGCTTTGATAATTGAATCCATTCTTGTGGCAAACAGCTTATTTGATTGTATATAATTCTGTGTATCCAATTAATATAAACTTGTGTTTTTATCCTCCATCTTGTGGTGTTTACCTTCCATTTTATTGCTGGACTGAGGGGGTACTCTGGGCTGGACAAGTGACCTGTCCTATGGTTTTTGCTAATGCTGTGGTCTTTGTGGCCACTTGAGGTGCAATGGAACAGACCAGAGTAACATCCTGCTCTCCATTTTCCCCTTTCTCTGTGTGGGGAACAGCTTTGACCACACTCTGAATCTTTTCCCGACAGTCAGGTTGAGATTGGATGTTCATCATATGAGGAATCTTAGCTATGAACCTATATCCTACCACTCCTTGGCACAGTGCATTAATAAACCAATGTGGTGAACCACAATGGATATACTTTAGAAATAAATGCTTTTGCTTAGTGACTAGAAGGTGAAAAAACAAAGCTGTTATCTACTACTTAAATTGTACTTTTTGTAGACTAATTGTAGTAATCTTTAAATACTCTCACCTCTTCTCGGGCATTCAGCTCATGCATTTATCTCTGGATAGGCTTTGATGAGGTTTGGAGCCCGTATTAAGTATTGATGAGTAGGTGTCGCTTGATGGCACTATTGATGACTTCTACTGTCATTTTACCAATGATTGGAAGTATACTGATAGGACAGTAATTGGTAGGGTCAGATTTATACTGTGTTTTGTGGATAGAACGTACCTGGTAAATGCCAGCTGTACCAGAACAGCTTGGCTAAGGGCATGGCTAGTTCTGTTGCACAAGTCTTCAGCACTACAACTGGGATGTTTTTGGGGCCTATAGCCTTTGTTGTGTTCAATGTACTTGGCCTTTTTTTTTAATGTTATGTGGAGTGAACCAAATTGGCTGAACATAACTTCTGAGGCAGGATCTAATATAAGTTAGTCAAGCATTCACATATCATAGTGGTACCAATGAGCCTTCTGTCCCAGCTTTCTTTGTGAAGAGGAGCCTTTGCATGCACTCATCTGCCAAAATGAGGTATGTTCACCTGTCTCCAGATATAGGTGCCGGTAGGGGGGCACTTAGCAACTCTCGTGCAGCCTAATTTCTCTGACAGCCCTTTGTTGGTCCTGCTCTTCCTCTACCAAAAACCTCAGATAAGAGTATTTCCATTCGGAAACTTATGGTGCCAGTAATGGTGGTGGGGGCAAAAGAAAAAGAATAATTCACAAAGGATCATGGGAACCAAAGCACTAGCAGAAAAGAGAAAAAAAATCAGTAACAGTCCAAAATGTCCTAAAAGCACTTCCCTTTGTATAATTGCGCCCTTTAAATGGAGTGCCACTGACTTCTCGGCCTCTAGCAACCCTGGATGCCTAATTTCCTCAATATTGTTTACACTGGATGTTCTGCATATCAAACAAGGGTAAACTTATGTGCAGGATCTGCCTGCCCCATTTCCATATTTTAATGCAGCTTGCCCCTGTTTTGGATGGGAGTTTCTGATGTCCTGCCCCAACCCCAACCAGAAACTTGAACTTGATCTCTGCTTCATTACATGCTCCATTATGGGTGAAACTAGAACTAGGGGGCATAATCTTAGAATAAGGGGCTGCTCTTTCAAAACTGAGATGAGGAGAAACTTCTTCACTCAGAGGGTGGTCGGTCTGTGGAATTTGCTGCCCCAGGAAGCTGTGGAAGCTACATCATTAGATAAATTTAAAACAGAAATAGACAGTTTCCTAGAAGTAAAGGGAATTAGGGGTTATGGGGAGCGGGCAGGAAATTGGACATGAAGCTGAGTTCGGATCGGTCAATGCCCTGTGGGTGGCGGAGAGGGCCCAGGGGCTATGTGGCCGGGTCCTGCTCCGACTTCTTGTGTTCTTTAGATTTGTGGTTGGGATCAGATCAGCCATGATCTTATTGAATGGCGGAGCAGGCTCGAGGGGCCGATTGGCCTACTCCTGCTCCAATTTCTTATGTTCTTATGTTCTTATTATGCTCTGTCTGCACCCGTGGTATATCAGAGACTAAAGTCAGCCCCATTAATTAGCTCTGAAACACTGGATATTATTCGAGAATTTATAGCACCCAATGACAACCGGCACCAATTGGCATTAAGAGCCCCCAACCAGGCCGTAATTTGCATCATTAAGCAGTGGATGATAAAATAACACCAGCATTTTAATGCTAATAAATTATATTTTCACATGGTGGGAACCCATAGATGATGCTTCAAATGGCAGCTGATGCTGCTAGTGTTTTTCTCCCTTGTATTCTGTCCCTATTAATACCAATCTCCATGAGTGTTGGCAGCAAAAAACATAAATTCCAGATTCAATTCCCAAACTGTGCTGACTTAGCTAATCTTAGCAGGGGTCGCTGTAGAGATGCTGCAATTGGCTTTGGTTTCCCAGAGTTAGGAACAGGAAAATCAACTAGGTTTCTTCACTTCTGATCACTATCCAGTGACTGTAGCTAGATGATGTGCATGAGCAGGTGAGGGCAGGATTAAATGTAGTACCACCCACAGTTGAATGGCTTGAATTCATTGTCTAGGTTCACTAGACTAGCTGTCTCACTGGCGACTTGGGTGAGGTCCCCTCAGCATGAGTCAGCACTAATAGGACAATGGGGGAGAAAACTGATTTGGAGATGGGGGTCGGGGGGGAGTTCTCGACTTCAAAAATTCTTTACAGTTACATTTTAAAGATAGACATACTTTGTAATATATATCTCAATGAATAAGTCTTTTGTCGGAAAAACAGATTGTTCACAACTTTGTATTTAACATGACTGGGAGAGAAAGGCATTTTTCAAATGTCAAACCTTCTCTGCCAAAATTTTGGAAAGTTTTTGAACTTTACTGTTTCCTCCTCTCATTTTCCCTGTCTGCCTTATGCCAAGCTCACGTATACAACTCCCTGCTAAAAAAAATGATTTCCTTTGTGGTGATTTTTTAATGTAATGCCATGTACAACGTCATTTGTGGCTTCCACTGACCCATTAAATGAAAAGCACATTACAAAGTTATTTATCTGCCTTTGATCAACATTATTACTTGGCTTAATGCTGCCCGTTTTTGGGCTGAGGGTTGTATTTCCTTTTAAAAACCGCAGTTTGCTACTGACATCATTCAGCTGTTTGTTTGTGTTTATTTTTGACTGAAACAACAAACCAAAAAGTAGTGCGATGTCTACCCTGTAATTTTAAATTATATGTGTTATTGCAGTTTTGTATGTTATCAAAGGTAGTTTTATTTGTGGTTTTTATTAAGATTTGCAGTGTTACTCCAACAATGTACCTCAATTCCAATGCTAAACACAAGATTTATTCTAGAGTGGTTGACTGAAAAGCAAACCACATGGCGATTGAGATATTTAATCCAAGAACACATGGGATTAATTGCTTACCAATGTCACTAACTGCTTTATTACTTGGTAATTTGCTGCTCCCAAACTGGTTATTTTAACTTTATCACACTGGTGTAGTTGGGAACAAAAGTGTAAACACAGAGGGTGACAACTAACTCCAAGTTAAGAGACATGAGAAAGACTATTTATATGAAAGTCACCACTAGTGCACAAACCACATGTGCTGTTTAAACAAGTTTCATTTGGGTTGTTTTGAGCTGGTTTGTTGTAGCATGACATTTTCTGTAACCTTTATTGATGTACTCCTACCCACCATCATGCTTTATCGGGCACGAGATCTGAAGTCCGATTCTGAATAAAAATTCGATTGAATTTTAAGCATTCGGGGAGAAATCTGAACTTCACTCCCAAATCAAAATTTGCCAAAAGAGGAAAGTTTTAAAAGGGCTTCATGTGAAGCCCTTTTTAGTTTTTCAGTTAAATTTTTGTGCTGATCAAGATGAGAGATGTCAGTGTTGGGGAATGAAAGACTTTACAGATCTTCCAGCCCAGTGTCAGCAATTTGGGGAAAGAACAGGCTAGCTGGAGAATAGAAACTTGCCACAATAATGTGCTTGAACCACAACTCGTATGACAATGCAAATGTGACTTTTTAATTTCCCACATAGATATCTTTATAGCTACTGAGTGATATGTATTAAATTATAAGCAGTTTTGTGATGTTGGCCTACACATTAAGAACTGGGTGAAAATGCCCCAAATTATTTTGTGTAGGACTCTTTTAGAACCATAGAAAGTTACAGCACAGAAGGAGGCCATTCAGCCCATCGTGTCCCTGCCACCGGAAAAGAACTATCCCCAGTTTAATCCCACTTTCCAGCATTTGGTCCGTAGCCCTGTAGGTTACAGCTCTTCAAGTGCTCATCCAAGTACTTTTTAAATGAGTTGAGGGTTTCTGCCTCTACCACCCTTTCAGGCAGTGAGTTTCTGACCCCTACCACCCTCTGGGTGAAAAAATTTCTCCTCAGCTCCCACCTAATCCATCTACAATTACTTCAAATCTATGCCCCCTGGTCACTGACCCCTCTGCTAAGGGAAATAAGTCCTCCCTATCCACTCTACCAAGTCCCGTCATAATTTTATGTACCTCAATTAAATCTCCCCTCAGCCTCCTTTGTTCCAAAGAAACATCCCCAGCCTATCCAATCTTTTCTCATAGGCAAAAATTCTCCAGCCTTGGCAACATCCTCGTAAATCTCTGTTGTACCCTCTCCAGTGCAATCACATCTTTCCTGTAATGGACTCTTGCATCCATCAAAAGCAAAATACTGCCATCCTTTTTGTCTGGGCTGGATTTGTAAATAAGCCCAGACACTGTTTTAGCCCACTGCACCATGCAGCCCCCATCCCAGAAAAAATAATGACGTGCATGTAGGTAGCCCTAGAATTCCATCTCAGTTTCAGTTTCCAGCCTCACATTTGTATAACTCTGAAGGAAAGAGTCCCAATCCTCAGTGATGGGTCTAGGATCTGTCCTCCAGCAAAGTTGGTTTCTGTTGGTTAACTGTCAGCTATTTATGCTCAGGAATCAAATTTTACATTGCATTTCACAAATATCATCTTCTGACTAACTTTATATCTTAATATTGTTGCATTTCTGCAAATCCTGACCTACTAAATATCTGTGACTTACTTTTAATGGACTAGATTGTAAATGAAGCTACAGTCATCTCTTTCAGCTGGCTATAGAACAGATGAAACTTGCTCTCGTAACCACAGCTACAGACATGATTTTGAATACTTCCCTAAAAGAGGAAAGGTATTTCGGGAAACAGTTTATTGTCCACTAATTTCTGATGACTGTTTTCACTCTTGTGTCAGAGTCTGTTGATACAATCTAATCTAGGTGCAGATTCTTCAGTTGGTGATTTCAATTGCTACTTTGAAAATTGAATAAGTAGCAAATATGAGAATGCAATTGGCATGTTTTACTCTTTCAGAGTTGATAGTCTTTTTCAATTGGATTGCTCTCAATGCTTACTTATATCTAGCACTGACTGGCTCTACTGATTACCTGAAGACATCACTTGGCCTACCACTTAGTCTGCATCCAAGCAGACTAGCTGGTAGTCTCTTCAAGCATGAGGTCTTGGTGAATGATGAGGCTATTGGAACTGTCTAAACAGCAAGTTGCCAGTTCAGACGAGTGTCAATTCAGACTTCATCGTGCTTATATCTGGTGGTGCAGAGTGCAATATTCTACCCATGCAGCTGTGCTCAAGCACTAGATCAAGTTCCACGGTATTTTTATTGCATTCTCAAAAAAATGTGCATTCACATACATTTTTTATGAAGCCATTGTATATTTAAGTGTACATGCTCATATATTTTAAAAAACTATTGTATGTTTATACATTTGTGTAAGTGTACATTTACATATACATATTTTGTTAAGCCATTGTACATTTTGATTACATGCTGCTTGTGGGAGGAATATATTGATAGGTACAAGATTCTTGGAGTGACTGTGGTTGCACTGGGAGCAATGTGAGTCGGGGGTTGAAGCAGTTGTTTTGGTCTTGGTTTCTGGTTCTGCAGTATTTACCAAAAAGCAGAAATGGCTTGATAGATGGCAAAGTGTACCTTCATGCTGAACATCAATATTTTTTATTTAAATTGCTATTGGTGATACAAGACTTATGGAATATAATAAAATTTGTTAACAACATTGAGTGTAACCTCACCATTGATCCTCTTGTGAGGAATAGGGCAGAGTTGGTAAACATCATATGCAGAAATATCATCTGAAGTCCAAGGTCCAGTCCAAAAGTTCCATTGGTGTATAACAGCCCAATTAGCCGAAGCAAAATAAGGTGCAAAAAATTAAATATTTTGTAAAAACTTGATCTTGGAAAAGCTCCTGGTCCTGATGACACAGGTGATTAGGATCTCTAAATCCTTAAGAACTAACTGTTCCATAGATTCATCTGTTTCAGTTGTTAATTAAATTTATCTCAATTGAATAGTATCAACAAGAAGAGTTCAAAATCAAACCTGATAACTTCAGACCAGCATCCCAACTGCCAGTCATGTCAAGCTTCATCATAACAAGCTTATGAGAAGGTTTAATGAAACAGAGGCTTGCAGCATATTTGAGCTGTTGAAATGGATGATAACAATGGATCATAGTAAAGGAATATTTGTTTCATTGCAACACTTACCTAGGATTCCCTCAAGAAAGCTTAGACTGAATTAGTCAATGAGTGGACAAATGGTGTGTTATTTTCAGCACTGAGAAGATCTGTTGCAAAAGAGAGATGATGTTGCCTTAGTACAATTTGTCGATATCTCTTTGTGATTCCTGCAGCTGCAGGGTCAAATTCATGAAGCATATATCTTTACAGCCACTCTCGGGCTCTATAACAGCAGGGTTCAGTCTAACAACGTGGTGAAATTAGTCTTCAGCGGTAGCGCAAACGGGCGATAACGAATTGGCAGCCCATTTTACACCCCGCACGACTTTCTTTTCCATTGGGGTCGAGTTTAATCTCCCTATCGGGTGGGAATGGTGAATGGGAGGGGTCAAAATCGGGTCATTATCGTTCTGTTCCTGTCCGGCACCTTTTTCTCTTCACCGACTTTCAGCTTGGCCTAGGCTCCTGCTACAAGCCTGCATGGTCCAATAATGTCATTGATGCCGCAATGCTGTTTGAACTGGAACGCCTTGTGGAAAACCCACCAAAGAAACCAGATGGGAGGCAGCAGAGTGGCCAGACTCGGACAATGTAAATCTCTTTTTTTACTTTTTCAGGAGGATTTCTTGGGGGCTCTGGAAGGAATCCTTGAGCCTTCCCTGCCACTGCCTTCCTTCCCCCTCCCCACTATGTATATGTTTGGGAATTCTTTTCTTCCCCAGTCCTACACTTAACCTTACGCCGGGAACCATTCCCCTACATCCCCGGCAGCGTCTGTCTTCAGCCCCAATTCTCGCTCCCGCCCAACAGCCTTGATGACATTCCTGCCTACTTTGGGCCCCTATCTCACCAATCCCACCCTGAGTTAAAATCAATCCCACTGAATTCAGTGGAAAAGAAAATTGAGCATGTTGTAAAATGGGACTACCAATTCGCTATCTCATGTTTTGTTCTACTGCCGAAGACCAATTTCACGTCTGTGTGTCCAAGAAAAGGTCATTCAGTCTGTCCTGAACCTTTTTTTCTTGTCTTTCTTTTTGTTATTTTTGTTCTCTCCTTTCTGCCACTATTCCCCCAACTACTTTCCAAAGATTTTTTTTTTCCTAGCTCTCCATTGGGATGGAACATGAATGTTTAGGCTCAATTCACATCTCCCTTTCTTTTCCTCCCCTACCCGCTCAGTATCTAGCTGAAATCTTGAGCTGGATGCTTGTTGAATTATGGTTATAAGCTGCATATTACAAGGAGATTTCTGAGGACAAATTATAAACTAAACTGACAGGAATTTGGCCATTACAGATTAATTCATAGATACTTGAAATGTTCCCAATTTGGATCTGGGGTTTCACTGGTGCCGGGACATTTGTTTTGACTTTTTTCTTATAATCTTAAAAAAAAATCTAGTGCTGTTTGATGTTCCAAAGTTACACACACAATACATTTCCCTTCATTGCATAATATTGGAACTGGACAATTTTATGAACCAAATTAATTATGTGATCATAATCTGTCTTGAAATGAACAAAAGATCAGCCTAGCCTCACAGTCCCTTGGTACAAGGAGATGCACCACGTAGAAGCAGTAGGAAGAGGAAGTCTAAGGTTTTGTAATCACGAAGGGTACGCACAGTGGCGTCAGTCTGACAGAATGTCATGTTTTTCATTTATATTTGTATTTTGTTAAATGCACATTAAATGTTATAATTCTCACCATTACTGCCACGTCTTGCCCATTCTTGAATCGCTTTTGTGAAAGTGCCTTTTCATGGGCTTCATCATGAACGGCGAGCCTTGGTGCTACCCATTGGGCGCATTTACAATGGGTGTATGTGTGATTGTAGGAATGTTTTCTGCAAGGGTGGTGGGGGAGGGGGTGTAAGAGGCTGGTGTTAGTGGTGGTCATTCCAGGTGGTCTGTGTACTTGACTATCTTCACTTTGCAGAGCTCCTTTTGAGAATCAATCAAATATGAGTGACTCCCTAGCATCACGAACAGCCAGGTGAGCCGCTGCTCTGCTGATGGGTTTGTTATAAGCTGGATAGCCCGGTGGTGAAGGATAGAATACTAGAGCCTGGTTTTTAGTTGCTTCCAAGCCTTTATTCAGAGAGCTCCACTTTACACACACCACACCCTATATAAGCTCTCATACGGATACAAGAGAGCCCCAATTGATACACACCACCTGAATACAATTAACACATTGATATAAATCACATGGATACAATTAACAGGGTTGTCCCTCCTCCTCCTTGTTGATGGCAGGTGCAGCTGCTTCATGAACGCATGGGACCTCAGCCACCGGTAACCTTCTCTATTGAATGATGTTGTGCAGGATGCAACACATGACTATTATCCTACACACTCTCGCTGGTGCGTTCTGAAGGGCTCCCCCAGATTGATCCAGGCACCTGAAGTGCATCTTGAACATTCCTATGGCTTGTTCAATGACAGACCTGGTGGTGATGTGACTGTTGTTGTACCGCTGCTGTGCCTTTCTGGTGGGGTTTCTCAGAGGGGTCATGAGCCACATCTGCAGGGGGTATTCCTTGTCTCCAAAGTCCCAGCCCTCAAGCCTGTTTTGTGCGTGGACGAGGGCCGGGATGTTGGATTCGCGCAGAATGAAGGAATCATGGCAGCTGTCAGGGAATTTGGCACACACATGCAGAAACCTCTTCTGGTGGTTGCAAACCAGCTGCATGATGATGGAGTGATATCCCTTTCGGTTGATGAACAGTCCTGGCTCAGTTGCAGGTCTTTGGATTGCTACGTGTGTGCAATCAATTGTGCCCTGTACCCTTGGGAAGCCAGCCAGAGTGTGGAAACCCACTGCCCTCTCAGTCTGGCTGATGTTGTCGATGGGGAAGTTGGAGTAGTTGGATACCCTGGAAAACAAGCCATCCGTGACCTCTCATATACACTTATGTGCAGATGACTGAGATCCCGGCAATGTCACAGTGGCGTCTAGAAGGATCCGGAGGCGAAGAAATTGAGGGTAGTGGTGACTCTAACTGCGATGGGCAATGCGTTGCCACCATGGCAAGCCGGGAGCAGCTCTGCATGAGGGAGGGTGCAGATGTCTCTGACCACCTAGCGACTCAATCTGAGCCTTTGTACACACTGCTCCTCTGAGGTCCAGGAAGCTCAGCATCTGCCTCTACCCCCTCTCCAGCAACCTCGGCCCTCCGTTGTTCCCCTCTCTGCTCTTCTGCAGGTCGTTGTGGCGCATCTCTATCTTGTGGAACTGCAAGCCTCAGAACTGCACACCGTGCCTGCTGCGGATGGTGGTGTGCCTCCTCCTCAGGTGTAATGTAAAATAAATTTATTGCGCCCTCCATCCTGATGGTGTCAGTTTGAGGGTGTCCAAAATGTAGGTGAATATGTGTGAACACGAGAATTCTGAGTGTCAACAAAGAAATCTCAGCCTAAACACACAGAACTTCCATCCAAAGGTTTGTCTGAGAGAACTGATTGCCCTGCTGCAAAAACTCACCTTTTATTCATGTGTCAATCACTGGCTCAAAGGTCCAAATAAGGGTCAGGTGCAACTCACCTCCGTTTCCATGTCGTCTTTCAGAGACCACGGGAGAGACGTTGAGGCAGAGTTAAAATAATTTCCCTGCTTTAATACACTAAAAATTAAACCCCTTAACAAGTTTAAGTCTCTTAATTGTCACTTTAAATATCAGGAAGACTTTCGGCTTTCTGAAGCGCATACACACCCAGTCTGGGTCAAACACGAAAGTTGGTGGCTTGGAGCCGGGATTCGTTCTCGCTCCTAAAATCATCTATTTTCACTGCCCCCCTGGCCACAACCCACCCGAACCTGGAGGCAAAATCATGCCCGATATGTCCAAGTCAGGATGGTGTGACCTTGGAAGGAAACTTGGAGGTAATGGTGTTCCCATGATTTTGTTGCCAAAGCACTTTAATGCTATCCCACCATTAATGATAAAACAGAAAACAATCCATGCCACAATTTGCAGACAATCTGAACATCAACATTAATACAAATGAGCAGTTCATGCATATAGATATATTCAGTTGGACGGTGTACATTTACATTGTGAATAATGGAGCAATCAGTCCTTTGTTCACTGGCAATTAAATGATTTATGAACTTGTGTTACATAGTGGGAGTATAGGCTTAATAATATCTCCTAGAAATGAAAAACTGACAGTAATTTCATGAAGGTGTATTTTTTCTTTTAGAAAGTGTGTATTTTCTAGTTTGAGGTATATTCACTGGATGTGGTTCTAGTACATGCTTACTAATGAGATGTATCTTGGTTGCATTATTTTGAGGTATAAGATCCAGACTAGTCCCATCAAGCACTTTAGTACTTTGCCAAAACCTCTGTTTTTTTCCATAGCTACTCCTTGGGAAAACACATGCAACAGCGTCATTAGCAGTTGCCTGCCTATGAGTGCTTGTTAAATATTATTGCTTGTGGTTTTGATGAGTAATATGTTACAGTAACTATTGTTTGAACTGTTTCTGTATTTACTGGTATTCATACATAGTTGATATCAGGGGTATAGTTTTTGCATCAGTACATTCCTGATGCTTAATCCCAAGTGGGCGGATGAGAGTCATAAATCAATTATTTCTCCAGTGGAATGTTATTTTGTTAACTTGTATGTCAAATGGAATTGGCACCTCATCGAGAAAGAAAGAATGAAATAAATAACCAGATAGTTTGTTTTAGGTGTTGGTTGAGCGATAAATGTTGGCCAGGAGAACGCCCCTGCTCTTTAAATAGTGTTATGGGCTCTATTACGTCCACCTGAGAGGGTAGGTTTAACATCTCATCCGAAAGACGGCATCTCCGACAGTGCAGCACTCCCTGAAACGTCAGCTTAGGTTATATGCTCAAGGCTCTCGAGTGGGGCTTGAACCCACGACCTTCGGACTCAAGGGGCCCGATATTACCAGGGCGGCGGGGTGGGGGGGGGGGGGGGGGGCGATTGGGCGCGTGGGTAACGCGCCCGGTGAAATCAGTCTGCTCCGCGCGCAATCGCAGGCTGATTGGATCCACTTACCTGTTTTTCCGGGTTCCCCGCTGCTGATCTGCGCGGCGGGCGGGCTGCGCATGCGCAGTAAGGTCTGTCAGCTGGAGGAGCTCTATTTAAAGGGGCAGTCCTCCACTGACTGATGCTGCAAGAAATAGGAAAAATTACAGCATGGAGCAGCCCAGGGGGAAGGCTGCTCCCAGGTTAATGATGCCTCACTCCAGGTCTTATTGGATGGGGTGAGGAGGAGGGGGAGGACAGAGATCTTCCCCCCGGCGGGCGGGAGGAAGCGGCCTGCCTCTGCCACCAAGAAAGCCTGGCTCGAGGTGGCAGAGGAGGTCACCTGCACCACCAACATATCGCCCACCTGCATACACTGCAGGAGGCGCTGCAATGACCTCAGTAGGTCAGCCAAAGTGAGTACACTTACTCATTCCCCTACACTCCGTCTGCCACATCATCGCCCCCACCCCACATCTCCTTCTGCACTGCCAACACTACTCTGTCACATCACCCCTCACACCCACTCAAACCTCATCCTCATCTTACCTGCACTTACTCACCTCGCCAGTACTCATCCCGCCACTACCACTCAATCCAATCCTCATACAATCTCATGGCTCTATCTCATACTCACCCTCTCATGCATCTCTTTCACAGTCAGCCACACTCAACCTGCCACCACCTGTGGTGCAGCCACAGGGCATGCATCACATATATGCAGTACGCAGCGTAAAGCAAACGTGTCGTGAGCATGAAGGGGATGCACAAGGGTGTTTGAGGGTTTGTCATGGTTTTTACTTATATTTAATTTCCGATCAACTCACATTACATATTATATTGGCGCCACGACTGCCACATCTTTGCGAATCTTGTCTGGTTTGTGCAATAATGCCCTTTCCTGAGGACCACAATGAAGACCCATAATTGATGCCACCCATTTTGTCACTGCAGAGTGGGTGTAGGTGTATTTGCAGGGCTCTTTTGTGCAGACGACTGAGAGACGTCAGCGATGTCCCCAGTG
Organism: Heptranchias perlo; assembly: GCF_035084215.1. Classification (NCBI taxonomy): domain Eukaryota; kingdom Metazoa; phylum Chordata; class Chondrichthyes; order Hexanchiformes; family Hexanchidae; genus Heptranchias; species Heptranchias perlo. Next base: position 31,630,414 of record NC_090343.1, on the reverse strand, counting down.
GCACCCTGGAAGGATGCGGAGGAGAGGTTGTTGAGGGCAGTGGTGACTTTGACAGCGACAGGTAAGAAGATGGTGCTCGGGCCAGCCGTGGGCAGCTCGGCATAAAGGAGGCTGCAGATGTCCACGACTACATGTCGAGTGACTCTGAGCCTCCGTGTGCACTGCTGCTCAGAGAGGTCCAGGAAGCTGAGCCTTAGTCTGTGGACCCTGTGGCGAGAGTAGTGCCTTCTGCGACGCATCTCTCTCTGCGGTTGCCCTCCCTCCTGCTGTGCAGGTGGATGTGTCACTGCACTGTTTTGTGGAGCTCCACGTGTCAGAGGTGGACGGCGTGGCCGGCGAGGCTGGTGATGCTGTTCACCCTCCAAGGAGGTCATGACTGCAGCTACGGCGGCCCCCATCCGGAAGATGTACATCTGAGGGGGTCTGCAAGGTAGGTAAATGTGTCTGGACACCGGGGTAAGTGTGCAAGTTGGTGACTTTTATTGTTAGGAGGAGGGTGGTGGAGGCCAAACTTTGTCCACGGTGACAGAGTGGCCTCCTGCAATGAGTGAGGGTCTTCCCTCCCCCCACCCCACCCCCACCTGTCAAATGGACCTTTGCAGCTGCCACAGGCTGATGGCTGCAACACGTCCATTTGAACTGGGAGTGTTTCCCCCAGTACAGGAAGCAGTCCCAGTTGTTTGTAAAATCCCAACCCTCCTAAAATATCTCGTTAATCAGGTCTGTAAATGACATGAAATACCAAAATAAATACTTTAAGTGGCACCCCTCCGGCTTTAATTGCAGGCGGGAGTCCCACATGCAGGGGCTGAGCGCATATGTCAGCGCGTCAGTGGGAAACCCGGAAGTGGGCAGGTTGGAACCGGGCTCCCGCCCCGCCCCGGGAATCCCTGATTTTTGGAGCCCTCCCGCCAGGAACGCACTTGATCGCGGGTGCTAAAATAGAGCCCAAGAAGTGAGAGTGCTACCACTGAGCTAAGGCTGACACCTTCATCTAAAAAGCCAAACTCTTTTTCAGTCTGTAGTCAAAATGACAGAGCTGCTGCCAATCTCCTTAACAGCTCTCCCCATTCAGACTTTACATAAATGCTTAGTTCTAACCATTGCAAGGAAAGCATGAGCTTCTGGAGGGTACTTGAGAGGGAAAAAGCAATGTAAATGACTGGCTCATTTTTGCTACATAGTTCATTTTAGAGCCAAAGCTTGGTTCCATTTGCAACTCTGTTTACCCATCATGGTGTCTTTTTATGGTAATCTTTTCAAATGATTATTTACCATTTTCCTTTGATACACTTGCTGGGATGGAGGGTAAATAAAATGAGACCTCTTAAAATTTTGGTGACAGTATTTCTTGCTTGACCAACAGTAGAGAACATTCTGAGCCAATGCTTTCCCCTCCGCCTCACCCGGTGTCATGGCCAATATTTATACCTCAACTAACAACACTAAAACAGATTATCTGGTCATTATCGTATTGCTGTTTGTGGGACCTTGCAGTGTGCAAATTGGCTGCTGTATTTCCTACATTGCAACAGTGACTACACTTCAGAAGTACTTCATTGGCTGTACAGCACTTTGGGAGGTCCTGAGGTGGTGAAAGGTGCTATATAAATGCAACTATTTTAATTTTTTTCTTCTAGAATTGAGTGCTTTAAGGCTTCACATGAGGCAGCCAGCCAGCCAACAACTTACAAAATACTTCATGGGTGTGAGTGTCAAGCAATCCTTGGGATGAAACAGGGAATCGTTTGTGTCAGGATGTTGCCATGCCAATGCCTTAATGAGTTTATGTACCTTGCACGCTGCTAACATGTAGGGACAATGTTCACTGTTTTCCAGCCACAATGGAAAACTTAAGTTCTCTCATAAAAGATTGAGAAGTATGATCCAAGTCTTAAATACTGAGGCAAAGATGATGGATGTATAAGGTACGCTATTTTGATTTGATTTGAGTTGGCAAAGCAAAATGTATAGCAGGGGTATAGCTAACAATCTGAAATGTCTACACATAGCAGCTTATCTGTTGTGTTCCCCACTCCCTATCGTCCAGGGTAGACATAGTATGTACCAGAAACAAGGTGGGCCAGTGGAGAGTTTACTTTCTTGGGGGAGGGGGGTTGGAAAATTTTGATTTTTTAAAATTATTTTTAAGTTTTACAGTACATAGCCTAGGCTTTCTGGTCCTGTCTCCGTTTTTTGATGAAGGAGGCTGGGAATATGCTCGGAAATGCTACGCCGCTGCTCCTCCAACCCCTCCAACCCCCTACCTTTAACAGAGGCCAGTCCAAGTAGCATGAATTTCGCCCACCCATGTGTAGCAGGCACATTCAAATCATATGGTCATGAGGGAAATCCAGTGATGGCAGTTTTTTCTGAATTTGCCCAGTTCAAACGCTGGATTCTGTGGTCACTGGGCATCGGTGTCCACTGGTGATTGGAGCTTCGGGGCTTCAATAGAAGAGGGACCTGTGTAAATATTCTGAGCCATAGGAGAGAATTTTTGCCAATGAAAAAAATAAATTCTTGGCTGTTGCCTCTTTCACCCTTGTGTAAGCCCCCCCCCCCCAAGGCCTGCTGCATCAAATTTCTGGCGTAACTCCCCAGCAGAGGCCAGGAAGCCCACCTTCCATGTGGAAATTACCCCAGGACAGGAAATATGGCTGGCGTCGGGAGTTATCTGCAGGATAGGCAGAAGTTCCACCTTGCCAGAAATAGCTCCCAATTGACAAGTTAATTCCTCTGTTAAAAGAGCAGACAAATACATTGCATACCAATGGATTATACTTTGTGTGCCAATATTTGCATGGTGTCATTGTATGGCCTATGTATTTGCTTTACATTTATATCAGTGATTACCTCTTGCTTTTTACATAGCAAGTTTGACAAAAAAAAGCATTGCTATGTGGAATGCAGTTTGAAGTGGTTTCACATTACTTGTCAATGCTGGAGCATTTTGTATTTTGTCTTTTTTTTTTGTTTTGTGGGTTTTCCACTAAAAGTCAAGCTGGAGAGTGACCATAGCTCCATGTGATTGTGATACTGTAAAACATCTATAAGAATGGGCAGATGTGGAGGTTATTTGTTCCCCCTGCTGCCAGTCCTCAGGATTAATATATCGCCAGCTGATAGTAAGAGGAGTGGTAGGAATTCAGGGTAGGTATATGGCTTTCAGATCCTGGTTGAAAAATACATTAGGGCAATATAAATTAGCATATGCGTGTTTTGCAATTCAGGCTTTCTCCTAATTCTTTCCTTATGTCACAGTAGATTGTAGTTTTCATGGACAGATTGCTAAGATCTGAAGATGACACCTTTTTATGCATGCTGCAAATGGGAGTAGCATGCCACAGGATTAATAATTGCCTGATTTCATCCTGATATTTACAATCTATATTAATGACTCAGATGAAAGGACCAAGTGTAATCTACCCAAGTTTGCTGATGATACAAAGCTAGGTGGGAATGTAAACTCTAAGGATGACGCAAAAAGTCTGCAAAGGAATATAGACAGGATAAGTGAGTGGACAAGTGGATGGCAGATAGAGTATAATGTGGGGAAACGTGAGATTATTCAATTTGGTAGGAAGAATAGAAAAATAGAATATTTTTTAAATGGTGAGAAACTATTAAATGTTGGTGCTCAGAGGGATTTGGGAGTCCTTGTACACGGAACACAGAAAGTTAACATGCAGATACAGCAAGTAATTAGGAAGGCAAATAGTATGTGGGTCTTTATTGCAAGAGGGTTAGAGTACAAGAATCTTGCTATAATTGTACAGGGCTTTGATGAGACCACACCTGGAGTACTGTGTGCAGTTTTGGTCTCCTTACTTAAGGAAGGATATACTTGCCTTAGAGGCGGTGTAACGAAGGTTCACTAGATTGATTCCTGGGATAAGAGGGGTGTCCTATGAGGAGAGATTGAGTAGAATGTGCCTATACTCTCGAGTTTAGAAGAATGAGAGGTGATCTCATTGAAACATATAAGATTTTGTGAGGGCTTATCAGGGCAGATGCTGAGAGGCTGTTTCCCCTTGCTGGAGAGTCTAGAATTAGGGGGTGTAGTCTCAGGATAAGGGGTCTGTCATTTAGGACTGAGATGAGGAAGAATTTCTTCACTCAGAGTGTTGTGAATCTTTGGAATTCTCTACTCCAGAGGGCTGTGGATGCTCAGTCGTGAGTATGTCCAAGGCTGAGAGAGAGAGATTTTTGGACTCCAAGGAAATCAAGGGATATAGGGATCGGGCGGGAAGTTGGAGTTCAGGTCAAAGATCAGCAATGATCTTATTGATTGGCAGAGCAGGCTTGAGGGGCCGTATGGCCTACTCCTGCTCTTATTTCATGCCAGAGGTTGCTTTGGCTACCTATCAGGCAGTCCTGGCCACCCCAATAGGTGGAAAACACCATACTTTGCATCATTCAGTCTAAAACTAATAAACTAATTTGTGCCATATTTAATTGCACTGAAGTAATGTAATAATTTAGATACAGTAGATAATTTACAGTATCATGCTTGTCATGCACATTACATTTAAACTGTTTCTAAAACCAAAATAATAGGCCTAGCTAAAATTTCATATCAAAAAGACATAATAGTGGTTTTATGGTTGGAAGTAAGACAGAACTCTGCTCCCATCGTGGGGAACTTACATTACAATGAGCCACCTGTGTCCTCGTCTCACTCTTGCGGTTAGCCTGGATTCCACACCATTTAAACTGGGCCTTTTTAAATTCAGATGAAGGGAACTGTAGATGGCCCTTTTGGTAGTGCCAAAGGGGCTTGTCTGAGGGAGTTCTCAGGTTTCCCCAGGAAATTCTTCCCTTTACGCACTACATGGGCCTCAGTGGTACTGCGGCCATTACAGGCTCCAGAAATTCCCAAGAGAAAGGTAATTGATCCCAGAGGGAACATTTGTACCTTTCTTGTTTCACCCTTAGGATGGGCCTCGGCAGGGGGCAGTTTGGGTGGCTCCACCTTCCAACAGACAGATTGGGGTGGGTGCCACTGAAGCGCCCTTGCAGACACGATGCACCCAACCTGGTCAAGTAAATGACCCTGTCGTTAGGATTTGGGATGGGGTCTCTTGCTTCATGCCATGGTGAGCAGGGGTTACGCACCGCTGCACTTGCGCTGATGGAATGGGCCCCCAGAAATTTCAAGGCTGAAGACTATTTCCTGTCCACAGTGATTTATGTGGAACAAATTCCCAGCTAAAGTAGTTGATGTACTGTAATAAATTCTTCAAAAAAGAACTGATAAATATCAGGGCATGGGATTGAGGTTGTAGGAATTCATATAGACAGAAAGGAACAAATATTCAATGGTTAATGTGCTGCTGGGGCTTTGGGTTGTCATTTACAGAAGGTAGTTGGATAGGGTTGAAAGTAGGAACGGATCAGGGAGTATTTATGGATCAGGGAGTATTTATGGATCAGGGAGTATTTATGGATCAGGGAGTATTTACGGATCAGGGAGTATTTACGGATCAGGGAGTATTTATGGATCAGGGAGTATTTATGGATCAGGGAGTATTTATACAGAGCATTTCAGGAAATTAAATATCTGGAGTAGAATCCAATAGAGCAGGTTGTACTGTCTCTGTGAAAGGCGCAGGTTTGATAGACCAAAAGGCCTTTCTACGGTTTATAATTTCAAATGAACAAGTGCAGATTCAGTCGCGTTCACATTGAGTGCCCTAGTCTCAGGACTGTATGTAATTACTAGTGTTACTTCTCAATTTTTGATGATAAGATGTAGGCTGAATATGTACCAGATCAATTCTCTGCATTAAAGGCAACTTTATGTTTGGTCACAAGTAGGAGGCTCTTCAAAACAAATGAGTAACAAAGAATGTGACATTAATATGTGAAATGCTAGACAAATGCAGACATTGCAGTATAATTTACATTGTAATTTCTAAAATTCATTTTGCTAGTCATTTGTCTTTGATTTGTTAGAACTTATCCCGGTGACTTCATGTAAAGTCAAAATCAGTTTTGGATGCTGAATGGATCTGAAGTGGCCCAAGTGTAATCGGGGAGTCAGTAGCACTTTATCGTTGCGCACTGAACTCATGGGAGGAGCTTCATTTTGATAATTCAACTGCGGTGAATAGCAGTTCTGTCACAAATCAAATAATAGAGTTTATAGAACTGAAATTCCTCAGCTGTCTGGCAGACTCCCACCGTGACTTGGCTGCAAACTCTGCTGGATCCTGGGTATGCCTTGAGGGGGGATTTCTACTGGGCTTAGTAAAAGGTGGAACTCCGTCCGCCCCTTTATAAGAGCAGAGGGGGTGGAGACACATTCCATTGGGAGTTCCTCACGGAGACCTGCCTGGTGTAAGGTTGGAGGGATGGTATGTCAAGCAAAAGTACCGATTGTGGCCTGGACCCCCAAAGATTACAGAGAGAACTTTTTTTTTCTTATTTTATGAAACTGTGTTCCTTTTACACATGCAGCTGTTTGGGGACAATTTTCATCCTCTTCCCCCAGAGGAGGAGTTCACATTTCCTGGCAGTTTGGAGTAGGTAGGTGCCCAAGATGCACCCTAATAGAGTGGGTGCTTACTTGCCTCACACAAATTGGATGCGTTCCCCAAAGCCAAATGTTCTGGTGGAATTAGCTTTTGAGAGCCCTGACTGATGCAATCTTAATGGATTCAGGGCCTATATATTTTAATATTCACCTATGGGATGTGAGTGGTAACTTTCAATTTGTATTACTGTAGGTTTTTTGTCTTTGGGTGGGGCAGAATCAACATTCTGTAGTTATAGCTAGAAATGACTTTGAGAAAAGCAGGTCCACTGACAAAGCAATGACACTTGGTCTTAGGTTAATACTGTTATAATTGCAAAGTTATTAGTGTTGATCTCACCAGTAGCATTTCCTGATTTATATATTTATCAGCCCATTGAATCTGGCAGATTGTCTTGGTTGACCGGAGTTAGGTTTCTGAGGGGGAAGTTTGCTTGACTGACAGCTCTGCAGCCAAAAGCTATTAATTTTTGACAGATAAATTGGGCAGTCTTTCCCAGATCATCAGTTCTTCTGCGTTCTTTGAGAGAGAGATAACTATCTAATGACTCCATGATGGTTAGAAGGAACTTAATGTTTGTTTAATATGGATGCTGGTCTACGTTTAGTATTACCGAGAGTTACTGACATATTGGCAGCAATTTTAACCCAACCCACTCATCAGGAAACTGACTGGATGGGATGCAACCCTAGTTTTACACCCTGTCCAAATTTACTCTACACTGAAGTCAGCAACCCGCTCAATCTTTCCTCTCAATTCTGCCAACATCCTTGTAAATCTTTTCTGCACTTTCTCCAGTGCTTCAATATCCTTTCAGTGGTATGGAGACCAGAACTGCACATGGTACTCAAGTGTGGTCTAACCAAGGTTTGATATAAATGTAACATTACCTCCCTGCTTTTGTATTCTATTCCTCTAGAAATGAACCCCAGTACGTTGTTTACACTCTTCATGGCCTTGTCAACTCGTGTTGCTACTTTTAATGAGTTAATATTTCTGAGTTTGAGGTTGACCTAACAAAATGTCACCAACTCCACCATCTTACTTCCAGTATGATTACAGGTAGCAGTCCGAGTAGCTCTTGTGCTAGAATTGCAAAATTGGCCCTAACCATCCTATGCTCCAAGCCTTCTTGTAACATGTCAGAACCATTCTTGTAAGATAAGAACTAAATGTAGAAATAAGTATTTGAACAAGTTAAAGTAGTAGAAGAAGATATCCTAAGAACAGAATTGCAGACTCTGGATCTCTGCATCATTACATGTTGCAATGAGGATTCACCCATTATTTTTGAAAAGCCCCAATCTTCACCCCACAAAAAATAGGTTAAAATAATACTTTTTCCTGATAATAATTAATAAAATGAAGAAACAAAGACTTCAGTAAAGCACTTTGAAGCAAAGCATCATTTGCTGATCACCATTATAGTTCCCTGTGTGAGGACATATTCATGTTCCATCTGTTTTAATGTCACATTGACATTTTACTTAGAAATGTTTTTTTAGTAGATGTTGTTCCCTGAGGCTTAAGGAGGTGTATTTTACAATCAAAGCATTCACTATATGATGCACACCCAATGTCAATACAGAGCATACTAAAAAGAATTGATTTGCTTGTTTTTATGTTTGGATTATAACAGCAAGAAATAACTTTTTTTTAAATGGAGAGAAGAGGAATTAATTCTGGGCTTTTGTCTGCTGGTCATTTTCTGATTCTTGCCATGCTCCACATCTTTATGCAACGTCCTTTCATTCAGATTGAACGCTAATTAACCTTACACAGAGTTGTAAAGCACTGGAAGCAGTAGTTTCAATGTGGTGACGTTGCTGTACATTTTGGAACAATATCTGGTAACCAAAATATAATTTTTTTGTTTCTCAATTTATCTTGCTACTGTAATTTTGAAGTTGTTGACTGTTCTCTCGATTTTTCACGGGGGTAGATTGTGACTGTGGGCGGGTTTTCGGGCGGCCAGCTGGTGGATACTTTGAGGGCCGGCGGGCTGCAGGCGGGTAAGTGAGTGCCCCAGAGCGGTCTGCTGGCTCTGGGCCACCACAGTATTGAGCAGCCCAGGGCTGGAAGAAAGTAAGTCCTGGTGGGGTGGGGTCCGTTCTCTGGAGGGGAGTGGGGGCATGCGGTGAGACAGTGACCAATGTTGTTTTTATGGAGCCCGGGGAGCACCCCTGTCCACCAGGCCCCACATAACTAATTAAAACTTATCTGCTGGTCTCCTTTTCGGCTGGACTGCCGGCTGCTACTGTGTGATACCTGTACTATCCTAAAATGGCAATTGGGGTCACATCATAGGACCTCCATTTACGTATTAAAGGAGTCCATCGTCTGATTAAGGCGAGGACTCTGACCGCTTGGCAATAGGCAAGATAGAAAAGATAGAAAAGGCCACACTGGGGAAGATAGAAAAGGCCACACTGTCGGCGGGAATGGGAGGTGAAGTCATTCCCCACCATTTTCAGGGCAGTACCTCCTGGTTTACGCCAAGCAGGAGGTTTCAAAATCTCCTCCACAGTTTCAGAATTGTGACTTGAGGTGTACCAATAAAAGTCATTATAAAAGTTCTCTTTTATTTTTAAAAAAACTTCAAATAACATGGATAGGGATTAAAAACACGTTTAAATTCAGAAAAGCAGACAGTGCAGTTTGCTTCTGTTTTTAACTTTCAAAAGAAGGCTTTACACAATAACTCATTAAATGTAAAGTGCTTGTCATAAACCCAGCAATAACATCCCTAGGGTTTCACCAAGAATAGCAAGAGGAGAGAAAACAGCTGTATCAAAGTGTACAGATTGAGAAGTTAAGGAAACTTTACTTAAAAAATCATATCCGCTTCTTTGCTTGGTTTAGATTTGTTCTAATATTCACCATCCTAATTTTACACTATTTTCTTTGTTTTGGAAAAATAGGCTGTAGTGGGCTTTAATATGCATTGAGTTGTCTCAGATTTGAATTGTTAGGAATTCAAATATATATTAGTGTTTATAATTTGTATAATAAACTTTTCTATTTAAGGGAATATGTTAAAATGTGGGGCTGAGAACTAGTCAGTGGCAGGAATTATTCTGTGGCGTTTTAAAATTTTCAGCAGAATTGGTAATAACCTGAAGTGCGTTGAGATGTTGGATTTCTGAGATTCAAGACAGCCCTGATGAACTGAGTTTTAAATGTAAGATAATTCAGTCATTTTAAGGTTGAATTTAACTTGGTGGGGGTGGGGTGGGGGCAGAGCCGGCTGGAATCCCCCACAGACTCCTCTGTGTAAGACCTGGGCCATTTTAACTCCCAGCACTCATTTAAACTTGTCTGCATGCTGGCGGGAATGATACAAGAGTCTGTGGGTGGGAGTGGGAAATCTTTTGGGAGGCCAACACTGCTGGGGATCCAAGGGAACGGGCCCCAGCATAAGGTTAGTGCTGGGAGGAGGCATCTCAAAAGAGCTGCTGGTGATGGGAGGCAGAGAGAAGGCCAGGGTTGGGGAAGCCCAAGGATTCCTTGAAAACTGCTCTATCTAAAGGGTTTGAATATTTTTTTTCACTCAAGAATTTTCCTGGCTGAACTGTCTGATAAGGATTGGAATATATTCGTTAGCATCTGGAGTTAGTAGAAACTGAGGAAATCAAAATCATAAACTCCAGTATAGAAATTACTTTAGTTGCTGGGATAGATTTTTCTCTTTATTCCTTTCATTTAAAATTAATCAGGTGGGCTTTGTTACAGGTGTGTGATCTCCTTGTCCAACTTTCCTCTCCACCCAAACGTAAAGACAAAAATCTACCCCACTGTATTAATCAAACATTGGAGACAACGCCGCACTAGAAAATGTGTCGTCTGCTGTCATACTCTAAAGTTTGGGTTGCATTGTTTCTAGTAAAATAAGCCAAGTTTATCAATGTTGATGCTCAAAAATGGGAATGAGTTCTCTCAGACTGAACTATTGAATGATTTACTTCCTTAGTGCAGCCAATCAATCAGTCAATTCCACATGGCGAATAAACCACACTCAGAAACTAGATAATGCCAGGTCCCGCGATTATGTGTCATATTAATCCAGCAGCTCATAAGAAATTTTATTGGGGTATCTGATCTTGAGTTGTTCATCAGCAAAGAAAAGTACCATCACAAGCTGGCAAAAATCTGCTTAACAAGCACTTTCAGGGGTTGACACACAGCAGTAGCATAATCAGTTAAGTAGCAGTACAGGTAATGGAGCAGTGTTAATCCATTGATAATGACATTTGTGAAGTTTGTTGCCAGCTGACATGGAATAGGTGGTGTGATATCTCAGACCAAAACTTGATAGTCACTGCATCTGGGCCTAAATCAGAGTCTGCGTTTTAGCCCCGCACTGCAGTATTAGTAATGCAAAAGTTTCAATGTTTGTTTCATCTACAACGGAAACATTCTGCCATTGAAAGGTGGATATGATGGAGCTCACTTCTGCAATACTGTCATTACCATAATAGCTGTTAATAAATAGTTGAAGTTGTTGATGAAAATGCATTGCTTTCATTTTCAGCCAGTTGATTTCAGGTATTCTGTTCTCATTACTGTTCAGGCACATTAACTGGAAAAGTTTTCCAGAACTCCTACTCACTACAATTAAGTTAATTGATATAAGATAGGATTTTTTGGCAATCTGCTATAACCTGCCTCTTTAACTGCTGCTGTGACATTGGATACTGAAAGGGTTTTTACTAGACTGGTAGAAATGTTTACTCGCACTTTCAAGAATTCTGGCTTTGGGCTTTCCTCTATCTCCAACCTCCCCCCACCACCACCATCAGTTTTGACCAATGGTGAATATCCTGAAGCAATTTAAACGACAGAACAACACCATTCCACTCTTGTTTCTGATGGCTTGGTAAGTATGTAACTGCTGACTACCTAACTCCCTTCCTGGCCCTCGTGCTAGCTGAGATTGTAAATGGTTTACTTTCCTCAGGTGCTCTTTCCACCACCCTGCTCCCTCTCTGTCAAAACTGCTGTCATCACCTGCCTTCTGAAAATCCCACCCTCAGTCCATACGTTCTTGCAACTAGGAGTACAGGTTCATAGCTCCTTGAAAGTGGAGTCACAGGTGGATAGGGTGGCGAAGAAGGCATTCAGCATGCTTGGTTTCATTGGTCAGAACATTGAATACAGGAGTTGGGATGTCTTGTTGAAGTTGTACAAGACATTAGTAAGGCCACACTTGGAATACTGTGTACAGTTCTGGTCACCCTATTATAGAAAGGATATTATTAAACTAGAAAGAGTGCAGAAAAGATTTACTAGGATGCTACCGGGACTTGATGGTTTGACTTATAGGGAGAGGTTGGATAGACTGAGACTTTTTTCCCTGGAGAGTAGGAGGTTAAGGGGTGATCTTATAGAAGTCTATAAAATAATGAGGGGCATAGATAAGGTAGATAGTCAAAATCTTTTCCCAAAGGTAGGGGAGTCTATAACGAGGGGGCATAGATTTAAGGTGAGAGGGGAGAGGTACAAAAGGGTCCAGAGGGGCAATTTTTCCACTCAAAGGGTGGTGAGTGTCTGGAACGAGCTGCCAGAGGCGGTACTAGAGGCGGGTACAATTTTGTCTTTTAAAAAGCATTTGGACAGTTACATGGGTAAGATGGGTATAGAGGGATATGGGCCAAGTGCAGGCAATTGGGACTAGCTTAGTGGTATAAACTGGGTGACATGGACATGTTGGGCCGAAGGGCCTGTTTCCATGTTGTAAACTTCTATGATTCTATGATTCTATGATTCTAAGCCATCTCCAATCTCCTCTCCAAAGTCCTTGAATCTGTGCCCATCTTTCCCACAACGTTTTTGAAACTCTCCAATTGGGATTCTACCTCTAGCTCAGAATCAAAACAGCTCTAACCAAACTCATAAATGACATTGTCTGTGATTGTGACCATTGTGCATTATTCCTCCTTGTATTCCTCTCTGCAGCCTTTTGACATGGTCGATCACACCAACACTAACCACACATCTTCTCCCTTGTTCAGCACAGTGGGACTGCCCTTGGTTGGTTCCACTCTTATCTACTCAATCGTAGCCAGAGCAACTCCAGCTTCTCTTCCCCATCCCCCACATTGTCCCCATCAGAGTCCCCCAACGATCTATCCTTGGCTCACTTTCCTAATCGACATGCTGCCCTTTGGCAACATCATTCGAAGTCTGCCCCTACTTCAAATATCTGCTCCTGAAACCCTCATCTATGCCATTAGCACCTCAGGCTCGATTATTCCAGTGCTCTCCTGGCTGCTCTCATGCCCTCCACCCTCCGTAAACTTTAACTCATCCAAAATTCCACTGGCCTTCTCCTATCCTGCACCAAGTCCCACTCGCCCATCACCCCTGTTCTTGCTGGCCTACATTGGTCCCCAATCCCCCAGTGCCTCAAAGTGGTAGTGGTGGGGTGAGTACTGGGGAGGTGAGGAAGTTGAGGATTAGCTTTGAGTGGGTTTGAGGAGTGATAGAGTAGTCTTGGCAGTGCAGAATGAGTTGGGGGGGGGTGGGGTGGGGGCAGTGATGTGGAAGACTGAATGTAGGAGAATCATTAAGTGTACTCACCTTTGCTGACCTAGTTAGGTTATTGAAGCGCTTCCTGCACTGGATCCAGGTGCGGGAGATGTTGCTGCTGCTGCTCTGCCACCTCAAGCCAGGCCTTCTTGGTGGCAGAGGCAGGCAACTTCCTCCCATCCGCCAGGTAAAACAGATTCCTCCTCCTCCTCATCCGATCCAGTAGCACCTGAAGTGAGGCATCGGTAAATCTTGGAGCAGCCTTTCTCCTGTGCTGCTCCATTGTGCTGTGTGGGTGTTTGCTCCAGGAGCAGCCATTGGAGGACTGCCCCTTTAAATACAGCTCCTCCAGCTGACAGCCTGTGATGCGGGTGCACAGTCCGCCCGCTGCGCAGGTTTCTGATGGCAAACCCAGAAGTCATGTTAAGTGTCTCCAATTCACTCGCGATCGCGTGGGAAACGGACAGACTTTATTGGGCGGGTTACTCAGGTTGAAATCCCTTCATGACCTTGCCCCTCCCTGTCTCTCTAACCTCCTCCAGCTTCGCAACATCCTCTAAGCTATCCTTTCCTCTGATTCTGGCTACTTGTGCATTCCCCCCACCCTGTGCCCCACTATTGGCAGCTGTACCTTCAGCTGCCTAGGCCTAAACTCCTCTGTCTCTCATCCCCCTTTTCGTCCTTTAAGACCCTCCTTAAAACCCACCTACTTGACCAAGCTTTTGTTCACCCCTCCTAATATTTCCTCCTTTTGGCTCGACATCATTTTTTTAATTACACCTCTGCGAGGTGATTTTGTTTGTTTTTTAATGTTAAAGGCACTATATAAATGTGAGGTGGTGGTTGTCGTTGTAGTACTAGTAGTAGTAATGTTGTTCATAGAATTATAGCAGTAGTATTAGGGACATGGAAATGTGTCCATGCTTGCTGGCATAATCAGCCCTTTGCCTTTGCATGTATTCAAGCTTAGTGGCTCTGAAGTTGAAACTGAAGCTCAAAATAACCAATGTTCAACTCCCCTTCTGTTGCCCTTGAAATATCTGGCAATGCCAATATGGTCACATACATAAAATAACATGCTAAGATCATGACATACTTTTGTTTATTAATAACTCAAACACTTCATGGATCTTTTGGAATGCTTCTCTACAATATCCAGCAATAAAACCAGCTGGGGTAATGCAAACATATTGCTGTAGTGATTTTAACATGAACAAAAGCTGTGTCTTTTTTACACGGTCACAAAATAGATGTGGATGCAGAAGGCAGTTTGGCCCATCCTATCTCACATCCAAGAACAAAAGCCTACAGTCCTCTCCCACCACAGCACACAGCTGTTTCTTAAATGACTCCAGGACTTTTGCCTCCATTATTCTGTCATGAAGTTCATTCCATGTGTTTTTCACTTTTGTGTGGAGATAAATTTGTTTTTCTTATTTCTTTTTAAGTATTCTTCTGTTCTCCTAACATAGAATGAATTTTGAATTGGTCCTAATCAAGTTTGGACGAACCAGTCCCTTTTTAAACAGATGGCAGTAACTGCATTGTGCACACAGAATCTCTCAGCAAGTGCAAAGTTCTGCTGTTTGATACATTGGCAGCCACATGCAGGACAAAAATTCCACTTTTCTTGTACAACACTTTTCACGTCCTCATATTAATTTTCTGTTATGCCAGTAGGTAGCATGTGTTAGCTGTGCATCTAACTGTTGCACCAAAGGTGGGTAACATTTAAAAAAAATCTAATTGACTAGTAGGGCCATTGAAAGTGGGGTTGGTGGGAGCATGACAACTGATGCTACACAGGCTGCAAAAGTTTTTTTGTCTCCATTTTTACCAAGGAGGAGAGAGATAACTTATTTGATCTGGAAAAGGAACTAGAGTGTGTTGCGATGGTGAGATGTGATGCTATTCACATTACTATCGGCATGGTTGGCAAACAGCTGTGCAAACTTAAGATGAATAAATCTCAGGGCCAGATAAGTTGCATCCGAGGATTCTTAAGGAAATAAGGGAGGAAATTGCAGGAACTCTGGCACAAATCTTCCAGAAATCACTGAATACTGGGTGCCTGGGTCCTGGAGAAAGGCAGATGTTACTTCTATTTTTAAAAAAGGTAGAAGAAGTGACCCAGGAAACTACAGATCAGAGAATTTGACGTCCACTGTGGGAATTGTTAAAGATGAGATCATGGAGCATCTAGATAGAAATAAAATCATAAAAGATAGCCAGTATGAGTTCATGAAGGGGAGGTTTTGCCAATCTAACTTACTAGTTTTCTTTGAGGGTATGACAAAGGAGCTTGCTAGGGTAAGGCAGTGGGTGTGGTGTACTTGGATTTCAGTAAGGCCTTTGATACAGATCCTCTGGGAAGGCTGGTACTGAAAATAAAGAAAGCGGGAATCAGTGGAAATATTTCACAATGGGTATGTAATTGGCTGACCAATAGAACCCAGAGGATAGTGGTACAGGGATTGTCATCAGCCTGGGAGAATATTACGCGCATTTTTGTTTAATATCTTTACAAATGATTTGGAACTAGGAGTCACGAGCATAAACGCTAAATTTGCAGATACTACAAAGCTAATGAAGGTGGTAGGCTCCAAAGCTGAACAGGATAAGCTACAGGAGGATTTGAACATACTTAGGAATTGGGCAGACAGGTAGCAGATGAAATTCAGTGTAGAGAATGCAAAGTGCTTCACGTGACGACAAAAAATCCAGGAAGGGAGTATTACTTAAATGGAAAGAAAATTATGTGCATGGAAAATGAAAGAGATCTGGGGGTCCTGATTGACAATAAATTAAAACTATCGCAACATTGCTCGATGGCAGTGAATAAAATTAATCAGATGTTGGGATGTATTAAAAGGCTAATATTGAGCAGAAATAGTGAGGTAATCCTGCCATTTTATAAATCATTGGTGCGAGCGCACTTGGAATACTGTGTACAGTTGCGGTTGCAACACTACGAAAAGGATATTGTAGCTATTGAAAGGATACAGAAGGGAGCAACCAGAATAATTGTGGGGACAGAGGGATTGAATTGTGAAGATCGATTATGTAAATTGGGCATGTTGTCATTGGAGAAGAGAAGGTTGAAAAGTGATATGATTGCTGTTCTTAGGATTCTAAAGGGACTAGATAATATAGACCAGGATGAGCTATTTCACCTTGTCCAGAACAGTATAATCAGAGGACACGGCTTGCTCTTGAAGGTGGGTAAATTCAAAACTAATCTGCGGAAACAATATTTCAGTGAGCGAGTGGTCAATCTATGGAACAGGCTCCCTAGGGAGATGGTGAAAGCAGATACTAACATTCCAGCTTATGCCTTTCCTGATGTGTGTTGCTATCAGTGCTCTTTTTTTTCTCAGTGAGACCTTGTCACAGCACTTTCCCTCCTCCCTCTTCCCCCGCCCCATTCTCCAAATATTTCCCTCCCCACACCACCTGTTACTCCTTAAATCATAGCGGGACATTGCACCAACACTCCTTCTCATTCTAGCACACACTCTCATGCTGTTACCCTTTAAACAGTCTCAAACAATATTCTGCTTTGACCTGGTAGCAACTTTAGAGCATTTTACTCTTTGCTAACTATTTTCACATTTCAAATTGGAGCCACTTTCTTGCACATTACTACCTCCCTATCTTGCTCACTACTTGCTACTTCTCCTTCTGAGCATACACACTATATGAAGCTGTGTCACACATCTGCACAACACTTTACAAGAGTCACACTCTTATCCTTCCTGTAGGACTAGCTGGATCACAACACAGGGGAGAGGACCAGAACCAGGGGAAGTTCTAGTCTCCATACAAGCCTTCACTCAAGTGGAAGGGGAAGCTGTGGAGATCATTGGGGAAGGCAGTAAGAGAAGCATCAGGGGTGGTTAGGCTGGGGGCCAACTACAGCAGATGTCTGCTCATTTCACCTACCCTTTCTCTTTCCTCAAGGAATCACACATACAGGCAGCAAGGAAACCTAATACTACACTGTACTGCCACTCATCTGTTACCACCTACCTTTGATTCTCTCCCCTTTTTCAGGTCCATCCCATGACTTGGGCCTTGCCACACAAGAGATGAAGGGAGATCACCCTCTTGAAGATGCACCATCACATAAAATAAGAACATAAGAAATAGGAGCAGGAGTAGGCCATGCGGCCCCTCGAGCCTGCTCCACCATTCAATACGATCATAGCTGATCTTCGACCTCAACTCCACTTTCCCGCCCGATCCCCATATCCCTTGATTCCCCTAAAGTCCAAAAATCTATCGACCTCAGCCTTGAATATACTCAATGACTGAGCATCCACAGCCCTCTGGGGTAGAGAATTCCAAAGATTCACAACCCTCTGAGTGAAGAGATTTCTTCTCATCTCAGTCCGAGATGGCCGACCCCTTATCCTGAGACTATGCCCCCTAGTTCTAGATTCTCCAGCCAGGGGAAACAGCCTCTCAGCATCTCCCCTGTCAAGCCATCTTAGAATCTTATGTTTCAATGAGATCACCTCTCATTCTTTTAAATTCCAGAGAGTATAGGCCCATTCTACTCAATCTCTTCTCATAGGACAACCCTCTCATCCCAGGAATCAATCTAGTGAACCTTCATTGCACCGCCTCTAAGGCAAGTATATCCTTCCTTAGGTAAGGAGACCAAAACTGTACGCAGTACTCCAGGTGTGGTCTCACCAAAATCCTGTACAATTGCAGCAAAACTTCCTTACTATTGTACTCTAACCCTCTTGCAATAAAGGCCAACATACCACTTGCCTTCTTAATTGCTTGCTGTACCTGCGCATTAACTTTCTGTGTTTTGTGTACAAGGACACCCAAATCTCTCGCTCCATCCTTCCGAAGCTCGCACTGAAGTCAGCACCCTGGGTGGGATAGATGCTGAGGTAGAGGGGTCTGTACAGGATGAATCACTCAGCACTAGTGAGCAGGAGCTGGGGATAGTGGAAAGGACAGAACAGGAGATGGCTGAGTGGAGGTCAAGCTTGGGTCTTGGCTCTACTGAAGGATCGTAGAAAAGGATAGAGATGCAGGCTTTGTATGCAACAGAAATTGCTTGAGAGGTTGGACTGCTTGCCTAAGAGCTGCCGTACCATGTCGGAAAGTATGGAGGAATTTGCTTCTAGCTTGTGCAGCGTTCTGGCGCAAGGCGTCAACACTGCAGTTTACTGTGGAGCATGTGGTCACTTCTACTGATACTGCAACTGGGCCCTCTCAGGCCTCAAGCACGAGCATCTCGGAAGCTGTCATCTGAGTATCAATGACCACCCACTTCCAATTCTGAAGCCACTGCGAGGGGCTGGGGCAGATTAGTAGCAGATTTAGTGACGTAAAAAAGGCAATATGGGCAGACACCTGGGTTCTTACTATTTCTTTTGCCGATTGTCAACAGTAACACCCTTTCATTTAATGTGATCTACACTGTAGCAGCTTTGGCATGTGAATGACAGCTGTGAATGATGGTCAGTGGGATGGAAGTTCCTTATTGGAGGGTAGGTGGATTGGTTCAGATGATGTACAGGGAAATGAGTGGTGTGGGGGAAGGAGTAATGTAGAAGAAGCAATGGTCAAAGAGTTGCTGGCATGCAGCTCTGGTTGCAGACAGATATTGCCGAACTCCCACCGCTGCTGCATCCTCTGGATTATCAGTTTCCTTTGCTCAATGCAGTGGATGGTCCTCTTCATCGGTCTCCAACAGTAGCTCTCCCCATTGCAGGAGAAAGCTATGCAGGAGGTAGTACACCACCACTATTCTCAGACACTCCCATGTCTGTAATGTAGGAACCCCCAGACCAGTCCAGGCAAGGGAATCATTGTTTCCCTTTAGACTGCTCCGTTTGAGTTGTGGCTGCTGTTGTATTTGATTTCCACTGGCATGCTTGAATTTTGGTGCAGGGCCATCAGCCAGTCTGCAGAGGATATCCCTTGTCTGCTAGCAGCCAGCCTGGGACGTGTTGTTCTTTGTCAAAGAGAAAGGGACTGCTGGACTGCCATAGGCTGTAGACACAATGAGCGCTGCCTGGAAAGAAAGGCAATTGGACGTGTACTTGAAGAGGACTAATTTTCAAGGTTATGGGGAAAAAGCTGGGGTGTGGGACTAAATTGAACTGCTCTTTCAAAGAACCGGCACAGGTGCGAAGGGCCGAATGGCGGCCTCCTGTACCGTAAGATTCTATGATTTGCATGAACTGCTGCCAGTGGTCAAAGACCAGCTGGACATTAAGAGTTGCAGTTCCTGAAGAAGCCAGGCTCGTTGACAGCTGATGGCCACATGTGTGCACTTTTGGAAATCCTGGAAGGGCTGCAAACCCCATTACATTTCTTGTTGGATCTTGGGATCCATGGGGAACTCAATGAAATCACTTGTCCTGACAAACAGCGTATCTGTGACCTGCTTTATGGAGGAATGCATTGCAGCCTGATTATGTTGCATATGTCTGTAGCTGCAGCCTGAAATGACCCTGATGCATAAAAATTCAGGGCTCTGGTGACCTTAACTGCACAGGCAAAGCAGTGCCAGGTACAGCTTCTGCTGTAACATTCTGCAATGGCCTGTCGTGAGAAGCTCAATCTCCTCCTACGCTACTCTTCACTGAGGTTCAGGTCGTTCAGCCTGTAGACCCTATTAGCAGGGTAAGGTTGCCTGAGAGTAGCCCTCCTCCTTCCTGGACTCCTCGGCAGGGCCACATGGTATTTTCTGAAGCTCTCCGATCCTTTGTTGCTACTGCTCCTGTTCCTCTTCTTCCTACAGCCGATAAGGAGTGGCCAATATCAGTAATGCAAGCACCTCTCTGTGCTAACAGAATGGCTGAAATGGCAAAAATTGCAACAAAAAAAGCGCAATTTCAGCCAAAAAACATTCTTGGTAAACTTCCTATTTCACTCCATATAGTTGCAAGTGATCTGACTATTTTCCGGTGAGTGCCCCTTTAAATACCACCAGGAGTGTCTGATTCTGACCTGTGCGGCTCAGCCTCTCTCTAACTGAAGGATCATCACGCTAAGATGCATAAAAATAGCATTGGGGTCCTAGTGACATCATAGGACACTGATTTGCATACTTAATGAGGCTCCTGCCTTTGTCTAGAACCCAAGAAAAATTGCGGCAGGTGGATTGGCAGCAGGAACAGGGCCGTTGTGCTCTTGTGTTCTGATTTTCATAACACTGATACTCCATATGGGTATGAACATTGGCCTCCACATATGGAAATTTGGGGTGAAAGACTCGTGCAACACTTGGTGGGAAAAGTGCTCACAGCATTTTCATCTATGAATTCGATGCACTCTGCAGAGTATGAAATTATAAAGTACGTTAATCTTACTGCTTATGATTTGATGCCTGAAGTGTACAGGCACAAAATTAAGATGTTATAGAAAATTCCATATGGATTTTACATAGCATTAGTGATAGAGCTGATGAATGTTTGGAAATTGTGGTTAGATGGAGATACTGTAACATATTAGAAATCAATTAATGTTAATGGATCCGGAAGTAGATCTTCCCTTTTGTTTTGTTCTTTCCTCCCCCCACCTTTCCCTGGCTCTGTACTTGCTTAAAAACTGTTTAATCTTTAACTTCTTCCAGTTCTGACGAAGGTTTATCGACCTGAAACGTTAACTCTGTATCTTTCTCCACAGATGCTGCCTGACTTGCTGAGTATTTCCAGCATTTTCTGTTTTTATTTCAGATTTCCAGCATCCGCAATATTTTGCTTTTGATCTAAGGATATGATTGTTTGATCAGGAGTGTAAACTCCTAAAGCAGTTGGATGAACAATTGTTTTGTGGTCTTGTGAACACTGGGAAACTCATGGTTGGAAAGTCAAATGACGCATGCCATCCATCTGGTGAGCCTGTGCAGAATACAGAAAGGATATTAATTGCTTTAAAGGTGACGGTGTAGATCACTAAACTAGCAGCCACTGGTCTATAAGAGGGTCTGTGGCATGGTTGTGAGGCAGTAAGATATGAAACTACAGGTTATTGTGCAGTGACCGTCAATGTGGAAAAGATGTCATGGTTTGTACAATTGATCACCGTGAATGGACGTCAGACAAAGGCGTTGCATAACACAATAGGGCTGGATTCAATTGGCAGAAAACGGGCATTAGCTGATCGCCCGATAAGTGACCATTCATATGCCAAACAGCAATTGGGATCTGATTATCTAGGGGAGACTGGGTCTTGCTAACTGAGTGAGATTAGAGGAGATAGAGCAAGGTGACTCCAGTCGAGGGGAATAGAGAAACAGATCAGATGTTGCAGCACAGTCTGTATTTAAACAGGCACTTTAATCGGGGATTATGAGAAGACCCACAAACGTAGCGTATACTATTGCAAAAGGTTAAAGAAAAGTAGAAAAATTGCCATTGCTGAATATTGTCAACTACATAACATTACAAGGACATCATTGGTGCAAATCATTAACTAGGCACTACCACTAACAAGGTTGTGCAAATAATGCCATTTGAATCACTGTTTCAAAACATTATGGAGTTGGCCAACCACTGGCTTGCTAACTTGTGGATAGTGAACTGTCCTTTATTATGTCTGTAGGTGTGCGGGAAGTGACTGCTGGTACTGCTGTAGTGGCTATTATACAAAATACATACCATTTATATTAAATGCAATGTATTTGGTTGCTTATAAAATAGAATTACACAACATGCATGCAGGCCATATTTGAAGGACAATATAAATTGTTACACCAATACTGCCACTACCCTGTCTACAAACTAAATGTGAATGTAAATAATAAAAAGCAAATAGTTAAATGTACCTTCAAAAATAAGACTACATTCAATCAATGCAAACAAAAACAAGCTGCATCTAGAGCCCTAACAAGTACAATATATGACTAGTATTGAGAGCAATCTACAAATGTCCAAATGTAAATAAAAATTGTTATTTACGGCTAGTTTACTGGTATTTGAATTTAAAAAAATGTACAATTCATGGGATGTGGGCATGGCTGGTAAGGTCAGCATTTATTGCCCATCCCTAAATGCCCTTGAGAAGGTGGTGGTGAGCGCCTTCTTGAACCGCTGTGGTGAAGGTTCTCCTACAGTGCTATTAGGAAGGGAGTTCCAGGATTTTGACCCAGCGACGATGAAGGAACGGCGATATATTTCCAAGTCAGGATGGTGTGTGATTTAGAGAGGAATGTGCCCTTGTCCTTCTAGGTGGTAGAGGTTGTGGGTTTGGGAGGTGCTGTCGAAGAAGCCTTGGTGAGTTGCTGCAGTGCATCCTGTGGATGGTGCACACTGCGGCAACGGTGTGCCGGTGGTGAAGGGAGTGAAAGTTGAAGGTAGTGGATGGGGTGCCAATCAAGTGGGCTGCTTTGTCCTGGATGGTGTCGAGTTTCTTGAGTGTTGTTGGAGCTGCACTCATCCAGGCAAGTGGAGAGTATTCCATCACATTCCTGACTTGTGCCTCGTAGATAATGAAAAGACTTTGGGGAGTCAGGGGGTGGGTCACTTGCCGCAGAATACCCAGCCTCTGACCTACTCTTAGAACCATAGAAAAGATACAGCACAGAAGGGGGCCATTCGGCCCATTGTGTCCACGCCGGCCCGAAGAACAACCAGGTGCCCATTCTAATCCCATCTTCCAGCACCCTGTCCGTATCCCTGCAGCTTACAGCATTTTAGGTGCAGGTCCAGGTACTTTTTAAAAAGAGTTGAGGGTCCCTGCCTCTACCACCAATTCGTCATACACCCACCACCCTCTAGGTAAAAAAAAGTTTTTCCTCATGTCCCCTCTAATCCTTCCGCTAATCAGCTTAAATCTATGTCCTCTAGTTCTTGAACACTCCGCTAGGGGAAACGGGTACTTCCTGTCTACTCTATCTGGGCCCCTCATAATTTTGTACACCTCAATCAAGTCACCCCTCAGCCTCCTCTGCTCCAAGGAAAACAACCCCAGCCTATCCAATCTCTCCTCGTAGCTGCAACATTCTTGTAAATCTTCTCTGCACTCTCTAGAGCAATTACGTCCTTCCTGTAATGTGGTGACCAGAACTGCGCACAATACTCCAGCTGTGGCCTTACCAGCGTTTTATACAGTTCCATCATTACATCCTTGCTTTTGTATTCTATACCTTGGCTAATAATGGAGAGCATTCCGTATGCCTTCTTCACAACCTTATCTACCTGTACTGCCACCTTCAGGAACCTGTGCACATGCACTCCAAGGTCTCACTTCCTCTACCCCTCAATATATTCCCGTTTACTGTGTATTCCCTTTTACTGTTTGCCCTCCCTAAGTGCATTACCTCACACTTCTCTGGGTTGAACTCCATTTGCCACTTTTCTGCCCACTCCACCAATCCATTGATAGCTTCTTGAAGTCTACAGCTATCCTCTTCACTATACTCTTCACTATCAACTACATGGCCAATTTTTGTGTTGTCTGCAAATTTGCCTATCATGCCCCTTACATTCAAGTCCAAATCATTAATATATACCACAAACAGCAAGGGACCCAACACTTGAGTCCTGTGGCACACCACTGGAAACGGATTTCCATTTGCAAAGACATCCATCGACTTTTAGCTGGGTGAGTGGGCGGAGATTTGGCAGATGCAATACAATGTTGGAAAATGTCAGGTTATGCACTTTGGCAGGAAAAATCGGAGAGCAAGTTATTATCTCAATGGCGAGAAACTGGAAAGTACTGCAGTACAAAGGGATCTGGGGGTCCTAGTGCAAGAAAATCAAAAGGTTAGTATGCAGGTGCAGCAGGTGATCAAGAAGGCCAACGGAATGTTGGCTTTTATTGCTAGGGGGATAGAATATAAAAACAGGGAGGTATTGCTGCAGTTATATAAGGTATTAGTGAGACTGCACCTGGAATACTGCATACAGTTTTGGTGTCCATACTTAAGAAAAGGCATACTTGCTCTCGAGGCAGTACAAAGAAGGTTCACTCGGTTAATCCCGGGGATGAGGGGGCAGACATATGAGGAGAGGTTGAGTAGATTGGGACTCTACTCATTGGAGTTCAGAAGAATGAGAGGCGATCTTATTGAAACATATAAGATTGTGAAGGGGCTTGATCGGGTGGATGCGGTGAGGATGTTCCCAAGGATGGGTGAAATTAGAACGAGGGGGCATAATCTTAGAATAAGGGGCTGCTCCTTCAAAACTGAGATGAGGGGAAACTTCTTCACTCAGAGGGTGGTAGGTCTGTGGAATTTGCTGCCCCAGGAAGCTGTGGAAGCTACATCATTAAATAAATTTAAAACAGAAATAGACAGTTTCCTAGAAGTAAAGGGAATTAGGGGTTACGGGGAGCGGGCAGGAAATTGGACATGATTTTAGATTTGAGGTTAGGACCAGATCAGCCATGATCTTATTGAATGGTGGAGCAGGCTCGAGGGGCCGATTGGCCTACTCCTGCTCCTATTTCTTATGTTCTTATGTTCTTTGTTTCCTGTTACTGAGCCAATTTTGGATCCAATTCACCACATTTCCCTGTATCCCATGGGCTTTTACCTTTCTGACCAGTCTGCCATGTGGGACCTTTTCAAATGCCTTACTAAAATCCATGTAGACAACATCAACTGCACTACCCTCATCAATCCTCCTTGTCACTTCCTCAAAGAATTCAATCAGATTTGTAAGGCATAACCTTCCCTGAACAAATCCGTGCTGACCATCCCTGATTAAACCATGCCTTTCCAAGTGACAGTTTATCCTATCTTTCAGTATTGATTCTAATAGTTTGCCCAACACTGAGCTAAGACTGACCGGCCTATAATTGTTCGGCCTTTCCCTCGTACCTTTTTTAAACAATGGTACAATGTTTGCAGTCTTCCAGTCCTCCGGTACCTCCCCTGTATCTAGTGAGGATTGGAAAATGATCCTCAGAGCATCCGTTATTTCCTCCCTGGCTTCCTTCAATAGCCTAGCAAACAATCCATCAGACCCTGGTGACTTATCAACTTCCAAGGATTCCAGTCCCCCTAGTACTTCCTCTCTCGTTATGTTTACCTTATCCAATATTTCACATCTCTTTAACTACTACGTCTGGATCATCCCTTTCCTTTGTGAATACGGAGACAAAATATTCATTTAAAACCCTGCCCACATCCTCTGCTTCTGCACACAAGTTACCCTTATCATCCCTGATAGGTCTCACCTTTTCCTTAGCTATCCTCTTGTTCTTAATGTACTGATAAAACATCTTTGGGTTTTCTTTAATCTTACTAGCTAATATTTTTTCATGCCCCTCTTTGCTTTCCTTATTTCCTTTTTTACGTCATCCCTGTACTTTCTATACTCCTCTAGGCCTACTGCAGTATTTAGTTTTCTGTGACAGCCATAAGCTTTCTTTTTCTGCTTTATCTTGCCCCGTATACTTCAAGACAACCAGGGGGCTCTAAATTTGGCAGTGCCACCCTTTTTCTTTGATGGGACATGTCTGCATTGTACCCATAGAATTTCACTTTTTAGTGCCTCCCACTGGCTTGCCACTGATTTCTCTTCAAGTAGTTGTGTCCAGTCCACTTCTGCCAAATCACCTCTTGGTTCTGTTAAATTTGCCTTCCCCCAATTTAAAACGTTTACTCCTGATTTAACTCTGTCCTTTTCCATAATAATGCTAAAACTAACTGAATTGTGGTTACTATCCCCAATATGGTCACCCACTGTCACTTTACCCACTTGCCCATCTTCATTTCCCAGGACTAATCCTAGATTTGCATCCCCTCTTGTTGGGCTTGTCACGTACTGGCTAAAAAAGTTCTCCTGGACACCGATCAAGAATTTTGCGCCCTCTTTGCCCCTCACACTGTTTGAATCCCAGTTGATGTTAGGGTAGTTGAAGTCCCCTAATATTATTGCCCTCTTATTTTGCACTCAGAAATTTGCCTACATATTTGTTCTTTTATCTCCCTTTCACTATTCGGGGGTCTATAGTACACTCCTAGTAGTGTGACTGCCCCCTTTTTGATTTCTCCTTGCATTGAAGCATACACCCTTTAACCCCGTCAAATTCCTGTGCTGAACACTATTTAACCTTTGCTTCTTTTGCCTTTGAGTCGCTAACTACGTCACTAACTGCTTTTCTACTTCCCGTTTCCTGGTCTGAATTTGTCCTATCTGTACCTGCCCTTTGGTTCCCAACCCCCTGCCATACTAGTTTAAACCCTCTCCAACAGAACTAGCAAATGCCCCCGCGAGGATATTGGTCCCGGTTCTGCTTGGGTGCAACTCGTCCAGCTTGTACAGGTCCCGCCTTTCCCAGAATCAGTCCCAATGCCTCAGGAATTTAAACCCCTCCCTCCTACACCATCTCTCAAGCCACACATTCATCTGGCCTATTCTCCTATTTCTGCTCTCGCTAGCACGTGGCACTGGGAGGAATCCTGAGATTACTACCTTAGAGGTCCTTCTTTTTAATTTATTTCCTAACTCCCTATATTCTGCTTGCAGGACCTCCTCCCTTTTTTTACCGATGTCATTGGTACCGATATGGACCACGACCTCTGGCTGTTCACCCTCCCCCATCAGAATGTCCTGCAGCTGCTCCGTGCATCCTTGACCCTAGCACCAGGGAGGCAACGTACCATCCTGGAGTCACGTCTGCGGCCGCAGAAATGCCTATCTGTTCCCTTTATGATGGAATCCCCTATCACTATTGTTCTCCCATTCTTTTTCCTCCCCTCCTGTGCCACGGTCTTGGCTCTTACTGCATTCCCCTGATAAGCCATCTCCCCCAACAATATCCAAAGCGGTATATCTGTTTGAGAGGGAGATGGCCCCAGGGGACTCCTGCTCTGCCTGCCTAGTCCTTTTACTCTGCCTGGCGGTCACCCATTTCCTTTCTGCCTGCGTAATCTTTACCTGCGGTGTGACCACCTCACTGAACGTGCTATCCCCGATAATCTCAGCATCACGGATGCTCCACAGTGAATCCACCCGCAGCTCCAGCTCCGAAATGCGGTTAGCCAGTAGCTGCAGCTGGACACACTTCCTGCACACATGATTGCCAGGAACACCGGTAGTGTTCATGACTTCCCGCATATCACAGGTGCGAGCTCTGCTGCCATGACTCGCCTTAGATTAAGCTTGTTAGTTACTCCCTTTAAGAAGTTTACTCCTTTAAATTACTCTAAATTTAGAGAATGTAAACTACACTGGGGACTTTGATTCACTAAAAAACGCTACTTGCTATAACTAAATTAAGTTTAGTTTATTTTTAAAAATTTAGTTTTATGCTATAAGTTACTTAGCCCACAGTCCTAAGAAAGAAGAAAACAGAAGAGATACTCACCACCAACCACCTACCTGCCTTACCTGTGATGTCACACTGCAGTTTTGTTTTGTTGTTGCTGTGACCCACTCTCGGTACGTTCCTCTCCGCTGACAAATTAAATGCACCTCACCCCTTACTGCACCAAAACCCCTCACTCACCAAATTCCTAATTATAGACTCAGTTGATAGCTGCTACTCCGTGCGTGAGCAAAACCCTTCTGAATTTATGCTAGCTAGAAAGCCAATCATCTGAGTCAGCCCCCCAGTTGACAGTAGATTACCAGTTCTAACCAGTCACCTAATTAACTAGGTGACCAACTGCCACTTCAGGCTGCTTGTTTACCACTACTTGAAAACTGCAAGTTAAGATTAAATCTTGTAGCCACAGTATTTGTGGCTGGGTCAGTTTAGTTTCTGGTCAATGGTGACCCCCAGGATGTTGATGTGGGATTCGGCGATGGTAATGCCGTTGAATGTCAAATGGAGGTGGTTAGACTTTCTCTTGTTGGAGATGTTCATTGCCTGGCACTTGTGTGGCATGAATGTTACTTGCCAGTTATCAGCCCAACCCTGGATATTGTCCAGGTCTTGCTGCATGCGGGCACGGACTGATTCATTATGTGAGGGGTTGCAAATAGAGCTGAACACTATGCAATCATCAGCCAACATCCCCACTTCTGACGTTATGATGGAGGGAAGGTCATTGAAGAAGCAGCTGAAGATGGTTGGGCCTAGGACACTGCCCTGACGGACTCCTGGGGCTGAGATGATTGGCCTCCAACAAACACTACCATCTTCCTTTGTGCTAGATATCACTACAGCCACTGGAGAGTTTTCCCCCTGATTCCCAGTGACTTCAATTTTACTGGATCTCCTTGATGCCAAACTCGGTCAAATGCTGCCTTGATGTCAAGAGCAGCCACTCTCACCTCACCTCTCGAATTCAGTTCTTTTGTCCATGTTTGGACCAACGCTGTGATGAGGTCTGGAGCCGAGTGGCGGAACCCAAACTGAGCATCGGTGAGCAGGTTATTGGTGAGTAAGTGCCGCTTGATAGCACTGTCGATGACGCCTTCCATCACTTTGCTGATTGACAGTAGACTGATGGGGTGGTAATTGGCTGGATTGGATTTGTCCTGCTTTTTGTGGACAGGACATACCTGGGCAATTTTCCACATTGTCGGGTAGATGCCAGTGTTGTAGCTGTACTGGACCAATTTGGCTAGAGGTGCAGCTAATTCTGGAGCACTAGTCTTCAGCACTATAGATGGGATATTGTTGGGGCCCATAGCCTTTGCTGTATCCAGTGCACTCAGCCGTTTTAGGAACTTTTAGGAATGTAAAGTTTAGATTCCCAAACTACCTCTGCAGAGTAGGGGAAACCAATGCAAAGTAGGAAGGAATAACAAAATGGATTAAAACTGTATCTGAATGTGCCTTCAAAAATCTGTGCATCATGGGTTTGGTGATATCATAACATCAACACTGATGACCTCACATGGGCATCAGGATTTTTTTTAATGTATGTGATTAGAGGCAGCTTTGAATTGCGTCCATGCATTCACAAAATGAAAGGTACAGTAAATACAATATAGGTTTAAAACATGTTTTTGACATTTAGTGAAGCCTGAAAGTACCAGTAAATCTTCAGTATTATAGAATGCAAGGTTACATTTCTGTGGCATTCAACTGTTGTTGCCAGTGGTGGTGCTGTAACATCAGAGAGTAAACATGAGGTGTCCTCACTTTTCTGTGAGTACTTCATTCTGTTGTAATAGAAACATTACTGGAAAAAAATATACACCTAAAATTACAACTATTACTGGTAAGAATCAATTGAAAAAGAAAGTTCACTAAATACTGTTTGCTGGGTACTTCATTTTGCCAGATTCAAATCTGAAACAAGTTAAAGGTATCAGGATACCTCATTCCTATCTTGATTTCTAAAAACAAATGTCACAACAAAGTGGGACAATCATAGAAATTGTAGCACAGAAGGATGCCGTTCGGTCCATCTTGCCTGTGCCAATTCTAGCTCTTGACCTGGAGCTAACCACTTTCCTGCCCTTTCCCCATCACTTTTTATATTCCTTTTCAAATACTTATATAATTTCCTCTTAAATCATGTTATATTCTCGCCTCAATAGCCTCTTGTGGCAAAGTATTCCATGTTCGAATTATCTGAATGGGAAAAAAATTGCTAACCTCCCCCATCTAAAATGTTGTGATCACTGTTTCAAATAATATATAGGTACTGGAGTGGGCCATTCAGCCCCTTGAGCCTGTTCCGCCATTCAATGAGATCATGGCTGATCTGTATCCTAACCCCATTTACCCGCCTTGGCTCCATATCCCTTAATACTCTTGGCAAACAAAAATCTATTGATCTCAGATTTAATATTATTAATTGAGCAAGCATCTACTGCTTTATGTGGGAGAGAGTTCCACACTTCTACCACCCTTTGCGTGAAGAAGTGTTTCCTAATTTCTCTCCTGAATGGCCTGACTCTGATTTTAAGGTTATGTCCCCTTGTCCTAGACTGACCCACCAATGGAAAAAAATTCTCTCCATCTACCCTATCCATTCCTTTCAAAATCCTAAAAACCTCAATCAAATCACCCCTTAACTTTCTATATTCCAGGGAATACAAGACTAGTTTATGTAATCTTTCCTCATAATCTAACCCTTGAGCCGTGGTAATATTCTCGTGAATCTGCGCTGCACCCCTTCCAAGGCCAATATATCCTTTCTAAGGTGCGGTGCCCAGAATAGTACACAATACTCCAGATTTGTCTAACCAGGGCTTTGTACAGCTGTAGCAAAACTCCCCTTTATATTCTAGCTCAATAGATATAAAGGCTAACATTCCATTAGCTATTTTGATTATTTTTTGTACCTGATCACTACATTATAGTGATCTGTGTACATGAATCCCTAAATCTCTTTGGACCTCCACCGTTCCTAGCTTTTCACCATTTTTAAAAAATACTCTGATTTTTTTTTAGTCCAAAATGGATGACCTCACTTACTTGCAATGAAATCCATCTGCTACAGTTTTGCCCATATACAAAATGTTATTTCTTGCTAATCACTTATTGATTATTGCTGTATTAAATTTACAAGAATTACATTGTAATAATAAAACTTCAATATGGATTTTCATACATCAACTGAATGGAGTGTCTTGGCCTTTACTGTCTCTTCCAGGCTGTGTCAACCCTTGGAACTTTATCCCCTAGAATGCAGAGTTAACTATCATTTGTTGAACCAGGGTTTCTCTATTTATTAAATTATGGGAAATCTGTTACCTCATTGGTGCGCTTCTACAATTTTCCCCAAGGCTTTCTGTGCTCCTGGCAAACATCAAATGCATGTCTCTGTTCCATGATCTTTGGTTCAGTGCTGTTATACTATCTATTTATAACACAAAAATGTAAGCTGCTTGAGCTGTGCTCATGCAATTTAGGACATCATCAGAACCTCCTCAATGAGATTACTACCTTGCAATCCCTCCTGAATGTTCATGAATCTTAATGTTGCAAAAGACAGATGATGTCCTTAATTCAAGCGGTTTACATTTCTTCTTGGCAGTGGTAAAACAGGGCAAAGCCAAAAATGCCAAAGAAAGCTATTGGTTTCATGGTTGATTTACCCTAGGAAAAAAATGTATACAAACAAATTTAAAATGGGAGGCTTTTATCTGCAATAGGCCTCAGGACATCTCTAAGACTGGTATGCATAGTTTGCTATTTTTATTTAAAATAAACTGTAGGATAGACTCCTGAACCACTTACTTTTTAAAGCCAGGAGTAACAATAAGAGAGTGTTTTTCTTGAGTCTACTTAAGTTCTAGCAGCTTAACCTGTGAGCTACAATGTAAGTATTTGTACTGCTGCAGAAATGTGCTGAGGTGGTAGCAATAAAATATTGAGTTTCCAGGCACAACTGATTTTCATGCCGTAGCCTTCACACGGGTGAGAAAACATTTCTGGAAATGGGCGGGTGCCACAAATCTGGAAAGGGAACATGTATGCTTACTGATCAACTGAGAGCCTTGCAGCAGTGCACATTCCCTCTGGTCTACAGCCACACTGGTCTGCCTTGTCAGTTTAAATGTATGTTAAATTTACCTTGCTGCAGTTCTGAAGCAGTTGCTGGCAGTTTCTTTACAGATTCTGTAATCTAATGGGGCTGGCCACAAGTTCAAACCTCACTTCCTCTAGTGATTCTTTTTTTTTCTTTGGGTGTCCATCAGGCAGAAACACAGGAAAATGATGCAAGAGGTGTTTTGATAGCACTCCTGTGTGATTACCATACAATTTAAAGCCCTTATCTAAAATGGGTAGGAACATCCTGCCTGGTAAATGCTCCACAAGCGCAAATTTGAAAGGAGGCCCTGTCTAACTGGTCTCTGCTCCAATTTCCTCTGCTTAATGTCCTAGAGCTAGGTACTCATGGTAGCATTAGGTAGTTATAGTGGTTAGGATAACTTGGACCCCATGGCTTGCATCCGAGGATCTTAAAAGAAGTGACTACAGAGATAGTGGATGCATTGGTTGTAATCTTCCAAAATTTACTAGATTCTGGAAAGGTCCCAGTGGATTGGAAAACTGCAAATGTAATGTCCGTATTCAAGAAAAGAGGGAGACAGAAAGCAGGTAACTATAGGCCAATTAGCCTAACATCTGTCATTGGGAAAATGCTAGAATCGATTATTAAGGAAGTAATAGCAGGACATTTAGAGACTCAAAATAAAATCGAGGAGAGTCAACATGGTTTTATGAAAGGAAAATCATGTTTCACAAATTTATTAGAGTTCTTTTGAGGAAGTAATGAGCAGGGTGGATAAAGGGGAACCAGTAGATGTAGTGTATTTGGATTTTCAAAAGGCATTCAATAAGGTGCCACATAAAAGTTTACTGCACAAGGTAAGAGCTCATGGTGTTGGTGGTAATATATTAGCATAGAAAGAGGATTGGCTAACTAACAGAAAACAGAGAGTCGGGATAAAGGGGTCATTTTCAGGATGGCAATCTGTAACTAGTGGGGTGCCGCAGGGATCAGTGCTGGGGCCTCAACTATTTACAAACTATATCAATGACTTGGATGAAGGAAGCGAGCATACTGTGGCCAAATTTGCTGCTGATACAAAGATAGGTAGAAAAGTAAGTTATGAGGAGGACACAGTGTCTGCAAAGGGATAGAGAGAGGTTAAACAAGTGGGCAAAAATTTGGCAGATGGAGTATAATGTGGGAAAATGTGAAGTCATCCACTTTGGTAGGAAGAATAAAAAAGCAAAATATTATATAAATGGAGAAAGACTACATGAAACACAAAAAGTTAGCATACAGGTGCAGCAAGTGATTGGGAAGGCAAATGCAATATTGGCCTTTATTTCACGGGGGATGGAGTATAAAAGCAGCGAAGTCTTGCTACAACTGTACGGGGTGCTGGTGATTCCACACCTAGAGAACTGCGTACAGTTTTGGAAGGATATGCTTGCATTGGAGACGGTTCGGAGAAGGTTCACTAGGTTGATTCTGGGTATGGAAGGGTTTTCTCATGAAGAAAGATTGATCAGGTTGGGCCTATACTCACTAGAGTTTAGAAGATTGAGAGGAGATCTTATTGAAACATATAAGATTCTGAGGGGGCTTGACAGGGTAAATGCTGAGAGGATGTTTCCCTTTGTAGGGGAATCTAGAACTAGAGGGCATAGTCTCAGAATAAGGGGTCGCCCATTGAGATGAGGAGAAATTTCTTCTCTGAGGGTTGTGGACCATTGGAATTCTTTGCCCCAAAGAGCAGTGGAGGCTGAGTCATTGAATATATTCAAGGCAGAGTTAGACAAATTTTTGATCAGCAAAGGAGTCAAAGGATATGGGGAACAGGCGGGAAAGTAGAGTTGAGGCCAGAATCAGATAGGCCATGATCTCATTTAATGACGGAGCAGGCTCGAAGGGCTGAATGGCCTACACCTGCTCCTATCTCTTATGATCTTATGATACTGGGTAGCAACCCAGAGGTTGAGAGTTCATGTCCCACCTTGTCTGGCCAGGTACTTAGTTGTAAAATTGAGGTACTTAGGGTTGGACAATAAATGCAACCTTGTCTGTGTTGCCCACATCCCAAGAGCACATTTCTTTTTAAATAGAAAATTGAGCCCCTAGATCTCTGCCTCTTGGGCTGAATCCTTCCCTATCCTGTTTTACTGGTCTAGGTACCGTGGAAGGAACAAATTGAATGGACCACACTGGTTTCTCCAGATATTTTTCTCATGCTGAATACAAAAAGTCAGCTTCTGAATTCCTTCAAGCTGATGTGATATCTTGTGCACAAAGTAATCTGCAATGGTTGGTTTATCCTGAGTAAACAATAGATCCATTTATTGTCTTTGGATCACACACAAGATTTCCACTGCCCACCCATGTCACTTCAGAAAACGATCAATATCTACAATGCCAGTCATTCTTGTAGCAGAATAAACTACAAAATAGGTTTATTCACAGATGAAGTTATTTACCACAGTTGTAAGCAGTAACAATGATGGTATCAATAGCAGCAGCTTTGAAACCGTTCATGAACGGGTTAAACAGACAAACTTATCAGATGGGTTTCCTTTGAATGTCTTTCTTTGCAGATCTTTCGAACAAAAGATTGACGAATGTCTCCCAAAAGGGGAATAGTCATTTGGTCCCAACAAACTTTCTTGGAAGTACATACAGCAATTTTATTTGGCCCTCTAAGATTTAATTTTCTCTGTGATTTTAAAAACAGGTTAATACTGCGTTGAAATGTTGCAGGCAGGAATTTAATGCAAACTCATTAATGTTTGTGCTAAAAATAGTGTGCAGGTGAAATTAAACATCTTTTAGGTCTGAGCTCACACACCCACTCGAGGAGATTTGTGGGTTTCTCAAGATGAGTTAAAACAGATTGTGACTTTCTAGACTTGCTTCATCTCATTGGAGAAAGTCTTGCAAAACATCATACAGATTGATACAGGACCAAGTCCTGATGTGCTGATGATGTGTTCCGTCTGATTTTTATTGCAATTTGGAACCTGAGCTTGTCCTGTGTCATTTGGACATGTGTGCTATATGTTATCTTCAAACAGTACCCCATATATTCTGTACACAGTGTCATCCATGACACTGTAACCGATCACTGACAGTGAAAAGGTATTCTCTAGTTAGAGTGGAAGGGAGGCAATAATTGAAAGATTGAATGTAGATCAGGTTCCAAGTTTCAGCTTCAGTTTCAAGAATACACAAATTCCAAAGGCTCTGAAGCAGCAGCCAAGGCTGGAAAAATGAGTTATGTTGTGATTCATAATTAGAAGTGAACCTATTAAACTAGTAGGTTACATTAAGTATTTGATCTGTGTACAGTAAAGGCACTAAATAACATCTGCTATAGGAGATTAGACATTTTTGCATTATTGTATTACAAACACAAAATGAATTTCTTCACCTCTGGACTCCAGGCTTATCTCTGTTGGTCATTATGTTCAACCCAGCCTGCTATGTAGATGAAAAATGTGAACGATTCGATCTCATAAGCAATGAAGAATTTGAAGAGGGACATAATGCCTGATCAAGGAGACCACGCCCTTCTTTTCATCTCTTGGCCATTGCAAACTGATTTCACTGATAAAATTGGTCTGTACATTAATGCATTGTTTGCCGCC
This sequence comes from Heptranchias perlo, assembly GCF_035084215.1. NCBI lineage: Eukaryota > Metazoa > Chordata > Chondrichthyes > Hexanchiformes > Hexanchidae > Heptranchias > Heptranchias perlo. The sequence goes on along the minus strand of NC_090343.1, from coordinate 31,595,375 downwards.
ATGATGAGAGCTTTTCATGGAAGAAAGAGAATCAAATGGGAAAGTGGATGTTGATCGCTGATTGAATGGCACGATGTAGGAATTTAATTTAAACAGCAGTACCATGCAATGTCCTTGAAATTACATACGAATTCTTAATGCATTTGTAATGCCTCTCCCTGCTATTTTAGGGGAGGCGTAACACATTTTAAATTTTCAGGTGAACATATTAGCATAATTTGTTTTGGCATAATTTCAAGGGCAATGTTTTTAATATGCCATAATAACCATAGGAATAATTTTGGGAAGCTCTGTTCCCAGCATGGAGACTTGTCAGAAGGGAGCATGGATTTAAAATAGGGCTATAAAATTATAGGGCCATATTGTGAAACATGTCCACACTTAATAAGGTTTCATGCCAGGAGCTGAGCCTTGTAAAATGACCCTCTGTATATTAAAACGAATAATGTGGAAATACAGAATTTCTATGTGTGCCTCAGGTCAATTAAATCACATGGCTGTTGCATCAAGTTTTAATAAGCTGCATATTGCTTATTCCAGTATATAATAACCATCTTCAGCCAGATGTGCCGAGTGGATGATCTACCTCGGCCTCCTCCCAAGATCCCCACCATCACAGAAGCCGGTCTTCAGCCAATTCAATTCACTCCACGTGATATCAAGAAATGGCTGAGTGCACTGGATACAACAAAGGCTATGGGCCCCGACAGCATCCCGGCTGTAGTGCTGAAGACTAATGCTCCAGAACTAGCTGCGCCTCTAGCCAAACTGTTCCAGTACAGCTACAACACTGGCATCTACCCGACAATGTGGAAAATTGCCCAGGTATGTCCTGTTCAGAAAAAGCAGGACAATTCCAATCCGGCCAATTACCGGCCCATCAGCCTACTCTCAATCATCAGCAAAGTGATGGAAGGTGTCGTCAACAGTGCTATCAAGCAGCACTTACTCATCAATAACCTGCTCACCGATGCTCAGTTTGGGTTCCGCCAGGGCCACTCAGCTCCAGACATCATTACAGTGTTGGTCTAAACGTGGACAAAAGAGCTGAATTCCAGAGGTGAGGTGAGAGTGACTGCCCTTGACATCAAGGCAGCATTTGACCGAGTGTGGCACCAAGGAGCTCTAGTAAAATTGAAGTCAATGGGAATCAGGGGGAAAAGTCTGGAGTCATACCTAGCACAAAGGAAGATGGCAGTGGTTGTTGGAGGCCAATGATCTCAACCCCAGGACATTGCTGCAGGTGTTCCTCAGGGCAGTGTCCTTGGCCCAAACATCTTCAGCTGCTTCATCAATGATCTTCCCTCCATCATAACATCAGAAATGGGGATGTTCGCTGATGATTGCACAGTGTTCAGTTCCATTCACGACCCCTCAGATAATGAAGCAGTCTGTGCCCGCATGGAGCAAGACCTGGACAACATCCAGGCTTGGGCCGATAAGTGGCAAGTAACATTCGTGCCAGACCAAGTGCCAGGTAATGACCATCTCCAACAAGAGAGAGTCGAACCACCTCCCCTTGACATTCAACGGTATTACCATCACCGAATCCCCCATCATCAACATCCTGGGGGTCACCATTGACCAGAAACCTAACTGGACCAGCCACACACGTACTGTGGCTACAAGAGCAGGTCAGAGGCTGGGTATTCTGCAGCAAGTGACTCACCTCCTGCCTCTCCAAAGCCTTTCCACCATCTACAAGGCACAAATCAGGAGTGTGATGGAATATTCTCCACTTGCCTGGATGAGTGCAGCTCCAACAACACTCAAGAAGCTCGACACCATCCAGGACAAAGCAGCCCACTTGATTGGTACCTCATCCACCACCCTAAACATTCACTCCCTTTACCACCGGCGCACTGTGGCTGCAATGTGTACCATCCACAGGATGCACTGCAGCAACTCGCCAAGGTTTCTTCGACAGCACCTCCTAAACCCGCGACCTCTACCACCTGGAAGGACAAGGGCAGCAGACACATGGGAACAACACCACCTGCACGTTCCCCTCCAAGTCACACACCATCCCGACTTGGAAATACATCGCCATTGCTTCATCGTCGCTAGGTCAAAATCCTGGAACTCCCTACCTAACAGCACTGTGGGAGAACCTTCACCACACGGACTGCAGCGGTTCAAGAAGGCGGCTCACCACCACCTTCTCAAGGGCAATTAGGGATGGGCAATAAATGCTGGCCTTGCCAGCGACCCCCACATCCCATGAACAAATAAAAAAAAGCTCTTTGACTAAAATGTAGACTGAAACTATAATAATTGTACAGGGTATAGGTTAAGGTGCAAAGTCAACTTAGATCACTAATGTATGTACTTGGCTATGACAAAATGCTACAGAAATAAATGGGAAGTAGTTCATGTGTTAGTTTAAAAGTAATTTTTTTATTTCTTGAAATTGAGCACAGACCACACCTCATTTTAGTGCATTTGCAATTGAATGTGTTTCGAAGATAATGTTATATTTTGCACATTAAAACTGAAACAATGATGAGTTAAATACTAAGAATAAAAGCAAAAATAGGAAGTTGCATCCTGAAAATTACAGTATAATTATAGCCTACTACCAGTAACAAGATCTTTTTGAAAAAAAGGTGGTTTTGCTTTGTGTACAGATGCTTTCCAGTATATTATGGTTATTTGAGAAGCTTCCTCGTTTCAGAATTTCTCAGTGAAAGTAATGCCAACAAAAATCCAGTATTTTTACTATTCCCATGTTAAAATATAGTGTGAAGCAATGACTACAAATGTGAGAAAATATTAGTAAAAATGTGATTGATGTTTTGACCACGTACTAACTTTATAAGCAAAGACTTCCACCAAACATTCAATTCATGGGAGAATTATATTTTGTACCTCACATTTTAGACTGGGTTTCATTCCCTAATTCACCTTTTCCTATAACATTTTTTAGTGAATTATTTTGTACTCACTAAATGTGCTAGGCAAAAGAATACTTTCAGGGATCTCATTCGGCATTAAGGTATAAGGTAAGGTGATAGCTTATGACCAGGTGTAGAATGAACCTCCCCCAGTCTCCGACACCCCCATCCCTCCAATTTGCCCTTCAATGTAAATTAGCTTCAGTCTCAGGCGTTATCCCCATTCAACCCTTGTGAATTTCTCCATTACCCACACCATGGGGTCGATTTTAACCCCGAGTGGGTTTCGGCTGGTTGGGAGGCAAAGGCATGTGTGAAATGAAATCGCTTTCCTAAGTTTCAGGCCTGGGGTATTTTAACTCCCAGACAGGATCGGGCTTTGCTGTGATGCCCTTTGTGGTTCAGTAACCTACTGATGCTCACCGTCTTGGCTCACACATGGCGAATGACCACTTGGACAAGATACTGGAGGGCTGCCAAAATCCAACAAGTATCAGTTTTCAAGAGAGAAAAATGAAACACAGGGAGAAAACTGGAAAAAATACTAAAGATACCAAAATGAAATCAGGAGTATTTAATACAATGTGATATAAATCTCTCCACTTTTGGGTGGATCAGAATCCACTTGTGTCATTCAAAATGTGAGATATTTAATCGGGAAGTTTTTTTTTGCTGCGTGATGGGCTCTGACACCCTCTCTTTTTATTTTTATGAATGAGGCCATTCAAACTTGTAATGTATCTGGATATTTTCCTCTAGTCCAGAACAGGTGTTCACTCTATTCATTAAATGGCACATAAAAGGTGGAAAAATACTAAGCTTAATGTGAATGGGGTAAAACCCCACACTCTTGACACTTATCACATTCCTGCAACATTCAGCTCCAGAGGGTGTTCTAATACCACGTCCTGAATATATTGATCATGTGGTCTGAATGCCAGCTGTTAGCAATTTGCGTAATAATTGTTTATTGAAGGATTCCTGATTTAAAAAAAAGATTATTTATAGTTGAGGCATTGCTTTACATTATTCAGAGTTTGAAAAGTATCTGTAAGCTGGTGTACAATGTTACACTGCTTCATCAACCTGCTCTGTCTTCCCTACTAATTATTTCTCAAATACAGATCTAGCTTAACGTTTGCCTTCGCAGAAACTGTGCTATCGCCGAGCTCATTACATTTCTATGAGTTGCCATTCGATTCGTAATCTGTGTAACATTTAATTAGTGTCCTTAAAAGTGTTTGTGGCAACCAAAATGGTACATTGGTTAGATTATACTTATTCATGTGGTCACTTAACAAAAGTATTTTTATATATCTTTTATTATAGAAAACCACACATTTACTCGAGATGGACCTGCTGATAAAATTGTAATGTGACTGGTTGTTTTGATGGTGTAGTAGTTTGGATGTTTGGTTTACTCTTCTGTGGTTATTGGTTCAGGCCCCATCAGACAGTGATAATTATGTACATTAGTCCAAGGCTGTCTATTGCTTCATTTAGTACAGACTCGAAGACTAGGATTCACTTGCGTTTTTAGCATCTATGTTTCTGCTAATGTTTGAAAGTGCCTTGATCTAATAGGGACAGATTCAGGTTCCAGCAATCCCTTGGGAAATGGGGAATGAAGGGCCGCTGCTGTGATGAACTACTGCTAGCCTCTGGAAGCTGGCTTAATCTCTCACACAGTAAATTTATCCATAGCTACATAGGGTCTGTCTGAGCTGTGGAAGAAAAATAAGACAAAACCAATTTAAAAAATTACATCATTTCCTGCTCTAGACACTGGGGGTCAATTTTGCTTTGTGCTGCTGGTGTTGGTACTAATAATGCAGGGAAGGACAATTTGATCACCATGGGAACTTTATTCAGCGGCATTAATTGCAAGACTTTGTCATGGAATTAATATTAAATAACTTCAGCTGCCCATTAATATGTCAGAATAACGACTGAATGCAAAGAAGGTGGAATGGTCTCCCAGCTCAACGTTCCGTCCTCTCCCCACTCCAGTCAGTGCTCAGCCCATTGGAAAGTCCTGGCCATCGGAATCACCTGTCATTTAAAAGCCACAAAATCATAAAATGGATTGTATTGGCAACTATATCACTGCATGTATACTTTTGCAATCCCCTCCACTGCCAAAAACCCGACACGACCGCAATGGGAAGATCAAACTCTTTCTCATAGTTTGTACACTGTTAAATTGCAATACAATGTAATTCAGCGTTGGTGAAATACTCACTATATTTAGCACAGTAGTCTTTAATGTTACAGAGATCTTCTCTTTAATCAGTGAAGTAGTATCTCGTATAGCTCCAGCCTCCATAATTAAAACCTTTATTTTTGTGTTTATTTAAGACAGAACTTCATGCATACAGTAAATATGTAGATATTTTGTTACATCATACCTTTTCTGTAATCTCAATTTTAATTTTTATTAATTCTCAAGGCTGGCATTTATTGCCCATCCCTAGATGCAGTGAGAAGATGGTGGTGGGCTAGCGGGCAGTTAAGAGTCAATCACATTGGTGTGGGAATGGAGTCACATATTGGCCATTCTGGATAAGGATGTCAGATTTCCCTCCCTAGAGGACATTAGTGAACCAGTTTGTTTTTTATGACACTCCGGCAGCTTCATGGTCATTTTTGCTGATGCCAAACTTTTATTTCCAGATTTTTAAAACCGAATTCAAGTTCTCAAACTGCTATGGTGGGATTTGAACTCATGGAGGTAAATGTTAATGGGGACCCAGGAAGTGGGAGGGGTGGGGGGAATTACTGATGTGAAACCCATAAGTATGGACGTCTTTCAATTTTTTTCTTTAGGTTTCCCGCCCGCCAGCCAGCCAGATTGACAGGCTGGCTGTCAGTCGGAAGGGAGAGCAGCCAGGGGGCGGATGCCAGCAGGTAAGGCTTAGATCGGGGGAGGGGGTTGGTTATTGGTGGTTGGGGTTTGGGGGGGGGATCGGTCATCAGGGAGAGTCATCGGGGATGGGTGGGGTGGGGGGGGGGGGGTCGGTCATCAGGGGATAACTGGAAAAGTTGTTCTCTGGTCGGTCAAAGATCACCAATCAATCAGGAAGCAGACTTTTCCAGTACTCCGGGTCCAGAAGCTTTAAAAAGTTGAAGCCGAAAGCTGCTGAAGTCGACTTTGTGCCCAAGTGCAAAGAAGAAAGAAACCAGAAGGAGCTTCATAGGCTGCATCACAGGAGTTCAGGGGCTGAATTTGGCCTGTAGGCTGTGCCTTGGGCACCGCTGAGATAGATGCATAGTATAACTGCCTCTATTCTTAGATGATCATCCCTGCAGCATCAGGAGGACTTTCTACACTTCCCATATTATAGTAATTCTTATTGTTTTTGAATGAGATTGTAATTTATGGGCAGGTTTGTACTATGGGCCCATACTTGTAAGGAGGTGTGTGGAGCCTGAGCTCATTTTATGTTAGACCTTTACTTACAGCTAATCCAGCTGGCAGAGAGAGGAGACTTTCATCACTCTGGGAAAGATTCAAATATAGGTCCCAGTGGTGAAAAAACAGCGTGCAAATCCTGTACAACCTAGTCCCCTCCCTTCTACACTGAGTACATTGCACTTAAATCGTCACACAAAATGAGAAACAGATGGCTAATATTTCAAAGCATCTACAGATGCAGAATAGAATTTACTATTTTCACACGTCACAAGTTCTCAAGGGATTTTGGTTTCAATTAAAGTAATATTCTGGTTTCACTTACAGTAAAGATAGTTACAGTATGTATTTCCACCTCACAAAACCAAATGTTTTTGACACCCACTGATATTGGCGTCAAAGCAAATTTCATTATTTTTTCTTTCCAGCAACTAACTTAAGCCAAGCAAAATATGTGAAAGTAGGAAATGACATTCCAGACCTAAGGGTAAAAGCACAGCATTGATTTCAAATTCAGTTTGATTGTATGGTGTGGTGAGAGTGGCAAAGGAAGTCACTGCTAATTAATGTTCGGCTGCAGCATTACATTCATTTTGTAAAATCCACATGCTTAGATATTCCAGTACTAAAATGTGTTTATTAAAGTTAAGGAATCATTTTATTATTTAGGTCACATTTTTAAACCTTTATTCTGCTGCTAGACATGGAATAAAATAGTTTGATCTTTTTATTCCTTTTTTGTTGCAGTGGTATTGAGGTTAACGCCTGGTTGATTTGGAGCTAGTTGAAAGTTAAAATGATTTGCTTTACAGTCTATTGAGCATCACTGACAACATTTTATTACAAAATAGCTATTACACAGCCTTCAACCAATGATACTAATGAGAACTTCATGCTGGTGGCACAGTGAATGCATTATACAGGAATTTCTCTTTTTTTTAAAAGACATTAAAGGCATTTGTGTTACCAAAAAACAAATTCAAATTTTGTAAATGTAATAATATTTGAAGAGGAGGGAGGGGAGAGATAGTTTAAGAATTACCAATGCTACATTCCTTAGTCCCTAATTTGAAGGACTAGCTCACACCTACCATCACCTAACAGGCACCTGCTCCTCTGTCTTCACCACTGTCTTCTCTTCTTTCTTGTGCTTCATGACTCACCTAGTGCACCCTCATCATTATTACTAAAGAAATCCCTAAGGGTAGAAATATCTGACCTGGTGCTTGGATGGGTAAGAATAAGTGACACTGGCTGCAGTGAAGTGCTTGAGAGGGCTGGGGCAGTGGGCTGATGAAATTGTTCCTGTTCTAAACCTATGGAGAGGAAAGAAGATATCTTGCAAAGATTGAATCACATGTAAAATGAGTTCCATGAGAATTTGTCACACACTCTTGTTCTTGAGTGCTTACGCTAATGGCAGTGAGTGAATAATGAACAGATTTGAGGATGAATTGTACTCACCTTCAACCTGTGGGAGGGCTCCAATGTCTCCATCCCCGACACTCTACAGCCTCTGTGTCAAGTAGCCCAAGTGCTGCCTCTCAAAAGAACTAAGGGGCTGGTAATTGCAGTAGGTGTCATCCTGTACAAATATATTCTTGGTGTTTATGCACCACCTTCTCCTGCAAGGAGAAGAGCGGAGCTAAGAAGTTCAGTGTTAGCATGATATATGTAATAAGTATTTTGCAGGCAAGAGAGGATGTGGTTACATGAACATACATCATGCAGCTACATCGGTAAGAAAATAGAATGCAGTTCCGATTAAAGATTTGAGTGAAAGCTGCTTTGTAGGTAGCTGTTGAGAATGTCATTGGTGCCCTATGGCAAGATGGTCATGCATGGTAAGAATTGACACGAGTGAAGTATAGAGTGAGGGGACTGAAGTAGTACAATAAGCCATGCATACTTTGGTATCCTACTATAATAAAAAAATTGTTGTGCTGGGACCAACCTTGGCAGATTGACTAAAGGCTCTGAATTTGCACACTTAAAGCCATGTCCTTTGGGAGTAACTGTGTATCTTGACAGGGGTTGCCACCTCCTCCCATGCACTTTGACCATTCTTCCACGGGGGCTTGTGCCTTAGGTGTCAAGATATTTACATGAGACAGATTTGCTCCAACAGGGCCTCAATGCTTGAAGTCCTTGGTGTTTCTCTGTCAGCCTGTTCATCTTCTGCTGCATTGTAGTATAAATTGCACCTCCACAACCCTTTCACCCTTAAGAGCCAGTGCAGGCTTTTAAAGCTGGATCTCCCTCTCACAAAGTCTTGAACTCCTAATATGGGTGTCATGCTTGCTGGGAATTCACTTGCTGAACATTAATGAGGTGAGCCATGTAATTCTGAACATTCCCACCTCCTACCAGATTGCACACCAGTCTGTGCCGGAATATAAGATTTATCCCAAAATGTTTTCTCGGGGATTATGGACCATGAATTAATATTAAGTGTCCCAGCAGTGATATCATTGCTAACAAGAAGTGGATTTGTGGGAAAAGTAAATGGAACTTCATCTAAATTCTAACTATAAATGCACAAGCAGCCCAATCCAGTATGGAATCATAAAGCGACCAGATGGCGCTCAGAACAAGATGGAGAACAAACAGAATACTAGTGAGATAAGATAAGAACAATTGTTTATAAATGTCAATAAGCTATTACTCAGTTCAAATCAAGGACCTCATTTGTTTACTACTTTGAATAGTAATAGTTTTTGGCTACTTCCCCTAATTAACAGGGCTACTGAGTGGACAGGGGAAAGATCTGTTTTATACTATGGCCTGACACAGTTTGCTTGAGTATAAAACACTCCAGTAAATTTATGCCAAGTTTGAATATAGAACTTCTGAGACAGGTGAGAACAAACAAGTAAAATGCATGTCCTGTGTAAATATGTGCTTTATTTAAATAAAGACAATTCTCCTCTCTTTTAGGCCCATGATTTCTGTGCATCACTTTGGCTCAGTGGACATTTGTGTACTGTAATGTTAGGCCTCGTCTAGTACCACTCTTAAGTCTGCTGTTAATAGGTCTGGTCAAGAGTCTTCTGATTTTTTTTTCTCTCTCATTGTGGAGAAAAATGGGAGCTATGTCTTCTTCCTGAATGGCCTCAGCAACTTACTAATGTGAGGAATTATGGGTTAGGTATCATTCACCAATGTGGTGTGCTGCCAGGTTAACCATTTGTTTTAAAAAAGCAAACTATTTAAAAAGGTTAACGGAGAATATTGGATTAGATGTGTAAAATGCTGGGTTTCCATGGATCTTCCGCCAAAGCTATGGAGGACGATCTGGAGAACCCCCACAGAAATTAATGACAATATGTACAATATGCACTTCTGGTTGGGTTGATGTCAGGGGGCAGAAATAGGTGGGAATGTTATTATAACATAATAATGCAGAGGAAGTGACTAAAAATAGACATCGGTGCTATTTCCTGGTCTTTTTACTGGTAGTACACTTTTAAAAAAAATATAATTTCTACATATAAATTGGCCTTCCCAGGTTGCTAATCTATGCCTTTTGAATACTAGTTATTTAAAGGAAAAGCCTCAAAATTTTTAATGTATACTTTCCATTTGTTTTTTTCTGTTTGTTTTGGCTAACTCAGTGACAGAAGAGGGTTTTTGGCATGCGCCATCCATTCTTTGTATCACAGATACAAATTGGGACAATGGGTATTCCAATGGGAATCCCTCTGTATGTGTGCTATTTGTAGGAAGAAAGAGAGCAACAATGAAGAGATGTCAGGCACATCAGATAGCACCAAATGAGGATTGTGCTTAGCCACTATTACCCTATCTTGAGGAACAGTGTATGCATAAGCTAAGATTCACTGGGGAGGCTGTGACAGAGTTGTGCTGTATGCTGTAAAGTGTCCAGCAGCCAGACCCCAGTGGCAGTGGCTGTTAGGTTCACCACAGCACCCCAACCTGTGCCTTGGGTTCATTTCAGGCTACCACAGGCGACAGCCGTCAGTTTGTACTGCACAGATGTATAAAACAAGTGCCTGATGCATTGTTTGCCATGATTATCAATTTCATCAATTTCGCCATGAACAACTGGCAACAGGAGGAGAGGACATTGCATTTTTTTTCAAATAACAGGATTCCCCAAAGTACAATTCATCACTGATTGCTCCTGCATATAATAACTTCTCATTCATGAACTGCAAGGGCTATTTCCATTAATGTGTATCTCTTCAGTGGAAGAAGAGTTAAGGGCAGTTTCTCAGAGAGGTTGCGAGTGGGTGGTGGTGTCCCACATGGCTCTGTCCTGGGACTGCTTCAGTTCACTGTGTATCACTCTGTACATCAGTGATTTGGATAGAGGGGGCGATGTCCAAATTTTTTTTTTACAAAGAATGTACAGTACAGAAACAGGCCATTCAGCCCAACAGGTCCGTGCCGATGTTTATGCTCCACATGAGCCAAATTTACAGAAGATACTAAGATAGGCATAGCAAATAATTCTAAGAACCAAAAGAAGCTGCAAGGGGATATTGGTAAGATGGGCAAACAAGTGGAAGATGGAATTTTCTGTAAGTATGTGGTGGTACATTTTGGCTTAAAGTAATAATACTGTGAATTGGGGAAAGCTGCATCAATACAACGCAGATGTGGGTGATGGACTCCTCCACATTAGCTGTCGCCTGTTGAAAGTTGCTTGGCACAGTTTGTTTCCTAAAATAAGCAGGGCTAGGATCAGATCATAGTAAGGCCTGATGCTGAGTGTATGTACCTTTTCTACGTACAAGATACAACGGCAACGTTGCAATATTTTGCCTTATTTTAGTACATTTCTGATATTACAGTGCCATCAAAGCAAAATACTTTATTCGTAAAATGTTTTGAGATTTATCCACGTTAGTGAAACATTCCAGCTGGGGGAGTTATGTGCGTACATATAATTGAAATTTGGAAGGTGATGAAATTCTGGAGTTTGTCCTGTTGACCTAGGCTAGATGGCTGCTACTGACAAGAGCTCTTCACTGTCCTTGACAGCTTGCCTTTATCAACAAGGCCAGCGTAAATGCAATAAACAGTTGTGCTTTCTGAAGCAGGAACTGGAAAAGTTTTGATTCTGTCTTTGTCTTCAAAGACTTTCTCTTGGGTTCTTTTATAGTACAAACTATGTTAACCATTTCTTCAGATAAATAAAATACTAGCACTGGAGCCTTGCGTGTAAAACATTTGTGAATAAAGAAACCGATACATTTTTAACCCATATAATATTTAGTCATCAGTGCATAATTCTTTATTAGTATGTCATTTTATGATATTCAAATTTAAAATCTATATTTTATACAGAACGGTGAGTTGACCACCATCAAAAGTGGTAATCCTGTTGCCCTGCCGTAGCTGCCATTATAATTGTGGATGGGCCGAGTAGATTTTAGCTGTGCATTTTTCACCCAGTTGCAGCATTTTCCAGATGGCCCATTGCAGAGGAATGGGTGGCCGGCAATTGTGTATGAAGCACTTGGGGTCATTTCCAAGAGGCATGATATGGTTGCTGTTTAAATGCGCATCTGTCTTTAATTATTACATTGGGCCCAGTTATTTCTTCACAGGTGTATTCTATGAATGAAACCCTTGACTCCTTCAGTAGGATTTTTCCCATTTATGGAGCAAATTTTGGGTTTCATTGGGCCTGAATTTGCTGAAACTTTGCAGCATTGTAATGTCACATTAACGACGTACGCCATTATTATCGTGCAAAAATTCCAGGAAATTATGGTGCGAGTAATTCAACCCATTACTTACGTCACGCCATAATTTGTTGGGAGTTTTGTGCTGTTCCACAGAAACCCTCGATGAAAAAGTTGAATAGATAATTATCATAGCTCCACCCTCCCGTTAAAATCAACAGCAATTGTGAATTTGCTGCATATAAGGCAGTATTCAAGCTGCGGCCCGATCGACTGAAAAATAATGGTGCTGGTAGCAGTGTGATTTATGAGTTTATTCAAGAAGGTGGTTGCATCTGATGCCCCATTATCCATACTTGGTGCACACAAGATCAATCCAAAGAAAATCTCCAGACCCATTCTCGTAAATCAAATTCAAATCGCCATGAGACGTTTGAGAGACTCCATAAGGCGCTAAATAAATAAAAGTCTTTGTTTGTAGTTTTACAATCAACAATCCCACATGCATTTAAAATCTGTAAATAACAAAATAGGCAAGAGTTAAATTATACAATTGGAGAACAGAAAGAAAACATACCCTCAGTAAAATAATACATCAGATGCAATTAGAAACTGAAGTTCGCTGCATTCACTTTTTGGGTTTGGAATATTTTTTGCACTTTCAGAATTGTGATTAAATGTCAGCAATATATGGAGAATTGAAAAATCCTTGTGGTGCCACATAAAACATTTATGGGCGAGAATGATAGTAATTCCTGCATTTAGACTATGGTTTCCTTTTTAAAAATATTTAGATTTGGTGTGTGTGTAGCTAGAGGGCAAACTTCTTGGATATTCCCAAATACCAGTTTACCCTGAACTACTATTTCCAAAATTGGACACAATCTCTGTCACTTTTATTTCTTCTGTATCGGACATTGGCTACACCGCTCTTGACTTGCCAGGATGCTTGCTGCGATGAATTCTAATGGCCCAGAATTTTCTGTTGCAGGGCATTGAATGACGCCCACCGTTAGTTAGACTTGCCCTTGCCTGTTTAATCTCGATGATAGTTTGCACCACAAGTTGCTGAAAGTGCAAGCTGATAACATTGCAACAAGAAAACTGGGCATCTGGGATCTAAGTGAACAGGGCAAGCAACTGTGTATCTCCTTAACCAGTCAGATTGAAGGATTGTGAAATTAACAGTGCAAGGACTGAAGGAAGTGTAAGTTAGAGTGGGTGAATTCAATGTCAAATCAGGTACAGAAAGAGAAATAGAGAGAGAAAGAAAGATTGGAGTAAGAGAGAGAAAAAAAGAGACGGAAAGGGAAAGTAAAAAAAAAATAATAAAAATTAATTTTGTTTTAAATCTCCAACAATTAAAGCCTGAAGGAATGAAACTCCACACTTATAATAATTAATTTTCAATGCCAGAGAGATTGACTGGCAGTAATTAACACTTATCATGTTGTTAAAAGGGTACTTAGACTTGAAATGACTTGACTTAAATTTCTGTGGCAAGTTTGGTCCATATCTACTGCGTAAATACAGGAACTTCACACTGTTCAATGCATTTCAATGGTGATGCAGACAGCGAGTTGCCGTTTTCGCGAAGTTAATGGCAGAGGGTCGTAACTCAGATAGCAACTTTTGGATTTCCGCGTTTAACCGCGCATCTACTCTCGCCTGAAGTTGCTGCAGCATTTGCGCATAACTAAAAGTGAGCGCCGTTAGCCTCACCGTTATCTTGACAGCAAATCCTAGGCTAATCATAATAAGAAATAAGAAATAGGAGCAGGAGTAGGCCAATCGGCCCTTCGAGCCTGCTCCGCCATTTAATAAGATCATGGCTGATCTGATCCGAACCTCAAATCTAAATTCATGTCCAATTTCCTGCCCGCTCCCCGTAACCCCTATTTCCCTTTACTTCTAGGAAACTGTATATTTCTGTTTTAAATTTATTTAATGATGTAGCTTCCACAGCTTCATGGGGCAGCAAATTCCACAGACCTACTACCCTCTGAGTGGAGAAGTTTCCCCTCATCTCAGTTTTGAAAGAGCATAATTCTAAGATTATGCCCCCTAGTTCTAGTTTCACCCATCCTTGGGAACATCCTTACCGCATCCACCAGATCAAGCCCCTTCACAATCTTATAAGTTTCAATAAGATCGCCTCTCATTCTTCTGAACTCCAATGAGTAGAGTCTCAATCTACTCAACCTCTCCTCATATGTCTGCCCCCTCATCCCTGGGATTAACTGAGTGAACCTTCTTTGTACTGCCTCGAGAGCAAGTATGTCTTTTCTTAAGTATGGACACCAAAACTGTATGCAGTATTCCAGGTGCGGTCTCACCAATACCTTTATATAACTGCAGCAATACCTCCCTGTTTTTATATTCTATGCCCCTAGCAATAAACGCCAACATTCTATTGGCCTTCTTGATCACCTGCTGCACCTGCATACTAACTTTTTGATTTTCTTGCACTAGGACCCCCAGATCCCTTTGTACTGCAGTACTTTCCAGTTTCTTGCCATTAAGATAATAACTTGCTCTCTGATTTTTCCTGCCAAAGTGCATAACCTCACATTTTCCAATATTGTATTGCATCTGCCAAATCTCCGCCCACTCACCCAGCCTGTCTATATCCCCTTGCAGGTTTTTTATGTCCTCCTCACTCTCTACTTTCCCTCTCATCTTTGTATCATCTGCAAACTTTGATATGTTACACTCGGGCCCCTCCTCCAAATTGTTAATATAGATTGTAAAGAGTTGGGGACCCAGCACCGACCCCGGCGGAACACCACTGGCTACTGGTTGCCAGTCTGAGAATGAACCATTTATCCCAACTCTCTGCTTCTTGTTAGATAACCAATCCTCCACCCATGCCAGAATATTACCCCCAATCCAGTGATTCTTTATCTTGAGCAATAATCTTTTATGTGGCACCTTGTCGAATGCCTTCTGGAAGTCTAAATACACTACGTCCACTGGTTCCCCTTTATCCACCCTGTACGTTATGTCCTCAAAGAACTCAAGCAAATTTGTCAGACATGACTTCCCCTTCGTAAAGCCATGCTGACTTTGTCCTATTAAATTATGTTTATCCAAATGTTCCGCTATTGTCTCCTTAATAATAGACTCCAAAATTTTACCCACCACAGATGTTAGGCTAACTGGTCTATAATTTCCAGACTTCTGCCTACTACCCTTTTTAACTAAGGGTGTTACATTAGCAGTTTTCCAATCTGCCGGGACCTTTGCCAAGTCCAGAGAATTTTGGAAAATTATTACCAAAGCATCCACAATCCCTACTGCCACTTCCCTCAAGACCCTCGGATGGAAGCCATCAGGTCCAGGGGATTTATCTGCCTTGAGTCCCATTAATTTACTGAGTACCAATTCCTTAGTGATTTTAATCGTATTTAGCTCCTCCCCCCCAGAGCTCCCTGTTTGTCCAGTGTTGGGATATTCTTAGTGTCCTCTACCGTAAAGACGGAAACAAAATATTTGTTCAGCATTTTTGCCATCTCCATGTTTCCCACCATTAATTTCCTGGTCTCATTCTCTAAGGGACCTACGCTTGCCTTAGCCACCCTTTTTCTTTTTATATAACTATAGAAACTCTTGCTATCTGTTTTTATATTTTTTGCTAATTTATTTTCATAATCTATCTTCCCTTTCTTAATCAATCCTTTAGTTACTTTTTGCTGTCTTTTGAAGACTTCCCAATCGTCTATCCTCTCACTAAGTTTGGCTACCATATATGTCCTTTTTTATATTCGGATACTATCCTTAATTTCTTTACTTCGCCACAGATGGCTGTCATTTCTTTTACACCCTTTTTTCCTCAGTGGAATATATATTTTTTGAAAGTTGTAAAATAACTCCTTAAATGAACACCACTGCTCATGTACCGTCTTACTCTTTAATCTATTTTCCCAGTCCACTTTGATCAATTCCGCTCTCATACCATCATAGTCTCCTTTATTCAAGCTCAGTACGCTTGTTTGAGAACCAACCTTCTCACCCTCTAATTGGATATGGAATGTAACCATGTTATGGTCACTCATTCCAAGGGGATCCTTAACTCGGACATTATTAATTAATCCTGGCTCATTACACAGGACCAGGTCCAAGGTTGCTTGCCCCCTTGTAGGATCAGTTACATACTGCTCAAGAAATCCATCCCTAATACACTCAATAAACTCTTCCTCAAGGCTGCCCTGCCCAATTTGATTTGTCCAGTTAATATGATAGTTAAAATCCCCCATAATTATAGCTGTTCCCTTATTACATGCCCCGACTATTTCCTGATTAATACTTCTTCCAGCAGAGTTGCAACTATTAGGAGGCCTATATACTACGCCCACTAGTGTTTTATTCCCCTTATTATTCCTTATCTCTACCCAAACTGTTTCATTATCCTGATCCTTTGTCCCAATATCATTTCTCTGTATTACAGTGATTCCTTCCTTTATTAACATAGCCACCCCACCTCCCCTTCCTTCCTGCCTGTCCTTCCTGATTGTTAAATACCCTGGCATATTTAATTCCCAGTCGTTGTCACCCTGCAGCCATGTTTCTGTAATGGCCACAAGATCATACCCATACGCAGTTATTTGTGCCGTTAACTCGTCCATTTTGTTCCGAATGCTACGTGCATTCAGATAAAGAACTTTAAAATATGTTTTGTGACACTTAGTTCCTGCTTTTTCCTTTTTGTCCCGATGTTTGTCCTGGATCTCCTTCATCTCCTCGGCGTACTTGCTGAAGGCACTGCCGAACTTGGACCAGGCTTTATAGGGGATGGTGATGAACACGCCGTACTTGTTGGAGCCCATGTCGAAGAAGAAGCGCTTGCTGTCCACGGTGATGGACGTGCCCTCGGGCAACTCAGACTGGCCGCACGGCTCGTCGTCCACGCCGTAGTCATCGATCAGCTTCGCCAGCGCGTCAGTTCTCCAGCAAATTGTGGTGTGAATTCACCACTAGAGGATCGGGGAGCACAATGGTCTAACCACAGCATTTGTCGCCAAGATCACCATTGCAGTGAATTCCAGGCCAAAATTGCTTTCTAACAATCTAGTTTTAAAAAAAATCCAAATGGTTGTAACTCGCTCAGTCAAAAAGCCTTACAACATAGGGAGGATCTGGAAAGATATGACGCTCACTTTTCCACGCTTTCTAATTGTCACAGTCATCTTCTTTAATCTGGCAAAACTTGTGAACATTTTTTGAGATAAAGGGGGCTTTTATTTTATTCTATCCAGTTGATAATTTTCAACTTTTTTTTCCCCCTGAGTACCTGCTGAATGACATCTGCTTCTGTTCTTTCAGTGAAAGAATTTAAAAATGTATGATGGTGCTGAGTTAAATGAAGCTGTGAAGGGCACCGATGACCTAATTTCCAAAGTACTCCCCTAATCAGTACCAGTGCAAAGATTCTATTTACTCCTTGTACGTTTATTACCTTGTCCTTATTTGTAGTTGTACAATGTTACATTTTGTGAGATTTGCAACTAAAGGAATTGTATGTTCAGGTCTACCAACAGCAGCAGAATGTTGGGAATGAGGGAACTGTAATGTAGCACTTGGCATCAGTGGTTGCAGCTGCTCATCAGGTGCCTGCACCTTGCACTGTGTGGCACTGAGACTTGTAATCCAGAAGATCCTGTGGCACTGATCGTTTGGAACGACTGCTCAGAAGGACCCAAAAGTTGCGTCATTGAATGGTGCTGTTCTGCCACATGCACTTGTTGCAGCCATTTCTCCCTTTCTTCAGAAGCAGGACAGTTTCAGGGTGCGAGCTTTTGGCTTTAGATAACCCGCCCCTTCACTCCCAGGATGGCTGTGTGCCGCAATTTCATATTAAACAACAAAGCTCTCCGGTTGAGATTGTCTCTGCTCTAGAAGCGCATACATGGGCACTAAGATTGCATTGAGGCTTTGAGATTTACGATGAGCAAGAATGACACAGGTTACAAACCCATTTGAAAATATGGAGATTTATATATTTTTCTGAAGTATGCCCAACAAAATAGGTTACATTGTTAAACCAAAATTAATGATCATCATTCTAAGTGAATAATATTGGGCAAATCTGAACAATACAGATGGAAACCAACTAAGGCTCGTAGAACTGAAATAAATGCTGAAATGCTTAACGATAGTTTTCTTGCTCGACAATAGCTGGAATGTGTACCTCCTTTTCCATCTTTAATTTTATTTAGCTTGCAGTTTTTTATTTCTTTTCTGTGTGCATTCCTGCTCTTTTGGGAATTGGTATTTTTATTGGACAAATGTCTTTACCCACAAGGACCTGAAATAAAGGAACTACATTATTTGCAGATTTCAAGTGGGCATAGAAGTTGGAAGTACATGCAGCTAGTATCACCCTTTCCGAGAGGTAAAGATGAGTGACTTGTCATCATTTTATTTTGGGGGGAGAATTCCAAGAGGTAGTGAATGTGTTCAGGCTGATTTTTGAAGGGGCTGGAAATGTGCACAGGCTGTCTCACTGATTCCAATTGTAGGTGTAGGCTGTCTCACTCCTGCTGCAAAGTTAGATCCAGCTAATTTGAAGTTAATGCACTTTGATAATTTCATCCATGCCAATCAAAAAAACAGCAAAAACTGAACAACAGCATCAAAAATGCTGACAACTCGAGAACAACTCTGCCCCTTTTTTGTTTTCATGTCAATCACACTACTTGAAGTGTACTATAGACCCCTAAACAGTCAGAGGGAGATTGAAGAGCAAATATGTAGGCAAATTACTGAGAAGTGCAAAAACAATAGGGTAGTAATAGTAGGGGATTTTAACTACCCTAATATTAACTAGGATAGACTCAGTGTGAAAGGAATAGAGGGTGCAGAATTCTTAAAATACATTCAGGAGAATTTTAGCCAGTACATAGCAAGCCCAACAAGAGATGGGGCAGTTCTGGACTTAGTTTTAGGGAATGAAGCTGGGCAGGTGAAAAGAGTATCAGTGGGAGATCATTTTGGTGGTAGTGATCATAATTCAGTTAGAATTAGCATAGTTATGGAAAATGACAAAGATAGAACAGGAGTAAAAGTTCTCAATTGGAGAAAGACAAATTTTACTAAGCTGAGAAGTGATTTAGCAAAAATGGACTGGAAACAATTACTTGAAGGCAAATCAGTGTTAGAACAGTGAGAGGCATTCAAGGGGGAGATAGTGAGGGTTCAGAGCAAATATGTTCCCACAAAGAAAAAGGGTAAAATCTAGAGCTCCCTGGGTGTCAAGGAACATACAGGATAAGATAAGGCAAAAAAAGGGAAGCTTATGACTGACACCGAGAGCCCAGTACCGCAGAAAGCATTGAGGAGTATAACAAGTGCAGGGGTGAAATTAAAAAGGAAATTAGGAAAGCAAAGAGAGGGCATGAAAAAATACTGACAAGTAAAATCAAGGAGAACCTAAAGATGTTTTATAAATACTTAAAGAGCAAGAGGATAACTAAGGAAGGAATAGGGCCTATTAGAGACAAAAAGTTAACCTACGTGTGGAGGCGGAAGATATGGGTATGGTTCTTAATGAATACTTTGCGTCTATCTCCACAAAAGAGGGGGATGATGCAGACATTGTAGTTAAGGAGGAGGAGTGTGAAATATTGGATAGGATAAACATAGTGAAGGAAGAAATATTAAGGGGATTAGCATCAGTATTAGGTCCCTTGTGTGTGAAGCTAGAGGACAAACTTCTTGGATAGGGTTCAGTATTAGGTCCCTTGCTTTTTGTGGTATATATTAAAGATTTACACCTAAATGTAAGGGGCAAGTTTTCAGATGATACAAAAATTGGCCATGTGGTTGATAGTGAGGAGGAAAGCTGTAGACTGCAGGAAGGTATCAATGGACTGGTCAGGTGGCCGTAAAAGTGGCAAATGGAATTCAATCCAGAGAAGTGTGAGGTAATGCATTTGGGGAGGGCAAACAAGGCAACGGGATACACAATAAATGGGAGGATACTGAGAGGTGTAAAAGAACAGAGTGACCTTGGCGTGCATGTCCACAGATCCCTGAAGGTAGCAGGACAGCTAGATAAGGTAGTTAAAAAGGCATACGGGATACTTTCCTTTTTTAGCTGAGGCATAGAATATAAGAGCAGGGTGGTTATTCTAGAACTGTATAATACACTAGTTAGGCCACAGCTTGAGTACTGTGTACAGTTCTGGTCACCACATTACAGAAAAGATGTGATTGCACCAGAAAGGGTACACAGGAGATTACGAGGACGCAAATTTAACGTAATTGGCAAAAGAACCAAAGGCAACATGAGGAAAAACTTTTTATGCAGTGAGTGGTTGTGATCTGGAATGCGAGGACAGGAGAATTTTAGCTATGAGGAAATATTGGATAGGCGGGGGTTGTTTTCATTGGAACAGAAGGATGCTGAGGGATCATTTAATTGAGATGTATAAAATTATGAGGGGCCTTGATCGAGTGGATAGGGAAGATCTATTTCCCTTAGCAGAGGAGTCAGTGACCAGGGGGCATAGATTTAAAGTAATTGGTAAAAGGATTAGACGGGAGCTGAGAAACCCACAACTCATTTAAAAAGTACTTGGATGTGCACTTGAAGTACCTTTACCTACATGGCTACGGACCAAGTACTGGAAATTGAGATTAAGGTGGATAGCTCTTTTTTGGCCAACATGGAAGGGCTGAATGGCCTCCTTCTGTGCCGTAACTTTCTATGATTCTATGAAGTAGTTACACAGAATTTGTAACTTAAGTGGTAGGTTTATATAACTGTCATGTTTCAGGATTTTTGATTTTTTTTTTTTCCCCTTCACAGAAACGATTGTGGGATTGAGTTATTTTTTTAAGGATTATGTTTCAAAACAAAATGAATTTGCTCAGGTTTAAAAAGAAATGCTGCAGGCATTGAACATGTGTATCAGAGATAGAAGCCAGAGAGGCCAGTTTGTGGCATTCACAACTGATACAAAGAGGGCCAATTGTGTCATCTTGGGCTCAATAGCCAGAATGGCCCCCATTCATCATGAGAACAGTAGGCGATGTCCTCTTTGAACCCACACTCTAAGAGGGGAGGAATGGTAGCAGGTTTAAGTGACAGGCCTACTGGTGAATTATTACAGAAAAGAAGTCAGCATCCTGGCCTTCTCCCTGAAAATGAACACAAAGGGCCACATGGGCAGAAAAGTTTTAAACAAGAGGCTGTGAGATGTATGCCTGGGCCTGGAGCTAGAACCTGAAAATGCAGCAGATCAGTTTCTGCAGTTAGAAATGGTCTGAAAGAAAGGTAATACCAAAAATTATGTCAGCCTAAGAAATAAGGATAAGTTGTGTGGTTTATTATTTTACCCCATGTTTTTGAGGAAAAATGTGAGCGAGAGCCAAGTGAAATTAGCTTTGTCCATTGCTCTGTATGTTCATTTGCTGTCTGAAATAAAGCAGCCTAATGATTTGTATCTTAGCCTCACCTTACCAATTTTTTCTCAATCCACCTTTGAAAAAGTTGAAGAAGTGCATATGAGAATGCATAAAACACTGGGTTGGCCACAACTGGAGTATTGTGTCCAATTCTGGGCACTGCACTTTAGGAAGGATGTGAAGGCCTTAGAGAGGGTGCAGAAAAGATTTACTAGAACAATTCCAGGGATGAGTGACTTCAGTTCCGTGGATAGACTGGAGAAGCTGTTCTCCTTAGAGCAGAGAAGGTTGAGAGGAGATTTGATAGAGGTGTTCAAAATCATGGGGGGTCTAGATGGAGTCGATAGAGAGAAACTGTTCCCATTGGCAGAAGGGTCGAGAACCAGAGGACGCAAATTTAACGTAATTGGCAAAAGAACCAAAGGCAACATGAGGAAAAACTTTTTACGCAGTGAGTGGTTGTGATCAGGAATGCACTTCCTGAAAGGGTGGTGGAGGCGGATTCAATCGTGGCTTTCAAAAGGGAATTGGATAAGTACTTGCAGGAAAAAAAATTGCAGGGCTACGAGGAAAGAACAGGGGAGTGGAACTAATTGGATTGCTCTTGCAGAGAGGGCCGAATGGCCGCCTCCTGTGCTGTAACCATTTTATGATTCTATGAGAGCATATGTGAAAGACACAATATCCAGTTCCGATCAAAAGGGGATTCTATTGTTCTACTCTGAACTACATTATCGTAGTTAGATATTGGGCAGAATGGGCACATCCCTAAATGTAAGACATGCAGACTGCTTACGGGAGTAACCAGCACCCACAAGAATATCTAATGTAAGGAATCTTACAACACCAGGTTATAGTCCAACAAAATTGTTGGACTATAACCTGGTGTTGTAAGATTCCTTACATTTGTCCACCCCAGTCCATCACTGGCATCTCCACATCAAGAATATCTAATCTACAAGCTTTCGGAGGCTTCCTCCTTCGTTACCTGACAAAGGAGGAAGCCTCCGAAAGCTTGTAGATTTCAAATAAAAATTGTTGGACTATAACTTGGTGTTGTAAAATTGTTTACAATTGTCAACCCCAGTCCATCACTGGCATCTCCACATCAAGAATATCTAAGGCAGACTCTAAACTTGTAACGACAATATTCCTTCACCTTGTAGGAAAACAAAACAAACCATCAGTGCATGAAAGCCTGAAGGGGAAATTCAAATGTTGAAGGCACAAAAGTGGCGGTTTATTTCTGAGGTCCTGGGGGCATGCTCACACACTCATGTGAGTTTCTGCCTGCACTATACAGAGGCAATGATCTGGGCCATTAATGCTGGGAGTGGTACGAAGAGGAGGAGCAGGATCTATTCGATGTATTAACCACCAGATTCAGGAGGAGCAGGACATGGGAGGAGGCAGTTGTGCTGAATTCTGTCAGCAAACACTGACATGCTAAAGGAGGCCTAAAGTGTGACATGCTGATGGTTGGCATGTTTGCAGTTTTGGAATGAATTGGGTGGCATGAATACAATTATGAATATATAGTGTGGCAGCAGGGAGGAGGGAAGAGGTAAGCTTCTTGCACAGAGAAAGGATTAACCACCATTAGAACTTATAGTACAAGTAAAAGAATATCTTTTGCAAGCTTTTTTAGTGAATTTGTGCTCATTAAGGTGAGGGATATTGATGTAAATGTGTCTCAGCCTCAACCTCAGATGATCATCCTCTATACCTCAGATGATCATCCTCTATACCTCAGATGATCATCCTCTATACCTCTGTATTTTCCAGTTATCCTGGGGCCTCTCTGAGATTGTCCATTAGTGCCAGTTTTATGCTGTTGGCCTACACTCATTAAGACCTGGATTAAGACTGCCCATACTCATTTCATGTAGACCCTTGCAGTCAATAACCAGATGTTTTTCATCCCATAAGTTCGGGATGAATTTGAGCCCAGGCCTCAGGTGAAAAAAACAATGTACCACACAATCCCTCAAGTATCTAACCCTTTCAACATAGTCATGACAAAATGGATCCTGGTGTGAAATCATTATATAGTATGCATTGTAACTCCTGAACCTGCTATAAGTCAATTTTATTTTATTTTTTTCTCAAAGATAAAATATCATAACAGAAAATGCATCAATAATCCTCTGGATGTGATGCCTGTCTGAAGGTTGGACTTGTTCCAATGTACTTATGGCTTTGTTTCTTGGTTAGTATATCCCTAATGTGTATCCTCTATTAATACAAGTTCCAATAGTAGTGCTACTTCAGGCAGAATTGCTTTGCAATATTTTGGTTTTGGAATTGAGGGTGGTTCAAAATGTACTTAAGTCATTATAACTTATTGCTGTGTGTCCCCATCATAAGTGATGCATGACTGTGTATATCAGTCACGCAAAATGTTATGCATTGATGCACAATTTTAATTAGACTTTTTAAGCTTAGGTGAGCACCATGAAAATATGAACCAGCAGTGAAACGAGTTCAGTTTTGTATCAGACTGATCAAAAATGGAGTGTTTGTTCTCTGCAATACATCAGCTTGTGTTAAAACAAACATCTGACACTAATCTTGCTCAGTTTGGTGTACATTTCAGAATAACTTTTAGTAACTTATAGTTGAAAGTTACAGTAAACGTGATTGCTGTGGTGTGGGAAGGTAACAATGTAGCAACTGTTCTTTCAGTTGTATCCAGTGGTTCAAACTTCATTCTTAATACAATTTGCTGACACCATTCCCCATATTTACAAAAAAAGGGGTTGGGCTTCCCATCAAGGATCAGCTGACTTCTCGGCAGTATATCCTTTAAAATGTTCCTTGGTCTCGTATTTGCATAACAAATTAGCTAGGGTCACAGGGTCACTACCTCCCCTCCTTCCCCCCCCCCCCCAGCCCAAGGTTCAAGGAAAAAACACATCAGGCCACAAAGTTAGGGGCGGAAATGATTGGCATTTTCTTTGTTCCTTTTATTTAAGCAACGGTTTGTGTTCGGTTAAGCAAGATTAACAGTAAGTGCACTTCAAACTAGAGAGGAAAAGCAATTTAACTGAGTCTGCCGATTCAGGGTCAACACTTGGTGCCATACTTCCCTATTTCAAATTTAGATATTTTAAATTGATTTTTTAAACAAAGGAGTGGACTAGCATACATTTGTAATGGTTTAAGATCTGCTTAGGTAGCTCCTCTAATGGCTCACTAGATAAATGCACTGTCTGATGTAAGGTGATAATGAGCCATACAACTCAGTGATTTCTCAGTTTGGAACTTCGGTCTGTGCTGATCTCAGCTAAGGCAGCAGCAGTGTTGCTTATATTGGCCTCTGTGCTATGGACTAGGGAAAGGAAAATCAGGCAGAGTTATGGGGAATGAGCAGGGGAGTGGGACTAATTGGATAGTTCTTTTATAGAGCCAGCACAGATATGATGGCCTCTTTCTGTGCTGTATGATTCCATGATTCTATTGTTCCTATTGCTATCCAGCAGCTCCCATTGAAAATGTATGTGTGGATGCTGTCTATGAAGACTCCCAGATGAAGTAATACTGAAAGCCTGTTGGTGTCTCTGGAATCATGGTAGTGTGATTCAATGTCTTCAAAAGCGAGGGGAGAAAACTGGGGAAAAATTAAAAAAAATTAGGCCTCTCCAGTCTAGCAATTAGACACTGTGGCTGCTGTAACTCTCTGGGGGGATCTCCAGGGAACGATATAAATGGCTGGCAATGATGGCATTACAGCAGGATGCTGGGGAAACCCTTGTGGAATATGGGACCTGTGACAAAGCAACAAACAATGTATGACTGAAAAGAGTTTTTAAAAAAAAAATGAGGATCCCTTACATGACAGAGTGCAGTCTGAATGATACCCAACCTTATTTTCAGATGCATGGTGCTGCTAAGTGCCTTGGGACGTTTACCTATGTTAAAGGCGCTAAATAAATGCAAGTTGTTGCTAATTCAAACATCTGATAAAGTAGTGATAAGGGAATGACCACCTTGTTCCTCCAAACTTGGCCATATTACACCCTAGCTTACAGTACCCTTCTTTTACTAGCCATGTTATCAAGGATGAGTTATATCCATTCATCTATTGCTGGATGGATTTGCAACAATCATTGTCTCAAGACACTTGACCAGAATCAGGAGGGTAGAAACTACAAGAGAAGTGGCATGAAAAGGGGAAAATGACCATTGCCGACTTTAGTTAATTAAGAAATAAAATGAAAGTGAAAGCCAATAGAAGAGGCCACCCATCCAAACATTAATAAATCTTAGAATTATCAGCCTGATGAGTAAAAAGTAATTGTTTTCTGTAATGGCCTATCTCTTGAGAACAAAGGTGCATGCCATGACATATTGGAACTATTTGCATTTTAACACTGTACTTTCTCCTTGCAGAATTTCCGAAGTTATTTTCCTGATTTTGGGTTGTGCAAGTTTTATATTTTCAATTTTCACCTACAGTACAGAAACTGCACAGGTATAATTCCAAAATCAGTGTACACTCTTTCAGGACATCTTATTCAATAAACACCTACACCAGGAGCATAGATTGCTCTCCCCTTACAGTGTAACAGATATTCCAGTATATGCAATTCAAACAGAGCAGAGCCATACAGTCAAGGACATTTCTGTAAAACAGACAGCTGTTGATTGGTAACAGCCAATGTAAAATATGCTGATTCTTAAAAAAAATCTCTCTGCTGCTGAATACCATTGTTTAAAAGTAGTGAGTCCTAGATACAAACTGTTGCTTTCACTTCCCTACCACTCCTAATCTTGCTTTCATAGTTAGCATTAATTTTAAAGGTTGAGATTTTACATAGTTTCTCGTATCTTCCTGCAAACTTCCTGAAATGCAGTAACTTGCCAGTTTATGGATATCTTCATATCTTTTATAATCAATTCTCTTTATCATTCATACAGCATCTTGTCTTGCCTCCTGTCACTACACTGCTGCTCTCTGTTCTCCAACCAGAATGTAGGTGGGTCCAGTCTGCAGATTTCTCCACACCTTCTATTACTGGAACTCTGGTGTGATCCAGAGTCCCAGTTGCAAAAAAAAGTTGCAATTCCATAACAGGATTTAAATGGGCAGCAACTTTTAAGAAAGGTGGGTTATGAGCCTCTTCTTTAGGGATAGAAAGAGCCAGAAACAAGTGACAAAATGATGTGGTTTGATGTGATTTACATCACTGTTGTGTGTTTGTGAACAAATGAAAATGGTAAAGGGTCCCCCTCCACCCAATTATTTCCTGTCGCTTTCTCTCCTGACCCTCTTCTGGGGAAAGGTTCCACAAGCACTTGGCACCCTCTAGGTATCGAGCCCCAAGTGGCCATATTATTCATGTGAGCCTTGACAGTCTTTGTCAGTAGGCTATTTGACCTTGTGTGGGGAGAACAAGGCCCAGTCTGATCCCATCCCCGCCTGATGCACACTACTGGCAAAGGCTGCCGTGTAGTTAATTTTCTCCTCTCTAGTCCAGAGACTGTGAGGCCATGTGTACTGCCCTTCCACCTGTCCTGGCTGTGATCAGTTAGTTCAGAACAGAGAAGGGTTCCAGCGTGGGTGATCTTAGTGGCTCAGCTACTCACTGATTAAACTTGTTGAGAGAAACATCAGAGTAATTATGAGCATTTTTTTCATGAACGAGGGGGATAATTTTTAGTTTGGGCATGGGTGGAAAACTGGCGGATGCAGATTGGCTGCCCATTATATGACCTGTCTGATATTCCTTTCCATTGAAGTCAATCGAAAGGAAAATTCGACGGGATGTATAAGAGGCAGCCAATCAACAACCCCCAGTTTTCCACCCACATCCAAACTGAATATTATACCCTTGGTGTCTTTTTAAACCACAAGTTAAAAGAAAGTTCTTTATTATTCGTGCAAGTTGTATTTGAGGATTCTTTTCACCCCACAGATTAGTTTCAAAACTGAGATGTGCAAGTGCACACAAATTTAAGAATTATTTTTGTGCACTTTCTCCACTATTGGTGGATAATTTTAACTTTTATTGCCCAGCCATAAACGGGGGACAGCGAATTGCCAGCCCATTATACACCTCACTCGATTTTCTTTTCCATTGGTTTAACAGCCAGCAGACACAGGGGAATACGATCCCATCGGTTTGAGCTGAGTTTGAATTTTGTATAATGACCTTTTGAATGTAAAATGAAAATGAATTTTGGAATATAAGTTAATTAAAAATTTAAAATCAAAAATTGGCAGTCCATGTCATACCACAAGAATAAGGAAAGCTAATGTAGATCCAATGATTTTTTTTTAAGGAAGGCATTGATTATAGGGGTAATTTTTCTGACATCACGGTCCCAGAGGGGCCATCACCATCATTCTCTTGGGTATCCCTGATCAAAAAGGATGCAAGACTCTGCTCCCACCCAATAAATTCTAGCAATCTCCAATACTGCCAGACTCTATCCCATCCCCTGCTCCAAAAGCCCCTCCCCAGTTCTGCTAGACCCCAGGATCACAATCCCCAATTTCCCCATCCACACTCCCAGATTTTATCAGTGCTCACAAACCCTTAGAGAGCATTCCGAGTGCTCCTTCATCCCTGCACCATCCTCATTGCTCCCAGACCCTGAGACATCCTTTTCTCAAATGATGCCAAATCCTAAGAACTGCATCAGTGTTCCTGGACCCTATGTTTTTAGTGTTCTCGGAACCTTAGGACCTGTCCTTCCAGTGCTCTTTGATGCTGGGACGTCCCCTAAGATACTGCTGGACCCTAGATCCTCTCCCAGTGCTGTAAGACCTTGAGTCCCCTTCTGTGTGCCCCTAGATCCCAGCACCCACCCCAGTGCTGATAAGTTAGTCTTCTATTCGGCATAACATCCCCATACTTATAAAGCTCCAATTTATTGTGTGTAACACTATGGAATATCTGCTATTAACTTCCATAAATTGAACACAATGTCCAATGCTTTTCCCCTTGTGACATTGTTATTTGTCAGTTATGTGGCCTTTGTTATAAATGTTGTACTCTAACTTCATAAGCAGGGATTCCTATTTACATTATGTTAGGCTAGGAAATAAAAGGATTGGATTTTACTGTGCACTTTATACACTCTGGATATAGAAAGGCTGAAGAATTAGGGAAATAGTTACATCATTTGAAACAGAAGGATACAAAAATGGGAAAGAAAAGTTTCCACAGGATTTGATTCTTCGAATTATTACTCAAATGCAAGAATTTAGATTAAAAATAAGAATGTATTGGGGAGAGGAAAGCAGAACGCCTCCATGGTGTACATGACAGTTATGGGGTGATGCACTAAATGTGTCTGTCGAAGCCACGCTTGCATAATTTGGGAAGTAAGACAAAAAATTGGTGAGTAGTTGAAAGCTGACATAGAGAATTCTTTATTTAGAATGAGTGTACCAAAGTTTGCGTGACCAGGGTGGTGTTGTAGCAAACTTAAAACATATGACCTAGAAAAGGCTGGAAAGAGAATAAGAGCATGTTGCAATAAAACTTGTCAAATGCAATGCGTTATAGTGTGATTATAGACCACAGTATTTAGCCATTTAGACTTCACAATTTTCCCCAACATTTTTCAATTGGATAATTAACTATTTTGAATGCCTGTGGAGACAATGACAATTTTTTTTCTACCCACGTACGCCATGCACTAATCCCTGACTAAAACATTAATTAGGCAACCTGTTCCCAGACCTCTCACTGCAGTTCTTGAGGTGGTCTCCAGGTGACATATCAACAGTGGCAGTTGACTTCCTCTTCCAATATCTGGGAACTGGTTCACTTTCAATCTTGCCCCAGAATGTCTGTGTGAGAAGTCATGGCAAGAGGAGATGGGAGGGGAGGTCGATCTCACACTTGACACTCCATGAGTGCATTAGTCCAATGATTCACAGTGTTAGCAAACCGCCTTTAGTCATCAATACTTCTGATCTCTCACTTCATACTAAAACACAAGAATGCCAAAGTGAAAAGAATCAATTCTTTTAGTTCTGTAATTACAATATAGCTCTTTCTACAACTGATTCGAAAATTAAACTGGGGATTTTTACTAAAAGTAGTTTTAATAGAAAAATTACTTGTAATACCTTGTGAAAACTATGTTTTAACTTCCTAAATTGTGAACCATAGCAGTGACTGAACTAAAACCATAGAGTTCTGACTTTGTTTAACTACTGCGGTCAATTTCTGCTTCATTTCTTTATATTCCAAAAAAGTTAGTTTAGCAAAAGATATTTACATTTTTGTACAAAGCTGAGAACTTGTAATTGTACAGATACTAAATTAAATCCATCAACACTCAATAAATGTATTTTTCAGCCAGATGTGTCTCATGATTGAAACACCCATTTTGAAGCAAACAGCCAGAGGAACTAATGACTTCACACTGAAAATATTCCTAGTGCAAAAAGCTTGTCTTAAATGTGCAGTCACTGTTCCCCAAAGTCAGCGAGGTTATCGTCATTATATGATAGCTTTTTTTAATCTAATGTAAATACTGTTGAATGTTGTTCTATACAACACATTGAGATGGACAAAAATAGTTACAATATAATAGGACTGGTTACAAAATTGGCAGGGTGCCATAATGAAATTTCAGGAAAACATTTCAATTGTAATAAAAATGTGCTTATAATTGGTTGTTTGTAGATATACGGAATGGACTGGCTTGGATTTCTGTAACTTGTTCAGTTGAAAATGAAATTCACTGTATAGTTACACTTGCGCACTCAGACAGATTCAGAAAAGGTATTTCCACTGAAAAGACTGCAGTAAGAATGAAGCTGCCGTCCCATTCCATTTAAATGGAGAAAACGTATTAAAGTTATTTTTGATGCCAGTTGAGCCCTATTAAACAAATATTCATAAAAATGATTATTTTCATTAATTGAGGTTATGGCTAATTGAATATTTTTCTGCCCCTTCTTTTTGGTTCCCATCTCCTTTCACCCATGGCACATTCCATTTGCCAGCTCAAAGGGCAGCAAAGAACCTGCTCCCACAGCCAAGTTGCTAGAAATTGCAGAAGGCCTGTCCAGGAAGGCTTCCCTTCTCAATCCCCACTGTCCCTGCGGGAAAACATCTCCGTTCCTCAGCTGTACTGTTGGGTGGAGAGCGGCATGGAGGAAAAGGCAGCTTGGTGCTAATGAAATAACTTAATTCTTTTGTAAATTTGGTTATGTTTATGGCATTTATTTTCGGTCTTAATTGTTCAGCTTAGTGGCCAAAAAGATTTGTAGAAAATATTTGAAGTGATTTGATAGTTCAGCTTCTTCTTTCTTTTATTCATAGATTTCATTGTTTTTAGATGTCCTTAGTAGTTCGTCATTAGAGGTTTATCTACCTGCTTTCTTAATATTTGATTTGTAAGCTCCTTGCCTCTTCAGTTGTGGTTTGTTGCTATTTGGTACAAATGTTATATTCATAAATCAGGTGCAAGTGTGACATAAAGAAGAATTTGCATTTATATAGCACCTTTCACGACCTCAGGACATCCCAAGGTGCTTTACAGCCAATGAAGTACATAAGAAATACATGCAATAAGGTTTGGTGCCTGAGATGAAGATCCTCAGATGTGATATACAATGTTTTTGTATGTAGATGCAAAATTTGAGCCAATTATTTGGAAGAAATTTGCATCGATTCAAAGAGTAATGCTGGAATGTGATGTCTATAGCATGATGGATAATTGTACAACTTTAAATTTAGTGGCAATGGGGAGCCAGTGTATATCAACCAAGGTGGGACAGATAGGCGAGTGGGACTTGGGCAGAACAGAAAATGTATGGCAGAACTGGAATTTATTGATAGTGGAGGTTGGGAGGCCAGCAAGGAAAGTATTGCAATAGTCAAGTCTGGAGGAGATGAAGGCAGATGTGTAAGGGTTTCAGAAGCAAAGGGTCTGAGGTGTGGGCAGAGGCTGACTATATTGTGGAGATGGAAGTAAACAGTCTTGGTAACCGATTAGTATATGGGGTTTAAAGCTCAGTTCAGGGTTGAACAGAATGCCAAGATAGTGAGTGGTCTGTTTCAGTTGAGAAGTGTCTGGGGAAGGGGATGGAGTTGGTGGCAAGGGAAAATAATTTTTGGTAGGAGCTGAAAACAATGGTTTCGGTATTTCCAATGTTGAGCTGCAGAAAGTTGTGTCTTATCCTGAACTTCTTGTCAGACAAGTAGTCCGACAGCCTGGAGGCAGTCGAGGGATCAAGAAAAGTAGTGAGGAGGTAAGAGTTGGGTATCATTTGTATCTATGTGGAAGCTGACCCCATGTCTGCACATGATACTGTTGATGTGCAGCATGTGGATAATGAAGAGGAGGGAGCCATTTGTAGAGCTCCCATGGTGTTGCTCATGAAGCGTCAGAGGCCTGGGTGGCAGGAGGAGGGGTGCCTGGCTGTAGCAATGCAGGAGGGGTAAACAACTGTAGTGAAGGAATTTATAGAAGGCTTGTAAGAGTGTTTTTTCATTTTTTTTTCCTTAAATAAATAAATATGGGGTAATTTCATGACCTTGCTGGCAAAGGTGGGGTAGGGGAATTACCCAGAAAACTGGAGCAGTAGTGTTTAAACCCCAGCTCCAACCCATACACCCTGTGAGTGTGGGCTCATGGAATTACTTCCATAGTGTTTGCCTTGTGCATTGCAACTGTTAAACATTAATGTTCTAGAGAGGGAGCGAGAGAATATTACCAGATTAAAAGACATTATGGATTTAAGAAACCTATAAATTGCACAAATAATAACCCTGGTGCAAACAACAGTTGTGTGAGAATCAAATCTTAACTCAGCATTTTTATTTAATGGCTTAGATTTTTATTTTTATTTCTGCTTTTTGTTATAAATTTTGTAATGGGTGAAGTTCACTCTTGATATAACTCAATAATTTCTTTAAAAAAATACAAATCAAAGAAAACACAGGTGCTGTAAATCATCCTCTTTTGTAGCTGTGTTTCTCAACTAGACTCTCCGAAGTAAACAAAACACACAATTGATAGTTTTGAAGTATATGTTTTAGTCAAAAAGCTTCCTAAATTCATCTTGCAGCTTATTTTCAAATCATTTGAAAAACAAAGAAACTCCAGTCCTTTGAAAGGAAGAGGGAAGACATGCTTTGACATTGTACTGAGGAAAAGAAATACATTTTGTGTGAATTTTTTTTTTGGTTGGGGGGTGGGGGTGGGTTCTCAGTATAAACAAAAAGCAGAGGTAGTTAATCTTTCCCTCTTTTTTTTCTTTCTCTCTTCTTCAAACAGCTGGTTCCCTAAAGTAAATAATAGTTAGGATGTGGAACAATGCCTATGAAAAGTTTTCAAAATGCATTTGGTTTTCAAATCATTTAGAAAAACTAAAACTCAAATCCTATTGTTGCAAGAGAATACACGGGCTTCAAGATGTACAATGAGAACTGTACCGAATGTATGTAAGCAAATTCTGCATTTGGTGTGCAGGCTGTGGCATCCTCAGATTTTCAGGTACAGGTGTAGTTGGTCACTCCTTTCAAGCGACAGAATGATAACTCTGGGGAAAAATATCTACATCAAGCCCAAAGTTTTTGAGAGCTGAGCCTTCAAGTAAAATATTAATAAAGGTACTCAGACACAAGACAATTGTGCCATAGAAAGTTTAATAATTTAATTGTAAAATATGTAATTTTAAAATGTTTCATTACATTAGAAATCTTATTTTGAGGTGCGGTCAGTAGGCTAAAGGATAAAAATGGTGGACAAACATATTTTCAAAAAGTATTTTGAGCAATTTGGTTGAGATTCTGTTCCATTTTATTGGTAAATATTGGTTGCTTCCTATGTCTGGTTCATTGATTATTTCTGATTCATTCTTTTGCTAGTAACTGAGTTTTAATTTGTTGCTGTTTTATGAACGTGTAATCTAAGTAAAATGTGATGTGACAAGTATGAAATGCATATCATACAGTTTATATAATATAAATAGATGGAGGAGCAAGCTCCATTTTGAATGTGAAGTCCATACCCTCCATTATCATTAGCTAAAAGGTAATCCTTTGCAAAGATATATTGGTCCATTTGTGTGATGGTTTTGATTAACCAAAGATGAACTTACTAACATTTGCCGTGTGTTCGATGAGAATCTGGATTTCCCATCCTTAACTGCAACAGCCATGCCAGTCACAGTGAAAGTGGCCACAGCAGTTAATATTTTTGCAGCAGACTATATCCAGCTACTAGAAAGGCATTACTGTAATCTTGCACAATTTGTAGTGTCAAAAAGGTGACCAATCACTCCGAGCACAAGCTGCAACCTAGCAATTCTATTTATGGCATTACTGGCTTCCTTTGGCTTTCTGGAGTGTTGGATTGCTTTCACACAATTCTGCAGCTTTCTTTGCTGCAAAACTTTGCCTTATGATGTCCCTATTTGTATAGCCACAAGTGAAGCTGGTATGTAATAAGTGTTGCTTCTTTAATCCTTGGGCAGCTACCAATGTGTTAACTAGTTTAGGTGCCTGATTGTCTGAAGGAAATTAATGCCCTAATAGTGGAGGCACTTCAGGTTGCATTTTGGTGCTTCCTCTCCACCACCAAAGCTTGGACATAAATATCACTCTCTTTCTACATTGACCAATGTTGTTCCTTGGCTCATTAATTAGTTCAGTATATAGATTTAGTAAATATTCAGTGGAATCTGTTAAAACAATATGCAGAATTGACATTTGATCATGTCTCTGCTCAAGTATTAACTTATTGATAATTTTGATCCATGTGCAATGTCCATTGATTTCAATGTTGCTGGAATTTCACACAATGAAACACAAAGGGATCTATTTTGACTTTTGGTTGGCCGCCCATTCCGGCGGCGAAATAGCTCTTGTGATTTTGAGACTCCGGCCTCATTTACAGTCGCCAGGCTAGCTGCAGGGTGCCAAGCAGACCTCCCGACACAGCTCGCCAGATTCGGCAAAAAAAAAACGGGCCAGTGCTGTCACCAGGAAGGTAAGTCGCAGGGGGCAAGGGTTGTGTTCGCAGACGGTATGGGGTCCCTACACAGCGGCAGCCTAGATTATTTTTGTGGGCCCCGGAGTTGCACTTCTGCTCCTCTGAGGCCCACAGAAATAATTCAAGACTTACCTTTGCTCGGCCTCTTTTCCCCCGTCGCCCGTGGAACTGGTCGAAGCCTGCGCTCTGACCAGTTCTTACCTAAAATGTCAATCGGTGTCCCTTTTAAGTAACGGGGCCCTAATTTCCATATTAAAAGGGGCCTAGCACCTGAAACAGGTGGGTGCTTTGGACATCCAGAGGTAAGCCCCTATTAAAATGGCTCCAGCCGCATCGCAGGTGGTAACGGGGTGGTAAGGCTACCTGCCCCAATTTGAGGCCGTTACCGCTGTGTTAACACCAAGCAAAGGAAGTGAAAATCAACTGCAAAGACCCTGACATTCTATGTGGTGAGTTGTGCTAAATTTGCACCAATAGATCAGGACTTGTGCCCACTGATGCCCTGCAGAGCTGAATCTGCCAGAATTTGATGGGTCAGCTCATTTAAATATCTATTGACTGTTTTCTACCAATACTAAACCTGACTCTGTATCTGTAACATCACTTTTATACATGGAGTTTCACAGGAGCCATGGAGTCTCCAACCCTTATCTCTATGGCCTCAAAAGAACAGGTTGAACTTAGAACACACTCAGATATCCCTGGTGCCCTTTGAAGTTTGACCAGGAGCAATGAAAATCGAAACTGTATCTCTAAATATGGGATCATATGGTTAATTTTTTTGACAGCACTGATGGTGAATATACTTCACATCATTGATGTGTGATGGATCAATAATTGTGATATAATCAGAGTTTATCAAAAATGTAATAGTTGATACATTATATTAAAAGTTAGGTTTGTCTTATTTACCTTTTAAAAATCCTTATCATACCTGCACTCAAAGTACATTACACATGGACAGAAATATTACTGTACACCTATCAATCCACAAGAGATCACACTAGCTGAGAAGAGCTCAGGTAGGGGTGTGTTTG
Organism: Heptranchias perlo; assembly: GCF_035084215.1. Classification (NCBI taxonomy): domain Eukaryota; kingdom Metazoa; phylum Chordata; class Chondrichthyes; order Hexanchiformes; family Hexanchidae; genus Heptranchias; species Heptranchias perlo. The sequence goes on along the minus strand of NC_090343.1, from coordinate 31,560,001 downwards.
GATAAACTACGTAAAAGTCCAAGAGAAACATGTTGTGTCAAGCACTGCGGATTTCCTTTCGTGTGAGCACCTTTTCAATTATCCCCTACTCATGGTGAGTCATGAGTCATTTTGCCTGTGGCTACAGCACTGCGCTGTGATCTGCTGGAGATACAGAACAAATTACGTTTAACCTGCAGGCAGTTGTCAGTTTTGTTCCATTTGACCTGGAGCATGCTAATTACAACAAAGAGACTGAAGAATGGTTTGAAGACAAGGTGGCTCTCTACAGAAACTAAAACTTATCTGCTTAATCTTAAGTAGATAAATGCTTGTAAAAAAGAGATACTATCAGTCATTAGGTATGTATAAGAGATTTGAAACAAAGCATAAAGTTACTTTTCAGGTTCACAACAAATTTTCTATATTGTAGAAAGGAGGGGTGATTTTTTTCTGCTCACCCCCGCCCACCCTTCATTTCCCCTCTTCCGCCTGGGTGCGAGTCAGATGAAGTGCATTCTACTTGACTAACCTGCCCTCATTTCAAAGTTCAAATCATTACCATAGGCTCAAGACACACCCCGCATAGGGGACTTGGGAGAGAGAAAAAGCAGCCTTGGTTCCCACCTCTGACTTCTATTTACGAATAGCTTGTCAATGCCCAATGTTTAGTCTAATACCTGCTTATCGAACCATACTCCAATGACAGTCCGCATCTTCAGGGGAAGAGGGGAGAAAATTGAAGGGGAGAAAAATTTATATTTAAAAAACTTCTAAAAGTCAATCATAATTTTTACGATGTGCAAAATATGAAACTCCAAAGTAGGCTGATGAAATACAATAATTTGACATTCTGTGGCGGTGAGGAAGAGATCGATGAGTTCAAAGTCTGAACAACTGAGGTCGGGGTGAAAAGTGGCTTATCTTGTTAATGAAGGGTTGGGAGTGTAGTTTTAATTAGCAGTGTCAATATAGTATCATAGTATGTTACAGCACAGAAGGAGGCCATTCGGTCCATCATGACTGTGCCAGCTCTTTGAAAGAGCTAGCCAATTAGTCTCACTCCCCTGCACTTTCCCCATAGCCCTGTAGATTTTTTCCTACTATTTTTGTGAACCTCCATTATTCTGTGTCGGTTGTTATAAAAATCCAATTGTGATTGTCCACAGGTTAGCTGAGGAAATGATTTCTGAGGTAAAACCTTAACTTGCATTCCTACACAGTATAAAATGTAGCATTAATAGAATAATTTTTAATTTGATACGAGCAACTTCAAAGGTTGCTCTTGCTGTTAATAACAAGAAATTTCTCTTCTAACCTTGGACTTTGCTGTTTGTTGAGCAAAATGCGAGGCAGATGTTTGATGTATCCAAGAAACTTTGCTTACTTGAGAGAGTCAAAAGTGATAGCCGAAGAAATGAACACGTCTATAATCAAGCAGGTTTGCACGGTCTGCTTATGGAGCATATGAGGCGATGCAAGCTTTGATCGTTTAAGACTAGCTCGTTTTATATCTAAACACCAATATCCTAGACTAGCCTTGGAAGTTAGTGAAGGAAGTTTGTAGTGTGGGTAAACTGAGAAAGTCATGGGTGGCACTGGTCAAGGAAAGCCCAAAGTGAATTAGCCACAACTGTATGCATGGAAAAGTGATGACCTAGAATGGGGCTGTTACCTTCTCCCTGGTATAAAACTGGAGAGTAGATAGGGTAAGGGTGGGATCAGAACTTGTGTTTCTTCACTGATGATTCAAATTTATTGAAATAAATTTATTGAAATTTTAAGACATAGAATTGTAAGACATAGAAATGAAGTGGAAGAAATTGACTTTTTTTAAAAACAGATTTAAGTTAAGTGTCCAGTTTACATTTTTAAAAAGAAAATTGGTACCCCATCCAAAAAATCGAATGTTTGGTTCAAAACTGAACATATGGCAATCATATCCAGGATATCAATAAATATCCCTCATTCCTGAAGCATAGTCATATCAGCGACCATGTGAAGAAAGAAGATTGAGGGTCATTTATTCCCATCCTGGCTAGGGATGCTATCTATTAAGTTTTGAACAAAACATTCCTATTTTTGAGTGGGGTATCTAAGTGAATTCATAGAGTTAACCGGAGAAGGCTTTCTATCATTGTATACGTTGCCCAGGTACTGATAAAATTGCTGCTATCAAACTATTTAACAGAAACACTCCTTTTGCCTTCAAGGTATAGGTGGATCTGCAGCAGATGACTAAACAATTACATTACAAACTGTGGCAAACTTCCAGTGGGAAGTGGGAAGGATTTGAAATGGTGTAATTTTCATCTTTTAGTACAGGAGTTTGACATAACGTTACCGCAGTCAGACTGGCGCCTCCAAAATCTTGCTGTCAATCTGTAAGATTGTATGATTTGTAATGTCCCTCTTTATTTTGTGATTGGTTCAGCAGTGACTGATCAGATTGCAGTACCAGAAGCAGAAAGGGGCCATGAGAATTAGATGTCTGGGGAGTGGTAACACAACACATGGGAGGCTGCAGCAGCAGAGGCAAGGGGTGTGTGTGTTCGACCCTCAAGTCAAGTGTTAGCACCAGGAGGGCAGTGAGTGGCAACAGCAAGGAGTGAGTGTCCATCTCGGCCTTGGAGTGGCTCCATAGTAAAAATCAAAAACCATGATGTGGGCTTCAAACTGCAACAAAAGTAACTTGCATTTATATAGCGACTTTAACGTGGCAAAATGTTCCAAGGTGCTTTACAGGAGCGTAATGGGGCAAAAATTGATACCGAGCCAAAGGAGGAGATATTAGGGCAGGTGACTAGAAGCTTGGTCAAAGAGGTCGGCTTTAAGGGGCACCTTAAAGGAGGAGCGAGGTGGAGAGGTTTAGGGAGGGAATTCCAGAGCTGAGGGTCTAGACGGCTGAATGCACGGTCTCCAATGGTGGGGCGAAGGAAGTGGGGGTGCACAAGAGGCCACAGTTGGAGTTCTCTGAGGGTTGTAGAGCTGGAGGAGATTACAGAGATAGGGAGGGGAGAGGCCATGAAGGGATTTGAACATGATGATTGAGGCGTTGGTGGAGCGGGAGCCGGAGCCAATGTAGGTCAGTGAGCACAGGGGTGAACGGGATGTGGTGCGAGTTAGGACACAGGCAGCAGAGTTTTGGATGACCTCAAGTTTATGGAGGGTGGAAGGTAGGAGGCCAGCAAATTCTACTTGTGAGTAGTGCCACAGAAAATCTAATTTGGAAAAATAAAAAACTTAGCAGTATATTGTATGTAAGTTGCTGACAAATTTGAGGTCTGTTATTGGCCTTTTGTGTATTAGATGTTTTATTTATTTTCAGGCCTCCTGCCCAGTGGAAACGAGACAGCAGTGCTTGAAAATGGTGGAGTATCACCTACTGCTCAGTTGCTGCCATCACTGTGGGAGTTGTAAAGGCAGAGTGGTTTAGGGAGATAATTCCCAAGCATGTAGTATATGTGGCTGAAGACACAGTGCTGATGGTGGGGCATAAGGTAGGGGGAATGCAGAAGAGTAGTCAGTAGAATGGAGAGTTTTGCAGGTGAGGGAGGTATGTAGCACTGGAGGAAGTTTTGGGGATATAGATGGGCAAGGCCATGGAGGGATTTAAATATGAGGATGAGACTTTTAAATTTAAGGTATTAGGGGACTGGGAGCCGTTGCAGGTCAGCAAGGATAGTGGGGCTGGGTGCAGGATATGATATGGGCAGCAGAAGTTTGGATGAGCTGAAGTTAGCGGAGGGTTCAGCATGGGAGGCTGACCAGTAGAGCATTAGAATAGTTCAGTCTAGAGGTGACAAATGCATTAAAGGCAGTTTCAATGACACATGGGCTGAAGAAGGGGCAGAGGCAGACAATGTTATGGAGGTGGCAGTGGCAGTCTTTATGATGGAGTCAGAAGCTCAGTTTGGGATCAAATAGGAGACTGAGGTTGTGAACAGTTTGGTTCAACCTGAGACAGTGTCCAGAGACGGAGTTGGTGGCGAGGGTATGGAGTTTGTGGTGGCAGCCAAAGATGACTCATCTTCCCAATGTTCAATGGAGGAAATTGCGACTTGTCCAAGATTAGATGTCAGCCGAATAGTCTGGTAGTACAGAGGCAGTGGAGGCATTGAGGTGGTGGAGGTAGAGCTGGTGTACATGTGGAACCTGACTCTATGTCTTCGAATGATGTCACAAAGGGGCAGCGTGTAGATGAGGAAGAGGAGGGGACTGAGGATGACTCATTGAGGGACTCCCAAGGTGACAGTTTGGGGATGGCAAGAGAAGCCATTGGTAGAAATGATCTAGTTACGATTCAATAGGTAACCATAGAAACTAGTGAGGTTGGGCCCACTAAGTTGGAAAATGGAGGAGAGGCATTGAAGGATGATGACATGGTCAACCATGCCAAAGGCTGCAGAGAGGTCAAGGAGAGCGAGGAGGGAAAACACACTACAGTCATAAAGGAACGTTGTCATTATTTTAGTTAGGACCATTTCAATACTGTGGGAAGTACAGAAACTTGATTGGAGGGATTCAGACAGAGAATTGTGGGAGAGATGGGCATGGATCTGGGCAGTAACAACATGTTCAAGGCCTATAGAGCAGAAAAGGAGGTTGGAAATGGGTTGGGAGTTTGCAATGATAGGGGTTTAGGATAGGTTGTTTGAGAAATGGAGTGACGATGGCAGTTTTGAAAGGGAGGGGGACAGTGCGTATCGAGAGGGAACCATTTAAAATATTGGCTAGCAGGCACCACAAAAATTCTGCCTGGCCATTAAAGAGATTAAGACAGCTACATGATCTGGCCATTACAAAATAACACTAGTTCTGCAGCCTGAGACATTAATGCTATTTAACAGTGGTACAACAGACACAACATACTAGCTACATTTTTATACTTGGGTAGCACACAGTAGACTTCAGTTCCATTGTGGTGGGGCAGTTACTCTTTTTTTTAAATAATTCTTTCATCTGATAATAATGATATCCACCATACAAAACTACTTCCCACTGCTACTGGTAATGGCTGACTACTGCAAAGAACAGAATAGGAAACTGTGCTCAGTGAGCAGAATTGTACTCAGACTAAGTTACCATTTTTAGAAATATATTGCAGTGATAAAGAGCAGTATATTCTATGTTAGTGAGAAAAAATAACTTATAGTAAGTGGAAAACTTTAAAGAGTCCGAAGGAAACAGGAAAATTCTGCTCATGGGGTGGAGAGGCTGATATTTCTGTCTTTGCTAATTTTAGCAATAAAGTTTTCAGTGAGTAAAAAGTGATGTCCTTTACACTTGACTGTCCCCAAATCAGACTTACTTAGCAGTGATACCTAGAGGGAACTATTAGGAATTAAATAGTTTGAGATTATTAACTTTAATATCTACTTTTTACTCATGTTTACTTTTTTTGCTGACATTAATGAGGGCAGGAATGTGTTTTATTTATTCTTTAGGTGCAGGGGACACTGGCAAGGTGATGGTGTTCCCACGATGATGTTAGGTGGGGTAATGCAAAATCTTGGTGCAGCAATAAGGAAAAAATGGGGAAATATGTCAAAGCCAGGGTGGGGTTTCTTGGAGGGGAAGTTGATGGTCCCATAAAATTGTTCTTCTTATCCTTCTTGGTGCCACTACATTTGAAACCATTTAATTTTAGTGAATTTTTACCATATAAGTGTTAGCCTGTCAACCCCAGCCAAGGTGGAGAACCCTGTCCAGATCAATGCTACAAAATGGTGCTTCATCTAGCATCCTGCCATAGGGAAGCACTTGAATGAGTGACATAGCCAATCACCGAGAGGATTGCTCAAACTTTCAAGACATGGGGCAGGATTTTAAAAGGGAAAAATGGGTGGGGGGGGGGGGGCAATCAAAATCGCTGTTTAAGGGAGCGGGCAGACATCCTGGCTGGAACTCATACATTTTTGAATGAAACTCAGGCAAATCTGTCAGTCACCAGGAAGTCCCACCTCCACTTAAATCCTGCGGGCCGATAATTAAAGGGACAAATGTACCTCATTGAGGTAGTTTATTATTTGTGTATTGAACACTTAAAAAGATTACCTGGGTGGCTTTCCCATAGCTTCTGATTCACGCCTGGTGAAACCAGGCGGAAAGGGCCGGATCAGTGAAAAATAAACTAAATAAATTAAATAAAATTACATTTCCCATTATAAAAAAAAGTAAGGAAACATACCTTAAAAACGATGTTGCCTGGACCCCCATCCTCCACCCCCCCTCCCCCCGATCTCTGATCTCTAATATCTCCACTCTGATCCCGATGTTTAATGTCTCCACTCTAATCTTTGTTCCCACAACCCCCGCCCCCCCCACCAATCGCTATCCTAACTGCCGATGAGGTCTCTCACTCTCTCTCTCTTTCTTCCCTCCCCCACCCTTGGACGTGCAGCTCATGTCAGCCAGCCTGTCAATCAGGAAAAGGCTTTGAATGGCCTCATTTTTCTACTTCCCTTCCGGGTTTTTCACTCGCAAATCACCCCCCCCCCCCACCTCTCCCCGGACTCTTCCCGCCAGCTTATTAAAATCCTGCCCATGGTATCTAAGGATGTGAACCAAATAACATCTGGGAGGGAGAGCTTACTTCATGCTTTAGCTACTGACAAGTAAAATGAGTGCAATGTAAAGTGGGTACGTTTGAGCAGTATTTAATCCTCCCTGATTACATTCCATTAAATCAACTACCAGCTAATACCACTATAAATATTTTAATTAGCAATTATATATTTAAACCTACCATCCCTTTTTTAATTATTATATTTGACTGAATGTAATTAAAAGACCCAATTTACCATAACTTCACCTACAAACTGAAGATGTGAATGTGCAGTGACTTGTTAGGTTTGGTAGCTATATAGAATGACGATTAGAGTTTGTTCCTTTTGCAAACACAGACTCGGACACGTCTCAAAAGGGTGGAGTGTAAGAGACTGTGCGTCTTCTAGCTAACAGGAAATCTGGTTGAAACTGATCTTAGATGACAAATCATTGATTCATTCATTGTAATATAAGACTCATCCCAATTTATACTGATAAAACAAACAATAAACACAGGTATCTGATTTTGGTCTTATTCCTTCAGTATTACATTTATGTTTTGCTCTTAGTGAAATTCATAACACTTGCGAAATTCCTGGAACTTTTTAAATACTGGTTATTACAAAGTAGAATTGAAAAATATATGAAAAATCGATGATCAAAAATGTTTCTTTTAATACTGGTAGATCTCCGATGACATTGCACATGGACAGTCAAGACCAAGAGTAGTCTTTAGGTGAGAAATAATTTGACCAGGGTGCGCATACTTATTTCAATTCCCATTTTAAAGTCATACATGGTCTTTTTCTTTTAATATAATATTTGATTTTATATTATTTATAGTTAAATAGCAAAATTTACAGCAGTTTGGAAAGGAAGAGTTGGTTAGCGTGTAGGAGATTCTTAGCAGTACAGGTTGAGGATCTGGAAGACACAAAACTGAGGCACTACAGTGCTGCCACTAGCGGGAAGGTGTAATTATAGTGTGACATCTTTATACTAACGGTTTGTATTATAAATGTTGAATTTATAATGAAAGTGAGCGTAGGTGCAAGATTTTTAACACATTTTAGATGTTCTGCACCCCTGTTATTAGATTTAACACTTTTGTCTCTGATAGACTCATTTTTATAAACTGTTTTTAGGTGACCCAGTGACGTTTTCTTATTGTTTTTAAAACATTCTGTGATTAAAACTTTCAATTTAATTTCCTAAGTAATGGTACATTGTTTGTGATCTATCTTAATTTCATTTTTTTGTGGGGAATAACTCTACTCTGAGTTTTTTACACTGTTTATTGTCTGACACTTTCAATTGAGCCAACTTTTTAGAGTTTACGTTAAAAAAATTAATAGACGACAATAAATACTTGCTATTTGCATCAGTTTCCATGAAAAGTATCTTTCCATCTCTTTGCTGGAGGTTTTTTCCTTCCCATACCCACCACCAAGTTTTCAAATGTTTCTCAATTCAATTTGTAGTATCCAGCATTTAAAATTGACAGGAATTTCACGAGTGTTGCAGGCTATGATTTTCAATAGATGTCAAAGGTAATACGTGCAGTATTATCTACATGGTAATTTACTGCCAATGACTTCAGTCATCTAATGGCAAATCATATAAAATTGTGCTAATTTATCACTTCAGCATTAGAAACAAACCACTTGACTTTTTTTAATGAGTCTGTCATTCCTTCTACCTAATCAGGAAGCCAAACTTTCAAGAATTCATAAGTTTTAATCACAGAATTTTAAAAATAAGAGTTTCCCACAAAAGAAAATATCTTTCGGGTGTTTGCGAAGAAAGCGCTAAATCAAATTTCTCTGGGATATAAACGAACATATGTAAAACATTTTAATGACTTTAAATGGTGGTTCAACTATAAATGGCAGACATTGAACACTGGGGGAAAACTGCCAAGGGTGGAGTCATAGCTCACAAAAATGAATTTTAAATACAACGCATATAATGTGCAGTAACTTCAACCATGAACTGAAGGAGTGATTTGATATAATTTATTATGCCCAGATATTTAACACCTATACGCTGTGGATAAGAATGCCACATTATATTGCACTTGTATTATTCACTGCTCTTGGATGTGCAGTTCATAAATCTGAAGAGAAACAGAGTTCAAAGTCTAATGTCTAATTTGAAAATGTCTGTTTACAGATCAGTATCATTCCCAAACCATAAATTCAATGTTGATATTTCACAGATGATTGAATTAATTCTCAAAACGCCATTGCCTTTTCTGGTAATGAACTATTCTGTTTCCTGATAAGGATTTTAAAAAATATATGATTCAGAAGAGATGTAAAGTATTTGAAATTTTGCTTTGTTATAGCATTTTTATATAGAATCATAGAAAATTTACACCACAGAAGGAGGCCATTCAACCCATCGAGTCCGCGCCGGCCGAAAATGAGCCACCCAGCCTAATCCCACTTTCCAGCACTTGGTCCGTAGCCTTGTAGGTTACGGCACTTCAGGTGCACATCCAGGTACTTTTTAAATGAGTTTAGGGTTTCTGCCTCTTGACCACCCTTTCAGGCAGTGAGTTCCAGACCCCTACCACCCTCTGGGTGAAAAGAAATTTCCTCAGCTCCCCTCTAATCCTTCTATCAAACACCTTAAATCTATGCCCCCTGGTTATTGACCTCACTGCTAAGGAAAATAGGTCCTTCCTATCCACCCTATAATTTTGTACACCTCAATTAAATCACCCCTCAGCCTTCTCTGTTCCAAAGAGAACAACCCCAGCCTATCCAATCCTTCCTCGTAGCTAAAATTCTCCAGTCCTGGCAACAACCTCGTAATTCTCCTCTGTACCCTCTCTAGTACAATTACAGCCTGTAATGTGGTGACCAGAACTGTACACAGTACTCAAGCTGTGGCCGAACCAGTGTTTTATACAGTTCCTGTTTTTACACTGCTCTCACATTCTATGCCTCGGCTAATAAAGGAAAGTATTTCATATGCCGCCTTAACCACCTTATCTACCTGTCCTGCTACCTTCAGGGATCTGTGGACGTGCACTCCAAGGTCCCTCTGTTCCTCTACACCTTTCAGTATCCTCCCATTTATTGTGTATTCCCTTGACATGTTTGCCCACCACAAATGCATTACCTCACACTTCTCCGGATTGAATTCCATTGGTCATTTTTCTGCCCACCTGACCAGTCCATTGATAACCTTCCTGCAGTCTACAGCTTTCCTCCTCACTATCGACCACATGGCCAATTTTTGTATCATCTGCAAGCTTCTTAATCATGCATTTAAGTCCAAATCATTAATATATTTCACAAAAAGCAAAGGACCTAGTACTGAGCCCTGCGGAACCCCACTGGTAACAGCCTTCCAATCACAAAAACACCTGTCGACCATTACGCTTTGCTTCCTGCCACTGAGCCAATTTTAGATCCAACTTGCCACTCTCCCTTAGATCCCATGGGTTTGTACTTTTTAGACCAGTCTGCCATGCGGGACCTTGTCAAAAGCCTTGCTAAAATCCATGTAGACTATATCAAATCCACTACCCTCATCGACCCTCCTTGTTACCTCCTCAAAAAATTCAATCAAGTTAGTCAGACATGACCTTCCCTTAACAAATCCATGCTGACTGTCCTTGATTACTCCGTGCCTGTCTAAGTGACAGTTTACCCTGTCCCTCAGAATTGATTCCAATGATTTGCCCACCACCGAGGCTCGGCTGACTGGCTTGTAATTACTCGGTCAATCCCTTGCTCCCTTTTTAAACAATGGTACAACGTTAGCAGTCCTCCAATTCTCCGGCACCATGCCTGTATCCAGTGAGGATTGGAAAATGATGGTCAGAGCCTCCGCCATTTCCTCCCTTGCTTCTTTTAACAGCGTGGGATACATTTCATCCGGCCCTGGTGATTTATCTATTTTCAAAGATATTAATCCCCTTAATACTTCCTTTCTCACTATGTTTATCCCATCCAATATTTTACACTCCTCCTCCTTAACTACAATGTCTGCATCGTCCCTCTCTTTTGTGAAGACAGATGCAAAGTATTCACTAAGAACCATACCAACATCTTCCCCCTCCACACATAGGTTACCTTTTTGGTCTCTAATAGGCCCTACTCTTTCCTTATTTATATGAAGGCATGTAAAATAAACCATTGATTTCCATGCCTTTTGCATCTCACCAATTTCCCTCAATGTATGTAGCCAGTCACCATTCAGAAATTTAAAAATGGTAAATTTCTCACATGATTTGTTTCCCATCATCTCCTGTTTCAATTTATGGATAGTTCTATTTTTCTGTGGAAACTGTTGGTCAGTGTCCTGGAATGCAGTCAAAGGTATTTTACAATAGTACAAGGATAATGAAGCTTTAGTTGCATGAATAATATTTATACAAAACCAGGAAAGATGTGTTTAATTTAATGGAAGATATCAAACTCTACTTGAGCATCACACGTGATGTGTCTCCTCCAAACGACTGAGGTAGGACTTATTTATTTAAATAAAGTCCTCACTCAACTGTGGTCTTTTTTTACTGGTCTGGCATTATTTAGATACAGCTTACCGATTTGTCCCAGACAACCTAATTCCAGCAGTGAAAAACCACTTGCCTGGGATGCACAGGTAATTCCCAATTCTTTCTTTCCTTTGCTTTCCGTTGCAAAAGATGGTGCTTTTCTAATTAGGGATTTTGTTGAAAGAGTTGGAAGAGTGTCACCCTGCAGTTGGTGGTGCTTTTCCTGACCTCGGAGGGTTTCATGCTGACACTTGGTATCTCAAATGGAAAGTTTTCAGTCCTCCAGTGCAAAAATCACTTGATAAAATTTTAAAAAGTGAAAAACAAGAGGTTGAAGCTAGGGATTCCTTTTACCTCTCCTCCTTCTCCTTTAAGACCCTCCTTAAAACCCACCACTTTGACCAAGCTTTTGGTCACCCCTCCTAACTTCTATTTTGGCTGTGTCCATTTATTTCTGATTACACCTTTGTGAAGCGCCTTGGGAAGTTTTGCTATGTTAAAGACGCTATATAAATGCAGTTATATTGGAGACTTTGCTATTCCATACATTCCAATAGTCCTGCAAGGTGACAAAGCTCATGTTTTTAATCTACATATCTTCCAAATTAGATCTGTGTAATTTAAAGTCTCCAGTCTAGCACATGCCCATACTTTCACTTTTCAAAGGGTGTCACACCTCAAATGTGATTTCAGAAGCATCATACCTCATAAGTGTCACCCTTCCCCAGGGCGAACCATCTCGATTGGCTCAGATAATCATAACCAAAAGTAGCGAAAAGTGAGGAACGAATAACCAGCAGAAAACCAGGTCCGTATTTTTCAATAATAATATAGTGTGCACATTTTCATCATGTGATATATTGGTTGGGCAAACTGTTGTCATGTTTAGGTTTCAGTAGAACAGAGATAAATATCAGAAACTACACCACCAGTTTGGGACTAGCCATGATCAATGCAACAGGAGACCTGCTGACAGATTATAATTTAGATGTAAAAAAATATAGGGGCTGACTTGATGGGAGCACAGAAAGAAACTGGCCGCATTATTAGGGTGGAATGCTCCTCTAATCAGAAATGACTTCCTTCAGTCAAGACAGACCGTGGGTGGAATTGTCAGTTGAAGATCCACCCTATCAGCTACCCTGGCTATCTGAAGTACAGGAAATTTAAATTGACAAATATAACTAGCTGGAAAGCAGCCATCCAGCAAAATTTACCAGCTAGACCACCAGTGAACTGTAACCACTCAGGAAAATAGGCTTCATCATATATATAATTGTTGAGGTCTGCTGTGTGCAGATGTGAGGAAAATCAGGCAGGGAGCCATTCTGTTAGCTCTCTGCCAGCTGACATTAATTCTGGGATTTCCCACTGGAAGTGATGTCAGGTGCCCAAACATGGGCAAACATATAATAGACGCAAATGATGGGATGGCTTATTTATTACCATTTGCATCCTAAAAACATTCCTGGTATTCAGTGTTGCTATGGGCCACGAGAGAGCTTTAAAGCTGAAATGGCTTCTTTGACAAAGGCAAAGTGGGAATTTTGAAAACTTTAAACTTTTCAAAAAATGTTTATGAGCAAAAATTATGGGCTGGAAATTGCGCTGAGCGGTGCACGCATGTTGCCCACCACTCATACGTAGCTAACTCACCCATAAACTCTACATGGGCTTCTGGGTGCCAACTTGCTGCAAGAAGTGCAGCGGTCTTTCCCGGGCTTTTCTGAGCTGTGAGAGGATAAAAGGATCTCTCTGTCCCCTCCACCAAACAACTTGAAGCAAGCTACGCTGTGAGAACCAGGAAGTGAAGCTTATTCACAAACCGCGCAAACTAACAAGAAGTAAGTGCCAGACAAGATTAGTAAATGTACTATAAAATCAGATAGAGAAAGCGAAATAAAGAGAGGATAAGATTAAAAGACTGGGATAAAAGAGACAAAGAAAAAGTTTTTTAAAAATATCCAAAAACAGTTAAAATCGGGAGGAATGCGACTCCACATTTTTAGAAGTTAATTTTCAGTGCCAAAGAGGTGGTTTGGCAATTATTAATACTTACAATGCGGTTAAAAGTTATGTTCCTGCAGCATTGCCAACTACGCAATGTTGTGGCAAGTTGCTGCAGCAACGTCCCTTCCCCCACCTGAGGCGCATGGCTCAGTGATGCTGTAAGTGGCGTCACGAACTGCTTCGAATACATTAATTACTTTGATCCTGGGAAATTAGCCAGGGTCAGGGATGCAGGCAAAGGGTGGTCAGAAGTCCTGCCCTGTTGCAGATGTGCTACCATGGTGGCAAAAAGAATGTTTTGCCAGTGTTCTGAGACCATGGAATACATTGCCAGAGTTAGTGATTGAAGCAGAGACCATGACAAAATTTAAGAATAAGTTACATAGGTAGTTGAACGAAAGAGGAATAAAGGAATATGAGAACAGGGTGAACACCAGAGATTAGGACTACTGCTTTTGTGAAGGACAAACACCAACACGGACTGGTTGGGCCGAACGGCCTGTTTCTGTGTTGTAATTCTTTAAAAGAATCTAAACCCCAAAACCAAAGTACTATCAAATTCACTCAGCAGCATCCTCTACTACTTAGCATCTATACACATGTCAACCTACCAAAAGCTGACACAGCTTCAAAACACTGGCAACTCAAGAATGGTTCAGACATGTGAAAACAAGTAGCTACAAGAGCTCTGTAACTTGAGCGGTAGATATACATAGCATTCTTACATTCATATATTCGAGAGGAGAAAAACATAAGTGCATGAAAACCTCAAGGAAAAATCTACATACTGGAGGTAGAAGATTGGAGGAGCTTTTCCAGGGACATGGGGGGTTAAATTCACACCAGACAAGTGCCAGTCAGTGACTATCTCCAACAAGGGAGAGAGTCTAACCACCACCACCTCCCCCCCCCCCCCCACCTTGACATTCAACGGCGTTACCATCGCTGAATCCCCTACCATCAACATCTTGTGGGTCATCATTGACCAGAAACTTAACTGGACGAGTCACATAAATACTGTGGCTACAAGAGCAGGTCAGAGGCTGGGTATTCTGCAGCGAGTGACTCACCTCCTGACTCCCCAAAGCCTTTCCACCATCTACAAGGCACAAGTCAGGAGTGTGATGGAATACTGTCCACTTGCCTGGATGAGGGCAGCTCCATCAACACTCAAGAAGCTCAACGTCATCCAGGACAAAGCAGCCCGCTTGATTGGCACCCCATCCACCACCCTAAACATTCACTCCCTTCACCACCGGCACACCGTGGCTACAGTGTGTACCATCCACAGGATGCACTGCAGCAACTCACCAAGGCTTCTTCGACAGCACCTCCCAAACCCACAACCTCTACCACCTAGAAGGACAAGGGCAGTAGGCACATGGGAACAGCACCACTTGCACGTTCCCCTCCAAGTCACACATCATCCCGACTTGGAAATATATCGCCGTTCCTTCATCGTCGCTGGGTCAAAATCCTGGAACTCCTTTCCTAACAGCACTGTGGGAGAACCTTCACCACACGGACTGCAACGGTTCAAGAAGGCGGCTCACTACCACCTTAGGGATGGGCGATAAATGCTGACCTTGCCAGCAACACCCACATCCCATGAACGAATAAAAAAAAATTGGATAAGGCCTGATACCGGGCGAGGGGGCCGCGGTGCGCGGTTAACCCGCACCCAGTGTTACCGATGCAGGCAGCACGTGAGATTCGTGCTGCAATCTCATTTCCATGATTTCCTCATGCAGCCAGCATTACCCGTGCTGTTGAGTGGCTGCACGCATCAGCAGGAAGCCTGATGTGGGGCGTGGCCAGCACTAGGTAAAGGCAGCCTGCACCTCTTAAAGGGGAGGTGCCCTGTTAATGGAAGTAGTGCAGGATGACCGGCAGAATGGCTGGAGAGGCAAGAGAGCGTGCCCCAAGGTTCTCTGACAGCGCACTGGAGGCCTTAGTGGAGGGAGTGCAGGAACCGCGAGCCATCCTGTACCCGCAGGGTGGCAGGAGACCCTCCAGACACCAACTGTGGAGGCAGTGGGAGGAAGTGGCCGCGGAGGTGAATGGTAGGAGTATAGCACCACGCAAGTGGATGCAGTGCCGGAAAAAGTTCAATGATTTGACACGATTGGTCAAGGTGAGTGAATGCAACTGTCGATTGGAACATCCTACCAACTGCACCACCCACCAACAAACTCTGTCCATCAGTACGCAACGCTGCATTTTGGATGCTGCATCTCGCCCTCACATAGTGGCACACTTACAATCTATACACCTACCACTCAGGTTACACACACTGGCAGCTATTCAACCATGAAAGGCAAATCACCCAAACACATTGCAGGACACTCACTGACACGCTTCCCTCCAAATTGCAGGAGAAGGTGGCGCATGACAGTCAGCAGCCCAAAAGACCTGAGGGAGGACAGGCACGCCTACACGTTCTCACCCCCCTGGAGGAGACCGTTCCGTGCATCATTGGGCGGGACATCACTGCAGTTGTGGCCGCTGGCGGTGCTGGAGGTCCCGACAAAGGGGGTCTCCGCATACCTAATCCTCCTTCTCGTTTCCCACATCTCCCTCGTCCCACAATATTTTCTGATGCACATGCTGCAGATGGTGGCAGCACGCACGCCTTACTTGCTCCTCTCTCAGCTCCATAACTCAACCCGTCTCCCTTAGTCATTGCAGGTACCCAAGAACTGGAGTCGGCACAGTCTGAGGAGGAGGAGCAGACATAGATAACGAAGCCGCACCGTCGCTCGATCTGACACTCTCACCCACCAGCTCAGATACTGACACTGCACGTAGTATGGAGGCTAGGTTAGAGGAGGGATCTGCACGTGGTGAAACACCGGGCACAAGTGCGCAGGAGCCGGGCCGGGTGGAACGGATACCACAGGTGCCAGCTCACCGGAGGCCACGGTCGCTCACTAGTTCTGCTGCCAAGGGGTCAGATGAGGACTTTGATGGGCCAGACTACAGATGACGGCTGATGGGCGAACACCACCAAATGCTCGGTGCACTGGAAAACCTGCGCGAAAGCCTACGCACGATGTCAAGGGGCATGGAGGAGTCCACCTCGGACTTGACACAGGGCTTTGTGCAGAGCTTGGAGCCCATCCTTACCCACATGGAATGGGTGGTCAGCTTCACCAGCACACATGTGGAACCCACCATGATGCACTGTCTGATGACCCATGTCGTGGCTTCCATTGCAGCACAAAGCGATATCATCAAAGGTCTACATGCTTCAGTTGGAGCTGAGACAGCTGCGGTGGCAGCTCAGACTGTTGCTTTGGAAGTGCAGACTACTGCTATCATGGCTCTGGGCACCGCTGTGGAACGGGGCTTCCAGGGCATCACAGCACTCCAGCAATCTGTTCTCCAGCTGATCACCAGGATTGCTGAGGTGCCGCCCCGTGCGAGTGTCAGTGGCGCCATGGCAGTCGAACCTGCTGTCCTCTCTCTGGATGACAGCATTTTTGCTTCCACCCTTGCCACTCCACCAGTGCCCTTGCTGTTGCCTGACAGCCAGCCAGGCCAGGCTGCTGCAGCCCAGGCTGAGATGGTACAGTCTGAAGCCGAGCCCTCCCAGCCCATAACTGCTCGAGGTCCTCCTCCACGGCTATCTGCATGCTCCTCAATTGAAGGTCAGCAGCCTTCTACCACCCATGCTCCAGCCACTGGGGATGCACCTCGTAGGAGCACTAGGAAAGGTAAAGGCACACGAACAACAGGCACTGATGGAATGCACAAGGGTGAATAGTCTAATATTTGATACTTGAGTAAATGTGTTACATTATAAATTTGGATTTGAAGTCGCAGTTGGTGGTGGATTTTCTTTATGCGATGAGCTGCGGGAGGAAGCAATTGGTAATCATACAGAGGGCGATTTGATGGTCATTTAGGAGAGGACAGGTGGGGAGTGTAGGACAGTTGTTGACTCGGGAGGTGTCGTTGAGGTTAGTGATATCGCTCATGAATAAGGTGAGCACGCAGAGCCCTGGGAGACAGGGCCTGTGCACCTTGTTGCCTCCTTGCATCTTCCTCCACTTCCTCCTCACTCTCCTCCCCCTCCTCATCAGCCTCATCCACCTCATCCTCTGGCTCAGATTCTCACCAGATAGGCGGTGGCAAGGGCTGCTCCCTCATAGGTTGTGCAGCGTGCAGCATACAATGTCGAATCTTGACACCCGCTCAGTGGAGTATGTCAGGGCTTCACCAGAACGGTCCAGGCAGTGGAAGCGTTGCTTTAGGAGGCCTATGGTGTGCTCGTGTGGCCACATGGCTCTCATTGTGTGCCTACTCTGCACGTGTGCGTCTGTGCCTGACTGCAGTCATGAACCATCTCATGAGGGACTAGCCCTGGTCACCCAGTAACCAGCCTTTGACTTGCCGTGCTGGTGCAAAGATAGTTGGGACGTTGGACTGCCGCATAACGATGGCATTGTGACTGCTGCCAGGGTAGCAGGCATTGACCCGCATGATGCGCTATGTGTGGTCATCATGCTGAGGTAAAAGTATTATTCCTTGAAGGCCTTCATTGGATATGGCCTCTTACTCAGAGCCCTGCACCACCTCCTCCTCCTTTTCCTCCTCCCTCTCCTTGCAGCGGGACCCACTCTGCGTGGCCTCTCTGCATCCTCCCAGTTGTGTTCTATGCCCAGTGGCCACCCTAGCAGGTCGCCCATGGTTGCCAGGAATTGTTCAGCACATTTGTAAATGCCACCAACAGTAATGCAGGACCTGCCAAACCACTCTTTATATACTATAGCAGCTCTATCCAAGTATAGGAAGCTTCAACAAACATATACAATTGTACCAGCAGCCAGAAGCAATAATTCCCCCACTAACCTGCAACACCTGCATGATCCCTTTAAATAGAGCTGGTGGTCCTCCTCCAGGCTGTCTCAGACATGTTCAGCTGTTCGTGGTTAAGACTGTGTGTTGGCTGGAGCATTGAATGCCAAAATGGTGTCTATCCCTTTAAATCAGCTTTGCACATTGATCTAACACATATTCTTCTTACTTTACATGATGCCGGTGTTCACTATCTGTGCTTGCGCGAACCCCTTTACCAAAATGGCGTCCGCGCACGTCTCACTAGAAGTGTGCTCGCGCATTCAGGATACCATTTTGGGACCTTAGGAGGCCGTTCTCACGTGCTACGTGGCCGAATTTCTAGCCCATGCTCCGATCAAATTTCTGAATTTTTACATTAGAAATAATGCAGTCTGGTTACGTTTAAGCCGTTTATACTTCACAATTCATAAATTTTCATTCTAAAAATAAGTGACATACGGATTTTCAACAGACCATTATCACAATAATACTGCAAGTACCCTAACATCTGGCGCTGCTGTCGCTAATTTAAACATGCAGATGCATGGGGCATGATTTTAGCTGAGAGCGCATCCGTAGATATTCGCGTGGGGAACCCAGAATCCAAATGAGTGCGTTGCAATCTGCGATCAGAACTCAATTGAAGGTAAGTATTTGTGCTTCTGGGATTGCCAGTCACCAGGCAGCCAGATTGACAGGCTGGCTGTTTGTAGGGAGGGAAAAGAGCCGCGAATCGGAGAGGAGGGAGGGAGGGAGGGCGAGATCATGGGCTGTGGAAGAAACTGGAGAGGTGGGGGAAGGTGGACGACATCGGGTGGTCCAGCATCGGTGGGGGGTGGGGTCGACCATCAGGGTGATCGGCCGATCGCAGGGGTCCGATCACGGCAGGTGAGCTTGTCGGGCCTGGATGAAGCACTCCTCCTCCTTCTGGCCCACAAGCAGTGCAATAAAGGCACTCACCTCATGGATCTGGCCCTTCCCGCCTGCTTTCACCTGATGTGATGGGAATTTCTAATACAGAAAAAATTAAGTGCCTCAACTATTGCAATGACGTACATTGCCCCTTTAAGTATCAGCCTGCCGGCTTTAAGTGGGGACGGGACTTTCGGGTTTCTGCGCGCATCCAAACACGCCTGGGTCAAACCCAAAAGTGGGCGTATTGGATCCCGGATGCGGTCCCGCTCCAAACTATTTTTTTACTGCCCATCTGCCCCCAACTCACCTGTTCTTGGGGGTTAAAATTACCCCCATGCAGTCTGTCTAAATACAGCTTGCAACACTTCAGATACTCCAGGGGTGAAAAGCTCCTGCAGAGATGACAGACAGGCCCCAAATGGGCGCTGTTTGGCTGAGGGGGGTGGGGGGGTGATGAAATACCTGGAGGAGAGGCAGAGACGTTGCAGCAGTCGGATATAAAACCTGCTGCTGCTTAGAGGGACAATGCCGACACAGGGGGAAGCTGGCAACATGGGAGACAGACTGAAGAAATAAGCAGAAAGCTTTAGGGAGTTCTTCTAAAGGAGTTAAAGAGGAGGAGGAGGAGGAGGGGTCTGGACACCTGCCGATAATGTGGTACATTCTCTGCGGAATGAGGTGGTTGTGTCAATGGGTGTCTTCTCCTTGAACCCCAGGACTCTTTTGCAGTGCAGAAAAAAGTTTAACAACTCACTAGAGCAACCAAAGTAAGTTACCTACTTCCCCTGATCTTTTTGCAGCCTCTTTTTATATGTGTGGAATTCCTTCATTCATTACCCTCACGATGCCCGAGGAGTCAGAGCTAAAAGTGAGATCTGACAGTGGGGAAAGGAGACTAAACAGAAGTCATCTCCTAGTTTCTGAGCTTGGGGACTCAGACCACGGGGTTCCTGCTCTAAAAGGAAGGATGCTGGATGGGCATCACTGTCACATGGAGGCACTGGACCATCTCCGAGGACCTGAGACAGGTGGCAGAGGTCATGGCCAGAGTCCAATGCCATCCTCAAGGCCAATATCTGAGACAGATTCAACATAGTGCAGCAGTATCTGGAATGAGTGGTGGCATCACAAACATCTGCTTTCATCTCCCTGACAGAAATGCCTCCAGGCCAGTCAGTGCATCCAAACTGGGTGCCTTGACCACTGGTATTCAGTCCTCGAGAAATTGATTGGAGAGAACGATGGAAATCAGCTTTCCAGAGCTTTGGAACACCATCCCTCAGGGCCTACAGTATCTAACTGATGCCATCAGATCTGCCCACCCGCAGATCAGTTGATGCTCAGATCCAGGACCCAACACAAATGGCATAGCTAGAATACATTTTCATAATGCCATCCTCGCTCATGATGACAGTGCATGGCGAGGACAAGATCTGGCAAAGCTGTGGTATGTCCCATGATCTACTAGCCTGCTAACACTCACTATATAGGTGCACGGATGAATAATTGCCACATGAGTGAGATACTGAAGGGTGACTGGCACTGATGGAACTGTACATGTGATGAATTAATATCTTCCAAAAAAAGGGGATTGTAAAATTGTCAAAGATGCTCCCTCCCTCCATACCCCAGACTGCATTGAACTGTACGGAAAAATATACTGTGAAATTATTTTACTGTTGAAATAGAAACTAGGCCAAAATTAATTAAGAAGATCATTATACCTCTTATGTTAATCTGTGATATTTTTGAAAAAGTGCTGGAGTTCTATACAGTTGTATCCACTGAGTAACAATGTTTCCAGAGAATGAAAATCACAAATTAAGGATGTTCAGGAGAAAAACACAGTTTGGGGCAGCTGTGTTTACCAGAGTTGTTTTACGTTAGCACTTCCACAGCTGTAATGCGTAGTCACTAACAATCAGTTATTAACATGCTCCAATGAAGTACACTCACTTCCTTGTGGGGAATTTGCTGAGGACAAGTAAACAGAATGGAATGAAGCATGTGGAAAATTAAAGGAAAGCAGTAAAGAATTATAGTTCACCAGTGTAAACTTCCCGTACAGTAGCTGCTTCAAATGCCTGATAAGTCACCTGGTGTTGGTGCCTGTTTGGGGGAGGGGGGTCGGCAGATTGCGCGTGGGGGTGAGGGGGCGGGGGGGAATGGGCAGATTGCGTGTGGGGGGGATTTCACATTTACCGATTTAACCACCCCCTCCTCCCCACCGCTGCCCGTCGTGGTGGGGGTGGGGTTAAACTTACCTCCAATGTTTCCTATTTTAATGTAAAAGCAGTTCATTACTTTGTGGAAGATAATTTAGAATATCATTAAAGATCTCTTTTCCCAGCTACCTCAGTGGTTAAGCATGGATTGATTTGGTATTGAGTCATGTGAGTAAGACCAATTCATGCCAATAAATAAAACCCCTCATTTTAACAGACATAGAGTGGGTGCACTTTTAACCTACCTGCCTGGTGGAAACCAGGTAGCTAGGCAGTTAAAATCGTCTAAGTTATTTACTCGTCCTGGAGCTGCTGGGAGCCAAGAGGCGGCAAGGACTCCTCCCTCCCCACCTGCCTTCTAAACCGGTGAGGTCCATTTTAACATACGCATGCCTTGTCTTGATGATGCCATCAGGACCCGACTGCAATTTTTACTACTCGGCCTGAACGGGAAGCGACAATGAGTTTCCTGCCAGGCGAAGAGGAACGGGGCCAGAAGAGGCCTAAAAATGTAACTTTAAAAATTATTTTTTTAACTTTCCTTGTGAGGCAAAGAGGTGCAGGAGCACTCCTCCAGGCCTCACAAGGAACGCTTAGGCCTCCCCCTGCCATGGTCCCCAAAAGTCTGTGTTTGCTGGGTCATTGATAGTTTGATAGATTTTTGTTGGGTAAGGGTATCAATGGCTATGGAGCAAGTTGAGCTACAGGTTAGCCATGGTCTAACTGAATGATGGAACAGGCTCGAGGAGCTGAATGGCCTAATCCTGCTCCTATGTTTCTGCATCCACTATGCTGCTCAAGGATTTCCTGGAGAATGGGTATGACTGGGCTTGCACTGCAATAATAGCCAGATAGACGTTAATTTAAAAAATGATAAAATTGTGGTGACGTTGTGAGTTGGAGCAATAGACCTGGTGCTGTGGAACGTTCAGATATAGGTTTGTCTTGTTTGCCGCCTAACCTCCCAGTTTCAGTTACATTGTTGTAGGGAAGAGCTGAGTAGACCTTTGGTGCTTTTCTATGGGGAGGGAAATAAATTTAAAGGGAGAGTTATCTCAAGACCACTCCTGTGCACCCCCTAGCAGCTGTTTCTACAGTGATAGAGGCAGATGCTTTGGACCAAGCATTGACCAACCCTTTCAGATGCAGGAGGTGTCTGACTTGGACAGATCAGATGGGGATGGAAAAAAAACAGAGAATAACATACTCTACAAAAATCCAATTAAATTGCTTTCCTCTGCCCATTCTAGTACAATGCACTGAACAGCAACAATTTGTGTTTATTTTGCACCTTTAATATAGAATAACTTCTTTAGACACTTCACAGAGGTGTGAAGAAAGTGGATGCCGAGCCAAAGAAGGAGCGATTAGGAGGGAAGACCAAAAGCTTGGTCAGAGTTGGGTTTTAAGGAGGGTAGTCTTAAAGGAAGAGAGGGAGGTGGAGAGATGGAGGGGTTTAGGTGAGAATTCCAGGGAGTGGAATATTGATAGCCAATGGTGGGTTGAAGGAAGGAGATTATACACAAGAGGCCGGAGTCAAAGGAATGGAAAGTAGGCCTAGGAAGAGGGGTGGCTGTTAGAGATATTGAAAGGCAAGGCCATGAAGGGATTTAACGGGAAGGACATGAATCCTAAATTTGAGGCATATGGGGGACCATAGAATGTTATAGCACAAAAGGAGGCTATTCGGCCCATTGTGCCTGTGCCGGTGAGCCATTGTAGGTTAGCAAGGACAGGAGTGATGAGTGGGATTGGTCCAGGACATTTTATAAACAGAGTTTTGGATGATCTGGCGATTATAAAGGGAGGAGGATGGGAGGCCAGCAAGGAGATAATTGGACTAAGCAAGTATAGTCGAAAAAGTATATGTGGGTTTTAGCGGCAGATTGGCTGAGGTAGAGGTGGAGGTGGGTGATATTACGGAAATGGAAGTAGACGTTCTGTGTGACGAAGAAGATATGGGGTCAGAAACTCAGCTTGGGATCAAATAGGACATTGAGGTTGCAAGCAATCTGGTTCAACTTGAGACAGTGCCCAGGTAAAGGGTTGGAGTTGGTGGCGAGCGGATGGTGTTTGTGGCAATGACTTTGATCATCCCACTATTTAGCTGGAGAAAGTTAAGACTCGTCCAAGACTGGATGTCAGACTAGTTATCTGACAATGCAGAGGTTGAGAGAGGTGGTGGGAGAGGTTGAGAGAGGTGGTGGGAGAGGTTGAGAGAGGTGGTGGGAGAGGTTGAGCTGGGTGTCATCGGCTTATATGTGAAAGCTGACCCCATGTAAACGGATGATATGGCTAAGGAGCAGCATGCAGATGTCTAAGAGGCAGGGTCAAGGTTGGGTTGGTTCCTTGGGGACCCTGAGGGGGTGGAAAGAAAAGCCATTGCTAGAGATGCTGTGGGCTGTGGCTGTGATTGGATAGATAAGTGTTGAACCAAGCAAAGGCAGTCCCATTGACCCAGACAATGGAGGAGAGGCAAAATGAGTTATAATGTGATGTAGGATAGAATGGATTGGAAAACATGATCAATATCACAGATTGAACTGATAATTCACGGAACTGGAAGCCAGCAAGACAGTGAGACTCAATTAAAGCATGAACATTTGATTCCCTCATTTATTTAATCACTTTTAAAAATCTCAATAGTTTTTTTTGTTGTAACATATATAAGCTCTCTGCATTGTGGATGTATCTTATCTGGATAACAGGGCTTCCTTTACTGGCAAATTGTGTAAAGTTAAGTTTAAAATAAAACCAATTATTAGCTGTGGCGAGATATTGTCTTCGGATTAGATTGATCTGATTTTAATCTTAACTGGCACTAGTGGGAAAGTCAACTGCAACTCTATACCTTGGTGCTAGTGTACCATACGAACAATGATGGACAGGAAAAGACCCTCTGGTCCATCCAGCCTGTCCCATACAATTGCAATGCAACTCCACACCCCATCCAAAACTATGTGATCTCCTGAGAGAGGCGAAAAAACAGATAAAAGCCCAGGCCAATTTGGGAGAACAAAATCTGGGACTTTCCTCTCTGATCCCCTTAAACGATCAAAACTAGTCCAGGAGGCCACCCTGGCCATGGCCCTGGCCCATATTATCCTGGCTTAAATACGGTATTGGCAGCCATTGATACCATATGTAAATTAGGTACAAATGCAGTTAGCATTGCTCTATGACACTCCAATCATTATATTAGTATAGGTGTCCTGGCCAGTGGAGATAGGTCCATGGGGAAAGAAGGAGTCTTTTTCATTTGTAAAAGAACTACAGCAGAATCCAGTTGTAGTGGTTAATTTGCCAAGTAAATCAATGACCACTATAGCTGGTTGAATAACATAGACAATTTATGATGTCTAGAAAGAAATAACTTGTATTTTAAGTTGTGCCTTTCATGACCTCAGGATGTTACAAAGTGCTTCACAACCAATGAAGTGCTTTTTTTAAAAGTGTAGTCACTGTTATAGAGTAGAGAGTTATACAGCACGGATAGAGGCCCTTCGGCCCATCGTGTCCGTGCCGGCCATCAGCCCTGTCTACTCTAATCCCATATTTCAGCATTTGGTCCGTAGCCTTGTATGCTATGGCATTTCAAGTGCTCATCCAAATGCTTCTTGAATGTTGTGAGGGTTCCTGCCTCCACAACCCTTTCAGACAGTGAGTTCCAGACTCCAACCACCCTCTGGGTGAAAAAGTTCTTTCTAAAATCCCCTCTAAACCTCCCGCCTTTTACCTTGAATCTATGTCCCCTTGTTGTAATGAATGGAAACAAGGCAGCCAATTTGCACACAGTGAGGTCCCACAAACAGCAATAAGTTAATGACCAGATAATCTGTTTTTAATGTTGGTTGAGAGATAAATATTGGCCAGGTCACCAGGAGAACTCCCTTCCTCTTCTTTGAATAGTGCTGAGGGATGAGGCCTCGGTTTAACATCTCATCTGAAAGATGCCACACTCCCTCAGTGCTGCTCTGAAGTGCCAGCCTGGATTACGTGCACAAATCTCTGGAGTGGGGCTTGAACTCATGACCTTCTCACTCAGCGGTGAGAGTGTTACCACTGAACCATGCTGATTAAAACTCACTGGCACTTTAAACGGTGAATTAATCAGCTACTCACCTTCTCCTCTTAGACTTTCCTTATTTACGCTGTCAGATATGTTTTTGGGACATTTCAGCTGAGCGATGATAAAACCCCAAAATCCTGTACAAGTCAAACTCTATAGAATGTCACCCATAGGGTGGTGAGTTATGACAGATCTGCCACTTGTATGAAAGATCTATTACACTCAGGAGCTATAGCTGCAACTGAATTATGATGGTCTTTTGCACAAATGAAGAAGTAGCTGGAAGTCATCACTGGTGAGATATTCTGCTAATTTTATGGGAATGTGGATACCAGTACAGGGTTAAAGGTGACTCTAATGTAAATTCCATACCTGACAGCACACCTTTAAATTCTGACAGCTGATAAGCCTGCCTTTTAAAGAAACATTGTCATCCTTTTTGGAAGGTTTTTAAGAAGGTGCATTTCACAGAACTGCCTCAATCCACTCCAAAGGCACTGTTTCCCTAGCTGCTATTTTGGTCACCAGGAAAGTTTGTGCTATAATATCTGCAATCTTGTACCAAGGAAGGTGAATGTGTTGGCAATTTATAAAGGGAGATGGAAGGATAACCCAGGGAAGTATAGATCTTTAAGTTTGACATCAGTGATGCGTAAAATAATTGAAAGCAATCTGAAAGAGACACTAGTGAAGCATCTTGAGAAATATAATGTGATAACAAATAGTCAACAAGACATTAAATCTGGTAGATCTTGCTTGACAAATATACTAAAATTCTTTGAGGATATAACAGAGTTGGTTAACAAGAGAACTAGTGATTTAATTTGCCTGGACTTTAATAAAGCCTTTGACAGAGTATTACGTAGGAGATTACAAGGTGAAAAGGCACAAAATAGAAGGGAAGCTTTTGTAGCGGATAATTAACTGGCTGAGTCAGAGAATACAAAGGATAATTGTTAAGGGACCAGCATCAATGTGGAAGGAGCTGACAGGAAGGGTGCCCAGGGATTGGTTCTAGGCATATTGTTCTTAATGTATATTAGTGACTTGGAGCAAGGAGCAATAACTAAGCTGACCATGTCTGCTGCTGATATCAAATTGGAAGGAGTCACCAATAGTTGGGAGCCAATGCACCAATTGCAGAGGATCTGGATAGGTTACACAATTGGGCCAAAAAGTGGGAGATGTTTAATGTAAAAATATGCAAAGTCATGAAGCTGGGGAAGGGAAGTAAACAGTGGGAGTATAAAATAAATGGGAACCAACTATCCAATAGAAAGGGTGAGTATTGAAGGTCATCTCTCTCCTTTTTTAGCATATGTTTGTATGTAATGTGCACATGATGTGCAATGTTTGGAGATAGAGTTTTCACAGGGCTATTTTAATTTGTTTCATAGATGTTTGCATTTTTGAAATCAGTTATAGTCTGCCACACAGTGAGATGGATAAGTTGCATCACCAGTTGAACTATTGCACATCTGTTTACAAACATCTGTTGAGTTGACACACTAACATTACCCTTTAAAATCCAGTGTTCAGAACCTCCAAATCTGTACTTCTTTTAAAAAGATTGTTTAAATGATAGTCACCCTGACGAACTGTTGCAGCTGGTGATGTTGAGTTGAACAGAGCGCAAGGGTTGTAGCTGAAATCCAACCCAGGACATTTCAGTGGAACAGTCCACCAAGAGCTGGGCAGCATTACAGGTCTGACATTAAAAATGACCTGTATTCAGGTCAGGACTTGAAACCATTTATTGTTTGTCAGAATTTAACAAGTTTGCTTTATATTTAATTAATTAGGAATTTACTTTTAGTGGGAGAGTTATTGCAAGTGCAAGTAATCATTGCGATTACTTACCCTCATTGTGAAATATTACATATTACCCCATGTACAAGTTAACTCGTCCAGAGGTAGCATTCAAGTAGTTGACATTAGTGAAAGGGTTAAAACATAAAGATCTATGCCACTAGGTTTGCAGCATATACTATGAGGATCCCATCCCGTCCCACTGATGCAGTTTTGCTACTAAGTATATTAGTGATAGTTCATCTCAGTGTTTGAGACTTAGTGACTTGGTCCGTGTTCAAACACAAGCATGCATTCAGTTTCTTGCCCTGTTTTATTGGCACAGATACACTGTTGTACATCTGGGAGTGATCAGCAGAACTGAAAAAAAAAGATATTTTCTTTGGACTTGCTGTAAGAAAACAAAAATTCAAAAGTAAAACAATTTAAAATGCTTATTTTATGTGACAGCTGTTACACTCCTTGTGATTTAAAAATGCTATATAATTCTGATATCCATATATATTAGTTTAATAATATAGTAACCTAAAGTTATAAAGTGGAAAAGGGACCGGAAACTCTTTACTTGAGTAATTTGCCAAGGATCTGCCTTGTGGGCACTTTTTGGGATAATGTTCCGTTTTTTTTGTCTGAGCGCTTCTGTGAAGCACCTTGGGATGTTTTTCCATGTTAAAGGTGCTATGTAAATGAAAGTTGTTTATGATAAATTTGGGAGTGGATGATCTGGCATGACTCAGGTTGATCCCAGTTCACACAAAGTTGTTCATGTAATTCACAGCCAATGGCAAACCTATTTGGATTGCCCACCAGTTTTGTGTGTATGTGCATCACTAAACAGTCACACTGGTGTCCGGCATAATGATATCTTTATGCTCTGATGCCCTGAACAAAGTGTGAGTATGCAGGATGTGGTTAAAGTCGAGTGAAGATTATTGCTTTATGTTAAAATAGAATGTGAAACCCACTGCAGTGACAGACCCAATGAAACAGAAAATGTAAAGAGCAGGCCAGCAGATTGAATGCAATTATCCTCACTGGTATCTTGGAATGGACCACCTTCCACCTACACCCTGGAGGAAACTACAGAAGATCACTTGGCAGCATCAATATAGTCAACTGCAAATCTTATTTTGCAGGGTATCTGGAGCAGCAAAGGAAGGGTACAGATGAAGCAGAGAGACTCTGAAGGTCTCTGGTTATTGTTATGCTATCTTAACTATGAAGACGCCACTCAAATTCCCTTTGTATTTGGAAGAGATATCATTGTCCTTTATGGGGAGCAAGAGAGAGATCAGCATAATTTTTGTCATCATGCACAAGTGACAAAATGATGTTTTCATTGTAATGATTTTGCTGTAACCATGCATGAGTTCATTGAATCGCATTTACAATTACAGGTAGAAACAATGCTAATACATTTTATTTTGCAATAGATCTTCAAGAACTGGGTCCCTTTTTGGAAATCTATCAAGTAACCAAGGCAGTGAATTTATACTGCATTACATTGTAAGTTTAAAAATGTCTTTCCACTTTTGATACCAGGGCTCAAATCCAGCCCAAAACAAGAGGATTATATTTTCTGACAGACAGAAGTGAGAAAGAGAGAAGGAAAAGAGAAAGGGAAATGTACAGCGAGGAGGACAGGGAGGACGTGAAAGTTACTTGGTCTTTGGTGGTCTCCAGTGGTCCTTTTAAGGACCGCTTGTTAGGTCGCTGTTACTCAGAAAAGCTGAATTGAGCATGCCTGGCGTATGCACTGCCCAGTTTCTGCCAAATTTGGCAGCGGGGTCTTAAAACAGGCCTCGAATTAGCATATTCAAGGGGCCTAACGCCTATTTCAGGCGGGCATCTTGACCACTCAAAGGTTCTGTGGGGATCGGGCGTAGGAGATTGCACCAAGAAATTGGCCTCCTCCACAATTTGCTGGGAAAATAACACCGAGTTTAATGTGTACACTGTTAGTAGTGTGGCGAGGAAGAGATACCCCGTGTGTTGCGAATCGCCATAAATTGCTGGATGATTTGCGCCGCTCCACCGTTAGTCTTGCGAAAACGAAAGCTTGCCGTCAACCTCCCCATGAGTTTCAAAAAATTTGCATTAATTACGAAATTAACTTGTTGCAGAAAGTTAGTGCTGGTACTTAACAACATAAACCTTTTAATGACCAGGTTTATATTCCTTCAATGCCACTCAAAATCTCCGCCCAGAAAGGGAACAATTGAAACTGTGGAGTTTCACTCCTGGGGGAAGTAAATTGTTCTTAGAGGTTTTTAAAATTTAAAATGTAAATTTTTTTTCTTTTCCTTTCTGTCTTTTTTTTTCTCTTAATCCAATCTTTCTTTCTCTCCCTTTATTTCTCCTTCTGTACCTAATTTTACTCTAAATCACCCAATTCCTTCTCAGTCGTTCATTCTGTTTCTTTCTCTATCCTTAAATCTCATTGGTTAAGAAGATAGACTATTGTTCCCATGGTTGCCCTCACCATGCCGTTATCAGCTTGCACTTCCAGCAATTTGCAGTGCAAAAAATTGTCGAGCTGAAGGGTGAGGAATAAAATCTAATTAATGGGGCTTGCTGCGAGATGTCCTGCTCCAGCAAATTTTGGGCCAATATTTTTATATTTATAAGTGGCCCCTTTACAAAGGGGACGTCGGGACAGCAATATCTTGTTTCCAGGGAGGAATGCAGCGACTCCCAGCCAGGTAATTTTTGTGTGGATACACACCATTGGCAGCAAAATGAGGGAACCTCTCTCGACTCTGCAAGGTCCATCAGGGTCAGCGACAGAGGTTCCCAGCAGGCGCATCTTAGCACTTA
Source organism: Heptranchias perlo (assembly GCF_035084215.1). Lineage (NCBI taxonomy): Eukaryota > Metazoa > Chordata > Chondrichthyes > Hexanchiformes > Hexanchidae > Heptranchias > Heptranchias perlo. The sequence goes on along the minus strand of NC_090343.1, from coordinate 31,530,273 downwards.
CTTTGAGATGTACTCCATTGTGTATTTTCAGCCAGCATCTTGAATTATAATTATACCTGTGCTCTGTGGACCAATCATGCCCTCAAAGGCCATTAAGAGTTTCTTACAAAACTTCAGTCCACGTGGAACTTGTCAGCAGATCTGCTGACGGAGTCCTAGAATGCCAATATAACATCAGAGAAAACTGCAGACCGATAGAGCCTTCAACACTCAAAACATTTTATATAAGAATCCCACTCATTAATGTCCAAAATCAGACTTATAATAGACACAAGGGGCATCATTTTAGCACCCGCTATCGGGTGCGTTCCTGGCAGGGGGGCTCCAACCTGCCCACTTCCGGGTTCCCCACTGACGCGCCGGCGTGCGCGCGCAGCCCTCGCTGGTGGGAATCCCGCAGGCAATTAAAGCCAGCGGGGTTCCACTTGAAAGTATTTATCTTGCTTGTTCAGGTCATTAACTGACCTGATTAAGGGATTATGAGAGGAGGGGTGGGATTTTATAGAAAACTGGGACTGTTTCCCATACTGGGGGAAACACTCCCAGTTCAAATGGACGTGTTGCAGCTGTCAGCCTGTGGCAGCTGCAAAGGTCCATTTGACAGGTGGGGGGGGTGGGGGAAGACCCTCACTCATTGCAAGAGGCCACTCTGTCACTTGGGACAAAGTTTGGCCTCCACCACCCTCCTCCTGACAAGAAAATTCACCAACTTGCACACTTACCCCGGGGTCCAGAGACATGTACCTACCTTGCGAACTCCCTCAGATGTACATCTTCCGGATGGGGGCCGCCGTAGCTGCAGTCATGACCTCCTCGGAGGACGAACAGCATCACCAGCCTCACCAGTCTCGCCATCCACGCCATCCACCTCTGACACGTGGAGCTCCACAAAAGAGTGCTGTGACACATCCACCTGTACAGCAGGAGGGAGGGCTACCACAGAGAGAGATGCGTCGCAGAGGGCACTACCCTCGCCACAGGGTCCACAGACCGAGGCTCAGCTTCCTGGACCTCTCTGAGCAGCAGTGCACACGAAGGCTCAGAGTCACTCAACATGTAGTCGTGGACATCTGCAGCCTCCTTCATGCCGAGCTGCTCCCGGCTGGCCCGAGCACCACCTTCTTACCTGTCGCTGTCAAAGTCACCACTGTCCTCAACAACTTCTCCGCATCCTTCCAGGGTGCCACCGGGGACATCGTCGACATCTCTCAGCCGTCTGCACAAAAGAGCCCTGCAAATACACCTACACCCACTCTGCAGTGACACAATGGGTGGCATCAGTTGTGGGTCTTCATAGTGATCCTCAGGAAAGGGCATTATTGCACAAACCAAACAAGATTCGCAAAGATGTGGCAGTAGTGGTGCCAATATAATATGTAATGTGAGTTGGTCAGAAATTAAATATAAGTAAAAAGCATGACAAACCCTCAAACACCCTTGTGCATCCCCTTCATGCTCTCGGTACGTTTGCCTTACGCTGCCTACTGCACATATGTGATGCATGCCCTGTGGCTGCAGCACAGGTAGTGGCAGGTTGAGTGAGGCTGACTGTGAAAGAGATACATGAGAGGGTGAGTATGAGATAGAGCCATGAGATTGTATGAGGATTGGGTTGAGTGGTAGTGGCGGGATGAGTACTGGCGAGGTGAGTAAGTGCAGGTAAGATGAGGATGAGGTTTGAGTGGGTATGAGGGGTGATGTGACAGAGTAGTGTTGGCAGTGCAGAAGGAGGTGTGGGGTGGGGGCGGTGATGTGGCAGATGGAGTGTAGGGGAATGAGTAAGTGTACTCACTTTGGCTGACCTACTGAGGTCAATGGAGCACCTCCTGCACTGTATGCAGGCGCGTGATATATTGGTGGTGCAGGTGACCTCCTCTGCCACCTTGAGCCAGGCCTTCCTGGTGGCAGAGGCAGGCCGCTTCCTCCCGCCCGCCATGGGGAAGATCTCTGTCCTCCCCCTCCTCCTCACCTCATGTATGGATACCTGGAGTGAGGCATCATTAAACTGGGAGCAGCCTTCCCCCTGGGCTGCTCCATGCTGTAATGTGTTCTATTGGTTGCAGCATCTGTCAGTGGAGGACTGCCCCTTTAAATAGAGCTCCTCCAGCTGACAGATCTTACTGCGCATGCGCAGCCCGCCCGACACGCAGATCAGCAGTGGGGAACCCGGAAGACCAGGTAAGTGGATCCAATTGGGCTGCGATCGAACAGGTACCCACGCGCCCAATAGCCCCCCGCCGCGAACCCGCAGCCCTGCTAACATCGAGCCCAAGATCTAAGCAACGCTAATCTCTGCCTCCCTGAATAGATAACTGTGGGCATCTTCACATATTCAGTGTTTAAATCGAGGAATTCCTTTTGCAGCAACAATAGATTCTTGTTGATTTTCACAGGGTCTAAAGAGGCCTGCTACACAAGAAGGATATTATCACTGGCAGTTATTGATATGGGGGGATTTCCACACACCACTTATGGAAACATACTCTTGTTTGGCAGATATTTTTAAAAATGCCTTCTGTTTTAACAAATTATGCTATAATAAACTACTTTTTTTACAGATTTGGACTTTTGTATATAGTTACTGTGTCCATTTGTGAGCATATTTTGGTGGCCTTCTCCTCACCATTGGCGGCTGTGCCTTCAACCGTCATGGCCCCAAGCTCTGGAATTCCCTCCCTATACCCTTCTGCCTCTCCACATCCCTCTTATCCTTTAAGACCCTCCTTAAAACCCACCTCTTTGACCAAGCTTTGGGTCACCCTTCCTAATATGTCTTTTTTTTATTATGGTTCTGTGAAGCGCTTTGGGGTGTTTTTCTACAATAAGACACTATATAAATGCATGTTGTTGTTCCCACACCTTTCTTGCACGATAAAACTCAATAGTAATACTTTCTTTTTTCTTCCATGTTCCCCTTTCATGTTTCCTCTGCCAGTCAAGAGGATGGCACAGTCTGAAGTGTGGACTTTTTCACAGAAGTTGACTGCATTGCTCTGGACTAAATTGATAGGAGGCACACTCCGGCATCTTTTTGAGATCGAACACCCCTCCACAATCCATCTGGCAGCCCAATAAAAATTGGACGACATTTGTCCTTTGAGAATAGGTGCGTTTGATTGACAGTCATTGTTGAGAGTGGCTGGAGCAGTTGTTGTTGCACGTATCTATGTCAGATGTATTCTCTGATACTTTCACTCCACGTCCCATTATTACAGAATTTGTTAAGGATACTATCACTTCATTGTTAGCTCAATGTATTGTTTCCATCTTCCATCATCCTCATGGTTCTTCTGATTGAGATCACTAATTTGTGCTGATTTCTAGATAGTTTTGTACTGTCAGCCTGCACCCATTAAAGGTTGGGTTGAGATACTGACCAAACTTATTTCACATACAATCCCCTTATAACCAACAACGGGTGAAGATTGCTGTCCCTTCTGACAAGTATGAATTCAAACCCCGATCTTGGAAGTCAAAATGCAGTCTGTGTGTTACCCACTCTCACATCAATGCGGCTTTAAACTCATGTAATATAATTTATATTACACAGTTTCAGATCAACTAGGCAGCTGCCCACATTATTTCTACCATTGTCTCTGGTGAATTTTGTGAGTTGCTGGAAGAGTTTAATTTATTGATGTAAAAAGTATGTGTAAATAGACAAACACAAGATAAAATCTGATAGGTTTGTTCACATCTTGCAGGTTATGGCTTATGAAGCCATCATATCAGCTTCTGTACATGTTATAACATACTTACCAACTCTCACTCATTTAGAGTGAGACTACGACATTTTGCTTTAAAAATATTGCTTATTTTGATGCATCAAACTCTTAAAAATAAACACACCTCAGTATATTTAAATCGATTTGCAATTTGTCTCATTCATTTTGATCCTAAATCTCACTTCTAACATTGATCTGATCTTAAAATCAGAGGCCAGGAAATTGGTTTCATGCCAGAAACTGTCACGCAGCGAGTGGCTCGCCTGCAACACGTGCCTGAAGGTGAAGTCCCGAGGCTAGCTGGAAATTGGGCTGAGGCCTCATCTACACATATTCGTGAGCTGCAAATGCCAATCGGGCATCCTGATGCAGCTCGCTGGTTGGGATGCTGAGCAGGCCTACAGGTAAGTCCTGGGCCCCAGAAAATTGAGCCAGCTCCAATGCGTAACCGGCCTACAGGTAAGTCCTGGCTCCACATCAAAGTAAGTTTTTAAAAAAAAATAAAACTTAGCTTTTCTTTGGCTGTGTCCAATGGTCCCTTTAAGGACCACCGTTTGACTGCTGTCGAGCTGGACAGACCAGTTTTTGCTGAATTTAGCTTTCGGGTCTGTAAACCGGTGTTAGGCCACAGGAGTCTAACGCTCTGGACACTCAGAAGTCGCCAGCTGCCAATTTGTCAGCCGGCATACTTCTGGGAGGTTTAGGCATGGGAGATCGCACCCAGAAACTGGTTCCCCCCCAACTTATTTTTCGCCCAGAAATTGGACATGACGGGCCAACTTCCCCCCCAGAATGTTGCAGCACAGAAACAAGCCACTTGGCTCAAGTCTGATGTTGGCAGTTCTGGTTAAAACTGGGTACGTTTTATCCCTGCCATTGCAGTAAAGCTAATATTTGAGCACAAACTAAGTTGTATTGATGTGGAGATGCCGGTGATGGACTGGGGTTGACAATTGTAAACAATTTTACAACACCAAGTTATAGTCCAGCAATTTTATTTTAAATTCACAAGCTTTCGGAGGCTACCTCCTTCCTCAGGTGAACGATGTGGAAATTTTAAGTTGTATTGGCCACAGAGAACTATGTTTATTCAGTATCTCAGATAGGAACAGTAGCTTTATAACTTATGGAATATCCCTTATTGCATAGTATACAAAGGCAGTTCTTGTACAATAGACTTATGATATTTATGTAACCACAGCCAGTTTTTAATGCATACCTTAAGTTACGTGTCATAGCCAGGATATTGTAAAGGTAGAAATAAGTTATGTTGAAACAGCAAATAACTTGATTTCCTTCCCCCCCTCCACACTGCTTCTCGTTTCTCCTCTCCTCTCGGGGCGCAGGGGGTAGGGATCACTGGTTAGTAACTAGAAGTAGGAACATGGCTTATTTTTTCTGAGGAAAATTTTAGTGCTCCTATTGCTGCCCTGATTAAGATCATAGAATCATACAGCATGGCAGGAGGCCATTTGGCCCGCTGTGGCTGTGCTGGATCTCTCTGAGTAGTAGACTATAGGATTTGCTCATAAGGTTAAAGAGCTAATCCAGCACATGCTAACATTACATACAGTCTGTTTTTATAATCATGCCAACTTCATAGCATTTTTACTTTTGTCGAGATATTTGCAAAATGATAAAACTGATGACACCCCCTCTTTAATTCTTTCACTCAGATTAGACTGGTTTTGCTTCTGCTGGTTGCAACATGTTACACTCAATTGCTAACTTCCTGTTCTTCCACATTAGGCCAGTTGCTACATCACCTCCAGCTTGCTTGCTGGTTGGCCAGCTCTGAGGCCCTGCGTTAGAGGAAGAGTAGACTGTGACAGGGAGTGCTGTATCATGCTACGCTGTGTACAATTCAGGTCGAATTACTGGAACTTCTGGGAAACAGCGCTTATTCCAGGAAGGGTCATTAAAGTTCAGTAAACAGTACACCCGTTCAGAACAGCATCTGAATCTTCACTGCAAACAAAAAGAGAATCAATGACAGCTCTTTAGAGAATTGCTTTATAAGCAAGAAATCTCATTGCTTCAATTTTGAAACGAGAGGGGAGGAAAGAAAACTTTGTTTTCAAATCTCAAAGGAATACTTATAAAACTTTTCAATGGTCATTCTGTTCATAAAATTAACGGTTGTTCCAATATCCTAATGTTTATTTTGGGCTAATCCTAATAATTCTTCTACATTCAGTTTCATGTCTGCCATCATTTTACATGTGGTGTGTTAAATTTTCTCACAAGTGAAGCAGTTGGGAGACCTGGGGAGTTGATTTTGACTTTTGCGCGACCAACTGACGGAGCGCGCTGGCCAATCGCCTGTACCCGTGGCGAAGAGGCGCACGTGACTTTGGGACACTGGTCTCACTAACATCGGGCCAGCGAGCTGTGGGGCGCCAAATGGGCATTCCGATGCAGCTCACCAGATTGAGGCCTCCCAATATCGGGCCGCCCCGGCCGCCAGCAACGTAAGTGAAAGGGGAGGGTCGCAATCGCAAAGGGCGGGGGTCCTGGAGAGGCAGCGACACTGATTATTTTTGCTCTTCTGGGCCCCACAAAAATAATTCTATACTTACCTTGGCTGGGGCCTCTTCGGCTTCATCACCCGTGCAACTGGTCAGAGTGTGCACGACACAGGCTTTGCCCAGTTCTGACCTAAAGTGGCAATTGGGGCCCGAGGACCTCGATTTGCATATTAAAAGGGGCCTACCACCCGATGACAAGCGGGCGCTTTGGCTGCCCAGCGATAGGCCCCTTTCAAAATGTCGCTGGTCTCTTCATCGATGCTAATGGAGCGGTAAGACTACCGATCCCCATTTTGAGGCTGTTACCACTCTGTTAGCGGCAGACGAAAGAAGTGAAAAGCGACTCCTGGGAATGTAATGAATGATATTTAACTTTGTTCTGTTATTAATAATCATATTTAGAGGGCTAATTTCCTGGCTTGTTACCCTCTGCAGGAATCTCAACTGCCTGGAGTACATATTGGAAATTCAGGCGCTCTTACACAGGATTTTCTGATTGTTTAATGGTAGGAAAATTGTGTGCAAAGCGCACCTGAATTATTCCTCATCAAGGGCATGAAATTGGAAAATTTAGGTGAAGTACAAATTCAAGTCAAAAGTTTAAACCTGCCTGAAATATACTGATCCATTCACACCCTTGATAAAGGCTGTAATCTGTTCAAACCGTATAACTTGTCGAATATCACTTTGAAGATATGAAAACTAAAGTTAGAAGTGAAGGCTCAGGTTGTGAGGTTTAGCATTAAGTTCGCAGACTCTGAAGTTTGACTAATTACAAAGTTGAAAAATAACTTGACGATCCAAGAGCCTTCTCTCCGAAAACCACAGACATCAGATATGTATTCATCACTAGCCTGCCACCGATCATGGGTAAATAGTCACTACTCTGATGAGCAATTCAAAATAGTTTCAAAACACTCCCCGATAGCCCAGTGGGTAAAGGCATCCCATGGTGTGGTAGTGAGTCATAAAAACCAGGAAGATCCAATGTTCAGTTCCTGCTGTGTGTTGAGATAATTGATCTCAGCTGGGGTCGCAGTGAATGCTCTACAACTCTACAACTGGTCTCAGCGCTGGGAAGAAAGAAAAAATGATTATCCGGAGTTAATGCTCCTGATTGGTATTCAGTGACCCCTGTTGGAAAGTGCATCGGGGCATTTTAACTGCCAGCGGGTTGTCTGTGGGAAACAGCTGGTTTTCGTTACTTTTATGACCATTCAAGGCCACGGCGATTTTAACTGCCAGCCCTCATTAACATGCCATTGGTCCACTTCCCACCTGTTCTGGGCAGCAAGGGGGTAAGAAGTGGCTGCCAATCTCTGGAAAATTCAATGGCCCTTGGTCGCCCGCTAGCAGTAAGGGAAGTGTGGGGAATGGAGTTTGGGGGAATTTTGTGGTAGGGGAGGGGAGTCTAGGGCAGGGGAAGCTTTCACTTTCCTTGTGGTCCTCGAAGGAGCACTTACCTGGAGGCACTCTTCAGCTTCCCAATCCTCGTCATGCTGGTCTTGACCTTGCTTCTCAGCTCAGGCCAAAGTCATCAGACCCCGATTAGCATATGTGCATGGGTATTATAACTGCCCCTCAGATGGGTAGGGTTAAAATCCCCCGCCCCCAACATGTGTGGGTGACAGACCAGGACACAATCATGGTTGGCTGATAGTGAAACTACACAGGAAGTAAACATTCTGTCTGTCCTACCATGTGACAGTGAATGTCCTCCCACCATTTAGTAGTCTGCTGAAACTCACAACACTAATATCTCCCATTGATAAGCAGGAAATTGAGCATAAAAAGCAAATTAAAAACAAGTGAACTGTTACATAGCAGGTTAGTTCAACATAACATGCAGCACAATGATGCAGCTTTTCCCCATTCACAGTCTTATCATCAATCTCACCCTTTATGTGTTAAGGATGGGTGGAGACTGATCATCTGATGCTGGGAAATTATTTTACTTCCTCCTCTTTTCTTTGGTGACTGAGACTTTAATGTAGTATGGGGCTGAATGTTTATGTTAAAGACACTATTATACAGGAAGAAAATAGTTACTCCAGTTTGAGTTAACAATGCTACATATTTCACTTTTGGTAGAGCTGGTTTAATTTAACCTAAGCCTTATTTGAGGAAGATGACAATTATTTGTATTGTACACTCATTGTTTCTGCAATGAGTTATTAATTTTTGTCAGTATATTACTATTTGCACTTGTAGGATACTGTAACACAAGCCACATATCAGATACTCTAATACCAGTTTTCCAATAACTAGTAAAATTTAACTTATAGTTTGTTCACTATTAAAAAAAAATCAAGGCCTGAATTTAAATTTGTGGAACAATATAATTAAGCTGTGAACAAATACATAACAAAAGAGTTAAGTAGTAGTGTATTATGCAGCACCCAATATTGATGGTGAAACTGAACAGGAAGTACACCACTTTCTGTCCTGCCATGTGACAGTGAATATGAGTCGGTCAGACCACTGATATTTGGCTGACAAAGGCATGAGTGGGATGCACAATTTTAAAAAGCTGCATTTGTAGTAATGCAAGTTCACATTAGAAACATGCTGCAGTTGCTATTTTATTTTTAGTACAAACATAAGAATTTTCATTTTCAAACTTTTGATTTTATCTTACTACACACTTTCTGGAACAGTTTTAAAGTATAATATTGCAGCAGACGCCCACAGACATGATGTCTGATTTCAAACAGAGAGCTTTAAGAAAGGAGCTAGCAGAAAGCACCAGCTTCTGACCTAATTAAAAATGTTCCCCACTTGTGGTCCGGGAAAGTTACTCCTTAATCTAATTGGCTGCATCAGGTCGTATGTCTGACAGTCTTAAAGGGATCTCTCTGCCTGTGTACAATTATTGGGTATGCTTTCTCTCTTTGTTTACACAAACCCAAATGCAATGACATCATTCACACAGAAACAATGCCATGGTGTCACAAGAATGTCTGTCACTGTCATGTAGCAACACGTGATGCTGGGCCCCGTTAGCCTCCATCCTTCACCGAGCTGCAATAATCTCCACTTACTTCAAATGTAACTAATTAACATGTTATATAGTGTAGTTTGTATTGAATTCAAAAGTAATTTTAAATGGCTTTAAAACTTTTCAGATCTAAGCAGGCTAAAGATGGCTGCACCTCGACTATTTTTAACCTGGAATTTTGAACTTCATTGTCTCAGACCTCTGTCAGACAAGCAAGAACATCATTCTCCTTCCAGCCAGTTGTGTCTGCTGCTTTACAGCTAAGCAAGTCATGAGGCTGCTTGTTGTTCTTGGACACCCAGACATCTGACCAGCATAACTAACATTACAGTTATGTCATGAGTATATTCATGTGCTTGATTTGAGGTTGAAATGATTATGTTGCTTTAGTCAAAGGTCACAGATATTTACCCAGATGAACATTTTTGTATCTGGTGATAGGTTGCACACCAGAAAATGTGAGAAGTAACTGGAAAGATCTCTTAATGATTGAATTTACATACTGATCCCAAAGATAAAACCAGAGAATATAACTGCATATAAGACATGCTGGTGTGCAAATACATAAACATAGAAGCATGTATCTTTCTGATATAATTTCTCTGACCTGCAAACAAAAGTCTAGCTGCTTGTGGGCTATCAGTTTAGGTAGGTCTCACCATCATTTTCAAATGAGGTGATGCAGGATCTTCTATTTCTGTAAAATGGTTTAATTGTTACAAACATGTTGAGGGCAACGAATGGGTGGCCCAAATGGCTTTCTCAGGGCACAGAAGTAAAGATTCGTGATTCAGCATATCTTGAATATCTTAAATAGACATCTGAGTATTTCCTATCAAAATTAAGTGACTTTGGGATATCCCTAGAATAGCTTGATAAGGATTCTTATAAAATTGTTTGATCTCCAGAAATGATTGGAGGATATGATTGCTGCGAGTGTTAAGTACTCTGTACTGCAGGAGACATAGGTAGACATTTGGTTGACTGAGCAACAATGGCCAGGCTAGAATAGAAGCGAAGTGTTTATAATTTCATCCTATGTAGCCATAATTCCATGGTGTAGAATTTGGCTTTTTGAGAGCTAATTACAATATCTGTGTGCTGTTTCTTCATAAACTGAATTTGGATCTTGGAAAGCTACGTGTGACGAAATGGGAGAGGACTTGAGAACGACTTGAGGATCTAAATATTCCTTATCTGTTAACTTAAATCAAGGCAGAAATGTGAATTGGACAGATGTATTCATTTAAAGTAAGTGTTTCTGAATGAATCGATAATTGGTCAAATTATTGCTACAGTTAAGATTGGGTCTACGTTACAAAACTGATTTTTTGTGTATTAACGCTGCCTGCACATTAATTTCAACATATATATAAAATATGATGCTTGCTTGTATTGAGACTATGGTACGGCCTCACATACACTATTGTGGTGGTGTATCGCTGTATTTTAAGTGAACTCATGAGACTTTATGCTACACCAGTGATACCTCATCAGTCTAGACCACTCTCATGAAATGCAATTAATCCTGATTGTAATATAAACCATACAATAACTAGTTGTAACTGAAATTGAGTTTCACTTCAACTTTATACTTCTTTAGGATGGGAGGGGGGTGAATTTATGTTCCAGCAAGATCTTGGTGTTATTACTGATTGAGGACAAAATTTCAATTTTTAAAAATTCTCATTAACTCACAATGAAAACATTTTTCTATCAAGCCCCAGAGTTCTTTTTCTCACAGATTGGTTGTTTTGAGATCTATGTTCCTTCATTGGGTGGGTAGAAAGTCACTTTGTCCTACAGAACTAGCACATTCAGAAATCCATTGAATATAAGAGTAAATTCACCGACGGCCACCCTCCCTGTGGGGAGCTGCACTTAAACAGAACGCAGAATGGGAATTAAGGCTAAAATATAGTAGCGAGGCTTCTCTGACCCATGTTCCCTTTGAGTGAGGCTCCCTCCTTACAGTATTCACATCCTTACAGTATGGAATCAGTTAATTTACCCAAAAAGTAACTTGAACCTCATTAGTTAGCAAAATGGTTAAACTTTAACGTTTAGCATTCTGTAATTAGCAAATGCACATTTGTGCTAGCCAATTTGATTTCAAGGCCAAAAGAACACAGATTAATTTACGTCATGAATTCTTCCTTAATAACATATTGTGCAGAAAAACATTTCCCATAAACCATTTGAAGATGATGAAACCACAATGTCTCTGTACTGCCAGAACCCAGAATCTGCTGCTAGCTAGTAGTGGATACAGTGCATATCCTAGTAGAGTTTGGTGTTACACACCATGGCTATCAGCTTATTGTCTCAAGTTGAAAAAAGATGTCCCTGGCATTGCGCTTCACGTGTCATTCTTTGAGTGAAAGAGGAAATAACTAGCATTTCACAGTTGCAGAGAACACCATTCATTTCAAACCAATTTCAATTTGGTCAAGGACAAAGTACAAACCTTTTTTGCTTGTGCTTATGTTCCACTGCAGTTTGTCTTTCTTTCTACTAACGTGTAATTTTGCCATTATGAGTCACCCATTTATCCTTTGTTTCTTTTGTGGTTGTATGACACTGGGCAGCTAAAAAGAACTGACTTCTCAGCTCCATAATAAACTGGTATCATCTGGAAAACAATGGGTGGACTTTTTAACTGTGATCAATCATCAGCATTACACCCTGCAATTAGTTTGTCTGAGACTCAAATTGCTTCCCTTACTGTGTGCTGTTCTCGTTCCCTTCAGCGATCTTGTCATGAGATTGTTTTGATTTCATCCAGTGGTACCTAACATTGAATTTCAGGCCGTATTTACCTTTATCAAAAATGAACCACTTTGGTGCTATGGGGCAATTGGCAGATGACACAAAACTAATGAAATGCTTTACTGATGTTATCAAATATCTCCTCCTAAAACAATGTGCAACTGTGTTTTTCTATCACGCACTATATTTTGTATCCAGTGCTGAAGTCTTAGCTCCTAAATCCAGGCCATGCTTGAGCAGTTACATTACAGGAAATTTTTAAAAAATGCAATTATAATGAAACCACTTTTCTGTAGTAAACTATCTAATCACACCAATAACAAATGGTACAGTGGGGCAATCCGTGTCATACTGCTGCTGAAGCACAAGCAGAAAGCTAATTAGAAAAAAAAGAACTTGCATTTATATAATGCTTTCTAGAACCTCAGGACATCCCAAAGCACTTCATATCCCATGAAGTACAATAATATATTAATTGTGGTTTTTTTTGCTGTTACATCTGCCAGTTATGCTCAGAAAACTTCTGATTTTTTTCCTAGTATTTTAGTGTTAAACTTTAAATGTACTTGTGGATTGCTGCAAGATGGAAAGATGAGATCTGTTAAGAATGTAGTATGTTTTTCTAATTTTATTGGGAGCTTAATTTTTTTTTGTAATTCTATCCATTACATATTTCTGTCACATTCTCTTCTTCATTCAAGATAACACAGTGCAAGCCATTAATAACAGATTAGTTTGAACATTGCAGTTTTACCTGTTATAAGCAGTTATTTGATAGATCTCACAATGACCTTTGACCAGCATTACCAAGAAGGTCAGCAGTGGCTGCAGCGCGTAGCTTTCTTTGTGCAGATATTTTCCTGGTGTAGATACAGGCATTTTTATACTTGCACACCTGGGTCAATTGCAGGATCAGCTGTGGTCTCGAGTGGAGTGCACCTGGAGGAAGAGCTGCAGCTGCATTGTAACAGATCACAGTTGAACCTGGCAGAGTGAAGTTCTAAGTGATTTTGTGAATCCCGTACCAAGTGAGTGTATTATAGAAACCCAATCACTACAACAACCACTAACTCGTCAATGATTGAAGTAGTATTAGCGGCTATTTTAAGCAATTTATTTACCTTTGAACTCGACTCACTTTGGTGTGGAATGTACGACTGATTGAAGTATGTACCCAGTATAAATGGAGCGGACAGCATAATTAACAAATGAAAATTGTTAACTGCTTTTTTCAGCTCTTTTTAGCAGGGGAAATGTTTTGAACTTCTATTTTCTCCTCCATGCTTTCCTCCTCCTCCTGACTATTTCATTGTTTCTTGCTCCCACATAATCCCTCCTTCAGCCTGCGAGTTCCGAATTGATCAACAATTAAGACAAATTGAGATGAAGTGATAGGGTTTTGACATATATGCAGTTTTCTTCCTTTTATAAAGGTTTGTACATGATTTCTTTAAGTGCCAAGTCACGAGCTGTATCAAAAGATTAATGACATAAATTCTGACTTCTAAAATTAAACTGGAGGAACATAGAGTTCTCGGAGGGTAGTAGGCCTGGAGGAGGCTACCGAGGTAGGGATGGGCGATGCCATGGAAGGATTTGGACAGAAGGATGAGAATTCTCATGGTGAAAAGGTGAAAATGACTAGTGATTTCGGTGTGGGACCAATTTAAATATGATTGACTAAAATTAAGTATAATAAGGCTATTACATACTGTGTGAGACCTCCAAAAAGTTAGAAAAATGGTTCCTATCGCCTTGTAAGTCAAACATTTGGACCTACATGTACATTCAGTGAGGCTCGCTTCCTGATCACATTCTGTGAGAACGCTATTGTTGAATTGGAGTTTTTTCTCTTTTTTGCACATTTCTGTGTGTGCAACTTGTAAAACCGTGAATATGAAAAATTTCCCCCTTCTGTTGCAATGAGTAAGCACAAATAAAGCTCTTGATATTTTAGGAACAGGAGTAAGGACATTCAGCCCCTCGAGCTTCTTCAATAATTTGGAATAATTTTTTTTTGAGAAACCTACATGAGGGTCTTTAGTTGAAAAGAAGATGAATAAAGAAGTGAGACAATAGGGGAGGATGAGGAAGGTATAAAACAAATTGGCACCCTCCTCAGAAAGCTGCAACGTTCATATAAGACGTAGCAGTGACTATGACAGTTAGGCGTGTACTATTGCTGTCAATTAAAGAAGGTCTAACACCTACTGCCACATCCTGTTCATTGCCACATTTTAGCTGGAAAATATTAGAGCTATAAGTTTCAGAGTAAGCCAGACCAATGCGGTAAAATGACTGGTTTACACAAGTTCCCAGGTTCTGAGTCTTGCAATTTTCAATATCCACTGATAATGCCAGATTCATTATGTTTTTACTCCAAGTCAATGCACTTACATTAAGTTCCTATTCACAAAGATTCTATTAAGCCACAAGAATGCACCCCTTTTAGAATTGTGCCCTCTAATTTATATTGCCTCTCCTTGTTCTCCCTATCGAAAAGTATCACCGCACCTTAGGAAGGATATAATGGCCTTGGAGGGAATGCAGCACAGATTTACTAGAATGATACCTGGACTTCAAGGGTTAAATTATTAGGAGAGATTACATGAACTAGGGTTATATTCCCAGGAATTTAGAAGATTAAGGGGTGATTTGATCAAAGTTTTCAAGATATTAAAGGGAACTGATAGGGTAGATAGAAACTATTTCTGCTGGTTGGGAGTCTAGGACTGAGGAAAAGCCTAAAAATTAGATCCAGGACTTTCAGGAGTGAAATTAGGAAACACTTCTACATGCAAAGGGTGGTCGAAGTTTGGAAATATCTTCTGCAAATGGCAGTTGATGCTAGCTCAATTGTTAATTTTAAATCTGAGACTGATAGATTTTTGCTAACCGAAGGTATTAAGTGATATGGTGCTATGGCAGGTATATGGAGTTTGGTCACAGATCAGCCGTGATCTCATTGAATGGTGGAACAGGCTCTAGGGGCTAAATGGCCTACTCCTGTTCCTATGTTCCTATGATCTATGTGTAACTGGACTCATGTGAACAGAACAGCAAGGACGAGATGTGGGTGGCAGCAGCAAATGTCAGGAGGGCAGGCTAAAAATCTGATTATAAATCAGATTATGATAATGTAACATATGTAACATATGATGATTCATCCACATCTTATCATATACTGAATCCAGACTGATGGACAGCATAAAGTGTGGAAAAGGGCATTCAGCTTATAAGACCACTCATTCTGACAATCGTACATAAACTGTCCTATCTTGAACTTTACCCTACTTATGGCTTGAAATTGGTCTCCTTGACATTTGGAACTAATAAGTTAGTGCATTCGTGTAAAGCTGTGTATTATTTTAACTTAAATTTACTTTAATGCATTTGGGTTAACAAATCCTGAACACAGTAGTTTCAACACTTTAGTTTTCCAAAAGTAAGTTTTGCTTGGTCTCCTTGCCTCTCCTCCAAAATAGACAAATTCCAACATATCTAACCCATGGCCCATAAAATACACTGAGATCAATATTTCTTAAACATAACTATTTACAAAGTTGGGAACCTTAGACTTGTAACAACTTCTACTTGGAGGAGGGGAGTTAGAATGTTGAGGGTCCCAAGGATACTTCTTGTAGAGAATCTCTTTAAAGGTCAGAGTTTGTTATTCGAGATTTCCAGATGAAAAGCTTGAAGCAGACTGACGTCAATAATATTAATGGTTAGGCAATGGCTTGCAGCTTGATGGGTTTGGGTCAGCCTACGGTAAACTTAACTCAAAAATAAGAATTAATGCCTGTTTACTCATGCCTAGTGCTGGTGGAGTGGAGGTTTAATCAGGAACTAATACAGATTTTGGTAGAAATAACAGCAAGCATGTGTCCCAAGTTAATTTGGATAGGATATGACAATGACAAATATACTTAAATTCAATTCTTCACAATTTTCAGTATGCTCTACAGGATACAAGTTGATTTTAAAGGGTGGTACCAGGGTATAGGTTCTACTGAATGCTATGCTATTGATGGTGACCCTGGGCCCAGGGTTTAAATCAATAAATACAAAACTGAGAGGAATACAGTCAAGCTTGCAACCAAATGGTAAAATGTTCGAATTACCTTTGCTAGCTCTTCCCTCTCGCATTTCAACATTTCTTTTAAAGTCTTGAGAGTTCTCTTTCAAAATGATTCCTTTATTTTCTTTTTTTCCTCCCAGTTTTTTTGTCCCCTGCCCTCAAGGCATGGTTTATCCTAGATTATGATTCCATGGGGTTGGTTGCCTTCCAGCACCTTGCCCAAGTAGTCATTCTTGAAAAGTGAGCCAAGACAATGAGTGTCATTAGGCTATTCGCCTGTGAAATATGTCAGAGCCAAATTCAGCAAGGTTAATTTTAACTTACGGCAATTTTTTTTTATTCGTTCATGGGATGTGGGCATCACTGACGAGGCTGGCATTTATTGCCCATCCCTAATTACCCTTGAGAAGGTGGTGGTGAGCCGCCTTCTTGAACCGCTGCAGTCCGTGTGGTGAAGGTTCTCCCACAGTGCTGTTAGGAAGGGAGTTCCAGGATTTTGACCCAGCGACGATGAAGGAATGGCGATATATTTGCAAGTCGGGATGGGTTTTTTTTTATTCGTTCACGGGATGTGGGTGTCGCTGGCGAGGCCAGCATTTATTGCCCATCCCTAATTACCCTTGAGAAGGTGGTGGTGAGCCGCCTTCTTGAACCGCTGCAGTCCGTGTGGTGACGGTTCTCCCACAGTGCTGTTAGGAAGGGAGTTCCAGGATTTTGACCCAGCGACAATGAAGGAACGGCGATATGGTGTGTGACTTAGAGGGGAATGTGCAGGTGGTGTTGTTCCCAAGGACCTGCTGCTCTTGTCCTTCTAGGTGGTAGAGGTCGCGGGTTTGGGAGGTGCTGTTGAAGAAGCCTTGGCGAGTCGCTGCAGTGCATCCTGTGGATGGTACACACTGCAGCCACAGTGCGCCGGTGGTGAAGAGAGTGAATGTTTAGGGTGGTGGAGGGGGTGCCAATCAAGCGGGCTGCTTTGTCCTGGATGGTGTTGAGCTTCTTGAGTGTTGTTGGAGCTGCACTCATCCAGGCAAGTAGAGAGTATTCCATCCCACTCCTGACTTGTGCCTTGTAGATGGTGGAAAGGCTTTGGGGAGTCAGGAGGTGAGTCACTCGCCGCAGAATACCCAGCCTCTGACCTGTTGTAGCCACAGTATTTATATGGCTGGTCCAGTTAAGTTTCTGGTCAATGGTGACCCCCAGGATGTTGATGGTGGGGGATTCGGCGATGGTAATGCCGTTGAATGTCAAGGGGAGGTGGTTAGACTCTCTCTTGTTGGAGATGGTCATTGCCTGGCACTTGTCTGGCGCGAATGTTACTTGCCACTTATGAGCCCAAGCCTGGATGTTGTCCAGGTCTTGCTGCATGCAGGCTCGGACTGCTTCATTATTTGAGGGGTTGCAATGGCGTAAAGCAAGCAATGTTGGATCGGCAGCCAATTGTGCACCCTGCCCGATTTTACTTTCCATTGAAGTCAGTGAAAAGGAAAATCATGTAGGGTGTATTACGGGCGGCTGATCCGATATCGCCTATTTTACACCATCGCCAAAAATTAAAATGACCTCTAATTATGTTTTCACCTGGCATATGTATGGGTACACTTTTCAACATGAGGTACTGGGTAGCAACTAAGAGCTGAAATATGTTTTTTTCCCTCTCTGGATCAAGGTGCTGAAGATAATTATAACACCTCAGCATGACACTGAAGGCTAGAATTCTGCGAGGATAAAAACCCAAGCAGGCCTATGACTGCTGTGATGTGTGTCAGCCCGCCAAGATGTGGGCTGACCCCAATGGAGTTTCTGATGTCCACCAAACTTTTATAATGATGTTGAGCTCCTGATGTCGGCCCTCATTTGAAAAGCCTGGGGACCCAGATCTCACGGGTTCTGCTTTTAAAAAATGGTTGCTTGTGGAGCATCAAACCTAATTGCAGGCAATGAGGACAGTGCCCAACGCTGTGCAGCAAATGGTGGGTCAATGGGAGGAGTCCACTACCCACATCTATTGTGCACTAATGGATGTGTTCACCACATTGCTGTCCACCTTGGATTTGTGGCAGCACCAGGCAGATCTGCATTGGAGATCCCCAGACTGTGGTTCTTCCATGGATACTCAAACTGCTGCGTAGAGGACAAAGATCCAACTCATGATTTAACTGCTGTGAGGCAAGCACCACCTCAGTCCTAAGAGGCTCATATTAACACACAGCAGTTACCACCTTATGCATTTCTTCCACTCAGGCAACACCTCGGATCTAGACGCAGCATCTGGGGTTGAGAGTTCACACTCTGCCACCAAAGTGAAAGCGCAGTGCTAAGAAGCACAAGACACATATACGCTGTGGGTTTTGATTAAACTTATGGTTAAAGTTTTGAGTGCAGGCATTGTTCTTGGCAAGGTTTGGACATGACTTCAATGAGTTGGCATGAGTACATGAGTTGATGCTCATAGGACATGTTAGTGGGGGTGGGGGGGGAGGGAAAGATGACTGTTGGTGCAGTGGCCAGATGTGATAGTCACAAGGTCTCCTGTACCAGTGTAGTAAGAATGTGCATTGCCAAGAAGAGTTGTTCCTTTGCATCATCCAGGCTTCTCCTGCTCCTCGGACAAATGCAGGTAGGAGCACCTGTGTCTGTATCCCTGGGTTTGTTGGCACGGTGGGCAGGTGCCATGCACTTCCAGTGCAGCCTCACCAGCCTGAACTTTGCTGGTTCCTCCTCTGCATCTTCTTTCAGAAAGTAACGTTAAAGGGGAATCCTGAAAGTGAATTTACTATTTGTACTATTTGAAGGGAGGAGGAAAAGCAATACACAGCAAATGGCAGAAAGGTAGATGGTAAAGTAGTTGACAGAGCAAAAGAAAAACAAATAAAGTCAAATATTGGTGGAGAAATAAGGATTCTGCAAAGCTTTGACATTTGTGTTTGGATCTTCAACTGTGATTCCACTTTTCCTCCAGAGGCTGGTAATGGCTGTGATGACTGCTGAGTGTTAATAAGATAGTAAATGAAAGAAAATAAGATGTATGATGTCAACACTTCATCACTGCCTCATTTAGATATGCCCACCCATTTTAGGTGGGCATATCTAAAGTGGGTGGGGAGCGAGTGTAATGGATCACAGCTCCATTTTCTTCTCCTGTATACAACCTGAAAATCGGGCAGCAAGAGGAGAAAACATAGGCTTCAATACCAGAGACCAGGCAGTAGCTCTTTAACAGTTGCAAATATAATAAGTGTAGCTGATCTCCAGAGGTATAAAGAGAACTATTTTGCTTACCCTCTCCGCTTCCACCTCCCCAAAATCAGACTGTTAAAATGATGAAAAGTAATCAATTTTATATGAATTGGGCTCCCCACTCTTTTCAACCATCACCAATTAACTTGTGATTTGAATACATTTTTAGTGAGCTTCCTGCTGCACCAATAATTACTACTGAGCAGTATTTTTTCTTCAGTCTGCCCTGCCCACGGACACACATATCTGCCTGGATATTTCCTATTTAAAGGACTCTCTTGAGTTCAGCAGAGAACACCCTCCTTCCAGAATCAAACACTCAAGACTGCTAGTTCATTGGACGTATTCCGATACTTCCAAACACTTAATGTAGTTCATAATGTCACTGTAGTAGCTGCCCTATGTTTCTACCTGATTTTTCCCTGCATCTTATGCTCAAATCTAATAGGGTGCCTATAGGCAGAACATAATATCAGGATAATCTTTTCCTTATGACTTGAGTTAGACTGATCTTTAATTAAATCATTAGTTGAAGTTGCCCCCATATGGTCCGTTCCAATGAAAGAAATCACAATATGTGGGGGGGAAAGATTGTCCTCATAATATTGCATTTGTCTCCCAGCGCCATGCAAGAACAACAAACAGTTCAAAGAACGAGACAATTTCAATTTCTGTGATTATTCAATGCTTCACAGATTCGCTATGACTCAGCAATTTTATTCAATGGGGATCTGAGCTGTGCAGACCAGGAAGATGCCAGGTTCGACTCCCAATCTCTGCTGAATTAGCTGATCTCAGTCGGGGCAATAGCAGGATCCTATCATTGGCTTAAATATCCAGAAGTAGGGAGGCAGGAGAAAAAAAATCAGCAAGGTTTCTACCCGGTGATCCCTGCTGGAAAGTGCAAGTGTGTGGACATTGAACCAGGACAGAATCAAGCTTGGTTATGATCCCTTCCATAGTTGAATAGCCTACCAATACTCACTGCCTGGGCTTATACATCAGAAATGGCTGCTTGGACGAAATACCAGAAAGCGACTGGCATCTGTGGAGTCATGGTCTGGATCGTCTACCCGTTCATAGTTAATGGGTGGAAAACCTGTCTCCATATGCCAGCAAGGAGTTAATGCCTTCAGGAGGGGAGGAGGGAAAAATAGTGAGAAAAAGAGGAATAAAATGTTTTTAAAGTTTATGACTGGACCTATTATGTGAGAATAATCCCAAGTGCATATGGTTATAGACTTGATACTGACAAGTCCATTGGGAGATATGGTAAAGGATCTGCTCATTTACTTTTGAGACTCCGACTCTATTTCAGTTCATTAGTGATGTGAGTAGGTGCCTCTGTGTTTGGGTGGAAATGACACAGAATAATCAGCTGAGAAGCATGTTATGCATCAGCTCACTTACTGTGTTTTTAAAAAAAAAATTCATATGTTTGTGTAATTATCCTGTGATAATTCAAGGCAAGGGTTATGCATAAAATTGAACTAAATTAGGTACTAGTGGTGTTATTCAGTCCTCATTTTGTGGTCAGAATATCAATAATGCACTGAAACAAACCAACAGATCTATTGTAAAAATCATGTTGGGTTTCTTTTTTTCGGGTAGTGCACTGCTTAATGTGTTTACATAAATTCTTTTGTGTGCTGTTCTAATGCAGTCGTTCGCCTACTTGTTTTAAATGGGTTAACGAGTGTGCTAAAATTGCACATAAAGAACTTTTACTTGAATACATTAAGCAGTGCACTACCAGAGGATATTAAAATCCATTACAATTCACTACAAAACCGTGGGCATGGTACGGTGGTGAAACGGGAGCAGCTCTGAGGAAATTCACGGCCATATGTTTCAAAACAGTGAAAGCAGCATTAAGAAAAAATGCTCGATAAAAGCCTTCTGTGTAAAGTAACTCTGTACAATATATAAATCTTGACAGCTAGCTGAAAAACTATTCAGCCTTTGGGAGGGGATGATGCAATTTAGCACTCACTGACAGCATTAACAGTAAGTGTATTTAAGACTCAGGGTCATGTGCTGATCTTAAAGCAGCATGAATAGACCGCCTCAGATGAGGGGAAATCCCCTGAAAAGTCCAGTTTGACTTTTTTGCACACAGCAGACAGGGTTGGGTTTAAGATTGCAGTACTTCCTTCCTGACATATCAACCAGAATCACAATGAGAAAATTATCTGAACAAAGAAATCTTTAGCAACCTATGATGTTCAGTGACCTATCTACCCCAGTGTAGCTTCATTTTAAATTGAAGACCATTTCTGTTTCTACACAAATACTACAGTAGCCTGAGCTGATTCCCTTTCACCAGTTTATGAAATGGTTAAAGAAAGGATTTTTAACAGCAAAAGTTATCTTTTATTCACTGTGTATTCATTTTGAATCTATAACTAATGAACAGATTATAGCAATGGCTTTGTATTTTATAAACTTCTTATGAATAATGTTCCTGAAAAGCTTGGGAGGGAGGGAATCATCTTACATTGCTGATGAGAATTGCCCCTGTAAATCTTTTAAAAGTAGGTCATAATAGATCTACGCAAAGGATTTTGGTCCATGAAAGAGCACTTACTGACATACTATTAGTTAATATGACTAGAAACTGCTGAAACTTTTCGCTTATTTTCTTTCTGAATGAGAAGACAATGTTACAGGATTTGTTGTGGAAGGAAATTTGTGGGGGGGGAGGGGAACTGGGAGGACGGAATGATCTTGAACTCTGAAGTGACTGAGTACAACTTTAACATACTGTTTCTCCTATAGAGTGTGAATGAGAGACATTACATGTGTACATAAATCACGCCTGTGATTTGAGGCATACTCAGGTGCAAATTGCACCCCCAGAAATAAAGGACATGGAGATAGGTATGAACATCTGATCTATAGACTGGAATTTTCAGTACTTCAGATTACTGATATTTCTTTTCAGACGTATGGTCTTGATCGCATTTTGCCAACATGAAATTCTGAATCGCAAGTCAGGATTTTTTGTTCACAAAACATTCAGACAGTAGCTAATTTGGAATAGGAAATATGGCAGATGGAGCACACAATAGAATTTTGACAGGGAAATTTGGGCCCAGAATTTCAGGCGGAGAGCTTGGGGGATGGATATGAGACGAGCTTGGAACTTCTGCACTTAAAATGGATGTGCTCTGGCCCCATCCCAAAACCCAGAGCCACAGGCATTTTTTATACTGCTGGAAGACACCTGTGCCATTTGCAGTACTGATTGGACACCCACATCAAGTCAGGAGGGTGGAAATTCACTGACATCTTGTGTGAGCAGAGGGAGCTAAATTAAAATATTTTAAAATGCTGCTGTTTTCATTGGAGGCCAGTTTCCTGAAAGGAAATGAATTAAGTGAGATTTATTGCTTTGCGAAACTGGTCCTTAAATTCTAAATCACCCCCTCCCCAATGCTGGATGTCGGGGATGCACAAGTCCTGTGCTCAGCATCACTCAGCAATGGGGGGAAATATGTTGTATGATGTATTGCCCTCATTTGCATGGTGTCATTTTATGTCCATCCCATTTATGGACAGGTGTATGTGGCCATCCACACCACCAGAACTTCAGGTGAGTGGAAAAAGGGTGGGGAATCAGCATAACCAGGTCCCACCCACGATCTGCCCATGCTCATTCCAATTAGTTACTTTTTCAACTTCAGAGATGCAGAATTCAGGCTCATAATCTTCAGAGAGACTTGCAGTTATATAACATCTTAGCTCAAAAATGCCTCAAAATGTGTTACATGCAATCTTTAAAGTTCAATGACTGTTGCTATGTAGGCAACCCCAAAAGCCATTTTGCAAACAACAATGAAATGAATGACCAGTTAATGTGTCTTTTTGGTGGCGTTGATGGAGGGAAAAAATTCCCTGCTCTTGTTTAAGTACAGCTATGTGATCTTTAGCATGCAAGTGAACCAATAGAACAGCCAGGCAGGACCTTGGTTTAGCAGCTTATCTGATAAAATACACCTCCAACAATACAGTACTTCCTCAGTACTGGATTGGAGTGTCAGCCTAGATTACAGGGTGACTTTTACCTCACCTGACACCAGAAGCAGAGCATCACTAGGACCAGAATTCACTGTGAGACTGGGCCTGTAGGCCAAGTACTGGGACCAAGGCATACTGCATTTTGCGGCAAAGACTTTGGGGGCTATTGAAAGAGGTGGGGAGGGGTTAGCACTGAGCAGCCGACAGGGGTTGGGAAGATTTTGTGTCACAGGTCTCCTTTTTGACATTTGGGAGCCAACTCCAATGGTTGCTGTCCTCTACTGATGGTGACCTGAAGTACTAAACAGAGCAACCCTCCTTGCTCCCACTCCATGCACCATTACATTGACTTGGCAGCCATCAAACAAGGGTCAGGTGCTGTGCTCCTCCATCATTTGCCCACACACTCTGTTTCATGCCTCCTTATTGAGTTTCCTTTAGCTTTATTTGTGTTTGGCACTTCTTTCCCCCCTCCCCTCCCCCCACCAATCTTGGCAAAGAGTGACAAATATTTGAAATCCATTTCAAAGCTTTATAAAGGCTGGAACAATTGAGCTGGTGGGCTCAGAGAGCACACACTCGTATTTCATATACATCAGACATGAACATCTGATTTGCTAGGCGCTGAATTCCAGGATCAAAACATTTCAGAGTTCTTTAGAGGCCGCTTTTATGCCCCCACCCTCCCTCTAATTTCAATCATTCTTATTTAAAAAAGTCTCTTGACAAATTCCATGCTGTTTCTTGTCTCTTCACTCTTGTAGACCACTTCTGAGCTTCTGTGCAATGGCCTTGAACACCTTGATTGTTAGTGTGATTGACAGTTTGAGATCGTGTTGTGGGTTTAAATTGTTTTTGTTTATTATCTTGGTTGCATTTCTTTCTGCTGCCGTTTGCTGCTGCCTTACTTTGCAGAGACTTTTTCATATAGCAATGCTGATGACAGCAGCTGATACCTTGGTAGTGACGACAATGCTCAGCCCAGGCATTTCATTGGGCCTATCCATGGTTGTTATGAATTTGGAGGAGGACGAGGAGTTCAACCGGAGGAAAGAAAAGTAAGTGTGCTTGCACCTCGGTCTTCTAGCATCTACTTGGAAGTGGTCCAGGACCCAAGTATTTAAACCCGGGCCTACCTACTTAGCTACGTCATCATCTACAATTCACAAAGGGCACTGAAACTGAGTAATACCATCTATTGTAGCCCAACCTGCATTCAAGATCCCAGCACAGAAATAGCATGCCTGTTGCTATGAAGATCATCATAGCATTGAAGTTTTATGTGATCAGATCCTTTAAAGATATCACTGGTAACCAGATTAGTCAATCTTCCATCCACTGATACAGTAAACAGGTGTAATGTACATTGCACCTGTACAAGGAGCAGTGGAAATGTCTTTATCTATTTCCCCATTGAAAATACGCAGCAGAACAAAAGGGCCTAGCACTTTTATTAGATGGCAGGCTTCCTTAAAATACAGGGCAGATTCTGTCAGCGCAGGCAAGGTGCCACTGGAATGGCTGCATTTGCTTTGTGCATTCAGCAAGGTCAACTCATTAGTATATTTAACGTAAGCTCCTTGTACCACTTGAAGCTTATACAGGAAGCTGTGGAGGGCTGCTGAATCTGGCGAGCATGAAACATTTTAAGGGCTACAGTTCACATTTAAAGAAATGCAGCCATTGAAAAGTAAGCAGCCATGAATGGGAGCAGATATTCTTTGAATCTTTGTCATGGCTCCAATTTGATTATAATTATTTGTCAGTAATTCTGGGAGAAGAATAAGTGACGGGTGAAAACAAAGGATGGGATGCCTAATGTGGAGGCACAAAATGGGGCCTGTGGCCTGCCACTGATTCTCTATTTGACTAACCAAAGTGGACATGCTGATGCATGAGGTGAATGTGAAGTGGGTTGCTTCTTTGGCACTCTAGGGCACCCTTCCCTCAGGATAGCAGCGCAGCATGCCTGGCAGGAAGAAAGGCAGTTAAGGCTTCTGCCTCTCAGGGTGATACTACATCTGGCCAACATTGCTGGCCTCCTCGAAGGACTGACAAAGTACTGGTGAGTGGGCAGGAGCAGGCAGTCAGCAAAGTATGGGAACGGCACAGTGTAGGTCATTTGATGACCCTGCACTAAGAGATACAAAGCCCCATCCAAGTAGCTCAGCAGTCTGCTACCACATTGATTCCTCCCACCTACAAGGAACAGTAGATTAGGTTGAAATGAGATACACCATGCATTGTCATCAAGGAGAAGCACCAACGCAACAGGCTTTATTGCCACATATACTGTTCATCTACAGGAAAATAAAATTGGATTTTATTTCAAGAAAATTTCTTTGAGAGGGACCATATTAAGGTAGCAGCAGATGGAAAGATGGCATACATTATAGCTGAGGTATAATGGCAATAATGATAAAATGAGGTGACCTCTCCCTGACTCCACATATTGTAGCAGGGCCAAGTTACGGGAAGGCACATTTATGCCAGGATGTTGAGCCTGTGAATTTTTGGCTTCCACGTCTATATTCTGGGGGCTACTGGATCAAAATGCGCTGGAGCATTCTTTTCACAAGTATTCTGACGTAAAGAAGCCAATATTTATAAACAAAAATGCTTCCTTTTGTCAAAACCGCATCAGGGATCCCCGCAGGGTATCGAGCGTGAACTTGTATGATGAGGTTTCTATGTACCGGCACCAGCTGGTTATTAATGGAATGGAAGTCCTTTTAGTTCATGTAGATCATGGGTTGGTGCAAGGGGCCAGAAGGCCAAATAAGCACCATCTATGGTTCCCTGCATTATTGGGAACCCTTCCACTCGATAAAAGTACTATGACCTGATGAGCTGATGCCTCCGTTTCGCAAGGAGAGTGATTAATGCAAACAAGGCTTTTGTCACTTGGTTGATGCATGAGTGCACAGTAGACTGATTGATTTGGCGAGTGTTGCTAGTGGTAGTTTGGAAAGATCCAGTGGCAAAGAAATTTAAAGCTGTGGTCACATTCACAGCCATCGGCGAGCTGACCTTATTGGTTGAGGTTGTCCAGAAGTCGTGCGTGAGGAAAAGTATAATTTGGTGACTCTTGTAAAGCATAGACAATGGAGGCAGATCTCTGCAGACTCAGCCAAGTAATTATACCTAGGTCTCTGGACTGGGTTCCTGGAATGAGGGCAAATGAATGCCAAATGCCATTAAAGGCAATGGATGGGGACCACGAATCAGGCACACACCTGAATTTGCAATTTGCACTGTCAACATGTGAAGCCTTGTACTGGGAGTGTTAAAAGTGAAAATGTTCCCTTTTTTAAAGTCCAGTACACAATCAACGTTCCTGAAGTAATGCTTGTCCAATAATCCATGATTTATCTGAATTGAATTCCTGAAGTGCATTGCTGCTCAGCATAAAACTGATTTTCTATAATTATTACGACCCAAGGTACATACTTAAGAGGAGCATATGCACAATACACTACAAAAAATGTTTTTAGATAAATGCAATTATGTGTATGCGTTGAAAGTTGAAAGATGCGTTGAATTGGTGGTAGAGGCAGGGACCCTCAACTCTTTTAGAAAGTACCTGGACCTGCACCTAAAGTGCTGTAAGCTGCAGGGCTACAGACCGGGTGCTGGAAGATGGGATTAGATTGGGCACCTGGTTGTTCTTCGAGCCGGCGTGGACACGATGGGCTGAATGGCCCCCTTCTGTGCTGTATCTTTTCTATGGTTCTATGGTGATGTGGATTGCAAACTGTACACTTAAAAGAACCAATGGCACTTGGTACATCACAATTCCCTTGACCTGTTGCTGAGATGGACCAGTTTTCCTTTTTTAAAAACACTTGGATGTAATTCTATCTTTTTGATTATCTTCTTTAAAACAAAATCTGAAATAATTTTAAGCTAGAAAACCAAGCGATATTAATGTAAGGAGCCTGTAGTACAGTACTACTCATAACATGGTCTGAAGGCCACTTGAAGCTCATCTCCCTATCACCAGTGACCTTTGGTAGATTTGCAGCTTTGGGCCTCCATTCAGAGCTTGAACAGCTGCGGAATATTAACAAAGCTGTTTCCTTTCCTTTTCTTTCTCTTCAGCAAAAGAAATGAAGGGGAATCTATTCGGAGGCACGGCTATCCCAGTGTCTATACTGCAAATGAAAGGACTGCATTAAATTCATAACCTATGTCCCATTATTTGATGATGTAGTGGAGGAGTTTTATTGGAAGTGGCTGTTGCTGGAAGACTATGGTCCCGATGTTCACCAGGGTGGAGGGGGGGTGCGGGTGGTGGTGGAGGGGGGAGGTTTAGCGGCCGGGAAACCCGGAAGTACGGGTTTCCTGGAGATCCTGCCGAATTTAACAGCAGGACCTGATTAATATTTTTTGAATCCGTTTACTGGCCAGATAGCCAGATCGAGAGGCTGGCTGGCTATCGGGCAGGTAGGCCTGTGGCACAAGGCCGCAGCTGGGGAGCGGAGAGGAGGGAGGGAGGGAGAGATTGTGGGTCGGGGAGCCCTTAGTCCACAGGGGGTGGGGAGGGGAGGGCGGTCTGATCAAGGAGGGGTCCGATTGCAGTTGCGGGGGGTGGCGATCGTGGGGCTCTGATCGTGGGGAATTTAACAGGTTAGCTCGGAGGGCTAGGGAGAAACACTACTGCTACCTCTGGCCCACAAGCAGTAGTGGAAAGGCACTTACCTGTTTGTTCCAGCCGTCCTCACCTCCCTTCAGCTGCTGGGTTTCCCAAGGCCTGAAAAACCTCATTAAGAGGGACCCCCCCAACCCGTCTTCGTTAAAACTGGAAGTGGGCCGTTGGAGGCTGGTTGGGGTCAGGTTTCCCGTTTTAAAGTTTTTAACCTACTCCTCCCACCCACCCCACCCGTCCTGGGGTGGGTTAAAATTACCTCCAATATATGGGATTGTGACTCTCAACAAAGAGATGTTGACTATCACTCTTAGAGTATCGTCACCACTCTTATAGCATCATCTTAAGTGCCCTTTCAGGGTAAGTTTAACCATGCATTGTGACAAACCTTTCTGAGGCTGCAGCTGTTTCCCTCACTAAAGTCTTTGCTACTTTCCCAGGGGACACTGGTATCCTATAAGGCCATATTATTCTTTCCAAATCGAGCTTCATTACCCTTCCTATGACATCACCACCTTCTCCACTATCCTTATCCTCGACCCTTTTGAAGACATTATAATCATCTCTGAGTTGTTGCCATTTTTCTCACCAAGACTACCATTAGCCTCCCACAAAAATAAAATTTTATCGAGTTACATCAAAACTACTGCATAGAAACAGGCCATTCGGCCCAACTGGTCTATGCCGGCGTTCATGCTCCACATGAGCCTCCTCCCTCCCTATTTTACCTAACCCTATCAGCATAATCTTCCATCCCTTTCTCCCGCATGTGCTTATCTAGCTTCCCCTTAAATGCATCTATGCTATTTGCCTCAACAACTCCTTGTGGTAGCGCATTCCACATTTTTACCACTCTTTGAGTAAAGAAGTTTCTCCTGAATTCCCTATTGGATTTATTAGTGACTATTTTATATTTATGACCTCTATTAGTATGATAAAATATTCCTGTGGAGTTGTTAATGATTTTTAAGACAGCTGCGCATCCAGTAACTGTTATTTTTTGTTGCCCATTCAGAAAAACATTTTCAATCTAGCAAATTTATTACTGAAAATTCATTCTCTTGTTTTCAACTTTAATCTTCTTCACTTGTTTGTGTTCCAGGTGGTACAGCCATGTGCATTCGAACATAAGTAAATTATGAAAGAAATCAAAAATGCTGTGTAATCATCGATGTACTTTTGCTTGACCTCACTTGTGGTTATTCTGTGAGGGAGTGATGATTAATAGCTGGAATTTTCCATGTGGAATTACGTGTATTGGCGCAGAACATTGCCAATAAATTTGCCTATTAAACTTTATTTAAATGTAGTGTTTTTTTGGCAGATTCAATTCAGTTTTCCTCTTAGCTGCCTCCCAGCTTCATGTGGTCATGTAGAAAATACTGATTGCAAGAAAATAATATCCTATTCATAAGAAATATGTGCAAAAAATATAAAATACTAGTCAATCTCCTGTCATGTTGCACATAGGAAATCAAGTCCTGCACTCTTGGTAAGGTTGAGGGACGATTCTGGAGTTTGGTAACACTGGAAAATGGTCCTGGGTTTGGCAGGGAAGCTGGGGTTGGGATCCTCGAATTTGACACTACTGTAGGGGCTTCTGAAGTCTGGCAACATGGGGATGCCTTTTTTTCTGACATCATTGTGGAGGGGGAATCTGAGTTTTGGTACAACAGGTTTAAGAAAATGCAAACACTCTTATTTACTGACTAACAACAAAGCACAGGTAGTATTTAGAGCTTTGAAAACAACTGGTGCACAACGAACAGAGGGAGTGCTGAATTGGGACAGCAGGCCCAATATCTTTATGGTCTTCAATTCAGTGGGTGTTCTAATTTTAGTGAGCTAAAGTCCTTGCCTTTCCTGTGTGACCCTCATTAAGGCCCCAAATTTAATGCTAAATTATTTAAACATATACCGAGCACAATTCATCAATATTTATGCTGAGTTTGCTCTTTTTTTCTTTGTGTGCCCTTTTGGAAAGTGAGTGAGGGAATGGCTACCATGTCCAACCTGAAGCCTTGGATGGTGTGGCATGACTTCAATTGTATGTTACATCTTAACTATGTGCCCTGCTGACATATGGGTTATGCACGAGAGGCAATGAAAGTGCTGTAATATGTGAATTGTAAACAATTTTACAACACCAAGTTATAGTCCAACAAATTTATTTTAAATTCCACAAGCTTTCGGAGGCTTCCTCCTTCGTCAGGTGAACAGTGTGGAGGAAGCCTCCGAAAGTTTGTGGAATTTAAAATAAATTTGTTGGACTATAACTTGGTGTTGTAAAATTGTTTACAATTGTCAACCCCAGTCCATCACCGGCATCTCCACATCGTAATATGTGAATGCTTGACATAGACCAGCGGTAAATGCAAACAGGTTGACAGGCACATACCACCCACCTGGTACACGATACTGTTGATTACTCATTTCTTGACAGATTCCTTAAAATCTGTTGTCTTCTTCTGCATCTGTTTCCAGGTCCTGCTGGTAGTGTGGGTATAGTTTAATCTGGCTGCCACTTTCTGCCAGGCATGATGTGTAGCCATCCTATTATCAACGGATCATAAAATTATGGAATTTATAGCCCAAAATTTCAGCCCATCATGCCTGCACCAGCTTTCTAAAAGAGCTTTCCTTTTAGTCCCATTTCCCTACCTTTTTCAATGTTTCTTTTCAAATATATATCCACCTCCCTTTTAAAGGCTATTATGGATTCTGCTTCTACTACTGTCTCTGGTTGGGCAGTCCATATCCTAACAATCCTTAAGATTCATAAAATGAATGCTCCTAACTTTTTTTTTAGTGATATAAAATTTATGCCCTCCAATTACCAACTCACTGACTAGTGGTATTAGTGACCCCAATATTCTTCTCTGGCTTCTAATGTGGAGCCTGCTAGAAATGTCTCTCTGCTGGAAGCGTTTGTGTGCACTTGTGTTTCTTTAATTTGCACCGAGCGCATGTAGCATCTGGGATTGAGTGCACGACTGTTTGCTGGCAGGAACTTTGAGTGTTCAGTTTAAAGGCAAATCAGCTTGGGTCCTGATTGTGGTTGCCAATGGTGAACCCAGAAGCTTGTGTTACCTGAAGCCGAAGTTTGCGTTGTAGACCTGGCACTTCTGATTCATAATGGACGCAAAGTCTGTTTGCAGTGAGACCAGTGCAAGAGGGAATAGCTCAGTGAAATACCCAATATTTACATGACACTGGCTGCAGTGAGTTGTGAGAGATTGCTGTCCTATCACAGAGAGTTTGAATGCATCTGAGTTTCAAGAATATGTTACGAGTAAACTGTGTGTTTCTATTGGGATGATTTTAACCCTGCCCTCCCGGCGGAAACCAGTTGGGCTCGAATGGCATTCCCAACTGCTGTCTTAACCAGTGAGCTGAGTGGGGAAGTGATTGTGACTTTCCTGTCAGATCAACCTAGCGGGAAGAAGAGTTGGGGCCAGAAGAGACCCAATTAGATAAGTTTTTAAAATTTTCCTTTGTTCTGGGCCTGACAAAGAAAGTTTAAACCTCCCCTGCCCCACATCTCCCTTCCTGATGGCAAGGCCCTCCCAAAATCTCTTCCCTGCAACTTACCTGAGTGCCAGGGACCATTCCTCCGGGTCTCCGGTGGAAGCCTCCCGTCACCTGACATTCCTCTCCCGCCCACCGGCCAGCTGCCGCTTCCCACCTTGCCCAGGCGGGAAACTGACCGGGGTCATACAGATGAAACCTGGGAATTAAAATCGTCCGGGCCTCACGCTGCTGAGGTCAGGACAGTTTGCCGCTCGTCTCGATCTCCGCTCACCTCGATCCCTGCCTGCCCAATTCCTGCCCCACGTTAAAGTCGGGGCTTATGAACAAAAAACAGCACGGGAAAAGAAATCAACAATCAGCATGAAATTAAACTTCGATCAGGATAACATGGGCTGGGATGGCCGAATGGCCTCCTTCTGTGCTGTATGATTCTAGGATGAAATGTCAAATTTCTTAATAAGAACAATATGATGTGACTGCATCCCTTTATGAGAGTGAGAAAACAAGATTGAAAGCTAGGGTGGGAGTTCAGATACATTTAGGTTGACAGCAACCATCGTATGACAAACGAGACTGCTGAGCAAACGCTGAATTGGTCTTCACAAGAAATTTGGCCGTGCCTTCCCTCCCCCACTTCACTTAACCATCAAGGAAAATGGATTAAAGAAACACTGACCTACCATATTTTTAAAAATAGATACAAAAAAAGTGTGGCGTCCAGTGAAAACAAAATATTCTTTGCAGGAACCCAAAGCAGCAACAGGCACCAGCCATTTTAGATCACAAAAGCTTGATGCAGAAAGAAATTTGTACTTTTACAACATCAGAATTCTGACCCAGGTTTTGAGAAAAGGGTTCGTTCCTTACCAGCACATAGATTACAGTCAGGCTGAGGGACATTCCATTCATTATAACAGGGGGAGTAGAGGGAATGGAATACTATAACTAAAATTCAAAGGGAAATAAAAACTGAATTGTAAAAATATTCCTAAGGCTTCAGTACTTCATTTAGTTTCTAAATATTTATTACACATGGAAATCTAGTAAACTAGCAAAAGCTGGCCAACGGCTTCTAAAAAGCTGACAGAAGCCACCCCCACCTCCAATAAAGCTGATAATTGAGTCATGTCTCTGAATATAACTCTGTCAGATGGGACAGCAAATAATGATACTAAAAGTGCAATGGGATACGGATGTCCTGTTTAAGCTGTAACACTCCTTCACTCATATTGGAAGGAAAAAAAGCAAAAGTACACAAAAGGTTGAAGAAAGATACAAATAATGAAGGCACAATGGGCACAATTTAAAAATGCCAGCGGGGTGGCAGCGGGGGGGGGGGGGGGGGGGGGTCAATGGACCCGCGGGTAACTCGAATCATAAAATCTTACCATTCCCCACATGATCGCGACTTAATTGGTGCCCCTTCACGTTGTTTCTGGGTTTGCCATCCGAAAGCTGCGCAGCGGGCGGACTGCGCACCCGCATGACCTGCTGTCAGTTGGAGCATCTGGATTTAAAGGGCCATTGCACAATGGCTTTTGCTGGAGCAAGGAGCAAGGACACAGAATGGAGCAGCAGAGGGGCAAGCCAGCTTCACGATTCAGCGATGCCTCACTTGAGGTGCTGCTGGCCAGGGTGAGGAGGAGGAGGGAACACTTTTACCTGGCCGACAGGAGGAAGCGCCCTGTCTCTGCCACCAAGAAGGCCTGGCAGAGGAGGTCACCAGCAGGAGCAACATATCCCACACTTGGGTCCAGTGCAGGAAGCGCTTCAATGACCTACCTGGTTCAGCAAAAGTGAGTACACTTACTGACTCTCCTGCATTCCGTGCCGCACATCACACCCACCCCCCCTCACATCATTCTGCACTGCCGAGACTACTCCATCACATCACTCCTCACACCCATTTAAGGTTTATCCTCAATTTACCTTCACTTCCTGAGCACTTCCTCTTCTCCCCATTTGTGAACCCACCACTACCACTCACCCTAATCCTGATCCAATGTGATGTCTCTGTCTCATACTCACCCTCTGATGCACCTCTTTCATGACCAGCCTCTCCCAAAGCAATGCATTCATTGCCTGACCATTTCACCCTCACTCACTCATGCAGCTGTACTTTCTCCCTTTGTAGGAGAAGAAAGCGCAAAATGCACGCGAGAGTGCGAGGACTGGAGGGGGGCCACAACAAATAGTTGTCCTCACAAAGGTGGAGGAGGAGGCCCTGCAGATCAGCCGCACGCTCGAGTGCCTGTCCTTTGGGGACACCGAGACTGACACCCCACAAACGTCTGGTGACACAACTTTAACATTCATCACACACAACATGAATTGATGTTAACAATGATTGGCATGTTGAACACCTCAGTATGCTCATCGCAAAATTACACATCTGTGATGATGCTTAATATTGCCTTCTGTTCTCTTCCAGTCCCTTCAACGACCGCAATGATGAGAGAGGGTGATTCCTCAGAGGATCTCCCGGCCTCTGAGGGCTCACTGTCATATCTTAGCGAGCCATCCACCAGCGCAGATACTCACATCTCGGTGAGTCCTATTAGTCAGTTAGTTGGGTTGGCACCTGGTGAGTCACCACACACAAGTGAGCATGAGCAGACACTGGTGGCAGGGGCAGCTGTGGAGAGTCCGCATCGGTGGGCGCACTCCTCTCCAGGCTCTGCTCAGCTGGACGCAGATGCTGAACCCCAGGGGTCATCCTTTAAAAGGAGAATGATCGAGGGATAGCAGCACATTTGCGAAGTACTGGAACAGGTGCCACGCATACTCTCCACAATAGCAGAGAGGATGGAGGAGTCCAACTCCTGCATGAGTGGAATGGTGGCACAGGTACGGGAGGGAATGTCTGAGATAGTGATGCAGGTAAGTGTGGGAATGTCTGTGATGGAGAGTAGACTAACCTCCATTGAGCTTCAAGCACAGCTCTCGGATGAGTCCATTCAGGCCATTCGGACTCACAGTGAACAACATTCTGCCGCCTTAAAGAGGCAGACAGAAACTTTACAACAAGGCTTCCACGGCATCACACATGCCCTCCAAACTGTCGTCCAGCAAGGTGGTAGGAATGATGTGGGCCTGGCCCAGGAGAGTGATGATGGCAAAAGGGGACATGGAAGTGGGGATGCCACTCAAAGCGCTCCCACGTCCCACCCATTGTCCCCCTCTCAACCAGTACCCGCAATGCTGCCTCCTATCCAGGTGGCCGAGTCTGCCCCTGCACAGGTGCAGGAGGAGCAGTCTTTGGCGGGGCCATCGCAGGCTCCAAAACCTCTAGGCAGTCAGGGCATGAACATGAGCAACCTACCACTACCTCTGCTGCAGCCACAGGGGATGCACCACATAGAAGTAGTAGGAAGAGAAAGGCGAAGGTTTTGTGATCACGAAGGGTCTGCACAAGGGTGTCTGACAGACTGTCATGTTTTTCATTTATATTTGTTTTTTGTCAAATTCACATTAAATGTTATCATTCTCACCACTACTGCCTCATCTTGCCCATTCTTGACTGCCTTTTGTGATAGGGCCCTTTCATGTGCTTCATCATGAACGGTGAGACTTGTTGCCACCCAGTGGGTGCGTTCACAGTAGGTGGATGTGTAATTGTAGGAGTGTTTTGTGCGGGGGTGGGGGGGCGCTGGTGTTGGCGCTGCTCTTTCCAAGTGGTCTGAGGACTGGACTATCCTCATTTTCCATATGTCCTTATGAGAAACGTTCAAATATTAGTGATTCCCTGGCCTTACAAGCAGCCAGATGAGCTGCTACTCTGCCGATGGGTTCTTCCCCCTCCTCTTCCTCCTCCTCCTCCTCTTCCTTGTCCTTTTCCTTGTCCTCCTCCTCCTCAAAGTTGATGGCAGATGTGGATGCTGGATGAGGGCATGGGGCCTCATCAGCCGGTACCCCTCTCTGTTGCGCCATGTTGTGCAGGACAAAACACACTACTATAATTCTACCCACTCTCGTCGGTGCGTATTGAAGCGCTCTCCCAGACCGATCCAAGCACCAAAATCACATCTTCAGCAGTCCTAGTGCATGTTTAATGACAGCCCTGGTGGCAATGTGACTGTCATTGTATCGACGCTGTTCCTCGCTGATGGGGTTCCTCAGAGGTGTCATCAGCCACGTGTGCAGGGGGTATCCCTTGCCTCCGAGGAACCAGCCCTTATGGCTGTTTGGTGCGTGGAAGAGGGTGGGATGTTGGATTCCCTCAGAATGCATGAGTCATGGCAGCTGCCAGGGAATCTGGCACACACATGAAGAAATCTTTTCCGGTGGTCGCAAATGAGCTGGGCGTTGATGGAGTGATACCCCTTTCGGTTGATGAACAGTCCTGGCTCGTGTGGAGGTGCTCGGATTTCTATATGGGTGCAATCGATTGCACCTTGTACCAGTGAGAAGCCAGCCACAAAGTGGAAACCCACTGCCCTCTCCGTCTGGCTGAGGTCGTCCGTGGGGAAGTTGATGTAGTGGGATGCCCTGCAAAACAAATCATCGGTGACCTGTCTTATCCACTTGTGGGCAGACGATTGAGAGACCCCGGCGATGTTACCGGTGGCACCCTGGAATGATCCGGAGGTGAAGAAGTTGAGGGCAGGGGTCACTTTAACTGCGACCGGCAATGTGATGCCGCCAGGCCCAGCCGGGAGCAGCTCGGCATGAAGGAGGCCACCTAGTAACTCATTCTCAGCCTCCGTAGGCACTGCTCCTCAGAGAGGTCCAGGAAGCTCAGCCTCAGTCTGTAAACCCTCTCAAGAGGGTAGTGGCTCCTGCGATGTTGGTCCCTCTGTTATTCCCCTCTCTGCTCTTGTGCAGGTGCCCGTGGCGCACCTCCGTGTGGTGGAGCTGCAAGTGGCGGAACTGCACGCCCTGCCTAGCGAAGATGGTGATGTTCCTCCTCCTCGGATGTACTGATGAATGCAGCTATTGTGCCCCCCATCCTGATATCATCAGTTTGAGGGGGTCCAAAAGATAGGTAAATATGTGTAAACAGAACAATTCTGAGTGTAAACCAAAAATTTCAAGTCTAAACACAAAGATCTCCCAGCCAAAGGTTTGTCTGAGAGAACTGAGTGCCCTGCTGCAATAACTCACCTTTTATCCCCATCTG
Organism: Heptranchias perlo; assembly: GCF_035084215.1. Lineage (NCBI taxonomy): Eukaryota > Metazoa > Chordata > Chondrichthyes > Hexanchiformes > Hexanchidae > Heptranchias > Heptranchias perlo. The sequence continues at coordinate 31,493,617 of NC_090343.1, read as the reverse complement.
TCAAACAGGGGTTTAAATGTCCAAATGGCTGCCGGCTACAACCCGCTGAGTTTCCATGTCGTGTTTCACACATCACGGGAAACATGTTGAGGCAGCGTTGAAATCACTTCCAGCATAATTAATTACATTCATGCACATTTCAAGTACTTTACTTTTAAAATCATGCCCAGTATTTATTTTTTTAGAGGAGACTTTGGAAATTCCTCCCCTCCACCTCAGAAAAAAAAATGATTTAGATGCTTTATTTGGTTCATTTTCCAGTATTATGTAATTTACAATAAACATGGTCATTGAAATTCTTCTAATTTAAAAATGAAAGGACTATTGCTCAATTTTATTGAAAACTAGTTTCTATTTGTCATTTTCAAAGTAATTCATTTAAATTTATATTTTGAAACTTCACCAGATAACCTATTGATAGGAGAAAAAAATTAATATTTAAAAAAAATAATATTTACTTTTAAAAATAGCAAGTAAGACATTCAAACCAAGTCCCATTTACTATAGGATCATTCTTGTTAAGACCATGGGCAACAAATTTAGAATTGTACATTCCTTCCAATGCCATTAGTTCATGTTGACACTCTCCTTCCACCCACCCCCCTCCTCCAGTTAATGTTGGCACTTTTCTCCTCCTGTTCATGTTGATACTCTCCTTTCCCATCTCACTTAGTTAATATTGAAATCTGTTCCCTTCTCCTCCCTCTTCAGCATTAATGTAAGGAATCTTACAACACCAGGTTATCGTCCAACAATTTTATTTTAAAATCACAAGCTTTCGGAGATTATCTCCTTCGTCAGGTGAGTGAGCAAGTGAAAGGTTCTCAAATCGCATATCTTATATTAGGCTGGGACACGCTCACACCAATCAAAGGTGTCGTTGGTGTTCAGACAGGTTAGCCACAGAAAACAGTTCTGAATACACAATGGGTCAGGTTACAAAGCCAGAGAGAGAAAGAGACCCGAAAGGCAGAGAGAGAGAGAGAATGTCCAGTTGTATTAAAAACAGATAACTTTTTTTTTCCCTGCTTACGTGTAGCGTGACATGAACCCAAGATCCCGGTTGAGGCCGTCCTCATGGGTGCGGAACTTGGCTATCAATTTCTGCTCGACGATTTTGCGTTGTCGTGTGTCTCGAAGGCTGCCTTGGAGAACGCTTACCCGAAGATCGGTGGCTGAATGTCCTTGACTGCTAAAGTGTTCCCCGACTGGGAGGGAATTCAGCATTGTTCTGGGATTTCTACCTCACGTTGTTGCTATAAGTGATTGAATGCCACTGATCTGACAAGAATACCCACCCAGAGTGTCCTGTGGAGTTGAATCACTTAAAACAGCGGTAGCAGTAGACGTCTGAAGAGTAGGAGCCTGGTCTGTGACGACTTTCATCCACAAACACCGACACATAGACAGTGGTCCCAATATATTGATGTCAGCATCAAATACGGATGTATAATTTATTTAAGGGTTTTTTTTTAACTTTGAGAGTTGGTGAGGTGGTCATTCAGTCCTTGCAGGGAAACACCTACAGCTAGTGAGTCAGTTGTATAATTTTACATAATAATATAGCATGTAGGAGGGCACCAAAGCTGACTGTCTTGCTGTGGTCACGTAGTTCCAAGGCAGCAACTAGCATTGAAGTTTGAGGGGTACAGGTGAGTATTGGAGGCAGTGATGAATTTGAAAATGCTGGAATGAATTATACTATATGACACTGAACAACTACAGAAAGATTACAGAGTTGATTTTCCTCCAGTGGAGCTCACTGAGCACCGAACAGTTGCAATTCACCTCAGGTGTGCTGTGCCTGTGAGAAGCAGGTGCATGCATTTTTCCTGCATCAGATAATTTGCACAGCCTTGGTGTACCCCTCCCCCCAACTGGGTCATGCACCTGAACAGGAGGGACGAAATGGGAGAACAGCTGCAGCTGCTCTGCGGGCTGTCAACATCAAGGCCTTCTGGCTGCTGCTGGAGAGCAATAGATAGATGAGCTTTAGACCGTGTAGATCATCCTGAGGATTTTTTTTAGGAAAAGTTGAAAACTTGCTTGGTAAGTCTTTGGTCTGTTCCCAAGAGCGTCACAGACCCTCCGGTCCTCGGAGGTCCGGGGAGCAGTTCCAATGCCAAGCTTCAGGTGCTCCATCGCTGGGGTGCCCAACAATTGCATCCAGAGGAAACTGAGGTAGGTGTGTTGGGAGTACTCCTTTCTGCCTTGTTCTAATGGAAGTGCAGGACAGCACTTCATACAGGCCCACATACAAATGTTGGGGAATCTTCTGGAAATCCTGCGGCAGCGCAGGGTATGGCGGGGGATGGGGTGGGAGGGGGAGCGGAAACCTGACATAACGGCTCTGCACTCCTTTTTGCACTTCATTGCACTGAAGAGGGAAAATCCACCTTAATAAGTCAATCCTTATGGAATAGCTGAATCATTTTAGTGAAGGTTTTCTCTGCGACACCCTGAATCTGTTTATGGCTATTGTCTCTAGAGGGTTCATTATTGTGCTAGGAGTGGAGAGAAGGCCAGCAAATCCAAGGGGATTTAATGAGAGATGTAGACCTCTATCCAAGCTGTCAGTATTAGCACCACTGTGGTGCTTTGAGACTCCAGATGGCCTTTTCCAAGGATGTATGAGGGGCAAGTTGTGCAGAGGTTGGGTGAGGGGAGGTTGGTAGAAAGGAGGCTTCGATATCCAGCCATTAGTACTACGTGAGGGACATTGGAAAAATGTAACCAGAAAAAGTGATTTTTTTTTTCGGTTAAAGCCATTGTTGCCATCTTGCCATTCAGCAGTGACGCTATTTTCTTCAGACTTTATTCAGTAAATTAACTTGTTTTTCAGGATGTGCAGCAACACAGCCAACTCCTACGCACAGCTCAGCTACTAGACCACATAAGGAAAGTGGGTGGAGCTTGAGCATGTGCCTAACAGTTTAGTACGCTTGTGTGCTTTAGTTTTAATCTTAGCCGTTGAATTATAAAGTGTCAGTCCAAATAAGAGCTGAAAATATTACATTTTATAATGGCACACCACAGCATTGCAATTATTTTATGTGCATGCGTGTCTATGCACTGTTCTGTTTTTACAATTGAAAACTTTTATTAGGCTCTTTGTGTACTAACCAAAGAGTAGTATAGTCCAAAGTACAAGCCAAGGAATGGACAAACAAAACATATAAAGCCAGCAGACACATAAAATCCATAAGGTTAGTGGGTAGGCTCCAATAAATATCTCTACAAGGGAGTGTCACCATGAAGGAGAGCCTTACTCCATCCCCCACAAGAACAGCACTCACTTTAATCTGAAGTTTCACATATGTAGACAACTGAAAACTAAACGGTTCACAATAATTTTTGAATTCATATTCCTTTCCACAGCAGTTGAAGGCTAGTCAGTGTTATTAGTTGTATCTCTGCGATATCGGCTTTTAAGTTGATTAGGGAAGTGTAATCCTTGAATTATTCCAGTGGATGATGTCACACAGTATCCCTCTATATAATATATATAATTGTCATTTTGGTAGATAAAACTGCTCTAGAGAACTGATGGGTGTAATAAACCTTTCCTGCAAACAAGCAAGGCTGAGGAAGGAAAGCAAATTACGTGCCATGAAATTTCTTTATTAATCATCATTATTGTAAACAGAAAAAAATTGTGAAACCTTAACTATTTTTCTCCTTTTAAATGCCAAATTCCACCATTTTCTGTTTCCATTAAACAAATTACAAATTTGTACATGAACCACTGTTGTATTGCCTGCCTGTGTGATTCTCCTCCTGACATGTCCCAGTGTTCTCCTGCACGTGAGCTTCATTGGAACTGGATGCAATTTATAGGGTGTCACATTTTATTGATAATGTCAACTGTGGTTAAAATATTTCTGGTTATAAGGAGCAACTCTTGTGACACTACAGCCCTTATGTATACAATATATAACATAGAAGTGGGATGGGGAAGGTGTAAGAATGCTAAGCATTGAGCAGGAAGTGGTTGTAGGTTGCATAATGCGTTACCACTTTCTCCTTTCCCTTCTTCCAAAAGGTTCCGATGTGAAATGATTTTGGGCAATCACGACTCAGTTCTGAGTGGACATAGTCAACAGTACAAAATTGCCCAGAATTTAGCATTAATTGTCAATAAATTGACAATTGCATTCAACGAGGCCATTAAGATAACTGATGTAAGAAATGGAACATTAACACTTGTACAGTAAGAGGTGCTCATCTGAGTTCAGGAACATCCCCTTTCCCCACACAGTGCAAACATACTTCAGCAATATCCCCTCCCCCCACACAGTGCAAACTTGTAAGCAAAATTAAAGCCCATGGGATTAACGGGACAGTGACAGTGTGGATACAAAATTGGCCACGGGACAGAAAGCAGAGAGTAGTGGTGAACAGTTGTTTTTCAGATTGGAGGGAAGTATACAGTGGTGTTCCCCATGGGTTGGTTAGGATCACTGCTCTTTTTGACATATTAATGGCCTGGACTTAGGTATACAGGGCATAATTTCAAAGTTTCCAGATGACATGAAACTCAGAAATGTAGTAAATAATAAGAAGGATAGTAACAGACTTCAGGAGGACATAGACAAACTGGTGAAATGGGCAGACACGTGGTAGATGAAATTTAACGCAGAGAGTTTTGAATTGATACATTTTAGTAGGAAGAATGAGGATAGACAATATAAACTAAATGGTACAATTTAAAAGGGGGTGCAGGAACAGAGAGACCTAGGGGTGTACGTATACAAGTTTTTGAAGGTCGCAGGACAAGTTGAGAAGGCTGTTTAAAAAGGCATACGGGATCCTTGGCTTTATAAATAGAGGCGTAGAGTACAAAAGTAAGGAAGTTATGCTAAACCTCTATTAAACACTGATTAGACCTCAGTTGGAGTATTGTGTCCAATTCTGGGCACTACACTTTAGGAAGGATGTCAAGGCCTTAGAGAGAGTGCAGGAGAGATTTACTAGAATGGTATGAGGGACTTCAGTTATGTGGAGAGCCTGGAGAAGCTGGGGTTGTTCTCCTTAGAGCAAAGAGGGTTAAGAGGAGACTTGATAGAGGTGTTCAAAATCATGAACGGCTTTGATAGAGTAAATAAGGATAAACTTTTTCCAGTGGCAGGGTAGGTAACCAGAGGACACAGATTTAAGGTGATTGGCAAAAGAACCAGACGTGACATGAGGAATTTTTCTTTTACGTAGCAAGTTGTTGTGATCTGGAATGCACTGCCTGAAGGGTAGTGGAAGCAAATTTAATAGAGAATTGGATATATGCTTGAAGGAAATAAAATACAGGGCTATGGGGAAAGAACAGGGGAGTGGGACTAATTGGATAGCTCTTTCAAAGAGCCAGCACAGGCATGATGGGCTGAATGGCCTCCTTCAGTGCTGTATCATTCTATGCTTCTATGATATTGCAGCAATATCACCTCCACCCCACACAGTGCAACTATACTGCACCAATTGCTGACCTGAATGAAGAAAACTCATCAAGGTGTAAGTTGCTGCCTGGCCATTTAAAGTTCCTCCGACCTGAAGTTGCAGCCTAGCAATGCCAAACATTTCCTGAGGGGTTCTCTCGATCAGCCACAGTAACTTAGGTGAAAACCCAGAATAGATGCATAAACGGGATTTCTACCAATCTTCTGCCAAAGTTGCAGTGGGTAATTGGGAGAACTCCGAGAAAATTCCTGCCGCATGTTTTCAAGGACGTCTTACAAAGCAAGTATCGGCCAAACCTTCACCCTGGAAAATGATGTTGAAGGAGTCATGATTTCAGTTCCACATCATTTAAATGCCATTTAAATAGTCCTGCTGTTTCAGGTGAGAGCCTATCACTCCTAACTATGTGACTTCAGGAAATACTCGTCGTGTGTAATAGGGGTGGTGAATCAGTGTTATTGGTCTCTGGCCTTAATTCCTGTCCAGAAATACTTGGATACTACACACACAGGAGGTTACAGACAGGATAAATCGGGCACAATATGTTTTATTGTTTTGCAACTGATTCTGTAAACTAAGTGAGAATCATTGTTATTTATACATAATATTGTTTTAGTTTCACTTCTGCTAGGTTTTTTTCTTCATAGATCTGACCAAAACTAGGGGCCATAAATATAAGATAGTCACTAATAAATACAATAGGGAATTCAGGAGAAACGTCTTTACCCAGAGAGTGGTTAGAATGTGGAACTCACTACCACAAGGAGTGGTTGAGGTGACTAGCATAGATGCATTTAAGGGGAAGCTAGATAAATACATGATGGAAAAAGGAATAGTAGGCTATGCTGATAGGGTTAGATGAAGAGGGGTGGGAGGAGGCTCATGTGGAGCATAAACATGGACCTGTTGGGCCGAATGGGTGTTCTTGGTACCTGCAATTTAAAATTGCAGCCGGCCAGCTTAGGGCAGGAAAGGAGTGGGTAAATCCTACACACTATTTTAACTGCCCACCCCACGCCTGGTTTCGCCAGATGGATGAAGTTATAAATCGACATGTTAATGTCAGTATATACCGACTTAGATGTGACACAGTATACAACACAGTCCCATGACAGGCTCTGAATCACTCTATTTCTATGGCTTTATATATTTTCATTATATAAAGTTATGTTATGAAGCTGTTTTTCCATTTTTTTCAAATTCTAATATCCAACCCAGTTTGTAAAAAAAAATTCCAGTTAAGACAGAGGTAGGGAGATATAATGAGTTCCTCAATAACAAAGAGGCAGTGGGATCAGTATGGTCATGAATGGTCATTCTTGTCATTATGTTTCCCGGATTACTGATTGTCTGCACACTCCAATAGTAATGTTGTGTACTAGATAGTAATACTTGGTTCCATAGCAACAAAATTAAGATGATCATCACTTGTTGCATAACCTAGAAACAGAGTCTGTTGAATATGTGTTTTTTATTTCCATGAGTAAAGCTGACTGGACATTTCATAAATCCCGAAGCAGTGAATAAATTATAGTTAGGGCCACCTCAGAAAGTAAAATATATTTTGTGATTACAGACAGCATTCCTCTTTTCGATTTAGCTCTGTGATCCGATGCTATAGGGTATATGAGAGGAGCCAGTGTTCAATTGCCCTCTGCTTTTCTCCTTCCTTCCTTTTGAGGAGAATGTCTTGTTACTACTTCTCACCGCCAAACGGCCAGCTGAAGTTGGGAACTCACCATTTGGACAATCAAAGATGCGAACCCGTCTGCTGTTCAGCAGCATTTTCCGAATCTCAGTAATATACTGGAGAAGGTTTTCCATATTGTTATACTGCAATGTGTGTAGCTTCAAACATCAAGAGATCTTCAGCCCTCATTCGGGAAACGTTTTAATTCTGCTTCACTCAGGAGCACAGGGAATATTAGTAATGGCTCATCATGTGAAGTGTTTGTCTGATACAAAGTTGAGTTTTTGAAATATTTTCAGATTGAACCAGACGATCTGGTTTATCATTTGTCAAAGAAAATTCTGTTCCATGCAGTTAGTTAGACCCACTGTTTACTTGTGCAGATATACGTGTAACAGTTATCAGAAGTTCTTGATTTTGAAGTACAGAGGTCACTGAATCCCCAGATAACAGTCCAAAGGGAGGGTTGTTATCATGGTTCAGTAATATTCCAGAGACCTTTCTCTTGGTTTCTGACATATTTCAGTGCCACTTCTACAGTCCTGAAACAGATAAACACAAAAGACTGAACAAGCATCTTACTAATTTTTTACTAGCATTGAATTCAGTGAACTCTAAAACTACTCATAAAATTCATGAAGTAGAGTTAGATTTGTGCACATTTACAAAGTAATCTCAAGAAAATGTCAATTTGATTTTCCAGAGCATGTTGCTGAGAGAAAGTGCATTCCACTGAATTCAGCCGTGGGGCCCAGATTTATATTAACAGTTAGCCCAAGTGAATTCCTGCTCCATGGCTTGTTTTGTGTTTTCTACAGGCTAAATTTTGTTTATGTTGGCAGTAATAGCACAAATGAAATTCAGGCTGATAGAGCATTAATGAAAAGCTAATTTATCGTGTCAGCTTGGCTCATTTAGTAGCAATCTCACCTCTGAGTCAGGAGGTTGTATGTTCATAGACCCACATCCAGGACTTGAGTACATTGTCTGAACTGACACTTCAGTGCAGTACTTGAGGATGTACTGAACTGTCAGAGGCGTACCATCCTTTAAACAAGATGTTAAACCAACGACATGCCTGCCTGTTCGGGTGGATGTAAAAAATCACATGGGGCTATGTGAAGAACACAATTCCTGCCTCAACCAACAACAAATCAACTAGTTATATATCTCATTTACTATTTCTGGGATCTTGCTATATGCAAATTGACAGCATTTGCCAAAATAACATCAGTGACTATACTTCAAAAGTAATTAATTAGCTGTGAAGAGCTTTAGAGTATCCTGAGAAGGTGTTATTTTTATTCAGTAGTGTGATATGTGGTTTTATGCTACTGCATTAATAGTTTTGGCCCAGTTTAACGTTTCTAGCACATTTTTTCATAAAGCTTTTAGCAGGGCTATTTAATCTCCGATTGTAGCTCCAGACAAAAAACTATAAATGTGGATCAAGTCAGCACAAAGGCTGTGCTTGAGCCTGCTCCAACCACTTGGTGTCTGGATCTGCATGATTTATAAAATCTGTTCCACATTATATAAATGGCTATTACATCATCTTTATATTGACAGTATTGGTGCCATGGAGCAAGGACTCATTAGTCATCACTAGTTAAATAAAAAGATTGATGGGCTAGCTCTTACCACGCATTCATGTTGAATTGGTGGCACTGCCAGTGTCCCCTTTATAATGTCCCACCTACTCCTTAACACAATGCAATAATCCTACACTACTGTGAATATCTTGTGTGGTGTTATATTGTAATTAATCTGTGGTACCCACCTAATAGTATTTGAGCCAGTGTCCTCTTTTGCCATGTGATGAAATGGCTTTGCTGCTCCACCAAAATCATGGTTTTAGGCAGCACCCTTATCATGTGTCCCTTATCATATCTTATTTACTTTTTCAGGATGCATACAAGGGAACTTTCCATGCTAGTAGAAAAACAATACTTGAATGCTCGGTTCCCTTCCATCTACCTGACAGCAGAATGCTATTGTGGTATAAGCAAAAATTAAAAGTACCACAATGTCATTAAATCTAACTTGCGCAAAGATATATGGTGCAAAGTTTATTCACAATGAAACAATAGAATCAAGTCACTGATATCTCAAAGGATTACTTACTCTTAGAAGTGACATATTGGTCTGGGATTGAGGATCGAGAGGGGGAAAAAGTTCCCTAAGCAGCAGCTTGTGCACTTACGAATTTACACATTATCTCTCACTTGTGATTTTCATATATAGTAGTTGTCTTCGCACCATGGAGAAGTGATACAAATTCCCAAGTGTGAAATAACAATAAAGTAAGCACAGTTAATGTAGTTGCCCACCATAAGTGGACCTTTAGACTGGGAAACCCTAAACAAGGCCCCAGAGACTGAATAACAGGACTATCCTATACGCAGAGGCAAATTGCAGTGTGTATTTAATTTGTATGCAGCTTTTCATACCTGTGAAATAACTTCAATAATTCACCACGACTCACTATTTTAATGTCTTGTACTTTGTTTTACACAGATGTGTTTACACTAGTTTCTATGGAAACTGGTACTAACGACATTAATACAAATTTATTGCAAGTACTTTGAATGTTGAAGAATTGCACAGATGCATACAAGATAGTTTTAATTCTTCTTCTAACTATTGTGCCTGGATCAAATCCAGTCCATATTTTGGGTACAGTCCTCACGTTATAAATTTAATTACTTTCAGTAGCCTATAGGTGGAGAGCTGAAATATAACAGGAGCTGGGCAAAATGTACAACTGGATTTGTAATTACTAGTAACATTTTGATTTTAACTTGGAAACTGAAGCATTCTAAATATTTTTAATTGTTCTTTTCCTCCTTTGGGATTTCATCAGCTGTAGGACCTCAAAGTCAAATGGTCATTTCTAGCCTTGGTTACTAGTCCAGGACCTACTGAAATATTTAGTGATTCTTGTCAATGTTTTAATGACAAAGTTATATATTCATCTCTTCTGGTGATTTTTTTTTATTCGTTCATGGGATGTGGACGTCGCTGGCAAGGCCAGCATTTATTGCCCATCCCTAATTGCCCTTGAGACGGTGGTGGTGAGCCGCCTTCTTGAACCGCTGCAGTCCGTGTGGTGAAGGTTCTCCCACAGTGCTGTTAGGAAGGGAGTTCCAGGATTTTGACCCAGCGACGATGAAGGAACAGCGATATATTTCCAAGTTGGGATGGTGTGTGACTTGGAGGGGAACGTGCAGGTGGTGTTGTTCCCATGTGCCTGCTGCCCTTGTCCTTCTAGGTGGTAGAGGTCACGGGTTTGGGAGGTGCTGTCGAAGAAGCCTTGGCAAGTTGCTGCAGTGCATCCTGTGAATGGTACACACTGCACCCACAGTGCACCGGTGATGAAGGGAGTGAATATTTAGGGTGGTAGATGGGGTGCCAATCAAGCGGGCTGCTTTGTCCTGGATGGTGTCGAGCTTCTTGAGTGTTGTTGGAGCTGCACTCATCCAGGCAAGTGGAGAGTATTCCATCACACTCCGGACTTGTGCCTTGTAGACACCGCAGAATACCCAGCCTCTGACCTGCTGTTGTAGCCACAGTATTTATATGGCTGGTCCAGTTAAGTTTCTGGTCAATGGTGACCCCTAGGATGTTGATGGTGAGGGATTCGGCGATGGTAATGCCGTTGAATATCAAGGGGAGGTGGTTAGATTCTCTCTTGTTGGAGATGGTCATTGCCTGGCACTTGTCTGGTGCGAATGTTACTTGCCACTTATCAGCCTAAGCCTGGATGTTGTCCAGGTCTTGCTGCATGTGGGCACGGACTGTTTCTTTATCTGAGGGGTTGCAAATAGAACTGAACACTGTGCAATCATCAGAGAACATCCCCATTTCTGATCTTATGATGGAGGGAAGGTCATTGATGAAGCAGCTGATGATGGTTGGGCCTAGGACACTGCCCTGAGAAACTCCTGCAGCAATGTCCTGGGGCTGAGATGATTGGCCTCCAACAACCACTACCATCTTCCTTTGTGCTCTCCAGCCACTGGAGAGTTTTCCCCCTGATTCCCGTTGACTTCAATTTTACTAGGGCTCCTTGGTGCCACACTCGGTCAAATACTGCCTTGATGTCAAGGGCAGTCACTCTCACCTCACCTCTGGAATTCAGTTCTTTTGTTCATGTTTGGACTAAGGCTGTAATGAGGTTTGGGGCCGAGTGTTCCTGGCGGAACCCAAACAGCAGTATGTTAACTTTTTCAGTGCTGTGTTTTATTGAGCTTAATATTATTTACAGTAACACTGGGACCTATTTCCCACAGAATGAAAACAAGGCCACGCTGCTAACATAACCATTTTGGTTCTCCCCATTGGGCAACTTCCTCCCAGCCAGCTCCAATAGAATTTGCTGGCGGTCTGAATCAGTTATTTTAAGTCCAAGAGCCTACCTTTCAAGGTCTTTGGACGAGAGGTCAACAAAAAAAAGTTCCTGACGGTAGGGAAATGTTTGACTAGAGTCATGGTTTCCTGCGGAGGATGAGACACCAGCCATTTGTTTAATGTTCAGAAAGGCTCATTGTAACTTCTTAAAAAAAAATCTCTGCCTCTAATCTAAATGAGGAAAGTCTAAAGGAATTAAAATGGTCCATGTTTTAATTCAGTTAAAATCCCACACAAATGCTAAGTCCAACAGCAGCAAGTGGTGGGCTGATGTTAACAGAATAGTAAGCTCCTCGTCAATTGAAAAATAGGCCCCACTGTCTTCATAACTTCTGTATGATTCTATGATTCTATCAGCTGTGACATTCCACAAACTGGCTAGTTTGGCTGCAGCCCCTTTGGCTCTCTTTTTTTAAACCTGTGAAAATTCACTTTGTTTTAAAACACAGCACTTAAACATAACTCAATCCCCAAATCTTTTCTGTGAAAAAAAAAATCAAAAATTCTGCAACGTGACAACTCTATTCGGTAGCCACTTAGGCTTCTCTGTTCCAGTAAGAAAAGCCCCAATTTTTCAAGCCTTTCTTCATACCTCAAATCTCTCATTCCCAATATCCCTCTGATGAAACTTAGCTATAGTCTTTTTCATGGTTCCAATATCCTTCCTATAATAGGATGCCAGAACTGCACGTAATACTTCAACTGTGTTTTGTGCAAATTCAACTTAATTTCGTTACTTTTATAATCAATGCTTCTATCTATAAAATCCAGTGATACAAAATAATTAGAGTTCTTTACATCATTCAGCTACACCATTTCAACCTTAATGGGTGAATCAACTGATCTGAGTATTTCCAAACAAGCATCAGGGGCCATAATAGCAGTTCACCACTGCACAATAGAAGGAGCTGTGTCAGAAATTGGAGGCCTTAAAACCATTCCATTTGATAGAATCAAAAAAGTTAGGGTCAACTTATGGCCACATGTTTTTCCGGCATAAAATCAGAGCTAGACCTCCAAATTTCATTGCGCAATCTGCCACGCCCGAACTATGCCAGAATTGTGCCAAACACCATATTGGCTTGGGTGACTTTTAATCATCCAGGGAGCCTGCCTGAAACATACATTAGGCTCTGTAATATGCAAATTGGGGTCCTATGCTGGTTTTCATGTGAAATTCAGGTTCAAACAGACTTGCGCCACACATGCTTCACCTAGTTGAACCAGGCTTTGAGTGGCCTAACCAGGGATTCTTAAAGGGACCACGGAGGCCACTCAAAAGCTGGCCAAAGAAATTTTCAGTTTATATTGTTGTGGGTCTCCTCCTGGGCCCACAAAAAAACTTTGGCACACTGCCGGCACATTTGAGGCCCCCTTCAGAGTTATTACGGGAGACCAATGGAACCCCCAAGGCATTTCAGGGCCAGCTATCTTTATAGTATTCAAAATTATCTCAACCATCCACAGTACTGTGACTGCATTGGTCAAAGTCACAAATGGCATCCTGTGCAACTGTAACCATGACTTCTTACCTGTCCTTGTCCTCTTTGACCTCTCTGCTACTTTTGACACAGTTGATAACTCTATTTTCCTCCAATATCTTCTCTGCAGTCCACCTCCATGGAACTCTCTTTCTGAATCTGTTCTTAACCTAACTCAACATATGTATTATATTGTTGCCAACAGCTTCTCCTCTGCTTGCATGGTCACCTCTGGTGTCACTTAGGTATCCATCATTGGGGCCCTCCTTTTCACTATCTACATGCTATTCCTTGGTTACATAACATATCTGTTAATGCTTTGAACATGTATAATTTGATTAGCATTTAGAATAAATTATATAGAATTACACAGAATGTAAAGCACAGAAACAGGCCATTCGGCCCAACAGGTCCATGATGGTGTTTATGCTCCACGTGAGCCTCCTCCCACCCTTCTTCGTCTAACCCCAACAACATATGCTTCTATTCCTTTCTTTCTCATCTGTTAATCTAGCTTCCCCTTAAATGCATCTATGCTAGTTGCCTCAACTACTCCATGTGGTAGCAAGTTCCACATTCTAACCACTCTCTGGGTAAAGAAATTTCTCCTAAATTCCCTATTCAAAGCCTCTGTATCTTGATAATTTTCCAGATCAAACAACCTGGCCCATGCCTCACAGGCAACTGGGGTGCAGTCTCCATTTTGAAGTTTAATAGTGAAAGACACCTTCCATTTTAACTCTAGTTTAATTCTATGACATAAAATACAAAAACATTCTTTATTTGTTGCAGGATGAAACCCATTGCTTTCAGCACAGTTACTTTGATGACTAAAACAGCCTATTTGAAATGTGAATGAATGGGAATTTACAGGCAGTGACATAGACAACTGTATACCAAATGTTTACCGAACTATTCAGAAAATCTGTTACATGAAATATATGGAGGAAACTGCAGCTTTCAGGCATTAAGACTTTATGTCCCGGGGCAAGGCTATTAGCACTGCAATTGGTTGCTTTATTGTAAACGTAGTGGCTGTAATATGAAAGAAGTTAATATTTATTTCTGGTGTGTAAACAACAAACTCTGTGAATGAGTTCAAACTTAGAATATCTGGGTACAACATTGAATTGTGAAAGCCTACACAAAACATAAACCAGACTGTACCTGGTATAAGATCTGTTGCTTTTCAGAGACTGTAGGAAACACCTGAAATGGACATATTAATCCCTTGTAAACTGATTCTAGTTCTCTTGTTTTTAAGTATTGTGATGTTTAGTATCTTGCTGTATCTTTTTGCTTCAATGTATTATTTTACCTAAACTAAAATTGAACTAAACATTTTAGCCTGGATGTACTGGTCTGACAATATGTTTGTTTCTTTTGCTTTCGAGTGTGACAGGAGAATGTGATGGGCATCCTAGATATTTTCCAGGAAGTGGTTTACTATGAATAGGGGTGAAGTGGTAAAGCTAGGCACGCTATCCTGTACATGGTGATGAACAAAGGCACGAGTTCAGTTTATAAGAAGTCTGCTTCTGGAAGCTACTACCTATCCATTAACATGAGAGCAAGCACTGGGGAGAAAGCTTGAAATGTGACATTCATTCTTGGCAGATATATGAGCAAATTCAATGCAGGCTGCACTCCCAGAGACAGACTTGTTAGATATGAAAGTGCACAGAGATAGAGCTATAACACTCCAGCCCCAATTCAGCCCCAATTCTCCAACCTGCAGTCCCATCCAATGAGCTTCTGCCCTAAGACTGCAGACTTCCTGAATTTGTCCGACATTGAAATTGCTAAAGTAGTTTCCCTGTAGCTGTGGAATGTAATTTGTTTTTTTTTTTAACCAATGCAAATTCTCTTCTGATTGTTAAGTGCCTTTAAGAACATAAGAACATAAGAAATAGGAGCAGGAGTAGGCCAATCGGCCCCTCGAGCCTGCTCCGCCATTCAATAAGATCATGGCTGATCTGATCCTAACCTCAAATCTAAAGAACACAAGAAGTAGGAACAGGACCCGGCCACTCAGCCCCTGGGCCCGCTCCGCCACCCACAGGGCCTTGACCGATCTGAACTCAGCTTCATGTCCAATTTCCTGTCCGCTTCCCGTAACCCCTAATTCCCTTTACTTCTAGGAAACTGTCTATTTCTGTTTTAAATTTATTTAATGATGTAGCTTCCACAGCTTCCTGGGGCAGCAAATTCCACAGACCTACTACCCTCTGAGTGAAGAAGTTTCTCCTCATCTCAGTTTTGAAAGAGAAGCCCCTTATTCTAAGATTATGCCCCCTGGTTCTAGTTTCACCCATCCTTGGGAACATCCTTACCGCATCCACCCGATCAAGCCCCTTCACAATCTTATATGTTTCAATAAGATCGCCTCTCATTCTTCTGAACTCCAATGAGTAGAGAACCAATCTACTCAACCTCTCCTCATATGTCCACCCGCTCATCCCCGGGATTAGCCGAGTGAACCTTCTTTGTACTGCCTCGAGAGCAAGTATGTCTTTTCTTAAGTATGGACAGCAAAACTGGATGCAGTATTCCAGGTGCGGTCTCACCAATACCTTATATAACTGCAGCAATACCTCCCTGTTTTTATATTCTATCCCCCTAGCAATAAAAGCCAACATTCCGTTGACCTTCTTGATCACCTGCTGCACCTGCATACTAACTTTTTGATTTTCTTGCACTAGGACCCCCAGATCCCTTTGTACTGCAGTACTTTCCAGTTTCTCGTCATTAAGATAATAACTTGCTCTCTGATTTTTCCTGCCAAAGTGCATAACCTCACATTTTCCAATATTGTTTTGCATCTGCCAAATCTCCGCCCACTCACCCAGCCTGTCCAGATCCCCTTGTAGATTTTTTATGTCCTCCTCACTCTCTACTTTCCCTCCCATCTTTGTATCATCTGCAAACTTTGATATGTTACACTCGGTCCCCTCCTCCAAATCGTTAATATAGATTGTAAAGAGTTGGGGACCCAGCACCGACCCCTGCGGAACACCACTGGCTACTGGTTGCCAGTCCGAGAATGAACCATTTATCCCAACTCTCTGCTTCTTGTTGGATAACCAATCCTCCACCCATGCCAGAATATTACCCCCAATCCAGTGATTCTTTATCTTGAGCAATAATCTTTTATGTGGCACCTTGTCGAATGCCTTCTGGAAGTCTAAATACACTATGTCCACTGGTTCCCCTTTATCCACCCTGTACGTTATGTCCTCAAAGAACTCAAGCAAATTTGTCAGACATGACTTCCCATTCATAAAGCCATGCTGACTTTGTCCTATTAAATTATGTTTATCTAAATCTTCCGTTACTGTCTCCTTAATAATAGACTCCAAAATTTTACCCACCACAGATGTTAGGCTAACTGGTCTATAATTTCCAGCCTTCAGCCTACTACCCTTTTTAAATAAGGGTGTTACATTAGCAGTTTTCCAATCTGCCGGGACCTTTGCTGAGTCCAGAGAATTTTGGAAAATTATTACCAAAGCATCCACAATCCCTACTGCCACTTCCCTCAAGACCCTCGGATGTAAGCCATCAGGTCCAGGGGATTTATCCGTTTTGAGTCCCATTATTTTACTGAGTACCAATTCCTTAGTGATTTTAATCGTATTTAGCTCCTCCCCCCCTAGAGCCCCCTGTTTGTCCAGTGTTGGGATATTCTTAGTGTCCTCTACCGTAAAGACTGAAACAAAATATTTGTTCAGCATTTTTGCCATCTCCATGTTTCCCACCATTAATTTCCCGGTCTCATCCTCTAAGGGACCTACGTTTGCCTTAGCCACCCTTTTTCTTTTTATATAACTATAGAAACTCTTGCTATCTGTTTATATATTTTTTGCTAATTTATTTTCATAATCTATCTTCCCTTTCTTAATCAATCCTTTAGTTACTTTTTGCTGTCTTTTGAAGACTTCCCAATCTTCTATCCTCCCACTAAGTTTGGCTACCATATATGTCCTTGTTTTTAGTCAGATACTGTCCTTAATTTCTTTACTTAGCCACGGATGGCTGTCATTTCTTTTACACCCTTTTTTCCTCAGTGGAATATATATTTTTGAAAGTTGTAAAATAACTCCTTAAATGAACACCACTGCTCATGTACCATCTAATCTATTTTCCCAGTCCACTTTAATCAATTCCGCTCTCATACCATCATAGTCTCCTTTATTCAAGCTCCGTATGCTTGTTTGAGAACCAACCTTCTCACCCGCTAATTGGATATGGAATGTAACCATGTTATGGTCACTCATTCCAAGGGGATCCTTAACTAGGACATTATTAATTAATCCTGGCTCATTACACAGGACCAGGTCCAAGGTTGCTTTCCCCCTTGTAGGATCAGTTACATACTGCTCAAGAAATCCATTCCTAATACACTCAATAAACTCTTCCTCAAGGCTGCCCTGCCCAATTTGATTTGTCCAGTTAATATGATAGTTAAAATCCCCCATAATTATAGCTGTTCCCTTATTACATGCCCTGACTATTTCCTGATTAATACTTCTTCCAGCAGAGTTGCAACTATTAGGAGGCCTATATACTACGCCCACGAGTGTTTTTTTCCCCTTATTATTCCTTATCTCTACCCAAACTGTTTCATTATCCTGATCCTTTGTCCCAATATCATTTCTCTGTATTACAGTGATTCCTTCCTTTATTAACATAGCCACCTCACCTCCCCTTCCTTCCTGCCTGTCCTTCCTGATTGTTAAATACCCTAGCATATTTAATTCCCAGTCGTTGTCACCCTGCAGCCATGTTTCTGTAATGGTCACAAGATCATACCCATACGTAGTTATTTGTGCCGTTACCTCGTCCATTTTGTTACGAATGCTACGCGCATTCAGATAAAGAACTTTCAAATATGTTTTGTGACACTTAGTTCCTGCTTTTTCCTTTTTTAACACTTTACCTTTTACTCCATACCTTCTGCCCCTTCCTGACACGCTTTCCTCTGTCTCCCTGCTCAGGTTCCCAACACCCTGCCACTTTAGTTTAAACCCTCCCAACAGCAATAGCAAACACTCCACCTAGGACAGCGGAACCGGCCCTGCCCAGGTGCAGACCGTCCGGTTTGTACTGATCCCACCTCCCCCAGAACCGGTTCCAATGCCCCAGGAATTTGAATCCCTCCTCCTTCCACCACTCCTCTTGCCAAGTATTCATTTGAAATATCCTCCTATTTCTACTCTGACTAGCATAAAAATGTCAATTAAGTGGAGATCTCTTATACAGGTCATGTTTATTCCCTGTTTCTCTCAAAAAAGACATTGGGGTTGGATCTGTGTTGGGTGAAGAAAGCTTTTGTATTTATATAGTGCCTTTCAAGTGCTCAGGATGTCCCAAGTGCTTCACAGCCAATGAAATACTTTTAAAATGTAATCACTATTGATGCCCTCTTCTTCTGATGCCCTCTGCCACTTTAACAAATTTCACACTCTCCTTTTCACTATGGAAGTACAGACTCCCTACACCTCCATCCCTCAGCAGGATGGCCTGCAGGCCCTTTGCTTCTTCCCTGACCAACCAGTCCCCATTCGTCATCACCATCCTACACCTGCCTGAGCTTGTTTTCACATTGCACAACTTTTCCTTTAATTCCATTCACTTCCTCCAGATAAAAGGTGTTGTTATGGGAACCCGTATGGGTCCTAGGTATGCCTGATTTTTTGTAAAATATGTTGAATACTCTTGTTCCAGTTCTACTCAGATCCCCTCCCTGATTGCAGTGTTCATTATATCGATGACTGTAACTATTGTTCCCTGCTCTTGTCCCAATTTAGAGAATTTTGTTAATTATGTTTCAAATTTCCACCCTTCCCTTAAAACGAAAAAGAAAGACTTGCATTTATATAGCACCTTTCATGAGCTCAGGACGTCCCAAAGCGCATTACAGCCAATGAAGTACTTTTGAAGTATAATCACTGTTGTAATGCAGGAAACGCAGCAGCCAATTTGTGCAGAGCAAGGTTCTATAAAGAGTGATGTGATAACGACCAGATAATCTGTTCTAGTGATGTTCATTGAGGAATAAATATAGGCCAGAACAGTGGGGAGAAGTCCCCTGCTCTTCTTCAAATAGTGTCATGGGATCTTTTACATCCACCTGAGAGGGCAGATGGAGTCTCGGTTTAACACTCACAGTTTCGTAGTGCTGCACTCCCTCAGTACTGCACTGGAATGTCAGTCTAGATTTTATGCTCAAGTCTCTGGAGTAGGACTTGAACCCACAACCTTCTAACTCAGAGGTATGAGTGCTACCACTGTGCCTTGGCTGACACTGTAAGGACTCTATTCCTTTCTCCCAGTTTCTCCAGCTGAGTCGCATCTACCCTGATGATGCCACTTTCCACACCAAAATATCTGAAATTACCTCCTTATTACTCAGCTGATGATTTCCCTCCACCGTGGCAAACAGGACAATTGGACAGATCCCGTGCTGCTGCCCTAACCCCCTCACAACCCTCCACCCCAACAGCCTCCACATTCAACAGATCATCTTCTGCCATTTCAGCCAAGTCCAACAAGATCCCATCACCAGACACATCTTCCACCCTCCTCTGTCTCTGCTTTCCAAAGGGGGCCATTCCCTCCATGATATCCTGGTTCAGCCTTCCACCACCCCTATCTCCTGCTTTCTTTCCCCTGGTACTTTCCTGTGCAAGCGCAGGAGATGCAATAACTGCCTATTCACCTCTTCCCATACCACGTTCCAAGGCCCCACACATTCCTTCTGGGTGAAACAGCAATTTATATATACTTCCTGCAACCTGTATACTGTATTTGCTGCTCAAGGTGCAGTCTCTACTTCAATGGGGAGCTCAAACACAGATTAAGTGACCGCTTTCTGAAAACCGTGATTCTGTCTGCAAGTGCGACTCCAATCTTCCTGTCACTTCAATTTCCCATCCCACTCCCACTCTGACCTCTTTGTCTTTAGCCTTCTCCACTGTACCAATGAAGCTCAACACAAGCTTGAGGAAAAGCACAACAAGGTTGATTCCCAGTTTAAAACACCTTAGCCACGCAAATAGGCTCAAAGAGCTGAATCGGTACACTTTAGAGAAGCGTAGATTCAGGGGCAATTTGATCGAGGTTTATAAAATAATGAAGGGACTAGATTGTGTTTACGTGGACCAGCTATTTCGACTGGATAAGTTAGGGAGGACTAGGGGTTATGCTTACAAGTCACGTAAAGGCAGAACTAGGTTAGATGTGAGGCGGTTTTACTTTTCCCAGAGAATAGTGGACCTTGGGAACAGAATGCTGGCTTGTACAGTGAATACTGATTCGCTGTATTCCTTAAAGGGAGAACTGGACCTGTTTCTGGCTGGAGTGGAGATCACCTCGTACAAGAAGCAGATACCTTGTTATATAAATCAGGGTCAATGTGATCTCCTGGTGTAGTTTTGATCACCTAAAGGGGTCAGAGAGGAATTTTCCAGATGTTTTTTCTCCCTAATGGAGCTCCCACTTTCACTTCGGTAGGAAGTGCTGGCAATATGGGATGGATGTGCTGGCGTTTCCAGAGGATGGAGAGGGAACAAGTTGGTGCTAGCGATGGGGACCCGCTTTTGGAACACCATGCTGGTGAGGTGGTTTGCACCCTTATGTTCACCTGCTTTTTTCTTGTCTCAGGTTTCTAGACTGCTGGAGCCTGCTCCTCTTTGACAGTTTTTTGTGCTTCCATCTGTAGCTTCCTTATCCCACGTTGCCTCAGCTATTCACACATACACTATGGGGGAGAAATTGGCATCCACAGTTCACCTTCTAGTCCTTCATTAAAATGAATGGGCAGAGAATTGCAGGCTGGGGAGGGCAGAAGTGAAAATCCTAACCATAATTAATAAACTCACACTTGTATATCACATCAATTCCTGTCAATGTTTACTGATATTTTTCCCACTGCATAATCCCCTGACAAACAATCTCCAGACAATCTAAGTAAGGCTAGAATGAAAATAGTATATATCTAATAAAGAATAAGTAGGAAGGGGTTAAAAAGCAGTAGCATACTGCTATCTTCAGGTAAACTTCCCTATTGTGGTTTATGGCATTGTGCTTTTATCTAATAATCCTCTCCCACACGTCTATTATTGCAAGCTACATGTTTGCTCCTGCCTTCTTAAAGATGAAATTACTTGATGGCATAACTGACTAATTATATTAATTTGCCAGATTTGCCTGGAAGAGACTTTGCATTTCATACTGCATGGGTATTGGAGATACCTAAACTTGCTTCTGAAATAAAGTGAGGTTCCCTGTAAATACTGAGCCCAAGCCTACACTGTCTCAGCTTACTGCATCTTTGGTAAGTTCTAGTTTTCTAGAGGGTGGGTTTGGCATGTGGTACAATAATTGATAGCTAGTTAATTGCTTTAAAGTTTTACTTTAAAATTCCTAAAATAAGATAGGTTCCCTAACATGAATATGGAGGTGACTTTTACTGGAAACTGCAATAATCTCACCCTAAAGTAATATGAGTTTTGGATGTTGTCTTTTACAATGAATTTATACATTTGTGAGCCTTTTTCTGTTAAATGGGTCAGTGACTCACTACCACATAAATAAAGGTTTCAGAGGAGCAACACATTGGTGCACTGACATGCTGTGCCACAGAATGGTAGAATGGAAGCTAACGCCTATTATTTCCCACTGAGTAAATCCCCAAATTCAATTTAGTCATCAGGGTGGAGTTGAAAAGAGGAGAGGCACTTCCCCACAGGCCTGGAGAGAAGATTTCAGGGTGAGCCAATCTTTGCCTCACTTCAATAATTCTAAAAGAGTGCCATTGGGAGCAACCTGGGGAAAAGTCACTTTGCCTATCTTTTCAGTCAGGAAATGGTGCGGGACGCCTAAAGGATGGGGCCCACACAGTTTAAACCTGGGCATTAGCCTATAAGAAGCACACAAATACTAAGAAGCAATATGTGGGATATAATGCTTACCACCTGACATCCTAGCCAAGATGCATAGACTACATCACAAAATAGCCAAAAAGATACTTGACTAAAACCTTTGCAAATATCAAAACAAATAGGTAAATCGAGGATCTAGAAGCAATCTAGCATCCATTTGTATTGCCAATAGCTATTTTGGGGATTTTTTTCTGGTTTTATTTTAGTGTAAAAAAAATGGGAGAAATTCAAAGGAAAAATTGAACCCCATAAATCCTGAGTAAATTTGGATACAATCAGTACAAAATAATTTTTATTTTGAACATCACTACAGGGAAGAAAATGTGTAAGGGACTTAAAAAAAAGTAAAAGAGGTAATGCATTTGGGGGGGGTGGGAAACAAGGCAAGGGAATACACAATAAATGGTAGGATACTGAGAAGAGTAGAGGAACAAAGTGACCTTGGAGTGCATGTCCACCGATCCCTGAAGGTAGCAGGACAGGTAGATAAGGTGGTTAAGAAGGCATACGGGATACTTGCCTTTATTAACTGAGGCATAGAATATAAGAGCAGGGCGATTATGCTAGAACTGTATAAAATACTAGTTAGGCCACAGTTAGAGTACTGTGTACAGTTCTGATCACCATATTACAGGAGAGATGTGATTGCACTAGAAAGGGCACAGAAAAGATTTACGAGGATGTTGCCAGGACTGGAGAATTTTAGCTATGTGGAAAGATTGGATAGGCTGGGGTTGTTCTCTTTGGAACAGAGGAGGCTGAGGGGAGATTTAATTGAGGTGTATAAAATTATGACGGGCCTAGATAGAGTGGATAGAGAGGACTTATTTCCCTTAGCAGAGAGGCCAATAGCCAGGGGGCATAGATTTAAAGTAATTGGTAGAATGATTAGAGGGGAGTTGAGGAGAATTTTTTTTTCACCCAGAGGGTGGTGGGCATCTGGAACTCACTGCCTGAAAGGGCGGTAGAGGCAGAAATTCTCATCGCGTTTAAAAAGTGCTTGGATATGCACTTAAAGTTCCATAACCTACAAGGCTACGGACCAAGAGCTGGAAAGTGGGATTAGGCTGGATAGTTCTTTTTCAGCCGGCAAAAGCAGGATGGGCTGAATAGCCTCCTTCTGATGCTGTAAATTTCTATGATTCTAAAGGTATAGTCACTAAATGACAGCCCGGAATTATTAGCACAGTTCACGGACACCGCTTTTATGGAACTTGCTATCAGAATCTCACTTAACCTGTAGATAGTTTTCTTTTTCAGTGCAGTACCGAGGGAGTGCTCCTTTCATAGAAGTTCTGTCTTTTGGATGAGGCATTAAACCAAGCCAAAAATCAATTAGCTTAACCCTATAGGCCAATTAGCTTATTGTCAGTGGTAGGAAGATGTAATACAAATACATCTAGAAACTGAAAATATAATAAAGAATAGTCAGCACAGATTTCACAAGAGAAAGTCATGCTTGACCAACCTTATTGAATTCTTTGAAGAAGTAACTGAAAGGGTAGACAAGGGTAATTTAATAGATGTAATATATTTGGATTTTCAAAAGGCCTTCGATAAGGTACCGCATAGTAGACTCATGACCAAGCTCAGAACATGTGGAGTCAGGGAACAAGTAGCAGAACGGATAGCAAGCTGGCTACAAAACAGAAAACAGAGAGTAGGGATTAAAGATAGTTACTCAGACTGGCAATAGGTGGGAAGTGGTGTTCCACAAGGATCAATGCTGAGGCCACTGTTGTTCATCATTTACATAAAAGGTTTGGATTCGGGAATCAGAAGTACAATTTCAAAATTTGCAGACGACAATAAAATTGGGGGTATAGCTAATACTCAGGAGGACTGCGACAATATACAGGATTAATAAACTCGCAGAATGGGCATTTAATTGGCAAATGAATTTCAATATAGTTCAGTGTGAGGTGGTACATTTTGGTAGGAAGAATAAGGCCACATAATCCTTGGAAAATAAGAGTCTAAATGGGGTAGAGGAGCAGAGGGATCTCAGGGTACAGATACACAAATCACTAAAAGTTGTGATGCAGGTTAATAAGGCCATATAAAAAGCAAACATAGCACTGGGTTCATTTCTAGAGGGATAGAATTGAAAAGCAGAGAACTTATGTTAAACTTGTATAGAACCTTGGTTAGACCACACTTGGAGCACTGTGAACAGTTCTGGTCTCCATATTATAAAAAGGATATAGAGGCACTGGAGAAGGTGCAAAAAAGATTTACTAGGATGATACAAGAACTGAGAGGTTAGACTTATCAGGAAAGATTGAACAGGCTGGGGCTCTTTTCTCTAGAAAAGAGAAGACTGAGGGGTGACCTGATTAAGATTATGAAAGAGTTTGATAGGGTAAATGTAGAGAAGATGTTTCCACTTGAAGGGGAGCCCAGAACTAGGGGTCATAAATATAAGATAGTCAATAATAAATCCAATAGGGAATCAGGAGAAACTTCTTTACCCAAAGAGTGGTTAGAATCTGAACTCACTACCACAAGGAGTAGTTGAGGTGACTAGTATAGATGCATTTAAGGGGAAGCTAGATAAACACATATGGGAGAAAGGAATAGAAGGATATGCTGATAGGGTTAGATGAAGTAGGGAGGGAGGAGGCTTGTCTGGAGCTTAAAAACAGCTTGGACATGTTGGGCCGAACGGCCTGTTTCTGTGCTGTACGTTCTATTAATTAGGCAGCGTCAGCCCTTTCAGGTAGAGGTAAAAGATCTCATGGCACTTTTCGAAGAAGAGCAGGGAAGTATGAAAACGGGTACTCGGCTGCAACTCGCTGCTTTTGAAAGGCTGAAATCGGCCAGCTTCGGCGCAGAGCCGACTGGCAGATCGGTCCTGTTGGGGGAGGGAGCAGACCCCGGGCGGTAGGGCGAGAACGGGTTGGCAGTGGGCTGCTGTAGTTTTTGGGGACCGAAGGAGCGGCCTTCAGCTGTCCCTTTATGAATTGCTGGTTAGGCTGCTCAATACCTGATACAACTGAGCCTGGCATGTATGGCATTTCAGTAATATTTCAGTCAAATTGGAAGTGGAATTTAATACATTCTGCTGCCTCATGCTGATACCAAGGGGGTAACCTTAACCCCCAAGGAAGGGTGGGTTGAGGATGGGTGGGAAGGTAGCAATGTTAAACCCGACCACAACTCCCCTCCAAACCGCCCACTTTCAGTTTTAATGGAAGCTAGTTGGGGTGGGGAGAGGCAACCAACCCACTCAGAGGAGGCGGGTCGGTCAGTAAAATCTTTTAAGGAGGCTGCGTGTCTCCATTATAGTAACTTTTTTATTTTTAACTGCAGGGGGCCGTGGTTCCCAGGCCTTGTGATTCTCGCCACAGCTAAGTGCCTTTATTGCACTGCTTGTGGACCAGGAGAAGCAGGAGTTTTTCCTCCAGGCCCAACAAGTTTATCTGCCGCGATCTGACATATGCGATCAGTTGACCCCTCCCCCACCCATGTCTGACCCCCCCCCAGATGACTGACCCCCTTCCCCCCCCACCACAATGACTGACCTCGCCTCCCAATGACCACCCTTCCCCCCGATGACTGACTACTCCCCCCATTGACCGCCCCCCCCCCCCCGCCGATGGCTGACACCCGCCAATGACCGATCCTCACCTCGCTGATGTCCGGCCCCAACCACCCACCCCGATGTCTGACTTACTTGGCATCTGCTCCCCGGCTGCTTTCCCGTCTGACAGGCAATCAGCCTGTCAGCCTGGCTGGCTATCGCGTGGGAAACCTACCAAAAAAATCAAAAATTTAAATCGCCAGGATGTCTGGGAAACCCATACTTCTGGGTTTCCCATCTGGAAATCCTAACCCCCGCTCTCTCCATGGTTCAGAGTAAAAATCCAGGCCCAGGTCACTAATGTCACTTGACTTTGCTTAAATGTAGAATCTACCCATTCATTACAGGGCCGACTCCACATTGGAAGTGAGGAGTGGTGCTCACAGGAAATGCTCGTCAGACAATCGCAGGCACCCACATCCTGATTTTCCCTCCATTAATTTGAATTTAAATGTTTTGAAAATCAAGCTCTGCAGGCCTATGATTTCCTGACCAGCATTCACTGCGAGCACTGACCCTCACTGGGAGTGCCCAATCATCGGATAAGTATAGATGAATCGATTCCTGCTGTATTTTAAGTAGTTTCACTTTTCACGGTATGCAATTTTTTAATAGCAAATGATTTGGCAGTTAAGCATGCTATCTTTTACATACTTGGGAAAATCAGAACTCTGAGGAAAAGGAAATAAAACATATAGTGGAACACTCCAGAAACTGAAAGCGTTACATACAAGAAAGGGGTTTGTCAAAAGTGAGGCAGTTGGCTGCACCTTTTTCACGTGAACTGATGACTTCATTTACAGTGTGCTGAATAAGTTCAGTCTCTGATCTGAGTAATTTGGAAAGGCTAATGGACAACAAATACAGAGCTTTCTGAGACATAGTTTAAATCACATTCTATAAATCACACACAAAGTGTGAAGCCTTTAGAGTTATCTAATGCTACCAAATACACTATGAGAGATTGAAGAATTGCACCCATCGAGCACCCATAGAGGAAAATCTACCCTTGTATGTTTGAATTTGTCATGAATCCATGCAGGGTCAGCCTTAGGCATAAGTGGCACATCAGCTACTATGGGACTTAAACTTGTCCCTTTAGTTCAGATGACTCCATGGAGCACTGATTTAAACAAAGGTGCATTTATATTTCACCTTGATATCTTTTAGAAACACTCCAAAGCACTTCACGGACAATGAATTAGGTTGAAGTGGAGGCATTCGTTAAGCTATATCTCTGAACTTCATTTGCAAAGGTAACTAATTGCATTGTAATGTAGTCAACAGTTTGATTAATTTGGCATTCTGCTTAGTCTTGTTGCTTGTTGCAATGTCAGCAGATGATTTTACTGTGAATTGTGCAAACAGGCCATTGCAATGCAGTCTCTACAGTAACATCCACATTACCAGTAGCCTGAGTCCTCAGGACACTTCCTCTCTCCAGCTATCACCAAGTGAAGGGTGGGTGGGATAAAGCTGAATATCTAAGCATGGTAGCTTGTTGATCCTTACTTGACCTCCATCTTTTCTGATTTGACACTGAAATTTCTACCGTGGAAGTGTTTTGATTCCTGTGTGCATTCTGGTTTCTGTCTGCTTTTAGTGTTTTGGATTTCTTCCCCTCATTTTGGCTGTTTCAGCCCAGGTATTTTGATGCCCTGATGGTGTTGGGGAATCCTGTTTTTAGGTAAATTCTTTAACCAAATGTTGTTTTGGAGGATTTACTATTGGTCCATCTGCCACATGGATGAAGGGATTATTCTCTTTCCCCTCTTTTTGTTTCAGTTACCAAAAGGACTGAGTACAATGATCACTAAATTAATATTTTATGAATATATTTCCTTTAATATCCAAATAAGAAATCCAACAAAATGGGAATGTTCTAGGAAGGAAAGGAAATTAAACACAGGTAGAGGAAGGGAAACCTCCTCTACAAAGCGGAGCTAGAAATAAAATATTGAGCCCGAGGATAGGTTGCCCTGATTAGCACCATGAAAAGGACTAGTGCCCAGTTAAGCAAAATTTATTTCATTACCACTGAATTGAATGAGTAATTCAATCTCCAGAGCATCCTTAACATCACTAAAATAAATAAGATGTAGCTAAGAGTCCCAAACCTCCTTCTCCCAAGCAATGCGCCTTAGAATGTTAAAGAAAAATAAAATAATTCAAGTGTGCAAACTATTGGGACACAAAAGGTGATCTGCAACTAAAAAAGGAGAAGCAGAACAGAGAACAAAAGAATAATCCAAATTGAATACACCAGCAATCTCAGTGAGTTGGAGTAGAAGAACTTTATTCTTGGATTGGATGTTCGTTGGATTGGTGAAGTTGATAGAGATTAAGGATCATATGATGAGTAAGAATAGTGAAAAATTTGTCTCCTCATTATTGTGCATGTGGATTATGAACCAAAAGGCCCACATGCTGAAATTTAGAAAATTCACAAGGAGTATGGGAGGAAAGGGGTGAGCTGCACCCACCTGTCATACTTCCAGCTCTTCATGAGGTGCGATTTAAACAAAATGCAGGAAAGACAAAAAGCCTTTTGGTCCATTGAACTCCTTTCAAATCCATGTACGATTTACCCTATCACCTATTTAATCTCATGAGGAAAAATTCTGCATGACTAATTTCCAGAGGTAATCAAGCAGAACTCCAGAATATTTTCCCACCCCATATTTCCACCTGCCAAGAACAGAGAACAAAAGAATAATCCAAATTGAATACACCAACAATCTCAGTGAGTTGGAGTAGAAGAACTTTATTCTTGGATTGGATGTTCGTTGGACTGCCAAGCCATACTCATTACTCTCTTACTAACTGAATACCAAAGCTGATCTTTTTCCTGTACAAAATGGAAGAGTGCTGTACCTTAAAATTTGGGCTTGTCAATGGATAACTTTCTACTGAACAATGCAAATAATTTAGTTAGCCCCACCTTGGTCTTTTCTTTTCTTAATTAATATTCACAGTGTCAAAGACAGAAATCTAGCAGAATCAATGCTGTCAGTTCTTTTGTCTTTCACAATGTACTCAGTAGCACCAGACAGATCTTTTAAAGGACTCACTCTTTGTTTCTGTTTCTATAGTATGTGACTTAACAAAATTTGTCAAAGTTTTCCATGTAAGACCATCAACCATTCACAGTTGTCCACCTGAGACGACTTTTATCTAGTGCACCTTGACTGGAGACTGGAGGTGTACTGACTTACCCCTATAAGGAACAGACATTTGGCTGCCAGTGGAGCCTTCAAGTAACTTTTTGTTTGCAACTTTGTGGTAATGAGGAGCAATATGAATTGAGTAAACATCTAATATAAAGATTTGTGGTTATGGAGAATGTCCACGCCTATCATTAACTTCAAGGTATCTATACCAGACTGCAGAATTGGAGGTGACTCAGTAGTTTCCAT
Organism: Heptranchias perlo; assembly: GCF_035084215.1. NCBI lineage: Eukaryota > Metazoa > Chordata > Chondrichthyes > Hexanchiformes > Hexanchidae > Heptranchias > Heptranchias perlo. Next base: position 31,464,644 of record NC_090343.1, on the reverse strand, counting down.
TACTCTCCCCACATTTCCAGCAAATCCCAATCTCTGACATTTTGTTTATTGAACCTGTTGTGTATGTGCATGTAGTGAAATCTGTGAACTGGGTGTTGGCTAATAGGCACAGCCTCTTGCACTGTGATGCTCTATTTTCATTGCAACTTATTTCACTCCACCACTCAAGACAAGTGGGGGAGAATTTCCCTGGAGTTCTCCTGATCTACTGCAATAACATTGGCGGAACCCCCAGAGAAACTGCGTAAATGGCTGTTTTTAGCTGTTTGCTCTGTTTTTCCATGAGTTCCACCAATCTTCCGTCAAAGTTACAATAGATCGGGGGAACGCCCACAGTCATGTCCTCTTCTCGGTTCTTTTGAATCTTTTGGAGCACTTCTAAATTCATGTATTTTTGACTCAAAATTAGATTTGCCCACATTTTATGTATAGATTGGGCCAGAAATTGCTTTTAGAATAATGGTGAGCCTAACAGCGCTCACCGTTATTAATGGCGAAATAGAAGAGCAAGTTCCGGCAACCGCACATGCGCAGTCAAATGCGGAAATCCAGAATTTGCTCTTCCTGGTTCGCTGGTGATCTGAAAGATGCACGTAAAAGGAACCTCACCAGCTGCAACCAATGAACCAGCGCCAACTTGCTCCACTTCCCAGCTGGAACTGAACTAATCTCGCCACAAAACAGGTACGCTGAGTTTTTTTTAGGTCTAACCTGGGTTTTAACAACATGATAAGTATTAATGACTGCCAAACAACCTCTCTGGCATTTAAAATTTACTTTTAAAAATGTGGAGTCTCATTACTCCTGATTTTAATAATTGTAAACAATTTTACAACACCAAGTTATAGTCCAGCAATTTTATTTTAAATTCACAAGCTTTCGGAGATTTTCTCCTTCCTCAGGCAAATGTTTCAAGATCTCTATTTTCAGGCAAAAGTTTACAATTGTCAACCCCAGTCCATCACCGGCATCTCCACATCCTGATTTTAATAGTTCTTGGACATTTAAAAAAAAAATTAAGAAACTAAAAAGAAATTGTTTTTTACTTTTTCTTTCTGTCTCTTTTATCTCAGTCTTTTAATCTTATCCTCTCTTTATTTTGCTTTCTCTATCTGATTTTATAGTACATTTACTAATCTTGTCCGGCACTTCCTGGTTGTTAGTTTGCGCTGTTTGTGAATGAGCTTCACTTCCTGGTTCTCACAGCGGGCTTGCTTCAAGCTGATTGTTGGAGGGGACACAGAGATCCTTTCCTCCTCTTACAGCTCAGAGAAGCCCGGGAATGACCTTCTTGCATTTCTCAACTAAAGCAAATTGGCGCCCAGAAGCCCATGAAAAGTTTATGGATGACTTAGTTACTTATGAGTGGCGGGCGATGTGTGTTCGCCGCTCAGAGCAATTTCTGCCCTATTATTTCTAGAGTATTCTCCCCGAAGCAGCTGGCAGCCACTGTCAACCATTGTCTATGCAATATCTGATTTCAAGATGCTTACCAAAGTCTCTTCATCATGTATGGGGAGAATTTCCGTGGGGTCCTCCCAGTCTTCCACTGTAACATTGGTGGAGGATCAGCAGAACCCTCAGAGAAAGGGAGTAAACAGCCATTTATGTTGTTTCTCCGGGGCCTTCGCTGATCTTCCACCAACGTTGAAATGGAAGATCGGGAGAATCCCATGGAAATTCCCCCTGGAAAATTTTCATCCATCAGATCTCATAGTTGGGAGATTGCCAGGTATTCCCATTCCCTTCAAAGGCATTCTTCCCTCCCGTCTTACCCAGAGGCACCTGCACCTTTGGCTGATTCTTTCGAAACTCTTAGATAATTGGCTAAGTATAGCAAGTCAAATCCTAGTGACTGAGTTCTCCAATGTTAAACTTTTAGATTTAAGGAAAAACAATTGTGAGGAATATCCTCCCCTTGTCTCAGGTTTTCTGATCATTAGTCAAATGGGTTTTTTGTCAGATAAGTAAATCCGCTGGCCAATCTATTTCATCTTGAAGGCACAGTTATATAGAAATGATTCAGGAAATCCTCACAGCCCTCAATTCTAGTTATGTCTTTGATGTTTTGTAAAATTGATCCTTGGGGTTTTACCCTATCAAGTCATTATACAGTTACAATTGGCTAGTAGAACCAAAGGTACTGAAAATCTACAACTCATACCAGATTTCAGAAGGGCAAACTTTGCTAAAGTGGCAGACGATTTGGAACGGTTTAATTGGCTAACCCTACTGGATGGTGATGAGCCCGATGTAGAATACAAAGAAAAGTTTTTAAGAACAAGATAAAAAATGTGGAAGACAAATATGTACTCAAAGTCTAAAGAAGGGAATGTGGTAAGAAAAAGCCAAGGTGGCTGACTGGTCATATACAAAGACAAATAAGATGTAAACAAAAATATTTCCACAATCTTAAGATATCTAATACTGAACTAAACAGAGTTAAGTACAAAGAACAGCTAAAGAAAACAAAGGCTGCTATTAGATTAGCTAAAAGGATAATGGAAAAGAGAATTGTAGACAATTGTAGAAGTAATGGGAAAAGCTTTTTCAGTTTTGTGAAGAGTCAGAGGACTGTCAAAGACTGTACTGGGTCGTTGAAGGAAGCTCAGGAACAGTTTATGAAAGAGTCACTGGTATGGAAGATACATTAAATGAGCACTTTGCATCGGTCTTCACTCTTGAACACAATGCTCGACTGTTACAATTTAATGATGTTAATATTAAAACTAGTAATATTAACATAGATAAACATATTGTTTTAGATTGAATTAACTTGAAAATAGATAGAGCAGCCGGGCCGGATCAAATCCACCCGAGGGTCCTCAGGGAGATGGGACACGTGCTGTGCGAGCCCCTTGCCTGTATTTCTAATAGCTCACTGCTCTCTGTGATTGTTCCTGTAGACTGGAAGGAGGCTAATGTGGTCCCCATCTTTAAAAAAGGAGACAAGATGGAGCCGGGTAATTTATAGGCCCATTAGTTTGACATCAGTATTAGGAAAGATGCTTGAAGGAATCATTAGGGTTGTAATATATGATTACTTGGATAAAGAGGGACATACTGGGGACACCCAACATGACTTCAAAAACAGGTCATGTCTAACAAATTTGATTATATTTTTTGAAGAAGTCACCAAGATGGTGGATGAAGGAATCCCAGTAGACATTATCTTCTTAGACTTCCAAAAAGCTTTCGACAGGAGGCACAAGAGGCTTCTTTACAAGATCGCATGGTTTCCCACAGGGATCGGTGTTGGGACCGTTGCTCTTTTACTATTTTTATTAATGATCTAGGTGTAGGTATTGGGGGTACAATCTGCAAATTTGCAAATGGTACCAAGATCCGCGCGATGTAGATGATGCTCGACTGCTTCAGGTGGATCTTGATGTGTCTGGGGACCGGGCTCATGACTGGCAAATGGTGTTTAATTTGGAGAAATGCAATGTTTTGCATGTGAGCAGTTCAAATGCTCAACATACATACACCCTTCAGGGAAAAGTGTTAAAGTAGGTGGAGAAAGAAAGAGATCTGGAAGTTCTGTGCACAGGTCTCTAAAGGTTCATGATCAATGCCATGAAACAATAGCTACAGCAAATAGGATTTTGGATGCATTTATTGGATAATTGACTATAAGACAAAACATACTATTTTGTCCTTGTACAAGACCTTGGTCAGGCCTCATTTGGAATACTGTGTCCAGTTTTGGTCTCCTCACATGGTAAATGATATTGAGGCTTTGGAAAGGGTGCGGAAGAGGGCCACTAGATTAATTCCCAGCTTAAAACATCTTAGTTATCAAGATAGGCTAACAGAGCTGTGGCTCTACACTTTAGAGAAGTGTAGACTTAGGGGTAATCTGATTGAGGTTTCAAAGATGATGTAAGGAATAAATTATGTTCCCGTTGACATTTGTTCCAATTAAATATGTTAGGGAGGACCAGGGGTCACAATTTTAAGTTTTACAAGATCAGATCTAGGTTAGATGTCAGGAGGTAGTTCTTTTCCCAGAGAATGGTGGACCTCTGGAACAGGCTGCTGGATCGTGCGGTAGACGCCGATTCACTGAATTCCTTCAAGCGAGAACTGGACCTGTTTCTGGCTGGGGCAGAGATCACCTCTTACAAAAGGTAGGTAATGTAATGCATAGAATTATCAGGGCCAGAGTGATTTACTGGACTGGTTTCGATCACCAAAGGGGTCGGAGAGGAATTTCCCAGATTATTTTCCCCCAAATTGGCCTGCTTTTTTATCTGTTTTTTCGTCTCTTCCAGGACATCACATGGTGTGGGTAGGGAAATGTATATATTGTGATACATATGGTATCACGATTGTGTGGCACAGGCTGGATATACCGAATGGTCTTTTCCTGTCCGTCATTGTTCGTATTCGTATATAAGTCCAGAAAGATCTTTATAAAGTGCTTAAAATAGCTAACATGGATTTCTAGGGATATCATTGAAAGCTGGTAACTTATCATCAGCCTCCTTTACATCTTCTGCTGTCTGCCCTCTCTTGTAAGGAAAGGGGAAACTGCTGCTACCCATTCTTTCCACTCACCACCCTCCCTCCCCAACAACAAATAACACATAAAATCCTCTTGATTTTTACACCAGGATGCTGCTGGTCCAGAGAACAAAGCACATTTTTTCAAATTTTTTTTAACTTAAGTTTCATTAAAAATTCTACAAAAGAACAAAAGTTGTCACCATCCCTCATTCTCTGAACTTTTGACAATTTTTGATCCTTCTGCTTACTGCTCCTCTGTATATTCTTTAAAAAGTAACTCTTTAATAATTTACAAATTGGTAAGTCATATTTTGTGTGGGTAAATGACTAGCTGTACTGTTGTGCTATTGAGTAGCCCGCGCTTTAAGGTAGTGTTGGTATATAATTTTTAAAAAAGCACTCTAATTTCCTCCCTCGATTTATGAGCGGGCATACTTCTCTTTAGAGAAAGAATCTAATTAGGAAAGATTTATCTTGCCTCCATTTTGTTTCAGTCTTAAAACTTTCTTGCAAACTAAAGGTAAAACATTTTTTGGGGGCTTCTCTTGAGCCCAAGTCTGGTTGCCTCACTCCTAGATATATCTCCCCTTAATAATTTGCCTTTGAGCTTGTAAATCCCATTACCTTTAAATCAGGAAGCATATCTTGTACAAGTTTGCCCTGTTTCTGTTAAGAGATCTGGGGGTAGACTCCCCTTCCTCCCCGAGCAGACTTCTGGGGGCTGGATGGTGGAATGTGTTGGCCGACCACCTGATACTCACGGTGGGAGGCCTGGTCCATTTTGAGGGCCAGACCACATTAGCATCAGGACGGTGGGCTGCAGCTGGAGACCAAGCGCCCCGGGGCAGCCTGGCAGTCCTCCAAGCCAGAAGAAGGTAGGTCCATGGGAGAGGGGGGCTTGATCTCTGGAGAGACAGGGGGAGCCAGAGTGGCAGCAGCCCAGGCTGGTTTTGCGCAGCCTGAAGGAGCATTCCTGCTCCTCCCGGCCCCACAGCGCTTGCTCCGCCCAGTTCAGTCCTGTGCTAGAATGGTATCAGGGTCCTATTGATATCATAGGACCCCAATTTAAATACCTAAATGAGCTGTTTGCTCTCTTCAGGCGGTCACCCGGGCTGCCTATTTGGAGGACCCCAGCAAAATGGAGATGGCCACAGCGATGGCAGCAATGTGGCTGTAAATTCTTCCATGCCACTTTTGGGGCCCGGTGTCCCATTTCCATTGGGTGGGAGGATTGAAAATTGAGCCCCTGGTCTCCACCTGTTTATAAAATTCATGGCATTATCTACATTAGTAAGAGCACAAAACAATCTATTCAACTTAGAGACAAGAGGGGTGTAATATGCTTCATGTTGTTATTCTTTCTTAGGTGTTTCCTTATATTACAAGTGCACTTTATGCCAGATATTGCTCTTTGGCATTGACACTGTGAACTTTGCTGAGGTGAAAACAAGGACAAAACAGTAAATTTAGCTTCAGCTATTGTACACCCAACCATTCAGTGCACTTTGTTTCTCGCCTTTAGTCTGAGGTTAGGTGCAGCCTCACAAATTGTTCCAAATGTGAAACTGTGCAGGTCTGTACAAACATCTTATTAGTGTGCCTAGCCCTGGCCTGATAATAGATCTCATTCTGATAATTGTTCCCACCCCTGCATTTGCTTTGTGCTTCATCGACAGAAGTCAATACTTCTTTCTGTACAAATTTACATGTTCACATTTTGCCACAAATAGTGCACAGAGGAAATTTTCCTCCATAATTTTCTCATTCACATCCTTTATCATGTGCCACTTTGCTTAAACCAGGAATAAGTGCAATGAAGCCCACTTAAAGAAGTCTGTACCATTGAGATGCCACTACATTTTGTTTTTTATATATAATTTTTATATATATAAAATTCGCAAGTAACGAACTTACTTAAATCTGAAGGTCTGGGCTAGGACACAATTATATTTCATTTGCAGAAAAATTAGTATCAATTCTCATTAGAATTGCTAACTTCTGATGTTCAGTAGTGTCTTAACTTGTTTTCTGCTTTTATTGATATTAATAAAATATCTGGGTTTGAACAAGTTGGTCCCTAGCTCCTTTAAAATAAGTCTTATGAGGAAACATGAAAAAGGTGCATTTGGATTCGGTGAAGACCTGGAAGTCCACAACAGAGATTAGAAGTGATGCAGAGAAGAGACTAGGCTCAAACTTAACTCTGAAATTTGTGATAGACTGTCACTGGTGTCTGCATTATGCCTGACTGGGGGCATATTTTCTTTCCTGAGTTTCACCAGTGCAGGATGTGCAAGAGTTGGGACATTGGGTAAGGAATCACTTTCACAGGACCCCTGCACAACTTTCTGTAGTACATGACTTTTTGGCTAGCCAGAAATGGGGGACAACTTAATTTCAATATTACGATTGATTAAAATGGGTTTAATTGAAGTATATGTGCATTCATTTAGGACAACATTGTACTGCGTGCATTGCTCATCCATCTAGACTGGTTATAAAAGGAAACTCCTTACTCAATAGAACTCTTAAGGGCAGATTTCCTTCATATTATTTTACTTTCTTTTTCCAAGTACCTTTTTAGTGCTAGTCTTTTCTCTCTTTTCATATTTTTACACTTTTTATTTGATTTTTTAAAAATTCTATGCATTATTTTATATTTTTAATTTACTTTTAATAGAACATATAAGAAATGCTTATGTTGACGTAAAAAGTGCCAAATATTGTCTACAAATTTATCAGAAACAGCAACAACAACTTGCATTTATATAGCACCTATAACATAGTAAAATGTCCCAAGGTGCTTCACGGGAGCGTTGTCAAACAAAATTTGACACGGAGCCATATATGGAAATATTAGGACAGGTGGGAAGTGGGTTTTAAGGAACATCTTAAAGGAGGAGAGAGAGGTAGAGAGCCGGAAAGCTTTAGGGAGGGAATTGCAGAGCTTAGGGCCTAGTCAGCTGAAGGCACGGCTGCCAATGGTGGAGCGATTAAAATCGGCGATGCGCAAGAGGCCAGAATTGGAAGAGCACAGAGATCAAGAAGAGTTGTAGGGCTGGAGGAGGTTACAGAGATAGAGAGGCACAAGGCCAAGGAGGGATTTGAAAACAAGGATGAGAATTTTAAAATCGAGGCATTGCCAGACCAACAGCCAATGTCAGCGAACGTAGGGGTGATGGATGAACAGGACTTGGTGTGAGTTAGGATACGGGCAACAGAATTTTGGATGAGCTCAAGTTTATGGAGGGTGGAAAATGGGAGGCCAGCCAGGAGAGCATTGGAATAGTCAAGTCTAGAGGTAACAAAGGCATGGATGAGGGTCTCAGCAGTAGATGAGCTGAGGCAGAGGTGGAAACCGGCAATGTTACAGAGGTGGAAGTAGGCAGTATTGATGATGGAGCGGATATATGGTCGGAAGCTCATCTCAGGGTCAAATAGGACGCCAAGGTTGCGAACAGTCTGGTTCAACCTCAGTCAATGGTTAAGGAGAGGAATGGAGTTGGTGGCCAGGGAACGGAGTTTGTGGCGTGGACTGAAGACAATGGCTTCGGTCTTCCCAATATTTAGTTGGAAGAAATTTCTGCTCATCCAGTACTAAATGTCGGACAAGCAGCGGGACAAATCAAAGGCAATGGAGGAGTCAAGAGAGATGGTGGTGAGGTAGAACTGGGTGTCGTCAGCATACATGTGGAACCTGATGTTGTGTTTTCGGATGATGTCGCCAAGTGGTAGCAGGTAGATGAGAAATAGGAGGGAGCCAAGGATAGATCCTTGGGGGACTCCAGAGGTAATGGTGTGGGAGCAGGAAGAGAAGTCATTGCAGGTGATTCTCTGGCTACGACTGGATAGATAGGAATGGAACCAGGCCAGGGCAGTCCCACCGAGCTGGACGACAGAGGAGAGGCGTTGGAGGAGGATGGTGTGGTCAACCAGGTCAAAGGCTGCAGACAGGTCAAGAAGGATGAGGAGGAATGGTTTAGCATGGTCACAGTCAGATAAGTCATAATTTGTGACTTTGATAAGAGCTGTTTTAGTGCTGTGGCAGGGGCGGAAACCTGATTGGAGGGGTTCAGACATGGAATATGGACACAGATTTGGGAGGCAACAACATGTTCGAGGACTTTGGAGAGGAAAGGGAAGTTGGAGGTGGGATGGTAGTTTGCAAGAACAGAGGGGTCAAGAGTGGGTTTTTTGAGGAGGTATGAGATGATGGCAGATTTGAAGGGGAGGAGGACAGTACCTGAGGGGAGGGAACCGTTAACAATATCAGCTAACATGGGGGCCAGGAAGGGAAGTTGAGTGGTTAGCAGTTTGGTGGGAATGGGGTCGAGGGAATAGGAGATGGGTTTCATGGGCAAGATGAGCTCGGAGAGGGCATGAGGGGAGATAGGGGAGAGACTATAGAACAATGCAAGTTCAGGACTAGGGCAGGAGGGAACCTTAGGGGAAGTTTGGTTTTGTGGGCTCGGGGAAGGAGGGAAGCGACAGAGGCAGCTCAATGGATGGTCTCAATCTTAGTGACAAAGAAGTCCATGAGCTCCTTACACTTGTTGTTGGAGGTGAGGGTGGAGGGGGCAGGGGAGAAGGGATTCAGAAGACGGTTTGTAGTGGAGAAGAGAAGCAGGGGGTTATCTTTGTGTTCCAGGATGATCCTGGAATAGTGAGCAGTTTTGGCAGAGGAGAACAGGACCCAATAGTGCTTTATGTGGTCCAGCCAGATCTGATGATGAATGGCTAAACCAGTTGTCTACTATAAACGTTGAAGTCTGCGACCTTTGAACTTAAAGGAGCGGAGTTGAGAGCCATACCAGGGGGAATGACCAGGGTGAGAGACGGTAATGGTTTTAAAGGGGACAAGGGCATCAAAGGTGGAGGTGAGGGTGTGATTGAGCTACAGAAATGTTGTGGTGAATGGAGGGCCAAAGGCTAGACAGTTGGGAATTTGAAAGTGCTATTGTAATTGACTTGGGGAAGAATTTTTTCCCAGGGGCAGACATAGAAGGAAGTGAGGTTGGGAGGGGTAAGGGCAATGTGACTGGAGAGGGGGATACAAGGAAGTGATCAGAGATAGCCTTATCTGTGATTGACATGATGGGAATAGAGAGGCCACGTCAGATGGCACGATCGAGGGGGTGGCCATTAATATGGGTAGGGGAGTATACATGGAGGGAAAGATTAAAGGAGGCGAGGGCAGTGAACTCAGAGGAGAGAGGACATGATGAGTTGAGATGCAAGTTGAAAACCCACTGTAACTGAAGCTGAGTGCACTAGATACAGCAAAGGTTATGGGTCCTGACAACATCCCGGCTGTAGTGCTGAAGAATTGTGCTCCAGAATTAGCCAAGCTGTTCCAGTACAGCTACAACACTGGCATCTAACTGACAAAGTGCAAAATTGCCCAGTTATGCCCTGTCCACAGAAAGCAGGACAAATCAAATCTAGCCATTTACCACCCCATCAGTCGACTCTCAATCATCAGCAAAGTGATGGAAGGTGTCATTGACAGTGCTATCAAATGGCACTTACTCACCAATAGTCTGCTCACAGATGCTCAGTTTGGGTTCCGCCAGGACCACTCGGCTCCAGACCTCATTACAGCCTTGGTCCAAACATGGACAAAAGAGCTGAATTCCAGAGGTGAGGTGAGAGTGACTGCCCTTGACATCAAAGGCAGCCTTTGACCAAGTGTGGCATCAAGGAGCCCCAGTAAAATTGAAGTCAATGGGAATCAGGGGGAAAACTCTCCAGAGGCTGGAATCATACCTAGCACAAAGGAAGATGGTAGTGGTTGTTGGAGACCAATCATCTCAGCCCCAGGACATTGCTACAGGAGTTCCTCAGGGCAGTGTCCTAGGCCCAAACATCTTCAGCTGCTTCATCCTCACTTCTGACCTTCATCATAAGGTCAGAAATGGGGATGTTTGCCGATGATTGCACAGTGTTCAGTTCCATTTGCAACCCCTCAGATAATGAAGCAGTCCGTGCCCGCAGGACTTGTTGCCCGGCAGCAAGACCCGGACAACATCCAGGCTTGGTCTCATAAGTTGAAAGCAACATTCACGCCAGGCAAGTGGCAGGCAATGACCATCTCCAACAAAAGAAAGTCTAACCACCTCCGCTTGACATTCAACGGCATTACCATCGCCCAATCCACCACCATCAATATCCTAAGGGTCACCATTGACCAGAAACTTAACTGGATCAGCCACATAAATACTGTGGCTGCAAGAGCAGGTCAAAGGCTGGGTATTCTGTGGCGAGTTACTCACCTCCTTACTCCCCAAAGCCTTTTCACCGTCTACAAGGCACAAGTCAGGAGTGTGATGGAATACTCTCCACTTGCCTGGATGAGTGCAGCTCCGACAGCATTCAAGAAGCTGAACACCATCCAGGATAAAGCAGCCCGCTTGATTCACCACCTTAAACATTCACTTCCTCCACCACCGGCGCATTGTTGCTGCAGTGTGTGCCATCTACAAGATGCACTGCAGCAACTCTCCAAGGCTTCTTCGACAGCACCTCCCAAACCCACAACCTCTACCACCTAGAAGGACAAGGGCAGCAGGCAAATGGGAACAACACTACCTGCACATTCTCCTCCAAGTCACACACCATCCTGACTTGGAAATATATCGCCGTTCCTTCATCGTTGCTGGGTCAAAATCCTGGAACTCCCTTCCTAACAGCACTGTGGGAGAACCTTCACCACATGGGCTGCAGCGGTTCAAGAAGGCGGCTCACCACCACCTTCTCAAGGGCAATTAGGGATGGGTAATAAATACTGACCTTGCCAGCGACGTCTACATCCCATGAATGAATAAAAAGGAACATTCAATGGAAAGTTAGGTGTAGATGAACCGAACGATCTAAGGATTCAAATACATAACTCCTTGAAAGCGCAAGTGCATAAAAAAAGGTTAATAGCATTTTGAGTTTTATAAATAGGAGCATCGAGTTCAAAAACAAAGAGGTAATGATAAGGTTGTACAAGGCAAAGGTTAGACTGCAGTCATGAGTATTATTTGTTTGCCGTTCTGGGCACCCTATTAATGAAAGTAAATTAAAGCCATAGAGAGTGTACAGCGCAGATTCACCAGGATGATATCAAGGATGAGAAACTATAGTTATGAGGATACACTTGAGATACTGGGACTATTTCCACTGGAACAGAGAAGACTAAGAGGAGATTTAATTGAGGTTTTTAGAATTATGAAGGGTTTTGATAGGATGAATAAGGAAAGATTATTTTCTCTGGTTGGGCAGTCAGTGACGAGGGGTCATCAATTTAAAATTGTCACAAAGGGAGTGAGGTGAGACGATATGAGGAAATTCTTTATCCTTTTCCCAACTTTCGTCAAATTTTGTTTTGATCTCTTATATTCAAATGAACCAAGTAGTGATCTCTAATTATTGATTAGATTTATTTGTACAAATATCAACAACCATATGTGTATGAAACTCTAATGGACCAACCGTTTGACTTGGGTGGATCATTGGAGATAGAACACTTTATTGATAATTGTCATATTTTCTTTGACAAGTTTAATCATTTTTTATGCATTGAAGACAATTTTATATCGCTGGAAAATAACACAGTAAGATAGCTATACTGTTGGTAAAAACAGGGAAATTGCAACACATTTCACAAGGCTATCCATACTTTGCTAAATAAACAGGAACTCTATACAGTCAGGACAGTGTGAGCACTGACTCAAACTAAGGGCAAATGTTGCTGTTGGCAACACAAAGACAATGACATACAACCACCATTTGCAGTCAAATTTCTATCATCAAAAACATGGCAAGGAAGATTCCATTTTATTATAATTGTTGCAACTTGAACAAGAAACAAAGAAGGAAGAAGAATCAGGGAACGATTGTAGCAATGACACAGATGGGGAAACGAGAGTAGACGTGAAGGGGAAATTGGTCTTTCCTGAAGAAATCACCATGACAATTCTAAAAGCAGATTGTGTGTTGTGGTTTAGATTAAGTTAGCGGATGATGGTGATAGTCACTGCTTGTAAGATGATAAGGTAAGAGTTCTAAATAAAACAAACAGATATATGTGTAAATCACCAATGGAAATGTGTGGCTAATAATTGGGAAAGAAGAGGTACTAGAAAGGCTAGCTGTACTTAAAATAGATAAGTCACCTGATCTGGATGGCTTGCATCCTAGGATTCTGAGGGAAGTAAGGGGAGAAATTGCAGAGGTACTGGCCATAATCTTCCAGACATCCTTAGATATGGGGGTGGTGTCAGAGGACTGGAGAATTGTAAATGTTACACCCCTGTTCAAAAAAGGGTGTAAAGATAAATCCAGCAACTATAGGCCAGTCAGTTTAACCTTGGTGGTGGGGAAACATGTGGAAACGATAATCCAGGACAGAATTAATAGTCACTTGGATGAGTGTGGATTGATTAGGGAAAGCCAGCATGGATTTGTTAAAGGCAAATAGTGTTTAACCAGCTTGATAGAGTTTTTTGATGAGGTAACAGAGAGGGTAGATGAGGGCAATGCAGTTGATGAGGCGTATATGGATTTTCAAAAAGCGTTTGATAAAGTGCCACATGTTAGGCTTGCTATTAAGATTGCGGCCCATGGAATAAAGGGGACAATAGCAACATGGATACAGAATTGGTTAAATGACAGGAAACAGAGAGTAGTGGTGAACGGTTGTTTTTTAGACTGGAGGGTGCAGCAGTGTTCCCCAGGGGTCGGTGCTGGGACCGCTGCTTTTCTTGATATATATTAATGACTTGGACTTGGGAGTACAGGGCACAATTTCCAAATTTGCAGATGACACAAAACTTGGAATGGGTAGTGAACAGTGAGGAGGACAGTGATAGACTTCAAGATGCTGGTGGCATGGGCAGACACGTGGCAGATGAAGTTTAACGCGGAAAAATGCGAGGTGATGCTTTTCAGTAGGAAAAATGAGGAGAGGCAATATAAATTAGAGGGCACAATTCTAAAAGAGGCAGAGGAACAGAAGGATCTGGAGGTATATGTGCACAAATCGTTGAAGGTGGCAGAGCAGGTTGAGAAAGCATTTTAAAAAAGCACACGGGGTCCTGGGCTTTATAAATAGAGGCATAGAGCACAAAAGCAAGGAATCATGATGAACCTTTATAAAACACTGGTTCGACCACAACTGGAGTACTGTGTCCAGTTCTGGACACTGCACTTTAGGAAGGATGTGAAGGCCTTAGAGAGGGTGCAGAAGAGATTTACTAAAATGATTCCAGGGATGAGGCACTTAAATTACATGGATAGACTGGAGAAGCTGGGATTGTTCTCCTTGGAACAGAGATGCTTGAGAGGAGATTTGATAGAGGTATTCAAAATCATGAAGGATCTAGATAGGTTAGATAGAGAGAAACTCTTCTCATTGGTGGAAGGGTCAAGAACCAGAGGGCATACATTTAAGATGATTGGTAAAAGAACCAAAGGTGACATGAGGAAAAACTTTTTTATGCAGTGGATGGTCAAAGGGACTTAGGGGTTCAGGTACATAGATCATTGAAGTGTCATGAACAGGTGCAGAAAATAATCAAGAAGGCTAATGGAATGCTGGCCTTTATATCTAGAGGACTAGAGTACAAGGGGGCAGAAGTTATGCTGCAGCTATACAAAACCCTGGTTAGACCGCACCTGGAGTACTGTGAGCAATTCTGGGCACCGCACCTTCGGAAGGACATATTGGCCTTGGAGGGAGTGCAGCGTAGGTTTACTAGAATGATACCCGGCCTTCAAGGGTTAAGTTACGAGGCGAGATTACACAAATTGGGGTTGTATTCTCTGGAGTTTCGAAGGTTAAGGGGTGATCTGATCGAAGTTTATAAGATATTAAGGGGAACAGATAGGGTGGATAGAGAGAAACTATTTCCGCTAGTTGGGGATTTTAGGAGTGGGGGCACAGTCCAAAAATTAGAGCCAGACCTTTCAGGATCGAGATTAGAAAACATTTCTACATACAAAGGGCTGTAGAAGATGGGAACTCTCTTCCGCAAACGGCAATTGATACTAGCTCAATTGCTAAATTTAAATCTGAGATAGATAGCTTTTTGGCAACCAAAGGTATTAAGGGATATGGGCCAAAGGCAGGTATATGGAGTTAGATCACAGATCAGCCATGATCTTATCAAATGGCGGAGCAGGCATGAGGGGCTGAATGGCTTACTCCTGTTCCTATGTTCCTAAGTGATCTGGAATCTGGGATGCACTGCCCAAGGGAATGGTGGAGACAGAGTCAATCATGGCCTTCAAAAGGGAACTGGATAAGTACTTGAAACGAAAAAATGTGCAGGGCTACGGGGACAGGGTGGGGGAGTGGGACTAGCTGGATTGCTCGTGCATAGAGCCGGACGAACTCGTTGGGCCGAATGGCCTCCTTCTGTGCTGTAACCTTTCTATGATTCTATGAGGGACAAGAGACTTCCCAGTTTAGAAAGGTGAAATATAAAATCTGATGAGTCTCCTTCCTACTGAATTCAATTGAATTTACAGCCTTACAAATTGTTGCGTAATAATGGAATGATAATGTTACAAAGTGTTTCAGGGAATGTTGTTGCAAAAGTCATCAGAATAACTTGATGAATTTTATTTTTTGATCTTTACCCTTCCGAATAAATAGAAACTTTATATGGTGAACTTACCACAAATATTTCGATTGGCACTTTAAGGGTTAATAATATTCCCCTAATTTACCGATGGAATAATTAAGTAGATTTTTGTGTGAATATTTGGAATGGAGGATGGTTACTCTATATATGAATGAGAGGAAACAAAAATAGAACAAGGTACATATTAAATATAGGATTTAAACTCATCACTAAAGGTTCAAGAAACATCCTTGCCTATGTAGGTAAAAGGCAAGTGCTTAATAGGTGTGGTTCAAGCTCATCCACCAAGTGTACGTGCTTGTCAAAGCATATCTAAGTGATGTTTGTTCCTTTCTCTGTGCATTCCCAAGAACAGGTACATTGCTGATGTCAAGAGCTCCATGGCAACACATTATCCATTTGGCAGTGAGACAAGGATGGGTTCATGTTACAGGGTAGATCAACAATGACTCACTCCAACAACAATTGTATGCGTCCTTCAGGTTAAGGTGTAGTGCACCTAATTAGTAGTATATTTTTGAGATTATTTGTAAAATGTTCAAAATTACTAAATTGTAGAGCATATCTGTTGAATGAGAGTTATTAATAATAAATTGTTTTTTCGAAGACTGTTACAACATTACACTGTCAGGGTTAGCTGCCTGATGAGACCAGTGAAAAAGAAAACAAAGTATAGTAAAAGCAACTGTCATGCAAATACCTAGGAACAACAAACACAATAAGCTTGTATACCATTGGGTTTGCATATAAACAGAAAAGACATTGTGATTCCATTTCCATGTGTAAAAATAAAACAATATAGCATGATCTAGTGTCAGTCTATAGCCAGGCCTGTCTCTGCTACTCCCAGCTATTCATTAGCCCTAATTTTGCGATACTTTGTTGGTGGCATGGATCCTCGCTAGGGTGGGCATGGCTTGTGAAATTGGGTGTGCAAGCTAATTTGCCCAATTCTCAGCATGCTGCATTTAGTAACAAAAAGATAACAAATTTTTGGAGGCCCTGCTGGTGACATTAAAGATTGTAGTTATTAAAAATATGTCCAACATCGGATTTCATAGTATTCTACTACGTGTTCGCTGAAAGAACTGCGTGCCCACATAAAATAGGAACAGCAGTATATGGATAACCTGGCCTGTGTGAATTGGCTTCTTAAAGGTGTGTATCACCTTTTGTTAGTAGTTGGAAAGTTATTTTGCCTTATTATATTGCTTTATCAGCATTTTTGCTGGTGCATTGATTTTTGTTAAGACTTTATTTTTCACGTTGCAAGACTTTTGTTTCCAAACATGTTTCTTATAACAGTCTTGTTTCTAGCTGCTATTTCACTTGCTGCAACTAAAGTGGATAGATGGGAATTCCTTTGGGAATTCCAATGGCAGTCCTTTATTTGGAGGAGGAGGGGCAGATCTTGAGGGGACAAGAAAGGCATGTGTGGTTATACCTCAAGCGTTATATACTTACCCCAGGATCTGTATGTAGTGATGCAAAAGGTTCTTCCTGGGTATGTTAGAGGAGACCTGTCTTTGCACCTCTGCTTCACAAAGGAGACTGCTACAAAGTTGTGATGTCTTCTGGAGGTTGAAACATAGAAACATAGAAAATAAGAGCAAGAGTAGGCCATTTGGCCCTTCGGGCCTGCTCCGCCATTCAATATGATCATGGCTGATCCTTTATCTCAATACCATATTCCCGCTCTCTCCCCATACCCCTTGATGCCTTTTGTGTCTAGAAATCTATCTAGCTCCTTCTTAAATATATTCAGTGACTTGGCTTTCGTAGCCTTCTGTGGTAGAGAATTCCACAGGTTTACCACCCTCTGAGTGAAGACATTTCTCCTCATCTCAGTCCTAAATGTCCTACCCCATATCCTGAGACTGTGACCCCTTGTTCTGGACCCCTCAGCCAAGGGAAACATCCTCCCTGTATCCAGTCTGTTTAGGCCTGTCAGAATTTTATATGTTTCAATAAGATCCCCTCTCATTCTTCCAAACTCGAGAGAATACAGGCCGAGTCGACCCAATCTTGCCTCATACGACAGTCCTGCCATCCCAGGAATCAGTCTGGTGAACCTTCGCTGCACTCCCTCTATGGCAAGTAAGGAGACCAAAACTGCACACCATACTCCAGGTGTGGTCTCACCAAGGCCCTGTATAACTGCAGTAAGACAGCCTTGCTCCTGTACTCAAATTCTCTTGCAATGAAGGCCAACATACCATTTGTCTTCCTAACTGCTTGCTGCATCTGCATGTTTGCTTTCAGTGACTGGTGTACAAGGGCACCCAGGTCCCTTTGTACATCAACATTTCCCAATCTATCACCATTTAAATAATACTCTGCCTTTCTGTTTTTCCTTCCGAAGTGGACAACTTCACATTTATCCACATTACATTGCATCTGCCATGTATTGCCCACTCACTTAACTTGTCTAAATCGCCTTGAAGCCTCTTTGCATCCTCCTCACAACCCACAATCCCACCTAGTTTTGTGTCGTCAGCAAACTTGGAAATATTACATTTGGTTCCCTCATCCAAATCATTGATATATATTGTGAATAGCTGAGGCCCAAGCACTGATCCCTGAGGTACCCCACAAGTCACTGCTTGCCACCCGAAAAAGACCCATTTATTGCTACTCTCTGTTTCCTGTCTGTTAACCAATTTTCAATCCATGCCAGTATATTACCGCCAATTCCGTGTGGTTTAATTTTGCACACTAACCTCTTATGTGGGACTTTATCAAAGTTCTTCTGAAAATCCAAATAAACCACATCCACTGCTTCTCCCTTATCTATTCTACCAGTGACATCCTCAAAAAACTCCAGTAGGTTTGTCAAACATGATTTCCCTTTCATAAATCTATGTTGACTTTGTCTAATCCCGTTGCTATTTTCTAAATGCCCTGTTATCACATCCTTTATAATAGACTCTAGCATTTTCCCTACTACTGATGTTAGGCTAACCAGTCTGTAGTTCCCTGTTTTCTCTCTCCCTCCTTTTTTAAATAGTGGGGTTACATTTGCCACCCTCCAATCTGCAGGAACTGTTCCATAATCTATAGAATTTTGGAAGATGACAACTAATGCATCCACTATTTCCATGGCTACCTCTTTTAGTACTCTGGGATGCAGATTATCAGGTCCTGGGGATTTATCGGCTTTCAGTCCCATTAATTTCTCCAGCACTATTTTTTTACGAATACTAATTTCCTTTAATTCCTCCTTCTCACTAGTCCCTTGGTTCCCTAGCTTTTCTGGGAAGTTATTTGTGTCCTCTTCCATGAAGACAGAACTAAAGTATTTGTTTAATTGCTCTGCCATTTCCTTGTTCCCCATTATAAATTTTCCCGTTTCTGACAGTAAGGGATCTACATTTGTCTTCACTAATCTTTTTCTTTTTACGTTCTTGTAGAAGCTTTTACAGTCCACTTTTATGTTCCTTGCAAGTTTACTCTCATACTCTATTTTTCCCCTCTTAATCAATTTCTTGGTCCTTTTTTGCTGAATCCTAAGCTGCTCCCAATCCTCAGGCTTGCTACTTTTCCTAGAAACTTTATCTGACTCCTCTTTGGATCTAATACTATCCTTAATTTCTTTTGCTAGCCATGGTTGGGCCGCTTTTCCTTTCATGTTTTTGCTCCAGAAAGGAATGTATAATTGTTGCAATTCATGTATTCGTTCCTTAAATGTTAGCCATTGCCTATCCACCGTCATGCCTTTTAATGTAGCTTCCCAATCTATCATAGCCAACTCACTCCTCATACCTTCGTATTTTCCTTTGTTTAGATTTAGGACCCTAGTTTTGGATTGGACTACTTCACTTTCCATCTTAATGAAGAATTCTATCATGTTATGGTCAATCTTCCCTAAAGGACCCCGCACAACAAGATTATTAATTAACCCCTTCTCATTGCACAATACCCAATCTAGGATAGCCTGTTCCCTGGTTGGCTCCTCAACGTACTGGTCTAAAAAAACATCTTGTACACACTCCAGGAATTCATCCTCCAAAGTATTATTGCTAATTTGGTTTGGCCAGTCTATATGTAGATTAAAGTCACCCATGATTACTGTAGTACCCTTGTTACATGCATCTCTAATTTCCTGTTTGATGCCATCCCCTACATCACCACTACTGTTTGGAGACCAATAGACAACTCCCACCAGTATTTTCTGCCCCTTTGTGGTTCTTAACTCCACCCAGACTGATTCTACATCTTGATTTTCTGAGCCAATATCCTTTCTCACTATTGCTCTGATTTCATCCTGTGTAGGACGTAGGCATCTTGCACTCTGACTTCAAAGAAAATCGGGTAGAGTTCAAAACAGGCTACCAATTCAGTACCATCCAAGGTAAATTTATATCCCAATCTCTTCTTAAATTTTAATCCCCCTCACTGTCACATCAGTTCTGGATGCTAGGAATACACAGGTAGTCCTAGTAAACAGCATTGTTAGGGCACAAGTGATAGGATGATGTACTCTCATCATTTGGATGTCATGTAAATACACGCACCCATTGTTGGACAGATATATTGTATGTCTCCTGTCATTTCAGGCAAACAATCCCAGAATTAATGGATGACAGCTAAGAGCTGGTGGAGTGGTTCCTGAAGAATTTCTACATTCTGGCATAACTCCAGTGAAATATCCTACCATTTGTGTTTGCACTGTGAAGGGAATACTCTGCCCTATCATGGAAATCTGAGTCAAAATCATTAAATTTTGCCCTATGATTCTTTGGAAATCCTTGGAACTGGTGTAATTACATTGGATGTTACTGTAGTTCACCTGGTCCTAATGCAGACCCACTCCATTATCTCTTCTGGACTCTCTAGGACTGGTCTCCCAACCTCCTCTCTCAGTCCTTCCTCTTGCATTCCCAGTCTGATGTTAATTGTACCACATGCTGCCTGGCTGCAGGTATCACTCTAGATCACAACTCGATTCAAATTGGATCTTCCTGATTCTGCCTGGGTTGCAGCCTTTCTGATTCCAATTTCCCCAGTTTTGCATCATTAATTGTGATTGTGCAGAGTGGTGATAGCAACTGGAACAGTTAACGCAAGACATGCTGCTGGAGACAGGAAGACAAGCATGTGAAGAGTGCTGGAAAGTCAGAATAGAAGGAACAAGCTGGGACTGGGCCAAGAGCAAGTGAGATCACTCCCCAAAATGAGCTACAGTACCATCCAGTGCAATCACTGAGTGCAGGATAGCTGTGGGGATCAACATCAACCTAGGTGGGAGCAGGGAGACCCAGTCTGATCAGGGCAGTCCATTCTGTGATTCTGTCCATTTTTCTATTTTCCCAAAACTAATGTTTTTTTTTAAATCCTTGGAAAAACTTGAGAAACCAACATTTTCCAAAGAAAATTAGTAGACAGATTTCTGACGGTCTTGGTATTGAGTTACTGTGGCTTTGGTCAAAAGATAATTCATAGTTTTGTAACAGTGGCAAGATAAGAAGGCATAGAATGCTTACACATAATGCACCCTCCTTTCACATTTGATTTCATTTGAATGTAAAATTGAAAGCCTCAACATTTTTTTTATTTGATTATCATGGACTTTGATCTTTCAGAAACAGAAGACTGCATTTTTGTTTTTAATTTTTGGAAAACGTTAGATTCTGCACTCTGCACACAGATAAGATCACTGATATTATGTTTGCCATATTTGTTCTGTGAGAGGAGCTGGAGGCTGTTAGTGATAGTTTACTCCATTGTTGGCCAGCATGCTGATCTCTGAATAGCTGCATTGCAACCTCCATTGAACAAATTCTAGCTTGACTCAGTTGTGGATGCTAATCTTGCATTTGCCCTTGAAATGAAGTAAAGAAAAATTCCTGACTGCTGTCCCAAATAATAACGATGTGCCTTGGAGAAAATTGGTCCCTAGGATTGTTCAATCATCATCATCATCTGATAATGATTAGTAGCCACACATTTTCATAGCATGGCATTTTTTTCAAAAACAAAGGAATTGTGCCATCTAAAAATTAGTTCAGAAACACTGGGTGAGAATTTCAACATCATTGTGCCCGTTTTTCTGGCTGTAAAATTGACTTTGGGGGGAACCAATTTTGGATCATGACCTTCTGTGCCTGATCTCCCCCGGAATTGCGTCAGCTGCCAAATCAAAATTGGTCTGCAAATAGGTGGAGCTTGCACCGTGCACACTTCACCCAGTTGTTATGAATCTTGAGCAGCCTAACCAGTCATTAAAGGGACCACTGGAGGCTGCTCAAAAAAGGTAATAACATTTTTTAATAGTTTCATTTCTGTGGAGCTAGGAGGAGTAGGAGTGCTCCTCTTGGCTCCACAAAAACACTGCAGGCTGCTGCTGGCCTGGGCTTGTCCCTCCCCCCACCTTCCACTTCACCTCTCCCCCCTACCCCCACCCCCCCAGGACTTACTTGCCAGCAGACTAGGCTTCAGACCCCAACCAGCGAGCTGCATTGGGATGCCCGATTGGCATCTGCAGCCTGTCAGTTTAATGCAAAAGAGGTCCTATGCTCAATTTAGATCGGGATGTGGACATACGCAAATGATACGGTAATGATGGGATGACATTGAGCATACAATTTGCTGTCATTTTCACTTCATTAACATCATTGCAATTAATGCCAGTTTTACAACCAACCTACTGGCTTAGCAGGATCAGCGGTGAAAGTGGAAGTGCTGTTCAAAGGGACACAGCTTGTAAAAAAATTTTCACCTAAAAGTCCTATTTCTTATACCATTTTGGTCCATTTCTGTTCTAACTTATTCTTCTTGCATTGGGAATGCAAATCATAGGATTGTGGTCTTGCTATAATGTTTCTCCTCATTAGCATATATCGAAATAAGCTTCAGGCAGCAGTGGCACCCACATCACACAGAGGCCCCAGATCCAACTGAAAATGGCACCACAGCCATTAAGAGGCAGAAACTCAACGTAAAGGAGGTAGTAAAAATGTAATTCCAGCGCCAATGATGTGCTGAAAAAGGGAGTAAATTCAGAACCAAAGACTTGGAAACAAGGCTAATGATATCTGGCACTTGCCCATTAGTCCAGTGAAACACTAGTGCAGTGTAGTCCTATATAGAGTACGGTAGCATAGTGGTTATGTTACTGGATTAGTAATCTAGAGGTCCAGATTAATAATCCAGAGTTATGAGTTCTATTTACTGCCACAGCAGCTAGGGAATTTCAATTCAATTAATAAAATAAAATCTGGAATTAAAATACTAATATCAGTAATGGCGGCAATGTAACTACTGGATTGTTGTAAAAACCCATCAAACCTGCCGTCCTTACCTTGTCTGGCCTATATGTGACTCCAGACCAACAGCAATGTGGTTGATTCTTAATTGCCCTCTGAAATGGCCGAGCAAGCCAGTCAGTTGCACAATCTTGCTTTTAAAAAAAAAAGTCATAATAAGAATAAAACCAGATGGACCACTCGGCACTGGACACGACAAAGGGAAACCAAGCCCAGTCGACCCTGCAAAGTCCTCCTCACTAACATCTGGGGACTTGTATCAAAATTGGGAGAGCTGTCCCACAGACTAGTCAAGCAACAGCCTGACATAGCCATACTCACAGAATCATACCTTTCAGCCAATGTCCCAGACTCTTCCATCACCATCCCTGGGTATGTCCTGTCCCACCGGCAGGACAGACCGACCAGAGGTGGCAGTACAGTGATATACAGTCAGGATGGAGTGGCCTTGGGAGTCCTCAACATTGACTGTGGACCCCATGAAATCTCATGGCATCAGGTCAAACATGGGCAAGGAAATCTCCTGCTGATTGCCACCTACCGCCCTCCCTCAGCTGATGAATCAGTCCTCCTCCATGTTGAGAAGCACTGAGGGGAGCAAGGGCACAGAATTTACTCTGGGTGGGGGACTTCAATGTCCATCACCAAGAGTGGCTCGGTAGCACCACTGCTGGCCGAGACCTGAAGGACATAGCTGCCAGACTGGGCCTGCGGCAGGTGGTGAGCGAACTAACACGAGGGAAAAACTTACTTGACCTCGTCCTCACCAATCTACCTGTCGCAAATGCATCTGTCCATGACAGTATCGGTAGGAGTGATCACCGCACAGTCCTCGTGGAGACGAAGACCCGTCTTCGCACTGAGGACATCATCCAACGTGTTGTGTGGCACTACCACCGTGCTAAATGGGATAGATTCAGAACATATCTAGCAGCTCAAAACTGGGCATCCAAGAGGTGCTGTGGGCCATCAGCAGCAGCAGAATTGTATTCCAGCACAATCTGTAATCTCATGGCCCGGCATATTCCTCACTCTACCATTACCAACAATCCAGGGGATCAACCCTGGTTCAATGAGGAGTGTAGAAGAGCATGCCAGGAGCAGTACCTAAAAATGAGGTGCCAACCTGGTGAAGCTACAACTCAGGACTACATGCATGCTAAACAGCGGAAGCAACATGCTATAGACAGAGCTAGGCGATTCCACAACGAACGGATCAGATCAAAGCTCTGCAGTCCTGCCACATTCAGTCGAGAATGCTGGTGGACAATTAAACAACTAAAGGGAGGAGGCTCTGTAAACATCCCCATCCTCAATGAAGGCGGAGTCCAGCACGTGAGTGCAAAAGACAAGGCTGAAGCGTTTGCAACCATCTTCAGCCAGAAGTGCCGAGTGGATGATCCATCTCGGCCTCCTCCCGATATCCCCACCATCACAAAAGCCAGTCTTCAGCCAATTCGATTCACTCCACGTGATATCAAGAAACAGCTGAGTGCACTGGATACAGCAAAGGCTATGGGCCCCGACAACATCCCGGCTGTAGTGCTGAAGACTTGTGCTCCAGAACTCGCTGTGCCACTAGCCAAGCTGTTCCAGTACAGCTACAACACTGGCATCTAACCGACAATGTGGAAAATTGCCCACGTATGTCCTGTCCACAAAAAGCAGGACAAATCCAATCCGGCCAATTACTGCCCCATCAGTCTACTCTCAATCATCAGCAAAGTGATGGAAGGTGTCGTCGACAGTGTTATCAAGCAGCACTTACTCACCAATAACCTGCTCACTGATGCTCAGTTTGGGTTCCGCCAGGACCACTCGGCTCCAGACCTCATTACAGCCTTGGTCCAAACATGGACAAAAGAGCTGAATTCCAGAGGTGAGGTGAGAGTGACTGCCCTTGACATCAAGGCAGCATTTGACCGAGTGTGGCACCAAGGAGCCCTAGTAAAATTGAAGTCAATGGGAAAACTCTCCAGTGGCTGGAGTCATATCTAGCACAAAAGAAGATGGTAGTGGTTGTTGGAGGCCAATCATCTTAGCCCCAGGACATTGCTGCAGGAGTTCCTCAGGGCAGTGTCCTAGGCCCAAACATCTTCAGCTGCTTCATCAATGACCTTCCCTCCATCATAAGGTCAGAAATGGGAATGTTTGCTGATGATTGCACAGTGTTCAGTTCCATTCGCAACCCCTCAAATAATGAAGCAGTCCGTGCCCGCATGCAGCAAGACCTGGACAACATCCAGACTTGGGCTGATAAGTGGCAAGTAACGTTCGCGCCAGACAAGTGCCAGGCAATGACCATCTCCAACAAGAGAGAGTCTAATCACCTCCCCTTGACATTCAATGGCATTACCATCGCCGAATCCCTCACCATCAACATCCTGGGGGTCACCATTGATCAGAAACTTAACTGGACCAGCCACATAAATATAATGGCTACAAGGGCAGGAGAGAGGCTGGGTATTCTGCAGCGAGTGGCTCACCTCCTGACTCCCCAAAGGCTTTTCACCATCTACAAGGCACAAGTCAGGAGTTTGATGGAATACTCTCCACTTGCCTGGATGAGTGTAGCTCCAACAACACTCAAGAAGCTCGACACCATCGAGGACAAAGCAGCCCACTTGATTGGCACCCCATCCACCACCCTAAACATTCACTCCCTTCACCACCGGCGCACTGTGGCTGCAGTGTGTACCATCCACAGGATGCACTGCAGCAACTCGCCAAGGCTTCTTCGACAGCACCTCCCAAACCCGTGACCTCTAACACCTAGAAGGACAAGGGCAGCAGGCACATGAGAACAACACCACCTGCACATTCCCCTCCAAGTCACACACCATCCCGACTTGGAAATATATCGCCGTTCCTTCATTGTCGCTGGGTCAAAATCCTGGGACTTCCTAACAGCACAGTGGGCGAACCTTCACCACACGGACTGCAGTGGTTCAAGAAGGCGGCTCACCACCACCTTCTCAAGGGCAATTAGGGATGGGCAATAAATGCTGGCCTCGCCAGCGACGCCCACATCCCATGAACGAATATATAAAAAAAATTCAGTCAATAGAGTCATCATCAAGCACATGACAGTAATGCTGAAGATTCACTTCAAGTGTCTGGATCAGTCTGGGAGGGCTCTACAATACAGTTTGGCTTGAGTCTCCAGGAAAGGGTGATGTGCAATTTTGGTTTTTGACGATGAGGAGGGGGCCACCAAAGTTCCCAGAGCCATCAGGTAGACCAACAGTTGATTCATCAGCATAAACAGGATGAGGGACAAGCCATCGCCAGCTGCAGGCAACCATCATACGCAACTGTTAAGGAGACCATCTCTTTACAACAACATCTGTCCACTCCACGAACAGTCCTATCTACACCTTCCCTTTTCCATTAACAATATGCCACCACATGCAGTCTCTTCTGTGTGCAACTGATTCACGCAGTCATGATACCTCATGCTACCCTTGTCAGGTCATTAAATTTCTTGTGGCATTGAACTGCCATCCATGGGATCATGGAAGTGGCACTTACAGCCAATACCACCACCCTCCCTTGTGCCCGAGCAATGCCTTTTGCTGGCTTGCCCATGTTCCAAACAGGCTGCCTCTTCTGACCTTCACTTTGTGTAGGAGGACTGCAACGTCGTGGTCAGTAAAATTGGATGCTTGTCACCTTCAAGGTGACCTTTCACAAATTCTATTAGCGATTCCAGAATCAAATATACCTTTAAGCAGAGATTTTTCCATGCTGCCATACTTTCTGTGACATTGCCATTAGAAAATTCCACCCCATTAGACCCAATAAGCCATCTCCCTTTTGATGGATCTCAATCTTACCCATCACCATATCACTTAATCCCTTATCTCTCCAGATATACATCAAATTGGCTCTTGAAGCATTCCTTGGTAGCTTATTCTGCAATTATATTGTCTTCTGTGTAATAAAGTTCCTCCTGACTTCCTTTCTAATTCTTAACTGTTCAATATTTAACCTATATTTCACCCTAGTGAAAACTTGGGTTGATTTTATTGATCCTTTTCACCTAAAAGTCTTCCCTTTTCCAAAGAAAACAAGCCAAACTTTCTTAACCTTTCCTTATAACTTAAATTGCCAGAATCATCGTCATTGCTTTTAATTGTAATGCCTTGGTAGAAATTAAATTGCCACATTTATCTGCTCATCCGTATTAACAAGAACTGAGCAATGTTCCTAAAATATATTGGGAATCTTTCAGGATGTGTTTGGGAATGTCACTAAAGAAATATTCTTATTTACCGCTTCTCCATTATATATTGTTTACTGCATTTATTATATTGCTGACTTCCTATTATTGTTATTGATTTTGTTTGTTTTTTCATGTAGAAGTGTCTAATTATAGCACACCTAGTTTTAGGTTACCTTTAAAAACAATGGGAGACCCGACAGTCATTAATTGTTGTGTTTTCCGGGTCTATTCATCTCCAAACAATTGCGTTCAATACAATCAAACAAAAGATTGACTCAAAAAGTTGTTTTTAAAGAAAATAATCAGTTTTGAAAAAGTAGGCACAAAAATTTAAAAATATATGGGGTGGAGGGGGGAGTAATTTGTCATCTTTAGCACTCCCAACGCAGAGCTTTGGAGTTTGGACACACAACCCTTCAGACGATTTTATGCATGAAAACTTGTGGCAGTGTATGCTTGAATTCTGAATGTGCACTCCTGGTGCCTGAAGTTCTCCACCAGGAACACTACAGAGGAAAATTTACCCAACAATTTTATATAGAGAATTCTAATGGATATTTCTGAGTAATTACAAGGTCTTAATATATTTTCTGAATCTCTTTATTAAGTTATTCTTTTGCAGTCCTCTACTACCTCGAAGGACAAGGGCAGCAGGCACATGGGAACAACATCACCTGCACATTCCCCTCCAAGTCACACACCATCTCGACCTGGAAATATCTCACCGTTCCTTCTTCGTCACTGGGTCAAAATCCTGGAACTCCCTTCCTAACAGCACTGTGGGAGAACCTTCACCACATGGATTGCAGTGGTTAGAGAAGGCGGCTCACTACCACCTTCTCAAGGGCAATTCAGGTTGGGCATTAAATGCTGGCCTCGCCAGCGACGCCCACATCCCATGAACGAATAAAAAAAAAGTCACTTTTGGGGATCTGTTCTTCTTTTGGGGGTCTTTTTTCAGTTTTAGGTATATTTTTGTGGTGTATTCTCTGTTTGCCTACCATTGTGCTCCATGTTGTTGATACGGAATAACATTCACACTGAAAGATTAATGGGCTTCATTTTAACACCGGCTATCGGGTGCGTTCCTGGCGGGGGGGCTCGGAAAATCGGGGAATCCCGGAGCGGGTCCGGAGACCGGCTCCAACCTGCCCACTTCCGGGTTCCCCACAGACGCACCGACGTGCGCGCGCAGCCCCCGCATGTGGGACTCCCGCAGGCAATTAAAGCCAGCGGGATGCCACTTAAAAGTATTTACTTTGCTATTTCAGGTTATTAACTGACCTGATTAGGGGAATATGTGAAGAGGGGTGGGATTTTATAAACAACTGGGACTGTTTCCCACACTGGGGGAAACACTCCCAGTTCAAATGGACGTGTTGCAGCTATCAGCCTGTGGCAGCTGCAAAGGTCCATTTGACAGGTGTGGGGGGGAGACCCTCACTCATTGCAGGAGGCCACTCTGTCACTTGGGACAAAGTTTGGCCTCCACCACCCTCCTCCTGACAAGAACATTCACCAACTTGCACACTTACCCCAGGGTCCAGAGACATGTACCTACCTTGCGGACCCCCTCAGATGTACATCTTCCGGATGGGGGCCGCCGTAGCTGCAGTCATGACCTCCTCGGAGGGTGAACAGCATCACCAGCCTCACCAGCCTCGCCGGCCACGCCGTCCACCTCTGACACGTGGAGTTCCACAACAGAGTGCTGTGACACATCCACCTGCACAGCAGGAGGGAGGGCAACCTCAGATGCGTCGCAGAGGGCACTACCCTCGCCACAGGGTCCACAGGCCGAGGCTCAGCTTCCTGGACCTCTCTGAGCAGCAGTGCACACGGAGGCTCAGAGTCACTCGACATGTAGTCGTGGACATCTGCAGCCTCTTTCATGCCGAGCTGCTCCCGGTTGGCCCGAGCACCATCTTCTTACCTGTCGCTCTCAAAGTCACCACTGCCCTCAACAACTTCTCCTCCACATCCTTCCAGGGTGCCACCAGGGACATCGCCGACGTCTCTCAGTCGTCTGCACAAAAGAGCCCTGCAAATACACCTACACCACTCTGCAGTGACACAATCGGTGGCATCAGTTGTGGGTCTTCATTGTGATCCTCAGGAAAGGGCATTATTGCACAAACCAGACAAGATTCGCAAAGACATGGCAGTAGTGGTGCCAATATAATATGTAATGTGAGTTGGTCAGAAATTCAATATAAGTAAAAACCATGACAAACCCTCAAACACCCTTGTGCATCCCCTTCATACTCACGACACGCTTGCCTTACGCTGCCTACTGCACATATGTGATACATGCCCTGTGGCTGCAGCACAGATAGTGGCAGGTTGAGTGAGGCTGACTGTGAAAGAGATGCACGAGAGGGTGAGTATGAGATAGAGCCATGAGATTGTATGAAGATTGGGTTGAGTGGTAGTGGCGGGATGAGTACTGGCGAGGTGAGTAAGTACAGTTAAGATGAGGATGAGGTTTGACTGGGTGTGAGGGGTGATGTAACAGAGTAGTGTTGGCAGTGCAGAAGGAGATGTGGGGTGCGCTCCGTGATGTGGCAGACGGAGTGTAGGGGAATGAATAAGTGTACTCACTTTGGCTGACCTACTTAGGTCATTGCAGCACCTCCTGCACTGTATGCAGGTGCGTGATATGTTGGTGGTGCAGGTGACCTCCTCTGCCACCTCGAGCCAGTCCTTCCTGGTGGCAGAGGCAAGCCGCTTCCTCCCGCCCGCCGGGGGGAAGATCTCTGTCCTCCCCCTCCTCCTCACCCCATCTAATGATACCTGGAGTGAGGCATCATTAAACTGGGAGCAGCCTTCCCCCTGGGCTGCTCCATGCTGTAATTTTTGCTATTTGTTGCAGCATCTGTCAGTGGAGGACTGCCCCTTTAAATAGAACTCCTCCAGCTGACAGACCTTATTGCGCATGCACAGTCCGCCCGACGCGCAGATCAGCAGTGGGGAACCCGGAAGACCAGGTAAGTGGATCCAATTAGGCTGCAATCGCGCGGGGCGCAGACTGATTTCGCTGGGCGCGTTACCTACGCGCCCAATAGCCCCCCCCGCCGCGAACTCGCAGCCCTGGTAACATCAAGCCCAATAATTGTGACATACTCATTGCAAGTATATAAATGCGGTGATTTTCAAGTGCCACCCACTCTGTTGATGCTGGAAATTGGGGCGGTAGGTGGTTGAATATTGAACGAAAAGGTCTTGCCCATTGGCCACCCAAAGTCTTCCTGACTCAATTTTCGAGCGGGCCTCGAAATGAGCGATCTACTGTTCCCACCCAAAGTAGACCCCTTCGGGCCTCACAGAAGTCTTCAGGCCCACTGCCAACTGCTCAGTGCCCCCCCCACCCCCCACCCCTTGTCCCTTTGGACCCATGGAGGAGCCGCTGGATTTCATGCTCTCCCCCCGCCACACCCCGTGATGAACTGCCTGTGTGTGCTTGCTGAGTGCTGGTAGATCACCCAAAATATTGAGATGAAGCCCAATCATGAAAATGGTTCAGGCCTCTCACTGGAGCCATCGGGCAGGTGGCAAAACAGTCCGGCCACCATCAACCCAATACTCCATTGAAAATTGTCCCCAATGTGCCATTTATTACTGGGCAATTCATTGACTCATATAAATTATAAGTTCATTGATACAGTGTTTTGTGACTGTCAACCCATCAGAGGAGCAACTCTGATTGGGATTTTTAGCTTTACTGGGCTAAAATTGTTTGTATTGGCATACTTTTG
This sequence comes from Heptranchias perlo, assembly GCF_035084215.1. Lineage (NCBI taxonomy): Eukaryota > Metazoa > Chordata > Chondrichthyes > Hexanchiformes > Hexanchidae > Heptranchias > Heptranchias perlo. The sequence goes on along the minus strand of NC_090343.1, from coordinate 31,434,259 downwards.
GCCTGGACTTTCTACTGCCAGCTACCCATTGTTGCAGCATAAATCAGGAGGCTGGTAACAGAAAATAGGTGGAAGTTATATCCTAATGGAACTCTGCTCACTTTATGCTCCAATGTCATTTCTGAGGGTGAGATCCATGGTAGTAGAAATGCGTAGCTCAAACTGGCAGCACTTTATTTAAACATTAATTTTTGAGGGGTGGGGGGTACATCCTGCATGTAATTTCTCACCTTTTTTCATGCAGGACAACAGATCTAAATCACACCCATGTGAAATGAGTGTCCTCGGCTAACTAGGCTGATAGCTCACAAAACTGACTGTAGTAGTTGCTAGAATCACATAAAGATTTAATAATAGGTTAGAACAAAGTCAATTAAAGATCTGTCTCATGAATCCTTGAAATCACAATATACTTTAAACGTCATTAAACTGTTCCAATAAAATATCATTAAGATTTTTGACTGGTGCCATAGAGAAAGTTCATTACGTTTTATTTAACTCGGGCCAGTCAAATACTTAAACATTACATATTTCTGGCAGAATTATATTGCTTATATTATTTCACAAGTAAAATCATGCAAAATTCTACCAGAGACAATAGTAAAACATAAATCCTCACAAGGTTTTGGTTAAAGGGGCTAAAGGCTCTGATTCATTCTTATCCACTGGTACAGGCTACAAGCACAATATGCAGTGTTCTAACTTTCAATGAACTGACTTAGAAGGTGTACGCAACACAAGTGTCAAAGTCTCACAGACTCCTCAGCTTTTATAACCTTGTAAAGGCAAAGGAAAATAAAAATCAAGATGACACTTCCAAACAAGCCAATGCAAATACCATGTGATTAGCTGAATAGAGTTATATTCCAGTCTAGCTCTCAGAAAAACTGAGATAATACTGAACTCAAATTGTATAATTACAATGTTATTTCAGAGTGATATTTCAGAGATCAACATCATCTATATTCACTAGGACTCCCAATCACATCACAAACTCCATGACACTAGATAATTAGAATATTGCCATGAACAATCATTAATTTATCTGAAATTATAAACAATTATCTCATACTTTGGTACGTTAAGTGTAATAGAAGAAACCAATCTTAAGGAAGACAATGTAGCCTAGATTTTCTGCTGACTTTGTGGTGCTAATCAGGTGAGCAGCAACAGGAAGTTAGACAGATATATAAGGGGGAATTTTAACCCCCCATGATGAGTGGGGGGGGGGATTAAATTGCTAACAATGTTGTTAGTTGTATCCATATGAATTATATCAATTAGTGTTAATTGTATTCAGGTGGTGCATATCAATTGGGACTCTGTTGTATCCATTTATAAGAGAGCTGATCTAGAGTCTGGATGTAATGTGGATCTCTGTGAATAAAGGCTTGGAAGCAACTGAAGACCAGGCTCTAGTATTCTAGCCTTCACCACCTGGCTATCCAGTTTGTAACAAGTGTGACACCCGACCCGAACCCACCTCAAATGCACCTACTTCCGATTTTTCCACGGCGGGCTGGGGGACGGCCGAGTAACTCGCTCTGGAGAGGTGGCTCTGTAATTATAATATGTTAATGAGACTGCGTTCCTCAGATTTTGCAGCCATTTGAAAGTAATAGCTGTGGGCCGAATTTCCCAGGGCTCGAGAAACCCGGCAGCTGAATGGAGGCGGGAGCTGCCAGACCCAATAGGTAAGTGCTTTTCCAGCACTGCTTATAGGCCAGGAGGAGCAGGAGTATTTCCACTAGGATCTCCAAGCAAATCTGATGCCCCCACGCACGATCTCCGACTCCCCCCCACCGTGATGTCTCCCCCACAGTGATACCTACCCTGCGATACCTGCCCCCCCCCCAGTGATATCTCCCCTTCAGCGATGCCCCCACCCCAGCGATGTCTCCCACCCCCAGCGATGTCTCTCTCTACGATGTCTCCCTCCACGATGCCTCCCCTCAGCATGTCTCCCCCTGACGATGACTCCCCCCATGATTACTCCCCCCACCATGTCTCCCCCATGCCAAATCCCCCCAGTGATGTCTTTCTCCAGCAATGTCTTCCCCACCCCCAGCAATGTCTGATCTCCAGCAATAACTCCCCTGCAACAATGTCCTCCCCATGATGTCTCCTCCCCAGCGATGTCTCCCCCCAGCAATGACTACCCCCGCAATGACTCCACCGGCATGTCTCTCCCCCACCACGTCTCTCCCCCACCACATCTCTCCCTGTGATGTCTACCCCCAGCGATTACTTTCTCCAGCGATGTCTTTCCCCTGTGAAGTCTCTTCCCCCCCCCCCCAGCGAAGTCTCTCCACCCCCCCAGCGAAGTCTCTCCACCCCCCAAGCGAAGTCTCTCCCCCCCCCCCCCCAGCGAAGTCTCTCCCCCCCCCCCCCAGCAAAGTCTGTTCCCCCTCCCAGCGAAGTCTCTTCCCCCCCGCAGCGAAGTCTCCCCCCCCCCCCCCCCCCCAGCGAAGTCTCTCCCCCCCCCCCCAGCAAAGTCTCTCCCCCCCCCCAGCAAAGTCTGTTCCCCCTCCCAGCGAAGTCTCTTCCCCCCCCCAGCGAAGTCTCTTCCCCCCCCCAGCGAAGTCTCCCCCCCCCCCCCCCGCAGCGAAGTCTCTCCCCCCCCCCCCCCCGCAGCGAAGTCTCTCCCCCCCCCCAGCGAAGTCTCCCCCCCCCCCCCCCAGCGAAGTCTCCCCCCCCCCCCCCCCCCCAGCGAAGTCTCCCCCCCCCCCCCCCCCAGCGAAGTCTCCCCCCCCCCGCAGCGAAGTCTCCCCCTCCCCCCCCCCGCAGCGAAGTCTCCCCCCCCCCCCCCGCAGCGAAGTCTCCCCCCCCCCCCCCCCAGCGAAGTCTCCCCCCCCCCCCCCCAGCGAAGTCTCCCCCCCCCCCCCCCCAGCGAAGTCTCCCCCCCCCCCCCCCCCCAGCGAAGTCTCCCCCCCCCCCCCCCCCCCCAGCGAAGTGTCTCCCCCTCCCAGCGAAGTCTCCCCCTCCCCAGCGAAGTCTCCCCCCCAGCCATGTCTCCCCATGCAATACCTCCCCCGTTCAGCAATCTCTTCCCCCCCCCTTCAGCGATCTCCCCCTTCCATGACCTCTTCCAGAACCGCCCCCCCCCACCCAGCGATCTCTCCCCCTCCCCGTCCGGCAATCTCTCCCTCCCTCCCTCCCTTCTTGCTAAAGTGCCCAGAGCTTCCTCCGCCCACCAATCCCTAATCCCAATTGCCAGGGACGGTCTCCAGTGATCCTCGGCTGCTGCCTTCCCCAGCGGGCTTTCCTGCCCAGCAACCAGCCAGCCTTCAATCTGGTCGGCTGCCAGGCGGGAAATGGAGTGAACAAATTATAATAAGGTCCTGCCGTTAGATTCGGAAGGTCCTCGCCTTTCTGGGATGTCCGGTTTCCCGGCCACGTCCGCTCCCTTCCCGTCTCCCGGTAAATATCGGGGATTTAATGTCAGTTCTCTGTCCACTACAGCACCCATCCCATTTTCTGTTGTTTCCAGTGGCCAGCTGAAAAGCCCCCCATTTGGGGAACATAGTGTACCAGAGTAAGATCTAATAATTTGTTATTTCAGATAAATTAATGATTGTACTCTACAATGCTCCAAGTGTCTAGCTTCATGGAGTTTGTGATATGAGCACCCCATTGGCATGTTGAAGTGCACTTCAGGTCTGGGGATGTCTGCAATACAATCCACCTATGATCTCAAGGATGTTGGTGGCGTGTTGCATACTGTACAACTTTGCCTGACAAAGAGGTCTCTTCTTGGAGGGCCTGAATGGCAGAGACACCTGTGGGCAGCTAGGAGATTAGGAAGGGATGTGGCATCAGCTTTATTAGGATACGGAGGATAACCCGATGCCAATTGCTAGACACGCTCCTGCCATACTTCTCTTGACAATCATATCTGACCACCTCAGCAGCCCTGTTGTAAATCTTTCTTCTTCCCATTAGTAATATGTCATCTTCTACAGACCATTCTCTGTGCATATCAATTCACACAGCTCCCATTCACGCAACTTGATGACTAGCAACTTCCAAACCTTGCCAACAACAATGTCTGCATTCACAAAACCTTTACTGCAAGCATAATTTTAATGAAAACCCATACACATACTGTGTGTGCACCTAGTGCTTCTTATCAGTGTGATGTGTGAACTGTTAAACCCAGCCTTGTGCTTCTCCTAGATGCTGCACTGGGTGGTTGTCTGCTGCATTCCAAAAGGAGCCCATTAGAATTGATGTCACCTTCATCTCAAGGCAGTGAAGACTTGAGATGAACTTCCTGTAGGCTTCTGTTCTTGTGCTGCTGCAGGGGCATCCAAGCCCTGTGTCATTTCGACCACATATGAAGGTTTGAGAAAGAGCTGACCAGTTGACTCAAATGTGCCGTCATCCTCAGAGACAGCACCATCATGGGTGCTCATTGCTGCCACAGCACTAGCACTGGTACCTGCCTTTGCCTAGCCACTTCTCTGCAGAAAAGAATACCTCTTGGTACTAATGGCCAGTGTGATGTTCGTCTGGCCCAATCATCTTCAGCTGCTTCATCAATGACCTTCCCTCCATCATAAGGTCAGAAATGGGGATGTTCGCTGATGATTGCACAGTGTTCAGCTCCATTCACAACCCCTCAGATAATGAAGCAGTCTGTGTCCGCATACAGCAAGACCCAGACAACATCCAGACTTGGGCTGATAAGTGGCAAGTAACATTCACGCCAGACAAGTGCCAGGCAATGACCATCTCCAACAAGAGAGAGTCTAACCACCTCCCTTTGCAATTCAACGACATTACCATCACCGAATTCCCCACCATCAACATCCTGGGGGTCACCATTGACCAGAAAGTAAACTGGACCAGCCACATAAATACAGTGGCTACAAGAGCAGGTCAGAGGCTGGGTATTCTGCGCCAAGTGACTCACCTCCTGACTCCTCAAAGCCTTTCCACTATCTACAAGGCACAAATCAGGAGCATGATGGAATACTCTCCACTTGCCTGGATGAGTGCACCTCCAAAAACACTGAAGAAGCTCAACACCACCCAGGACAAAGCAGCCCACTAAACATCCACCACCCTAAACATTCATTCCCTCCACCACTGGCGCACAGTGGCTGCAGTGTGTACCATCTACAAGAATGCACTGCAGCAACTTGCCAAGGCTTCTCCAACAGAAACTCCCAAATCCATGACCTCTACCACCTAGAAGGACAAAGGCAGCAGGTGTATGGGAATACCACCACTTGCACGTTGCCCTTCAAGTCACACACACCATCCTGACTTGGAAATATATCGCCTTTCCGCTGGGTCAAAATCCTGGAACTCCCTTCCTAACAGCACTGTGGGAGAACCTTCACCATATGGGCTGCAGCGGTTCAAGAAGGCCGCTCACCACCACCTTCTCAAGGGCAATTAGGGATGGGCAATAAATGCTGGCCTTGCCAGCAACGCCCATGAATGAATTTTAAAAAAGGTATCGCATGATCCAGAGTGGACTGCAGTGCTGCAAAGCAATCCAGCATGGAACTGCATATGTGGATAGTGGACTCCTCCACTCAATCTGCCACCTTTAGCTAACTGTCTGACATGGTCCATAGTGCCTTCATGTACATTTAATCCCTGGTAAGCATTGTTCATTTAAAAGCAGGACCCAATACACCTGGATTCTCAGGCTTTTCATCCCAAGTGGTGACATATCTTGATCCTCCAGTCAGCAAGGTATTCCTCCTCATGTTCTGCCACAAATTGCTCATGTTCACTTGTGCACTGGGTGTAACTCAGTGCAGTCCCTCTGGCTCACTCTCAAATTCCTCATGGGTGGATGTGTCTGTGCTGGTGCTTGTGTGGGAGGGAGTGAGCAGTTGCACACACTCTGATGTGCTGGGAGAGTTGGACCCACTGGTGTTCGATTCTGCTTTCTATGGCACATCTAGAAGGGGATGAAAGGTTAAGATGGGTTGTTGAGGAGCAGAGTTCACATGTCACTTTCAGTAAGAGCGATCTGAGGGCTTCATGATGTAGTTTGCTGACAGGTAATGCGGGATACAATAGGGTGAGAAGAGAAGCAGAATGTCATCCGGAGCCTGCTGTACGCACCTGCTCTCATACTTCCCCATGGCAGACATCCTCTATGGTCTTCCTCCACGGGACTTGGAGCAATTCCTCCTTGTAGGGGGTGGGAGGGCTGCTTGTCGCAATTCTATCTGTGGTGTTATGGACAGTCCTCTGCTTGAAAAATGAGAACTAAACATAAACATGCAGTCAATCCAAATGTTAACATGTAGCCCACAATGTGTGTGATGACCGGTGCATGCAGCAAGCAATTAGATTCCATGTGAAGCTTTAGTAGGGTAACTGCACATAAGGATGTGATGGAAGAAAACTTCCAGGAGAAGGCTGGGGTGCAAAGTGCACTGCACTGCCTCCTTGGAATGGTGTGTAATTCAAGCACTTTTACACAGTGTAACATGAGGCCATGCTGAGTACAGTACATTCGTGGAAGGTGTGGCTCGCTCCTTTTATCTTGCCAGACTTTTTCTGACGACTACCTTGGCCACCTCTTTCCACTGGCCCTGAGCAGATGTCTTTGGGCCCCTGTGCCTCTCTCTCCCAAACAGAGCCCCTCCTCTTCCTAACTTCCTGCATTACCATCCATAAAAAGGGGAGGATGGTCTTTGACCTGCGGCATACACCTCTGACATTGTTAGAGGAAGACATTTCTTAGATACTGTGATGACGCCTGACCCTTTAAAATACTACTGTTTTTTAAATCCTGCAGCAGCACACTATTTCCTGGCCCTAATGGAGAGGCATTGCTACCACCTTTAGCTTGGCCCAATTATTTAGTTTAGCCTGCTCCCGGAAACTGAGTCTGGTTGAATTTCGGTGGGCAGGAATCATGCTTTGTTCTACTTTTGCTTGGGATTTTTCCCAGTGTGCAACCTAGACTTATAACTCTACACATGTATGTCCATTGAAAGATAGATGCTATCAAGAACTGGAACAAACCAAAAGGTCACATGCACAATACAGCTGAGTACATATAATAAAAAAAAAGTTGGTTATGAAGCCTACATAAACTAAAAGCAAATCGACAAATGTTTCAGCCTTCCACTTAACTATAAGTATGCAGGGCCCAAGCCCTGGGCAGTGTTGGTGTAAAATGTAATCAACAGGAATTAATAAAAACAGCAGGATGAAGGAAATCATGATGGTCAGATCTGAGACTGACCAAAAAAAAAGGACTCCAAGTGATGAAGCACTTCCTGCAAAATTTAAAAATGTTTTTCAGGATAAGGATCTGTAACAAACTATAATAATATTTAATTGTGTGCAGCATCACCTCATGATAACGTTTTAAATAGTCTTTGGGGGTGAATTTCCTCCTGTGATTTGAGCGACTGTTTCGCCAAATGATAAAAATTTGCACCTACCAGTGGTCAGGAGAGGTACTTACACAGGGGTTTCCTGGGTCAGCTCATTGGAGCAGCGATTGGCGTAAATGTTGTGTAAAATGGGCGTAACCTGCTGGAGTGCATGGAAATTGGAGTGCAGCCTTTAAAAGGAAAGTACTGGCTGAACACTTCAGCAGCAGACTGGAGGACAACTAGGTAATGAAGAAGCAGTGCTTGGCTCACTCACTTGACTCTCAGTTAACTTCACTGCATGTCTCATCAATCTTTTACTCATACTTTTCAAGAATGTCTACAGCAGGAACCAATGGAACAAGCAGACGAACCATGCAAAGGGGCATGGTGCCCAGGAGTAGAAGAAGAACACAGAATTTCATAGACTCAGACCACCAAGCCCACCTGGAGGAAATAAAGCTAAAAAGACACAGACTCCTGTGTACTCGTGCCAACAAACCTGCCAGGAATCTCACTCATGCCTACTCTCTCACCCAAAGGATTGCAGGCCAGTCTCAGAAGTTGTTCAATGACCTCACCAGGGGCAGGCAAGGTGACACACTGGGCACTCTCCCTTTTCCTCCTGGGCACCAGCACACTCTTCACCCTCTTAAAAGTACAACTAATCCTTCACAATGCATTCTAGTTAAGGGGGACTTGAACTCTTGTGCTGTAGCTACCCATTAAAGCCTCTTAACTATAGTTTCTCATCCATGGTATCATACTGGTGAATCTACACTGCATGCTTTCTATGGCTTTAATGTCCTTTCTATAATAGGATGCTGAAAACTGCACCAAGTACTAAAACTTTGGCCTAACCATTGTCTGGTACAAATTAATCATTAACTCTTTGCTCTTGAACTCTGTGCTTCTATTTATAAAGCCAAAAATGGCATTGGCTTTTTTTTTATGTCTTTATGTAGTTGCATTCACACTTTCAAGGAATTATGTAATTACATATCTAGGTCTCTGTTTCTTGATGCCCTTCGGCATCTTTCCATTAAGTTCATATTCCCATTTCTTGTTTTTCCTCCTAAAATGTATTACCTTTCACTTCCCCATATTAAATTGCCTGTCTGCCCATTCCGCTAACCTGTCTATGTCTTTTATAATTTTCTTTCCTGTTTGCCAACCCCCTACTTTTGTGTAATCAGGAAATTTTGATATTGACCGAACATGGTTGAACAGGCCTAACAGTCAGTGAAGTGCCTGCTTTATATGGACGTTGAGCAACTGAGGTGCTGTTCAGGCACTCAGGATACCAACAATTAATTGGTATGCTTTTCTCGGCCTAGTCCATGTCCTCGGCATAGGTCCTCAACATCACATTCAGTACTCAGTTGCATCAAGATGGACTATGCGAAACGGGTGCGCAGTGGGCCTGAGTAGCTGAACAAACAGGTCATTCCCTACCTCTTCAGTTCTGATTTACTCCTATTTTACTTTGAACTAATCAGCAAAGTGTTACGGCAAAAGTGTGATGGCAAAAGTGTGACAACAAACAGTGCCATTACTCGTAACAAGTCCCTTTTGCCATGCATGGTGGGGTCCCGACAGGATTCCAACCACCAAAAGGCTTTCCACCAGGCAGCCCCTAGGGCAGCGTAACATTTGCTGCACAAGAGGTGGGAATGGTTTTAAAGGGGCAGAAGTGCCCCTAAGATTGGTGGAGCTGAAGCCTGTTAGACCTTGACAGATACCAAGGCCATCACAGGTAAGTCATTGGGCACCAGATTGGAGGGAGAGGAGGCCACTACAAGGCCTCTCCTTCCATGGGGGACCTCAGGGCCTTTCCCACCACCATCTTCAAGCAGTGGGTGGGGAAGGAGTGGCTAGCGGTGGTCCCAGCAGGGGCCAGGAAAGGGAAATGCAAGATGGGCACTGAGATAGTTGTAGGCCTCATTGCATAAATTTTCTATTTTTCTCCACTGCTATCCTGCCTGAGTTTGGGTGGGATCATGAAGGAGAATCTGGTCCTGTATATTACTGTAAGGATTTGAAATCTTTATCATCGACTCCACAGCTGCCATTAACTGTGGGTATAAAAATGTCTGTCAGCATTGAAAATAAAGGAATTCCAAGAATCCTCCTACTTAAAGAAACAAGTTTGCTCAACTCCATTATGACTCCAGCTAGAAACCTCAGTGACCACAGTCCCCATACAGATTCCAAGTAATCCAATTGTTCTCACCAGTCTTGAAGAACAGCTTTACATTATGTCATTGTAATTGATATGTGTTCTGTATGAAAAAGCTTCTTTAATGGAAAATCCATCCAAATTGGATGCATTAAAAAGTGCTTGAGTAAATATTTTTTTTCAAAAATAAACAGCACAGCTTGTGCAATATTGACAGAATGTACAATGGGTAAGTTGGGAGTTATGGAAAATAAAACAATTAATCCAGTGGCACTTACACATATATAGTTGACAGTATTGAATCCATTATTTTTACATAATTCACCATTTCCTGATGTGTAGCCTCTGTACCTTGTTTACATATTTCTTAACCATCAGCTATGGAAAAATCATAGAGGTGGCATGAAGGAAATTGAACTGACCGACAACACCAAGGCCAAAAGTCATGCTTTCTAACATTATGAGTTGCATTATTTTCCCTTGGTTTTCCTATTTACTACACAAGTTGTGATTCAATAATCGTAGAACCATAGAATAATACAGCACAGAAGGGGGCCAATCAGCCCATCATGTCTGTGCCAGCTCTTTGAAAGAGCTATCCAATTGGTCCCACTCCCCTGATCTTTCCCATAGCCCTGCAAATTTCTCCTTTTCAAGTATATATCCAATTCCCCTTTGAATGTTACTGTTAAATCTGCTTCTACTACCTTTTCAAATAGTGCATTCCAGATCATAACAACTCACTGCATTAAAAAAATTCTCTTCATTTCCCTGCTAGATTTTTTTCAACTGGCATGAGATGAGTTCTGTGGAGGTCTTTCTAGCGTGTAATGGGAGGGGTTTTCAGGGTAACGTGCGAACTCCCTCCACCTCGGGCATAAAGGTACTTATGCTCTCTGCCAACCAAGGAATTGTGGGGCCATGATCTTCAACATAATGTTATCCACAGTGAAATACATGGATAGTAATCACATTTTCTATTTAAGTGATTATATTCCCAAATTAAATTACTGTGGAAACAATACACGATACTGCAAATCCCTGGTATGCCTACTTGTAATGTCAATGATAGATTTTTAATTGTCACCTCCACGTACACATGTAGGCAAAATTCTACTGCTTCTGCTGTGGCTATTGGACTGAATATAAACTCCATTGTTTGTCATAAAAGAGGTTGATAAGTAATTTTAAAACATTCTTTTTACTTGCAGATCATAGAATGTGTTCCACAATCTAAGGTAAACTCAAAAATATGATATTATGGTTGATGGGAGCAGAGGGCAGAGGAGGAGTTACAACACTGGAGTTTAGTTTAGCTCGGAGTTTGGTTTAGCTCTTGGGTTAACTTAACAGTGACCTATGTGGTAAATCCCCTGATATACTCATGCCTTCAGGCTCATTATTGCCAAATTAGGTGGCTCCATTAACAAACAAATGTCCATCTTTTGGTGTTGACTCCTGTCATCTAATTTAGTGTCTAATTTTATAAGGTGCCATTTCATTTAAGAGACTCTCCCACTCCCATATTGCTTCAGGGTGTAGAAGTTCCAGAACCCCCACCTTATAAAATTAGACACTAAATTAGATGATAGGAGTCAACACCAAAAGATGGACATTTGTTTGTTAATGGAGCCACCTAATTAGGCAATAATGAGCCTGAAGGCATGAGTATATCAGGGGATTTACCACATAGGTCACTGTTAAGTTAAGATTCATAGATTAGGTAAATTTCTTGTGATCTGCATGTGCTGGCATCTGTTAAGTGCAGCCTTCTCCTGCAAGCAGATGGAAAAGGAACAAATGTTGTATTAAGAAATAAGAGAGACGATGTCTGTCATCCAAGTGCCCAGGCCAGCAGTCACCCTATGTGAGTCTGTCAGCATAAAGGTACCTTGTGCTTGGTGTTTTTGGCTTGCCAATTTTTTTAAGCCACAGAGCAAATGCATTATCATAGTAGCAGAGTGCCCTGTGCATTTGGAAATGATGTGAACAATGATGTATATTCTCCCGCTGTGATGCTGCATCTAGCTTACTATGAGGTGTTGTCAAGATGAATTTTCAGACAACATTGTAAAAGGAAAGTAATATTTATCTTGGCAACCTTCTTGAGACCCCAGACTTCTTTCTCACCTGCTTCCAGGCTCAATGCAGAGGTGAAAAAGTATTTACTTTTTCAGCACCTCCATCCATCCTGCTCTTCATAGAAGGGTGGTCTTAGCTTCAAAAAGCATAAGCTCTTACAGCAGCACCTCCAAACCTGCTTTGTTAAATGGAGCCATTCTGCAGTCATTTCAACCCCTCTTCACTAACAGAACAGCTTTAAAGCTGCTGGCATTGGATAGCTTGCCGCATAATTTGTGTGCACTGTCATGATAGTGAAAAGTCAGTTCACTGTGTAGTGCCCAAGGGGCAATAATTCTGATGCCTCTGCTCCTCCCGGCTCCACATTCAGGTAAGTATTTGTTTTTAAAATTTTTATGGCAGCCCAATGCCCATTGTGCTCAGGGTACACCAGTTTCCGGATATGGTCCTAAAACGTGTTAGCCCCCTTATTAGCACATTCTGTGTGCCTAACAACTGTTTTAGGTGGCCCACAGGGATCCCCTACAGCACTTGAACCAATACAGCATCAGACGTGTTTCCAATGCTGTTCAGGCACGGGAGATTGGCCCCCTAAATTGGACCTCTTTGCATCCGTTTTCCACCCCCACTGTTTCAACACACTGCCCTGCCCAATCCCCCGGCTATGAGGCTTTTTAAACCAGTGCACGTATTTGTGGTTAACAGTGTATTTATCATAGACCACATTCCTTTACATGTTCACATGTTTTTGAATCATAAAGGCTGCTGTATTGCGGAATGTGGTTTTTATGACCCCCAATAAATAAGGTTTGCTGCACATTTACAAGTGTGAAGTCACTGGATGTAAATTGGAGATCGATGAGTTCATACACGGAATAAAACCCAAATAATAAACTGATAACATTCCATATAGCCTCAGACTGCAAAAGTACATGCGTAGGTGTGTGCTTAACTCAAACCAAGCTCGATACATACATGTTACTATGCAATTTTTATATTGAAATTTTGGAGTTTCTGGTTTGATTAGAATAATTCTTACCTGAACCAATAGATACTGTCATGTTTATCAAGAAAGAAGTTATGTCCTTTTGTAATTTCCTAAATAATGCTTTTGTCTAAATATTGCTCAGTAATAATATGGGTATATAAAGCTATATACATCTAAGCTGTTAGAATCATAGAATTTTACAGCACTGAAGGTGGCCATTCAGCCCATCGCGCCTGTGCTGATTATCTGTTGAAGAACTAGTCACCTAGTTCCATTCTCCTGCCTTTTCCCATATGCTTTAAAATGTTTCTTTTACAAATGTTTATCGACTTCCCTTTTAAAAGCTGTTATGATTTCTTTCATGTCTTAACAACCTTCTGTGTAAAAGAGATTCTCCTAACCTCTCCCTTCATTCTTTTGGTGATGATCTTAAATTTAAGCCCTCTAATTACTCACTGGAAATAGTTTTTCCATATTTACTTTATCAAAACCCTTCATAATTTTGAGTACCTCTGTTAGATCTCCTCTTACCCTTCTCTGTTCTTGTGAAAAGAGCTCCAATTTTTCTGGTCTGTGCTCATTACTAAAGAAAGAAATTGCATTTATACAATGCATTTCCTGACCTCAGAATGTCCTAAAATGCTTCATAGCCAATGAAATACTTTTGAAATGTAGTCACTGTTGAAAATTAGGGAAAGGTAGCAGCCAAAATGTGCACAGCAAAGTCCCACAAACAGCAATGAGATAAATGACCAGTTAATCTGTTTTAGTGATGTGGTTGGGGGATAACTGTTGCCCAGTAAACGGGAGAACTCCCCTGCTCTTCAAATATTGCCATGGGATCTTTTATATCTACCTGAGAGTGCAGACGGGGTCTCGGTTTAATGCTTCAGCTGAAAGACACCACCGCCGATTGTGCAGCATTCCCTTAGTACTGGGCAGAAGTGCCAGACTAAATTCCATTGACTTCAATATAAAGGAAATCGCTTGTTTTGTATAACAGGTGGTTGATCCGCTACTACCTGGTTTGCGTCACCGCTGAAGTTGACCCATGACCGTCTGACTCAGTGCAAGAGCGCTACCAACTGAGCCAAGGCTGACATCCTGATAGTAGTTTGGTCAATCTTTTCTCTACCCTCTCCATTACCTTCCCAAAGTACGGCACCCAAATCTGGATACAATTCTCTAATTGCGGCCTACCCAATATTTTGTATAGGTTTAGCATCACCTCTTTGACTTTGTACTCTGTGCCCCTATTTATAAAACCTTGGATCTCATATGCTTTTTTACACCTTTATCAACTTATTCTCTCACTTGTTGGATTTTTACACCCAATATTTGTTCCTGGGCTGACTCCAAAACACCATGGGGGGAATTTTAACCCCCAAGGATGGGTGGGTTAGGGGTGGGGGGGTAGTTAAAATCATTGATTTTTGGAGCGTGACCTCAACCCAGCTCCAACATGCTCACTTCTGGGTTTAATGCAGGCGTGTTTGGATGCGTGCGAGTAAGCTACTCGTTACAGTTGGGACCTTAATTAATTCAGGTGGGCGGGTATTTATAGCATCAATTAATGTCCTTGTGGGACTTTAAGTAGCTCTTTTTAAATTGAATTTGACTGAATTCAAATTTAACCTCTCCAGCACAGGTTTCCCAGGGCTGCTGAATATCACCAGCAAAACAGGCAAGATTGAGCAGCAGTTCATGGGGGTATTTAAACTTGTGATTGCCCTATCTGAATAAAAGCTCAGTTATTGCAGCTGGAGTCTCAGTTCCCTCTGGCAAACGTTTGGCAGAAAGTTTGTGTATTGATACAGCTTTTTCAAACATTTGGAGCCTTTCAAACTGACAAGTTCAGGATGGGGGGGACGCAATGGATGTATTCGAGAGGACATCTGAGAAGGAAGAAAGTGACTATCCACAGCAGCGACATCGTGCTGTGTTGGGATCTGCAGGTGCACAAGAGAGAGATGCACAACACAGATCTGGACAACAGCTCCCGAGGGAGCTAAGTGGAGAACAGCAGAGAGGGGAGCAACAGAGTGGCCGAGGTCGCAGGAGCGACCATGTGAGAGGGTCTACAGACATAGCCTGAGCTTCCTTGACCTCTCTGAGGAGCAGTGCCTACGAAGGTTCAGATTGAGCCAGCAAGTGATCGCAGACATCTGCAGCCTCCTTCAAGAAGAGCTGCTCCCTGCTGGACCTGGTGACCACGCATCACCCATCGCAGTAAAAGTCACCACTGCCCTCAATTTCTTTGCCTCTGACTCCTTCCATTGTGCCACTGGAGGCATATCCAGGGTGTCAGTCGTCTGCATATAAATGTATAAGGCAGGTGATGGATGGATTGTTTGTCAGGGTGAACTTATGTGAACTTTCCCCAGAATGAGCGGGCAGTTGGTTTCGCCTCTTTGGCTGGCTTCCCACAGGTACAGGACGCAATTGATTGCACACACGTGGCAATCCAAGGACCATCAGATCAACCAGGAGCTTTCGTCAACCAATAGGAGTTTCACTCCATCGATGCACAGCTGGTGTGCAATTACAAGAAGAGATTTATGCAGGTGTGCGCCAGATTCCCTGACAGCTGTCACGATGCGTTCATACTGCGCCAGTCCAACATTCCAGACCTCTTCCAAACAGGAGACAGACTTAAGGGCTGGCTCGTTGGAAACAAGGGATACTCCCGTCAAACTTGGCAAATGACACCTGTGAAGAACCCCACCAATGAGACTCAAGAGTGTTAAAATCAGAGCCACTAGACCACATCGAGCAAGGCACTGGCAGGTTGAAGATGCGCTTTAGGTGCCTGGATAGGTCTGGAGGTGCCCTTCAGTACTCGCCAGGGAGGGTGTTGAGAATCATAGTGGTATGCTGCATCCTGCACATAGTGCAGCAGAAAGGATTAGAGGTGGAGGACGACATAGGCGCTCTTCAATCATCCTCTGATGACGACAGCTTTGAAGAACAGGAGGATGAGCAATATGAAGATGGGACACCCATCCATGTAGTGTACATTGCTGCCCGGGATGCCAGGGATGCCCTCATACCTTACAGGTTCTCTTAGTCAGAGTGGGAAAAAAGAGACATTGAAATACTCAGGCCGGCTCCCGCCTCCACTACTGCCAAGACCAACTGCCCCCCTCCTTTGCACAAAACAGTCCTTCAACCACGCATACACCCATTGTACATCTGCCCAATGGGTCCCGTTATGTATTGACATTCATCATGAAGCAATTAAAAGGGCGAGTTGGCACTCGGGTTGCAATAATGGGCAAGACGTGGAAGTGGTGCTAATTAATAAATTTTATGTGCCAATATGAAAAAAGGACACTTCACAACATAACATTCCTTCAAACACCTTTGTACATACCCTTGGTGAACTACATTGCTTGAACTTACACTTCCTACCACTTCTACGTGGTGCATCGCCTGTGGCTTCAGCAGAGGTAGAGGCAGGTTGCTCAGATCCCTGCCTTGACTGCTGAGATGATTTTGGGCGATAACCTCTGGGTTTTGGAGCCCCGGAGGGCTCTGCCAAAGACTGCTCCACCTGCATTCGTGCAGGGGCAGACTTGGCCATTGGTAGAGGAGGCAACATGTTGGGTACTGGTTGAGGGGGGAAGGGGGCGGCAACGGGTGAGTTGTGGGAACATTTTGAGAGAAGTTCCCACTTCCATATCCCCTTTTGCCATCATCCCTCTCCTGGGCCAGCGTCACATCACTCCTACCACTCTGCTGGAGAGCAGCTTGGTGCAGATCAGTGATGTGTTTTAAGGCCATGGATAAGGTATCTGTCTGCCTATTTAGCCTCATTTGTGAGCCGTGCTTGAAGCTCCATGGAGGCAGCCACTCTCTCCATGGCAGACATTCTCGCAATTACCTGGGACAACAATCTACTGCTGTTGCAGTTGGTCTCCTCCATCCTCTCAGCTATTGTGGAGAATGCGTGTGGCACATTTTCCAGTACCTCGCAAAGTTGCAGCTGTACCTCAATCATTCACATGCTCATTGATGGCCCCGACTTCAGCATCTGTGTCCAGCTGGGCGGAGCTTGGAGAGGATTGCACCCTCTGGTGCGGACTCTTCACAGCCGTCCCTGCCACCAGTGTCTGCTCGTGCTCACTTGTGAGCTGTGAATCACCAGGTGGCAACCCAACTAACTGGCTAATAGGACCCACCAAAATGCAAGTATCAGCACTGGTGCATGGCTGTATGCCCTGTGAAGGAGCGCCCTCAGAAGGAATGAGCTCCTCTGAGGAATCGTTGTCATGAGTCTCTGCAGATTGTTCTTGTACGCATGAAGGCCCTGGAAGACTAAAGAGAGTGATATGAAGAAGTCCTGGCAAAGTAACAATCTTGCCAATTACCATACTCAGTCTTCTTGTAGTTCAGTCATTGATAAAGTAGTCATCATGTGTGAGAGATGTTTAAATTCTGTCACCAGGCATCTGCGAGTTCCCAGTCTTTCCATCTCCAATTGAGAGGGATGTAGATGTGCCACTTATCTCCATCACGTCCTCCTCTGCATCTGTGAGCTGCACAATTTGTGGTGGGCCACCTCCAGTCCCCTCCCTCTCCCTTGCATTTTGCACTCTCTTCTACAAGGGGTGAAACAACAGAACTGTGAGTGACTGAAGGTCATGTATTCATCCGATGGATGCAGTGCATTGGGTGAGGGTAACTATCAGACAGATGCATCGCATTGTGTAAGGATTGGGGTGAGTGGCAGCGGTGGATGGATACATGGGGGAGTGAGGAAGTACATAGAAAGTGAAGGATGAGTGCTGCAGGAACTTAAGTGGGGGTGAGGAGTGATGTGATGGAGTACGCTTGGCAAGGCAGAGTGAGAGGGGGGTGTTGTACACCACAGGATGCAGGTGAATCAGCAACTGCACTCACTTTTCCTGACCTGGTTAGGTCATTAAAGCACTTCCTGTACTGCATCCAAGAACGGGCCACAATGCTCTTACTGCTCAGCTCGCCATCTCTAGCCACACCTTCTTGGTAGCAGAACTAGGTTTCTTCCTCCCATTGGTGGGGCAAATTACTTCCCTCCTGGTCCTCACTGCACCCAGCAGTACTTCGAGGGAAGCATCTGTGAAACTGGGTGCTGGCCTTGCTCTATGTGAATCCATGTCTTCACTTCCTCCTTCCTCCTCCAAAATCCATTTTTGCATTGGCCCTTTAAATAGTGGACTTCAGATCGTGTTGTGTGGGTGTGCAGTATGCCCACTGCGCAACCTGGAGACATGAAACCCGGAATAAGAAATTTATTGCTTCAATTAAATTGTGATCGCAGATTCCGACCCAGTCACTTTGCTTCCGGGCTTCGGGTCCATGTTAAAATGCAGGCCTATATCCCCCAGAAAATAAATTCCAGTTCCCTGTTTTTGAACAGGAGCCAATGCTGCCCTTGAGAAAAAGCATTGTTTTGATGATTGCTGTAGCAGGGAGTTGCAAGTAAATTGGTGTTTTAAAGCAAGTGGAACCTACCTTGAAGTTGGTGTAGAGTGTAGGAACCTGCAAGTATTTACAGAATGGCCTGGGAAAGAGAAAGGACAATAGTGTGTACTTCTGGGCCCCACCACTATTTATTAACTGTTTTGTGACTTTCTTCCTATGATTAAAAACACAACATTAACTTATGCCAACAGTAACAAACCTATCCATATGAGTTCATTGTACTATAGCTTACTTCCATGACCATTTTCACCAAAAATTCTTCTAGCTTTCAACATACTGCTTTACAAATCTACAGGTACAGATGTATACTGTCAGCTTGACTAAGTTAACAGCACTCTTGTTCCTGAGTCAGAAGGTTATGGGTTCGGTCCCACTGCATGACTTGGGTACATAATATAGGCTGATACTCCTGAAGTACTGACGGAAGTGCTGCATTGTTGGAGGTACCATCCTTTAGATGGGACATTAAACTGAAGTCTCATCTGTCTGTTCCTGTGGTTCAGGTGCACTTTAATGATCCTGTGCCACTATTCAAAGTGCAGATAGCTCTCCTGGGATTCTGGTCAATATTCCTCTCTCCACCAGAAGCAGATTAACTGGCCCCTCACGTGCGATCTTGCTGTGTGCAAATTGACTGCTGCAAGTGCCTGCATTAACAAGTGACTGCACTTCAAAGTAATTTAATTCTATTTGATGGACTTTGAAATGTTTCTGAGAAACACGATAAAGCTTTTCTTTGCTGACTGTTTTGTAGTAAGTGACTCAGACTTTTAATAAGGAATGTAAATTGTCTTGTCTCTGTATACGCCTTGGATTTTCCAATTTATTTAAATCATAGCCCTCTAGACAGTGAAATTACCAGACAGACTCACAGAAGAATGGCAATTGTTCTGTCTACAAATGCAACGACTTTCCAGAAATTTGTTGACTGGACAAAAGAATTGCTGCTTTGAAGTTCCATTGTTTTGCTAAATCACATATTTTGTTACATTCCTATGGACCACAGACTGTACACTTTTGTGGAAAATAATATAGTTATGACAGCTTATGTCATTTGTCTTTCAGATGTTTATTTTCCACACATTTCTTGAAAGGATCAGTAATTTTGCACCCATATTGCTGTAAATTCTCTGGGTTTCTGTACTGTGAAAGACTGCGTGTTGGGGGTGACATATTGTGGCAGATTTTTGTTTTCCTGCACCAGGAGCTATTGGATTGCCCGGGGAGGAGCATACGCCCATTGAGGGATCTGTCCAATTTTCTGTCCGATTTAAATTAATGGACAGAAAGTCGGACGGGCTCCATTGGGGCTGTGTACTTCTCCCTACTTGATTTTCCTGTCTTCGCTGTGCCCAAGCAATCCAATAGTTCCCGGTGCAGGAAAAGGGAAATCTGCCCCATCGTTTTAGTCTCATTAGCTCTATATTGCAGCACGTCACTAGTTCTGGACTTTATATTAATATGGAACTATGTGGAATGTTAGAAGAATAAGGAAGTGAAGAACTAATAACAATCTAGAGCTAGTGCCTACTAAATCCAAATTATAAGCATTGATTAAAAATTTAAAAATAATTTCTTTTGCCAGATCATTGAAGAAGTAATAGTGACAGACCTATATAGTTACCAGGCTCAACAGCAACTTGAATATAACCTCATAAAATTGCACAATATTACATAAACTTACGGCAATGACAAAGAAATTCATTTGCTGTCTACAAAATTTAGTTACCATGCCAATAGGCATTGGGAAGTAAAAGTTCAAATGAATTTTAAAGTTTGTTTCTGTCTGTCCGTATTTTAATCGTATCTTGATAGAAAAAGTTACTTTCACTTTTGTTGCCTGAGGTCTTAATGGCACCCACTACCCCTTGTAACTGAGAAGTGCCCGAAAAGAGTTGTTTAGTTTCTAATTACTGTTGCTCAGATGTGGGGAATTGTTTGCAACAACATGTCCTCCGGATTGTGATTTAAACTGACTGATTCCTGTCAGGTATTTGGAAAGAGTGCATAGCATAGATCTTAAAAATTACAGTGACCTTTGATGCTATGGCAATACAGGTGGAAGTGCTGATTGAGATTGAAAATCACTCTGCAATCCATCAGAAAGTTTTGTGTGCTGAACCTTGAGGTGCTTTTACATTTGGCGTATCTGCAGTTTGAATTGCAGGAGATCAATGTCTGTGTACCACAACTCCACCTTTATACTGCTGCCCTGTACTGACGGCAGAATTGTATATCTACGAACAACAGAAGCACGAGTGTGAAAAATGCCTTCAATGTCCTCAAGCACTGCTTTAGCATGACCCATATAATTGATTTTAGTTCCAATGTTGTGTAGCTAGCATATAAAGAGAGGTCAATACTAATAATCAAGCCAGTTCTGGAAAACAAAATATTGAAATACTTTCCTCCCCATTAAGGGATCCAACTGCTGGACTCAAATTAAAACCAATACTTTTAATGGATTTGATTGTAAGAGCAATTTTAAATTGATTGGTTAAAGTGAGCACTACTTTAACTTGGGCTAAATATGCCAATGTTTACTGTTGGAATTTGTCATTGAAATATGTCATTGAAAATCGTAACTGGGTCTTTTCCCACTGCTTTACCTTTTAATTGTGAGCTTAATTGGCTCTTTAATTACTTTGGTGCTAAGTATTACTAACCATTAGTATAGAGTAGATAGTGGGGTAGACATCGCTCGGAGCAGCAAACAAATACTGCTCGCCACTCCATAGATTTATACTGACCCACAAACTTACTTCGGCCACTTCCTCTAATAGGAAGCGGAGAAGAAACCAACGTCAGTTCAGGTGAAGCTAAGACCTTGGGAGAAGCGAGAGGATCGATCTTTCCCCTCGACCAACCAGATTGCAGCATTTTTGACAGCTGCGTTCACTGTCTCTGCCAGCTTGCAGCGTTAAACCAGGAAGTGAAAGGTACAACAATGGGCCCGAACTTGTGCAGTGTGGCGTGGCAATGATCGCTGCAGCTCCTGTGAATTAAATTAACAAATGTACTTTCTGTGGGCTCTGTGGCATCAACTTGCTTGATTTTGAACTTTTAAAAAGTTGTGCGCTATCAACTCAACCTCTGAGCAGCGTAAGTCGATGCGCATGGAACAGTCAGTGGGAATAAAAGACACGCCCACAAAATCTGTCAGGAAGAGAAGTCACGCCCACAAGCAGGCAAGCAGACTTCATTCATTTAAAGTTAGTATTCTGGATGTCATTGTAAATAAAAATGTAATTTTTTTAAATAAAAAGCCAAAGAAATAATTGAATTAAATTAAAGAGCCAGAAGGGAAAAGTATTTAAAAAAAATAATTTTAACATTTTGTTTAATGACCAAAGACTATTAAAATAAGGAGTAATATGAGATTCCACATTTTTAAAATTTAACTTTTAGTTGTTTTGCAGTCATTAAGACGAACCGCGCTTTTAAAACTTAGTTTAGACCTGATATTTTTAAGCGTACGTTTTGGTCGCGTAATTAATTACTTTCCAGTTGGGCGGATGAGCAAGATGTGACTTTTCAGTGATTTCAATTATTGTAGCGCGCGATGGCCCTTTAATTTGCAGCTCTCAAATCGCCGGCGAGCCAATAGGAGCAAGTTCACGATTTCCGTGTTTTAGTGCGCATGAGCAAATGTGGGAACTTGCTCCTTCGATTCGCTATTGAAAACAGAGAGCGCTGTCGAGCTCCTTCGTTATTTCGGGAGCAAGTTCTGCCCCTATGTAAAAACAGTTACAGACAGCGAAAAAATGAGAGGGTAAGAAATAATTGAATTAAATAAAAGAGACAGAAGGGAAAAGTTTTTTTAAAAATTAATTTTTAAAAAATAATTTTTAATGACCAAAAGCTATTAAAATAAGGAGCAATGAGTCTCCACATTTTTAAAAGTTAATTTTGAGTTGTTTGGCAGTCATTAAGATTTATTAAAACTTAGTTTAGACCTGGTATTTTTAAGTGTACCTGTTTTGTGGCGTAATTAGTTACTTTCCAGCTGGGCAGATAAGCAAGTTTGCACTTTTTAAATGATTTCTCCCATTGCAGCGTGCACTGTCCCTTTAATTCTATGATGTGGAGATGCCGGTGATGGACTGGGGTGGACAAATGTAAGGAATCTTACAACACCAGGTTATAGTCCAACAAATTTATTTTAAAATCACAAGCTTTCGGAGATTATCTCCTTCGTCAGATGATTGAATGAAAAGGTTCTCAAATCGCATATCTTATACGATGTTGGGACAGCATCACACCAATCAAAAGGTGTCGTTGTTATTCAAACAGGCCAGTCACGGAGAACAGCACGTCCCAGTACACTCGATATACATTGTGTCTTTTACACAGGCAGGCAGAAAGAAACTTAAAATGGCAGAGAGAGAGAGAGAGAGAATTTTAAAAAACATATAAATTTTTTCCCCCTTTTTGCTGGTGGGGTTACGTGTAGCGTGACATGAACACAAGATCCCGGTTGAGGCCGTCCTCATGGGTGCGGAACTTGGCTATCAACTTCTGCTCGACGATTTTGCGTTGTCGTGTGTCTCGAAGGCCGCCTTGGAGAACGCTTACCCGAAGATCGGTGGCTGAATGTCCTTGACTGCTAAAGTGTTCCCCGACTGGGAGGGAACCCTCCTGTTTGGCGATTGTTGCGCGGTGTCCGTTCATCCGTTGTCGCAGCGTCTGCATGGTCTCGCCAATGTACCATGCTCCGGGGCATCCTTTCCTGCAACGTATGAGGTAAACAACGTTGGCCGAGTCACAGGAGTATGAACCATGTACCTGGTGGGTGGTGTCCTCTCGTGTGATGGTGGTATCCGTGTCGATGATCTGGCATGTCTTGCAGAGGTTGCCGTGGCAGGGTTGTGTGGTGTCGTGGACGCTGTTCTCCTGAAAACTGGGTAACTTGCTGCGAACGATGGTCTGTTTGAGGTTGGGTGGCTGTTTAAAGGCGAGCAGTGGAGGCGTGGGGATGGCCTTAGCGAGGTGTTCGTCGTCATCGATGACATGTTGAAGGCTGCGGAGAACATGGTGTAGTTTCTCCGCCCCAGGGAAGTACTGGAGCGGAGAAACTACACCATGTTCTCCGCAGCCTTCAACATGTCATCGATGACGACGAACACCTCGCTAAGGCCATCCCCACGCCTCCACTGCTCGCCTTTAAACAGCCACCCAACCTCAAACAGACCATCGTTCGCAGCAAGTTACCCAGTTTTCAGGAGAACAGCGTCCACGACACCACACAACCCTGCCACGGCAACCTCTGCAAGACATGCCAGATCATCGACACGGATACCACCATCACACGAGAGGACACCACCCACCAGGTACATGGTTCATACTCCTGTGACTCGGCCAACGTTGTTTACCTCATACGTTGCAGGAAAGGATGCCCCGGAGCATGGTACATTGGCGAGACCATGCAGACGCTGCGACAACGGATGAACGGACACCGCGCAACAATCGCCAAACAGGAGGGTTCCCTCCCAGTCGGGGAACACTTTAGCAGTCAAGGACATTCAGCCACCGATCTTCGGGTAAGCGTTCTCCAAGGCGGCCTTCGAGACACACGACAACGCAAAATCGTCGAGCAGAAGTTGATAGCCAAGTTCCGCACCCATGAGGACGGCCTCAACCGGGATCTTGTGTTCATGTCACGCTACACGTAACCCCACCAGCAAAAAGGGGGAAAAAATTTATATGTTTTTTAAAATTCTCTCTCTCTCTCTCTCTCTGCCATTTTAAGTTTCTTTCTGCCTGCCTGTGTAAAAGACACAATGTATATCGAGTGTACTGGGACGTGCTGTTCTCAGTGACTGGCCTGTTTGAATAACAACGACACCTTTTGATTGGTGTGATGCTGTCCCAACATCGTATAAGATATGCGATTTGAGAACCTTTTCATTCAATCATCTGACGAAGGAGATAATCTCCGAAAGCTTGTGATTTTAAAATAAATTTGTTGGACTATAACCTGGTGTTGTAAGATTCCTTACCTTTAATTCTAAGCTGTCATATCACCAGCGAACCAGTAAGAGCCAGTTCCGGATTTCCGCGTTTCACTGCGCATGTGTGAATGCTGGAACTTGCTCCTCCATTTCAACACTAACAACGGAGAGCGCTGTTGAGCTCACCGTCATTTCCCAAGCGATTTTTCCCCCAATATGACCTGGTAGTAAATGTGCTAAATGTCATTCAACCACCCTCCAAAAAGGAGACACTGTCAGTATCACGCCACCCAATAATGAATACCAGTTGCAAAATGAATCCTGTATATTTCACCTTGAAATGTTTCTGTTTCTGTTTAGCAATTGTAGGCTTAGCTTTTTGCTAGGGAGGAAGGCGAGGCAATAAATATTGGGGTAAAAAATTTTGAATGTGTGATTAATTAAATTTTATGGTTCCAATTTTATGGGAGCAGCCATAATTGTGAAGAAGAGGAGGTCAGCAGCTACCAGAAACATTCACTGGGGAACAGATACATGCAGTAGCAGAGAGAGTAAACCACTGACACACAGAAGGACTGAGAGAAAAAGAATCACAGATACAGACAGCGTCTAAGAGAGAAATACAAGACACACACAGGGCCACACAGCCAGTCAGATAACCATACACACACTGGGGACGAAGATAGAGAAAACTACAGCTATATACAGTGATAGAGAGAGATAGAATCACAAATAAATGGATAGAAAGAGAGAACCTTGGACATACACAAGAACAAAGAGAGAGAGGGAGAGAGAGAAAATTACAGGAACATACAAGGATAGAGAAAGAAAGAAAGAGAATGACAGTGACAGAGAGCACCACGGGGATAGAGAGAGAGGATGGATTTGGACATTTACAATCAAAGTGGAGTTGTGAGTGAGCTGCACATGAAAGCTGCTTCACTTTATTTTGCTCAGGAGATTCTGTATTTTGCTTCAATAATTTTAGATGTGTCTATCCATGGCAATAATATATTCTGCATTACGACATATAATCCATAGTGAGCAGTACAATGACAGATCCCAAAAACAATGATAAAAGTCCCAGAATACCATGTAATAAAAACAGTATTTAACTTAGTCACTGTAAATCAATGGCCCTGATAATGTATATGTGTTACATGACATAATCCACCCCATTGTTATAGAACAGTGTATCGTCTGTGATTCACTGGGTGTAATGCCATGGATGATCTGCTGGTAATATTATAAAAACAGTACACCCAGCACATATTTCCTGTCCCTCATACTAAAGTATTACACTCAACTTTGTCTGTCACACTTCGAAGGAAAGTATAAAAAGATGAAGGAACTCTACAGCAACATAAAATACCTGAGCCAATAAGTCTACACCTTTTAACTGAGATTAAAATGAATTCAACAGTTGTCCTAATGGCAATAGTTCCTTAACCCATTTGTGTGTGGACCCAGAGTAACAACAGCAGCTTTATTGCCTTAAAGGGACACACACCTACACTTTACACGGTATAATGCGCCTGACTTCAAAAGACAGTATTTCATCTCACTTCTAATGAGTAGAAAGTGCTGCATGAAATTTGTAGATATAACAAAAATATTGCTATATAAAGGGAGCAGAATGATTGAAGTGCTGTTTTATTGACATCTGAAATGTTTTAAATCTATATGTGTGCAATTGTGTAAGATGGATTGAATCTGCGATTTTTAGACAAATGGTTAAATATAGATTTGTTGGACTGTGAAAGAAGATTTGAAAATATGGAATCCGTTTCTCTGGACTAATTGATAATGATGCAAATCAGCTTGCAATAACGATTATGTACAAACAAGAACAGATCTA
Organism: Heptranchias perlo; assembly: GCF_035084215.1. NCBI lineage: Eukaryota > Metazoa > Chordata > Chondrichthyes > Hexanchiformes > Hexanchidae > Heptranchias > Heptranchias perlo. The sequence continues at coordinate 31,408,380 of NC_090343.1, read as the reverse complement.
CAATTTTCAGTTCCTTTTTTGGATAATTACTATTATCACTGTGATAGGTTTTATTGAAATTCTTTGAAAGCTTTCATCATTGAAATACAGTACATGTTTGTGGATCAAAGTATTCTAGTTTAGCTAATTTCTTCAAATTGTGCCCATACTTTTACAAGCTGCAATGTTATTTACTGACAAGAGAAATGATTTAGTTAAAACATTTCTGGGATTTCTAGTATTACAAAAGAAGGATTGCATTCTGTGTGGTTTCTAAAAGATATGAGTGGGAGCAGTCTGGTGCTTCTTAGTGGGTGCATTTTGAAGATCAGTGAGGTTTTCATGAGAATGAGGCCAAAGTATAATACTGATAAAACCTTGCAAAACTTCAGCACCAACTGTATTATCTGACACTGGAGCTTTACGTCTCAAAATTAGATTTTGTTCTTTAATGTTGAAAAACTGAACTGATTTCGAACCAATGTAGTGGTGCCATTGAGTGTTATTGGAAGCAATGCAGTGGGCTAGCATGGTACTTCCATGTGATGACTCATCAAATCATAGGATGCAGGCTCAAGGTTCACATTTCCTACACATTCTCTTGATCTCTGCCTTTCTTTCAAGAGGAGACACTGGTCACAGTAGATGGATGGAACATTTAAAGTTACACATCCCCAAGCATCTTCCAGCAAACTCACTATTGCATCTTTGACAAAGACATGGTAGCAGGTTGCTTGTCTGCCCTCTGACACTGTGTGGTTTGTAGCCTTTTGGAGAGGGGAAGAATCTAAGGAGGAAAGAAAATAAATATGGACGGGAAGAAACTGTTTTAATGCAGGTAAAATGTTCTTGATGTAAAATGTTGTCATGATAACTTCATATATTACCATATCATGGAGTGGTAGAATCCCAGATTCCAACCAAAGTGATCATCTGATCTCAGTCAAACTGTCCAGGGAGAGGCTTGATGGAGACGGAGCCCTTTCCCTGATACTGGGAAGGAAAATAGAAGTGCAGTAACAAGAACCGTGCTCTCCTGCGTCTCCTGCCAGCAACACCGATAAAGGCCAAGCTATTGCTTGACCTCTGTCTAATTATGGTACATAACATGGAAGGAGGCTAAGGATCCGAGAGATAAATTACTAAATGGGGAAAAATATGGTGATCATAAAAATATTCCTTATCAGGACATTTCAGCTGTTACCAATTGATCCTGCAATGGGTGTAGAATGGGGCAAATTGCTGTTAAACCACTTCCTTTTAAGTGGAGCATCCTGTAAGATACAGTCTTTCTGGACAGAAACAAACTTGATTTGAGAATGAACAGACATTTTTTTGGAAAAGCCACTGAACGCGATAACAATCTTGGTTAGGAGTGTACCGGGGCCCCAGCTGGCCCAGCTTGTTTCTGATGCAATCTTCAGATTTCATCGTGCAGTTTGGAATGTTCTCTATTCATTTTTGCACAGAAAGCTGACCTAGTCTCAATAAAGCTGATAGTTCCACACAAGTTTTATGGTACAAGCATCAGAAATACCAAAAATACTTTACTGATATCACAATTTTTAGCTAAAATAAAAAGGAAGGAAAGCTTTCTGTGTTTTGTTCCGTGCAATATATTCAACTCAATATTTCATATTTTTGGTGAAGTATATTTCTGTTTTCTATTTCTTCTATGCCAAATTTCCTTGCTCTTTTGTTTTTATATTCATCTACTTACATTGTCAGGTAGGGGAGTTCACCAGAGAACTTTGGTGGACAAGCCCCATTTGGCCTAGGTTTATTTACAATTTCTAATTCTAGGTATGGTAGTGGCTATGTTACTGGATTAATGATCCAGAGCCCTGGACTAACAGTCTGGGAAAGTGAGTTCAAATCCCACAAACCTAGAAATAAAAAACTTGTACTGGTAAAAGTGATCATGAAGCTGTCAGATTGTCATAAAAACCCAACTGTCCTTTAGGGAAGGAGACCCACTGTCCTTACCCAGTCTGGTCTATATGTGTTTCCAGTCCTACACCAATGTTGTTGATTCGTAACTGCCCTCTGAAGTGGCCTAGTAAACCATTCAGTTGTATCAAACCTTCAAGATGCCAGCCCACCATCACCTTCTGAAGAGAAACGGGGGATGGGCAATAAATGCTGGCCTTTCAATGCCACACCCGAGAATGAATTTTTAAAAATACCTACCAAATTTAATAATAAAATAATAGATTTTTAAATTCTTTTTGAAGTAGAATCATCAGTGAGACTGGTGTAAATGCAATCAGATAGCATCCAGCAATTAATAGTCAGATATTAACTCCTGAGAACCTTAAGACTGAAACAAAGTGTGAGGGTTACAGATGTCTGTGTGACCCTGCCCTCACCCATGGTTTATGTTTCTAAATCTGTTGTTTAACACTGATTCTTGCCAGCATTAATTTAACCCTGTATTTTAGCATTTGACCATGATACTGAATTAAATATTCTGACAGATGTATTATAGGTTCTCTGAGTGACTACAAAGCAAATTCCCTATACTATTAAGGCAATGGCTTCCCTGCATGTACAGGACATATAGCCACTCTTCTGAAATATTGCATAAGTTCCTGCAGCACAGACATTTCTCTCAGATCAACATTAAAAATAAGGAAGCATATATTACAACAAGCACATTGTAACAATTTAAGTTTCTTCCCTACAACTTAATGACAGTTTCCATAAGCAGATCAAGTTCTTTATGAATTGAAATCCATGCCTTTATTTTCTGCTGTGTTTGGGTTACAGTGGCCCAAGTCTAACCAACAGTCTGATCATGATAAATTGCTCACTGGAGAATACATAGGATGCCCATCACGTTCTTCTGTCACTTCAGATGACAGCAAATATCTGTTTTTGTATTTATTTCTAAGTAAAATTATACACACAAATAGAAAGAGATATACAAAATAGTAAACAGCATAATTACCAAATCGACACTAAATACAAACTGGATTGACTGTTTTAAATTGGTCAACAGTTCTTCCAGTTTCCCTTAGTCTTAAAATCTTAGGGGCCAATTTTCGTTTTCAGCACATCTCAGGCGGACAGTAGGCCATGTGATCAGGATGCCCACCTGATGCTGTTGTTGAGAGGTCAGGACCATTTTCATGGTTGGGCCTCATTACATTAATGTCAGCAAGCTGCCGCATTGAACGAGCTCTGACAGGCAGTTTGCCTATCAGTTGGGGGAGGGGTAGTTGGGAAATCCAGCAGAGCTGAGCCAGAGGTGGGGCGTTAAGTGAATGCAAATCCGGGGGAGGTGGGTGGGGGGCACTGAGAGACCGGCAGTGGCTGGGAAGATTTTTATGGGACCAGGAGGAGCATTCATGCACATTGGCAAAGCGGATTTAAACTTATTTGGAGCAGCCTGTCGCTGTCCCTTTAAGGACTGCTGGTTCGGCCACTTTGCACTCAGTTCCTGTGGAAAGCCAAAATTGCATTGGGGACATAAATATGGCATAGGAGCTCATTTTAAACACTTTGATGAGGATCACACATGTTTTGGATGGGAGCGCTGGCCATTTATTTCGAGACCTGCTCAAAAATCACGTTGGGTGGGCATCAGATGAGAAAACTGAAGTAAGTTTTTAAAAAATTGTCGTCTCACTGCCACCCTGGAGTCTGATAAATATAGAAGAGGAATATGCTTCACAGAATGAAAATTCTATTTTTATCATAATTTAAACCATGGCATAAACATGGTATGATATAGAAAGCATGTCAGACTTTTGTTATTTCTCCAACTAATGGACCCAACATCATAATAGCTTTGTAATGTTATCATGGGCTCGATTTTACCGTCGGGTTTCCTGTGGGTTTCCAGCGGGGGGGCCCCGAAAATCCCGATATCCAGTCACGTGACCGGATCGCGCCGAGATCCCGGCCACTTCCGGGTGCCGCGCTGACGTGCGGGGCTGCGTGCGCAGGCCCCGCTGGTGGGAATCCCGCAGGCAATTAAAGCCAGCGGGGTTCCACTTGAGTGCACTTACCTTGCTTGTTGAGGTCATTAAATGAGCTGAATCAGCTGTCAAAACAGGAAGTGTGGGATTTTAGCTTCAACGCAGTGTGGGGGAAACAGTCTCCCTTCAACCGGTCGTGTTGCAGCCAGCAGCCTGTGGCAGCTGCCAAGGTGCACTCCACAGCGGGTGGGAGAGCCCTCACCCACGCAGGAGGCCACCGCGTCACGTAGGGCAACCCCTGCGCTCCACCACCCCCCGCCAAGCCAGAGGACAGACCGACGTGAAACCGCAGCCCCAGTGCAAGGAACCACCTACCTACCCTGCACAACCCCTCAGACCAACACCTGCCAGATGGGTGGTGCGTTGACATCCTCGGAGGACAAACAGCATGACCAGCCCCAGCAGCCTCGCAGTCCACGCCGTCCGCCTCGGAGACGTGGAGCCCCCCAACACGGTGCTGTGGCACACCCACCTGCACAGCAGGAGGGAGGGCAACCACACAGAGAGATGCGTCGCAGGAGGCAATACCCTCCGCACAGGGTGTACAGACCGAGGCTCAGCTTCATGGACCTCACCGAGGAGCAGTGCATACGCCGGCTCAGAGTCAATCGCCAGGTAGTCGCCGACATCTGCAGCCTCCTTAACGACGAGCTGCTCCCTGATGGACCAAGCAGCATCTTCTTACCTGTCGCCGTCAAAGTCACCACTGCCCTCAACTTCTTTGCATCCAGATCCTTCCAGGGTGCCACCGGGGACATCACCGGGGTCTGTCAGTCGTCTGCACACAAGTGCATAAGGCAGGTCACCGATGGGTTGTTCCGCAGGGCCTCGCACTACATCAACTACATGGACGAGCGCAGCCAGATGGAGAGGGCGGTTGGATTCCATGCCATGGCTGGCTTCCCACGGGTACAGGGTGTAATCGACTGCACCCACATCGCAATACGGGCACCTCTGCATGAGCCAGGGCTGTTCATTAACAGGAAGGGGTATCACTCCATGAACGCCCAGCTCATCTGTGACCACCGCCAGAGATTCCTACACGTGTGCGCCAGATACCCCGGCAGCTGCCACGATGCCTTCGTCCTCAGGGAGTCCACCGTCCCGCCCATCCTCCAGGCACCCAACGCTGGCAACGGCTGGCTCCTCGGCGACAAGGGGTATCCCCTACACACGTGGCTCATGACGCCTCTGAGGAACCCCATCACCGAGCCGGAGCGTCGGTACAATGACAGCCACACTGCTACCAGGTCTACAATTGAGCAGACCATAGGGCTGCTCCAGATGCGCTTCAGGTGCCTTGATCGTTCTGGGGGAGCGCTCCAATACACACCATTCAGAGTGGGACGAATCATAGTTGTCTGCTGTGCCCTGCATAACATGACCCAACAGAGAGGGGTGCCGCTGGAGGAGGCCCAATCCACACCCGCCACCCACATGGAGGAGGAGGAGGACGAGGACGAGGAGGATGAGGACGAGGAGGACGAGGAGGAGGAGGAGGACGAGGACGAGGACGACGATGGTGGACGACCCATGCGCCGAACCACGACTCACCGGGATGCTCGCCGGGCCAGGGAGGCACTCATACGTCAACGGTTCTCCTAGAGTCAGACAGTGCGAGGCGCTCGCATCTCCTCACCTGCACATGCGAGGGGCCATACCAGCCCCCTCCACTGAAGACTGTTGCCAGTACTCCTGCACCCACAGCAGTGTGCCCAATGGGCGGCAGCAGGTGTTCGCCGTCATGATGGGCTGCACGGAACGCACCTATTGCACAGGCCGCGGAAGAATGGACGAGAGGTGGCAGGAGTGGTGAGAATATAGTATTTAATATGTACAATGTGAGATAATATAAACAAAAAGTGTACAAATTAACAGACACCCTGGTGCATTCCCTTTGTGCTTATAACGCCTTTGGATTTCTTTTCCGGGTACCCCTACGTGGTGCTACGCCTGTGGCTCCAGCAGAGGTAGTGGCAGGTTGCTCCTGTTCTCGCCCTGACCGGGTAGATGCTTTGGGCGGACAGCCCCTGGGTTTCGGTGCCCGTGAGGGCACATCCACAGACTGCTCCTCCTGCACCGGGGCAGGGGCAGACTCGGCCACCTGGAGAGGAGGCACCATTGCGGGTACTGGTTGAGAGGTGGGCAACGGGTGGTACGTGGGGGCGCCTTGAGAAGCGTCCCCGCTTCCATGTCCCCGGTCACCATCATCCCTCTCGTGGCCTCGGCCCACATCACCCCTTCCACCCTGCTGGACGGCAGTTTGGATGGCATGTGTGAGGCCTTGCAAGGCCACCCCTAGTGTATCCGTCAGCCTGTTTATGGCGGCGGAATGTTGCTCACCCTGAATCCGTACAGACGTTGTCAGGGCCTGCACGGACTCGATGTGGAGCTGTGCGTGACGCTCGAGGGAGGCCAGCCTGTCCTCCACCGCAGACGCTCCTGCACCTACCCGCGACACTATGTCGCCGATACCCTCCTGTGCCTGCGCCACCAATGCCCTCATGCAGGAGTTGGACTCCTCCATCGCCTGCGCAATTGTGGACAATGCGCGCGGCACCTCTCCCAGTACCTCAGCAATTAGCTGGTGCCCCTCGACGACTCTCCTTTTCACTGGTGGCCCCCTGGGTTCAGCATCTGGGTCCGGCTGAGCAGAGCCTGGAGATGAGTGCTCCCACCGACGCGGACCCTCCGCGGCTGCCCCTGCCACCAGGGTCTGCTCATGCTCACACGTGCGCGGTGAATCACCAAGTGCTACCCCAACTAGTTGGCGAGGGGGACCCACCGAGGTGCGTGTCTCTGCACTGGTGGATGGTTGGCTCAGATGTGACGATGCACCCTCAGAGACCGCCATGTCCTCTGAGGAATCGCCCTCCTCAATCGCAGCACTCGCAGACGGCCCTGCAAGAGAACAGAGGGCACTATGAGGCATGTTCACAAGCGTTACGGTGCGCCTGATGCCAGGTGATGATACAGTCACTCGCGATCATGGGTGTTGAGTGTCAGCTTTCCCTTACCGGCTGTTTCTGCAGCGACAGACTCGCCATCTGCGACCGACAGGCAATGTGGCGTGCGGGCGAGGTCGAGCGCCTCCACCTCTGCGTCTGTGAGGTCTACCAGGTGCGGCGGGCCACCTCCAGTGCGTGCCCTTTCCCTGTTGTTCTTGCTTCTCTTCTCCTGTCAAGGCAAAACACAGATGCGTGAGTGAGTGCATATTGCATAGTGAGACGCATCGAGCATCGGTGTGGGTGGGTTGAGCGTGGGGCAGATGGATGGGAGGATGCGTGTGCCACATGCCCATCCCATTGCATAGGGATTGGGGTGTGTGGTAGTGTTCGGGTGGGGACAGGGACGGTGGGTACTTGCGGGCACGGCGAGGATGGTGAGTGAGTGGCTGTGAGGATTGCTGCGGGAGCGCTGTGGTGGCTGTGCAGGAGGGGTTGTGATCTGTTTGGCGTGATGGTGGGGACGGGTTGTGGGAGGGTGCGTTGGTGTACTCACCTTGCCGGACCTAGTGAGGTCATTGAACCGCTTGCGGCACTGCTCCCATGTCCTTGGGGTGTTGGCCCTGCTGCTGACCTCCGCCGCCACCTCTGCCCATGCCTTCCTGGTGGCGGCGGCAGGGCACTTGCGTCCATCCGCAGGGAAGAGCGTGTCCCTCCTCCTCCTCACGCCCTCCAGCATCAGCTGCAGCGCGAGGTCCGAAAAACGTGGCGCAGCCTTTCCCCTCGGGTGAGCCATCATCTCCAGCCTACTGATTGCAGCAGGAGGGGCTTTTGGAGACTGCCCCTTTAAGTGGAGCACCTACATCGCGTCGACGGTACTGCGCACGCGCAGCCGGCCGGCACGCAGCTGGGGAGCGGAGAACCCGGAAGCAGGGCTTAAGCAGTTCAATTATCCCGCGATCGCGCGGGGGACGCACACGCAATTAGCCGTCCGCGTTTTCCACGCTCCCGGAGGACCACCCGCTGGGAACCCGCAGGCCTGCTAAAATCGAGCCCCATTTGTGCATTATTGATAAGGTCTGCTCATTGAGGAAAAAACAGAGTCGATCTTTCTATCTACGTGCCAATTGGGCAACCGACAGGCACAGTGCACCTAAGAGAAAGCAGCTGCTCCTGACCGCTGAGATCACAGCCACCTGGCTACGGCTGGAGAGAAGCAGCTAGAAGAGCTTAAGTGTTTTGAATCCTTCTGGAGGGCTTAAACAAAAAGCGGCCTGCATTATTTTCCATCTGCTCCTGGTACCTCCACAGCCCATGCAGCCTGCAGAGGTCCAGGAACAGACCACTACAGCAGCTTTCTTCCTGCGCCCCAACGCTGGGTTGTCCAAAGACTGTATGGATTAGAAAATGAGGCGGGCAGCCAGTGGTGTCCCTGCCACCTCATTATAATAGCAACGTTGGGCCTGCACCTGCTACAGGCGTGGACCCATTTGCATCCAGTGAGGACCTCCCAGGAAATTCCAGGCAGTGTAGTGGGGGTGAAGACCTCAGGTCACGGGTCTCTGCCCTTTTCTCCTCTTCCTTGCACCTGGGGGAATGCCAATTTCTCAGGCCCAGGAAAATCTCCCCTATTGTTTTCTTTGTGACCCCATGTGCATTTTCTTTGTAATACCTAAAACTAGACTGAGGATAGTTTGGTACACTTGAGGTACTTATTGTAAATCATAATGCACATTGTAATTTTATCACCTGAAAACTGCAGCCAGTTCTATGATAGTTAGTCGTAGTCACTTATGGGTGTATTCACACTCATTAGAAAGTTCGAATTTATATACATGGTAATACATATCTTGGAATGTGTTACAAGGAAGTAACTTATCAAGGAACTCGTATCATCAGAAGATATTTTACACTGTTTTAGAAACACCCATTATGCCACCTTGTTTTAACAATGCAGACCTGTTAAGTCTCACTCATTTGGATTGAAAAATGCCATTTTGGTTTAAAAATATGATGGGGGCAATTTTGTCTCACTGCTGCCCTCATTTCAGTCAGTAGAGAGATGGAAGAGGAATGAAAATCCAGTGGAAATCAATTCCACCTGATTTTGGCTCAGTTACAGCCCCACTTGATAATCGAAGTGGGCCCAGAAGTAGGTGGAAGTTTCATTAGAGCATTCAAAAGGGCATGTGCAAGGACTCAGCACCATTTTCAGCCCCAGGGGCATGTGAAACACTAAGCCTCCAGCACGCCAGTGAAACCTGGCAGAGGACAAGCCTTCAGGCAGATCTACAGGCAGGAGGGCATTTAAAAGGCCCACATTTTTTAAAGGTAAGTGCATTAGGCCCTTTGATGGGCCTTCTAGTTTTTTTGTTTCCATGACCAAGTGCAGTTATTTATTTATTTATTTTGCCCTGAGTTCTCTTTATTGGCATGAGGGTTTGCCACCAGCAATCCTTCAAGCTGACATATTTGGAGGTAAAAAGGGACCAGTGGAAGAATGTCAGGCAGGCCAGGAAAGTGAGTTGTGCTATGGCCTCCTCCCCGCACCCTGACTTGCAGAGGGAGATAGAGAACCTCTGGCAGATTTTGCTGATAGAGGGCCTTCTTCTCAATGATGGCTGTAGCAACAAACCCCTGGGGGCATCACTCTATGATGTGAATGCCTGTTTAACCGTTATGCTGGAAGCATCCCAATCAGAGCATGCCATGCTTTACATGGTATTGCATGAAAGAAGGTGGCCCAGGTGATCAGGTGTTGCCTGTATGGCTGCACCTGCCAAGATAACACCAACCACTCCTGCAGGGATCAAAGATTGCCCAATAAAGTAAGCATGAGGTGTTTCTCGCTTGCTAACACAAACTAATAAATTGCTTATTATTCATAGTCTGAGGAAACAACATCAAAGCTTAACACATTAGCATCTTAACTACCTACTGTCCCTGCCTTTTAAACTTGGTTGAGCAAATACTATGCTTTAAAAAAACCTAATATTAAAATTAACTTTTTTCCCAAATCCTTTCTGTGAAAAAAATGGCAAAGAGATTTTAACCCCTAGGACCCCAATAAGTACCCTCTTCCCTGTTGTACCAGGTGGTGACACAGAAAATGCCAGAAAATGTAAATACAGAATTATTTTTGTGCGGTCAGGAGGAGCAGGAGTGCTGCTTCAAGCTCCACAAGAAAACTGTGGGCCGTTTACACCCTGGGCTCTTCCCTGCCACGATCGGTTGCTCGCTCCCTAAACCATCTGCTTGCCAACAGGTTCGGCATCCATTCCACCCTATAGTGAGCTACAATGGGATACTCTTTCCGGGCATGCAGCTCGCCGTTGGTATGCTAACGAGGCCCAGCTCTCGAAATGGAACGGCCTCCCGCCAGCAGGAATGGGCATGCATTCTGCCCGCTGCCCACCTGTTCTATGCCTGGAGTTAAAATCTACCCCCAAAAGTCACTATATCGTAGCGTCTCTCGAAAATCATTGTTCTTTTGTGCTCTTGCCATCTAAGGTCATTTCCTGCCAACACTTCACTGAGTCAGCAGTAAACATTTTTTGTCACAAAGCCAAATATGTTCAAGATTCCCCACCAAGGGCATAATAATTTATTTATTACCTTGCATGAAACAATTATAATTCAGTGAGTGGTTCCAGTGAGTAATTACCATAATATAAAAACATTATTCATCACAGGACTAGCAGCCAGGATTATCAGATTACTATACCTAACGAATTAATGAGTGTAATAAAATCTCCTTCCACAATTAATCATGTCCTGGGTTAATAGGGCAGGCAACTTGCTCTCGGGCCTTTTGCAAAGCCATTCTGTAACTGGCCACTGCAGACCAACATGTCCGTGAATTCTCTCTCCCTGTGAGGAGCCATCTGACCTTCACCCATCACCTGCTCCTGAAGGCTCAACTGAGACTGAGAATTTGTCTTGTGGAAATTATTTATTTCCTGCAGATTGCTAGATTAACCTCCTGTGCCATTATGTCTAGCATAAAGGGTATACCGAAAATGAAATATATTATGGGTCTTGTTTTAACCTAATCCAACTGTCGGGAACAGACTGGTTGGACGGGGCTGTTTTATACTCTCCTCGATTTCATTCTCCATTGACTCCAATGGAGGGTAAAATCAGACGGGGTGTAAAATGGGTATCCCACCTGAACCATTCCCACCATGAGGGGTAGGTTAAAATTACCCCCATAATTTTCTTTCCATGAATGTTAACCTTGGGATTACAAAAGTGATCAAGGGGCATGTTTTCTGATTTTGGTTCTAGGTGTGTTAATTACCACATTATTAACAATAATGTCCTTCTATGAGAAATCACCCTTTTATCTTGCTAGCAGCAATCCTTCACAGTTTGGTGGTAATGGCCGGAAATGTGGCCAATCCTGATTTACCTGGGATAACCCATTTCATACTTCTCCAGTGGCTTAACAGGTACTTAACTAGTATATATAGCACTGGCTGACATAAAACAGCTGCAGAGACTGCAATTCCAGGGCTAATATGTTTCAATCATGTATAACGAAAGCTTGATTCACAGATTGGTCTCTATCCAAACGTGTTGATGTGATCTTTGAACAGAGAGCAGCTCTATCCAGGACAACAGGAGTCAATACTACAAAGGTCAGTCATCAATACACCTGGCATGAAGTTGGAAAGAGAGTTAAAACTGTGTCCACAAACCCTTCAGACCTCTGGTGAGGTCAAGGAGTTTAATGACATGTGCAAAAGTACAAAGGTAAGCTAACAGACATACACAAATAGGCTAAAATAACAGATATGGATTATTAGATCAGGTATGGTGAGCTGATTGTAACATATAAAGTCCATTGCCACAACAACATGATGTGATACTTGAAGTCAATGTAAAAATGGTGCTCAAATAGATTCAATCCCCACAGATGAGGAAAACTCAATCTGCCTGTTATTGTAAATGTATTTTTTAAAGGAAAGTATATAGACTGTCCAATAAAGGCAAATGACTCTTATGAAATGAATAGAGAGGTGTTACATGAGGAAGATATATGTTTTTTATTCCAGTTTTCCCAGCTTCTGAAAATACTGACTCTTGTTGGATGTGGTTCCTTGCCCAAATTCTTCAAGCGTGAGCCCAGACAGTGAATGTCAGCAGGTTTTTCGACCATCGTGGCATCATGCACTGTCGGCGCATTTGAGGCCCCTGCCGGACCCACCTCACCGCCCCAGACTCAACCTGCCGGCCCATTTCCCGCCGTCCCCGACCAGCGAGCTGCAGCAGGGCACCCGTATGGCACCCATAGCATGTCGGCCGTATTGAAATGAGGCCCGAACCCGAAATTGGCTCGGCCCTCATGCCAGCATGGACTGGCGCGCCAGGAGTGGTCGCCTCGCCGACTTTGTGCCCGATTTGGGCGCAAGCTGAATTTCTCCCCCAATGAGTCCGTTTCAGTGAAAGGAGCCGCACAGGATCAGCATTCCAATCAATGTGGCACAACAGCCCCCTCAATCCTACTGGACTGGTCTTCAGGGGATTTCATGAAGCTCCGAGTGCTGGCTCATCTGAGATGTGTTTAGAGGGATGGCTGGTTATGAATCAGTTAATAGATTGGCAGCAAAGACAACTTGCTGGATAACTGTCACAGCCTTGTTACTTAATTTGATCCAAGTGTGTTATGTCATTGTGCAGCTGATGTAAAGCAGACCTTACAATGTTCCTTACTGCCCATAGGCAGAACAATTCCCCACCCTGGACATTTCATGCAAACAAACAAAGACAAAGGGCTCAATTTTAAAAGGGCTGCGGGATGGCAGCAGGGGGGCCAATGGCATGCAGCAAAACCGGATAATAAAAACTTACCTTTCCCCAAGCGACCGTGAGTTAATTGGTGGCCTTTAACGTGGCTTCCGGGTTTGCCGTCCAAAGTGGGTGGACTGCGCACCCGCGTGACAGGCTGTCAGCTGGAGCGTCTAGATTTAAAGGGCCATTGTTCCAATGGATTTTCTGGAGCAAAGAGCAAGGAGAGCCAATGGAGCAGCACAGGGGCAAGGCTGCTCCAAGATTTAACAATGCGTCACTTCAGGTGCTATTGGCCGGGGTGAGGAGGAGGAGGAAGCTATTTTACCCGGCCGACAGGAGGAAGTGCCCTGCCTCTGCCACCAAGAAGGCCTGGCTCGATGTGGCAGAGGAGGTCACCAGCAGGAGCAACATATCCCGCACTTGGGTCCAGTGCAGGAATCGTTTCAATGACCTAACTAGGTCAGCAAAAGTGAGTACACTTATTGATTCTCCTGCATTTCATTGTGCTCATGAGCCCTCCCCCAACTCATTCTGTGCTGCCAAGACTACACCATCACATCACTCCTCACACCCACTTAAGGCTCATCCTCAACTTACCTTCACTTCCTGAGTACTTCCTCACCTTCCCATTTGTGACCCCACCACTACCACTCACCCCAATCCTGATCCAGTGTGATGCCTCTGTCTCATACTCACCCTCTGATGCACCTCTTTCATGGTCAGCCTCACCCAAAGCAATGAAGAGGCTGACCACTTCACCCTCACTCACTCACACGTCTGTACTTTCTCCCCTTGCAAGAGAAAGTAGCGCAAAATGGACGCGAGGGGGCGAGGACTGGAGGGGGGCCACAACAAATAGTGGTCCTCACAGACGCGGAGGAGGAGGCCCTGGAGATCAGCCACACCCTCGAGTGCCTGTCCGTCATGGACGCCGAGATTGGCACCCCACAAACGTCTGGTGATGCAACTTTAACATTCATCACACACGACGTGAATTGATATTAACAATGCTTGGCATGTTGAACACCTCAGTATGCTCATCGCAACATGACACATTTGTGATGGTGCTTAATATTGCCTTCTGTTCTCTTCCAGGCCACAGTGACGGGAGTGGACAATTCCTTAGATGAGCGCCAGGCCTCTGAGGTCACACCGTCACATCTTGGAGATCCATCAACCAGCGCAGATACTCACACCTTGGTGGGTCCTAGTAGTCAGCTAATTGGGTTGGCACCTGGTGAGTCACCACATACAAGTGAGCACGAGCAGACACTGGTGGCAGGGGCAACTGTGGAGAGTCCACGTCGGTGGGTGCACTCCTATCTATATATTATGTAATCAGTGCAGAACTGTAGCTTTGGAAGAAACAACACAGATATTTTGTCCAGCTCTGCTCAGCCAGACGCAGATGCTGAACCCCAGTAGCCATCCTTTAAAAGAAAATGATCGAGGGACAGCAGCACATTTGTGAGGTACTGGAACAGGTGCCATGCACACTCTCCATAAAAGTGCAGAGGATGGAGGAGTCCAACTCCTGCATGAGTGGAATGGTGGCACAAGGATGTGAGGGAATCTCTGAGATAGTACCACAGGTTCGTGAGGGAATCTCAGAGATAGTATCACAGGGACATGAGGGAATCTCTGAGATAATGTCGCAGGGACGTGAGCAACTGTCTGAGATAGTGTTGCACATAACTGCTGAAATGTCTGAGATAGTGTTGCAGGTAAACGCGGAAATGTCTGAGATAGTGTCGCAGTTAAGTGTGGGAATGTCTGCGATGGAGAGAAGACTAGCCTCTGATGAGCTTCAAGCATGGCTCACAAATGAGTCCATTCAGGCCCTGACAACGGCCGTGCGGGCTCAGGGTGAACAACATTTTGCCGCCTTAAACAGGCTGACAAATATTTTAAAAGTGGCCTTCCAAGGCATCATACATATCCTCCAAAATGTTCTCCAGCAGGGTGGTAGGAGTGATGTGGGCCTGGCCCAGGAGAGGGATGATGACGAAAGGGGACATGGAAGTGGGGACACCACTCAAAGCGCTCTCATGTCTCACCCGTTGCCCCCCTCTCAACCAGTACCCACAATGCTGCCTCCTCTCCAGGTAGCCGAGTCTGCCCCTGCACAGGTGCAGGTGGAGCAGTCCTTGGAGGGGCCCTCCCGGGCTCCAAATCCCAGAGGATGTAGGCCAAAAGCATCTAAGTAGTCCGCCATGAACGTGAGCAACCTGCCACTACCTGTGCTGCAGCCACAGGGGATGCACCATGTAGAAGCAGTAGGAAGAGAAAGGCTAAGGATTTCTGATCACGAAGGGTCTGCACAGGGGGTCTGACAGACTGTCATGTTTTTCATTTAAATTTGGATTATGTTAAAGTCACATTAAATGTTATCATTCTCACCACTACTGCCACGTCTTGCCCATTCTTGACTGGCTTTTGTAATAGGGCCCTTTCATGTGCTTCACTATGAACGGTGACACTTGATACCACCCAGTGGGTCACTTTACAGTGGGTGTAGGACTGTTTTGTGCAGGGGTTGGGGGGGTGGGGGGGGTTGCTGGTGTTGGCGCTGGTCTTCCCAGGTGGTGTGAGGACTGAACTCTTCTCACTTTCTGATCTTACGAGAACCGGTCACACGAGTGACTCTCTGGCCTCATGAGCAGCCAGGTGAGCCGCTGCTCTGACCATGGGTTTCTCCTCCTCCTCCTGCTCCTGCTCCTGCTCCTCCTCAATGTGGATGGCACATATGGATGAGCGGATGGGGCCTCCTCAACCGGTACCCCTCTCTGTTGTGCCATGTTTTGCAGGACACAACACACTACTATAATGCAACCCACTCTCGCTGGTGCATATTGAAGTGCTCCCTCAGAACGATCGAGGCACTGAAATCGCATCTTGAGCAGCCCTATCACATGTTCAGTTATCGACCTGGTGGCGATGTGGCTATCATTGTATCAACGCTGTTGCTCACTGATGGGGTTCCTCACAGGTATCATGAGCCATGTGTGCAGGGGATCCAACCCTTAAGGGTGTTTGGTACGTGGAAGAGGCGCGGGATGTTGGATTCCCTCAGAATGAACAAATCCTGGCAGTTGCCAAGGAATCCAGCGCACACGTGAAGAAATCTTTTGCGGTGGTCACAAACGAGCCGAGCGTTGATGAAGTGATACCCTTTTCTGTTGATGAACAGTCCTGGCTCATGTGGAGGTGCTCATATTGCTATATGGGTGCAATCGATTGCACCCTGAACACGTGGGAAGCCAGCCACAGTGTGGAATCCCACTGCCCTCACCATCTGGCTGAGGTCATTCATGGGAAAGTTGACATATTGGGAGGCTCTGCGAAACAAGCCGTCAGTAACCTGCCTTATGCACTTGTGTGCAGATGATTGAGAGACCCCGGCAATGTCACCGGTGGCACCCTGGAATGATCTGGAGGTGAAGAATTTGAGGGCAGTGGTGACTTTAACTGCGACAGGTAATAAGATGCCACCAGGCCCAGTTGGGAGCAGCTCGGCATGAAGGAGGCTGCAGATGTCTGCAACCACCTGGCAGCTCACTCTCAGCCTCCGTATGCACTGCTCCTCAGAGAGGTCCAGGAAGCTGAGCCCCGGTCTGTAGACCCTCTGACAGGGGTAGTTCCTCCTGTGATGTCGCGCCCTCTGTTGTTCCCCTCTGTGCTCTTGTGCAGGTTTCTGTGGCGCAGCACTGAGTTGTGGAGCTCCAAGTGGCAGAAGTGCACGCCGTGTCTGGTGAGGGTGGTGATGTTCCTCGTCCTCCGATGTAGAGGTGAATGCAGCCATTGCGTCCCCTTTCCTGATGGGGTCAGTTTCAGGGTGTCCAAAATGTTGGTAAATATGTGTAAACAGAACAATTCTGAGTGGAAACCAAGAATTTTCAGTCTAAACAAAGATCTCCCAGCCAAAAGTTTGTCTGAGAGAACTGAGTGTCCTGCTGCAATAACTCACCTTTTATCCCCATCTGTCAAACTAGCATTTAAATGGACAAATGGCTGCCGACTGAAACACGACACCTTCACCATGGCATGTTTCAGAGGCCACGGGAAACACGCTGAGGCAGAGTTAAAATCCTTTCCCTGCCTCAATTAACATAAAATTAAGTATTTTAACAAGTTCAACTCCCTTAATCACTGGTTTAAATATCAGCCCGCTGGCTTTAATTGCCAGTGGGACTTACCAGCTTCCTGAAGCGCGCGCGCGCCCAGATGCATCTGGGTCAAACGCAGAAGTCGGCGGGTTGGAGCTGTGATTTGTTCCCGCTCCGGATTTCTCCAATTTTCTTTGCCTCCCCGCCCCCAACGCACCTGGACTTGGCTTTTAAAATTGAGCCCAAAGTAGTTCATGCATCTCTTACACTTTAAGGAGTGTCTGAAAGAAATGTACATTTCAACAGAAACAGTAAATTGAAAGTAATCTTTTATTATTTTCACTTTCCATAAAGGTACATTGTTTAAAAGTAAAACCAGTATAATTGCAATATAAATCACATGGCCAGTATCATTACATTGTGGATCAGATAGTACAACAGGTTTGCAGTGTTAATTCTGTAGTTCAGTAGAACTACATTATATCTTATAAATCTACACTAACAATTTGGATTCAGAAATCCAATGAAAATTGGTTACGTTTACAGATAATATCAAAAAAGAGAGGGTGGATGAGTCAGAAAAAGCAGCCAGGGACCGACAAAAGGAACTTGATGAAATTTGTAGATAAGCATTACATGTAAGTGCAGGGTACTGGACATTAGAAGGAAAAAATTGGATTTCACATATATACTACGGAAGGTGTAGAAACCAGTAAAGGTGAAGTTGAAACGGATCTGAGAGTGATATTAAATTTGGCACTTAGTACCAGAGAAATTCAACTTCCATTCACCTGTTTTTTAGGTGTAAAATCAGGGTAAAATCTCCACATTTTGGATCGTGATCGCCTGCGTCCGAATTACATCGGAATTGCGTCGGTTGCCATATTAGATCAGGTGACTTTTTGTCGTCCAGAGCAGATGCCTGAAAGCAGCGTGGGGCTCATTAATATATTAAAATTAGGGTCCTTTGCCTGTTTAAGGACCCTTTTACCAAATTGAACTGAGGGAGCACTGGATGCGTTAATCCTTAAACCAGCCTACTAATCTTTAGAGCCTACAGTCGGGAAGGAGGCGGCACCAGCAATATTTAAAGGGATTCTCAGCAGTATTCAGGCAAGTCGCTGGTTAGTCTTTCTAGACTGCCACTGGGCTTTTAGGTCTTTTTTGGTTGTGTTGGCTGCTGTAACTGAGTTTAGAGATTTTGGACAATGACATTTTGGAGCTGCAGCACAATCTCTGTGCAGGGGATTCTGCAAAAACTTGTGCCCTGACAATATGGGTGTGATGCTCAAGTCTGCCATTGGGGCTGGAGGATGAGGAGAAGGAAGAGCAGCAAGCCACAGTGCTGAGACCTGCAGTTGTTGAGAGAAGAGGACGAAGAGGGGAGGATGCAGGAGGCCTTATACTATGCGTACCTGCAGGAACAAAACATCTTGCTTGCACTTAACTGAGGAGTAGTGTGTCCGGCAATTCTACTTCACCAGGGAGGCTGTGCCCGACCTAAGCCACCCGTTGCAGCACCAACTGCGGCCCAGGACTGGGTCTCACTCACACCATTGCCTGTGGCTCTGAAGGTGACTGTGGCCCAAAATTTCTACACCTCAGGCTGCAATGGGTGACTTACCAATGTCAGTCAACTTGCAATGCATTGCTACATCAAGCAGGTGATGGACGCTGTCTTCACTAAGCGCAACAAATTTACCTCATTCCCCGTGGAGGCAGCAAAGCAAGAAAAAAGAGCTGTGGGCTTCGCCAGAATAGCAATCTTCCCACAGGTACAGGGCATCACTGATTTACTCGTGTAGTCTTGCGTGCTCCATATGAAGATTCCAGTCTATTTCTAAACAGGAAGGGCTTCCACTCGCTCAACATGTAACAGGAATCATATCTTGCAGGTCTGTGCCCAGTTTCCCGCTAGTTGCCATGATGCCTTTATCCTGCACCAGTGCTCAATCCCTCCTCTCTTCCACCTAGACCATCAGGTGTCAGGCTGGCTGCTTGGGTACAAGGGGTATCCTGTTTGGAATCTGAGCATACACGCTGAAAAGCGCTACAATGAGAGTCACACCTCTGCCAGAACTCTGATTGAACAAACAATTGGCATTCTCAAACAGAGGTTCTTCTGCCTAGATATGTCTGGAGGAACCCTACAGCACAGCCCTGAGAGTCTCATGGTAGTATGTGGCACGCTCCATAACTTTGTCCTACAAAGGGGGCAACCCTTAGAACCACCTGGGGAGAAAGGCTCAGGAGCAGGAAGATCAGCAGGAAGGCACGGAGGAAGAAGAAGAGTAAAGGCTATCAATCCTGCCAGCTGCCTGAGCTCTACGGCAGCGAATCACTGACAAATACTTCAGTTGAGAATTGTGAACAAACAAATCCACTGAGGGCACTTAAGCTGGCCATGATAGGTGACCTCAAGGAGCTTAGGCTTTAGAGAACCTCGCTGCATCCTGCAGCACCTCAGCAGCAGCTGGGGCAGTCTGACTCTGCTGGCTGCCTGCACCAACATGGGCACTGGTTGAGGGCTGGGCGAGGGGGTGGGCGGGGGGGTAGCAGGTATGCTGTCAGTCTGCGAGAGGACAGCATATGCCTCTCCCATGGTGCCACTGCCATGTGGTTGTGCCTCAGCACCCTTGCTTTTTCGAATTCAGAGTGCAGGACTGGAGTGACACCTTGGGAGCCCTTATCCACACTCTCCTTCATGCTTTGAAAGCCGGAGAAGATGTTGGAACCGAAAGCCAAAATGGCAGCGGTCCAAGTTTTCTTCGAAGCTGTCAGAGATATCCTCAGAGGCTCCATAACTGGGCCCCACTGCACTGTACATAGAGCAGTCCACATGCTCCATGGTTGACTACATTGTTTCCAGATCCTGCGCAAATACCCCACACAAGTTGGAGGTAGGCTCCTCCATACTCTCGGACATTGTGTGCAGGCTCCCTGGCAGGCAATCATATGCCCTGAGCAATTGGTGGTGCACATCCATCAGTCTTGAAGTCAGCATCTGTGCCCTCTGCAGCAGGGCCCAGTTAAGAGCTTGCCCTCAGGTGAGTTGGTTCCTGGGCCGTCATAGTCCCCTGCCCATACTCCTGTGCACTTGTGCTGCATGAATTTCCCAGTGCAGATCCCTCTAACTGAGCCCCTGAATTACCAGGGGTGCTGATTTCTGAGCTGGTGCTTGCAAGAGTAGTCAAGTGATGGTGTGTGCTCAGGAGAGCTGTTCTCCTCCTCTTCCTCTGCTGCACCTTGGCCCTCTATTTCTGATGGACCTGGAAAGGGAAGAGATGCACAAGGGTTAGCAGTTAGTGGCAAGGGTTAGCATAGACAACTCAAAGCAGCACTACTTTGTCATGCAGGCTGTGTGAGAGAGAGAAGAGAAAAGAAGGGTAAGATGACCAAACACCCTGCAGAGCATATCTTCCAGCTTCGCCAATCGCAACATTCCAGATGTGCCCCTGCCCACAATTCCCATGGCTACCTCTTCTAATGGGGACAGGACATGGATGCTTGTTGGCCCTCTTGTGTCCCAGCGTCTCCTGGAAGAGGAAAGGAAGTGTGTTAGCGTGTGGCCTGGTGAAAGGTTGTGAAGTTGTGGCTATCGACGTAGAATAGTATGGATGGTGTATGAAAGATGATGCAGGTGTGAGGAAATGAGAGACGTAATTGTGAAGACAGGTGCAGAGTGCGCCAATAGCAACAGAAGGAGGTTCAGTAAAGTATGCCGCTGTGATTGGAGGAGAGTGATGGGAAGCAGGGGAGGAAAGGCTTGTGAGTGCTGGGGTTACAGGTGGTGCAAGGTTATGGAGAGAGTAAGAAAGATGCGAGTTGAGATCTTCCCTTTACAGCCCTGTTGAGATCATTGAACTTCTTCCAGCATTGCAGCCAGGTCCTGGGTACAATGCTTCTCCCATTGACCTGCTCAGCCTTGACACCCTTCTGTCACCTGTTAGAAACAGCACCTCCTTCTTCCTGAACCAGAACCTCCAGAGTAGTGTCTGAGAATTGGAGGGGGGGCCTTGCTCCACTTGCTCTACTTGCCATTTCCACTGTACAGCACTGAATCAGTTAAGACAAAATGCACCTCCCTTTAAGAAGTGCAAGATGCCTTTAAATGGTGTCACTAACGCACGATCGTGAGCTGCCAATAAAGAGCAGAGTAGCACTGGCAGCTCACTCTAGTTAATCAAATGAGACATACGCCTAAATGTCACGTGTACCGCTTGCCGATGTCATTGGGCGCAAGTTAAGTTTCTGCCCCAATACGTCAAATCACTGTGGAGCAGCAATAAACATATCAAAACATTCTCCACCGCGATCCCATCCAATTTCTGGCGGAATCAAAGAGGATTATCGACCCACATCTCATTTTCCTGTTAACCCTAAATCTATGATTATAACCTTGTAAGGAAAAGGTCACATTATATAACTATATATTGGTACAGGGTGAAACTTAGGCCATTGTGGCATAGCACAAGTTGTAAACTTCAACAGCGAAAATACAAGAAGAAAACGTGCAAGTGGAGGAATGTATCTATTATGAAACACGATATGCGGTATACATGAGACCTTGAATGATGTTGAAAAATCCTTTAATCTTTACTCTCGCAGGTAGTGATTCCAGCTAAACCTCTCTGGCTGTATGTAATCTAGAGCGGCCCCTTCCTAATTTCCCATTTTCTGTGATTCATGTTGATACATGCTCGCTTGTTAGAGGGGGCGGAGGGTGCAGCGTCTAGAACATCGAACTAGCATTTGAATGTTTTAATTATGTTGGTACAATACCACGCTACAAGGGCCTTTTTTGACATTTGAATAAAACTTATTCACACATTGAGTTAGGGATCTAAAAGAGCACCAGTGCCTAGTTTGTGTGGAGGTGTTTAGTGGAAACCCCTGTCATTCTAAGCAAGGGGAAAGTGTTGTCTAAAATTGCTGTTTTAAGCCACATCTTGGTCATTACTCTGATGAAATTGCGGAAATAGATAATTATTTCCTCCTGAGTTACCTCATTCAACTGTGCCTCATGAAAGTGAGAAAAAAAGCAAAAGTCCTTTACTATAAATGCTAAAACACTAAACAATACTTTTGTAGATAAAGGGGATCCAGCCTATTCGGTGAATGTTTCTGCGTACGTTTTTACAAAGGAACTGGGTCAGTTGAATTAAGACCATATAATAATGTAACTAGAAAGAAAGCAGTTTCTGTTCTTTATCTGTAGTCCTGAAAATTGGCTCAGTTTTCACTTAATAGTTTCACCATGTTCCTCTCAACAATGCAGCAGGTCAAACCGTATTGTTTAGTCTGCTGATTGGCCTAAAAACTGTTCTTTGGAATGAGCCTTGAGCCAATCAGGGGCATTTTAAACACACTTGAGACAGCCTGCACAAATAAAGGAAAATGAAAGAAGCAGAGACGACCAGATAAAAAAATGTATCTAACATTAAAATGCAAAAATAATTTAAGTAATAATATAAAAGTAGAGAAATAGAGAATAGGGAAGAAACTGAAGGCAGCTGGCACCAAAGCAGTTTTTTGATTTAATTCTTACTTTCTTCATTCAAGGCCTATTGCACTGTTTCCTACTCTAATTCATTTTTTTCCCAGGACTTCACAAATATGGAATTACACAACTAAGCATCATCACTCCCACTCTACCCTCCCACTTGTAGTCATGTAATCTTCTGGGGGAGACAAAAAAACAAATAAAAACCCTGAGACCAATTCAAGTAAAAATATCTGGGAAATTCCTTTGAAATTGCAGAAGGAGATCAAAATCTGTTCCAGGAGATCACAGTGACCATGGGGTACATACCCAACGTCCCACCTACCTTTTGTATGCAGTGATAATAGCTGCAGTAAAAAACTCTATCCAGCTCCTTTTTGAACTGCTTAACTGCTTACTCCAAATGTCAATAATAACCCTCTGCATAATGAAAAACTTACTGACATCTACCTAGTCCTATGCTTGCATCGTTAATATACATGAAACCTTTGTTTTCCCTAAGCTATTTAATTCAATAGTCTGTCTCTCAAACTTTCCCTTCTCCTACAACTTATAGGTTTTTAGAACTGAAGCTTTGCATTAACTAATTTCAAATCTCTCTGCTTATATCGTCTTCTAGTCTATATTGTTCAACCTTAGTGGTGTTCTGGGCTACAGGTTTTCGCCTTCACAAGGGTTTCTCATTTTTAAAAAGGCATGCGCAACTCCTAAAGTGGCCATGGAGATGTGTATGTCCTCTTCTCATTTGCATATTATTAACATATTTATTTCCCCAGCTTCCAGTAGGGAATGTGATTTACATATAAATGCAGTCAGCCTCCTTATACCCGATATTGGCTCATTGTTTGTTCTTCTACTTTTCTTCACTCCTCTACAGTAGTAGAACCAGCAGTACGGCTGAGTGCACTGGATACAGCAAAGGCTATGGGCCCTGACAACATCCCAGCTGCAGTGCTGAAGGCTTGTGCTCCAGAACTAGCTGCGCCTCCAGCCAAGCTGTTCCAGTACAGCTACAACACTGGCATCCACCCGACAATGTGGAAAATTGCCCAGGTATGTCCTGTCCACAAAAAGCAGGACAAATCCAATCCGGCCAATTACCGCCCCATCAGTCTACTCTCAATCATCAGCAAAGTGATGGAAGGTGTCGTCGACAGTGCTATCAAGCGGCACTTACTCACCAATAACCTGCTCAACGATGCTCAGTTTGGGTTCCGCCAGGACCACTCGGCTCCAGACCTCATTACAGCCTTGGTCCAAACATGGACAAAAGAGCTGAATTCCAGAGGTGAGGTGAGAGTGACTGCCCTTGACATCAAGGCAGCATTTGACCGAGTGTGGCACCAAGGAGCCCTAGTAAAATTGAAGTCAATGGGAATCAGGGGGAAAACTCTCCAGTGGCTGGAGTCATACCTAGCACAAAGGAAGATGGTAGTGGTTGTTGGAGGCCAAGCATCTCAGCCCCAGGGCATTGCTGCAGGAGTTCCTCAGGGCAGTGTCCTAGGCCCAACCATCTTCAGCTGCTTCATCAATGACCTTCCCTCCATCATAAGGTCAGAAATGGGGATGTTCGCTGATGACTGCACAGTGTTCAGTTCCATTCGCAACCCCTCAGATAATGAAGCAGTCCGTGCCCGCATGCAGCAAGACCTGGACAACATCCAGGCTTGGGCTGATAAGTGGCAAGTAACATTCGCGCCAGATAAGTGCCAGGCAATGACCATCTCCAACAAGAGAGAGTCTAACCACCTCCCCTTGACATTCAACGGCATTACCATCGCCGAATCCCCCACCATCAACATCCTGGGGGTCACCATTGACCAGAAACTTAACTGGACCAGCCATATAAATACTGTGGCTACGAGAGCAGATCAGAGGCTGGGTATTCTGCGGCGAGTGACTCACCTCCTGACTCCCCAAAGCCTTTCCACCATCTACAAGGCACAAGTCAGGAGTGTGATGGAATACTCTCCACTTGCCTGGATGAGTGCAGCTCCAACAACACTCAAGAAGCTCGACACCATCCAAGATAAAGCAGCCCGCTTGATTGGCACCCCATCCACCACCCTAAACATTCACTCCCTTCACCACCGGCGCACTGTGGCTGCAGTGTGCACCATCCACAGGATGCACTGCAGCAACTCGCCAAGGCTTCTTCGACAGCACCTCCCAAACCCGCGACCTCTACCACCTAGAAGGACAAGGGCAGCAGGCGCATGGGAACAACACCACCTGCACGTTCCCCTCCAAGTCACACACCATCCCGACTTGGAAATATATCGCCGTTCCTTCATTGTCGCTGGGTCAAAATCCTGGAACTCCCTTCCTAACAGCACTGTGGGAGAACCGTCACCACACGGACTGCAGCAGTTCAAGAAGGCGGCTCACCACCACCTTCTCAAGGGCAATTAGGGATGGGCAATAAATGCCGGCCTTGCCAGCGACGCCCACATCCCGTGAACGAATAAAAAAAAAATTAAAAAAAACATTTGCTGGTCCTGGCATTCAGGTTGGGGGATCCGTGTGCAGCAAGCTTTGCGCTCACACAATTTGGAAATGGCTGACGTTGTTTCAAATCAGCTTTCATTTCACATGCTCTTTGAGCTCCCGGCTAAGATTGGGCCTTGTGCTGGGACCTTGCCAAAGGGGGAGCAATAGAAACTTGGCATATTAACAGGATTTATTGAAATGTGGCCATTTAACAGTAACTACCTCCCTACTGACCCAGAGCCTGTAGAAGCAGTTTCCCTCGGTCATTGCCATGTAGGTATGGCAGGACCTGCAGATACACTCAATGCCATAACAGTGGTTGTGCATGGCCAATTCTGGTGCCAGTTGATCTCCCTGGCATACCTTCTTTCATATTGTACCACTTTGACATACCCACCCCCTCATATATTTTAAATTGTCCTGCCAACTGTAGCTTGCACTTAGATGCATTGGCATTCTCTGAGCTTCAGTGAATGACGGTATTCGAAGAGCCCTATTTTATATTCTGCTTTCTTTGTCATTTGCCTGTTTTACTGAACTCTTATATATGCTAATTGCAGCTGACTGGCTCGTGATTTTGCAAACAATGTTCAGCTGTTTTTGTTTCTACACCCAATCTAGATAGGCGAACAGAACGCACAGCATGATCCTGTTCTCGAGAGGTAGGAAAATATACTGGGCCATCAGTATCTTTTCACATACATATATTGTACAACTCGTAACAGTTTGATCAGTGGGGCTCCCAGTGCATCATGGGCCACCGTCAGGGAGGACATTGCCCACATGATCCCTTGACACATTACATAAAAAGGACAGTAAAAAAGAGAAAATAATAGAAAGGTTTTTAGCTTGTCAATATATTAAAAAAAACAGCTAGAGAATGGCTTATCCAATCATCATCAGTAAACAGTAAACGGGTAGTAAGAGGAGGGGTGGGACCGATTAGGGACCAAAAAGGAGATCTACATATGGAGGCAGAGGACATGGCTGAGGTACTAAATGAGCACTTTGCATCTGTCTTTACAAAGGAACAAGATGCTGCCAAAATCACAGTAAGTGAAGAGGTAGTTGAGTTACTGGATGGGCTAAAAATTGATAAAGAGGTGGTACTAGAAAGGCTGGCTGTACTTAAAGTAGATAAGTCACCCAGTCCAGATGGGATGCATCCTAGGTTGCTGAGGGAAACAAGGGTGCAAATTGTGGAGGTAAAGGCCATAATCTTCCAATCATGCTTAAATACAGGGGTAGTGCCAGAGGACTGGAGAATTGCGAGTGTTCCACCCTTGTTCAAAAAAGAGTGTAAGGATAAACCCAGCAACTACAGGCCAGTTTAACCTCGGTAGTGGGGAAATTTTTAGAAACAATAATTCAGGACAAAATTAACAGTCATTTGGACAAGTGTGGATTAATCAAGGAAAGCCAGCACGGATTTGTTAAGGGCAAATCGTGTTTAACCAACTTGATTGAGTTTTTTGATGAGGTAACAGAGAGGGTTGATGAGGGCAATGCAGTTGATGTGATGTACATGGACTTCCAAAAGGTGTTTGATAAAGTGCAGCATAATAGGCTTGTCATCAAAGTTGAAGCCCATGGAATAAAAGGGGCAGTGGCAGCATGGTCGGTTTTTTGATATATATTAATGACTTGGACTTGGGTGTAAAGGGCACAATTTCCAAATTTGCAGATGACACAAAACTTGGAAGGGTAGTAAACAGTGAGGAGGATAGTGATAGACTTCAAGAGGATATAGACAAGCTGGTAGAATGGGCTGACACGTGGCAGATGAAATTCAACGCAGAAAAGTGTGACGTGATACATTTCGGTAGGAAGAATGAGGAGAGGCAATTTAAACTAAAAGGTACAATTCTAAAAGGGGTGCAGGAACAGAGAGATCTGGGGGTATATGTGCACAAATCGTTAAGGTGGCAGGGGAAGTTGAAAAAGTGGTTAAGAAAGCATATGGAATCCTGGGCTTTATAAATAGAGGCATAGAGTACAAAAGCAAGGAGGTTATGATGAACCTTTATAAAACACTGGTTCAGCCACAACTGGAGTATTGTGTCCAGTTCTGGGCACCGCACTTTAGGAAGGATGTGAGGGTCTTAGAGAGGGTGCTGAAGAGATTTACTAGAATGATTCCAGGGATGAGGGACTTCAGTTATGTGCATAGACAGGTGAAGCTGAGGTTGTTCTCCTTAGAGCAGAGAAGGATGAGAGGAGATTTGATAGAGCTATTCAAAATCAAGAAGGGTCTGGACAGAGTAGATAGAGACAAACTGTTCCCATTGGCGGAGGGCCAAGAACCAGAGGACATAGATTTAAGGTGATGGCAAAAGAACCAAAGGTGACATGAGAAAAAACTTTTTTACACAGTAAGTGGTTGTGATCTGAATGCACTGCCTGAGGGGGTGGTGGAAGCAGATTCAATCGTGGCTTTCAAAAGGGAATTGGATAAGTACTTGAAGGGAAAAAATTTACAGGGCTACGGGGATAGGGTAGGGGACTCTACAATCCGGCATGGACTCTACGGCTGAATGGTCTCCTTCCATGCTGTAACCATTCTATGATTCTATGATTCTAGGTTGTATCACCTTTTGATGCCGTCCCTCACATCTCTTTTAGACTCCAAGCCATCAATTCCCTCCTGCCATCACTCACCAATGCTGCCACTGTCCTCCAATCTATAGTTATATTCTGTATTTCAATTTGTAAATGCAAAATAGTTTGTCATAATAATTGATTGGAGTGTCTAATAATGAGCATGGGCTCATTATAACTGGAGTAAACACAGAAATTGGAAAGAGAAAGGTTTGTAACCGGGGCTGCCATGTTTGTTGGTTTTATCACAAATTGAAGAGTTCTAGAATAGCATACTAATGATGGCAATGGACGGAAAGGTTTTTTTCTTTTAAATATATTAAGTTATACTTGATGTTGTCTAGAATCGTGTAGCTCTATCCACTATCATTTATGTGACGCCGGTGCTTTCAGGACTGTTGTCCCTTAGGTGCTAGATGTGCCTACACACAAATGAGATTACCTCACCTGATAATGTGAGGTCAGCTCATTTAAATATGTTTCTGGTGCTCCCGAACTGTCACTTGATGCACTGGAAACGTCTGGACAGTAGGGGATTGGTGTTTCAGGCAACAGCAGCTAGCAAAGAGCTATTGGTTACCCAAGAAGTGCTGGCAGCTTTTCCTGGGAGGAAGGGTAGCAGAGGAGAGAGAAAAGGGGCCATCCCCCTGGGACAAGGGGAAAGGGCCATTCAGAGAAAAATGTATACATTTTTAATCGGGCCTCTCCTTTAAACACTCATGCATCATAAATGTTGATGTGAATGTCAAAAATGGTTGTTATCATCAGATGCATCAATCCACAGCTAAAGAGTAAGTGGCCCAAGAATGGTGATAAAGAAAAAGAAAAAGTTAAATATTCTTTAAAAAATTTAAATGTGTTACAAAAATAAAACCCACATCAGAAAACAATGAGTTATGAAAATTTAACTTAGAGCATCACCACAGAATGCAGAAAGTAATGACAGCAAAATGTCTTTGGTTCAACTGCTATAGCGCCAGGCGTAACCTTTAGCCAAAGTAAAGTGTTGCCTAAAATGTTTTTCATCAGTTATAGGAACAGGCATTGGTAAAAAGAAAAAAATATATAAATGTTAGAAATTTGAGATGAAGACAGCAAGTGCTGGAAATGCACAACAGAGCTATTAGCATCTGTGAAGAGAAAAGACAGGTTTTGGGGGTAATTTTAACCTAACCTGTTGGGATGGAAGCTGACAGCATCCCGTTTGATTTTACTTTCCACTGACTTCAATGGAAAGTAGAATCAGGCTGAGTGTAAAACCAGCATTTGATCTGATCCTGTCAGTTTCCACCAGGCAGGTTAAGTCAAGAACTGCAGTTTTGTCAAAGGCTGTACATCCAAAATATTGACCTGTCTGTACTTGCAGCATTTTCTGCTTTTATTACAGGATTATTCTGTTTCTGATCATACACCATCATCCCATTTCTGTAAGTATAAAATTTTTGTACATTGCATGTTTCTTTATCATTGGCACCCATGACATATTGATCTGGTTCACTGCTCATATCAGTGCTGCTGTCAAGCTCTTCATTATTATCTATGAGCAAAGCAATGTGTATTGTCTCGGTAAGCTTCAACATAATTCAGATGCTTGCTGCGCTCCTTTCTTGTACTATTGCTAAAGAGTACCCTAATTATGCAAAAGTAGATATAACTATTCACATTTCTTCTGAAAACGTGCTGAAGTATTTCAATGTGTGCGTTCTCATTTAGAAATATGAATGTTATGTATTCAATTACACTATATACCATTATTTGAAGGTTTATGTTTACTGTATTTGAGTTACGTACACTGTTCACAGATTAGAAAACATGTTCTGATGTTTTCTGTCCAAATATCAGGTATTAGAATGTTCATGTCAGCTGAGGAGAATATTTTTGTGCCTGAAAATATTTTTATACACACGCAATTACGGATTTTGCAACCCTGGTGTTTTGTCAGATGTCTTCCTTTATTGAAAATGAAGCCTCCCACATCCCATTAATGAACTAATATCCTCTACAGCACTTTAACACAGTCAACTGTGCGAGATTTGTTTGTAACCCATAATTCATATTACAGTTAAATAACTGGTAGCCTGAGGTAAAATAGTTATTTGGATATCAGTTTCAAATGTCAATACAATACCCACAGTACAAAAATGAGTAAAATTCACCAAGGCACAAAACCTCAGTGAAAGAAAATCTGGTTGAAATATTGTGGTATCTGTGAAAGCTTGAACCCAAAAGAGGGAAGAAAATCAGCAAATGTCACAATGATAACGATCTTCTTCTGCTTTCTCCACTTTCACAGTCATTTCCCTGACACAAGAAAAGGCATGAACGGCACTGATAGGCAGTTATTTGGTTCTTAATGGGGGTTTTGTGTGGTTTATTACATTTGTTTGAATCTTTATTTATTAATCACCATTGATGACTTAAATATTTTCAAGGGATATGTCCAATGTATGTACCATAATGGTGTATGATAAGCTGTACTGAAGAGGGAAGACACTGAATTAGTGTGTTGACACCATGCTGCAGAGTGGGAGAACATGGATTGGTTAATGTGCTGTCACATTGCAGAATGAAGGACTTGGGTTGGTGCACTGGCACATTACATTGCAAACCTGTAGGACAGAGTTAGTACACTGCTCTGTAGAGCAGAAGGACATGGTCTTGATTCACTAATACTGTGCTGCAGTGCAGAAGAACATAGGGTTTGTATGTCTATACACTGCACTGCAAAATGTGAGGACTTGGGTTAGTGCACTGGCACATTGCACTGCACATTTGGAGGACTTGGATTAATATGATGGTACATTGCACTAATAGTAGGACATGGTGTTAGCACACCAGCACACTACACTGCAGAGTGGAATGACAAAGTTAGTGCACTAACACACTGCGCTGCAGAGTGGGAGCACACATTGTTAGTGCTGTGATACACCGAATAATAGGACATGCACTGTATTGGGACTAGCAGTTAGTGCTCTGACAAAATTTACTGAAGAATGAGAGGCGATAGATTGGTGCACCAACACTGCAGTCACAATATTAATACTGTGGCACACTGTATTGCAGGGCAGAATGACATCGGACTAGCGTGCTGACACACTGCACTGTAAAGTAGAAGGGCAGTGTTAGTGTGCTGCAGAATGGTAGGACATAGGGGAGAAGGGGGTTACTGTGCTGACATTTAATGCTGCAGAATGGTAGGACATGTGGTCATGCATTGCACTAAAGTGGGCAGAACAGAGGGTAACTTCTCTGGCATATTATGCTTCAGAATGGTCGGACGGGGATCTAGCCCTATGATATCCAGATCTCCACAGCAACTATAGAAAGAGGCACCAGCTGGAGAAAAGCTACTTTCCCCAACAGAGGAAGCATTGGAGAACAATTCATTGTTCTGATGTACCTCCTCTTCAGTAGTTCAGTGAAAGCAGAGGCTTGGGAGCATGGCATCATCCTCATGGGGAAGGAACAGAGAAATGGCACAGGTCACTCTAATCATAGGGATTCAAATATAAAACTGGGAGAACATATATATAAATAAAGGCAGTGAGGCAGATATCTGCTTTGCACTAAAACTGATTTTAATTCCATTTTTTATTCAATTTTAAGAGAAAAATAAATACAATATTGTTCATTTGATAAAAATAATTTCTGTTATTTCTTTGACCCACAATCAAAGTTGATTTAAGTTGTGGCATTCCTTTTCCTGGACATTTTAAAGACTCACAATGAAATCTTTAACAGAACAGTTGGTCCCTTGTGTGAATTTCTATTTGTTTTAATAACTTATGTAACTTTGTAAAGCCATGTAATAATCGACACATCTTCATTTAGAGTCCTGCTTTACAATCGCAACGCGAGGTTGAATCGATTTCGAATTTACCCAAATTGGTTGGAAAAGGGATACTGCAGCTTTTAATCAACAATCACCACATATTTCTAAAGTGTAAATAACTCTGTACCATTTTTTTTCCCAACATTGTACCCAATTCAAGTGTTGAAGTGAACAGAATAAAATGTTCCCCAATAACACTTACATGCTGAGTCATTGCTGGAGTGACGCAATTCAGATGAAAACATTTCAGCGTTGAATTTAAAACTGCTGAAAACATCGCCTCTCCAGCACTAGACAAACTACGTCCGAAATATATCGTTCATTTTTTTTAAAAAAGGGGGAGAGGAGCCAGTATAAAATACGGAAGAGATAACTTTCAGTTAACAGCAGCAGCCTCGATCCGTCTCTCGGGGGATGGGCGGCGCCATCAGCAAGGTTACAAAACGGCAGTCCAAGCACTTTTCTTGTCAAAATAATACTTTGTTTTTTTTTAAAAATTCAAAGATCTACAGTAAATGCTGTCACTCGCCTCAATAGGATCAGGAAACCCAACATATACATACGCAAGTTGATAAAGAAATAGAATATCTCTGGGGGAGAAAAAACCCTAGACATTTGTAATAAGAAACGTTCTGTCATCTGACAATTACGAATGAATCTCACACTTGGCAAGTTACACGCTGTTGCGTCATGTGTTTCGACTGAGCAAAGTCACAGTTAAGCAAGGCATCACTTTATATACATTAATATATATAAAACCCCACAGTTTTTTTTTCAATGAAAGTAATATTTCTCCCCCTGCAGTTTCAAACGCAGAGTTAAGACCATCTAAACGATATACAACCTCAGTTACTGCAATGTGCTGTAAACACTGATAGAATCCTCTATATACAAAGAGTCCTTTGATCAGCTCCTTTGAGAAAGTCGCGATATCCATTTGATAACAAAAATAGATTTATAAATATTGGGATCTGTGCACTGAGTTTGTCAGCAGTTGCCCGACGCACTGAGCAGGGTGTGCTCGGGTAGCTGTTTGAACAAGTTCCTCAGAGTTGCCAGCTCCCGGCTCAGCTGCTCCACTTTCTTCTGGAGCCGATCGTTCTCGGCGCTCAGTTCCAGCACTTTGTGCTGAGTCTCCACGTTCCTCAGCTTGGCCTTGTCCCTGCTCTTCCTCACCGCGATGTTGTTCCTCTCCCTCCTCAGCCGGTACTCGTCGCTGTGCTTGTCCACCGATTTCTTGCTCTTGCTCTTGCCGCCCGCCGCCTTGCTGAAGTCGGCCGAGTTGGGAGTAGCCGGCGGGGTGGAGGAGGAGATGGACGAGGTGGATAGGTTGCTGTTACTGCCGCTGGCCACGCTCTGGTACTGCAGAAGCGGCCTCACGTAGGAGGAAGAGGCAGCCGCCGCCGCCGCCGCCGACATGCTCCCGTCTTCCTCCCTCGACTCCTGCTTCACCCCTTTGCCGTCCAGGCTTTGCTCGAAGACAGGGTCCAGCCGGGTTTCCAAGAACTGGGGGGTGCAGCTGAGGATGTTGCCCTGGATCCTGGCGCCGGCGGAGGAGCTTCGCATCATGGACAAGTAGGCGTTGTAATCGGGCAGGGATTTCTTCTTGTACTCATCTGACAGCATAATATCCGTCAAGAGGTCGCTGTTGAGCTCAAAGTTGCCCCCTGCTGCCGAGGCTGTGGCCGGGTCGATGTAAGGGCTGAAGTCGATGGCACTCTCGTTGTCTCCGATGCCCAGATCTGTCATTGAACGGTCGCGGTGCAACTTGTTCAGGGAACAGTCCGACTCGTAGAAATTGGCCACTTCCATCAAATTAGTGTAAGTCTGACCCGTTTGGAAACATGGCGAGTCGCAACGCGAGTCCCAACCGGCCAGACTTTGCATGAAAGCCGTGGTTGCAAAAAATAAAAGAAGGGGTTATCAACCCTTCACAAAAAAAATAATTAATGTTCAAGAACAGATACTCTCGATCGGCCAAATGACACTGTTTCTCTCTCTCTCTCTCTCTCTCAGAGCACTGACTAAACTTTGTACTCTATGCCTTTAGGTCAGCTGAAATGTTGTGAAGTTCAGCCGTCTCCAATCTGTCCATGCTGAGGTTTGAGTCTGTTGGAAGTTCTTGCTCGGTCTTGTATTTATAACCACACAGCTCCTGCCATTGACGTCAGCTGGCGCCCTCCCATCACCTCCGATTTTTTTTCACTCGCTCTCTTTGCTCGATCAAGGAGATGTGGCGCCGTCGTTTAAAACATAATTATTATTCCTGATATCTGCCTCGTATTTTTCTTCCTTAAAATAAGTTAATGGATTGACTTTATAAACAGCTTGAATTTTCTCAATAACCAAGCGGGTTGGAGAAGAAGTAAGATTGTTTGAAAGTATATGTTATGTTCTTGGATTGTTCCTACTTTGAATCTAAATCGTTATATTATGAGTGGAGCTGTCACCTGCACTAACAAGTACGTTTTTAAGGAGACACACAATCTGTGCTAAATTTTCTACCTACATTCTATCGGATTGCAGGATCACAATTGCAGGCATTGGAGGGGGGGTGCAAAAAAGATTCACAAGGATGATACCAGAATTGAGAGTATATCCTTATCAGGAAAGGCTGAACAGGCTGGGGCTCTTTTGGCTGAGGGGTGATCTGATAGAGGTCTTTAAGATAATGACAAGGTTGGATAGGGTAGACGCAGAGAAAATGTTTCCACTTGTGGGCAAGTCCAAAACTAGAGGCTATACATATAAAATAGTCACTAATAAATCTAATAGGAAATGCAGGAGAAACCTCTTTACCCAAAGAGTGGTAAGAATGTGGAACGTACTACCACAAGGAGTAGTTGATGCAAATAGCATAAATGCGTTGAGGGGGAAGCTGGGTAAGGACTTGAGGGAGAAAGGAATAGAAGGGTATCCTGAGAGGGTTCGATGAAGTAGGGAGGGAGGAGGCTCGTGTGGAGCATAAACGCAGGTATAGACCAGTTGGGCCAAATGTCCTGTTTCTGTGCAGTAGTTTCGATGTAACTCGATGTAACACAAGGTGTAACAATTTACCCAAGCCATGTGCTCCCTTTTATAACACATCACCTGATGTATTGTGAAGGAAAGAATGTCCAACAACAACAATTTGCATTTACATAGCTCTTTTAAAAAGTAAGATGTCCCTAGGCACTTCACAGGAGTGTAATCAGACAAAAATTGACACCGAGCCAAAGAAGGAGACATTAAGACAGGTGACCAAAAGCTTGGTCAACGAAGTGAGTTTTAAGGAATGTCTTAAAGGAGGAGAGAGAGGCGGAAAGGTTTAGGGAAGTAATTCCAGAACATAGGGCCTAAATGGCTGAAGGCACGGCCGCTAGTGTTGGGGCAAAGAACGTGGGGGATGTACAAGAGGCCAGAGTTGATCAAATGTCGAGATTTTGGAGGGTTGTAGGGCTGGAGGAGGTTACAGAGATAGGGAGGGGTGAGGCCATGGAGGGATTTGAACAGGAGGAGAGGGAGTTTAGTGGGAATAGGATCTAGAGAGCAGGTGGTGGATCTCATGGACAATATAAGCTTGGAGAGGGCATGAGGGGAGGAGGGAAATTAGAGAATGATGCAAGTTCTAGACTAGGTCAGGGGGCAACCTTGGGGCAAGTTTGGTTTGGTGGATAAGGGGAGGGTCATGATAGGGTGGAAACAGCTGAAAGGATGGCCTCAATCTTAGTGACAAAGAAATCCAGGAACTCCTCGCACTTGTGACCCTTCACACGATGTTAACACCAAACTGCAGCATATTACAATTTAAGAGAGCAGGTTTGTTTCGTGTGGTTACTTACTGGGATAGACTTTGTCGTATTGTTTCTTTACTAGAAAAGTAATTTTTAATTTATTCATCGAATTGCCGCATAAAGTATCACATATAATTGTGACTACTTTCTGCAAACGCTTTCACTTGCTAAGTTTTGCAGCTGTTAAATACAAACTTCATTTCGTAAGGACATTTTTGAATGAGGAAATGTGTTCCTCTACTTCGTTATGGAAGTACTTTATTTACTATCCACTAGACGGAAGGAGCTTCCCTTAGAGACTTTCAGGAATAAAATTTACGCTTTAAAAAGATTAATATTATTGCTATTAGTATGGCGATGTAAATTTAAAATGAAATGTTCTGTTAATGAATTACCATCCCGTTAAAAAATAACCATGTCATTTGTTTTCAATAGTTCAGTCGTGTTGGCTTCATCTGCTAAATATTCAGGTTTTACCAGTAGAACGAGTAAACATTGACTGCAAGTTGTAACTGGAAAACACGCAAGACCACACTATATTTAAGAATAAAATTAGAGAAAGTAAGTTGATTCAATAAGTTTGTTTTGCTTTATTACATTTTTTAATGCTACAACCAATTATGACCGCGTAAAATAGACAATTCGTTATTTAACGGCCTCTGAGCTCTGAATATTTTATGCATTTCACGAATATATCGCATTCTAATACATTAATATACAATTGTATATATTTAAGTAATGATAGCAGTTATAATTCTTTTTTTATTAAATTGAGGACACCTTGTGCGATTTTTCTAGTCGCATATATTTATGCGTGCGTATATACCTTTAAATATGCGAGAAATGTCTGTGTCTTAGTCTGAGAAAAACATATTACTAATTATTTAATTATCTCTAAAATGGTGGAATCAGATCAACCATATATTCTTCTCTAATATAAATTGGAATAACAAAATCTATCTTCTCCATTCGGATTAATACTTGGGATTTTCCACAACTTGAAAATAATTTGATTCACTAATCACTGTTTTAATGTGATTTTCTGGGTGTTGCACTGAGATTATGTGATGCAAAAAGTCTGTAAACACACACAGCTATACTGACACCTAATGGTGATCTTCTGTCACTGTATAAAATCAAGGGGACGCGAAGAAAAAACAGCATATGCAGTATATCATGGTGCTTTTACATCATTCCCAAAGGACATCACATTGCAATGAATTTGAAGTACAGCAACTATTTTATAGGCAAGCAAAGCAGCCATTTTGCACACAAACAGCAATTAGATGAATGAGCAGTTAATTTGTTTTTGGTGGTGTTGATCCAGACATTTCCTGACTTTCACCTGACGAAGGAGGAAGCCTCCGAAAGCTTGTGATTTTCAAATAAAATTGTTGGACTATAACTTGGTGTTGTAAGATTGTTTACATTGATCCAGAAAGGAATGTTGACCATGAGCCCAGGAGAACTCCTTTCTCCTCTTTGAACATGGCAGCCAGGATTTTCCAATTTTGCGCTATCTCATCACTGATGTTTCACCCATTAAAATGAAGGGTTGGAAAATCACGGGCAGGGAAGTGTAGAAGCGGAACATCCTAGCTTGGGATCTTTAAATCAAATGTCTCAGTCCAAAAGCAAGCACCTCTGACAATGCAGCACACTCTAATTGTTGCAGTCGGACATTAGTTTAGAGCTCAAATCCTATTGTGGGGCTTGAACCAACAAACATGAGTCAAAGGCAAGAATGGCTGAGCCTGGTTGACCCATCGTTTTAAAAAAAGTGTTCTCTTTGCAAAAATGGCTATGCTATTAAAAACCGCTGTAATTTTGTTTAAGAAAGCTTTTACTTATTAAAATACATTATTGCATTTGTGCATAAGAATATACAACACTTTAGAATCTGAATTTTGGATTGTCAAAACATGGCATCAGAATTGTATTTTGGTGTTGGGGCATAATAATAGGAAAGAGGATAAATCAGATGTAAGGAATGATTAAAAACACCACCTTGGCTGTGTTTGCTCCTGGTGTCCAGAAATCAGAGCAATTGTGATTCCATCAGAAGCAGCATACGTGCTTTGGAGCAGCTGAAGTTTTAGGATGCATGCACGAGCCACCATAATGTGATAGGGTATGTAATCCCAAATCAGAATTTGGATACGGTTATAGTGTAGTTGGATCCTCTATTGAAACCAGTTTGGAGTTATTTCAGTTCTGAAAGTACAGTATAACTGAGTCTGACTTGTTGAACATTGCTGTGTGCCCCTAAGGCTGGTAAAAGAGGGCAAATATGCATTGAATAATTACTGTAAAATACAGTTGAATGACATGTACAAAAAAATGAAGTAAAAATGCAGATTTTTAAAAACATTATCAAATGACTCACCTTGATTTTTTTTAATAAGGCAACTTGGAGAGTATCAAGACTGATCATCTTATAAAAGCTTTATGTAGAGATCATAATTTTCAAACTCCAAACACATCTTAAATCTAAAAATCGCAAGGGAATAGTGAGAACATACTGTTTTTCTAACACTCTGTAGAACAGGGTAAAATGGCATCCAGATCTGCATCTATATATGTATATATTTCATTTTAGAAACTTATTGTTTAAAGTAGCAGTATGCTTTTTCAATGTATTTTTATTTAAATGTGGGCACCTTAATTAACGTCAAAAATCTTTTCAGTTACCATGTGCTCCGAGCCCAACTAGTTCCATTGGGTGTTCCAGGTTAGCTGCCTTGATACTGAACCTATCACGTGTCATTATATCCAACATTGCCAGGAGTCTCACTGTATCTGGGTGAGACCATAGAGCTGCAACTGCACAGGACATCCACATTTTAAATGGCAGATTTGAAAGTATGTCAGGGGTGCTCCTCTGCTTGAAATTAACTGGAAAAAAGTTTACATTTTAAATTATATTACAGATGGTTGATGGTAGAATCACAAATATTAGCAAGTTTGATCCTAACAACATCAATTGAGAAATACAGCTCCTTGAGGCAATAAGCAAATCTAGAATTTTATATAATATGAGCAGATCTCCTGTAGAGTTCAACAGTAAAGGAGTAACAATGATTGATGGCTGCCTTTTAGGGCTGGATCTTGCTGGAAAAATAATGGTGTGTTAATGAAGCACGCCGTTATTAAAGTGCAAATCGGCCAGCAAGTTCAAGGGATTAAGAGATACACCGTGAGTTGCGAATCTCCAGAATTTGCTGGTCGATTTACGCCACTCTACCATTTGCTTAGCACAGACAGCATCTCGCCCTTAGCCTCCCCGTTATTTTTAAGAAGTTGCTGGATTTGCACATTAATTTCTCATTTAACTTGCCACAGAAAGTTAAGTCTGGTAATTAACTGCGTAAGTACCCTTTTAACGACGTGATAATTGTTAATGCACTGCCACTCAACCTCACTGGCTCAGAAACTGAACAATTTAAACTGTGAAGTCTCATTCCTTCCGGTGGTAAATTGTGCTTAGAGATATTAAAAATGTCAAATTTTAAATTTTAACATGTTTTCTTACTTTTCCTTTCTGCCTCTCTTTTCTCTCTCTCTCTCTTAATCCAATCTTTCCTTCCCTCTCTTTATTTCTCTTTCTGTACTTGATTTGACTCTAATTCACGCTCCTTCTCAGTCATCCCTCTTTCTCAATCCTTAAATCTCAATGGTTAAGGAGATACACTGTTGGTCCCACCATTCACTGATGTCCCAGATGCCCCGTTGCCCCGTTATTAGCTTGCACTTCCAGCAAGTTACGGCGCAAAAATGTTTTGAGCAGAAGGGTGCAGAAAAAAGTCCAACTAACAGGGCACGCTCCAGCAAGATCCAGCCCAAAATATAGAGACGTAGAGAGTGTACAATGTAGATTTACTGTGATGATGCCAGGAATAGGAAATTATAGTTATGAAGAGAGACTTGAGATATTAGGTATATTTCCGCTGTAGTAGAAAAGGCTAAAATGAGATTTAATAGAGGTTTTAAAAATTATGAAGAGTTTTGATGGAGTGAATGGGGAAAGACTATTTCCTCTGGTTGGGGAGTCAGTGACAAAGAGGTCATCAATTTAAAATTATCATTAAAAGAGTGGGGATAGAGGTTAGGAGAAATTTCAGTACACAGAGGGTTGTTGGAGCATGGAACGCAATGCCACAGGATGCAGTTGAGGCAGAGGCTATAGCATCTTTTAAAGGAAAACTGGATAAATATTTGAAGTAGAGGAAGCTACAAGGATTTCAGGAGAGAGCAGGGCATTGGGATTAATTTTGTATTGCTCTAGCAAAGAGATGACACAGACATAATGAACAGAATGGCTTTCTTCCATGCTGTAAACTTCTATGGTTCTATTTATTGCTGCAAATGTTTTCATTTTGTTTCTTTCCATTTGTGTATTTCAATCTTTGGCTGGGAGGAAAATCAGGTGGGAACAGTCACACACTCATAAATGAGCATGCACAATTTTCCCTCCATTTAAGTTAATGGAAGGAAAATCAGGTGGGCGCCATTACAGGCATGCAATCCTCCCCACTCAGTTTTCCTTTCCACACTGTGCCCAGTCGATGCTTTATACCCAGGCACTAGAGACAAAAATCTACTCCATAGTCCCAGATACTGGAGGAGGCACTAAAATAGTACCAATTTTTCTGGTTGCTATGTGTAGTGATGCATTGAAGCTGTTCTCTTCAATATTTCTAGCATTTAACAATCAAATGAATTCTTAGTCCTGTCACCACCTGAACCAGTAAATACTGTACCTCAAAGCCATGCCTCATCATATTTTAATTTTATTTAGTAGGTCAGATTGAGGAACCTCCAAAAGAGACAGGAGTACAACCAGTTAGAAACAGTCTCACAGACAACAAATGAGTGAAACAGGTTGGCTACTGAAATGGGGGTGAGGTGGGGCGATATGGGGAAGAGGTCTTTTAGCAAACTGTAAAAATCACATAGTACATCAGAAATCAGGTGGTTCAGGAACATGCCTCACCCATCATGCTTCTGTTGAACACCTGATTCATTTTTGTTGCTGTTCTTACTGAAAAAAGTACAGATACGATTGTGAACCAGATTTTTATGAAAAATTGTATTTTTAATCAAATAGCACATATAAAAGATATATACAATCCCAATTGGGGTTTATGGTGTTGATACTACATAGGAACTTGACTGGATAGCCTCTAAGCAGCCAAAACCATGAGTTGGTTCTGTTAATTAAGTTCACAAATGGTGAAATACCATAAATCACCACCAGGATTAGTGTGGACTTTAACACCATCTTCTACTTAATTGAAGGTTTAAAATCTTAGTTGTAGTTAAATTTGAGGAGTGTAATAAAGACAAAAAGCAGAAACTTGTGTGGAAGGCTGAGCAATTCCTGACATTGTCTCTTTGAGGGACTAAAGAGGAAGTGGCACCAATTATTTGGGTAGTTTTTCTTGGTCATCGTGTACTTTTGTAATGACTCTGTGAGTTATATGAATTCATTATGCAACAGCTTACAGAAGCCCAAGCCAGACGTGAAAGCTTTTTCAATCCACGACCCATACCATCTATTTGGAGTTCTTTAAAGTTCCCCATGTGATCACAAATGCAGCTGATTTTATCATTCACTCAAGTGCTTTTCTAAGTATGCTTATTAACTGACATGAAAGTACTTTGCAGTCTGCCATTGAATAAACCTGAGAGTCACCCCCTTTATGACACAAAGCCACTTGACATATTCTTCAGTTATTGAAGCAACTAAAATGT
Organism: Heptranchias perlo; assembly: GCF_035084215.1. Classification (NCBI taxonomy): domain Eukaryota; kingdom Metazoa; phylum Chordata; class Chondrichthyes; order Hexanchiformes; family Hexanchidae; genus Heptranchias; species Heptranchias perlo. The sequence goes on along the minus strand of NC_090343.1, from coordinate 31,367,624 downwards.
TGCTTACAGTGTTTTACCCTTCACAGAATTTTTATTTAATGCAGAAGCAACCAGAAAAAAGGTGAAGCTCTACATAACATTAGTGAAGTAAAGAGTAACATACTTTATTGTGCGCTGCAATTTCTAAGTGCAAATATGATTCTTTTTGTGGAAATAATGAAAAATACGGAATCTTTTCAGAAAGCTGACAGGACTGATTTACTTCTCTGGGCCCGTGCTGGGCACACAACAGCAGATTGGTGAATTTTTCTGTGGTGCATGTGGTGTAAATGATGCATGGAGCTTCACTAGCAACGTGTGAGTTAGAAATTGATCCTCTGACCTTAAATGCTGTGTTTTACAACACTGAATTTTTCACTAACCCTTTTTACCAAGAACAAGTGGGCATCACTTAATGTATGTGCAATCATTCTTTAAGTATGCTCCATTTTCCTGATAATTCAAGCGCAGGCCGAGTTACTTTGTTTTAGGAGGGCCTAGAAATGCATCGGAATCATTGTGGGAGCAGAGACCTGACGTAACTGGTCTCTGCTTCTAATTTTCCTTTGTTGTACCTGGGGACTGAGTATTCACTAGGTGCAACAAAGAGGAAAATCTGCCTTGACAACTTAAGACTGGCCCTGACACGTGACAGGTAGTCACAGGCTTAACTGTAGGTATGCAAAACATTCCTTCACTTGTACTGGAGGAAGTGAGTTTGACGTCCATTGGGGGTAAAATTATAGAAATACTTTAATAAGATAAGACCATGGATCATCTGGAAAGAAGTAAAATCATAAAAGGTAGCTAATATGGGTTCATGAAGGGGAGGCCTTGCCAATCTAATTTACTGGTTTTCTTTCAGAGTGTGACAAAGGAGCTTGATAGGGGTAAGGCGGTGGGTGTGGTGTACTTGGATTTCAGTAAGGCCTGTGATACAGTTCCTCTGGAAAGGCTGGTACTGAAAATAAAGAAAGTGGGAAGCAGTGAAAATATTTTACAATAAATACATAGTTGGTTGACTGATAGAACCCAGAGGGTTGTCATCAACCTGGGAGAATGTTACCAGTGGGCCTGTTTTGGGACCTCTTTTGTTTAATATCCTCATAAATGATCTGGAGTTAGGAGTCACAAGTGTAATAAATTGGATAGCCAAATAAAGGATATAATACTAGAGCCTAGTTTTCAATTGCTTCACAGCGATCAACATTACCCACTCCACAGCCTACATTAGCTCTCTTATATATGGATACAAGCGAGCCCTAATTGATATGTACCACCTGAAGACAATTAACACTAATTGATATAAATCATATGGATATAATTAACACCAAGCACAATGGCTAAATTTTCAGATGATACAAAGCTAATGAAGGTGATAGACTTCAAAGCTGAACAGGATAAGCTACAGGAGGATTTGAATAGACTTGGGAATTGGGCAGACAGGTGGCAGATGAAATTCAGTGTAGAGAAATACAAAGTGCTTCACATGGTGACAAAAAATCCAGGAAGGGACTATTACTTAAATGGAAAGAAAAAAAATAAGCATAGAAAATGAAAGAGATCTGGGGGTCCTGATTGACAATAAATTGAAGCTATCGCAACATTGCTCGATGGCAGTGAGTAAAGTTAATCAGATGTTGAGTGTATTAAAAGGTCAATATTGAGCTGAAAGAGTGAAGTAATCCTGCCACTTTATAAATCATTGGTGCGAGCACACTGTCAACAGTTCTGGTTGCCGCAGTACAAAGAGGATATTGCAGCTATTGAAAGGATACAGAAGCGAGTAACTAGAATGATTGAGGGATGGAGGGATTGCATTATGAAGAGCGATTATGTAAATTGGGCATGTTCTTACTGGAAAAGGGAAGGTTGAAAGGTGACATGATTGCTGTTTTTCGGATTCTAAAGAGACTAGATAATGTAGACCATGATAAGCTGTTTCACCTTGTCCTGAACTAGAGGACACGGCCTGAAAGGGGCTAAATTCAAAACTAATCTGTGGAAATATTATTTCAGTGAGCAAGTGGTAAATCTAGGGAACAGGCTCCGTGGGGAGAAGGTGGAACCAGATATTACTGATTCATTCAAATTAGATAGATTTCTTTCAGAAAATAATATTTTGGAATACAGTATATGAATAATTTGAGACCTGACACGTGGTAAGTATAGCTTGCTTAGGAGGTCTTTCAACCTATGGTTCCCAAAGCTCTCCAGCACTGGGATTTTCCTCATTTCATCTCTGGGTCTGTTGTAAACTAATTGATAGAGATTGATTGCTAAGATTAGTCAACAACTCCATTGTTGTTGTATCATGCAACTACCAGGATGGTAGAAGGTGATCTAGATTGACCTTTTTTCGTCAAGCAATTCCTATGTTCCATGAAAGCCTGAAAGGGAAATGCAAATGTTGATGCACAAAATTGGTGGTGTATTTCTAGAAGTTGGTCCGGGTGTGTACTGCCTGGAAAATTTCTGAATTTTTGTATTGAAAATTATGTGTTTTGGTTAATTTTAAGCATTTCACAATTAATATCTTTTAATCTTAAAAAAAAATGAAGCAAAGTGACATCTGAATTAATGGAATCACTTACCAAGAAATTTACCTGAAGAAACAAATTTTCCAGGGATGAGCCTAATTAATATAATTTTGGTGTGATTCCTGAGCTGGGGAACCTGTCCCTGTGGGGGGAGGGGGAGAAGACTTCAGGCACCGGCAGCAACAGCAGAGTGCAGCTTAAGCCCTCAAGGGCAGCTTAAGCCCTAGGAATGACTGTGCTCCCTTACAAAGACTTCTAATTTTTAAATCCTCTTCTACATGCCATCGCAACAATAGACACCAGGAACCTGCTGATATCCTTGTGTCCAGCTTTGCTGTGGCAGTAATAACAGAACATGTGATGACATCACACTGTCATTACCTTCCATTTTGAAGTTGCTCACCCATATTTGGTCTGACATATTCAACATCTGTCATCATTTCCAGTGCAAAATCCCAGAAGTGACACAATGGGCCGGGAGCCAGGAGAATAGCTGTCCAACTAATTTCCTGCCCCACCCACTTCAGCTCCATTTCAAATAAGGTAGAACAGGGGCTGAACATCCTGCCTTGCTCACGATTGAAGTGCAGCAAATTTTTTAGCTCAATTTTAATGCAGATTTTAACAAAGAAGAAATTAAAGTACAAAACTTATTGCAATAAAAAAGCATTTAATAGAATGCATTTCAGACACAGGTGAAAGTAATCAATAAATAATTGTTAAGTTTAATAAAGGGACAGGGTCAACTGTTTGGTTTTCCTTTGAATTTGTTGGTAATTGTTCTACCTTAAGATACTACATGATATCACAGTGAGGAAATGTTAATTTGTCAATATATGGCTGAAATGTCTTTGCATGTACTAACTGGCACCACCTAGTGGCCAAAGTCTGTAATATTTAACATTTTGCACAATAAATATTGATGTATCTGTACATACAAATAAAGTGGCATAACAACAGGTTATGCTTGTAGGATATTTGAAGGAAATCAAATATGTAGTTAACACCACATAACACAGAACAGCCAAAGTTCCTTTATATTTTCTCAATTTTCTGTCATTTTTCTCACCCTCTTATCACAGTCCCCATTCTGTGTCATAGAGTCATAGAGTTATACAGCACGGATAGAGGCCCTTCGGCCCATCGTGTCCGCGCCGGCCATCAAGCCCAGTCTAATCTAATCCCATATTCCAGCATTTGGTCCGTAGCCTTGTATGCTATGGCATTTCAAGTGCTCATCCAAATGCTTCTTGAATGTTGTGAGGGTTCCTGCCTCCACAACCCTCTCAGGCAGTGAGTTCCAGACTCCAACCACCCTCTGGGTGAAAAAGTTCTTTCTCAAATCCCCTCTAAACCTCCCGCCTTTTACCTTGAATCTATGCCCCCTTGTTATAGAACCCTCAACGAAGGGAAAAAGCTCCTGAGTATCCATCCTATCTATGCCCCTCATAATTTTGTACACCTCAATGTTTTGCCAAGATATCTGACCTGACGCACTAGCACTGTCCCATAAAGCAGCAAAGTAAATGGGGTATAATTTATATTTTAGTTATTTGCTAATTAAATATGATGCAAGATTAATGGGACCCATTCACCATGACAGCATTTCACAAACAGCATTATACAAGAAATACCAACAACAACTCACATGTACACCTATAACATAGAAAATGTCCCAAGTCGCTTCACAGAGGCATGGGGAAAAGCAGCTGCAGAGCCAAAGAAGGGGAGATTGTGCATGGTCAAAAAGGTGAACTTTCAGAACTGTCTTAAAGAAAAGGAGATTTATGATTGAAATGGCCCCACCTTCATTTCTATGAACAGGACATGTTTCGCAATTGCAGATGGTCCAACAATTATGAGGCCCTTGCATGACAGAGACCATTATCCACTATAGGTTGATTGGCAGAAAGAGAAGGATGGGATAATGTTATGGATGAGATTCTCGCCAGTTTTGACACTTTGGAAATTCATATGGTGAAAAAGCCTAATCTGTGTTGGAAACAATGGGATAGAAATTGGCATTGCACTCGTTTTTTTGGGCATAAAATGGGTGCAAAGCATACCAATTTAACAGTGGGATGCCTGCGCCCAATCTGTGCAGGCATTGGTCCTACTGCTAAATTCGTGGGGCCCTTTTTTTAGGAACATGAGAACAGGAGTAGGCCATTCAGCCTTTCGAGCCTGTTCTGCCATTCAATTAGATCATGGCTGATCTGGACCTCAACCCCATTTACCCACCTGTTCTCTATATCCCTTGATACCCAAGTATGGGCCCAGACCACAATCTACCCCTATGTACAACAGCAGTGGATAGTGAAGCAGTTTTGTTCCTGTTGAGCTGTACACACCATCCCCAGCCATTAGGAAAGTAATAGCTTTTCAAAAAGTTACAAATAAGTATTTGAAAACCACAATATGCATAAACAATTTATTTACATGTGGACCTGGTGTTGTTGAAAATATCCCCACAATACAAACAAACAGGGCAGTAGGTTCCTTAATTAAATATTTAAATAAGCGTTTAACATACTTCCAGCGCGTGCCATGGACACCTATGGAGCAGCCTGAGGGGGTGGCGCTCTTCCAGTGTGGAATAAATGTTTGGGTGCTGCCTGATATATTGGGCACTTAGGTGCCCGTTTTGTGCTTGAAAAACGGGCGCGGCGCCAGTGAATTTCTAGGCTATTGTCATGAATTGCCTGTGCAGTTGCTTTTGTATTTCAGCTCCGAAATTTGCTTCACAAAATAACCAGGGAGGAGACATTTTATAGTATCTAGGATCATCCTGAGCCAGCTCTGGATAACTGCTTCTTTCATGCTATCAGGACGCTATAAGTAGTGGTGGGAATTTTATGGTAGCGTATTTAAATGCAGTAAAGATATATTGATGTGAAGAATACACTTACATGTGCTGTGAAAGTAAACAATGTGTTAGAACATAAACATAAGAACTAGGAGCAGGAGTAGGCCAAACAGCCCCTCGAGCCTGCTCTGCCATTCAATCAGATCATGGCTGGTAACTCCACTTTCCCGCCCTATCCCAATAAGATTAGATTCCTGCTCCACTACAGACAGTATTATTAGACTAAAGCTGGAAATAAGGTAGGCAATTTTACTTTAAGTAGCTGAGCTCAATTTTGTTCCGATTGTGGTGCCTTTTCCACAAAGTTGGAAGTCAGTTTAAAATTTGCATTTATAACACCATTTGTGGTAGGACCTGGAATGACCTAACTTGAAATCCCTACAGTTTGGTTTCTGTCTCACCAAAGTAACCAAAACTAGTGTTGGCAAAGTCACCAATGATATATTGTGTAACTGCAACCACTCCTTGCTCCCCTCAACCTCCATGGCCTTCAATATGGTTCAATACTCAAGTCTCCTGCACCATCTCTACTCCATAATCTGCGCCCATGACAGCACTTCTCACAATTCCATTCCTATCTGTCCCAATGTAGGCAACGCATCTCCTCAAAGACTTATTTTCCTGTAGCCCAAAGTTCAATTCTTGCCCCCTTTCATACCTTATCTGCATGCTGCTTCCCAGCAATGTTAATCTGTAAACATGGCATCAGTTTCCATATATTTGCTGATGAAACCCCACTTTCGACTCCAAGACAGCAGCTGCGATGTCTGATGGCCTGTCTAAAATCAAGTCATGAATAAGCCAGAACTTTTATCAGCTCAACATTGACAAGAAGAAAGCCATTCTGTTCAGTTCCCACCAGAAACTTTGCACCTTAACTAGTCGTTCCACCTACCTTCCTGATTATTCACTTTGTTGAATCAGATGGTGTGCAGTCTCGGTGAACTGTTTGACCTTCAGCTAAGCTTCAAATCTCACAGCTGGTCCATCTCTGGGACCATCTATTTCCACCTCTCGAATATTGCGTGCCTTGATCCTACCTCTCCCTCCTTCCACTACTGAAACCCTCTTCCATACCCTCATCATTTCTGTGCTCGACTTTTCCAATCTTCTCCTCATAAACATTTCTTCCAGTTACAGCTTGGTGTCTGATTTCTTCTTGTGAATTGCATTTGGATATTTTACTGTGTTAAAGGGGTGTTGTTAGCACTAGTTCTTACTGTGACTTTTTCAGGTATTTCTTAAATTTTTCAGATGGAAAAGGTGAGCGTGCTGCTGGAAAGATTCAGATTTAAGGCAGATAGCTGCCCCATACAACATTTTTACTGGTGATGATAATAATCTTGAATATGAATCTAGCAGGAATGTTGCTCAGTCAGGTGATGCAAAATAAGGCGAGCCTGTAACCTTAGAGGTAGAAATTACATTGTACTCTATTTTTAACGCCTTGGTTAATGCAATCGTATTCAAGTTTTAACTTGCGTTGTCTTGATGCAGTCATTAACCTGCTGAGTTAAATGGATTGAGTGGTTTAAGGACTTTGTTAAAATAGTGGACATAGGAATTTTACACAAGCGTGTACATGTCTTGGAGCCTACATAACAACAGTCACTGAATTTCAAAAGTAATTTATTGCATGAAGTGCTGTGGGACATTTTGACATAGTAAGATGTATTCAATGCAAGTATAATTCTTTATAGAGCAAGTATGTGTATCAGCTCAGCTTATTTAGTAGCATTTCCTGCTTTTGAATTAGAAGGTTGTGAGTTCAAGCCCAACACCAGGGTATAAGCACATAATATAGTCTGACATTCCAGTGCAGCACTGGGGGAGTGCTGCATTGTTGGCATTGCTATCTTTAGATGAAACATTAAATTGGGATCCTGTTTACCTGATGTTCAAGATTGCATACCACTGAAGAAGAGCAGGGAGTTCTTCTCAACCAATACTACCGCCGAAACACAGATTAACTGGTCATTCATTTCATTGCTTTTTGGCATGTTACTGATGCAAAATGGTTACCATGCTTGTCTACAGCTCTCCAAAAGTAATTCATTGTTTAAAGTAATTTAACTTGATAAGGTGCTACATGAATGTTAGTAGTCTAATTATGTATGTGTCAATTCCTATCCAAGCAAGAAGTGAAATGGCTGTTAGAGTTTGAGTGCAGTCAAGCACTCCAGAAACCCCTGTTTTCCTCAAAGTATTCTCCCCTTCTCCTCTGAAGTTGGTGACTAATGCTGATGTATGGTTCCATGAGTGCCAGCAGCCATCTTGTACCTCCTCCTGGTGGCCATGCTTTGTACGTGAACCTTAACAGTAGTTCGGGAGGCTATTCTAACATGGGATCATCATTGTGCGCAATTGCCAGCCAAACAAGAACACTTTCTAGCAGGGGCTGTTGGATAGTGATTAGCAGTGAGAAACCTGGTTGATTTTTCTTCTGTCTAGCACTTGAGGCACTGATCGTGCCAATTATAGTGCTGCTAGTGGGAAATTACTGAGCAAGGATCAAACTTGGAGCTTTTCCAGCCTTGCGCTTTAGTGCTACTTCAGGCAATACATTTACCCTCTGAGTCATCAGGGGAATTATTATGGTTGTTTTTACCCACTTATTGTAGCATTTGTTTTAGTATCATCACATGTAAAAAGGAAAGGGAAGGACTTGCATTTATCTACCGCCTTTCACGACCTCGGGACATCCCAAAATGCTTTACACTCAATGAAGTACTTTTTGAAGTCTATTCACTATTGTAATATAGAGAAACATGGCAGCCATGTAAATATCAATAAATGAACAGTATCTAGTACAATGCAATTGCAGTAATTGCACATTTTACTATTCCCCTTCACATGTTAAAACAACAAAGACACTCCTCCCTGAGCTACCTCTAAGCAGACAATCATGGGAGGAGAAACTCAATTTGTGCCCAAAATAGGCGGCAGGTCAGTGGATGTGCCAACCCGTGTAAGCCTGAGGCCTGAGCCAGATTCAGCATTGGACCTCATTTGAACAGAAGTGGCAAGCCATGGGTGCCAAGTGAGCATCCAGATGCAGCCTGCCAATTGCAGCCTGATGAATTCCAGCTGACTCCAACACTGAGCCAGCCCGCAGGTCGGTCCGGGAGGGGGACGCAAATAAACCAAAGCTAATGCAATGCAAGCTCCCCCCATTTATACCTGAATTTTGCATCTGAATCCTACAACCAGTGTAGGACCCTGATTTTCATAGCAAAGCAGCTTTGCACCTGATTCTGGTGGTCAGGTTACTCGCTTATTTACACTCCTGCCTAAATATGGCATCAGGCGAGGCTTGGGCGTCAATGGCACTGCTAATGTGTTTCCCCACTCCACCCCCACCCCCCCCCCACCCAATTTTCAACTTCTAGCTGCCTGTTTTTCAGGCGCAAAATGGAAGGCCGTGAGTTCAATTTGTCCCCCATTGTGTTCACTTCTTAACTGGCAAAACTTTAATACTGAGGCATGGATTTTAAGGCGGTGTAGGTTTCCAGTAGTAAAAGTGACTTGATTTCCCACCCAGGAGAGGCAGCAGGAGGCCACGGCGATTTTAATGGCTGGACCTGATTTAAATGCCACCGGTCCACTTCCCACCCAGAAAGGGGACGAAGAGGACGCAGAGCGGCTGTCAGCGGGCGAAGAACTGGCCACTTAACGGCAGCCAGGTGAGTGGCAGGGATGTGTTTTCAGGAGGGTCTCATCGGAGGGAAGGGGAGGGTGGGAGCCGGGGCAGGGAAGGTCGTGATTTTCCTTGTGGGCCCAAAGGAGCACTTCTGTTCTTCCTGGCCACACAAAGGAAACTTTAGACTTACCAGCAGGGCCTCTTCTGTCTTGAGACCAGCTGCAGACCTACTTCTGACTAATAGGAAAGCCGTGGTTGCTTCCCATTCAGACCTCGGTTAAAAATGCACTGGGGACCTATTGACGTAATAGAACCTCAACTTGCATAAATTTATGAGGTTTCTGCCTGCAAAACCCTGCAGGTTAACATCACAGATGGTCAGCATCTGAGCGAGTAAGTAACCTGCTCATTTGTTATTGCCCACTCGCCCGGTTTCTGCCGGACAGGAAGAGTTAAAATCGCCCCCTGACAGCTCACTGACAGCTCAGTCTTTTTGTTAGTTTCAGTCTGCCTGACCTTTGGGATTTAACGCTGCGAAAATATAATTTCAAATTTTCTGTGTGGATACTGAAGCAAAGGCCCTTTTAAAAAAAAATTGTATGTCCTTAACCACATTAAATGGTCAGCCATTTTTTTGTCAATTACATAGAATGTTTGGAATTAAATGGATAGCTTGATTTATTTGATCTGAGCTAAATACTTTGAATACTTTTGATAGTTGGCAATTAAAATGTGTCCAGCCAGTTATCAAAGACACTATTCATAGTATCATAGAGAAGAAGGCCATTTGGTCCATCACGCCTGTGCAAGCTCTCTGAAAGAGCTACACACTTAGTACCATTGCCCGGCCTTTTCCACTGCACCTTTAAAAGGTATTATGTATTCTGCTTCCACCACTGTTTGATGTCCTAATAACCGTCTGTGTAAAAAAAAAATCTCAACTTGTCCCTTTGTTCTTTGGTGACTGTTAAGTTTATTCCTTTTTAGTTACCAACTAGTGGAAATGGTTTTTCCAGATTTACTTTATCGAAACTTCTTATAATTATCAGCATGTCTATCAGATGTCAACAGAACATCAATCTATATGCAGTCAATAGTAGCATATGAAACTCTCTTTTACATAGAATTACATGGAAATTACAACATGGAAACAAGCAGTTCAGCCCAACCAGTCCGTATTGGTGGTTATCCTCCACACAAGCAGTAGTTCTAATCCCATGTGGCTGCTCTGTTCATCCCTTTATTACCTTTTCCTTGGACAGAAACCTGGTGGGTAATTTTAACCTCCCAGGGCAGGTGTGGGGGTTAAAAATTTTAAAATGGGAAACCCGACCCCAACCCGCCCACTTCTGGTTTGAACAGAGGCGGGTTGGGGGTGGACAACCTACCTGCTCTCAGGGGGCAGGTCGGTCACTAAAATATTTTAGGGAGACTGCGTGCCTCCATTTTAAGTAAGTTTTATCTTTAGCACCTGCAGGCCGGGTTTCCCAAGCTGCAGAAAACCCGACAAATGAAAGGAGGCAAGAAGGGCCAGATCCATAAGGTAAGTGCCTTTATTGCACTATTTGTGGGTCAGGAGGGGCAGGAGCGCTACTCCCAGGTCCACCAAACTTTTAAAAACACTGCGATCAGCCGACCCGCCCCCTGCGATCAGTCGACCCGCCCGACCTCTCCCCCCCCCTCCCAATGTTCGATGCCCGTGACGTTCGATTTCCCCCAGCGAGGTCCAACTCCCCCACCTCCCGCGACCGATGTCCGACACCCCACCCGCCCGCAATGTCGGACTTGCCTCCGATCTGCTCCCCGGCTGCTTTCCAGCCCGACAGCCAGCCAGCCTTTGAATCTGGCTAGCTGTTGGGTGGGAAACCGGTTGAAAAAATTTAAGCAGGTCCTATCGTAAAAATCGGCAGGATCTGCAGGAAACCCTTACATCCGGGTTTCCCATCTGCAAATCCTTTCCCCCGATCTCCTCTCACCTCGGAGTTATTATCGGGGCCCCCAGACTCTAATGCATGGTAATTGACCTCAGCTGTCCGATTGAAATATGTATTTCTGTACCTTGGAGAAACAGCTAACAGAAGCTAATGTTCACCCTGTGTGTATTGTAGCCAACAATAATAAAACCAACAATAACAAAACCAATCAATAAACAAATTTAGGCTCTTTCTCTCCTTTCGCAATGTTTGTGAGTGTTGCCATTTTCTACAGGCCACAGACTTGTGTCCCTCACTGAAGCCATTGAGACCCTCTTTCTTTTTAATCTTGACGTAAAGAGACCAGTCAGAACGAAAGTGCTGACCACTGAGGTTGAAGGAAATGCGTTCTTTTCTGGACACCAAACATTCAGTGATGGCACTGAGAATGAGCCCACAGCAGGGCAGGAATAAGCATAGAAGAAAAACAAATAATCCAAAAAGTTATATCCCTTAATCTACGCTAGCAGTAGCCATTATAATTTAATTATTGTTTCTGTATTTCTTTATTGCTCTTCAGGTTTCTTGTTTCATTTTTCTCTCCCCAGTCAAAATGCCAATCTACCTCAGAATGGAGCCCATATTGTTTCATCCAAATCTATTCTAGTCCATGACCCATAGCTGTAAATTACCCTGCTGCCCCAACTCTAGTTTGCTCCTGCTTCCCCAACCCCTACCCACCCTCCATTGCCCACTTTCACTGCATATGCAACCTGTAAAGACTGGTCAGTTGTGTACGATTGAGTATTAGCAAAAAAATGAGAGGAGCAACCCCTAGCAACACCCAGAAGGGTCAACAGAAAGAGAGGACGAAAAGAGTTAATAACTCCCTTTCACTCATAGAGTGTAGGGGCTGAGAAGGGGAAAGAATGATGAAAAAGGAAATGGAAAAACAGAGAGGGAGGCTTATGTTGTTTTCCGCCTGTATCTATTTCTCTCTAACATTGATGATCTCCATATTTAGTTTTCCATGATAAAAATTAACCTGTTGTGCTGCCTTTTAATAAATCTAATATTAATAATTCTTCACTAGACAGGCTGGAACGATCTGGCTGGTACTACGTGTACAATTCCTATGGGATATTTCTTGTTATCCCCAATTAGGTGCAACCTGACTTCATTGTCATTTGTATTAAGAGTCATTGCTTCAATAACCTTTAGAGAATGTCTTGTAAGTAAGTGTATGTTTGTTAAGTCAATTAGATCCCAAAGGGACATTGTAGTTGCCAAAAAGTCATTTATATAACTTTCCAATGCTATTTATGAACGCAATGTAATGACTTAATTTACATTCAGAAACGTAATTGCATTGCTTATGTATGAAATTGTTATGATAAAAATGATGTGCAAGTCTCCCGGTGATATGCAACTCTCCCGGTGATATGCGACTCTCCCGGTGATATGCGACTCTCCCGGTGATATGCGGCTCTCCTGGTGATGCGGTGTTTCCTTCTTAGTACAAGTCTGCTAGGGTTGTTATGTTCTGTCTTGAAGCTGTCCCTGGGCACTTGCATTTGTCTTGTTAACAACACTCTCTAATTGGCGTTCCTTGGTTGTGGATTAAGAATTAAAGGAGAAGGAAAGCCTAGGGGTGTGCTTTCAATGTAAAGTATTCCCCTCAATACAAAATAATCCCTCACATCTATAATTTAAAAATAAGGAGCCTGTCTCCTACCTGGGGATTAACCAGCATTATCCAGTCGACCAGAGAAAATTAGAATTTTATGCATAATCCCCAAGATCGATAGGGTAACAGGCACCTTGGGCTAATGCCCATACATGACCACCCCCCATGCACACAGACACAACCACCAAAACAGACACTTTGGGCAGGATTTTAAATGGGAAATACGGGTGGGATGGAGGCTGGGGGCATTGAAAATTGCAACAATTTCAGACCTACCCCCAACCTGCCTCCAACCCGCTCATTTCCGGTTTCCACTGGAGCAGGATGAAGGGTGGGCAACTGACCCGCTCTCAGGAGGTGGGTTGGTCACTAAAACCTTTCAAGGAGGCTGCGGACCTCCATTTTTTCAAGTTTTGCGATGTTATACTCTAGGGGCCGGGATTCCCAGGCCTTCCTTCTACTTCACGCCATGTGAGAGGAGGCAAGAAGGCCCGAAATAGCAGGTAAGTGTATTTATAGCACACCTTGTGTGCCTGGAGGAGCAGGAGTGCTTCCCTAAGAGCCAACAAGCCTACCTGCTTCGACTCCCCCAACGATCGCTAATGCCCCCGCCCCCCCAACTATCGCGGACCCCCCACAACGATCGCGACCCCCGGGATGATCCCTGATCCCGATACCGACCCTCCAACACCTTGGTGACTGAACCCCCCTCCCGGTGATTGACACCCGATCGCTCCCCCACGATGAACCCCGATTGCTGACCCCCCCATGACCCCCATCCCCCCCGATGACAGTCCTCCCCCATGACCCCCGATTCCCCCCCCGATGACTTACCACCCCGATCCCCCCCCGTGACCAACCTCTGAAAACTGACCCCCCCCCCCCCCCCCATGACTGACTCCCCCTTGGTGACCCCCATGCCCACTGATACCCCCATGCCTACCGATGCCCACCCATGCCCCCATGCCCCCCTCCATCCACACAATCTGAGACTTACCTGAACATTTACCTGAAATCGTCCTCTTCCTTGCTCTGCTTCCGTCCAACTGAGACCAGCCTGTCAAAGAGGCCAGCCTGTCGGACGGGAGATCGACAAAAAAAAAGACGCCCTTACGTCAAAACTGTAAGGTCGTAAGGGCATCGGTAGGCATGGGGGCATCGGTGGGAATGGGGGTCACTGAGGGAGAGTCAGTCATGGGGGGGAGGTCAGTCCTTGGAGGTCGGTTATCGGTGGGGGGATCAGGGGTCAGTCATCGGGGGATACTTCCAGGTTTCCCATCTGCAATTCGACTCCCCCGCCCCCTTCCCAGCTCTGGGCTAATCCTGAACTTTGATTGCATAACTATTATCCCACTTTGGGAATCAAAAAATAAGGGCAGATCAGACATTTCAAAATGTAACAAAAAGAAATGCTACCATGGAGACACACAAACATACCAGCATTGTGTGTGCAAAATAAACAACGCCTCACAAATTGTCACAATGAACGTGTATAGCACTGGTTTGCTAAAGCAACAGGAGTGTTTAAACCCAGATTATCTGAATTGTGACAAAATCCTGACTTTTTAAAATAATTCCAAATTGTTCTGGTTCAGATTGATTTGGATTTAGAGCTCATCCTCATTCATGACTGCAAATTAGCTCTGTGAAGAAGTGAATAAATATTTGAAAAAGAAACATTTAAAAGATCATGAGGAAAGACAGGGGAATGGGACTAAATGAATAGTTCTTTCAGAGAACTGGCACAGCCAGGATGGGTCAAATCGCCTCTTGTTGTGCGAAATTCTATGATTCTAATTGGAAAATTTTGCCCATTGAGAGGAATTCAAATTTAGGCCCTTTGAAGAGTCCAACACACAGCCACTGGAGCTAAATAGCCACTTGTGTAAACTGTTTTTAATGCAGTGAGCAGCAGTTTGTGAGCAAGAATCCATCTTGAGAGCAGCTGTTTATGACAGACAGCAGAGTACTGACCAGAAGGAATATGTGTGGTACAGATCCAGTTAAGGTTATTACAAGATTTAGAAAAAATAAATTGGGCTTTTTGAAAGCTGGAAAATGGACAAGAACAGAAACTCAGAAAGAAAAAAATAATAGAATATGAAAAAGAGAAGAGAGAAAAGTCAGCCACTGGAAAGACTGAAAGACAGAAATATGTTAAAGAAGGAACAGAAAGGATAAAATGCAAATTAGTTGAATAAGACATAAAAACAGAGACAGAGGCCCCAAACTAAATGGGGGAGGGGGAGGGGGGTGGGGGGAGTGCAGCGGGTATGGTATGTGGGAGTCCCAAAGCAGACAGCGTATCCGGGGAGTTTGGGGACATGGAGGCCTGACCGATCTTAACAGCTGGGCCTCATTACAATAACTTTAATCAGAGTCCTGCCCAAACCCAGCCAGATGCATTACCTAAAGAGAAGACCAACCAGGAGGCACAATCTACAAATTGTATTGCTCCCTTAATGATATCTCATAAAAGGTTTGTGTAAGGAAACAACAGATCAGTATGGATGCACAGAAGGAGCTCTGTCTCCCATTGCAAACTGATCTCCAAATCTACTCTCAGCCATAAAAAAGCAGACATACCTTGGAGCACTGGATTTCATATCACAAAGTGGCTTTACTGCACATATATATTTACAGCAAGTGCTCTCTTTACCATCATGCCTACCACTGGTGCCCCTCTATGGTGTTATTACATCTATTCTGATGCTGCACTGAGGTACTACCTGAGGGCCAGGGATACCAATGGTATTTGGCTGCGCTGTGGTATCATGAGCCTCTTGGGACTGAAGCAACCCTTGTCTTCGGTCTTCTGAGTCCCAGGAGGACACCAGTAGGCTGATGATTGGGCAATCTGGTCCTGTATCCTGCCATTAACGTAAACGAGCATCTGAGGGGTCTGACTAGAAAGGTCACATAAGTTGTCACCAGGGAGAAAGGATGGCATCATGAAGGTGGATTCTAGCCACACCACCTGTGCTGGGTTCTGGATCTTAATGCCCATTGATCAGCAGGAGGGCAAATCTAATAATATCAGTTAAATCCTGCAAACCCTAAGAGACCTCACTCCAAAACTGTTAGAAGCTGTTTTCTGTCATTCTCTCCAAACAGTGCTCCAAGGCCTGTATGCCAGTAGTCAAAGCATCCACTTTGGATGCACTAACTGGTCTAGAGGTGTCTCTATTTGTGGGATGGATGCAGATGTTTGTGGTATTACCACTCATTCCAGGTAGCGCTGCATTGTGTCAAATCCTTCTTGCATATTGTCACCGAGGATGGTGTTGAATTCTGGCATAACTCCCGCCTTCTGTCTTTGGTCCTCCAAGATGTCCTTGGTACCTCTATGTAAATATGATCCAGCAATTTTCTTTTTAGAGTAGGACCCCTAAGGTCCAAGTCTGTAGGCACGAGAGCCAGGGGCTAAATTCTGCATCTGCACAGTCAGATCTGACTTTTACCTCTGACTCTTCTGTCACCGGGTGATTAATGAAGGAATACCACTCATATAAAGAGACTGCAAGGAAGGGTCAAGGATATAAGTAACCTACTTTGGTTGCTCTGGTGAGGTTGTTAAGCTACTTCCTACACTGCAGAGGAGTCTTGGGGAAAATGGCACTCACTGCCACAGCCATTCTCCTCCAGAGTGCATTCTACATTCTTGGCAAAATTCTGTTTCTGATCCCAAACAGATCTTCTACTGCTTCATGGCTTTAGGCTAGAGTCAGATGGATAATACTGCTATTTCAGTGCTGGAAACATCATACTTTACTTTACTGGGGAAAGGCATTGAAAGGAATATTCTTTAATATTCTACCTTCAACAATCTGCCAATTAAAATCCACATGTAATTGTACATTTTAAATTAGTTTCAAGTGGGGTCACATTCCTGCGCTAATCAGACTGTAGTTTCATCTTCATGCGCCTACAATCCACTTATTATACAAGTGCCCACGCAGCAGTGACAGAAACAGCAGGCTCAATATTGTTCCTGTCAATCCAATTAACCTAGAGGGAGGAGAAGCCAGCCAGGTTGGAAGTGCACTACAGATCTAACAATGCTTTAAATAATAAATATTTTAAAGTGCTGTCTGGAGTGACAAAGATACAGGGCGAAATTTTTCGCTGCCCTACACCTAGGGAATTAACATTAGGCACAGGACAAAGGAAATTAGGCATGGAGATCTGTCATGTTGGGTCTCTGTTCCTTGTACACTGCCCCAGAATTTCCTGGGGCTTCGCCAGCAACATAATTGGGCTTGCGTATGTAATAGACACAGATCTGGCATACCTATTCCAGTGAGAGGGGAGGGGCATTTTTGCACTTCTACCTCATTCTTCCTCTGGCAACAGTAGTTTGGAGCCCCAGCAGAGGGGCGCCTATGGAAAGGTGGTGCAAGTGCCTGCCCCCAACCCACTGACTGGAGGATCTATGGGGGAACTGGGACAGGCTAAAAACACATGGGGAAGTCTAATTTAATTGGACCCCGGGGCAAATGGTAGCACTTGGGGTCTTCTGGCGGCTGGAAAATCTCCCCTATGATCTACTCACATTAAACAAAGAAATAAAGCATATAAATTCTTCAAGACCATGTGGATTCTTTATTGAAGACCAGCAAAATCACTTAGACTGAATGCTTGCATATATATATTTCGTTACATTTTCGGGAGCAACATTATCAAGCGAGTGAGTCTAAGTAACAATTAACCTGGGGTGGGAGTGCAGGGCTGAAGCTGGAGGAATGCGCCCACAATGGCACCAGTGTAAGGCCTGGGCAATCTTTACTCCTGGGCCTAATTTAAGTACCCCAAAGCTGACACCCCCCCCACCCCCAAAGCCGGCAGGAATGACGTGGAGTCTGGCAGGCAGAAGTGGGAAATAGTGCAACTGCAGGCCGCCACCAAGGACCCAATAAATGGCCCTCAGCAAGGATAGCAATGAGGGGGGAGGGGGTCATGACGACTGTGGTTGGGGGATGGGGCCCAAGGTTTTCCTGAAAAATGAAAATATTGAACTTGGGCCTCTTCTTGCCCCGATCCTGCTTGCCACCAGCTTTCACCATCGAATTATATCATCAGACCCCGACATTTGAATATTTACAAGGCACCCACCTGCCTACGTCGGGCGGTCTTGACGCTCCCAAAAACCCGGGAGTTAAAATGGAGGTGGTTATGAATGGTGTGGGAATGCATTGGTAATGCCTGGCCGCCATTTTAACCCCCCGTCAGCACCGTTCCCACTGGATGGGCAGGGTTAAAATCACGATTGTACTGTTTATTTTTTCTTGATTGGCCTACTTAAAGTTTCTCCTAGTTGAGTCTGGGCTTGGATCAAGCTAAAAAAGAAATTCTATTTGCCCCTAGATCATCAATGAGAACTCACTTTCTAGGCCACATGAATAATGCCATTTGTGTGATGAATTGAAGTTCATTGGCACCTGTGGAACTGTAACCTAGCAAGGAATCAACACGTTTAACAAAGGAGAGGAGGGGAGAAATTGGTGAAAAATACATTTTCAATAAGTTCTTTTAAACTAAAAAAAGTTTTCAAAATTTGACTTGGAGGATAAGGCCACTTCATTTCTGGTACATTGTGCAAGATTCCTCTGCAAATACGCACATGAAATTCCAGTGCATCCATTAAAATTAAATAACCATTATTTATTTGCCAGCACAAAGTCCGCTTTTCACTGCTAAGCAGAATAACTCAAATCATACTTCAGAGCTTACAGCCACATATCATTAGAGAACAGAATCCTGCCCATACTTAAATATCTGATTTCTGCATCACTGCTTGCGTTGCTGCACAGTGGAATGGTGCAGATTACAAATGATTACTTTCATATTGGTTTCCTGACTTTTTTAATGTTAGATGCTCAAAAATAGAAGAACAAGGTGTCCCTCAGGGATCTTGAATGAAACATAAGTTTCTTAAATTGCTCCATCACACATTAGCTCCAAAATTCCTGGGTTGGGGAAGGCAATAAGTCAGCAACTACACCTTTGTGGGGCCAGAATTTTTGGCGGGGCCAATGTATATTGGGCATCTGTTGTAGTTGCGGCCAGCATTAATTCTGTGGAGTTTCAGGGCACTGTGGAAAAAGCGACCACTCTCCCAGTGGCAACCATATGCAAATGACAGGTGTAAGGATGAAATGACGTCACCAGTCCTAAATTTCACTACTTCTGCCTTCCCATCCGCCGTTGAGAATATGCACCACTGCTTAAAAGGCGCAGTGTGTCAAGGTGGAGGTACTTGGCTAAAGGGACACTGCTGAGATTAGTTGTGGAGACTTTCGGCCATATCTTGGGACTCGCCATTATACTCAGGAAGCCTTCCCCTACATTCTGCATTACCCCTGGAAAGTATTGTATTTCAAGGTAATTACTGAGCTAGTGCTAGAAGGTTGCACACTGGCCTTCCCAATGGGAATCCTACATTGCTGGAGGAAGAGGAGCAGCAAGAGGCTGTAAAGGAAGCCACATTAATTGGGCAGCACCAGAGGAAAGTTAGGCATCCTGTACTACCAACCCAGCAGGATGTATAGACCCAGGTGCACTTTCAAAGACTTTTCCCAGAAGCTCTGTCTCAGGAGGCTGTTCTTCAGTTACGAAGCTTTGGGGGAGCTCTGTCCATTGCTGCAGCCAGATGTACAACCAAGATCTGCAGCATGCACAGCGCTGACTGTGGCAGAGGATGTGACCACAACTCTGTACTTTCATGCCTCAGACTCAGGGAGCCATAGGGAACTTTTGCTAGATCAGCTAATTTGCTGTGCATACTTAAGGCAAGTCACCAATGCCCCCTTTGCCAGGGCATCTCAATTCAGAGGCTATCAAATGTTTCAGAACTTTAAAAGGGTAGTTTTTACTTGTTGCAAAAATATTTCAATCTATTGGAGTAATGTGTTTAATGCTTGTATATTTCAAGCTGTTACAATTTTCTCCCAGCTCATACTGGACTTGGTGCTCTCAAAATTGAGGACAAATTGCTCGACTGAGCGGTCCTTAAAGGGTTGCTGGGAAACACTTAAGGGATGCAGTCACTTAAAGGTAAGTGACTCCATAGTGAGGGAACATTTGTTTAACTGTTATAAAGGCTGTTTGGAACAAAAGAAGTGGCTGGCAAAAGCCACCAGATGGCAAAATGAACTTGGCACCATGACACAAAATCTGCAAACAAGGGATGCAATAATGCAACACCCAAACCCCCTGATTAATGACTGCCAAAGTGGCAGTGCTGCTGCAGGAGGTTGATGTGGGGAAGATTGCCCTATTTGGTACTCTGAGGCACTCTCCCCATAGGACAGCACTGCAGAATGCCTGATAGGGGTTGTGGCAAAAACATTGAGGACAGTGATCTTAACTGTCACGGGCAGAATTGCTCTTATAATTTAGGTTGGTTGTGACATCTTTGCAGCCATTGGCACAGATCTGCTGACCCAGAATCTGTGGAGTTAGTACCTCTTGGTCATTGTTTTACAAGCAACCAGGATCTAAGGATTTGGTTGATTGTATAATGGTGGTTGCAAGCACTCTGGGCATAATTTTAGAATGGTGGCAGGATGTCAGTGGGTGGATTTGCGCGTGGGGAACCCGGGGGCAAAGTGAGTGCCTTTAAATCTGTGATCGTACCTCAATTGCAGACAATTACCTTCACTGCCGAGTTTTGCGTCATCAAGCTGTGCAGCGAGCAAAGTGCAAACCCGAATTACGCGATTTAAAGCCCACTATTTAAAGAGCCAGTCCAAGAATGGATTTTGAAGAAGACAGAAGTAATGGAGTCCAGGAAAGCAAAGGATGCCCCTAGATTTAATGATACCTCCCCAGATGTACTCACTGGCTGCAGTGAGAGACAGGAGGGAGGTAAAGGGCTCGATTTTCGTACCCCTGATCGGGTGCGATCGTGGCGAGGGGGCTGCGAAAATCCGGGATTCCCGCGGCGGGTCTGGAGCCCGGCTCCAACCCGCCCACTTCCAGGTTCCCCAGTGATGCACTGACATGGGCCGCAGCTCCCGCATGTGGGACTCCCGCCGGCAATTAAAGTCGGCGGGGTGCCACTTAAAGTATTTAAACAGGTACTTCAGGTCATTTACAAACCTGATTGACCTGATATTTTAGGAGGGCTGGGATTTTGAAATTAACTGAGACTGTTTCCCGTATTGGGGGAAACACTCCCAGTTCAAATGGACGTGTTGCAGCCATCAGCCTGTGGCAGCTGCAAAGGTCGGGGGGGAGACCCTCACTCATTGCAGGAGGCCACTCTGTCACAAAGTTTGGCCTCCACCACCCTCCTCCTAAAAATAAAATTCACAAACTTGCACACTTGCCCCAGTGTCCAGACACAAGTACCTACCTTGCGGACCCCCTCAGATGTACATCTTCCGGATGGGGGCCGCCATAGCTGCAGTCATGACCTCCTCAGAGGATTAACAGCATCACCAGCCTCACCGGCCACGCCGTCCACCTCTGACACGTGGAGCTCCACAACACAGTGCTGTGACACATCCACCTGCACAGCAGGAGGGAGGGCAACCACAGAGAGAGATGCATCGCAGAGGGCACTACCCTCGCCACAGGGTCTACAGACCCAGGCTCAGCTTCCTGGACCTCTCTGAGCAGAACTGCACATGGAAGCTCAGAGTCACTCGACATGTAGTCGTGGACATCTGCAGCCTCCTTCATGCTGAGCTGCTCCCGGGTGGCCCGAGCACCATCTTCTTACCTGTCGCTGTCAAAGTCCATCACCGGCATCTCCACATCATGGCTGTCAAAGTCACCACTGCCCTCAACAACTTCTCCTCCGCATCCTTCCAGGGTGCCACCGGGGACATCGCCGACGTCTCTCAGTTGTCTGCACAAAAGAGCCCTGCAAATACACCTACACCCACTCTGCAGTGAAACAAGCCAGTCAAGAGTGGGCAAGACGTGGCAGTAGTGGTGATAATAATATTTATTGTGCATGTGAAAGAAAATAAATATAAATAAAAAACATGACAAGTCGTCAGACACCCTTGTGCATTCCCTTTGTGCTCACAAAACCTTCGCCTTAACTGTTCCAGTGCCTCGGCAATGTGCTGCTGCCCCTCGATGACTCTCCTTTTCACGGCTGGCCCCCAGGGTTCAGCATCTGGGTCCAGCTGAGCAGAGCCTGGAGAAGAGTGCTCCCACCGACGCAGACTCTCCACGGCTGCCCCTGCCACCAGGGTCTGCTCATGCTCACATGTGCGTGGTGACTCACCATGTGCAAGCCCAACTAAGTGAGGACGGGGACCCACCGAGGTGTGTGTATCTGCGCTGCTGGCTGCATGGCTCAGATGTGACGATGGTCCTCCGCGGTCACGGCGCTCGCAGATGGCCCTGCAAGAGAACAGAAAGCAATATTACGCATGTGGACAGATGTTGAGGTGCTGCAGATGCCAAGTGATGCTAAGATCATTTGCTATCATGAGTGCTGAGTGTTAGCTTTCTGTCACCGGCCGCTTGTGCAATCCCAGCCTCGGCATCCGCCACGGACAGGCACTCCAACGTGCGGCTGATCTCCAATGCCTGTTGCTCTGTGTCTGTTAGTGCCACCTGGTGTGGCGGGCCCCCTCCGGTCCGTGCCCTCTCCCAGGCATTCTGTCATCTCTACTACTATCAAGGCAAAACACAGAGGTGTGATTGAGTGATGGTTGCATGGTGAGCCGCTGCATGCATTGGTGTGGGTGGGGTTGAGCGTGAGGGAGATGCATGGGAGGGTGCGTGTGCAACATAGCCATGATATTGTATGAGGATTGGGTTGCATGGTAGTGTTCGAATGGGGACAGGGGCGGTGAGTACGTGCAGGCAAGGTGAGGATGATAGTTGAGTGGATGTGAGGAGTGATGCGAGAGCGTTGTGGTGGCAGTGCAGTGGAGTTGTGTGGTGGTGGAGGTGATGTGGAAGATGGAGTGTGGGGGAATGCGTAAGTATACTCACTTTGGCTGACCTGGTTAGATCATTAAATCTCTTCCTGCATTGCACCCAGGTTCGTGGCACATTGCCGCTGCTGGTGACCTCCTCGGCCACCTCCAGCCAGGCCTTCTTCGTGGTGGAGGGAGGGCACTTCCTCCCATCAGATGGGAAAAAGATTTCCCTCCTCCTCCTCACCCCATCCAGCAGCAGCTGGAGTGAGGAGTCTGAAAATCTTGGGGCAGCCTTCCCTGTGGCCTGCTCCATGGTTCAGCATTGGTCGTTTGCTGCAGGAGGAGCATTGGTGGACTGCCCTTTTAAATAGGGCTCCTCCAGCTGACAGACCTTGCTGCGCATGCGCAGTGCGCCCGCCGCGCAGCTTACCAGCGGGAAACCCGGAAGCACAGGTAAGTGGTTCCAATTAGCCTGTAATTCCGTGCAGAGCACACTGATTTCACCGGGCGCGTTACTCACGCGCCCAGTCGACCCCCCGCTGAGAACCCGCCGCTATTGAGCTCAATGTTTCCAATGGATGGCAGGAACAAATCTGGCTCTGTAACCTAAAATACTTGGCAAGAGGTGGCAGGAGAGGTGAGCAGCAGGAGCACGGTGTCCAAGCCTTGTGTTCAGTGCAGGAAGCGGTTTAATGACCTAACCAGGTCAGAAAAAGTGAGTACATTTCCTGATTCACCCACATCCTGTGAAATGCACCCCTCCCCTATCACTCTGTGTTGACAACCCTACTCCATCACATTACTCCTCACACCCATTTAAGTTTCAGCATCAACTGACCTTCACTTTTTATGCACTTCTTCACCTCCCCATTTGTGCACCCACCACTGCCGCTGAACCCAATCCTGATGCAATGTGATGCATCTGTCTGATACTCACCCTCTGATGCATCTGTTTCATTGTCAACCTCACCCAAAGCAATGCATTCATAGGGTAAATACGTCACCTTCAGTCACTCACAGGTCTGTTCTTTCACCCCTTGTAGGAGAAGAGAACGCAAAATACAAGGGAGAGGAGCAGTACTGAAGTGGACCATCACAAATAGTGCAGTTGACAGATGTAGAGGAGGAGGCCAAGGACATCAATTGCACCGTCGCATGCCTATCCATCGGAGATGGAGAGACTGGAAACCCGCAGATGGCTGGTGACAGAACTTTAACATCTTTCACACAGATAATGAATTGATTTTATCAATGACTGAACTGTTCCATACCTCAGTATGGGCATTGGAAAGATTGTCACTTTTCCGATGAATAACTAATATTGGTTTTTGTTGCCTTCCAAGGCCTTCACGCCTTCAACAACAATCAGCTGAAATGGAAGGAGATGATTTCTCAGAGGATCTCATTACTTCTGAGGGTGCTCCATCACAGAACATCCAGCCATGTACCAGCATTGATACTCGCACTTCGGTAGGTCCTGTTAGCCAGATAGTTGGGTTGTCATCTGGTGATTCACCACTCACAAGCGTGCAGGAGCAGACACTGGTGGCAGGGGCAGCCGTGGAGAGTCGGAGGGGTGCACTCCTCTCCAAGCTCTGCTCAGCTGGACACAGATACTGAACCCCGGGGCCAATCATTAAAAATGAGAATGATAGAAGTACAGCTGCACCGTTGCGAGGTAATGGAAAACATGCCACGCACAGACTCCACAATTGCGGAGAGGATGGAGGAGTTCAATTCCATCGCTAGTGGATTGGTGGCACAGGTAAGTGTGGGAACGTCTTCGATGGAGAGAATGGTAGCCTCCATTGATCGTCAAGCATGGCTCTCTAATGAGTCCATGTAGGCCATGATAACGGCCGTGCGGACTCTGGATGCCAACAGGTCTGCCGCCTTAAACAGTCAGACAGATATTTTAGCCATGGCCTTAGAACACGGCACATCTGCTCACCAACCTGCTGGCCAGCAGAGTGGTGGGAGTGATGTTGCGCTGGCCCAGGAGAGGGATAATGGCGAAAGGGGACTTGGAAGTGGGGACTCCACTCAAAGTGCTCCCACTTCTCACCTATTGCCCCCCAGCAACCAGTACCCACAATGCTGCCTCCTCTCCTGATGGCCGAGTCTGCCCCAGACAGGAGCAGTCTTTGGCCAGGCCGCACGGGCTCCAAAACCTAGAGGTCGTAGGCCGAGACCATCTCAGCAGCCAGGGCAGGGATCTGAGCAGCCTGCCAATACCTCTGCTGAAGCCACAGAGGATACACCACATTGAAGCTGTAGGAAGGGAAAGGCTAAACAATTGTAATTCACCAATGGTGTACACAAGCATGCTTGATGAAATGTCATTTTGTTAATTTATATTTTCTTTTTGGTTTTGCCACATTAAATTTAATAATTATCACCACCACTGTCATGTCTTGACCATTATTGAGTCCCTTTTGTGAATTTCCCCTACATGTGCTTCATCATGAATTATGCCACCCATTGGGCGCATGTTCAATGGATGTATGCGAGGTAGAAGGAGTGTTTTGTGCAAATGGAGGAGTGGGTTGGTGATGGTGGTGGTGGCTGTTCCAGGTGTTCAAGTATTTCAAAGTCTTCAATTTTCAGATCTCATTATGAGAACCTATTAGAGATGAGGGACTCTCTGGCATCACGGGCAGCTATGTGCGCCGCTTCTCTGGCGATGGGTTCCTCATCTTCATTTTCCTCATCCTCGTCCTCCTCCTCATCCTTTTCTTCAATGTTTCCAGTAGATGCGGATGCTTCATGCGTGCATTCGGTCTTCTTCACCTGTAACCCTCTCTGCTGAGCGATGTTGTGCAGGATGAGGCACACCGTAATTATTCTGCACACCTTTGCTGGTGAGTTCTGAAGGGCTCTCCCAGATCTATCCAGGCACCTGAAGCACATCTTCAACATTCCTATGGCTTGCTCAATGATAGACCTGGTGGTGATATAGCTATGGTTGTATCACTAGTGTGCCTCGTTGGTGGGGTTTCTCACAGGTGTCATGAGCCAGGTGTCTGCAGGAGGTACTCCTTTTCTCCAAGGAGCCAGCCCGTAAGTCTGTCTTCTGTGTGGAAGAGGTCCGGGATGTTGGACACATGCAAAATGAATGAATCATGGCAGCTGCCAGAAAAACTGGCACACATCTGCAGGAATCTCTTCTAGTAGTTGAACACCAGCTGTGCATTGATGGAGTGATATCCCTTTCAGTTTATGAGCAGTCCTGGCCCATGTGGAGGTTCTCAGATTTCTACATATGAGAAATCATTTATGCCTGCACCCATGGGAAGCCAGCCAGAGAGTTGAAACCTACTGCCCTCTCAGTCTGGCTGATGTCGAAGTGGGGGACGTTGACATAGTCAGATACCCTGGCAAACAAGCCACCCGTGACCTGTCTTATACACTTATGTGCCGACGATTGAGACATCCTGGAGATTTCATCGGTGGTGCCCTGGAAGGATCCGAAGGCGAAGAAACTGAGGGTAGTTGTGACTTTAACTGCGACGGGCAATGTGTGGCCACCAGGTCCAGCTGGGAGCAGCTCTTCATGAAGGAGGCTGCAGATGTCTGCGACCACCTGCCGACTCAATCTCA
The DNA here is from genome assembly GCF_035084215.1 of Heptranchias perlo. Classification (NCBI taxonomy): domain Eukaryota; kingdom Metazoa; phylum Chordata; class Chondrichthyes; order Hexanchiformes; family Hexanchidae; genus Heptranchias; species Heptranchias perlo. The sequence continues at coordinate 31,341,512 of NC_090343.1, read as the reverse complement.
GCCTGTGTAGGCACTGCTCCTTAGAAAGGTCCAGGAAGTTCAGACTCTGCCTGTAGACCTTCTCACATGGGTAGTGCTTCCTGCGACCTCGGCCCCTCTATTGGTCCCCTCTCTGCTCTTCTCCGGGTCCTTGTTGCACACCTCTGACTTGTGCACCTGCAGATCCCAGAACTGCACAGCATGCCTGTCGCGGATGTGCCTCCTCCTCAGATGTCCTGTGGAATAGATCCATTGTGCACCCCATCCTGATCTTGTCAGTTTGAAGGGCTTCACAATGTAGGTAAATTTGTCTGAACACAAGAATTCTCAGTCTCAACAAAGAAATCTCAGTCTAAACACAAAGAACTCCCAGCCAAAGGTTTGTCTGACAGAACTGAGGGCCCAGCTGCAATACCTCACCTTTTATTGAGGTGTGTAAATCACCGGTTTAAAGGGTCAAATGAGCTTCGGCTGCAACTCGCCTCCGTTTCTATGGCTTGTTTTCAGAAGCCACGGGAGATACATTCAGGAGAAGTTAAATTAGTTTCTGATGCAGAATCCACAAAAAATTAAGTAGCTCAAGTACTTGAATTGGCCATTCAAATATTGGCTCGCCGGCTTTAAGTGACTTCGAGACTTCCAGCTATCTGTTGCGTGCGCGCATTCAAACAAACCCAGAAGAGGGCGCGTTAGAGCCGGGATGCGGTCCCGCTCCAAAAACCTATTATTTTTACTGCCCACCTGCTCCCAACCCACCCGTTCTTGGGGATTAAAATTACCCCCTCTGTCTCTGGTGCCTGCTGATCTCTCTTTCATCTTGTACTAGTTCAATCATGAAATATTGTCACTTCAAAACCAACTAGAATCATAGAAAGGTTACAGCAAGGAAGGAGGCCATTCAGCCCATCGAGTCCGCGCTGGCTCTATGCAAGAGCAATCCAGCTAGTCCCACTCCCCCGCCCTTTCCTTGTAGCCCTGCAAATCTTTTCCTTTTGAGTACTTATCCAGTTCCCTTTTGAAAGCCATGATTGAATCTGCCTCCACGAGCCCCTCGGGTATTGCATTCCAGATCCTAACCACTCACTGTGTAAAAAAAGTTTTAACTCATGTCACCTTCGGTTCTATTGCCAATCGTCTTAAATCTATGTCCTCTGGTCCTTGATCCTTCCGTCAATGGGAACAGTTTCTCTCTATCTACTCTGTCTAGACTCTTCATGATTTTGAATACCTCTATCAAATCTCCTTGCAACCGTCTCTGTTGGTCGTTTGTCCTCCTTCATATGTAAATGAGGGGTCTAGTTTCTGTTTTTGGCCCCCCCGGGAAGCTGGATATCATAAAGTGGGTTGCTATGCTCCAAATTCTTCAGCAGCAGTTGTGGCCTAAGCAGCGGCCATTAACAAAAGTATATTTTTGAATTTAAAAACTTTGTTGTGGAGCCAGGAGGAGTAAGACTGCTCCCCTAACTCCACAGTATGCCAATCATTCGCCCCCCACTCCCGGTACTTACCTTCAGGCTGTTGTCGGCGAGGCAAGCAATCCGATATTCATTTGCTCCAAATAGGCGAGTAGCTTGTGGAGGCGCAACAGGCGCCCAATCAATATTAATGAGGCCCGAGGCCCAATTTCAGGCCTGCCTCGGGCCTCTCATTTGGGGCGCACCCTCTGTGCTCGCCATCCATTTCAGGTCTGCAAATGGGCCTAATGGAATTTCAACCCCACCGTTCCCCATGCACATTCTGTAGAAATGATTACGACATGATTTACCTCCTTACCTTTCAGGTCCTCTTGGTGTTATTACTTAGGTGAAAAGAAAATGGACTTATTCATAGGGAACCTCTGGAAACAATAATATATAATATTAACTGCAAACTACTGTGAAAGGTCATATTGCCTGCCCCACCAGGTTTTGAACAAGAAGTGTTTAAAGGGAGCCTGCACCTACAAGTCTGAAAACAATGGTATGCTTGCAAACATATGAATAATAAGTTCCCTTGCCAGTCACATTCCTTTAATTCTGTGTTGTCTTATTGCAAAGGGAAAGGTAATGTATAACAAGTGCCAAAGAACTGCAACTGAAGGAGGAACAGCAAATAGGAGAGGTTGTAGGAGATAGGGAAGTAAGAGGTGTTAAGATCAAGGTGGTTAAGGGAGAGCACAGGCTGTTTCAGCTTTATGTGAATTGTCAAAGTATAGCAACGGCCTTGCACTCAACTGCTATTTCTTCAAGGAGTCATGTAACTTGTTTACTCTGCGAAACAAGCTTCAGTCTTCTTTAAATCCTAGGAGATGACCTGACAGAAGAAGCCAGTCATTTAGATAAGTAGCCAGGCTCATTGAGGCCAGTTTCACCAACTACATCATGACATTTTACCTGTTCAAGCATCAGCCCAGAGACACCCCACTTGGGAAGGGTTTTCACTGGGTGAAGCACTGAGCACTAGTGAGCATGAGGCCCTGGGAGTAGAAGGTTGGGAGAGTGCCATTCTTCCATGGAGGGTGCAGAAGTGATTACCCTACATTGAGGAGCCTATGAACCCAGATTTAAGAGGCCCAGTCTTTAAAAAAACAATGATTTGGGAGCATAGATTTCATGTGCAAGCAGTGGAAATGGTTTCCATGTATATGATTGAGACAATGGAGAAGTGGGAGGAGTCCAATCCACGTATCTGTAACACTGGAGATAGTGACAATCCACAAGATTTCTGTAGAAAAGATGGCAGGAAGAAGTGTTATAGACATTGGTAGATTCCAGATTGGCAGCTACCATTGCTTCAAGAGATACTTTGAGGTTCAATCTTTCATGAGGCTCCAAAAAGTTGAATGAGGCTATCTGATCTATTATGACACTGACCTATAGCACATCTGAGCCTGTGCCTTGCAACAAAGGGTTAAAAAGAGTGTCCACAAATGTTGTTATGATAGTGACAATATATATACTTCTTTAAGGCCCCGCCAATGCCAGCACCTGAGGAAGCTTCACTCTGGGTCTGGCAGTCCTTGACAATGCAAGAAAAAATGGCAAACGGCAACAGATCAGTGAAGCTGCTTCACTGAGACGAGAGTCACTTCTATCCTCGAAGACTCCAGAGGAATGTTTCCAGTCATCCACTTATCCATCTCATATCACTTGGGGAGTGCCTCATAAAATTAGTAGATTTGGAGCTAGAACAAGTAAGGTAACAGGTATAAGGAGTAGAACAGTGGTAGAAAATAGTTGCAGTTAGAATGTATAAAATTATTGCTATTGGAGAATTTGAAGCTATTGGAGAATTTTTTTCTGACAAGTAAAAATGGTATGATCACGTAGACTTCACCATGGAAATGGCAGACACCTGGTTACATCAGGTTTTTACCATTTCTGGGAAGTTGTAAAGAGCCTTGTCGGGGGTGGAACTTCCATCCATCCCTTAAACGGCAAATAACAAAGTGGGAGGGAGGGCCAGGGGTAGGGAGTTCCCGCTCCTATCTATGGAAGGGGGCCAGACTTTGCAGTGGCGGTCATATGCATGGTGAGGTGAGGTATACAGGTCTCCACAAGTGTTCTATGTGGGTCCTACCAGTGATGTCCAGGCCTGGTAAATAGCTTGGACCCCCAAAGAGAAATATGTTTCTAAAAAAAATGGTCTGGATTGAACCACCTGCTCAGGGACCAATGGAGCAGTGCTGGATATGGGGGGCCTGGGCAATCCCCCTCCCCACCCCAGGCAGGTGGGCATTGGACAGGTAGGTGCCAAAGATGTGCCCAAAGTGATGCGTGTGTCTGTGGACTTTTGGAGTCTACTTAACAGATGATGATAGTGGATTCAACATTTAGCATTTTAGTCATTGTGGAGCAAAGATTAATAAAACTAACAGAATGCTGAACTGTATTGTAAAATTAGTAGATTGGGTCGACTAGGCCTGTATTCACTAGAGTTTAGAAGAATGAGAAGGGATCTCATTGAAACGTGTAAAATTCTGACAGGGCTAGACAGACTGGATGCAGGGAGGATGTTTCCCCTGGCTGGGGGATCTAGAACGAGGAGTCACAGTCTCAGGATACAGGGTAGGACATTTAGGACTGAGATGAGGAGAAATTTCTTCACTCAGAGGGTGGTGAACCTGTGGAATTCTCTGCCACAGAAGGCTGTGGAGGCCAAGTCGCTGAATATATTTAAGAAGGAGATAGATAGATTTCTGGACACAAAAGGCATCGAGGGGTATGGGGAGAGAGCGGGAATATGGTATTGAGATGGAGGATCAGCCATGATCATATTGAATGGCGGAGCAGGCTCGAAGGGCCGAATGGCCTACTCCTGCTCCTATTTTCTATGTTTCTATGTTTACTTGTCTGAGACTGTCATATTGACATGTATAGCTCTCTGGTCAAGCCATATTTTGAGTACTGTGATCAACTGGTCACCAATCCACATGGGAGAAAGACATTGCAGAGAAAGGCCATGAGGCTGATTCCTATTGTCAGAGAACTGAGTAATGAGGATAGGCTAGAAAAATTCAGGGCTCTTCAAACCTGAAAGAAAGAAACTAAGAGGGGATATATAGAGGTACTGCTGTTCTTCAAACAGCTTAGATTATATGCTCAGGTCCTGGAGTAGGACCTGGATCAACAACTTTCTAACTCAAAGGCAAGAGGGCCGCCAAAGGAGCCAAGCCGACATTTGTGGCAGAACTCAAATACATATGAGGGAAGTCATCGCCCATCTAACTCATTCTTTGATAGAAACCTAAAGTCCCCCAATTACAGCACCTAAATACTCTTTGGAAGATTCCAGAGCTTTGCTATCAGTCCTGAACTTGCCTTTTAGCACTTTAAGCCTATGTTGTCTTATCCTGCAGTTGTAGTGTAACTTAAAATAGTGCTCCAGATTTACCTTCTGCTAATCATCTTATATACTCATATGGCCCATTATACAAAGCTAGGTAGGAAAGTAAGCTGTGAAGCAGATACAAAGAGTCTGCAAAGGGATATAGACAGGTTAAGTGAGTGGGCAAGAAGGTGGCAGATGGAGTATAATATGGGGAAATGTGAGGTTATTCACTTTGGTAGGAAGAATAGAAAAACAGAATATTTTTTAAATGGTGAGAAACTATTAAATGTTGATGTTGAGAGAGACTTGGGTGTCCTTGTACAAGAAACACAAAAAGTTAGTATGCAGGTACAGGAAGCAATTAGGAAGGCAAATGGCATGTTGGCCTTTATTGCAAGGGGGTTGGAGTATAAGAGTAAGGAAGTCTTACTACAGTTGTACAGGGCATTGGTGAGACCTCACCTGCAGTACTGTGTACAATTTTGGTCTCCTTATCTGAGGAAGGATATACTTGACTTAGAGGTGGTGCAACGAAGGTTCACCAGATTAATTCTTGGGATGAGAGGGTTGTTCTATGAAGAGAGGTTGAGTAGAATGGGCCTATACTCTCTGGAGTTTAAAAGAATGAGAAGTGATCTCATTGAAACATATAAGATTCTGAGGGGGCTTGACAGGGTAGATGCTGAGAGATTGTTTCCCCTGGCTAGACAGTCTAGAACTGTGGGGCATAGTCGCAGGATAAGGGGTCGGCCATTCAAGACCGAGATGAGGAGGAATTTCTTCACGCAGAGGGTTGTGAATCTTTGGAATTCTTTACCCCAGAGGGCTGTGGATGCTGAGTCATTGAATATATTCAAGGCTGAGATGGATAGATTTTTGGACTTTAGGGGAATCAAGGGATATGGAGATTGGGCGGGAAAGTGGAGTTGAGGTCGAAGATCAGCCATGATCTGACTGAATGGCAGAGCAGGCTCGAGGGACCGTATCGCCTACTCCTGCTCCTATTTCTTATGTTCTTATGGCCCTTCCTTCTGGAACTCCTTCTCTCAGTGCATTCACCATGCTGCCCCCCCTGCTGCCTTCAAAAGTCTTGTACAGATCCTATTCTTTCCCTCCTAAATCTTCTCTTGCTCATGTTCAGTGCCCGCTTGTTATCCACTGCCTTATAAAGTGCTCTTAAATTTGTCCTGGTGAGGGGTGCTACACAAATGTGAGCTGTTGTTATGCTACGAAAGTTCTCAAATTGTTTGGCTTCAAGCTGCTAAGCTTCTACAACTCCATTTACAGCCTCAGACAGTATTCAGCCTTTGTGATTGGATATGACTCAGTCTACACAGTGGAAGGTGGAATTTGAACCATACAAATGATACATGCACAGAACAGTAAATAGCTATTCCTTTCCCTTCATCAGTATGTATGAGTCATGTGACATTCCATGTCGACGCTACAGAACAGTGATATGTAAACCTGATACTTTGTTTTGATGATTGTAGTGGACGGTTTTAATTATAAAATACATATTACTTTCAGTAATTAACTAACGTTGGTTCATTATATTTGTCTATGTGGAATCAGCTGACACAAATTCAGTATGAGTTACTTATCTGAATTACATAGCACCTATTACATGCTCTGACTGAAAATTGAAATGTTAAGCTTTGACTATTACTTCTGGATGGGGCCCTAACAATATATCTACATATCTATCTATCTACCTATCTGTATATATATATTTATATATCTATATCGTCATAGCCTACAAACAAACAACTGTTGCTAATATTAGCAGATGAATACTTAAAGCATGCATAATGACTTTCCTTTCTCTGCTATTTTAGCAAAGACATTAACCCATAGAATTATAGAAGTTTATATCAAAGAAGGAGGCCATTCAGCCCATCATGTCTGTGCTGACACTTACCTAGAGAAATTCAAAACTAATCCCATTGCCCTGCTCTCGCCCCATAGCCCTGTATCTTCCTCTGCTTCAAATGTTTATTCACTTTTCCCTTAAAACATACAATGGTTTCTACTCAAGTACTTCCTCTGGCAAACTTTCCATACTGTACAACTCTCTGCAAAGAGACATTTCTCCTAATCTCTCTGCTAATTCTCTGAGTGACAATATTAAATCGATGACTCCATGTCCACTGACTCCCCATCCAGAGGAAATAGAGTTTCTCTTTTAACCCCATCAAAACAATTCTTAAATTTCTAAAAACCTCTATTAAATTTCCTTTAAACTTTTTCTGCTGCAGTGGAAGTAGCTCTAGTACCTCAAATCTCTCCTCATAAGGGGCAATTTTCCTGGGTTTAGCATCCAAATGGCCACTAATCTTTTGCCCAGTTTTGCATCTGAATAGCACTGTGGTTGAATCTCCTTATAGCTAAACAGATAGTTGCACCTGACTGTACCTGAAGAAGGCATAAAAATGTAAATTGCATGCACATGAATGTCAGAAACATTTTTTAAATTTCAAAATATAATTTATTTCATAGAATTTAAAGATACACACAGTTCAATGTAAATATCTCAATTCCAAAGCATTACAATTCAAACCAATTGAATTGGTATTGTGTACGATCTATATTGTAACAGATCGTACACAATACGATCACAATATTACAATTCAAACAAAGTACATTTCTTATGATTCATGGTGTACAGTACAAGGTGGGATGGCCTTACACGGTGGCCTTTCCCCATAGAACCTTTGCGTAGGCCGCACCTCGCTTCAGGGCCTCCCGTAGCACGTACTCCTGGGCTTTGGAATGTGCCAGTCGGCAACACTCGATCGTGGCACTACAGCCTCATTTAAATGGAACAGACAAGCTGCTAGTGTTCATCGTGCTATTTAAAGCAGCTCGTTATTTGGGAGGGCGGGATGTCCAGCAGGACAAAGACTGATGTGGATTGAGGGTCAATGCAGCCTCCATGTCATAGCCCCCAACCTCGCACAGCCGGTTTCTACCTCCTCCTCAGATCCACAAACAGGACTCACCCAGTAAATCTATGGTTTCAGCCTGCTGCTGCCCCATGGAACTTATTTCCTCTTATCTCCCCTTGTCCAGTCCCTACCCACCTACATCCATGGGTTTTCTGTCGCCCTCTGCCTTTTTAGCTAATTCCAGTTTCTTGGCTTAACTGTCCCTTTTTCTCTATGGATGTTCAGTCTCTCCACACTTCCAGGATGGCTTTCTGGTCCTTCACTTCTTCCATGAACAGCAGCCCAACCAGTCTCCATCTACCACCAACCTCCTCTGCCTGGCTGAACTTGGTCTCACATTAAACAGCTTTTCCTTTAACTCCACTCACTTCCTCCAAATAAAAGGTGTTGCTATGGAAACATGCAAGGGCCCCAGCTATGCCTGTCTTTTTGTAGGATATGTTGAACATTCTTTGTTCCAGTCTTACTCAGTCCCCCCTCCCTGCAGTTCTGCTTCCTGTTCTAATCCTGAGTTGGAAAATTTCATTAATTTTGATAGTAACTTCCAAACCCTCCTTTATGTGTACCATCCCTGAAGCTTCACTTCCCTTCCTTGATTTCTCTATTTCTATCTTTGGGGATAGACTATCTACTGATATCTACTACAATCCCACAAACTTACACAACTACCTCGATTATACCTCTTCCCACCCTGCTTCCTGTAAGGACTCCATTCCCTTCTCCCAGTTTCTCCATCTCCGTCGCATCTGCTTTGACGATGCCACCTTCCACACCAGAAATGTCCTCTTTTTTTGCTAAGCTTCATTCTTCTCTGTCCTTGGTCTCCTACACTGTTCCAGTGAAGTTCAATGTAAGCTCGAGGAACAGCACCTTGGTTTTCTACTAGGCACTTTACAGCCCTTAATATTGACTTTGACAACTTCAGACTTTAACCACAGTTCCCATTTTCTCTCAGACAGCAGATTCTGGTAATGTAGGATGGGTGCACCAGCGCTTCCAGGAACGGGGGAGGTTGTGGGCTGGTCCTTGAAATGGGGATCCCCTATTAGCAAGATGGTCTGCACCCCTGATGTCACCTGCTTTTTTCTTTCGCCATATTCATGGGCTATTGGAGCCTTCTCCATTTTGCCAGAATTTCCACACTTCCTTCCCACTCCACTATTCTGCTTTAACCATTTACACATCTTCTGGGTCTCAGATACATATTTTATTCTCTCTGTCGTAATTGCCTCCTTTTGACACACCATTATCACTTCATGTAATCATCTCGTGTCCTCCACCTAATCACAGACCTTTCTTTTACTCCTCATCCCTTTTTCCCTGGTTCAGTTACTCTTTATAAGCTGTTCATCCATGACATTTCTCGGTTCTGACAAAAGGTCATCGACCTGAAATGTTAACCCTGACTCTACAATTGCTGTGTGCCCGGTTTGACAAAACAGTTTGCTGACAGCTAATGTAACTTGGAGACTTTATTCATCCAAGCTAAAGTGGAATACCTGTCATTTACTATTCCATTAAACTTGACCTCAAACTGTTTGCTAGTCTTGGGCAAATTTTTCTATAAAATTATCTCACTTCTGAAATTAGTTAAGCTCTGTTTCTGACAGGATTACACCAGTTCTTCTTGATGCACAGATTACTGGGGCATCCACAGATTCAAGGTGGCTGTGTCAGTTCAAAACTATTTAAAGAGTTAAGCTGCCATCAATGGATGTGTCATGAACTTTGCTTTTTTTGCTGTTCTAAATAAATGTTAGTAATTGTTTGTACCTCTTTGTGATTGGTATTTGCAAGTGGGAATTTGGTGATTCCACTTTTAAAATCTTCCTAGCTATTTGGTCTTTGGGTGCACCCATGTGAATCCTTCTTTATTTGGCTTACTTGCAGGAAAAAGAAGAGGAGGAGAATGCAAGGTCCTGATAAAGGAACACCACCCAGTAGAAGGACTGCTCCTACCCATCCTTACAGTCTCAATCAAATATATAGGCAAAGGCACACATTTCTGGAATTGTCCGAGGACCAATGCACACAGAGGCTATGCTTTACCAGGGAGGCAGTGACAGAGTTGTGTTCATGCTGTAAAATGAACTGCAGCCAATCTCCAGGACAAGCATAGTCGTGCCTGTTGCTGTAAGAGTCACTGCAAGTATAAATTCTATGCAAGTATAAAGCCGTTGGTTGATGCTTCATTTGCCAGAGCAAACACCTTCATCACTTTTCCAAGGGATGACTGGAAACAGCAGGAGAGGCCACTGAGTTTTGCCCAAATTGCAGGATTTTTCAAAGTGCAGAACATCATATATTGCACACTTGTTGCTCTGTGTGCTCCTGCCCACAATACTGCAGCTTAAGTGAACTGTAAGAGCCTCCATTCAATTAGCATGCAGCTAGTCTGTGCCCTCTGCACAGGATCATGCAGGTGAATTTCAACTTTTCAGCCATCTGTCATGAAGCCTTTATTTTACAACATTCTTCCATTCCCACGTTATTTGACAATGAACAAAAAATACATAGAGACAAAGGCTATCCACTAAAAGTCAACCTTACAACACCTGTGTGATATCCACCAACACCTGCTGAACACAGGTATAATGAGATTCATGCATCAATGAGAGATATCATCTAACACACCATTAGAATGGTGAAGCAGAAATGCTGATGCTTTGAGAGGTCTGAAGACTTCTCTAGTACAGGCCAGGCAATGTAGAATAACCATAGAGCCGTCATGGGAGCAGAGCCATCAGCCTTCCTTGGTGAAGATGCACATGAGATTGATGATACTAAGGATGCTGCTGATGAACCATAGTTTCTAGCTACCAGAGCCATTTGTCAGAAACTGATTTAAGAGTCCTTTACACAATGACGCCTCAGACCCCTTGCATAATAAGTCCTCCTTACATCTTCATCCTGCTCTCACCTCCAGAGTTAACAACTACTTCTCAAATGCTAGGCAGACTGTTTTTCACCTGACATTGCGATATGCAATACGATTACAAAAATACTCTCAACACATGATACAAATGAAGTGTCATTAAATTTTATTTCCCTACACTTGATTTTTTTCTCTTGCTGCTGCTTGCCACTCCAGTGTTTTCTCAGTGGCTGTTCTGCTGTACTCCTAATCTAGTTCTTCTTTGACCTGTAGCCTCAGAGTCTGGAGAATGGAAGTGGTTGGCGACTACATTTCATTTAAATGCTCTTGAGAGGTGGTGGTCTTCACCCTCAGTGTGCAAGTGCTTGAGATGATCCAGATGTATGTTGCACCACTTCAGCAGCTGCAAGGGCAGTCCACCATGAAGCACATGGTAACTCCAGGGCCATCTCATTCTTCTTGGATAAGATCAGAGATTGCATTGAAAGGGACTTCAATAATCTCATTATTCTCATTGGGTCTGTTCTCACCAGATTAGAGGTATGTACCCTTAGGAGTTGACTGCTGTGCTCTACCTTTCTTGGACTGGTTGGAGGTCGGTGCTGCTCACCGTCCTGTACAAAGATGTGACAGTCTCCCCTTCCTCGCCAATTTGCCATTCTGGTCCATTCAATATTGATATTATTGCTGGGAAAAACAGAATTTGTCTGACATCCTCTAAGGAGACAATATCTAGCTGCCATCTCAACATAAGGTACCTATTTAATTTGGGAAAGATAGATTTAGGAAAATCTTGTTTTCACCAGTTTCTCCACATATAAAAGAAAGTATTTTTCTGGACCTTTATGTGATGTGGCAAATTTCTCCACCCCTTCCCAACTTCTCTCCATTCCCCTCTTCTCTGCTACACTGCCCCCTCCTCCCTTATCCATCCCCTCCCACCTTCTTCTCTCCCTTCCCACTCCTCTCTGCCACATCTCCCCATTTCCTTTATCCTCTTTCGCCCTCTTTGTCACTCCTTTCTTCCCAACCCAACCTGTTTCTCTTCCCTCACCCCTCATCCTCCCCTACTCTTCTCCTTCATCCTCCCCTTCCTCACCCACCTACCTCTCCTCCCTCCCCTTCCCACTCCCACTTGTTCCCACTCTCCTCTTCCCTCCCCACCTTCCCTCCCCCCACCCTCTTCTGCCCATGGGAGTCAAGACCAAGTATAGATTTAAGGAGAAGGTGGAGGATGTGCTGGTGTAATTCAGTCCCCATTTTAAAGTCATATATTTTGTTATTTTATAATATAGTTCATCTCCCATTCATTGCAATAGAATGTTACAAGCGGGAGCACCTCCTCATGGGTCTGCACCTGGGCCTGCCCAAGGCGACCATCCACAGGTCCAGGTTAGACGTGGCCCGTGGGGGCTGCCGCTCTGGTTGCCTGCCTCTCTTTCGGGGCTTTCTCTGCGCCCGGGTGGCCATGGGGAAGATGCACGGGGTGTCTACCGGTACACTTGAGACCTTCTGTGACCGGTGAGCACCATAGGGACTGGATTACATAGTAGGCACTGCCAATAATATTATGATTTAACTTACTGTTTCCTTTGTCGTTTGTATGATTTGGGTGTTTATTAGTTGTGCCCTTCAAGGGCACTTTTGTTAGACTGCCTTTAATTTGGGTTGAGGCAACCCAGTGTCTCCTAAACGCGTTTATTAAAAAAGAGGCAACAGGATGTTAAGAGCAATCTTCAAGTCAGACAGGCACAGAGGATGGGTGATAATTGGATCTGCACCATGGGCGGATTGCAACACTGCTGGTCAGAGGGCAATTAATAACTGAATTTGACATTGTTTCATAATTTAGTGGCTCTCCATCATTACATCTCCAGTCCCCCGAGCCAGTACCAGGCTCCCATTGACAACACTCCTCACAATAGAGCCCCGCAGATAACGTGACTTGTCACAGGTGACACCAACTCTGATTGGCCAGAACGATTTCGCAACAGGCAGATTTTGATTGGCTGTGTTGCTACCATCACAGGTAAAGGCCGCGCTGATTGGCTGTAGTACCCGGCGTCGGGCGGAAGCGGTCTTATGATTGGCTGAGGCGGTGTGTGGGCAGCTGAGCCGCTGATTGGCCCGGCCCCGGCCCCGGCCCAGTGCTGCAGGTTGAAAATGGCGAGCGTGGGGCGGAGCGGCTCCCGCAGCGAGCAGCCGCCCATGGCTGACACGGGGCACGATTCCAACCCTGCCGAGGAGAACTGGCAGGAAGACGGGGAGCCAGCCGTGCCCCGCTGGGGCCCTCAGCATCCCGGCGCCAAGGAGCTGGCCGAGCTGTACTCTCCCGGTAAGTGAGCGAGAGGGGGCGGCGGCAGGAGGCGGGCCCCCCCACCCCGGAGCCGGCGCTCATTCGCTCTGCGGGCACTTCACTCACAGACAGAGCGCTGCTTTCTGTGGCGTTGACAGCGATTGGGCCCGTGATCCCAGCGACCCCGGAAATCCCTGGAATGGCCGAGGGGCTGACCAGGGAAGGAGACTCTTCCAACCGGGAGTAGGGCAGCTGATTGGGGAATGAGGAGACTCTTCCCTTGTGTGGTGTGATATTTTTTTTGGGGTGGGGAGACTGATGAAATGAGCCTGTTCTCACAGGGAGCTGATGGGTTGGGGTCAGGGAGGAGACGTCCAATAAGGGGGAGCTGACAGGGGAAGCGGACTCTTGCAATAAGGAAGAGTGGCTGATGGGCGGATGAGACTTCCAATAGGGGTGATGAAGGAAGAAGTAGACTTCCCTCGATGGGATGGGATGGGGTGATTGGGGTTGGGTGGAGGTTAAGGAGACTCTTCAGTTGGAAAGGGGTGATAGGGGCAGTGTCCTAGGCCCAACCATCTTCAGCTGCTTCTTCAATGATCTTCCCTCCATCATAAGGTCAGAAATGGGGATGTTCGCTGATGATTGCACAGTGTTTAGTTCCATTCGCAATCCTTCAAATAATGAAGCAGTCCGAGCCCGCATGCAGCAAGACCTGGACAACATCCAGGCTTGGGCTCATAAGTGGCAAGTAACATTTGCGCCAGACAAGTGCCAGGCAATGACCATCTCCAATAAGGGAGAGTCTAACCACCTCCCCTTGATGTTCAATGGCATTACCATTGCCAAATCTCCCACCATCAACATCCTGGGGGGTCACCATTGACCAGAAACTTAACTGGACCAGCCATATAAATACAGTGGCTACAAGAGCAGGTCAGAGGCTGGGTATTCTGTGGCGAGTGACTCACTTCCTGACTCCCCAAAGCCTTTCCACCATCTACAAGGCAGAAGTCAGGAGTATGATGGAATACTGTCCACTTGCCTGGATGAGTGCAGCTCCAACAACACTCAAGAAGCTCAATACCATCCAGGACAAAGCAGCCCGCTTGATTGGCACCCTATCCACCACCCTAAACATTCACTCCCTTCACCACAGGCGCACAGTGGCTGCAGTATGTACCTTCCACAGGATGCACTGCAGCAACTCGCCAAGGCTTCTTCGACAGTACCTCCCAAACCCATGCCCTCTACCACCTAGAAGGACAAGAGCAGCAGGCACATGGGAACAGTACCACCTGCACGTTCCCCTCCAAGTCACACACCATCCCGACTTGGAAAATATCGCCGTTCCTTCATCGTCGCTGGGTCAAAATCCTGGCACTCCCTTCCTAACAGCACTGTGGGAGAACCTTCACCACACGGACTGTAGTGGTTCAAGAAGGCGGCTCACCACCACCTTCTCGAGGGCAGTTAGGGATGGGCAATAAATGCTGGCCTTGCCAGCGACGCCCACATCTCATGAGCAAATAAAAAAAACGGAGACACTTAAGGTGGAGGGGGGAGGAAACTTCCCAATATGGTAGGAGGTGATGGGGGGGGGGGAAGGAGCCTCTTCAAATATCGCTTTAACAGGTAACCAAGAGTTCTGTGTGATTGCAAATGACCTGTTTGTGTTTTCATCATCTATGCTCCTTATTTTAAAGATCTGGATTAGGCACCCTGCTGTGAGAAAACAATGTCCTGATATGGATCTATGCAGAGCAGAATGTTCCAGGTTTAATCGCCAATCTATGTTGAGTTAGTTGATCTGTGCCTGGGTGATGGCAGTAGATCTACATATAAACTCCCTGCCCTTGAGTTACAAAGTAGAAAAATCAACCAAGATTCCTGCTCCTGATTGCTGTGTGTTGATTTGCTGTGTGAAAGTCAGGTGTGTATAGGCTCTGTCTTGGTGATGCCCTCCAATGGTCTATGATCACATATGCAGAATGACCACTTTGGACAGTACTTGAGGTTCCCTATGGTGGGGGAAGAAAAACTATATCTGAGCGCTCTCTTTAAATTGAAGAATAGGGCTTTTGGTTTATGGTGACAGACTAGGTCAAGTTCTATTTTATTATGTGGGAATCTGGGATTCTCTTTTGGTGATCTATTCGGTTATATTTGGGACTGATGAAATTGTGGTAACTGAATAAGCTAAATTTTGTTTTTAATATATAGAATCATGGGGTTTTGGCAATTGCGTTCCATAATTCTGATCATTTTTAAGTGTAAACTATAAATCGGGGGACGCTGCTCATGAGTCGACTATTAGACTAGCTGCAGGCTTAGGAAAACCCCTGTTTCTTTTTCATTTGTGCACAGTGATAGTGGAAATGATGATTGTAAAGCTACTGGAATGTGAGGTTAGCTTTATTACTGTAATGACTAAACCAACTTACATACCTAATAATGATATTAGTAAAAATAAAACATTTGACCTGTCAACCCCTTTTTCTTCAGTCTGCCCTTATTTAATTTAATTTTAACCACATTCTAACCATGCTGTTGTTCTAACTTTAAAAAACAATTTACCTTACCACATCTGACTTCCTGTTCCTCCAATTCATTTTGGAAGGGGAAGCAACTTTTTAAAAAGCATTTGCAGCCTTTAAATCAATGTAAACCCTAGATTGTGAAGTTTGGTGTGATTGCAGCAGTCTTTAACATGAAAATCTATCAAAGTAAGGAAGTGCTTGTTACTCGTTTGCAGTCTTTATAACGTCACTGCTTCGGAACAATGGAGCAGAGCAGGGGCTTTTAGCTGTTCTTTTCTGAACCCTTCACAGAGCATTTTGAAACAGGTCATAGATAAAGTTCTCAATGCAGCCTAACCAATATGTTATGCAAATTTGGCATGGCCGATTTTGAATATATACTGTTGACCAAATTACTGCAAAATGAATTCTATTGAACTAAGTTAATAGGTCATTCATTGATTTGGTCAGGGAACTTTGCAGATTGGAATATGCTTGTCCATTTCAGGTTGCAGCACCATTTTAAGATTGAACTGTGACATCTGGCATGGCTAACATACTGGCCTTGAATTTCCTGCATGGATGCATCCCAGAAGTTAGACCCAGAAATGCACACATTCCCGCACCCATTCTCCCAATGCGCTGGAATTTCCTGCCAATCTAAAAATGGGCATGTATCAGCGTAAGCAGTTGGGGCCCAAGGAAAGTGCCAAACTTGCACCATATATTCCTACTTTTAAGTATGAAAATCAAAGTTTCAACTCATTCAACCATCATTCATGCACATAAGGCACACGTTTAAGAACCTGCAATCGGAGAAGCTTTTCAATTTTTAATGGACCTTCTGCAGTGCCGCTATATCCTTTTTGTAATATGGAGACCAGAACTGACTGAGTACAGTACTCTCTGTGGTCTAACCAAGGTTCTTTATAAATTTAACATAATTTCTCTGCTTTTGAATTTTATTCCTCTAGAAATGAACCCCAGTGCTTTTGTTTACATTTTTATGGCTTTGTTAACCTGTGTTGCTACTTTTAATGATTTGTGAATTTGTACTCCTTAGATCCCTTTGCTCCTCTACCCCATTTAGACTTTTATTTTCCAAGGAGTTTGTGGCCTCCTTATTCCTCCTACCAAAATGCACCACCTCGCGCTGGTCTATATTGAAATTCATTGGCCATTTACACGTCCATTCTGCAAGTTTGTTAACATAGTCTTGTATTTTGTCACATTCTTCATTATTAACTATACCCCCCAATTTGGAGTTGTCTGCAAATTTTGATATTTCAATTTGTAAAAAATCTATTTTTAAATAAGTTGTGGCTGGTCAAATAAAATGTTGTTTAACTGTAACAGCTATTAGAGCTGAATATACTTGTTGTCATCATCTGATGATATCCATGGCTTTTCATGCTCAGTTGGGTGGTCAGGTATTCATATGATTGCCACATGCAATAAAATCTGACCAAGTAAAGTTCATGCAGATTGTTTGAGCTTTAAGTACAGTGGATATTTATTGCTATAGGGATGTCAACATCCACTGCATGTAAAGACAGTAATGGTGTGAGTGGCTTATGCTGGATTTCACTGTGTGGTCTTGGGTTTCTTCTCAGCTTTCCTGGAATTCACTGGAGCTCAGTCGAATGTAGTCGTTGACTTTGAGTATATTGGGCAGCATAGTACGACTTGTCTGCACCATCAGAACTGACTGACTGGCACTTACTAGTCACATTTGGATAGATGATCCTTTGCAAAGCTTACCAGCATATCCCAAAAATAACACTTTCTTTGATGTGACTGGTTTTAATTAATTTGCACTTGTGGTTAGTTGGAAAAACAAAAACATTGTAAGTTCCATGTGTAAATGTTAAGAGTTCCTTTTTCTTAATATCTAACTTCCTTCTGAGGCTCTAGACTGAAACCTAATCCTGAACAATTATGAAGACGCATTAGTGTCCCTACTCGCGTATCTGAAACATTGATACACCAAAGTACCATACTATCAGCCAAAGAACATGACTAATTTAATATTGTAGTATTTCAGAATGTAAAGCACAAATGCCAAATTAATTTTTTGTGTTGAGAGAAAACTGAAGCTAAACTTCAAAGTCAGTTAATAAAAAAGGATGACCAATAAATTATGCTTTAATGATTGCACGTTTGCCTAGTTATAAAACTAAATAACTCCTATTTTCTTTTTCTCCCACAGTGAAACGATTTCAGGAATGGGTGTGTGTTATTTTAAACATTGCTCTAATGAACTGCAACTTGTATCATCTGGTCATAAACTTCAGCTGGGATCACATCCATCTGATCCTTATTGGAATTAGTAAGTAAACATTTAACATGCTATACAATGGAATTGTAGTTTATGAAAATGCATCCTGTTCGACCCAATATGCGCTCCATCACAAAGACCACCTACTTCCATCTCCAAAACAGCTATGACAACGTTAATGATATCAATAGGATTTGCATTTACGTTAAGCAGTCACTCTTGAGCATAGCACTAAATTATAACTAGTTACTATTGTAGTTGGCAGTTGACACTTGGAGTTAACTGTCCGGGCATAAGTTCCCGCCTTGGATACGGTCATAAGTTACTGCCTTGGATATGTGCAAAAGGTAACAACTTAAGCATCTATACATTTATCTTATGAGATGTGTAAGCACCCTATGCTTCATTTACATTATAGGACTGCTTCCAGAGGCAGAAGTGAAATGATGTAGATGCCTTAGGAATTAGTTTCACTTGCTGTGCCTCTGGTAGCCGCAAAGGTAAACAGCTACCTGTGTCAGCCATTGCTGGCAGATGTGCTATTTCATCTTAGCCGTGGATAGGCTAACATTGCTGGCATGTGCTTCCTCAGAGCAGACTGTTCAGATGGATTACATGTTATCTTAGCCAGGATTCCACCATCTATGGCTCATATCTGTTTTTGGGTGGAAATCTATTTCAATTTCATTAAAAAAAATTAAATGGGGAACTGATGCCAAGGAGATGGACAAGGGGAGGTGACTGAACTTCAGATTGAAAAGGTTGGTTTTCAGGAGGCTTTAAAAGGTCAGAGAAGTAGTGAAGTCCATCAATCTCAAACCACAGAATAAGAACAACAAACAACACATGAAAAGAAATTATACAAATAAAAGCAAAAAAAATATGTTTTGTGTTAGCCGTGGCTCAGTGGTGGCACTCTCGCCTCTGAGTCAGAAGGTTGTGGGTTCAAGTCCCACTCCAGAAACGTGAACACAAAAATCTAGGCTGACATTTCAGTACTGCACTGTCGGAGCAGCCATCTTTCAAATGAGATGTTAAGCTGCGGCCCTGCACTATTTTGAAAAAGTCATTTCCACACCGCCTGAGGAAGGGGAAAGCCCCCGAAAGCTTGTGGGATTAAAAATAAAATCGTTGGACTATAACTTGGTGTTGTAAAATTGTTTACAATTGTTAACCCCAGTCCATCACCGGCATCTCCACATTTTGAAAAAGAGCAGGGGAGTCCACAGAGGATTCCTGGCCAATATGTTTATCCCTTGATTAACGTCCCAAAAAAACAGATTATCTGGTCATTATCACATTGCTGTTTGTGGGACCTTAATGTATGCAAATTGGCTGCCATGTTTCCTACATTGCAACAGTGACTACACTTTAAAAGTACTTAATTAGCTGTAAAGTGCTTTGGGATGTCCTGAGGTCATGAAAGGCGTTGTATAAATGCAAGTCTGTCTTTCTTTAAAGGGTGTTACCATAAACTCCAAAATATACCCTTTTGCTGCATTAAAAAAATGACAAGCACACTGCAGCCTTTTTGATGCCTACCCACTTTTATGGTTTCTTTCCAGACTAATCGTTTGAATTCCCTTTTTTCTCTTTACACTTGAGGAAATGTGCAAAACTGCAGGTCAGCAATGGGGGATGGAAGTTCTCCTGCCCAATTGCTCAACAAGTGAGAGAAGATTCTTGACCACACAGGTGATAGAAACAATATGGATCACTGGACTAGGATCTTCCCATATTTACTTTTTCATTTGCCATTATATCAGCTCTTTGAATATAATGGAGTTAAGACGCCGTCTTACCAAGTTCACGGCTGTTGAGTTGCTTCATCCTGAAAGTGGAGAATGGGTAGAGATGAGCTTCTGAGGGGGGCACAGCACACAGGTACTCGAAGTTTATTTCAATTGACTGCTGTAGAGCCAGAAGCTGCCTGAAACTGGATATAATGGCATGCTTTTGAGAGTTTACCAGTCTACTCACTCTACCATTATACAGGTAGGGTTTAATGTTGGACTCCATAGGAGCTCAGTCTTTTTTTAAAAAAAAACTGCTCCTCCATGGGCCCCTGGTCCAAACTAAAGTCTTTCTACTGAGAACTGCTAGAATATCAAGACGTTCATTGTTTTGAAAGAGAAACCTTAAGGTCTAGTGTAGCCAATCTGCTGGTTCTTTTATTGTTGGTTATGTTGAGACTTGATATACATGATTTGTAGTTTTTAGCCTGAGACATATGGTCTTTCAAAAGTGTTCTATATCAAACAGGAGTGTACAGGAAGACCATGTACCAGTGAAAATCTTTGAATAGCTTTTAATAACACAATTTCACCTATTTATCAATACAAATCAGCAGCCCAGATTACTTTGTGCATTACATGGCATACAACAAAAGCAACAACAACTTGCATTTATATAGTGCTTTTAACGAAGAATAACATCCTAACATAATCAAAGAAAAGGGTGCCAAGCTGAATAAAGGCATATTAGGAAGGGATGTCCAAACGCTTATTCAAAGAGGTGGGTCTTAAAGGAGGAAGGCGAGGCGGAGCGGTTTAGGGAAGGAATTCCACAGCATGGGGTCTAAGAGGCTGAATGCACAGCTACCAATGGTGGGGGGAGCGAAGGGAAAAGAGATGCACGAGGTCAGAGTCAGAGGAATGCAGGGTTTTGGGGTGTTGTAGGGCTGGAGGAAGATGCATAGATGGGAAGGGGCAATGCCATGAGGAGATTTAAACGTGAGGATGAGAATTTTAAATTTCAGGTGTTGGGGTACTGGGAGCCAATGTAGTTCAGTGAGAACAGGGATGTTGAGTCAGTGAGACTTAGTGCAGGACACAATACGGGCAGCAACGTTTCGGGTCAGCTGAAGTTTATGGAGGGTGCACGATGGGAGATCGGCCATCAGGGCATTAGAATAGTCAAGTCTGGAGGTGACAAGGTTGTGAATGAGTGGTTTGGCAGCAGGTGGCCTGAGGTAGATTGGAGGCGGGCATTGCCATGGAAGTGGCAGTAGGTGATCTTTGTGATGGTGAAGATTTGGGATTGGAAGCTCAGCTTGGTGTTAAATAGGACATCGAGGTTATGAACAGTCTAGTTCGGCCTGAGACAATAGCCAGGGAGGGGATGGAATTGGTGGCAAGGGTACAGAGCATGTGGCAGGAGGCAAAAACAATGACTTTGGTATTCCCAATGTTTAACTGGATGAAATTGAGTCTTACAATGCTGCTGTTGTAAAACAACATAATCCCTGGCCCACCATGAGCAATGTCATAGGAGACCTATAATATAGAAATGATAATTGTTACAATTTGGGCTTCCCTAGATATTTTTCTCATCGCCAACACAAAAGCCAGCTCTCCTAGAAAAGCTTGTACTTCTAGTGAACGGAAGTGTGTGCATGAAGTGCTCTGGGTAAACAATAGACTTTTTTTGTCACTGGATTATATGTAGGATTTCCACAATGGAACCAATTCACTTCAGAAGATGATTAATATTGATTATTCCAGATCCTTGCATAAGAGACTAAACTACCAAATGGACATATTCAGTTTGTCATTTACAAAAGCAGGCAGTACCCATGAGTCATCGAAGATGATCCAAATAATACAGCAGTTTTGAACTGGGTTACAAAACTTAAATGTAAAATCCCTGTTCCCAAACAATAAATGGGAAGTTATCTTTCACAATTAACAAAGCTTTTCTGATATTACATTGCATCTGACATTACAGTTATGCCTGATAAGCTAACTGATGCAAAGAGTGATTGCTTTGCCTGTCCCCTGCCACCCCCTTCCAGGTGGGCTGACCAGTCATTAGTAATGCTTGTTAAACAATCTACCTCATGAGAGGTGACTCATGCCCCTTGAAGTAACATCTGCACATAAATGCATATTTCACCCATTATAGAAAGACGTAGGTACTTCCAGAAAGTAAGACATTTTAAAGTTGTCCTAATACTGCCAAACTATAACATCCCATAACAAAATATTTTAAAAATGTATTAAAAAGTAAAATACTGCAGATGCTGGAAATCTGAAATAAAAATAGAAAATGCTGGGATCACTTGGGTCAAGCAGTATCTGTGCAGAGAGAAACATGGAGTTAACATTTCAAGTCAATGATCTTTGATCGGAACTTTTTAAAAATATATTTCATCCTACCACAGGACCTCAGACTTTGACTTTGGACTCTAGTATTGTCTCTTCCCTATCCTCTATTTACAACTAGGACATGTGTCTTCTAATCTTTACCATGCCTACGTAATCTGAATTCGCTCCATGTCCATTCGTGTGTGCAATTTGGCTGCCACGCCAAACCTTGGGTCATTACATCTATTTTTCCTTCTCTAGACCCCTCTGGGACCTTTCCTGTCTCCTCCAATCCTGTCATTCAATCATAAGAACATAAGAACTAGGAGCAGGAGTAGGCCAATCGGCCCCTTGAGCCTGCTCCGCCATTCAATAAGATCATGGCTGATCTGATCCTAACCTCATCTAAATTCATGTCCAATTTCCTGCCCGCTCCCCGTAACCCCTAATTCCCTTTACTTCTAGGAAACTGTCTCTTTCTGTTTTAAATTTATTTAATGATCTAGCTTCCACAGCTTCCTGGGGCAGCAAATTCTACAGACCTACTACCCTCTGAGTGAAGAAGTTTCTCCTCATCTCAGTTTTGAAAGAGCAGCCCCTTATTCTAAGATTATGTCCCCTAGTTCTAGTTTCACCCATCCTTGGGAACATTCTTACCGCATCCACCCGATCAAGCCCCTTCACAATCTTATATGTTTCAATAAGATCGCCTCTCATTCTTCTGAACTCCAATGAGTAGAGTCCCAATCTACTCGACCTCTCCTCATGTGTCCGCCCCCTCATCCCCGGGATTAACCGAGTGAACCTTCTTTGTACTGCCTCGAGAGCAAGTATGTCTTTTCTTAAGTATGGAGACCAAAACTGTATGCAGTATTCCAGGTGCGGTCTCACCAATACCTTATATAACTGCAGCAATACCTCCCTGTTTTTATATTCTATCCCCCTAGCAATAAAAGCCAACATTCCGTTGGCCTTCTTGATCACCTGCTGCACCTGCATACCAACTTTTTGATCTTCTTGCCCTAGGACCCCCAGATCCCTTTGTACTGCAGTACTTTCCAGTTTCTCGCCTTTAAGATAATAACTTGCTCTCTGATTTTTCCTGCCAAAGTGCATAACCTCACATTTTCCAATATTGTATTGCATCTGCCAAATCTCTGCCCACTCACACAGCCTGTCGATATCCCCCTGTAGGTTTTTTATGTCCTCCTCACTCTCAACTTTCCCTCCCATCTTTGTATCATCTGCAAACTTTGATATGTTACACTCGGTCCCCTCCTCCAAATCGTTAATATAGATTGTAAAGAGTTGGGGACCCAGCACCGACCCCTGCGGAACACCACTGGCTACTGGTTGCCAGTCCGAGAATGAACCGTTTATCCCAACTCTCTGCTTCCTGTTAGATAACCAATCCTCCACCATGCCAGAATATTACCCCCAATCCAGTGATTCTTTACCTTGAGCAATAATCTTTTATGTGGCACCTTGTCGAATGCCTTCTGGAAGTCTAAATACACTACGTCCACTGGTTCCCCTTTATCCACCCTGCACGTTATGTCCTCAAAGAACTCAAGCAAATTTGTCAGACATGACTTCCCCTTCGTAAAGCCATGCTGACTTTGTCCTATTAAATTATGTTTATCCAAATGTTCCGCTACTGTCTCCTTGATAATAGATTCCAAAATTTTACCCACCACAGATGTTAGGCTAACTGGTCTATAATTTCCAGCCTTCTGCCTACTACCCTTTTTAAATAAGGGTGTTACATTAGCAGTTTTCCAATCTGCCGGGACCTTTGCCGAGTCCAGAGAATTTTGGAAAATTATTACCAAAGCATCCACAATCCCTACTGCCACTTCCCTCAAGACCCTCGGATGTAAGCCATCAGGTCCAGGGGATTTATCCGCCTTGAGTCCCATTATTTTACTGAGTACCAATTCCTTAGTGATTTTAATCGTATTTAGCTCCTCCTCCCCCCCCCCCCACCCTCGAGCCCCCTGTTTGTCCAGTGTTGGGATATTCTTAGTGTCCTCTACCGTAAAGACTGAAACAAAATATTTGTTCAGCATTTTTGCCATTTCTATGTTTCCCACCATTAATTTCCCGGTCTCATCCTCTAAGGGACCTACGTTTGCCTTAGCCACCCTTTTTCTTTTTATATAACTATAGAAACTCTTGCTATCTGTTTATATATTTTTTGCTAATTTATTTTCATAATCTATCTTCCCTTTCTTAATCAATCCTTTAGTTACTTTTTGCTGTCTTTTGAAGACTTCCCAATCTTCTATCCTCCCACTAAGTTTGGCTACCTTATATGTCCTTGTTTTTAGTCGGATACTGTCCTTAATTTCTTTACTTAGCCACGGATGGCTGTCACTTCTTTTACACCCTTTTTTCCTCCGTGGAATATATATTTTTTGAAAGTTGTAAAATAACTCCTTGAATGAACACCTCTGCTCATGTACCGTCTTACTCTTTAATCTATTTTCCCAATCCACTTTAATCAATTCCGCTCTCATACCATCATAGTCTCCTTTATTCAAGCTCAGTATGCTTGTTTGAGAACCAACCTTCTCACCCTCTAATTGGATATGGAATGTAACCATGTTATGGTCACTCATTCCAAGGGGATCCTTAACTAGGACATTATTAATTAATCCTGGCTCATTACACAGGACCAGGTCCAAGGTTGCTTGCCCCCTTGTAGGATCAGTTACATACTGCTCAAGAAATCCATTCCTAATACACTCAATAAACTCTTCCTCAAGGCTGCCCTGCCTAATTTGATTTGTCCAGTTAATATGATAGTTAAAATCCCCCATAATTATAGCTGTTCCCTTATTACATGCCCTGACTATTTCCTGATTAATACTTCTTCCAGCAGAGTTGCAACTATTAGGAGGCCTATATACTACGCCCACTAGTGTTTTATTCCCCTTATTATTCCTTATCTCTACCCAAACTGTTTCATTATCCTGATCCTTTGTCCCAATATCATTTCTCTATTAGTGATTCCTTCCTTTGCTAACATACCCCGCCTCCCCTTCCTTCCTGCCTGTCCTTCCTGATTGTTGAATAACCTGGCATATTTAATTCCCAGTCGTTGTCACCCTGCAGCCATGTTTCTGTAATGGCCACAAGATCATACCCATACGTAGTTATTTGTGCCGTTAACTCGTCCATTTTGTTACGAATGCTACATGCATTCAGATAAAGAACTTTCAGATATGTTTTGTGACACTTAGTTCCTGCTTTTTCCTTTTTTAACACTTTTACCTTTTACTCCATACCTTCTGTCCCTTCCTAACACGCTTTCCTCTGTCTCCCTGCTCAGGTTCCCAACCCCCTGCCACAGCTTTGATGCTGGGTTAATCGCCTTACGCCTTCGAGTTTTTATTTTTTCTGTCGTGCCTAAAGTACACTTTCTTTCCGCTGCTCTACGCTTTTCCCTTTCACTTGTTCTTGAACAACTGTTTGTACTATTTGTATTATAGATTTCCCCTGGGTCTTCCCCTCTCTTGCTGCTCTGTTTTATTCCCTTCTGACTCCCCGCTCAGGTTCCCATCCCCCTGCCACTCCAGTTAAAACCTTCCCCAACAGCACTAGCAAACACCCCCACGAGGACATTGGTCCCGGTCCTGCTCGGGTGTAACCCGTCACGCTTGTACTGGTCCCACCTTCCCCAGAACTGGTCCCAATGTCCCAGGAATCTAAATCCCTCCCTCCTACACCATCCCTGCAGCCACGCATTCATCCTGTCTATTCTCCTGTTCCTATACTCACTAGCACGTGGCACCAGTAGTAATCCTAAGATCACTACTTTTGAAGTCCTGCTTTTTAATTTATCTCCTAACTCCTTAAATTCACCTTGCAGGACCTCATCCCTTTTTTTTTTAACCTATGTCGTTGGTACCAATATGGACCACGACTACTGGCTGTTCACCCTCCCCCTCCAGAATGCCCTGCAGCCGCTCCGTGACATCCTTGACCCTAGCACCAGGGAGGCAACATACCATCCTGGAGTCACGTTTGCGGCCGCAGAAACGCCTATCTGTTCCCCTTACAATGGAATCCCCTATCACTATAGCCCTGCCACTCTTCCTCCCCTCCTGTGCAGCAGAGCCACCCGTGGTGCCTCGAACCTGGCTCTTGCTGCATTCCCCTGATAAGCCATCTCCCCCAACAGTATCTAAAGCAGAATATCTGTTTGAGAGGGAGATGGCCCCAGGGGACTCCTGCTCTACCTGCCTAGTCCTTTTACTCTGCCTGGCGGTCACCCATTTCCTTTCTGCCTGCGTACTCTTTACCTGTGGCGTGACCACCTCACTGAACGTGCTATCCACGATAGTCTCAGCATCGCGGATGCTCCACAGTGAGTCCACCTACAGCTCCAGCTCCGAAAGACGGTTAGCCAGTAGCTGCAGCTGGACACACTTCCTGCACACGGTCGCCAGGGACACTGGTAGTGTCCATGACTTCCCACATAGTGCAGGAGGAGCATATCACGGGTGCGAGGTCTGCTGCCATGACTTGCCCTTAGACTGTCCGACTCTCCTCCCGCTCTAGGTCTCTCCTTTTTATACTATGCTCACCTCTCGGACTCTCCTGCCTCACCTGTGATGTTGCACAGTAGTTGTCTCTTGCAGGTCTGCTGCTGCTTTTTATTCCCCAATCTCAGACTTCTATTCTCAGGTCCACTGCCGCTCTGGGGAAAAAGTTAGGAAAAGCAAGGCAAAGCAGCACCTCCTTCCCCCACTTCACCGAACTCCCACACTCACCAAACTCAGTTCACACTGTGTATCCGCACACCGTGCTGTTCGCACTGACCGGCCCCTGTATTTCTACAGTTGAGACTCAGATGAGTCAGGCCTGCCCCACCTTCAAGTACCAGTTAAATCTAGCTAACCAATTAACTTGCCACCTTTCATTTCTCCCATTTGCCCCATCCCCAACCCATCACATCACTATTTCTCTGCCTTCCTACTCTCTTGGCACCGCCCTGCTTCGATAAACTCGCAGCAACCCCCAACCTTTCTCAACATTCTCCAAAGGGCCCAACAAGGCACCCATTGCTGCTTACTTACAAGCAACAATCCCAACTGCTCCACCCTGCTCTCTTGCTGCTCAGCATGCCCACTGGGGGCTAATCTCACCAATTTCCTTCCTGTCCTGCTCAACCCACCCATCACTGCTCCCTTTGACTCTGCTAGCGATCAACAATCACCGCCCCGTTTTGCGTTTCTCTTCAGAATGTCTGTCACTCACTATTAAGGCCCTTGCCATCTAGAACTTTACTGTGGATGATTGCAGTGACGACATGGCTTTGACGCAAACTTGGCTAATGGGTAGGTGACACATTACCCTTTACTGAAGCCTCCTTGGCTGGCTATACTTTTCATCACCTGTCTCGTCTAAACCACTGCAGTGTTGGTGTGGCCTTTATCACCAAATCATACCTTGGTCTTTCCCCTTACTCCTCAGGTACCTTCTCCTCCTTCGGCACTTCACCGTGTTCCACCCTTCTAGCTTCTCCTTCACAATTCTTGTTCTCTACCACCCTCTAAGCCCCACCCTGAGTTTGTCACCGAGGTATCCTCCCTCAGCCACTGCACTGAGTGACTCCTCATCTTTGGTGATTTCAATCTCTATCTCAACTCACCTTGTCCTCTCTGTTCTGAATTCACTGACCTCCTGTCTCCCTTCCCCCCCCCCCCCACCTTTAACCTCTACCTCCATATAAACTCTCTTACCCATATTCATGGCCACCCCCTCGACCTTGCCATCTCACATGGCCCGTGTGCTACCATTGTCTTGATCACAGACAAGGCCATTTCCAACCACTTCCTTGTATCCTTCACCACCTACATCCCACTACCCACTTCCTTCTGCGTCTGCCCCTGTATAAACTCTTTTCTCCTTCTCTCTGTGCCTCCTCTTCCCCCCCCCCCCCCACCCCCTGCCAAGTCATTTACAACTGCACTTTCAAACTCCCAACTGTCTAGCCTTTGGCCCTCTGTTGGCCGCAATACTTCTGCAGCTGTCGATCTGCTCAACCATGCCCTTGTCCTCAGTAAAATCCGTACTTTCTCCCACCCTGGTTGTTCCCCCGTCCAAGGGACACACACTTGAGCATATCTGGCACACAAGGGGTTTAGCTATCTATCGCCAGATCTGGCTGGTCCACAACATGCACTATCTGGCCTTGCTGTCCTCTGCCAAAACCGCTCACCTTCAAGATCATCTTGGAAAGCAAAGATAACCCCTGGCTGCTTTTCTCTACCACCAACAGTCTCATGAAACTGCTTTCCCTTGCCCCCTCCACCCTCTCCTCCAACAAGAGAGAGGAACTCAGACTTCTTCATCACAGAAATTGAGTTCAGCTGTCTCTGCTGCTTCCCCACCTTCCCCCCAACCCCAGGCCCTAGCCCTGAACCCACATCTCTAGTTTCTCTCCTATCTTCCCTCGTGTCCTCTCTGAGCTCATCTGTCCGTGGGATCCATCTCTGCTCCCTTGGTCCCATTCCTACTAAACTGCTGAGCACCCAATTTCCCTTCCTGGCCCCTTTGTGACCTGACATTGTAAATGGTTCCCTCTCTTTGGGTACTGTCTAACTATCATTTAAAACCACTGACATCACAGCTCCTCAAAACAAAAACTATCCTTGACCCCTCTGTCTTTGCAACCTACTGCCCTATCTCCAGCCTCCCTTTCCTCTCAAGCCCTTGAACGTGTTGTCGTCTCCCAAATCTATACCTATCTTTCCTGCCAATCAATGTTTGAAGCTCTCCAATCAGGTTTCTGCCACTGTCACAGTACTGAAACAGCTGGAGCCAAAGTTACAAATTACATTCTCTGTGACCATGATCCCTCCTTATCCTCCTCGACCTCGCTGCAGCCTTTGACATGGTCGATAGCACCATCCTTCTCCATAGCCTGTCCTCTGTTGTCCAGCTGAGTGGGACTGCCCTCACTTGGTTTCACTCTTGCTTATCCAATCGTAACCAGGGCATCTCCAGCAATAGCTTCTTTTCCTGCCTGTGCCATCAACTCTGCAGTCCCCCAATTATATATACTTGGCCCCCATCTCTTCCTCATCGACATGCTGTCCATTGGTGACATCATCCAAAGACATGGTTAGGTTTCACATATACGCTAACGACACCCAGCTCTACCTCTCCATCTTTCGCTACTCTTCTATGCCTCTGTGTTGTCAGATTTTACTGTCCAACGTCCAGTTCTAGATGCACTGCAATTTCTACCAGTTAAATCATTCTATCATCATCTTTGACCCCTGCCACTTGCCACCAATTCCATCCCTCTCCTTGGTCACTGTCTCAAGTTGCACCAGATGGTTCACAACCTCAATGTTCTATTTGTCGCCGAGCTGAGCTTCTGACTCCATAATATCCATCACAAAGTTAGTTGTCTTCCACCTCTAACATCGCCTGTCTCCACCCCTGCCCAAGCTTATCTGCTGGCGAAACCCTCATCCATGCCTTTGTCACCTCCGGATTCAACTATTAAAATTTTCTTAGGCAGCCTCCAGTCCTCCATCTGCTATAAACTTCAGCTCATCCAAAACTCTGCTGCCCGTAAGCTATCCTGCACCAAGTCCTGCTCACCCTGTGCTCACTGGGCTATGTTAGCTCCCTAATGCCTCACATTTAAAATTTTAATTCTCGCGTTTAAATCCCTTCATGGCCTTACCCTGTATCTCTGTAACCTTCTCCAGCTCTACAACACTCCCGACAACTCTACATTCTTCCAACTCTAGCCTTTTTGTACAACCCCCACTCCCTTTGTCCCACCATTGGCAACTGTGCTTTCAGCCGCCTGGGCTCAAAGCTCTGGAATTCTCTCCCTAAATCTTTTAAAAATTTTTTTCATTCATTCATGGGATGTGGGCGTCACTGGTAAGGCCAGCATTTAGTGCCCATCCCTAATTGCCCTTGAAGCTGCCTTTTTGAACCGCTGCAGTCCATGTGGTGAAGGTTCTCCCACAGTGCTGTTAGGTAGGGAGTTCCAGGATTTTGACCGAGCGATGATGAAGGAACGGTGATCTAT
Source organism: Heptranchias perlo (assembly GCF_035084215.1). Taxonomy (NCBI): domain Eukaryota; kingdom Metazoa; phylum Chordata; class Chondrichthyes; order Hexanchiformes; family Hexanchidae; genus Heptranchias; species Heptranchias perlo. The sequence continues at coordinate 31,311,658 of NC_090343.1, read as the reverse complement.
TTCCAAGTCGGGATGGTGTGTGACTGGGAGGGGAACATGCAGGTGGTGTTGTTCCCATGTGCCTGCTGCCTTTGTCCTTCTAGGTGGTAGAGGTTGCGGGTTTGGGAGATGCTGTTGAAGAAGCCTCGGCGAGTTGTTGCAGTGCATCCTGTAGATGTGCACGCTGCAGCCACGGTACGCCGGTGGTGAAGGGAGTGAATGTTTAGGGCCATGGATGAGGTACCAATGAAGCGGGCTGCTTTGTCCTGGATGGTGTCGAGCTTCTTGAGTGTTGTTGGAGCTGCACTCATCCAGGCAAGTGGAGAGTATTCCATCACACTCCTGACTTCTGCCTTGTAGATGGTGAAAAGGCTTAGGGGAGTCGGGAAGTGAGTCACTCACTGCAGAATACCCAGCCTCTGACCTGCTCTTGTAGCTACAGTATTTATATGGCTGGTCCAGTTTAGTTTCTGGTCAATGGTGACCCCCAGGATGCCGATTGTGGGGGATTCGGTGATGGTAATGCCGTTGAATGTCAAGGGGCGGTGGTTAGACTCTTGTTGGAGATGGTCATGGCCTGGCACTTGTCTGGCGCAAATCTTACTTGCCACTTATCAGCCCAAGCCTGGATGTTGTCCAGTTCTTGCTGCATGCAGGCATGGACTGCTTCATTAGCTGAGGGGTTGCGACTGGAACTGAACACGGTGCAATCATCAGCGAACATCCCCATTTCTGACCTTACGATGCAGGGAAGGTCATTGATGAAGCAGCTGAAGATGGTTGGGCCTAGGATACTGCCCTGAGGAACTCCTGCAACAATGTCCTGGGGCTGTGATGATTGGCCTCCAACAACCACTACCAAATTCCTTTGTGCTCTCCAGCCACTGGAGAGTTTTCCCCCTGGTTCCCATTGACTTGAATTTCACTGGGGCTCCTTGGTGCTGCACTCTGTCAAATGCTGCCTTGATGTAAAGGGCAGTCACACCTCACCTCTGGAATTCAGCTCTTGTGTCCATGTTTGGTCCAAGGCTGTAATGAGGTCTGCAGCCACGTGGTCCTGGTGGAACCCAAACTGAGCATCATTGAGCAGGTGTTCCTTGATAGCACTGTCGACGACACCTTCCGTCACTTTGCTGATGATTGAGAGCAGACTGATGGGGCGGTAACTGGCCAGATTGGATTTGTCCTGCTTTTTGTGGATAGGATGTACCTGGGCAATTTTCCACACTGTCAGGTTGATGCCAGTGTTGCGGATGTACTGAACAGTTTGGCTAGAGGTGCGGCTAGTTCTGGAGCACAAGTCTTCAGCACTACAGCCGGGATGTTGTCGGGGCCCATAGCCTTTGTTGTATCCAGTAAAGTCAGCCGTTTACGTACGAACATACGAATTAAGAGCAGGAGTAGGCCATTCGGCCCCTTGAGCTTGCTCTGCCATTTGATAAGATCATGGCTAATCTGATTGTGACCTCAACCCTGCTTTCCCGTCTACCTACTATAACCTTTGACTCCCTTGTTAATCAGGAATCTATCTAACTCAGCCTTAAAAATATTCAATAACCCTGCCTCCACCGCTTTCTGGGGAAGGGCGTTCCACAGACTCATGACCCCCAGAGAAAAAATTCTCATCTGTCTTAAATTGGAGACCCCTTGATATCACGTGGAATGAATTGAATTGGCTGAAGACTTGCTTCTTTGATGGTGGGGATATCTGGAGGAGGCTGAGATGGATCATCCACTCGGCACTTCTGATTGAAGATGGTTGCAAACGCTTCAGCCTTATCTTTTGCACTCACATGCTGGACTCTGCCATCATCGAGGATGAGGATGGGGATGTTCAGAGCCTCCTCCTCCCTTTTAATTGTTTAATTGTCCACCACCATTCACTACTGGATGTGGCAGGACTGTAGAGCTTTGATCTGATCCATTGGTTGTGGAATCGCTTAGCTCTGTCTATAGCATGTTGCTTCTGCTGTTTAGCATGCATGTAGTCCTGTGTTGTAGCTTCATCAGGTTGGCACCTTATTTTTAGGTACTGCTCCTGGTATGCTCTTCTACACTCCTCATTGAACCAGGATTGATTCCCTGGCTTGTTGGTAACGGTAGTGAGGAATATGCCAGGTCACCATCTCCTCCTCATTTAAGACCCTCCTTAAAACACACCTCTTTAACCAACCTTTTACTCACCCCTCCTAGTATCTCCTTTGGCTTGATCATTGTTGTAAATAAATTGAATTTATAGCTAAATATACACACTGCTGTGGGGGAAATTTTATTTAAAGGACTTGTTCTAATGTGTGTGTGTTTATACGTGGTGGTAAAACTGATTTTAATACTTCTAATTCTGTTTTTTTAAAAATCTAGTTGCAGGGATGCTTACTGCTGACTTTACTTCAGGATTGGTCCACTGGGGAGCAGACACATGGGGTTCTGTTGATCTGCCTATACTTGGCAAGGTACATCATAGGACTGCATTTCTCAGGCTTTTGTTTGTACTAATGAAAATCCCAGTATACTTGTCATAATATTGAATTTGTTATTGAGGCCAGCACACCATATATTGAAATGCCTTGCTTAGTTTGGTGTTTGTAGCCTGTGGAATTACATGATGCTATTCTTCTTTACCCATTACATTTTGACTGGGTTGGTGGGGGGGGGGGGGGGGGAAGGGGAGTGGGGGAAAGAGTGTTGAGGGAGGGTGAAGACATCACAATTATCTTTTTGAATGAGCATTTAAATTTTATAAGTTGCATGTATATATGGGTATATTTACATATAAATATGCTTCTGTACATGCAGCATTAACAGGCTTGCCTTTTATTTGAGTAGGAAAGTACACGTGTTCCTGTGAAAATAATTAATGGTTTTATTTTTAATCATCATTTAAAAATAAGACACTTTTTCAGGGGGAAGCGATTGACTGACTTATTTTGCTGCGCTGCTCTGCATATAGTCTACCCTCAATGCTACACCATGTCTGTACAAACCTCATTATTGACTAAATATATAAAAGTGTGTTCTTTCAGGAGCTAGCTTCATTTAACTATTTGCCATTGATAGTGTCATGGTCACTCCATTGTCCACTGTCTCATCTGTTGTCCACTTTTTGACAGTTGCACTGTTTACACTTCTCCTCTTGCCAACTCAGCCACATATTGCTAGCAATGGCTTGCCCTTGCACATTCACCTCCAGGGTATCCTGAGGTTCCATTTCTCTTTTCCCCCCCCCTCCTCCAGTTTTCATTCTTTGTGCTACAACTTGGAAACTTTATCTGGAAATTTGGGATCGACAACAGCAATGACAACTTGCCTTTCAGCTTATAATGCCTTTAAGCTAGAAAAATGTCCACCAGTGCTTCACAGAAGAGTAATAGACAAAAATGAGTCAAGAAGGACCTATTAGGAGAGGTGATCAAAGAAGTAGCTTTTATGGAGGAGAGGGAGTGGGAAAGGTTTACGGAGAGAATTCCAGAATGTATAGCCTAGACGGCTGAAGGCTCCAATGGTGGGAGGGAGAGATTCAAAAGGGGCCAGTGGAACGCAGAGTTCTGGGGGTGGGGTGGGGCGGTGGTTATAGAGCTAAGGAAAGGTGTGGACATGAAGGGATTTAAACGCAAGGAGTTGAATTTTAAATTTGAGGTGCTGTAAGACCAAGAGCCAATATAGGACATCGAGGATAGGTGAGCAGGACTTGGTGCAAGATTGAATATAGGCAGCAAAGTTTTGGATGAGCTGGCTTATGGAGGGTAGAAGATGGGAAGTTGGTCAAGATGAGCTCAGAGAAGGCTTGGATGATGATGAAAGAGAAACTAGAGAAAGATGTGAATTCAGGGCTAGGGCAGGAGGAGAAGTGAAGCGGGGGGCCGGGGAAGAAGTGACCAAATGGACTGGTCAAGTGGGCAGAAAAGTGGCAATTGGCATTTAATCCGGAGAAGTGTCAGGTAATGCATTTGGGGAGGTCAAACAAGGCTTAGGAATACACAATAAATGGGAGGATACTGAGAGGTGTGGATGGAGAGGGACCTTGGAGTGCATGTCCACAGATCCATGAAAGTAGCAGGACAGGTAGATAAGGTGGTTAAAAAGGCAGATGGGGATACTTTCCTTTATTAGACAAGGCATAGAATATAAGAGCATGGAGGTTATGCTAGAACAGTATAAAACAACAGTTAGGCCACAGCTTGAGTACTCTGTACAATTCTGGTAACCACATTACACAAGATGTGATTGCAGTAGAGTTACAGAGGAGATTTACAAGGATGTTGCCAGGACTGGAGAATTTTAGCTATGAGGAAAGATTGGATAGGCTGGGGTTGTCTTGTTTGGAACAGAGGAGGCTCAGGGGTGACTTAATTGAGGTGTATAAAATTGAGGGGCCTAGATAGAGTGGACAGGAAGGACCTATTTCCCTTAGCGAGGTCAATAACCAGGGGGCATAGATTTAATTGGTAGAAGGATTAGAGGGAAGCTGAGGAAAAAAATTTTCATCCAGAGGGTGGTTGGGGGGGGTGGGGGGGGGGGGGGGGGGAGGTCTGGGACTCACTACCTGAAAGAGTGGTAAAGGCAGAAACCTTCATCGCATTTAAAAGGTACATGGATATGCGCTTGAAGTGCCATAAACCTACAAGGCTATGGACCAAGTGCTGGAAAGTGGGATTAGGCTGGATTGCTCTATTTCAACCAGCACAGACATGATGGGCCAAATGGCCACCTTCTATGCTGTAAATTTTCTATGTTGCTAGAGGCAGCTGAATATAAGGTCTCAATCTTAGTGACACAGTCCATAAGCTCCTCCCACCTGGATTAGTTTCCATATATATGATGGTGGTAAACAGAATGCCTAATTAACATTGTCATGGATGAACCAGAACTTCCTCCACTTAAACATTGGCGGAAAACTGAACCAACTTTTTTGGTTCCCGCTTAAAAACTCTGTACCTTTTTCGTTCTTGACTCTATTCCCTTCCCAGCTGCTCACTCAGGTTGAACAAAGTGGTGTGCAATCTTGTTCTATTGTAGCTCAGCTTCAAAACTCTGTATCCTATCCATTGCCAAAACAGCATTCTTGCACCTCTGCATCTTCTTTTCTCCTCTTTGCAGCTATCCTGCCTCCTCTGCCGTTGAAACCCTTATCCAAGTTTTCCTTACCTCCAGACTAGACTTCTTCAATGCCCTTCATGTCAGCCCCTTGAACTGCTCCTTTTTTAAAAATTCCAACTTGTCCAAAACGCCACGATCTGCATCTTGTCCTTCTCACTTGTCATCCATGTCTTTACTGACCTCAACTGGCTCCCTTTCTTCAACACACCAAATGCAAAATTCTTATTTTCATTAACAAATCGCTGCACGGACTGACCTATCCCTGCGACTTCTCCAATTCTACAGTCCTCCAAATCTGGGCTCCTGTGCATCTGCCCCTTCCACTCCCCCTTCCGCAGGTGTTCCTCAGTTAGTGGCAAAGCTTTTGACTGTTCGGCACTCTGTCCCTAAACCTCTCTGCCTTGTTACTTTCCTCATAGAATTAAAACTAATAGATGATTTATCTTCTGTGAAGTGCAATGGGGTCTTTATTACATTAAAGACACTATGTCTCTACCATGATCATGCAAGTCTCACTCAACAACTTGTTAATTGGACTTTAGTGGGTGTATAGTCTGCATGCCCCCCAAAAAACAGGTGCCTTGCACTGGCATGGTCATTATTAGCTGGCTGTGCTGGTCAGTTGCAGTGTTCTCTTCCTGACATTACTTGAAGGGTGAAGTGGTTTGTAGACTGCAGCAGGAACCTCCACCAGTTGTTTCTAGTAGTTGCTGGAAATAACTTGCAGTCCACATTTTTGGCCCATTTTAAGAATGCTTAGCTCCTTCCACCTGTCTGAAAAGCAACTGGTTGAACACATGCACCACAAACATCTCTTTCTATTCTCCCTACCCTCCCAAAGTCGTCTCTGTAATTCAGTTGAAATGATTATCATTCTGGATGATCCCCAAATCTAGCTTGAAAAAAAGGAGCTAACTTAGTAATGATGTTGACAAAATTGAAAGGCTCAACCAGTGAGTGCTGGTGAATTAATGTTTTCAATTGTATTAGCATCCACAATCTTGATGCACATTTTTAGATTTTGAAATCTAAAAATGCTAATTTGAAATCTAAAAATTTTCTATGTTTCTATGAAAAGCTAGATTCTGCTACCTATTGAATTCACAAGTGAATTGTCAGTTTAATCTTTCAAGTGAAATTGGCAATAGTAACTAATAAATACAAACATCTAGACCATGCCTTCTATTGAAGATTGTAATACTGCACCACATGGGGTATGAACAAGGAAAAGCTAAGGATAAATCCTATCAGCATTTTGTGAGAAGTGCAAATGTCTGTCCAATTGTGTAAATGAGCAAGTCCATAGTTGCTGATTTTTTTTTAAACCATTCATTTCTTTAAGTTAGAAGGTAGCTATATATGATAAAGGGAAAGGGAGGAAGTATGTTAACATGATGTGGTCTGGTCCGATATAGGTACTGACTGACTAGGACCATTTTTTTTTGCCACTTAAGTAGAATTAGATAATATAGACTTGCAGGTGCAACTACCCTTTAATTGTATTTACCGTACTGAGACTGACCACTGTTAAAATTGAAATGTTATCTTCTAATGTAGGTACAACTTGTGTGCCAAAAATGTTCACACGATGCTGATGTTGCTTTTTCTGTAATAATGTTTCATTCTGTTCCAGGCTTTCATTAGACCATTCAGAGAACATCATATTGATCCCACTGCTATAACGAGGCATGATTTCATAGAAACAAATGGTGATAACTGTATGCTTACTGTGATTCCCCTGGCTAACATGGCCTACAAGTTTTTTACTCTATCCCCAGGTATGTTGATCTGATTCACTGACTTTACTACAAGTACAATGTGATTGGTGAATAGAACTGGAGTTGTGGAATTAGTGAGGACTAATTCTGTCCTTTTTGAAGGCTTCCCAGCTGGCTCAGTGAATTTATCCAGTGAGCCGATGAGCCATACAGAACAGCAAGATCCCATGTTTCTGCTCCTAGATTATGCTGAGTTAACTGATCTCAGCAGGGGTGGTGGTAGATGTTACAATTGGCCAGAGTTAGCACTTTGAATTGCTATCCAGGAGCCCTTTCTAAAAGTGCTTAGGTGAGGACAGGATTATGTTTGGTTGTGTTACCCTCTACTATCCAATACCCTATTGACATTTGCTGTTAAATTTCACGTGAATAATGAGTAAGGTACTTGAGGGTGATTGGCATCAGTAGCACTGTACCCCAATAAACATTCAGTGCCTCTAGGAGAGGAAGGCAGGGGAGGAAAATGGCAAGAAAAAAGATGTTTAAAATCAATTGTTGTGATTCCTGTTCCATATTCTATCGCCTGGTAACCTACATTTAAACTCCAAGACATGTGATGAGGCATTATATAAGTGCAGGTTATTTTTAATTGGGCCATAATTGCTCTGTGTAGTATAGTGTTGATCTGTGCTGATAGATGGGTGCTGTGGATGTGCAGTAATGTCAATATACTTTGTTCATGTCCCTCTTTATATGCTGTAAGCTGTGGAATGTATAAAACTTAAAAGGTTCCAAGCAAACTGTAAATCTGTATCTTGGCTATTAAATATTGAATAAGTAGATCACAAATCATTATGTTGATTACAAGTTCCACTTTCCCACCATACTCTGTGTAAAGAAATTATCCTAAATTCTTTATATGATCTGTAAGTGGCTATCTTGTGTTTATGCCCCCTCATTCTGGACTCGCCCGCAAGTGGGAACAGTTTCTCCATATAGGAACATATCCACCCTATCGAACCCCTTCATAAATTTAAAGACCTCTATCTGTCTCCTCTTAGACTTTTCTTTTCGAAGGAAAAGAGCCCCAGCCTGCTCAATCTTCCTGATAGTTGCAACCTCTCAATTCTGGTAACACCCTTGTAAATCTTTTCTGCACTTTCTCTAGTGCTTCAATATCCTATATGTAGAATGGAGACCAGAACTGCTCACAGTACTCCAGGTGTGCTCTAACCAAGGATCTATATAAATTTAACATTGCCTCCCTACTTTTGCATTCTATTCCTCTAGAAATGAACCCCAGTACTTTGTTTCACTCTTTATGACCTTATCAACTTGTGTTGCTATTTTTAGTAATTTATGTATCTGTATTCCTCGATCTCTTTGCGCTATTTAGTTTACTCCATTTAGTTTTTTTTAATCTTCCAAGGAATGTGGCTTCCTACTAAAATGAACCACCCCACACATTGCTATATTGAATTTCATTTGCCATTTGTTTGCCCACTCTGGAAGCCTGTTTGTCGTCTTATAATGTGGAGGACTCCACCAAAATACTAGCTATACCCCCAATTTGGTACCATCCGCAAATTTTGACACCATGGGCCCGATTTTAGCAGGGGTGCGGGTTCTCGGCGGGTGGGCAAGCGGGCGTGTGGGTAACGCACCCGGTGAAATTAGTGGGTTTCCCACGCGATCGTAGCAGGCAAACCACTAATTGGAGCCACTTACCTGCTCCTCCGGGTTCCCCGCTGCTGATCTGCGCGTCGGGCGGGCTGCGCGTGCGCAGTAAGATCTGTCAGCTGGAGGCGCTCTATTTAAAGGGGCAGTCCTCCACTGACAGATGCTGCAACCAATAGCAAAGATGACTGCATGGAGCAACCCAGGGGGAAGGCTGCTCCCAGTTTAATGATGCCTCACCCCAGGTATCAATACATGGGGTGAGGAGGAGGGGGAGGACAGAGATCTTCCACCTGGCGGGCGGGAGGAAGCGGCCCGCCTCCGCCACCAGGAAGGCCTGGTTCGAGGTGGCAGAGGGGGTCACCTGCGCCACCAACATATCGCCCACCTGCACACAGTGCAGGAGGCGGTCCAATGACCTCAGTAGGTCAGCCATAGTGAGTACACGTAGTCTTTCCCCTACACTCCGTCTGCCACATCACTGCCCCCACCCCACATCTCCTTCGGCACTGCCAACACTACTCTGTCACATCACCCCTCATACCCACTCAAACCCCATCCTCATATTACCTGCACCTACTCACCCCGCCACTACCACGCAACCCAATCCTCATACAATCTCATGGCTCTATCCCATACTCGCCCTCTCGTGCATCTCTCTCACGGCCAGCCTCACTCAACCTGCCACCACCTGTGCTGCAGCCACAGGGCATGCATCACATATGTGCAGTAGGCAGCGTAAGGCAAACGTGTCGTGAGCATGAAGGGGATGCACAAGGGTGTTTGAGGGTTTGTCATGGGTGTTACTTATATTGAATTTTTGAACAACTCACATTACATATTATATTGGCACCACTACTGCCATGTCTTCGCGAATCCTGTCCGGTTTGTGCAATAATGCCCGCTCCTGGGTATCACTGAGGACCCACCACTGATGCCACCCATTGTGTCACTGCAGAGTGGGTGTAGGTGTATTTGCAGGGCTCTTCTGCGCAGACGAGTGAGACATCAGCGATGTCCCCGGTTGCACCCTGGAAGGCTGTGGAGGAGAAGTTCGGGAGGGCAGTGGTGACTTTAACAGCGACAGGTCAGAAGATGGTGCACGGGCCAGCCAGGAGCAGCTTGGCATGAAAGAGGCTGCAGATGTCCACGGCTACATGTCGAGTGACTCTGAGCCTCCGTGTGCACTGCTATTCAGAGGTCCCGGAGGCTGAGCCTCGGCCTGTGGACCCTGTGGCGAGGGTAGTGCCCTCTGACTCATCTCTCTCTGCGGTAGCCCTCCCTCCTGCTGTACAGGTGGATGTGTCACAGCACTGTTGTGGAGCTCCACTTGTCAGAGGTGGATGGCAAGGCTGGTGATGCTGTTCGCCCTCCGAGGAGCTCATGACTGCAGCTATGGCGGCCCCCATCCACAAGATGTACATCTGAGGGGGTCCGCAAGGTAGGTACATGTCTCCGGACCCCGGGGTAAGTGTGCAGGTTGGTGACTTTGACCGTCAGGAGGAGGGTGGTGGAGGCCAAACTTTGTCCCAAGTGACAGAGTGGCCTCCTGCAATGGGTGAGGGTCTCCCCCCGCCTGTCAAATGGACCTTTGCAGCTGCCACAGGCTGACAGCTGCAACACGTCCATTTGATCTGGGAGTGTTTCCCCCAGTGTGGGAAACAGTCCCATGTTGATCCAAAATCTCACAGTTCCTTAATCAGGTCAGTCAATGACCTGAAATAGCTAAGTAAATACTCTCAAGTGGCATCCCGCTGGCTTTAATTGCCTACGGGATTCCCACCAGCGGGGGCTGCGCGCGCACGCCGGCGCGTCAGCGGGGAACCCGGAAGTGGGCGGGATCGAGGCGGGATCCTGGGTTTCCCGATTTTCAAGGCCCCCCCGCCGAGAACGCACCCGATAGCTGGTGCTAAAATCGGGCCCCATATCTCCAATTTCTGAATCCAAGTCATTTATGTATAAATGTTGGCCAGGACGCTGGGAGAACTCTGCTACTATTTCAAATAATGCCATGGGAACTTTTACATTCAGCTGACGGGAGACGGGGTCTTAGTTTAACGTCTCATCTGAAAATTTCACCTAAACCTTGCGTGCTGGATGTTTTCAGCCACTGTGGATACGTGCTGTGCATGTGTGAGAGATGTAACATAGGAATTGTAGTTTTTCACCCTGCTCTTGTGGAACTAAAATAGCCAGAATGCGCCATGACAATGTGTTACATGACAACCAGGCAGAAAATTTACAAATAATGGCGAGACACAAATGGAAAGGAGATGGGGATTCAAAAAAATTCATTTTTTCCCCCCAGCTTTTTATATAACTTTAGCTATTAATTTTCATTTAACAGTTTAAGATGTTTGGGTTGTCACTGATGTTTGCACCAGCAGGGAATATTTATAAGGTACATTGATGCTGGTCTCAGATATTGCAACTGAAGTCAGCCCAGGATATTACATGTTCAAGATCATGATTGCTGGAGATTCAACTGTGGGAGAAGCTTTTGGTGCAGTGCTACACAACAACTGCCTTTTGCAAGATCCATAGATCTACCATAAGTAATGATGTGGAGATGCCGGTGATGGACTGGGGTGGACAAATGTAAGGAATCTTACAACACCAGGTTATAGTCCAACAATTTTATTTTAAAATCACAAGCTTTCGGAGATTATCCCCTTCGTCAGGTGAGTGAGTGAATAAGAGGTTCTCAAATCGCATATCTTATATTAGGCTGGGACACCATCACACCAATCAAAAGGTGTCGTTGGTGTTCAGACAGGTTAGCCACGGAAAACAGTAGGTCCCAGTATGCTGAATACACATTGTGTCAAATTACACAGACAGAGAGAAAGAGACCCAAAAAAAAGAGAGAGAGAGAGAATATTAAAAACAGATAACTTTTATTTCCCCTTGCTGGTGGGGTTACGTGTAGCGTGACATGAACCCAAGATCCCAGTTGAGGCCGTCCTCATGGGTGCGGAACTTGGCTATCAATTTCTGCTCGCCGATTTTGCGTTGTCGTGTGTCTCGAAGGCTGCCTTGGAGAACGCTTACCCGAAGATCGGTGGCTGAATGTCCTTGACTGCTAAAGTGTTCCCCGACTGGGAGGGAACCCTCCTGTCTGGCGATTGTTGCGCGGTGTCCGTTCATCCGTTGTCGCAGCGTCTGCATGGTCTCACCAATGTACCATGCTCTGGGGCATCCTTTCCTGCAACGTATGAGGTAGATAATGTTGGCCGAGTCACAGGAGTATGAACCATGTACCTGGTGGGTGGTGTCCTCTTGTGTGATGGTGGTATCCGTGTCGATGATCTGGCATGTCTTGCAGAGGTTGCCATGGCAGGGTTGCGTGGTGTCGTGGATGCTGTTTTCCTGAAAGCTGGGTAATTTGTTGCAAACGATGGTCTGTTTGAGGTTGGGTGGCTGTTTGAAGGCGAGTAGTGGAGGCGTGGGGATGGCCTTAGCGAGGTGTTCGTAGTCATCGATGACCTGTTGAAGGCTGCGGAGAACATGGCGTAGTTTCTCCGCTCCGGGGAAGTACTGGACGACGAAGGGTACTCTGTTGGTTGCGTCTCGTGTTTGTCTTCTGAGGCGGTCTATGCGATTCTTCGCTGTGGCCCGTCGGAACTGTCGATCGACAAGTCGAGCGTCCTATCCCATTCTTACGAGGGCGTCTTTCAGCGTCTGTAGGTGTCCATCGCGTTCTTCCTCGTCTGAGCAGATCCTGTGTATTTGTAGGGCCTGTCCATAGGGGATGGCCTCTTTGACGTGGTTGGGGTGGAAGCTGGAAAAGTGGAGCATTGTGAGGTTGTCTGTGGGCTTGCGGTAGAGTGAGGTGCTGAGGTGCCCGTCTTTGATGGAGATTTGTGTGTCCAAGAAAGAAACCGATTCTGAGGAGTAGTTCATGGTGAGTTTGATGGTGGGATGGAACTTGTTGATGTTATCGTGTAGTCTCTTCAGTGATTCTTCGCTGTGGGCCCATAGGAAGAAAATGTCGTCAATGTATCTGGTGTATAGCGTTGGTTGGAGGTCCTGTGCAGTGAAGAAGTCGTGCTCGAACTTGTGCATGAAAATGTTGGCGTATTGGGGTGCGAACTTGGTCCCCATGGCTGTTCCGTGGCGAGACCATGCAGACACTGCAACAACGGATGAACGGACACCGCGCAACAATCGCCAGACAGGAGGGTTCCCTCGCAGTCGGGGAACACTTTAGCAGTCAAGGACATTCAGCCACCGATCTTCGGGTAAGCGTTCTCCAAGGCGGCCTTCGAGACACACGACAACGCAAAATCGTCGCGCAGAAATAGATAGCCAAGTTACGCACCCATGAGGACGGCCTCAACCGGGATCTTGGGTTCATGTCACGCTACACGTAACCCCACCAGCAAGGGGAAAAAAGAGTTATCTGTTTTTAATATTCTCTCTCTCTCTGCCTTTTGGATCTCTCTGTCTGTGTAATTTGACACAATGTGTATTCAGCATGCTGGGTCCTACTGTTTTCCGTGGCTAACCTGTCTGAATACCAACGACACCTTTTGATAGGCTGGGACACCATCACACCAAATATAAGATATGCGATTTGAGAACCTCTTATTCACTCACTCACCTGACGAAGGGGATAATCTCCGAAAGCTTGTGATTTTAAAATAAAATTGTTGGACTATATCCTGGTGTTGTAAGATTCCTTACATCTACCATAAGTAAGGCAGAGGAAAAAATATATATCTATTATAATTATGTAAATAGTTAAGGAAAAAGATTTTGGCGAGGATGGATGAACAAAAAAGTAGTTGCAGCTGTTTTTTTTTGCTCCAAATCTGCCCTGCTTACAAACAAAATAGGTCACTAAGTTGGCAGGCTTTTATGGTTTCAAGGGTAATGTCACAGTGACCGTGCAATGGATGTGAGGGACAACTGATGTACACTCGAACGCAATGTTTTTCATGAACTTGTTACTTATGTTGATTTCAATGTGCCAAACTGTAAATAAGCTTTTGTATTAATTATAGTTGAGTGCCTGTATGCTTCTTGGAAAAATTAAATAGCTTGTTTGTAGAAATCTGGCAAACGTTCCACCTGTAAAGCAAGTTTCCACATACTTGTAACCTTTATCTAGTTTCTCTTTTTTTTAAAAAAGTAATTTCATTTTTCCAAAAAGACCCCAGAGAACATTAGGAAATGATCAACTGTCATGGTTTAGTTACTAATAAAATCGATGTTTCCTCTTACAATATCAAGCTCTCATAGGATAAGTAATTTTTTTTCCCCAGAACGTACATAGATGTCTTTATAAAATTGGAGGGAGGAAGGAAATGAGGAAGCCTCCCCCCTTAAGAGTCACTGGTTCATGTACTATTGCCCAGCTAAGACTGTTAGATCGCTGCTTGTGCCGCTATTGGAAAGTACCAGTTTTAACTACCCCCATGAGGAGAAGTGCTTGGTCATCACATAATGCTGCTACTTGACAGTATGGCCAAGATTGGGAATGTGTGTGGGAGTTTCTGAACATGAAACTGCAAGCTACATTTTCTCCTAAAACATAATTTTAGTGATTTTCTTTCCTACCTCTCCTCCTTTTCAAAGGATTAAAAAGAACTACTGTTAAATCAGCGCTCTAGTGCCAAGATTCTTGCTGAGTGGGAGGCCAGTAGGCAATGCTCCATGCATGTCCTAGAATGCATATGTAGATCGTTGCTCCCACTCCACAGCAATGAAAGCACCCATTATAACTGCATTTCAAGTGTTATCAGGGAACTGCAATCAGTACTATACCAATTGGAAAATGTGACATTGGTATGTTTGGGACATAATTAATCAACTTTAGACATCATTCCTTTTAATTAAAAGTTCATTCAATTTAATTATAATGGATGTCATTTCGAAAATTCTTATACCTCCCTCATTTGACACGCAGCAAAAATTACTGAAGAGCACCACCTGCAGGTTTATTGGAGTTTTAAAGCTAAGTGAATCTACCTTTTGTGCATTAATGCAGTGTATGAACCAAGATTCACAATATGGCACTTGCAAGTGTTTTGGGATTCCTTTTTGAGAAGTTTACTTTTAAATACTGCAAACTTAGCAAAATTTAAGCAGCTGGTTATTAAATGCCTGTAAAGAGTGGTTTACCAAGGTGTGTCTACTATGGAAATTTTCTACAGCTGTCTAAATGCTTTAAGTTAGCATTCCTTCATAAGTTAAATTTCAGTCACATTCAAGATGACATTCTGAGACGCACAGTGAAAATTTCCACCGGTAGTATATCTGCTGCTTGGAGGGGTAAGAGTCAACAAGTTTTTGTGTTTATAGCAAGAAGGTTCCTACCGATTTCAGTGCTCCCTACTGGTCTAAATGTTTGCAACTACAGTAATACCACGATTATTTGCTGCAATGGAGGGTGACCCCACCCCAGGTGGATAATCAGAGTTCCAGTAAACAGACCTCAGATAGCAATAGGATGAGGTAAACAAGGTATTTTAAACTTAAGTATTGAAAGTTTAGTCTCAAAGTACAAATTACTAAAAGCTTTAATTTAGTTAAATGAGTATATTTGAGGTCAAAAAAATGATTTATTTCAGCTCTTTGCAGAAGTGACTTAAGTAAAATTATGCAGGACATTTCTTAAAAGCTCACGTTTCATCAGATTACTGGTCAGTCCACTGATGTGCCCCAGCTCAACTCCAGTGAAAACCTCTGCTTTCAAGGTCATACTGTATCCATAACTGGAATGAAACTCAGTAGGATGAAAAGAATCCTAATCCCCAGGTGATTGCAAACCGCCCATGGGTGACTTCTGTTGAACATCACTTGGGTCCTGTTGGCAAAGTGAGATATAGATTTTCAACTGTTTTTCCTGTTGGTAAGAACAACTAGGTTGTTTCATGGAATAGGAGCCCATGGCACATAGGTGCTGGGACAGCCAATTAAGGTGGCTTTAGTCTCATCTATGTTGAGCTGTAGAAAGTCAGTTTATTCAGGACTTGATGTCAAACAGTACCAGAACATTCCCTGAATGAAAGGTAGTGACAGAGATAGAATATGGTGATTAGCGATGAGGGCAGCATAGAGGTGAGCAATAAAGGGAGAGGTGTAGCATAATGAAGGCTACTGCAAGTACTGAAGGAAATATAGGGTCTACCTGGAACTGAGAAAGCAGTGCCACTGGGCTGTACCACAGGAGAAGTGGTGGAGTAGAATGGAGTGGTCAATAGTTTTGAAGGCAGCAAGAAAGAATAAACTTGCGCTTGTATGGCGTCCTATCATGTCCCTCAGTACAGTACCCCCCCATAGGACAAGGAATATTAATATCTGCAACCTGAAGCTTTTGAATTAGCCTGCTTACTTACTGCCACATTGTGGATCAATTTTGTGCAGTGGATGGGTATGAACTAGAAACCTGGTTGGCAGAGACTGAAGTTTTTAAATGATTGTGTTGCAGGCTTGAACTCAGCTAGTGGAGTTAAGGTTTTGCACAGATGGCATTAGTTCTACCTCATTTTACACCTTCGTTGCAGCTATTCTAAATGCAGAATACACTGCACTGACACCTGTTTGATCAAGAAGCTGAATGTTGTGACCAAGATGAGGATGTTTAGATTCAAATTCTCTGTCCTTTATTTCTTTATGAAGATTCACCAGATGCAAATACTGATTTCACACCAACCAACATTTACCCCAGTCAATAGTTATAAAAATGGTTACAAATTTCAAGGGTGAGCAGATTAATGTCAGGTTAGTAGGATTTACAGTCATCTTTAGACCAATTGGGTAATCAGTGCCATAGAAAACTGATTGTCTAAAGATATTGAGTAATGGTGTGGTATACATATATGCACTTTCAAAACATTGTTTGGTAGCCACTGTCTTTTTGTATGCTTCTAATTGAGATATATTTCCTTCTACAGAGGCCATGTATGGTACATATCCTTGGGAGTGCTATGTCTTTTCTCTTGGATTATTTGTGACACTGACCAACCAGATTCACAAATGGTCTCATACGTATTTTGGACTTCCTTCATGGGTCTGCTTTTTGCAGGACTGGCACATCATTCTACCCCGAAAACATCATCGTATTCATCATGTATCTCCACATGAAACCTACTTCTGTATCACCACAGGTCAGCAATTGGAATCCGGCAGCTATATATGGACTTTAAAACTTGCATTTGTTGCTTAAGTTTCCTAATTATGTGCATTTGTAGCTATACAGCCAAAACCCTAACCAGCTTTCTGTATTGATGCTGTAGTTCAACAGTCTGGCTTTTGGAGTAGGGGGGCAGGAAGGAAGCTGGGCTAATTGTTCATAGGAACAATAATGTTAGACGTCCCTCATTCATTTTAAAAATTCTATTACATATGTGGCTACGTCAAAGCCCTTTTTAATTACCTTGCCGATCAATGTATAGCAAAGCCAAACTCTGAAGTAACATCTGCACCAAAGGGACCTCTGTTTCTTATTTTGCAGGATTCACTAGCAAAATAAGGAATACAGGTCCCACTGGCGCAGATGAAAAAAACGATATTTCATCTTCTATGAAAAAAAACTTGCACTTAGTGTTTTTTTCAAACACGTTGATGGTGCATCAGAATAAGCATATTAATTCACTGCCACAGAAAAGTGGGCCAAGAGTTCATGTCTATGATTGGCCATTTGTTGAGTTCCCAATCTCAACCAAGTGAGTTGCTTAGTGGAGTCTTGATTGCTTGGAGGAGAGAACTTCTGAGTCAGGTTACCTTGAGTGACTCAGCAGTGGTGTTGCTTGAAGCCTGCCAACAGGTTACCTGGCTGATCTCTAAACCTGCATATGGTGTGGAATATCTGAAGTGTGGGTTATTGTGCAAAACACATCAACAGCTCTCTGGTATTTTCACTAAACAGTTAGGTTAGGTGTGAAATGAATGCAGTATGAACCTCAATTTGTACATGTCTAGACTCCATTATAGATAAACCTAATATGATTTTTTTGTTCTAATTAATGATGCTAATTAAATTGGTAACTACATAGAGTATTATGCCTATTTTTTAAAATTTGGAGATCATAATGTTTATATTTTAATATTTTAAGGTTGGCTGAACTATCCCCTGGAGAAAATAGGATTCTGGAAAACCCTAGAGGACATTATCCAAGGACTAACTGGAAATAAACCCAGAGCAGATGATTTCAAGTGGGCTCAGAAAACAAAGTAACCTTTTGCCAATGTTTTGACTTTTAAACTACTTTTTGCCAACCAATTGTACCAGCCAAATCTATAACTACAGTCTGAAGAAGGTACACCCTGGAAGCACATACCCACTCCAAAAGTAATGACTCATAAAACTGAAAGAACTTGAATGTATTTGAATAGTGATCCTTTGCTGTAACCAATTCTGTTTTTCAAATTGGAATATATGCATTTTAACATTCACAGTGTAATATGAAAACATAGAATGTGCATTGCACTTGAATTTATGTTAACTAGATCAATAGAAGTATGTTCTAGGGACACTATCATAAAACGGCAGAAATACTGGAATTTTAAGAGGGTAAATCTTAGGGATGGAAATGCTACAACATTGTGGTGTCCATATGGTGCTTGCTTATTTTGTGTATTATAATACTGAAAGCCTTAAAAAAAAACTTTTGTTTGCCAGAAATATGTAACTTTAAAGTATTATTTTGAATGTGTATATAGAAAATTCAAAACTGCTGCATACTAGTTATTGTTGAATTTAAAGTCGTACTTTACAAGTGCTTGCATATAGTGATAGACAATTTGGCCTGAGTTCTCTCCGTTTTTCCTCTTATAGCTGCTTAAAATACAAGCAGCATTTAACTCTTACATGAGTGGCTCAATATTAATGTTTCTAATATAACTCCATTCTGTTGTCCAGTATTTTATGATGAGGAACTATTCTGGAAGGTTTAACAAGGTTTGAAAATCACTCCATCACAGGATTCCAAGGCTTTATAAGACCTAGGAATATTCAGCACTTTCCACATTATCAGCCATTTAAATTTATTATTGATTTTCAATACTTGTTGGTGAGATGGCTTGATGTACTTATGGCTTCAAATATAATTGCCAAATAACAAATTGAACCATTCCTAACAGCTGTAAATATGTGAATCCCGCCTCTAGAATTAAGGAATATTTACATTTTACTGGTCACCTTGTAAACATTGCCTGTATAGGTTGATATTGCTTCTTAAATGCTAGTGTAACTACTGTAAATAAAGCCAAGGCCAACTATTCTGACAACTCAGAGCCTGCCTCATTAGAAATGTTACCATGATTTGAATTAATAAAGGATCTCCACTCCTAGGACTAGCAAATTTGTATAATGCAGTTATTCGATATACTCACTTTAACCACAGTGAGGGAATTCTTAGTTTTTAGAACTCTCCCATTAGAACCCAGCTTTTTTTTTAGAAAAAATACACTATTATATTGAATTGTGTCCATTCATGTGCACATTTTGGCTGCCGCTCCAGACTTGAGCCCATTACTTCTATTTCGGGGATTTTTTTCTTTATTGGCCCCTGTCGGGCCCCTTCTCTCCTGCCTCCTTCCCTTACAGTCACCTTTCATTTCTCTCTGCTTGGGTACTTTGCCCCCTACCCCAACCCATCACTACTCCTCTGCCTTCCTACTCTCGTCACAATTCCAGACTTAAATCTCCCTTCGATAAGTCCACAGCTACTTTCTGTGCCTCTCTTGGCATTCTCTGAAGGGGCCATTGAAGCACCCATCGCAGTCTCCTTATAAGAGCAACCCAAATTGCCACATCTTCCTGTCGCTGTCCTTCCTGCCCAACGCACTCATTGGCTAATCTTGGCAACCTCCTTCCCATCCCGCTCACCTCATCCACCACTGTCACATTGGACTCTGCCAGTGGACCAACCATAAACCCTCCTCCACATTTCATTCAAACATAAACATACAAACATTCGTAATTGACGGGGCAGGAAAAGACCAGCTGGTTCATCAAGCCTATTCCACACCATGATAGCCAGACCACCATGGTTAAACACTTCTCTGCTTCTCTGACCTCAAGTGCCATGTAATTTCCTGGGAGAGGCAAAAAAGCAAGGCCAATAAAGGGGAAAAAAATACACTCAAATTCCTCTCTGACCCCCCTCAGGCACTCAAAACCATTCCAGGAGATTATATGGACCAAGTGTAATCTATAAAAGACACTTACCTTCTATATGATGCGATCTCTGCCCCAGTCAGGAACTGGTCCAGCTCCTCCTTGAAGGCAGGCAGAGTGTTAGCACCCACTACACCAGCCGGCATTATATTTCAGAGGCTCACAATTCTCGTGGGTGGGAAGAAAGAACTGCCTAACATCCAGTCTATTCCTGCTCTTCATAGTTTAAACTTGCTTCGATCAATAGGGATGCTATCCACCCCTTTTATTTTATACACCTATCATCGGGTCATCTTTAAGTCTACGTTGCTCTAAAGTAAATAGACAAAGGTCCTCGAGCCGATCTGAGTAGCTGAGGTTCTTTAAGCTAGGAATAATTTTCGTAGCTCTCCTCTGGACCTTTTCCAAAGCCGTTATCACCCACCATGTGGGGGGACCAAAACTGGGCACAGTACTCTAGATGCGGTCTGACCAGCAACCTGTGCAGTGTCAAAATGGTGTCCTTTGATTTATACTGACTGGTTGTATTAATACAACCCAATACCTTTTTTAGCTTTAGCTAGTTTCTCTACATTGATCATGAACCTTAAGTGATCTGGGCACAATAACCTCAGATCTTTTTGTTGCTGTATGTCCATAACCTCCCATTTCCCTCCATAATGTTGATTCACTCACTATCTAGGCCATTCCCTTATTGTAGACAATTGGAATAACATCCTGACTTTTGCTGAAACTTGGCTCATATGTGGCAAAACCGTGCCTCAGAGTAGTGGCAACTTGTCACTACTCCAGGCTATATTTTCCACCACCTGCCCCACTTAACATGCCGCAGTGGCGGTGTGTCCCTTATCACCAAATCACATCTTGGTCTCTTCCTCTACTCTGATATTTTCTCCTGCTACTTACTTTGTTCCGCCTTTCCTTTCAAATCCTTGTTGGCTACTGCCCTTCCCCAGCCCTACCCTGAGTTTCTCACCAAGACATCCTCCTTTCTTTCCTCCCTCAGCCACTGCCTAAAGTGACTCCTCACGCTCTCTGATTTCAATCTTCAGCTCAGCTCCCCTTGTCCGCTATCCTCCCTAAATCTCCCTCCATATAAACTCTCCTACCCATATTCACGGCCATCCCCTCGACCTTGTCTTCTTGCCTAGCCCTTCTACGCTCAAGGTCTCGTCACAGAACGGACCATTTCTTCGTATCTTTCACCACCCACGTCCTCTACCCCCTTCCAATCCCATTTTCTTGCGTCACCATTCCTGAGAAAAATCTCTAGGTCAAATCACTTACAATTGCACTTTCTAAATTCAATCTGCCTAATCTTGATCCTCCATTCACTATAATTCTTCTGCAACTGTTGATCTGCTCGATCACTCCCTCACATTCAACTTTTACGCCCTTGTCCGGAGCAAAAAGTTTGGTCTTTCCCATCCCGCTGCCAAGGCCCCCATCTTTGCTCCCTCAAATCCACGGGACACAGATTTGAGCATAACTAGTGTGTCACTGTTTTAGCCATCCATCACCAGATCTCGTTGGACCACATCAAGTGCCGACGGGCTTTGCTTTCCTCTGCCAAAACCACCCAATACTCCAGGATTATCCTGGCGAGCAGAGATAACCCTTAACTTCTTTTCTCAACTACCAACTGTCTCATTAAACCCCTCTCCCCTGCCCCCTCACCTCCAACAAGTGCGAGGTGCTCGTGGACTTCTTAGTCACTAAATTGAGACCATTCGTTCAGCTGCTTCCTCTTGCCTACCAAGCCAAATCTACCCCCAGGTTCCCCCTGGCCTAGCAGTGAACCTGCATGTTTGTTTCCTTTCTTTCCTATCTTCATGTCCTCTGAGCTTATCATGTCCTCTCTGAGCTAATCTTGCCCACGAGGCCCACTTCTTACTCTCCTGACCCCAATCCCATTAAATTGCTGACCACCTAACTTCCCTTCCTGCTCTGCATGCTGGCTGACATTGTAAATGATTCCCTCTCCTCAGGACTCCTTTCCTGGGGGGGAAAAAAAAAACACCTTTTGACTACTCTAGCCTTGGCAATTACAGCCCCCTCCAACCTGCTTTCCTCTCAAGTCACTGTGTTGTCGCCTCCCAAATCCGTGCCTATCTTTTCCTGCAACTCCATGTTTGACTCCCTCAATCAGGTTTCTGCCCCACCACATCACTGAAATAGTCCTAACCAAAGTCGCATGACATTTTCTGTAAATGTGACCGTGGTGCATTATCCCTCCTTGTCCTCTTTGAAGCCATCTTCTTTGAAGCCATCTTCTTTGTCCCTTGCCACAAATGCTGTACCCTCGCCACTGACTCCATCCCAATTCCAGGCTATTGTGCATAGCTGAATTACACTCTTAGTAATCTCAGTGTCTTATCTGAGCTGAGCTTCCAACCCCATATACACTCCATCACAAAGAGCCCTACTTTCACCTCTACAACATCAGCTCTCTCAGCCCATCTGCTGCTGAAACCCTGATTCATGCCTTTGTCATCACCAGACTCTACTATTCCAATGCTTTCTAGGCCAGACTCCCATCCTCCAGCCTTTAAACTTCAGCTCACCCAAAACTCTCCTGCCCACATCTTATCCCACTCACCCATCAGCCCTATATTGGTCGGTCCCCCAACGTCTCCAATTTAAAATTCTCTTTCTAGTGTTTAAATCACTTCAAGGCCTTGCCCTTCCCAATCTCTCTAATCTTCTCTAGCCCCACGACCCTTCTCCAGAACTGTTTTTCTTCCGACTCTGGCCTTTGGTACATTTCCCCACCCCCCCACTTTTGCCCCGCCATTAACGGCCATGTCTTCAGCTATCTAGACCCCATGCTCTGGAATTCCCTTCCTAAACTCCTCCATCTCTCTACCTCACTCTCTTCCTTTGACCTTCCTTACAACCCACCTCTTTGTCCAAGCATTTGGTGAACCCATCTCCTCCTTTGGATTGGCTCTGTGAATGGCATTGGTATGGTTTTCTATGTAAAAGGCACAATATAAATGTAAGTTGTTGAAACTTACCAGTTTTCTGGTGAGCAAATCTGTGATTTTTAAAAATAAAAACTGCAACAAAAAAGTGCCCAATGATGATGGGTTAGCTATGAAAGGGATCCAAAACTTGTACATTGCGTATTGGTGTATCTCTAATTTCGTAATTTGTGTGTTTAACTGCTTTCGTTTTGGCAAAGCAACTTTGTTTTATTTGTGTATGCAGGGCTTATATTTAATGCTGTCAAAAGGTTTAGTTTTTGCTAGCTTCTCTTCCCAAACTTTAAGTCAACTTTCATCATTAAATCTTACTATCTTGTATCTAATAATTCCTTTCCACTCTCTTTCCCACCCCCCCCCCCCCAAATACTGGCCAACAATGTTGTTTGTGTGTGTTTTTAATTCATTTTTCTAGTGAGCATGATAGTTACCAGCAGTACATTTAAATAAAACTAATTAAATGTGACTTCTGTGTATGGTTTGCAAGGTGGTGAGATTCTTTTATTACACAGTATATAAATCAACATTAAAGTTCGTGAACAAGACATGTTTGCAGAAGTAACTTTTTTTTGTACATATTACAAAGTTAGTGTGAAATTGAAGTTATGTTTCACTGAATGTGTAACATTTGATCTGAAGTGCTTATTGTTTTCCCTCTGTAGCAGTGATTTTTTTAAACTAGTTCTGCAAAAACACAAGCTAAAAAAATGTTCATGCCACTGTATTAGGAAAATCAACATTACTGTGTGTGGTCTGGTTATTATCTTTGAAAGGGAAAAAGAAGTTACACTCAAACCATACAGCTGAATGCATGTTTTAGTTTTTAAAAATGTATTATTACAAAGATTAGGTCTGTAACAAACCTTTGGTCCCTGCAAGCTATGTTCAATGAAAAAGCTTTGTTTTCCATCTGTCTGGTTTTAAGCTTTAAACTTGGACCATTCCTGTTTTCCTAACCCTGATCATGCTTACTTTAACTCATGACCAATGTCAAAGTTCTGAAGCTTTACTGGCTACGTCCAGAGCATTGATATTTTTCTCCCACCCCCAATAAAGTTTTTTTTTTAGCCGTATTTTTAGGCTGTGAAGTTCTGATTCTGATTCTCATGATTAACTTCAGCGTGTGCTACAGTGAGCACTCAAGTTAAGGTATGGAAAACATATATTGTAGTTTTATAACTTGCTGAACTAAACTTAATTGGAAAAAATAAAAATCCTGTGATCAAATGCAAAATGTGTCCAGTGATTTTACTTCTGGGAGGAGGAGGGGTGTGTCGTTGCTCTATAATTTTTTAAAAATGAATTTATTAGGGATTGAATTCAACTCTACCTACTTCAATATAGCCATGATGTGGAGATGCCGGTGATGGACTGGGGTTGACAATTGTAAACAATTTTACAACACCAAGTTATAGTCCAACAAATTTATTTTAAATTCCACAAGCTTTCGGAGGCTTCCTCCTTCCTCAGGTGAACGGTGTGGAAATTTCCACACCGTTCACCTGAGGAAGGAGGAAGTCTCCGAAAGCTTGTGGAATTTAAAATAAATTTGTTGGACTATAACTTGGTGTTGTAAAATTGTTTACAATACTTCAATATATGTTAAAGGCACTATCCAGTTGTGCACCTGGATATAATAAATCACAAAAGTATTTGAATAGTTAGCCAAAGTTAATTTGGGTCAGAAGGTTTCCAAGAAAAATCTAATGCTTGAATCGCCAATATCTTCAGCATTTTTGTACTTCAGATCTGTTTTATTGTTGTGGTCACCACCTCTACTGCTTTGTACATCAGTAAAGGCCTTCGCCAGTGTGATAATTGCAATGTTTCAATTCTGCAGTTTGATTATAACCTATCAATTGCAGCCACATATTTGTAGTTCAGATATTCTAGAAAATCTTCCAGAAAAGTGTAACAGAATTGACTCAGTCAGTTGATCTTACCTTAGCAATAAGACATGAATTCATAAGAATCTACCTGCATCTTTCTGGGCAACCCAGAGGACAAACTGTTGACTCAAATGATGCTGTTTGGTGAAAAATAACTCAGTAGGCAGGTTGCTGTGCAGAATTTAACAATGTGATATAACTAACTTCATGAGAAGTGTGTTTACGGTGGTTGAGTAGTTTATAGAAAGCCATATGTGAAGCTGCAAGAAGTTACTTAATTTTGGGCGTTAGAAGCAAAAAAACTGGCACTTAAAAAGGCACTACATAACATAACATATCCCAAAGTGCTTCAGAGGTGAAAATAACCATACACTGAACAGTAGTGGGGAGAAGGATAAGGGGTGGTGACTAAAGGTATAAAGTAAAAGTTAGGCTTTGAGGTGGCAGTTGAAAGAGGGGAGGAAAGAAGAAAAAAAGGGGTTAGGGGAGAGCCTTTGAGTGTGAGGCTGGAGTACTTGAAGGCTCTGGCCGAAGGTGGAGATACAAAATAAGGCAGAGCCAGAAGAATGGAAGGCATGTTTAGGAACAGTGCTGAAGGAGCTTGGAGGGGTAGGAAAGGATGAGGTCACTGAGATAATGTAGGTGGCAGCAAGGATTTTGAAACTGTCGTATGGGGGGAAGGGAGGTATAGTTGCAATGATGGTTGGCAAGGAGAGGAATGATGGAGAAGCGAGACACTGTGAGATGGATGTGGGCAATGGAGTTTTGGATGAATTCCTATTTGCAAGTTTTTAGTAGAATATAAACCAAATGACTTCAATTTTGATTATGTTGAGCTGAAAAACTTCTTGTGCATCCTGGTTATGATGGCAGTTAAGCAACTGGACAACACAGAGGTGGCTAAAGGATTAAGGGTTGTGGCAGTGAAGCAGAGCTGGGTGTCATCAGGATACAGGATACATGTAAAAGCTGACCCCGTGCCGACAAGTGATGTTGTCGAGAGGAACAAATATAAAAGGAAAAAGGGGCCACGGGTGGAGCTTTGGGGCACACTCATAGTGACTGTGTCGGGGCAGAAGCCGTTACAGTTGATGCAAAACTTTGTTGAGACAAGTAGGAATGGAGCCAAGCTAGGCAAGATCACAGAGAAAAGATGGTGGAGGAAGATGGGGTGGTTGATTGTGTCGAATACCACTGAGAGGTCAAGGAAGAATAGCGCACTGCAATAAATGTCTCAAGATATTGTTGGTGACTTTCACTAGGGTAGTCTTAGTGCTGTGGGCAGGGAGAATACCCGATTGAAAGAATGTGAAGAGACAGTGATGAAAGAATTGGTCATAAAACATTTAAGGAATGGAAAGAGGAAGGAAAGTTAGAGATAGGATGATGGATGGAAGGAATGGCGGTGGATTTTTTGAGTGCGGGGTTAATGATGAAAGCCTTGAAGTGTCAGAGGAACACAGCCAGAGGGATCCATTGATGTCAGTGAACTTTGTACTGAAGAGGGATGGTTGTGTGATGAGTTGGTTCTGGAGGTAGGTCTCATGAAAGGGGAGAGTGGTGGGAAATTGGGGAGAAACTTTGACTGATATGGAGGTGGGGTTGCTGAGGGCAGGTCAAAGGAGGAGAGGGTAGCCTAGTGGATGGACTCAATCTTTAAGACAAAGAAATCCAGGAGCTTCTCACATTTGATGTTGGAGGTGAAGATTGAGAGAGGAGAGTTTGTCTTTTGAGAAAAGGAGCCTGGAGTTGACTTTACCTTCCAGGATAATCTTGGAGTAATGGAAGAATTGGATGAGGAGTGGTAGGCATAGTATTACTTTAGATAATAAGAGCCAGATCATATGGTGAACAACGAGGTTAGTCGTGTGCTGCAGCTTGTGGCCCTTGGTTTTAAGAGATAAGAATTGGACTGCAGGAAATGTCCATCAGGGTAAATGATTGTCACCAATGTCTGCTGTCTCTCCTTTGTTTCAAGTGTTGAATATTCCTTCAATTGATTAGATATGGATAGACTTCTTTAATATATTTTTTTCCAAAACCACATAATCTCAACTTTAAGCAGATCAGTAGAAAAGTAAATTCCAACATTTCAAAACTTACTGCTTATGAAGTACCCAAAAAACTGCAATAGGTTTGTACTTTGAAATACTTATGCCTATCTCTTGATTTAAACATTACATTTTTTCAACACTATTTTGATGAAAACAATGTTTGGAACATCATTTGGCTTCAGAAACTCCAGCAATGATTTGAAAAGGAAGTAAGATGCAATTCCAAACAAAGTGATAATATGAGGTAGCAACTGCTCAAATGTTTAATCATCTAGCTAAACAACTCATGATTATTTTTTGCAGAATTTTTGGACATCTTTTTAGTATAATCTAGGTTGTTGCAGGGCACACATTCAAGCTGCAATTTCCAATTGAAACTGTTGACAAGTATCAGTTGGTAGCATTATCACTGGAGTGAAAAGTTTGTAGGTTCAAGCCCCACTGCAGGACTTACTGGACTGACAGCCAAGTGCAGTAGTGAGGGAGTGCTATGTTGTTGCAGGTCCAATCTGTCAACTGAGAATTAAACCAAGGTCTTATCTGCCTTTTCAGGTGGATGTTAAAGATGCCATGGCACTATCCGAAGAGTGGGGATTCTTCATGTGCACGAGCTTACTTTCCTTTCTCAAACACCACCACCAAAAGACTAATTAACTGGTCATTCTTCTCATTTGATTGATTCTTCTCACTAGATTGATTCCTGGGATGAGAGGGTTGTCCTATGAGGAGAGATTGAGTAGATTGGGCCTATACTCTCTGGTGTTTAGAAGAATGAAAGGTGATCTAATTGAAATATATAAGATTCTGAGGGGGCTTGACAGGGTAGATGCTGAGAGGTTGTTTCCCTTGCCTGGACAGTCTAGAACTAGGGGGCATAGTCTCAGGATAAGGGGTCGGCCATTTAAGACTGAGATGAGGAGGAATTTCTTCACTCAGAGGGTTGTGAATCTTTGGAATTCTATACCCCAGAGGGCTGTGGGTGCTGAGTTGTTGAGTATATTCAAGGCTGAGATAGATAGATTTTTGGACTCTAGGGGAATCAAGGGATATGGGCTGGAAAGTGGAGTTGAGGTCAAAGATCAGCCATGATCTTATTGAATGGCTCAGCAGGCTCGAGGGGCCGTATGGCCTACTCCTGCTCCTATTTCTTATGTTCTTTAGTGTTTGGGAGACTTGCTATGAGCACATTGGCTGAAATTTTTACTTACATAACAAATGATTGCACTTCAACAATAATTCATTGTTTGTGAAGTGTCTTGGGATGGATTGAAGATGCATTGTGGTGCTATATCAATGCAAGTTCCTTTTTCTTTAGTATAGATTCCCTATCGATGAAAGATTTTGTGCATGATGGAGCAAGAGGCAACTTTATTGAAGTTCTTACTTTATTTTTGAAGTACACACTAGATACTTTGACTATATTTCAAACTTCAGAAGTGTCAAAAATTAGATCACGAAGAACTCTCTTTTCTGCTAATCCATGCTGGTTGGATGTCATATGCAGTCTGATCGTGTTAAACCTAGAAGTACGATTTGCTCACCCCTTCTCAGACTTTGTACACTACCTAACATCTTTACAGTCAGTCATAAAGAGGCCTACGTACTCCAGCTTTAGATATCGGTGATGATTTGGCATTGAGAGATCAAAAATTTATATTTTCTAATCAAAGCCCAAATTTGTAATTTGTTTTGCAAATTAAAGAGAAAGAATACAGTTAATTTTGCCAATGCTAAGGAACATTGATATCTCTAATTGGCCCTATCCTTTCTTTACCTATTTATTCTACGTTTTTTAAAAATCCTTTATTTTTCCCTTTGTGTTACCTGCCAGTCTATCCTCAAACCCTCAGCCTTTCTAAACTTTTGCTTCCCCTCTATTTTCTATATTGATCGGCAGCCCATCTACCACCTCAAACATCCACTCCCTCCACCATCAGCGCACGTGGCTGCAGTGTGTGCTATCCATAGGACGCACTGCATCAACTCGCCACATCTTCTTCATGAGTACCTCCCAAACTCGAGACCTCCACCATCTAGAAGGACAAGAACACCATCCCGACTTGGACATATATCAGCATTCCTTCATCGTCACTGGGTCAAAATCCTGGAACTCCCTACCTAACAGCACTGTGGGAGTACCTTCACCACATGGACTGTAGTGGATCAAGAAGGCTCACTGCCAACTACTCAAGGGAAACTAGGGATGGGCAATAAATGCTGGCTTTGCCAGCGACACCCCCGAAAATAATTTTTTTAAAAACTTCCCCTCTACTTTCTATATTATGCTTGATTTTCTTTTGTGTTACTAGGCCTAGAATTGTCACATGCCTCTTTTTAAGTCTCATTTTAATTTGAACTTCTTTACTCATGCAAGGTTGCAACCCCTTCACATTTTTGGGAACACATCTAGTTTTCACCCGAAGAATCGTGTGTTTTAACATTTCCCATTGTCTACTCTTATATCACAATTTTTCTTTCCAATTTATCTAGGCTAAGTCCCCTTTTCAACTCATCGAAATTTTTTTCCTGTCACGTATATCTTCGACTGTTCCCTCTCCTTTTCAGTTTTTATAACAAACCTAATTATGTTATGGTCGCTGTTTGGCAAGAATGCTCAACCACGATTTCCTCAGCTGGGCAAACATTACAAATACGAATGAAAAGAAACAAAGTGCAAGTGCTTGCAATATGAAACAAAAACAGGAGATGCTGGAAATAAACACCAAGTCAATCAGCTTAATAAGTAAAAAAAGACCAAAAAAAAGTATAACTCCTACCGTAACCTGCCTTTTCCGTTTAACTGAGGCTGAATGAGCTGTTGTGCACTTTCAGCATTTTTTTATTCCTAGAATGGAACAAGACTGCCCTTGTAATTAAAAAAAAAGCTTTAAATACATGTAAATAGCTTTAGATATATGTAAATTAATTTGGCAGATCAATATTGGAAGAATTGCATCCCACTAGTGCAATGCTCCACCCGCTAATATAGGCTCACTGCAGACTTGCAGTACTCACCACACAGAGTTTGCGCCTCTCAGCTCGCTCAGTTCTGCACCCGAAAGAGGGCAGCTGTGCTGGGCTGCGCTCGCGTGCACACGCACGCACGTACGTCGCCGTGCCCGCGGCGCGCGGTCCCGCCGCATGTTCCCGCGTTTAATGACGTCACGACCGGAGGAGGTCAGCAGCGACCGGTAGCGGCACAAGATGGCGACCACCGGGAGTAAGAGTGAGTCGGGGCAGTGGGTGTGGGTGCTTTTTTTCCTCGCTTTATAAAAGTCTCCTTTCTGGGCCCTGCTATCTCGAGTTAGCCGGTCCTTGATCCGAATGCGGTCTCTTTCCTCGTTACTGGGAGCCGCTGGCTCCTGGGGAAGGGCCCGGGCAGCCGCGTCTGGAGGTTAGTTCGAAGCCTGCGATAATCTGCGCCGTTAGTGTTTGTGTGGGTAACTCGAGCCGCTTTGGTTTCGTTTTCATTGAGGAAATTGCAATCCATCAACAGCCCCGACCGGCCTATCGGATTTGTCAGCGGGAGGGAGGGAGAAAGAGAAAGCGTATTTTAATCGGAAATAAAACATCGCCGAGTTTTTTTCTTTAATGCCATTATCTTATTTTATCGGAAGATAGATGTCTTTATTCACCTCGACAGAGGCAGGTTGCGGTAGTGCTGCTGCCGTAGCCTTGCTGCGGTTGGCCTCCTATGGGTGAGGCTGCGCCGCTTTTTCTCTGTCCTTTTCTGGGGTTCACGTTTTTTGCCCGCAAATACGTCGGCCACGCAGGCCAGCGTCTTGCTTCCCCGCGTCCTTGTCGGGGGGTCCCCCGAAGCTCACTCTATGTCCCTTTTATTCCTTTAGAAAGACATCTGCTTAGGTATTTCAAATTTAATTCAGACTTGTAATGGCAGTTCCCTCTCATTGTTATTTTATACAATTCAGACACACCGTTTTTGTTTTACTTGCATGTATTTCAGCTGTTGTGAAACTACAAGGGCTGTCCTATTCCACAGCATTTGTCATAGAAATTGTTAAAGCTGTTTTGGGAACCTTTTTTTTCTGAAATGTTAAATTAATGTTTTATGCCTTGAATTTAAGTGGTAAAATATTGCATCATTTAAAAGTTTGATTTATGGTTGCTAGAAGGTGGCGGGTGCAAGCCCCAATCATGCATTTGAAAAATATATAATGCAGGCAGGTTTTCTGGTGCACTACTGTGGGTAACTCGAGCCGCTTTGGGTTTCGTTTTCATTGAGGAAATTGAAATCCATCAACGGCCGACCGACCTATCGGATTTGTCAGCGGAAGGGAGAATGAGAGCTTTTGCTCATTTTACTATCTCCATCCAGAACCTATAGCTTCCCCACCCCCCACTCCCCATCAAATATCCAGTTGTTAAATTATTGAGTTTTGCACCGCGATCCTCCTAGGTCAGTCCTGAATGTACCTTTTGTTAATTTGAACCTGTGCTCCCTTGTCCTACTGTTGCAGTTGAATGATTAGTAGTGTTCTGGGTTTACCTTTTCTGTATGAGAGGGTATGATGAAAGAGCAGCAGATAACATAAAGGATTTAAAAAACTTGTAAGTAAAAAAAAAAGTCAATTAGCGATGAGGAAATTTTCCTGAGAAGGGTGAAGCAATGGGAGAGATACAACATAAGTACTATCTCTTGGTTTTCACAGAAGATTGTGATAAAGGGAATGAAGAGGTATGAGAGGAGAAAGTAAAATAATTAAATAAGGAATTAGTACTGAAAAAGATGGTGCAATTCAAAGTGGAAAAGGTACTGGGGTTCTGATGGCATGCTTCCTCAAGTGCTGAGGAAATAGCAGAAGCTTTGACCTCAATGTTTCAAACATCTTTGGATATGGAATTTATGCCAGAGGACTGGAGTGTTGCCAACATAACACTTCTGTTCAAGAAGGGAGAAAGGGATAGACCATGTAACTATAAACGAGTTAGCCTATCATCAGTGGTGAGTAAATTTCCAGAGGTCATAATACAAGATAAAATTAATTGCTCATTTTAAAAAAAAACATGGATTAATTGAAGGAAAGCCAGCAGAATTTTGTAAAAAGTTGTGTATGACATATAATAGATGTAAAGAAATAATTAAGTGTATTGATAATGGAAATATAGTGACTGTATATGGATTTTCAGAAAGTGTTTAACAAGATTCTACTTAGGAAGTTTGTTCATGAAATGAAGGTGCATGATATTAAAGGGAATGTGGCAGCATGGATAGTAAGTTAACCAGAGGATAGGAAATAGAAGTTTTTTGGAATAGATTGTAAACAGTGGTGTCTTCCTGGGGTCAGTATTAAGACTATAAGGGGTGTAATATCAAAATTTGCAGGCACAAAGATAAGCAATGTGTTTATCCAAAGATACTGTAAATGCCTTCAGGAGGAAGTAGATTGAACAGATAGATGCGAGTTGAAATTTAGTGTAGAGAAATGTATGGTGATGCATTTTGGGGCAAAGACTAAGCGGAGTAAATTGTAAAACTTTAAAAGAACTGAGACTTAATTCAGCTTTTAGATTTTTTAAAGTGGGAGGAAAAGTTAAAGCTGTTGGGGAAACTTGGAATTGTCGATTTCATAAATAGTTGTAGAGTACAAAAGCAAAGAAGTAATGTCAAACCTGTGGAAATAATTGCTTAGCCTGCAGTTCGAACATTGTATCGAGTGCTCTACTTTTAGGAAGGATGCCAAGGCCACGGAGAAGGTACCAGGGATGAGAGGCTTTAGTTATGAGGAGACACTATGGCTCTTCTCACGAAAGCAGAGAAGACTAGGAGGAGATCTGATGGAGGTGCTCAAAATTAAGTAAATTAGATAAAACTATTTGGTAAGCCAGTAACTAGATTGCGTACATTTAAGATCATCCAAAGAACAAAGGGAAAAGTTAGAAGAAATTCATTCTGTGCAGATCTTTGTTGGGATATGGAATGCCTTACTGGAAGCAGAATCCATAATCGCTTTTAAAAGGAAGTGGATAAATATCTGGGGGAAAAAATTTAGGAGACAGGGCAGAGGAATGGGATTAAATGGGTAGTTCTTTAGCTGGCTCAAGTACAGTGGCCTGCATGGCCACTTCCTGTGCTGTAAAATTCTATAGCATTTACTTTCTTCTATACCTCTCGTGCTTCCTTTCAAGACTGAAACAGCCCATGTTTTTTTAGTCTTTCCTCATACCTCATTCCTCTAACACAGGATCAGTTTTGTAGCTCTTTTCTGCACTGCCTCCAGGGCTTGATTATTTCCCTTATATTGTGGTATTCCAGGGATGAAAAGAAAAAATAAATGCAAATACTGGAAATCTGAAACAAAATGTGCTGAAAATGCATAGCCGGTCTGCCATTATCTGTTATGAGAAATAGTGGGTTAATGCTTCCACTGTGGAATCTTAATTATGAAGTTTTCTCTTTATATCGATGCTGATGGGACTGCCATATATTCTACCATCTTTTGTTTTTATTACAGTATACTGAAGGTGTGGTGTGGTCTAACCAGATTATAACTTCCTCCTTCTTAAACTTTACTGTTTGGTTAGGTAATTCAGCATATTATTTGTTTAGTTGATTGTTAAATGCTGAGTCTACTAAATCTCCAGATCTTTTTCAGCTTAAACCTCTGCTATTTTGCTCCCATTCATGTATGTATGTCAATTATTTTGTATTCTTATATGCAGTACTTTGTACCTATATCTTTTGTCATCACCCTATCCATTTGTATATTTTACCTACTTCATTTTGTAAATTCCTGGCTGTCTTAGATTCAGTTGCATGCTCTCCCAATTTTGATTATTGTCTGCAAATTTGACTAGTTTGCTTTGAGGTTCTGAATCCAAGTTAATGTCAATTTAAAAACAGTAGGTGCCCCAGAATACAATCCTGGGATCGCTGGGGTGAAAAAAACTGGGTTCAGTTGCCTCTTTCAGTAATTTAGAAAAAAAACTGGGTTGTTTTATGTTTCATAAGTCCCATCTTGATGTTGACCAGACCTTAAATTCAGATACAATAGTGTGTGTAGGGTAGAATATGATGAAAGTGTATTGTAAATATGCTCTCTGTTGCTTTGTGTTTGGAATAATATCTACAGTGATTCTGAAAAAGCTGGCAAACTATAGCGGAAGAAATTAAATCAAATGGCAAAAGGTTTATATTCTTTAAGGAGAATACTGAGTGATTTTTTTTGGTTAGGCAAAGGTATTAAGGGTTACAGAACCAAGGTGGGTAGATGGAGTTAAGATACAGATCTGCCTTGATCTAATTGAATGATGGAACAGGCACGAGAGGCTGAACGGGCTACTCTTGTTCCTGTGTTTCTACGAAAGGAAAAATGGCTTGGTAGTGTTACAAGACTGATGATATCAGCTGAACTGCATGATTCTGTTTTAACTTTGTAGCATGCTCCCAGTTAGTTCTGGCCGATGAGTTAAAATTAGCTCCTTGGGGTCCTGAGCTAGGAGTTTTGGCAGGAGCAAAGAAAGCACTAGAAATGTTTGCTAAGAGCATGCTGTATGTGCATTACAGTATGTTTTCCAGATCCAAGTTGCAGAAGAGGTGAGCTCAGTTCTCCAGCTCTCTTAATTTGAAAACTCGATAATGTGTTTAAGCTGTTAAATATCCATTGACTGAAGTATAACATAAAATGCTCTAAGTTCCTTCATTAGTCCTGGATTACACTGTAAATGGGTAGATCCTGGTGGTACAGTACAAGTTCACTGCTTGCATTTAAAATGGTTGCTGTTTCTAATGTCATATAATGTTAGACTTGGCTCAAGGTAGTGTACCAGTCTCTGAGTAAGAAGGCCATAGGTTCAAGCCCCACTCTGGAGACTGGAGTGCATAATCTAGGTGGACACTTCAGTGCAGTACTGAGGGAGTGCTGCACTGATCAGAGGTGCCATCTTTCGAATGTGACGTTAACTGAGGCCCTGCCTACCCCATCGGGTGGACATAAGAACCCAGCCAGCATGTATCCCTCAACCAAGACCAAAAAAGACAGATTATCTGGTCATTTATCTCATTGCTGTTTGT
Source organism: Heptranchias perlo (assembly GCF_035084215.1). Taxonomy (NCBI): domain Eukaryota; kingdom Metazoa; phylum Chordata; class Chondrichthyes; order Hexanchiformes; family Hexanchidae; genus Heptranchias; species Heptranchias perlo. Next base: position 31,277,100 of record NC_090343.1, on the reverse strand, counting down.
GGGACGTTGATGTGCAAAAATTGGCTGCCACATTTCCCCACATTACAACAGTGACTACGCTTCATTGGGTATGAAGTGCTTTGGATCATCCTGAGGTTGTGAAAGGTGCTATATAAAAGCACTTCTTGCCTACCTTCCTTCAATCTACTGATGTTTTGTGCAGAAATATAGTATCAGAAGGATGGAATAACAAATTAGATTTTTGAGCTATTCTAACTAGTATACCATGGACACATGTTCTAGATTTTAAATGTCTGATAGCATTTCTGACTGATTTGTACACAAGTATGTCTGATCAGAATTTTAACAATTGGAAAGTTAGCTATACCTTTTTTAATGGGAGTAAATGATATTTGAAAGAGTACAAAAGCTACATGATGGCTAATTTTGAAAGTATTTTAAAATGAGTTTACAAAGATAATTTCCCAGCGGTTGGTGCAGTGGTAAATATTACAAGACTTAAGTGTGTTTGAATCAGAGCCATAACAAACCCAGATGCAAATAATGTGGAAGCTGAAGAGGCCATTTGGAGGTCTGCAAGGATGTGGTTGCAGTAGTTGTGAAACATTTTTAGTAGAATCTTTTTGTTGCTGCGCACCAATGTATAGCAAAAAAAATGTTTTTGCAGCAGTGTGTTTTGAGTTGTTTTAATAACAAGCAGCAGAAAAGCATGCAACTGAATGGTAGTGCATGTTTGTATCTGAGATTCCCTATATGACAAGACCCTTATCTCAGCCACATTAATTGGGGGTAGATGCCAGATGTTTTCGAAAGGATGAGAAGAGTCACCTCTTGAGCACTTCCATCCAGCTGATATTAGAGTTCTCATTGACAGACACCTGGGACTGATCTTTTTTGTCTGCCAACTCAGCTATGAAATGACAACTGGTGCAGTGAGATCTAAAAAACAAATTTTTAAATAAATGAGGCAGTCCATTATATAACAGGAATTTGATGCATGCTTTTTTATATTATGATGCAAAAATGTTTTTTATTATTAGCAATGCAAAACAAATCCTTACAGTCTGTCTTCAGTTCTGTTTGAGTTCCTGTAATCAACTTGTAAAATTTTCAACTTTTTCCGATTTTGCTGTTTATGGGGAAGAGGAGCCCAGAACTAAAAATTAAATTTTAATTGCATAAGATGTACCTGACAAAAGTTAATTTAGTTGATCTGCTTTAAATTGTACCATTTTAAGTACTTATTAGCTAGCCAGCCTATATCACTGGGCAGTGGTCTTCATGGATCCATTAGCAGGCTGGAATGTTTACCAACCTGTAACTAAGATTCCTATGATTTTGCATTTTCTGTTCATGTTCTTGATATTTTAAAAAGACATGTAACCATTTAATAAATGCATAAACAAAAATTGGTGTACTAAATGTTGAGACAAAAAAACTTGGCATTTTGAAAGTGATGGCTGTGACTAAAACCTAAATCTAAGGATTTGTTCACACAACTCATGGTTTATGTTCAGATGGTTGAATGAAAACTAACTACTGCTCAAAAATAAACTCTTGTATCCACTGGCTGAGCATCATCCTCTAACCTCTTTTCTGTTTCTCCCCCTTCCCCTTATTCCAATTTTCTCTACTCTTTTCTACGCTCATGCTGGAGTAGTTTTACAGGCTCCATTATCTTGTCTAAGTGACCGTTCTTATGTCCAAGGCTAGACAGTGGGTGGTGACAAGCTATTCAACTGTGAGTTCCACCACAATGGAGCCTAATCTTGCTCTCACTTGCCATGCACATTTCGGCACAGGGCACTGGACAGTTGTCGGGAGTGGAAACCCTGCTTGATCATATTCTCCCTCCCAGCCTGCTGGGAGCAGAGAGGAATGAGGCTAATTAGCAATTGTAGTCACGCCCTAGCTGAGATCAACTATATCACTACAGACCAAGGATCAAATGTAGGAGCAAACTGTGTGCCTTAGTTACGTGTTGGCTTTGCCAACTAAGTCATTAGCAGAGCTGGATGATCTGTTTCTTAGCTGGTAGTGCTGTTTTATAACTGGGAAAAATGTGTTTCCAAGTAGGAAATTGTATTCTCCTTACCCTGAACCACTTCCTCAGTGTAAATCAGGAATTCACCATGTAAGCAATTGCAAAAAAAAAAGTACCTCATTTTAACAAGGTTCCAAACATTTCTCAATGTATTCCTGTCTCATGCGGAGAAGCAACCACGTTGTATTAGTAAATCACCCTGTTATAAGGCAGAGTGGTGTCACTAGCCAGAAAGGAAAACCTGTGCGTGGCATGGGGCTAGAGATTCAGTGAGAGGGACTAATGATCATTGGCCTCCAAGTAATTTCAGCAGAACTTGTTTGGTCTAGCTCTTCAGGTATTAAAATGGAATTTGCAAAAAGATGTTTTCAAAAACAAAAATTATTTATAATCTGAGTTTTTTTTGCCTTTTTTTATAAGCTGTTTTACAGGGACGTCAAGAAGAGCAAGATCAAAAGCAATTCTCATTAAAACTGCTGTGTGCCCACACTACTAGCAGTGCTTGCTGCTGCAAATTTGATAGTGGAATTGATGCTGTTGGGAGCTGTGTATTTAGAGAATTTGAAATAAATCCAAATGCCCAAGCTTTGATGATAACAGTGACAAATAAATGCTAACTGCATGTTTCCTGTTTGATACAATAGAGGATGTTTTGGTCTCTTTGTACGGAACTGCACAAATTAACCAAGTCACCTTTCTATACTGTCTGATTGTCAGGAATCCCCAATTATATAGAGATCATCCAGTTATCTTATTCATCAATTCTGCTGTAGTTCATATGGGATTGAACGAAAGAACAAACTTTCATTGATATCACTTCCGACAGAAAAACCCAAAGCGCTTCACATACGACAAATCACTTTGGAGTTCTTGTTATTTGGGCAAGTGTGGCAGCCATCTTGGATGCAGCAACATCATACAAACAGCAATGAGATGAATGACTAGTTAATTTATTTTTGGTGGTGTTAGCTGAGAAGAATATTTGGCAAAAATACCAAGAGAATTCGCTACTCTTCTTTGACTACTATCAAAGGATCTTTAATATCTATTGGAACAGCCAGATAGGGCATTGGTTTAATGTCTTATCCAAAAGACTGCACTCCTAAGTACACTACAGTGATTAGCCTAGTTCAACCTTTTGGAGCATGGGCCGGATCTATTTGGCACAATCGTTGGGTGGCTACATAAGATTAAAATATTTTGGGGCTTGGCAGAATGGTCATTAATACTGTCCAAAACAATTACTTTCTTTAATATAAAGCTGGACAGACATTTCAGCACACTTTTCACTATCTGATTTGCATGCAAGATCTGGGCTTTATATTTACAACTGAATATATTAACATTTATTAACCAACCTTTTGTTACACGACTTAGTCAGCTTTTCAAAGCGAAATGGGACTCGCTTCTGATTCACAATCTTTATTTCATGGTACCAGCTTTGTTGTGGACGACTGAAGGCTGTGATGCAGATGTTTCACCAGTGAGCCTTGAGCAAAACCAGGACCTCTGCAGATTAATTCCCTCACACGCACAGAGCCAAATAATAACAGCAGGCACTGGGTATGATATTACAGGCCTCCAAGCTTCTCTGACAGGTACTTGTTGAATGCTGGCATGCCCACCATATCAAGCCTGCTCTTCAGCATTGCAGTCAGGTTCATTTGAATCACTGGGACACTTCACTTGACAACAAAAGAGTTTCCAAACACCTCCAGTCCCTGCAATCTGTCACAGAAGTCTTGGAAACAGCTGGCTATCTTACATGCCATAATCCTCATCCTTGAAGTTCAATAGCCATAGTCAGTAGGCCTTTGCAGTTCCTTTTCTGTGGCAGCATATGCTGCCAATGTTACTTCTTACCACAAGCCAACTGAATTTTGAAACACCAGAGCTTATTCTAAAAAGTGTGCAAATGGCTGAATACCTGGTCAGCCTCTTGATGAAAATATGAAGTGTTTTGTGAAATTCAGTGGAAATGCAAGGTCCATCAGACCTGCCTGATCTGAGTTTTTTTTTCTGCTCCATGAAGAGGTGTATTTCATGATGCAACTCAAAGTACTGCATTATGGTTAAGCCAGTGTACATCATTGCACAGTTTTATGAATATAAATCTACCATCAGGTTTTCAAACTGGAGGTGGTTCAGGCCTCTTGCTTGAATGAAGTTGCTTGCCTTGATGACATTGCCCACAATTGGCTGCCTGTTGACCCACCAGAACGTCTTGGCATACAAAGCAGTGGTGGCTGATTTGGATTGTTACCTGAAACACAGATGGTGAGTGGTTGCAAACATTTCCAGGTTTTTCGCCAAAGTGGGCAACACCCACTGTGTGTCTGCCCAAATATGGGTGGGTGTGTTCAGTGGATGATTATTTAATGCTAACAGCCAGTGTTATGGCATTGGGGAGAGGATTTAAAAATCCCTTATAAATGATTGCCCAGTGATCAACTGCAATTACATTCCCAAACCCTGTAAATTTGTGTTTTTTTTTAAAGAAAGGTTGGAAACTAGCCCTCTTCAGCTGCCCTGGTTATTACAGACCCCCAAACCCTACTAATTAATCTGACCCTGGAAACACTCTTATTGAGTGGTGGCCAAGTCAGGCCGGTGCAAAGAACGTTACACCAACTTCATGCTAGGTTTCTGCCAATGCATGGTTGTAGCACATCAGTGATCAGTCCAACATGGACCATGACATCTTCATGTCTGAATCTGTCTTCCAAATTCAAGAAGTCAGATTTTGTTAAAGCAATTCATATTTTTTTAAAAAATGTAATGGATTATTTTCGAATGTGGAAATTATAAACAAGTAGTATTTAGGTTCATTGTTACCTATTTGTTTTTCTCTAGCTGTTCTTCAAAGCAGTTTGTCTATCACCTTAAAGGAGCTCTTGACTCTGCTCAAAGATGAGCAGCTAACAGTATTCACGTTGTCGGTGCTTTTGTCCATAGTGAGGTTGTACCACATGAAATTATGGGCCTTATCAACCAGTTGCACTAATGTCTTTTGACATTTGTTCCAGCCTTCATTGGATTGTGTTGCACGGTAAACTGATGTTGACAGAGACACGCCTCTTCCATGAACAAATAATTTATGCCTATACTCGGAGCTTCACAATAGCACCATCTGAGATGTGATCAAAACTAGCTAGGCGTGTGTCCTATATATCTCTGCATGCTTGAAAATGCTGCTCCAATGAGAGTTAATTTTTCAATTTACTGACCTCACTGCACAAATCTACCAAGTTTTGCTTCATGTTTGGTCTTGTCCTCTTGTAAGTTGCACTCTTTGAATTCCATGTACAGCTTGTGACACAAGACAAAAGTCCTTGTTTTGGTTCCACATAAAGGTACTGATTTGTCCACCTATCTTGAAAGCTAAGAAACACACAATCTTCCTTTTCATGGCGTTCCTGCCTGCCATTTCAACCAGACAAATCAGTTTTGAAAAGTAAGCTAAGGTATTTAGGAGCCTTAAATAATTTGGAAACATTCATGTTTTCAAAGCTGATTTAACAATGCACAGTAAATAGCTTAGCTATTCACACTTTCTTCATTGTAACACAGAATTATTGCAGGAAATCATTGCAATTCACCTGTGCGTCCCCTGATTTGGTTTTTGTTCTGCTGATGTTCATGATACATTAACATTTGATTTGCACAAAGTTTAAACGTGAAAGACCTAATTTTAAACTTCCCATGTGACTCAAACATTTACACTTTTTTTCCCCTCAGTAGTCAGGGTTTGAGGGTGTTGGCAACAATCTGTTCACTGTTCCCCTTTAAGCCCTTTATGTGAAAAGTTCAAGACCATCATACATAAAAATTCAAACCTACTCCGCAAAATTAGGCTGTATTGCCTTTTTGCTCTTCATTAATAGGCCTGCTCTTGTCCCCCAGCAACTGTTGTATTTTACCATCTGGCCTGCCTACCATAATCTGCTGTCCTGATGGTTACTTGTTCCCCATTGCTCTCGCTCTGTCTCTGCTGCTTTTTCTTCCAGGTCCACTGCCTCTGATGCTGTGGCGTCTGTGTTCCTTCTCTGTCAATATGACTGCTGTGAAGTTTAAATGCTTATAAGTTTCATCCTTGGCTCTTTGGCTTGGAGGACTGGTAAAGGCTTATTAGCCTATCACCCTTTCCAGTGTTTTATTTCTCTCACACTGTTGCTGTTCTATTTCTGTGTTTCTTTCTTACTCTCGCTTTATGTCTCTTACTATCCCTTTTTTCTGTAATTCTCTTACTCTGTTAATCCCCCATTCTCTTTGTATTTCACTTGCTTTCTCTGATTTCTCTTGGTACTTATGTTACCTTAGTGATTTTTCTCAACTACTGCCACATTTTAGTTTTTCTTGTATTCAATCTCTTCAAATCCTGTCAGCTCAAGAGTATCCCCGTAAAGTTTTGAAAATACAGAACGAAAGAAAGCAGAGCAGTGATTTAAAAGGCTCCTCCATTCCTGATCAGCAAATCAGTGTACTTAGCCATTAAAGATTGTTCTTGGCTCTAAACATTTGATCAATGCTTTCCTTTTGCTGCACGTAATGTCACGGTCTAGGTAAAATAGTTCTAAGTTTCAGAAGCAGACCATGTTGCATTATTTGAGAATCCCAGAAATATGAAACATCTAATCAGACTCGTGAGGTGAATTTGAGTTAGCTTTTTAGGACACAAAAAGTTGACAGTTTTAGCAGACTATAAGATTGATTGCTACCCGCCAATGTATAATTTGGGGAAAATGTTTTTTTTAGGTTTAGTGCAGCATGAAAGAAAAACTGTTTTCAGGCAATAAGAAAAGATATTGCTCCTCAGGTTGCAGATGTGATCTCATGTTCAGTAATACTGTCATTTAGGCAGCATTGTAACACAATAGTAGTTTACTGGTATTGTCCAGATGCAATTATGTTTGTATGAAAAGGGTTGATGGTTACTAAAAGTACAGATCTTCCTAACTACTACCAGTTTAAATTTTACTATAAATTGTTGTCTTTTGGCTTCTGAGTTATGTTTTGTAAAGCAAGATTTTTGATGGAGAAAGTTGATTAAATATAGTTAACATTTTTGATTTTTTTTTGGGGGGGGGTTGGAATTTATGGTGTAGGATGTCATCACTAGTTGGCCAGTGTATTTATACCCCATAAATGAACCTTGACATAAATTGGTCTGCATTTACTTTGAGTTTGGAGTCCTCATTCACACAGCTAACTCCAAACCCAATCTGAGCTGGTGGAGATTTCTTTGATATTGATGTAATGATGTATACTATATTCCCAGGAGGGGCAATAAACTGGGGAATAATTTTTGACTTTTTAAAAAAGACTTCAAACAATGCTATGGGATATCTCGTTGAAGTCTAAAACTGCCATGTTGTGGGGTTAGACTGTCATGTCTAGTGATTGCTTCGATCTGCTGTCGCCCCTGTTTACACGAGCCTTAGTGTTGTTGCAAAACAGGGACCACTTTTGATTGGCACTAAAGATGGTGTGAATGCATCCTGAAAGTTTTGATGCCTTCTGTTCTTTCTATTTGATATTCTCAGCCCATCATGGGTTTGATACTGCAGTCATGCTTCCTTTCTGTTCTCTCTTTCCCCCCCCCCCCCCCCACATTGTTCCATCTTCTGTCTTCCTCCTGCCCCGATGCACTACAGTATATGAAGGTACGTTTATGATAAAGATGTCAACTTTTCTTCAAATAAGGCATCCTTCACACACTGAGCTACAATCCCTGCAAATAACAGTTTGAAAATAGGCCCTCTCTCTAGCTTCCCCAATGAGTTCATCCAGTGAGTAGTTTAGTTATAGACCAGGAAGGTTCCAGGTTTGATCGCCATTCTGTGCTTAAAGTAGCCAATCTCTGCCTATATACCAGTAGGGTCATGTTCCCGTACGCATCCTTGAGTTAGGGAGCAGCGAATTGGTTCTTGATCACTATCCTGCACCTCCTACTCTAAGTGCGTGGATATGGTTATCAGGTAAGGACAGCATTGAACTCCGTTGTGATGCCCCATATTTGAATGGCTGGCCAACAGCACTGTCAAAATTTGCATATGCATAATGACCATTAGCGTGAGGAACTGGAAGGTAACTTGACACTGGAAATTATACCAGCCAGGAGTCTTCAGGAAGAGAAGAAAATTTTAAATCCTGTCTTTAAACCACTCTTAGCAAAGCAGACGTTAGTCACTGCTTAGCTAACATTGACAAAATCTATAAAAAGATAGATTCAGTACAGGCCTAAAGTTTCTGTTTACAGAAATTATTAAGTTCAAATACAGATGCATTTTGACTAGTTATTTTCTAAAATCATAAAGAACCCTCTTGCTTCAAAGATTCTTGCGGTTTCTGTGAATGGATTAAATGGTGATTGTGGCTGAAATGCAGCTACACTGCAATGTAAAATTTGATCCAATCATTAAAGTAAAATTAAAGCTTTGCATTGCAAGCTTCAATTTAATGATTAATGAATAGAACATATCTCCACCTTTTTGGTTTACACTGCAGACTTATCAACTATTTTAATGTGTGTCTTTCCACTCACTTGAAACAGCTGTTAACTACTTTGGCAGGGTTATGAATCATGTTCTTGGAGGATGTCATAATACCAACTCCAATAGATGAGTGATATTTTTTGAGTTCATTTTAAAGGTAGTTTTTTTTTAAACAAGTGATTATTAGATTAATATTTTTAGTGGCGGTCTAAACTCTGCTGAAAGAAAAAAATTGGAACACAAAAGCTCTGTTAAAAGATGCTAAGAATCTCATTTATTTTAGCTGCAGCAAGCAGTGCCGGTTCACCTAATGAAAACTTTCCAAACAATTCATTGCTGCTGAAAAAACAAGTGGAAAACATTCATTTTGAAAGCTGTTTTACTGGTGGATAAAGTAGGAAAACAGTAGTGCTAGGAACTAGATATTTTCTATCAAATAAAAGTTGAGTATGAAATTTGTTTTTAAATAAGGTTTAATCATAACTGCTTACAATTATAATTTTGTTAAATTGAAACATGTTCAAGGACGATAAGATTGATGCATTTTGGTATGAAGAATGAGGATAGGCAATATAAACCAAATGGTACAATTTTAAAGGGGGTGCAGGAAGAGAGACCAGGGGTGCGCGCACAAAATCTTTGAAGGTGGCAGGACAAGTTGAGAGAGCTTTTTTTAAATAAAACATATGGGATCCTGGGCTTTATTAATAGAGGCATAAAGTACAAAAGCAAGGAAGTTATGCCAAACCTTTATAAAACACTGGTTAGGCCTCAGCTGGAGTATTGTGTTCACTTCAGGGCACCACACTTTAAGGAGGATGTGAAGGCCTTAGAGAGGGTGCAAATGAGATTTACTAGAATGATACCAGGGATGAGGGACTTTAGTTATGTGGAGAGATTGAATACATTATAAATATTAAATGTTGAAAGAGATCAACAAAAGGCAGGTAGAAGTGTGGATGTGTGATCTTATCCATGAGACCCACCTCCTTCTCATTAACCTCATTCCCACTAAACTGCTAACCACCAGAATTCCGTTCTTGGCACCCATGCAAGCTGATTTTTTTCCCTCTTGGGTACTGCCCCTTATCATTCAAAACCAACATCACCCCTTAAAATCCAGCCTCGACCCTTCTGTCCTTGCAAACTGCCACCCCATTTCCAACCTCCCTTTCCCTTCCAAAGTCCTTGAATATGTTATCACTTCCCACCTTTCCTGCAACTCCCTCTTTGAATTTGTCCAATCGGGATTCTGCTCCTGCAACAGCAATGAAATGACCCTGATGAAAATCACAAATGACATTCTCTGACACTGGTGCACTTTTCCTCCTCGACCTCTCTGCAGCTTTGCACATGGTCGACCACAGCATCCTCCCTTTTAATGCCTCTCTTTTCCAGCTCATTTGGTTCTACGCTTCCCTATCCCATCATAGGAAGAGCATATCCAGCAATGGCTTCTCTTCCTGCCCCTACACTGTTAGCTTTAGAGTCCCCCCAAGAATCTATCATTGGCGCTCTCCTCTTCCTCATCTACATGCTGCCCCTTAGCGACATCATCTGAAAACATGGGATCAGTTTCCACAAGTATGTTGATGACCGCTAGCTCTACCTCTCCTCCACCTCCACTGCTTCTGTATTGTCAGACTTGCATGTCCGACATTTAGCCTTGGATAAGCCACGATTTCCTTCGTTTATATATTGGGAATACTGAAGCCATTGTCTTCAGCCCCCGTCACAAACTCTGTACCCTTGCCACCGATTCCATCCTCAGGCATTGTCTCGGGTTGTACCAAACTGTTCAGAACTTCAGCTATTCAATCCCAAGCTGAGTTTCCTTTCCATACCTTCATCACAAAAACCACCTACTTCTACCTCCATAACATCATCTGCTGCTGAAACCATCATCCATGCCTTTGTCACCTCCAATGCTCTTCTGATCAGCCTCTCATTTCTCCACACTTTGTAAACTTCAGCTCATCCAAAATTCTGCTGCCTGTATCCTGTCCCACTCACCCATCATTTCTTTCCTTACTGACCTACATTGGCTCCCGGTTCCCCAACTCCTCCAATATAAAATTCTCAACGGGATGTCGAACGAGCAGTCTGACAGGCAGCGGCGGGGTTGAAAGGAATGGTGGCGAGGCAGAGTTGGGTGTTGTCAGTGTACATGTGGAAGCTGACCTTATCTTCCATGATGAAACAGCAACAATGTATTATATAGCACCTTTTTTTAAGGTACTTCTGAGGCATAAGGGGGAAAAATGGACACTGAAATAAAGGAGCTATTGGAGTAACAAAGTTTGGTCAATAAACAAACTATCACTCCAACACATTTCATAGTTGCACTTATCTCACATTGTGTACAATATTTCCAAACCCTGAGCGACTGTATTAACTGAGAACAGATGCCTCAGCAACTGTTTAATAATTTGTCGTCTTAAAATTGAACCATTCACCGCTTTTTAAGGTGGATAAAACAAGTTGTATCATTAGTTTGGTGCTAATGGAAGAAATACATACACGCTGGAAGGCTGGATTAAGAAAAGTTTGCATTCCTGTTTTGATTCGTTGGTACTTTAAACTGGAAGGAAGTGCTAATAGAAGGGACCTTAACTATTTTGGCCATTGCATTAATAAACATTGCACTTTGCCAAAAGTATATGTTACTTCCTGTAGGTTCAGTGTGATAAGATAAATACAGGAAGTAAACTAATATTTTTAGTATTTTGCAGACCTGTGCTCCATTTTCATCTGTGAAGTAGTTTTGCGCTGTTTGTTCTGTTTTTCCATTAATGAGTTGCATAGCATTGCAGCATAGAACTCTCTCTCAATAATAAAGTTTTATATCTTCAGATTTTTACTGCTCTTGTTTTAGAATGACTTAAGTACTAGAATCAAATATTCTGATACATGTAAAAGGTGATGTCTGTCCAGTTTCTGGCCTACCTGCCATTGTGAAAGAAATTAGAGGCTGACCAGTAAATCCCCAGGGTCTGTCAGATTACAGCTTAACTAAAGACAATTTGGAGCATATAGCATTGTTTAGCATTCAGAACAAAATTGGCACTCTTGTAAGAGAGTGGGTAAAAGAATCTCTTGCCAAAATTCAAGTGAGACTTAGAGGCAGACATGTATAGGTCAGGTCGTGTATTAACACCGTTCTCTTCATCCTTCAGTGACAGGTTATTTTTGTCAAATTCATTTTCTTGGTGTAAATACAAGTAGTGCATTTAAAGAAAAAAGCTGTAGAGTGCTCCATTAAAGTCATGTTTTCTTTTGGCCTTTCAACATTTGGTTACATATGAATTCCAAGCCAGTAATTGAGATTTTAGATAGTGGAATCTTCAGGATGGACAACAAAACTTGCATTTATATACCACCTTTAACGTAGTAAAACGTCCCAAGGTAACAGTGTAGTTGATAAAACCAGACGTATCATTTTTAAACAAAATGAAGTGTCAGAACTTTACTCTAGTCCTACTGATTTGTTGACAACTTTAATATCAAATGACGTTTGTCATTGTAATCCATTGATACTTCAGTACACTAAGTAAATAGGAAACATTTACAGCTCATTCTATGGCGACATCCTTCTAAACCACAAGAGCAAACCTCGAGTGATTTATAAATGTTATCTAAGCCCTGAGTTTGTCTTGCTGGCTTTAATTCCCTCCTTACCCAACTAGAGCGGCCTCAAATTGTAGAATCGCATCATTGTATAAAGCAACCCCTGCAGGTAAGCAAATACATGCTAACAAATAGCTGGTAACATGTTACAAATTTTTGTTGTATTGAGATCCAACTGACTTTTTAAAATGTCAGTCCTGTGGAAATTAATTTGGTGTGGTTGAAGTTCAACTACTTTAAAGTACTAAATCTAAAACTTGTAGTTTAAGTTTATCTTACTGTTTGTTGCAGCTGTAACAGTTCCACGCAATTTCCGCCTTTTGGAAGAGCTAGAAGATGGCCAGAAGGGAGCAAGTGATGGGACAGTAAGTTGGGGACTTGAAGATGATGAAGATATGACACTTACAAGGTGGACAGGGATGATTATTGGACCTGCAAGAGTGAGTACAGTTTTTTTTTAAATTCAAAATACAGTTAGTGATACTAATCTGGTGGTGTTTGATTGTCCAGGATTCATGTGCTTTTGGACTAATGTGATATTTTCACAGTTTTAGATGAGTGTTGTGGAAATGCAGAATTTGAAAGAGTACTGAAAGAAAACATACAATTTTGAACATTGGAACAGGAGTAGCCCATTCAGCCCCTCGAGCCTGTTCTGCCATTCAGTTAGATCATGGCTGATCTGTAGCTCAACTCCATTTACCCGCCTTTGTTCCATATTCCTTGCTACTCTTACCTAATAATCTATCGATCACAGACTTGGAAATTTCAATTGACCCAGCATCCACAGCCTTTTGAAGGAGCGAATTCCAGTTTTCCACTACCCTTTTTGTGCAAAAATACTTCCTGATTTCATTCCTAAATGGCTTAGCTCTAATTTTAAGATTGTGCCCCACTGTTCTGGATACACCCACCAAACAGGGTAGTTACAGAGAAACTGTCAAATCTTTTAATCATTTTAAATACCTCGATTTAGATCAAGCCTCAATCTTCTAAACTCGGGAATACTAGCCAAGTTTATGTCCTCATAATTTGACAAATAAGCCCTGATATTCTGGTGAATCTACACTGTACCTCTTCCAAGGCCAATATATCTTTCCTGAGGTTCGGAGGCCAAAACTGAACGCAGTACACCAGACTAAGGCTGTGTACAACTGAAGCATCATTTCCTCACTTTTGAATTCCAATCCCCTTGAGATAAAGGCCAATATTCCATTAGCCTCTTTGATTATCTTTGTACCTGTGCACAAGATTTTAGTGATTTTTGTGTCAATGGACACAGTCCTTTTTACAGCATTGTGTGAATTATCAAATTCATTTCTAGAAATCCAGGTTTCAGTATTTCTTGGAGAACAGAAATATTGAGTGAAGTTAATTTCAGTAGCTGCTGTGTGCTCTCATGAACCAAAATTGTCACAGCAACATTTTAAAACCTTTGTTCTGCTTCATCTCATTTTCTGTTTGCCGTTGCCTTTAAGGGCCTGGCTTCCATTTGAGTTGGAACCCATATTAATAAAATTTGGTCCTGGTTGACTAAAATACAACTTCAAAGGTCAGTTTCTCAATAAATCAAGTTTCAGGACAGTTAAGATCCAGGTTGTTTAAATGATAGAATCAGGTCAATCTTATACTTCAGAGTGCAACATCAGATGCTGCAGCTACTTAACAATATGACTTACTAGCAGAGCATGCACTGCCAAAGTCAGCAGCACACTAGGGGGTTAATAAAATCTAATGGTTAATTTATTTTCAGCTATTTCAACCTTCTCGTTGTCAAAATGAAGTGCACCAATGAGAGAAATGGTCTGAACCTTTCCATGCATAAATGGTGAACATTTTAACTGGAATTGTAGATGTGAAAATCTAGTGAAACATATGTATTTGAATGCATTTGGTTTATTAAACAGTAATGCTAAACCAGATAACTTTCTTTTACAGACAATTTATGAAAACCGAATATACAGCCTTAAAATAGACTGTGGTCCTAGATATCCAGAGATAGCTCCACATGTTAGATTTGTAACAAAAATAAATATGAATGGAGTAAATAGTTCCAATGGAACGGTAAGTTTATTTGCCATCATAGATAGCTGTGCTTATTTTTCAATCACCACATTACTTTGACTAATATCTTTAAGGTCTCATTGTCACAATACCACAGCAATGGAATGCCCTCTGATAGACTTGTGATGGGGGAAATTAGAGGATTCGACATCGCCTGCCATAGGGCTTAATTTTGATTGCAAAATTATCACTTTTGAAAAATGTGAAGTATGAAGCAGTAGCTAGTCATCACTTCTTACTCAATTATTGCAGAACCATACAGACCAGGAAGATTGCATGTTTTATCCCTGATCCACACTGAATTAGCTTTTCTCAGGTGGAGCCAACATAGTGCGGTGGTACAACTGAGATTAGCATATGGGTTAAGAGGAGGAAAATTAACCAATGTTTTGAATTCTGATTGCTATCCAGCAACCCCTGCTGAAAGCGTGTGAGAGAGGACGGGATGAGGCTTGGCTATGATGTCTCGTGGTCAAACAGCCTGCTGATGCACACGTGGGAACAGGAGTTGGCCATTCAGCCCCTTGAGCCTGTTCTGCCATACAGTTATATTGGACAATTGATCTGTACCTCAAGTCTATTTACTCACCTTTGATCCATATGCCTTGATGCCCTTACCTAACAAAAGTCTGTCGATCTCAATCTTGAAAATTTCAATTGATTCCGCAGCCTTTTGGAGAGAGAATTCCAGATTTCCGCTATCCTTTGTGTGGAAAAAGTGTTTCCTATTTCACTCTTGAATGGCTTAGCTCTAATTTTACAATTGTGCCCCCTTATTCTCTCAAGACACACATCTGAATAATGGCTGAAGGGAGCCTGGTGCCAATGCAACATAAAATGAGTCAGTGCTTTGAGAAGAGGTGAGAAACATTTGGTGGGAATCCTTACTTTAAAGATTTAAAAACCAGAAGTATTTAGTTTTCAACAAGTTGTCAGTGCAAGTTATGTTTTACCTTGATTTACATTTTAGCAATGGTCTTCCTTTCAGTGTTATCTCATTCCCAATTTAGGGCTGTTGCACTACAAACCATTTCCAGTTGAGTGGGTATTCAAGCTAGGCAGCAAGTCATATGGTAACTTCTTGGACTTTTCCAGTGGAATGGTTGTAGGTTTCACTTCCAGAGCTGCCTGTCCCTGAAATTCACCTAATCTAACTTGCTTGAATTGAGTCAGTTTTTGGCTGTGCCACAAGATGGAGCAATTCTTAATAGTAAAACATTACCTTGGGGGATGAAGCCAATGACTCCCTGCTGTACCATACTACAACATGCCTTCTGCTGGCTTGCATATGGAATGTTTTGATTCATCATGCTCCTATACTTCATTTAGATTTTGCCTTCCACCACTTGTGTGATTATTTAACACTTGTAGCTGAGCAAATGGAGAGCATTTTTCAAGTTCATATACATTTTTATTTAGTACCTTTTTAAAAAAAAAACATAATTATTCCATGTCACATTGAATACCTGTGGCAAATATTTGTTCTTTAATTCTTGGTCATAATATGTAGGATCAAGTGTATGATTTATAGTATATGTAGAATTTAAAAATAAATACATGGAAACCTAATATTTTCATTTAATGTGGCAAACTAGTGACCTTATTCATTCATGTCTGACTTTTTGTATTTAAATCAAATGTATAAAATTTTAGATGCATGTAACAAAAGTACTCCAGCAGATATTCGCGTAATTTTTATTTGCATCTTCTCCAGGTGGATCCAAAAAGCATATCTGTTCTCTCAAAATGGCAGAATTCATGTAGCATTAAAACTGTACTGACGGAGCTTCGGCGTCAAATGATGTGTAAAGAAAATGGGAAACTCGCTCAGCCCCCAGAAGGACAATGTTACAGCAATTAATCTGGAATCGCAACTCCCTCAATTCAAGCTTACTTCATTCTCCACTGTAGTAATTTTTTTCTCGGCGCATCTTGTAGATCTCAAAGTACTGGAAAAAGAATAATTCCCATTAAAAAGCAATTAATCTTAATACTGTAAATGTAAGCCAATACTAATTGTTTTTGTTGGACAAAAGTTGTATGATAACACAAATAATCTTGCGTGTAACCACTGTCTACACAGTAGAATCTTTGTTGTCAGGAATTATCTATTGAAATTAGTACTGTTGAGACCAGTGTGGCACATTTAGCTAAAGCTGTGAATATGCACATCACACAGACACTTGCTGCAGGTTTGGCCTTTAAATTATTGTCCATTCGCAATAGTATTAAAGCTCAGGGCTATTTATTAGAGTCCAAACACAAAGGTTGGAGCGATCAGTGCAGTATTGTTTTCTGGTCTCCATCTGCCAATGGGATTTATCTTGCTTTCAGAGCCAACTTTTCCTTTGTGCTGTCTCTAGTAAATGCTGAACACGGCTGATGTATTTTGGACCACTAACCTTAGTTTGCTGTAATGTGGATGCAAGCTACATGTATAACTATTTGGTGTGTCCAGGAATTTTTTGACATTCATGTTTGTACAAAGCCACATTTTAAAGCAGCGGGTATCACCACAACTCTTAAACAACCATTGTTTCCATTTAAAAGCATATTTTGTTGAAAAATGTTTAAGATATTAGATGTATGGATATAACAGTCTTGGAAATTAAAGAATTTAACATAACATTGGTATTCTATTAATAGCCTTTTATTGTGTCAGCCTGATCATGAAATATTAAAGTTATGCATTATGGGTAATACATGGATTATATTTAAGCTAAATTGTAAATACAATAGCTTTGACTGAATCTAAAGTACAAGGGCATATAATATGCAGATCAGAAAAACCTTCATAACTGTCATGCTTTTTCATCCACTTTATTTTAGTGGACTGACTACTAGTGTCTTGTACTGCACGTAAGGCAGTTATAATCAAAATATGTAAGGAATCTTACAACACCAGGTTATAGTCCAACAGTTTTATTTGAAAATCACAAGCTTTCGGAGGCTTTCTCCTTAGTCAGGTGAGTGTGGGATTCCATGGAAGGTACCACATATATAGTCAGAGAACAATGCCTGGTGATTACAGATAATCTTTCCAACTGCCCGTTGTCAAGGCTTGACAACGGGCAGTTGGAAAGATTATCTGTAATCACCAGGCATTGTTCTCTGACTATATATGCGGTACCTTCCATGGAATCCCACACTCACCTGACTAAGGAGAAAGCCTCCGAAAGCTTGTGATTTTCAAATAAAACTGTTGGACTATAACCTGGTGTTGTAAGATTCCTTACATTTGTCCACCCCAGTCCATCACTGGCATCTCCACATCATAATAGAAATAAGGCATTTAAAAATAGATATGTCTAATAGGCTGTTTTGTATATGTTGGAAGTTTATCTGCAGTGACCACAGAATTGTTTAAATTAGTTACAGTTGCAGTATTCCTATGGGATAAGACAATCCAATGAGTTAGAACAATTGTCTTGTATCTCTGGGACTTCAGCAATCCAGCTAACATAGAAACCTAGAAAATAGGAGCAAGAGTAGACCATTCGGCCCTGCTGCGCCATTCAAAATGATCATGGCTGATCGTCTAACTCAGTACCCTGTTCCTGCTTTTTCCCCATATCCTTTGATCCCTTTAGCATTAAGAAATATATCTATCTCCTTGAATATATTCAATAACTTGGCCTCCACTGCCTTCTGTGGTAGAGAATTCCATCTGAGTGAAGAAATTTCTCCTAATCTCTGTTCTAAATGGCATACCCCAATTCCTGAGCCTGACCCCTGGTTCTAGACTCCCCAGCCATCGGGAACATCCTCCCTGCATCTAGTCTGTCTAGTCCTGTTAGAATTTTAGCTAGTAGGATAAAACTCAACTGCTATGGTTCAATGTGAAATGATGATTATGTAAAATCACAATCTAGTTCTCAGTGGGCATGTCTCTAGGGTTTCCAGTCAAATGCAGGACTTGCACTCAACTCAGAAGTGATAATGTAGAGTTAAGGATCTAAGAGAAGGGTTGCCGTGATTATTATGGACAACAGTCAATCGGAAAGAACTAAGGCAATTTCTGGGGGGAAAAAGTCAACAATAATTCAAGTTTGTCTTCAAGCTAGGTTTGAATTAATTGAGGAAGGCAAACAAAGTGTTGAGTTTTTATATTGAGAAAACAAAAGAAAGCACTGGTTTTATCAGTGCTGATCTCTCAATTTATTATGAACTTAATTTTATTTAAGATTAATTTATAATAGAATTGTTAAAATTGAATTTTACCTGGGGGTAAAAAATGAAAATTCATTGAAAAAGAAAATCAGCATCCTGCTACAGGAAGAAACAGATGGGCAATTCTTCTCCTCCGTAAAGACTGATGTCTGGTAACTATTAACTCTGTGGGTAAATTCCAGCTGCTCAATATAATTTTTAAACAGTGATGTCCTTTTGCGTACTGCATATCTATATAATTGAATGCCTTGCATGTAATACATATCCATCACACTTCAAACTGTCAACACATGCAAAGTTGTCATACTTTTGATTAACTCACATTCAACAAATAACTATTTGATGCTAATTACCAGAAATAACTTTTGATTCTTAAAGGTGTGATTGATATTTTAGTATAGCTTTGAAAGCTCTTTTGTTATGCTTTACACAATACTGTATCTGCATTATCTTTGGCACGTTACTTCCTACTGACTGCTGTTGCATTTCTGCGTTCCATGATTCATTTTGCAGATAACTTTTCCCTCAGAACTTGCTGACAGCAGCAAGGGAAATCCTTTGGTATTCCAGTAGCAGCGATGGAGTTGGTGCATAGCGTAATTGCACCTCAGGTACCTGACACCCACTTCTCCCAGAAGCTGAGTCCTTCAGACCTGCGCACTACTACTTGGGAATATCTGAAGAGACTTGGCTTTGCTTTCTATGCTGCACTATGGTGTCTGCCATGGTGTTATTTCATCTCCTTGATCCTGATTTCCAGACAGGATCTACCACAGGCATATAACCCTGTCCACATCTGGCATGGTTACTACATCATTAACAGTTTATGCAAAAATCCTTAAGCCCACTAAAATATGTAATGGGAACCTTGTCTACTGAGAGCAAAATGAAGGTGCAGGGATTTTACTTGGCAGATTTTCCAAAACTGTAGGATTTTATTGATGGCACACATAGCAATAACCCCGTGGCACATAGATACAGGAAAGGCTTTTACTCCATTAAGGTGGTGTTGGAGGACAGGGGCAGAATATTGCAATTAATAAGCAATATCCTGGCAGCATCCACACTGCCTGTATTTTGTGCACCATGCCAACATTATTTGAAGGAGCAAGATGATAGATGGCTGGCTGCTGGGGGACCAGGGATACCTACTGCAGCTCTGGCTAATGACCCCGTTGTGAAACCCCCAAATAATAATTGGCACGCTTTAACATATGATGTTTGGACAGAACTTTTGATGACCAATTGTCTGTGCTTTCTGCATATTGCATAATTTCAAAGGGGGGAAACCACTCAGCAAGAGGACCAGGAGTATAGGAGCAATGGGCAGAGGAAGAAGAAATTGTTGATGTAGCCAGTGTGACTGGTGCATCAATCGTTGATTGACAGGACTTTTACTTAACTCTATGAATGTACTTCTGTGTGACACGTCCTATGATCTTGAGGAAAATATACTAGTCCCATGAATCTCAGGATTTGCCCATTTAACAGTGCCTTTACCACCATACCTTCCTATCAACCCTTTACCTGAAAATAAATCTCCACATTATATTATGAAAAAGCTGCAACCAGTTTATTTTCCTACTACTGTTTTGTATATGTACTCTTACTGTTCGCTTCCATAGCACTTGCTCTTGATAAGAATGTTTGGTGTACGGCGACTTCTGCATAATCTTTCGCTCTTAAGTGCTACCTATGTGCCTTTGGCAATCTTCCATTGCTGCTCTTCAATGCAGCCAAAACAAATTGCTAAAATGGAACAGCAGTATGGTTGATAGTGAGAACACAGCAACTCTGGCTTCATTTTTATTGGGATTGCTAAATCATCATTATATGTGAAATAAATTTGAATAGTTTGAACCCAGTTCCTATTGAGTATAGGCCCACCGCAGTTAAATTGAAAGCCTTAAGGATGTCTGCTGTGGAAAATAAAAAAACACTGGGGAAGTTGGGTTATTATTTATAAAACTGATGTTTAAACGCATGCTTACGGCAGAGTTGAGGATGTCTCACAAAAAATGTTTAAACTTTGACAGATTTGTTACATCCCCTCCCCCAACTCTCCCTTCAAATCTGCCGTCATCACCTCTCCTCAAAAAAAACCACCCTTGTCCCCAAATCCATGCCCATCTTTCCCACAACTACATGTTCAAATCCCTCCAATCAGGTTTCTGCCTCTGCCACACTACTGAAATGGCCTTTATCAAAGTCACAAATGACATCCTATGTGACTGTCACTGTGGTAAACTATCCCTCCTCATCCTTCTCGACCTGTCTGCAGCCTTTGATATGGTTGACCACAGCATCCTCCTCCAACGCCTCTCCTCCGTTGTCCCGCTGGGCAGGACTGCACTCGCCTGATTCTATTCTTATCTATGCAGTCGTAGCCAGAGAATCACCTGCAATGACTTCTCTTCCTGCTCCCGCACCATTACTTCTGGAGTCCCCTAAGGATTTATCCTTGACCCCATCTTATTTCTTATCTATATACTGCCCCTCGGCAACATCATCTGAAAACGCAACGTCAGTCCCACATGTACGCTCACGACACCCAGCTCTACCTCCACCACCTCCCTCAACCCCACCACTGTCTGATTTGTCACACTGCTTCTCCGACATTCAGTACTGGATGAGCAAAAATTTCCTCCTACTAAATACTGGGAAGACTGAAGCCATTGCTTGACAAATTTATTAGAGTTTTTTTAAGGATGTAATTAGCAGGGTAGATAAAGGGGAAGCAGTGGATGTAGTATATTTGGATTTTCAAAAGGCATTTGATAAGGTGCCACATAAAAGGTTGTTACGCAAAATAAGGGCTCATGGGGTTGGAGGTAACATATTAGCATGGATAGAGGGTTGGTTAACGGACAGAAAACAGAGTAGGGATAAATGGATCATTTTCAGGTTGGCAGGCTGTAACTAGTGGGGTATCACAAGGATTGGTGCTTGGGCCTCAGCTATTTACCATCCATATCAATGACTTGGATGAAGGGACCGAGTGTAATGTATCCAAGTTTGCTGATGATACAAAGCTAGGTGGGAAAGTAAGCTGTGAGGAGGACACAAAGAGTCTGCAGAAGTATATGGACAGGTTAAGTGAGTGGGCAAGAAGGTGGTAGATGGAGTATAATGTTGGGAAATAGGAAGAATAGAAAATCAGAATATTTTTTAAATGGTGAGAAACTATTAAGTGTTAGTGTCCAGAGAGACTTGGGTGACCTGGTTCAAGAAACACAAAAAGTTAACATGCAGGTACAGCAAGCAATTAGGAAAGCAAATGGTATGTTGGCCTTTATTGGAAGGGGGTTGGAGTACAAGAGTAAGGAATTCTTACTACAATTGTACAGGGCTTTGGTGAGACCTCACCTGGAGTACTGCGTACAGTTTTGGTCTCCTTATCGGAGGAAGGATATATTTGCTTTAGAGGCGGTGCAATGAGGATTCACTAGATTTATTCCTGGGACTAGATGGTTCTCCTATGAGGAGAGGTTGAGTAGAATGGGCCTGTACTCTCTGGAGTTTAGAAGAATGAGAGGTGATCTCATCGAAACATATAAGATTCTGAGGGGGCTTGACAGGGTAGAAGCTGAGAGGTTGTTTCCCCTGGCTGGAGAGTCTAGAATTAAAGGGCATAATCGCTGGATAAGGGGTCAGCCATTTAAGACTGAGATGAGGAGGAACTTCTTCACTCAGAGGGTTGTGAAGCTTTGAAATTCTCTACCCCAGAGGGCTGTGGATGCTGAGTCATTGCGTATATTCAAGGCTGAGATAGATAGATTTTTGAACTCAAGGGGAATCAAGGGATATGGGAATCAGGCAGGAAAGTAGAGTTGAGGTTGAAGATCAGCCATGATCTGATTGAATGGTGGAGCAGACTCGAGGGGCCGTATGGCCTACTCCTGCTCCTATTTCTTATGTTCTTATGTCCCCGCCACAAACTCCATTTCCTAGCCACTGACTCCATTCCTCTCCCTGGCCACTGTCTGAAGCTGAATCAGAACCTTTGCAACTTTGCTATCCGATGTGACTCAGAGATGAGCTTCCGACCACATCCACTCCATCACCAAGATTGCCTGCTTCCACCTCCGTAACATCGTGCGTCTCCGCCCCTGCCTCAGCACATCTGCTGAAACCCTCATTCATGCCTTTGTTACTTCTAGACTTGACTATTCTAATTCTCTCTTTGCTGGCCTCCCATCTTCCATCCTCCATAAACTTGAACTCATCCAAAACTCTGCTGCCCATATCCTAACTCATGCCAAGTCCCGTTCACTCATCACCCCTGTGCTCGCTGACCTACACTGGCTCCCGGTCCGGAATGCCCCAATTTTAAAATTCTCATCATTGTTTTCAAATCCCTCCATGGCCTCTCCCCTCCCTATCTCTGTAACCTCCTCCAGTCCTACTACCCTGTAAGATCTCTGCGAACCTCCAATTCTTGCCACTTACGCATCCCCGATTTTAATCACTGCACCACTGGCAGTCGTGCCTTCAGCTGCCTAGGCCCTAAGCTCTGGAATTCCCTCACTAAGCCTCTCCGCCTCTCTATCTCTCCTTTAAAACGCTCCTTAAAACCTACCTCTTTGACCAAGCTTTTGGTCACCTGTCCTAATACCTCTTTTTGTGTCTCGGTGTTGAATTTTGTTTGATAACGCTCCCATGAAGCACCTTGGGACGTTTTGCTACATTAAAGGTGCTATATAAATGCAAGTTGTTGTTACTGTTGAGTTGACAGTCTCACCTGGGGGAGGGATTGAGTAGAACTGTAAGGAAGCGAGGGACAATTATCACCTCGATCCTTTTGCACACTTCCTAGTGACTGGTTTGAATTAACAATGGCAGAGCACTGGGGACACGTCCCTTGCACTTTTGGCTGGAGATCTGTTGCTTTTTCAAACCAAACAGGTAAGAAAATTAAGTAGCATACTTTGAAAAAAAACCTTTGATCATTGACACTAAGCTTGGTGATTATTGTTTCAGACCCAAGAAATAAAATCTGTACAAGACCACAATGTTTCAAGATCATAATCAGATTTCTTTGTGTGGTATACAAAGTTTTCCTATATTTCTTGGACATTTTACTGCATACTCATAGGTTAAAAACCCTAAAGAAAAATATGAAGCATTGAAATTGCTATAATATTTTGCTAATTATGAGTTATCACATTTAATCAGCTAGAGACATAATTTGATTGGTGCAGATGATTGGTACCATTTGAAATTCTGGAAATATAAGGCACCTGTACACATGTAGAATACATAATAACTATCATGCATCCCATTTTAAATGTGTAAACATTTTAGTGCAGGTTTGTGTTAATAAGTAATGTTATAGCCTCCGTGTGTAATTCTAGGTAACCAGATTGGGCTTGAATCAGCTAACAGATGATGTTCAATTAGTCAATATTTCTATTTGGAAAATACACTTCATAGTTCTAGAGTGTCTTTAGCTATTTTGCAGCAGTAATTTTAGTTGCACACCATAAACCTGTGTTAATTGATTAAATCAATCACCAGCTCTAAGTGCTTGTTTTCCCACTGGCACCTGTAGTGCACAGGCATTAATGACATCAATTTAGCTATCAGCTTTTTTGAAGAAAATGGATAGTTTTCTAACCCAGCAATCAGATTTTCAGGAACAGCAGAGGAGGAGATGGACAGTAGTAAATGATAGAAATAATTACATGGTTTTCTCTATATTCCGTAAACCAGGAATGTCCAAGTTTTGCGTGCATACCATGAAGTGTTATGGACCACGTATCAGGGTTAAATCAACATTCTCATTAAGCTGCATATACCTCAAGTTGCATACCAATAGATGTTAGTGTTCTAACTTAGGATTTATTCACAATGAGACAACAGCACAAAGGGTAGCCCGTTCAAAAAGCCCACAAAATTCAAATGGGACAAACCCATGAGTATGGAATATAAGATTAAATAGAACTGAGTTGTTGCTTGCTGGACTAAATTGTTTGGGATTGGGGGCTGGAAATGGTCTGTGGGCCATAGTTTAGTGGGGGCTGGAAATGGTCTGTGGGCCAACACCTCTGCCCTAGACAGTATTGTTTATAGAAAAAGTGCTTCTGGTTGGCTTCAACAAGAGCCAAAAATAGTTGAAAATGTGAGCCTCGTAGAGTCTGTGAATAATTATGGCACACATTATTTCTAAGTTCCAAAAATGCATGGTGATAGTTAATTTTGGGAAAGAAAAGATTTGTACTTTGCAGTTTTGTTGTTGAGTTTGTAAACTGCTTTGCATAGGAGGATCCTGTATTGTAAAAATCACAGATCTCTCAAATGTTTGCAAAAGCAGATCCTAGAATATGGTAATTGGGGATTTTTTTTAAAGTGAGCAACTTCAAATAAAGTGTTGTAATATAATCAATAGTAATTAAATATATCATATATATTTGACAATTTTAACTTCTAATTTGTCAAAAATAGCCATGAGTGTAAACATTTAGACCTAGAAAACAAAAATCCTTTTATATATTTTATGACTGAATGCAAACAATTGATTAGCAGTAAAATGCACAACAAAGTTTTGCTCAATCGTTAGATTTTCAGTTCACAGGCTTATAAAGCACAAATAGGTCAATAGTTTTTAAAATGTATCTGCAACGCTGCTGATGTTGATTCTGTTCGTATACATTACATAACAGAAATTCTAAATTACTTCAAGTATTTTTCAGAATTGATTGTAACATGTTTGCTAACTATCAATATAAACCAGCTCACTTCACATATCATTTAAATTGCTTGAAATAAAATAAGCCTCCCCTCAGTACAATGTTCGGATTCCTATTCAAGTATCCATGAAGTGCTCATTACAATGATGTTTACATTCGAAAAGTGTTTGGGGACTTATTTATATGTAATGCATTTAGCACATGTAATTGTGTGGCATACAAGAGGTCCTAATACAACCACTGAAAGTAATCTCATGATTGGGTGTCTAATAATAACCTCTAAAGTGCATGATGGACTCTTCTCAACTTATTGCATTTCTTGAGAGGGGTAAAAGTTCTAAGAAACTGGACCTGAAGGTAAAAAAGCTGAAAACTTCAGGATATTTAACTAATGTTACAGCCTATGTTAGGAAACCCTCAATATACAGAAGAAAAAGCAGAAATAGACAAGAGGGTGAAGTGGAAATTCCTTTTTGTGTTGCCACTTTATGCCTTCAATACTTTTAACTACTTTGATTAATCTATGTACTCTGAGAGACTTCCATGCTATGTTTTACAACCCTTTGCTCAAAATTGCAGATTAAAAATTCTTTAGTGGACATGCTTATCTTACTAAACTTTGGTTACAGTCCCTGTACAGAAATTAGGATTTAAGTGCTATTTCTTTCAAGGTACATCATCAATTGAGATCTCGATAAGATCTGAGAGGAGAAGGATTTGAAATATGATAGCAATTACTTCATACAAATTACTTCTCAATCTAACTAGCAACAATGGAACAAATAGCCAAAACTGTGCAATACCTGTTATTCACCATGCAAGTTATTTTGTGAACCTTAAAGAATTGTTCAGGTTTTTCGCAGTGAAGCTTAATTAGATGGAAGTTAACTATTTTAAGTAATATTGGTTACAGACAGCAGGGGGAGCTGCTGCCTTTATATAGCCTCTAACTCTTATACAGTCTCGGACTCTTAACAGGAATTACTTGTTTTGCAAACCAGGAAATATGCATCTACATCGTTCTGATGACTGGAGATGAAATTATGCCATCATTGCTATTGCTTACAGGGCAGTCAGTGCTTTTAGTATATGTATAAAAGATGGCAGCAGATGGTGCTAATTGATTGCAGGGTTAGAATACAGACCATTATTAACAATTTCAGAAATAGAATGCTTTTATTAAAATATTGTGAACTTTTGAAACTTATTGTAACAATCAAAACACATGCATAGAGTTTCCAAGACACCAACTGCATTGAAAAAATTCAAGCAAAACAATGCTGGTCTTAAAACACGACAAGAAAAAAGCTATGTATTTGATTTATATTTGAGAATTAAACACAATACCGCTTTTAGAAGGATCTGAAAGAATTGTGCACATTCTTTAAAAATGATTTGTTATATTGTGTTACTTTAATAATAACTGGAGTGATTAAATTGGGCTAGATCCAAGGTATTAAATATGGAAGGCAAAATCCAGTTTGAATTTCTATGTATGTTAATGTTACAGCTGCATACCAATATCCAATACTCTCAATGTATTTCCTACACCTGCTGTACTTCCAGGTATGGAAGTACAGCGGGTGTAGGAAATACATTGTACATAAAAAAGACATGGATTTTTTCAGTATTGTACAGTGATAGAAAAGCACAATCCAGTACTAAAGTATAAATTTGAACTGAACTACTAAAGTTTTTTTACCTTGTAATGTCAACAGTAAAGTTTAATTTAAATATTTTAAGTATTTTCTGTTTCTCTGTTCCCTGCTTCCATCCACCCACCCAGGTCGATTTCACATGTATTATTAAAAATCTTGTGTATGCGCGCACTTCCTGTCCAACTTTCTGTTGTCACAATTTGCGGTTATATTTTTAAGCCAAATTCTAACGTTGAAACCGTCTATGTAAACATTTAGAATGGAAATCCTGTAAGTAAAATTATCTGTAACAATGTAGTTGTAGGCTCTGACCAGTAGGTGGTTCTGTGAAGTGAGTTTCTGAAATCTCTCTCCCAAATCCATTGCCAAAAATCTTGTATTCAAGCAATGCCAAATTACTAGTACATATAAAATTCTCAGGTCGACAGATTAAATAAATGTGTTCTGATCAAACTGGAAACCAAACTAACATTTTTGGTGTTGAAATAAGCTGTTCTGTAATTTGAGCTTATATTGAATCAAGACAACCCTATTTATACCTGTTGATTCGTGGAATATCTGCATACCATACAATGATGTTACTCACTTCCTGACCAAGGTTCATTCTCTTCCATCACTGAGTGGTGTTCCGTTTTTAATTCTGGCCTTTCTTACGAGATCAATTCTAAAAGAAGGTAAATATTGCATAAGTGTACAATTCTTATGCAAAGGATTGTCGCATTTTCTTTTTTTAAAAGACCACAGTCTTGCCTGTTATCATAGTGCAAGGGACAAGCCGAGCAGTGTGGACTAGGCATGTGTGTCCTGAGGCTATGCATCTCTAGGAGAGCTGCCTGACAGGTGATTACACATTTTTCATAATTTAGTGTACTTCAAAATAAAAGTGTTCTCGCCTGAGTACTCCTGATTGAAGCACACTAGCTTGCTCATAGCTGCGTCTCAGGACTGATTCAGAAAGTTGAAACCCTGTAACTAATTGTACATAACAGTCTTTTTTACATGATGGCTAAGGGCTTGCTACTTAGTGCACATTTTAACTTTTCGTTTTAGACTGTGATCTTTGGACTTACTTTAAAGCATGGAATTCTATTGTTTTAAATTGATGTGCTCTAAGTAAATGATAAGCAAGTTATTGCAATAGTATATTTTACCATTTTACTTGCTTTATCCAGTAGAGTAATGACAGTTTTATGGCAATAGGTACAGATAGTCACTAAGCTATTGGTTTGACAGATAGACAGCCACAGTAATCCATGTAATCCTCTTCAGGTTTTATAGCCCTTAAAAAGGCTTAATGAAGAACTTAACTAACAATGATGGCTGTTTGAGAAGAGAAGTGAAAAACTCTTGGACACCAGATTAAGTGAAATTTATTATGTTGTTTCAGGTTGTTTGCCAGATGTTCCTTGGATGCTTTTTAGGTTGTTTGATCAACACCAAGAAAGGTTTATTTTTTTTAAAATGTAAAAATGAGTGTACGTACAGCATTGTCAGCGTTAAGTTTTCAATTCTAACCTTCAGCAATCCCTTAAAAATGTATTACAATCATTGGCAACTGTGTTATTTTTCTTTTAAAACAGGGGATCATTGATGTTTTCTGTAGCACACTTCCATATCCTGCGTGGGCCAGTGTTGGGTTGCCACCTGCTACTGCAGTGTATGACTGGTCCTCCCCCTCATTTCTCTGGCGCCAGAGCAGTGTGGTCCCTGCAATGTGATTATTTGTGTTAGCAGATAATTTAGCCCAGCAGACACATATGCCAAAGCTGCCTGTACCTCGTAATGCTCTTCAACAAAAGCTACTTTTATGGCTCCCTCCTCTCCATTTCTTTCCAAATTGTGTTCACATTTTGTGTGAGGAGATTATTTTTGTCTGTTGCTATGAGAGACCGTAGTGTTTATATAGTCTTTAAGGGGATACCAGATTGATTCAATCATTTCAATAGGCTTCTGACAATTTTTACATAGAGTTTATACTTCCTCTTTAGTTACAATTACGTGGAAGTTAAGTTGGTGTAGATTCTACTGCATTTCTTCATTGAAAGAATTATTACCAGGTAAAGACTTGAGAGTATTTTGCAGTGTAAACCAATACACATAATTCTAAGTGGGGTGGGGGGTGGAGGGGGGGGGAATTACAGCTTTCGCTTAATATTGCTTCAGTAACTTTATACGATGGGCCTACATTTAAAACCATTACGAGCTCACTGTGAGAAGCAAAAAGTTAATTTGGAAAAACATTTAGCATGGAAAGAAAATAAGTTGTGAGAGTAAGACAGGCTCACTCAAATGTATTTATTTTTATACGTTGGTTCAAGCCTTATTTGATTGGTATTCAGAAATATTCTAAGATTATATTCCTTAGTTACCCACACTTTATCAAATTATTCTCCATTAACCTGCAGGATGTCCTTGCTCTTTGTTTTTTGTTTCCTCTTGCCAATTTTTCTCCAGTCTTCTTTTCTCCTGAAGGCACTGACTTTTTATGTTGGTGTATGGTTGGATGGGTGCTGATTGCCCACCGGTATTGTATCCAAATGACCAGTATTTATTATGATGTGGAGATGCCGGTGATGGACTGGGGTTGACAATTGTAAACAATTTTACAACACCAAGTTATAGTCCAGCAATTTTATTTTAAATTCACAAGCTTTCGGAGATTTTCTCCTTCCTCAGGCAAATGTTTCAAGATCTCCTTGAAGCCTACGCATTTATACATATTGAACAATAATAAATGGTGTTTACAGACTGCCTCTGCAGTTGCAGAGGCAGTCTGTAAACACCATTTATTATTGTTCAATATGTATAAATGCGTAGGCTTCAAGGAGATCTTGAAACATTTGCCTGAGGAAGGAGAAAATCTCCGAAAGCTTGTGAATTTAAAATAAAATTGCTGGACTATAACTTGGTGTTGTAAAATTGTTTACAGTATTTATTATGCATGAATGTGCCATGACAGTGAGTGCCAGCAGGCTAGTTGACCATGGGGGCATCACAACTGAGCCTGGCCTGACCTAATGCCCACACATCCCACTTCCAGCAGGGGTTTTCAATTAAGAAGAGAATCTTGTGATTTCCCTTTACTTGCTCAATGGGTGCTGAGGCCAACTGTACCATTCCTACTCCTACCTTAGCTGAAGTCAGCTAGCTCAACATGGCCTGGGAATTTCTTGGTCTGAATAGCTTAGCAACTCATCCATCAGGGGAATTCTTATTTATGTTCCACTCCATTTACCCAGCATGTTTTAAAATATCTGAATAGAGAAACAAATTT
Organism: Heptranchias perlo; assembly: GCF_035084215.1. Lineage (NCBI taxonomy): Eukaryota > Metazoa > Chordata > Chondrichthyes > Hexanchiformes > Hexanchidae > Heptranchias > Heptranchias perlo. The sequence goes on along the minus strand of NC_090343.1, from coordinate 31,247,119 downwards.
ACAAAACGTGCATATTCCTCACAAATTGTTAAGTATCGTTTTCATATCTATGTTTTTTTTGACCGTTTATTAAGCATGTGAGTTCTCAGTTTCCTCATCATGATGATAAATCTATTTTCTGGAAGAATATTATTTAATGAAGTTATATTCATGAATGTTATAAAGTGAGAGAAGATAAACAGGAGCAAATAAGTTAACACATTCTTTTTCTCCATTTTCGAACAATCATTTTGTTTATTTTAAATGCTACAGAAAATGATAGTGAGTTAATGTTGCATTTTGAAATAAATGTAACAGCTTTTTATAATTCACCAATCTACTGCAAATAGCTTTGGATGCATGCTGTGCAGCTTGACTACGTAGGAGATCCACAGTTAGATAATGCTGGACTGTGTTCCCATTTCTTTCAGATGCACTTTCCATTGGCTGTGCAGGTGTAAGAATTGGTTTTCACACTACGTATTGTAGGTGATGCCATGCCTGTGTTTTGACTTTTGGTCTGAAGCCATTCTGGCTCAGCAATTGCAATAAAATCACGGTGTATAAAGGACACCCCAGTGACTACAAAATGACAGTGAAGAATTCTTAGTCTCTAGTCAAGCATGCTTTAATGCTTTATGTCATTCTCATGTTGCTTATCCATTCAATTCCGCTAGAATATATTTTTACTGAGACAATTTGTGTTTCAGAATCATTGTGTTTTATCTCAATCAATAGTCAATTTTGTAGCATTTTGATAATGGCTACAGTAGGTTCAAAGGACATTTTAATGTCTGGTTTTGTAATTCTGTAGTTTTATTTGATTCTTTTTAAATTGCATGCACATGGTCCTTAATCCCATTTTAAAACAATTTCTAGTTTGATATAATAAACTGCAGTCATATTAATACAAGTTGGTAATGGCTCTAATGTGATTAAATTACATAATTTATTTTTGTTTTTATACACAGTATCACGAGCTAATCAAAAGATGTACAATACTGCATTCAAAGGAAAAATCAAGTTGCTGTAATGATTTGCTAAGTGATATTTGTTTAGATAAAGACATATGTTTACACATTTACAGTGGATTATCAAATCTTGGAGATTACTACAGGTTAGATAAACAGATCACTCCTGTATCATTTAATTGTGTACAATTCTGTATTAAGGGCACATCATGGCTCTGAGAATTAAGGATAAAAAAGTTGTTCCTTGATGCTGTCAATGTTCTCAATTTCAAAGGAGACAAGTGAGAGTATATTTAAAACCAAGCCTATCCCAAGCCACCATTGCTGAATTTGTTCACTCTTAATGCATCAGTGCTATTCTGAATCAAAATCAAAATGCTGCGGATGCTGGAAACCTGAAATAAAAATAGAAAATGCAGGAAATACTCAGCAAGTCAGGCAGCTTCTGTGGAGAAAGGAACAGAGTGTTTCAGGTCGATGACCTTTTGTCAGAATTGAAAGAAGTTGAAGAGTAAACAGTTTTTAAGTACAGAGCCAGGGAAAGTGGGGTGGGAGAAGGGGAGGGGAGGAAAGAACAAAAGGGAAGGTCTCTTATAGGGTAGAGGGCAGGAGTGATTAAATGTCAAAAGGGATGATGGTGCAAGGCAAGGAGGGTGGTAATGGAACAAGTAAAGAAACAAAAGATGGGTCTAGATGAGCTGTAAATGGCAGCATCTATTCTGAGCTTTTTCTCTTTCAAACCAATAGCAGACAATCCATGGGCATTGAAGAATTACTGTGAAGCTTGAGATTTCATTCTGTGCCAAAGCACTATTGAGAGATGTCTCTACTTTATAGATGTAAGGAATCTTACAACACCAGGTTATAGTCCAACAATTTTATTTACTTTATAGAATACAGGTGCTGGATACATTTGTTTTGAATGGTTTTAAATTGTGGTTTGAAACTGTATTTATGCTTAATTTCCCCCCCTCCTCCATAATCGGCATTTCTGATTGTAAAAGTATGCATTATCCAGGTGGCTCGGTGGTAAATACGTCATGGTGTGGCTCTTGGCATACAAATGAACAAAGTCCAAGATTTGATCACTAGTTTGTGCTGAGATAGCTTATGTAAGCCAGGCCAGCTCAGATTGGCTATAGCTTCCCCAGGCCAAACTTGCTGCACCTGCCCACTTCCTAGTGGTTCCTGCCAGAAGTGGGTGTGAGACAGGATCAGGTTGAGTTGTAATGATCTTTGTGGTTAAAAGGCCACTGACCATCCAGATTCACACACAAAGAACTGATACTCGGGTGAAGTACCGAAGGGCCACCAACATCTATGGAACTGAAACCCAGCAAGTGGTGCTGCCTCCAGAAAGAGCTGGCTAAGAAAAAAAAATCAAGAGAACATTGAAAGAAATATTTAAAGAGATGTCTGTCGTCTTGGAAACATTATGGAAAGAACCAGTGTAGTTTTGGAGGCGACATGTGGGCCGATTTTCAACTGTGGTGCCAATCGGGCAGGTGGTGGGTGCAACTTCTGCAACAAGTGCCCGATAGCATCAGTGGTTGGCCTAAACTATTTTTGCAGTTGGAGCTCCATTTGCATAATTTTGGAGAGCTGCCAGTGCTCAATGAATGCTGACAGGCAGCTCACCAATCGGAGGGGTAGGAAAATCCGGCAGTTCCTTTGTGGAACTCAGCTGGAAGCGTGTGCTTAAAAGGGGCATGGGGAGAGGGGAAACAGGGGGGCCAGGAGCATTCATGGTACCTGAAAATTGAGTAGGGATCACGCAACAGGCATAGGACCCTAATTTAAATATTTTTGCCTGTTTTGGGTGGAAGTGCTAGCTGCCCAGTTTGAGGCCTGCTCGAAAATCAAGTCAGGTGGGCAGTAGGTTTTTCTTTAAATTTTCGCCTGCCTACCAACCCGTTTTTCAGCTTAGATGGAATGGTAGGCAGATGAAAATCACCCTCCATGATTTTAAAAATAAAACACAAATTACATGGTTTAGTTGCCTGTCCTGGGGCTTATGGATCAGCTCTCAAGTTACACTCCATCACACAAATATTTCTCAATCAACTCTTCTAAATTAAGTGTTCAGTCCATGCAGTCAGAATAGACTGTTCATAATTCACAATTAGACAATGACTGGATTTCACTTTTCTTTTTAAATCTTGTGTTCTGAAAAGCACAGCAGTTCTTATACTATTATTATTTTGGTAAGAGTTAGCTATTTTGTTCCAATTCACAGGAATGCCAGGTTGGACAGTGTTAGAATTTTAACAGAGGAGTAAATTTCCCAAGATGGATTTTCAGACTAAAAGTGTTTTAGTAAAAATGCAAAATATTTATTTTTTGGATGGATACTGAATGTTTGGCTGTTAGTAAAGAGAGGTTGGGTAGGGTAGGGTAGTTGGGGGGGTGGGTGGGGAGAGTCTATGCTCTCTCAAAGTTAATGTCAGTACTGCGGTCTCTTAAAGTTAATGGCTTAGGAAGCTTTGCTAAGGAACGAGACTTTGCTCTATTTTCTATTTTTCTAGTTCTCCTGAAATAGTAGGTGTTTTGATATTTTGGTGAATGGAAAGTTTAAGGTAGACAGAGCAAACAAAATGATTTGTAACTCAGAAGTGAACGCACAGAAGTCTGAGGGATTTCTTGGTGTGCCTTGAGAAATTAACTGAATTACAATTTTTCTTAAACATCGAGCAGTGTACAAGTAGTCAGCACTGATAGATACATCATGTGCAGTCAAATACTATGGAGGAATTTTTCCAGCTTGATTCCTGAGCTGTCACAGCACTGTCCTGCATCCTGCTGAGCTGATTAGCCTCTGCTCTGCCCTAAAATACTGCCTGTGGTGAGGTAAAAAGGGAATAAGGATTGAGCCCTTGATGCTGTGGAATTTGTTAATCCAGTTGATTGTCATATGACTTGTTGAGATACTGAGTTTTTAACCCTTTAAATTGTGATTTTACACAGTGTGACATGTCTTCACAGCACATAATGAAGAACTTGGGTTTTTCTAAAACTGGAATGAACTTTCTTTTAAAAAAACCTCACTCTAAATTACAATTACCATGATAATACAAGGTTGCATGAGCTGTGCTATCTATGTAAATCATTGTACCCAGACAATTATCATGGGAATGAGTGTCCAAGTGTGATATGAAAGTAGTTGGGGCGAAAGTGTCACATGCATTTACCCAATCGGCATTCGGAAAGCTTTGTACAAAGTTTAATCTCGCTCCAAAAATCACCAAATGTGGGAAAGGCCAGAATATATGAAAAAGTACCCACCTTTAGGATTCATACCTGCATCAATTAGGAGACCTTTTTATTAGAAGTGGGGTGAATCTGATTTCATCAGGTAGGAGGCCAATGGAATTAATGCGAGTCCCGACCAATTTTCATGGTTGCGCCTCATTAGAATAATTTCGATGAGCTGCCAGTGCTGAGTGAGCACTGACAGGCAGCTCACTGAGGTGAGGTGAGGTGGTGAGGTGAGGTGAGGTGGTGAGGTGAGGTGGTGAGGTGAGGGGGGTGGGGGGGGGAGAGTAGAATCCAATAGTTCCTTCACAGAACTGAGCCAGAAGTGGGACGTTAAAGTGAGGAGAGGCAATCTGGGGGTTGCGGGGGACATGTGGGGAGATTTAGGTGGGGCCAGGAAGAGCAGTAGGACCCCGATTGTATGTAGGCTCCTGCTCGCTGGTTTCCTGCCCACTTCACCTTAGTGGGCCAGATATCGGTAGGAATGGGACAGTATGGGTGTAATTTTAACCCCGAAGAACAGGTGGACTGGGGGTGGGTGGGTAGTTAAAACTGTAGATTTTAGTAGCGGGACTGCATCCCGGCTCCACTTTCGGGTTTAATCCAGCCACGAATTGATGTGTGCGTGCATCCGAAACCCAGAGGTCACGTCTGCACTTAAAGCCGGCAGGCAGATTGTTAAAGGGGCAATTAACTCATTGAAATGGTTGAGGTATTTAATTTTGTTGTTGATTCTAATTCTGAAACTAATTTAACCTCACCTGCATGGGTTTCCCTGGTCTCATGAGTCTCATCCGGTGAGAGGAGGCAAGAAGGGCTGGATCCATGAGGTAAGTGCTTACATTGTACTGTTTGTGGGCCAGGAGGAACAGAAATGATCCCTCCGGGCCCAACAAGCTTACCAGTCCCAATCGGACACCCGCAATCTTCCGATCGAGACAGCCCCCAAAGGTAGAACCCCACAAAGGTAGAACCCCCTCCCTCGATGGTAGAACCCTCCCCCTCCCCCCAATGGTAGAGCACCTCTTCCCCTCCCCACGACGGTAGAGCCCCCACCCCCGCCCGACGTAGAACCACCCTCGCGTCTCGGCGCACCCGCCCCCCACTTGCGCCTCGGTGCACCCGCCCCTTCGAGCACCCGCCCCCCCCCCGGCGCCTCTGCGCACCCGCCCCCTCGCGCCTCCACGCACCCGCCCTCCACCTGCCCTCTCGCAGCCCCTCCGCCTGCCCAACCGCAGCCCCTCCGCTTGCCCTCCCGCACCCTCCCCGCCTGCCCTCCCGCACCCCCCACACCTCCCCCGCGTGCCCTCCCATGCCCCCCCGCCTGCCCTCCCGCACCCCTACGCCTGCCCACCCGCACTGCCCCCCCACCCCCAGCCTGCCTTCCTGCAACCCCCCCCCCCCCCCCATTGTGCCTTCCCACACCCCCCTCCCTTTAAAATAGAGCAAACAGAAACACTATGGTGACATATTCTGCATTTGTACTTGACGAAAGCAGATACATAAAACGAGGTGTTATATCGCACCTTTGTAATGGCAATGCAAAACACTAGTAAAATGCATATTTATAATTGAAATACCAGGGAAGTTGAATGCATGATCTATATACAGATATTGCATACAGGTTTAGGTTTAACCAAATTAATTCACCATTTGTGTGTGCGTGTGTATATTATTAAAACTTTCATGAATTGTTTTTGCTACTGAATATATTTAATTCAATACTTTGTTTAGTTGTGTGAGTGAGTTTTCAAGAATGTTAAGTATTATATAGACGTTAATTTTTTTCATCCTGAATGGAATGTTGTCATCTCAATATTTAAAAGGAATCTGTTAGATCTTGAGTGTCATTGTTGAACCAATTCATCTACATCTTTATTCAGTGATATTTTTACACTGGAACGTCAGTACAATACAACAGTTCGTTGTTTGTTGCTAAGGTGGGTCTACACAAATTAAAGCAGCTGTTGTATTATGTGGGGCAAACATTATTTTGGAGGAAAAATGATTAGAGTGTCCTTCTTCAGGGATGAAAGTTTTGTTGTCCATTTCTCATTGTTTGTAACAAGTGCTGATGTTAATAGAACTGTTAAGGATGCAGCTTTGCTGTAGTATGCAACAAACACATAATGGTGAAAGGATTAGCTTCAAACTGTGTTACTGATTGTACAAGCCACTAGGTCTGATCACCAGGACAGCAGCTTGTCTCCTGGGTCCCTACTGAGCTGGTGTTGAGGTCATTGACCTTACAACAAATTAAAGGACAAAACGCTTTTTATCCAGACCCCCAAACTGGTGGCAGCCCTTTGAACAGACTTCTTTTAAGAGAAGTAACTGAATAATTTTTAGTGCTGTCGAGAATGACTTTAGAACCCTTCCAGTCTATTGGAGCTGCACATGCTGTTGCAGACAAACCGTCTGGGCACATTGAACTCTGATTACATTTCACAGACTTCTGAAATTCCAGTGATAGTTCAGTGGGACTGATCCAAAGTAAATACTGTATCTTATTTTATTCAGAAGCACAAATACAGTCTAAGATTAGTTTTGATAGCACGTGATTTCTGCTGCCAGGATATGCCTGCAGTAGTCTCCTGATATCAGCGCATCTTGTATTTTAAATGGCATTGCTTCGAATTAAGTTCAGTAGAAAAAATTGTTGTTCTTTACATATAGCCACTACAGGCCTTCAAGAATATTGCAACTTAGGGGAAATATAAAACCTTGTTATGTTTGTAAGTCCTTTCATCCCATCTAATTTTGGTCCTTGTGTACCCACTCACCTTTATCTAACAAAGACACTGCATATGCAGGTTGATCCCAGTTCTGCCTCTGCTGTTCTTCTACCTGTTGCTTAGAATTGCAAGTGAGTAACACAAATAAGGCTGCAGCGGGGACAAGACCATTGTCCACTTCCTGGTGGACTGCCCCTTCGTGCAGGAGGTGTGGAGAGTGATGCATTGGTATCTGATCCGGTTCACCCCCAACAGTTCGGTAATACAGGACACTGTGCCCTATGGGCTGCTGCCCGGAACGTACACCGAGACAGATGTCAACTGCTGCTGGAAGACCATCACCTCGGTGAAGGAGGCCCTTTGGTCCGCCTGAAACTTACTGGTCTTCCAGCTGAACGAGCTGTCCATGACCGAGTGTTGCTGACTAGCACACTCCAAGGTCCAGGAGTACAAACTGCGGGACGCACTGAAATGAGGCCATCCAACCTTGTATTGTACAGCATGTATTATAAGATATGTACTGTGTTTTGAATTGTAATGATGGTATCGGAGTGTGTACGATCTGTATTTTGTTGTTTTGAATTGTAATTGTGATTATTAACATTGAACTGTATGTATCCTTAAATTTTATGAAATAAAGTATACTTTGAAATTTAAAAAAAACAAATTGAATCAAGCAACCGTATTGCCTCCCTGAAGGAAAAGACCATGACTTTTCTCAGCAATACATTAGGCAGCCTGGCGGAGATTGGCTACATACTGTGTGTGAAATTTTAAGACAGAACCTATATTGTACAATCCATAGTGCAGCATGTATTCAGGCATTAATAGGCTGTTCCACCAAGCTACCTCATATCTGTCAGTATTTCAAGACATGGTTGATTTCTTTATCAGGTGATTGTTGCAATCAGTCTGTTTCATCAATGTGAAGACTTCACTATCACAAAGTTAAGGTGAGCAAGGTTCTTCAGTCTAAAAGGATTTCTTATGATGGTATTCAAATTGTGTTCTGATATGTATTGAAAGGATTCAATTGCTGCAACTGAAAGGAAACAAGATGGCTGCAAAAATCAAAAGACTGATGTTCTGAGGTTTGTGTAGTGTTTGTAATTCACTTGTTGTCATTTGTTTCTATACAATATATATCTCTGCCTCAACCACTCCCTGTGGCTCAGTAACCCTCTGTGTAAAAAAAAATTCTTCTAACCCCTCTCCTCAACAACAACTTGCATTTATATAGAACCTTTAACATAGTAAAACGTCTCAAGGCGCTTCGCTGGGGTGTTATTAAACAACATTTGAGACCGAGCCACATAAGGAGATATTAGGACAGGTGACCAAAAGCTTGGTCAAAGAGGTAGGTTTTAGGAGCTTCTTAAAGGAGGAGAGAGGTAGAGAGGTGGAGAGGTTTAGGGAGAGAATTTCAGAGCTTAGGGCCTAGGCAGCTGAAGACACGGCTGTCAATGGTGGAGCGATTAAAATCGGGTTTGCGCAAGTGGCAAGAATTGGAGGAGCGCAGAGATTTCGGAGGGCTGTAGGGCTGGAGGAGGTTAGAGAGATAGGGAGGGGCGAGACCATGGAGTGATTTGAGAAAAGGATGGGGATTTTAACACCGAGGCGTTCCCGAACCGGGATTCAATGTAGGTCAGCGAGCACAATTATGATGGGAGAAAGGGTCTTGGTGCGAGTTAGGATATAGGCGGCAGAGTTTTGGATGAGCTCAAGTTTATGGAGGGTGGAAGATGGGAGGCTAGCCAGGAAAGCATTGGAATAGTCATGTTTAGAGGTAACAAAGGCATGGATGAGGGTATCAGCAGCAGATGAGCTGGGGCAGGGGCGGGGACGGGCGATATTATGGAGGTGGAAGTAGGCGGCCTTGGTGATGGAGCAGATATGTGGTCAGAAGCTCATCTCATGGTCAGATAGGACAGTTATAAATTGATAATTCCTTGTCACTGAATCCCCAACCAGAAGAAATTTCCATTTTCCATCCTGGTGACCTATCTGATTGGAATTGCCAATTTGGTACCAAATTATGGGCAATTGTTTTGCTGTGAGCCCATGCCTACTAGGAATTTGTGTGAGTCTTCCCAAACTTATTCGACTTAGAACTCTTGCAGTTGGCAGAGTGAATGAGGAAATATTCACCTGTGGTCATGATTCAAACCCAAGTCCTAGAAATGACGAGATAATGGTGATAGATTTTGTGAGGCATGGTTCACAGTGCAAACTAAAGGGGGTTTGCAAAATTTACACTAATGTCTTAAACCACCACAGCACAGATATTACCCAACATTTAAATATGACTAGTGATATTATTGATTGATATTACCCATTACTAATGGAGAGTCAGTGGATAGGCTATTTTATAACATGGGCCCAATAAGCCCATAGAACAATCATCCCTCCCACTCCCTGGAGAGGCAGAAAAGCCCCTTCCCCCACAACAGAATTCTCCTTTCTTCTTCTCTTCATCCTCAACAGGGTTTAATTGTTTCTTTCTTCCTACCCTCAACAGGTTCTCTTTGTTCACCTTCACAACAAGGCACCTCTCTCTTTTCTAAGTACCCTGCGCATCAGTTCTCTCTTTCACTCTCATTCTCCACCTGTTCCTGAATAGGGTCTCTCTTCCTCCCCCATTCAAACAGGTTTTTTCTTTCTTTCTTCGTGCAAAAACAGAATCTCTCCAGTTCCCTTCCCCAAATGACTATCTCTCCTTTTCTCTTCCCCATGCTTACTTTCAAGCGAGTTTCTCTCACTCTCCTTCACCAGATCAGCACTAGTTTTAAAGTTTCTTTCTTTCTTTCCTGCCTGTTTCCTAGGCTGAAATAGACACTTAAGTAATTAGGAAGAAGAAAATTGACAGACAGATTCGTTGTAAGGATAGTTTAGGAAAATTTGTGTAAAATGTTGAACTCTAACTTGCCTTCAGTTAGCAGGAGTCATATCAGATCATGTTATGACTAGTTTTGAAGGCAAAACACACTGAGGTAGAAATTAGTCTGGACCCAAACAGAAAGGCCCGAGGACGTCTCAAATTTGGGCCTTGGGCCTCATCTACACCTTTGGGCTGAACAGCCGGGGCCTGTCGCACCTCCACCCACGAGAAAAATGAATTTCAGGCCACTGGGAACAGCCCTCGGGTAAGTTCTGGGAGGGGGTTGGATCAGGCAATGGGGGTGGGGGAGGGGTCGTGGCCAGGACTGTGCAGTCCGGGGGGGACCACTCCTGCTCCTCCTGGCTCCAAAGAAAAAGTAATTTTAAAAGAAAAATACACTTAACTTTATTTGGCTGCTGAAGAATCCTGAGCTCATCGATAACTAATTTTATAAAGGGGTCTCTCTTACAGGTAATGGGCCCCCTCATTAACATATTTAAGGGGCCTAACGGCCGTTTTAGACATTCACCTGGGACCCTAAAACATGGTCCCCAAGAATTTAGCAGTGGGACTAATGCCTGTGCAGATTGGGTGCAGGCCGTCCTATTGCTAAGTTGGTATGTTTTGTGTCTGTTTTATGCCCGAAATATGGTCGCACACATACCAATTTCTATCCCACTGATCCTAAACCCACAAAGAGCCTAATGATGTGGAACTCATAGCTAGTTTATGACACATTGATTCCTGCTGCATATTTTGGATCTACTACTTGAAGTAGAGCTGTAACACTTGTAGCCACCTCTATTTACAATATCAGGATAAAAAGTCTTTATTCTAACTTGAGACAGCTACGCTCGTGGAGATATCCTGCCTCATTTGTCAGGATGTGTGACAAGTAGAAGCAAGATGTTGGTAACGCACAGCTGATGAATGAAGTCCTGTGACGAGATGGCAATCAGAGGTCAGTGCTTAGAGCGTGATGTATCTGCATGACCTCCTCCAAGATAAGGCTTTCTAAAGGGTCATAAGACTGTGATACCTCTGTAAGCGTTTCTTTTCTGGTATCAGGACTCAGAGAACTGTAGAGAAGAGGATGTGACAGCTTTTTTAAAAATTTCTAATGGTTTTGTGAAATGAGCATCTATTTGGCATGTGTTTATTGTACATTGTGAGAAGTTGATCTTTAGGGGACAGTAAAGAAAATTCAAAGCAGATTGGCATGAACCTGCTTACTAGGGTTTTGCAAGCAGCAAAAGTCCTTTTTCAGGGTTGAAAATCTGAACCTGTTTTTGTACCCCCAGCATTAATTAGAATGATAGCTAAGTAAAAGTGGATTTCTGACCATACTGAAAGATGAAAATAAGGGAGGACAGAATGTAGCATATTGTAAATAATTGTACTAAAATTTGAATCTTGCCTGTCTAATATAAATCAATGCTACTGTAAGGGACTATAAAACCTGAAATATGGGACTAAAATATTAATTCAATGATTATGTGAATATAGGAGCATTTTCCCATCAATTGAGAAATCCTTTGCATGCTAAACAACAATTGCCTACACAATAGTGACCACACTTCAAAAATACTTTGTTGGTGGTGAGGTGCTTTGGGATGTCCTGAGAGCATGAAAGGTGCTATATAAATGCAAGTCTTTATTTCTTTAACTGTAGTTACTGAATATCTGATCAGCTTATAAGTTCAACACATTTAATTGAAATATTACTTCAATTACTTCCACCTCCACAACATTACCCGTCTATTCACTTAACTTACCCTTACTGCAGCTGAAATCCTTGTCCACGCTATTCTTGTATGAAGAATCGACTTCTCCAAAATCCTCTTCTTCACCAACCTCTTGAGCTCCACCTACACAAATTAAAACTTGTCCAAAACTCAGCAACCCAGAACCTGTCCTGCACTAACTATCATTCACCTATCACTTCTGTCCTTGCCAATCTCCACTGGCTACTGTCATCTAACTCAAAATCCCTCTATGGCCTCTGCATTCCTCTGCAGCCTTGACCAGCCCATGCCGTGCGGATCTTCCACTCCAGTTTCCTGCATGTTCACTACTCCCAGCATTCCTCACTCAATGACAAAGCTTTTAGCCATATAGGCTCTACCTTCTGGAACACTCTCCTTAAAGTTCTTCGGCTTGTTGATTCTCTCCCTGCCTTTAAAAGCTTCCTTGAGATCTTTTTGATTGTACATTGAGTCAATTTTCCGAAGTCTTCTACTATTGCTTGCTTCAATTCCTTCTCTGGGAATTGCCTTGAGATGTTTATGTACATAAAAGGCACAATACAAATGCAAGCTCTTGTTGAAATAAGTGTTTTCAGAATATCTAATTTTGTCGATGGTTCGTGTGTGTAATTTTGATGTATTTGGCATCTTGCCCTTCCTTGTGACTTCTCGAATATAATGTGTATGAGAGTTTAACTGCACAATAATAGTTCTATGTGGAAAAAAGTCCTTCTGGTATACAGACAACACTTTTTGAAGAAATCCCTGCTTTACACATGGATATCTTTGAGACTAAACATCTGCAGTAGAGACTATATAAATCAGAGCATCATTTCCCTTCTGTGAAATCTTGGTCTAATATCAGTACCGTATTAGCAGAGAACATATGAATGAATAATTCACCCCATGCCTCAGTTTTTAACACCATGCGGACACTTTGATAAAACTTTGGCAGAAGTAGCATTAACATTTAGCAATACAAGCAGGCTGACTTATTTTGTATCTTTCAACATTATGGGCGCTAAATTGGGCTGTGTAGCACCCGTTGTTTCAATGCTACACGACCTCTCTGACATCCAAGATAGCATCTTGGATGTGCACGCACGTTTCCAGTGTGACATGCACCGGACGCCATCTTGGTATAGAAGTTAGCGCAGGCAAAGATAACGAACGCTGGAGTCATGTAAAGTAGAGAGAAAATGGCTTCAATCAGTGTGCAACGCTCAACTCAATGCATAGTCTTAACCCCGACCATCTGAACGTGTCTTAATGTGCCTGGAGGACCGCCCCACAAGCGCTATTTAAAGGGACTGTGCAGGATTTACAGGTTAGTGGCTGGATTGTTGCTTCTGGCTGCCGAGACATTTGTAACTGTTTTTGGAGGACTCCTAGACTTGAATACTAGGACAGGGGGACATAGCCTACATTTAGAGCCAGGACGTGGAGGAGTGAAGTTAGGAAATGCTTCTACACGCAAAGGGTGGGAGACGTTTGGAACGCTTTTCTGCAGATGGCAGTTGATGCTAGCTCACTTGTGAATGTTAAATCTGAGATTGATAGATTTCTGTGAACCAAGGGTATTAAGGGATATGGGGCTAAGGCAGGTATATGGAATTAGGTCACAGGTCCACCATGATCTCATTGAATGGTGGAACAGGCTCGAGGGGCTAAATGCCACTGCCACTTGCTGCCTCCTGATATGCGCCACCTACTCCTGTAAGAAAGCGGGACGTGTATCTGGGTGGTGTGCCTGTCATGGTGAATAGCTGCCAGTGTGTGTGGCCTGTGAGTTGTGGGTGGGCAGCTTGAAACAGTGGTAATGTGTAAGGGTGAGAGGAAGCATCTGGTTGGAAGAGTTGAGTACTGATGGAAAGAGTTTATTGGTATGTGGGGGATGGGGGGGTGTAGTGCGTGGTGCAGTTGGTAGGAGACGCCACTTGACAGTTGACCTCACTCACCTTGACCACTCATGTCAAAGCATTGAACTTCTTCCTGTACTGCATCCATGTTCATGATGCTGTGCTTCTGGCATTGGCTTCATCCCCTGCTGCCTCCCAATGCCTTTTGGATATATGTCTGGAGGGTCTCTTGCCCCCTGCCGCGGATATAGGATGTCCCTCTTTCTGTCCACCTCTCGCACCAAGGTCTCTAGTGCATCAGCAGAGAACCTTGGTGCACGCACTCTCGCAGGCCTGGTGCAAACTCAGATCGGCAGATTGGTGAGGTCTGGCATGCAGATTGGAGGATGTGGGATTTAGTAGTGTCCAACCATTATTCAATGTTTTAACGTAACTCATCAGTGTGTAAACATAGGGATGGGACCTGCATCTGTGTTTTACGTGTGTGATCTCCGTTCAGACTCCATGCAGACAGCAGACTGTTATTTTCTTTAAGAGATTTCCAAGAACCATCCTCCCTTAAAGAGATTGGGCTCCCCCTGGTGGTGGGAAGTGTGAATTGCATTGATTCCACATGCAAGGCCTAGAATGGAACGCTGATTGCAGGTGAGTCCTCCAGCCGGCCGAAACTTATGTCCTGCTGCGCAAGGGTCATTGGGCGCGGGTAATAGCACATCACGCTATCTATGCCCCAAAACAGCTCTTATCCAATTTTTCCCCCTATGTTTGTAGGCAAATATCAAAAAAACCCAAAAAGAATGATTATTCTTTTGGTAGCAATAGAAATGCTAATGGTCTGATCAGATGAACAGAAGCAACTCTACTGACACAAAGACATTTCAATCTGGATAAGCTTTCAGTTTCAATTCAGAGTGAATTCACATTGTAAATGCATCAGTCATTTTTCATACAGCAAGAGCTCACAGACAACAATGAGATGAATGACAAGCTAAGCAGTTTATTTTTGATGGGAGAGAATATTGGCTGGGAATGGTGGATTAAGTTTAAGAGAGGTAGAAAGATGGCATGGGGCAGGGGAAAGTTCAGAGGCATGATGCAAGGGCTATCATCTGGAGTAGGGGTCGTGTTGGCACCTGGAAAGTGAAGGATCTGGCAAACCGGTGGGGATTAAGCTTATTCATGATGATCGAACAGAATGGAACAATGGAGGGTGGCTCTTCATTGAAGGAGAAACGGAAGCCAGAAAGGTCAGTTTTATGTTTAATATAGAAACTGTGTATTCAGGATGGAAGGGTAGTGGCAATAAAGACTCACAAAAGTTACGAGAGAGAGTTTTGGCAAAGAAAAACTTTTAAACTCGTCCTGCACGAGAGGAAGGTTTTCTACTTAATGAGATATTTCTGCTGAGCTTTAAATTCCTTGTGCAACCAAAATAATGGTTCTTTCAGAAATGTATTTATTTTTTGATCCTTGGAACATACCATCAGTTGAAGGAATGCACATATTGAGAATCAGATATTCCTTATTGAAGTGTAGTTTTAATATTGCAACTCTTTCTTATTTGAATCTCCGGTCTAGAATGCAGTGACCACTCATGGTGTAGTGCGTTAAAGCTGGGTGTGTTCATCTTGGGATCAAACAGGGTTTGAGCCCCATGCAGTCTTGAACTTGTACTTTTATAGAATCTTTCGCATAATGAAAATTCCCAAGGATCTTTATGGGGGGTAAGGGGACCCGAGCAGGAAAACAAAAATAAAACAGGTAATAGAATGGTTACAGCACGGAATGAGGCCATTTGGCCCATTGAGTCCGTGCTGGCTATCTGAACCCGCTGACCAACCACTGACAGAAGTCTGCATTTTCCCTCGGCTCCCCTCCCCCCACCTAACAATGGCCAAAGGCACAGTCAAAGAATTAGGTTCTGAGGAGGCTGTTTGAAGGTAGGGAGAAATATAGCAAGGCAGAGTGATTTAGAACAGAATTCCAAAGTGGACGAATATGGTGGCTGGAAGTTCTGCCACTGATGATGGAGCAGAGGGAAGGTAATGCATATTAGACCAGAGTGGGAAGAACATTGCTGTATGCTGGGACATAGGATTGCTGGGGTTGGCGAGGGGGGAGGAGAGGAGGAGAATGGCCATGAAGGAATTTTAAAATGAGGACAAGGGTTTTAAAGTCAAATATCTGGGGCGAGGGGCCTAATGGAAGTTGGCAAGTAGCTGAGTGACAGACTTGATGGTTAATGGTTTGGATATATGTTAACACTATAGGGTCTGGTAGAGGGTTTCTGTGATTAATCGTCCCATGCCATTTGTGGAGATTATAAAGCCCATTGCCTAGACTGTCCAACTGTTCTAGATAATAGAGATTATATGGAAATCAAACAGCACAAAGGAGGGTGGAATTATGAAAAGAGTGGAGAGGGAGGGGAAATAGTAACAAATGTAATTCATATACTTGCTTTGTTATAGTCAGCAAAATAATTCAGTTCATTGGTGAGATTAGGAAACTTCCTGAGCAATCATTTCTTTGGCCGTAAATCTATACCCAAACCCCTAAAAACAATCTCATAATGCAGTCTCAAAATTGCCTCCTGTATTTTGAACACTGAGAACAAATGTCAGTGAGAATCAGCAAAATGCTTGTAATGAGTTTTGCAAAACAATTCGATATGGGCATATTTTCCTTACCTGCAAACTAAAAGAGGTAACATGAAAAGCTAATTTCCTTTCTGCATCTTTCTTTTTCTTTTTGATTTGCTCACTGGAGTAATAGTCACAGGGATGTTGTGCATGATCCTCTTTCATGTTTTTTAAAATTTCAATTAGTCTTGAGAATATAGAGCACAGAACATTGTGGAAAATGGCTGCAAAGTCAACCTAGAAAATGGGCAAAAAAATAGTTCTCTAAGGAATGTATTTAAATTTTGATCTTCAAAAGATCCTGTCCCGCAGAAGGAATAATTACATGAAAGGATTGGAGCCATATTGTGGGAAGAGATGGCCTGTTTACAATAAACAGGATGGAGCACATTAAAGTGAAAAAGTTGCCGTATTTAAGCCATATTCCATGATAAACTGTCTGGTTCACAATGTGTGGAATTCCTCACTGATTCAAATTAATTATGTGCTCACTCCTCATTAAATACATGCCAGTGTTTCCTAGAATAAGTCCCTAATAGTTTTTTTGTAGTCTAAAAAACAATTGTTAAGAATTTCATCTGACTTTCAAAGTACTGCTTTATGGGGCCAATAATGGGATCCCAGCTGCATAAGACCAGGAGTCTTGCCTGTGAGGTGCTGGCTGTGTCTGCACCCAACTGAGATGAACTCATCCCATTATGCAAGGCAATCTCACTTACACAATTTCAAGGTGCCTACAACATGCTGTTCAGGGGCGAGATTCCCTGAACCAGCCACTCTTAAAATTCCCGATCCTGGCACACAATGCCTCCGTTACCTGCTTAATGCAGTATGGACTGAAAATTATGCTGGACTGTACGACGCGAAGCCCACAGACAGCGTGGCCTCCCAGTCCTTCTTGTCGTCTATCACGGAGGTTCTAGACGACAGCAAGCGGGAGAGTCTGGATCACCCGCTAACTCTGGACGAACTGACAAAGGCCGTCCGTTCCTTCGAGAAGAGTAAGACTCCCGGAAGCGATGGCTTACCGGTGGAGTTGTACTCGGCTCTGTGGGACTGGATAGGCCCAGACCTGCTGGAAGTGTACGGGGATATGCTCCTGGCAGGTAGCATGTCACACTCCTTCAACTGATGGTATGTTACAAGCAGAAGGGGGAGAGGGAAGAAATCAAAAATTGGCGACCCATCTCACTACTTAACGTGGACTTCAAAATTCTGTCCAAGGTCATCGCCAATCGGGTCAAGTCAGCCCTGGAGGTGGTGATCCACCCCGATCAGACCTGCGCCGTACCCGGCAGGAAGATCTCTGATAGCCTGGCGCTACTCAGGGATACGATCGCCTACGTACAGGACAGGGGGGTGAACACCTGCCTGATCAGCCTGGACCAGGAGAAGGCCTTTGACAGAATATCCCACACGTATATGATGGACGTGCTCTCCAAAATGGGGTTTGGGGAGGGAATCCGCAATTGGATCCAACTGCTCTACACAAACATCAGTAGTGCAGTTTCAATCAACGGGTGGGAATCAGAAAGCTTTACGATCAAATCTGGAGTCAGGCAGGGCTGTCCTCTCTCCTCCGTCTTGTTTGTATGTTGCATCGAACCCTTTGCCGAGTCCATCAGGAGGGATGCAGGCATAAGAGGGGTGACGATCCCAGGCAGCGGAGGCACTCAGGTCAAGGCCTCCCTGTACATGGACGACGTCACTGTCTTTTGCTCGGATCAGCTGTCGGTCCGCAGATTGATGAGCATCTGCGACCAGTTCGAACTGGCCTCTGGAGCCAGGGTAAATCGTAGCAAGAGCGAGGCCATGTTCTATGGGAACTGGACCGACCTATCCTTTGTCCCCTTCACCGTCAGATCGGATTACTTGAAGGTGCTGGGGATCTGGTTCGGGGGGGCCGGGCGTGCACCAAAAACTGGGAGGAGCGTATTGCCAAGGTTAAGCAGAAATTGGGACTGTGGGATCGACGATCCCTCTCGATCGTGGGCAAAAACCTGGTTATCAGGTGCGAGGTGCTCTCGGTGTTGCTGTACGTGGCGCAGGTCTGGCCCATACCTCGCTCCTGCGCCGTGACAGTCACCCGAGCCATCTTCCACTTTATCTGGAGATCAAAAATGGACCGTGTCCGCAGGGACACGATGTACAAATCTCTAGAGAAAGGGGGGAAAGGTGTGCCCAACGTGGCCCTCATCCTGATGGCCACCTTTGTGTGCGGCTGCATCAAGCTGTGCATAGACCCTCGGTACGCAAACACAAAGTGTCACCACGTGCTGAGGTTCTACCTGTCCCCGGTGTTGAGAAGGATGGGCCTGGCCACACTGCCATAGAACGCTCCGTCCAGTTGGACCGTTCCGCCCCACCTGTCCTTCGTGGAAAAGTTTGTGCAGAAAAACACCTTTGACCACAAGGCGATCAGCAAGTGGTCCGCTCGTAACGTCCTCGAGACCCTGCGAGAAAAGGAGATGGTGGATTCTGTCGGCTGGTTCCCCGAGCAGACTGTCAATGTCATTTGGCAGAACGCCTCATCGCCAGAGCTTTCAAACAAGCACCAAGACCTAGCTTGGCTGGTGGTGAGAAGGGCCTTTCCTGTCAGACCCTTAATGCACTCCCGGACTCTCAGCGCCACCGCGCGCTGTCCCCGAGGAGGCTGCGGTGGAGACGAGACCGTCACCCATCTCCTTCTGGAATGTGCCTTTGCAAAGAAGGTCTGGAGAGAGATGCAGTGGTATTTGTCCAGGTTCGTCCCGAGCGGTTCCGTTACACAGGATTCTGTGCTCTACGGGCTGTTCCCAGGGACGCTCTCTGAGACGGACAGCAACTGCTGCTGGAAGACCATCAACTCAGTGAAAGACGCCCTTTGGACTGCCTGAAACCTGCTGGTCTTCCTGTGCAAGGAGCTGTCCTCGACCGAGTGTTGCAGACTGGCACATTCCAAGGTCCAGGACTATGTGCTCAGGGACGCACTGAGGATGGGTGCGGCCGCCGCAAAGGCTCTGTGAGGAAAGGCAACCGTTTAGAGCCTTCCTGCCACCGTATATCGAGGTGCTGAAATCAGTGAGAAACCCCTAGGGCAGAATGTAAAATTCAAATTGATGTAATGAAATGTAATGTACCTGTAATTAATCTGTAATGAATCTGTATTGATTGTGATGCAATGAGGCACCCTAGAGTGTTATGAACTGTAATTATGTCCAATGTGTTCATTGAACTGTACTTGATGTAACCTGCAAATTGTATAATCTGTATTGTGTACGTTTGGAATGAGATATGACAACTGTATTGTATGTATTGTTGCAAATTTTATGAATAAAGTATATTTTTTGAAAAAAAATCTATTCTTATCAGTTTACGTCCCCTATCTGGGGACCATATATTAAATTGATTTTTGGAACAGGGAGATGGAACAGGGGCTTGCTCCGTCCACTCCACGCATCGACCCAGTATTGCAGTGTCTCTGGGAACGGTGCACCTCCCTGTGGGGAGATATTCAAAAGGAAAAACAGGTCTTTCCCAGCCTCTCTGTACGTGTGTATGTATTATTGCTGAGAATAAAGCTGATATATTGCACTTAAAAAAAAATGGACTGAAAATGTGACGAGAGCTCTCACACCTACAGGAAGGAGCCTACCACATAAAAGTTCAAAGCCGCCATGACTTTTACAGTGACTGATCGGGCTGTCCTGTGCTGGAGATGGGCTATACATCTGGCTGCGTCAGTGCGAAGAATTTGCTGTTGGTTTCCTTCAGGAATCATAGCCAATGCAGGCAGGTTTGTATGGACATGTCTAGATTAAATATTCTAGCCCTGTGTACACAAATTGCAGCATATGGAAGTGTCTGAACAGAGTATTGAAGATATTAGTGCACCTATCTGGCACGTCTCCTCTACTCCTCCTCCTCCTTCTTAGAACCTGCAAATAGAAGTGTGCCCATGGGAATACCCGTAGTTGGACCTCAATGAGCAAACTAACAGTTGGAGCAGTGCTATAGACAGGTTGCAGTACAGCTTTAAGTACCTGTCAGAAAGGCTGCAAGTAGTGTCAACAACTATCTCGTCCAACAAGACCCAAATCACACCAAAACAAACTATTGCTAAGAGATACAGCAAAACCGGCAATGTACTTTTAACAACGAGAGGTAAATTGAAAGAACAGGTCTCTTTAGCAGCAACCATTTTATATAGAGGCCTAACCTATTGAGTGATGCTCCCACCTCCTGATCATATTATGGGGAGAATTCCTTTTACTAACATATAATGTGAGGCTATATTGAGCCTTATGCGTAGTTTGTACACAAGCCCCAAGCATGCACTGGGCATCAGGGATGCATTATTAAATGCTAGGTGTGTCAGGCACACAGTAGATTCAGGCCTCTGGTGCCAGACAGGGGGAGCAGATGCACATAGGCTTAATGGGCATGGCCTATCACATTAATGGCCCCCTTGTGTCTTCCTGCAAACACTTAACATTTCAAATGTTTACAAACTATATTTCCAAAGTTATTTCAACCATGATTAATTTTGAAAACTCCTTGGCCAAAGCAATTGAGTAATTGCTGCACAGTCTTAAAAAAGGAGAGAGATATCCGTATTTGAAATAATCAAAAACAATCACTTTACTTACTTTGCACCACTTTTAATGTATTTTTTCCTTCTCTTCAGATCATCCTGTAGCATGTGATATTTAACGGCTGAGCGATATTGGGACTGCTCTTGGCTTTTCCCAGTGTTGTTGTTTATCCAGTTGCTATGAGATATGTAAGAGCAGCTGGAGTGATTTATCTTCTCTTCCTTTAAGAATATACCTGACCTCCACTCAGCTTCCATAAGAAAGTTTCTTTGAAAGCAGGAACATGCTGATGGGGAAATAACATTAATTTTTATCTCACTTTGTCTTTCCTAAAAATCTCAATATTGTTCCACTGGAATAATGTAATAAGGTTGTATCAAAACCACATATTTGAAGTGCACTATTTAATGTGCAACCATGGCAATATTTTTACAGACAAAGAAACAAAGTAGTTTAATGCAGCTGGGAAACTGTGAATGCAAGGCTACTAGCTCTGTGACCAACAGCATAAAGCCATCCCAGAGGTGTATATAAACTTAATGACCTGGTGGGATTTTACATTGGACTCTGGATAACATGGGGCTATTTTGGAACCCTACAGTTAAGGAACGTGACTATTCATCAAACACCCAGAAACTATATAAAAATAATATGGTTCCCACAAAGGGTGACCCTCGAAGTTGTGTGATGGAAAATATTTTGCTTAGCTGCAAACTGAAAAAGGTAGCGTGAGAGCCTGACCTGGGCTAATTTCTTTCCCGTGTCTTTTATTTCTATTTTTTCTTTTCCTTTTGCTGACTGGAGAAATAATCACAGGGATGTTGTGCATGATCCCATTTTTTTTTTTAGTTCAAATAGCCTTGAGAACACAGATTGTTTTACATGTGATTTCACTTACTGTACCCTAAGGCCTTCCTAGTTCCAGGGGCTGTGTTGAAAGGTAGCTTTAAAACTTGCTGAATTTCCATGACTCTTTTTTTGCAAAAACTAAATGTGCAAATAAATTGCTTGATAAAAATGCGACAAAGGCAATCACAGTGATTTTTTAAAAGACCGTTTCTAAAACAATTGATCACAGAGAATATTTATAGCCCCCAGTGCTATAGTATCGCTCCTGCCAATAACATTTAATAAGTTTGGAATCCAGCTGGAACATTGGATCCCCAGCTGGAGACCCCAAGCTCAAATCTCAGTCTTGGCTGATGATCCTACTCAGGCTTCCCTCTGTGAATGCAGAATTTCCTAGGGATAATATTTCTGTTTTAACATTGTTTATTAATGGTGTTGTGTCATGCAGGGGAGGGAAGGCTGCATGAAGTTGATAATGGCTGTGAATAACCTCAGCCCTTACCCTAATAATGCCAGTTTAGTAAACTCAAAGCTGGCTGGTGGATGTAAGTTTGCACTGTGAATTTTACAATGAGAACATTTTTGACCTTGTGGCATGCTGGGACACTAACATGTGATGCTACAGAATGGTAACATATGGATTTTCATTTGCAGTTCCCCACATGGTGAGTTTCTCACCTAAGCTACACCACTAGGGAGAAGCTCCAAATGGAAGATAGATGCTTCCCTACCAGAGGGAGAGAAGGTCAGAGAGCAGGTCAACCTTCTAGTGGACAGTCACAAAGCAGTACTGACACTTTCTAGAGTTCAGGTCACCTAGCTGTCCTCTAAAGAGAGAAAATGATTAAAACTGGAGAAAACATAAACATTTTTTACATTTGATTATGGACAGTTTCAAACGGATCTGAAGGTAAGGGGTTGTGGTCAGACACACACTTGCACTGCCATATTTGACACATCGGATTGGTCGCACTGTCAACAGAAGTTTACAAGCCATGAATTTTGGGGGAAATATGTCCTCCACCAAATGGTCTTCACAAATCGATTCATAAGATTTACCAATCCCTTTAACAGCTGATTACCTGATCACAATCAATTTTGTTACGTAATGTAATGTATTTTACTCAATAGCCTGCAGTAAAGGGTTAAATTGTGAGCCAGTTTGTAATTTGGAAAATTGAATAAATTCTTCCTGAAGAGGGGGAAAAGAATCGCAGTTTGATCCCGATTTCACTTTGTTCACATGCTGGGTGTGATTTTCTAATCGTTCTCTGTGGGGACACCAAAGCTGCACTCGGAGTACATTTTTGCACCTGGGTGCAAAGTTGCTATTTTATACGGCTGTGCACTGTACCTGTTAGCAGAACCTTTTTTAATATTTAAATAACTGGTGCAGTTTCCAACTATGATGAGGCCTGTGACCGTGGTGAAATGGCCACTAACAGTACAGGGAAATCTCAATGCCACTTAATTCCTTCCCTTCCTCCTCCCCCTTTGTATATATAGTTTTATAAGTTAAGTTATTTAAAGTTATTTTTTTATTCAGAAAGTCTATCATTGGCCATTTTGACAACTATTGCTTCTTGGACAAATACTTTTTTTGTACACTGAGTTGTTTATCTCTTTCTCAAAAAAAATTGCCGACATAATGCAATGACTGTGCTCCAAAACCACGGACAGTGTGTGCAGCAAAAAGAAATACCTTTTTGGAACAGTTAGAGTGGTGTTCTGTTCCACATTCTCACCAATTTACCAATTCCAAACTACTAGGCCTGGGTCCTGCAGCCACCACAAAATTATTTTATAAAGCAACTCTTCTAAATGAGCTATGTGTAGAGGTGTAATTGTGTATATAGCAAAAAGAAATTGTGGCCAGGGACACATTTTCCCCGTTCTTGAGGTGAACAATATGAACTTTTACTTTTTAAAAAAGTTTTTATCAATTTTATTGAGCTAATTTCCCCCATTTAGAATTAGGGATTCAAGCAATTAGGCTATTCCACCATGCATCCGGTAGAGCCATTGACTGTGGTAACCTATAAATAGTTAACATTTAAAGATCCTGATTCTGGAAAATACTATCTCTCTGCATCTTAGCAATTCCTCAGAAAAACTTTAATTATTATGGGGCAGAAATTGCTTGGAAAAGAACGATGAACTCAACAGCGCTCACCATTGTTAGTGCCAAAATCGAGGAGGAAGTTCCAGCGTTCGCACATGCGCAGTGAAAGGCGGAAATCCGGAACTTGCTCCTACTGGTTCACCGGCGATTTGACAGCTTCGCATTAAAGGTATATCACCCACTGCAATCAGTGAGATCATTGAATCAGCGCCAACTTGCTCATCTGCCCAGCTGGAAAGTAACTAATATTGCCACAAAACAGGTTCGCTTAAAAATACCAGGTCTACACTAAGTTTTAATAGTGCGGTAAGTCTTAATGACTGCCAAACAACTAAAATTGAACTTTTAAAGATATGGAGTCTCATTACTCCTTATTTTAATAGTTTTTGGTCATTAAAAAAAAATTAAATTAAAAAATTATTTTTTTTACTTTTCCCTTCTGTCTCTTTTAATTAATTTGATTATTTATTACCCTCTTTTATTCGCTGTCTATAACTGTTCATGCAATGATTTTAATGTTATACCTTTCATTTCCTGGATTTCACGTTCCAGTTTGCAGAAACAGTTTTGTAGCGTGTCAAAAATGCTGCAATCCGATTGGTTAAGGGGAGAGATCGATCCTTTTGCTTCTCCCATGGGTCCTAGCTTCACTGGAACTTACGCTGGGCTCTTCTCCGCTTCCTATTAGAGGAAATGTACCCAGAAAAGGCTGTGGTAAGTTAGTGGGTTAGTGTAAATCTATGGAGCGATGAACACTGTTGGTTCGCCGCTTCTAGCAACTTCCGGGCCAATATGTTAGCGAATAGCTCCTTCAAAAAATTATAATTTTGCCCCCTAACCAATTTGTTTTATTTTCCTCCCTATCTCTTAGATCTTGTTCTACATCATTCTGCCTTGTATTGTGGTATGACAGGTAACCTGTTTTCAGGCCTGCCAATGTTCCTTTGTAACCAGACGGTTCTGGTGTCTTAAAGAGTGGCTGGAGTTGATACACCCACCATCTTCCCTTTCCTCTTCATGTTGGGAAGCATCTCCCCACTGGCAAATTCCACTAGTGACTCATCGGAAATCAGGAACTTGCTATGTGGTGAATCTCGGGATGAAAACCAACATTCTACCACAGCCCCCCCCGCTACACAGTTGGACTGCATCATGAACTGCTTTAACTAACCTGGGACTAATTATGCCATGCTATGGAGCAAATGCAGTTTAGCATCATCACAAACAAATACAAATTGAGACTCATTGTCCTCATTACTGAAGGAATTAACCTTCTGTTCTGCCTCAGTACATTATCAAAAGCTCCTGCCCACTTTCCTGTGAGGAGATCTTCAACCCTGAGTTGTTTTCTTCTGCTGCCATTGTTTTTCAGACAGCTGTCTCTATCATTAACTATATGTCTATTAACTCTTTAAGATCTGTGTACCAAATTAAATAAACAAAAAAAACACTTTCTTTTAGATTTCTCATTGATTACTGTGATTAAACAAAGGGCAGTAAATAACTAGCTAACAGTTGGATCTCTGTAATTCAACTAAGGAATGCAGATGACATAAAGTGGGAAAATCATTCATGAGTATGAGCAGAACTTCAAGATTGAATTACAGCAATGAAGTTACTGCCAGTTATTTGTTATTTTATATGATATTTATTTGATAAACGTCCTATAAAATAAAATTGGAAGCTTGCAGAGCAGAGCACAGTAGCACATTCATGCTCTAGTGGATCGGCAAGGCGCAGGTTCCTATCATGATTTCACAAATCGTGAAATTCCCCATCTCCGCTGTATTATCGAGAGAGGGGGGTGGGGGGAACATGGCAGGGAAATGCTGATCAAAGAACAGTCACTTCCCCACAGGGAGGGAGGAGTGGACCTCGAGTCTCCTAGGTTGCCGTCTCACACTTCAAGCAGTCATGATGTGCAGTCAGATCAATAAAGAAACAGGACCAGTGTGCGAACAAGCCACTGCTTGCCTGAATAATAGGTGGTGTGAAGAAACCTTTAAAAAGAACAAAAAACATTAAAAGTAGGTTTAAAAAGGAGAAAAGTTAGACTTGAGTAACAGTATCAGTGTCGTTATAATTCCTGGTGCTGTTTTAGTCTGGAGCCCAATTGCAGAAGTAGTTCCAGGGGTAATTATAGGTGAAAGGAGTGCCATCTTTATTAATGATGCGGAGATGCCGGTGATGGACTGGGGTGGACAAATGTACGGAGTCGTACAACACCAGGTTATAGTCCAACAGCTTTATTTGAAATCACAAGCTTTCGGAGCTTTGCTCCTTCGTCAGGTGACGAAGGAGCAAAGCTCCGAAAGCTTGTGATTTCAAATAAAGCTGTTGGACTATAACCTGGTGTTGTACGACTCTGTATCTTTATTAATATGTTCAATATGCCATGAAAACCTGTGTATAAACAGAATGCAAAGATTCATCTGTACTATTTACATTTTGTGGGAATTTCTTTTTCGATCCTCTGTATCCTGGTCCCGTTTGTGAGAGTAATGTAAGAGAAAAAATAATTTAACAATGAGGTAAGACCTGAAAGTATACAGTATCATGTGACAGCTACTAGAGGCCCAGGACGCCTAAAAAAAGACCTCCATGAATTTAGCAGTGAGACCAACGCCTGCGCAGATTGGGCGCAAGCTGTCCCACTGCTAAATTGGTAAGCTTTGCACCTGTTTTACGCCTGACAAACAGGCATACGCATTCCAATTTTTATCCTTGTAAGTTAATTTTTGAAATATATTTATTACTTCTTAAAAATTCATTGTGTGGCAAGCACATTGAGTGCAACAGCGATGGGACATGAAGCCATGAAACTTTAACTGCTAAATCAAAACATATACAAGGTTTGTTTGTCTGGTACGGAATTCCCAGGCGATTGTCTCTTATGTGTTAGGAGTTAGTTTGTTTTTTCTCAGTTTGCCTAAATTCACCAATAAAATGGACAGAAACTATTTTTACAGATGTTCATGACCAAAAATATATGTGTGAGCTATGAAGGAACAGTCAGTATTCAGAGGGTTAATAGAGCCTTTTAATCAGGAAATTGCATTTGAAATTTCACAAGGAGAAAGAAATGAAATACAATTTAAAGATTTGGCTAGAAAAGATTTGGAAATTTGAAAAAATAACCTTTGTCTCAAACCACAAACTTATTCACTGACTCCTTTACGTGACTGCAATATTTTTTTGTTTCAATGTCGCATGCTGTTATGCATAACACTAATCATGTGAAATGTACTCAAGTATGTGAACAACCAGAGTGCTGTGTGATTTACAGACGTTTCAGTTTAAGCCAGGCAATAAAAGTGACATTTATTCTATGAGAATTTCACAGTGCTTACCAGCATCTCTGGAAGCTCTGAGACTGAATATCTGTGCTCCTTCCTGTATCCTGCGCCAAGAGCACCACTGTGGCGTTCTACCCCACGGATTGATGAGCCCTGGGATGCCAGTTCACTGCGCTTTGCAGCCACTCTGGAGCCAGCACACATCTGGAGTGCAGTAAACGTACCCAGAAGCAAAAAGCAGCTCTGTAAGGGTCATCAGTACAGAGAGCGGCCGCTGACAAGAGGCGCCATCCCAAACCCACATGCATTTCCTTATGTAAACACATGTGGCCAAAAGGCATCTATGGTCACCCTTTCCTAACTGGGTTATATGAAACGGTTAGAACAGCTAGAAACAATGTCACCATTATTGTTCAAACATTCCTGCAACTAAAAAAAACTTTTTTTTTCACACAACACAAAACTGTTCTTTTAAAGAGAACAATTACACTCATTGTAGATTCAGGATAATTCAAAATAAAGTGTACCACCACAATAGCAACATTGTATACTTTTAATGCTATTATGGGGTGATTTTAAAAGAAAATATTGTATTAGTTTATTTCTTTTTCTCTTTCATTTATCTCTCTCTCTCTTCTCTGCTTGGGCTTTTCACCAGAGCTATAATTATACGTTTGTGATAACTGTCCAGGAAATAATTTTTTCACACAAACCACTGACTAAATTGGCTGTCTCCAGAGTACAGCTGGCAAACACTTGAAGGAAGTGCTTGTGGTAGTGTGTGCAGTTCAACACACCACCATACTGTTTCAGACTCCTTATAAGGACCTGTGCACGTCTTTATGTGCTTTTTATTGGTCACAGGAGAAAAGCTTGTCTGATCACCATAAATCAACAAAACATAAAATGAACTTTAAATGCAAAATTTTAACAATGTAAGCAATTTATTGGAATTACAGAACAGTGGGGCATAAATTCTCGCCTAAACTGCATGTTTTTGTAAAGCTGTGGGTCACTGGGTATCTTAGAATGGAATCCTTTATGATTACAAGTAAAGCATTATTTAACTTACATTTTTGCTTTACATTTCATTAATGCTGAATTACCGTGCAACACTTGAATTCAGAGGCTTTGGACAATTAAAGAGCTTCTCAACTAATGGTTCTTAACCCGTTAGCTGCCTGTACCTCATGTATTATTTCTTACACTAGGGTTGTATTTAACTTCTGTTTTGCTGCATTGTTCTAAGAAGCTTTTGTTTAACCTGGTGAATGTTCCTGAGTTACAAATGGCTACTAATATTTAGCCTCAGTCAATGCAAACAACAAAGAGTAGAAGCTTAATGAAACAACATTTAACAAAAATGAAATCCTTTGGAGAGTCAGCAGTGATTAGAATTAGAATATCAAATGCTTTACCCTGTGCATCAAGTCTCTAGACCTGTTGGATGGACTCACTGGATATGATTTATTTCACTGCTGTAATTTTAATTCTGCATGCGAGTGCATACTTCAGGTCAGTGTGCTACACAGAGCACTTCCTGTGCAACAATGAGCAGTCGTACCACAAGAACATAGCAGAAAATTTTCTAACCTCCACTACACACAGTTACTGTAACACAAACAGCACTCCCACCTTTAAAATACAACTTATTAATTCACCTTAGTGATGTTATATGAGCCATGATATGAGCAGAAGTGTGTTAGGCCCAGCCAGATATGACACTTATTCAAAGAGTGACAACCATCTTTATTACTCAAATATTATTTGTCTGGTGCCTTCATTCGATAAGTACTGCATCCATTGTGGCTCTGACAGTGTCTTCTATTCATTAGCTTTCTGCTAAATTTCTATAAAACCTTTTGTTATATTAGAAATCATTAAAGCATTTTGAATTTTTATACTAGGCTGTTGATACAACAGGATCTCAAGTTGCCGTAAATATATTGCCATGAAATAATTTGTGAATGTCTGTCAAACCTATAGTATTTGATAAAAAGTCTTTGTTATATTATAAACCTTGTCAGGTGCTGTGTATTTAGTGGATAGTGAGACTTATGGCTACATTACAATAGTGGCTACACTTAAAGAAAAAATACTCAATTGGCTGTAAGCGTTTTGGGACGTCCTGAGGTCCTGAAAGGCGCTATATAAATCCAAGTCTTTTCTTTTTACTGTCTCCCCGTCTGGATAATAGCTATAAAATAAGTAACATTGATTAAAATTCACAGGGATATTGCATGATTAACCCTTTCTGTGATTCTGCAGAAATTTTCAGTCTGACATTAGGTTTTGGTTCTTGCAAAGTTACCTTTCAAAATTGATTTTTTTTCCCCCTGTGAATTGCTGATCATTGTTTTAGAATTCTGCACTCCATCTTATTTCCAGAATGCCAAGCAGATCTGAAATTTCATCTTGAGCCAATTGAGGAAACTGGCCATGCAAATTGGGACATGGGTTAATGTTATCGGAGATAACACTTCTTTCAATCTCAATGTAACTTTGTTGTGAACCCATTTGAAACAGTAAAGTATCTCAGTTTATAGAAAATTTCAGTGAATATTCTTTCATCTGGCTACTGAGGCTACATGGGCTGCTAAAGTTCTGTGACTTTTTGAGTTCACTTTCAGAACACAGTGGATCACAGATGATGGCATGGATTCAAAATGAAAGTTGACCTCAGATTAATGATACCTTGCTTTGAAAGAACTGCAGGGTTGAAGACTGATAAAACCTTGTTTGAGCCTTTTTATCAGGCTGTAGTGCTCATTGCAAAGCTCCCTGCCGTGCTTTTTAGAACTTTTGTTTACTTTGTGACCTTTCTGTTTTAAGTAATTGTATGGCCTTTATTGAAATGCATCTGTTTGATGTGTCCTTTAAAGATTGCCACTAATATTATATTGATGGAACAGAAAAGAAATTTAGTGTTGCAAGTCTAAATATGGACAGGTGCCATCTAAGGTCTTTTGTTTAAATCTAAAATATATACGTTTAACCTGGTAAAAGGGTTAAAGAACAGAAACGTTTCAATTATGACTGAGTTAAATGGGACTTCCTATTCCCAAGCTTCTGTGCATCTATATGTCTGTAACTAGACTGAAAACAATTCAATAACATCTCAGATTTTATTTGACTAAGGGATAAATAAATAACCCTGTTGCAACATTTTTAAATTCCATTTGGGATTGTTTTCCTCCCTTTTGTGTTTTTCCTCCTTTAGGTTTTCTCATATCATACGTCATGAAGTGGCCCATTGGAGGGTACGATTTGCTCCCAGGTCTCTGCTTGTCTTGTCACTGGGATGTGACTGATAGCGGCCTACAGCAACACAACAGCTGACTTTACTGTCTGCCCTGTGGGGAAGCGCCTTGATGTTTCCCTCTGATAACTGGTCGGGAACTAGAAAAACTTACCCAGTGTACGTGGGTAAGTTCACCTTTTACATCACCATGCCCATGGGTAATAGGCCACTGTATGATTAGTTGACATATAAAATGTGCTTGTGCATGGTGGGACTGATCTATGGTGTTTCATATGTCTGACCACCTTCATCCTTCTCCATCTCCTCTCCTCTGTTATCCAGCACCATGGGGTTCTCCTCCTACCTATCTTAATACAGTCAGCGCATCTCAGCCAAAGGCTTCTTCTCCTACCTCCACACAGTCACCTCTGGAGTCTCCCAAGGATCTATCCTGGACGCCGTCTCATTCCTAATCTACATGCTGCTCCTCAGTGACATCATTCATAGGCAAGAGATCAACATTCATATGTATGCTGATATCACCTTAAGCTCTGCACCACTTCTCTCAATTGCATAAAGTGCAAGGAGGATATTAAATAGTGGATGAATCATAAATTTCCTCAAACTGAACATTGGAAAGTTGAAGGCTTTGTTTCCAGCCCATGTAATAAAAGTTGCTTCCTTGCCATTGACTCCATCCCCCTTTCTGACCAGTTGCTGAAGCAGAATCAAGCCATGCAAAATCTTGGTAGCTTGTTCGATCCAGGGTTGTGCTTTAAACCATATCCTATCAATCACTAAGATCCCTTAATTTCAAATGCATATCATCGTTTACCTCTGGCCTACCACACCACTGCTAAAACCCTTAACATCTCTGTCATCTCTGCAAAGTCCTCTTTTCTGGCCTTCCATCCTCC
Organism: Heptranchias perlo; assembly: GCF_035084215.1. Classification (NCBI taxonomy): domain Eukaryota; kingdom Metazoa; phylum Chordata; class Chondrichthyes; order Hexanchiformes; family Hexanchidae; genus Heptranchias; species Heptranchias perlo. The sequence goes on along the minus strand of NC_090343.1, from coordinate 31,216,059 downwards.
ATCCTTCATAAATTCCAACTTATCTAAAACTTAGCTGCCTGCATCCTGTCCTGTACTTAAGTCCTGCTCATCCATCAACCCTCCTTGTTGATCTACATTGGCACCATGTTCCCCAGCACATTGAATTTAAATTCCTCATGCTCATCTTCATATCCCTTCATGGCCTCATGCCACACAATCTCCTCCAGCCTTATATCCTCTCCGGCACACTTTGGTCCTCCGACTCTGGCCTTCTGTGCACCTCTGTTTTTACACCCCATCTCTGGCTACATAACCTTCAGACGCCTGGGCCCTAATCTCTGGAACTCCTTCACCAAGCTCCCTGTGCCTCTCTGCTTTCTCCACCTTTAAAAAGCCACCTTAAAACCCATCTTTTTCACCCAGTTTTTGGTCACTGTCATAACTCTCCAATAATGGCTCAGCATTCTTTCCTTTTATCTATACTCATTCCCCTAGTTAAGCACCTCGGGACATTTTCTATGTTAATGGTAATATGTAACTTCAAGTGTTGTGCTACCACTAGTATCCTCTTCTCTAGAGATGGAGGACCCAGTAACTATAGAGTGCCTGGTCTATTGATCAGGACTGGAAAAACCTATTCAATGTACCCGGGTGAGTTCATATGCCAGAGAGGCTTTAATTTAGGCTCTTTTATATTGCTTATATTTTTGGTGCACATATCTAGAGAGAGTGACTCTGTGTATTACTCTTCACCTTTATTTCACAGCCTGATGTTGGTGGCACTGGGCTTCAATGTTGAATGCAGAGAACCAGTTGTTGAGACAATGGGAACAGGGGGGGAGATTTTCAACTTCTGCCTGAAACAGATGGGATGTTGATGGAATGGTTCAGCCACGCGTCTGAAGCCAGTGTCTGGAGGCCCGAACCATTTTCAAGTTTGGGCCTTGTTTGAATGCAGCTGGTGAGCTGCAGGTGCCTAACAGACGCTCTGCTGCAGCTCACCGGTTGTGAGATGGCGAGGCATTGACTGCTCCTAAGCTGAGCTGGCTGCTCAGGTCGGGCCTGGGAAGGGTTGGTGGGGGGGGGGGGGCGGGGGTGAGGCAATCCCGGAAGGAGCGAGCACAGATCGGCAATGGGCTGCACTCCTGTTCCTGACCTCACAAAATAAAAAATAAAAAATTTCCTCAGGCCATTTTTTGAGCGGTCTCCCTTTAAGGACTGCTGATTAGGCCGCTTACCACCTGGTACAATTGGGCAGCGTGTGTGCGGCACGCGCTCTGCCCATTTGCATTTCAAAATTGCAATTGGTGTGCTACAATGGTGTAGGACCCTGATTAGCATATTTAAACAGCTGCCTGCCTGAAACATTTATAGGCCTACCTGGAAATTGTATCAGATGGACCTTGAGCGTCCAAATAGCCTTGGGGAATCTACTCACCTTACTTCAAAACATTGAGTTAGAAATTCTCAAAAGTATATTTTAGTAACTGATTTATTTACAAAGCAATTTCAGTTGGAGTACTGATCAAGAGCTTTATTGTCATGATTTGAATTTAATACCATACACTGGTACACTGCAAAGCTGCCAAATAGGAAGTGAAAACTTGATGGGAATGGTTCCAGTTTTTGTGACCCCATATTCCCCTTTTATAAATGCGTCCTCTTAGTGAGAAAACCATTAGCAATGCTCACTATGAAAAGTTGGGGTGCAACACAGGAAAATGATTCAATTTTTCTTTAGTTGCATGATGATTGTGACCAAATGTGCATCTGAATATTTGTTTAGTAATGCTACATACATGATCAGTGATGGAATGCCACTTTGGATTGATACTAGAATTTCTTTACTATAGGCAGTATTCAGTGTGAATTCAATGTCGGGATGCTTGTCTCTGACTGATAAACTTTCAGAAATCCCCAGTTCCATTACAGCTGCAAATTCTTACTTGCTGCAAATCTGCTGCTGGTTTCTAATAAATGGTTTTTGTTATTTTTTTTCAGTTGGAAGGCCAAGGATATAGTGCAGGACACCATCAATGTGGAAAGAATAGAAAGTGAAGTAAATCAGGAAGTAATGATTAGGTGATGATTATAAGAATGAGGCGCGATGGGATGAGAGAGGAAAACATGCTGTAGCTATTTCTTTACTCCATCTTAGATTCAAGTGAAACTCTTCCACCTGGGTCGTGAGTCTGCAGACTGCTCTATGTCAAGAGATTGACATCAGGCTTCCCTGCAAATCTCCTGCAAAGGGAACATTGGCCAGGGTTCGTGGGCCTGATTGCTCTCGAGTGACTTGTCCTGGAAGTGTGTGAATGTCAGCAATGAACTGGGCTGTGGTGGCCCCCATAGCTGAATAGTCTGTCAACTCTCACTGTCTGCAGGCTCTCGCATGATAAATGGTGAATAAGGTAAGGAAGGGTTGCTGCTGCCTGTGGAACTGGATGCGGAGGAACAATAGGCAAAATTGGAATGAAAAGTAATAAATGGAAGTTGAACTCCACGGGGTGCTGGACTGGGATAAACAAGCTATTCTGCAGAAAGTCAGAATAGTGGGTAGTCCATACTCAAAAGGAATTTACTTTAGCTGCATCGGCTCCTAACATCTCTCTAGTTATTAATTTAACAATAATTCATGACAGCATTGAAATTATTCTGTTATGTTTTGTTACAAATGCTTAGTGGATTATTGCAGGTAAGTTACAGATATGTTTTATATCGCAACAATCTTTCAAACAATTGGACTTAAAACTTTACTTTTGACTTTTCTACCCTTTTGTCCTGAAGCCATCGACTCTTACTGAGGTCAAGTTCCACAGGTGCTGGACTACTTCCTATACCTTGCCCAAGTGGCCAAATGTTGATGTGTGTGCTTAGGCAGTGGGTTTTGGCAGACTATTTAATTGTAGGGGGGCATCACTGTCAAGTCCGATCCTGTCCCTGCCCCACATCCACACAAAAGTTAATTTTTCAGCAACGGTTAGCAATCTAGTTTTCCCATCTCTTGTCAAGAATGGCAGAGGTTAATTGGACTGCCTCAGCAACGACTGCATAGTGCTTCTCACATTATGAAGACCTCTGATGAAATGGCCAAACAGGTTAGAAAATGGAGGGACCAAAGATATAGTCAAAGAGTAGGTTTTGAGAAAGCTTTTGAAAACAGGGAGGGAGGCAGCAAGGCAGAGGTGACTATGTAGACAATTCCAGGAGATAGGAGCGTAGCATTTGAATGAGCTTCCAGAGAAATCCAGATTTAGAGGAGCAGAGGGTGTAGATGGGTGTAAAACAGGGTAAGACAGGGTGGGATGAGGCCTTGGAGGAATTTGAAAATGACGATGAAATTTTACAGTCAACTTATTGGGGCATGGGAAGCCAGCGGAGCTTGGAGAAGACATGGGTGACGGGAGTGCGGAGCTTTGTGTAGCTGTGGCATAGGTTCTAGCATTTTCAATGAGTTCAAACATAGAGGATTGAGACAGGGATGTCAGTCAAAAGAACTTTGCTAGAGTCAAACCTTGTGGTAATGAAGGTATGGACTCGGGTTTTGGTGGTGGAGTGGGTGAGATGGGTTGGAGGTGGGCAATGCTGTGGAGGTGGAAAAAAGTGGTCTTAAGAATGGAGCAGATGTGGGAGAAACTGATCTCATTGATAAGCAAAAACAACTTGTATCATTATACCACATCCCAAGGCGCTTGAAAGAGGAGAAAAAAATGAATGCCTAGGCTTTGTGGGACAGTTGGGAGAAGTGATTGAAAACTTACAAATGTGAAACTTTTACTTCCTCTTAGCCTTTAAAAAATGATATTATATCATTTAATAATATCGTATAATATTATATGCATCAAGCTCATTCAAAATGGCCACTACTCCCAGCCCAAATTTTTTATCCCACCTTAGATACGGAGTGCAATGAGAAGTAAATCTGTATCAGCTGTGTCCCAGCTTTGTATGTTGCCAGGGAAATGGAGTCAGGGCTAGCATGGATACAAGCAGTGATGCTCCAGCTTTTACAATTTTTTGATTTGTAAAAGATTTTACAATGTAATGTTTGCACTCTTAGTTTTGGAATACACCATTAATAATAGCTGTTATTCTTGACATAATTAATTAATTGTGCCACTGATCACATCAATGTGCCTTCCTCTGTTTATAAACAAGATAAAACTAAGGGGCATAGTCTCAGAATAAGGGGTCGCCCGTTTAAGACGGAAATGAGGAGGAATTTCTTCTCCCAGAGGGTCGTGAATCTTTGGAATTCTTTATCCCAAAAAGCTGTGGAGGCTGAGTCATTGAATACATTCAAGGCTGAGTTAGACAAATTTTTGATCAGCAAGGGAGTCAAAGGATATGGGGAAAAGGCAGGAAAGTGGAGTTGAGGTAAAAATCAAATCAGCCATGATCTCATTGAATGGCGGAGCAGGCTCGAGGGGCCGAATGGCCTACTTCTGCTCCTATCTCTTATTGTCTTATGGTCTAAAGTAACTTCCAAAAATAAGTTTTCACTATGATAGTATCCCTTTAATTTTGCAGTTCCAGAAATTTCTAAAACAGTACAATATGACATATGTGAGAACAGACATTTTATTATTTATTACTTTTGTAACTCTAATATTTATGAGAGCTGTTCATAACCACCACAATAAATAAAATGTTTGTGTTCCTTCTCCTGATGGCACCAGCACTATAAATAAAATTCACTGATGCAAGTGACTTTCTGTATTCTTACCATGTTATATAAGCGTCAGGATTCCTACCATTCAGTTCTGTATTTTTAACTAGTTCCTATTTGGCGCAAATTGAAGTCTCTTTTTCTGGTCCTTTTCTAGATCAGTGATAAAATTTACTTTTTAAGATATGTTTCTGTATGTGCAGAGTTCTGTAATCACCCATTAAAGTTCTTCGTTTGTTTGTGGTTGCTTACAAATTATTGCAATGCAGTAAATAAAAAAAACAAACTTGTCTTATATTTCTCAGAAATGTCGCAAAGAATGAGTTATGTTTGCACTTATTATTGTGCGGGTGAACGTGGCCGCCATTTTGTGCATGGCAAGGTCCCACAATCAGTAATGAGATAATTGACCTGTTTGCTGTTTTTGATGGTGCTGGGTGAGGGAGGAAAGTTGGCATTTGAAATGGTAAATGCGAGTGACATCAGAGTCTAACTGGTTGGATGACTGATGGAAAGCAAGAAACCTGTCTAAGTTTAAAAATCATGCTTTAAAGTTAAAGTCAGGAGGAAGAGTTACCATTGAGATATTGGAGTGCTGGAGGAAGGGAGCAGGATTTTTATAAACACTGAACTCCTACAGTGCTGTGGTATTTCAGAAATGATGCATGCCTGAAAGGGTGGTGGAAGCAGATTCAATCGTGGCTTTCAAAAAGGAATTGGATAAATGCTTGAAGGAAAAACATTTGCAGGACCATGGGGAAAAAGCGGGGGAATGGGACTAACTGGATTGCTCTTACAAAGAGCCGGCACAGGCTAGATGGGCCAAATGGCCTCCTTCTGTGCTGTAAGCATTCTATGATTCTATGATTTAAATGGCAACTCTCCTTCCCAACTCCTGACTTCTGTCTTGGCTTCTGCTGCTGATTTTAAGCTGTGATACTGTATTTAAATGAAAAACCTCTCTCTCTCTCTACTTAAACCTTAAATGTCTGCTCACCCTTCTCCTTCTTACAGACATCAGTATCCTATCCATCAAATTCTGAGCAATGAATTGCTGGTCTGAACAAATCACTAGTCTAGCTGCGGCCAGTCCTGACAAGTTTGAATTAGTAACATTCTACGGTAATAAATTTGCTAATTCTGCTGTGTAGAATCCACAGACCATAGGTTGGCTGATTTCTGAACTGATATTACTGAGATAGCTGGAGCTTTCAAATCTTTTTTGGAACTGCTTTAAATTGATTGAAAACCAATGTGTCCACAGACGCAGCGACTAAATCTCTTCTTTGTACAAAAGTGAACTCCGTTTGACTTTAAACCATTCAAAATAAACACATCTGAAATGGTGGCTGTGTGTTTACATCCCTATGTGCTTAGCCGCCTCTAATCAAAAGTTAATTGTTTTGTAGAAGTGAGGGGGTGGGGGGAGGGTGGGAGGGGGTTGTTGGGGGGGTGGGGGGGCGTTGGTATGAAGAGTGCCGAGCAATCCATGGCCTGTTCTCCACCTGTTGTTATTCTGGTCTGGCCCAATCAACCTGCTAGCCAGACTGGAGCCAGCGGCCATCTGGAATAACTGCACTGTTTATAAAATTGACATGGAGCGGCACCCCAGGGCCCTGACCTCCCACACAAATCTGGAAATGATTAAAATGAGCTGGCTACCTAGCCACTGAGCGCTCCACGCTGAGAAGTACCCACTGAGGAGATTTGGAGTTTCTTGTTAGGCTTGTTGTAAATTAAATACCTCTGATTTGCTGAATGACTCAGTCCTTCTGGGAAATGTTATTTTTTTATTGGCGTGGTGTTCCTGACGTTTACTCCGTTCCCATTTTTTTTTAATTTGCTAAATGTGTGTGTGCTCTTTCTTTTCCCAGGATCTCTTCCAGCAACTGTTTTGACAATATTTCTAGTATCTCAACCTTAATTGTTTCACATATTCTCCAAGGCAATGCAAAAGATAAATATGGCAATGATATATTAGCTCTATTCTAAGAATTCTATTGGATTTAATTTTGACTGCACAGAAGTTTATCAAAAGTTAAAAAAGGCAATGTTTTCCTTATGTGATATTTTTAACTTCGCTTGACTTTCTTTCATTTTATGCACCCTGGTATGGCTGGCATCATAGAAAAGATTTTCCACCATTTTATATTTTCATTACAAAAAACAAAACAGAAGTAAGAATTTAAGGAGATAAAGCTGTAGAGAAAATGTGCACCCAGTAAACCTCCAAATGTAGAAAAATAATCATTGCGTTATGTGCAAATAACTTTGGTCAGATCACTTGGGAGTATTTTCTGTATTTGTGGTTCCCTTCTATCACCCCCACAGCTTCCAATCCATTTACACTTTGAAAGGGATGGGCTATACTGGTACATATAACCTTGCTCTTTGATTTAAAAAAAATAAGGTTTGTAAAATAAGTTTAAGTATGCCATTCATTCCTCCAAAGATGCTCACCAATGCAGACTGATGATGTAGGAAAATGGCCCATGTTTAATTGTATTTTGATGCATTCAAATGGTCTAAGGAACATAATTGGGGTAAAGCAAGCCTGCAGTTTCAGTACATTTACACGCACTGAGAATTATCAGCTTTAGACTCTAGCGGATTATAAATGTGCAGTAAAACCTTGGTTGAAGTCACATATTGATGCACCTACTCCGTGTGTACTATGTGCATGAAGCAGCCATTGCTCATTCCAGTTAAATCTAACAAACAGATTTAGCATTAGCTTACGGGACATTAAAATGTAATAAGTTTTTTTTTGTTTTTAGGATGAGAGAATCAAAGTACAGAAATACTTTTGGTGGATGTATCTAACCAACGCTGTTTGGTCAGGATAAATGTGGCTTCCTCACAATGAGTAATTGCTCCAAGTCAGCGTTCTTAATTTTGACATCTTCAGTCATTAAAAATATATCTGCAAGTACCATGCAATTGTCACTACTACATGGCTCAAGAAAATGCGTGAAATCTGCACAATTTAACAAAAATTTGTTTGGATTTTTTTTCATATGCCTCAACATGACATAACACGTATCAGAAGATATTATGTGAACAGAAACATGATCACACTGATCCTACCACTTGCATATGATGTCATTGTGACACCAATGATGAAGCTGTTTTCTCTGCTCAGATATAAAAAGCCTTTATAAAATAACACAAGTCTTTGCAACTGATTTTTGATCTGTTTAACTTTTAGAAATGGGCCTGATGGTGTGACTCTCTCTTTTAAAGGGCTGCCTGATAATACAATTCTCACTTTGAAAAGGGCACTGATGACAAGATTCCTTGATTAGAAACTAAGAAGAAAAAAAGAGGAAAGCTGGTTGAAATTAAACAATTGTTTAGGAATTGAGCCAGATTAGAAAAACTGCTGGAACTATAATTACATCTATTGTTAAATTTAGGTACACAGAGTGCTTTTGGAAAGTTAGCCACAGAAAAAGTCTCTTTGTTTAAGAATATTTCATATATTACTTGTATTATTTCAGAAACCTTGTCCTGCAGATTTCTGCTAAATCATTACTTGTAGATTCCAGTATTTCCTGCACCAGTCTCCTATTGAATGCATGTGCCATTCAACGCTGTGCAGTATGTGTTGTAGTATGAGAAAAATGGAGCATTAGACATCATACAAGATAATAATTTAACTCTTTTCATTATGCCCAACATACTAAATGTGAAGGAGCTACAATAAGTAAGAAAGGTTTCCATTAGTGCCCATTAGTTGATTTTTGTTAACTTTGGAGAAATGCAGCAAACTACATTAACTCAAGTGAGCCATTTTGAAACAATTTGTCTTGCATTGATTTGTCTCTTAAAAAAATGACTCCATCGTATACATAATGTATAATACCCTTCTGTGTTTCAACCTCAGCCATGTATGTATCCCAAGATTTGTTCTTTGCTTCTAAAAAAAAATTTGGATCCTAGATGAAGGGCCAAGATCCATAATTCTAGAAGTGAGGTGGAATGAATAATGCATAAAAATTTTGAACGATAGTTTTCATGAGGGACCAGAAGAAATGATCTCTGGAGGAGGAGGCAGATAGTAGTTGTCACTATGTTTTAATAAAGTTTTGTTTAGCAGCTCTAACAGAGAGTTAACTGAAATCATGAGTATAGATAAAGTTAGCTTAGGATGCTTCAGACTGATCAAGATGCTAGGTGTAATAAGCATAATTTCTATGAGAGACAACAGGCAAGCTTGAACTAAGATGCAATAGCACATCTGACCTAAGAGTAAAATTGTGGTATGAAACCTTCCATTCCAGTTAGAATAACTTCACTTACATAGGCAGAAGAATCAGAGGAATAAATGTAGAAGTTGAACTAGGGAAAAACAGCAAAGCACACTGAAAGACCATCCTTGTTGGCTGATTTATAATACAGTACCAACAAAACAGGCTTTGTTTACAGAATGTAATTTGTTGCAGGATATTCTGCAAGAGGCAGATATGAAACACTAGTCGGAAGAGCCCAGAGGTGAGGAAACAGATACAATGCAAGAGTTAGGACTGGATGTAGGGAAAAGGTCTAGGCGATTACCTGAATTATCAGGCCAGTCAAAAATTTGGATAAGCTTATTGATCAAGGTTATTCAGTATAATAAAGAACTCATTAATGCCAACTTGATCAGTAGAAGGAACAGAGCCATTTCTAATACTAAACATTGAGGTTGCCAAGAATGTTGATTTCAGCAGTGGGAATGTTAGAGTTGGCGGATTTAATTTTGCTTGACAGAAAGTTGAAAGGTTTTAGAGAGCTATCATATTTATGAGAGCAAAAAAAACAGCAGATAAATTTAGTGAAGTGAAGGAGAGATATTTTTAGTCATAGGTCGAAGTCAAGTAATTCAAGGTAACTAAGGTGAGCAGCAGGGATGTTGGGCATGTTGTTGTCATGGAAACTGCACTTAATGTTGGCGATTAGAGTGAAATCAACAAATTAAGATGTCTGTCAAACTAGTAGAATATTTGATCTCTAGGACTTATCTAGACATTATCTCTGGTGGTCTAGTGGATCCCTGGTAGTCTGATGATCAAATGTCTAATATTTGATACTCTGGTGGGGAGGGTGGCACTGGTGTCATCACAGTGCGTTTGGCCTTTGGCAGTCTGGGGATGCAGCCCTCCCGAGTATCTGCACCCGGGCACTAGGGCATCAAAATGTGCCTCTGTTTTCTTTGGTGCCGTTGCAGGTTGATTTGCCTCAGAAAGAGTGAAGATGTGTCTGTTGTTCTTCCCTGGGAGCCGAGAGGTGAGAGTGCAATAATTTCCCTAAGTAGTGTAGTGGGTAGGAGAGGAGAGAAATATGTACATTTTTCCTGGCAGTTGGAGGAGACTCATGGGTTGGATTCTGATTTTGACTTTGGCATTTCAAATAAACAAATTTTATGACATTCTAAGTTGGATTCAAAAGCAAATCTTGAAAAAAATCCAAACTCTAATCTCTTGTGAGGTGATATAGGTGGGCAGTAGTGCAGATCCTATGGTCCGCCGATGTCACAAAGCATAGGCTAAAATTTGCCCAAAAGAGAGGAAAAAAACATTTTCCAGTTAAGCAATTTAATTTAGCTCATGGGTATAATAAAACAAATACTGGCAGCAAGCTTCAGCCTGTAATTAGAGAACTAATGATAGGCTTATTGCAGAAGTAAATCCTGAGTGTGCAATAATACTCCCAAGTCGATGACCTCAATCATTATACCACACTCTTGTCATTTCTGTAACCTTCAAGGTAACAAGGCTGCAGCCCTTGACGCCAGTCAGTATTTCTATAACATTCTGTAATATTCACAAGTAGTACAATGTTTGTATGTTGATATATTTCAACATTTTTAGTGCTTGATGGTTAAAGCCTTGGGGTTTAATCATGAAATTAGTGCAAATTTCACAGCAGTATTTTTGAGCGCGCTGGTTTCTTGGTTGCTGTGAATGTAGTGTGTGAAAATGTGGTGGGAAAGCTGGGTTTTCACAGGAAGAGCAATGCTGCCTTCTAAGTGGCAGCAGCTGGTCTTCTTGACGCGCTGCTGTACATAAAGGAGAAGCATGTTTTAAAATAAATTGTTTACAACAATAAAGTTCTTTTTTCTTGTTCTATGAGCACAAAGCAGCAGATTATTTTTTTACAATTGTGGGTGAGTTAAGTGCAAATATACAGTAGTAATAAGTAGGTAAGAATGATTTACTAGGCAGTACCAGAAACAAAGGGCTCAGCTTTTGCCTTAAGTCACACGAGCATAGCCTCTGTATTTTCTAAATGTTATCTGAACACTCTGGTTGTGTTGCAGCATTAACTTGTGACTTATTTCTACAGATACTTGCCTTAGAGGCGGTGCAACGAAGGTTCACTAGATTAATTGCTGGGATGAGAGGGTTGTCCCATGAGGAGAGGTTGAGTAGAAAGAGTTTGATGTGGAGATGCCGGTGATGGACTGAGGTGGATAAATGTAAGGAATCTTACAACACCAGGTTATAGTCCAACAGTTTTATTTTAAATAAAACTGTTGGACTATAACCTGGTGTTGTAAGATTCCTTACATTTCTCTGGAGTTTAGAAGAATGAGAGGTGATCTCATTGAAACATATGAGATTCTGAGAGGGCTTGACAGGGTAGATGCTGAGAGGTTGTTTCCCCTGGCTGGAGAGTCTAAAACTAGGGGGCATAGTCTCAGAATAAGGGTTGGCCATATGGGACTGAGATGAGGAGGAATTTCTTCACTCAGAGGGTTGTGAATCTTTGGAATTCTCTACTCCAGAGGGCTGTGGATGCTCAGTCGTTGAATATGTTCAAGGCTGAGATTGATAGATTTTTGGACTCTAAGGGAATCAAGGGGTATGGGGATCGGGCAGGGAAGTGGAGTTGAGGTCGAAGATCAGCCATGATTTTATTGAATGGCGGAGCAGGCTTGAGGGGCTGTATGGCCTACTCCTGCTTCTATTTCTCCTATTTCTTATGTTATTGTAGCAGATTATTGACTGAGGTAACTCTGGGATCAAGGGTAGATCATAGCCAATGGTCAAATACTGCATGGGATACAATTGTTCCTGTGCTGCTGGGTCATCCATTGTGAGCCAGTCTAGGTTTAATAATGGACATGCAGGCATAGATAGATATTCTGGAGTTTCAATTGATTCTCTTTGGAGATCGGAGAATATTTCTTCAGAAATTTCCTCCAGCGAATTAAGTGGGCAGAATCAATGGTTGGTTAGATAATGCACGTCCTGTGAAGGGAAGAGGCTTGACAGACTTTCTTATGTTCTTATGGTCACAGGGCTAAGTGCAGTGATCTGCCCAAGGCCCCAAAACTACATCTCACTTGAGCTTTTTAGAAGAAGCATTTTCTCTCTTCTGCATTGTGCAACATTTTCTAGCTCAGAGGGCCAACGGCTGATCTGCTGCCAGAATAAGAATAAACTGTTGCTGTGGGAATGCTTTTCTAAGCTTGAGGTTAAGGCATTTGTTGGGATTGAGTAAAAGGAACTGTAACACAATGTTGGATAGAGAGAGTTTTATGCTACATTTGGTCGCATACTATACCTGATCTGACAGAGCATGATGCTGCCATCAGGTGACAAAAACAGAACAATATTTCATTTTCCAGCACTGATGTGTTTCACATTGATGAGTACAAAAAAAATCACAACTATAATGATTTAAAAAAATAGTAAATAGCATATTTTCACGATGACGATCCATGTGTGCAGTGACATTTCAATTTGATTCAGGCAGGAATGCGACAGGCTGTCCTACGTCTTGAAAATGCTCCACATTAAGATTAATGTTGGAGGGAAGGAAAGTGGATAATTTTATTTAAAATAAAACCTTGATGGTAATACAACAGTGATGTACACTCCTCTAATAAAAACAGAAAATGCTGGAAAAGTTCAGCAAGTCAGGCAGCATCTGTGGAGAAAGAAAAAGAGTTAATGGGGTCGACTTTCGGATTGCCGAGCGGGTGCGTTCGTGGCGGGGGGGCTGCTAAAGTTAGGGATTCCCTGGGGGGGTCCGGAGCCCGGCTCCAACCCGCCTGCTTCCGGGGTTCCCCAATGACGCGCTTAGATGTGCGCGCAGCCCCCGCATGCGGGACTCCCACCGGCAATTAAAGCCAGCAGGATCCCAATTAAACCAATTAATTAGATAGTTCAGGTCGTTTGCAGACCTGATTGGGAGGATATTTTAGGAGGGGTGGGATTTTCACATCAACTGAGCGTGTTTCCCGTACTGTGGAAAACACTCCGAGTTGAAATGGACGTGTTGCAGCCACCAGCCTGTGGGAGCTGCAAAGGTCCATTTGACAGGTGTGGGGGGGGGGAGAGGGGGGGGGGGGGGGGGGAGATGGGGGGGGGGGGGGGAGACCCTCACTCATTGCAGGAGGCCATTCTGTCACTTTGGACAAAGTTTGGCCTGCACCACCCTCCTCCTAACACAAAAAATCACAAATTTGGAACCTCAACCCCGATGTCCAGACACATTTACCTACCTTGCGGACCCCATCAAACGTACATCTTGCGGAAGGGGGCCGCTATAGCTGCAGTCATGACCACATTGGAGGATGAACAGCATCACCAGCCTCGCCGGCCACGCCGCCCACCTCTGACACGTGGAGCTCCACAACACAGTGCTGCGACACATCCACCTGCACAGCAGAAGGGAGGGCAACGGCAGAGAGAGATGCATCGCAGAGGGCACTACCCTCGCCACAGGGTCTACAGACCGAGGCTCAGATTCCTGGACCTCTCCGAGGAGCAGTGCACACGGTGGCTCAGAGTCACTCGACATGTAGTCGTGGACATCTGCAGCCTCCTTGATGCCGAGCTGCTCCCGGCTGGCCTGATCACCATCTTCTTACCTGTCGCTGTCAAAGTCACCAATGCGCTCAACAACTTCTCCTCCGGATCCTTCCAAGGTGCCACCGGGGACATCGCCGGCGTCTCTCAGTCATCTGCACAAAAGAGCCCTGCAAATACACCTACACTCACTCTGCAGTGACACAATGGGTGGCATCAGGTGTGGGTCCTCAGGTAAGGGAATTATTGCACAAACCAGACAAGATTTGCAAAGACGTGGCAGTAGTGGTGATAACAAATTTTAATGTGCTTGGCAAAACAAACAAAACTAAATGAAAGACATGACATTCTGTCATACACCCTTGTGCATCCCCTTTGTGCTCACAAAACCTTAGCCTTATGTTTACGGGAACCCCTATGTGGTGCTACCTCTGTGGCTTCAGCAGAGATAGTGGCAGGTTGCTCTTGTCCATGCCCTGATAGATGAGATGCTTTGCACGGATGCCCTCTGGGTTATGGTGCCCGTGAGGGCCCCTCCAAAGATTGCTCCACCTGCACCTGTGCAGGGGCCGACTTGGCCACCTGGAGAGGAGGCAGCATTGCGGGTGCTGGTTGAGAGAGGGGCAACGGGTGAGATGTGGGAGCGCTTTGAGTGGCGTCCCCACTTCCATGTCCCCTTTCGCCATCATCCCTCTCCTGGGCCTTCTGGCATCTCTTCTCCTATCAAGGCAAAACACAGAGCGGCGTAATTGTGTGATGGTTGCATAGTGACCCACTGCATGCATTGGTGTGTGTGGGGGTGACCGTGAGGGAGATGCATGGGAGGGTGTGTGTGAGTCATAGCCATGAGATTGTATGAGGATTGGGTTGCGTGGTAGTGTTCGAATGGGAACTGGGGCGGTGAGTATATGCAGACAAGGTGAGGATGATGGTTGAGTGGATGTGAGGAGTGATGCGAGAGCATTGTGGTGACAGTGCAGAAGGGGTTGTGTGGTGGTGGAGGTGATGTGGAAGACAGAGTGTGGGAGAATGCGTAAGTATACTCATTTTGGCTGACCTGGTTAGGTCATTAAAGGGCTTCCTGCACTGGACCCAGGTTCGGGAGATCTTACTGCTGCTGCTGATCTCCTCTGCCACCTCGAGCCAGACCTTCTTGGTGGCAGAGGCAGGCCACTTCCTCTTGTCTGCTGGGAAAAACGTTTCCCTTCTCCTCCTGACCCCATCGAGCAGCACCTGGAGTGAGGAGTCTGAGAACCTTGGAGCAGCCTTGCCTCTGGGCTGCTCCATGCTGCCAATTTGGTTCTTTGCTGCAGGAGGAGCATTGGAGGACTGCCCCTTTAAATAGGGCTCCTCCTGCTGACAGCCTGTGATGCGGGTGCGCAGTGCGCCCGCTGCGCAGTGCGCCCGCTGCGCAGTTCTGCAATGGGAAACCCGGAAGCACGCGTAAGTACCTTCAATTAGACTGCGATCGCGTGCCCACGTCACCCACGCGCCCAGTCGATCCCCCGCTGCCAACCCCCCTCCCTCCTAATATCGGGCCCAATGTTTCAGGTCGAAGACCTTTCGTCAGAACTGGAAGATGTTAGAGAGTTAACAGTTTTTAAACAAATACAGAGCCAGGGTAAGATGTTGGGGCGGGGGGGAGGAGAACAGAAGAGAAAGTCTGTGATAGGGTAGAGGTGCAAGAATGATTAAATGACTAAAGGGATGATGATGCAAGGCAAGGAGGTTGGTAATGGGACAAGTTAAGAAACAAAAGATGGGTCTAGAGAAGCTGTAAATGGCAACATCAGAACCAGCAGCTGCAGTCCCACAAAAAAAATGGAAAATGGGGGCAGTGGTTATGATCTGAAGTTATTGAAATCAATGTTGAGTCCGGAAGGTTGTAAAGTGCCTAAACGGAAGACGAGGTGCTGTTCTTTGAGCTTCTGTTGAGCTTCATTGGAACAGTGTAAGAGGCTGAGGACAGAGAGGTCAGAGTGGGAGTGAGATGGGGAATTAAAGTGACAAGTAACCGGCAGATCAGGGTCACACTTGCGGACTGAGCGGAGGTGTTCAGCAAAGCTGAAAGATGATGTCCACTCCTGTGGTGCTTATGATTCTTCACAGGCTTGTATGCATTTTATGTACAACAATACCTTTAATTTATATAATGCTACTCCTGTAGAACAACAGCTTAGGGGGAGGGGTAGAAACTGAGCAGCAAATAAAGGAGGTTAGGAGGGAAGACCAAAGAGATTTAAGACCAGATTTTAACTTTCGGCGATGGTGGAAAGCAAGCGGTAGTGGATTGGTCGCCCATTATACACCCGCCTGACTTCATCACGATTGACTTCAATGGAAACGAAAATTGGCAGAGTATATAACGGACGGCCGATCTGCTGGTTTTAGAAGGCAGAAAAGAAGATTGCAAGGTGATGTGGTTTAGGAAGAAAGTTCTAGAGGCAGGGGCATTAAGTCCAAAATATCAGCCTCCAATTGCGGAATGATGGGTAGGAGGAAAAGCAGTATTCCAGAGTCAGACGAATGAAGTTTGGGCAAAACACATGACGGGAGATATGGAAGAATTTGAGAGTGAGGGTGTGGATCTTAATTCACTGGCACATAGGGAGCCAGTGGAGCTGGGAAAGGACTGGTGGAAGTATGAGTGATGGGTGTGAGAGATTTTGGCCTAGAAATTAGTTGACGCCGCACACGTTATACAGGCATAAAATGGGCGCCTAAGTGTCCATTTATGGCAGGTGATCCGCGCCGGAAGTGCGTCACTTGCCATATTGGTAAAGGGTCCAATGTAGGTGTCCAGGGCCCATGCCTGAAACGGGCATTAGGCCTTTTGCATATGCAAAGAGGGGGCGTAACGCCTGTATGAGTCCCTGTTCCCGAAATTGGGCTGCCCTGAATGCAGCAGGTCCAGCACCATTTGCGTTCAGGGATTTCCACCCCAAGAATTTATAATACATATAAAAATAAGGACAGAATATATGACTTTAAAATGGGGACTGAATTATATCTGTATGTACTGATTCAAACTCTAACTCCACTTCACCTGAAAACTGCATTAGGTTTTGACTCCCTCAGTGCAATGGCACGGGACATCACCGAATATATAATAACTCATCGAAAGTCTGTTGAAAGGAAATAACACAATCTCAGGGTTCACATGATTTCACATACCACATATATTTTGTTCTGGTGATTTATAATTTTATCTGAACCCCTTGGTTGTTACACAGAGAATAATGCAAAGGGTTCAGATGACATCATAAACTGTGATAGCAAAGATAAGCCACGTATGAACCTCATCTGAATCCCATCACTCGTTGGGGTCTTTTTGTTTATTTGTATTTGTAGAGTTTTTAGGGTTTTTTGTTCCCTACCAGCAATCAGCAGCTGTGTATTCTACATGAATAGTTGTTGATAGCTAGAAATGACCAAGAGTGATACAACAGGGTCATTCTCTTTGACCCTATGTTGAGGTTTCCGCCTCTAGGATCTCAAATGCTCCACTCACCAACCTCTCCACCTCTATCTTTCACAAACATCAGCTAATCCAGAAAGTTCTTCCCACATACAAAGGGGTGGAAATTTGTTTTAGCCCATTTTTGGCCCTGAAATAGGTGGCACACTGGGAGTGCATGCCAGAAGAGGCTCAAGGTTCACCCAAAATTAGGCTTTGGGCCTCATCAGCCTATTGCTGGTGAGCTGCGGGTGCCAATTGAGCATCCAGTGGCAGCTCACTGGTTCTATAATGGAAACTGTCCATGTTCTGGACCCATTTTCGGGCACAGATTCGGCACTGCATAGGCAGCACTTGCCCCAACTGGGGGGTGGGCCCAAAATTGGATCTGAGGTCTCATTAACACTTCATGTATGAGCTGCTGGCACCTGTCATGCCTCCACAGGCAGCTCACACATTGCAGATGATGAACGTCTGGCCACTTGCCTCACTAGCAGTGGCCTGTAGGTCAATCCCAGGAGTGGGGGGTTAGAGCAGACAATGGTAGAGGGGCCCATTGGGATGACTGTGGAGTTAGAAGAGCACTCCTGCTCCTCCACAAGAAGATTTTTGTACAAATTTCATTTTCACAACCAACTAATTTTTTTTTGAAGTGTAGTCACTGAAGCAATGAAGGAAAAACGGCAGCCAATTTGCATCAAAGTCCTACACAAACAGCAATGAGATAAATGATAAGATATTGGGCCCAGCACCCTTCAGCTCAGAAACATTTTGCCCACAAAGTTGCTGAAAGTGCGAGCTGATAACGTCGCAGTGAGGGAAACAGGGCATCTGGGACCTGAGTGAACAGGACAAGTAACGGTGTATCTCCTTAACCAATGAGATTTAAAGATTGGGAAATAACCACAGAAAGGACTGAGAAGGAGGGTGAATTAAAGTGGGCGAATTCAATGTCAAATCAAGTACAGAAAAAGCAATGGAAAGGAAAAGAAAGATTGGATTAAAAGAGAAAAAAGAGACAGAAAAAGAAAGTAAGAATTTTTTTTTAAAAACTGACATTTTTAAAATCTCCTTGAAAAATTCAAACCTGAAGGAATGAGACTCCACGCTTGTAACAGTTAATTTTCGGTGCCAGAGAGGTTGATTGGTCGTCATTAACAATTATCATGTTGTTAAAAGGGTACTTGCAACTGTAATGACAAGACTTAACTTTCTGTGGGGAGTTTAACGGGCAAATGCAGCAAGTTCCTGGCAAAAAATGGGGAGGCTAAGGTGAGATGCCATTTATCGCGAAGTCAATGGCAGAGTATAGAATCATAGAAAGGTTACAGCACGGAAGGAGGCCATTAGGCCCATTGGCTCTGTGCTGGCTCTATGCAAGAGCAATCCAGCTAGTCTCACTCTCCCGCCCTATCCCAGCAGCCCTGCAATTTTTTTCCTTTCAAGCATTATCCTGTTCCCTTTTGAAGGCTCTGATTGAATCTGCCTCCAGCACCCCCTCGGGCAGTGCATTCCAGATCCTAACCACTCGCTGTGTAAAAAAGTTTTTCCTCATGTCACCTTTGGTTCTTATGCCAATCACCTTAAATCTATGTCCTCTGATTCTTGACCCTTCCGCCAGTGGGAACAGTTTCTCTCTATCTACTCTGTCTAGACCCTTCATGATTTTGAATACCTCTATCAAATCTCCTCGCAACTGTCTCTGTTCCAAGGAGAACAACCTCAGCTTCTCCAGTCTATCCACGTAACTAACATCCCTCATCCCTAGAATCATTCTAGTAAATCTCTTCTGCACCCTCTCTAAGGCCTTCACATCCTTCCTAAAGTGTGCTGCCCAGAACTACAGTTGTGGCCAAACCAGTGTTTTATAAAGGTTCATCATGACTTCCATACTTTTGTACTTTATGCTTCTATTTATAAAGCCCAGGATCCCGTATACTTTTTTAACCGCTTTCTCAACCTGCCCTGCCACCTTCAATGATTTGTGCATATATACCCCAGATCTCTCTGTTCCTGTACCCCTTTTAGAATTGAGCCCTTTGGTTTATATTGCCTCTCCTCGTTCTTCCTACTGAAATGTATCATCTCGCATTTTTCTGCATTAAATTTCATCTGTCACGCGTCCGCCCATGCCATCGGCCTGTCTATATCCTCTTGAAGTCTATCACTATCACTGTTTACTACCCTTCCAAGTTTTGTGTCATCAGCAAATTTTGAAATTGTGCCCTGTATACCCAAGTCCAAGTCTTAATTAATATATATCAAGAAAAGCAGTGGTCCCAGCACTGACCCCTGGGGAACACCACTGTACACCTCCCTCCAGTCCGAAAAACAACTGTTCACCACTACACACTGTTTCCTGTTACTTAGCCAATTCTGTATCCATGCTCCTGTTGCCCCTTTTATTCCATGGGCTTCAATCTTGATGACAAGCCTATTATGCGTCACTTTATCAAACAACTTTTGAAACATAAACACCACATCAACTACATTGTTCTCAACTACCCTCTTTGTTACCTCATCAAAAAACTCTATCAGGCTAGTTAGACACGATTTGCCTTTAACAAATCCGTGCTGGCTTTCCCTAATCAATCCACACTCGTCCAAGTGACTGTTAACTCTGTCCCAGATTATCGTTTCTTAAAGTTTCCCCACCACTGAGGTTAAACTGACTGGCCTCTAGTTGCTGGGTTTATCCTTACACCCTGTTTTGAACAATGGTGTAATGTTTGCAATTCTCCAGTCCTCTGGCACCACCCCTGTATCTAAGGATGTTTGGAAGATTATGGCCAGTACCTCCACAATTTCTACCCTTACTTCCCTCGGCAACCTAAGATGCATCCCATCCGGACTAGGTGACTTATCTACTTTAAGTACAGCCAGCCTTTCTAGTACCTCTTCTTTATCAATTTTTAGCCCATCCAGTATGTCAACTATATCTTCCTTTTACTAAAACTCTGGCAGCATCTTTTTCCTTGGTAAAGACAGATGCAAAGTACTTATTTAGTACCCTGGCCATCCCCTCTGCCTCCATGAGTAGATCTCCGTTATGGTCCCTAATCGGTCCCACCACTCTTTTTACTACCCGTTTACTGCTAACATGCCTGTAGAAGACTTTTGGATTCCCTTTTATGTTGGCCGCCAGTGTATTCTCTTTGCCTCTCTTATTTCCTTTTTCACTTCCCCTGTGATCTTTCCATATTCTCCCTGCTTCTCCCTTGTGTTATCAACCTGACATTTATCATACGGCCCTTTTTTCCGTTTCATCTTACTCACTATCTCTTTTGTCATCCAGGGAGCTCTGGCTTTAGTTGCCCTACCTTTCTGCCTCATGGGAATGTGCACTTGGACAGCATCTTTTTGATATTCACATTTAACCGTGCATCTACTCTTCACCTGAAGTTGCTGTACTATTTATCCATAAATAACGGTGAGTGCCATTTGCCTTGCCGTTATTTTGATAGCAAATTCTGGCTCAATCTGTTTTTTTGGTGTTATTGGTCAAGGAATAAATGTTGCCCAGGAGACTGAGAAAACCCCCTGCTCTTCTTCCAATTGTGACATGGGATCTTTATATCCACATGAGACGGAAGGCAGGACCTCAATTTAATGTCTCAAACAAAAAGTGCAACTTATTCCTTGTTGGGAAATATCTTATGAGTCTTTCTGTGCTATTTTTAACTGATTCAGTAAGTTAAACTTCAGTTAACCTCATTTAGTATATAGTGCAATAATATCAATGCAGCAAGTGGTCTTTAATTAATATAAGGATGCTTAAAGCTGTTGATCTGGTGACAGCAGGTTGGTATGCCAATGCACTGAGAGTCAAAATGATAGCGTGCATGTTCACACCTATAATTCCAAACACAGCAAGTAGGTAATCTCTATTGGGTCAGTGGGAGAACCCAGACACTGTTGAGGAGGAAGGATAAGTAAGTAGGTGAGTCACTCTGAGATACCTTAAGGCACTCTTTCACCTACGCATACATGGCGACACCACATCTTGCATAATTATCATATCAGTGCAAGGTGGAGTCCACATCATGCATGACTCATGTTTTTCTACCTTGAGGTATATAGGTCTCTAATACTTACATCCTGCTGTTTACTCAGAATTCTTTCCATTAAGGTAAAGACCCTGCAGATATGTCTCGTCTTCTCTATTAATCCCTCCCCTGCCTCTGAGTTGTCAGATTGCTTGTTCAACATCCAGTGCTGGATGACTGCAAATTTCCTCTAGTTAAACACAGGGAAGATCGGAGCCATCCTCCCTAGTTCCCCTCATTTGCAACCCTCCTTAAAACGAACCTCTTTCACCAAGCTTTTAGTGACCCCTCCTAATATATCCTTCTTTGGCTTGACGCCCATTTCTGTCTGTTTACGCTTCTGTGAAGCACCTTGGGATGTTTTTCTACATTAAAGGTGCTATATCAATGCAAGTTATGCATCATCTACCTGTTCCCTTGGCCGTTATCTCCATCAGGTTCTAAAGCATAAGCCTGCATCATCTTCCTTGACTGGGTGTGCTGTACCCCAGAAATTGCCAAGTGTTCTTTTGGAGAAGATATGCTTGCAATGATGTACAAATTTCTGTTTTGCTATTGGTGGTTGTAGCAGTACTGATAGTATTGGTACTTCTTGATTTACCTCAGCTTCTTTCCTGATCTTTTCAGGTTGGTGCAGTACTATCAGCCCTTCACCTAGGTTTCTCAATTTTAAAAAAAAGTTTCTTAGGATACACCAGCTACAGTTGCTGCCCTTGCAATCACTGATTTGCCCACAATGATTGGTGGAGAAGAAAGAAAATATCCTGAGAATGATGTTTCTTTATCTAGAATATTTGACACATATATACCATTAAATATTAGTATGTAGGGGTATGACTACACAGTAACTCATAAGAGTGAAAAACCTAATTTCTGTTCACTTAAGATGCTTAAACTAATTACTAAAATATGTTTTCATTTTGTGGCTTCACTTACCATCACCAGTAAATTCCATTCCAAAGTTGGCTGCCAACTATATGTAATTATGATGTAGTTATTATCAAAATAGTTTTAATGACTGCAAACTCGATGAACCTGCCCTTTTACAGTTAAGGAATTGATTCCCTAACTCAGCCTATCGCTCCTCCCATTTCTGTTACTGAGCCTATCAAACCCTCATTCTAAATGGTGGGATTTTTAATTTTTTGTATATATGCAATATAATATTATTCTCAGGATGTGGGTGACACTGGTAGAGCCACATTTATTTTCCACTCCTGTTTACAACTGAGGGCTTGCTAGGTCACTGCAGATGGTCACAGAGAGTAAGACTTGAGTCACAGGTAGGGATGGGAAGATTCCCTTCCAAAAAGAACATAAGTGGACTGGTTGCGTTTTTACAACAATCCAATAGCTTACATGGTCACTTTTCCTCACAAGATACCAGATTTATTGAATTCAACCTCGTAACGTCTCACTGGTAAGATTTGAACTTGTGACCTCTGAAATACTAGTCCAGTACCAAAACCATTACATTGCCATACCCTTGGGATAGGAGGAATGTTAACCATTTTAAATTAAAAAAAACATAGGGACGTATTTTATTTGACAGATTTCTGGTCATATGTTTACAATGTTAACAATTCACCAAATTAAGCAGTGCAACTTCCTAAAATAGTCTTTATTTAATAATTCCATTTTCAAATTTTACAGCATCAAAATTTACAGATACATATTGTATGAAAGATTCTAATAGAGAAAAAGATGCTGAATACACAATGCAGGAATCTAATAAATAAAATCATTACTGAATGAAGTTGTGAATAGATGGCTTTCAGGATGCACTGTCTTACCTAAGGATCAAAACGAACTTTGGAATCCAAAACCATTTGAATTGTAGCTCCATTCAAAGCATTCAGGATCAGATGTTTTTTAACGGAAATTATGCCATGCATCCACAGTAAAATAGGTTGCTGATTTTGGTCATCTCTTTGAACATAGTAGTCCCAGTGATGGAGGCCTACCTTTTCAGCACCTCCCCTATGATGAGTTCTACTTATTGATCTGTAAGTCTTGGTTTGATGTTATTTCATACAATGTTATGTTGGGATTATTACTGCCTGGGCTGGCACTAACCATGGCATCCCTGCATTTGTAATTTGTCTAAGCTGCACTTCCTCATCAGCCTCTGAAAAGTTAGAAGCTTGTCTTTTTCCTTTAGCTCATCATTTCAATCCCTCTTCGTAGAACCTGCTCAGCCCTTCAACTGCATAGATCCTCGGGTTGCTAAAGTCAAGTCCTGATCCTACTCTGGAACACAATACAACCAAGTGTCGTGAAATCACCTCAAGGAGGCATCTTGCATTACTTGGGTTTGACGCTGTATGGAATATAACTCCAGTGTAGTGTGTAACCAGATTTTAAAAGTGCTCAAGCTACAATTCTTCCAACAGGATAAGAAAGCCAGTTCTAGCAATATAAACGTAGGGAGCTGGTGCACAGAAATTGCCATCTTGTAAGCCAAGTGACAGAAATGCCAAATATAAAAGCACCTTAAGCCATTCTGAATGCTCATCCCTAACCATGAATCAAATCTGAATGTGAGTGGTAAAAGGCAATAAATCTAACAATTATGCATTGTGTTAAGCATTGTAGGCCCAACATTCACCCCAGTCATTGCTAGTGTCAAATTACTTGTTAGACACCATGATGATTTGTTCTTTGGTACCAGTGTGGTAATTTCTTCTCTACATTCTAGTGTACTTCACAGCAGCTAATCATCACAGTTGCAAGGCAATTGTGCACAATGTCTCCTGTGACGCAAAGAGAATTAAAGGAATAGTGGTCTACATAGCTTAAAAAATGTTTTTTTCCTGATGGCCTAGTCTAGTAGGTGAAGAACTCCCAATGTAATACTAAGTCATACAGAGCAGAAGGTCTCAAGTTTGATTCCAGATCAAATTATCTGTCTCAGTGGTGCTACAGTTGACTTTAGTGCCTCTGGGTTTGGGATGACAAATCAATCAGGGTTCCCGTTCCAGATCATTATCCATTGACCCTTTCTGGAATGTGTTTGTGTATGGGTATCGGGTGAGGACAAGGTCAGCTTTAGCTCTGATACCCTTCAAGGGATAGTAGACTGCCAACATTTATTGTCCAGACTCACATATGAAGAATGGCTATTTGGGGAAGATATTAAAGGCACCACATCCCAGAAAGAAATGGCACCTTCAAGGGAGGAAGGGAGAAAACTCAAAAAAAACTTTTCTTTAAGTTTGTTTTAAATAATTTAGAACTGAAAAAATACATATAAAAACAAGTACTTTTAGGAATATTTCAAGTGGATTTGCTTCTTGAAAGTAACAGAAGCTTTTGGGACATTAGATAAACCATCCTGTTACTTCTCTGAGAGGAAAAATATCAGGGAGGATATAGCTGATTTAAAAAAATGCTACCTTGCAGTTCAATTAGACTTGTAATACTTTCCAACAGTAAACTAATGTCATTTGTAGACACACCAAAAAACTGCCCATAGTAAAAAGGGCCTTGAAAGTCACTAGTGATGGACAACACTTTACAGAGGGACTAAAATGCAGAGATGAGAATCTTCAAAGTCATTAAGGTCTATTTTCATGTGATCGTTTCCATCGGGCAGAAGGTGGGTGGAGTGAGCCCTCTGTCAGCCCAATGAAAGCAGTCCAAGGCCCCAAACACTTTTGGAGCAGTTCGCCAATCAGAAGGGTCATGAAATCCAGCAGCTGTACCATAGTGCCCAGCCAATCCAGATAAGTTAAAGGGAAGATGGGGGGTGGGGGGGGGGGGGGGAAGTGGTGGCGATCCTGAGAAAGGGTCATGGAGGGTCAGGCATCGGTGGGTGGGGGTTGCAAGTGGGGAGTCGATTTTTGTTGGGCTATGAGTAACTTCAATACTCCTCCTGTCCCCACAAAAATCATTATTTGCAAAATGTATTTGAGAGGCCTGCAGGTTAGGACCACAGGTTAGGCCATTCAATGCCAAGTACCAATGGGTGGAGCATACCAATGCTGCACCCATTGGCACCTCAAAATTGTATTAGGGTCCTATTGACATCATAGGACCCCAATTTGAATGGGCTAACGAGGCTCCCGCTTGTTTCTGGCAGGCACCTGGGCCGCTCATTTCAGGCCCCCACCAAAATGGCAGTGACTCAGATGTTGGTGGGAATGGGACAGTAAGTGCTGTGATACTATTTTCATTGTATTCCCGCACGGCAGAGGGGTTGAATAGAGGCCCCATAATTTCTGCAATAGGAGCAGTGGAGGTATCACTGCATGACCCTGATACAGAGTGCATGGTGGTACCTCTTTTCATTATTGTAAAAGTAAGAAAATGTGGTGCGCTTACAAATTGGATTTACTGTTGGAAAATTGTAATTGTTACTAAGAAATGTAAATTGACCTTGTCCACAGAGACTCTTATCCTAATTGTGGCTGTGATTACTGTTTATTTATGTTGCCTAATGTAAAATAATGTCAATCAATTAACTTGAAAGATATGTAAATGATGCAGATAAGGAAAAAATAGTCAATAAATCATAGCATGTATGATTCCATCATTACTCACAGCACGTTTCTTTCAAGGATATCTAGAATTGAGGAAATCGTTTCCCCAGGATATTTTTCTGAACTCAATAATCCAATATATGAATGATAAAGTATGTTTTGCTTTTTTCTCAACAAGGTTAGCAGCACGCAACAGTTCCTCTTTTTAAATGAGCAGAAGCTCAATTCCTACCAATCTAACTTTGCAATTTAATCCATAGAATGAGTTGCACAGTAGAATCTGCTATAAAAGGAGCAGGAGGATAAGTGATTAGGAGTATGCTTGCAGAAGACAGCTTTTGATGGTCTTTGTGAAATCTACATGGGGTTTGCTACTTAGGACAAGCTACAAAGTCACTCAGCATCTTTGAGTTGGGTTAGGTGATTCCTTCTACTTGAATTTCCTAAAAGTACAAATGTGCATTTCGATGAAATCCATACCAATTTGGAAAAGTTGTAAGGCCCCGCCCCATCTAGTCAGAAAGAATTCAATTCTCAAGTCAGCATACGATTTCATTTGGGCTACATTTTGTTTCTTACACACAACTGAGCTTAATGCAAACAATATGTTCTGCTCTCATTCCAATATTAGCATGTATTAAACACCACATTTGAATGCTGTACAAGTGTTGCATTGCCACAAAAAAGCATCACGAGAACTTCAACTTTAGTCAAACGTTTAATTTGTGCTCATTCGGTGACCAAGAATGTTCTTGCATTGTGTGAGGTCATATTCTTCCCAATATGGATAGCTTCCCATTGCAAAAGTACATCAGAAACCCACACAGCTTACATTATGTATATTTATTCCTTGTCATTAAATAGCATCTCAGGCCACCAAAATAAATGGCAATTTCCCAGCCACGAAGCACAAAAGTAGTCAATGTGCCAATCTTTGTACTTGTGCATTAATCAAAAATAAGATGTTGCCTATCATACAGTCTCTGCAGTCAAAGTTCTTTGCTTCTATTATACTAGATCTTTATGTACTCCCATTTCTGGCATGTTCATACCTCTCCCAGGGACTTCTCTGTGGAATGGAAAGATCATGGACTCAGGAATTGTAGCCCCTCATCTTCCAATAGAGAAACTGCCAGCCAGCTCCTCAAGTCTGCCAACTCATCCTGTCGTACTTCCCTTTATGTCTTTACCAGGCATATGTATAAATTCGCCAGAGTTTGAAGTTGGAATGAAATTATGAAGAGTCCTTGAACTCTTAAACAATACAGATCATAAATTATATGAATTGCTTAGACTTTATATTTTTCTAAATCTCTTTTATTCTCCAATCAATTTTGTCACATGTCATTTTAAAGTGTTGACTCCATGCTAGACTACTTATCCAGGGGTACTGGTCACCCTCTTTGTCTAAGTAGTTATTATTAATGCCTCACTTAACAGTGAGCTTCATGGTATTTAGCCATGGGTTCATCACAGCTGAGCCTGATCCTGTCCTCACCCAATGTCGACATGTGTACTTCCAGCAAGGGTCAATGGATCAGGAATGGAAACCCGGGCTGATTTTCCCCTCCTTAACTCACAGTTTCTGAGGCCAATTGTACTCCCCCAAGGCTACCTTGTCAGAGATCAGCTAACTCAGTGCAGACCACAGATCAAACTGGGACCTTCTGGTCTGTATGACACAACTACTCAATGGATAAACTAACTAAGCCATCAGGACAGATCCAAGATTTTTGAATGCATATCTTTTGTCCTCGATTTTAAATTTTTGATCATCTAATTAATAAGTAAATGCGTATTACTGTTTATACTTTAAAACGACAAAAACAAGGTAAACGTTACAGAAATTCACTTTCGTTTCTGATGCTTGTGCACTAGTGAAAAGAAAATGTGATAAAGACCAGGATTAAGAATCTTAATGTTAAAAGAATGACAAATGATCTTCCAAGATTCTGAATGTATACTTAGGAAAATAGAGAAGTGATAGTATCCCAAATATTGCAACTGTCCTCGCTTTTCCTCAAATATATCCTAGAGCAACTCTCTCTACTTGATGCAAGAAGATACATTCTCCCTCTAATGTGAAGTGCAGCCCTCCCCACAACAACTATGTGGCAGAAATATACGCTAAACTGAAGGAGTCATGTTTGACCTTCAACTGGAACTGTGGTTGGGGCCTGTTCTTGAAGATTCACTCAATCCTAACTGCCTCCCAACCAGTGCAGCAACCCACCCACTGGCCATGACGGTCAACAACTCCAACTGACATGACCAATGGTATTCAGGACTCTGTCCCACTGTAACCAATAACCAAGACCAACCAAGCTGCTACAATCTCCTGACCTTTATTGCTCTCAGTGCAAGCACAGTCATATCAAGAATTCTGGATGTACCAAATCATTCTTCCCACAAGCACTATGGAATCAAAATGTAAAATGCCTGCATAAAATATATAAGGATGTACACTTAAATATACAATGCCTTCATAAAATACATTTGTAAATATACACTTATATGTATAATAGCTTCATAAAGTATAAAAGTGAGATTCCAATAAAAAAATTTAAAACTGAGAAATAATAATTTCTAGGGTAAACATGTTTTATAGTTTTTAGAAGTGTGTATGTTTAACTAAAATCCTTTCAAATTGGATTGCTATTTATATAGTGCAGGACCTGTCAGATGTTGGCGTTGCCACAAACAAGGTTGTCAACTTTACCTTAATTTGTAACTTTACCTGTTTTTTTTATTCGTTCACGGGATGTGGGCGTCACTGGCGAGGCCAGCATTTATTACCCATCCCTAATTGCCCTCGAGAAGGTGGTGGTGAGCCGCCTTCTTGAACCGCTGCAGTCCGTGTGGTGACGGTTCTCCCACAGTGCTGTTAGGAAGGGAGTTCCAGGATTTTGACCCAGCGACAATGAAGGAACGGCGATATATTTCCAAGTCGGGATGGTGTGTGACTTGGAGGGGAACGTGCAGGTGGTGTTGTTCCCATGTGCCTGCTGCTCTTGTCCTTCTAGGTGGTAGAGGTCGCGGGTTTGGGAGGTGCTGTCGGAGAAGCCTTGGCGAGTTGCTGCAGTGCATCCTGTGGATGGTACACACTGCAGCCACAGTGCGCCGGTGGTGAAGGGAGTGAATGTTTAGGGTGGTGGATGAGGTGCCAATCAAGCGGGCTACTTTATCTTGGATGGTGTCGAGCTTCTTGAGTGTTGTTGGAGCTGCACTCATCCAGGCAAGTGGAGAGTATTCCATCACACTCCTGACTTGTGCCCTGTAGATGGTGGAAAGGCTTTGGGGAGTCAGGAGGTGAGTCACTCGCCGCAGAATACCCAGCCTCTGACCTGCTCTTGTAGCCACAGTATTTATATGGCTGGTCCAGTTAAGTTTCTGGTCAATGGTGACCCCCAGGATGTTGATGGTGGGGGATTCGGCGATGGTAATGCCGTTGAATGTCAAGGGGAGGTGGTTAGACTCTGTCTTGTTGGAGATGGTCATTGCCTGGCACTTGTCTGGCGCGAATGTTACTTGCCACTTATGAGCCCAAGCGTGGATGTTGTCCAGGTCTTGCTGCATGCGGGCTCGGACTGCTTCATTATTTGAGGGGTTGCGAATGGAACTGAACACTGTGCAGTCATCAGCGAACATCCCCATTTCTGACCTTATGATGGAGGGAAGGTCATTGATGAAGCAGCTGAAGATGTTTGGGCCTAGGACACTGCCCTGAGGAACTCCTGCAGCAATGTCCTGGGGCTGAGATGATTGGCCTCCAACAACCACTACCATCTTCCTTTGTGCTCGGTATGACTCCAGCCACTGGAGAGTTTTCCCCCTGATTCCCATTGACTTCAATTTTACTAGGGCTCCTTGGTGCCACACTCGGTCAAATGCTGCCTTGATGTCAAGGGCAGTCACTCTCGCCTCACCTCTGGAATTCAGTTCTTTTGTCCATGTTTGGACCAAGGCTGTAATGAGGTCTGGAGCCGAGTGGTCCTGGCGGAACGCAAACTGAGCATCGGTGAGCAGGTTATTGGTGAGTAAGTGCCGCTTGATAGCACTGTCGACGACACCTTCCATCACTTTGCTGATGATTGAGAGTAGACTGATGGGGCGGTAATTGGCCGGATTGGATTTGTCCTGCTTTTTGTGGAAAGGATATACCTGGGCAATTTACCACATTGTCGGGTAGATGCCAGTGTTGTAGCTGTACTGGAACAGCTTGGCTCGAGGCGCAGCTAGTTCTGGAGCACAAGTCTTCAGCACTAAAGCTGGGATGTTGTCGGGGCCCATAGCCTTTGCTGTATCCAGTGCACTCAGCTGTTTCTTGATATCACGTGGAGTGAATCGAATTGGCCGAAGACTGGCATCCGTGATGGTGGGGATATCGGGAGGAGGCTGAGATGGATCATCCACTCGGCACTTCTGGCTGAAGATGGTTGCAAACGCTTCAGCCTTGTCTTTTGCACTCACGTGCTGGACTCCGCCATCATTGAGGATGGGGATGTTTGCAGAGCCTCCTCCTCCCGTTAGTTGTTTAATTGTCCACCACCATTCACGATTGGATGTGGCAGGACTGCAGAGCTTTGATCTGATCCGTTGGTTGTGGAATCGCTTAGCTCTGTCTATAGCATGTTGCTTCCGCTGTTTAGCATGCATGTAGTCCTGAGTTGTAGCTTCACCAGGTTGGCACCTCATCTTTAGGTACACCTGGCATGCCCTTCTACATTCCTCATTGAACCAGGGTTGATCCCCTGGCTTGTTGGTAATGGTAGAGTGAGGAATATGCCGGGCCATGAGGTTACAGATTGTGCTGGAATACAATTCTGCTGCTGATGGCCCACAGCGCCTCATGGATGCCCAGTTTTGAGCTGCTAGATCTGTTCTGAATCTATCCCATTTAGCACGGTGGTAGTGCCACACAACACGTTGGATGGTGTCCTCAGTGCGAAGACGGGACTTCATCTCCACAAGGACTGTGCTGGTGTCACTCCTACCAATACTGTCATGGACAGATGCATTTGCGACAGGTAGATTGGTGAGGACGAAGTCAAGTAAGTTTTTCCCTCATGTTGGTTCGACTCACCACCTGCCGCAGGCCCAGTCTGGCAGCTATGTCCTTCAGGACTCGGCCAGCTGTGGTGCTACTGAGCCACCCTTGGTGATGGACATTGAAGTCCCCCGCCCAGAGTACATTTTGTGCCCTTGCTACCCTCAGTGCTTCCTCCAAGTGGTGCTCAACATGGAGGAGGACTGATTCATCAGCTGAGGGAGGACGGTAGGTGGTAATCAGCAGGAGGTTTCCTTGCCCATGTTTGACCTGATGCCATGAGGTCCAGAGTCAATGTTGAGGACTCCCAGGGCCACTCCCTCCTGACTGTATATCACTGCACCGCCACCTCTGCTGGGTCTAGTCCTGCTGGTGGGACAGGACATACCCAGGGATGGTGATGGAAGAGTCTGGGACATTGGCTGAAAGATATGATTCTGTAAGTATGGCTATGTCAGGCCGTTGCTTGACTGGTCTGTGGGACAGCTCTCCCAATTTTGGCACAAGTCCCCAGATGTTAGTAAGGAGGACCTTGCAGGGTCGACTGGGCTTGGTGTTTTGCCATTGTCATGTCCGGTGCCTATTGGTTCGATGCCGGGTGGTCCGTCCGGTTTTATTCTACTTTTCGTCGCAAGATTTTACAACTGAGTGGCTTGCTGAGCCATTTCAGAGGGCAATTAAGAATCAACCACATTGCTGTGGGTCTGGAGTCACATATGGGCCAGACCAGGTAAGGACAGCAGGTTTCCTTCCCTAAAGGACATTAGTGAACCAGATGGGTTTTTACAACAATCCGGTTGTTTCATGGCCATTGTTACTGATTCTAGTATTTTAATATAATATATTATTTATTTTTATTTAATTAATTGAATTTAAATTTGCCAGCTGCAGTGGTGGGATTTGAACTTATGACTCTGGATTTTAGTCCAGGCCTCTGGATTACTAGTTCAGTAACATAACCACTATGCTACTGCACCTGATGGTGCCTAGAAACGTTTTGCCTGTTCTTGACAATATCTACTCAGAAGGTGCATCAATCAGCAATATTGAAGAGAACATAGCATGCTCAAAAAGTCTAGTAAACCTTCTGAGGGGAATTTTGCAACAGAGCTAACAGGTAGTAACCACCAGAAATATATCTTCATTATGCCAAATTTCTACCCAATTGTCCAATGAGAAGATTTAAAATACAGCTGGATGCTACGATGGGGAAGTTAGGTTACTAGAATAATTAATTTTGATAACTGAATGGCATTTTCAAAAAATTACTTTTTCTTGTATCTTTAAGTGGACTAATTCACGTAAATATGATGTTCTTCTGTGGCTGTTGAACTTAGATATTATCAATCAAACTTTGGGACTATATCCGTGGTCATTCAGAAACGTACACATATGAACAATCCGCGAAGACGACTAATAAAGATAAGTAAAACTTTTGATTAATTATTTCTAAATAGAATGTTGTTTGCCTCCAGTGACTTATAAAGAAATGAAACAAAAATGAAGACTTATGACTGTAATTAGCCAACACATGAATGGTAACATTAACAGAATGTTGCAGAAGGTAATTTGATTTTGTCAATAGTTCCAGTTGTGTGCAATGAATATCCAGGAAATCTAGTGATCGTGGGGACACTATGCTGTGAGTAGACAACAGGGCTTATTGCTGACAATAAATACGACAGCAGTGCTACTATTTCTAAGTGCATGTGGTATGTAGGGTACTTTAACAGGAAAATTTATTATTTGTATTTAAGCATTTATAACCCTAACATGAGGAAGGGGAGGAGACCTCTCCAGCAGAGAAGCAGTTATCCAAAATTTCTTCCTGATTGGCGCAGATTCACATGGCTGGAGTCCCGCTCTGCTGAGGACATGTTTCCAGATGGTTTGGGCAGGGAGAGATTTTTTTAATCATGCACAATATTGTATACAGGATGATCAAATCATCTAACTCTTAATTTGTCTGCTTTAAACACTGCAAGGTGAAAATGACAGTGATTTGTAGTGGCAAATTGAGTGAAATATAGAAAGCAAAATGTTGTTGGTGCCATTAGGCCCAGAAATTAAGGGATTAATTAGTTGTTTTTTTTAAAAGTTGGGTGCTAAAGCTTGGCATCAGGGCAAAGACTAAAATCTGGTGTAATGCAAGACATGATTTTAACACAGTTTGTGCCAAGCATGAGCAGAATGGGATAGCTTAATTTCGAGTGATGTTTGTGTTGATTTGGCAGAGGGAGAAAAAAATGTACTGATATAGTTTGTTGGGCAGGAGGGAGAAATTGATGAAAGTTTGTTTCCTATCTGTTGGCCTTGGCTCAGTGGTAGCACACTCGCCTCTGACTAGGAAGGTTGTGAGTTCAAATCCCATTCCAAGGACTTGATCATATAATTTAGGCTGACGTTTCAATGGAGTTGTGCTGCAAAGTTGGAGGTGCCATCTTTCTGATGAGACATTAAATCTTGGCCCCCTCTGCCCTCTCAGGCGGACATAAAAAATTCCAAGGACTATCCCAAGGATAGCAGGGGAGTTCTCCCTTGTGCCCAGGTCAATATTTATCCCTCAACCAACATCACTAAAACAGATTATCTGGTCATTAGCTCATTTGTGGGACCTTGCTTGCATGAATTGGCTGTCACGTTTCCTACATTGCAACAGTAACTACACTTCAAAATGTACTTAATTGGTTGTGCTTTGGGACGTCCTGAGCTTGTGAAAGATGCTATATAATTTCACATCTTTCTAAGTATCATAAGGTTTAGAATAGCTATGGAAAAGGACATGGACCACTCTAAAGCAAGAATACTCAATTGGAGGAGGGCCAATTTCAGTGAGATGAGAACAGATCTGGCCCGGGTAAATTGGAATCTAAGATTGGCAGGCAAAACTGTAATTGAGCAATGGGCGGCCTTTAAGGAGGAGGTGGTTGGGTGTAGTGTAGGGACATTCCCACGAGGGAGAAAGGTAGGGCAACTGAAGCCAGAGCTCCCTGGATGACAAAAGAGAGAGAGAGTAAGATGAAGCAGAAAAAAGGGGCATATGGCAGATGTCAGGTTGATAACACAAGTGAGAACCAGGCAGAATATGGAAAGTTCAGAGGGGAAGTGAACAAGGAAATAAGAGGGGCAAAGAGAGAGTATGAGAATAGACTGGCAGCCAACATAAAAGGGAATCCAAAAGTCTTCTATAGGCATGTAAACAGTAAACTGGTAGTAAGAGGAGGAGTGGGGCCAATTCGGGACCAAAAAGGAGATCTACTCATGGAGGCATAGGACATGGCCAAGGTACTAAATGAGTATTTTGCATCTGTCTTTACAAGGACGAAGATGCTGCCAGAGTCTCCATAAGACCATAAGAGATAGGAGCAGGAGTAGGCCATTTGACCCTTTGAGCTTGCTCCGCCATTTAATGAGATTGTGGTTGATTTGATTTCTACCTCAACTCCACTTTCCCGCCTTTTCCCCAGTAAAGAAAGGTGTAGTTGAGATACTGGATGGGCTAAAAATTGATAAAGGAGTACTAGAAAGGCTAGCTGTACTTAAAGTGGATAAGTCACCTAGTCCGGATGGGATGCATCCTGGGTTGCTGAGGGAAGTAAGGGTGGAAATTGCGGAGATACTGGCCATAATTTTCCAATCATCCTTAGATATGGGGGTGGTGCCAGAGGACTGGAGAATTGCAAATGTTGCACCCTTGTTCAAAAAAGGGTGCAAGGATAAACCCAGCAACTATAGGTCAGTCAGTTTAACCTCAGTGGTGGGGAAACTTTTAGAAACGATAATCCGGGACAGAATTAACAGTCACTTGGACAAGTGTGGATTGATTAGGGAAAGCCAGCACGGATTCGTTAAAGGCAAATCGTGTTTGATTAACTTGATAGAGTTTTTTGATGAGGTAACAAAGAGGGTAGTTGAGGACAATGTAGTTGATGTGGTGTTTATGTTTCAAAAGGTGTTTGATAAAGTGCCGCATAATAGGCTTGTCATCAAGATTGAAGCCCATGGAATAAAAGGGGCAATAGCAGCATGGATACAGAATTGGCTAAGTAACAGGAAACAGAGTGTAGTGGTGAACCGTTGTTTTTCGGACTGGAGGGAGGTGTACTGTGGTGTGCCCCAGGGGTCGCTACTAGGACCACTGCTTTTCTTGATATATATTAATGATTTGGACTTGGGTGTACAGGACACAATTTCCAAATTTGCAGATGAAACAAAACTTGGAAGCGTAGTGAACAGTGAGGAGGATAGTGATAGACTTCAAGAGGATAGAAACAGGCTGGTGGAATGGGTGGACAGGTGGCAGATGAAATTTAACACAGAGAAATGTGAAGTGATACATTTCGGTAGGAAGAGCGAGGAGAGACAATATAAACTGGAGGGCACAATTCTAAAGGGGTACAGGAACAGAGAGATCTGGGGGTATATGTACACAAATCGTTGAACGTGGCAGGGCAGGTTGAGAAAGCGGTTAAAAAAGCATATGGGATCCTGGGCTTTATAAAGAGAGGCATAGAGTACAAAAGCAAGGAAGTCATGATGAACCTTTATAAAACACTGGTTCGGCCACAACTGGAGTATTGTGTCCAATTCTGGGCACCGCACATTAGGAAGGATGTGAAGGCCTTAGAGAGGGTGCAGAAGAGATTTACTGGAATGATTCCAGGGATGAGGGACTTCAGTTACATGGATAGACTGGAGAAGCTGGGGTGGTTCTCCTTGGAACAGAGACAGTTGCGAGGAGATTTGATAGAGGTATTCAAAATCATGAAGGGTCTAGACAGAGTAGATGGAGAGAACTGTTCCCATTGGCGGAAGGATCAAGAACCAGAGGATATAGATTTAAGGTGATTAGCAAAAGAACCAAAGGTGACATGAGGAAAACTTTTTTACACGGCGGGTGGTTATGATCTGGAACTCACTGCCGGAGTGGGT
Organism: Heptranchias perlo; assembly: GCF_035084215.1. NCBI lineage: Eukaryota > Metazoa > Chordata > Chondrichthyes > Hexanchiformes > Hexanchidae > Heptranchias > Heptranchias perlo. The sequence continues at coordinate 31,180,665 of NC_090343.1, read as the reverse complement.
GATGGTGGTAGATTCAATCATGGCTTTCAGAAGGGAATTGGATAAGTACTTGAAGGGAAAAAAATTGCAGGGCTACGGGGATAGGGCAGGGGAATCAGACTAGCTGGATTGCTCTTGCAGAAGGCACGGACTTGATGGGCCGAATGGCCTCCTTCCGAGCTGTAACCTTTCTATGATTATATGATTCTATCATTCCAAGAAAAACAGATTTTTGCCTTTCTTGTGCTGGCATATATAGATAAAATAACAATGTAATGGCTGCACAGAAGAGAATCTTTGCTCAGTTCCAATGCCCCACTGGAGTAAACAATAGTGAAAAATACAGGAAAAAAGACAAGCTTTCAAGTATCTGTACTTTCCTTAAAAACGAAAAGGAGAGTAAACTCTTGCCATACTGGAGACAAGAGTCTGTGAATTCTTATTATAAAGTAAATATTGATGGCTGTTGCGTTAGTCTGCCTGCATCCCAATCTGTGACTATCTTTTTCTATATTTTTTTGGTAAAGGATGTTGGTGCTGATTAGAACTTTTTTCCAGCAGTTTCCAGCATCAATCATTGACAGATCAGGCATTAACATGTCCTGATGCAAAAGTAAAATTCCCTTTTAGTTCCCTGACAATATACCTAACTCCAAAGCTTAGACGACTCCAATGCACCAGTATGAACATTTCTATTTGCATGCATGGGAAATTACAAACATCCAGATTGAGTTTGACAATTAAGGACCGATTTTATGAAATCACACCACCAACAGGGAACCTTGGCCCCTGGGAGCACATCAGAATTTCGCAGGTGTACTCCCCATAGTTTTCTGTCCATTAAAATTAATAGATGGAAAAATGTGGGGCCCATGCCTGCAATTTCCCAGTGTATGTGCCAGGAGTGTGCATTTGTTGTGCCAAATTTAGGGCAGTTTTGTGCTTTAGCTCCTCATCTCTAGAAACTGGATTGAGGCTGCTCAACCTTATTTTATGCAGCACTCTTATGGATAGCAGAAAAGGGAGGGTTCCATGCTACCCAGCCCAGGGGTGAGGGGACAGTGCCCTATGCCCTATGTCACTCAGTTCATGACTTAAATTACTCCCCTTCATTTCTAATGTTAGTTAGCTGAGACTGCAGTACCAACTTGTCAAGAACTGGTTAAGATGGGAAAAAAATGGGTGGCTCAGTGAGTTACAATAGTGCTCTTTTTAACCGTGGGATCTGAGTTCTGATCCTCCCCAGAACGATGGAAAGAAAATTTCTTTCAGCTGGTTGTAAACAATGGTTAAAGTGGAATTTGTTAAGACAGGCTCCCTGCCCTGCATAATCTTTGACTCCCATCCCCATGATATTTGACTCTACTGTATAACCTTTGGCCCAACACAGTAACCTTTCCCTAATTTAAGTAAATATACTCATAACAGTCTCAGACCTATAAATGACATAACAACAACAAGAGTGCAGTGGAAATATACTTTTCAAATGTGCAGGAATTTAGCAGCATCAATTCATTAATCATGCCAATAATTTCTAGCCCAGCAGCACAAGGGTGAAAGAATGAAACAGAGAAAAGAAGGAACAAGGAAAGGATCACAGAGATAGGAAAGAGTAAGACAATGAAGGAAAACTGCTAATTTATCATTTTAGTTATTTTATTGTCTTGCCATGCTACACACTTACCCAGAGTGAATGTACAGACCCCAGCCTATTGCACTCTATAATCATTTGCTCAGAAATGGTGCAGTACAAATTCCCTTTAAGTTTTCCCATCCCATGAAGAAGTAACAGGCTTCTGCTTCCCAGCTCTGCACAATGGTTTGGACTTCCTCCTCCTCCGAGGTTGCCTAGGCAACAGAAAGCTAGAGCCCCCAAGAAACTTAAAAGAAATGTAACCTAAAAGAAGTAGTTTTGTTTTTGTTTTCTATTCCTAATTATATTCCTTTTCAAACTCACCCCCTCCACCAAAAAATGAATAAATTAGGAGCCTGATCATTTCTATTGCAGGAACATAGAAAAGAATGAATAAGTATCCATTTTATTTTTTAAAACTATGGAAGCCATATTAACTAAATAAAATAATATTTTATTATAGTTGATCCAAAAAAAACATAATTAAAAAAAATTCTCCTAATGGTAAATAAGGAATCAAACTGAATACGTCTCAGTTGCACTAAGCTTCAAACTAAATTGCGTAGTGCTGGACACACCAGGTGAAGAGGGGATGCAAAACTGTATCAAAAGATATTGGAGAGACTAAGGAAACACTGGAAGCAGGGAAGGTAAATAAATCACTCGAAGACCACCAAAAAGATGATCAAGAGTGGCAAAAAAATTGCTGAGATTGTGATTAAGGAAAGATCACAGAGGGAGACAAAACAGGAAGATTCAGCAAAGATATGGAGATGAACAAATCTATGCAACAAGTGATATAACGGAGAAACATCCCACACAGGTGGACAGAAACCCATTTTCTGTATTTATTTAGAAGTAATAAATATATAACAAATTACACTGATGTGTACTTACTTGGGTTTCCTTGATTTAAATTATCAATTTACTAAGACCAGATGGTGAAGATGTTGTACAGCACAACATGTGCTGCACTGCTGAGCTGAACATAACATGTTCAGAACAATGCACATTGCAAAGTGGAATTCTGGGGTAGTCTCATGGTCACATCACGAGGTGCCAATTCTGTCCGCATTTGCATGGTTGGGAATACCAGCGTATGCACAGGTAACATCTTTCTATATCGCAAACTTATTGCCAGCCAGCTCTCGTTCTTCTTCTAGCTTGCCAAGAGCCAGTACACTTTTACAGACCACTTTAACCACTGTGAAATGAGTTTAGACAGTCCCATCCCAGTTAGGAGCAGTTACAGACCAACAGTAAAAAAAAATGCATAATTTGCTACAAATCAGCCCAAAATTGGCAGCGACATTTGGAGAGTTGATAACATAATTTAGGATGAACTGTGGACAGGTTCAGTGTTCAGTAAGGGTGGAGCGTTGAAGTAGAGTAATGGGAGCTTCATACTTGGTGCTGTACCTGAGCTGGCAGTGCTTGATGGGGAAAGAGGATATCTGAAAAGGACAGGTGTTCCATTCCCCAACATTGACATTCTTTCTTTTTATCAACTGAAAAATTCTCTTTTTTTGCAAATGGCTTCTGTATGCAAATTGATTGTGAGGTATTAAGATTGGCACCTCCCCCCACCTGATGTCAGCAGGTTTGCCCCTTTGGTGCCTACTTCAGTGAAGTGCCAGGCAGTGAGGGTTGTATGGAGGAGCTGTTTGGAACAGGATTATTCTTAGCAGGTGCCAGTGCTTTTTTTAAACGAAAGCTGTGAGATGCTTTGGGTGGTAAGGTATTACATTGAAAGAACTTCCTGCTGCAGTTTTGAAACAAATAAGAATTTCCATTCTCTTATAAACGGCATGTTTTACAGCAGGTATAAATGGCATCGGGGAGACCTTCAAATAAAAATAAGGAGCTATGCAACAACAATCATGTCCCTGTAGCTTAATAACCTCAAAGCCAATACATTCATTTAGCATCATGGAATTGGATTGGTTTAGAAAGATATTTTTCAACCTTTATATCTTATGAAACAGAATGTACTACCATTAGGGTGCCATTTAAATTTGTATATTATGTTATATATATCATGTTATTCAATCTCTCCCATAAACCAGGAATTTTCTGGCACTTTTCATTAGAAGTGCCTGTCCTTTTTTTATTGCTGTGCAACTTTCCACACCAGCAGCATTCCACAGCTGGCAAATAAAGTTGTCCCATATGGTACATGGCCTTTCAGTTGAATTAAAAATGTTTCCATATAAATCAATGGGGGGAAAATAATCATACTTTACCACATCTTTAGGCTCCAAACAATAGTTTCTCCAGAGGATAAATACATCAATTATGTAGAATGCTTAGAAAACACACACAACGTCCTCCAGTGAAAGGCTTGTTTTTAATTATTGTTGTGAGCCAACATGACATCATCGTGTGGAACCTGAAAACAGAACAGTTACTGTTTCAAACATATGGGATTAAATATTGAGCACTGCACTTCAAAATAACCATGGTGATGCCCATGATACCTTCACACAGTACCAGAATATCCACAGCTATGGAGTTCAGAAGAATCCAAATATAACAACTTATGTTAATTAGATATTGTATGTGTGTTTCTTATTCTCTCAGCAAAAGGAAGCCAGCATAATAATCAAACTTAATAGCATGCATATCCTTACTCAGCAAGAGTTAGGGCGATGTCCTTACTAAATCCTCATATTTCCTGTGTCCTTCCTGTAGGAAGTGCCTTCTTGCTGGTGGTGTTGGCAGGAGGTTTTATTAGTACAGTATAGTTAAACAGTAAACAGGAAAAGTCCCTGTGGTTTGTGTCACACTGATCCAGAACAAAATGTTTGAATTGGAAATTTTTTATAGGTGGCCGCACCAGACAGATTCATTTCATAGCATTACAAAATGCTCCAGCTAGATCATAAATGCAGTTCTTTCAAATTGTCTTTCTGTATTCACTTTTAGTGGAATTGAAGAGGACCTGGCTGAAATAAGATCAGCCAGGTAAGTTTACGTAAGCTGAGAAAGATTAAAGAAAGGCAAAGGGCATTGGATGTAAACAACTGAAGGAAAATGTCACAAGGATGTAGAATTTTATATTGGGCATGTCAATGGATTGCTGCTTTGTCCGTTTAGTAACAGGCAATACATTACATTACACTGGTTCAAATGTAGATGCTATTAGTGGTAATGGGACACCAGGTTTACCCATTCAGCAACCTAGTCTTATCAATAATGCAGTCTCATTTTGTTATGATTTGGGGTCAATATTGTGTGTGTTATGTTTATGCTGTTTTAAAGAAGGAGTTTCACCACCATAGCCCCTTTTAAAAACTCTCACAGTAACAAACAATTCAGATTAATATCCTTCTAATTTCGTTCTGTCCTGTACAGTGACTTAAAAAAATATATTCTTGTTTAAAAGTTGATTTTATTGGAGTTGTTAGGGAATGAATTAAAACACAGTCAGTGCTGAATCACTGCTGGGTATATGACTGTATCTCTACTAATATTAATTTACTTCCTTCAGTCTGCCACGGTAACTCCTACAAACCAATAGTAACAACGACATCAGCAATCATTACTTAAATACAAAACATTAAAAAAACCAGAAATGCATAAAGCAATAAAAATAGACTGGAAATATACAGCAGGTGAAAAAAAGAAAGGTCAGGTTAATGTTTGGGGTTAGAACTTTAGAACTGGAAACTCTAAGATAAGTGAACAGTTGGATGATTCACAAAGATCGTCTTGTTGAGGCAATGAAGAGGCATTAAAAGGACATAAAAATAACTAAATGAGGCAGTGAAAAGGTTAGTAGAAATGGATAGACTTTGTAAAATGGGCAACAAAGACATATCCAAAGGAGAGAAGATATTCTGCAACTTTATAAATGTACAATGCTAAATATTACCTAAGAGATTAATGACAAAGAGGATTTAGAAAAAAGTTTATGTGTTGTTCATAGCCTCTGGGAGATTAAATTCCATGCAACAAACTCCATTAAATGGTAATCCAGTAACTTGTCTCATCGGTCAATGAAAGAACAAAACATTAAATTTAATGCGGGCTCCTGTCATCAAAGTGGGATTTGGTTAGTGTGGCTGTACTGATTGAAACGTCAAAACACATGGTATTTGGCCATTCTTCTGTGTCTGTCAGTGGGCTCTTCTACTTGATTTTTCTTTTACTTTGATACAAGCGCCACCACAGTCCTTTCTAGCATTTGAACTTCTAGACCACGCTCTCTAATCTAAGCCACATTACCGTCACGCAGAGGAATTCTTACAATATGGTTTCTTTGTGCTGCTTAATATTTTTTTAGACTTTGACGTGTCTCTTTGTTTTCTACTTGTGGGAAAGGTTTTCTGCAGAAGGTTTGCTTGCATTTTTGGAGGTGTACCTGCTCACTCATTGCACCACTTTCAATTGGAATTTGGAAGAATAATATTTTGACTTTAATACTTTGGTGTTTGTATGTTGGGGGAGCACTTTAATGATGTTCACACTGTTTTTATTTTCCTCAAGATTTTTTTGTCCAAAGGCATCATAGCCCCCCGCCCCCCACTCCCCACTCCCCCACACACCTCAAATTAGTGCCGTGCTTTCAGCATGGAGGTTATGCCTTTGTCCTACCACTGTGTCACGTACACCATTTAAATAGTGCAACAACAACTTACATTGATACGGTGCCTTTAGCACAACAAAATGACCCAAGCCACACCACAATTGAGGGTCAGACCAAAGTAGGAATAGGAGGGAAATTGGGGAGGTGGCTGAAGACACGATCAAAGAGGTACATTTTAAGGAGGCTCTTGGAAGTGGGGAGAGTGTATCAAGGCAGTGGGGTCTGGGAGAGAATTCTGTTGTATGGAGCAAGAAGCACAAAGGCTGTGCCCCTGATGGTAAAGCGAATGAATAATAAGCCCAAGTTGGAAGAATGGAGGGTGCACTGAATTAACCGAATGGAACGCTACAAGATATTGGCCCGGTATTACCAGGGAGGCGGGATGGCACCGGGGTGGGGGGGGGGCGACTGGGCGCGTGGGTAACCCGCCCAGTGAAATCGGTCTGTTCCCCACGCAATCGCGGGTAACTTGAAGGCACTTACTGTGGCTTCCAGGTTTCCTGTCGTCAAGCTGCGCAGTGGGCGGACTGCGCACCCGCATCACAGGCTGTCAGCTGGAGGAGCCCTAATTAAAGTGGCAGTCCTCCAATGCTGCTCCTGCAGCAAAGAACCAAAATTATAGAATGGAGCAGCCCAGGGGAAAGGCAGCTCCCAGATTTATCAATGTCTCACTCCAGGTCCTACTGGATGGGGTGAGGAGGAGGAGGAATATTTTCTACCTGGCGGAGGGGAAGAAGTGGCCTGTCTCTGCCACCCAGAAGGCCTGGCTCGAGGTGGCAGAGGAGGTCACCAGCAGCAGCAACGTCTCCCGCACATGGATACAGTGCAGGAAGCGCTTCAATGACCTAACTAGGTCAGCCAAAGTGAGTACACTTACTCATTCCCCAACACTCTGTCTTCCACATCACTGCCTCCACCCCACAACTCCTTCTGCACTGCCAAGACTACTCTATCACATCACTCCACACACCCACTCAAACCTCATCCTCAACTTACCTGCACTTATTCACCTCCCCGGTATTCATCCCACCATTACCACCCAACCCAATCCTCATACAATGTCATGGCTCTGTCTCATACTCACCCTTTGATGCATCTCTTTCACGGTCAGCCTCACCCAAATCAATGTATTCAGTGGTTGGCCACGTCACCATCCCTCACTCACGCCTCTCTACTTTCTCCCCTTATAGGAGAAGAGAGCCCAGAATGCACGGGAGAGGGTGAAGACCGGAGGGGGGCTGCAACATCAGGTCATCCTCACAGACATGCAGCAGCAGGCTCTGGAACTAAGCCGCACCCCTGAGAGCCTGTCCGTCAGGGACGCCGAGACTGGCATCCGACAAACGTCTGATGACAAAACTTTAACATTCAGCACTCACAATAGCAAATGATGTTAACATGCCTTGCCATCTTCAGCACCTCAACATCTGTCATCGTGCTTAATATTGCCTTCTGTTCTCTTACAGGGCCTTCAGCGACTGCCGTGATGGCGGAGGGCGATTCCTCAGAGGACAAGCCGGCCTCTGAGGGGGCACCGTCACATCTGAGCGAGCCATCCACCAGCGCAGATTCACACACCTCGGTGGGTCCCCGTCCTCACTTAGTTGGGGTCGCACATGGTAAGTCACCACACACATGTGAGCACGAGCATGGTGGCAGGGGCAGCTGTGGAGAGTCCGCGTCGGTGAGAGCACTCTTCTCCAGGCTCTGCTCAGCTGGACACAGATGCTGAACCCTGGGGGCCATCCATGAAAAGGAAAATGATCGAGGGGCAGCAGCACATTTGCGAGGTGCTGGAACAAGTGCCACATACACTCTCCACAATCACGCAGAGGATGGAAGAGTCCAACCTCTGCATGAGTGGAATGGTGGCACAGGTACAGGAGGGAATCTCTGAGATACTGTCACAGGAACGTGAGGGCATCTCTGAGATAGTGTCGCGGATAAGTACGGGAGTGTCTGCGATGGAGGGAAGGCTAGCCTCCATCGAGCTTAATGCACAGTTCACAAATGAGTCCATTGAGGCCCTGACAACGGCCCTTCGGTCTCAGGGTGAGCAGCTTTCTGCCACCTTAAACAGGCAGGCAGATACTCTGGCACTGGCCTTACAAGGCTTCACAAATGCCCTCCAAACTGTCTTCCAGCAGGGTGGTAGGAGTGATGTGGGCCTGGCCCAGGAGAGGGATGATGGCGAAAGGGGACATGGAAGTGGGGATGCCACTCAAAGCGCCCCCACGTCTCACCCGTTGCTCCCCCTCTTAACCAGTACCTGCAATGCTGCCTCCTCTCCGGGTGGCCGAGTCCGCCCTGGCACAGGTGCAGGTGGTGCAGTCTTTGGAGGGGCCTTCATGGGCACCGAAACCCAGAGGGCGTAGGCCCAAAGCATCTAATCGGTCAGGGCGTGAACAAGAGCAACCTGCCACTACTTGCTTGTTGAAGTCATTAAATGACCTGATTCAGCTGTCATAACAGGAAGTGTGGGATTTTACCTTCAACTCAGACTGTTTCACACACTGGGGGGTCTCACTCCAACCGGACGTGTTGCAGCCAGCAGCCTATGGCAGCTGCCAAGGTGCACTCCACAGGGGGGGGGGAGAGCCCTCACCCACGCAGGAGGCCACCGCGTCACATAGGGCAACCCCTGCCCTCCACCACCCCCCGCCAAGCCAGAGGACAGACCGACGCGAAACCGCAGCCCCAGTGAGAGGAACCACCTACCTACCCTGCACAACCCCTCAGACCAACACCTTCCAGATGAGTGGTGCGTTGACATCCTCGGAGGACGAACAGCATGACCAGCCCCAGCAGCCTCGCAGTCCATGCCGTCCGCCTCAGAGAAGTGGAGCCCCCCAACATGGTGATGTGGCACACCCACCTGCACAGCAGGAGGGAGGGCAACCGCAGAGAGAGATGCGTCGCAGGAGGCACTACCCTCCGCACAGGGTCTACAGACCGAGGCTCAGCTTCATGGACCTCTCCGAGGAGCAGTGCATACGGCGGCTCAGAGTCAATCGCCAGGTAGTCGCCGACATCTGCAGCCTCCTTAACGACGAGCTGCTCCCGGATGAACCAAGCAGCATCTTCTTACCTGTCGCCATCAAAGTCACCACTGCCATCAACTTCTTCGCATCCAGATCCTTCCAGGGTGCCACCGGGGACATCACCGGGGTCTGTCAGTCGTCTGCACACAAGTGCATAAGGCAGGTCACTGATGGGTTGTTCCGCAGGGCCTCGCACTACATCAACTTCGCCATGGACGAGCGCAGCCAGACGGAGAGGGCGGTTGGATTCCATGCCATGGCTGGCTTCCCACGGGTACAGGGTGTAATCGACTGCACCCACATCGCAATACGGGCACCTCCGCATGAGCCAGGGCTGTTCATCAACAGGAAGGGGTATCACTCCATGAACGCGCAGCTCATCTGTGACCACCGCCAGAGATTCCTACACGTGTGCGCCAGATACCCCGGCAGCTGCCACGATGCCTTCGTCCTCAGGGAGTCCACCGTCCCGCCCATCTTCCACGCACCCAACGCCGGCAACGGCTGGCTCCTCGGTGACAAGGGGTATCCCCTACACACGTGGCTCATGACGCCTCTGAGGAACCCCATCACCGAGCCGGAGCGTCGGTACAATGACAGCCACACTGCTACCAGGTCTACAATTGAGCAGACCATAGGGCTGCTCAAGATGCGCTTCAGGTGCCTTGATCGTTCTGGGGGAGCGCTCCAATACACACCATTCAGAGTGGGATGAATCATAGTTGTCTGCTGTGCCCTGCACAACATGGCCCAACAGAGAGGGGTGCCGCTGGAGGAGGCCCCATCCACACCCGCCACCCACTTTGAGGACGGCGATGAGGACGAGGAGGTGGAGGTGGAGGAGGAGGTGGAGGAGGAGGAGGAGGAGGGGGAGGAGGGGGACGCCTCACAGGATGATGTACGACCCATGCGCCGAACCCCGACTCACCTGGATGCTCGCCGGGCCAGGGAGGCACTCATATGTCAACGGTTCTCCTAGAGTCAGACAGTGCGAGGCGTTCGCATCTCCTCACCTGCACATGCCGGGGGCCATACCGGCCCCCTCCACTGAAGAGTGTTGCCAGTACTCCTGCACCCACAGCAATGTGCCCAATGGGCGGCAGCAGGTGTCCGCCATCATGATGGGCTGCACGGAACGCATCTATTGCACAGGCCATGGAAGAATGGACGAGAGGTGGCAGGAGTGGTGAGAACGATAGTGTTTAATATGTACAAGGTGCAATACTATAAACAAAAAGTGTACAAATTAACAGACACCCTGGTGCATTCCCTTTGTGCTTATAACGCCTTTGGATTTCTTTTGCGGGTACCCCTACGTGGTGCTACCCCTGTGGCTCCAGCAGAGGTAGTGGCAGGTTGCTCCTGTTCTTGCCTTGACCGGGTAGATGCTTTGGGCGGACGGCCCCTGGGTTTTGGTGCCCGTGAGGGCACCTCCACAGACTGCTCCTCCTGCACCTGTGCAGGGGCAGACTCGGCCACCTGGAGAGGAGGCACCATTGCGGGTACTGGTTGAGAGGGGGGCAACGGGTGGGACGTGGGGGCAGCTTGAGAAGCGTCCCCGCTTCCATGTCCCCGGTCACCATCATCCCTCTCGTGGCCTCGGCCCACATCACCCCTTCCACCCTGCTGGACGACAGTTTGGATTGCATGTGTGAGGCCTTGCAAGGCCACCCCTAGTGTATCCGTCAGCCTGTTTATGGCGGCGGAATGTTGCTCACCCTGAATCCGTACAGACGTTGTCAGGGCCTGCACGGACTCAATGTGGAGCTGTGCGTGACGCTCGAGGGAGGCCAGCCTGTCCTCCACCGCAGACGCTCCCGCACCTACCCGCGACACTATGTCGCCGGTACCCTCCTGTGCCTGCGACACCAAAGCCCTCATGCAGGAGTTGGACTCCTCCATCACCTGCGCAATTGTGGACAATGCGCGCGGCACCTCTCCCAGTACCTCGGCAATTAGCTGGTGCCCCTCGACGACTCTCCTTTTGACTGGTGGCCCCCTGGGTTCAGCATCTGGGTCCGGCTGAGCAGAGCCTGGAGATGAGTGCTCCCACCAACGCGGACCCTCCGCGGCTGCCCCTGCCACCAGGGTCTGCTCATGCTCACACGTGCGCGGTGAATCACCAAGTGCTACCCCAACTAGTTGGCGAGGGGGACCCACCGAGGTGCGTGTCTCTGCGCTGGTGGATGGTTGGCTCATATGTGACGATGCACCCTCAGAGACCGGCATGTCCTCTGAGGAATCGCCCTCCTCAACCACAGCGCTCGCAGACGGCCCTGCAAGAGAACAGAGGGCACTATGAGGCATGTGCACCAACGTTACGGTGCGCCTGATGCCAGGTGATGATACGGTCACTCGCGATCATGGGTGTTGAGTGTCAGCTTTCCCTTACCGGCCGTTTCTGCAGCGACAGACTCGCCATCCGCAACAGAGAGGCAATGTTGCGTGCCGGCGAGGTCGAGTGCCTCCACCTCTGCATCCGTCAGATCGACCACGTGCGGCGGGCCCCCTCCGGTGCGGGCCCTTTCTCTGTTGTTCTTGCATCTCTTCTCCTGTCAAGGCAAAACACAGATGCGTGAGTGGGTGCATATTGCATAGTGAGACGCATCAAGCATCAGTGTGGGTGGGTTGAGCGTGGGGCAGATGGATGGGAGGATGCGTGTGCCACATGCCCATCCCATTGCATGGGGATTGGGGTGTGTGGTAGTGTTCGGGTGGGGACAGGGACGGTGGGTACTTGCGGGCACGGTGAGGATGGTGAGTGAGTGGCTGTGAGGATTGCTGCGGGAGCGCTGTGGTGGCTCTGCAGGAGGGGTTGTGATCTGTTTGGCGTGATGGTGGGGACGGGTTGTGGGAGGGTGCGTTGGTGTACTCACCTTGCCGGACCTAGTGAGGTCATTGAACCGCTTGCGGCACTGTTCCCATGTCCTGGGGGTGTTGGCCCTGCTGCTGACCTCCGCCGCCACCTCTGCCCATGCCTTCCTGGTGACGGAGCCAGGGCACTTGCGTCCGTCCGCAGGGAACAGCGTGTCCGTCCTCCTCCTCACACCCTCCAGCATCAGCTGCAGCGCGAGGTCCGAGAAGCGTGGCGCAGCCTTGCCTCTGGGTTGCGCCACCCTTTGTTGCCTCTTGATTGCAGCAGGAGGGGCTTTGGGGGACTGCCCCTTTAAGTGGAGCTCCTACATCGCGTAAACAGTAGTGCGCATGCGCAGCCCGCCGGCACGCAGCTGGGGAGCGGAGAACCCGGAAGCAGGGCTTAATGTGATCAATTATCCCGCGATCACGCGGGGGGCGCACTCAATTAGCCGTCCGCGTTTTCCACGCTCCCGGAGGACCATCCGCTGGGAACCCGCAGGCCTGCTAAAATCGGGCCTGCTGAGTATCCTTCAAAATTGCACCCCTGCCAAAATCTCCACTCAATGAGGTCTGTCAAGTACCTCAAGTACTTAAATAACTTTGTAAAGTAGCATCACACCGGCTTTAATTGCCAGTGGGGATCCCGCATACGGGAGTTGCGCGTGCACTTGAACGAGTCACTGGGGAACCCAGAAATCAGCAGGTTGGAGCCGGGCTCCAAACCCGGAACGGGATTCCGCCATTTTAGGAGCCCCAATGCATCTGCTCGGCCATCCGAAAATCGGCCCGCTTGAAAACTACTCCAGTTCTTTATAAACAGCAGAAATCTACTCATTTCATGCAGGACAGCCATAAGTTAACAACATTCACACAAAAAAAGGATAGAGACAAAGAATCCACTGGGCTTTGAAATCTTTTGTTAAGCCTCTAGTCAAAATTTAGTTCTGTCATATTCTTAATAGAACTTTACAACAGAATATTCTTTAAACCACGACTTTTACACATCACCCATAAATAAGCAAAAATAATTACTGTTCATAATAACTGACAAGTTAGAGTTTTGTTTTCATATTTTAATAGAGCAGCTGCTTGTAGCCAAGAAAATCTATCTCTTGAAATATAAATCTTGATAATTTACCTCCTTTCTGGAATGTATCCAACTGCTACATATTAGAGCTGATGATAGCTCAGTTGTCATGTCGCTGTCACTCAACACTGCTATCAGTGGAGAGTGTAGCAGGAATACTAGGCACCCATGGGTTTAATCTATCATTGTTATTAGTCAGTTGCTTTCTTTTAATTTTAAAGCATTTACTGTTATAGTTCAGAGCTGCAATGAGGTAACGTACAATCATCAGCTATGAAATCATCACTCCAGGGAACATTACAGTGAAATATATCAAACTTATTACAATTTTACTATGATGCATATGTATGGGAATATATACAGGAAGCAATTTTTTTTAGAGAGAATTAAAAAGGAAGCACTATCAGATCCTGCTATAAATTTCCTATGGATCATCTTTGAAACTCCAAAACTTTTATACATAGAAAACATTTGCTTAGTTCTAAATTGATCCCTCAAGATTCATTCTTTATGTTCTACCACATCTGCTAGAATGCTGCTTTTATATTCCAAAAATTGTAAGTCTTTATTCTTTGATTATCTTCACTGTGAGATATTGGTCATTAAATAAAAAAATCCTTCTCCTCCAATGTTCTCCTCCTCTTCTGAAAATGTTGGACTATGGCCCTACAGTCACTGATTGCCTTTCAGTATCTTATCCAAGTGACCATTCTTCATGTGTGAATTTAGATAGTGAGCATTGACATGCTGGTCAAGCGTGGGGTGGGGGCTGGGGAAACTTCCCAATTCTATCTTCACCCAATGTCCACACATTCACACTTTCCAGCAGCATGAATCGTGGCTGTATTTCTGCCCCTCCCCCCCCCCCCCAGCTCAAGGAATGCTGAGTCCTACTGTGGTTCTCATAGTGCCATCTTGTCTGGGACTAGCTAACTCAGTACAGACTGAGAATCCAAACTTGGGAATTTATGGTTTGTATGGCTCTGTTATACACTGCCGTTGTCAACAGAGCTACCAGAGGACCTTGGATTACAGACATTTAAAGAGGGATTCTCCTCTGCGATCCTGTCCAAAATCAGGCAAGCTTGCAGCAGAGAATGTCAGAAAATATGGGTGGTGGGGCCAATGCCATATAGGCACCTCATCACCCCGACCGGGATTTCACTCCCACTGCCCTGGCAGGGACCGCAGCTGACTGCTCCTTCTCCACCTCACCATGTGCAAATGGTGGTGGGGGACAGCGTCTGGACCCCCGGTGGATTTTCCTCCTTTCTGCCCCACTTACTACCACTTCCCAGGGCTGCCATGTGGAAGGTGGTGGTAAAGATCCAGAGTTCCCCCAGTGGAGGTAGAGGGCCTTGTAGCAACCTTCTCTCCCTCCAGTCAGCCCCAGAGACTTAGCTGCTGAAGGCCTCGGTCTCGGCCAAGTCCTTCAGCAGGAACCTTCAATCCGATCTTTGGGGTGCCCCTGCTCCTTTAAGGTGTTTCGTGCCTCTTCTGGTGCTGCAGTGGCATCCCTGTTATAGCACTGCTGGGATTCTCTGCTTATGCATTGACGAGCTCCCAGTTGACAGTAGGAATCTTGTCGGGAGCCTGCCATGCATATGTAATGAGCCCTGACCCGAGAAAATGGGTCGGGATGGTCAGAAGTCTTCCTCGCTGGAACTCTATCCCAAAGAGGGCATCCCCCGCCCACTTAGTGTTGCGGACCTGTCGAAGTTACGGTTTTCAAGTTTGTAAGCGATAAAAATGTGTGTTTACTGTTTCTCAGTTTGAAAAAATAAGTCCAAACTAAAGCATTAATTTTTGCTAACAGGGCTCATTTTGTGAAGGTTAATAACCTCCTCAACCTGTTACCTAACATTTGTACGTGCATACACTTACCACTGCTACATTTCACTCACTGCTGTGTATCAGACAGATCTTTTGAGGGCAAAGAAATTCCTTAGGAAGCAATGTGTCTTTGGAAATGTCCTAACAGTTTATGTTAAGCTTTACTGGACCTCAGTAATTTTTATTTCTGGTAAACTGTTTTCTAAACTTAAAGATTAACTGTATTAACCCTTTGATTGGGTGATATTCTTTGTAGCTTTCAAAATGCATGCTTTTTTATCATATACATTTGTCATTTTCTAATGTCAATAATCAAAAGTATTTTAAGAATATAGAAAGAAAGAAAAAGAAAGAACTTACATTTATAAAGCACCTTTCACAACCTCAGGATGTCTCAAAGCGCTTTACAGCCAATGAAGTACTTCTCAAGTGTAGTCACTGTTGTAATGTAAGAAACGCGGCAGCCAAATTGCAGATAGCAAGATCCCACAAACAACAATGAGATAATGACCAGATAATCTGTTTTAGTGATGCTAGTTAAAGGATAAATATTGGCCAGGACACCAGGAGAACTCTCTTGCTCTTTTCAAATAGTGCCTTGGATCTTTTACGTCCACCTTAGAGGAAAGACAAGACCTCAGTTTAATGTCTCATCCAAAAGATGGCACCTCCAACAGTGCAGAACTCCCTAAGTACAGCACTGAAGTGCCAGCCTGGATTATGTGTTCAAGTCTCTGGAGTGGGGCTTGAACCCAAGACCTACTGACTCAGAGGTGAGATTGTACCAGCCAAGGCTGACACCCAAATTTTTTCCTGATCTAATATATAGGAAGGTATAAGATCTGAAAAAAAGCGTTGGTCCGCCTGGTCCCAAAGAGTAATTGGAGAAACACATAGAGATGCAGAACTTACTCATCTTTTCCTGTTCCAGTTTTGAATTTATATTTTTCTAACTTTTTGCCGTTCCCCAGGGCACATACCATTCTATGGCCCAAGATGGGCAGACAATACTGTTTCAATGCCAATGTAGCCAATCATAGGAAGTTGGTGGACATGACTGATATTGACTCTCCTTCATTATCTGTCTGCGATCAGGAACCTATGTGGCTCAACGTATTAATATACCAAACCTACTCTGAGTGACAAGTTAGTTCTTTGAGCCATGTAAACCATGGATCCATTTTCAATTGAAGGAAATCCATGAATAAAAAAATTAATTTGAACGATAAGGTAACTTTGTAGATTAATAATATCAAAGGCAATTGCTTAGCAAATGGACTACCAATGATTTGACTTTTAAAATCTGTATTTCACCCCATTTTATGCCACACATACTGAAACATTTGTACTGGGATGATGTAGAGCAAAGGGTCACTATGGAGCATTACCACCTGTAGACTTGCTAAAAGTATGTTCAGTTTTTTTCAAAGACCAACCCTGGGATACCTTTAGGGTTTCTTTCTCTTAGTCTCCATTATCAATAGAGACTGAGGTGGATAGTTGTATTGATTAGGGAGAGACTCGACTATTCCAATGCCACTTCCTATCTCTGTAACCTTCTCCAGCCCTACAACCCACCAAGAGCTCTGCATTCCTCCAACTCAATTTGTGATTATCCTCAATGTGCATTTTGTTAGTTTATGTCTACTGTGGCTGGAAGTTGGAGCATTTTTAGCATATAACTGAGGACGTATTTGCTAAGATGTAACATATATATATATATATATATATTCCCATTGGCAGAAGGGTCAAGAACTAGAGGGCATAGATTTAAGGTGATTGGCAAAAGAACAAAGGTGACATGAGGAAAAACTTTTTTACGCAGCGAGTGGTTATGATCTGGAATGCACTGCCCAAGGGGGTGATGAAGGCAGATTCAATCATGGCCTTCAAAAGAAAGGAATAAAATTGCAGGGCTATGAGGATAGTGCGGGGGAGTAGGACTAGCTGGATTGCTCTTGCATAGAGCCGGCGCGAATTCGATGGGCCGAATGGCCTCCTTCCGAGCTGTAACCTTTCTATGATTCTACAAACATAGCCAGTTTGTGATTATTCTGTAAAGACACTGAACATTGACAACATTGGTAACAAGTAAACAGACTGCTACGGATCCCCTGACCTCTAATTCAATAGTTCTGTTCCATGTGTACCATGGAATGAGATGTATACTGGACTGCATGGAGGAAGCATCCAAATACAAATATTTTTAAAGTAATATTTTTAATTAAAGAAACTAATTGACAAGTTGGTCTAAAGGTAATTACTTACTTTGAGACACATCTTTCTTTAAGTTTTTTATCATTTGGTTTAGATACAAAAATGATATAGTATCCTTTAAAGGGCTAAACAATTGATAGATGCGTATCCCTCTGACCAATCGTGAAGAATCATAATATAAAAAAGTCAATCATTTGTAATTTTTTAAATGTTTCACCTGATGATATTGGTGATTTCTAATGGCTCAAATGCTCCAAGATTCCAGCGGCACAGTGGGATAGGCGCCTCTGTTGCACCTTTACAGACATGAGTAGCCTACCACATTATTTGGGATGGTGTCCTGCTGAGACCTTGGCAGCAGATTCGAGATCCACATCATCACACTTCCACCGTCCTAAACGAGCTCACGGAAGTTCTAGCCTTCGATTTGTTCCTTTCTTTGCTTTCTCTCTCCCATCCCCACACCTTGCCCGAGGAATAATTATCCAATGTCATCAAAGTTTGTTTGCTAACGCACCTGTGAAGTGCCTTGCGACGTTTTTACTACATTAAAGGTGCTATATAAATGTTGTTGTTGTAAATGTCAAAGTGCTTCTAAAGATCTAGAGGATAGATTTAAAATCATTGTTACCAGTGTATGTTATCGAAATTCTAAAAGAAGTGTTCCCGGCATCATTTTCCCTTCCCTAACCATCTTTACTAAGAAACCTGTCCATTTAACATGAATTTTGTGTTCTTCACTTTAATTATAAAAGAAGAGACTTCAGTCTATTTTGGATTGTCTACTCTACTCTTTCAAGCAGCTTAGACTAACCCAAATGCAAACAGTGGAAGTTATTTCTCAACTTGATGTTATGCCTGCGATGTGGGAAAGCCATGTAGCCCCAAGCTCAACGTTTAAGGTGAAACTGTGACGTCCTTGGTGCAAGTGCAAAATCAGATGTAAAAAAAACAAGTAGTTCCAATTTACATCCATGGAAAATTGCTATTTTCTACTAGGGGAGCGGGGAAAAAATATTTTAATGTTGAACAGATCTGGAAATAAGATGTGTACTCACGTATCTAGATTTAGTAAGCATTTTAGGATTTGGTCCCATGAGGAATGGATCCAGTGAAAATACCTCCCCCTTATTATTTTGCCACATTGTAATTCTTTCTATATTGGTTTGAGTAAGACCTACTTCCAGGTCCTTAATCAATGAGCATCACTTTCACAATGTATTAAAATTCAATTATCATTAACTTTAATGTTTTAGCTTTATTTCTGTTTGTGATGTTTTGGATTTTTTTTTATTTAAACAGTGAAATTGTCAGCAGGAACTGGCTTGGAGGAGTTACTGACCCTGACATGATGAGAAAATGGAGTTATTGCCAATATCTATAGTGTTTCAACTTCAACTGTGCATGTTAATTCAGCTGCCCCATACCATCTGTTCCTGCCCCACACTGTCATAACCAAGTTAAATCCAACTCAAAGAATAAAGATTTCCTCTTGCTGTTAGCTGTTAAATATCACAGATGAATTAATCTCTAGCACTCTCAACCTATGCACACCATAAAACAGCCTAAAAACAAATAGGACAAGCTTAATTTTGAGAGGCCCAGAACATTAATCTGCTGTATTCAATTTCAAAATCAGCTGTAACATTCAGGATGAAGTTAAATGCAGCAAAATAACAATGCTTCTGAACACTCACAGGCATGTAATTTACCATAACCTACATAATACATGGAAAATTCAATAAATCAACACCATATTTCCATACATATATATGTAACTATTACAGATTTTCTTAATAAAAATAGAAACTTTGTAAATAAATCACTAAAAGAGCATTTTCTGCTGATATACACACTAGTACCTCCAATCTGAAAGGTTTGTCATCCACAAAGCATTTCTGGGGACAGATTTTGGTGTTCCTGCTATTGGGTGCAATGGACAACAGGGCAGAGAGGAGCTTAGGCCTGTAAGGGAGCTTGCCTGATCTTCTGTCCAGTTAAATTATTGGTGGAAAATTCGGACAGGCTCAGGTAGGGGTGTGCACTCCTCCTACCTGATTTTCTTACATTCGCTATGCCCCGGTGATCCATTAGCCCCTGGCACAGGAACAAGAAAATCTGCCCCACTGGCTTTATCATTTTTGTTATCTCTGGAACAAAGCTCATTCTGTACTTTGCACTCTTGCTTTATAAATTGTCCTTATTTGATTGATTTCATTTTCAGTCATATTTATCAGTTTCTGCCTTACAGTGAAATTATATGATTTATGATTTTGATCTTTCATAGTCCTGCAATATTTTAGTCTTTCTGGTATACTTCTTTCAAGAGCACTTGTGTAATTTATATTATGCCCACAAATAATATTTTCAGCTTATCTTGGTATGCTTTCAATTTTGTGGCTATCTTTCTTCATCAAACTTGAGCTCTCTAAAGGTCAAACCTACTTTAGTGGCCCAACCAACTTATAAATTATAACCAGGTTGTCAAGGGGAACATCAATGATCTTCAATACCTTTTAGATAGTACAAATATTTAATATTTTCTATCCACAAACTCAACTTTCCATGTCCACTCTAGGTCATAATGAATAACCTTGGCCAAAAGTTAAACTTCAAAGGAGGCCACAATTCCAAATCCTCTGAATGAAGATGGGGGGGAAATGCCTCTCTAGAGTGGAAAACAATTTTATGTAATTTTATTGGACTAATTTCATTTGTATGGTAGGGAAGATCATCTGACACTGAACAGGAGGCAGGAGATACGTTGCCAAGGAATGAAAGAGGAAGCGACTCAGTATCACTGACCTATGCTCTATCTTCTTTATACTTCAGGGGGATGTAAAATGGAAAAATGCTATTAATTCAGAGAGCCCAAGGAAACCTGAAAAAAAAACAAGCTACATATTTTTTCTTATTTGATCTTTTTATGTAGCTGTTTTTATAATTTTAACCATAATAACACGATCCTATCTATCACCTTGTACAAGAAAAGAGTGATAGTATATTAATGTATTGCAATTGATAGTCTTTTAGTTTTGGTTTAATTGCTAGTATGGAGCAGATGTGTTATTACTGATCTCAAAAGAATTCATAATGGAATCTCAATGCGGTCTTCTTATGAATCACAATGACCATTTACTTAAATGATAGGAGTAAGAAGTTTGGATGAAGTCCAACCATTCTTGCTTGAATCCATCTGACCCCATGCAGGTTTTCTCCAGATGTGTTCTGTTAAGCTATTCCTTAAAAAAAAGTTTTAATGTTATTTTGGCAGCTATCCAATATAACTATTTGTTAAATGGTATTAAACCAAAATGTAAAATTTTAGTTTTAAAACAACATGCTGCAGTAAACAATGATAATATTTAAAGTTCAAGAAAGAAAATGTATATCTAAAGGAAAAATATAAGGATTGAAATTATGATCCTTTCAGAACTGGAGCACTCTTGCATTTTTGAGAAAATGGAACAGTATTTATTCCTCCATGGCTCAGAAGGTAAATGCACTGTGTGCTGTGCCAAAGGGCCATACAAATAAAGAAGGTCTCAAGTTCAATCCCTGGTCTGTTCTGATTTAGTTAATCCCTGCTATAGGGATATTGCAATTAACCTCAGAACTGCCAAGCTCGAGAGAGAAAGAGGAAAAAATCAGCCAGGGTTGCTGCTCATTTTTGCTGTCCAGCAACTCTTGATGAATGTTGGTTGGGAACAGACTGTGTTGGCCCCATGTGGATTTTTATTTTCTGTACCGCTGGTTTTCTGGCTATTATGAATGGGTGGGGATGGAAAATTGAGCAAGGACCATGTTGTCGCATCCTACCCATTTTTGCATCTGTATTAATTTTCCAGCATCTCTTGTGCCCACCCATATTCTGATAAAGGGGGTGATGATGTAACACATCGCATCGTCTGTCATTACTAAGCTAGCAACGCAGGATACTTGGAACGCCATTACATCACAGGTGTACAATGTTGCTGTGTGAGGCGCAATGCAAGGAATACTTTAAATAAAGACTTCCAATTGACAGATTATGGGTAATTTCAGCAAGGCAGGAAAATCTTCCCAATGTCCAGGCTGCTTGCCCCTTTAGACTGCTGCAGCAAACTGGTGCCTGCTGCAGAAGCCATTTCCAGCTGCCCTCTTCCCAGTTTGAGCTCGCCAGCACAGGCAGGAATCCCAATAGGAGTCACTGAAAAAGGTTTAAATATGACTGATTCTGTAAACTTCTCCAGAGTCAGCAGTGTACCTCTCGAGTGTGGGTGGAAGAACAATCCTGCCACACTTATTGTGGTATTGCTGATGGAGAGGAAAATCCTAGCCCTTGCTGTCCAGCTTTACACCTGAAGAATGACCAGTTGGGCAAGGTAGTGGAGGGCTGCTGGTGCCTTTAGAACTGTATGCCAGCACTGCCTACAATAGAGCAAGACTAAGGAGAGAAAACCAAAGAAAAAAAATTATTAGCTCCCCTTACTTCAAGCTAACAATAATGAGACTTGACTACACACTAATTTGTTGCTCTTTGAACATTGTACAATGGCTTATTTGCAATTTAATTTTTTTCTACATACAGTTCTGTGTCACTTTATAGCCTGCCTGTGTATTATTTCAATTCTAATTTTAACAATGTAAAAGGTTTCCAGTACTTTCATGACAAAACAGCTATTCTATTTATCTATCTGTCCGTCTATCTCTCTTCATTCTTTGTATTCGTGATAAGATAATGTAAAATCTTCATGACAAAAAGTTCGGTATCATTTTTTATTTTACCTAAGCCTTTGTAATGAATTTTATGTTACAGTTGGGTTGGAATATGTGAAACTAGATGTCACACATACTTGGTTTAGGATGGTTTTAAGGTCCAATTTGATGCCACAGTTTTAAATACAATTCAAATATCACCACATCAGTAAACATCTGTTTATTCGGTTTTGTAAGTCACATTCAAAAGTGTAATCAATTCAAAGCATCAATATTAGATACTAATTTTGTGTGTGCCAATGTAGTGATCATTTTTTGCAACTTGAATATAATGCCACAGTGCTTTCATTTTGTATATATTGCTAGTGATGTTCCTTTAGGAATAACTAGTTTGAAAAATCTTGTAAGGAAGCAGGTGCTTTAAATTCCACTGACAGATGTTACCTGTTTCCTGCCTGGGGACAAATTGTTCACTGCTGTTAACAGGAACAGATCAGAACACTTGTCAAGGATATGGCAGCTGTGGATCAAACAGTGCAAAGTGAGGAAGAAAAATGGGTGCAGAGCAAACTCAAAATGATCTTAAGTAGACATTATTCTTACATTTACAGAAACCCCTTTTACAGAAAACCATTGTGAATTATTTGAATATTAACACCACAATTTTAATTTAGTGCATATCAGGTCAAATTGGTTGGCACACACAGTTACAACTCCTTCCAGTATATTAAAGATAAAACTTGTCCTTATGTTCGAGGAAGGAATTTTAGGCTGGAATCTGGTAGATATTCATATTCCATACATTGAGTTGTAAATTTTCCTTCTACCAAAATGCGCTATTTTGAGGTTCAGAATTTTATAATGAAAAACAAAACCTCCCTTTCCTGTTAGCATTGGGGTCCAGCAGCCAGAGGGGAATGAACTCCTCCCCCTCTTCCTCAGAGATTTCCCTTTTCTGGCAGGACAGACGTCCAGCAATCAGAGAGAGGAGATAAACTCATACACACACAATTTTTTTTTAACAAATGACATTAAAAGCAGAAACTACGGACACTTCTTAGGTTTGCACAGAATCCAGGTACTGAAACGATTGCTGCAGCATAGGTGATGGATGCACCATGCTCACTTAAATATTCGTAAACAATTTTACAACACCAAGTTATAGTCCAGCAATTTTATTTTAAATTCACAAGCTTTCGGAGATTTTCTCCTTCCTCAGGCAAATGTTTCAAGAACTCCTTGAAGCCTACGCATTTATACATATAGAACAATACATGGTGTTTACAGACTGCCCCTGCAACTGCCCGTTGCCAAGGCAATCACCGTGTTCAGACAGAGAGGTGTCACCTGCAGAACCCCCGAATACACATTCAACAAAAAAACAAACAGGGAAAAAAAACAGAGAAAAAAAAAACACAGAGAGAGGCAGAAACATCCGGAAGGCAGAGAGAGCCAGCAAATGACCCATTATATTAAAAACAGATAACATTTGTTCGCTGGTGGGGTAACGTGTAGCGTGACATGAACCCAAGATCCCGGTTGAGGCCGTCCTCATGGGTGCGGAACTTGGCTATCAATTTCTGCTCGACGATTTTGCGTTGTCGTGTGTCTCGAAGGCCGCCTTGGAGTACGCTTACCCGAAGGTCGGTGGATGAATGTCCATGACTGCTGAAGTGTTCCCCGACTGGGAGGGAACCCTCCTGTTTGGCGATTGTTGCGCGGTGTCCGTTCATCCGTTGTCGCAGCGTCTGCATGGTCTCGCCAATGTACCATGCTCTGGGGCATCCTTTCCTGCAACGTATGAGGTAGACAACGTTGGCCGAGTCACAGGAGTATGAACCATGCACCTGGTGGGTGGTGTCCTCTCGTGTGATGGTGGTATCTGTGTCGATGATCTGGCATGTCTTGCAGAGGTTACCGTGGCAGGGTTGTGTGGCGTCGTGGACGCTGTTCTCTTGAAAGCTAGGTAGTTTGCTGCGAACGATGGTCTGTTTGAGGTTGGGTGGCTGTTTAAAGGCGAGTAGTGGAGGTGTGGGGATGGCCATAGCGAGGTGTTTGTCCTCATTGATGACATGTTGAAGGCTGCGGAGAACATGGCGTAGTTTCTCCGCTCCGGGGAAGTACTGGACGACAAAGGGTACTCTGTTGGTTGCGTCCCGTGTTAGTCTCCTGAGGAGGTCTATGCGATTTTTTGCTGTGGCCCGTCGGAACTGTCGATCGATGAGTCGAGCGTCATATCCCGTTCTTACGAGGGCGTCTTTCAGCGTCTGTAGGTGTCCATCGCGTTCCTCCTCGTCTGAGCAGACCCTGTGTATTCGCAGGGCCTGTCCATAGGGGATGGCCTCTTTGACGTGGTTAGGGTGGAAGCTGGAAAAGTGGAGCATCGTGAGGTTGTCCGTGGGCTTGCGGTAGAGTGAGGTGCTGAGGTGCCCGTCTTTGATGGAGATTCGTGTGTCCAAGAAAGAAACTGATTCTGAGGAGTAGTCCATGGTGAGCTTGATGGTGGGATGGAACTTGTTGATGTTATCGTGTAGTCTCTTTAGTGATTCCTTGCCGTGGGTCCATAGAAAGAAAATGTCGTCGATGTATCTGGTGTATAGTGTTGGTTGGAGGTCTTGTGCAGTGAAGAAGTCCTGCTCGAACTTGTGCATGAAAATGTTGGCGTATTGGGGTGCGAATTTGGTCCCCATGGCTGTTCCGTGTGTTTGGGTAAAGAACTGGTTATCGAAGGTGAAGACATTGTGATCCAGGATGAAGCGGATGAGTTGTAGGATGGCTTCCGGAGATTGGCTGTTGTTGGTGTTGAGTATTGATGCTGTCGCAGCGATGCCGTCATCGTGGGGGATACTGGTGTATAGTGCCGAGACGTCCATCGTGGTGAGAAGTGTTCCTGGTTCAACTGGTCCGTGGGTACTGAGTTTTTGTAGGAAGTCTGTAGTGTCACGACAGAAGCTGGGGGTTCCCTGTACGATGGGTTTCAGGATGCCCTCGATGTATCCAGAGAGGTTCTCACACAGGGTTCCGTTGCCTGATACGATGGGACGTCCGGGTGTGTTGGCTTTGTGTATCTTTGGGAGGCAGTAGAAGTCTCCCACGCGGGGATTACGTGGGATGAGAATGCGTAGGATGCTTTGAAGGTCTGGATCGAAGGTCTTGATCAGTTTGTTGAGCTGGTGGGTGTGTTCTTTGGTCGGATCTGCGGGTAACCGTCTGTAGTGTTCCTGGTTGTCCAGTTGTCGGTATGCTTCTTTGCAATAGTCTGTTCTGTTCTGTATGACTATGGCTCCTCCTTTGTCCGCTGGTTTGATGACGATGTTGCGGTTGGTCTTGAGAGCGTTGATGGCGTTGCGTTGTGCTCGGGTGACATTCTGGACTGTCTTCTGAGTGCGGCTGATGAATCTGGCATTGACGCATTTCCTGACAGCTTGAGCATACATGTCCAGCTGAGGGCAGCGACCCTCCGGAGGAGTCCAGTTTGACTCTTTCCTCTTCGGTTGCTGTACCGCGGATCCCTCTGTCTGCTGTTCCGGATCGTCGATTGTCTCATTGGGTTCACTGCTGAAATCTTGGGGTTTGTGGTAGAATTCCCGGAGCCTCATTCTCCTGATGAATTCCTCTGTGTCCGCCGCGAGACTAGTGGGGTCCATTTTGGTAGTGGGGCAGAAATTGAGCCCTCGGCTGAGAACTTCGATTTCGTCTGGTTGAAGGGTGTGGTCGGATAAATTGACAATAGACTTCCCTGTGGTTGCAACCGTGGTACCAGGGGAAGCTTGGTCGTTGCTGGTGGTGATGCCGAGTTTCTCAAGCTTCCTGCTCTTGGTTTTCATGTAGGCAGCGTAGTTCCGTTGCCTCGTCTGTTTGGCGGTATAACGTAGCTGGTCTGCTGTGTCCTGAGTACAGGTTGAGAGTATGGACTCTATCTTGGTTTCGAGGTTGTGGCGTCTGCTGTAGAGTTGGTGTATGAGATGGTTGCGGAGTGTGCGAGAGGTACGGCGGCAGAGTCTCTCAGCGTAATCCGAGTTGTATGTGGACTTGAGTGGGTTCGTGATCTGGAGTCCTTTCGGGATCTTGTCTGCTTTCTTGCAGCTCTGTAAAAACTTGATGTCTGTGTCTAAATGCGCGATCTTCTTGGATATCCTTTCCACTGTGAGCCGGCAGTTTGTGGTGTCGATGGTAGTCATGATGTGGAGATGCCGGTGATGGACTGGGGTTGACAATTGTAAACAATTTTACAACTATTCAATTGAAGATGCACTGTGCATGGGGAAATGGGACAATATACAGTTTTCAGCCTAACGTTGTTGACAGAAATACACTTGCATATTACTTGGGAAAAGCTGATCCCTAAAATGCTACTTAAATAATAAACGCAAAACAACATTTCAAAAATGTCCAATTGTGATGTCCCTTTCCCTTTTCTTATAGACACCTTCACATAGATTCAGGTCAATTTTACTATGCTTTCAAACTTTGTGGATTAAGAATAAAAAAAATCAAAGCTACAACAATATACAAAACCTCATTTGTGTTGACATATTGTGCAGTAATGCAATAAAATTGCGGAAGGTTATGAGTCCAAATAATAATGAACAGGTGTTGGAGCACAGTACTAGTATGGTACATTGGAACTGTATCAAAGAGTTTACTGAGGGCATGTGAACAGCATTACATGGATGATAGGTATATGGAATATAATTTATCATCTACAAAATGTAACCCATATAATCAAAAACATTTTACTTTACACAGCAGTACTGGATAATGTAACACATTACAATACACTGCAGTTTGTATCAATTATACAGACTGACACGCTTAACAATTTTTAATGTAATTGCCTAACAAGACTCCAACATTATCCAGAGATCAGTGAAAAATCAGATGGTTTTTGTTAAAAAACAAGAAAAACAGCACACACACAGGTGATTGCAGATGTGTGATAATATCGAGGAGAGGGAGAAGCTGGAGAGTGAAGGAGGAAGAAGTGGCTGGGATAATGGTTGAAAGGACTGCACCGGGAGCTCATAATTTTATTTTGTAAAGAATCTATTTGGGGGGGGGGGTTGTTCAATAACAATTAATTGGGGGATGCAGTTCTGAATTTGTTAATAATAACGCTTGCATTTATAGACAGTCTTATATTTGCCGAAACATCTCAAAACCCTTCACACAATGGAGTACGCTTGCAGTCCAGTGACTCTTATTATTCAGTATTTGTATTCTGCATCAGCAAAGAACCACGAACAGCAATGAGATAAATAACGAGTTATTTTGTTATAAAATAAAAACAGAAAATGTTGGAAAAGCTCAGCAAGTGAGGCAGCATCTGTGAAGAAAGAAGTAGAGTTAACGGGCTCGAATTTAGCAGGCCTGCGGGTTCCCAGTGGGTGGTCCTCCGGGAGCGTGGTCAACACGCTCGGCGAAATTAGTGGGTTGCCCGCGCGATCGTAGCAGGCAAACCACTAATAGGAATCAATTACCTGCTCCTCTGGGGTCCACGGCACTGGCCTGCGCGTCGGGCGGGCTGCGCATGCGCAGTACGATCTGTCAGCTGGAGGCTCTCTAGTTAAAGGGGCAGTCCTCCACTGACAGATGCTGCAACCAATGGAACAAATTGCAGCATGGAGCAGCCCAGGGGGAAGGCTGCTCCCAGTTTAATGATGCCTCACCCCAGGTATCATCAGATGGGGTGAGGAGGAGGGGGAGGACACAGATCTTCCCCCCGGCGGGCGGGAGGAAGCGGCCTGCCTCTGCCACCAAGAAGGCCTGGCTCGAGGTGGCAGAGGGGGTCACCTGCGCCACCAACATATGGCCCACCTGCATACAGTGCAGTGAGAACACGAAGTCTTTCCCCTACACTCCGTCTGCCACAACACTGCCCCCACCCCACATCTCCTTCGGCACCGCCAACACTACTCCGTCACATCACCCTTCATACCCACTCAAACCCCATCCTCATCTTACCTCCACCTACTCACCTCGCCAGTACTCATCCTGCCACTAACACGCAACCCAATCCTCATACAATCTCATTGCTCCATCCCATACTCACCCTCTCGTGCATCTCCCTCACGGCCAGCCTCACTCAACCTGCCACCACCTGTGCTGCAGCCACAGGGCATGCATCACATATGTGCAGTAGGCAGCGTAAGGCAAACGTGTCGTGAGCATGAAGGGGGTGCACAAGGGTGTCTGAGGGTTTGTCATGGGTGTTACCTATATTGAATTTCAGAGCAACAAACAGCACACATTATATTGACACCACCACTGCCATGTCTCCGTGAATCCTGTCCGTTGTGTCCAATAATGCCCGCTCCTGGGTATCACTATGAGGACCCACCACTGATGCCACCCATCGTGTTACTGCAGAGTAGGTGCAGGTGTATTTTCAGGGCTCCTCCGCGCAGACGACTGAGAGACATCGGCGGTGTAGCCGGCTGCACCCTGGAAGGATGCGGAGGAGAAGGTGTGGAGGGCAGTGGTGACTTTGACAGCGACAGGTAAGCAGTTGGTGCTGGGGCCAGCCAGGAGCAGCTCGGCATGAAAGAGGCTGCAGATCTCCATGACTACCTGTCGAGCGAATCTGCGCCTCCGTATGCACGGCTGCTCGGAGAGGTCCGGGGAGCTGCGCCTCGGTCTGTGGACCCTGTGGCGAGGGTAGTGCCCTCTGCGATGCGTCTCTCTCTGCGGTAGCCCTTCCTCCTGCTGTGCAGGTGGGCGTGCAACAACACCATGTTGGGGGGATCCACGTCTCTGCGGTGGACGGCGTGGACTGCGAGGCTGCTGGGGCTGGTCATGCTCTTCGTCCTCCGAGGGTGTCCACACACCACCCATCTGGCAGGTGTTGGTCTGAGGGGTTGTGCAGGGTAGGTGGGTGGTTCCTCGGACTGGGGCTGCGGTTTCGTGTCGGTCTGTCCTCTGGCTTGGCGGGGGGTGGTGGGGGGCAGGGGTTGCCCTATGTGACGCGGTGGCCTCCTGCGTGGGTGAGGGCTCTCCCCCGTGGAGCGCACCTTGGCACCTGCCACAGGCTGCTGGCTGCAACACGCCTGGTTGGACAGAGACTGTTTCCCCCAGTGTGTGAAGCTCACTGCCTTGAACCTAAAATCCCACACTTCCTCTTTTGACAGCTGATTCAGCTCATTAACTGACCTCAACAAGCAAGGTAAGTACTCTCAAGTGGAACCCCGCTGGCTTTAATTGCCTGCGGGATTCCCACCAGCGGGGCTTGCGCGCGCAGCCCCGCACGTCAGCGCGGTACCCGGAAGTGGCCGGGATTTCGTCGCGATCCGGTCACGTGACCGGATATCGGGATTTTCCGGGGCCCCCCCGCTGGAAACCCGCCGGAAACACGACGCCAAAATCGAGCCCAACGTTTCAGGTCGAAGACCTTTCGGCAGAACAGGAAGATGTTAAAAAGTTAAAGTTTTTAAGTAAGTACAGAACCAGGAAAAGGGAGGTGAGGGGGGAGGGGTGGAAAGAACAAAGGGGATGAAAGTATTGGTGTTGATGCAGTTAAAGGAGTGCTACTTTACTTGTAATTTATTCATTTTCTACAGACAGATCTAAAGACCTGTCGCCAAATTCAGCAAAATCTGGGCGGAGTATGCACCGAGCACGCTCCACTCAGTTTTTCCAGGTCCAGGGCAGCCTAACCAGTGGCCCTTAAGGGGACCACAGCAAGCTGCCGAAGAGGCAGCTCTCCCCTCCACCGCCTTCCCCCTTTCCATGGCACTGTACTTGCTTAAAAACTTTAACTTTTTAACATCTTCCAGTTCTGACCAAAGGCCTTCGACCTGAAACATTGGGCTCGATTTTCGGACCTCCGAGCCGGCGGGTTCGTGGCGGGGGGCCTCCGAAAATTGGGGATTCCCTGGGTGGGTCCGGAGCCCGGCTCCAACCCGCCCACTTCCGGGTTCCCCAGTGACGCGCTTACATGTGCGCGCAGCCCTCGCAATTAAAGCCGGCGGGATCCCACTTAAACCAATTAAGTAGATACTTCAGGTCGTTTGCAGACCTGATTGACATGATATTTTAGGAGGGCTGGGATTTTCATATCAACTGAGACTGTTTCCCGTACTGGGGGAAACACTCCCAGTTGTAATGGACGTGTTGCAGCCACCAGCCTGTGGCAGCTGCAAAGGTCCATTTGACAGGTGGGGGGGGGGGAGACCCTCACTCATTGCAGGAGGCCACTCTGTCACTTTGGACAAAGTTTGGCCTCCACCACCCTCCTCCTAACAATAAAATTCACAACCTTGCAACCTCAACTCCGGTGTGCGGACACATTTACCTACCTTGCGTGCCCCTCAAACGTACATCTTCCGGATGGGGGCCGCCGTAGCTGCAGTCATGACCTCCTCAGAGGACGAACAGCTTCACCAGCCTCGCCGGCCACGCCGTCCACCTCTGACACGTGGAGCTCCACAACACAGTGCTGTGACACATCCACCTGCGCAGCAGGAGGGAGGGCAACCGCAGAGAGAGATGCGTCGCAGAAGACACTACCCTCGCCACCGGGTCTACAGACCGAGGCTCAGCTTCCTGGACCTCTCTGAGCAGCAGTGCACACGGAGGCTCAGAGTCACTCGACATGTAGTCGTGGACATCTGCAGCCTCCTTGATGCCGAGCTGCTCCCGGCTGGCCCGAGCACCATCTTCTTACCTGTCGTTGTCAAAGTCACCACTGCCCTCAACAACTTCTCCTCCACATCCCTTCAGAGTGCCACCGGGGACATGGCCGGCGTCTCTCAGTCGTCTATACAAAAGAGCCCTACAAATACACCTGCACCCACTCTGCAGTGACACAATGGGTGGCATCAGGTGTGGGTCTTCATGGTGATCCTCAGGAAAGGGCATTATTGCGCTAACCAGACAAGATTTTCAAAGACGTGGCAGTAGTGGTGATAACAATTTTTATGATTTTTTGCAAAACAAAGGAAAATAAATGAAAAACATGACATTTCATCTTTCAACCCTGTGCATCCCCTTTGTGCTCACAAATCCTTCGCCTTACATTTACGGGAACCCCTATGTGGCGCTACCCCTGTGGCTTCAGCAGAGGCAGTGGCAGGTTGCTCTTGTCCATGCCCTGACCGATGAGATGCTTTGCTTGGATGGCCTCTGGGCTTCAGTGCCCATGAGGGCCTCTCCAAAGACTGCTCCACCTGCACCTGTGCAGGGGCAGACTCGGCCACCTGGAGAGGGGGCAGCATTGCGGGTACTGGTTGAGAGAGGGGTAACGGGTGAGACGTGGGACCGCTTTGAGTGGCGTCCCCACTTCCATGTCCCCTTTCACCATCATCGCTCTCCTGGCTTAGGCCCACGTCACTCCTTCCACCCTGCTGGACGACAGTTTAGAGGACTTGTGTGAAGCCTTGGCAGGCCAGTTGTAAGGTATCTGTCAGCCTGTTTAAGGCTGCAGAATATTGCTCACCCTGAATCCGAACGGCCGTTGTCAGGGCCTGAATGGACTCATTGTTGAGCTGTGCTTGACGATCGATGGAGGCTAGTCTTTCCTCCATCGCAGACATTCCTGCACCTACCCGCGACACTACCTCAGAGATGCCTTCATGTCCCTGTGACAGTATTCCATGCATGCAGGAGTTGGACTCCTACATCCTACATATAGGCAGCTCGCCAATTAGGCTGTGGGAAATCAAGTGCTGCTGCAGGTGTTTAAGGGCCTGCAGCAGCATAAACAGGCGGTGAATTGTTTTGTGGCCAAAGCAACACTGGGGAGCTGCAGGAAGATGCCTGAGGTGAATAAATGTTCTGGCAGCACACTTATGTTTTGAGATACAACTGTAGGCTTGAGGGCTTGACATGGTAAATGCTGAGAGGCTGTTTCCCCCAGCTGGAGAGTCTAGGACTAGGGGGGGTCATAGTCTCAAGATAAGAGGTTGACCATTTAGGATCGAGATGAGGAAAAATTTCTTCACACTCTGGAATTCTTAAATCTCTGGAATTCTCTATCCCAGAGGGCTGTTGAATATATTCAATGACTTGAGATTGATAGATTTTTGGAAACTAAGGGAATCAAGGGATATGGGGATAGGCAGGAAAGTGGAGTTGTGGTAGAAGAGCAGCCATGATCTTATTGAATGGTGGAACTGGCTTGAGGGGCCGTATGGCCTACTCCTTCTCCTATTTCTTATGTTTTCATGTTCTTAACCGTGGAGATGCTGGTGGAGTAATTTATGAGAAAGGGAAGTTCTCTTCCACTTGGATAGTTGGCAAGAGCCAGGGTAAGTTGATAAACAGGCATAGCAGGAGGTGGCATAACATGTGAATGACAAGAGCATTTTTTCCATAGTGTGCAGGATGTGAGGAAGAAGCGGGGATGAGGGGTTGGACATATGAGGAGAGGTTGAGTAGATTGGGACTCTACTCATTGGAGTTCAGAAGAATGAGAGGCGATCTTATTGAAACATATAAGATTATGAAGGGGCTTGATCGGGTGGATGCGGTAAGGATGTTCCCAAGGATGGGTGAAACTAGAACGAGGGGGCATAATCTTAGAATAAGGGGCTGCTCTTTCAAAACTGAGATGAGGAGAAACTTCTTCACTCAGAGGGTAGTAGGTCTGTGGAATTTGCTGCCCCTGGAAGCTGTGGAAGCTACATCATTAAATAAATTTAAAACAGAAATCGACATTTTCCTAGAAGTAAAGGGAATTAGGGGTTACGGGGAGCGGGCAGGAAATTGGACATGAATTTAAATTTGAGGTTAGGATCAGATCAGCCATGATCTTATTGAATGGCGGAGCAGGCTCGAGAGGCCGATTGGCCTACTCCTGCTCCTATTTCTTATGTTCTTATTATGTTCTTATCCTCTGCGCGATTGTGGAGAGTGCGCGTGGCAACTGTTCCAGTACCTCGGCAATGTGCTGCTGCCCCTCGATGACTCTCCTTTTCATGGCTGGCCCCCAGGGTTCAGCATCTGGGTCCAGCTGAGCAGAGCCTGGAGAAGGGTGCTCCCACTGACACGGACTCTCCACGGCTGCCCCTGCCACCAGGGTCTGCTCGTGCTCACATGTGCGTGGTGACTCACCATGTGCAAGCCCAACTAAGTGAGGATGGGGACCCACCGAGGTGTGTGTATTCTGCGCTGGTGGATGGACGGCTCAGATGTGGCGATGGTCCCTCAGAGGCCGGCAGGTCCTCTGAGGAATTGCCCTCCACAGTCACGGCGGTCGCAGATGGGCCTGCAGGAGAACAGAAAGCAATATTAAGCATGTGGACAGATGTTGAGGTGCTGCAGATGCCAAGTGATGCTAAGATCATTCGCTATCATGAGTGCTGAGTGTTAGATTTCTGTAACCAGCCACTTGTGCAACCCTAGTCTCGGCATCCACCATGGACAGGCACTCCAGCGTCCGGATTATTTCGAGTGCCTGCTGCTCCGCATCTGTTAATGCCACCTGGTGTGGCAGGCCCCCTCCGGTCTGTGCCCTCTCCCGGGCATTCTGGCATCTCTTCTCCTATCAAGGCAAAACACAGAGGTGTGATTGAGTGATGGTTGCATGGTGACCCGCTGCATGCATTGGTGTGGGTGGGGTTGAGCGTGAGGGAGATGCATGGGAGGGTGCGTGTGAGACATAGCCATGAGATTGTATGAGGATTGGGTTGCGTGGTAGTGTTCGAATGGGAATTGAGGCGGTGAGTACGTGCAGGCAAGGTGAGGATGATAGTTGAGTGGATGTGAGGAGTGATGCGAGAGCGTTGTGGTGGCAGTGCAGAAGGGGTTGTGTGGTGGTGGAGGTGATGTGGAAGATGGAGTGTGGGGGAATGCGTAAGTATACTCACTTTGGCTGACCTGATTAGGTCATTAAATCTCTTCCTGCACTGCACCCAGGTTCTGGACACATTGCCACTGCTGGTGACCTCCTCGGCCACCTCCAGCCAGGCCTTCTTGGCCCATCGAGCAGCACCTGGAGTGAGGAGTCAGAGAACCTTGGAGCAGCCTTGCCTCTGGCCTGCTCCAGGCTCCTAAATTGGTTGTTTGCTGCAGGAGGAGCATTGGGGGACTGCCCCTTTAAATAGAGCTCCTCCTGCTGACAGCCTGTGATGCGGGTGCGCAGGTCTAGGATGGGAAACCCGTAAGTGCCTTCAATTAGGCTGCGATTGTGTGCGGAGCACCCCGAATTCACTGGGCGCATTACCCACGCGCCTCCCTCCTAAAATCGAGCTCTGTTTCTTTCTCCTCAGATGCTGCCTGACTTGTTGAGCTTCTCCAGCATTTTCTAGTTTTATTTCAGATTTCCAGCATCCGCAGTATTTTGCTTTTGCTTCAGTTATTTTGTTATCTTGGTGAATAAGTGAGGGAGAAAATTGGAAACTAATTAAACATTTTTTTGATTTATTTCCAAATATGTTTTGAAGAATATATACACTTTGTTCTCCCTCTGCATGATTAATATTAATATACTCATCAGTTATTATTTGTTCTTAGGATAAGAACAATATTGGCAAGACAGCATTTATTTTCCATACCTAGGTGGGCATTAAGAGTTAACTACATAGGGTGAGAAATTTGGTTGCTGCCAGAAACCGGCACAAAAATGGCAGCATGTCTAGTCCAGCTGCTCGAAGACGAAGGCCCGAGGCTTGCTCAAAATTGGGATTTAAGCCTCACCTCCATAATACTGGTGAGCTACAGAAACCATTCGGCTGCCCCGATGCAGCTCGCCGGACAGGGCCTTCCCAAGACTGAGGTGAATGGGAGCATGAGGAGGCAGCGGGCTACAGCATTGCTTTACAGCTAGGAGGAGCACCCCTGCTCCACATTAAGGGAAGTGACAAAAGAAAAACTTACCTCCTCTTTGGCAGCTTACTGTGGTCCCCCTTAAGGGCCGTTGGTTCTGCTGCCCTGGACCTGGAAAAACTGAGTGGAGTGTGCTCGATGTATACTCCGCCCAGTTTTTGCCAAATTTGGCATCAGGGTCTTTAGATCAGTCTGTAGAAAATGAATAAATTACAAGTGAAGTAGCACTCCTTTATCTGCATCAACACCAATGCTTTCATTCTGGGAGATCTTTGTGATTCTGCCTACTGGCAGCCTGGCCCCATTCTGAGGCTTAGTGGTATAGTCACAGACATGACAGATTTAACATATCCATCATCCTAAGATGGAGAGAAGCAGGACCAGCTGGATAGGGAAGTACTAGGCCAACTATATATTTTAAAAAATGTATCATGCAGGGCTTACCTCTCTTATCATGTCCATCGTCCCACCTGCGATGGAGAGAAGATGGAAGGAGGTAGGACTAGCTGAGTTAGCAAAGTACTTGAAAAAATATACCACCACATCTTATGGCAATGAGCTGTACAGACCAAGAAGAGCACAGGTTCAGACCCTGCTTTGTAATGAATTAATGATATCAGCATTAGAAACGCATTGGACAAAGGGTCGGTAACCAAAGGACACAGATGTAAGGTAATTGGCAAAAGAGCCAGAGGTGAGATGAGAAATTTTTTTACACAGCGAGTTATTATGATTTGGAATACATTGCCTGAAAGGGCAGTGGAAACAGGCTCAATAGTAACTTTCAAAAGGGAATTGGATAAATACTTGAAAGCGAGTTAATTGCAGGGCTATGGAGAAAAAGCAGGAGAGTGGAACTAATTGGATAGCTTTTTCTAAGAGCCAACACAGGCATGATGGGCTGAATGGCCTCCTTCTGTGCTGTAAGATTATATGATTCTATGAAGTGCCTCTGGACAAGAGAGGGGAAAAATCAACCAGAGTTTTCCACTCTTGATTCTATGACCCTGTCGGAAAATATTTATGTGTGGATGTTTGGTGAGAGCAGGACTGGGCTTGGCTTTGATGGCCCCCAATGGTTGAGCAGCATTGGCAACAGTCCCAGTCTCGATCATAAATAGCCTGCTGACATTTTTGCTGTCTTGTCTCACACATGAAGAAAGGGCAAGGGCTGCTGCCATCTGTGAGACTGAATGTCAGTAAGATCCACCGCTTTCAGGAAAGGAGAGGAGAAAATTGGAAAAAAAATCACAAAACCTACCCTCTGCACAGTTGAGAGAACACTATGCTCTTATTTAAAGAGGGAAAAGAATTAGAAAAACACATACTGTAACACTTGTTATTCTGGATCAAGAATACTGCAGCCTCGTTAAAATGTTCTCTTACTCATGTCATAAACTCCTCAGATGTTTACATATAATACTTTATGCTCGGGCATAAATTATTCACATGTCACAAAATGCTGGTCTCTCAAACTGCTATAATGAGGTTTCTGTCTTTCTCAGTGGATCACCATGTGAGAAAAAATAAGACATCAGCATCACCTTTATCAGATGAAGACAAATCCCTCCAATTATCCAGTGTAAACAGAGCTTGTAATTTACCTAGAACTGTTTATGATGCAAGCAGCACAAATGGCTTGACACCTTTCCACCTGTGGACCTGGGAAGTGGCTTTCTCACAGATGGGTTTAGGTGGTAGTAGGTTGGTGATAACTTTGCCTTACTGATACAAAACATGTTAAACACATCTTTTTCCAATAAAATGTCAGTAAGCTCGAGAATGGTGCCAAAATTGCAGGTTAGGTGTGATGAAGAATGCTGTGGAATATCACAGTACCAGTATGCGAGTGCCAAGTCCCTTAAGAGGTGTTAATTACTTCAGTCTGTGTTTACAAGAATGTTTACGTAAACAGGTCCTGAGAGGATGAACTCCAGATTTTGGATTAATTAATTCCCAATAGGTATTTCCTGACAGTAATTCTGTCCTCAATCGTACAAAAACATTCTGTAATCACATCTTAATAACATAAGACAAATAACTAATACATGTGAACATATTGGACATGCTTAATGAACTCTTTGTCTGTAACATATTATATGGTGTAATGACTGACTACAGCTTAAAAGATAAAGATACATATGAATTTGGCTGCTAGGAACAGAAAAACTTAAGATAACTTTTACTGTGTATCAACAAATAACCAAAAGATCTCTCATTGCTGAATGCATGCTCTGGTTCACTGAAGGATAACTAACTCTGCATTGGAACTCCGCAATCTCACACTGCATTTACATTACACCACTGCCACAAGCAGAAGTTCTGACTTTGGCAGCCATGCAGTAACATAAATAAGGCGATTCTGCTGCTGGAGATGAATGGAGAACCACAGCATGGAGATAATTTTTTTTCCCTCTGCCACTAGAGCAGAGACATAAATAACTGGTGGCATGAGGTATTTTTTTCTGGCTATGAGTGGACTGAGCATACAGGCCAGAGGATGGCCTAAATGGACCTTCCTCTGCCATCAGGAAAACCTGCAACCAAGACGTGAAAGTTATAACTGGGATATGTAAACCACAATGGATACTCAGGCATTTGTGATGCTCTAAAATCCATCCCGCAATGTACACAAAGCAAATTCCAGAGCATGGGAGCCAACAAAAACAGACTATTTGAAGCTGCTCTGTATAATGTAAAAGCAATATAAATAAGAGAGCTCCAAGCAATCACGCTATCTGCTGGAATATTCCACTGTATGAAGTTCTTCCACCAATACTCTGTGCAGACATCTGAGACTGATACAAAATGTTGAAGTGTAACTGTGGCACCTTTTTTGTTCCTGGCATAAAATGTGGAAGTCTGCTTTAGTGTCACCAGTAACACTTGTGCTGCTGCAAAATTAATCTTTGTAGGGAACTGATAGTCGTACTGGCTATGTATCTCCAATGTTGTAGAAGCTGCACTCTGGCTTGGAGAAGATTGACCACATCTGTCCACTGGACTGCACAGCTTCGGATTTTACCGAGACCAGGAATATGATGTGGGGTTTCTCTGCAGCCTGTGAAATACAGATACAATATTCCATGACTAGCAGGTACATGTTTTGAGGAACACTGAGGTTGCTGATGGTGGCAAACATGGTTTAACTTTCATGATTAAACCTTTCTCCTCTACCAGCCTTTGGGCCATATTTGCCATTAGTTTGTCCCAGGTCAGGTCTGATTACAAATTCAACTTGCTGAACATTTCTAACAGATGCATTCCTTATGCACTAAAGGTGGGTGAGCAACATCATGGTCAGTCTTATCTTGACAAAGATAAGACACGTCTTCTCACTGCTGAAGATAACACATGATTTTATCATCCACTGTCCAATGGAGAAAAGATGAGAGTGGAAAAGCATACATTATTGAGGGATCTTGAAACTTGTTAGGAAGATGAATCCACTTGCTATGATCCAGTGTTTGTGTCCTTCGAAAAGGCATGTATCCAGTTTAGCTGTTCATCATAGTCAGTGAGGATATGATGCTTCATCTTAAAGAAAGAAAGACTTGCATTTATATAGCACCTTTCACCACCTCAGGATGTCCCAAAGCACTTTGCAGCCTATGAAAAATTTTGAAGTGTAGTTACTGTTGTAATGTAGGAAATGCAGCAGCCAATTTGTGTAAAGCAATCGCCCACAAACAGCAATGAGATAATGACCAGATAATCTGTTTTTAGTGATGTTGGTTGAGGGATGAATATTGACCAGAACACTTATTAGAAACATTGTTGACTGCTGCTCTATTTTTGTGCAGTGCATCCAAACAATTAGTCCATGAAATTTGCTCTGAAGCCAAATTAGTACCAGATTGCAGGCTCTTGTTGTGATACTCGTAAGCATTGACATTGTTAGCAGTGGGCGTACTGGTCTGTAGTTATCAAGGTCTGAGTTCTTGCACTTGATCCCTTCTTGCACTTGATCCCTTCCCGTACATGGCCGGTATGTTTGTTGCTTTCCATTCAGATTGTTTGATACTGTTGATGGGAGAATTGAAATTGATGAGCCAGTGGAAAATCTAGTTTCCCAGAAAGAACTTGAGAACACAAGCAGCTGTTGTGAATCTAGGTTTGAAGGAGATGTTAGACTTTTTTATGCTAACTTTGATTCAGGTAATTGGGTTGCTGCACTTCAACGTAACTTTGAATTTCAGATGACCTTTCAGCAAATATGGTGTTCAAAGACTTCGCTTTCATGACGGAACTGCTTCAAAAAGAGGGAGAGTGGGATTGGGCTTGATGTTGGTAATAGTTTAATTATCTTCTACTAATCTGTTCACTCTGCCTGAGAATTATATAATTTAGAGGTAATCTTGAGCTTCTGCCATTGGCGAACTGATGACAGGATATTTTCTTCATGGGAGCTGTAATTGAAATAGATTTTACTGTCCCTTTGGTTGTTTGACCTTTCCCATCTACTAAAGATAAACCAAGTGTGTGTACATGATATTGCTTGGAATCTCAATAAACCTTAGTACAAGGTGAGAGATTATTTTTAGCATTAAATTTTGTAATTTAAAACATGACTATAGCTTCATGATCCTTCAATTTGCTTAAGGTCATGAGACACAAGCCTAGAAATTACTGTTATTTTTAATGGGGTAATGGCTCTGCTAAAATAACAGATAGAGAAATGCAATGTCAATGTGTTAAGCATTTGTCCACTGATACTGCTGACAGGAAATTCTAGGCTGCTGTCCCGAATGTACCCCGGGCCTAGAATTTTACCTATTTCCTCACCGCTTCCCACGTCCATCTAATGTAATATCATCAACTTCACTTACAAAGTAAGTTGAGATATATAAGCATATAGGCTACTGCCTATGCCACTCTTGCTAGAATATATCTGAGAGTGGTTTGGGTCATTTGCCTTTGAACATTGCTCTTTCCCATAGAAAGCAGTTTGCTTCAGCTCAGCAATTCCCCTGATAGTTCAAATGAGGTCAGTAACTCTGTGTCTGGATAATCACATATGCAAGTTATGTCCCATCTCTCTGTAATACCAAGTACTCCCATATGCTGCACCACCTAGCTGCTTAATGTTCCTCCCCCTCAATTATTTTGATAATATTCTATTTTGCTCCGTCTATAATAATACAGCTACCCTTTTGTTAAAGTGTATTGTTTTGCACTTCATGTATACTTGAGTAGCAATTTCAGAGATTGTTTTACAAAGAGGCAAACCATACTTTGCAACAAAAAGCTTGTACATTTTTTAAAAACATTTTAATTTTAGTTTTGCAAACATTTAGCAGCTATGGTACATTATATAGAGCATACATACCGGGGATTGGCAGTTTACAGCAAATAAACCGCCAAATGCCAACCAGAACATAAGTCATCAGTGCCACAGGCACGAGTGAACCATGTCAGCAATGACGCAAGTGGCTTTTTCCTGCAAACTACCAGTCCCTGATATGTATTCTATTTAAACAATAGCTAAAAGAAATATTGTGCAGGTTTAAAAATATTATCCTTACCACTGTTTTCAGGCACAGTTAGGATATAATAGGATACGTATTAGTTTTTTTTTTCCTTCTCACCAATTTTCTCCCTCCTGGTTTGAAGGGATTAACTTTTTGATGGAGCACAGTTCCACGGGCACCAGGCATTCTTTAGTATCTCGCCAAGCTAGTCACTATTCATGTATGAGCCTTGACAGTGAGTGTCAGTAGGTTATTCAACCACAATTAGATATTACAGCTGAACCTGTCCCTGTCTCCACCTGACATCTAGCAGGATTTACTTGATAGTAACCCTAACACTCCCTAAACCAGGGCAGTGAGGCCAATTGTACCTCGCCTACTGCAGGCCTGGTTGAGGTCAGCTAACACAGTGCAGATTTGAGAACAAGCCTTGGACCTTCCTGATCTGTATTGGTCAGCGATTCACTGGTTAAATTTGCAGAGTCATAGGAGTAGTCTGTTAGTGTCTAGTTTAATATGTCAGCCGTGGCTCAGTTGGTAGCTGCCCTCCCATCTGATATTAGAAGGTTGTGGGTTCATAGACCCACTCCAGAGACTTGAGCACAAAATCTGAGCTGACACTCCAGTGCAATACTGAGGGAGTTCTGCACTGTTGGAGGTGCTGTCATTCAGATGATAAATTGTAAGGAGTCGCACAACACCAGGTTATAGTCCAACAGCTTTATTTGAAATCACAAGCTTTCGGAGCTTTGCTCCTTCATCAGGTGAGTGAGGTACTTGCATAAAGACACAGCATATATAGTCAGAGAACAATGCCAGGTGATTACAGATAATCTTTCTAAATGCCCTTTATCACATTTCGGCAGAGAGATAATTACAGCAATCAAAGGAGTGAATGGTGTTCAGACAGGTTAGTCAGGGAAACATTACATCCAAGAATACTGAGGTGGGGTCACAAGGGGTCAAATCAGAAAGACAGAGAGAGAGAGAATGACCAGTTGTATTAAAAACAGGTAACTTTTTTTCGCTGAAAATCGCAGTAGGTCCGACTGCATCTGTGTATGGAGAACAAGCCAACTACGACTTGAGTCTGGATGACTCTACGTCAGGTGGGGTTACATGTAGCGTGACATGAACCCAAGATCCCGGTTGAGGCCGTCCTCATGGGTGCTTGGCTATCAATTTCTGCTCGACGATTTTGCGTTGTCATGTGCCTTGGAGGACGCTTACCCAAAGATCGGAGGCTGAATGTCCTTGACTGCTGAAGTGTTCCCCGACTGGGAGGGAACCCTCCTGTCTGGCGATTGTTGTGCGATGTCCATTCATCCGTTGTCGCAGTGTCTGCATGGTCTCGCCAATGTACCATGCTCCGGTGCATCCTTTCCTGCAACGTATGAGGTAGACAACGTTGGCCGAGTCACAGGAGTATGAACCACATACCTGGTGGGTGGTGTCCTCTCGTGTGATGGTGGTATCTGTGTCGATGATCTGGCATGTCTTGCAGAGGTTGCCGTGGCAGGGTTGTGTGGTGTCGTGGACGTTGTTCTCCTGAAAGCTGGGTAATTTGCTGTGAACGATGGTCTGTTTGAGGTTAGGTGGCTGTCTGAAGGCGAGTAGTGGAGGCGTGGGGATGACCTTAGCGAGGTATTCGTCGTCATCGATGACATGTTGAAGGCTGCGAAGAACATGGCGTAGTTTCTCCGCTGCGGGGAAGTACTGGACGACGAAGGGTACTCTGTTGGTTGTGTCCCGTGTTAGTCTTCTGTGGAGGTCTATGCGATTTTTCACTGTGGCCCGTCGGAACTGTCGATTGACGAGTCGAGCGTCATATCCCGTTCTTACGAGGGCGTCTTTCAGCGTCTGTAGGTGTCCATCGCGTTCCTCCTCGTCTGAGCAGATCCTGTGTATTCGCAGGGCTTGTCCATAGGGGATGGCCTCTTTGACGTGGTTAGGGTGGAAGCTGGAGAAGTGAAGCATCGTGAGGTTGTCCGTGGACTTGCGGTAGAGGTGCCCGTCTTTGATGGAGATTCGTGTGTCCAAGAATGAAACCGATTCTGAGGAGTAGTCCATGGTGAGTTTGATGGTGGGATGGAACTTTTTGATGTTATCGTGTAGTCTCTTCAGTGATTCTTCGCCGTGGGTCCATAGGAAGAAAATGTCGTCGATGTATCTGGTGTATAGCGTTGGTTGGAGGTCCTGTGCAGTGAAGAAGTCGTGCTCGAACTTGTGCATGAAAATGTTGGCGTATTGGGGTGTTCCATGTGTTTGGGTAAAGAACTGGTTATCGAAGGTGAAGACATTGTGATCCAGGATGAAGCGGATGAGTTGTAGGATCTGATAGGTTAAACCAAGGCCTTGTCTGCCCTCTCAGGTGCTCATAAAAGAACCCATAGCATTATATCCAATATCACAAAAAAAACAGATTATCTGGTCATTTTCACATTGCTGTTTGTGGGACCTTGTTGTGTGCAATTTGGCTGATGGGTTTCCTTTTTATAACAGTAACTACAATTCAAAAGTACTTCATTGGCTGAAAAGTGCTTTGGGACGTGCTGAGATTGTGAAAGGTGCTATATAAATGCAAGTCTGTCTTTCATTTTATCTCACAGCTGTGTGCATTGAAATATGCTGCTAATGTTTCATTTTTTAAAGAATCAGTGGATGATCATGGGTAGCATAAACCACTGAGTGGAAACTTTTGATTCTGCACCCATTGTGTAAATATTGTATACATATTGCAAAATAGACTCACTGGATAAACTCGCTGAGCCACTGGGAGAGCCGATGCTGTGTTTATTTTGCAAAGTTAAATTCATTTGGGAACTATCTGAACGCAGAAAGTGAAATGGTTTGGGAAAAACACACTGGGATAAATCTTCGTCTTCATCACATGAGTGATAATCTGGCAAAATGGATCGCCTGCTCATTATGGAATTCATCCATTTTTCTTTCCATTAAAATCAATGATTACTGCCACGTGGCGAAGATAAACATTCGTCCAATATTCTTTACTACTGAGCCTTCTACATAGGAGACTTTTTGGCTAAATGCCCACACTATATTCAACAGCATATGTTTCAGAATTTTTCAACTACATATCCTGCACAAATGGTCTCATCTGACCTCCAGTAAGGCTTTCCAGCATGGGTCTGTAACCCAGTGAACAGTACTAGGGATGCCAAAGGGAGAAGGGGATACTTGTGTTATGGGAAGACTTGCTGACATCTGTTCAATGTTGTGTTCAATATGGGCCAATGCTGTTGAATATTTAAGAAGCAGCCTCACATTTTCAGCCCACTGTTGACCATTTGGGAGACAAAATCCATATCTCTGATTATAAGAAAATCTGGCTATCTTCAGTACTGTTAAAAGTACACAGAGGTTTTTTAATTAAATGGAAATCACAGGACAGTTTGTACTAAATGGTTCAGGACTTGTTGGAGGTGTTAATTGTTTACATGCAAACAGAAAGATACAATTGACCTTTTCAATTTGATCTAGAAACCATTTAAACACTGTGGGTTAGATTTATCCTTGACAGAGTAGGTCTCCAACTGTGTGGTCCAAAGGCAATTAAGACC
Source organism: Heptranchias perlo (assembly GCF_035084215.1). NCBI lineage: Eukaryota > Metazoa > Chordata > Chondrichthyes > Hexanchiformes > Hexanchidae > Heptranchias > Heptranchias perlo. Next base: position 31,136,919 of record NC_090343.1, on the reverse strand, counting down.
AGTAAAAACTGATGAATGCTTACAACTGAGTTGTACATTGTGCTCTCTCCAACACCAAGTCTATGTTGGCTGGACATTTAAATATGGTGGGAAAAGGAGAGGAGAAAAAAAATCATGCACAACAGGAAATGGAGTTGTCTTTTTTTAATTCATTCACAGGATGTGGGCATCGCTGGCATGGCTGGCATTTGTTGCCCCTAATTTCCATTGAGCCTTCTTCTTGAACTGCTGCAGTTCATGTGGTGACGGTGCTCCCATAATGCTGTTAGGCAGGGAATTCCAGGGTTTTGTTCCAGTAATAATGAAGGAACAGGCAATATATGTCCAAGTTGGGATGGTGTGTGACTTGGAGGGGAATTTGAAGGTGATGGTATTCCCATCCACTTGCTGCTCTTGTTCTTCTTAGTGGTGCAGGTCATGAGATTGGGAAGTACTGCCGTAGAAGCCTTAGCAAGTTGCTGCAGTGCATCTTGTAGATCGTACACACTGCAGCCACGGTGCGATAGAAGAGGGAGTGGATGGGGTGCCGACCAAGCAGACTGCTTTGCCCTTTTGGATAGTGTCGAGCTTCCTGAATGTTGTTGGAGCTTCACCCATCCAGGCTAGTGGAGAGTATTTCATCACACTCCTAAATTGTGCCTTGTAGTTGGTGGAGTGACTTTGGGCAGTCAGGAGATGAACCACCCTCCACAGAATATCCAGCCACTGACCTGCTCTAGTAGCCATGGCATTTATGTGGCTGGTCCAGTTCAGTTTCTGGATGTTGGCGGTGGGTGACTTGGCAATGGTCATGCCACTGAAGGGGAGGTGGTCATGCTCTCTCTTGTTGGAGATGGTCATTGCCTGATGCTTTGTTGGCGTGAATGTTACTTGCTACTTATCAGCCAAAGCCTGGATGTTGTCCAGGTCTTGCTGCATTCTGGTATGGACTGCTTCATTATCTGCAGAATTGCGAATGCAACTGAACACTGTGCAATCATCAGCAAACAGCCCCACTTCTGAACTTATGATGGAAGGAAGTTGTGCCTAGGACATTGCCCTGAGGAACTCCTGTAGTGATGTCCTGAGGCTGACATGATTGGCCCCCAACAACCACTACCATCTTCCTTTGTGTCAGGTAGGACTCCAACCACTGAGGAGTTTTCCCCTTGAACCCCCATTGACTTAAGTTTTACTAGGGCTTCTTGGTGCCACACTTGGTCAAATGCTGGCTTGAGGTCAAGTGCAGTCACTCTCACCTCACCTCTGGAATTCAGCTATTGGGCATGATTTTAACATTGAAAAATGAGTGGGGGGGGGAGCATTCAAAATTGCAATCATTTCAAACCCGCCCCCAACCCGCCCATTTCCGGTTTTCACCGGGACGGGACGAGGGGCGGGTGACCAACCCGCTCCCAGGAGGCGGATTGGTGACTAAAACCTTTCAAGAAGGCTGCGGGCCTCCATTTTTGCAATTTCAACCCAGGGGGCTAGGTTTCCCGGGCCTTCTCCTTCACGCCACATGAAAGGAGGCGAGGAGGCCCGAAACTGGAGGTAAGTGCCTTTGTGGCACAACTTGTGGGCCCGAAGAAGCAGGAAAGCTTCCCCCAGGCCCAACAAGCCTACTTGTATCAACCCCCACCAACGACTGCAGACCCCCCCCCAAAACGATCCCTGACTCCCCCCCTCAATGATTGCGGACCCCCGTGATGACCCCCGACCCCTGCAATGATCGTGGTCCCCCGTGATGACACCCGATCCCTCACCCCATGATTGGCTCACCCCGTGACCTCCATGCCCACCGATGCCCACACCCACAGATGCCCGTGTGCCCACCTATCGTGCCCATCTGTGCCCTGTGCCTATCTATGCCCCGGTGCCCACCAATACCCCCGTGCCACTCATGCTCCCCATGCCCCCCTCATCCATACAATCAAAGACTTACCTGAAGACTTACCTGAACCTGTCCTCTCTCTGGCTGCTCTCCCGTCCAACTGAGGCCAACCTGTGAATCAGGCCGGTCAGTCGAATGGCAAACTGACAAAAAAAAATAAAAGATGTCCTTATGTCAAAATCGTAAGGACATCCGGGAAACCTGTACTTCCAGGTTTCCCTGCCGCAATTTGACACCCTGCCCTCTTCCCGGCTTGGGGTAAAATCATGCCCGTTGTGTCCATGTTTAGATCAAGGCTGTAATGAGGTCTCGAGCTCAGTCATTCTGGTGAAACCCAAACTGAGCATGGGTGAGCAGGTTATTGGTGAGTGCCACTTTATAGCACTATTGACAACAGTAGGCTGATGAAAGAGAGAACTTGCATTTATATAGCACCTTGCATGACCTTAGGATGTCCCAAAGTGCTTTACAGTCAGTACTTTTTGAAGTGTAGTCACCGTTGTAATGTAGGAAACGTGGCAGTCAATTTACGCACAGCAAACAACAATGAGACAATGACCAAATAATGCGTTTTAGTAATGTTCGTTGAGGGATAAATGTTGGCCAAGACACAGGTGCTCTTCTTCAAAAATTGCCATGGAATTTTTTACGCCCACCTGACAGGGCAGACAGGGCCTCGGTTTAATGTTTCATCTGTAAGAAGGCACCTCTGACAGTGCAGCACTCCCTCTACTGTACTGAAGTGTCAGCCTAGATTATGTGCTCAAGTCTCTGGAGTGGGGCTTGAACCCACAATCTTCTGACTCAAAGGTGAGAGTGCTACCTCTGAACCTTTTTTTATTGACTGGACAGACCTGGGCAATTTTCAACATTGCCGGGTAGATGTCAGTGTTGTAGCTGTACTGGAAAAGCTTAGCTAAGGGTGTGGCTAGTTCTGGAACACAGGTCTTCAGCACTACAGCTGGGATATTGTCTGCCAGTAACAGTGTATATTACTGTGCATAAAATAAATTTGTTTAAGTGAGTTAAAGCCTGTGATCTATTACTTGCACAAACTGCTCAAGCTTCAATTTTGTATATAGTTACATAGCAACACTTCTGTCTTACTGACAGGCCCTGTTGTTCCTGTCAGAACTGCCTGTAAAGGCAATTAAAAAAAAATCACACAGGCATGCGGGTACAGACACACAAAGCAAGTCTGCATTTTTATGTGTTATGTATAATAACACATAGCTGCAAGGAAGTTACAAGACAAACAGAATTTGGGATTTGGATGGCATTTATAAATTGCAGAAGCTTTGGTGAGATGTTTTATGATGTCATCTGAATCCCCTCAGTAGTGTTTCAGCCTTGTAACACCCTCTTCAATCTTCTATATATAATATACTTTCATAAAAATGTTCATTTCTTCTGAAAGTCAGAAGGATGCTATCTGCATGTGCGTTGCTTTCTGAAATGATACCCCCACTGTTGTCAGTGAGAAGAAACATATTGAAGCCAATTTTCTCCTCCTGAGGTGGTAGCACAAATTTTGGCAGTAGGTCTGGCACTAATGTGCCTGACAACCCCCAAGTGAAAAAATACTCAACTCCTTTCTGCCTCTGCGCAATTAAAAACAAATATTTAAATAAAACGTTAAAGGGGAATGATAGTCTACAACAGCTTATTTTTCAATCTCAAATCTTTCTCTAGGAAGGATGCTGATCTCTTTTCAACATAACAGGCAACAAGCAAAAAATGGAAAATTGCATTTTGTTCATACAGCAAAGCTTTTTTTTATTGTTTAAAGCCTCACCTAGTCTTGTGACGTTGTGCTACTACGAAAACAATGCTGAGCCCATAAAATAGTAAGTGTAAACCGTACAAATTTACAAAACTATTCTGAATGTGCTTTGAAAGTTCTCGTCCCCACTGTTTGGCATGAGGGTGCCTTCACATGACTTTCAAACAAATATACAACATTGTCTTTGGAAATTTTCTAGTTGACTGTTTCGTACATTGAATCTGTGGACCATTATATATCAACAGTTATATCATGTGCACCCAGGATACGGGACTGTACTTGGCAGGCAGTATGTTGAGGTATGGCTCAATAAGTAAATTCATTGTGAACAGGGATACTACCGAATGGAAACTGAAGTTATTGGTTTAATGTTGAGCAGGGTCTTAGTTAAACCAGCAAATGTTTAAACGTATTATTTATATTTTCACATTATTTGAGTAATTTTTTTAACACCTAGAATGACTCTGTAGTCTTGATATTATAGTGGTCTTCCATGGTGTTTGAACTTGGTCAGCAAAACATGAACATATCTAGATTGCACTAGTATATTACTGGAACCCATGACCTAAGTATTCATGGTAATTATATTTCTAGTTTCCCTGATGACCTAGTGGGTAAACGCATTGCCTGCTATAATACTAATCCAATGTTGTTCAAAAAGATAGCCACTAGCCACATGTGGCTAATTCGGACTCCAGATGTGACTAGTTGCATTTCTGATTAGTAAATAAAACGAGTAACAAATATTACATTTGGGCATGTGATCACGATACTCATTTTCACAGTGTATGCATGTGTACTTTAGCCTTTTTGTGCGTTTGTTAGTAAAATGATAAGACGAAAAGCAGAGTGTGTGTGTGTTTTTTGATCATTGTAAATGCTTTGCTTCTTTGATTACTGAATGGTAGTAGATGTTTGGTAAGTAAATATATACATGTGTATTTGTGTATTGTGCAAGTGTATGTAACATGTTTTCCACTAAAGTTTGTGCATGTGGCTAAACGGTGTCGCTGTAGCCCCAACTGCGGGGCTAGTCAGCAATTTCTATTGGACAGCACTGTACCATACCCTAAGGCCCAAAAGATACCAGGTGTCATCCCTGATTAAGGACCTTTAAAGTCAGTTTTTATTGCTGATTTAAAAAGTCAATTTTTTCAGGTGTTTTTATTTTTAGGAAAAAATAGGAGAAAAAACTAAACCCAAAATTTAGAGAAAATCTGAAAATCATCAACATATTATGAATATCACTAAACCTCAAGAAAAGAAGCAAGAGACAAACAAAGCACTCACAGCTCCAGACTGTAGTGTTCACAAATGTTTTCTTTAACTGTTCTTCCTGTTTTTAAGGTAAATGTTCCTCCTTATTAGACCCCCTGCCATTTCATACACCTCATGCACTGATCAACTTTTCGTTGGTCACACTTCAGCTGATGGTGACCTAAGGGCACTCTTTGCTTCTACTTTCAGTTGCTTTACCACAGCCTAAGCAGTAAGACAGAAGCTTGTTAAACGAGCTTTAGCATTATCAACAAGTGAACTTACCTAAGATGAAGTTGCTTCCCGAATTTAGCGCTGAAATTCTGTCAGGGATGCACACGCATTGTACCAGTTCCGTCATTGCACACGTTACGTACATACGTCATCACACCACTTACCTCATGATGCCACCAGTGCGATGCATGCACATCTCAGGATCGACAGGAGCAGGAGAAATTTGGGTTTTGAAAGGGAAAAATTGGACACAAATTACTTTTTTCTCAATCCACCAACCCAAAAAAATCCAGGAATTTATTGGTGGTAATCAGTTTTAAAAAAAACGATGTTATAGATCTCAATTACTGATCCATATTGAGTTAGCTGTTCTCAGCCAAGGATTACATTTGGCCTCACAGTTCTTGGCCCTGATTAGTGACCTTTTCTGGAAATTGTGCATGTGTGGACATGGGAGGCGAACAGGAGCAGGTCCAGCTACAAAATGATCAATTGTAAAATAGCTCTGTGACACTTGGGATCTAAACTCACACTCGACAAATGGGTACTTGATGAGGTATCCAAAGGCTGTCCGCACCAGTGGAACTATATTATAACAAAAGTTAGAGCTCTCAGGAGAGAAAGGGAATTTATTATCAAGTATATTTCTGTCATTTCCTGTGTGGAAAAAGGTTTCAATAAGTTAAGCAGACTTTTATCTGGGAGGTATGAGCTTAGAATCCTGCAAGCACATTAAAGAATTCTTTATGAAATCATGCTATGATTTTGTCTGAATTTTACTGTACGATTTTAACAAGGTTTATCTAACATGCCTGCAGTCATGATGTGTTTCTTTTATTTGACATACCTGTGCTGTGAGATTGAATCATTCCTGACCAACCCAATTTTTGACCGAATACACCACAGTGCAGTAATTCACCTTCAGACAGGCTGGGACGTGCTCACTCTCATTTGCATTTTGAGCAAGCAGGTGCAGCAACTCTTGATTTGTCCTAAAGCATTACTCACAGATCTGAAGTGTCTAAACAGCCCTGAAAGAGAACACCTGCTGGCGAATCCACCCTTGCTAGGCTGTACCTGCTGCACATATTTGTATTGTTATTAATTGGGATGGCCTCAAGGCAACTATTTCATACGTGACTTTACAACTCACAATTGTCTTATTGCACTTTAAAGTGGCATCATGCTCGGTTTTAAACAAATCACATTCTCGGTGCCAAAAACATGCCTCAACCCAGCCTCTGAGGCATGGAATTTTCAATACAATCTAAGCTCCAACATGCCTCTGCGAGTCATATTTTTGATGTTTGGAGGATGTTACACATAACATAATACAAGACCCAACCTGAAAACAATGAAGAACACTTTTAGTTGAGCATTAATAAGAATTTTAAAAGTTTTAAGAAACATGGCGTGCTTAGTGGCCTCAAATAAGTTCATATTTCTTTACAGTGATTTGTTACTACCACTCATTTATTTCAGATGGATTAATGCCTCCTTTAAAAAAGCTGACAAAGGAATGTAATTAGGACATGTTACGCTTTTGTCTGCTTATATCCCAAACAATAATTTCTAGCCTCGTATATTTTCTTTTTATGGGGAGGGGAATGGGGTGGGTGCGGAGAATAAGTTTCCTCTGTGTGGAAAGTGTAACAAAATCATAAATTTAGAAATAATATGATCTTGGTACGCTCAGCGCACAGATGGATCTTCTCCCTGAAACTTCATTATGACTTGAACTTATTAGACCTGCCATTTTAACAGGGAAATGTTAAGTAGTTTTCATTATTTTCTTCAGCAATAATATTTTCCCAGCCAACTTAGAAATATTGATTGGGCCACAACTTTAGAAATATGTTGAATTTAATCATGATTCCTAAAGGCCATATTTTATTGTCTCATCTGTAATGATTAAACCTTAATCGTCATTACTATTCTGGGAATTCTGATTACTATACAATAACAATTTGCTTTTCTATAGTATCCTCAACTAAGGAAACATCCCAAGGTGCTTTACAAAGGGGCAGAAAAATGCAAAATGGATAAAAGAGAGGTGCTGAGCCATAGTGGCAGAGTTTGGAGAAATGACCAAGACCTTGGTTGAAAAGATTGGCTTTAAGAAGGTTTTAAAAGAGAGAAGTGGGGAGGCAGAGAGCTTTAGGGAGGGTGTTTAGAGAGGAGGGTCGAGGCAGCTGAAGGCTCTGCTACCACTGTTGATACAAAGGGAGGATGGGATGCACAAAAGGCCAGAGCCAAAGGACCAAAGGGTGCAGGAAGGGATATAAGGTTGGAGAATGTTACAGTGCTAGAGTGGGGTGAGGTAATGGAAGGATTTAAAGATGAGAATTCAAATTGAATGCACTAAAAGATAGGGAGCCAATGTAGGGGGTCAAGAAAGACAGAGGTCAATGGGCAAGTGACAATTAAGGGCGAGTTTTAACCCTCCAGTACAAACGTGACAGTGGTGAGGGGGTTGGTTAAAATGTCAAAAATCTGAAACCCAACGCCAACTCGCCTCGAACACGTCCACTTCTTATTTAAACTGAACCGGGTTGGAGGGCGGGTGACTAACCTGCTCTCGAGAGGCGGGTCAGTAATCTAAGTATGTTAATGAGGCTGCATGCCTCAGATTTTAGCAGACTTTTACATTTAATGGTTGCAGCTCGGGTTCCCCAGAACTCGGGAAACCCGACAGCTAAAGGCAGGTGAGAACGGCCAAATCAAGGAGGTTAGAGCTTTTTATATCACTGTTTGTGGGCCAGGAGAAGCAGGAGTGCTTCCCCTTGGCCCCCCAAGCTAACCAGCTGGATCGGCCTCCCTCCCCCTGATCTGCCGACCCTCCCCACCCCCCATGATCTGATGCGCCTCCCCCCAGCTCCAGGCCGATCCGTGATCTCTTCCCCCACGATTTCTTTTCCCCTGCGATCTCTTTCCCCCCCCGAGGTCTCTCCCTCCCCGCAATCTCGTCTCCCCCCGCGATCTGTTCCTCCCCGCGATCTGTTCCTCCCCACACGCGATCTCTCCCTCCCCGCGATCTCTTTCCCCCGCATGATCTTTTCCTCCTGCGATGTCTCTCCCCCTTGCGATCTCTCAATCTGGCTGGCTGCCGACCAGGAAATGGAGAAAAAAAATTCAAATGAGGACCAACCGTTAAATTTGGCAGGACTTCTGCATTCCCTGCATGTCCGGATTTCCAGGCCACTACGAGTCCCCTCCCCCCAATCCCCCCCTGCCTCCCCGTAAATATCAGAGCTTAGTGTGAGATAAGATATGGACAAGTTGAGTTTTGGACAAGTTAGAGCGTATGGAGAGTGGAGGATGGGAGACCAGCAAAGAGGACATTGAAATCAAGAAGTGACAAAACGGTGGATAAGTGTCTCAGTGGTGGGAGGACTGAGGCAGGGGTAGAGACAGGCAATACTGCGGAGGTGGAAGTAAGCATTCTTATGGATATGATGTAGGCTACGAAGCTGGGAAAGGATATCGTCAGTGGCAAAGGAGCAAATTTATGGTGAGGGCTGAGAAAGTTAGTTTCGGTTTTTCCGATGTTCAGTGGAATTAAGTCTTCTGCTTGATTTTGAAGAATCCTCAGGTTCCTACAAGCATAATTTTGAATTATTCTTCATTTAGTTACAAAACCATTGAAAGATTTATAAGCTTAGAAATTCGACCACGCAGCACTTTTTTTACGGGCGCTAAATAGCCTCCTAAAACTCCAATATGGCGGGCAGGAAGCACACACTCATTATGAACTGGTAGAGTGCCACCCACCAAATTGGTAAAAGCCAAAAAATCGGTGTGCAGTGCCCATGCCTGAAACAGGTGTTAGCCCCTTTACATATGCAAATGAGCCCAACACTTGTTTGAGACCCCCTCTGTGGGACCGTCTGTTAGGCTGCAATCAACAAGAAAAGTGTTTAAAATATACTTACCTGAATTTGGAGCCGGGGGGAGCAGAATATTTAAAGCACACGTGCCACTCCCCCCACCCCTCCACCATGATCATGCTACCCCCCAACTCAATCGTCTCCTCTTTAACCACTTACCTGAGGGCTGCTGCTGGCATTTCAACAGCTCGACCTTACTTCGTCAGTGAGCAGCCTGAAAATGGGCGCGCTCGAATTTCTTGGCCTTTTATAAGCCTATAGGTACAAGTTGGTAATGAGGAACCAGCAAATCCAAGTTATACTTCTAGATCTGCATTGATCTTTAGCTAGGAAAAATGAAGCAAATCCTTGTGAATACACACATGCCTCACAGCTCTTATCATTGGTTTCTGAATGACAAATGTGAACAAAGAGCCGATGGGACAATTGACTTTTTACTAATATATAAAAGATTTTAAAATTACATTTTGCAGCATTTCCTGTTGTACTTCAGGTCATATGAAGCTGCCCTGAGGAGGTAGTCTCACACCACTTGTCTAAATTTGATTCAGCAACTTCGCACCCTTGTTAAACTGCTCAGTTTGCTTTGATACAATGCCAAAAGCACTTTGCATCGGTACAAAATATATAGCATTACTGGCCTATTAAAGTTTGTTTAAAAATGTTACAAATGGAATACGTTCTGCACATGAAAAAATATTGGGAAACATGACTTTTACAGAGTCAACATGGCACTATAGTAACAGCTGTGAGCACTAATGTTTAATGTATGCTTACACAATAGACAATAGGTGTATGTCTGTGTATTAAAACGTCACAAGAAATGAAGAGGCTTGCAGTCTGCAGTGATTATAGCCTCAAGACAGGATTTTGTAAGTGAAGAAGATAATTGCAGACAGGGCTGAGGTATGCTTTTGGACACCTGTCTGGCACGTTCCATGGGGCAGGAATATTGATTTATGTGGCAAGTTTGCACACGCCAAGATGAAGCCCTGGATGTTATCGTACTTATTTGTTTAACTTTACTGAATATTCTTATAACTTTCAAACTATGCATGTGTTTTTCATCATGAAGCATCTGCTATCTGTAAATACCTGATTATGAGTGTTATGAAATGTAAACAGATACAATTGCTCAACATTTCAGCTGCCTCTAATTGAACTCACATGAAATCGAACTTTTTTATTGTTTTTGTTTACCTGAAACACTACTAATACCATCAAAGTGTTGCCAAATGTACTATAGAATTTTAGAAATTTACAGCACAGAAGGAGGTCATTCAGCCCGTTGTGTCTGTGCTGGCTCTTTGGTAGAACAAAGCAAAACTAATCCCACTCCCTACCCGCCCCCCCCACCGCCCTCCACAGGCCTGTACCTCCCTGCATTTCACATATTTATTCAATTTTCTCTTAAAAGATGCAATGGTCTCTTCTGTCTCAACCAATCCCTGTGGCAAAGCATTCAATGCTGTAATGTCCTAGTATAAAAATAAATTTTTCCTAATCTCTCTCCTTGCTCTCTTAGTGACTCCCCAATCAGAGGAAATAGACTTTCCCTCTTAGTGCTATCAGAATCCTTCAATTTTAAAAAAAATCTCTATTAAATGTCCTTTTAGCCTTTTGTACTCCAATGGAAATAGTCCTACTTTCAGGAAATAATGGGGCCTATATTCCTTAGCGCCGCGAACCGGGCACGATTCCGACAGCATGCAGCGATGAGGCCAGAATAGAGAGGCCAGAGAACCAATGTAAATTTGTCCTTGGGCCTCATCAGAACAAATCAGTTGAGCAGCACGCGCCAATCAGGCATGCTTTCGTGGTCTGGTGACCTATCCACCTTGAGTTCTGCTAATTTTTATTAGAACCAATTCCTTTTCAACAGTTATCTCTAACAATAACAACAACAACTTGCATTTATATGGCGCCTTGGATATAGTAAAACATCCCAAGGTACTTCACAGGAGTGTAATCAGACAAAGATCGACACTGAGCCAAAGAAGGAGACATTCACTCAGAGGGTTGTGAATCTTTGGAATTCTCTACCTCAGGGGGCTATGGATGCTCAGTCGTTGAGTATATTCAAGATTGAGATTGATTAGATTTTTGGACTCTAGGGGAATCAAGGGATATGGGGATAGGACTGGAAAGTAGAGTTGAGGTAGAAGATCAACCATAAGAACATAAGAAATAGGAGCAGGAGTAGGCCATACGGCCCCTCGAGCCTGCTCCATCGTTCAATCAGATCATGGCTGATCTTCAACCTCAACTCCACTTTCCTGCCCGATTCCCATATCCCTTGATTCCCCCTAGAGTCCAAAAATGTATCTATCTCAGCCTTGAATATACTCAACGACTCAGCATCCACAGCTCTCTGGGGTAGAGAATTCCAAAGATTCACAACCGTCTGAGTGAAGAAATGCCTCCTCATCTCAGTCTTAAATGGCCAACCCCTTATCCTGTGACTATGTCCTCTAGCTCTAGACCCTCCAGCCAGGGGAAACAACCTCTCAGCATTTACCCTGTCAAGCCCCCTCAGAATCTTATATGTTTCAATGGGATCACCTCTCATTCTTCTAAACTCCAGAGAGTGTAGGCCCGTTCTATTCAACCTCTCCTCATAGGACAACCCTCTCATCCCAGGAACTAATCTGGTGAACCTTCGTTGCGCCGCCTCTAAGGCAAGTATATCCTTCCTTAGATAAGGAGACCAAAACTGTACACAGTACTCCAGTGAGGTTTCACCAAAGCCCTGTACAATTGTAGTAAGACTTCCTTACTCTTGTACTCCAAGCCCCTTGCAATAAAGGCCAACATGCCATTTGCCTTCCTAATTGCTTGCTGTACCTGCATGCTAACTTTTTGTGTTTCTTGTACCAGAACACCCAAGTCTCTCTGAGCACCAACATTTAATAGTTTCTCACCATTTTAAAAATATTCTGTTTTTCTATTCTTCCTACCAACGTGAATAAGCTCACATTTCCCCACATTATACTCCATCTATCACCTTCTTGCCCACTCACTTAACCTATCTATATCCCTTTGCAGACTCTTTGTGTCCTCCTCACAGCTTACTTTCCCACCTAGCTTTGTATTGTCAGCAAACTTGGATACACTACATTCGGTCCCTTCATCCAAGTCATTAATATGGATTTTAAATAGCTGAGGCCCAAGCACCGATCCTTGAGGTACCCCACTAGTTACAGTCTGTCAACCTGAAAATGAACCAGTTATCCCTAATCTCTGTTTTCTGTCCGTTAACCAATTCTCTATCCATGCTAATATGTTACCCACAACCCCATGAGCCCTTATCTTGTGTAACAACCTTTTATGTGGCACCTTATCAAATGCCTTTTGAAAATATACTACATCTACTGGTTCCCCTTTATCTACGCTGCTAGTTTAATCCTCAAAAAACTTTAATAAATTTGTCAAACACGATTTCCCTTTCCTAAAACCATGTGGACTCTCCCTAATCATATTATGATGTTCTAAGTGCCCTGTTACCACTACCTTAATAATGGATTCCAGCATTTTCCCGAGGACTGATATCTGGCTAACTGGCCTATAGTTCCCTGTTTTCTCTCTCCCTTCTTTTTTGAATAGCGGGGTTACATTTTCTACCTTCCAATCCACTGGGACCGTTCTTAACCATAACCATGACCTTATCGAATGGCGGACCAGGCTCGAGGGGCCGTGTGGCCTATCCTGCTCCTATTAGGACAGGTGACCAAAAGTTTGGTCAAAGAATTAGATTTTAAGTAGTGTCTTAAAGGAGGAGAGAGAGGGAGAGAGGCAGAGAGGTTCAGGGAGGGAATTCTAGAGCATAGGGCTTAGACAGCTGAAGGCACGGTTGTCAATGATGGGGTGAAGGAAGTCTTAGATGCTCAAGAGTTCAGAATTGGAGGAATGCAGAGTTCTCAGAGGTGGTAATGTTCCATATCCTCCTCTAGTATACATAATTGCATTATCATTTGTAATAAAAAATGTAAAATATTTACTTGATATCTCCGCCATACCTTCCTCCTCCTTAATTAGACACCCTCCTCCATCGCTGGGCAGTCATACCCCCTCTTTAACTATTCTCTTACTTTTCATATGCTTATAAAATCCCTTTACTGTTTCTTTTTATATGATCTGATAGCCTTTTTTTCATATTCCCTTTTAGCCTTTCTAATTTCCATTTTCATCTCCCTCATAATTTTCTTTAAAATTGTTAGCCCTAATTTAATCATATACCTCCATTTTAAGTTCCAGTATAGTATTAGTCTCTCTACTTTTCCACCAAGTCTGTTCTTTGGTTCACCCCCTTTCCACCTTATGGAAATATGTTTTTGTACTCAATTCATCTCATATTTTAAGATCTGAAATTTGGAATCTGATTTGCTTTTACAAATACAAGGTGGTTCTTTTATTGAGATTACATTAAAGTTGGACCAATGAAATTGTGACAAACTTTGCCTTTATATTACCAGTCTCGACAATTCCCCCATTTTTGTTGTTATTCCTCCCTTTTTTATAGATTCCATCCATATCATACAGCGTTCTTCACTGAAGAGAACAGGCTGGTGACTGGCCAAATGGAATAAAAAACAGAAGATGCTGGAAACACTTAACAGGTCAGGCGGCATCTGTGGAGAGAAAAACAGAGTTAACGTTTCCAGTCAATGACCTTTCATCAGAACTGAAAGAAGTTGGAGATTTAACAGTTTACAAACAAGTGCAGAGCCGGGGAAAAAGGGGTGGGCGGGAAAGAACAAAAGGAAAGGTCTGTGATAGGGTGGAGGGCAGGAGTGATCAAAGGACAAAAGGGAAGATGATGCAAGGCAAAAGGGAAGTGGTAATGGGACAAATAAAGAAACAAAATATGAGTCCAAAGGAGGTGTAAATGGCAACAGCAGATCCATTACCATCACCTGCTGTCCGAGAAAATGGGAGTGGTGGTTATGATCTGAAGTTGTTGAACTCAATGTTGAGGTCAAATGGGAGGTTTGTGAAATTAGTGCAAGTGACTCACCAGATAATTCCCATCCTTTGTTGTGAGCAAGTGTCTAACTTGTACTTGGTGTCTCCCCATGACAGCATGATTTCATTTAGGTGCTCACCATGTATGGAATTGGAGGTGTAAATCCATGTCTTACCTCACTGTGATAACTCCAAAACAAATTCTTAACCACTGCCCATTCTTCCCCTCTTATCCTGCATGAACATAATGGTTCCATTGACAGTAGCAATCCTTGCCCAAATTGTTGTTCTTCTTATGTGAGCCTATTGAGTGTTAAAAAGCTATTGAACTGTATGGGACATCACAACTGAGCCAGCTCCTGTTCTCAGTTGATGTTCACAGACATGCATTTTCAAACTACCTCACAAAGGTGCAGCGCCCCTAATTGTAGCACCCCTATTGTCAACCTGGATGAGATCAGCTAACAAAACACAGACCAAGGATCAAACCTGGGATTGTTTGGCTTCTATAGATCAGATATATGGGGCATAATTTTAGGGAAGGGGCAGAGGGGGTCGAAATGCAGACGGGAAACCCGTAATTTCAGGTTTCCCGGACATCCTTATGATTTTAGTGTAAGGACGTCTTTTTTTTTGCCGGTTTCCTGTCCGACAGGCTAGCATTATCGACAGGCTGGTCTCAGTCGGACGGGAGCAGAGCAAGGAAGAGGATGTGAACCGGTAAGTCTTAGATTGTATGGATGGGGAGGGGGAAGGGGGTGGGCATGGGGGGACATGGGGACATGGGGGCATTGGTGGGCATGGGTGGACATGGGCATCGGCAGGCATGGGGGCATCGGCAGGCATGGGGGCATGGGAGGCATGGGGGACACCGGTGCAGAGTTAGTCATCGTGGGGAGCCATCAGCCATCGGGGGAGAGGTCAGCCCATCGTGGATCAGTCATCGGGGGTGGGGGGGGGGGCAGCCATCGGGGGTCAGTCATTGGGGAGGTCAGTCATTGGGGATCAGTAATGGGGGGTCAGTCATCGGGGATCAGTCACCGGGGGGGGTCGGGATTGGGGATCATTGCGGAGATCGCGATCATTGGGGGGGGTCGCAATCATTGGGTTGGTTCGTGATCATTGGGTGGCATCAGTGATTGTAGTGGGAGTGTCGCCAATAATCATGGGGGAGGTCGCTGCAGGTAGGCTTGTTGGGCCTGGGGAAAGCACTCCTGCTCCTCTGGGCCCACAAGTTGTGCCATATAGGCACTTATAGAATCATAGAATCATAGAAGTTACAACATGGAAACAGGCCCTTCGGCCCAACATGTCCATGTCGCCCAGTTTATACCACTAAGCTAGTCCCAATTTCCTGCACTTGGCCCATATCCCTCTATACCCATCTTACCCATGTAACTGTCCAAATGCTTTTTAAAAGACAAAATTGTACCCGCCTCTACTACTGCCTCTGGCAGCTCGTTCCAGACACTCACCACCCTTTGAGTGAAAAAATTGCCCCTCTGGACCCTTTTGTATCTCTCCCCTCTCACCTTAAATCTATGCCCCCTCGTTATAGACTCCCCTACCTTTGGGAAAAGATTTTGACTATCGACCTTATCTGCAGTTTTAGGCCTTCTCGCCTCCTCTCACGTGGTGTGAAGGAGAAGGCTCGGGGATCCCGGTCCCCAGAGGTTGCAATTGCAAAACCTTTCAAAATGGAGGCTCGCAGCCTCCTTGAAAGGTTTTAGTGACCAACCCGCCTCCTGAGAGTGGGTTGGTTGCCCACCCCTTGTTCCGCCCAGCCCCGGTGAAAACCGGAAATTGGGGGCGGGTCTGAAATTGTTGCAATTTTCAATGCCCCCCCGCCCCCAACCCACCCATTTTTCCCATTTAAAATCCTGCCCATGATAACTTTACCAACTAAGCCATCAGGGGAACATAAGCTCTTTCTGGTACTACCGTTGCAAGACTTCATTGTCAACCCACCAGTCTCTTAAGATTGTCACTAGAAGAAGGAATGAGCCTGAGTCAGCAAGATAAGGAACAACCAGCTTCAGAGATATCAACTTGCCATATTCAATGCAAATACTGATTTGTTTTTAGTAAAATCTGAAGTTTCTCAGAGGGTTCAAAACTCAAAGTCTTCACATCCGTTATGGCAACTTAACATCATTGCATCTTGTCAACTGTACTGGATTAAATTCAGATTTAAGCAAGCCAAGAACTGATATCAATTGCAGCCAATATATCAGACAAGTATTGCTGCAGTTTATGAAGGTAATTTTAGTATGGGCTGATCTTTTAGGAGCCGTAGAAAATGGCCCTGGTTGATCCCTTCCTACAGATCTTATAGCTAGGATTTTGGCTATCCTGATCTCCCCAAGTGTGCATGAGTGAATCGAGTTTCATGACAATTACATTCACAATTCATTAGTGCAAATTCAGCATTACAATATGTAGCAGTGTACATATAACAATCAGCTTCCTTATTATTAAATAGCACTTTTTAATCACACATATTTCTCATGATGGCAAAGGATGTAAAAGTTAATCATGATTAAAAATATAATTGTTTGAATAAAAATATAGATTTCACATAACATATTTTGTTCTTTAGTCTCATTTAGTCAAAAAGCACCCAGTATAAATCAAATTGCCATTTGGTCTGACATGCTCAACTGACACCTCTATCCAGTTTAGATTGGTTGATACCCAGTTTGTTGGAAGTGGTTGAAACGGCAGTGTGTTTCTACACTGTGGAAGTGTAAAGTCTGAGAAAGCAACTCATCGACTATACGACAGAGGTACAATACCTCAGGACTTATTTCATAGTGTTTAGAAATGGGGCCACTACATTTAACATTAAGTATTTAGCACCTTTTCCTGTGTTTCTTTTCTGTGACGCCCATTGTATCAAAATTAATAAGTAGATTGCCGAAAAATAACTCTTATAGTTTCTATGACATAGTGGTGACAAAAGTGACACTCTTCTTTTTCAGCCATTCCCTCCCCTGCTCAGAGACAAAGCCAGTACATATTTAAATGTGCTATATTGTAAAGATTTCTAACTTGCGAGCTAGAACTCCTGATGAAAACATACACCTAGATCATCAATACAGAAGATGGCCAGTTTCCAGTCTTTTCAATAACACAGTTTTTTTCCTATTTTTTGTAACTTATTTTATTTCCTCATCAGTTTTTTCTCCTCATCCGTTTTCTCTCCTCTATCCTCTTCTCCACTTTCCTCACTTCTCTTTTCCCCTTCTCTCTTCTCTTGTCCCTTCTCTCTTTCCTTCCCCTTTTCTCCTTCCTTCCCTTTCCCTCCCATCTTCCATCCTCACCTTGGTATGACATGGTTCCACAGCCACCAGGTGCCTTCTGGTATCTTACCCAGGTGCCTATTATTCATGTGTGAGGCTTGGCTTTGAGTTAATCAACTGCAAGGCATGTAACAGCCTAGCCCAATAACTTTGCATACACAGTTCCAGCTCAATAGTAATCAAGAGTGAGAGCCCTAGCCGTTTTACCCCACCTTAAACCAGAGGCGCTAAAGCTAATTGTAGTTCTCCTATTACCGCAGCTGAGATCAGCCAATTTAACACAGGCCGAAGATCAAACCTGCGACCTTCCTGGTCTTTACGATTTATGTATACATTGGATGAACTCGCTGATCATCTGGAGAAACTTCAATGGCATAATTTTTGAAGACTTACCGTTTGGTATTTTTTGTTCAGAGCTTTCTAGAAATTATTGAAACTGTTTCCAAAAACTTGCCATCTAGCTATATTACTGGTGAAACAGCTTAACCTGTTCCAAGCCGTTACCAAAACCACTGACCTCACTTCAAAACCACAGCCTCCTTAATAATTTCAAATACTTTGGGGTTCAAATTTGTTCTAGTCGAAGTGGAAGAGGTAGAGATTTTTAAAATGGAGCCAAGCTGAGGCACTCGAATCTCGGAACAAAACATAAAAAAGAGTTTGAACCAATTAAGCAAAGAAGCAAGTCACAGCAAAACACAAAGTCACTTTCTTTCAATCCTGGAGAGCACCTGTCATGGGGAGTGCACTTTGTGATTGAAGTGCTGGCCAAATAGATTCAGCTAGAGCCAAAGAGCCCTAACCCGCATAAAATTTCCATAGTATCTCAGTTGTATTCGTACCTCTATTTGTAAACATACCCCCAGTTGTATTATTTTAATCATCTTTGTTACCTTAAACAAAATAATTGTATTCTTATCTCTACTGTGTCAATTTAAACTGTTCATTTTAACAAAAATGAATTTAGAGTAACATGACTGTCATATGATTTTATCTCTTTGTTTACTTTAAAATATTAAGTTATTCTTAACAACCATTAAAAGAGATATTTTAACAACATGCTGAAGTTAAAGTATGGAAAAGAGTGTGTTAGGCAGTCTTAACTCTTTCAATGCAAGTTTTTTTTTAAAAAAAGATAAATGTGCTTCTTTATGTGACTGCTAAATTTATTTTTCTGTCAATTATGAAGCATGGAGCATTCCAGGCTGACGGGAAACTCTCATTGCCCAATGCTGCTTTACCCTGAAAAATCAAATGGAATTGTATTCAGTTTGAAAAATGAAATCTTTCCTGATTCATAATTTGGCTACAATCTCAAACAAACAGACTTCTTCCAGCAACATGACTGCCAACAGAGCCATGTGTTCACATCGTACAGGGCATTATTTTGCTGGAAACAGTCTGTCACCAATTGCGGCTGAGATTCAATCAGAAAAAATGGTTCATTTTTACTCTGATGGAATTGCAGTATGAGTGAGGTATATTGTGCTCAGTGTTTACTGATCTTTACCCCTATTGTCTTGTGCATTTTTTTTGTTATGGCAAACTGACTGAAACCTAGTTTAAGGTAAAGTTGGCTCATTGAACTCTATATTTCAACCAGTCGGTCAAAATGCCGTTTCCATTCCGCATATTTCTTCTCATTGCCTCCCTGGTAATAAGAGCATAAGTTAATCTTCCTGTTCCTTGGGTGCAGTTAATGTGATTACCAATACAACTACTGGAGTCCAAGGAAGATTTTTTTCTTTCCTGAACTATTCATTATTTAATTTTAACTATTTGAGTGTTACAGTTAAAAAATAAATGAGACAATAGACAGGATTCTATAACCGTTGTGATGATAGGAACCAGGACGATGTTGGCAATTAACATGTTCAGCACCATTGCCTAACAAGTTGGAGATTTGTTACTCCCTTTACTAGAACAGGGTTACCACCGGCAGATTGTTGCTGCTGAGGAGCAGGTGGGATCGGGGAAAGTTATCACATGTGATCTGTCCCGTACTTACAACAATATTAAATTGTAAACAATTTTACAACACCAAGTTATAGTCCAACAAATTTATTTTAAATTTCACAAGCTTTCGGAGGCTTCCTCCTTCCTCAGGTGAATGTTGTGGAAATGAAATCTTCGAATCCGTAGGAAGGAGGAAGCCTCCGAAAGCTTGTGAAATTTAAAATAAATTTGTTGGACTATAACTTGGTGTTGTAAAATTGTTTACAATTGTCAACCCCAGTCCATCACCGGCATCTCCACATCCAACAATATTATAATATTATAATAGGTACAGCACGTACTCTATTATTCCTCATTGCACGTAAGCCTTCACCAGTTCATCTGTGAAAAATGACACAGTATTACCGTATGCCTCCCTCCATCCCTTCTTGGATGTGGCAGGGTTCACAGGATGGTTTTCAGATGGTATTTGTGCCACCTAAAACATTTTTTAAACATATTTTCACTGAGACAAATGGATTCTTTCAGTGCCACTGAAGGCATCAGAAAAGTTGAATTACAATTGACTTGTTCACCAAGTGGAGCTCAACAACACATCAAAAAGGGACATTTCCAGTTCAGATGAAGAACCCACACCCAAATGTTAGCCTGTCTTTTTTTCTTTTCAGTTATTGACCCATCTGAGTTTATTTCAAGCACTTTCTGACCTTTATAATAAAAACAGTTTCTGCATCTTGGTTCATGGGGGCATATTATATGAATAGAGACCCCAGCTCCAATCAAATAAATTATAAAACTGTACTTAGATTACAATAATACATTTTATACTTGTCAAATCACCTATAGTTAATAAGGGTTTTGCATATATCAGCTACAACATTTAACATGATTTGATTTGTTCTTTCAAAGCGTGTTTCTGTAATACCACAAATTTCAACAGAAAATCGGGTTTTTATGAATCCATAACTTTAACTTTGTGACGTTTAAGCAGCTCTGTTTTCCGACCATAAAATGAACTGTTTAGCATCGCTGTTGTATATTGAAAGGGTTGATTTTGTGAATTTATTTGTTGAAATACAGTCCAGGTAAAGTTCATAAAACTGAAAAAAAACTTTTGACCACTAACCAGTTAAAAAACAGACACAGAGGCAGGTTTTTTTGTTGCCAAAATTTTGCAGTATAAAGTAGGAAGTTACTGAGGAAACAGTGAACATAGTGATGGATGATAGAAGTTGTAAAAATAAAAAAAAACACAGTTTGGCCATATCATGTGTTTCAAATTAATCAAGCAGTAGATTCATGCTATGAATACAGTAACCCCCTTTGGCACAAAATACTATTATTCTCTTATTTGGAACAGTCAGTTCACATGCATTGAAACTAAAATATCAGGACTGACATCCTCATATGAAAACACTTGGGACTGGATAGAAAACATGCTTATAATCAAATGTAAATAGAAGCAGATGATGTAATGTAACCACAATAAGGACTGCACTTATAAAAATTAAACCATCTTATAAAATATATGATATGGTTTAATTTTTATTAGAGCCTGGTAATCAACCACTTAACAGTAGGGATGAGCATCTGGGTTCATTCTGACTTTTGATTTGGTTTAAACTTCGAGGGTGGGGGTGGGAGAAGGGGGAGTTAGATTGAAGTTTGGGGCCTATAAAGCTAAACTCAAAGCTGGGTTCAAATGGATACAGCACCACGAGGCAGCCTATTTTCCCACCACCCCCAATAGGTTTCTGTGGAGATATATATCCATATCTTGCATATTAAAATTTTTGCATATGTGTGCTCTTCCTGCTATCAGAATTTCTGGAACCTCTTTTATATCAACATTTACAATGTTCAAATGGTATGTAGATATTTATGGCAATTTTCCTATGTAAACAGTTGCCTGCCACGATGTAGTTGCATGCTCTAGCCACCATCTGGCACTGTAGTCTCTGGACTATCTCTCAACTCTGTCGCCATCTTGATTTTTTTTCAATTTTTACATTTCCAGAGATTTGCTTTTAACTTATTATTTTTTAAACGTGAATTATATTTTGAATATAAGTTTTCCCTGCTGACCTCTTACCTTCCCCCCATGGTATTGTAGTGTTGGACTGGGGCCTAAGGCCCTTTATTTACCTGCCTCAGCCTGCCCTCTGGACCTTCAGCTCCTGCATCCCCTCGGACTATTTTTGAAGTTCTCCTAGCCTGGGGTTGGTTTTCCCAGCCCTCCCCACACAACTCTGGCTCTCATGGCCCCCAGGCCTCTTCTGTGATATTCTCACAGCCTGGCCGTCAGATTTCCTGCTCACCTCCCAGATATCGCGTGCCTCAGGCCTCTTCTTTTAACTTCACCGGTACTTCAGTTCCAAGAGTGCAATGAGCGCTATGGATTTTTTAGTTTCTGCACTCGATTTTCTCCTTTCACTTTCCTTTGTTTACTGACAGAGTTGACTCTTGCTTGGGTATGATTCCATGAACAGCAGCAATGTTCTATTATTTCACCCAGGTGGTCATTTCCAGTGCACTTTCCAATGGGGTTACCTCAAAGCAATGAGGAGTAGGATCCTCAGTTGTTTTTTCTCATTACATGCGGACTCCATGGCCACTTGCATCACTGCTGTCTGAAATCAGTTAACTCAGAACAGAGAAATAAAATTGAAAAATTTCAAATACAATAACTTTCATTTATATGGTGCCGTGGACGTAGAAAAACATCCCAAGATGCTTCACAGAGGCGTGATCAGCCAAAAATGGACTCCAAGTAAAGAAGGAGATATTAGAAGGGGTAAGCATAAACTAGGATAAAGAGATGGTTTTTAAGGAGGAATGGGGAGGAGGAGAGGCAGACGGGTATAAGGAGGGAATTTCAGTTCATGGGGCCTAGATGGCTGAAGGTACAGCCACCCATGGTGGGCGATGGGGAATGTATTAGAGGCCAGAGTTGGATGAATGGAGAGTTCTTGGTGGTGGGGGGAGGAGTTTGAAGGGCTGAAGGAGATTACGGAGAAAGGAAAGTGCAAGGCCATGAACGGATTTGAACATGACGATGAGAATTTTAAATTGGAGATGTTGGGGGACCAGCAACCAAAGTAGGCCAACAAGGACAGGGTTGATAGGTGAGTGGGACTTGGTGTGGGATACGATACAGGGAGCCAACAGAGTTTTGGATGAGCTGAAATTTACAGAGGGTGCAGGATGGGAAGGCAGTTAGGAAAGCATTGAAAATGAGGAGTTTGGAGGTGACAAAGGCATGGATGAGGTTATCAGTAGCCAATAGGCTGAGGAAGGTGTGGAGGCAGGTGATGTTACAGAGGTGAAAATGGACAGTCTTTGTGATAGAGAGGATATGGGGTTGGAAGCTCAGCTCAGGGTCGTATAGGATGCTGAGGTTGCGAACAGTCTAGTTCAACTTGAGACAGCGTCTGGAGAGGGGGCTGGAATCAATGGCAAAAATGCGGAGTTTGTGGCAGATGCCGAAGACAATGGCTTTGATCTTCCCAATGTTTAATGGAAGGAAATTTTGTCTCATCCAAGACTGGATGTCGGACAAGCAGTTTGGCAACAGAGAGGCAGTGAAGGGGTCGAGAGAGGTGGTGGAGAAGTCAAGCTGCTCAGCGTAGATGGGGAAGCTGACCATATGTCTTTAGATGATGTTGTCAAGGGGCAACTTGTAGATGAGAAAGAGACCAAGGATAGGTCCTTGGGAAACTCCAGAGCTAACGGGGCAAGGCAGGCAGAAAAGCCATTTCTTGAATTATTGTGGCTACAATCGGATAGGTAAGAGTGGAACCAAGTGCAGAGGATGCAAAGAGTCTGCAAAGGGATATAGACAGGTTAAGTGAGTGGGCAAGAAGGTGGCAGATAGAGTATAATGTGGGGAAATGTGAGATTATTCACTTTGGTAAGAAAAATAGAAAAATGGAACATTTTTTAAATGGTGAGAAACTATTAAATGTTGGTGTTCAGAGGGATTTGGGTGTCCTTGTACACAAAACACAGAAAGTTAGCATGCAGGTACAGCATGCAATTAGGAAGACAAATGGTATGTTGGGCTTTATTGCAAGGGGGTTGGAGTACAAGAGTGAGGAAGTCTTACTACATTTGTACAGGGCTTTGGTGAGACCTCACCTGGAGTACTGCGTACAGTTTTGGTCTCCTTATCTAAGGAAGGATATACTTGCCTTAGAGGCGGTGCAACAAAGGTTCACTGGATTAATTCCTGGGATGAGAGGGTTGTCCTATGAGGAAAGATTGAGTAGAATGGACCTATCCTCTCTGGAGTTTAGAAGAATGAGAGGTGATCTCATTGAAACATAAGATTCTAAGAGGGCTTGACAGGGTAGATGCTGAGAGGATGTTTCCTCTGGCTTGAGAGTCCAGAACTAGGGGGCATAATCTCAGGATAAGGGGTCGGACATTTAGGGCTGAGATGAGAAGGAATTTCTTCTCTCAGGGGGTCGTGAATATTTGGAATTCTCTACCCCAGAGGGCTGTGGATGCTCAGTCGTTGATTATATTCAAGACTGAGATCGATAGATTTTTGGACTCTAAGAGAATTTTAAAAATATTTTTTTTAAAATTCATTCATGGGATGTGGGCGTCGCTGGCGAGGCCAGCATATATTGCCCATCCCTAATTGCCCTTGAGAAGGTGGTGGTGAGCCGCCTTCTTGAACCGCTGCAGTCCGTGTGGTGAAGGTTCTCCCACAGTGCTGTTCGGAAGGGAGTTCCAGGATTTTGACCCAGCGATGATGAAGGAACGGCGATATATTTCCAAGTCGGGATGGTGTGTGACTTGGAGGGGAACGTGCAGGTGGTGTTGTTCCCATGTGCCTGCTGCCCTTGTCCTTCTAGGTGGTAGAGGTCGTGGGTTTGGGAGGTGCTGTCGAAGAAGCTTTGGCGAGTTGCTGCAGTGCATCCTGTGGATGGTACACACTGCAGCCACAGTGCGCCGGTGGTGAAGGGAGTGAATGTTTAGGGTGGTGGATGGGGTGCCAATCAAGCGGGCTGCTTTGTCCTGGATGGTGTTGAGCTTCTTGAGTGTTATTGGAGCTGCACTCATCCAGGCAAGTGGAGAGTATTCCATCACACTCCTGACTTGTGCCTTGTAGATGGTGGAAAGGCTTTGGGGAGTCAGGAGGTGAGTCACTCGCCGCAGAATACCCAGCCTCTGACCTGCTCTTGTAGCCACAGTATTTATGTGGCTGGTCCAGTTAAGTTTCTGGTTAATGGTGACCCCCAGGATATTGATGGTGGGGAATTCGGCGATGGTAATGCCGTTGAATGTCAAGGGGAGGTGGTTAGACTCTATCTTGTTGGAGATGGTCATTGCCTGGCACTTGTCTGGCGTGAATGTTACTTGCCACTTATCAGTCCAAGCCTGGATGTTGTCCAGGTCTTGCTGCATGTGGGCTCGGACTGCTTCATTATCTGAGGGGTTGCGAATGCAACTGAAGACTATGCAATCATCAGCGAACATCCCCATTTCTGACCTTATGATGGAGGGAAGGTCATTGATGAAGCAGCTGAAGATGGTTGGGCCTAGGACACTGCCCTAAGGAACTCATGCAGCAATGTCCTGGGGCTGAGATGATTGGCCTCCAACAACCACTACCATCTTCCTTTGTGCTAGGTATGACCTCCAGCCACTGAAGAGTTTTCCCCCTGATTCCCATTGACTTAAATTTTACTAAGGCTCCTTGGTGCCACACTCGAGGGAGAATCAAGGGATATGAGGATTGGGTGGGAAAGTGGAGTTGAGGTTGAAGATCAGCCATGATCTAAATGAATGGCGGAACAGGCTCGAGGGACCATATGGCCTACTCCTGCTCCTGTTTCTTATGTTTCTTATGTAGGACAATTTCATTGAGCTGGACAATGGAGGAGAAGAGTTGGAGGAGAATAATGTGGTCAACATGTCAAAATCTGCAGAGATCAAGGAGGAGGGAGATGGATAATGCACCACGATCACAGTCATGGCAGATGCCATTTTTGACTGATTTAGGGCCATTTCAGTGCTGAGGCAGGAGGAGAAACCTGATTGGAGAGGTTTAAACATGGAGTTGTGAAAAAAAATGGGCACAAATTTTGGATGTGACAGCACGTTCAAGGATGAAAGGGAGGTTGGAGATGGGGTTTAAGAACAGAGGGGTTGAGGGTGGGTTTGTTTGAGGAGAGGGTGATGATGGTGGTTTTGATAGGGAAAGGGACAGTCCTTGAGGAAAGCGAACCATTTAACTTATCAGCTGGCATGGGAGTCAGGAAGGGAAGTTGGGTGGCCAGTGGGAATAGGGTCAAGGGAGCAGGAGGTGGGTCTGATGGACAAGATGAGCTTGGAGAGGGCATGAGGGGAGAAAGGAGAGAAACTAGAGAATGATGTGGGTTCAGGGCTAGGGCAAGGGGGAGGTTTGGCTTGGTGGGCGAGGGAAAGGGAGGGGAGGCAACTGAACGATGGTCTCAATCTTAGTGACAAAGAAGCTCATGAGCACCTCGCCTTTGTTGGGAGGTGAGGGTTGAGGAGACGGTTGGTAGTTGAAAAAAACGAGGGCTTATCTTTGCTTTCCAGGATGATCCTGGAGTAGTGAAAACTTTTGGAAGAGGAGAGTGAGGCTTGATAGTGTTTGATGTGGTCCAACCAGATTTGATGATAATCTGAAAATATACAGCAGGTCAGACAGCAACTGTAAAGAGAAAAGATAAGTTATGATGCTTCAAGTGTATACACTTCTTATACAGATCCTGGATTGCATGGCTCAGTTGTACAGCACATGCTGGCTTAGAAATTCCTTTAGGCCATTTTCAGTGTGGAAAATAGATGCCCGAAGACGGAGGATTGCTAGAAATTGGACCTCAGGACATGCTGTCGGTGCCTGTCGCGCCTCCACAGGCAGCTCGCCTGGTGGAAGAATTCAATTTTGGGCAGCCTGCCTCTCCTGCAGCGGCCCTCGGGTAAGTCTCGGAGGGGGGTGTGGGGGACAGCAGGAGGGCGATGATCGCAGCCGGCAACGGCCATGGAAAGTACTGTGGAGTTGGGAGGGGCACTCCTGTTCTGGCTCCGCATTAAAAGTATAAAAACAATGTTTATTTACCTTTTTAATAGAGGTTGCTTGCCAGGGCAGCCTAATTTGGCACAGGAATCCTGCAACAGGCCTCAGGCCACTAATTAACATATGCAAGGGGCCTAACGCCTGTTTTAGGCGGCTGCCTGGAACGCCTAAATAATGCGCCAAGTCCCACTGCTAAATTGATCAGCCCTTAGAAAAATCAATTTCTATCCTGCTGTATTTTGCTTTTACGCAACAGAGGAACAACCATCTTAGTCTTAAGAATATCAAGACATCAATAAAATATTTCAAACTACGGCAGATGGAACACAAACTTCCTGTGGCTCATAACACACGACTCCTCTGCGTTGTTTTGAAGAAGCTGTTGCTAGTAGTTCGATGATCTGAACCTGCAGAAAATTTCCCTTGTTCAGTGACACTAACCCATTTAATATTTGGTCAAATAATTAAAATAAATGATAGTTTGAACGGAATCTCAAATTGGCCAGGACTTCCTGCCAAACCGCAGATACCCAGGAAGCACAACATATTAATGGAGGAGATGAAAGCAGAATTCTCGAACCATGTGTGGCTCTGCCAGTGCTGAACACATTTGTAGTTCACTTTCTCCGAGCTTTCCAATTTATCAATGTGTCCATTTTGTAAAGCAGGAATGACGGAAACAATTCCACATAAACTGGATAGTACTGCTTTAAGTCAGAATCAATAGAATGATACTTTACATGTAACTGCAATTATTCCACCCCAGGATGAAAAGTCAATGCACCATTTCCCTGAGATAAATTCCTATACAACTCATAGGCTAAAAATGGATTGAAGCCTCTTAAACTATTGTAGATGTAAAGAACAAAGTCTGCAGTGTTTTGATTTTTATAGCTGTCTTTTTATGGATTTATCTGGCGAGTGCTCTCGCTCTCAGTACATCAGGTAGGAATCTGGTAAATTTCCAACAAATACTTTGCCTGCTGGTCTGCAGAATTGTAGTATAAATCATCATTGCAAAAAAAAAATGCTAAACTCATCAGATCTCTGCAATGAAATCTTACTGAGAATCCCCAGCTGATTTCAAAACTTCAAAGTCTTAACTTCTTGGAACATAAAAATGAGCATTTCTGTGAGATTGTAGGAGTCAGATCCCAATTTTCTTCCTCCTTTTTCCGGCGTCTCATGCTTTTTTGTTTGGAATTCTTCCTTGTCGGTGGCATTGAACAGAGCGTTCCACTGTGCCAAACATTACGGGCTAGCAGACACTCTGTCTGCTAGGGGACTTCCTGTCCCTGCTCAAGACACATTTTTTAAAGACCTAAAGTTAACTAAAGACAAGGTCAGTCCATTACCCCCTCCCCCTCTATGACTGTTACTTGCTTTTCTAGCAATGAAAAATATAGTTAGACTCTAAAAATATTAATCCATCTTCTGGTTTATTAGTTAAGTGCTTCTTTTTGACCTCAAAATGAATCATTTACTTTGCATTTATCAGCTGTTGCTGACTGATTACTGACTGGTCCCATATCAAAATTAAGCAAGGAAAAAAAACTATCCTTTACATCTAACTTTAGAAGGAAAGTTAACTGTTTGAGTGCTGTAGTAGACTTTAAACAAAACACAAAATACAGACAGAGCTCATTACTGCAAGCTCCTAAAGGCCAGCAAAGTAGTTGTTACCAGGATTTCATCTAATCAAAGTTTGAGCTCTGTTATCAATTATATTGGGGCTTCAAGTGGGACTAGGAAACACATTTGTTCAAGTGAGACATTTGCATTAAAAGCCTGTGTAGCAATGGGGTTCCACTGTAATTAGGGAATGTTAGCCAGGAGAATTCCCTGCTCTTTGACTAGATCCATACAATCTTTTACATCCACCTGAAAAAGCTGATGGTTTAACATCTCAATTGAAAGACACCACCTCTGATAACACACTTCCTCAGTCTTGCCCTGAAATATCAATCTAGAACTATATGCTCAAAATCTGTAGTGTGCCTTAGAAGCCATAACCTTCTGACATAAGAGGCAAGAGTGGTACCACTGAGCTAGGCTGACACTTAGTGATTAAAAGCAGGGTAATGAGTAAGACCAACAATACTAGATGATTTTGGATACTGAGGCGACTTTAACTGTTCCATCACTATCCAAGATGAGATCAGATAACTCAGCACAGAGTGGTAATGAACTGGAGACGTTTATGGCTCGGTAATACGTCAAGAAATGCAATAAGAAATTGAGACACTCACTAGCTCTTCTTCAGTGAGAGGTTTGTAATAGTGGGGTTCAACTGTGTTGCAAGATTGCAATGTGTAATCATGCAGCAAAATGTCTGCTCTCCTCCATTTCCTTGATTGTTCTTATGGATATCTGACATTAGCAAATCCATTTGTGTCTGTTTTACTATTAAGCTATAAAACATTTGGGGGTAGAAATTCAACAAGCCTCACTCTGCCACCAGAAGTGGCACTTCTGTCCGTCCATTTGCCCTCACCCTGATCCTGTCCAAATTCCAGGGAAGGGATCATTTGCACAGTGGGGGTGGGCACTCGTACCAGTAATGGCACTAGTGGGGTGCATGCCTCGTGTAGCCAGTCAAAGCAGCCCCTCTCTTAGGTCGATTGCCATCAAGATGCAGCTGTGTGGGTCAACTTACGTGGACGTATTTACTGTTGGCTGTAAGTTCGGCAGGATTGGCTGAATTTCCCTGTAGAACCTACCTCCAAAAGTGGCAGGAAGAATGGGCAGAATAAATGCTTGCCCTTCCCTGTCTAAATTTCTCATTAATGCAGGAAGGGACGGAAACCTAGCGAAAATAGCTTCTATCTCAAATTATTCCCCCCACTATTTCTGCACCAAAAGGTGTATGGAATTCCTGGGCTTTGTTAATGTGGGTGCAAAATTGCAACTACAATTTTCGGAGGTTTAAGAAGCCTCCACATTTGCTTTTGCTTCTGATTGCTTTGTTGGCACTATAGCGCTGCTTAAGCATCACTTAATGATAAGCATCGCTACAGGCAGAATTAATTATGAATTTAGGGTCAGAGAGAAGAACATAATTTGAATTGAATTGGAATTGAAATAGACCATTCAGCACTCAGACTGTGCCCCTGGAAATGAGAGAGTGGAAGTGAAATTGGAGGTAACCAAGAGGGGAGGGGAGGCGATTGGGAAGGGGCGAGGGGGGTCTAGCAACGGTCTTTGTGACAGCTGTGGAGCTGGGAGGAGCAGTCCTGTTTCTCCTGGTTCCACATTCAGTTAAGAATTTTTAATGAAAAATGCCTTTTTGGTGGTTGCCTCCATTGGTTCCTCTAAGGAATGCTGGTTAGGTCGCATGTAGACTTGGTTATCCTGAGCGCAGTGAGCCTGATGCATTCAGGGCAGCCCAATTTCAGGGAGGGGTCCTGAAACAGACATTAGTCACTTTATTTGCATAGATAAAGGACCTAGCGCCTGTTTCAGGCCTTGAACGCCTTTACCTCAGCCTTTAACAATAACGAGGGTGGTGCACTTCCAGCGCGAAATGTGCACACATGCCACCCAATATATTGCACGCTTAGGCGTCCATTTTACAGGCGTAGTATCAACAAATTTCTAGACCAAAGTGTTCATACAAAACAGATGCACCAAGTGTCACGTAAAGCACGGGGGCGAAATTGGGCCATGTAGCAGACACCTAAGCCCCTAAAATGACATCCGAGATGCGTGTGCACACTTCCAATGTGAAGTACGCAGGACGCCATCTTGGTAAAGGGGTTTGTGTGCATGCACCTGACAACTGCCAGCAGCATGTAGAGTAGGGCGATTATGATGCGAATCAATGTGCAACGCTGATTTGAAGCAGCCAATGACATTTTGAAACTTCCCGCTCCAGGCAACGCCCTGTCTTAACCTCGCACAACTGAACAAAATTTAAATGGCATGAAGGACCCCCCCCGACACACCCCACTCCCATCAGCGCCATTTAAAGGGATCATGCAGGAGTTACAGGTTAGTTGCTGGATTATTTCTTCAGGCTGCTGATACAATTGTACGTGTTTTTGGAAATTTCCTGTCGTTAGCTAAAGTTTCAATATTCCATAGAGAGTGGTCTGGCTGGTCTTGCAGTATTTTTAGTGGCATTTAAAATATTGTGCTGATAAAAGTTGCTTTCAGACATAGATGGCCCGCTAGGGCTTCCTCTGGGAATTAAACATGACCGGGAGAATGAAGAGAGGCCACGCAGAGCAGGACAAGCTGCTAGAAGATGGAGGAGGAGGAACAGGACACTCAGCAAGAGGCCATATCCTAGCAGGGTCTTCAGGGGCCAATTCTCTTACCTCAACTTCAGCGACGACCGGTGCATCAGACATCTGCGGTTCACTAAAGAGGTCGTGACTGAGATTTGTTAACTGCTACAGCCTCAGAGCAGGGCAAGGACAGCATTGCCTGTGGCTGTCAAGGTAACCGTGGCGCTTAATTTTTACGGCTCTGGCTCCTTTCAGGCTGCTGCTGGAGATATAAACAGCAGCTCGCAGTTTGCAGTTCACTGCTGTATAAGGGAGGTTAAGGAGGCTCTGTATGCACTCAGAAACAGATTGATTACATTCCCTCTGGACAGAGACAAGCAGCATAAGCGAGCATGAGGGTTTGCTCGCATTGCAGGCTTCCCCATGGTGCAGGGTGCCATTGACTGCGTGCATATTGCCATGCGTGCTCCACATCTGAACTCAGCCATACTCATGAACAGAAAAGGATTCTGCTCCATCAATGTGCAGCTGGTGTGCGACCACACGCAGCGCATCATGGAGGTCAATGCTCACTATCCTGGCAGCAGTCATGACTCCTTCATTCTGCAGCAGTCCTCTATGTCACCTATATTTCAACCAGCATGGCAAGTCAAAAGCGGGCTACTGGGGGACAAGGGTTATCCCCTCATGAAATGGCTCATGACTGCCGTCTGGACGCATGCATACATGCACAGCAGGCCTACAACGAGAGCCATGCTGCCACACGGAACATCATTGAGCACACCACAGGCATCCCCAAGCAACACTTCTGCTGCCTGGATCGCTCTGGAGGAGCGCTGCAGTACTCTGCTGAGCGGGTATCAAGATTTGTCATTGTATGCTGCATGCTGCACAACCTCGCCATTATGAGGGAACAGCCCTTGCAACCTCCTATCCGACTGAGGAAGAGGAGATGGAGGAAATGCAGCAGGAAATTGAGGAAGAGGCAGGGAGACTACAAGGTAGACAGGCTCTGTCTGCCAGGCTCTGCGTGATCAGATTATTAATGAGCGACACCAATAACCTCAAGGACACCTCCCCATTCACCAACAGTCCCACACTCCTTATTTTTCCTCTCCCACATGACCATCAAATCGTCCTCCTTATGATTACACATTACTTCCTCCCTCAGCTCATCGCAGAAATAAAAATCACTACCAAATGCAAATTCAAATCCACATTTATAAATTAACACATGAAATGATGCAAACAAACTGATACTATTCACCCTTGTGCATTCCCTTAGTGCCTGTTGTTCGTGTGCCTTTACCTTTCCTAGTGCTCCTATGAGGTGAATCCCCAGTGGCTGGAGCATGGGTGGTAGAAGGCTGCTGACCTTCAATTGTGGAAAGTGTGGATGTCCTTGGAGGACAACCTCAAGCAACTCTGGGCCAAGAGGGCCCGGCTTCAAACTGCACCATCTCGGTCTGGGCTGCAGCAGTCTGGGCCGGCTGTCTGACAGGCAACAGGAAGGGCACTGGTGGAGTGGCAGGGGTGGGAGCAGGAATGCTGTCATCCTGAGAGAGGACAGGGGATTCCTGTTCCATGGCGCCACTGCCACTCTCCCGGGGCGACGCCTCAGCACTCCTGGAGATCTGTTGGAGAACAGATTGCTGGACTGCTGTGATGCCCTTGAAGCCCCTTTCAACAGTGGTACCCAGAGCCACGATAGCGGCAGTCTGAGCTTCCAATGCAGCAGTCAGACCTTTGATGGCAGATGTTTGTGCTGCAATGGAAGCTGTGACATCCATCATCCGACGCTGTATCGTGGTGGGTTCCACAGTTGCGATAATGGAGATGACCACCCGTTCCATGTGGGAAAGGATGGGCTCCAAGCTCTGCGCAAAGCCCTGTGCCAAGTTGGAGCTAGACTCCTCCATGCTCCTTGACATTGTGCACAGGCTTTCCGGCAGGCTTTCAGTGCACCAAACATTTGGTGCTGTACGTCCATCAGCCGTCTTCTGTAGTTTGGCCCGTCAAAGTTATCATCTGACTCCTCTGCAGCAGAACTAGTGAGCAACCTCGCCCTCCGGTGAGTTGGCACCTGCATTATCCTTTCCCCCCGCCCTGGCTCCTGCGCACTTGTGCCTGGTGTCTCACCACGTACAGATCCCTCCTCTAACCTAGCCTTAAAACTTCGCATAGTGTCAGTATCTGAGCTGGTCTCAGTCACGGCCTTAGTGATGGCCCTTCCAATGATGGCCAGCACTGTGTCCTCCATGGGAGTTAGGATGTACAGGCATGCCTGTCCTCCTCCAGTTCTTTCTTGCTGCTTACTATTATGCACCATCTTCTCCTGCAAGAAAGAGGGAAGTGTGTCAGTGAGAGTCTTGCAAGATGTTTAGGTGATATGCCTGTCAGGTTGAATAGCTGTCGGTGTGTGTGAGTTGTGAGTTGTGGGTGTGCGGCTTGCAAGAGTGGTAATGTGTGAGGGTGAGATGAAGCATCTGATTTGAAGGGTTGAGTACTGACTGAAAGAGTTTGTTGGTAGGTGGGTGACAGGGGGTGTAGTGCATGGAGCAGTGGATGAGGCTAATGGTGCAGTTGGTAGGATATGCCATATGAAAGTTGAACTCACTCACCTTGACCACAGTATCAAATCACTGAATGTCTTCCTGCACTGCATCTATGTTCTTGGCACTATGCTTCTGGCATTGACCTCATCCAGTACTTCCTCCCACTGCCTCTGGAGGGTCTCTTGCCCCCCTGTGGATATAGGATGTCCCACCTTCTGTCCACCTCTTGCACCAAGTCCTCTAGTGCATCATCAGAGAACCTTGGTGCACACTCTCTCGCAGGCGCAGCCATTCTTCCAACTATCAGAGCCCTGGAATCACTTCTCACACCACTTCCTGCAGCCAAAGTGCATCTCTCCTTTAAGAGGTGCAGGCTACCTTTAAGTAACGCGTTACGTGCTGCCTGCATCGCAACCAACGGACACGGGTTAATCACGCATCGCGATCCCAGCACCCATTTTCAGGGGTTATCCAATATAACTCCCCACATTTCTCTACTTTCTATTGGAATTCATTGTCAGTGTTGCGAGGCTGTAGTGTGACTGGCAAAGAGTGGAACCTCTGAAACCTGATCACATAAAGTCTGAATTTCATTAAGTATGGGAATGCAACTTTTCACAGCACAGCAACTTTTAACAAGTGCAGGACAGTATCCTTTCCTAAAATTGAAAAGGATTCATTACTAACCACTTAACTGCCTTTGCCCCCCCCCCCCACCCCCCGCCCCCCACACCACAGCTATTCACAGCTTTTTTCAGGACCTTTGGGTGTGAATGAGGCACAAAGAATAATGGTGAGGGCGATCAACATTGATTAGGGGAACAACTTAATGTGTTTATGTTACAGGATTGCTTCCACTGCGAGCGAGCGATGCTACAATATGCCAGGCTGCTGGTGCTCTGGAATTCACTGTTTACATTGTGGATTTCAGAACACAGGCAGCAACTGTTAGCGTTTTTATGTAACTCCAGTGCTATCAACTCCAGGCACGTGGGTTTTGTGCAGTCAACATCACTGGCAAATGTAAATTTAACGGTCTATGTATGACTGACAGCATTGGAGACTGATTTTTTTTTTGTCAGTCTCCTAACCTACCGTTGAAACTACAGCGTCCACCATTAGCCTTGTGTGTGAACTGGACCAAGTCAGCACGTCAACACATTTGTATCAAGACGTAAAATTGTGTCATGACACAAGCACGTATGACACACTAGGTTGGCTCAGCATCTGTTCTGAAGCTCCTGATCCAACTTTTTTAAAATTGAAGGAGTTTTTTTTTAAATTGAAAAAGAATTTAATCTTTTGTATTTTGCTTTGGGTCACCTACAGTGTGAGGCATATTCAGCAATAGAAGAGTCAGTCTTATAGGCATATGCATAAGACTCGGTCTGTTCTCGAATTAACCTTCCATGGGCCTCTAGGAGAGTGAAGTAAAGTATAATGTCGATGCCACATTAAATAGAAAGGCTCACATTTAAATAGCGCTTCATCACATCTCTCAGAAACATCTCAAAGCTCTTCAAACACAACTATGTTGAACTATATGTTGAACTATGGACCCAAACAGTAGAATATAAATCAGAGAAGGTAATGATCAAACTGTATAGTGCTCTAGTCAGACCACACCTCAAATACTGCATCTAGTTCTAGTCGCCAAGAAACAAGCGAGACATTCAAGCACTGGAGGCAGTGCAGAGAAGACTGACCTTCAATGTCATGGGTCTGAGTTATGAGGAAAGGCTGGAGAAACATGTGCTTTTCAGCCTAGACGAGAGGCGACTGAGAGGTGATCTTAGATGTATATAAGATTGTTAAGGGGTATAGAAAATGTTAATGTGGAATACTACTTGAAATTAAACAGCGGAGTCAGAACTCGGGGAAACGGGTTCAAACTAGTGAGAGGTCATTTTAATTCTTCGCACACAGTGATCAATGTGTGAACTAAACTTCCAGATAGAGCAGTAGAGGCAAAACCCTGCAATCATTTAATAAATAATTGTATGTTACAGTGGGAGGGCGTTAGGATCTCTCTACATCATGAATTAAGATGAGCCGAATAATCTTCCTCATCTGTAATTATCTTGTGATCTTGTGAACATTCATCTGAAGGACTGCACTTCTGACAATGCAGAAACCCAGCAATAAAATAAATTATTAGACCTTCAGAAGATCAACAGAGAGCCAAACTCCAATGTAAATAGGGCAATCTTGTTGTCTTTGGCTAAAGGACATTGGAAGCACAGATATGAGCCTATGTTTGGTTTCACTGCCACTATAAACATAGCCGCATTCCGCATGAATAGCTGAAGCCCTCCTGTACAGGTAGTGAAGCAGTTTTGTCAGCAATGACCTGTATAAACTGCTTCAGTAACTGGAGAAATTTTGGGGGAAAATATTGGTGGAGAGGGAAAAAATTAAAAATTAAGAATATCCTGATGGCAGTGCCATTAATAACATTGCAAACAATTCTAGCCACATTATCTAGGTGTGGCTAATTTATAACCTTTAACTTTTAATTCTGCAGCTCCTCACGGACAATTTGTGCAGCAACCACAACCAAATTCTACGATATAGGATCTCCGACAGGTCTGCCCATGGCTTGAGGACAATCTAAAATATTATGGGGAAGAAATTGCTCACGAAATAATGGAGGAGCTTAACAGCGCTTTCCGTTGTTAGTGGCAAAATGGAGGAGCAAGTTCCGGTGTTCACACATTGAAACGCGGAAGTCCGGAACTTGCTCCTACTGGTTCACCGGCGATATGACAGCTTCGAATTAAAGGACCATCGCACGCTGCAATTGGAGAAATCATTGAAAAAGTGCAAACTTTCTTATCTGCTCAGCTGGAATGTAACTAATTGCATCACAAAACAGGTACACTTAAAAATACCAGGTCTAAACTAAGTTTTAACAGTGCTGTAAATCTTAATGATTGCCAAACAACTAAAAATTAACTTTTAAAAGAGTGGAGTCTCATTACTCCTTATTTTAATAGTTTTTAGTCAATAAAAAAAAATTCTAAAAATTAAATTTTTTTTTTACTTGTCCCTCTGTCTCTTTTATTTAATTCAATTATTTCTTACTGTCTTTTTTTTTGCCATCTATAAGTGTTTTTACAATGATTTTAATGTTGTACCTTTCACTTTTTGGTTCAACGCTGCAAGCTTGCAGAGACAGTGAACGCAACGTGTCAAAAATGCTGTGATCTGATTGGTTGAGGGGAGAGATCGATCCTCTCACTTCTCCCAGGGTCCTAGTTTCACCTGAACTGACGCTGGGCTCTTCTCTGCTTCCTATTAGAGGATGTGGCCGACAAAAAGACCACGGTAAGTTAGAGGGTTAGTATAAATCTATGGAGCGGCGAGCAGTGTTGGTTCACCGCTCCGAGCAATTTCTGTCCCAATAAATATTTTTAAAGCATTGTATAAAATAGTGCTAAACTGGGCAGCTTTTATTTGGAAACGCGTATTTATAAACTGTTTAATAGCAATTTAATGTGCTTAGTCTCTGAACCCCAGTAATGGCTGCTACTTCACCCTTGGCTATGTCCCCAGACTTTTCACCTAACCAGGTGAGACTGTTAGATATTAAATAGTAGATAACCAGTACTTGCTATAACAATGAAATAAAAAGGAAAACTACAAGCTGGAAATTGAAAATAAAACACAAAAAATGAGAGGAATAATGGCCCAGAATTTGTTAAACAAGAATGGTGAGCACAACAATGCTCACCATAGTTAGTGGTAAAATGGAGGAGCAAGTTCGCACATGTGCAGTGAAATGCGGAAATCTGGAACTTGCTTCTCCTGGTTCGCTGGCAATATGACAGCTTCGAATTAAAGGGATATCGCCGGCTGGAATCAGTGGAAACAATGGACCAACGCCAACTTGCTCATCTGTCCAGCTGGAAAGAAACTAATATCGCCACAAAACAGGTACATTTAAAAATACCAGGTCTAAACTAAATAAGTCTTAATGACTGGTAAACAACTGAAAATTAACTTTTAAAAATTTGGTGTCTCATTACTCCTTATTTTAATAGTTTAAATTT
Source organism: Heptranchias perlo (assembly GCF_035084215.1). NCBI lineage: Eukaryota > Metazoa > Chordata > Chondrichthyes > Hexanchiformes > Hexanchidae > Heptranchias > Heptranchias perlo. The sequence continues at coordinate 31,099,775 of NC_090343.1, read as the reverse complement.
TAATTTTCCCTTCTGTCTCTTATTTAATTTGATTTTTTTTTTACCCTCTCCATTTTTTCACTGTCTATAGCTGTTTTTACAAATGATTTTAGTGTTGTACCTTTTACTTCCTGGATTTTACGTTCCAGCTTGCAGAAACTCTTTGCAGCGTGTCATAAATGCTGCAATCTGATTGGTCGAGGGGAGAGAGTGATCCTCTCGCTTCTCCCATGGGTCCTAGCTTAACTGGAGCAAACGCTGGGCTCTCCTCCGCTTCCTATTAGAGGAAGTGACTGCAGTAAAGACCGCAGTAAATTAGTGGGTTAGTATAAATCTATGGCGCGCCAAGCACTGTTGGTTCACCGCTCGGAGCAATTTCTGGGCCATTAAGTCTCCCCTCTGGGCAGGAATAGAGTGGCTCCATTTCCTACCGAATTCCGATTTTAACCCCATTGGTATTGACGGTGGATGAGGTGCCGACTGGACTTAGACGGGAACCTCATGCATAAAAACCATTATAACATCAATATGAAGGACCTATGAAGCGTGTTATGTGCCAGGGCCCAGGGTCCAATTAGGAGTCAGTGTTAAATGTCCAGCTTGTGCTGTGTGCTTTGTGTTCTGTGCACTACGAAAATCTAAAGAAAAGAAACTGGTTGTAAGACAAACAAAAGTTCCCTCCATGGAGTTGCCCTAACTAGCATTACAAATGGTGCAGCTCCCCTCAACCAGCCAATGTAGATTCATTTGCCAGTTCTGTATAAAAAGGCCCTTTCTCTCACATTTTTACATTTGAAAATGAGTTTGTTTTATAGTATATATTATAAACCAGCCAGTTACAACAAAATAGCTCTCTGTAATCCATGCAAATTTGCTCATGTATATGGGTAGTTTGCCATACATTTTGTCCTTGGCCACTGCAATCTTGGCACGCATAACAAATATCTACATAATATGATTTTAAAACATTTCTGTCCAAATTGTGCATTTAGTTAAAAAAATTCTTGTGTATTATGACATAATTATCTTGCATTATTTTAGGATTGCTCGAGTACTGAGACACTCAACTAAGGTAAATGCATTAACATTTTCAAACAATGGCAAATGTCACATGATTAAACATCTGGGAATACGTCCAACCAGAGTTGGCAACTCTAGGCCTGAGATTTAGACCAGCAATTGCGCTTTGTACTCGCCTCGACCCCCCCACTCCCCCCATCACCCGTCCAAAATTCACTCTGGATTAAAATTAACTCCCAGGTTTCCATCCCAAATGATTTAGAATTTATTAATTTGGGCTCAGGGCTTTTGCAAAACCAGTTGATGAAGAGTTGAGATCAATGGGATTACACAATCTTCACGATTTCACACCATGCAACTTCAGATGCAGGTTGATCGTGTAAAGTACATAACGCTTTATGGATTATGGAGTTGCATATCAATGGTGATCAGAAAATTGGTGTCACCTGATACCATTCAAACAGAACACCAGATATTCCAATTGTCACACCTCTAATGCAGTTACAATGGGGAACACTGGGGAAGGGAAACAAGATATAAAACTGGCAGAGAAGAAATTTTGTGCCAATTTCTGCAGTTGCACAATTGATAAGCACAAGGGCTCGGCCCCTAACAGACATTATTGGTCCAAGGGGCTTGAAATTACTGTGTAAGTATTAGCATATGAGTACTTAATGCGACAGTAAGTAATCCCTTTGTTCGCTACTTTAAACTTTGGGTCAATGCTGCTGTTAAAGTAGTAGACAAAGGAATTGCATCTGAATGTGTTAAGTGTTCCGATGCTAATAGTCACGCAGTGTCATTCAAGGCCAAGGAGAAGAAGCCAGTTAGAAATTGTTTACACACCTTCTGCTACACATCTCGGGCAATGTGGTGCCACTGAGAGAAATGTCAACTTTTGTCAGGTTGAACTGTTTGATCTGCTTTGATTAGAAGTCATTTCATTTAGTATTGGAAAACAGTTTGAAAAGTTTACTATCAGCAGGGTCAGGTGACTAGATGTAGGTCAGCTTACTGTCATTTCTTTTCTAAAGCCCTATTGCGAAATGAAACTTGCAATGTATGATGATATGCTGATGTTCATGTCACTACACTGACTTTTGACCATGTCCAGGTACGTAAGACAGACTGTGCTAAGGAATCATTTGAGCCTCAGTTTAAATCTTTGGGGGAAGTCTGCTTTCAATTTTGCTGCTCTTTGTGTGATGTGGTCGCAATAAAGTTAACCTAGATTGTTGAGCATTGTCATGTGAGGTCCCAAAATAATTATAGATGGAGTTATAAGTGTCCAGTGACAAGCACAGCTTCAATCAACATATGTACGGAGTCGTACAACACCAGGTTATAGTCCAACAGCTTTATTTGAAATCACAAGCTTTCGGAGCTTTGCTCCTTTGTCACCTGACGAAGGAGCAAAGCAGATCTTGAAACATTTACCTGAGGAAGGAGAAAATCTCCGAAAGCTTGTGAATTTAAAATAAAATTGCTGGACTATAACTTGGTGTTGTAAAATTGTTTACAATTGTCAACCCCAGTCCATCACCGGCATCTCCACATCAGGACTATAACCTGGTGCTGTACGACTCCGTACATTTGTCCACCCCAGTCCATCACCGGCATCTCCACATCAATCAACATAGTCACACAGCAACATCCTCTTCCTAGCTGCATCATCCTGTACCTAGTACGTGGATGCAACACCTTTCTAAGTACTTAAATCTAACCTTTTTGTAGCTTAAGTGGTTTTCTTTCCCCCCCCCCCCACAAGTACTTATTTTTATTTTGTATAAGTATATGATTTATGTTTTTTACATACATATATTTTATACCCTGTGCAGTTTGTCACTCGGTACTTGCAGAAGTATAAACAAAAAGCAAGGGGCTGCAGATGCTGGAAATCTGTAAGAAAGACAGAAAATGCTGGGAACACTCAGCAAGTCAGTCATCATCTGTGGAGAGAATGGGCAAGTTAACGTTTCAGCTGTGAACCCTTCTTCAGAACTCCACCAGTTCTAATGAAGGGCCTACACCTGAAGTGTTAACTTGTCTGTTCTCTCCACAAATGATGACTGACCTGCTGAGTGTTTCTAGCATTTTCTTTTTATCACAGAAGTATAGATGGATACCTATTGAATGTTGTATTGATACATTAGGGTAGTTGATATGTTGTGCATACGTTGGGAACAGTGTACTGTTTGGGGGTTAGGATAATTTGGTTATGGTCGCTGGGATTTCTTATGTTCTTATGATTTGGCTGTAATGGTAGTTATGAAGGGTCTACAAATTTAGTGATAGGTCTTGCTGGGTTTGGGTATTGTCTTTTGTGGTGCAGTAAGGGTTTTTTTTGGCTTCACTCTGACTTTCCTAGGGGTGATTAGGGTCTATGTGGCATTTTCCAGGGTTGTGTTGGTTTCTAGGAATGGGTTCCATGCTGCCTGCTATTTCTCCAGTTCCAGGCAAAGTCCATAAATCACCCTGGCATAGGCCTCAATAATGTTTCATTCATATATTTATTGTGGGGAGGATTGTGCTTCAGTGCACCTGGGGATGCATCGTCTCCCAGCTAGTAGCAACAGTTGCACTAGCCTGAATGTTACGGGGGCATTTTCTGCTCAGTGGATAGCATCTGAATCTGCAGAGATTGTGATCTCATTATGCTTTCTCCCGATAACTGCTCAAAAAGGCTAAATGAACGGGCAGGTCCAAAATACAGCAGCAGTATGTCCCTCTACCACAGTCCCTCCTGCATTTGCTCCACAGAGAGGGGTAGAATTTATGGACCATGTGTGGAGTGCAATAAGATTGCTATACTATCTTGAACTGGCCCCAGTGTATTTTGCTGCAGGTGGAAATTGTCAGGATTTGCTTCCATATTTCTCTCCATCCTCTGTTAACTGGAGTCTAAAGTGCCTTTTTATCTGGGAGCAATCATGATACAGAAAGTGGAGATGTATTTGCAGGGGTTGGTGACTGAAGGTACAGTCATGAGGGGTAAGCTGATGTCCTTTTTTGAATGTGGCTGGGACTTGGAGGAGATGTTTAGTTTGGAAGGTGAGATGGAACTTGTCTGTCAATTGTTGCAAAGGCACAATCTGCCCTTTATTGAGAAGTTGATCTAGTCTGGTGATATCTTTATCATGTTGGAACCCGCATGTGATAAATGCATCTGGAAATTCCCCATTGCACCAGATTGTGGTGAGGGCCAATAGGGTCTGAAGGAATTCCCCATGTAGACAAAGACTTCTTTCCAGGTGACCAGTTTCACCATTATTAAAGAAAGAAGTTATATTTATATAGCACCACTCCACGAGAGAAAGTCTGTTCTTGAGATTTTGTTCTTTTAAAGCAGTACAAACAAATTTCTTGCTGCTGCTTAGGGGGTAAAGCCTGTTGCTAGGGTTGTTTCTGGAGAGAAGCAGGAGGTCACACACATGCCCTCCTAACTTTAACAGCATTATTTCCAGTTTGCAGAGGATGCATTCACTCTCCATTACTGTCAAGGCTCCTTTTAGTTTTAAAAAAAAGGGTTGAGAATTTTCATTTGCTTCTAGCTGGTCAGATGTATTTTTCCCTAATGGAATACAGTACATAGCTTTCCATGGAACGTTACAGTGCAGGTGTTTCAGGGTTGGGACAGCATTGTCATTCTAAATTTGCCGAACCTGAAGCATATATTGGTGGCAGTAATGATTTCATTTGCAATTGGCAGCCTTTTACATTAGGAGAAGCATCAACTGGAGCAATGACCAGCATAAGAGCCACCGATATATGACACTGATACCAGAAATGAGACCCCAGTTGTTCTGAAGACCATTTGTCTGGGTATTCCAGACACAGCACAATCTGGGATAACAGAGCAGGAAGAGCAATATTGTGAGGCCTGGTAACGATCCTATGCCCTGTGAAGCCCATTATACTTGGCTTTTTTTTAGCAAGGACACAAGCCAAGTTTCTGAAAGCATAACTGACATCTTTAGTTGTAACTCCTATCATTACAAATGAGTTAACCATGCTCAAAAATCAAATTCCTAAGTTCTAAATATGTGCAGTTCGAAATTGGACACACTCCATTTATTTTGAGAAATAAGTAATTTGTATGCACCAATCTTTTTAAGGAGGTGGTGTCATGCATTCACAGTGAAATAATATATGCTATTGCTGAAGAATGCTCTCTATAACCAATTACACATTGTTCTGGATCATAATTACAAAAAGCTGGGATAAATTTGCCTCCAATGATATGTGCAAAGTACTCCAAGTTTGTTGTTGACTTGTGCGCTCTCTTGTATATTTATTCAATGATAGATGACCTTCGTGATAAAATCAAGTTTGATTGCTAATGTCATCACTCGAGGCTAAATAGTCAATGAAACAATGCTGGACAATCAGCTTTTTTACTGACTGAAATTAAGTAGCATTTATTTTAAAACAGGATTCAAGTTATGGGAGCTGATTTATTCATTTTTGGATCCCCTTCCCCGTGCTCAGAGAGTTTAGTTATTATGAACATTTTTTTCTTTTCCTGATGCAAAAATAGAGATCAAAGGTGCATCTATCTTTGCCATGTTTACTTCAAGTATGAAAAAGAAAGTCACTTAGCAAAAGAATACAAAACGGGGCAAGAAGAACTTGATGTATAACATCACAGAAAGAAAGTAAGATTATTTACACAGAAGTGGATGAGCACAAAGGAAGGATAACAGAATATTGAAGCAGTAAAAGGAACAGAGACAGGAAAATGGAAAGAGAAGAAAACCTAATGGTAGAATTAGTTGCAGTATCTACGGTGAAAAAGAATAGAAAATTGACTGAAAACATTTTCAAACTCCTGTCCGAGCCCTTCTCATCATTTTTACAAATATTTATGTTAAGGGGGAAAGAAAATGGAAATCTTTGCACTATTGTGAAAAAAATGAATTTATGAATGGCCACTCATGAATACTCTAAAACTGCTGAAATTGTGATGCCAATTGAGAATATAGAAACAAAATACCATGTGACAGTTTAAAATCCAAAATACTAACAGTGAGGTACATGACATTTGTTTCAGTAAATGATATTACCTATAGATAGAGCTCAAAATGCAGAGTAGCATAACATTGGTTTTGGGATTATTGTACAGCATATGAAGGATTGGGTCAAAAGGGACTCAGATAGTGGCTTGCAGAATCTTTCAGCAAAGGGAGGATTTTTTAAAAAATTATTCATCTGTGGTTCTGCTAACCCAACATAGTTTTTTTGGAGAGGAAGCCAAAGCTTTCACCTTGGAAAGAGAAGGAGAAGGAGGTATACAGTATTGCATTATCATCTCGTCCTTAATTAATTACCAGATAATCAGGAGTGCACTGAATCGGGAGTACCTTCATGTCGAATTCTCTGATTTGCTTCTTTCAAGTGAGACTCTACACCGGGGGAGTATTTCCACCGCTTCGAAAAGGAGTATGGTTCATTAACTCTGGAAAAAAAGATGCATTAGAAGCAAATATTCAGCAACACAATCAGTTGAATTAAAATGAAGAAGTTATATAGTGCTCTTTCGCATCCTGTGGATGTCCCACAGAGCTTCACAACCCATTAATTACTTTTTTTTTGTACGTGTAGCTATTTGTTCTGTAGGCAAACAAGGCAGCCAGCAAGATCCCACAAACTGTACATGAAATGAATGGCGGGTCAATCTGTCTTTTTGATGGTGTTGCTTGAAGGAGGAAGGTTGGCCAGGACACTGGGAGAACTTGCTGCTGTTCTTTGAATACTGTGATAGGATCTTTTACATCCACCTGAACAGGCAGACAAAGCCTCGGTATAACATCTCATCTGAAAGACGGCACCTCCAACAATGCAGCACTCCCTCAATACTGCACTGAATTGTCAGCCTAGATTATGTGCTCAAGTCTTGGAGTGGGGCTTGAACAGACAATCTTCTGATTTAGAGACGAGAATGCTACCAACTGAGCAAAGGTGACATGATGGCATATGCTTTCTGGCTCTGTCTGCTGGTTTTTTGGTGGAGCAATGGCAGATGGTACTGAAAATGTGCTCGGAGACACGCTCCGCCAGATAACTGCCTTTTCCCTTTACCAGAGGGCAGTCCCGTGGCACAAAATGTGCCCAACCATACATGGGCAGATGCATGCAAATTATATATGGAAATGAAGGGAACACAGCCTGCATCATATTTGTCACCATTTGCCCTGATGGGACACTAGACACAGAAGTTGCCGATCAGGCACCAAGCATTCTAAGGTCAGCAGAGGGATCCTCGCGGCTTCAGCGAAAGAGGGGCCTGTGAAAGTGTTATCAGAGAGTGGCCATGCACATGCTTCAACAGCAAATTAAAAAATCTTCAGGTAGCTCGGCAACTGCTTCTTTCTCCTCCTGCGGCAGGTCCCTAACGTATGCTGCAGCAAGTCTCAGTCCCCGCCTTGGTGGACCCATCCCCCGGGCAGAGGCCAGAGAGTTTGCTGCCACCTGTAAATTAACCAGGGAAATACAGCTGAGGTTAGGGGCATATGGAAGGCTTGCGCTGCTCGAGATGTCCCCCCCACCACCTCCCCAATTGGAAAGTCTAAGTCAATGGCTGCTTCAAAAGCTTGATCTATGAAAGTGGATGATATGGGTGCCTGTATTCTCTAAGCACAACCTGAAGAACTAGCAGCTTTCTTGGCTCATCAACTTCAAGTCTTCCTGTCAACTGTTACGATCTAGCTGAGTGGAAAACAGAAATTATTGCGCTCATCTAGAAAAAAGGATGAAAGCCAAACCCTGATAACTACCGACCAGTATCACTCTTGCCCATCATATCAAAGCACATGGAAACAATAATGAATAAGGAAGTGTTGTCATGTTATGTTCACATGCAATTTGCAATCTGCTTGCCATTTAGCTTATGAATTTGTCAACCCTTTGGTTGAAAAATGGAGCAATTCACCCTATATGAGTCAAAAGAAAATAAAACTGCAAATGTTGGAAATATGAAATAAAAATGGAAAATGCTGGGAATACAAGCAGACTCATGAGCAACTGCAGGAAGTTCATCTTAATGTCACAAGTATAGAGCCTATTTCAGAGTTCTGATACCCAAAAATTATCCTATCATTTCTCTTTTAAGATGCTGACAAACCTGCTGTATATTTATAGTATTGTCTGTTTTAATTACAATGGTAGAGCAGTAGCCCCTAATAATTTCTAGAACATTAAATGTGAGATAACAACTTGACCTCATTGAGAAATCAGTTTCTTGAAGCGTGACACAGCTGTCGAACTAGACACACAATTTTACCAAAGGATAAAACACAATAATAACTATGTACGGGGCCCTTTGGTAATTCATGCTTGCACTCAATACGTTTTTGCAGATATCACCAAAAGTGAGATTGTTTTCTTTGCTGTTAGCACCATCCTTGACAGATTGGTGTTCTCCATCTGAAAGACAAGCAATACATGAATCTGCAGGCAGAGAGAAATAATATTATTGATAAACAGTGTGGAGAAAACCAAATCAAGAATTCTGGTAATGAAGAATGACCATGATGTTTCTCTCCTACCTCTAGTTTCTAAAGGTAGTGAGCGCTCTTCAGTGACAGGCGTTCAGCTATGTGGCTTGTTAATCAAAGCTGACCTGCAATGGGGAAAACAAGTTGTAAATATGGCTAGAAAATCTGGTCAAAGAATGGGATTTTTCAAGAAAGCTCATCCTTAAGTGCTACTATAAGTATCTTCAATCTTCAAAGCCTTTGTTTGCTAGTAGTGGAATATAATCATCTTAAAGGGCAGATCGCAGAGAAAGTTCAATGTTTCCTTCCAGATTCAGTACAGAAAGTGTGGAGACCAGTGAATTTGAAGAAAATGGCTTATTTCATGCCAGACTCCATTCTGACAGCATTAAAGAGATGTGCGTGGGTTGTCAGCCTTCCCCAATATTATAATTAGAGTCTGTAGAACTCCCTCCTAAACACTGTTATCTCCTGAAACTCTATCCCCTGTATATAGATGTTCAAATACAGAATGAAGCACTTGCTGAACCAGGGTTGTTGTACCCTCACACCATTGGAAAACTTGCTGTTTGTCTATTGGTACTGCAGTTCAATTCCTTCAAGGTTTCCTGTGTTTCTCCCTGTCATGCCATGTAATATTCAAGAAAAAAACTAAAAAATTATGCTGGCAAGCAAAAGCAGAATAAAGGGGAAAAATGAAACAAAATGGAACTCCCCCTCTTCACAAAGTAACGAATGAAACAGAATCGACACATTTTAAAAATTAAAAAAGTAAATAAAATACTGTACCTAGGAAAGCAGTTTGGTAGTTTTAGTCCAGAGGACCAGCGGTCAAATGATAGGAATTAGGCCCAAATGTGCAGTTGCGCACTGATCTCATTTGTTTTTCTCTTTTGCTACTAAACCTAGATGGAACACAAAGTTTAAATCAAATTGTTCAGCAACTTCAGTTCTTGCCCCACTAAATGGAAGGTGCAGCCTCCTAAGTCTCAACATTCCTGTGGTGCAATGACATCACCAGGTGAATTACTAGTTCCACAGTTACTGGGTTTTTTTGGGAAATGTCTTTACATGTCCTCCTGAATACTATGAGAGCCTGGTAAATAAAACATGCCACATATTTCTGTAAGATTTTTCTTCAGTTCTCTAAACATACTGAGTGGTGTCACTGTCAACCACATGACTCATGAGCACAGAGCGAGTTATAGTGGGCAGGATGTGAGTAAACCACTGGACCCCATTATGTATTCTTTATTTCCAGTTTCCTTGCTTCCCCATGTCTTTTGAAACCATTTAGTCCTTAGTGAGGAATGGTTCCCTAGGCACTAGTCACTCTCCAGTAACTTGCCCAAGAGACCTTGGTCCATTATCCATGTGCGACTCTTGACAGTGAATGTTGGTAAGCTGTTTGGCCATAGGTGGCATCATAATTGAGCCAGATCCTGTGTTCACCCAGTATCCACGCATAAGTAATTCCAGCAGGGGTTGCTAGTTAGCAGTCAGGAGCAGGAACCTTATCTGACTTTCTCTTCCATAATCCAGGAGCACTGAGACCAATTGTTGCACTCTTACTGCCATGCTGGCTAAGATCAGCTAACTAAATGGACACGAGGGAATTAATCTGGGACCTTACAGATTGGTACAGCTCCTCACAGGATAAGCTCACCATATATCATATATGGAGCCTCTGTCATATAAAATACATGGACAATAAGGTATTTTAAGCATTGTTAAAATGTTTTCATTTTATTGCCATCTTTGAGTGCATTACTGTTTCATTGTGGAGTGCCTTATACAATGATGCATATGTCTGATGTTCGCATCAATGGATTTGATGCATTTGGCAGCCACATGTTATCACAAGTCATTAATGTGCTACAAAAGAAGTTCTAGTTGTTCGTGATTTTAGATTTTCAGCAGTTGCAGTGTTTCTTTTTATCTCTGGCGGTTATTTGTGAGAACCATAAACCATTGAATGTAAACGACTCATCTAGAATGCAAACACATGGTAAAAATAAGAATCATATTGGAATATTTGAAAAGGATAATCTTGTCTGAGACCCTGAACAAAATTTCCAATCACTCCATGCTGCTTTGGGGAAGTCCCAAGTAGCGAAGGGGAGAAAGCCAGAAGGGTCCTACTAGGGTTGCTCTTGTGCACCTCCTAGTGGCCAGTTCAGAAGAGCATTGTCAGAGGCTAGAGAGCAGGACACCTGGCTATCCCCTTAGCTGTGAGCATGGTAGAGAGACACCAAGGAAAAGGGAGGAAAACACCTTAAAACTGGAAACCTTATATTCAAAAACTGAGATAAGTACAAGATGCAGTTATGTAAACTTAAATAACACTCATTTGATGTAGACTGGTGATTTATAATCATGAGCTTGTATCTCTACTGAGGTACCACAACAGATTTAAGTGAAAAATTGGCATAAGCAAGATTTGTTGCTTTGTTTCACTTTTTCAACCACCATATGATTTTTTTTTATTTTAACATTTTTAATTGTTAAAAAAATAATAATTTGTTTTGCCATTTCTGGGCCACTTTAAATGGCACCTTTATTTGTCACCCTGCGCTCTCAGTAAACCCATGCTGGTAAAGCCAGGCAAAATCAATGAAGAAAAGTAAATATTCCTGTAAAGCCGATGTTTGTTATTGACTAATAATCTGTTGTGTAAGCAGTAAAACAGGATTACTGAGACTGAAGCACTCACATCATGGCTGATCTACAAACTGCACCTGTGGCACTTAGAGTTACATCGCCAGCATTCCAGGTCCATGATGCACATATACTTGCAATCATTTGTAAAGCAGAGTGTTATTCTGATTATTTCTCTAACAAGGATACAGGAGACTTCAAAATTATTTGAATAAATTAAACTTTGCATCTTTTTATTTAGTGTTCTGATGTGGACTAATTCATATTACCTACGGATTGTATTATTTCAAATTATTATTTTGAAATAATTTCTCCCAGGTGTCCTGGCCAATATTTATCCCTCAACCAACATCACTAAAACTGGTAATTATCACATTGCTGTTTGTGGGAACTTACTGTGCACAAATTGGCTGCCGCGTTTCCTACATTACAATAGTGACTACATTTTAAAAGTACTTAATCGGCTGTAAAGCGCTTTGGGACATCCTGAGGTCACGAAAGGTACTATATAAATGCAAGTTTTTCTTTCTTTTCTTACAAGGTCTTGTCCAAAATACTGAGTAACTAGTGGAACGGAAGTTAATCTGATTCATATGCTTGCAGCAATTGTCCTGATGTAACATTTTTGGATACTAAATACTTCAGAGGTGGAATTTCCTCTCTGCTCTGGCTGTAGCAAAATTGTAAATACATTCCTTATAAACAGCTTTATCATTTTAATACTTAGCGCATTGAGAAATCATTTTTTTTAAATGTTAAGATTATTGCAGCTTGTACAAATGAGGTTTAATTATAATTGTGTTTTTTTTAACTAACCACTTATCTTAGGTTAACACACCCAGCAAATTTCTTCATCCTGCTGGTCCTGCCTTTCATCTCCCCATTATTTTCTGTACCATTTGCAGCCACTTGCCCAGTTTCCTGCAAGATGAGAGCTGTCAAGCACGAAGTTCCCTACAGTTCCTCTGTCTCCACCATATCCTGCTGATTAACTATTGATTCACATGCCTTCAGATCCCTGGGTGGATCTGGCCTTCTCCCTCGACCAACTCCCTATCTATATCTCCAACTTCTCACCTCTGGGCGTGAGCAATGACACATCATGACCACCTGGTCTTTCTGACTCCAACCACAAATAAACAAGCCAGCTTCCATCACGCAGCTATCAAAAGCTCCATCTCAGATGGTGCATTAGCGAGGAGAGAAGGGGTGCTAATTGATTCTTCACATATCATCACCTGCTGTTTGCTTGATTCACTTATGTTGCTGTAAACCTGTGTGTCTTCTGAATCAGGAGAGCAGAGAAACCGTCACACAGAAGTTTGAAGTTAGTTGAGAGGATGACAGATGCTGAAGTATTGACGGCTTTCTTTTTTGCTCATTTAAATCTATCAAGTTGCTGTTAGCTGCATCTGTTCAGGCAGATCCTGTGTGCATTCTGCTGGTGTGGTACCTGTTTATAATGTGCTACTTGCTGCAGAAGTAACATGATGAAGAAGCAAGGATAACACCAAGTTTTTGGCACAAAATGTAATTTCCAGTATTTTCAGATTGCCACACCCTGTTCTGCAAAAGCCTATTCTCTTTCCCTTGGTCGACAAGACATCTTGGCTTCCTAAACAAATTCGGCTAACCTATGATTTTATATGCTTATGCTGATTGAGAGGCAGAATAATCAGTAGGCAATGATTAGAATCAAGCTTGAATTTTCAAAGAAAGGACCAGGATAAAGTAATTATGAAAATGTAAACTGAGGAAGGTCATTTAGGTTGTAGGATTCATACTATTGATCTAAAAAAAAACCATGAAAAGAAAATAACCTCACACTCTAAACCACGGTGTGGTAAAAAAGCTACACAATCAGGTGATCTGTTTGAAAAATCACTTTTGAAAAATATTTATTATTGATTAGAACCACGAGAAGTATTTAGCAAAAAAAGTAGCAAAAAAAAGTGTTCCAAGTGTAACGGGGGTAATTTTCACCTTCACCGCCTGGGCAGTAATTTGGCAGAGCCGATCGACCGCCTCTTATAGAACCTGCCCCATTGTCTCCCCATTAAAAGGTTCTGTAATGTGCTCCACCAGATGACTGACCAGGTGGTAAAGCTGAACATTACCCCCAATCTGTTTAGACGGATATTTTTGCATGTGTATTTCCCATGCTATTCACCATCTTAGCTGTTTTCATGTCCTTTTGTTCATTGATATTGGATATCATGCAGCTTTTTGCAAAAAACTTGCTTGCTGTCCACTCAACCCATCAACTCCACTCTGTGATGAAGTTAACACTCCTGATTCTTGACTTAGAGTTGGCCTGTACTGTACATTCTCTGATGTTGGCAGATCGCGAGCCTTTACTGTCCCTATGTGCAGACCAGCACTGTAAGTTACATTGAGTTACATTGAATCTACAAAACAGAAACAGACCATTTGGCCCAATTTATGCTCCATACGAGTCTCCTCCCACCCCTCGTCATCTAACTCTATCACCATATCCTTCTATTCCTTTCTCCCTCATGTGCTTATCTAGCTCCCCCTTAAATGTATCTACGCTTTTTGCTTCAACTACTCCTTGTGGAAGCGCATTCCACATTCTTACCACTCTTTTGGTAAAGAAATTTCTCCTGAATTCCCTATTGGATTTATTAATGACTATCTTATATTTATGACCTCTAGTTTTGGACCCCACGACAAGTGGAAACATTTTATTTACATCTACTCTATCAAACCATTTTATTATCTAAAAGACCTCTATCAGGTCATCCCTCAGCCTTCTCTTTTCAGCCTTTCCTGATAAGTATATCCTTTCACTTCTGGTATCATCCTTATGAATCTTTTTTGCTCCTTCTCCAATGCCTCTATATCCATTTTATAACATGGAGACTAGAACTGTGCACAGTACTCCAAGTATGGTCTAACCAAGGTTCTATACAAGTTTAACATAACTTCTCTGCTTTTCAATTCTATCCCTCTAGAAATTAACCCCAGTGCTTGGTTTGCTTTCTTTAATGGCCTTATTAACCTGCGTCACTACTTTTAGTAATTTGTAAATGTTTACCCCTAGATCCCTTTGCTCCTCTATCCCATTTAGGCTCTTATTATCCAAGCAGTACGTGGCCTCTTTATTCTTCCTAACAAAATACACCACCTCACATTTGTCTATATTGAAATTCCTTTGCCAATTACACGCCCATTCTGCAAGTTCATTAATGTCTTCTTGTATTTTGTTGCATTCTTCCTTTGTGTTCACTACACTCCCCAATTTGGTGTCATCCGCAAATTTTGAAATTGTACTTCTGATTCCTGAGTCCAAATCGTTAATGTAAATTATGAACAACAGTGGTCCCAGCACTGATCCCTGTGGAACACCACTTCCCACCTTTTACCAATCTGAGTAGCTACCCTTAACCCCTACTCTCTGTTCTCTGTTTTGTAGCCAGATTGCAATTCATTCTGCTACCTGTCCTCTGACTCCACATACTCCAACCTCAGTCATGAGTCTATAATGTGGTACCCTATCGAAGGCCTTTTGAAAATCCAAATATATTAAATCGACTACATTACCCTTTTTCACTCTTTCTGTAACTTCTTCAAAGAATTCAATAAGGTTGGTCAAGCATGACCTTCCCTTTTGAAATCTGTGCTGATTATTCTTTATTATATATTTTCGGTTTCTAGATGTTTTTCAATTACATCTTTGAGTAAAGATTCCATTATCTTTCCTACCACCGATGTTAAGCTAACTGGTCTATGGTTCCCTGGACTTGTTCTATCTCCCTTTTTAAATATAGGAATCATATTAGCTGTCCGCCAGTCCACTGGCACTATTCCCTTTTCTAATGAGTTTTTATAATATGTAATAATGCCTCTGCTATATCTTCCCTAATTTCTTTTAATATGCTTGGATGCAATCCTTCTGGACCAGGGGGTTTTATGCTCCCTAAGTTTAATTAGTTTATCAATTATCTCCCCCTTTTCTATGTTAAATATCTTTATATCATTTTTGTTCTCTTCTTCTAATGTCTTGCCCACTTTGTTAGTCTCCCTGATAAATACTGAGGCAAAGTTATTATTCAATATTTCTGTTATTTCGCTGTCATTACCTGAGAGTTTATCTTGTGCATCCGTTAGTGGCCCTATCCCTATTCTGATTTTTCTTTTGTTATTTAGATGTCTGTAGAATACTTTACTATTTTTATATTCCCTGATGATTGAATCTCGTAGTGCCTCTTTGCTTTCATATGTGTTTTTTTGACTTCTTTCCTAACCTCTTCGTATTCCCTTTCGTCATCTTCTCTTTTATTGTCCATGTTTTTAGAGTATACCTTTTTCTTTAGTTTCAATTTTACTCTTATCTCTTTATTCATCCATGGTGTTTCATTATTGGCTAGTTTGTTCTTGGTTTTTAGAGGAATATATTTCTCCTGAACGCTACTGATTACCATTTTATATATTTCCCACTGCTGTTCTATCTCTTTGTCAAAATTTTTTCCAGTTTACCTTACCTAGATCCATTCTCATCCCCTCAAAATTAGCTTTTTATCAATTTACTACTTTGATCTTTGTCTTACTTATGTCTTTCTCAATTACTATTTTAAACTTTACTATTTTATGATCGCTATTGCCTAAATATTCCCCTAGACTTACTTCTATTATCTGCTCTGGTTCATTTCCCATTACTGGATCCAGCAGTGATTCCTCTCTGATTGGGCTTCTTACATACTGGGTAAGAAAGGAGTCCTATACACACTGTACAAACTCCATTCTCTTTTCTCCTTTCCCTGCCTCTTCTTGCCAGTTTATTTGAGGGTAGTTGAAATCTCCCAAGATTATTATTCAATGTCATTTACTCATTTCATAGATTTGTCTACATATTTCTTCCTCCACTTCCCTTCTACTATTAGATGGACTGTAGAATACACCTATTAATGTGATCGATCCCTTCTTATCCTTTGTCTCAATCCATATGGATTCTGTCTCTATCTTAATGTTACTTATGTCCCTTTTTTCTATTGCCATTATGTTGTCTCTAAATAGTACAGTTAACCCACCCCCTACCTTCCCTATCCTTTCTAAATACGTTATATCCTGCAATATTTAACTGCCACTCCTGTACTTTATGTAACCGTGTTATCCCTACTACATCTGGCTCCTCGCTATGGATTATTGCCTCCAGTTCCCACATTTTGTTTCGGATGCTGTGCACATTATTGTACAGGCAATTTAATATTTTTTTATTAATTGTTCCCCTTACTTTATTTTTAACAGTCATGTTATATTTATGTGCTATAACTGTATTTGTTGCCTGACAGTTTATGTTACCCTTATTCCTTTCCTTGGTCTGACTTTTCTCTCATCTCCTATGTCTTTTATCTTCAGACTTTTGCTAGTTTCATCAGCATTCTCCTTAGTATCGACACACATTCAAAAAAATTAAATGACTTTGGGCCCGATATTAGGAGGGCGGTGGGTTGGCAGCGGGGGGTAACGCGCCCAGTGAAATCGGGGTGCTTCGCATGCAATCGCAGCTTGATTGAAGGTACTTACCTGGTCTTCCGGGTTCCCCACTGCTGAGCTGCGCGTCGGGCGGGCTGCGCATGCGCAGTAAGCTCTGTCAGCTGGAGGAGCTCTATTTAAAGGGGCAGTCCTCCACTGACAGATGATGCAAGAAATAGCAAAAATTACAGCATGGAGCAGCCCAGGGGGAAGGCTGCTCCCAGGTTTAATGATGCCTCACTCCAGGTATCATTAGATGGGGTGAGGATGAGGGTGAGGACAGAGATCTTCCCCCCGGCGGGCGGGAGGAAGCGGCCTGCCTCTGCCACCAGGAAGGCCTGGCTCGAGGTGGCAGAGGAGGTCACCTGCACCACCAACATATCGGGCACCTTCATACAGTGCAGGAGGCGCTGCAATCACCTAAGTAGGTCAGCCAAAGTGAGTACACTTTCTCATTCCCCTACACTCTGTCTGCCACATCACCACCCCCACCCCACATCTCGTTCTGCACTGCCAACACTACTCTGTCACATCACCCCTCATACCCACTCAAACCTCATCCTCATCTTACCTGCACTTACTCACCTCGCCAGTACTCATCCCGCCACTACCACTCAACCCAATCCTCATACAATCTCATGGCTCTATCTCATACTCACCCTCTCGTGCATCTCTTTCACAGTCAGCCTCACTCAACCTGCCAGTACCTGTGCTGCAGCCACAGGGCATGCATCACATATGTACAGTAGGAAGCGTAAGGCAAACGTGTCGTGAGCATGAAGGGGATGCACAAGGGTGTTTGAGGGTCTGTCATGGTTTTTACTTATATTTAATTTCTGATCAACTCACATTACATATCATATTGGCACCACTACTGCGAATCTTATCTGGTTTGTGCAATAATGCCCTTTCCTGAGGATCACAATGAAGACCCACAACTGATGCCACCCATTGTGTCACTGCAGAGTGGGTGTAGGTGTATTTGCAGGGCTCTTTTGTGCAAACGACTGAGAGGCGTCGGCGATGTCCCCGGTGGCACCCTGGAAGGATGCGGAGGAGAAGTTGTTGAGGGCAGTGGTGACTTTGAGAGCGACAGGTAAGAAGATGGTGCTCGGGCCAACCGGGAGCAGCTCGGCATGAAGGAGGCTGCAGATGTCCACGACTACATGTCGAGTGACTCTGAGCCTCCGTGTGCACTGCTGCTCGGAGAGGTCCAGGAAGCTGAGCCTCGGTCTGTGGACCCTGTGGCGAGGGTAGTGCCCTCTGCGACACATCTCTCTCTGCAGTTGCCCTCCCTCCTGCTGTGCAGGTGGATGTGTCACAGCACTGTGTTGTGGAGCTCCACGTGTCAGAGGTGGACGGCGTGGCCGGCGAGGCTGGTGATGCTGTTCGCCCTCCGAGGAGGTCATGACTGCAGATACGGCGGCCCCCATCCGAAAGATGTACATTTGAGGGGGTCCGCAAGGTAGGTACATGTCTCTGGACCCCGGGGTAAGTGTGCAACTTGGTGAATTTTCTTGTCAGGAGGAGGGTGGTGGAGGCCAAACTTTGTCCCAAGTGACAGAGTGGCCTCCTGCAATGTGTGAGGGTCTCCCCCCCAACCTGTCAAATGGACCTTTGCAGCTGCCACAGGCTGACGGCTGCAACACGTCCATTTCAACTGGGAGTGTTTCCCCCAGTATGGGAAACAGTCCCAGTTTTCTCTAAAATCCCACCCCTCCTCACGTAATCCCTTAATCAGGTCTGTTAATGACCTGAAATAGCAAGATAAATACTGTCAAGTGGCACCCTGCCGGCTTTAATTGCCTGCGGGAGTCCCACATGCGGGGGCGGCCCGTCTGTGGGGAACCCGGAAGTGGGCAGGTTGGAGCCGGGCTCCGGACCCGCTCCGGGATTCCCCGATTTTCCGAGCCCCCCCGCCAGGAACGCACCCGATAGCGGGTGCTAAAATGAAGCCCTTTGTGTCTGCTCCTGTTGCGTGATTTTAAACAGACTGATTTCTTTCAGTGAAGCTCTCCATTCTGAGAAATTCTGGTTCTGGAGCACTGCAGCTTTGATGGACCCAAAGTCCCATTTCCCTATTGCAAATCCAAATAACATAGTGGGTCATTTTGAACTGATTGGTGCAGCAAAAAACCCGTCTGATTTTCCTTCCCATTGATTACAGTCAGGCGGATTCTGTAACGGGAGCCCACTACACACCATCAGTTCGACACTCCAGCGGTCAGCTGATAATTACCCATCTAATGTGTGGAAATGTAGATCTATATTCCATCCATGTACACTAGCATTTTCACCTTGACTGGCCATGCGCTTGTGTGTATAATCTGCATTTGTTCAGCCTGGATGAGTTGGAAATAAAAGTATATGCTTTTAAAATGTTAAAAGGATTTGATAGGGTAGATACAGAGAAACTATTTCCTTTGATGGGAGAAATCAAGAACAAGGGGACATAGTCTTAAAATTAGAGCCAGGCCATTTGGGAAGGAAATCAGGAAGCACTTTTTCACCCAAAAGATAGTAGAAATCTGGAATTCTCTCATCCAAAAGGCTATGGATGCTGGGACAATTAGAGCTTTCAAGGCTGAGATTGACAGATTTTTGTTAGGTAAGGGTATCAAGAGATATAGAGCTAAGATAGGCAAATAGAGTTGCGGTACAGATCAGCCATGATCTAACTGATTGGCTCGAGGGGCTGAATGGCCTACTCGCGTTCCTATGTTCCTAAATAAATGATGAAATATGCAGCAATCTCCCCAGATGACTCAGTGGGCTAATACACGTGGTCTGTGCTGAGCTAGCTGATCTGAGTCAGGGTCATTGGGCTCGATGTTACCAGGGCTGCGGGGGGTCGATTGCGCGCCCGGTGAAATCAGTCTGCCCCGCGTGCGATCGCAGCCTAATTGGATCCACTTACCTGTTCTTCCGGGTTCCCCGCTACTGATCTGCGCGTCGGGCGGGCTGCGCATGCGCAGTAAGCTCTGTCAGCTGGAGGAGCTCTATTTAAAGGGGCAGCCCTCCACTGACTGATGCTGCAACAAATAGGAAAAATTACAGCATGGAGCAGCCCAGGGGGAAGGCTGCTCCCAGTTTAATGATGCCTCACTCCAGGTATCATTAGATGGGGTGGGGAGGAGGGGGAGGACAGAGATCTTCCCCCCGGCGGGCGGGAGGAAGCGGCCTGCCACTGCCACCAAGAAGGCCTGGCTTGAGGTGGCAGAGGAGGTCACCTGCACCACCAACATATTGCCCACCTGCATACACTGCAGGAGGCGCTGCAATGACCTAAGTAGGTCAGCCAAAGTGAGTACACTTACTCATTCCCCTACACTCCATCTGCCACATCACCGCCCCCACCCCACATCTCGTTCTGCACTGCCAACACTACTCTATCATATCACCCCTCACACCCACTCAAACCTCATCCTCATCTTAACTGCACTTACTCACCTCGCCAGTACTCATCCCGCCACTACCACTCAACCCAATCCTCATACAATCTCATGGCTCTATCTCATACTCACCCTCTCATGCATCTCTTTCACAGTCAGCCTCACTCAACCTGTCACTCCCTGTGCTGCAGCCACAGGACATGCATCACATATGTGCAGTAGGAAGCGTAAGGCAAACATGTCGTGAGCATGAAGGGGATGCACAAGGGTGTTTGAGGGTTTGTCATGGTTTTTACTTATATTTGATTTCTGACCAACTCACATCACATATTATATTGTCACCACTACTGCCACATCTTTGCGAATCTTGTCTGGTTTGTGCAATAATGCCCTTCCCTGACGATCACAATGAAGACCCACACCTGATGCCACCCATTGTGTCATTGCAAAGTGGGTGTAGGTGTATTTGCAGGGCTCTTTTGTGCAAACGACTGAGAGACGTCGGCGATGTCCCCGGTGGCACCCTGGAAGGATGCGGAGGAGATGTTGTTGAGGGCAGTGGTGACGTTGACAGCGACAGGTAAGAAGATGGTGCTCGAGCCAGCTGGGAGCAGCTTGGCATGAAGGAGGCTGCAGTTGTCCACGACTACATGTCGAGTGACTCCAAGCCTCCGTATGCACTGCTACTCAGAGAGATCCAGGAAGCTGAGCCTTGGTCTGTGGACCCTGTGACGAGGGTAGTGCCCTTTGCGACGCATCTCTCTCTGCGGTTGCCCTCCCTCCTGCTGTGCAGGTGGATGTGTCACAGCACTGTGTTGTGGAGCTCCACGTGTCAGAGGTGGATGGCTTGGCCGGCGAGGCTGGTGATGGTGTTCGTCCTCCGAGGAGGTCATGACTGCAGCTACGGCGGCCTCAATCCAGAAAATGTACATCTGAGGGGGTCCGCAAGGTAGGTACATGTCTCTGGAACCCGGGGTAAGTTTGCAAGTTGGTGAATTTGATTGTCAGGAGGAGGGTGGTGGAGGCCAAACTTTGTCCCAAGTGACAGAGTGGCCTCCTGCAATGAGTGAGGGTCTCCCCCACCCACCTGTCAAATGGACCTTTGCAGCTGCCAGTTGTTTCTAAAATCCCACCCCTCCTGACATATTCCCTTAATCAGGTCTGTTAATGACCTGAAATACCTAGGTAAATAGTCTCAAGTGGAACCCCGCTGGCTTTAATTGCCTGCGGGAGTCCCACATGCGGGGGCTGCGCGCGCACGTCGGTGCATCTGTGGGGAACCCGGAAGTGGGCGGGTTGAAGCCGGGCTCCTGACCCGCTCCAGGATTCCCTGATTTTCGGAGCCCCCCCCGCCAGGAACGCACCCGATAGCGGGTGCTAAAATGGAGGCCATTGTGTTGCACTACAATTAGCCTCAACATTTCCCTGCCAGGCCAAGGAAGGAAAAAATCAGCCAAGTTCTTACTCCTAATTGCCATCCAGTGGTGCACATGTAAACATTGAGTGAGGACAGGTTTGAGCTCAGATATAATGCATTCTATGATCAAATATTGTACTAACACACACCATCCAGGCTCAAGCATAAAGAATGAATATTCGGGCAAAGATCGATAACATGACCTTTGAGTCAATCTCATGGTTGGGTGAAAAAAGTGCAAATTGATTGTGTTTGCATGATGCACCTGATTTCCTATCAACTGTGGGCAAATAGACCTGAGGGAACCGAGCAAGATCTGTATACACACTGAAAGTGGGACTTCAATAAAAAAAAACATTTTCTGGCAGAAATAAGCCCCAGAACACATTGAAATAAAGCCCACTTCCTGATCCCTGTGGAAAATTTATCTATAAGAACTTGAGTAAAAATAATCTGTTGGGGGTAACTTGCATCATGTGCACATTTCAGAATAATGGCCATAACTGGAGCCAAACTGTGCATGAAATTCATTTCAATATTTAAATTGCCTTATTAATTGTGCACGGTGCGCATGAGGCAAAAATGGAATTTCTGCACACCGTTTATATCGCTGAATGTGTGTCTGTGAAAACAGAAGGGAAGATTTCACCAAGCATCTGTTGTACAGCCCAAATATAAATCTAATTTCTTAAAGGGGCAGGTACAAAAATATATAAGTAGTTTCTTTTTCAGTAATTATATAAAGTATGCTGTATTCATTCCCTTGATGTCTCAGTGAGTTAAGCCACTGAGTAGCTGCCACATAGACTAGGAAAATCCCAGATTTGACCCTTGGCCTGTATTGAGTTAGTTGATCGCAGATGGGATGTTGTAGGGATGCTACAAGTGACCTCGGTGTCCCTGGGCTAGGAAGGGGAAAATTAACCAGGGCTTCTGTGCCTGATTGTTATCCACTGATTCCTTCTAGACGTATGCATGTGTGTATGCTGGGTGATGGCAGTGTTGGCCCTGGCTGTGTGGTCTCAATGGCTGAATAATCAGTTAACACTCACTAACACATGAATAATGGCCACTTGGGTGAACTACTATAAGGTAGTACCCCAATTTGGACTTAGTCCCATCAGGAGAAGAAGTGAAGGGAGAAAATGTTTCAGAAAAGGGAGCTAAGAAACAACGGCCTTATATTTGAATATTGTTTATTGTTCACATCTCTGTTAAATCATTGCATGATGCATAGAAGCACGTCTAAAGATATTAAATCTAAATCTACTGTAACAAAGGGCTTGCATAATAAGACTGCTGCTTCCATGGTTTACAAATATGATCCCGTTTACAAGTGGTAATCACAGGAAAGCTTGCAATATGGGAGTTAATCAAACATATTACGTTATTCATTTGTTTCAGAAAATTATATAATCAATTTGTTAAAATTTGTCGAATTGTAGTGAAACAAAATGGTTAACTTTGTGCTAGTCAAGGTGAGAGATATCAGTTCTAGGAAACATTTTAGGTTCACAGTGCCACCATCAAGCACCCCCAGGTCTGGTATAGTATAACCAGGTCCCTCTGCACTGCACAACAATATGCCTGAACCCTAACCTCAAAAGAGCAATCCCCTTCTTTACCAACATAGATGTTTCCATTTCCTACACCAGGCATCCTATGGCCTCTCTGAGACATTGCCCTTTTGTGCCAAATTAGGGCCAGTTTTGTACTTTGGACACATAAACCTCTAGGAACTGGGTTGATAGTGTCCAAGCTCATTTAACGTAAGGATTTTTTTCCCTAAGTACAAATTCCTTTATTTAGTCCCCAGGCCCTTCGTCTCCTCTGGGCCATGCATCATCGATGGCAAAAAGATTGGCATGTGGCCTGCTCCTGGGCCTCTGCCAATGTGATTCTTGAGTGAGAGCAGACAACGGATGCCTCTACATCTGATTTTCCCTCCGCTCTGCAGGGATACACCAGATTCTTGCTCGGTGACTCCCCACAGCAATATGGCTGAGATCAGCAGCACAGTTAGCTGGGGGAATAAATCTCTGTCTCTCATTATCCACTCCTGTTCCAGTAGGCTGCATCATCACACCTCCTGCAGAGCAAGAGTTTATAACAGGCAAGCTGCAGATTGTCTTGAGCCTTTAATATGATTAGAAAGCATTAGATTCACTTTATTCTCTCTATGCAATCAAAGAGGAAGCATTTACAGTTATTTACATTTCTCATACTCATATATTAGAAATGTACAGCAGCAAAAGTATTTTGGAGGAGTTACATTCTAGAAAACATTATGAAAGCTGCAAAGGAAATTCAACACTTTGAGGGCTCGATTTTCGCACCCCCGAGCGGGTGCGTTCGTGGTGGGGGGGCTGCATAAATCGGGGATTCCCGGGGCGGGTCTGGAGCCCGGATCCAACCACCTCCGGGTTCCCCAGTGATGCGCTGAAATGCATGTGGGACTTCCGCCGGCAATTAAAGCCGGCGGGGTGCCACTTAAAGTACTCATTAAGGTATTTCAGGTCATTTAGAGACCTGATCAACATATCATTTTAGGAGGGGTGGGATTTTGCAAACAACTGAACTGTTTCCCGTACTTGGGGAAACACTCCCAGTTCAAATGGACGTGTTGCAGCCATCAGCCTGTGGCAGCTGCAAAGGTCCATTTGACAGGTGGGGGTGGGGAAGACCCTCACTCATTGCAGGAGACCAATCTGTCACTTTGGACAAAGTTTGGCCTCCACCACCCTCCTCCTAACAATAAAATTCACAAACTTGCACACTTACCTCAGTGTCTGGACACATGTACCTACCTTGCGGACCCCCTCAAATGTACATATTCCGGATGGGGGCCGCTGTAGCTACAGTCATGACCTCCTCGGAGGGCGAACAGCACCACCAGCCTCGTCGGCCACGCTGTCCACCTCTGACACGTGGAGTCCCACAACATAGTGCTGTGACACATCCACCTGCACAGGAGGAGGGAGGGCAAATGCAGAGAGAGATGCGTCGCAGAAGGCACTATCCTCGCCACAGGGACAGACCGAGGCTCAGCTTCCTGGACCTCTGTGAGGAGCAGTGCACAAGGAGGCTCAGAGTCACTCGACATGTAGTCGTGGACATCTGCAGCCTCCTTGATGCCGAGCTGCTCCCGGCTGGTCTGAGCACCATCTTCTTACCTGTCGCTCTCAAAGTCACCACTGCCCTCAACAACTTCTCCTCTGCATCCTTCCAGGGTGCCACCGGGGACATCGTCAACATCTCTCAGTCGTCTGCACAAAAGAGCCCTGCAAATACACCTACACCCACTCTGCAGTGACACAATGGGTGGCATCAGTTGTGGGTCTTCATAGTGATCCTCGGGAAAGGGCATTATTGCACAAACCAGACAAGATTCGCAAAGACATGGCAGTAGTGGTGACAATATAATGTTATGTGAGTTGATCAGAAATTAAATATAGGTAAACACCATCAGAAATCCTCAAACACCCTTGTGCATCCCCTTCATGCTCATGACACGTTTGCCTTACGCTTCCTACTACACATATGTGATGCATGCCCTGTGGCTGCAGCACAGGTAGTGGCAGGTTGAGTGAGGCTGACTGTGAAAGAGATGCATGAGAGTGTGAGTATGAGATAGAGCCATGAGATTGTATGAGGATTGGGTTGAGTGGTAGTGGTGGGATGAGTACTGGCGAGGTGAGTAAGTGCAGGTAAGATGAGGATGAGGTTTGAATGGGTGTGAGGGGTGATGTGACAGAGTAGTGTTGGCAGTGCAGAACAAGATGTGGGGTGGGGGTGGTGATGTGGCAGACGGAGTGTAGGGGAATGAGTAAGTGTACTCACTTTGGCTGACCTACTTAGGTGATTGCAGTGCCTCCTGCAGTGTATGCAGGTGCGCGATATGTTGGTGGTGCTGGTGACCTCCTCTGCCAGCTCGAGCCAGGCCTTCTTGGTGACAGAGGCAGGCCGCTTCCTCCTGCCCGCCAGGGGGAAGATCTCTGTCCTCCCCCTCCTCCCCACCCCATCTAATGATACCTGGAGTGAGGCATCATTAAACCTGGGAGCAGCCTTCCCCCTGGGCTGCTCCATGCTGTAATTTTTCCTATTTCCTGCAGCATCAGTCAGTGGAGGATTGCCCCTTTAAATAGGGCTCCTCCAGCTGACAGCCTATGCTGCGCTTGCACAGTCCGCCCGCTGTACAGCTTTTCAGCGCGAAACCAGGAAGCACAGGTAAGTGACTCCAATTAGCCTGCGATTGTGTGCGGAGCGCCCCGATTTCACTGGGCGCGTTACCCACACGCCCAGTCGACCCCCCCGCTGTGAATCCGCTGCCCTCCTAATATCGGGCCCCGAATGTGTAATTGTTCCAGTTCTATCGACATTTATTACATCTCTTCAAAAGTGCAGTTTGCATTTTATACAACAGGACCCTGCAGGAACACGGATATAGTTGCAATTTCTGCTCTAGTTTAGCCTAGTCTATGTAATAATACATATTAAGATCTTTTTTACAAGGTTAAAGGCATGTGATATGTTTTATCTCACATCCATAGTATTCACCAGAATTAGTCGCACCTCCAATACTCTTGCTTTAAATTGATTTTGTTTTACAGCTATTAAAATGGATAGTTTACTAAATTTAATTTAAAGGAATCATTTTTTATTTTGGCATTACTGTCTTTAACCATGATGTCATCGCACAGCACACCAACGATTGGTACCAAGTTCCATGGGGAGTGAGGGGTGTAAGAGGGACCTTCCATTTCAGAGTAAATAAAGTGGATCTGCAAATCATCTTTAAAAGCCCAAGTGATGATTTTGGTTACTCTTTCTTTCAATATTTAATGGTGAATTTAAATAAAATATTATGTAATGATGCAGCTTTAAGATATGGTAATAATAGTTTCCAGTTGACTGGGTTATGTTAGGATCTGTGCTTTTTTGCCCAACTTTTTGTTCCATTTTCACTTCAAAGAAAGTTCTTTGGCTGAGTATTTATCCACATAATTGTAATCGTTTATAATTAGAAGCGTGAAGCTTCCTGCTTTTTCTTTCCTTCAAATACCTCTCTCCACCAAAACATAAACAGCAAACACTGGAATCGCTCGGTAGGTCAGGCAGTGTCTTTGGAGAGGATAAGAGTCAATATTTCGGGTACCAATCCTTCCTCAAAAGGGCTGAGGAAGAGTTTATATCCGAAATGTCGACTCTTGCCCTCTCCACAGACGCTGCCTGACCTGCTGAGTGTTTCCAGAAGTTTCAGTATTTGTTTCAGATTTCCAACATCAGCAGTATGTTGCTTTTTGAACCTCTCTCCTCCAGCTTGCAAATGTTAATCTTGTGCAAGGTTGTTCCTATTGACATTCTTGGATCACTCATTAAGCCAAATTAAAACAGAGGTATAAATAAGCAGAAAAACACAGCCGCAAGTAAACTTAACTTGATATTTTGTGTTCCTGTTATATCCGGTGCTTGTTCAGAATTTGGAGCCAAAGCATTTGGAGGCATTGCCTCCCGTCAGTGAAAATACCCCTCGCTCAGTTATATTGGGTAGCACTTTAATAACAGAAGTTGGCAAAACACATGGCTTGGGTGGTGAAAATGCATGGCTGCTGCCAGACTGTCTGCCTCCTGCTATTATCCCATCCTTCTGCTTAATGGTTTTAAACGTTCTTACCTTAAATTAATCTTCTCTACTAGCCATCATAAAAATCATTGAAAGCATATGAAAAAAATGCAGGAAGGGGAAAAATAAAATCAGTGGAAGCATCAATGCAGTACAATTTTAATATGTAGGACAGTTAAAAATAAGAATGGTTAAAGACATTAAGCAAGAAGTGGTTGTCAAGGAGACAGATGGGGGTAGATTTTAACTTCTTGGCCTTTGCCTGTTCCAGCAGCGAAGGGGCCAGAGCCATTTTGAGGCCCGGGCCTCGCTTAAATAGAACCAGTGAGCTGTGGGTGTCAAATGGGCATCTTGATGCAGCTCTCGGGATTCAGGCCCCCCCGGTTGGTAGCATGATAAGATCTGGGGGGTGGGGGTAGAACCTCAGGGTGGCAGCAGCCCAGATTATGTTTGTGGGGCCCAGAGCTGCACTCCTGCTCCTCTGGGCCCTGCAGAAATAATTTAAAACTTACCTCTTCGGCGTTACTGCCGGTAAAATTGGTGGGAGAGTCCACGGCGCACGCTCTTACCAGTTCTGTCGCAAAATGGCAATCAGAGTCCTATGAATGTTATAGGACCCCGATTTGCATATTTAAAGGAGCCTATTGCCTAAAATGTGAGGGCTTCAGTCGCCAGCAGTAAGCCCTTGTAAAAATGGCGGCGACTAGAGCAACAGCATTAAGGGGCCGGTAAGTCTACCGACCTCATTTTGAGGTGGTTACCACTCCATTAACACCAATTCCAGCGAGTTAAAATCGGCCCCGTGATGTGGTGATGTCTTTATGTTTAGACTGGCATGAATAATTGTTGGGGCCCAACAGTATCAATAGTGACAGGGACTCTGCATTTAGTCCATTCAGGATAGATAAAACCCACCAAAAAGGGAAATTTTACTTCTTCCAAATGGACTGAACTTGCTATGCTAATAAGTCACACACACAATTGCTTTTCTTTGCCAATCCCCAGCTGTCATTTACTACCATAAATGAAGTATTCAGATTACAGTGGTGTATTTAACAAAGCCACTATTTAAGTACCCAAGGGCTAAAATTCCAACTGTATTTGTACTGAAAAAGTCAGCATGAGTACAAAATGGGAATCCAACTTTTTCATTAAAATTCTCAACAGCAGGTATTTAGCGCCTGGTATTTTAGCTTGGACATTTTCATAATAAAAATGATTGGAAACAGAAGAATCCCAACACTGCATACGCATCCAAACCAAACTAATATTTTGATATGATCTGCTTTAATTTTGGTATTCTTTGCTTTATAGTTTTGCTGGCCGAGTGGTAGAATAATTTGTTGCTTCATAATTAGTTTTTACTACAGTGGAAATTTGTGGTTAGGCCACAGTAATTTATTAGGGGGACTGACGGGGTGCAGGCAGAACATTTACAATGATGCGCACTCATTCCAAATACTGCCTTCTCTACACACTGACACACACATTTCTCTGGGGTCTGGGGCATGCTACCCTTGTAAAAATTAGCATTTTTACTTGAAGAATGGTGCATTCTACTTATTTTTTAAGCACCTTTTTATTTCACAATTGATAGATTTTTGATCTAAAACAAGGATAAACAGGTGACATTTGGATTCATCTATATTCAACATACCAACCTGACCATCACTTCTCCAAAAGCTGCTTGAAGACTTAATCTCCTGCACCCCATCGTATTCCACGGCCCACCCCTACTCACAGAGATTCAATCCCTCTAAATCTCCCACACCCCCAGGTTCACAGGGGTATTCTTGCCCTCTAACCACACCCCTAAATTCACAATGGCACTCCACTCCCTCCTCTCCCCCCATCCCCCTCCCCCCAAGCCAGGTGATCTTCTTACTGCTAGGCCCGACCGCAGCTCCTGCCTGGTGCTGCTGTTCACTCCAGCAGGGGACGACTGTGCTGCGGGCAGGAAGTCCTGATGTCCCTCAAGACCAGAAATTCCTGCTTACAGTCTATCATCAGGTACAGGCTGCAGCTGCCACTGGCGATGGGAAGAGTAAGAGGAAGCAGGACGGTAGCAATCTCCTGGCTACATCCTTTGGGGCAGCAAATCAGCTCTTACAGAATGAGCTCATGCTGCAGCCACAGATTTACTGTCCTGGGGATATGAAATGTACCTATTTGCATAAGGTGCAACCACCAAACTTATCACAATTAGTGCCACACTACGGCAGATTAGCCACAGATGCTGCAGGTGTATTAGGGCCTTTTCCCACCCTTATTTCAATAAATTCTTGAAAAAAATTGTAGTACTTTTAGCACTTCCTATTACTCTTGTTCTTTTAAACACAGGAGTGTTAATTTTCCAATTATCTCTCTTGGAGACACTAAATTTCACTGGGATAGGATTCCACGGGCACTGGCAGATCTCAGGTACCTCACCCAAGTGAGCATTCTTCATGTGTGAGCTGAGATGGCGAGTATCAGTGTGCCATTCAATGTGGGGGGCATCACAGCTAAGTCCAACCCTGTTCTCACCAGACATGCACAGTTTCCAGCAGGAAAAGAAAGGAAAAGCTGCTTTTATATTGGATTAAGTGTCAAACTAGTTCTACTAGCTCGCATCCTCTGGTTGCTGAGCAAAGCCACTTGCTGGGAGCTGGTCCCACTAATACAGCAATATAAAATGTTTTTCTTTGTTTTCATGGTGGAAAGTGTTGGGCGAGGAAGAAAGATTTGCATTTATCATAGAATCATAGAAAGGTTACAGCATGTAAGGAGGTCATTCAGCCCATCGAGTCCTGCCGGCTCTACGCAAGAGCAATCCAGCTAGTCCCACTCCCCAGCCCTTTCCCCGTCGCCCTGCAAATCTTTTCCTTTCAAGTATTTATCCAGTTCCCTTTTGAAGGCCATGATTGAATCTGCCTCCACCACCCCCTCGGGCAGTGCATTCCAGATCCCAACCACTCGCTGTGGAAAAGAGTTTTTCCTCATGTCACCTTTGCTTCTTTTGTCAATCACCTTAAATCTATGTCCTCTGGTTCTTGACCCTTCTGTCAATGGGAACAGTTTCTCTCTATCTACTCTGTCTAGACCCTTCATGATTTTGATTACCTCTATCAAATCTCCTCGCAACCATCTCTGTCCCAAGGAGAACAACCCCAGCTTCTCCAGTCTATCCACGTAACTAAAGTCCCTCATCCCTGGAATCATTCTAATAAATTTCTTCTGCACTCTTTCTAAGGCCTTCACATCTTTCCTAAAGTGCGGTGCCCAGAACTGGACACAATACTCCAGTTGTGGCCGAATCAGTGTTTTATAAAGGTTCATCATGACTTCCATACTTTTGTACTCTATGCCTCTATTTATAAAGCCCAGGATCCCGTATGCTTTTTTAACCGCTTTCTCAACCTGCCCTGCCACCTTTAACGATTTGTGCACGTATAACCCCAGATCTCTCTGTTCCTGTACCCCTTTTAGAGTTGTGCCCTCTAGTTTATATTGCCTCTCCTCGTTCTTCCTACTGAAATGTATCACTTCGCATTTTTCTGCGTTAAATTTCATCTGCCATGTGTCCGCCCATTCCACCGGCCTGACTATATCCTCTTGAACTCTATCACTATCCTCCTCACTGTAGCACCTTATTATTTCTTTCCGAACATTTGAAAGCACAAACTTTAAAGTTCAGTGACTGTTACGCATGCAAGTGTACACTTTCAAGCATGAATCACTGGATAGCAACCATATGTGGGAACCTTGGTTTATTTGTATTTCCTTCCTAGCCCAAGGACATTGAGACCAATTGTAATGTTCCCACCACTGCCCCAGCTGAGATCCACAATCTGAATACAAACCAGGAGTCCAATGACCTCCAAATAGCCCAGCATCACTCACTGATCCATTGAGGAGCTCAAAAGGTTAGTTTTAAAAGAATTTATTAAATTAAGTGATTCTTGCAAAATTGCACCCAAGTAATGCTTGTAACCACTCTTTGGTCTTGTTAAAGTTGATGTTAAAGTCTTTAGACAATTCACCCCTCAAACTTCAAACACTCAAATGAAAATAACAAGACATGTCCCAAAGAACAATGAAATTCAATCTGCTCATGCCACATGAATATTGAATATTGAATACACTCTACGGCCTAGAAATTTGAACGAGAGGGCTGCAGGGAGCACATGGGACAATTCCTACACCTGAGTGGATAGGCACTTAATATTGGGCCTTGGGCCTCAATATCATTGAACCGGCAAGCTATGGACAACTAATAGTTGTCCCCAGGCAGCTCACCAGAGAAGAGGACTCGAAGATCGGGCCACTGCACCGTCAGCAGCGGCCCTCAGGTAAGATACTGAAGGGGATCAGCAGAGAGGTGCGACTGAAAGAGGGGCATGGGTGGGGATTGGGAGAGGGGCATCAGCAACTATCAGGAAAGGGGCATCATTGGGGTCGAGAGAGGGGCGTGTTGGGATCAGGGAGGGGCATTGGTAGAGAAGGGGAGAGGGGCATGGTCGGTTCTCGGGAGAGCGGCATTGGTGAGGATTAGGAGAAGGGTATTGGTGGTGATTGAGGACGGTGGCGGCGGTGATTGCGGGGGGCGGTCAACTTCGCGATGGGATGGTGGTGAGCAGTGGCTGGCAGCAGCCTGCATGGTCTTAATGTGGGGCCAGAAGGAGCACTCCTGTTGCTCCCGGCTCCACTTTCAGGTAAGTATATTTTAAAATCTTACCATTTTGCCAGGGGTGCAGTGGTCCCTTTAAGGACCACCTGTTAGGCCGCGTGTAGACTTGGTTCTCCTGAATGGAGCTGGCGCTGGCTGCCTCAGGGCAACCCAATTTTACAGAGGGGGCCTCAAACAGGCGTTAGGCCCCTTATTTGCATATGCAAAGGGCCTAACGCCTGTTTCACGCACGGGTTCCGGACGCCTTTTTTTTGCCTATACCAATATGGCGGGTGGCACACATCTGGCTCGTAATGAGCGTATGCTTCCTGCCTGCCATATTGGAGGCTCAGAAGACTGTTTGCCACCCGAGAAACAGGCACTGCGCAAAATGGCCTATGTTTTTTGCTGTTTACATAGTACTCATCACAAAAATAGATAAAGCTGCTGCAAAAAATATTAAATTGGGCCCAATGGTGTCTTCAGATGTAAGCCAAGCAATGCATTCTGTTCCAAAGCAACAAATATAAATTTGGCGTAAAACATTTGCAATACACTGTGTTGGAGTAGGCTGATGAGTTATAGCTGCCTTTCCATGACTATTTGGAAAACTTTAGCTTAACATGCTCAGTGAAAGCCAAGAATAAACACTGGGAAGGCACTTGGCTGGCGTTAAATCATGTTTGATTTAATCTCTTAATCTTGAGATGGAAACTCTCCATTTAAAGTGAAATGGAGATTGAAAACAGCTTGCAGTTGAGGCCCATAATGTCAGATTTTCAACAAATCAGCTATCTCTATTGCATTGCACTGTAGGACTTGAAGCAATGCTTACTGAATCACATAATGGTCAAATGGGAATCAGTTCCCACAAAGTGAAATCTAACCCACACAGTAAATGTTTTATAATTTGTCTCTCCTGATTCTTAGTTGTCATAATTATGGCCTTTTCCTTTAAATGGCAGTTTCTTGTTGTGCTGGTTTGTACATTTTTGTTGCTAACCTGATTAGGATATCATGTTTACGTTATATATTGCGCAACAAATATTAGAAAGGTGGCATCAGTTTTTTTTATTCGTTCATAGGATGTGGGCGTCGCTGGCAAGGCCAGCATTTATTGCCCATCCCTAATTGCCCTTGAGAAGGTGGTGGTGAGCCGCCTTCTTGAACCGCTGCAGTCCGTGTGGTGAAGGTTCTCCCACAGTGCTGTTAGGAAGGGAGTTCCAGGATTTTGACCCAGCGACGATGAAGGAACGGCGATATATTTCCAAGTCGGGATGGTGTGTGACTTGGAGGGGAACGTACAGGTGGTGTTGTTCCCATGTGCCTGCCGCCCTTGTCCTTCTAGGTGGTAGAGGTCGCAGGTTTGACAGGTGCTGTCGAAGAAGCTTTCGAGGAACACTTGATATAAATAAGTTGGTTATGCAGATTCACTGGTTAAGATCAACTTAATTGCTGCTGCTTTGTACTTGCACAGAATACCGGCTACTGATATTGGCAACATACTGGATTGAACTGACCAAAACAAGGAACAGGCACAAGTGTATTGATGTCAGTGTTTTGTACTAATTATATATTATTTGTCCCAATATAGTATTGGAGGCAAAAATAAATTTTGCAAATGTGATGTAAGACAGAATCCATCAGCTGTTTTTTGATCAAAGAAATACAAACCTTGAATGGCAAACTAGAATGATTGTCTCTTAGTCAATGGCATCATAAAGTCTTTTTAAATTTTAAGGACTTTTATTCATGGTAACTGATTACTGGGCAGTGCAGTAAAAGTTATTACCCTTCTCTTTTACTTTGTTGCCTGATTTTTACTAATCCTGAATATTTTCTTTTCTAAATAATAGCTTAGTTTAATAATAGAAAATCATGTGCCATTTGGAGATTTTTTTTAATATAATTATTCTATTCATATTCTAACAAGCTGGATAAAATTGAGGGAAAATAAAATATTTCCTGTTCTACAATTATGATCATAGGGATTTAATTAAAATCCTGATCTTAATTTGTTGCTGAGACCTGACGTTCTCCTCTGTATACGATGGGATGAGGGAATTATGTCTGGATGAAATAATTGGAAATTGATAGAACAAAGACCAGGCCTGGCTCTTTATGAACGAACTGGACAGGCTTCACATTTGACAGCTTCTTAAGTACTGAATCCCTTACAGAATGACTTTATCTCTTTAAATCAGTTCTTATTCAATTCTAGAAAGAGGAGCCCTAAAGAATAGTTTGGTTACCAGGAGTGAGTTACATTTTTCAATTTCAGTTTCATTGTCCCTCAAACCTGGATATTCATGAACCTGAAACTGGAACTGAATTCCATTCTGAATAATCCATCCTACAGTACTAGGGAATATAGATGGACCAAATTCCCACCACCAACCCATCCAGGGATTAAATGCTTGGACTGCCTCACTAGTGACTCTTCTCCATCTCTACTGCACCATGAGAAACTGGACGCAAATCTACCACAATAATGACAAGAATTTCTAGAGGACATGGACATATACACAACAGTAGAACAAGGAAATGATACATTCTCAACCACTAGAGTGCCAGGAATTGGACACCTTTCACTAGATTAGAGGGTTTGAATGCTCCTCCCATAGTAGGTCAGCAGATATGAAAGTTCTAAATAATAGGAAAAAAATCTACTTTTGTGGCATTGACTCCAGAGACAGCAGGTGGCTGTTCACCACAAGCCACGATGGTGTGACATGTATGGCAGGACACACAGGGATGCATGCATGACATGATCTTTTAAACAGATAGATCTAGTCAAAACTTCGATCTTTAAAAACACAAATGCTGAAAATCAGTAATAAAAGCAGAAATTGCTGGAAATACACATCAGGTCTGTCACCATCTAAAATAAGGGCAAAATGAAGAGGGGAGATCATCAGGTAAAAGTTATGTGTAAAATATGCTAACTACTCGTACAAAGAAGCAGTTAATGGGTCTAATTGTCTATGAAAGGATTTTTTTTTAAACTGGGAAGAGATGAAAAATGCTGAATGATATGCAAAGGTCATTTCAGCCAGAATGCAAAAAAGGTATTAAAAACTTGAGTAAATCAACTCCATAATAGAAGGGAGCAAAGTAAAATGTGAATGGGAGAAACAAGCAAGAAAAAACTAAAGTTTAAAGTCTAACTTTAGACTAAGGTCTAACAGACCTAATTGAATTTTTTGAGGAAGTAACTAAAGTAGTGGACAGGGGAATGTCTATGGATGTAGTTTATGAGGACTTCCAGAAGGCATTCAATAAGGTTCCACGTAAGAGACTGTTAGTTAAAATTAAAGCTCATGGAATTGAAGGTAAATTATTGACATGGTTAGGAGATTGGTTAGGCGGTAGAAGATGAAGAGTAGGGATAATGGGTATGTACTCAAATTGGAAGGAAGAGACTAGTGGTGTCCCACAAGGATCTGTACTGGGGCCTCAACCATTCACTATATTTATTAATGACTTAAGATAACACAATAGAGAACCATATATCCAAGTTTGCCAATGACACAAAGATTTGTGGCATAGTAAGTAGTGTAGAAGGGAGCATAAAATTACAAAGAGACATTGATAGACTAAGTGAGTGGGCAAAACTGTGGCAGATGGACTTCAATTCAGGTAAGTGTGAGATCATCCATTTTGGACCAAAAAAGAATAGATCTGAGTATTTTTTAAATGTTGAAAAGCTAGGAA
This sequence comes from Heptranchias perlo, assembly GCF_035084215.1. Lineage (NCBI taxonomy): Eukaryota > Metazoa > Chordata > Chondrichthyes > Hexanchiformes > Hexanchidae > Heptranchias > Heptranchias perlo. The sequence continues at coordinate 31,064,335 of NC_090343.1, read as the reverse complement.
CAGTGGAGGTCCAAAGAGATTTAGGGGTCCATGTACACAGATCACTAAAATGTAGCAGTCAAGTACAAAAAATAATCAAAAAAGCTAATAGAATATTAGTCTTTATAATTAGAGGGCTAGAATATAACGGCGATGAAGTTTTTCTACAGCTATGCAAAGCTCTGGTTAGACCATTTCTGGAGTATTGTGTGCAGTTCTGGGCACCGCACCTTAGAAAGGATATATTGGCCTTGGAAGGAGTGCAGCGCAGATTCACCAGAATGTTACTAGGGCTCCAAGGGTTAGAGTATGAGGAGAGATTACATAAACTAGGCTTGTATTCCCTTGAATATAGAACGTTAAGGGGTGATTTGATTGAGGTTTTTAGGATTTTGAAAGGAATTGATAGTGTGGATAGAGATAAACTTTTTCGAATGGTGGGGTTTCTAGGACAAGGGGATATAACCTGAAAATCAGAGCCAGACCATTCAGGAGAGAAGTTAGGAAACATTTCTTCACAAAAAGCAGTAGATGCTAGCTGAATTAATAATTTTAAATCTGACATTGATAGATTTTTGTTAGTCAAGGGTATTAAGGGATATGGAGTCAAGGAGGATGGATGGAGTTTGGATGCAGATCAGCCATGATGTCATTGAATGGTGGAATAGGCTTGAGGGGCTATGTTCTTAAAGTCGCCAAAGTTCATGTTTAGACCGGAGAGTTATAAAGGGCCTGGGAGGAAGAAGAAATATTGGGCCTGCATATTCAGGAAATTGCATAGCACAGGCCAGCTGGCACGGACTGGGCACCAGGAACAATCCCTGGGCCCAAAGGTGGAGGCCTGCGGAGCACTAGAAATTGATCCTTGTGTGTCATCTAAATATTCAGGGCAGCCAACTTGCGCACCTACAAACAACAATGAAATAATGACCAGATAATCTGTTTTTTAATGATGTTGGTTAAGAGATAAATATAAGCCATAACAACAGGGAGAACTCTCCAGCTCTTCTTCACATAGTGCCATGGGCTCTTTTAAGTCCACCATAGAGGGCAGATGTGGCCTGGGTTTAACATCTCATCCAAAAGACAGCACTGTTAGAAGTGTTAGCCTAGATTATGTGCTCAAGTCTCTGGAGTGGGACTTGAACCTACAACCTTCTAACTCAGAAGGCAAGAGTGCTACCACTAAGCAAAGGCTGACACCTTTGTTATGAGCATATGCGGGCATTCCACCTCATTCCACCTCTGGTGCAAGCAAATCTGCCTAGCATCGTTCATTCCTTTCTTTCAATTTAATACCCATTTTAAGAATTTAGATTGTAGCAATGAAAAATCCAGCAATACAGCTTTAAGAGCTCAGTTCCTCAACAATCCAGAACCTGTCTGGCCTTCATCACCCAGAATGTGAGAGAGTAGTTTAGACCTTTTAAAAGTTGGATAAGTATTTGAAAAAAGAAAAATATGAAAAGATACAGGGAAAAGGCAGGAGACTGGGATTAGAGTGGGTTTAGTTGAAGAGGTAGCACTGGTGGAGGCGTTGGCACAGTGGGCCAAATGGCATCCTATGCTGTAAATTCCATGATTCTAAAAGGCCAGCTGGAAGATTTACTGTTGCACTATTCAGGCGACGATCTGACGATATGGATCCTGCCTGATTTTCTGGCCCACGCTTGCTTGTTTTATGCCAGCGCCAATCATCCTGTTGACTGGAAAATTCACCCTCTAGTTTGCATTTAAGGGGCCAAAGTTCCCGCCTTCCCTAAACGTAATGGAAAAATAGATATAACTAAAAAGTGGTGTTCGGCCCTATGAGATTTCTGATCCCAAATCAAACTTGTGACTGATATCTAGGTGAAATTATAGAAGAAATTATTTGAAATTATTAACTTTAATATACTCTTTACTTGTGTCTAATTTTTGCTATAGTTTGTGAAGACTCAAGTTTTGGTCACTTAAGGATAAAAACAGCTATCGATAATTTTACAATTTAAAAAAAATTAAAGCCAAGCAGAACTATATAATTCACTTGATACAGCACTCACCTTTGGCTAATATGAACTAAACACACAGGGGCTGATTTTCAATTATAAAGCGCACATCAGGCAGGTGGTGGGTGGATCGATCGCCTGCCCGATGGCACAAGCGAGAGACCTGAACCATTTTCACAGCCGGGTCTTATTTAAATTGGCCATTTTGAGGCCGGCTCACAAATTGTGTCAGGCAGGACTTGGGCAGCCTCAGGCCTATGGTTGTAGGTTTTTAAAAAAAAACATGTGCCTACCACCCCATTTTTCAGCATGAACGGGGTAGTAGGCGGTGGAAAATCGCCCCGATAGAGCTTTATACAGCTCACAGATCCTCAATTATTTGAACTGGAGTCTTATCATATTCCCTGCCATATGTAGCTTAATTCAGCATCTTACAGCCCAACTCTGCTGAGTATCATTCATAAGCAGCACTCCCACGGTCACGTCTGTTGTCTGTATCCCGAGTGTATGCTTCAGACTTTGCTTCAAACTCTCCTTCAATAGCAATTTAATTTGGGAATTCAAGTGCGTTTGTAAATGAAGCTTCAGCTGAACCTTTGGGCCATTTTGATGTATTGATGGTATTTTGCCTTAAGACAATCTTTATATTTAAAATGCTTGACAACATTTGAATTAGAGTTCTTGCTTACTGATTTTACTAAACAGTATTATAACACATCCTTGCACATGCTTTCATTGACTCTCTGAGATAATGGGAAAAAATACATCTTTCCGTGGTATGATATTTGCATGTGCATTTGCTCTCTGCTTGTTTTTAACTGGTTAGGAAAATGGCTGCATATGCTCGCATATGAAGAACTATCAGTTGGGCATGATATTGCAGAGCTGCCAGTGCGTGTGGAACTTTACTTCAGTGTGAGTCACTGCCTGCAGGATAAGGGGGAGAAAATACAGGGGAGAAAAAGCAGTACTTCAGCACGGCCTGAAAACCATACATCAGCCCGACATCTGTGGAGTTATAATAGAAACAAAATGTGCAGCACAAATGTTCTAAGATGCCAGTAACATCCTTTTGGAAACTGGAAATGCTCTAGATAAACTACAGATGCGGCACAAATTACACGAAATTCTATTTTTCATTGTCTATTTTAAACAGTGGACAGTTTTAGATAAGCTAAGCCTTTGGTGGCAGACAGGATCGTGGGATTTATCCACAGGATGATGCCAGATTGGTTTTCTTTAAGGGAGTACTGTCTGTTCTTTTTTAACCTAATTAATCTCAGTTGGCCTTAATGCCACTATATTTCCCATTTATTTCTAATTAATCCCCTTTCTCTGATTGCTATTTTAGTGCAATGAGTTCATGAAAATTGACAAAACGTTAAAGTCAGCTTTTTGCTTATTAAAGCCTTATTAAAGGCTAATTATGAACAACGTGTGCAAAATTTCCAGCTGGGGACGAGGCAAGACAGTTGAAAAGTAAGTACTGAACTCAAAGCTAGATAGTGACGTACTACCACAGCAATGACCGAGTGAATACTCTGAAAGTGGAAACAATCCAATTTCTCCAATCTTATCTATTTGCTTGAATTAAGCTCCTCCTCTATACAGCAACTCCATTTATTACAGTGAAACAACCCCCCTCCTCAAAATGATGCTTGAGACAAAAGATGGAAGTGTTTGGTTTATCATACAAACACACTGTCTCCACTTTAAGCATATACAGTTGATCTATGCTCCAAATGCAACTTTACTTTAAAATACGAATTGCAGCTGAAACAGAAAAGAGATGACTGGGTCAGTTGTTTTCTGGATGGATAAATTTGGTATGAAATTAAATAGATGACCAAGAAAGGGAATACGTAGGACGTTGTGGATAAATAGGCTTTTCTTAATTTTCATTGTTATTATGAATAACCATTACATGCTGAACTGCTGGACTAATTTACTTTTTGTCACTTATACTGGTTAAGTGCCTCATTAGGTGTGTAAGGAGCATTACAGGATTATTATTACAGGTGTATTTTGATTGGCTGTTTTTTTCATACAATTTGGTTAAAAACGTTGTCACTCGAAATTTTGCTAAGTGCTGTAAATGAGCACATTAGCCTCATGAAACATCCTGCATTTGGAATGTTTATATATTTGCTATCTATTATAACAAACCTAAGACTTACCAAATATTTTCATTAACTTAAATTCTGCTGGTCTTTGTAAAAAAAAGTACTCACACTGAGCAGGAGACAGTATTAACAAGTATATGTTACAGGGTCAGATATGCATGAAAAGTGTTCACTTAAATCTTTCTTATTCAGTCCCCCATCTACGCTGAATAAAGTGCTGGGGCAGAGGTAGAGGAGCTACAGTTTACAAGACCCTAGATTAGGGAAGGAAAAGTCAGCCAGGATTCCTGCTCCTAATTGCTATAAAACAACCCCTAATGGAACTGTGCATGTGTAGACAATGGGTAAGGATGGGTGGTAATACTCCCAGTGCCACATGTTAGTGAGTACAGAAAAAGAAAGATAGTGCAGGTGAATGTGTGACTGGAGAAGTGGTGCAGGAGACAGGACTTCAGATACCTGGGATCAGTTATGGGGCAGGAGTGACCTGTACAAGCCGGACAGGTTGCCCCTGAACAGGGCTGGGACCAATGTTCTCGCGGGATGCTTAACTAGTGCTGAGGGGGAGGGTTTAAACTAATTTGGCAGGGGGAGGATAACCACGTAGCAGCAGAGAAGAGAGACAAGGTGCATAGAAAACTAGGAGGGACAAATAGCAACAGAATAAAGAATAGTGTAGAAAAAGCAGGAATCAGATGGAGGAAAAAAGCAAAGCAGACTCGCATGGTGTTGGAATGCATCTGTGTTAATGCAAGCAATGTTACAAATAAGGTTGATGAGCTGCAGACACAAGTTGCTACATGATGTTATAGAATCATCCTAGAAATTTATGGCACAGGAGGCCATTTATCCCATTGTGTCTGTGCTGACCGAAAAAGAGCTATCCAGCGTAATCCCACTTTCCAGCTCTTGGTCTGTAGCCTTGTAGGATATGGTACTTCAAGTGTATATCTAAGTACATTTTAAATGCGATGAGGGTTTCTGCCTCTACCACCCTTTCAGGCAGTGAGTTCCAGACCCACACAACCTTCTGCATGAAAAAAATTCTCCTCAACTCCCCTTTAATCCTTCTACCAATTATTTTCAATCTATGCCCCCTGGTTATTGACCTTTCTGCTAAGGGAAATTGGTCCTTCCTACCCAATCTGTCTAGGCCCCTCATAATTTTATACACCTCAATTAAATCTCCCCTCAGCTTCCCCTGTTTCAAAGAAAACAATGCCAGCCTATCCAATCTTTCCTCATAGCTAAAGTGATATAGTGGCTATAACAGAGACCTGGCTTAAACATGGGCAGGAATGGGAACTAAACATTCCTGGCTACAATGTATTCAGTGTTAATTGTATCCATATGATTTATATCAATTAGTGTTAATTGTATTCAGGTGGTGTGTATCAATTGGGGATTCTCTTGTATCCATTTATATGAAAGCTTATCTAGGGGGTGCATGGTGGGTAATGTTGATCTCTGTGAATAAAGACTTGGAAGCAACTGAAGACCAGGCTCTAGTATTCTATCCTTCACCACTGAGCTATCCAATTTATTACATTCAGGAGGGATAGGGAAGGAAAAAAGAAAGGACAGGGGGAGGGTAGCAGTATTGATCAAGGATAATATTACAGTTCTACATATATTAGAGGGTTCAAAGAGTAAATCTATTTGGTTAGAGTTAAGGAACAGAAAAGGAGCTGTTACATGGCTGGGTGTTTACCATAGGGCCTCAAATAGTGAGAAGGAGATAGACCAAATCTGTTGGAAAATTTCAGAGAAATGTAAAAATAATAGAGCAGAAATAGTAGGGGACTTCAATTACCCTAAGTACCAAAAAAAGGAGATCTTCTTGTGGAGACAGAGGGCATGGCTGAGGTACTAAATGAATACTTTGCATCCACCTTCACTAGAGAAGAGGATGCTGCCATTGTAGCAGTAAAGGAGGAGGTAGTAGAGATATTGGATAGGATAAAAATAGATAAAGAAGAGATACATAAAAGATTGGCAGTTCTCAAAGTAGAAAAGTCACCCGGTCCAGATGGGATGCATTCTAGGTTACTGAGGGAAGTAAGGGTGGAGATAGCAGAAGCTCTAACCACAATCTTTCAATTCTCCTTAGATATGGGTGTAGTGCCAGAGGACTGGAGGATTGCAAATGTTACACCCCTATTCAAAAAAAGGGGAGAGGGATAAACCTGGTAACTACAGGCCAGTCAGTCTAATGTCAGTGATGGTAAAACTACTAGAGACCATTGTCATGGACAAAATTAATTCTCACTTGGAGAAGCATGGGTTAATAAGAGACAGCCAGCATGGATTTGTTAAATGCAATCGTGTTGGACTAACTTGATTGGGTCCTTTGATGAAGTACCAGAGAGGGTTGATGAAGGTAGTGCAGTAGATGTATATATGGAATTTAAAAAGGCATTTGATAAAGTGCAACTTAACAGACTTATTTGGAAAATAGAAGTGCATGGGATTAAAGGGACAACGCTAACTTGGGTACGTGATTGGCTAAGGGATAGGAGGCAGAGCATACTGTTGAACGGATGTTTTTCTGACTGGAGAGAATTTTGCAGAGGGGCCCCCAGGGGTCGGTATTAGGACCATTGCTTTTCTTGTTTTATACATATAAATGACCTGGACTTGGGTATAGGGAATAAAAATGTAAAGTTTGCGGATGATACAAAACTTGACAACATAGTAAATAGTGAGGATGATAGTAGCAGACTTCAGGAGGATATAGACAGACTGGTGAAATAGGCAGACACATAGCAGATGCCATTTAATGTGGATAAGTGTTAAGTGATGCACTTTGGGAGAAACAACATGGAGAGGCAGTATAATCTAAATGGTACTATTTTGACTGGGGTGCAAAAACAGAGGGACCTGGGGGTGCATATTCACAAATCTTTGAAGGTGGCAGGGCAAGTTGATAAGACGGTTAAGAAAGCATATGGGGTCCTTGGCTTTGTAAAAGCAAGGAAGTCAAGCTAAACCTTTACAAATTACTGGTTAGGCCTCAGTTGGAGTATTGTGTACAATTCTGGGCACCACACTTTATGAAGGATGTCAAGGTCTTGGAGAGGGTACAGAGGAGGTTTACCAGGATGATACCAGGGATGAGAGATTTCAGTAATGTGGAGAGATTGGAGAGGCTGAGATTGTTCTCAGAGCAGAGAAGTTAAGGGGAGACCTAATACAGGTATTCAAAATAATGAGGGATTTTGATAGAGCCAATAGGGAGAAACTGTTTTCTCTGGCAATTGGGTCAGTAACCAGAGGCCATAGATGTAAAATAATTGGCAAAAGAACTAGAGGGAAAACGAGGATAATTTTTTTCACACAGAGGGTTGTTAAGATCTAGAATGCACTGCCTGAAAGGGTGGTGGAAGCAGTTTCTATAGGAATTTTCAAAAGGCAAATGGACATGTACTTGAAGAGGTCTAATTTGCAGGGTTATGGGGAAAAAGCTGAAGTGTGGTATTAAATTGGACAGCTCTTTCAAAGAGCCAACACAGGCATGGCAGACCAATTGGCCTCCTTGTGTGCTGTAAGATTCTATGATTATATGATTCTAAGACAGGATTGGGTTTAGTTTTGATGTCCTCTTGTCAGATAGCCTGCATGTATTCACATATGAATGGGGTTCTGGAGGATGATTGGAAGCCATGGAACTGTATCCTATTAGGGAAATAATGTCTTCGGGGGAGAAGTGGAGGAGGAGAAGTGAGAACTTGGAGAGGAAAGATTTTTTTGCTAGAAAAAACAAAAAGAAAGAAATTTGCATAATTTTCATCACAATATTTTCATGTGGAAATGATTCAATCATGTAATTTATATCTTTGTATCATGCTTTTTGAAAACAAAGGTTTACCAAAGATTGTCCCATGAAGTAATCCTTTAAATATATTAGTTTTCGTGTATAATACAAATACTTGTATAAGTGAAATTAAATTACATTTTTTTAATAAATTGTGATCTCACAGTAATGCAACACACTGGTTTTAATTCACAGAGATCTAAATCACATGGATACTTGAAGAAATATGCCGTCTCAGTGTCGCCGATCACAAATTCTATTGCATACTATTGCATACTATCTGCCAATATGGGTGCTGCTGTTTTCGTTTTGTGGCAGTGCAGTCATGGGGATATGGCTGGACTTGCGCATGAAAGAAATATGACAGCAAATTATGGAAAAGAAAGGATTAAATTCTCACAATTTTAAATGTGGTCCTTTAACTTTTTTTTTTATTCATTGTAGAATTACAAACTTGAAAAACCTCCCTCAAATATGCACGATAAACTTATATAGGTAAATAGCATTGAGAATCATTCACTTTTAAGTTTCTTTCCTGTAATTTAAAACAAAATATTCCAGAGTCAATGTACCTTGAAATAAATGAATCATCCTTCCTTATCTTCCATCGACCCTGCTTACAAAAAAAATCAGCAATAAGATTGTCAATCTGAGGTTATCTGGCATCTGGTTCAATGTCAAACCTGGCTGTCAGCCTATCACACGTGAACTGTTGGGGAAATGACAGATAGGACATCTTGCTCACTCTGTAGCCTGTAGTTCTTATCCAACATGGTGGACCTGCCAAAATAATATATTCCCTCTATTGATTTTTTTTTTGTCCGAAAGCACATACTTAAATTGTGTAAACTTGAGCTCATACAAAACTTTTCTGCCCATATCCTAACTCGCACCAAGTCCCGTTCTCCCCTCACCCCTGTGGTCGCTGACCTACATTGGCTCCAGGTCTGGCAACGCCTCGATTTTAAAATTCTAATCCTTGTTTTCAAACCCCTCGATGGTTTGGCCCCTCCATATCTGCGTAACCTCCTCCAGCCCTACAACCCTCCGAGGTCTCTGCGCTCCTCCAATTCTGACCTCTAGCGCATCCCCGATTTTTATCGCTCCACCATTGGCGGCCGTGCCTTCAGCTACCTAGGCTCTAAGCTTTGGAATTCCCTCCCTAAACCTCTCCGCCTCTCTATCTCTCTCTCTCCTCCTTTAAGACGCTCCTTAAAACCTACCTCTTTGACCAAGCTTTTTGGTCACCTGTCCTGAAATTTTGTTTGATAACGCTCCTGTAAAGCTCCTTGGGACGTTTTATTACATTAAAGGTGCTATATAGATGCAAGTTGATGTTATTATCTTTTTAAAATTCTAATTGCATAATCTTTCACACAATAGGTTACGGGTGGGAGAGACAGAACCCTCAATATACCCTTTCTGAATGCAGCATGATTGTTGATCTGGTCTAGCACATGACTTTCTTTGCTTTATTTGAATCCTTCCGCATCAATATTGACTTGCATTTTGTTAACCTTTCCATAGTGAAGTCAGCAGAACTCTGGGAGTTTCCACTGTGATGCATTTTTCCTCCAGATCCCTCTGTTTATTTTCTGTTCCTGACATTCATCAAGATATTTGGTTCAATAGATATAAGCATGTTTATGTACAGAGCTCTTTCTTCCCAGGTAATTGTGCATCCACCAGAACTGACAAGGAGGCAGGATTAAAAATTAAGGTAGGAAGTCATATCAGAAATATTTCAGTAGTTGGAGTGTAGCTTTCGGCTAGTCTTAATCTGGACTTTGTAGTGAAACCTTCCAGATCTAATTGTTTCCAGTATTATTTTTTTTAGCACTTTCTGTCATTATGAATTATGCCATGTTGCATTTTGCTATATTGGCCTTATTTCCAAAGTCTGTCGAATTATGTCAGTGTTAAACTTTACTCACTCTATTAGAACCAGCTGAACATAAATGACCAGAATGTAAGCAAAAGTAGGTGGAGCTAATGATTAGCAATTAGAAAATTGAGAATGTTAGCATTTATCTGATTGCATTTAATTCTTTATCATTCTGTAGTTGGTGCTTCACTCTATAATCTAAATATACTAAAATAATTAGAATGAAGCTTCATGTGTTATCTAGAGAATTCATCAGTCCATATCAAATTGAAGTATTGGCCCAGAAGTTAATCTGAGCGGTGAACCAACACTGCTCGCTGCTCCATAGATTTATACTAACCCACAAATTTACCGTTGTCTTTACTGGGTTCACTTCCTCTAATAGGAAGTGGAGAAGAGCCCAGTGTTTGCTCCAGCGAAGCTAGGACCCATGGGAGAAGCGAGAGGATCACTCTCTCCCCTCGACCAATCAGATTGCAAGCTGGAACATAAAATCCAGAACGTAAAAGGTACAACACTAAAATCATTTGTAAAAACAATTAGACAGCGAAAAAAAGAGAGGGTAAGAAATAATCGAATTAAATAAAAGAGATCAAAGGAAAATGTTTTTAAAAATTAAATTTTTTAATTAAAAAAAACATTTTTTAATGACCAAAAACTATCAAAAAAAGAGTAATGAGACTCCACTTTTTAAAAGTTAATTTTTAATTGTTTGGCAGTCATTAAGACTTATCCCGCTGTTAAAACTTATTTTAGACCTGGTATTTTTAAGCATACCTGTTTTGTGATGTAATTAGTTACTTTCCAGCTGGGCAGAAGAGCAAGTTGCGTTAGTCTGTTGATTCTGTTGATTGCAGCCGGCGATATCTCTTTAATTCGAAGCTATCATACTGCCGGCAAATCAGGAGGAGCAAGTTCCAGATTTCTGCATTTCACTGCACATGTGCAAATGCTGGAATTTGCTCCTCAATTTTGCCATTAACAACAGTTCTTTTTTAAGCAATTTCTGGGCCAATATTATTTAAGAACATATTAATCATTTAGATATAAATGATTATTATTCACCTGATATGGCCTTTGACATCCACTTAATCTTTCAGTATTACTTACATTACAACAGTGACTACATTTTTAAAGTACTTCATTGGCTATAAAGCGCTTTAGGACATCCTGAGGTCGTGAAAGGCGCTATATCAAAGCAAGTCTTGCTTTATCTTTCTTTACTTATTTCCAGTTGTAGGATTGCCTGAAGTTATAGGCAAGTTTTCTTCTCTTTTCTCATCCATAGCCAATCTGTTTCTGCTTTTTACTTTGAAGATTGCTCAGTTTAATTGTGATATTTTCCCATTTGTCGATGATAGGCCTGACTGAGTTTAATAACATTACTAGAAAAGTGAGAAAACTAGACTCCCCTAATGGCTCAGTTGGTAAAGACTGAGCTACATAAAGCTAGAGGCCCTTTAAGGTTTGATTCCTGGTCTGTGCTGAATTAGCTTATCTCAGTCTAACTAGTAGTAGGGTTCTGCAATTGGTTTCAATGTTCTGTGGTAGTTTTATTTTGCATCACTCACCTCCAGCAGCTCTAGCCTGCTCCTCATTTAACAACAGAGTTTGTAATTTTTTTAAAGGAAATTGGATATTTATTTGATAGAGACACTATTAAAAAGTACAAGGAACAAACAGGATAATGGAATCTGACTAGATGGTTCATATTGAGAAAAAAATAGCAGTAAAACTTGATGGGCCAGACAGCTTGTTTCCGTATTATAACGTTGTATAACTAACAATCACATTCCTAGCCAGGTATTCATCCTGCTCGCTTTTAAATGTGTTAATCAACACAGCATTAACTGCTTTAGCCAGGAGTCTATTCCACATGCCCGTGTTATATTTGTTAGCCCTGTTAGCAACTTTCAAAGTGAGTGATATCCACTTCTGAGGCCAGCTATTTACTGCTTTGGAGCCACTCTTTCGTCCCGAGATGATGCATGCTGCTGTAGCTAAAGTACTTCACAAAACTATTAGTGTCACCAAAGCTTTTTAATTAGGAAATTTCTTAAAGAGTTTGTTTTTTAACCAGTGATTTAAGTAGATGAGTTTTCTGGCTGTAAGTAGCTATTTTGCACTCCTGTGGGGAAAAAAAATGAATGTAAAAGCCAATGACTTCCTGGTCAGTTCACACAATTTCATCCAGCAGCCAGCAATGTGACATCATGATCTGGTGACTCAAGGCTGCTATCAATCTCTCGGCAGCAATAATGGCTGTTTTCAGTATCTGGAAAACATCTATTTGGGCAGTTGATTATACTATGTAGATGGAATAATAAAATTGAACTAATTCTGAGATATATAAGTGATTTAGAGTGTGGAATTTTCCATTAATTGTAAAATGGAACATTTTCCCAATGCTTTAGTAGTTAGGTGCCAGCCTTAGCTCAGTGGTAGCAATTGTGCCTCTGAGTCAGAAAGTTGTGGGTTCTAAACCCCATTCCAGAGACTTGAGCACATAACTCTCATCTGGCACTGCAGTGCAGTATTGAGTGCTGTGCTGCTGGAGGACCTGTAATTTGGGTGAGATGTTAAACTGAGAATCTGTCTGCCTTCTCAGGTGGATATAAAGGATCCCATAGCACTATTTGATGAATAGGGACAGAATTCTCCTGGTGTCCTCATCAACATTTATCAAAAACAGATTATCTGGTTATTTATTTCAATGCTGCACAAATTAGCTGCCAGATTTCCCTACATTACAACAATGACTACACTTCAAAAGTAATTCATTGGCTGTGAAGTGCTTTTGGGCATCGTGAAAGTTGCTATATAAATGTAAGTTTTTTCTTTATTCACTCCCCCAAACTCCCCTGCAAGAAAATAAAGTGTTTCAGGTGTTCAACAACAGCTTTAGCTAGTCCTCTGCTAGGGTGCCCTATGTGAAACTTGCTGAAACAATGCCATTTGTGTTAGTCTGTCACATTTAAAAAAATATTCCCTGAAGGTGGTATATCATGCATGAATATGGTTCAATGTGATGGAGCACATCAGGCGCACACTCCCTGGAAAGTAGGGTCAGAGGCCTGAGACTTATAATGTGCCCAAGGTCCTCAACATGCCCCAGTGCAGGCAACAAGCACAAAGGGGTCCAAGTGGCCTTGCTGTGCACTTGGCTCCTTAAATTTCATTTAAATTAGGCACCTGCCCTATGATAGACTGGAACATGTATTGGAGAGGAAGCTGTCTTTAAGTGAAACAAAAAATTGTGCACCTCTACCTTTTGCTCCCCTTGTACCTCTGGCCTCCTGGCACCAGTGCCTGCCATTTCTGATATCCACAATCCCATTCACCCACCCTCTCCCATGGCCCTTGCTCCTCCTGCTTCATGTTGCTCATCCCCCACAGTGGAAAATATAATGGGGAGCCAGCAGCAGCCTTCACCTGTAAATGTGGTCCTAGCACCCCCAGTGCATCGTGAGAGACGCGGCTGGAGTGTCAGTAAGTTATGTAAATGATCTGACCTTACGTTGTGTTGTGAGACTAGCTCTTTCCTGCACAGGTACATTACACAAAGGGGTAAATTCAGCAACGCTACACTCCCAGCAAGGAGCTTTGTTCAATGGGAACACGGATCAGAGAATTGGGTGCAGCAGAGATCATCACGGCCAATTTGCACTATTCTTAATTTTCTAGTAATACATTTCAAACCATACCTGAAGTGTAGCCTCACTGAGGCTCTGAGGTTTCTAGTAGGGTTACTGGATTGAGACCAGTAGTGGGAACCCAGGCTGATATTCTTTTTCCCTTTGCATTAGTCTTGAGGACATTGAAATTATTGCAAAACCTGCTACATACTGTGATCAGCAAATTCACCACAGGCCAGGGATCCTGGTCTGTATGACACAGCACCACACCATTAAGCCATATGTACATGAGTGTGAACATTATACTGTGTCCTGTTTTGCTTCAGTTGAAACAGACATGCTATAGTAGATAACATATCTGGTCAGACAAGGAGTGTAACCACAGTAAAAACCTCAGTGCATTAATATTAATAAAAATGAAACCAGACTTGCTTTATCATAAAACCAGTCAAAATTAATTAATGGTTTCTGAAGTACTATGCCTTGGAAGTTTCTATTATCTGCGTTCATCCTGTAAAAACCCAACAAACAGACACAGTTAAGATGGCAGAATGTTATCAGCATTGTTATAGAGATGGACTTTTACATCCCTTTAGTAGTTTGGTATTTTATGGGTTAAAACTTCCCTTTGTTATTGCTATAACTGAAGTGTGATAAAGGTTACAAATTTTGTACAAAGAAGCTGATCCTGAATAGATCCTGAGGTAGCACACTGCCCTCTATAAAGATAATACTAAAGGCTATAAGCCAGATTCTCTCCTGAGGACTCAGGTGCAAAAATTATTTGTAATGGGTAAATACCATTTTTGTCCAGGCAAGCAAAAAATGGTTTTGTACCTATGTGGTAACTGCCCTTCGATGGCACAGGCATGAGAAAAATAGTGCCTTGGGGTTTATAGCAGAGAGGGCCCTTCAAGATGAAGTGAATGGGGAGCAGACCAGGTGTTTGCCCTCTTAGCTACAGGCACAGTGTTGCAGAAGGGGTAATACCTCTGAATGATGGATTGCCACATCCCTCAGATGGTCCCCAATTTTTGGTCCTCTCTGCTTACACAACTCTCCCCTGTGGCTCCAAGTAGTTGCTTGTTCATGACGGCGGCCACACCCTAGGATGCTGTGTCGGCTCGCAGGCTAAACTAGGTGAGGGTAATCCGCAGATTTGTGTCCCAGGTGATAGAGAAACACCCATCTCCTCAGTGCACAAGGAATGCTGTGGCGAATTAGGTGGACTGGGCTGATCTGCTAACTTCTCCAATTATGAAGGCTCTTTGGAAAGATCAGGTCTTCATTTGGGGGCATCAGATGCTGCAGGCTATCCATTGCAGCCCTCCCATCTCCAGATATCTCGACTTCATCTTGCCACTGGATTCAAATGTGGAGGGCAGAGAGAGTGAGGCAAACTTTGCGCAAATTTCGCTCACTTAAATCAATCTCGCATGCAAGTACCATTGGCTGTCTTCTTCGAGATCGAAGGACGAAGCACGATGACAGGCACAGGCCAAGTGATGAAGACGAGAAATGCAAAACAAAATGGGGAAACTTATCCAAAATGCCATCATAAAAATAAAGTTTATAAAAATAAAAGTTTAATCTGATCATCATGCAGGGGGAAAACACTGCAGATTATTGCTGGGTTGTAAGTGCCTTAGATTTGTATTTGGAAAAAAAATCACTCATTTGCTTAAATAGGGAAATCTCAGATCCAATAAGTCACTGGAAATGACTGCTTTGTATGAAAAATTCCTGTCACCATTGTGAATGCTGTCCAGATGCAGAGGTCACTCAGATACCCAATGGAACCTCCCAAGAGGTCAATACCGCCACACCTGGATCTGTTAAATTTAAAGGGACTTTGACTTACTGATGTGTGACATGTTGTACGTGGCCATTGTGAAGGACACATGAATGTATTGGAATTTGCCACAGACTGTTGCTATCTATGTGACTTATTTAATTACTAACTAACTCTAAATGCCTACTTTGGAGTATAAAAGTAGTGGCAAAAGTTTAATTGTGTAAATTGAACATTTAAAGCTAAACAATTTGAAAGGCTATCATTATTGTAAAGGAAAAAATCACTCCAGAGTTGTGCTCTCGCTCCCATCTTTAGCAATATTCATAGTAATAACTTTAAGGCTGTTATGCACAGCATATATTCCACACCTTCTCTACACCTTTTATAACCTGTTTCTATTTATCTGCTTGTCTTCACACCACCTTCTGGAGTTTAGTTTGGATAATATTTTTTGTTGTCTTAGCTTCTCACAGAGTCAGTCACAGTATTTGGTGGTCCAAGCATGCACATGTTCAGGAAAATTGAATGATAACATATCAATATGCTGCAATATCTGCTGACTTGGCTCAGTGGGTAGCACTCTTGCCTCTGAGTCCGAAGGCTGTGGGTTTAAGCCCCACTCCAGACTTGAGCACATAATCTAGGCTGACACTCCAGTGCAGTACTGAGCGAGTACTGTATGTCTGAGGTGCCTTTCTTTAAATGAGAGGTTAAATCAAGGTGCAATCTGTTGGTTCTGGTGGTCATTAATTAGACCCTGTGGTACAATTCAAAGAAGAGCAGAGAGGTGTCCTGGCCAATATTCCTCCAGCCAAAAACTGATAAACTGGTAAACTGGGTTTCTCAGCCCACTGCAATTTGTGGGGTTGTGCTGTGATTACCTAGATAACAATCATTGTATAACAACAACCAATGTAGTTCAAAGTAAGTAATTCGCCGTACGTGAAGCAAATGGAAATGTCAGTAAGGGAAGTGATAAGGTGTTATAAAAATTAAGGTTTTTAGGGCCTTTTACATTGGTTTTCTTTTAAATCTGCTGCTAGTTTACTGAAACCAGGTTTTACAATATAAACAGTGGGAGCTGGCTCTCATGTAACAGCGTCTTAGAATCGGACTTAAAGCAAAACCAATGTGCAAGCAGTTTTACTTTCATATGACAAAGTAAACTTCCTTACGTTAAATGTTTTTTGGAGGGATAACTGTTTGAAGCTTGGGCACAATACAGTAGATGCCACGTAAATGGGACATTCACTAGGGATGACCTGCTAGGGATTGATTTCCTTTAATGCATTCCTATGGACTGAGCTGCTGACTAGTGGGATGACTGCTGTTGAGTCTTGGTAACATTTTGTTATTGTTCAGCTCTGCTTGCCTCCCTGGCTCGGAGATAATGGTTTGAAGCCTGGTCACTGTTTCCAAAAACACAATGCTTTAGCAACATGAAATCTGTTTCTAGCTAAGGCCTCATGGGTCAGATATCTTTTTTACAACACGGTTTTGGGGAATTGTTTCTCAATTTCATTACTCTGTAAAATTGCAAGCAAAAATGGAATGTTAGGGTACTGAAGAAGTGGAAGCAGTTTTTTATTTTAACTACTTGAGGAGCCAGTATTAATTTGTTCTTTCAAAGAATTTATTATTTCCGTCCTCTCCTCAACATTTATTCTTAGGCCCCAGGAGCCCAGTCAAATTTACTGGAGCCTAAAGTGGTCCACAGTGAAAATTAATTTCTCATAGCTAATTGGGTTTTAATGTTACTATTGATTACATACTCTGTGTCATTCTTTTAAAATTAAAAAATACATTCACGTGGCGTCTGAAAAACAACTGAATCCAATCTGTGCACATCCTGTATCATTTTCCCTTTTACGTTACACACTGGACTCTTTGTAATACATTCAACAGTCAATCAGTATACAGAAAAACCATAGCTTACAGCAAGATCTTAACGTCATAAAAATACATTGACCTCTGAAGAGAACAGTTAAAGCTCACATATTGGAAAATGAAAGGGTTTGGTGGGGAGTTGGGTAGAAAAACCTGTGTAGAAACCATTTTGATAAAAGGGTTCTTATGTTTAGATGCGCTAAGGATTAGATGGCTATCATGTGAACTGAAGGAGCATTCCTTCATTTTCAGACAGTAAACTCATGCTGAGATTTGGAAACAAATCTTATTTAGCAGTGTCACTGTTACTGTGGTAAATATTTGTTCGTTTTAACTTTTTTTCTTGGTCTCCTGGCATGCTTGGGCATTCCATAGTAAAGTGGATGAACTGCCAACCTCCCAGGCCAGCTAAAAAGAAGAATTGTCCTTGGAGTGCTCTGAATATAGACGATACTGGGGGGAGAAAAAAAGTTGGAGAAGGCCTATTATTGGGTGTGGGTAGCGTGATCCTCTATTAACCCGCACCAGATGGCCCCAGCGCAGGCAGGCCGAGACTTTCGTCCGGCCTGAGGACTGACATTCAAGCAGCGTTGGAAATTAGCATTGATACGAGGATTCAATGCAATTCACACTTTCCACTGCAGGGGGAGCCCCAATCTCTTAAAGGCAGGCTATCTCTTAAAACCTCTTAAAGGTAGCCAGTGCCTGTTATTTGCTGAAAATAACAGTCTGCTGTCTGCACGGAGTCTGAACGGAAATCAGACATCGCACATCTAAAACACAGATGCAGGTCCCGTCCCTATGTTTACAAACTGACGAGTTATGTTAAAACATTCAATAAAGGTTGTGCACTACTAAATCCCACATCCTTCAATCTGTATGCCAGACCTCACCAATCTGCCGATCTGAGTTGGTACCAGGCCTGCGAGAGTGTGTGCACCAAGGTTCTCTGCTGATGCACTAGAGGCCTTGGTGCAACAGGTGGACAGAAGGAGGGACATCCTATATCCGCGACGGGATGGGGAGGGCAAGAGGCCCTCCAGACATACACCCAAAAGGCAGTAGGAGGCAGCGGCAGACAAAGTCAATACCAGGCGCACAACACCATGGATGCAGTGCAGGAAGAGGTTTAGTGCTTTGACACAAGTGGTTGAGTGAGGTCAACTGTCAAGTGGCATCTTCCACCAACTGCGCCACTAGCCGCTTCCACTGCTCCATGCACTACACCCCCCATCACCCACACACCAACAAACTCTTTCCAATCAGATGCTTCCTCTCACCCTTACACATTACCACTGTTGCAAGCCGCCCACCCACAACTCATAGGCCACACACACTGGCAGCTATTTAACCACGAAAGGCACAACAACCAGACACACGTCCCGCTTTCTTGCAGGAGAAGGTGGCTCATATCAGGAGGCAGTGGCATTTAGCCCCTGGAGCCTGTTCCGTCATTCAATGAGATCATGGTGAACCTGTGACCTAACTCCATATACCCGCCTTAGCCCCATATCCCTTAATACCTTTGGTTCGCAGAAATCTATCAATCTCAGATTTAGAATTCACAATTCAGCTAGCTTCAGCTGCCATCTGCAGAAGAGCGTTCCAAACTTCTTCCACCCTTTGTGTGTAGCAGCGTTTCCTAACTTCACTCCTACACGTCCTGGCTCTAAATGTTAGGCTACGTCCCCACGTCCTAGTATTCAAGTATAGGATGCCTCCAAAAACAATTACAAATGTATCGGCAGCCAGAAGCAATAATCCAGACACTAACCTGTAAATCCTGCATGGTCCTTTTATATAGCACTGGTGGAGGGGGTCCTCCAGGTACTTCAGGACATGTTCAGATGGTTGTGGTTAAGACTGAGCATTGAGTTGAGCATTAAGTTCCAAAATGGTGTCTATCACTTTAAATCAGCGATACACACTGATTGTATCTATTTTCTCCTTACTTTACATGCAGCCGGCATTCGGTATTTGCGTATGGGCTAATATCTATACCAAGATGGCGTCCGGTGCACGTCATGCTGGAAATGCGCGTGCGCAGCCAAGATGTCATCTTGGCACTTCGGGAGGCCGTGCAGCGCTGAAACAACGGGCGCTACCCGGCCCAATTTCTAGCCCACAATGTCAATTCCTGGTCTAGATGATCTTTACCATCCCTAATCAACCTATCTGGGCTGGTGAGTGCAAATGACAGAGTTGTAAGCAGTGCAAGATATTGAATGATATGGTTTTGGTTCCTCTCCCTCTCTAGCATCTTTCTTTCCTTTTCAAATTTTGAAATTGGTGGGGGGGGGATTTTAACTGCCCCCGCCTGGTGGAAACTGGACATGGGTGGGGGGGCCTGTTAAAATGGAGCGGGGAACTTATCCACTCCTTTCCTGCCCCGATCTGGCCAACTGCAATTTTAAATTGCAGGCGGTAAGGGCAGCTTCCCCGAGCCAGTGGGGTGCTCTTTAAATATGCAGGTCAGACTCCGATGATGTAATCAAGGCCCAATCTGCTATTTTAACCTGAGGCCTGAGTGGGGGAAGTCGTGGTGGCTTCCCCGCCAGACCAAACCTACCGGGAACAGCAGCCAGGGCTAGAAGAAGCCCAGCTAGGCATGTTTCTTGAAATTTTTTACAGATTTTCTTGTGGGCCAGACAGAGCAGAAGTTCTCCTTTGGGCCCCACAAGGAAAACTTGGGCATGATTTTTATCTGGAGCCAGGAACTCAGCGGGTGTGTAGATTATCACGTGGGAAACCCAGAAGCAAACTGAGTCTGTCGGAATCTGCGATTGCAACTCAATGGAAGGCACCTATTTGTACTTCCGGGTTCCCTGTCTCCAAGCTGCTCAGCGGGAATACTGCGCACCTGCATGATCCGATCGGAAGACCACTTTTTAAAGGGACAAAGCAAAAATGGATTTTGGAGGAGAAAGGAGGAAAAACATAAATGGCTTCCAGGAGTGTAAAGGCAGCACCCAGGTTTACTGATGCTTCGCTGGAAGTACTGCTGGATTTAATAAGAATGAGCAAGGAGGTGATCTACCCAAGTGTTGGGAGGAAGAAACCTGGTTCTGCCACCAAGAAGGCATGGCTGGAGGTGGCAGAAGAGGTCAGCAGCAGGAGCACGGTGCCCAGGTCGTGGCCGCAGTACAGGAAGTGGTTTAATGGCCTAACCAAGTCAGGAAAAGTGAGTACATTTGCTGATTCACCCACATCCTGTGTTGTGCAAGAACCACCCCCCCCCCCTCACTCTGTGATGGCAGGCCTACTCCATCACATCACTCCTCACATCCACTTAAGTTTCCACCGGCAACCATCCTTCACTTTCTATGTACTTGCTCACCTCTCCATTTATGCATCCACCAATGCCACTCAGCCCATTCCTGATGCAATGTGATATACCTGTCTGAGAGTCATCCTCTAATGCATCTATCTGATAGTCAGCCTCACCCAATGCACTGCATCCATTGGGGGAACATAAGAACATAAGAACATAAGAACATAAGAAATTGGAGCAGGAGTAGGCCAATCGGCCCCTCGAGCCTGCTCCGCCATTCAATAAGATCATGGCTGATCTGATCCCAACCACAAATCTAAAGAACACAAGAAGTCGGAGCAGGACCCGGCCACATAGCCCCTGGGCCCTCTCCGCCACCCACAGGGCATTGACCGATCCGAACTCAGCTTCATGTCCAATTTCCTGCCCGCTCCCCATAACCCCTAATTCCCTTTACTTCTAGGAAACTGTCTATTTCTGTTTTAAATTTATCTAATGATGTAGCTTCCACAGCTTCCTGGGGCAGCAAATTCCACAGACCTACCACCCTCTGAGTGAAGAAGTTTCTCCTCATCTCAGTTTTGAAAGAGCAGCCCCTTATTCTAAGATTATGCCCCCTAGTTCTAGTTTCACCCATCTTTGGGAACATCCTTACTGCATCCACCCGATCAAGACCCTTCACAATCTTATATGTTTCAATAAGATCGCCTCTCATTCTTCTGAACTCCAATGAGTAGAGTCCCAATCTACTCAACCTCTCCTCATATGTCCGCCCCCTCATCCCCGGGATTAACCGAGTGAACCTTCTTTGTACTGACTCGAGAGCAAGTATGTCTTTTCTTAAGTATGGAGACCAAAACTGTATGCAGTATTCCAGGTGCACCTTCAGTCACTCACAGGTCTGTTCTTTTGCCTCTTGTAGGAGAAGAGAGCGCAAAATACAAGGGAGAGGACAAGGACTGGAGGTGGCCCTCCACAAATTGTGCAGCTGGTTAATTCAGAGGAGGAGTCAATGGAGATAAGTCAGATAGCTGCCCCCTATCCATCAGAGATGGAGACACTGGGAACCCGCAGATGCCTGGTGAGAAAACTTAAACATCAATGAGTGAACTATGAGAAACCTGAGTATGGTCATATGCAAGATTGTTACATTGCTATGACTAATTCATATCGCCTTCTATTATCTTCCAGGGCCTTCATGCATAGAAGAAGAATTGGGAGAGCTGGACAACATCGGTTCCGCAGGGGACCTCATACCTTCTGAGGGTGTACCATCACATGCCATACAGCCATGCACCAGCGCAGATACTGGCACTTTGGTGGGTCCTCTTACACGGTCAGTTGGACTGTCACCTGGTGATTGACCACTCACAAGTGAGCACGAGCAGAAACTGGTGGCAGGGGCACCTGTGGAGAGTCCTCATTGGAGGGCACACTTCTCTCCAAACTCTGCTGAGCTGAACACAGATGCTGAACCCCACGCGCCATCGTTGAGAAGGAGAATGATTGAGGTACAGATACACCTTTGCGATGTATTAGAAAATGTGCCACGTAGTGGAGAGGATGAAGGAGTCCTACTTGAACACTAGTGGATTGTTGCTGCAAGTGTGAGAATGTCTGCCATGGAGAGAGTGGCCGCTTCCATTGAGCTTCAAACATGGCTCTCTAATGAGCCTATGCAGGCCATGACTATGGCCGTACAGATTTTGGATGCCAACATGTCTGCCGCCTTAAACAGGATGATGGATACCTTATCCGTGGCCTTACTGTGCGTCACTGATCTGCAACAAGCTATTCTCCATCAGAGTGGTAGGAGTGATGTGGCACTGGCCCGTGAAAGGGATGATGGCGAAAGGGAAAATGGAAGTGGGAACTGCACTCAAAGCACTCCCACGATTCTCCCGTTGCCCCCCCCCCCCCTCAACCAGTACCCTCAATGCTGCCTCCTCTCCAGATGGCTGAGTTTGCCCCTGCACAGGTGCGGGTGGAGCGGTCTTTGGCGCAGCCCTCACGGGCTCCAAAACCCAGAGGTCTTAGGGCAGCGATCTGAGCAGCCTGCCTTTACCTCTGCTGAATCCGTGGGGGATGCACCACATAGAAGCGGCAGAAAGTGTAAGTTTAAGCAATTGCACTTCACCAAGGGCATGCACAAGGGTGTTTGAAGAAATGTTATGTTGATCAATTTTCTTTTTTCTTATATTGGCACCTTAAATTTATTGATTATCACCACTTCCACGTCTTGGCCATTATTACGTCCCAAGTGTTAAGTCGTCCTTTCATTTGCTTCATCGTGTGTGCCAATATATGGTGCTACCCATCGGGCGATGGGTGTATGCATGGTTGTAGGACTGTTTTGTATGCATGGTTGTAGGTTTTGTGCAAAGGGAGTGGGGGGGGGGGGGGGCAGCATTGGTGGTGGTGATGGTTGTGGCAGGTGGCCTTAGTGTCTCAATGTCTTTATTTTACAACTCTCTTTATGAGAACCTGTGGGAGGTGAGGGCATCCCTGGCATCACTCGCAGCAATATGCATGGATGGTTTGGCGATGGGTGCACCATCTTCATTTTCATCCTCCTCCACCTCTAAACCTCTCTGTTGTGCTATATTGTGCAGGACGCAGCGCACCACAATTTTTCTGGAGACCCTCGCTGGCGAGTATTTAAGGGCTCCTCCAAACCTATCCAGGCACCTGAAGCACATCTTCAACCTGCCTATAGTTTGCTCAAGGACACACCTGATGGTCATGTGACTTTGGTTGCATCACTGTTGTGCGTCGTTGATGGGGTTTCTCACAGCTGTCATGAGCCATGTTTGCAGGGGGCATCGCTTGTCTCCAATGAGCCAGCCCTTAAGTCTGTCTCCTGTCTGGAATGTTGGGCTGGTGCAAAATGAATGAATCATGACAGCTGCCGAGAAATCTGACACACACCTGCAGAAATCTCTTCCAGCGATCGCACACCAGCTGCACGTTGATGGAGTGATATACCTTTTGGTTTATGAACAGTCCTGGCTGATGTGGTGGTCCTCGGATTGCGACGTGTCTGCAATCGATTGCGCCCTGCACCTGTGGGAAGCCAGCCAGAGAGGCGAAACCCATTGCCCTCTCATCCTGGCTTATGTTGTCGTGGGGGAACTTAACGCAATCAGACTCCATGGCAAACAATCCATCCATCACCTGCCTTGTACACTTATGTGCAGACGATTGACACACTCTGGAGATGTTACCGGTGGTGCCCTGGAAGGACACAGAGGTGAAGAAATTGAGGGCAGTGGTTACTTTCACTGCGACGGGCAATAAGTGGCCACCAGGTCCAGGGAGCAACTCTTCCTGAAGGAGGCTGCAGATTTCCATGACCACCTGCCTACTCAATCTGAACCTGCGTAGGCACTGCTCCTCCGAGAGGTCCAGGAAGCTCAGCCTCTGCTTGTAAACCCTTTCACGTGGGTAGTGCCTCCTGTGACCTCAGCCCTTCTGTTGCTCCCCTCTCTGCTGTTCTGCAGGTCCTTGTTGTGCCCCTCTCTCTTGTGCATCTGCAGATCCCAACACGGCATGACGTGGCTTCAGTGCACGGTCACTTTCCTCCTCAGATGTCCTCTGGAATACATCCATCCTGATCTTGTCAGTTTGAGAGGCTCCAAAGTCTTGCTAAAGCCGTCTCACCAAACAACTCTCGGCCTCAACACAAGAAGAACTCTCAGCCGGACGTTTGCCTGAGAGACCAAATGCAATGCCTGAGCTTTTATTGTGATGTGTCAATCACAGTTTTAAAGGGACAAATCTACTTCTGCATGAATCTCGCCTCTGTTTCAACGGTGAGATTGAGATGCCATGGGAAACCCGTGCACATGAGGTTAAATTCATTTTAGCCTTAGAATCAACAAAAAATTAAGTAACTCAACTATTTCAGTGAGGTAAATTGCCCCTTTAACAAGTGGGGACAGGACTTATGGTTTTGGATGAGCGCCTGCATCCAAACACGCCTGGGTTAAACCCGGAAGTGTGAGCCGGCTTGCAGTCGCACTGCTAAAATCTACAATTTTGACTACCCACCCGCCCCCAGCTCACCCATGCTTGGGGGGTAAAATTACCCACCTTGTGCCTCCCCTCCCTGAGGTTCCCCCTTCTCCTGACCGTAATTCCCATCCTGGAGCACTTACCTTGTGCCGGAGACCGTTCCCCAGGGTCCTCGATGTCAGGCTCCTGTTGCCGAATTTAACAGCCGGGCAGTCGCTTCCTGCCCACTTCATAGAGTCATAGAGAGTCATAGAGTTATACAGCACGGATAGAGGCCCTTCGGCCCATCGTGTCCGCGCCGGCCATCAAGCCCTGTCTACTCTAATCCCATATTCCAGCATTTGGTCCGTACCCTTGTATGCTATGGCATTTCAAGTGCTCATCCAAATGCTTCTTGAATGTTGTGAGGGTTCCTGCCTCCACAACCCTTTCAGGCAGTGAGTTCCAGACTCCAACCACCCTCTGGGTGAAAATGTTCTTTCTCAAATCCCCTCTAAACCTCCCGCCTTTTACCTTGAATCTATGTCCCCTTGTTATAGAACCCTCAACGAAGGGAAAAAGCTCCTTAGTGTCCATCCTATCTGTGCCCCTCATAATTTTGTACACCTCAATCATGTCCCCCCTCAGCCTCCTCTGCTCCAAGGAAAACAAACCCAATCTTCCCAGTCTCTGGTTGGGAAGTTGGCAAGCAGGATGTTAATGAGGTCCGGCCGTTAAAATCGTTCAAGACTCCCTGCTACCACTCCCAAACCCGCTTTGCCGCATTCCGACCCGAGAGTTAAAATCGAACCCAGTCTGATTACTGGAAACCTCAAGACACAACTTCATTACTTTTGTATGTATTCATTTTTGGCCTTGCTAAGAATGTTCCTTTCATTTGATTATGTGATCATCACATAACAAAGAGCAATTGCTGTCTATTTAGAACATTCTAAGCTGTCTTTCTAAGATTAGGTCAAACAACGCATAGAGAATGATATATGTTTCTATTTAACATGATCTCTGCCTCGCTCTGTAGGCATGTAACTTAATTATTTGGGAATTGCCGGCGTGACATCGGCCATCTCAATTTCTCTACTCCCCTCATTCACTCTAACCTACCTCTGTCTGAACTTGCAGCACTCCGTTCTTGCCCTCCGAAACTTACTTCTTCCTATCTCAACTCTATTTTTTCTCCCCTTATCCCGTCTCTTCCGACCTACATCCGCGACTCTTCCGACGGCCTCCACCACTACAACAGTTTCCAGTTCCCCGGCCCTAACCATCTCCTTTTTACCATGGACGTCCAGTACCTCTACACCTCCATCCCCCACCAGGATGGCCTGCGGGCCCTCCGCTGCTTCCTTGAATGGATGCCCAACCAATCCCCATCCACCACCACCCTCCTCTACCTGGCTGAACTTGTTCTTACATTGAACAACTTCTCTTTTAACTCACTTCCTCCAAATAAAAGGTGTCGCTATGGGAACTCGTATGGGTCCTAGCTCTGCCTGCCTTTTCATGGGAAACACGGAGCATTCTTTGTTCCAGTCCTTCTCAGGTCGCCTCCCTCACTTCTTTTTCCAGTACGTTGTTGACTGGATTAGTGCTGCTTCGTGCTCTCACCCCGAGCTGGAAAATTTGATCAACTTTGCTTCTAATTTCCACCCTTCCCTCGCCTTCACATGGTCCAGCTCCAACCCTTCCCTTCCCTTCCTCGACTTCTCTATCTCCATTTCTGGGGTTAGGCTGTCAACCAATCTCTAATCTAAGCCCTCTGACTCACACAGCAACCTTGATTACACTTCGTCCCACTCCGCTTCATGTAAGGACCCTATTCCATTCTCCCAGTGACTCCATTTCCTTCGTATCTTTTCAGACGATTGCACCTTACATACCAGTGACTTGGAGGGGAACGTGCGGGTGGTGTTGTCCCCATGTGCCTGCTGCCCTTGTCCTTCTAGGTGGTAGAGGTCGCAGGTTTGGGAGGTGCTGTTGAAGAAGCCTTGGCAAGTTGCTGCAGTGCATCCTGTGGATGGTACACACTGCAGCCACAGTGCGCCGGTGGTGAAGGGAGTGAATGTTTAGGGTGGTGGATGGGGTGCCAATCAAGTGGGCTGCTTTGTCCTGGATGGTGTCGATCTCCTTGAGTGTTGTTGGAGCTGCACTCATCCAGGCAAGTGGAGAGTATTCCATCACACTCCTGACTTGTGCCTTGTAGATGTCAGAGAGGCTTTGGGGAGTCAGGAGGTGAGTCACTCGCCACAGAATACCCAGCTTCTGACCTGCTCTTGTAGCCACATTATTTATGTGGCTGATCCAGTTAAGTTTCTGGTCAATGGTGACCCCAAGGATGTTGATGGTGGGGGATTCGGTGATGGTAATGCCGTTGAATGTCAAGGGGAGGTGGTTAAATTCTCTCTTCTTGGAGATGGTCATTGCCTGGCACTTGTCTGGCGCGAATGTTACTACCTCGCTTACTGTGATTTTGACAGCATCTTCTTCCTTGGTAAAGACAGGTGCAAAGTACTCATTTAGTACCTCAGGCATGCCTCCATGCGTAGATCTCCTTTTTGGTCCCACCCCTCTCTTTACTACCCGTTTACTGTTTACATACCTATAGAAGACTTTTGGATTCCCTTTTATGTTGGCCGCCAGTCTATCTCAAACTCTCTCTTTGCCCATCTTATTTCCTTTTTCGTCTCCCCTCTGAACTTTCTATATTCAGCCTGGTTCTCACTTGTATTATCAGCCTGATATCTGTCGTACACCCCTTTTTTCTGCTTCATCTTACTCTCTACCTCTTTTGTCATCCAGGGAGCTCTGTTTTTTTTGCCCTACCTTTCTCCCTCGTCAGAATATATCTCGACTGTGCCCGAGCCATCTCCTCTTTAAAGGCTGCCCATTGTTCATTTACAGTTTTACCTGCCAATCTTTGATTCCAATTTACCTGGGCCAGATCCATTCTCATTCCATTGAAATTGGCCCTCCTCCAATTGAGTATTTTTACTTTAGAGTGGTCCTTGTCCTTTTCCATAGCTATTCCAAACCTTATGATACTATGATGAGTGCTCCCTAAATGTTCCCCCACTGACACTTGCTCCACTTGGCCCACCTCATTTCCCAGAACCAAATCCAGCAATGCCTCCTTCCTCATTGGGCCGGAAACGTACTGGTCAAGAAAGTTCTTCTGAACACATGTCAAAAATTCCTCCCCCTCTTTGCCCCTTGCACTATTACTATCCTAGTCTATATTAAGATAGTTGAAGTCCCCCATTATCACTACTCTATGCACATCTCTGTAATTTCCCTGCAAATTTGCTCCTCTATATCCTTCCCACTAGTTGGTGGCCTATAGAATACACCCAGTAGTGTAATGGCACCTCTATTGTTTCTTAACTCCAACCAAATAGATTCTGTCCTTGACCCCTGCAGGATACCCTCTCTCTCCAGTATTGCAATATTATCCTTAATCCATACTGCCACCCTTCCTTCTTTCTTTCCTTCCCTACCTTTCCTGAACATCTTGTATCCAGGAATATTTAGTACCCAATCCTGCCGTTTTTTGAGCCAGGTCTCCGTTATCGCCACAACATCATATTCCCATGTTGCTAATTGCGCCTGCAGCTCACCAACCTTGTTTACTATGCTTCGTGTTTTTACAGGCATGCACTGTAAACCTACCTTAGACCTTCTTGTATTCTCTCTTAGTCTGATCCCATCCATTACCGTACTATTTCTTACTCTAGTGCTATCTGTCTCTCCAATACTTTTCCTTTCTAATGCTACATCCTGGTGCCCATCCCTCTGCCAAATTAGTTTAAACCCTCCCCCACAGAACTAGCGAACCTTCCCGCAAGGGCATTGGTCCCAGCTCTGTTGAGGTGCAACCCGTCCGGCCTGTACAGGTCCCACTTCCCCCAAAACTGGTCCCAAAGCCCCAGGAATCTAAAGCCCTTCCTCCTGCACCATCATTCCAGCCATGCATTCATCTGTTCTATCCTTCTATTTCTATTCTAGCATGTGGCACCGGGAGTAATCTGGAGATTACTACCTTTGTGGTCCTGCTTATTAATCTCTTTCCTAACTCCCAAACTCTTCCTGCAGGACCTCATCCCTCTTTCTGCCTATGTCGTTGGTACCGATATGGACCATGACCTCTGGCAGTTCACCATCCCCCTTCAGAATGTTCTGCAGCTGCTCAGTGATATCCATGACCTTGACACCAGGGAGGCAATATACCATCCTGGAATCACGTCTGCGGCCGCAAAAACGCCTGTCTGTTCCCCTAACTATTGAATCTCCTATCACTATCGCTCTCCTGACCTTTCTCCTCCCCACCCCGTACAGCTGAGCCACCCATGTGGCTTTGGACTTGGCTCTGGCTGCACTCCTCAGAGGAACCCTCTCCCTCACCAGTATTCAGAACTGAATACTGGTTAGAGAGTGAGATGCCCTCAGGGGATTCCTGCACTACCTGCCTGGTCCTCCTTGTCTGTCTGGCGGTCACCCAGTCCCTCTCTGCCTGCACTGTCTTAAACTGTGGGGTGTCCACCTCCTCAAACATGCTATCCACATAGCCTTCAGCCTCGCGGATGCAATGCAGTGACGCCAGCTGCTGCTCAAGATCAGAAATCTGGAGCTCGAGCTCCTCCAGCTGACGATACTTCCTGCATCTGTGGTTGTCCAGGACATGGGAAGCGACCTGGAGTTCCCACATGGCACAGGATGTGCATCCAAGAGGATTAAGGTGCTCTGCCATGCCTCCATTTATTATATTGTCAACTAAATTTAACAAAAATAAACTTAAAGACTTAAAAAAGAACTCACCAGACAAAAACACTCACCAGCTATTCGCCAATCAGCACCTTCCCTTGTGCTGACATCATTTTAGGTGTTTTTTCGCTTCTCTCCCTGCCCGTGCTCCCCCCTCTCAGCCTCCTCTCTCACTCCTCCTTATATCACCGATCCTGTGCTCCCCCCTCTCAGCCTCCTCTCTCACTCCTCCTTATATCACCGATCCCATGCTCCCCCCTCTCGGCCTCCTCTCTCACTCCTCCTTATATCACCGATCCCATGCTCCCCCCTCTCGGCCTCCTCTCTCACTCCTCCTTATATCACCGATCCCATGCTCCCCCCTCTCAGCCTCCTCTCTCACTCCTCCTTATATCACCGATCCCATGCTCCCCCCTCTCGGCCTCCTCTCTCACTCCTCCTTATATCACCGATCCTGTGCTCCCCCCTCTCGGCCTCCTCTCTCACTCATCCTTATATCACCGATCCCATGCTCCCCCCTCTCGGCCTCCTCTCTCACTCCTCCTTATATCACCGATCCCATGCTCCCCCCTCTCAGCCTCCTCTCTCGCTCCTCCTTATATCACCGATCCTGTGATCCACTCTCTCGGCCTCCTCTCTCACTCCTCCTTATATCACCGATCCCGTGCTCCGCTCTCTCACTCCTCCTTATATCACCGATCCCGTGCTCCCCCCTCTCGGCCTCCTCTCTCACTCCTCCTTACATCACCAATCCCGTGCTCCGCTCTCTCGGCCTCCTCTCTCACTCCTGCTTTTATTGTCGATACTGCGCTCGGCTCTCACAGTCTCCTCTCTCACTCCTGCTTTTATTGTCGATACTGCGCTCGGCTCTCACAGTCTCCTCTCTCACTCCTGCTTTTATTGTCGATACTGCGCTCGGCTCTCACAGTCTCCTCTCTCACTCCTGCTTTTATTGTCGATACTGCACTCGGCTCTCACAGTCTCCTCCCTCGCTCCTGCTTTTATCGCCGATCCTGCACTCGATTCTCTCGGTCTCCGCGATGCAACAACTGCCCTTTCACCACCTCCCTTCCCATCATCCAGCGCCCCAAACAGTGATTCACTTGCACTTCTTTCAATTTAGTATATCATATTCGCTGCTCACGATGCGGTCTCCTCTACATTGGGGAGACCAAACACAGATTGGGAGATCACTTTGTTGAACATTCAGTCCGCAAGCGTGACCCTGACCTGCCGGTTGCTTGCCATTTTAATTCCCCGTCCCACTCCCACTCTGACCTCTCTGTCCTTGGCCTTGTACACTGTTCCAATGAAGCTCAAGTAAGTGTGAGGAACAGCACCTCATCTTTCGTTTAGGCACTTTACAACCCTCCGGACTCAACATTGATTTCAATAACTTCAGATCATAACCACTGCTCCCATTTTTTTGGACAGCAAGTGTTGGTAATGATTCAGCTGTTGCCATTTACAACTCCTCTAGACACATCTTTTGTTTCTTTACTTGTCCCATTACCAACCTCCTTGTCTTGCACTATCATCCCTTTTGTTATTTAATCACTCCTGCTCTCCACCCTATCACAGACCTTCTCTTTTGTCCTTCCCTCCCCTTCCCTCTGCCCCCGCCCCCTTTCCCTGGCTCTGTCCTTGCTTAAAAACTGTTAAATCTTTACTTCTTTCAGTTTTGATGAAAGGTCATCGACCTGAAACGTTAACTCTGTTTCTTTCTCCACAGATGCTGCCTGACCTGCTGAGTATTTCCAGCATTTTTTGTTTTTATTTCAGATTTCCTGCATCCGCAGTATTTTGCTTTTGTTTTAACTTAATTATTTTTCTGTTTCATAAGTTTGTATGAAACAAAGAGGGGCATTTCAGTTTATTTTCAATATTTTCATTATACAGCAAGATACTACAAATACATGTTCAGAACTTAGAAGGAGATTAAGCTGAACATAATAATAAACATGCTATACTTTTCTGAGATTGGACTGAGCACATTCTGTTAAATAAAAGCAGCTTTAACAGGTTCTAGCTAAAACTAAAAAAATTCCAAAGATCCTGCCACAAAAGTAATGTGGGCTAGAATAATTACTTGACCTTTCCTTAGAGAATGGCCTAAAAATGCCCCCATGAAATGACACCAAACTGCTAATGCAAAAAGTTTAGATGCTGATTTTATGAAATTGAAAATGGGTACAGAACAAACAAGTCTAAAAGTCTCAGTTGCTTTCAAATCAATAATCATAGAAGTAATTTTTGGAGAATACCATGTCTCATTTCTCAGAATGTCATATATCTGAATTATTCAATTTTCTAAGCTGGCATTTCTAATATAGAGGTTGCTGCATTGTGCTGTCAGTATGATTATGCAGCACTGTATTTGCATGACCATCTCTTCCTTTGTGCATACATTTGTGGCCAGTTGCAGTAAACAGTGATAATTGAAACTGACTGCTCGGGTGACGTGAAAGTGACAGTATAACTTTGGAGTTTGTTCTTGGCCTGACACTGAATTCAAATGGACTGAGAGGCCTTTAGTGAGGCAGGTAAACACCGCCTGGGATCGACATTGCATGGAGTACAAATCTGCAGCGTCAAACCTGCTTTAAAAGGTTTTCAGGGGTTTCCTTGGGTCTCTTGTGCATTTTATAAATATATATACAAAGTTGTTTTAATGTTTTGAGAATGTGACTACTCCTGCCTGTGCTCTCAATAACTTTAAGATTTACTGCTGGGAATGCAGCTCCGTACTTGTGTGTATGTGCGCAAGTGCAGAGCTCTCTCCTGGTCCTGAAAATGTAACTTAAATAGGATTCTGCCAGCCTGCAAATTGATTCTGTAGCTACCAATATTAACACAATCTCAGAGATATCAGAGCCAACTGTTTTTTGTTATAAAGTCAATCATTTGATATTAATTACTAACTTGCGCGAGTTATTCCCTATTGAGCAGCCGGAGTTAAACATGTAACAAAGGATTGAAAATAATGGCAGAAATTATTTGCCGACATTTGGTATTTCCAACACGTTGGTAAACCTGGCAAATTGCTGTTCAATACCAACAGATCTAAAATGAAATTATCCCATCCATCAAGCTGATTAGATTATTACACCATTTCAATCAATCATCATTTTATTGGCCAGAACACTAGACACTTACTTGTTGTAAAATTAACCTTTTTTAAGATGAAGGGCATGGCACAGTGTGTTGACATTTTTGATGTTCCTACTGCTACCCAAACACTAGCCCCAATTTTAACCCTGCCCACACAGTGGGAACGGTACACACTGGGGTTAAAAGGGCAACTAGGCTCTACCCACTGAGTGCCTGCTGCATTTGTGCAACCCCCCTGCGCCATTTTAACTCCCAGGTTTTTAGGAACATCGAGGCCGCCCTCCTGATCCCATAGGAAACCCTTGCCCCAGGCTTTTCCCCCACCCCCTACCACGATTGTGTCGGAGCTCTCCGCTCCCTGATTTACCTTGCAGGGGACCATTTTCTTGGCTTCCTGGCAACGGCCTGCAGCCGCACAAGTTCCCGCTCCTGGCCTCGACCCCCATTCTTCCCTGCTCCCAGCCCCGAACCCCGTTCTTCCCCGATTCCCAGGGCCCTGAACCCCAGCTCCCTGGCCCCCTATTCCCCAAACCTGCGTTCCCTAGCCTCCCGATTCTCAGTCTGTTGATCCCTGGCCCCTGGATTCCCGTCCCCTGCGATCCCTGACCCATGGATCCATTTATCTGAGGGCTACTGCGACGTTAGCCGCGACCTGATTTTTACCGGTGGACTGTTGTGCCTCCCTGGGTCCATTATAATGAGGTCCGAGGAACAATATCTGGGGAGCCTCGGGCCTCACCATTCTGGCCCAGTGAACACAAATGGGAACATCTGAATTTCGGGGCCATTGTTTTTGAAAATAAGTCTTTGTTTTTATAGCAACTGAGATTACTAGGTCATTAGTGACAATATTGCACACCTTCTCAATTAACTTTGTAATATACAGGAAATTACAGTCTCAGACGAGCTTCACTCCAGACTATTACGTAAGTGTATTTTAACTTTCCTTTTGGCAGGGCTCCGTCTCCTCACCTTGTTGATGTACGCTTAGTCATATAAATCATTATTAACACATCTTTCATTTTCACATTTTTTAACGTGTACTCTGTAGCCTAACCCTAAATGTGCTCACTTCACAAAAAGTCCCCTCCCCATCAGCAACAGGCTGCGGGGTGAATGTTGCTCTGTGACGTGTGCCTAAATTAAACATGATATGTAAATGTATTATTAAGTGGTTTCCTTAGCACATTTTGGATTTTTCTTGAAATCAGCACTAACCTCTAATGCCAACTGCTGCCCTGCACGTGTAGAAGGTATATTGTGTTGGATGACATACCTGTTTGCAAAGGGCCGTTTATCACCACTCTCTCAAAAATGAACAGGGCCGATTTTCATTGCCTCCGTGGGGTGGGAAAGTGGCAATACCTAGAATTACATAGTATTTACAGGCCATTCAGCCCAACTGGCCTATACCGGTGATTATGCTCCACACGATCCTCCTCCCACTCTACCTCATCTAACCCTATCAGCATAATAGTGTTCCATAAATCACGGTGCTAAACTTACTGCCCCATGCCTGCTCCCGATATGTCCGCTGCTATTTCTAGAGGTCCTAGAAATGGGCGCCAGGCACCCTCCACCCCCTGGTACCAGGCATGAAGGGGGCTAACCAGCAGTCCTTAAAGGGTCCGCAGCAGGCCACTGACAAAAATCGCAAAGGTAAGTTGTTCTTTTAAAAGATTTTTGTGGGGCATAGGAACATGAATATTCCTCCTGGCCTTACAAAAATCTCCCCACCTCCTGCCAGCCCATCCGTGACCCCATTCTACAATTTCCTGCCCCTCCACCTTTAACCTTTAAATTCCGGCTCGGTGCCACCAGATTTGCTGGCCCCACCCCAGTCAGCAAGTTGCCTGTGAGCACTGGTTCGATGCTTACAGCTCAACAAATCCATGCAAATGAGGCTTGCCCAAAGTCTGCTCAAGGTTAAAATCGGCCCCAACATGTTATAAACTAAGTATCATACATTCTTACTGGTGAAGTTAGTAATGCAACTTTGATTATATTATTTCAGTATCTTAGCTAATAAAATGTAATATTTCCTTGGAGAAATAAAAATTCAAAAAAGGCACTTTAGGAAAGAGATGACTGTATAATGACATTTATGTACTATTCAATGCGAACTTTTATAGACTATCATAAAATCAAAGCATCTTAGAATCATACAGCATAGAAGGAGGCCATTCAGCACATTGTGCCTGTGCTGGTTCTTTGAAAGAGCTATCCAATTAGTCCCATTCCTCTGCTCTTACCCCATAGCCCTATAAATTGTTTCCCTTCAAGCATTTATCCAATTCCCTTTTGAAAGTTACTATTGCTATTGAATCTGCTTCCACCATTTTTTCAGGCAGTGCATTCCAGATCATAACAACATACTACGTAAAAACATTTCTCCTCATCTCCCCTCTGGTTCTTTTTCCAATTATCTTAAATATTAGCAGTCCATCGCCTCAACCTCCCGGCCACCTCGTCGCACATGGGGGTAAATTTTTCGTCACATGGGCAGCAGTCCACTCCGCCAGAAAGACAAAAATTTAGCCCCATGTCTCGATTATCATACTCACTGCTTTTGTCTTCTTCCTACTTTCCCCTGAAGCTTCCTAACCATAAATAAGACTGGTGTCCAGTGCAGTCATCTCTATTTGGGAATAGATGTTGTGTCACCATAGTAGTCCTGTGTGAAGAATGTGAAGATAAGCATCTTGGGACATTTTACTACGTTGAAGGTGCTATATAAATGTAAGTTGTTGATCTTGTTAATGAGTGTATACATAATAATTAGCTTTCAAAGTTCCAAATATGAAATTTGAGACTTTATACTAAGAAAAGGTGGGCACCGCACCTTTGAAAAGACATATTGGTCTTGGAGGGAGTGCAGCGTAGGTTTACTAGAATGATACCCGGACTTCAAGGGTTAAGTTACGAGGAGAGATTACACAAATTGGGGTTGTATTCTCTAGAGTTTAGAAGGTTAAGGGGTGATCGGATCGAAGTTTATAAGATATTAAGGGGAACAGATAGGGTGGATAGAGAGAAACTATTTCCGCTGGTTGGGGATTCTAGGAGTCGGGGGCACAGTCTAAAAATTAGAACCACACCTTTCAGGAGTGAGATTAGAAAACATTTCTAAACACAAAGGTGGTAGAAGTTTGGAACTCTCTTCCGCAAACGGCAATTGATACCAGCTCAATTGCTAAATTTAAATCTGAGATAGATAGCTTTTTGGCAACCAATGGTATTAAGGGATATGGGCCAAAAGCAGGTATATGGAGTTAGATCACAGGTCAGCCATGATTTTGTTGGTGGAGCAGGCTTGAGGGGCTGAATGGCCTACTCCTGTTCCTATATTCCTATGTTCCTAAAAGTGAACAGACTGATGCATTTGATCTGTAACCATGTAGGATGCTTAAAGACTGGCATTTTTTAACTGGTCTGCATATGTGCATATCTAAATTATGGATCATAATTCAATGATCATCCCTTAAGGCAAAATAGAGTAGAAAAACATTTTAACAAAAGTAAAATACTGCAGATGCTAGAAATCTGAAATAATAACAGAAAATGCTGGAAAATACTCAGGAGGTCAGGCAGCATTTGTGGAGAGAGAAACAGGGTTAACATTTCAGGTCGATGACCTTTCATCAGAACTGGTAGATGTTAGAGATTAACCGTTTTTAAGCAAGTACAGAGCCAGGGAAAGTGGGTGGGGGGGGGATGGGGGGGGGTGAAGGAAAGAACAAAAGGGAAAGCCTATGATAGAGTGGAGAGCAGGAGTGATTAAATGACAAAAGGGAATATGGTGCAAGGCAAAAGGGGGTGGTAATGGGATAAGCAAAGAAACAAAAGCTGGGTCCAGAGGAGGTGTAAATGGTTACAACAGAATAGCAGAGGGGGAGGGGAGCTTTGAAAATCTAGCAAGGAGGAGAAGGCTCCCGTGGCCCAGGGATGTGACGGAGAAAGGTGGGTAGACCCCAGGGGCGCAGACCACCCCACCGGCTATGTACCGATAGGGGATTTCCACCCCAAGCACCAGCCCACTCCCAGTGGCTCTGGTACAGCCATCCTCCATTGCCAGAACCTGCTGTCCGAGAAAATGGGAGCAGTGGTTAAGATGCACAATATATTATTTTTTTCTCCTTTCATTTCCTCCCTTCATGCTTCCTCTCCAGAATGTGGAGATGCCGGTGATGGACTGGGGTTGACAATTGTAAACAATTTTACAACACCAAGTTATAGTCCAACAATTTTATTTGAAATTCACAAGCTTTCGGAGGCTTCCTCCCACAACATTCACCTGAGGAAGGAGGAAGCCTCCGAAAGCTTGTGAATTTCAAATAAAATTGTTGGACTATAACTTGGTGTTGTAAAATTGTTTACAATCCTCTCCAGAAGGTAGTGACCTATATTGAGTACGGGTCCATGGATAGCAGCCCTTAGTTACCTTGTCACAGTGACCATTCTTCAGATGTGACAGTGAATGTGGCAGATTGTTCATTTAGGTGTTTACAGTCAAGCCTGTCCATAAGTCCGCTTCCAATAAATCAAAGAGCTGGGTGAATATCTTCTCATTACACAACAGAAATAGGGTGACTAGCTTTCCAGTACATGACAGGAATTGGGTAAATATCCCTCTCCCCATTACATGACAGGATTAGGATGCATACTTGCCACTAGACTACAAGTAATCAAACCATTTGCTCCAAGACTGCTTTATCGATTTAACATTTCTGCCTCCCTTCCCTCCCCATCCCAAATCTTTAATTTTAATTCAAAATCTATCCTTAGTCAGTTGCAGACATGAGCCAATGGATATTGAAAGTTCTTCTGTATAGTGTTAGGAGTTACAGCGGATATGTTTTGGACATTTACAAGCTTGGAGGAGTTACTGAGTCCAATGGTATGAGTCATTAACTATCAACAGTCATTAACTCAGGGTGCTTCAGGAAACTTGTCATTTTAATTATGTGTATTGATTCCAACTCCCTCACACTGTCAAGAACAGTAACTTCTTCAAGCCAGTATCTGAATGATGTCATTAACACTCACCATTTAACCCATATTCAAAAAATCCCGCAGAAACAGACAGAAAAGAATTTGATAATCACAATCTGTGTAATTGATCTGTAAAAGGTGTACTGATGTTGAGATTCTTTTTCATTAGTGAAGCTGGTGGAATTTTCAGTAACTCTAGCAACAGCATCTTCAGAGGAAGACTGCTGAGCACTGATTAAAACGAGCACCAGGGGTCTGAATCTAATTGACATGTAGCAAATAGA
This sequence comes from Heptranchias perlo, assembly GCF_035084215.1. Classification (NCBI taxonomy): domain Eukaryota; kingdom Metazoa; phylum Chordata; class Chondrichthyes; order Hexanchiformes; family Hexanchidae; genus Heptranchias; species Heptranchias perlo. The sequence continues at coordinate 31,026,802 of NC_090343.1, read as the reverse complement.
TTTGTTTATTTCATTCTATTTTAAGAAAATGCATCAGTTTACGCCAAGCTGTATGCTCATTACAATTGGGCCCCAGGCCTGCAAAGTTTACTGCATGGGTCTTTTTATTTGGAAGTTGTGTACTGGTATAATTCTCCTGACAAGGGTAGCTGCTATCACAGCTTGTCTTATCAGAGAAGCTCCATTTTCCCGGTCTCTTGGTTTTGCAGTATTTTCACCCAAACGAGAAGTCATGACAGCGACTGGGTTGACAGGATTAAATGTCCCTTTGTCATTTGTATCCTCTCCATTGCCGATACAGGAAAGAAGAAAAAATTGCCCAGTGTGGCTCAATCAGTGTGGCATCTGCACACCTCCCAGCAGCAGGATAAAGATCAGTATTGGGGAAGGCCTGGGTCCTATTCACCATCCTGAATGGAAAATGGTTCAGAACAGAAGGGACAGAGAAACAAAATTAAACCCAAACACTTGTAAAGCAGTTGTTATGGCACTTTTTTTCTCTATGAGAGTGTAAAACTGTTCATGGTTCTAAAAGGAATATTTGAAGCACATGAGAAATGGAAATGTCATGTTATACTAATCTGCTGCAGTGAGGAAGAAGCTATGGAAGAGATGCTTAGTGTTATCACTGACCAACATATGATGAGGACTAAATAACCTCCGCAGATGCAAAGTGGAAAAATATTCCACTCTTCATCACTGTCAGCTATCACCATAATGAGTACACAGATCAACATTATTAAAATGGATGCACCTGTAGATCCATGAGCACAGCTAACAACTCTTGATATACAAGTGCAAATTGATGTGATGAGATTATTAAAGATGTAATATGATCAGTTGTTATATGAGTCTAGTTACAAGTCACTTCTAGTATAATAAAGGCCTAATAATAATAGATACACAACAGGATTAAGCTATATCACGTTAAACATTTGTTTCCTGTCAGGACGCTGCAGTAGCAATCAGAGAGAAACAAAAAAAAGTACAAAGATCAACCAAATCCTCAACGTAAAGTGACATTAAAATCCAAATATTTTGGAGGTATAAAATCCTTATTTTGCTCCCTTTTTCTTCGCATTAAGACCTTGCCAGCGAAGCAGCGTCTCACTCAGGTGAAAGGATGGTGATTGAGAAAACAGATAGGTGAGAGGGTAGGCAGGTGAAAGGATAAATGGGTGAGAGGGCTGGTAGATGATAGAGTGGTTCCAGACTTCCATCAATGTTGGTGTTCAGCTGCCTACTTGGTGGCACACAATGGCAATCTAGCAATGACTCCCCGTTCAGTTTTGTCTCCCCTCTGTGAAGAGGCAGTAATTATAGTAGAAACACTTTCCTCCAGTGGTGTGAGTGAAATAAAGCAAGTGGTGGTGGTGGTGGAGGTGGGGGGTGGCGGGGGGGGGGGATCTGAACTACTTAAAGGGAACATGCTGTCCTATTGGATGTGATGGGGAAGTGAGTTTTTCTGATAAGAGATCAGAAGATTTTGAGCTATTCAACATGGAACAGGATAACAAGCAAACCTCAATCTTTTCCATAATGTAATTTCAGAAATTTTGAACAGTCCACAGCCTTCACATAAAAGATTTTTTATGAGTACACAAATTCCTGAACAACGTTCTCTGTGATTGTGGTGCATTATCCCTCCTCAGCCTCTCTGCAGCCTTTGACATGGTTAACCACACCTTACTCTTCCTACACCTCTCCTTTGTTGTCCAACTTGGTGGGACTGCCCTCGCTTGGTTCTACTCTAACCTATGCCATTGTATCTGGAGCATTTCTTGTCGTGGCTTCTCTTCCTACCCACACATTGTTACCTCAGGAGTCTCCTAAAGATCTAGCCATTGTCCCCCTTCCCTCCTCATTCACTATTGCCTCTTGGCGACATCATCCACAGACATGGGCTCCACTTTCTCATGTACACTGATGACACCCAGTTCTATCTCAACACCATCTCTCTTGACTCATTCACTGCCTTTGTGCTGTGAGAATGTTTGTCCGACATCCAGATGAGCTGCAGTTTCCTCCAGTTAACCATTGGGAAACCATTGTCTTCAGCCCTTTGGACAAACTCCATACTCTCACCAGTGTCTCGATCTCCCTCCCCAGCCAGTCTCAGACTGAACTAGACTGTTCGCAACCTTGACATCCTAAGCTAAGCTTCTGGCACTATATCCTCTCCATCATAAACACTGCCTACTGCCCATGCTTTTGTCACTTCTAGATTCAATTACTACAACTGGCCTCCTGAGTTCCACCCATCACAACTTGCAACTTATCCAAAACTTCACTGCCCATATCCTATCTGTCACAAAGTTCCACTCCCTATCAGCACTGTCCTTGTCGACCTTCATTGCCTTCCTATCCCCGAAAGCATTGATTGCAAAATCTATGTCCTCATCTACAAATCCCTCCATGGTCTTAACCCTCCCTGTTTCTGCAACTTCCTTCAGCCCTATTTTCCAGCATCGCTCCATTCGTCTGGCTCTGATTTGCTTTTCTATTGCTGAAATTGGAATTCAGTGCTGTTACCTTGCTCTCTCATGCTGCAGTGAGAAAAAGCAAAGGAGATAACACTTGGCAAGTCCACACTATGGCAGGATTAAAATGTCGGGAAATTGGGTGAGGAATTGCAGCCGTTGGCTCACACCCCACCATTCATGTTACAGCCTGTTGGAGCATTCCAAAGAGTCGCTCTCAAGCAAGATGTTATTTATGATTGTGAAACTTGACAAAAAATTAATGATTTACATAAATATAGAGAGTAATGCTTAGTTAATTGGCCATATTGTAACTGGAAGAAAGGGCTGTTAAGTTTCCACTGGTATGTGAAAACATTTCCTTCCAATCATTTAGTCAGAATTCTGTCACACTGATGAGAAAACAAGAAATGGATTGAAGTCAGTTCATTAAGAATTACAATTATGCAGCCCAGGGCTCGGCACCAAACAAAAATATAATTATTTTGTTATGGTTCCATTTTGTGTTAGGATTAGGGTTGCATTAACCCTAATGCAGCGTTAGGATTAGTGTTGACACAAATATGAATAATATTGATCGCTCTTCTTAATCTCTCTTTCTTTGTCTTGGGGACCTCTGTGAAGTGTCTTGGGACTTGTATCTCCAATGAAGGTGCAATATAAATGCAAGATGTTGTTAATAACTGAGCTCTCTATACCTACGTATTGGACAAAAACTAGGCTCCGATTCTAATAACGTATCAGCTCAACTTAAAATGCATTGCATTTTTATCTGTGCTGTAGTGAGAAAATGTGATTTAAATGTAAATGTGATAAAGAAAGACTTGCATTCATATAGCTCCTTTCACGATCTCAGGACGTCCCAAAGCGTTTTACAGCCAATGAAGTACTTTTTTAAAGTGTAGTCACTGTTGTAATGTTGCAGGGCAACGTTAGAACTGTATACAACAGTAGCTTGCTGTGTGACATCTGCAGCCATGCTTTAGGGTTTGCCAGGAAGAAATCCCCACCGCCTCCTCTGGAGGGAAAGGGGTTGCCCCTCTTTTCTTTAATATGGGTATAGTAGCCTGGTGGTTATAATACTGGCCTAACAACCAAGAGGTTGTGAATTTAAATCCCACCATGACAAGTTGTGAAATAGAATTCAATAGATCTGATTATTTGTGACCATGAAAAAAATGATCATGAAAGCTGCAGGATTGTTGTAAAAATCCAACTGGTTTACTAATGACCTTTACTCAGAGGGTGGTGAACCTGTGGAATTCTCTACTATAGAAGGCTGTGGAGGCCAAATCACTGAATATATTTAAGAAAGAGAGAGATAGATTTCTAGACACAGAAGGCGTCAAGGGGTATGGGGAGAGAACGGGAATATGGTATTGAGATAAAGGTTCAGCCATGATCATATTGAATGGCGGAGCAGGCTCGAAGCGCCAAATGGCCTATTCCTGCTCCTATTTTCTATGTTTCCATGCTCTAGCCTACAAATCACACTAGTCCCACACAACGTGATCAATTCTTAATGCCCTCAGGGCAGCTCGGGATGGGCAATGAATACTGTCTTGCCATCGTTACTCCCAAGAGAAAATTAAGAAAAAGTCTTTCCTGCTTTTTTGATTCTTGTTTCTTCAAGTTTTGTAAACATTGTTCTGTTTGCAAAGTCATTTGTAGCAACTCTCTGATTAAAATGGTTTTGGGAAAGTTGCACTTAAATTTATTCAAATAAAATACTGGCCTGGGCACTATTATCACCACTCTACCCTAGATCTGACGGGCATGCCCCTCAAATGCATCAAGGCACAAGTTTCTAGCATTAGTGCAAGGCAGAAAATTAAAATAGGAATTTTAGGTGGACTGATATAAAGCTCTATATGGCAATTATTCCCAGCTCCATAAGAACTTTGTGCCAGCGTGAAAGGAACAAATTTATGTCTCTATATTGACTAGATATGAAATCATTAATAAACAAGCCTATTCACTATTCTTACTAACCTAGTCTTAACCAAATTTTAAAACACAGAAAGTAAATTTAATCCAAAAGACGACAGGCTAGAAATTGGTCCATGTAGCGCCCATTGTTCCGTGGCCTCTCAAAGTGCCAAGATGGCGTCTTGGATGTGCACGCACATTTCTAATGTGACATGCGCCTGACACCATCTTGGTGTAGGTATTAACGCATGCGCAAATACCGAACACCGGCAAAATGTAAAGTAGGGACAAAATGCGTACAATCAGTGTGCAATGCTGATTTAAAGAGATAGACACCATTTTGGAACTTAAAGTGCAACTTAATGCACAGTCTTAACCATGCACACCTAAACATGTCTTAGATGACCTGGAGGAGCCCCACCAGTGCTATTTAAAGGGACCATGCAGGTGTTGCAGGTTAGTTGCTGGATTATTGTTTCTGGCTGCTGGTGGAATAGGAAGTGTTTTTTGAAACTCCCTATAGTTACTGAGAGTTCCTAGAGTACATTTGAGAGTGGGTTGGCAGGTACTGCCTTACGATTCGGAAAGTTACAACCATGGTTGAACAACGTTACTGGCAACCATGGAGGGTTTGCTAAGGCTCCCGCTGGGCATTGAGCACGACTCGGAGCATGCAGAGAGGCCATGCACAGCTGGTCAAGCTGGGAGGAGAGGGTGGAGGTGGAGACGCAGGGCACTGAGCAGGAGGCCATATCGAATGAGGGCCTTCCGGGACCAATTCTCTTACCTCAACATGAGCGAGGAGCATTGCATCCGATGGCTGAGGTTCACCAAGCTGTCAACTGCTGCAGCCACAACTACAGCCTCAAAGCAGGGCAAGGACAGCATTGCCTGTGGCTGTGAAGCTGAATTTCTACGGCTCAGGATCATTTCAGGCCTCTGCTGGCGACATGTGCAATGTCTCTTAGTATGCAGTGTACCGCTGCATAAGGAGGCCACAGACGCACTATATGAGATGAGCAACAGGTTCATCACCTTCCTTCTTGACAGAGACAAGCAGAACGAGTGAGCACAGGGGTTCGCTCGCATTGCTGGCATCCGCATGGTGCAGGGTGCCACTGACTGCATGCACATTGCCCTGCCTGCCCCGCATATCAACTTGGCTGTCTTCGTCAACCGAAAGCTGGTGTGCGACCACATGGAGGTCGACGCCTGCTACCCTCGAAGCAGTCATGATGCCTTCATCATGCGGCAGTCCAATATGCCAGCTATTTTTCACCCAGCTCGGCAAGTCAAAGGCTGGCTACTGGGTGACAAGGGCTATCGCCTCATGCCGTGGCTCATGACTCCGGTCCGGAATCCACGCACACATGCAGAGCAGGCCTACAATGAGAGCCATATTGCCACATGCAATGGCATAGAGCTCACCATAGGCCTCCTGAAACAACACTTGCGCTGCCTGGACCGTTCTGGAGGAACCCTCCAGTACTCCGCTGAGCGGGTGAGAAGATTTGTGATGGTATGCTGCATGCTGCACAACCTCGCCATCATGAGGGACCAGCCCTTGCCACCGATGATCGAAGAAGACCCTGAGCCAGAGGAGGAGGAGGAAGAGGTTGAGAAGAAGAGGCTGAGGAGGAGGAGGGGGCGGAGCCGGAGGAGGAAGTGAGACGCAAGGGTGCAACAGCGAACACATGCCTTGCCTGATCCGTGCCCACTATCAGTAATTTCAACTACATTCCCAAACTCACCAATAGTTCTACACTCCCCGCCTGTCCACTCCCACATGACCATCAAATCGCCCTCCATCTGATTAAACATTGGTTTACCCCTCAGCTCATCGCACAAATAAAAACCACCACCAAATGCAAATTCAAAGTCACATTTATCAATTAACAAATAAAATTATGGAAACTGGACTATTCACCCTTGTGCATTCCCTTAGTGTTGTTTGTGTGCCTTAGAATCATAGAATCATAGAAAGTTACGGCACAGAAGGAGGCCCTTTGGCCCATTGCATCCGTGCAGGCCAATAAAGAGCTATCCAGTTTAATCCCACTTTCCAGCACTTGGTCCGTGGCCCTGTAGGTTACGGCACTTCAAATTCACATCCAAGTACTTTTTAAATGAGTTGAGGGTTTCTGCCTCTACCATCCTCTCAGGCAGTGAATTCCAGACTCCCACCACCCTCTGGGTGAAAAAAATTCTCCTCAGCTCTCCTCTAATCCTTTTACCAGTTACTTTGAATCTATGCTCCTGGTCACTGACCCCTCTGCTAAGGGAAATAGGACCTCCCTATCCACTCTATCCAGTCCCGTCATAATTTTATATACCTCAATTAATTCTCCCCTCAGCCTCCTTTGATCCAAAGAAAACAACCCCAGCCTATCCTATCTTTTCTGATAGCTAAAATTCTCCAGCCCTGGCAACATCCTCATATATCTCCTCTGTACCCTCTATAGTGCAATCACATCTATCCTGTAATGTTGTGACCAGAACTGTATGTAGTACTCAAGCTATGGCCTAACCAATGTTTCATACAGTTCAAGCATAACCTCCCTGCTCTTATATTCTATGCCTCAGCTAATAAAGGAGAGTATCCCGTATGCCTTTTTAACCGCCTTATCTACCTATCCACTATGCTAGTGCTCCTACGACGTGCATCCCCAGTAGCTGGAGCATGGGTGGTGGAAGGCTGCTGGCATTCAATGAAGGAGCATGCTGATGGCCTTGGAGGACGACCTCAAGCAGCTCTGGACCTGGAGGGCCCGGCTTCAGACTACAGCATCTCAGCATGGGCGACAGCAGTCTGGCCTGGCTGGCTGATAGGCAACAACAAGGGCACTGGCAGAGTGGCTGGGGTGGGAGCAGAATGCTGTGGTCATGAGAGAGGACAGCAGGTCTGACTGCTGTGGCACCACTGCCACTTGCACGGGGCGATGCCTCAGCAATCCTGGTGATCAGCTGGAGAACAGATTGCTGGACTGCCGTGAGCCCCAGAAGTCCCATTCCAAGTGGAACCCAGAGCCATGAAAGCAGCAGTGTGAGCTTCCATTGCACCAGTCTGAGCTGCAACCGTAGATGGCAGACCTTTGATCACATTGGTTTCTGCTGCAATGGAAGCCTCGACATCGGCCATCAGGCGCTGCGTCATGGTGGGTTCCACAGGTGCGCTAATGGAGGTGACCACCCGTTCCATGTTGGAAAGGATGGGCTCCAAACTCTGCGCAAAGCCCTGAGCCAAGTTGGAGCTGGAATCCTCCATGCCCCCTGTCATTGTGCACAGGCTTTCTGGCAGGCTTTCCAATGCACCAAGCATTTGGTGGTGTACGCCCATCAGCTGTCTTCTGTAGCCTGGCCCATTGAAGTCCTCATCTGATTCCTCTGCAGCAGAACTAGTGAGCGACCTTGCCCTCCGGCGAGCTGGCACCTGTGGGTATCCGTTCCCCCTGCTCCGGCTCCTGCAGACTTGTGCTCGGTGTCTTACCACAAGCAGAATCCTCCTCTAATCTAGCCCCTAAAGGACACGTAATGTGAGTCTCTGAGCTGGTGGATGCGAGTGTCAGATCGAGTGACGGTGAGCCTTCAGTGTCCCCCTCCTCCTCCTCCTCCTCCTCCTCCTCAGATGGTGCGGCCACGTGTTCTTGGGTATCGGTCCTGCCATCCTTCCTGCCATCTTTCCCTCCTCCCAGGTGCAGGTGCCATTTAAAATGTGCACCTGCACCTTTAAGAGGTGCAGGCTGCCGATGACGTGTGCTGAGCACGCCCCATTTCAGACTTCCTGATTCTCCATGCAGCCTCTCAGCAGCGCGGATAGCGCTGGCTGCTCAGAGCTATCATGCTAATTAGCAGGCAATGTGAAGTTCACGACCTGCCTGTGCAGGGGCCATCAGGCGCGGGTTAATCGCGGATCGCGATTGCCGCGCCCAATAATTGGCCTTATCCAATTTAACCCCCAATAAAACAACTTTATTCAAAGCAATGTTTTGCAGAAAGGAGACAAACAATTTTGTTCAGAATATATGGCCTAGGAATTTGATCGTACAACACCCGTTTTACTGGTGAGAAACAAGCGCTTCAGGACCCAATATGGCGTACGCGTGCTCAATCCCCAACGCAAGTATGCTGCACGCCTTATTGGCTAGGGAGCCCTGTAGTTGTCCTGGGTGCCCACCTGAAACTGGTGTTAGGCCCATTGCTTATTCAAATCAGGGACTTGTTTAAAGCCCCTTTGTAAAATTTGTTTGCAACTGACTGCAGCATGTGCCTTGCATGCTTTGGTCAGTTTTCTCAGGCATATAGCAGCCAAACCAGCGGTCCTTAAAGGAACCGCTGGAGGCTATCACTGTAAAGATAAGTTTTAAAGTTTTTTACTTACCTGAATGCGGAGTCGGAAGAGCAGGAGTGCCCCTCCCGCCTCTACATTATAATCTTGGGCCGCTGCCGGTCTCCCCTCGCCCCCTTGCGATGGCCTCCCCCTCCTCACCTGAGGACCTCGACCAACATTTGAGCTGGCCGAACCTGCTCCACCCCACGATCGGCAAGCTGCCTCTGGGGTCGCGACTAGTGCCCACAGATCGTTGGTATTATCCGAATGAGGCCAGAGGGTCAATTTGCCATGGTCCTTCTGCCTGTGTCATTAGGCGCACGCAAAACGTGCAGCAATGGGATCACGACCCAAATCAGACGGGATCCAGTTTCTAGGCCGATGTTTCTAAGGAAACAGCTGCTCCTATCTGGTTAGGGTGCCCTGTACTTCACTGGAATCTTCAAATCGAAATGGCCATAATAATAAACTGGCTGCCGCAAGGCAGACCATGTTTTTCTGATTCTCTTTTTTGATGTCTGAGACAGTCCAGCTTGTGCTCTGGACATTGAAGTTCGTAAAGCCAGAATAAAATGCTCTCCCTCCTGCTCGTAACTTTAGCAAAAAAAGGTTGGCAGCAAGTACAAAACGGGAAATATCGTCCAGCCGAGCTAACGTTAAACAAATGCAGCAGCAGAGTCTCAAAATGTAATCAAAATCACAGCTGCAGCAGTAATCTGATGGAAACTGTGGCACAGACCAAATAAATTAAAATATATCACGGATATATAATGTGTGCTCGTGGAGGCATATCTGGGAATCCTAATGTGCCTGAGGGTGGAACTCCTCCACCTGTTAAATATTCACTATCTGTGTCATGTAGTCTTGTTACAAATGATGCTTGAAAAGTTTTCACTGACGACTTCTAATCTCCACCTGTCAATGCGCTGCACCACTTTAAGAAGAGTGATAAATGGATACAGATGTGGACTACCTTTGAAGACCTTTGCTGCTACAGCCCACACAGACTCCTGATGCCCTAACAAACAAGATGGGCCAGTTTCATTAAATGGAATAAGCAGTAGTCTCCTTTAAGTTTTACTTTAAGAGTGCAACATAATGCAACAATTAGGAAAATTCAACCTGCTTTGAGGTCAGAGATTTTTGACTTGTGCTTTATAATAAACTAAGCTGACACTTCAGTGCAATACTGAGGGAGCGCTGCATTTTTGGAGATTTTAAAACCAAGGTGGACGTAAAAGATCCCATGGCACTATTCGAAAAAGAGCAGGGAAGTTGTCTTGGTTTCTTGGCCAACATTTATCTCTCAACCAACACCACTGAAAAACAGATCATTTATCTTAGGTCATTTATCTCATTGCTGTTTGTGGGACCTTGCTGTGCTCAAATTGGCTGCTGTGTTTTCCCACAGTGAGTCTACTTCAGAAGTAATTTGTTGGCTATGAATCACTTTACGATGTCCCGAGGTTCCAAAAAGTGCTGTATAATTGCAAGTTCTTTCTTTTTATCGTTCCTTTTTTCTTTTGTTCTTTCTTTCATGCGCTTGGATCATGTATGTCCTACCCTCTTTGAATTTCATTTTTCAACAGAAGAGGCCAAATCAACAGATTCGACAGGAAGTGCTTCAACATGTATGTAAATATATCCCAACTCAATCACTTCGAGGAGCATTCTTTGTAATATAAGATTGTTGTAAATGATGAAAGCCAATACCTGCCACTTTATAGCATTACATTTGGCAGACCTACACTGTAAGACATTAGTCTACCAACCAGTAGAAGATGGAGAAGATTAAGTCATTTTTAGTGTTTTGTACTTATGAGTTGTATCATGCTAACAATTTTTCAGTCTACTGACTGTGGACTCTGCAATCAAAAAAAATGTAGAAGCTTCATATCAGAGGTAGGTTTTCTTGTCCTTGAACAATTGGTTGCCAAACCTCCAGGATTGCCCTGGAGTCTCCAGGAATTGAAGATTAATTTCCTGGAGACTTCTGTGAGCAATCCCGAAAAAAATCATTGGGGCATTAAAAAAACTCTTGAGTTTTTTTCAATTTTTTTGAACACTTTCATTTATTAGTTATAAAAATATTGGCTAGAGGGGAAAAGACTGTTTTACTGGGTGGGGCAGTTAGAAATGGGAGGTCATGTTATGAAACTTCCACGAATACGTCCAACCAGGGTTGTTAACCCTACATAACAGAGTTTTACATTTTTAGGGCTTCACCTTGTGCTCTACAGCAAAGACGACGTCTGCAGTGACCTCTTTCTTCCAGTGAACTACATTATCTGCACAATGGCTCTGATTTTCCTCCCCTCTCCTTCTGGGATAAGGTCGGGTGGAGCACAGGTGGATTTCGACGTTCAGACCATCTGAAAAGGTCTGACTTTCCCAGGCGCAGGCCTAGCCCCTTGGCGAGGGCCTGCAGCCGGATTCAGAGACACAACGCCAGCCACTGCAAGTCCGAGAAGCCTGCAGCAGTGGGACACCAGCCAGAAGCCCACCAGCCCTGAGGATCTGGTGCAGCACCTCGGGAAAAAAAGTGGTTACTTTTTTAGGCTCACTAATCTTGCTACCTGTCCGTCTTAGATCCTCTGACCTGAGAGGGAGCCAGGCACAAGGCCTACTGCCAACTTCTTCAGGTGCCCCTGCATTTGGGTGACTGCCCAATGAAACTCAAACAAAATGAGGTGGAAGACTCCTTTAGAGCCTGCCCACTTCATTTACATGGCTGCCCCTTGCTTGCGCCTGCTCCAGGCACAAGCATTTGACCCCTACCCCCATCAGTGGATCCACAGAAAATCCCTGGGCAATGTAGAGGCATTGAAGACCCAATGTCACTTTTCCTCTCCTTCACACCTTAGAACTGAGTGTATTATATTATAGCATTGCTCGGGGCTTGAACAGAAACCTTTGTTGCCATAATTAGTTCATTAAATTGATACGATCCTCTAGTATTCTCCTACTCTTCAAAAAACAGAAGAATAAACATTTGATCGGACCTGAGCTTTAAACTACAAATCAGGTTTATTAAAAGTGGCAAGTAGACATCAGTGGAAAATCAGTACAGTAGATTTCACTTGATTGCTGAATGCTTAGTTTACACATCCTCAGATGTACAAAAATAATAAGGAACGCAATACATCACTAACTTTCTTAGTAAAACTGAACCTGGACCAGCGTATATAACATAAAACTTAGACATGACATATCATCTAACCATTATAAGGTTTTCAACCTATATGCCAAAGGACTTGGGAGAACTGAAGAGCTGGGAGTGTTCTGCCTGAAGTGTAGTTCTTGTACGCTTTGAAGTTCAATCTGGGTTACTGAAAAACAAAAATAAAAACAGAAAATGCTGGAAACACTCAGCAGGTCAGGCAGCATCTGCCTTTTATTTCAGATTTCCAGCCTCCACAGTATTTTCTTTTATTGAAAAACAAAACTGTCTTCCACAGCTGAACAAAGTTTATCAAATTAATATGATGGTTTCATGAAACTCACCTAGATGTTGGAAACAAATCTCTTTGCACATGTTATCCAGCTCTTATCTTAAATTGATTGTTTTCAGTTTAAAGCAAGTGGTCCGTGTTAAATAGTTTCTACTTGTATTACAATCAAAAGGTACTTGCATATGAAAAATGCAATGTTTCTGTGAATGGATTCTCCAAAAATGTAACTTCCAGCCATCCATTGGGAATGTGGACAATACTTCAACATAAAAAACTAAGCCTGCAGTAAAACAAATTTAAAGTGACTGGCTACATCTCATAAATGGATATTTAAATTTTGGGACTTTCATATGACTTGGAATACAATGGATCTCCCTGTCCTTCCCACATAGAGTGGTCAGAGATAATCAGGGAGCAGATGGAGGATATAATTTTACAACAGGTGGGCATGCACATATGTGAATGTCAGGTGAGGGCTGGCTATACTTCAGCGTGTATTTTACTTTTCCCACCCGTCAGGGCTTGACTTCTGCTTGTTGCCCTGACCCCACCATGACCCCAAGTTTCCTGGGTTTGGGTTCATCAATTATGCGGGACAGGCTCCTGGCAGCATCCCGATCAGCAAGCTGTAGTCCTTTACTACCCCCCAAGGGAAATTCTAGCCGTGCCATAGTGGAACCCCTGCTGTAGCACCTAAAGAGGCGGGACAGGTTAAAGGGGGCAGAAGACATCGAAACATCAAGGAGGAACCTGCAGTTTTTAGGTCTGGGCTTGGCTAAGGCCTAAAAAAGTATGGGTCTGAGACTTAATGGGAGGCAGAGGTGCCCATTACAGGACCCTCGTCCCCCAAAAGTGGCATCCAGGCTCTTCCTGCCGCTGTTCCAGGGATTACCTCCACCCTCTTCTGGCAGTTTCTGTGGCAGTGGAATCTCTGTCAGAGAGCAGGGTAATGGGATGTTTTGCCATGACCTGCTTCCATGCCGTAATTTACATGCGGCAGGTGGGAAATAGGTGGCCAACAGTTGTCCCGGCAGAGAACCGAAGGAGGAAATCAAGGTCAGGATGGTAGGCCTCACTGCCCCATTATCCTGCAGTTTCTGTTGTTATCCTGCCCAATTTGGGAACATGAAGGAAAATCCAGGCCTCACAGTCTAGGCTCACCCAAGATGAATGGCCAGCTGGGAAAGATAACCAAGGGACCAGATACATTTTGATGGTAACCACATGAAGAAAGCACTATGTTAATACACAAGTCTAATGGCAAGCTCCTTTTCTTTTATTATTGCTAATGAACTTCAATATATTTCCGAAATCGATGTAAAATACCTAAAATGTCTTATTCTGTGCTAATATACTGTATAGGAAAAAGGTAGGAAAATAGCAAGAATTTAAAGGAGAAATGCAGGAAAATTTTAGCTAAATGCTGGAAAACCTGTTTTAAAACCTGACAGGATTGCATTCCTAACAGATTTTAACCATGGTCTGGGAAGAGGGAGGGACACAGTCAACAAGAAAATAAATTTGGATCAACTTACTATTTGTTTCTGTTTCTTAGAATTTTTCATTTGACGTGATGTCCAGCAAAAGGCTGTTTAGCATGGCCTTGTGCTTGTATGAAGGACCCCCATAACATTTTGAATCAAACAGTAGAGTTGATCAATAACTAAATCTAATTTCTTATTATAGAAAATTGAATTAGAGTACATAGTTACGTATTGAAGCACAAAATGTTTTTCAAGCAGTGAGATTTGGCATTTTTTGGGAAGACTGTAAAAATCAATGCAACTCGAAAAGCTAGTGAGGTTTGACACAGTCTAATCCAACTATAAGCCAAACTAAGTTTTGCAATACCTACAAAAGTTTTCTGTTGCTAGTAAATACTTGATGTGGCATCTTGTTTTCTATGAAAATGGTAACATGATGCAAAACATAAATACACACCTGATGACAAGCTGAGATGCATGTTCTGAGTTGTGAAATGCACAGCATTTCCATTTATTTTTCACTAATATGCAGGAGGGTTATTGTCATTTTACACCAGGATGACTTGTGAATAAATACACTATCTAATGAATAGTGGGGGTAAAATTGAACATGAGCAGGGAAGCAAAACAGATGGAATCGCATCGGTCTCCCCTTATATGTCCTTCTCAATATTCAGTTTCATTGACTTCAGTAGAACTGAATGCTGGGTGTGTAATGTAATGGGCAGCAAAAGCGATTCCACCTGTTTAAGCGTCCCCATCCAAGTCCAAGTTCACCTTATATACATATCACTTGTTCTCATTTTCTCATGTGCTTTGCTTACAATAACTTTGAGAAGGAAGGCAGTGTGGGGCTGATGCCCTGACACCACCAGCATGCTGAAGCCATTTAGACCTGAGCTCAATAGTTTCAATAAGCTATGAAGGACATCAAAGAAATTGTATGCACCAGAGACAATCCCAGGCTTGCTCCTTCCCCCTAAATCCTCAACACTAGATAAGTAAACAATGTTATTTTATTAGACTTCCCGTCAAAATTATTTCTCCACCCTGGTACTGAAAGATTATATTACAAAGCGCGTGATTCTTATTTTTAATCCAAAAAAAAAGAAAATTCACTTATTTTAATTGAAGTGAAACATTGTGAGTTCCAACATGCTTATTGAATAATGGGCTGCTTGTTATATCACAGGGAGGACCCTCAAGCCATTCTAAGCAACAGGATCTGCTTCCTGTGTTACTACACCCTAAGTGTAATATAACGATTCTCACTTCGCAGTGTGACATGCATTTTCAACCAGACAGCATCCTTTTCCTGATATTTTGTCCCACTGCTGTTCATTCTCTTCATATTCCCTCACAGGCTTATCAAAATATTCACGGTACTGCGAGTAAAGAAGACCTGTAGAAATCATATCCCATCATCATTTCTGACCACAATGAAGTTATTTGGAATTTTATATTGTTTTCAAGACAGTTCTGATAGCTGCGCAATTTGATTTAATTTCTAAAAGAATCTGGAAATAAAAAGCTGGTATCAGTAAAAGTGACCACGAAGCTGTCAGATTGTCGTAAAAATTCAACTGGTTCACTAATGTCCTTTTGGGAAGGAAACCTGCCGTTGTTTCCCAGTCTGGCCTATGTGTGATTCCAGTCCCACACCAATGTGATTGATTCTTAACTGCCCTCTGATGTGGCCTAGAAAGACATTGAGTTGTATCAGATCTGGGTAACTAGGGATGGGCAATAAATGCTGGCCTTGCCAGTGACGCCCATATCCCAAGAATGAATAAAGTAAAGTACAGGGCTTATAATAGACCAATGTCTCGCTGATATTATTTTCAACTGCTGTGAGGTATATTTCATTTTTGTAATTCGATCCACTGACCAGTATGTTTCTTTATCAGCTTGACTCCATAGAGATCACTGGTTGTTTTAATTTCTATATATGAAATTAACAAGTGGTCTATTGAAAAGGGATACTACAGCTTTAACCACTTATGGCATCTTACATGACCTCTATCCCTTGTAGTTTTGAAGGCTGTCTTAGTAGACAATATCTATTTTCTAAAGTGACACTTGGGTCACTACTGCTTTCTCTTTGAAGATTTTCTGACATACCTACTATATAAAAAAAACAGCCCAGAGACATACAGATCTCAAGTTGGCCAAGTTTGAATTTGTGAAATTGACAAGAATGTACTTTTCGGAAAAGGATACTGCTGTTTAAATCAAAGACAGCAGAATATGGTTAAAAACTCACCTAAGGTCATGGTCTTTTGCAGTTAAACACGTCTTCTGTTCAAACCCTCTTTGGGGAGTTAAGCAAGCTAAGTTGATTGAATTCTTTCTTTTATTAGCAGTGACAATCTAATCTCTTGCAGATGTTCCCACAAGGTGGTCACCAAATGGGTCCTATTGCCCCATTTACTAATCATGGGCTTTTCTCACAAAATGGAAAGCTCCCTTTACCTGTAGCAAAATACAAGATCCCAAGGGATCTTGTTTATGGCTCATTTATTTTTAAGCCATTAAAAAGGAGTATAATGAAACACCAGACTCATTCCCCCTTAAGCATTTACTCCCCAGAGAACACTGTTGCAATCTATGTCTGCATTGTGTATAACACACTTGGTGTGAAATTTTATACACCAAGGAAGAAACAGGATTCTAACCAGAACAAGACTTCATGTGAAGGTGATGGGTTTGCTTACCTTAAAGTCCAATTTGTTGAAGTGAATATCTGATAAGTGGCTGCTTCTGTGAATTGAATAGACTATAAGCAAACATTTTTTTCCAATCCCATTTTATGAATTTGGAAGCCACATACTTGTAGTTGTGTAGAGGAAGTGCTGCATGTCTAAATTATTATGCTTACAGCTCCAATTACAAAGGCAAGCTCCACAACATTTTCCTACATGACTGTTGCGGTCAGTGCCCACTAACTTGCCATCACACAAAAATCTAGCTGGCTGATTGGACTTTTTCTGTTTAAAATGTTATGATGTATTTGAATCTTTGTTTTTCTGATAAAGCTGCAGATAATGGAAAATTTGAATTAAAGATACGTTTATACATTTTGAACTTTGAAGTCTGAACTACTGTATTTAAGTAGTGATAGTGTACCAATATTCTCAGGAAGCTAACTCTATAGGCATCCTATTCGACCCTGTACTGAGCTTCCAACCGCATATCATCTCCATCACAAAGAGCGCTAAGTTCCACCTCTGTAACATTGCCTGCCTCCGCCCCACCCCAGCCCACCAGCTGCTGAAATCATCATCCATGCCGCCGTCATCTCCAGACTCAACTATTCCAATGCTCTGCCTGCTGTTCTCCCATTCTCCACCCTCCATGAATGTTAGCTCATCCAAAACTCTGCTGCCCATATCCTATCACGCACCAATTCCCAATCATCCATTACCCCTGTCCTAGCTGAGCTACATTGGTTCTCAGTTCCCCAATGCCTTAGATTTAAAATTCTCATCCTTGTGTTTTAAACATTTATGGCCTCACCCCTCCCTACCTCTGCAACCTTCTCCAGTGCTACAACCACCCACCCCCGGACTCTCCTTTCCTCTGACTTTGGCCTCTTGCACATTCCACCCCGTCCCCCTTCATTCCACCATTATCAGCTGTACCTTCAACTGGCTTGGCCCCATGCTCTGGAATTCCCTCTCTAAATGCCTCTGCTTCTCCATCTCCTTATCCTCCTTTAAGACCCTCCTTACAACCCACCTTTTTGTTCAAGCTTTTGGTCACCCCTCCTAATAGCTCCTTCCTTGGTTTGGTGTCTATTTTTTTGGATTACGCCTCTGTGAAGCACCTTGGGATGTTTTTCTACGCTAAAGGTGCTATATAAATGCAAGTTGTTGTTGGTGATAATAAATCTTGTAACATACTGTTCTGTATTAAAAAACAATGAATTTTATTCATGTTTTTAAAAATGTAACTGTAAAAATATGTATTTTTTTATTATATGTATAAGCTTTTAGGCGGATCCTTTCAGTGACTATTGCTCAATAAATACAGAAGGCACGATGGGTAATTTGTTTGCTTCATTGGAATTTACTACATACAATATTATTGTAATTTATTTTCTATTTTCTCCCCTTTTCCAATTTCCTTTTTTCCTTTCTTAATGACAATGACTTACATACAAACATTTATCTATCTATCTATTTATCTATCAGTTCATCTATCTCGCTACAACATATTTTAAAAATTCCGCATAACATGAACTTCCTCTGCTTACAGGAAGATCACGTCATGCTATTTCTGTCACACCTGGATATTGGATTTATGGTAGAGAGGTATAAATTTCTCATATATTACACTTACCTTTCAGTCTTCCCAGCTCCTCAGACTTGCATCTCCAAGCTAGGTGGCATTGTGGGAGTGTGCTCAAGGCACCACCCTGTCTGGGGCTTTAAAAAAAATGAATTCTCAGAATGTGGGCATTGCTGGCAAGGTTGGCATTTATTGCCCATCCCTAGCTACCCTGGATACAACTGAGTGGCTTGCTAACCCCTTCGGAGGGCAGTTATGCGTCAACCATGTTGAGTGGAATTGGAGTCACATATAGGCCGGATTGGGTAAGGATGGCAGGTTTCCTTCCCTAAAGGGCATTAATGAAGCAGTTGGGTTTTTAACAACAATCTAAAAGCTTCATGGTCACTGACGACACCCAGCTCTACCACTTCACCATCACCCTCAAGTCCATGGCCACCACTGTGTTATCTGATTGTTTGTCTGACGTTGTTATGGATGAACATAAGAACATAACAACATAAGAGATAGGAGCAGGAGTAGGCCATTTGGCACTTTGAGCCTGCTCCTCCATTCAATGAGATCATGGCTGATCTTATTCTGGTCTCAACTCCACTTTCCCATCTGTTCCCCATATACTCCCTTGCTGATCAAAAATTTGTCTAACTCAGCCTTGAATATATTGAATGACTCAGCCTCCACTGCTCTTTGGGGCAAAGAATTCCAAAGGTTCACAACCCTCTGAGAGAAGAAATTTCTCCTCATCTCCATCTTAAATGGGCAACCCCTTATTCTGAGACGATGCCCCCTAGTTCTAGATTCGCTATGAGGGGAAACATCCTCTCAGCATTTACCCTGTCAAGCCCCCTCAGAATCTTATATGTTTCAATAAGATCTCCTCTCATTCTTCTAAACTCTAGTGAGTATAGGCCCAACCTACTCAATCTTTCCTCATAAGAAAACCCTTCCATAACCCGGAATCAACCTTGTGAACCTTCTCTGAACCGCCTCCAATGAAAGTATATCCTTCCTTAAATAAGGGGACCAAAACTGTATGCAGTTCTCTAGGTGTGATCTCACCAGCACCCTGTACAGTTGTAGCAAGACTTCCCTGCTTTTATACTCCGTCCCCCTTAAAATAAAGGCCAATATTCCATTTGCCTTCCCAATTACCTGCTGCATCTGTATGCTAACTTTTTGTGTTTCATGTACGAGGTCACCCAAATCCCTCTGTACCACAGCATTCTGCAATCTTTCTCCTTTTATAAATTATTTGGCTTTTTTATTCTTTCTGCCAAAGTGGATGACTTCACATTTTCCCACATTATACTCCATCTGCCAAATTTTTGCCCACTCGCTTAACCTGTCTATATCCCTTTGCAGACAATTTGGGGGTGATTTTAAACCCCAAGAACGGGTAGGTTGGAGAAAGGTGGGAGTTGAAAATAGTTATTTTTTGGGTCGCGACCGCAACCCGACTTTATTTCCGGGTTTAACGTCGGCACGTAAAAGTACAGGCTTCCCACTGGGAATGCAAAATCCGAAAATGTTGCAGTTGCGACCCAAAAAAACAACTATTTTCAACTCCCACCGCCCCCAACCCACCCATTCTTGGGGTTTAAAATCATCCCCTTTGTGTCCTCCTCACAACTTATTTTTCCATCTATCTTTGTATCATCAGCAAATTTGGCCACAATATACTCGCTTCCTTCATCCAAGTCATTGATATAGATTGTAAATAATTGAGGGCCCCAGCACTGATCCCTGCAGCACCCCACTAGTTACAGATTGCCAGCCTGAAAATGACCCCTTTTTCCCGACTCTCTGTTTTCTGTTAGTTAGCCAATCCTCTATCCATGCTAATATATTACCCTCAACACCATGAGCTCTTATGTGGCATCATATCGAATGCCTTTTGGAAATCCAAATACACTACATCTACTGGTTCCCCTTTATCCACCCTGCTTATTACTTCCTCAAAGAACTCTAATAAATTTGTCAAACACGATTTCCCTTTCATAAAACCATGTTGACTCTCCTTGAAGAGCCAGAACTTCAGCAGAACTGAAGTTGTACCATTCTGCTGCCACTGAAAACTCTGCATCTCAGCCCCTGATTACATCCCCTCGTCAATTGTTTACTCAGGCTGAACCCAATGGTGCACAACCTTAGTGTCCTATCTGACTGTGAAATGAGCTTCAAATTTCATATCCTATCCATTATAATATCACCTATTCTCACCTTTACAATATTACCTGCAGCCACTCTTATCTGTCACACCTCTCCTCACTGATCTGCATTAGCTTCAAGTGACCCAGTGTCTCAAATTTAAAACTGCATCCTCGTGTTAAAATCTCTCCATGGCCTTGCAAGCACCTCCAGATCTACAACTCCCCTCTTCTGAACTATCTATTCCTCTGACTCTGGCCTCTTGTGCAATCCTGCCTCCCTTCACTCAATCATTGGTGGCCTTGCCTTCAGTTGCCTAGGCCTCATGCTCTTTAATTCCCTCCGCAAATCCCTCTGCTTCTTCAGTTCCCTCTCCTCCTTTAAAACCCTCCTTAAAACACTTTGATCAAGCTTATGGTCAACCCTCCTAAATTCTTTTGACTCGGCATTTATTTTTCCCTTACACCTCTGTGAAGCGCCTCTTGAGCCCAACTTGTTCAAATTCCTCTGCCCACAACCAAATTTGCACCAAGTTCTGCTCCCCAATACTCCTGCCCTTACGGCCTTCATTGGCTCCTAGTCCTCCAATGCATGAAATTCAAATTCCTCATCCTCATTTACAAATCCCTCCACACCCAACCTGTCTCTTCAACATCCTATAACCAATGGATGCCTTTCATTGTTCTGACTCTGTCCTCCTTTGCATCTCCCACACCTCCCCTCCTTTCTGTTCCATCATTGGTGGAAGAGTCTTCAGGGCTGGGTCCTAAACTGTACAGTTCTTCCCCAAATGCCTTTCTATCTCTCTCCCAGTCTTCCAAAGTCTCTTCAAAAACCTACATCTTCAATCTTGCCTTCAGTAACCTCTAATTCTTCCGCTCCGCCTCTGCAAAGTACCTTGGGACATTTACTACATTAAATGCAAATTGTTGTGTTTGCCATTGATAATGGGAGCTATTTTTGGTTCTGTTACAAAACCAAGTGCTTGTTGTTTTGTTTTAATTGGCAGTTCACTGCTCTGTAAAATGCTCTGAGATGCCTTCTTGTATGTGAGGAGCGCCCTAGAAATGCAAATTACTGCTGTTGATGGTTAATGCTTTATCCTTCTGAATTATTTTTGGTTTTGATGTTTACATTTCACTGAATGCCATATGAATAGGTTCATTTCAAATTTATTTCACACCTGTGAAATGTATTGCATGTCTGAGGAATGATACCAGGGCTTAAAGAGTTAAATTATGAGGATAGGTTGCATAATCTTGGTTTGTATTCCCTTGAGTTTACACAGTTGAGGGGTGATCTAATCGAGGTCTTTAAAATAATAAAGGGATTTGATAGGATGGTTACAGAGAAATTATTTCTTCTGGTGGGGAATCCAGAACAAGGGGGCATAATCATAAAGTTAGAGCTAGGCCAGTTAGGAGTGAAATCAGGAAGTATTTTTTCTCACAAAGGATAGTGGGAATCAAGAACTATTTCCCTCAAAAGGCTGTAGATGCTGGGTCAATTGAAATTTTCAAAACTGAGATTGATAGATTTTTGTTAGGTTAGGGTACCAAGGGGTATGGAGCAAAGGTGGCTAAAGTTGAGGTTCAGATCAGCCATGATCTAATTAAATAGTGGACTAGGCTTGAGGAACTTTATGGCCTGCTCCAGTTCCTATCTTCCGATATTCCAATGAATGTAACATTTCCCGGAGATATTTAATGCGTCGCCCTATCAATGAGTAATCAATCACACACACTGTCAATCAACAGAAGGCTTAAGATGCTCTCTTCCCAGAACCGTGGTTGCTAGTTTGTGAACATTAAAAACCACTAATTGCATATTAATTAGTTTCATCAATTTTTTGAATGACCTGCTCAGAGAAAATTCCCTGGCCTTCAGTTGTCCCTGCATTCTACCCCCATCCAGCAGGTCTTTTCCTTAACTGAATGCAAATGTTCATTACCCAAATATGGAAATTAAAATAACACTTGGTCCATGCTCTAAATTAACTTTATAATCAAATGTGATGCTGTGGTCAGTACCAACAATGACCCAAAATGGAATTTCCCCTACTGTCAAGTCAAAAGTCAACTTGATGTGGTGGCTGCTATTCTGAGCTGACAAATTAATTTTTAATTACCTAATTAACTATATTTCCACCATGCTTTCACATCAGCACACTGAAATTCTGTCTGTGTAGCACAGAGGCGACATCCTTACACGGTGCAGGAAGTCAAAAGGTACATTTCTTCCTAAGTTATGGACATGACACAAAAAGGGAAAATATTACCAAGGTGAGTGGTCTGCAAGAATTGTTGTTCACTTTCCCCTGCTTCCTCCTCTTTTCTTCCCTCCTCTCTTCCAGATGTTAACTTCTGCTGGGGAATAGTTCAGAATTTTTCCCAATAGGCCAATTTGTTTTTGTTTAACCCATACTGTCAGGAGACTATTTGACTGTAGGATAGAGCATAGGTGAGCCCAATACAATCCTCACCTGATGTCCACACATGGACATTATACAAATTACTAAACATGCAATGCTAGCTGTACTTCTGCTGTCTTCACAGCAGTTTACTGCAAACATAACATATCGTCACTAATGGAAGAACATTTAACAGACAGTTTTCACATCACAGTATTATATTCATGTTATGAGATGTAGTGTTGCAAGGCCAACAGGATAAAATTGAGCTGCATCATTATAGTCACACCTTGGACAAATCCATCAATAATGACTGTAATAACTAAATGCCTGTGTAAGATTTCATTAAATTCAGTGACCATTTGTAATTGCATTTCTGTCACCAGAGCAACTGATTGAGATCTTTTAAACAACATAGGATAATTTTTTTTTAAGTTGTTATCCCTGCACATTACTAAAACTCCTATTGGGTTGACTGATAATTTCTCCAGTAGGATTGCATTAGAAAGTATGTACAGACGATTGTCATCTTGTTGCATGCAGTCCTATAGTATTTTTTAAGATAGTTGTATTAATAGCCACAGAAGCCTAGCTTGACAGAAATAACACTTCATCTGGCTTGCTCAGTGCAAAACACGCCTGTTTTATGGTTGAGTCACAGAGGAGTACCGGTGTGCCTTGAAACAGGAAAACAGAGCTGGACACCTATGGGGAAGGGGAAGAGAATAAAGACGGCGGAAAGAAAGACCTCAATAACAATTATTCTTTAAGATATTTTATGGGGTCTGGAAATGGTTTTAACAAGAGCGGAAGTGGAAATCTTGTTTCTGTTAACAGACTAAGATGCAGTATGCATAATATAGGATATTACATTTAAGGGACAGCATGTATCAGCACATAGCAATGTGAAGTTTATAAACATGCTTTGGCATGTATACACTCTATGGGATCATACCCAGAGTGAAGAAGGGTGGAGTGCTGTAAGTTGTTACAGTAAGTTAGAATAAAGCTCACTGCGATTATGTGTTATGACTACTGCTAGTTCCAGTTGCATTTTTGGTGGTAATTAGATTGAAAGTTGACAGTTCTGGGGAGAAGGATTTTTCAAACCACATGTGTGGTCTGGGAAGTCAATGTGAAATAACAGGCCACCCTTGGTCTGGCCTTAAACCTAAGCACCAGTAATTGAAGGGCAGTCTCTCCCCACTGCTTTCTCCTGGAATGCCATTTAGTCCCCAACTCAATGGGCAGGATGCTGTTCTTTATCTGAAATGGCCAAGCATCTCACAGGTGCTCAAGGCAGGTCAAATTTCTCACTTCTATTTAGAATAACATAAATGTGACAAAACTATTTCATTTCATTTTACTATACTTAGAAGCAACAAAACAGTTGTATAATGTTCACGCAGAAGAAATCTATTCAGGGATGCTTTGTCTCCAAAAACAGCATGATTAATTAAATAATCAGCTTTAACTCTTGAAAAACTCTAGTCCCATTCATATGCTTAGTGCAGATACGCTATAAACATGTGGACTCTTTCTCTGGCAGCCAACAAATGCATGTCTTTGGTTCCCATTGGAGTCATGCTAGAAGTGGTTGAGGGGTTGTTTTAAATGGAGCTTAAGTCAGGCATGTTAAAAGAAATGTGTCCATGGCAGATACAGCACACCTGGCACAAGGCTGGGGTGAGCAGTTATCATTAAGTTAAATGCTGGTCCAACACAAGAGGCTTGGTTTTTAAATTGAAGGCCCGATTTCCCATATCTGCGCTCGTTGGGAGCACATGTTGAAATTGCAGCGCACTCCCCAGGATCTTCCTACATTAAAATTAGTGAATGGAATATTCTGGGAAGAGTCCCTGTGAATTTCCCAATATGTGCTCCCAGTGGAGAGCTGCATCAGAAGCACACATTCAGAAAATTGGCCCTTTAGTGTACTGAATGATGTAGGGATATGAATTGTATCAGCACACGCAAGAAATTTCTGACTCCATACCCTCAGGACAACAGATTTTACACTGAGGTGGGAGTTGGCGGCCATGTTGGAAATGGATGGAACTGTCTTATTTATTTCACTCTGCGGGCTCAATTTTAAACCTAAATTGCGGGTGCATTGGGGGCAGGGGGGCTGCAAAAATTGAAATGCAGAGCGGGTTCAGAAGCTGGCTCCAACCCGCTAATTTCCAAGTTTCCCACAGACACACCTGTGTCCGTGCGGGCGTCCTGAATCCGGAAGTCCTGTCAGCAATTAAAGCCGGCGAGGTGATCGTTAAAGAACCAAATGTACCTCATTGAGGTACTTAAGTCACTTTGCTTGTGACATATTAGGTAGTTAGAACAATCTTTAACTTACATGGGCGGCTTTCCCACGGCTCCTGATTCACGCCTGGTGAAACCAGGCGCGAAGGGCCGGATCAGGCAAAAAAGAAACAAAATAAATTAAATAACAAACCATTGCAAAAAGTTAAAACACAAAATCAACCTACCTTTCCACCCTGCTCCGATGTCCGATGTCTCCCTCTCCGATCTCCCCCTCTTCCCCCCCCGCCGCCATGTCCCCCCAATCTCCCCCTCTTCACCCCCTCAAAGTCCCCCCAATCTCCCCCTCTGCCCCTGATGTCCACCCGATCTCCCCCGCTTCCCCCCCCGATGTCCCCCTGATCTTCCCCTCCCCCCCCGATCTTCCCCTCTCCACCCCGATCTTCCACTCTGCCCGCCCCACCCCGATCTGACGTCTCGCTCTATCTTTCTCACCCCCCCCCCCCACCACCTCAGCGTGCAGCTCCTGTCAATCAGGCCAGCTACCGGGCGCGAAACCCAGAAATAACTTTAATCACGATCAATTACATTGCGATCGTGTCGGAAACGGTAAGTATTTTTTATACGGGTTTGCCACACGCACCTTCACCCCCCCCCCCCCCCCCCCCGCTGCCAACCCACCACCATTTCAAAATTGAACCCTGTGTCTCGACATCCCATCAAATCACCCATCATTCTCCAGCCAAGTATATGGGCAATTTCTTCACAAGCTTTTGTCTGTGTTGGTTGTAAATCTGCTGCTAAGATGTTTGCAATTGTAAACAATTTTACAACACCAAGTTATAGTCCAGCAATTTTATTTTAAATTCACAAGCTTTCGGAGATTTTCTCCTTCCTCAGGCAAATGTTTCAAGATCTCCTTGAAGCCTACGCATTTATACATATTGAACAATAATACATGGTGTTTACAGACTGCCCCTGCAACTGCCCGTTGCCAAGGCAATCACCGTGTTCAGACAGAGAGGTGTTACCTGCAGAACCTCCGAATACACATTCAACAAAAAAACAAACAGGGAAAAAAAACAGAGAAAAAAAAACACAGAGAGAGGCAGAAACATCCGGAAGGCAGAGAGAGCCAGCAAATGACCCATTATATTAAAAACAGATAACATTTGTTCGCTGGTGGGGTAACGTGTAGCGTGACATGAACCCAAGATCCCGGTTGAGGCCGTCCTCATGGGTGCGGAACTTGGCTATCAATTTCTGCTCGACGATTTTGCGTTGTCGTGTGTCTCGAAGGCCGCCTTGGAGTACGCTTACCCGAAGGTCGGTGGATGAATGTCCATGACTGCTGAAGTGTTCCCCGACTGGGAGGGAACCCTCCTGTTTGGCGATTGTTGCGCGGTGTCCAATCGCCAAACAATCGCCAAACAGGAGGGTTCCCTCCCAGTCGGGGAACACTTCAGCAGTCATGGACATTCATCCACCGACCTTCGGGTAAGCGTACTCCAAGGCGGCCTTCGAGACACACGACAACGCAAAATCGTCGAGCAGAAATTGATAGCCAAGTTCCGCACCCATGAGGACGGCCTCAACCGGGATCTTGGGTTCATGTCACGCTACACGTTACCCCACCAGCGAACAAATGTTATCTGTTTTTAATATAATGGGTCATTTGCTGGCTCTCTCTGCCTTCCGGATGTTTCTGCCTCTCTCTGTGTTTTTTTTTCTCTGTTTTTTTTCCCTGTTTGTTTTTTTGTTGAATGTGTATTCGGAGGTTCTGCAGGTAACACCTCTCTGTCTGAACACGGTGATTGCCTTGGCAACGGGCAGTTGCAGGGGCAGTCTGTAAACACCATGTATTATTGTTCAATATGTATAAATGCGTAGGCTTCAAGGAGATCTTGAAACATTTGCCTGAGGAAGGAGAAAATCTCCGAAAGCTTGTGAATTTAAAATAAAATTGCTGGACTATAACTTGGTGTTGTAAAATTGTTTACAATTGTCAACCCCAGTCCATCACCGGCATCTCCACAAGATGTTTGCAGGAATGGCCTGAGATGATTCATAGAAACATAGAATCATAGAATGGTTACAGCACAGAAGGAGGCCACATTCGGCCCGTCAAGCCCGTGCCAGGTCTCTGCAAGAGCAATCCAGCTACTCCCACTCCCCCGCCCTTTCCCCGTGGCCTTGCAAATTTTTTCCCTTCAAGTACTTATCCGATTCCCTTTTGAAAGCCACAATTGAATCTACCTCCACATTGGGGAATCCCGGAGCGGGTCGGGAGCCTGGCTCCAACCTGCCCACTTCTGGGTTCCCCACAGACGCGCTGACGTGCGCGCGCAGCCCCCGCATGTGGGACTCCCGCAGGCAATTAAAGCCGGTGGGGTGCCACTTGACAGTATTTATGTAGGTATTTCAGGTCGTTAACAGACCTGATTAAGGGAATATTTCAGGACGGGTGGGATTTTACAAACAACTGGGACTGTTTCCCGTACTGGGGGAAACACTCCCAGTTGAAATGGACGTGTTGCAGCCATCAGCCTGTGGCAGCTGCAAAGGTCCATTTGACAGGTGTGGGGGGGAGACCCTCACTCATTGCAGTAGGCCACTCTGTCACTTTGGACAAAGTTTGGCCTCCACCACCCTCCTCCTAACAATCAAATTCACCAACTTGCACACTGTGAGTTGGTCAGAAATTAAATATAAGTACAAACCATGACAAACCCTCAAACACCCTTGTGCATCCCCTTCATACTCACGACACGTTTGCCTTACGCTTCCTACTGCACATATGTGATGCATGCCCTGTGGCTGCAGCACAGGGAGTGGCAGGTTGAGTGAGGCTGACCGTGAAAGAGATGCATGAGAGGGTGAGTATGAGAAAGAGCCATGAGATTGTATGAGGATTGGGTTGAGTGGTAGTGGCGGGATGAGTACTAGTGAGGTGAGTAAGTGCAGGTGAGATGAGGATGAGCTTTGAGTGGGTGTGACGGGTGATGTGATAGAGTAGTGTTGGCAGTGCAGAATGAGATGTGGGGTGGGGGCGGTGATGTGGCAGACGGAGTGTAGGGGAATGAGTAAGTGTACTCACTTTGGCTGACCTACTTAGGTCATTGCAGCGCCTCCTGCAGTGTATGCAGGTGTGCGATATGTTGGTGGTGCAGGTGACCTCCTCTGCCACCTTGAGCCAGGCCTTCCTGGTGGCAGAGGCAGGCCGCTTCCTCCCGCCCGCCAGGGGGAAGATCTCTGTCCTCCCCCTCCTCCTCACCCCATCCAATGATACCTGGAGTGAGGCATCATTAACCTGGGAGCAGCCTTCCCCCTGGGCTGCTCCATGCTGTAATTTTTCCAATTTGTTGCAGCATCAGTCAGTGGAGGACTGCCCCTTTAAATAGAGCTCCTCCAGCTGACAGGGCTTACTGCGCATGCGCAGTCCGCCCGATGCGCAGCTCAGCAGCGGGGAACCCGGAAGACCAGGTAAGTGGATCCAACTAGGCTGCGATCGCGTGCGGGGCAGACTGATTTCACTGGGCGCGTTACCCATACACCCAATCGCCCCCCCCACCGCGAACCCGCAGCCCTCCTAATATCGAGCCCTATGTCCCCATTTATAAAGCCCTATGCTTTTTTAACCGCTTTCTCAACCTGCCCTGTCACCTTCAACGATTTGTGCACATATACTCCCAGGTATCTCTGTGCCTGCACCCCCTTTAGAATTGTACCCTTCAGTTTATATTGCCTCTCCTCATTCTTCCTACCAAAATGTATCACTTCGCACTTCTCTGCATTAAATTTCATCTGCCATATGTCTGCCCATTCCACCAGCCTGTCTATGTCCTCTTGAAGTCCATCACTATCCTCCTCACTGTTTACAAAACTTCCAATTTTGTGTCCAAAATTTTGAAATTGTGCCCTGTACACCCAAGTCCAAGTCAATAATATATATCAAGAAAAGCAGTGGTCCTAGTTCTGACCCCTGGGGAACACCACTGCATACCTTCCTCCAGTCTGAAAAACAACCATGTACCACTGCTCTCTGTTTCCTGTCACTTAGCCAATTTCGTATCCATGCTGCCACTGCCCCTTTTATTCCATGGGGTTCAACTTTGCTGACAAGTCTATTATGTGGCACTTTATCAAACGCCTTTTGGAAGTCCATATATACCACATCAACTGACCCTCTCTGTTACCTCATCAAAAAACTCAATCAAGTTAGTTAAACATGATTTGCCTTTTAACAAATCTATGCTAGCTTTCCTTAATTAATCCACATTTGTCCAAGTGACTGTTAATTTTGTCCTGGATTATCGTTTCTAAAAGTTTCCCCACCACCGAGGGTAAACCGACTGGCCTGTAGTTGCTGGGTTTATCCTTACACCCTTCAAGGGTGTAACATTTGCAATTCTCCAGTCGTCTGGCACCACCCCTGTATCTAAGGATGATTGGAAGATTATAGCCAGTACCTCTGCAATTTCCACCCTTACTTCCCTCAGCAACCTCGGATGCATCCCATCCGGACCCGGTGTCTTATCGACTTTAAGTACAGCTAGCCTTTCTAGAACCTCCTCTTTATCAATTTTTAGCCCATCCACTATCTCAACTACATCCTCTTTTACTGTGACTTTGGCAGCATCTTCTTCCTTGGTAAAGACAGATGCAAAATACTCATTTATTACCGCAGCCATGCCCTCTGCCTCCATGTGTAGGTCTCCTTATTCATCCCTAATTGGCCTCAACACTCCTCTTACTACCTGTTTGCCATTTATATGCCTATAGAAGACGTTTGGATTCCCTTTTATGTTAGTTGCCAGTCTATTCTCACACTCTCTCTTTGCCCTTCTTATTTCCTTTTTCACTTCCCCTCTGAACTTTCTATATTCATTGTCTGATTTCCCTTCAATATTTCTCTGTGGAAGACTCAAGCCTTTGCCTTGTGCTTCCATATGATGGGATGCAGAGGTCGTTGTGTGGACAATTGTGGGCACAAGCTCTTTCCCATTGCCACAGCATCATCGTTCTGCACCACCATGCTTTGTGAGAGTAGCGTCTGTGTTATTATAATAGCAGGAAATACTGAAACAATCTGACCTCTGTATCAAGTAGAATGATGACAAATTATTTACAGTTCTGAAAGCACACAATCCAGCAGTTCAAGCAGTGAGTACTTGACTTCCACACAGAAAAATTGTAATTTAGAGTCCCAAGACAACCAGTCACTTAAAATCATTTACCTGACTCGGGTAAGCTTAATCAGTTCTCAGCTGGGATTCTCAATGGAAGTGAAATGTTCTCTCTGGGGGAGAAAACTTGCTGGCTACTCATGGAGCAGGACTAATGCTATTTATGGATAATTTTTCAGCCTAAAATGCTGGCTAGGGGATAAAACACAGTGACTAGCAGAATGCAAGAAGAGAAACCATGATAGGGAAAATACATTTAGGAAATGAAGAATGCATTTACAACAAAAAAATCAAACTAATCAATAAATTTAGTAATTTTGAGGGATTGATCCTTCATTGCATGACACATAAAGTAACATTACTGTTATGGTTATGCCTGTTATTTTACTCCACAAACGAATCGCTGATATGAAAGCCTGAAAATAAGGGCCTAGCCATTCAAACAGAAGCATTTGAAATTTGCTAGCTGCAGAAGTTATTCATTATTAATTAAATGTATTTTCTAGCCACTCTCATCCTCCTTTAATGTGACCAAAGTCAAAACTTGATGTATTGTTTATCAAAATTATTAAAGAAGAAGTTTTCCTTCATTGTTGTTGGTGGCACCAGGTATATCAATATTGTCATTAATAACCTGTCAATAAAAGATCCTAGCTGAAAAGTCAAGTAGATCTGGATGGAGGTGAGACCAGATGGGTTAAAGATGCACTAATAACTAAAATTATTTGTATAGATACAGATTGAAAATTACCCTCAGTATAGATGAAGGTACATGGATCTTCATTCAAAATAACAATAGAATGTATATTGTTCCTTTAAAGGTGCTTTTATGCTACAGGAAAGCAATTAATCCAGATACACAGTTCTCCCTGTTAGATGTACGACATAGTTAAAACAGCCTGGCATTTAGGGAACATACAGCACTATAGACCCACTAAAATGTGGGGCTACAAATATTCCACTAGGATAAAGGTGCCTGCTTCCATAAATTAAACATTGGGAACCAATCCTTTATGTTTGCATTCAATAGCAATCGGGTTTCTGCATTACACAGCAGAATCCAGAGACTGACGCACAACTGATTATAAATGGGAGTGGCGTAAACAAGTCATTGTCCTTAGATGGGAACAATTTTGCAGGTAAGTGAAAAATTGGCTACTGTAATAGAAGTGGATTAAAACACTGCAAAGTGGATGTAATACAAAGAGTTAAGTAGTGCACACAATCGGTCTTTAGTCTGAATGCATTTTTAAGGCTCTGTGCCCTTGCTTTAAAAGAGGTTATTTCCTTTTGCGGGTCATGCTTCTCAGAGTTTGCAATGAAGCCAAATTTTAGATTTATATGCCTTCCATTCAGTTTGAATTTCCAAACACAGAGCTAAACTGTAAACAACACCAGTGAGATGGTTTGCAGCTGATACACAATGCACATGTGACTGAAACCAAAGGGATATTTAACTGAGTTTGTTTGTATGAAATCATACTTAGGATGGAATTCATATTTAAACTTAAGAAATATTCAGGAATATATTTTACCCTTTGTAAAGTTAAAGAAAAATTATTTTACTAAACTGGGGAGGTTTTCAAAAATTTAGTAGACAAATTTTCCTGTACCTTTGCACACAGAGCAAAACATAATTTAGATGAAAAAGGTAATGCATAAAGATGAAATGAGTTCAAAGTAGGCTTATCTGCACACATAACCAGGATTAGTGTTGTACATTTAGTGAGGATTAGATTACAAGCACTAACCCTGACTCCACATGCACATCCTCTTCCCCTTTCCATGTATAAGTTTCATTGTACCCGCGCTAGCAGTGGAGGGGGGAGAAAAAAAAGTTGTGTGAAGAGCTGATTGTTTTTTTTGCACAGATACACAAAAGGAATTCTCAGTCTCTGAGCCTTAAATTTAAATGCAAGTACATGATAATTATTTTGAACAGAAAGTAACTTTTCATGAATATCTAAACACATCGGCCCTGAAGTTATGTTGAGGATGCCAGTATATCAATGCTCAACACATTTGTCTGAAATTACTCTCTCTGCTATTTGAGTAGCGGTGTTTAACTAATTTAAAATCAATGGGTTAACACCTCTGTTAAGCGGACAGTGAGAGAGATTCCAAACAAACATGTTATGAGTTTGTATGCTAAGAATTCCTCAGCATCATTTTAGGACCATAGTTATTAGAACAAAAAAAAGAACAATATTGAATATTTATGGAAGAAAATCATCAAGACTGTCAACATTTAATGGTTAATGGTAGAATTGCAGATACAGTATAGCACAGTCCTTCAGGGTCTGAGTGATGCACCGGACATAGTTCAGAAAGTACATTAATTATCAAACCCAAAATGATTTGCAAGTGATCAGAACCCCCACAAATTATATTTATGGGAAATGTATAATTGTGCTCTTAGATTATATACTTGAATGTAAATTACATACAAAGTTGTAAATTACAATTCCTTCCTTCCTGTGGTTTTTTAAAATCAGTATCTGATGGCATTGAAATTCCTACTAAAATACAGCATGTAAACATTAAAAAGAAATGCAAATGATTCCAAAGCATTGTAGAAAAATAGTCCATGCATACCACAATGCACTTTATAGTCATAATATTGTCTTATGACAGATTCCTAGCAGAATTTACTCTCAGTACAAAAATACACTAGCATGTGGCATTTTTAATTTAAAAAATAATTTGTTCGATTGAATATTTATGAATTTTATTTTTCCAATTCAACTTTATTATTGCATTTTGGTTATGTTTTGTGTAGCATCTTTTTGCTGTAAGTTGGCAAGTTAGTTGTAATAATTTACATTATTAGAGATTGGGGATAAGTTTGTTAGAGGCCAGGAAAAACCCATAAACATACTATTTTTCTTTCAGTTTCCAAAATATACACATTATTTCTATCACACTACTTTGCAAAAATAACCTTAATAAAATGTTTATTGCTGAATAAAATCAACTTCAAACATTGCTGATGTGAACTCTCTCTGATCAAAGCAAAGCATTCCGATGCACTAAATATTTTCCCATTATAGGAACATTACTGATCTATCCAAAACATACTTGAAGCCTGACATTTTTTTCCAGTTTATTCATTTTTTAATCCTTACTCCATTTCTAATTTTACATGACAATAACAGTGCATCTGACTATTTGTTCACAGAATATAGTAGCCTCTTGTAAAATATTAACAAAAATAATATTTTCTAAGAGTAAAATCATTTTGTATTATTTTAGTTTAGACTCAGTTATGAAATAAATAACTTAATAGGGACTGGAATAGATATTGTTAATGAAATTTCTAAAAAAACTTTTTTTGAAAATCAGTTATATTTTTAAATCAAAAGTTGTCAATCAATCAATTGAAAGTGATATAGAACAATGCCACATCGCGTTATTTATAGCAGTCCCTTTTTCATTTAGCTGGAAAATCGCTACCATAGTCAAATTTAGGTTTCTCCTTGTAAAGAGAGAATCTTAGCATCAATCAATGCCCCTTTTAAAAATCAAACATTCTTTTGTTATTCTCTGACTAGTTCTGTTGATTCTTTGAATGTTTTTGTTTAAATAGGGAGTGCTGATGACATTATCAAGGGTACTGAACCTGACATGTGAAAGAGCTAAATTACCATCAGCCGAAATGCAGTTGTCAACCCAAAGGCCTCTGCCATCATGTCATCTCAACTGTGTATGTTAATTCAGCTTTCTTGCATTGTCACACTCAGTAACTCCTCATGGCCTGTCTACTGTTGATGTTATCAGATTTTCCTGTTCAAACATAAATATTTCCCAAAAATGAACAGAAAAAAATAAGGAAAAAAAATTAAAATTAGAAAAGCAAAATTAAGGAATGATGTATGGGTCAGTGAAACCCACGTGGGGGAGAATGTGAAGAAAACAACAAAACAAAGGGGAAGCATCTTACTCTCATGAAAAGAATCAGATGGTTGCAAAGAACTGTGGTAAACTTTAACAGAATATGTTCACTGATCCTGCACTCCCAGTGGAGAACTGCATTTGAAGGGACCAAAGGTAGGACATAGAACTACAACGTGGTAACATTAATGCTGCGACCCATGCTCCACTTAAGAATAGTTCCAGGCTGACAGTGCAAGATTGGTGATTTTTAGATGGAGAATCAATACTGAAATTCCTACTGCAACAGCAAAAAAGGTCAGCCTGCTTTAGAACACATTAGGTTCATTGCTGTTTACATCATTAATTACCCATTAATGACCGAGGCACGCAATTTACACCTCAAAACGGATGTGAGGCAGCAAACATATCATCATGCACAGACTTTTAAACCAAGGATTTTCCCAATGAGGTATTTTAACATTCAGTTGTTTAATCACATTTCCTTTGGCTTTTACAAATCGCATAGTACTGTTTTGCAAGCAGGACCACAAAGCTCATTTTAAATCAAACTGTTCCAAGAAATTATAATTAAGTTTAATGACTATTTGATTTTTAATTTTTCTCTCTATATCTATTGAGTTTTATTGCTATGACTATTTTTTGTGCTGATCACATTGTTTACTTAGACTGGCTTGATTTGGTTCCCAACCGTCTGAAGGAACCCAATTAACATTAGGAGAAAAAGCTGTTCAGCAATCTTATTAGTTCAACTCTGTGTGTTAATTCAAATTTTTTTGTACTGTGAGTGATGATAATTTCATCAAAGCCAGTTCCTTTGTTGATGGCATCAACACCGACTATTCGTACAAATATATTTAATTGGAAACCTTAGACTACCAGCAACTCCAGGGAATTCCAGCAGCTTGGGACAGGAGAATTTTTTTAAGTTCTCAGTTCGTGCACCATCATACTAAAATAAATCTTAATATTTACAGTAATTAAAGTGTTCAGATATCAGAACGAGTGTTCTTAGTGCAGCATTAATACTGAGCAATGAAACTAAGCAATTTTAAGAATTAGATACCTGTTTTTCTGAGTCTCCTGGGTTCCATTGTATTCTGAAAGTGGGAACCACATCATTGAAAATTGACCCCTGATTGGCTGAAAACAAGCTCCAAAGTATGGTGTTTTAACCAATCAAAACTCAAAAGTGTAAAATTTCATGTGGTTCCATCTTACATGCATCATCATATTTGTAACAGTTTTTTTAAAGAGTTCTTGAATGATGAAATTCATCCTTTAAGAGTAGTTTATCTCTGTATAATTTGAACATAGTGTCCTATTCCACTGTGACATGTAGTGAAATAAAATTTGATATCACTTCACTTCAAATCACATGAATTAATTACAGAAACCTGTCATCCATTGCTTCTGTTGTTACTGTCAGAAAAAAAACTTGAGGAAAATGGAATAATATCCCCATGCACCCCTCTGTATATTATTTATAATATTATAGGCTGAGTGGCTTGTTCGTGCAGTACCTTAAAGTGCCAGTGTTTGAGATCACAGCAGTGGGACATGGTTTGACAACTCAATCGATTGAGTTCCTAATCTCAGATGCGCTGCTGTTGGAAGATGCTGAGTGGAGGCCAGATGTTTCAGCAGAGAGGGAGCATAAATCAGAAGGTGAGCTGTACTGAAATGTTCTTGTGTACCTCTTAGTTGCGTGTGCAAGATCGGCATAGTTGGGATTAGGATGCTGACTTAGCTTCTTGGCTGCAGGAGCTTGTGG
This sequence comes from Heptranchias perlo, assembly GCF_035084215.1. NCBI lineage: Eukaryota > Metazoa > Chordata > Chondrichthyes > Hexanchiformes > Hexanchidae > Heptranchias > Heptranchias perlo. The sequence goes on along the minus strand of NC_090343.1, from coordinate 30,991,172 downwards.
AGAACCGAACAGGGGAAAAAACAAGATGGGAAAGATTAAAGGATCATAACATGCATACTGAGTGAAAATATTGGGATACATTGAAAAAAGATCAAACTTCTCTCTTGCAGTTTGTAATATCATCTCAATTCCTTTGTGCTCTACTTCTTTGCTGCACACTTCAGCCTACGTGTAACCCAATGTATACCAAGTAATAATAGTGGAAGTATGAATTTCTAACAGGATCAATTTAGTTAAGAATATTATTTTTAATGGATTCCCAATATGAGCTGGACTTTTCCCATCCAACCTAATTTTCTCTGCTTTTCTTGCCTCTTTTCCTGAAGGTGCTGGCTCTTGCTGGGAAATAGCACCAGCAGTCCTCTAATACCCAGCTCAAAGAGTGAGTCTTTACTATGATTTGAGCAATCCAATGCTGCCCTCCCCAATATCCACACAAGCACTTTCAATAGGAATCACAGGATAGCAATCAGGAGTGAGAACCCTGGCTAATTATTCCTCTCTTTTGCCCAGGGATGTTGGGCCCAATTGTAGCATTTCAACTGCTGCCCTGGCTGAGTTAAGCTAACTCAAAGATTGAACTTGGGATCTTCTGGTATCCGTGGCTTAGTACCATATTGGGTAGTGCCTTTATACACTAGGCCAATGGAAGAGCCTTAAGAGCATTTTTTTTGTTTAAAAGAAGTCTTGCTTTTAAGTAGAATCAACTGTGATGATCACATACATAACAATCAATACATTTAACATGGCCAGTCAGCATTTTGAGGTCAGTGTCTACTTGTTCATGTTTGCAAATAAAAATCAATGCCACTCCCAGATAATGGGACAGAGCAATTGAATTGCCTAAGGGAATAAGCAACAATAGCAGATTAAGTACTCACAGTGCAAGAGAAAGCTCCTTATCCAACTGCTGAAAAATGCTGCATGCACGTTTAATGTAAGTTCCTGCATTGCGGGTGGGTGCCATGTTGGTGAAGAGAAAAATTTGGAGAGTCTTGAACATCATTGGATGAAGATTGCAGCTCTAGCAATAGGGCACGGAGTGAGGGGAGAGCTGGGATATGCTAGGGAGTGAGAAAAAGGCAGCCTTGCAGCAAGGCAATGAGAGAGAAAATCTTGGGTCCAGCCTGTGACAGCAAATGAGAGTAGAGGTAGCTTATTGAATGGCCTGGGATATGCATGTGAACTGTATGCGTTTGTTGATGAGAATCAGCACTGATGCCAGCTCCACCCCTTTGCGCCACTTCTGACTTCTATCTGCAGCTCCAAGGGTGGAACTGTGCTGTGGGTGGAAATTCCTGCAATAATTTTGTGAGAGCAGAAATTCCAGCCCACAGCAGTTACATCACCTGGAGCAACAGCAGGATCAGTATCAGGAAGTAGCTGGGAGTGACATTGAGGGGGAAGGGGAGAAGGCTGCCAGCTTTAACTGAGAAGATAGGAAGATTATTATCAGCATTAACGAGAAGGAAGGTGAAAAGAATGCCAGCATTAACTGGGAGGAGGGAGAAGAGAGTCTGTTTAACTGGGGGTTGGGGGAAGATCATCTTCTGAATTTGGGGGTGGAAGGGGGCAGAAAAGTGCCTTCATGTCATTGTGACAACTGTATAGACAATTTTAGACAATTTATCACATTTAGTAACGAAGAGTACCAATAGATATCCACAGTATCTTGCAATTTCTCTGTAAGAAATGAAGGGAAATCGCCACAGTTTTAAGTGTAAAGTGCTATGCATAGGAAGGAAAAGTAGACATGGACTCCATGAATGGTGTTGAAATATCTAAGGACAAAGCTGAAAGAGACCGATGAGCCTTAGCAGATTCTGCATCTTCAACCAATGCAGAGCATACTGAGTGAAAATATTGGGATACATTGAAAAAAGATCAAATTTCTCTATTGCAGTTTGTAATATCATCTCAATTCCTTAATGCTCTACTTCTTTGCTGCACACTTCAGCCTACGTGTAACCCAATGAATACCAAGTAAAAAAAGTGGAAGTATGAATTTCTAACAGGATCAATTTAGTTAAGAATATCATTTTAATGGATTCCCAATATAAGCTGGACTTTTCCCATCCAACCTAATTTTCTTTGCTTTTCTTGCCTCTTTTCCTGAAGGTGCTGGCTCTTGCTGGGATATGGCATATCAGCGATCAAAAAAGACGATAGGATGTTGAACTACATAGTTATAATAGTAGAATATAAGTCAGAGGAGGTAATGGATCAAATCTGATAGTGAGAGCTGGTCCAATAATAAGTGTTTTATTTTTGAGAACTCTTAAACTCTCTTCCAGTCAGAACAATTGCAATCAGTCATCATAATTTCCCAAGAAGCTATCGATGGCTTCCAGCTGTTGGGTTGTTTGCGTCAGTAAATTCTTTTAACCAATTATGTAGTAAGTTCAGCTTCACAAATTGTAAAATATAACAGTGCTATTGGTTGCTAAGAGTTAAATACTGAGTGCTTTTATTTGACTGGCAGCTTGGCAGTGATATAGCACTGAACAAAGCTTACTGTACATCTTGGGAACTCGGAATGCAATCTTTAAAAAAATCACTGTATGCCAGTTAAGCATAACCTACTCAAATCTAGTGTTTAGGACTGAAACCAAACTATTTCAGCTGATAAAGTGGGAAATCTGACCTGGACAATATTGTACTAAGTTGCAGATATGTTATTTTTTTTAAACTTAATATTTAATTAGTGTTTATGAAAGTTTAATTTAGCAATTTTTGTCCTTTGCTAAACAGTGTTGATCCATATAAAGGAGAATTTGAAATATCTTTCAATCTTTAGAAATTACAGCACACTACACTCTAAGCCTCTCACTCCATTTAACAAAAGAATTTAAATGTCCCAAATGTTAATAGAACATATTATATAGTTGAACTATACGGTCTCCTTTAAAGTATTTTGAAATATTGTATTTGGAATATTAGAACTGTGCATTTTGTTTGAATTATCAGACATGTGGCAAATAGGTGACCTACATTGTTCACTGATAATTCTTATACATCGTCCATGAAATACTTCACATTCAGTTAAATGTAAAAATTTTATTACATATTCTTTACATAATGTACATGTTAAAGTCTCAAATACAAAACTGTCACGTAAAAAAATTACAGTATACAAAGAGTAATACCAGTGTACCCTTGTAATGTAAACAAATATATAGTGTGACAATTGTGTACAAACACTGTATAGAAAAAGATGCATTCACCAGGCACCTGTCAATAGCCATAAAAAGTCTTTTGGCACACACCTGTCAATAGTTAGGCATTTATCTAAGCCCTGCATTGTAACACGTGACAACTGCTTGCCATTAGTTACACTTTTACTGAAAAGCAGTTGTTAAGGTTCATATTAACAGGTGCTTCAGCACACAGCTTGCCCGTAAACAGGAATTTTGTTTCAAATAGCAATTCATGTCTGTTAAACCCATTGCACAAATCTTTACACATCGCAGGGCCTCATTGTTCCACTGAGAACACTTTATGCCAGCAGCCCTCAGAAAAAGACATTTTATTGCATAGTTACACCATAAGAGATGGTCTCTTTTTTTTGGTGGTTTATACTGAATCAAATACTGATTGTTCTTGAGATCCCTTAGGGAGTTCCTAAAAGAGCCAGCCTGTGCTGTCCTTCCCCCAAAAAAGGTGGTAGCTTCGATATACAAAAACAGAAGGTTAATATTTATGTTCTAATAGTAATAAATAAAAATCTGCGTAGGCCAGCATAAGAGATTCTGTCTGTTACCAATCTGCAATGGGTTGAATGCATACATAAGTTCTTGCTTTGAAAGGCTATTTTTTTTTCAGCGAGCTGCACAGCATCCTGTTTCTTCATGTTTGTGAAGAAGAGACATTCTGGAGAAAGTCTTGGAGCAGTTTTTGCACTGATACTTTTTGACATCTGAGTGAGTTTGCAGGTGGGCTCTGAGGTTGGATCGATCTGCAAACGCTCTGTTGCAATGAGGGCAGGAAAAGGGTTTCTCTCCTAAAAAAAAGTGCAAAAAAAAATAAGCAAACATGTGAATTTTCAGAGATTAATTGATTCTTTCAAGTTTTTCTTGTTCTTATAAACACTTACTTGGAACTCTCATTTAAAAATGCATTCATTTTAACTATATCTTCCCAGTTCTATTTCCCCCCCCCAAGAAAAAAATACATATATATTAACTAATAAATATTTAAACAGTGACAAGGGGTAAATATTGAAACAAATTAAACAAATCATTTAATCTTTCAAATGCTTTCTGAGGCCAATGCAACCTAAGATAGAAAATAGTTATATTGGGTTATATTAACAATGGATACAACATCATAAATCAGAGACTTAAAAAGCACCGTTCTCTCAGTATGCCCTAAATTCCATAATATAATAGATGTGTTTCACATGTCTAATTAAACAGTGCATTGGTGAACCAGCAATAAAATAAAGCTTAATACTAAATCTTTAGCAACATATCAAACAAGTAAACTATCTGTCCTTAAAAGAGGGGACAAGTTGGAACCCAAACTTAAGAATTGCATCTTCAAGGAAACAGTGATTAAGGGTCAATTTACTAGGCAAAATGAAAAAAGTTAATTCCTTTGAGGGCATTTGCTGTTACTTAAGAAGGTGTGAAATCAACAACAAAGTGGGAATTAACCCATGCCAGGAGCTGATAAATAGACCTGGAGAGGGTGCATTGTGAAAAGTGATAATTCTTGTATTTAAAACTGATGGCCCCAATAGGTGACAGCTGGAGTCTATAGCTGTGCCTGCAGTGTACTGTAACAGGTGCACTGTACAAACTGCACTGCTACATCAATGCACCTGCCCCATGTCTGTCAGCCATTCACATACATGGCCCTCCGCAGGACAACACCGCTACTCAAAAAGAATTAAATGCAACAGTGGTGAAACGAAGAATCACAACAGGGTCTTTTTGTTTCCTACTAAGAACATCCTCTTTTAGCTGCTGGAGTCAATGTATGGAACAAAAACACAGTCTGGAAAGCCACCAACAATGTTTTGGCTGAAAGGTGGTTTTATTGCACCATGTGTGTCTTTTGTAATGATTCAAAGGGGAGTAAGTTATATATCAGTATGTGAAATACGTTAAGCATATAAAAATGTTAATAAAGTATGAAGAGTGGGTTACCATCACTTATTAGAATGATCATGCAAAGCAAAAAAGACGAATCGTAAATATTCACTCAAGTACATATTAAATAAAATACCATTTTGAGCGACTATAGTCGAAAATTTCACAGAACCGAATAAATGAGCCTGCAGCCTATATATATATGTGTGTGTGTGTTCGGGATTTCTTTCTCACTAAGGTAGATTAAATATCCATGAAATGGCACTTCAGATGAAGGTTACACGGGCTCGCACAGCTCAGCAGTTACATAATTATACTCCAACTAATGCGGTCTGCTGTAAAACACCCATGGTGTGAGTCACCATCAAACTTACTGTACCGGCGAGGAGCAAAACTTAAAGAGAAAATTCCCACTTCGGCTGGAAATTCACGGATTAAAAAGTTACACAAACGGTTAAATCTCCCAACCCCAAGAACGATTTAATGGGAAGAAAAGTTGAGAAGCGGATTGATTTGTTCGAACCCGCGCCCGAGGATTGCAATACTCACCGGTGTGTGTGCGGATGTGTCCTTGGAGCAACCAGGGTCTGGAGAAAGCCTTGCCACAGATTTTGCAAACGCAGGGCAGCGTGTGGCTCCTGATGTGCATCTTCAGGGCTCCCAAGCTCACGTACTCCTTCTCACAGTACTTGCAGTTAAAGGATTTCCTGGTCTGTGTCTCGCAGTGTAGCTGCTTGTGCTTAGAGAGTCCGGCAAAAGTGGAATAGGACTTGTTGCATTGGTTACACTGAAATTTCTCGGCTTCTGTTGCCGAAGAGTCGGGACTGGGAGGGTCCGATGTCTTACCGTCCTCTTCCTCGCTCGATAGGGATGCTAGATCGTGAGGTTTGCGTCGTTTGGGGTTATCCCCCGATGGGGGATCGGTTTTCTTACTGGAAAGGTTCGTTTCGATTTCAGCAGAGCAGAAACTTGAGATCAATCCCGTGTCCCACACGATGGTGGGGTAATAAGCTCCGGAACTGAGGATTTCAGGCTGAGGAATGACTGGGATCGGATACTTCTCATAAAGGAAGGGAGAGATAATCACTGAAATGAACAACAACATAAGCATCAAAGATTGGGCAGCATATCCGAACTGCTCACATCTGTTGGCACAAAACGGACCAGTTAACAAATAAATTAGATGTACACGGGTCCCAGACTTACAAAATATGAGTATTACTTACAAAACTCGCATAATAAATCGGAAGCAACCACATATTTGCAGGCCGTATCGATGCTGCCTACCGAACAATCACGTTAAAAAGCCCCCAGGCAAAGGTTTTACGACAATGTTTGCTAATCCTAACTTTAATATGAGGCTGCAGTCTGTGCTAACGCAGTCCAAAACACCCTTTTCCACTTAGTAACGTGGTAAATTTACATTGCCATTTCACTATTTCGGAGTAAACTACATCCATAGTTAAAACAATAAATAAAAATACTATTAATCACTAACAAAACCGAAAAAAAATGCTAAATGTAGGCCATTTGACTGTCCCACGCGGTCCCTTTACCTGTCTGGCTGTCGAGTTCGCTGTAGTTCGGTTTTTTGCTGGTCGAGAAATGCTTCTTAATAAGAAAGGACCTGGGCATCTTGAGATTCCGAGTTGCCCAAATTCTCCAAGTGTCCTGTTTAAACAGCGAGTGCCTCGATTGAATCCACCTCGTTCTGTTAATGCAGTGAGCCCACTTGTGGAAAATGTGCGCGATCTGGTGTAAATATTGGGTCCTGGAGCCGGCTGGAGGAGGGGGAATAACTTGCATTTGTCCCATCGCCATCCAATCGGATGGAGGCACCAGGGGAAGCCGAGAGACTAGGAGGAGCTTCAAGCGTCAGGATCTGCTCCCAACAGGTGTTTGTACAAAGCTGCAAACCTCAGGATCTCGCTGCACAGCCTCCCCGACAACGATTGACTGACATTAACGGACCGATCGAAACCCATTGTCTGCCGGAATAAGTGCTTAGCACAAGAGCAACCGTTCACAGCCGTTCAGAAATAGAACGAGTTTCAAATTGCCACTCACAAATATGCACTGGGTTAGGCGTTTTACTACAGATTATGCATTAGGGTATTCTAGTCCAATTTTATAAATGATGAAAGGGAAGAATGGCTAAAACAAGTTGACTTTTTAATAACCAGGATTCAATCATTTTTGTGGAGTCGCCTTGGTTTTAATGTCAAATTTGAGATATTTAATACTGCACACTAAATCTGTTACTGCATTGATCTATTTATTGATCCACGAATCAACCCAATCGAATTTTCCCCAGCTTGCCTTGCACTGATTGTTGATAGTTTTGAATTGTAGATCCCAGCCCTGCGTCAGTTGTCAGTTTGTCAAATCTCCATTCAAAGTTGCAAGGGCTCCTTTCGAACTTCTATACGATGCAAGCGCTTCAAAGCGACGGGCATGAATTATTTGGTTAGAGAACCGTGACTGCATGTGTTACATTCCTTAAAAAAAGAGACTGTAAATTGAGGCGTGCAGTTCCTCGCGTAAATCTGGTAACGCTGCCGATCAGCACAGATAGCTGGATAACTGCGCCGCCACCCCAACCTCCCCCCCCCCCTCTTTTCTACCAGTTGGCAACTGTACAAACAGTTAGAAATCTGAATGAAAGACATTTGAATTAGACAGGTCATTTACTGCAGGAGCCGAGATCAGGCGTGCAACCTTGTGCAATTCATACACTGTTTAGCTCCATACTGCGCAGGATTGTCCCGATAAAAACATAAGCAAATGATGATTATATTAAAATAATATTAATGTATGGGTTATTACGTTTCAAAACACATCTCAAACACTAGTATGATTTTGCAACTGCGTAACGTTTGATACTTGAAAACCGAACTGTATTCTTCATTACACTTTAAATATAAAGTGACCCAGTGCTGGACAAACTGCCTTTCCTATGTGCTGATCTGTTGAATGCAGTCCACAGTTTGCTGGATTTAATGCGGGTGAATATGAATGCGAGACGCTTTCAGATCATCCATGTAAAACTTAAGGGTTAATTTGCTGCAAACATGGATTCACTATTTGAACTGAAGATGGTGCATCGCAGTCCAAACTAAATAGACGTCATATTGATGTTTTACAGCGCTTACAGCGTGAATTCAAAGCGCACAATGTACATAATACCGGGGATGCCATGCAAGTCACATCTTGCTTGTTTAAAACCAGTAACTGATTCTTCTTTGGAGTCCAGAATTCCACGCAGAGAAACAAAACATTGGCTTGTGATTCAGATTTCCTCTAAAACATTGTCCCCTAGGCTCCGAGCCACGTGTCGGGACAGGATGCACCTGCCTGGCGTTCTGCTGCTGATGTCATCCAGGTGCGAGGACAGATAAGGCAGGCGCTTCAGGACAGGTGCAGGCAGTGAAAGGTATTCGAATGGGGGGTACTTGGGCTAGAGTGGATACAACTGCAGAGAAAGTTCATGCCTTTAGGGCAGGTGGTTGAGGAGATTCCACATTAACCCATTGAATCAGCATAACAAAATATCCGGATTAACTAAGGCATTTCAGATAATCCCAGTATTATTAAAGATGTTCTTCGTTTTTCATTCAGATGATACCAGAGTTTGACACTATAATAGCATTAAACAAAGGTGTTTTCAAAGCAGGTGGGCTGCAGAAATCTCCAGCTACCATTTTAAAGTATCTGGCCCATATTTGGACGACGGACCTGTTAAAAATATAACCAGTTAGCATTTCAAAAAGGAGTTTCTTAAAATGATATAATTAGAATAATGATTAAATTGGGTTAGTATCAACGTTTTCCTAAAATCGGATTGTGGAAAACTAAAGAGAAAATAATAATTAAAGGAAGACAGCTTAACGAAGCTACCTCTTCATTAACACTTCTTGGATCTGTGATTATTCTCGAGCAGGGTCCAATGTAGTTTTGTTTAAAACAATGTGCAGAGATCTCGGTTGGTTTTCTGAAACTGGCAAGAATGTAAATATAGAATGGTGTATGTTGTAGTTCGATTACAATTTTGGTTATGTAATATTTAGTATAATTTCATTGTTCAGATGCAAACGGCATTTCAAGTTACTAAGAGGCCTGTGTTTTCGTCAAAAAGCAGGAGACTGAACTTCGTTTTCATAAGGAATTCATAGGGCATGTTAAAGCTTTAGACACGATTCTCGATCAAAAGATCAGTGAAGCAAGGTCGTCGATTGTCCATCATATTGTTCACTGTCTTCATCAACCAAGTGTTGGGATGGCATCATAAGGGAAGTTTCAGGCATTTCTCAAAGAATCCCGTAGCTGGGGGGAGATGAGCAGGGTCTCTTTGGGGCCAAGTTGGGTAATGGTAATGGACGATTGGAACTAAGTCAATGCTCTTCAATGCCCTGTGATAGGCTTGGTCATCCAGTACTTGAGCCCGAACAGGTCTGTAGTACTCCATGGTGTCACAGCTGATTGACTAGTAGCCTGGCTAATTGATGGGACCCATTACAGCCCAATGCCCTAACAGTTAGGTGGTCCTAAGCGGACAAGCAGCAGGAAACGTACCAGTGCTTTGTGCTGTTAAGTTGTATGGCTCTAGTGGTTAAACACCAGCTTACCCCTGTGCACATTTCGGAGTCCGCAAACCTTGGCTCTTTACAACCTGTGTCTAGGTTAAGCTGGCCGTAAACACGCAGGGTATGTACCTACAAGGGAAATATGCACCCCATATCAGGCAACAAAAACGCTTCTATGCGGATTTCTCAATAGTTTGTTTTGAAAACTATTAAGCATTGTGATGGGTTTCTGTACATGTCAGACACCTGGCTGATCAGACAGAAAATATTGATGTAATATTGTAATCCAATTTACTGATCACTAAATAATGCTCCAGAATTATATTTTTCATTATTATGAATCCCAGAGCTGAATTCCGAAGTGGCATTCATACTCCATACGATCGTTTCTACAGTCCACGATACACTATGCATAAATTAGGTGTTTCATGCCAGTAGATTCACACCTTTTAACCAATTATATTTATAAAGAATCTGAGTTTTATGTTAGAGAGGCAATCATAGCAGAGTTAAAACAAACATTTCTTTGCTATTTTCGTTACTTATACCTTTTGGTGCAACAATTTAGTTTTAATAACTGTGATTATCACAATTTTGTAGAAGTTGGGAAATTCACGGAATGAACCAATTGGTGAATCATTTGTACTGACAACAAAATAAGCTTTGTCAATTGGATCTTAACAGTGATTATTTAATAAAATTGGATTATTTTATTATACCGAATGGAGTATTTTTTAGATATGCTGGTATGGAACAGGTTTATTGGATTTCAGATACTGCCAAGGGCGACATCTATTGGTTTATTTTGGTACTGTGTTTCTCCATTGATATTCTTAGCTGGATTGAGAATAATTTGCAACCCTGCAGATAATGTTCTCAATAGTAAAATTAAATGCTTTCCCATATTAAATTTTAGACTCACACAACCATAAAATGTAAAACAATTATGTTAAGCTTCTATATCATAATAAGTAGCAAAAGGAAACTTTCAACTCAGCATCCCAACAAACACATTACTGGTCTTAAAAACAAGCCTTTTCATAATTGCAATGCTTTTCCAGCTTCAACAGCTTGACTATGTTGAAATTAATACATCCTTTTAAAATATCTAGTAAGTTAAATTCTATAAAATGTTCAGTTGAAATTCTGCAACTACATTTGTGCAGATTTGGACCAAAAAGTGGCAACAAGTTTCTTGTCATATGGTAATTTCCCTCAGACTCTGTTCTACTTTCACATCCCACTTTATGAGACTGAGTCAAGCAGAAGTGAAAGGATTAGTTTGATAAAATGATCTTTTACTAAAAGTTATCTCATCATACTTAATAACATTGTTTTTCTTTTATATATAGTATAAATATATATACAGGCGAACTTCACTATAATGAACCCGCTCGGGTCCGACAGACCCGTTATATCAAGACATTCACTATAGTAGGGTTTGCCGATTTGCTGCATCAGAAAAATAAATGACCAATTTGAAGTGAACATCAGTTCTATAGGTTTAAAAAACTATACCCTGTACACTGCTTCAAGTTATTCATGCTTTTCTCAATGCACGCTGCTTCTAGTTAACCAGTCCAAAAAAATCCTCAGTTCCAGGTAATATCTTTCTGAACACATCAAGTGAAGAGATAACTGGTTTTCTCGTCCTCTCCCAGACTCAACATAACTGATTCAATAACGTTCTGTTACTCTCTCTGGCTGCTTTAAACCAGCGATAGACTCCTTCACCAAGATCTTCATGAGTCGCAGTATGGATTCATTTTCTCTGGATCGACATTCTTCGACATTAGCTGACTTGATGTTTCATCTGTTGGCCCACGTGGTTTCAACAGTGGCCTTTGGAACATAGGAACAGGAAGGAGTAGGCCATTTAGCCCATGGAGCCTGTTCCACCATTCAACGAGGTCATGGCTGATCTGTGACGTAACTCTATATACCCACCGTAGCCCCATATCTCTTAATTTTAAATCTAGATTGATAGATTTTTGTTAACAATTGAGCTAGCATCAACTGCAGTTTGCGGAAGAAAGTTCCAAACTTCTACCACCCTTTACGTGTAGAAGTGTTTCCTAACTTCACTCCTGAAAGTCCTGGCTCTAATTTTTAGGCTATGTTCCCTAGTCCTAGACTCACCAACCAGCGGAAATAGTTTCTCTCTACCTACCCTATCAGTTCCCCTTAATATCTTGAAAATTTCGATCAAATCACCCTTTAATCTTCTAAATTCCAGGGAATACAACCATAGTTTGTGTAATCTCTTCTTGTAATTTAACCCTTGGAGTCCAGATACCATTCTAGTAAATCTATGCTGCACTGCCTCCAAGGCCAATATATCCATTCTGAGGTGCGGTGCCCAGAATTGAACACAGTACTCCAGGTGTGGTCTAACCAGGGCTTTGCATAGCTGTAGCATAACATGGCTTGGGTAATAATCCAGAGATTATAACCTTTGAGATCCTGTTTTTTAATTTAGCTCCTAGCTCCTGGTACTCTCTGAACAGGACCTCTTGCCTACTCTTTCCTACGTTGTTGGTCCCAACATGGACGACGACGACTGGATCCTTCTCCATCCTCTCCAATATCCTTTCAAGCCAGTTCGAGATGTCCCTCACCCTGGCACCAGGTAAGCAACATACCATGTGGAACTCTCGATCCTGCTTACAAACTATGCTATCTTTGCTGAGTTCTTTTGCAGATTGTGCTTGCAATTTTCCTTTATGGTCCAAATCATCGATGATTTGAAGTTTTGTTTTCAGAAACAAAGAAAATCTCTTATTCACCACCTTCACGCACGTGCCTGTTTCCTCATTGCAGTTGCCTCCCAACAGCCATTGCATCTTTTCAATTTGTGTGCAGTTGTGCCTTAACAGGCAATGAATGCATTCGTCTTGCAGGATTTGCACTACAATTGGTTATCTTTCAATTAACCTCAGCTTGAATTCCACTGTTGTATCTGGATCGATCCTGCTTAAATGTTTGTTGTAGTAGGGCTGAATTCCATTGAAAAAAAGGGTAGTCATTGGGATTATTAAAATCCAGTGTTTGTTATAAGCATGGCTTGTTATAGTGAAGTTAGCTTGTATAATTCTTTTTAGGAGCTAAATTATAATTACAAATATCCAACATTCTAACTCTAGATCCAAAGCTCCCTCTAGTGTGTTGTTTCAGGCAAATACATTCAGTTTAAAAATATTGGCCTTGAAAATGAGTGATTTTTTTGGTGGATTCAGGGCACAATCAACACAGGTGGCAGTGGTAGGATCCAGTTGTGCTGGGTCTTTGTTACATTTGAGAAGCACTGGGGTTTCCTTGGGGGGGGGGGGGGGCTTGGTAGGGAGGGTGGGAGGCGGTTCCGCCCCCCTCGCAACCTGACATCACAGTAGGACTGGTGGGATGGTATCACCTACTAGAACTCTCGCTAGTCATCATTCCAAACTTTTCCATTGCTGCCCAGAGTAGCTTTCTCCTTGGTGACGCATCTTGGGATGTTTTCTGTAAAAATGTCATTCGTTGTTGCTATGCAAGTGGAAAAATTAAAAGTAACTGATATCTGTTGCTTATGGAACCATTTCTACTCATTAAACTCCTGAAATAAGATGTGACTAGATGTAATTACAGCAGCACAATGATCTGCTGGCTGTCATAGGCTTCATTTGTAATAAGTTCTGGTTCTGGCTTCTTCTGTTACAAATTATGAAATTACAACAAAACTGCGGTACAACAAATGAAAACTTCATTTTCAACAAAAGGATATGTCAAGATCAGTCCAGTACTATGATAAACTTTACTAACAAAGTATAATTCACAAGAGCCTTATGGCCAGCATGATCTATGCATATATTTATATCATACTGTTGGCCGCATTATATAACTAAACGTCTTAAATCTAGCATGTCTTTCACATCACATCCTTCAAAAAATTACACCTCAGGACATCACACTCAAAAGCATTATATACAAGTCGGGCAAAAATTAGTGATTGGTAACTTAACAGATCTGTGCTTATTTCAAACAATTATCCAATTGACTAAACATGAGCAAATCAAAAGCAGCTCAATTCAGCCACTAAGTACCAATGGGAAATGACCAAAGCACCAAAAAACTGAGCAATCAAATGGGTCAATTTTTTTTCAAAGCTACCAATCCCAAACTGACAAGTAACAAAAACTGACCAATTAAAAAATGCTCAAATGACTGTCAACTGTGTTTGAGCCACCATTTTGATTTCGCAACTATCTGAAAAGATGTCCATGTAAGTATCATTTATAACATAAGAAACGCCTAAAAAATTAAACAACTCAGAAAAAAATTGCTTATTATTACTCACTGTTCCAGTATGGTGCTGTGAATGCCGGGAACATATTTTTCTTGCAGAGACTTCCCCCTGCATTTAAATTTGAAGTACTTGGCTGGAGATTGAATTATTGCATTGGGCTTTGTTACCTAATGTTATTCTGTTGATGCCTCTGTTCATGTCATCATAGCAAGATCCCATGCTCCCTTTGACAGTCTGACCCAACCCGCGTCCCATGCTCCCTTCAGAGCCAGGGCCCGACTTGCACCCAATGCTCCCTATAGTGGAATGACTCAACCAGCATCCTATGCTCTTTTCAGCGGTCTGCCTCCATTATCCAGGATCATTCCTAACCCACATCGAGACATTCTCAGTCTGTCTTGATCCACCGAGTGTTCACACACCTAAGTGATCCCACAACCCATGCCTGGCCCAAACTGCCTTAATTCCCTCCCAGACCAGTTACCTTTCTGCCCACTTCTTTCCATTTTCAACTCCAACTCCTTGCTCCCTCCTAACTGCAGTCTCTCAGACCCTCAGCTAGACCTTCTCTCTCAATTTTCCATTTTGCAATGCTTTCTAACAGTTTTCCCTTTCCCCACCTTCAACCTTGTATATCTTGCCTCCCACCTTCCTGCATACCCTTGGCCCCAAGAAAGGTAACAGGCATACACACTAGATCAGTAAAATAACATGTGTGAAAGCTCCACAGAGAGACTGAAGACAAACAGAAGAGACAGAGAGAAAAAGAGTAGAAGACATAAACAGAGAGTAACACAAAAAGAATGGGAGAGGCAAAAGAAGCACAGAGTTACAAGAAGTTCTTTATGTCTGTGAGTAATGCCATGGGAAATTAACTATAATTCATTTTGATATATAGTGGAAAACTCTTGTTATAAAGTACCCTATTCTCTGAGCAATGCTATGATAGATTTATTAGAAATCTATAATATTTGTAGCAAGATTTGAGTTGGAAACAAACTTTTAAAAAAATTCCAAATGCACAGAAATTGCTTTGTGGTGATACATCGTTATCTTGATGTCTTTTTCCACTGGTATTTCTCCAGTTTAATGAATGCTGAATGATGAATGCTGCCCACTGTTTTGGGCAATAATGGACAAGAACTGGTACTCGTGGCAGGTTTTTCTATAGTAGTGTTTAGAGTTTATTACCATTAGGAGGCTTAGATTGCCATTTTGAATATAAGCATGTTTTATGAAGTTTAAAAAATGCTATTGAAATCATGGGAACATGCAGCTTTTAAATATGTGAACAATAAGAATATGATTTTGTTAGCAGCAATGAAAAAGTACTAGCCAAATCACAATGTACCCGAAATCCAACAAATGTTTTATTAATCTTTCCAAAAGCTCAAAATAGCTAGCAGTAAACACAAATTACATTACATGGCAGTATAACTGTATTTTAAGCAAAAAGCAAATATATCCATTTTCAAATATCATGATTAAAGTGCTATAATAATCCTCAGACTAAAGATATCCTATTTGATAACATGTAACCTCAATAGGGTTTTTCATATGCCGTACACTTATATAACCCTATTGCATCCGAAAGGACCATATTGATGATGATGATGGTAGACTTATGATAGAACAACTCTCTTTTCTTTCATCACCATTACTAGTATTATAACTAAAGAATCATCAAAATTGCACAGGATAGATTTATACATATACAAAACCACTACGGTAGCAGTAATCATAGAATGGAGCTTCAGGTGTTGCTGTTTGCCAGAAAAACTGGTACTTAGCCTAGAATCTCATATTTCTGTCCTGCAGAGAAAGTTCAATGGCTTCCTGCAGCATTTCATCCTCATCCACACTATAATCCTGTAAAATAAAAACAGTACAGATTTATGTATAAGCATTTACTACTTGATTGTAGTAGAGATTGTAGTTGAGATGTACAAATCACAACAGCTGTAGTTGAGGGTTTCAGCTTCGCAAATTTGTTGGAAGATTATATTACTACGAGCCCAGGTCCAGCTTCTCATGGGGTACACTGAAGTTTATCCAAAAGTAGGTCTTAAAACCAAACCTCAAATGGAATAACAAGTGAATGAATGAACTTGCCTTTCCCGACCGCAGGATGTCCCAACGTGCTTTATAGCCAAATAAGTACTTTTGAATTGTAGTCACGGTTGTAATGTAGGGAATACAGTAGCCAATTTGCACATGGCAACAAGATAGACAGATCATCTGTTACAGTGGTGTTGGTTAAGGGATAAATGTGGGTCAGAATACCGGAACTCCCCTGCTCTTCTTTGAATAGCGCCATGGATCTTTTACATCCACCTGAGAGGGCAGAATGTGTCTCGGTTTAACGTCTCATCCGAAAGACAGCACCTCCGCCAGTGCAGCACTCTCTCAGTACTGCAGTGAAGGGTCAGCCTAGATTATGTGCTTATGTTTCTGGAGTGAGGCTTGAACCCTCCACCTTCTCCAGAACAAGGCTGCTCACTCGGGTGGAGGCGGGGACTACCTACTTTGGGAATTTTTGTATCCCCGAGCTCAGGGACTTGATGGAGCATTGTTGACCAGCACTCCTGACACATGAAGAGCCCACCTTGGTGGCCTGGATCTTGAAGAAGTGGGCCCAGTTTATCAGGAAAAGATTTTTGGGCAAACTTCATAAAAAGAGGGTGCAGTTCCAATCTTTCAGGGGAGGAGAGAAATCAAACATTCCCCCAACCTCCACCCAATTCTTCAGTTGGACTGTCCAGCATGACGGATTTCCTAGATGCGCCCTTCGTGGCATGAGTACCATTCAAACAGTCATGAGGGAACCTCCCTGGCCTGGACAGTCCACTGGGGTAAGAGGCTGAAGTACCCGCATGCACGATCCCAGTGTAAGTGGGATTTCCTTTTTACACTTGGGTTTCCTGAAACTGAAAAGTACATACCACAAAAGTATCATATGAAAATTTATGACGAATTTTCAAATGTTGTATCAAGTCTGCACTTTCGTAGTTTGGGTCACCCCATGGCATGGAGGCACAAATTGGGCAAACCTGTTAAGAAACAAATGGAATGCAAAAGTATTTTGAAAACCGAGACGTGAGCAAGTATTTTACAACTGTGAATGTTCACAGAAAATTCAGACTGCATAAAATTAATTTGAACAAATATTTTAACATATGAATTCCTCCCATAATCCTTTAAATGGTTCACAGCGAAAGTGTGCACTTAGACCAAGAGCAAATTCCGTTCTAATACAATGAAGATAGTAAATTCTAGCAATCTACTACAAAATTAGCAGTGACATATAGGGAGACAATACCCTGCTGGAATATTAGCAAGGACATTTTTCCACACTGCCAACAAATATTAAAGAACTCTCTCGCCCACTCCACCTCAAGATATATAAGTCTTGAAATTCTTCAGGTTGTGATTCTGATAGTTACGCACAACCAGAGTTTAGAGAGTCAGTGGGAAAGCACCTCATTAGGATGGCAGTTGGTCACAGCTAAGATGAATCTCTGCTGCCTGTCTGTCCCATGCCCATGAAAATTCTGGTTTCATGATGTTACTGGGGCCCCAACCCCAGAGCAAGGAGGGGGAGGGGTGGGGGTCAATCTGCCCAGTTTAAAAAAAACATGTTGCATTCTTTGAGAACACAGGCTGCTGGCCTAGCCTGCGCCCCAAAGTGATGCCCTTGTCAAGCCCAGTATGCCTCCAGTGGATCTTGACTGAAGCTCTGGAATGGGAACTTCCGGTTTAGAGACTCCTTGCCCCTGGCTCCACCTGCTGCCTGTCATTTGCTTTGCATGGGATGGACAGAGGAAACTCCCAGAAGAGGCGGAGACCCGGTGCAACTGGAGGAGGGTCTCCAATCAGAAAATTCAGGGCCATAATCTTGGGATTCAGAATATCTACTCAAACTTTACTTGGGATATTGATCTACTCCACAGCATGCACAAAAAGAATGGGAGGATTCAGCCTAGTGCTGAAGGCATGAGTTGTACCCAAATTTGCTGCTGATTTGGAGGCTCCCTTGAGCTTTTAAAAGCTCAGGCATGTCACAAACTGTTTATTCTGTTTAATATAAAATATACCAGTCAATAAGGATAATACCTTCAAAATGAAAGTGAATTGAACAATTTACCTTCCTTAACTTGATGAGCAAAAATACACTAAAAAATTCACCACATTTTATTACAAGTGCTTGGAAATCACCCATTAATATAAAACATTTTGCATTCCTTCCATTGGATCAACAAAGTGATGTTACAGAAAGACATTAAACATCATAGTTACACTACCATTGGATTTCAGTTTTAATGCAGAGATCACAGCGTAAGAGCAGAATCGAGCACAGAAAGAGACATGCAAGATGGCAGATTTGTTACTAATTTAAATGCTCTTGTATTGCATTAGCATTAACTTGACTGAAAGGACATCAGGATGCTGCACAATCTTAACCTTTACAGACTGACATCAATTTAGAATAGATCACTTCAACATTGCAAATGTTAGCAGCTTTCTGGTACAGAAAGATAAATTCCAAGTGAAACATGAACTAGCCATTAGTGAACGAGATACAACCAACATGCTGCACATCTGAAAATAATCTACTTGTATTTGGTCTACTACCCATACTTACTGTGCTGCACATTAGTCCTTAGGTGGTGCTACAGATTTCTACCAAAAGATCTTTCATAACATAAGTGCTTGGGATGATTTTGGTCTATGAGCTTTCAATATTTGCAAACTAAAATATAACTGACATCAGAAAGTGGCAAATTGAATATCATAATCACGATGGTAATAGAATAGGGAAATATAGTAAAAAGAACAGGGAAAGTAAAGTTTAACAAGATGGCAGTTGAAACAACACTGGGATGGATTCAAATCCAGCATAGACCAATAGGATGAAATGGGTCAATTCAGCTCTTTTCTTAATTGTATCCATGTGATTTTTTATCAATGAGTGTTAATTGTATTCAGGTGGTGGGCATCAATTGGGGCCGCTCTTGTATCCATTTATAGGAGGGAACTTATCTATGGGGGGGCATGATGTGTAAGGTGGATCTGTGTGAATAAAGGCTTGGAAGCAACTGAAGACCAGGCTCTAGTATTCGATCCTTCACCTGCTGGCTATCTAGTTTTTAACATTTTGTGCTCCCAGTGGGGAGTTGCACTTGAAGGGAGCTTGGGTCAGAAAACTTGTATAACAGTATTGTACCTTTATCTTCGATTGGCAATTCAAGCACAGCAGTACTGAATTTATCTTAAACCCTCTTAGCTGTTACGGTTCTAAGTGAAGTGGTTATCACTAGTCTCAGAACAAATCCATAGAACAAACTACCCATTATCTGGCATTAAATTAGAAACCCCACTGAAAGAGCACATGGATGGTTAATATGGGAAGTAGAAAGTCACACTGGTGCAGTTAAAAATGTCAGCTGCAGTTTGGTTTTAAGGTACATTGTTAAACAACAATGTAACGAGTTGTGGCTGATCTGGCCTTTGGGAGCAAGTGTGAAGATCATCAATGTATGCATGTGAATATGTCTTGGTCACAGATTTACTTATATGGTTTAATGAGTGTCAAGTTGCCAATTTTGATCATATAAATATTAGGTATCTTACTGACAGATCAAACAGTACTGCTGTTATCATGATAACCTCAGCAACTAATCTGCTCACCGATGCTCAGTTTGGGTTCTGCCAGGACCACTCGGCTCCAGACCTCATTACAGCCTTGGTCCAAACATGGACAAAAGAGCTGAATTCCAGAGGTGAGGTGAGAGTGACTGCCCTTGACATCAAGGCAGCATTTGACCGAGTGTGGCACCAAGGAGCCCTAGTAAAATTGAAGTCAATGGGAATCAGGGGGAAAACTCTCCAGTGGCTGGAGTCATACCTAGCACAAAGGAAGATGGTAGTGGTGTTGGAGGCCAATCATCTCAGCCCCAGGACATTGCTGCAGGAGTTCCTCAAGGCAGTGTCCAAGGCCCAACCATCTTCAGCTGCTTCATCAATGACCTTCCCTCCATCATAAGGTCAGAAATGGGGATGTTCGCTGACAATTGCACAGTGTTCAGTTCCATTCGCAACCCCTCAGATAATGAAGCAGTCCGAGCCCGCATGCAGCAAGACTTGGACAACATCCAGGCTTGGGCTCATAAGTGGCAAGTAACATTCGCGCCAGACAAGTGCCAGGCAATGACCATCTCCAACAAGAGAGAGAATCTAACCACCTCCCCTTGACATTCAACGGCATTACCATCGCCGAATCCCCCACCATCAACATCCTGGGGGTCACCATTGACCAGAAACTTAACTGGACCAGCCATATAAATACTATGGCTACAAGAGCAGGTCAGAGGCTGGGTATTCTGTGGCGAGTGACTCATCTCCTGACTCCCCAAAGCCTTTCCACCATCTACAAGACACAAGTCAGGAGTGTGATGGAATACTCTCCACTTGCCTGGATGAGTGCAGCTCCAACAACACTCAAGAAGCTCGACACCATCCAGGACAAAGCAGCCCACTTGATTGGCACCCCATCCACCACCCTAAACATTCACTCCCTTCACTACCGACACACAGTGGCTGCAGTGTGTACCATCCACAGGATGCACTGCAGCAACTCGCCAAGGCTTCTTCGACAGCTCCTCCCAAACCCGCGACCTCTACCACCCAGAAGGACAAGAGCAGCAGGTACATGGGAACTACACCATCTGCACATTCCCCTCCAAGTCACACACCATCCCGACTTGGAAATATATCACCGTTTCTTCATCGTCGCTGGGTCAAAATCCTGGAACTCCCTTCCTAACAGCACTGTGGGAGAACCTTCAACACACGGACTACAGTGGTTCAAGAAGGCGGCTCACCACCACCTTCTCAAGGGCAATTAGGGATGGGCAATAAATGCCGGCCTTGCCAGCAATGCCCACATCCCATGAACGAATAAAGAAAAAACTATCTACTTCAACAAGCTAGAAGAAAAAAATCTTAGAGTTTTTTGAGGATGTAACTAGCAGCATAGATAAAGGGGAACGAGTGGATGTAGTATATTTGGATTTTCAAAAGGCATTCGATAAGGTGCCACACAAAAGGTTGCTACACAAGATAAGGACTCATGGGGTTGGGGAGTAATATATTAGCATGGATAGAGGATTGGTTAATATACAGAAAACAGAGTAGGAATAAACCGGTCATTTTCAGGTTGGCAGGCTGTAACTAGTGGAGTGCCGCAAGGATCAGTGCTTGGGCCTCAGCTATTTACAATCTATATTAATGACTTAGCTGAAGGGACCAAGTATAATGTATCCAAGTTTGGTGATGATACAAAGGTCGGCGGGAAAGTAAGCTGCAAGGAGATCACAGAGTATGCAAAGGGATATGGACAGGTTAAGTGAGGGGGCATGAAGGTAGCAGATGGAGTATAATGTGGGGAAATGTGAGATTATTCACTTTGGTAGGAAGAATAGAAAAACAGAATATTTTTTAAATGGTGAGAATGGAGGAAGGGGAAGTACTGATACCATTAAAGTATTTAGGTTGACCTGCTCTACATAACATAGTGTTTTTAAAAAAATCTTACCATTCTTCCATATTCTCCTGTATGGCTTGTAATACAATGCTCAACCAGGCCATCTTGGTCCAAGTTTTTTGCACTGCAGAATGGACAGGTAAAAGTAAAGCGATTGGGTACGCTGCTGAAAAATAGAAAAAAAAAGAGGCTCAACATAACACTCTGGAGTTTGTCTTCTTTTACTATTTATACAATTGAAAGCTGCATTAAGCTACAGAAAAGCATTTCAAAAAGAAACCTTTAGAAGAGGAAGATCACAGGTTTGACTTGCGATCAGTCCAGAGTTAGTTGATCCTAAACGGTGCAGCAGCTGGAGTGTTAAAATTGTCTCTGTGCTCTGAACTAGTGATGGGGTTGGGGGAGCGGTGTAATCAACCTGCGTTCCTACTCTTAACTGCTATTGAATGAGCCCTGCTGGAAAGTACACGCGTGGATGTCAAATTAAAAAAAAGACTGGATTTGGCTGCAATTCCTCTCTGCCCAACCTTCAGTCAAATAACCATGTCGACCTTGTCTAGGCTCATATATTAGGACCGTAGAAGCATACCATAGCACGAGTCAGATCTTTCAAGAAAGTTGGAAAGAAAACGTCAGGTAGGCATGTATTATGGCTATATAAAAATATTATGTATGTGTGTCATAGAATCTCTTCCATCAGTAAGATCATAAAACCACTGTCGTTACAATCATACCCCAAAGTTCAATCAATTAATTCCCAGAACGTACTATGCATTCAACCAGATTCTGGAATCATCCCTGTAGTGTCATCTCTAATTCAATCCAATCACATTTTATTTAAAAACTATTCTGTGCCATACATTAACAATAATAAATCCGCACTATCCCACATATGTTCTTAAAAAGAAACACAAAAAAAAAATTAATTTACAAAATTCTCCACCTTCAAACTTACCATAATACTTCCTCATCCCCCTTTTTGATGCATTCCAATATCTTTGCTCCTGAGGCTAAATCAACAAGCTCAGCCCTAGTTAGACTATTCCCATTAGCAGACAGAATTGCTTTGATACACTTCAGGGCATGGCCAAGCGTCTTCCCATTGTGAGAAACACGTGCATGCTGATGATTCAGTCACTTTCTACCCTCTGCTGCCAGCTCTGGACCGTCCATGCTCTCCAATTCCTTCCCTCCCAGAAAGCGATACAGAGAAAAAGAATGAGAGACAGAGTGAAATTGGAGGGGGTGGGCGAGAAGGGAGTGGGGGCTGAAAAGTGTGGGGAGGTGGGGGGTGGTGGGATACTCAGATGGGGGAAAAAAAGACAGACATCGAGAGGGAGAGAAACAGAGTGGGAGATATAGAGACACACAAAGATTGATACAAAGATAGAGATAGATAGAGAGAGGAGAGCGTGGGAGCATGTGAGACAGCAAGAGCACGAAAGAGAGCAAGAGAAAAAGAGAGACACAGAGGGACACACACAGAAAGTGATAGAGAAGTATAGAGAAAGAGATGCAGACAGAGCGGCAGAGACATAGACAGGGAAAGAGACACACTGTCTCTCTCTGGATTTCTCTTATATATCTTTCAAAGAGAAAGTGGGAGAGAAAAGAGGACGAGAAAGAGTGGACAGATAAGTCCAGATATCGTTTAATGCAGAAAAGAAGCAATAACGGGACAGTGTGAGCAGAATGAGGGTAGGGTAGGCAGAGTAGGTGGGGAAAGAGGCTGGAGGGGGATTGGAGTGAAGGAGGCAGAAGGAGATATGGGGAAGTTGGGGGCAACCAGCAGTTGCATAGAAAAATCATAGAATCATAGAAAGGTTACAGCACAGAAGGAGGCCATTCGGCCCATCGAGTCTGTGTCAGCTCTATGCAAGAGCAATCCAACCAGTCCCACACCCCTGCCCTATCCCTGTAGTCCTGCAAATTTTTTTCCTTTCAAGTACTTATCCTGTTCCCTTTTGAAGGTCATGGTGAATCTACCTCCACTACCCTCTCTGGCAGTGCATTCCAGATCCTAAACACTCACTGTGTAAAAAAGTTTTTCCTCATGTCACCTTTGGTTCTTTTGCCAATCTATGTCCCTACGACCTATGGTTCTTCACCCTTCTGCCAATGGGAACAGTTTCTCTCCATCTACTATGTCTAGACCCTTCATGATTTTGAATACCTCGATCAAATCTCCTCTCAACCTGCTCTGTTCCAAGGAGAACAACCCCAGCTTCTCCAGTCTATCCACGTAACTAAAATCCTTCATCCCTGGAATCATTCTAGTAAATCTCTTCTGCACCCTCTCTAAGGCCTTCACATCTTTCCTAAAGTGCGGTGCCCAGAACTGGACACAATACTCCAGTTGTGGCCGAATCAGTGTTTTATAAAGGTTCATCATGACTTCCTTACTTTTGTACTCTATGCCTCTATTTATAAAGCCCAGGATCCCATATGCTTTTTTAACCGTTTTCTCAACCTGCCCTGCCACCTTCAACAATTTGTGTTCCTGTACCCCTTTTAGAATTGTGCCCTTTAGTTTATATTGCCTCTCCTCATTCTTCCTACCGAAATGTATCACCTCTCAATTTTCTGCATTAAATTTCATCTGCCACGTGTCCGCCCATGCCACCAGCCTGTCCAGATCCTCCTGAAGTCTATCACTATCCTCCTCACCGTTCATTACACTTTCAAATTTTGTGTCATCTGCAAATTTGGAAATTGTGCCTTGTACATCCAAATCCAAGTCATTTATATCAAGAAAAGCAGTGGTCCTAGTACCGACCCCTGGGGAACACCACTGTACACCTTCCTCTAGTCCGAAAAACAACCATTCACCACTACTCTCTGTTTCCTGTTATTTAGCCAATTCTGTATCCATGCTGCTACTGTCCCTTTTATTCCATCTTGATGACAAGCCTATTATGTGGCATTTTATCAAACGCCTTTTGAAAGTCCATATACACCACATCAACTGCATTGCCCTCATCTACCCTCTCTGTTACCTCACCAAAAAATTCAATCAAGTTAGTTAAACATGATTTGCCTTTAATAAATCCATGCTGGCTTTCCCTAACTAATCCACACTTGTCCAAGTGACTGCTAATTCTGTCCCGGATTATCGTTTCTAAAAGTTTCCCCACCACCGAGGTTAAACTGACTGGCCTGTAGTTGCTGGGTTTATCCTTACACCCTTTTTTGAACAACGGTGTAACATTTGCAATTCTCCAGTCCTCTGGCACCACCCCCCATATCCAAGGATGATTGGAAGATTATGGTCAGTATCGTCGCAATTTCCACCCTTACTTCCCTCAGCAACCTAGAATGCATCCCATCCGGACCGGGTGACTTATCTACTTTAAGTACAGCCAACCTTTCTCATACCTCCTCTTTATCAATCTTTAGCCCATCCAGTATCTCAACTACATCTTCCTTTACTGAGAATCTGGCAGCATCTTCCTTGGTAAATACAGATATAAAGTACTCATTTAGTACCTCGGCCATGCCCTCTGCTTCCATGAGTAGATATTTTTGGTCCCTAATCAGCCCCAATCCTCCTCTTACTACCCTTTTACTGTTTACATGCGTAAAGACGACTTTTGGATTCCCTTTTATGTTAGCCGCCAGTCTATTCTCATACTCTCTCTTTGCCTGTCTTATTTCTTTTTTCGCTTCCCCTCTGAACTGTCCATACTCAGCCTGGTTCTCACTTGTATTATCAACTTGACATCTGTCGTACGCCCCTTTTTTCTGCTTCATCCTACTCTCTACCTCTTTTGTCATTCAGGGAGCTCTGGCTTTAGTTGCCCTACCTTTCTCCCTCATGTGAATGTACCTTGACTGCACCCAAACCATCTCCTCTTTAAAGGCCACCCATTGTTCATTTACAGTTTTGCCTGCCAATCTGATTTCAATTTACCCAGGCCAGATCTGTTCTCATCTCATTGAAACTGGCCCTCCTCCAATTGAGTATTTTTACTTTAGAGTGGTCCATGTCCTTTTCCATACCTATTCTAAACCTTATGATACTATGATCGCTGTTCCCTAAATGTTCCCCCACTGACACTTGCTCCACTTAGTCCGCCTCATTCCCCAGAACCAAATCCAGCAATGCCTCCTTCCTTGGCTGGAAATGTACTGGTCAAGAAAGTTCTCCTGAACACAGTTAAAAAATTCCTCCCCCTCTTTGCCCCTTACACTATTACTATCCCAGTCTATATTAAGGATAGTTGAAGTCCCTCGTTATCACTACTCTATGGCTTTTGCACCCCTGTAATTTCCCTGCAAATTTGCACCTCTATATCCTTCCCACTAGTTGGTGGCCTATAGAATACACCCAGTAGTGTAATGGCACCTCTATTGTTTCTTAACTCTAACCAAATAGATTCTGTCCTTGACGCCTCCAGGACATCCTCTCCCTCCAGCACTGCAATATTCTTATTAATTAATACTGCCAACCCGCCTCTTTTCTTTCCTTCCCTATCCTTCCTGAACACCTTGTATCCATGTAAGGAATCTTACAACACCAGGTTATAGTCCAACAATTTGATTTTAAAATAAAATTGTTGGACTATAACCTGGTGTTGTAAGATTCCTTACATTTGTCCACCCCAGTCCATCACCGGCATCGCCACACCTTGTATCTAGGAATATTTAGTACCCAATCCTGCCCTTTTTTAAGCCAGGTCTTTGTTATCGCCACAACATCATATTCCCATATGGCTACTTGCGCCTGCAGCTCACCAAACTTGTTTACCATGCTTTTGCGTTTACACATGTGCACTGTAAACCAATCTTAGATTTTCTTGAACTCTCTCTTAGTACAGAATTAGGTGGGATCAGACTATTTCTTATTCTAGGGTTATCTTTCTCTCCCAATCCTTTGTGCACCTTGTTTCTCCTTTCCAATGCTATATCCTGATGCCCATCCCCCTACCAAATTAGTTTAAACCCTCCCCCACAACACTAGCAAACCTCCCCGCGAGGACATTGGTCCCAACTCTGTTGAGGTGCAAACCGTCCAGCCTGTACACGTCCCACCTCCCTCAGAACTAGTCCCAGTGCCCTAGGAATCTAAAGCCCTCCCTCCTGCACCATCACTCCAGCCACGCATTCATCTGCTCTATCCTCCTATTTCTACACTCGCCAGCACGTGGCAACGGGAGTAATCCAGAGATTACTACCTTCGAGGACTTTTTAAATCTCTTTCCCAAATCCCTAAAATCTGCCTGCAGGACCTCATCCCTCTTTCTACCTATGTCGTTGGTACCGATTTGGACCACAACCTCTGGCTGATCACCCTCCCCCTCCAGAATGTTCTGCAGCCGCTCAGCCACATCCTTGACTCTGGCACCAGGGAGACAACATATCATCCTGGAATCACATCTGCGGCTGCAGAAACGCCTGTCTGTTCCCCCAACTACAGAATCCCCTAACACTATTGCTCTCCTGACCTTTCTCCTCCCCCCCAACCCCCCCCGTACAGCTGAGCCACCCATGGTGCGGTGGTCTTGGCTCTGGCTGCACTCCCCAGAGGAACCCCCTTCCTCACCAGTATTCAGAACTGAATACTGGTTAGAGAGCGAGATGCACTCAGGGGACTCCTGCACTACCTGCCTGGTCCTCCTTGTCTGTCTGGCGGTCACCCAGTCCCGCTCTGCCTGAACTCTTTTAAGCTGTGGGGTGACCATCTCCAGAAACGTGCTATCCACGTAGGTCTCAGCCTCGCGGATACACTGTAGTGATGCCAGCTGTTGCTCAAGCTCCGAAATCCAGAGCTCGAGCTCCTCCAGCTGACGACACTTCCTGAACCTGTGGTTGTCCAGGACACTGGAAGCGTTGTGGAGTTCCCACACAGCACAAGATGTGCATTCGAAGACCTAGGAGGAGCAGAATGCAGTCATGTTTAGGAGAATGCCAATGAGAGGCAGAGCAGAATCCTCATCTTTCTTAAGTGCTGGGGGAAGAGGAACAGGAACATCTAAAGTAAACCTGAAAACATTGTTAAGACTTAAGATTAAGAGTATGATTTAAAATTTTATTACCTGAGTAGTTCTAAAATAAATTAAGATGCCATCAGAAGTGAAGAAAAAAACTCTCAAATCTTTGTTCCACAGTGGCACCTGGTGGCCACAGCATAGAACAACAGGCTGACTCACGCAGTAAAAAATTGCAGTCACAGGGGTAGATCTTGACTTTGTGCACCAGTGTAAAGTCAGCAGCTGACTTTGTACATTTTTCCCAATTTTGGGATTTGTGCATTTCTCACAATGTTGTACATTTCTCCCAATTTTTATTTCCATGGAGATAAAAACAGGGAGACATGTAAAACTGGTTGCCAACACTACTGCACAAAGTCAAGATCTACCCCACTGGCTTTTGTGATTGAAAAACACGGGGCCAGAATTTGCTGTCAAAATAACGGTGAGGCTAATGATGCTTACTGATATTTATGCGCAAATGGTATAGCAACTTCAGGCGAGGAGCAGATGCGCGGTTAAACGAAAATGTGCAGAAGTTGCTGTCCGAGTTGCCCCTTTATGTTAAGCTTCACGAAAACGGCATCGCACTGTCTGCCTCACCATCGAAATGCATTGATTGGCTTGAAATTGCTATATTTGTGCGGTAGATACGAACTAAACTCGCCACAGAAAGTTAAGTCTCGTCATTTCAAGTCTGAATACCCTTTTAATGACATGATAAGTGTTAATTACTGCCAATCAACCTCTCTGGCATTGAAAATTAACTATTGCAAGTGTGGCGTCTCATTCCTTCAGGTATTAATTGTTGTTGAAGATTTTAAAAATGTCAAATTTAAAGTTTTAATTCTTTAAAAAACTTTTCCTGTCTTTTTTTCCTCCAACTCTTAATCCAATCTTTCTTTCCCTCTCTTTATTTCTCTTTCTGTACCTGATTTGACATTAAATTCACCCATTCTAATTTACACTTCCTTCTCAGTCCTTGTGCTGTTTACTATTTCTCAATCCTTCAATCTGATTGGTTAAGGAGATACCCCGTTGATTGCCCTGTTTCCCTCACAGCGTCATTATCAGCTCCACTTTCAGCAACTTGCCATGCAAAAAATTAAAAAACCTAAACATGCAAGGGCAAGTCTAACTAATGGCAGATGCCGTTAATTGCCCTGCCGCAGCAAAATCTGGGCCATGAAATTGAGTGCTCTAAATGGAGAAACCCTATTACAGCACCACCTATAGGTGTCTCAGGCAATTATAAAAGGGGTGCAGACAAGATGGACATGGAAATCTCAGAGCACTATTAGAACATGGACGACTGGACAATTGATTATAGAGGCAGAAATTATAGCACAATTTAAAATAGAATTGTATAAGTAAATAGAAAAGGATATTGGGAAAGAGCAGAGAAATGGGATTAGAGTAGATAGAAGAGCTACCATTGATTCAATGAGCTGAATGGCCTCCTTCTGTGCTATAATTTCTATTCACGATTGAACAAGTCTAATCTCAACTTCACTGGGCCAAAGCCTTTTCCAGAATGTTCCTAGTCCCACCTCAACAGAGTATTGCAGCCTTCAAGAAACTGCAAGACCTCAATAGAAACAAAGGGGTAATGTCCATTCAGTACTGGTAATGCATAACATGCTACATATTCCATTCACCAAACTTACTGTAAGCAATGCCATGGGAGATTTACCATTGGATTAAATGTGAATTTGAAACATGTTAGGGGTGGGAATGTTTAAAAGAATCAGTGACAACAGCCAGTGCTACTGATGTCCAGTCTATATTTGTTTTACTTTGAGTCAAGGCATTAAAATGCTTCCATGACTTAAACCAAGCATCTGCTCTATAACTATAAGAGGCATAGCATGCACCTGCTACCAATGAAAGAACATCTGTCCAACATCCAAACAGCAAACACAAAATACAGTCTAAGAAGCACTGCATTCCACATGCTAAAGGATCATCTCTGGAAAAAAAAAAGGATACAGTTCAATAGCTGTGACTTACGATTATGAGGAATCCATAATACTTAAATATAGTCACCTAAGGCTAGGATGCTGATCCTTCATGGATGCTTTCACACCTTCAGAAATAAACTCCTGGTATTTTGCACATGTTGCATTATGGGAACGCAACTTTTTCATATAAACCTGTATTAAAACAATTAGAAAAAGTTACAGTAGTTACTAAAGGCAAAACTAAATGCAGAATAAAATTGCGTGCTCTCAACAACTTAAAGTCAGATACAATGTGAACTTTATATTACCCTCAGATGCCAAATCCTGCTGCACATGACCTTTTGTTCTACACCTTCATGTATTTGCAAAGCTAAATTACAGATTTACAGTAAATATGAGAATTTATTACTGGTTCCATCACCACATTGTAATGCACTTTGGACATCCAGAGGATGCGAAAAGTGCTACATAAATGCAAGTTCTTTATCACTCAAAATATTTAAAAACAAAAACCCTCGTATCACAACAGACAAATGGTCCGATACTAGCTCTAATGGGACTGAATGCCAGATCAGTAACCAAGACCTTCAGGCAATAGTTGCCATTTGGCTGGAAAATGGAGGGCACTGTTGCCTTAAATAAAATTATCTTTTTTTGGCTTACATTAGTGTGTACCCCGACATACTCTGCATTATCATTATAGTAAAATACTATATGAATGACATCTCGGTCATGGGCATTTATATTTCTCAACAGTTTACCAAAATGAACATAAAAACAGAGGTGTGCATTAAAGTGTACCCTGATAATTTAGCTGGTTTCCAGCATCTACAAAATGGGGCAAATCAAGCAGAGTGCAGCTGCACAGGACCAAGGGTCTGGTTGTTGTTCAAAAATAGCAACTAGAAGGCTGTTGGCCCTGTTAAAAAGACACCTACATTTTTGTTGGCTCCAGGACTTTGCTTCCAGCCCCTCTCAGATACTCTGGTCTGAGGGGTTTGGGCACAAGCAGTAAGGCCCACTTGCTGCAGGCACCCCTATGGAAAATGAGCTCTCCGCTCCTTTTGTTTCTACTTTGTGCCAAGGAAGCAAGCGTACCCTGGGCTCAAAGTAGAAGAAAATCACCCTGTACCATACTGGAACATAATTTCACTTCAAAAGGCTGGATACATAGTTAGTGAAGTGAACTAGAGATGAGTCAAATCATCCAACATTTCTTTTTCTTCCACCCGAGCAGGTACGACTAACCTGAGTTCCACAACCGCTGCAACTTGTAGAAGTTACTTCTAATTTCCTCTCAAGTTCAACAGCTCTAGTTGCACCTTTCAGAGGAGAACGACACACTGCACAAATTGGCTTTTTTGGCTTTTGTAATGCGAACAGGCAGTTGTTGCAAAATCTAATTAAAAACAAGATTAGAAATTATTGAGCTCAAACAGCTGATCCAAGGTCAGAACCAGTTCTTCAAGATTGCTACAAAAAGAAATAGAAAATGAATTATTAGCAGTTAAAGTCGATGTTTTAATAGCTTCATATTTTAAAATTACTATATGGTTAAAAAAGGGGAAGGTACTAGTGTTGCAAAAATCCTCACAATTATCTTTAAGTCAAAAGATAAGCAATTTAAAAAGGAAAGTGGATTGCACTAATTGTTCCATAACTGCAAGATATAAGGCAGACATCAGTAATTTTGAGACCCAAACTTGCGAGCCCCAAATCACTAACTCTGTTCAACAACAGTGGCTGGAACTACATATGGACTTTGTCACTAGTTGTCCCTCCTGGTTGTCAACAGCATAACTGAAGCAGAGAAGAGTTCCCCTGATAAGGCAAGACATATTGGGCAACCTTGTCCTATACAAGGTGTGGTGTGGAAATATTTTTGTGGCACAGCGGTGCTGGGTCCGCTGTTATTTGTTATTTATATTAATGATTTGGATGAGAATTTAGGAGGCATGGTTAGTAAGTTTGCAGATGACACCAAGATTGGTGGCATTGTGGACAGTGAAGAAGGTTATCTAGGATTGCAACGGGATCTTGATAAATTGGGCCAGTGGGCCAGTGGGCCGATGAATGGCAGATGGAGTTTAATTTAGATAAATGTGAGGTGATGCATTTTGGTAGATCGAATCGGGCCAGGACCTACTCCGTTAATGGTAGGGCGTTGGGGAGAGTTATAGAACAAAGAGATCTAGGAGTACAGGTTCATAGCTCCTTGAAAGTGGAGTCACAGGTGGATAGGGTGGTGAAGAAGGCATTCAGCATGCTTGGTTTCATTGGTCAGAACATTGAATGCAGGAGTTGGGATGTCTTGTTGAAGTTGTACAGGGCATTGGTGAGGCCACACTTGGAGTACTGTGTACAGTTCTGGTCACCCTATTATAGAAAGGATATTATTAAACTAGAAAGAGTGCAGAAAAGATTAATAGGATGCTACCGGGACTTGATGGTTTGACTTACAGGGAGAGGTTAGACAGACTGGGACTTTATTCCCTGGAGAGTAGGAGGTTAAGGGGTGATCTTATAGAAGTCTATAAAATAATGAGGGGCATAGATAAGGTCGATAGTCAAAATCTTTTCCCAAAGGTAGGGGAGTCTATAACGAGGGGGCACAGATTTAAGGTGAGAGGGGAGAGATACAAAAGGATCCAGAGGGGCAATTTTTTCACTCAAGGGTGGTGAGTGTCTGGAACGAGCTGCCAGAGGCAGTAGTAGAGGCGGGTACAATTTTGTCTTTTACAAAGCATTTGGACAGTTACATGGGGAAGATGGGTATCGAGGGATATGGGCCAAGTGCAGGCAATTGGGACTAGCTTAGTGGTATAAACTGGGCGACATGGACATGTTGGGCCGAAGGGCCTGTTTCCATGTTGTAACTTCTATGATTCTATGCGTGTCCTCTTACTATCCACCACCGAGTAAGGCACTCTATGATCTCTCTGTGTAATGAGTTCTTCATAAATGTAAATTGTTTAGAATTGCACATAAGATGTGGCTTGGAGACACTGAGATAAAGAAAAGGGGGAAAGGCAGCAACAAATCATGGGGGGGTGGGGAAGATAGCAAGAGAGCACATGCAAGCAAGTGTGCCGCAAAGGTGGTAAAAAAAAGGAGAGGGAGGGAGAAGGTAGTCACCTCGGAGGCCGGCAGGAGGGAGGGAGCGAGAAGATGGGGGAGAGAAACTGGGAGACGATGTTAGGGGACAAGATTAAGCAACAGATGGGATTGGGGAGAAGAACAGTGAACAAAGTGGGAATGGAGAGAGCACAAGGATAGAGAGAGAAAGCACGCAAGCAGGTGGAGGGAGCGGGGAGAGAGGGAGGGAGTGAGAGAGGGAGCGAGGGAGGAGGAGGGAGTGAGAGAGGGAGCGGGAGAGAGGGAGGGAGTGAGAGAGGGAGCGAGGGAGGAAGAGGAGAAGGAGAGAGAGGGAGCGGGGAGAGAGGGAGTGAGAGAGAAGGGAGAGGGAGATTTGAGGTGTGTTCCAGCACTGCTCTGACCCTGGCCTGGTCAGACA